>NC_087247.1:45885919-48385919 GCF_037042905.1 Lytechinus pictus | reverse complement strand
TATGACTTATTTTGCGAGTTTGCACGCGCGTGTAATGCAAATTTGAATGGACGCGCATTCCCGTATTATTGGTCGTAAGAGGCTGAATGAGGTATCAAATTAATCAGAAGCTAATGGACAATGGACAGACATAAAATAAATGATGACTCGAAGATGCATACCGATGGTAGGTGCAAGAACGCGCACGCATACCTGTGCGCGCGCAAATTCTTGACATGCTCAAAATGACCTGAAACGTACCCAAACTTGACCACGGTTGATTTGGGGAATTTTTAAATTTTGACGCGCGCGTACGTGCGCGTCGTGACCTTTGCATGACCTCTGATGACATGTCCTGATGACCTGTCACCTGAACTTGATATGATGCAAATATGGATGATTTTTTATGATTAGTTGCGGTGATATGATCAATAATTCATTTTTACAAAATGGCGACTAGATGACGTCATCATGATTTGATAACCTTGAAAAGTTTCGTTTCGCGATTCCATAATAATTTCCATACATGACATGAAAATCAAGAAATTTGACAAGCCCGATTTTGAGATAAAGTGGGAACAAAATTTGGCAATAAAAATAAATAAAGTAAATTCTGACGAATATAATAGGTGATCTGTCATATTCATGACAGACCACCTAAAAATAAATAACAGAAATATATTTATAATGGTCATCATTGAGTATCATCATGATTATGATCGCAGTGAGAGATATCACTCCAGATTTCCTGTATACATGTATGTTGCAAAGGCAAAACATTGCCATTTCACTCCCAGAGGATATTTAAAGGACAAGGCCACCCCAACCAAAACTTTATTTTAATACAAAGAGAAAAATCCAACAAGCACAACACAGAAAATGTCATCAAAATCAGATGTAAAATAAAAAAGGTGTGACACTTTTAAGTTTTGTTTAATCTCACAATACAGTTATATTCATTATGTGAAATATGAAATATTCAAATTTTCTCCTCATTGTCATGTGAAACAAAGTTTTGATTATCCCTGAACATTTCATGTTTCAGTTAAGTTGGTCTTATTGTCAGATCTATTAAAATTGAAATATTGTATAATTCAAACAATAACAAACAAAAGAAATAGTGAGACATCATCGACACTCATCATTTGCATATCACTGGGTTGTGCAAATAACTGTTTGTGAAATATAGGCAAAACTTAAAAATGCGATAAATTTTCAGTGCTACCCCGGTATGCTTGTTTGATTTTTCTGAATTGATTTTTAAAAAAAATTATGGGGGTGGACTTGACCTTAAAGGAAGGGCAGACATGGAAAGAGCTGTTATCATAACTACATTTAAACTCCTTCAGAACCTTCAATGACTTCATGATTATGTCCTCTTTCAAAAAGATCCTTACTGTCTGTTTTATCACTTGCAGTTATGCAATAAAGATTGGGAGGCATTGCCCCTCAAAAGTTCACAACCAAGAATGGGGCAAAATGAGAAAAGGAAAATGGTGGAATGTGATATAATTTCTGAATATCATATCATAACATATCACCAAATTATTCATTTTATTTTAAAAAGGTCAAAATATGAGCATGGTTGCTTGCAACCTTTCAGGGATTTTACAATACATACCATGTTCTGTCACTCAAAATTGTTGGTTCCCTTCAATTAAAATTAACAATAAAATCTATTGAAAAATTTTAAAAACTCTTTGGCCTGTGTACTTCATTTCCCAAATTTTGTGGCCCTCAGTGAAAATGAGGTAGACCGCGGAAAATAAACCAAGACAATAAATGTCATGATGAATTGAGATTGTCCTTGTTTATGAGGATATATTTCTTATTAATTATTGAAACAATTGAAGCAAAAAACATTTGGTGAAAATTGAAAAAAATAAAAATAGAAATAAATAAGAAATTCATGAAACCATGAAAAACAAGAAAAAAAAATGAAATGGGTAATTTCCTTTTCAGTCATATCAAGTATGTCTAAAAAGAACATTTTAAAAGAAAAAATATTTTGTTATTTCCATATTTTAAATTATATAAAATTATGGGGAATATTGTGTAAGTTCTCCATGAGGACAAAATGTCCCATACGTAACTGTCCTATTCCTAACATGTCATTAATTTGTTTAATTAGTCTGTAATTAGGTTTTGGCTTACATGTATGACATGAAACTTGCCTCAGATATACTAGAGTGTTGTGACTTTTATCACACAAAGTTACAAGTTGTCAAATGAAATACTTTCAGAGAATTCTCAACATGAAAAAAGTTTTCAAAATTGTCTTTTTTATGTGTCCCATATGTAACAGTCTATCTTTCTCTCTAAAAGGTCAAAGCCAAGGTCATATCTCACCATTTTTGGCATGATTATTCTTCTCCTAGAATCTAGACATCTACCATCATGGAGGTATTCCCCAAGGGGTATTCAATCTAATCAAAGTCATTTAACACTATTTTCCAGGTCATTAATGCCTCTGAAATATTCCATAAGTAACATGCGCAAATTCTTGGACTTGCCCTTTGGCAAGTTCAGTGGTATAGTGCTGAGTTTGCTGAACGTGCTGACATTGACAACTGGCTGCACTTTGGAGCAGAAAATTTACTCTAGATCTGTATGACTATTGACAATTTCAAACAAAGCCAAAGGCAAAGGGCAAAGCCACTTGTTCACTGCAACCACCCTGCCTGTGGGGAATCTACAGGTTGGACTATGGCATGCCAATGCTATACAGAGCACACACTTTAAAAAATGATTAAAATATCACTTTTGTGACCAAAATTACTAATTTCCATACAGTTGCAATTTATTTTTCATTAGTAACTTGGGAATAATTTTTGTATTCACTAGAGTGCTAAAAAACTTGAGATTTGGGCATATTTTGTGTACGCCCTCTATTGATGGAAAATAATATGGCAGTAAAATTTTCATTTTTTATCTGTATTTTTAATTAAGAAAAAAATAATTTAAAGAATCACATTTACTTAAGGGCCAAGTTGTATGACGAATAGGTGTAATGGAAACTGTCAGTGTAAAAAAAATCAAGCATTTGTCCAAAAGAAAAAATAAGCCAAACATTGCCATCCTTATTTTGCCACACATGGAGATATAACTGAGAACAAGGTTATATCATAACCTTGTTCATTGAATGAGTGGGGCAAAGCCAATGGCTGCCCTATTGCGATACATCCAAGATTTTAATTAATGAATTATTGAGATATAGAAGTTGAAAATAAACATTGCAATTGAAAATAAATTTCAGAACAAAAAATACTGCAAAAAAAACTAAACATGCGTGGCCTTCTTGTGCAATTTGTCACCTCTGTTCTTGTGTTGGTGTGTGTGCACTTGTTGTGTACCAAGTCAATGGGAGTGGAAAGAAGTCACGTCACCAACGCTGACAAAATTAAATAAACAGCAGCGAGTGGACTGCTGACTTAAACCAGGTCCAGGATAATGCCACATGTTGAATTTCGGGCAGGGTAGGTATAGACCAAAAGCTTTGGTCTCTGTTATTTTGGCTGTTCTGCTGAACTCCATTGGCTCCACTCACCAAATACAGAGACCGAAGTTCTAGCTCAATCTGTACAGGGACTCACTGGCCATATGTTTATTAAGTTGATAAAACAGAGAAGTGAAGTTGTGCGACAGCCGAAGTCACTGTTTTTTCCCCTTTTAAGTTTATTTTTCCCCGTTTATGTGCATTTCAAGCCAAAACGGAATAATCTTTATTTTGGTAGAATTCTTCTTATAGAATCTAGTTATACATTTTTAAGAAAAAAAGACAAAAATCGATGAGCCCCGCCGGGAGGATTTTGCATTGTTAACCCCCTAAATATGGTAATGGTGGCTGCACGATAGCGAGCCGTCTGTGTACGAGGAGAAATAAAAACAAAATAAAAAATGTTTAAAAAACTCCTCGAAACAGACGGCTGCCAGCTGTCTAGGACGAGGTAGGTTACGTCTTACTCAACTTTGTCTTTTAGTTTAGACTTAGGATGGGGGGTCGGGTGTCCGGACACTTTATATTTTTGAAGCCTTCTTTTTTTACTTTGGATTACACTAAAAATGTGAATTCAATAGTTGTAATCATCTACTATTTTGTTCTCTATAATATTTCCTAACATTTTGTACTAAAAATTGATGAAACTTCGCTTGTAATTTTTTCCGAATGACTTTCTAAAATTTATCGTCCGGACACACAACCTGTCCGGACACCCAACAACTGGGTATACTATTTTTTTTTGCTTTAGAAGTTTAGTTTTGAATTAGTGTCAATTGGCTTGGGCATTTTACTCTTACATTCGCACACACAAGATTAAGACGAAAACAGCAAAATCCTTGTGGCGATAGAATGAACTGGCTGTCAAGGAATCTACACATGCTTCTCGAATATTTAGTTTGGATACCGGTACCATAGGCGGATCCAGCTTTTGGCGAAAGGGGGGGCGCACTGCCGAGCGGCGCACATATAATTTTGCACTTCACCGGCGCCATTAAAGAAAATGTTGAAAAAGGGGTAAAGTCTGACCCTGTCAAATGCTCTTTTCAAAATGTGGGATTTCCAGTCATGCCATTTTGCATGACCACACGCAGAAAATATTTCCGGGGGGGGGGGGGGGGGGGTTGGCAAAACTCAAAAATTTGGTGCACATCTCACATTTGCACATTTTTCATAGTTTTCATGAAATGTTAAGGGGAAAAAATTGTTTTTCACTACTGCAGATCGCGAATGTTCCCCCCCCCCTTCCCCCTTGCTGCGAACGACCATTCCCTGAAGTCCACTTAAACATATCTCATTATAACAGAAAATATACATCAATATAAACATATATAGAGAGATTGAAAAACAAGCAAAAAGTAACACAAATTATGCATGCTATGTGCGATTTCAAAATCTTGTGGATTAACCCTTTTATTGCGATGAGGCCAATACTTTTGTATATTAATAGAGATACAAGTTTTTTTTTACTATATGTATATATATATATACACAGGGGCGTCGATCCTTTTTTTAAGATTTGGGGGGCAAAATCATGAATCAATTTTCCAAAGGCGCTCGATATCACACAAAACAAACAAACACACTCACACATATGCATAAATATATATATATATTTATATGACTCATGAGATAGACACACATATCTCACCAACAAATTAATGCGAGCGCGAAGCGCGAGCTGACATTTTTTAGTATACTGACCTGAAAACAGGAAAAAGGTGCCTGTTTAGGACTGTTTGTAGTAACTCATGAGGATACATATCTCACTACACAGATAAAGCGAGTGCCGAGGGCGAGCTGAAATTTCTTTATATTCTGACCAGAAAGCTTGATATTCTATGCATTTTTGGTACCAATGATTAAGATGGGTATCTAAAAAAAACAATTCGCGCTCTCTTAAAATTTTGATATTTCGATCTGAAAAAAAATGACAGTTTAATGGACGTTTGTAATAAAGAACAAGATTATATCCAGCAAAAGATTAATCGAAGCGGGAGTTCTTTTGACGTTTAGTCCTGAAAAAGCGACATTCTATTCACCTATTTAATCATGAAAAGTATGGGGTTTTGCTACAGAAATGATGCGAGCGCGAAGCGCGAGCTAAAAATTTTTATATTCCAATCTGAGAAGCAGATAATTTAAGCACGATTTTAAATAAAGAACGAGTTGTGTAGCTCAATGTCAATATACGACTGGTTGCGTAATTATACACTCCCGGTACTAGCAACGGGTTTTAGCAAAGTTTTGGGCTAAAATATCGAATCATCTTCATAAAACACTATAGTAGCTGTCTTAAACTAAAGGCCATAGAGGTAGCACAATGTGGAATGTGTAAAGAAGAAAAGTGACTGACCTTCTTTTTATTAAAGCATTGGAAAATAAGATCAAAATTAAAGGATTTGCTCTACGCTTTTGTATGATTCTGGGATTTTTAAAATAAATTAAAGATTTCATGACATCTGTCAGTCTGTGGGCAACTGCCCCGCCCCAGTCCACTCTGTAAGGGCATGCGATAGGCTTTGTTATGACCATTCAACAATAAAATGTATAACCAGGTGCCGCTGATCATTCTTGACCGGCGCCGATCTAGCTTTGGTTGGCAATAGGCCCTTCTTCATTATTCTACCGGCGCCTATATATTGGAACCAGGGGACGCTGATTAATCTTGACCGGCGCCGATTTAGAACAAGTAGTGCTGATTATTCTTGTTCGGCGCCGATTTAGATTTAGGTGGAGCTGATTATTCTTGATCGGCGCCGGTTAAGACTCAGGCAGCGCCGATTTATAACCAGATGGCGCTGATTATTCTTGACAATGCAGCCCCGATTTAGATTTAGGTGGCGCTGATTATCCTTGATCGGCGCCGGTTACAAACTCAGGCAGCGCCGATTTTTCTTTACCGGCGCCGATTTATAACCAGATGGCGCCATTTATTCTTGCCCGCGGCGCCGATTTAGATTAAGGTGGCGCTGATTATTCTTGATTGGCGCCAGTTATATGCAGGCAGCGCACTGCTGATTATTTTTAACCGGCGAAGTTGTTGGGAAAAGGGTAGGCCTAGTTAAAAGAAAAGATAAGGAAGATGATATGATTGTGCTTTGCTGGGGGATAGTCTTTCCTTACTGTTGCTAATATTATATCAGTGTATAATTTTTTTTAAGCGGCGCCTTTTCTTGTCTTTCCTTTATTTTTATTTTTTAAGTATGCCCTACCCCTAGCGCCTTTTCTTTCTTTTACTTTTATTTTTTTTGAGCGGCGCCTTTTGCGCCGCTCAAATATTAGGGGGGGGCACGCCCCCTGCGCCACCCCCCTGGATCCGCCACTGGGTACTAATAGTTTAGTTTAGTATACCCGTATCGTACTAATACTAACCTCGCAATACGTGTGAGTGGTTTGGATATAGCGACTAGACTTATGTACATGTAAGTCCTACCCTGTGTTAAGGTTTGTGATTTAGCTTGTGTAGTAAATGAACGCATGTTTCCATAAAACGTGATATCACCCATTCACTTGCATGCATAAGAATTTGAACATACCGGTAATACAGTTATAGGCCTCCCGAGTTTTTCAACTTCTACCGCACTGGGTTTACCTTGATTTCAGAGCCTACCGTGAATCCACGAGAAAGTTAATTGGGCCCGTACTTGTAACCTATAATGCGAATTCACTTGTCTTCTGCTGCTGCTGACTTCGCTGAACCTTTATCAGACAGAACGACGGTAAATTTCAAAGAAAGGTCAGTGTTCTTCGTCGAGGTCGTTGTCGATAATTCTAGTTTCGCGGGATGATCTCACATGCACATGCTGCGTTCGATTTATCCATGTTGTTGCATATATACGGTAATATAATGCAACCGCAACGTCAACGCAAGCGCAGCACGCGTACGAGCTGGAGGCGAATATTTTTTCCGTACATGGAAACGCTATGGTACATGAATTATTCATAAATTGAGCTACAAATCTGAAGTGCGCAGGCGCATGGACTATGGTTCTATAGCTTTATAATTTTTTTTTGGGGGGGGTATTAAAAATAAATAAAAAAGTTATTTTTTGTCAAAGACTGAGTGAGGAATTAAAGGTTCTCTGGACAGTTACCCCCAAAACGATAATGAACTTGCGACTTTTTATAATTATATTGGACATTATTATATTGCGTAACATTAAAAGGTCTATCGTAATAAAAACCCACTGTGCGAATATTTAGCTGTTCCATTAAAGGGATAGTCCGGGTTGAAAATATTTCTATCTAAATATTAAATAGAGTAAAATTCACAAAGCAAAATGCTGAAAATTTCATCAAAATTGGATCAGAAATAATGAAGTTATTGAATTTTAAAGTTTATCAATATTTTGTGAGAACAGTTATATGCACATCGTCATGAATATTCATTAGGTGGGCTGATGATGTAACATCCTGACCTTCCTTTTTCTTATGTTATTACATTGTTTCACTTTTTTCATACATGTGTAGATGATGTGTCTCCATTATGATGAAATAAGTTGCGGCAATAACTAACTAATACACTTATCAGTTGTCAATCCAATTGTTTCAGTTCTTGGTAGACAAATTTGAATAAACCTAATTTCATATAATAAAATACAAAAGAACAAGTCATGCAAGTGGGGATATGACATCATCAGCCCACCTAATGAATATTCATAAAGACATGTCTAGAACAGCTGTTTCGCCGGAATGATGCAAATTTTTAAAATTCAATAACTTTGTTATTTGTTATCCGATTTTGATCAAATTTGCAGCATTTTGCTTTGTAAATTTTACTCTATTTATTGAGATATAAATATCTCCAGCATGGACTAGCATCCCTTTAATTAGTCAAGAGTAGATCGACAAATTTGAGCGCGGGAGCGAGGATGGATGAAGGGGGAAAAGGCGAGATGGGATAGAAGGGGAGAGATTGCAAGAGGGAGGTTGAGAGAAACATATAATGAGTGCAAGAGAGGGAGAGGGGAAGAGAGAAATCGAAACTTGAGGAAGCAGGGAGAGGGGATGGAGTCCATTCATTTATGTACAAGAGTGTGCTCGTCCATTCGTTCATGTACAAATTGATAAAGCTATAGAACCAAGTCCATGCGCCTGCGCACTTCAGATTTTTAGCTCAATTTATGAATAATTCATGTCCCATAGCGTTTCCATGTACGGAAAACATATTCGCCGGACCCCAAAAATAAAGCCCAACGAACGTAGAGGGCAGCAACACATAAGCAAAATAAGCGCGAATTCTGTCACTTCCGTCGGGTCTTTATTCCAGCAATAATAATACACTGTCCCACGTGTGCCTATCTGTGTTGGCGATCTTCAGCGTGATCGTTCTTTAGCTTAGATATTATGATTTCACAAAGTTCAGTTTATGTAACTGTACCAGATCTAGATCCACGATGATATAGTAATACTTAACCTTGGTTTTACAGACTTTCTCACGAAATCAGTATTTTTACTGCAACTACTGTCATTTAGCTTTAAAAAAAGCTTTGGGGAAAAAACATACCCTAAATACGCATGACCCCGCGATATGACCATTGATCAGTCTTTGAAACCACCCTTTTTCTTATTTGACTGCCCCCCCACGGTTTCTAACTTTGTTTACTTGTTTTATTGCTTTGGATTTAATGTAGGCCTACATAAGTTATGTTGTTGCCCAGTTGGATTCGGGTTGGATTCTAAAATTCTCGGATCTTGTGAGAATATTTGTTTAGTTCTTGTAAATGACTACCCTTTTTCATTTATTTATTTTAATCTTGTTTTAAATTACGTGTGAGGTGTGAAATCGAGTCATCATCATCAATGCAAAAACTCAAGTGTTGATTTAACACCAGCCCAGAATCCATACATGTCGGGTCCAAACCAAAGAAGTATTGAAACAGAACCAGTTTGCAATCAAACCGATGCTGCATACTAATTGGTGTTGTATAAACACCCCTTCTGGTGTTAGACCAAAACGAAACTGATGTTGTTTAACACTTCTCTGGTGTGGACACAGTGGCGTACCTGGGATTTTTCACAGGGGGGGGGGGGCAAAACCGTCCGCCAAAAAATTTGACAAGCAAAAAAAAAAAAAAAAAAAAAAAAAAAAAAGGGTCTTCAAGCTCGTCAGGGGGGGGGGGGGGGACAGGGATACGTCCTTTGCATGGGTTGTGGCTCGTCAGGGGGGGGGCAGACTGCCCCCTCTGCCCCCCCCCCCCCCCGTAGGTACGCTAGTGTGTGGACATATATAGATTCCGCGGGCTGGTGTCAAATCAAGGCACCGGAGTTTTTGCAGTGCATCATGGTCAGCCATGTTCAGCCCACTAGGCGAAGGCCTCCTCAAGTTGGTGCCAAAAAGTGCTTGTCTTGTGATGCAATCTACGGAGCCCGGGAGGGGACATGCATGACAATATTTTTTTAATAAGTCGTTCCCACCACTTATAAGTCGTTCCCACCACTTATAAGTCGTTCCCACCACTTATAAGTGGTTCCCACCACTTATAAGTCGTTACCACCACTTATAAGTCGTTCCCACCACTTATAAGTGGTTCCCACCACTTATAAGTGGTTCCCACCACTTATAAGTCGTTCCCACCACTTATAAGTGGTTACCACCACTTATAAGTCGTTCCCACCACTTATAAGTCGTTCCCACCACTTATAAGTCGTTCCCACCACTTATAAGTCGTTCCCACCACTTATAAGTCGTTCCCACCACTTATAAGTCGTTACCACCACTTATAAGTCGTTACCACCACTTATAAGTGGTTTCCACCACTTATAAGTGGTTCCCACCACTTATAAGTCGTTCCCACCACTTATTTATAACTACCACCTGATGGCATATAATTATGAAGAAGGGAGCAGTACGCCGCGCCCTAACTCCAGGAAGCTCCGACGCCGAAGCTCTCAAACCAAGCCTGGCGAAAATCATCGAAATCGATGGATATAGCGCCAACGTCAACAGACCTGGGTACCCAACATTATAACAACAAGAAGAAGAAGCATGCTACTGACGATTTTCTGAGTGGGGTCGGTCATGCATGCCGAGGACGGAGACAAGTAAGACCTGGATAGATGTATTGGTACGTTTACTTTATTTTACTGCTTTTAACGTGACTACAGATCGACTATATAAACCTTTATCCTATAGGCCTAGGATAGAGCGATTTATATTTAATTGAGAGTCTTCACAGTCTTGTAACGTTAGGTCTAATTAGGACTGACTTCGTTCCGACCAGGCCGGCGAAAAGGGTATCAACGGAGGGTGCCGCTGCATCCCCAGGCCGGTTAGCCATCGCCGGCGAGCTCCTTCTTCAGCGCTTAGCCATCCGAATGTATGCAGCTTGATTGTTTTGAAGCTAGCTATGGCTTGGTCTTGCATGGCTTGAGTAGCCTTAAGGGCTTGGTGATAATGTGAAATATTGATATCAATATTTCACATTATCACCAAGCCTTGAGTGACGTAGGCCTATAGCTCTAGACACAAAAATCCGTCTGTTCTCCTCAGAGTCGGAACAGTTTTTTCTGTCTAGCCTAGCCGACGCTAGTTCGGAATCGTATCTAGATTTGACCCATAACTCCGGCGTGGAGATATCCTACTAAAACATACCCAAAATCAAGAGTAGGCCCATAATAATTATTTTCTTAATTAAGAATACCTCACTAAACATTTATATACCGTGGTCATATCTACCAATCTCTTCTTAATATCATGATTAATCAACCTCGATCCATATATAGGGAGAGAGTTGGATCAAGAGAGGAATCGAGAGAAGGGGGGGGGGGGCGGGGAGGGGGTCCTGTTATAACTATAACAAGTCAGACATTTCCAAAGCTTAAATAATTACACTTCCAAGTACTGTTGTGAATGTGATTGCCAGCTAGGTGAGTTTAAAAATTAACGTAAACCCACACAATATCATTTTGAAATATTACTTTTCTTAATTACATATACTGATATAGGCCTAGATCTACCTCACCTTACATTTACGTACCGTCATCATATATATCAATCTATTCTGATTATCATGGTAATCACACCATGTGAACCTATCAATATAGAGAGAGGGGTAGAGAGAAAAAAAGAGAGAGAGGGAGAGAGAAAGAAAGAGGGGGCAACGGGGGGGGGGGGGGGGGGGGGTGGAAAAAAAATAAGCCTTCTCATAGTAAATTTTTTTTGGGGTGCCCCCCAAAAAAAATTGTGCTCACTACCCCTGGCGCCCAAGGGGGGGGGGTGGCGGTGGAAAAAAAAAGTATTCTCATAGTAAAAATTTTTTCGGGTGCCCCCCCAAAAAAAAAAAAAAAAAAAAAAAAAATTGTGCTCACTACCCCCCCCCCCCCACTAGGCCAAAAATCGGCCGGCACGATTTTTAATTTTTCGCACGAAGTGGGCCCCTTTTTAGGCCCCCTCCCTTGCCACCGGCTGGATCCGCCCCTGGGCTCAGTTATGACAAAAAGAGAAAATAAAACTATAATGTCAGTCAGACGTATTCACAGTCGAGAAAGAGTATAGAAATGTGTTTTGCGTAGCCAGGGGGGGGGGGGATATGGATACTTTATGACAATGATAGAATGATGATCATGGGCTGGAGGGATTATTTGCTATTGACGGGGGTCGACCCAAGTGTGTGTACACAAACATGTGGTACATAGCCTACTCACAATATCTCACATCTATTAATGTTCTTATTATAGTAGTATTCTTGCTGTTACTTTTGTTCTTTTTTATTGTCATTGCGAGTACCGGTTACTGGGCTTGAACATACAGGAAAAGTACATCTTTAATGTTCTATGTGACTATAAGAAACTTTGTTAGGATACTCACATAGCATATCAATGATGAAAGAAAATACTGCAGTTATGAAAATATTAGTGGAATATATGTGATATATCTGCTGTATAACATCCCATCCCTTCACATTCGAACCTGGTAAGGATGCATTATGCATACCCAAAACTTTTTTCTTTTATTCATCACTTTTCATTTATTTATTTCTATTCACTTTTCTTTCCATCTGCAGTATAGTCATCATGGAGAAATTGAAAGATTTCCTCAGACAGAGAGGGCTGAAGGAAGACATAATCCAGAAAATGGTTGAAGATAAGGTTAGTACCTGTACAAGAGTTGGCTGCAGAGTTTTGAGCATAACTGTAAAGAAGTGTTGCTACTTTTCTGCCGTCCAATGACAAAAGGACGCCTGGGAAGCACCCTACATTGCTTCATCTCCAAAGAAGGCAAAATGATACCATCTCATCCATCTGCTGGAAATGTGATGAAATGCTGTTGGAGAAGTGATGCTTGGGGTGCAAGTCTTGTGTCAAAGACACACAAATGCACACACACCCTAACACACCTGGACACATGTACACCCACACACACAGAAGACAAAGCACACATCTAACAAGATACTAAGGCAGGGTTTGAAGAGAGACATATACAGTTCAGTTCAACAGTTCAAATGAGGTTTTATTTCCAAAAATTCAAAACATAAAATGTCTTTTTAACAGTAATTTATGGACTAAATTTCGAATTAAAAAAATGTCTACCCCCCCCCCCCACTCCCCCAACAAAATTTGTAGTGAATGCTGAACTGACATCATTTGTGGCCATGCCCTTTGATAACCCAGAGGGGCACATGAGATTTGAATTTAAAAAAGGTATGAATAAAATCAATGAATTATAAATATTAAGATAAAGGGATACTTTTTATGGGAATTTAAGAAGGGGAGGGGGAGGCTTTAGACTCCTCTCTTTCTATTAATTATAAATATTATTATTATTATCATCATCATCATTATTTTTATTATCAGAAGACCTATTATCAAATATCAATATTATAATAGAAAAGTCCTAATGCACCCATTCGGCAAAACCGGGGGTGGAGGGGGGGTGGGGGCATTCCACGCAACGTGACGCGACACTACCCACCCTTTCGCACAGCACCAATTTGGAGAAGAAAAAAACAATGAGTTGTGATGGGGAAGAAAGAACTTAATTAGGAAAACTACATTCAATATTGCACCTCAAAAAAATTATTCGCAAGTCCAAAATGCGTGCTTCTGATTGGTTGAAATTGAATCTCAAGTCCAAAATGTGCGCTTCTGATTGGTTGCAGGGGGTGGTGCACAATATTGACATTTGGGGAAGATATCCAGGTGTCTATCATATCATATTATTTTATGTTAATTCAATATTCAGTAAAGCTAAGATTTTATCTTTTTGTTTGTTCTTATTAGGTTGATGTGGAAATAATCCCATTGCTTGATGATAAGAAACATCCCAGTACATCCCAGCATATGGAGACCGGGTAGCAGTGGTAACATTTTGCAAGTGTGAATCAGGGCCATCATACTCTACTAGTTCACCAAAAGCAGCAAAGCCATCAATGGTAGACAGATTAAAAATTAAGATCAAGAAATCTCAGAAGAAAAATATTGGTAACAGGAATGCAGAAAAAGAGGAAAGGAGGGTGGAGATAGGGTGGAAAGACTTTGATGTGGCCAGTATGGAGTACAAGCAGATTCGAACATCTAAGGGTGGCGGAACGAGGCATCTAAAGTTGGGGAAAAATGCAACAGCTGGCGATGTCATCAAGGAGGGGAGGAGACTTTTCTTTCCAGATAATATGTCATTCAGAGGTCATGTGGATGATTTCTATTTCCATGTGGAAGATTTTCGAGGAAAGCTATTTTCCGAGGGTAATGTAGAAGATCTGTACCTAGAGACAGAAGTAAAAATGTTGCGGATATATATTTGCTCAAAGAAGAAGGGAAAGAGTCAAAAGACATCCAATGACACTGACGAAGACATCTCATTCTATCCTGATGAGGCAGATGAGGACTTGGATGAAACATTACCAATGATTCCGTTGACTCCGGAAACGGGTATTAGCCATACTGCCATTGAGTCAGTAATTGATCTAACCCTCTTTGAATTAGTACCACAACTAGAACAGGAGCAGGAAATGGAGTCAGATCATGAGCAACCGAGCACTAGCAATGCTCCACCCTCAAGAACTGAAGGTCTTGCTATTGAGGAACCACTACTAACACAAGGTCTACAAATTCTGGGAGAAGAGTTGGAAAAGCGTTCATTGGTAAAGCTGCACAGATGCATTGTTATAACTGAACTCCTGTGTAATTTCAAAGCACCTGATATGATGACATCCCCTCTAAAATTCGAGTTTGTGGACGAACTTGGAATTGATGCAGAAGGAGTGTCGAGAGATGTTTACACAATCTTTTGGAAACAATTTTTTGAAATGTATGCTGATGGGGAAGATTTCAGAGTTCCAGGTTTGTGCCCAGAACTAGGGCCAGAAGAGTGGAAAGCCGTTGGAAGAATCCTTGTGAAAGGATTCATAGACCACAAAATTTTCCCTCTTAGAATGGCACCAGCTTTCGTCATTGGCATGCTATTTGGTGAAGATGCAGTCCTGCCTGACACTTTGATGGAGTCTTTCAAGCTTTACCTTAATGATGGAGATCGAGCTTGTGTTCAGTCTGCACTGTCTGGAAACACAACAGAGGAAGAGCATGAAGCACTCGTTGACCTCCTTGACCGAGAAGGTGGGCATACCATACCAAAAGAAGGGGAATCGTTAGCACTTATGTTCCAGTTGGCGCACAAGGTCATCATCCAGAACGGGAGCTATGCGATGCAGTGTATGAGGGAAGTTGTGACTCCTCAGTTGTTAAGCAAGCTTCCAACCCCCTCGGTAGTTCTCAGCATATACCAAGAGCTCCAACCTACAACAAAGAAAGTCTGTGAGATCTTTTCAGCTATTCCATCCAACCAGGAAGAGTCAAACTCGGTGCGTTTCCTCATGCAGTACATTAAGGGGCAAGACAAGAAAGGATTGAAAAAATTAATGCATTTTCTGACAGGATCTGAAGTGATGAGCGTTTCCAAAATAATGGTTCAATTCACGTCTCTAGAAGGTGCAGGCAGGCGACCAGTGGCACATACATGTGGGCCTACTCTTGAACTTCCAAGTACCTATGGAAGTTACCGGGAATTTCGCCAAGAGTGGGATTGTGTATTAGCATCAGGATATATGAACTTTGATTTTGGTTAATGGCTACTGGTTACTCGTACATTTCCTCCAGGGTACTGCACAGTTTCAAGTTTAATCTTGAATTTTGTTGCTTTATATCTTAAATTAATGCGGGAAACTGTCAAATATCGGTGTATTGGCTTTGAGAAACATGAAGGCTTACCCAAGTTCAAAGTTGACTTCCCGTACGCAGCATACATCATTAATTAAATATGCAGCATAAACATAACACTACCTGACTACATTTTGCAGAAAACCCTTTATTTTTGTCCTTTATTAAACTTCCTCAGAACAACTCATTGCTTTATGAAGATGAAAGTAGGCTGTCTTCTTTAATTGTTTACATTTATTAATTAGCTTGAAATTTGTAGGTGTGAGACATATGGCAGTGATAGCAATTGTGCATATTTGCAAAGGTTTAGTATTAAACATCTTCATGCTTCAGATATGGTGTTGAAACACCAAAAAATTATATTGAATGAATTAATATGCAGAAATCAATCTGGTATTTATACATACAATGTAGTGTATCACAAAAGTGTACTCTCAGAAAATGGCTTCCCAAGTAACTTTGGTACCAAATGTATAAACGTATTTCACCATTTCAGATAAATTTGGGTGTGCGTGATTCAGTGATGATCTCATTTTGCCATTACATTCACTCTTTGGTGGGCATAGACGATTTTTGTGAAAGGTGAACAAATCTTCTGTGTCACTTTTGGAAAATCTGTTTACTAACATTACCATAGAGACAACCACTTCCCGCTGCATTTTTTTTTCTTGCTCCGAATATGCTTTGATTGGATGAATATAGATGTATGTACATTATTCAATTTTCCTTTTAATAATGAGCTCAAATTTATCAAAATGGTATTTGACATCAGAAAGAGACAAAATTGAAAACCAATCCAAAGAAAGAAGTATGTGCAGCAATAAAGCCCCAATTTAAAATAGGTAGATTTTATGTCGATTCACTCTTAAGTAATCGAAATGAGGTATTCTACCCTATAATTAAAATGATCTGTTGTTAAAATGTACATGATACAAGGCATATCATGTTCAAAGCACTTAAAGAGAACCTTCATTTTGAATTAGATTAATGTAGGACCAATTTGGTTCACGAAGAGAGTTCAAGAGACTGTAGAATATCAATGTTTTTGTACAATGATGGTGTTAAATTCAATGACTATAATATGCCAAATATTTTGTACATTTTGATACACTGCACTTTGTTTTGATATTGGCTCTTCTTGTCAAGATTTTCCCTTGTTTTCATTGTATAAATGGGCTTTTTTTAACATGATGTTTCTATAGAAGAGAACCCATCTTTGTTTAATTAACAAGTGAATTTTGGTTCACTGTTTTGAGTTTAAATCATATTAGACCCAGGAATTCCACAAAGAAACACAGAACAGTCATAATATGATGTTAAAACCCAAGGGGGGGGGACTCAGATTTGGTTCTGATGGGAGTGTGTCGCTGAAGCCGCAAAACCCAACCCATTTTTGTCTCACCTGCATAGCAGAGTGAGACTATAGGCGCCGCTTTTCCGACGGCGGCGGCGGCGGCGGCGTCAACACCAAATCTTAACCTGAGGTTAAGTTTTTGAAATGACAGCATAACTTAATATGTATATGGACCTAGTTCATGAAACTTGGCCATAAGGTTAATCAAGTATTACTGAACATCCTGCATGAGTTTCACGTCACATGACCAAGGTCAATGGTCATTTAGGGTCAATGAACTTAGACCATGTTGGGGGAATCAACATCAAAATCTTAACCTAAGGTTAAGTTTTTGAAATGTCATCATAACTTAGAAAATATATGGACCTAGTTCATGAAACTTATACATAAGGTTAATCAAGTATCACTGAACATCCTGCATGAGTTTCACGTCACATGACCAAGGTCAATGGTCATTTAGGGTCAATGAACTTTGGCCGAATTGGGGGTATCTGTAGATTTACCATCATAACTTTAAAAGTTTATGGATCTGATTCATGAAACTTGGACATAATAGTAATCAAGTATTACTGAACATCCTGTGCAAGTTTCAGGTCACATGATCAAGTTCAACGGTCATTTAGGGTCAATGAACTTTGGTCAAATTGGGGTATTTGTTGAATTACCGCCATAACTTTGAAAGTGTGTTGGTCTAGTTCATAAAACTTGGACATAAGAGTAATGAAGTATCACTGAACATCCTTTGCGCATTTTAGGTCACATGACCAAGGTCAAAGGTCAATGAACTTTGGCCATAATGGGGGGTATCTGTTGAATTACCATCATAACTTGGAAAGTTGATGGATCTTTCTCTTGAAACTTGGACATAAGAGTAATCAAGTATCACTGAACATCCTGTACGAGTTTCAGGTCACATGATCAAGGTCAAAGGTCATGTAAGGTCAATGAACTTTGGCCACGTTGGGGGTATATGTTGAATTACCATCATATCTCTATAAGTGTATGGTCTAGTTCATAAAACGTAGAAATAAGAGTAACCAAGTATCACTGAACATCTTGTGCGAGTTATAGTAGTTTTCAAAATCAGCACTGCTGCTATATTGAATCGCGTGATGCAGGTGAGACGGCCAGAGGCATTCCACTTGTTAAGGTTCATTTTGGCGGAGAAGGGAACCCATTATTAGGGGTTTTATTAAGAATAATTACCTTTTTGTGCAATTTATCGACGAAATGGGCAAAAATATATAGTATAATTTTTTGGGCCAAAAAGTCACCCATTAGAGCGTCACACTCCTGTACTGTGTATACCTTACTAGGCATGTACCCCCCTCCCCCCCCCCCCCCCCCCGGTGTTCAAGGATATTGGATTAAGTGGGTTTATGAAGTGACATGAAAAGAACATTCAGGGTGGTGTGTTTTAATGTTGGACCCAAGGATATACATGTATCGTGAAGATCCAAGAGAACCTTCATGCCATGTTTTATTCGGATCAAATGGGTTTAATATGGTGTTGTGTTCTAATGTTATTGGTCCAAAGCATATAATGAAGAACCAAGAGAACCTTCAATTCGTTTACTTTACGGTATATTATTGGAAAAAGTTAGTTAAAGAAGAATTGACCCGTTGAAGACGAGCTTATTTTGCTATAGCACACATTTCCCGTAGATCCCAGCCGGATTATAATCAGGACTAGTCTTCAACGGGTATTGGGACTTTCATTTTGTTGTGTTTTGACTATCTACCAATCTTGCAAATAACCATGAACATGGTAGGTAGGCGTAGTGGCGTACTGCTTTGAGAACAGTTATGGTGTTGTGTTTTAATGTTGTTTGGTCAAGGCATATCATAAAGTACCAAGAGAATCCTTCATGTTGTTAATTTTAACTGGACCAAATGACCATAGTGAAAGAACGTTTATGGCGTTTTTTGTGTTTTATTGTTATTGGTCCAAGGCATATTATAAAAAACCAGAGAATTTTCTTTTGTTTACTTAAATATGTTATTGGAACAAGTTGGTTTAAGAAGAATTAATGATACGACTTTCATTTTGCTGTGTTTCACTATCTACCAATCTTGAAAATAACCATGTACATTGTCCCACTTGCAGATTCCATTGAATGTGTGTTTTTGGTAACATACATGTACTTGTAGGGCTCCACAGTCCACAATAAATTTGTTTGGTTCAGTGCCACTTTCCATATAGGGTCAATATTTGTTTTTTGGTTTAAACTTTGGGGCCTTAATTAGATGGTCACAAGTAACGCATACCCACAGCTGCTGGCCCATGCAGTGCCATAATGCTACTGAGTCCATGAGTCCGAGTTGTATGTATAACACATAGAACATCAAAGGCAAGTCTGGAAGATAATCAAGTTGATTTAATTACATGTAGTTATATGACATGAACAGAACAATTACAATATGTCCAAGGCGAACAAAGCAGTAAGAAAGTTGAGTATGAAAAACTTCAATAAAATGCTTAAGATGCCTACAGAGTGCCTATGTAGTCCTTATAGATTTTGTACCGAGATCTGTGTCAATCTTTTTTTCTACTTTCAATAAAAAGTTACAAGAAATCAATACTTGTCCATCACTTTGGAATGTAAACCTCCATTGACTCATTGCTGAATTATTTTAGTTCGACCTCGGTTATCTGGTCGGGACCGGCCTTCATCCAGATAATTGATTTGGCCATATATGAGAGACAAGTCCTAGACAACATGTCTCTATATAGAGCATATCCTATTACTTAATTAAACTGGTATATGAACAAACTTATACATTTAAATGGCAAGCTTTTGTTCCAGACTTGTTTCATTTTGTTTGTACAAAATTTAAATAAAACAAAGGAAGAAACTTTCCCTCAATCTTGAAGCAAAGAGTGAGGAAAAAAAATTCCTTGCCAGATAGTGGCCAGATAATCTAGGTCAAACTGTGTACAAAACCAATGATTGGCGAGAAGGCAATTAGACTATGCTTATTTCCTTAAGAAGAACAAAAAAGGAAAAACTTAAAACACACCCACATGAACAGGTATTGTTTGTATTCCTTTGTTAAGTTGGTTTGAACCTATAGCTGCTGCACCTTCAGACAGAATTAATTGTTAAGCAAGTGTGTTATCTCACGTCGAAGAGCTACATAAAGAAGTCGAGCACCGTGTCGGTCTCTTGGATACTCGTACCCAACTTCATTCATCACGATGCAACAGAGTTCAAAGATGTCTTCATCACATGGTATTGTTTTTCTGAAAACATATTCCTCTTTGCATGCTTGCATACGTTCCTGGCTCACACCATGCAGATAATCTCTTGTAGTGTACAAAGACGGCAAGTTGAACATAATGTTTGGGCGGCCGCTAGGAGCTTGGATGTTCCTCGATGGTCTAATGAGATGCCGATCCCATACATCTACCACTTCATCAAGCTCAGCCTGCAATTGAGATGGGAAAGAGATAAAACGGCGTCATTTAATATTTTAAGCATAAACCAGTATACCGTCAACAAAAGACACAAGGGAGGAAACATGAAAATTAAAATGTAAAATGTTTGGCAATATTCTATTCGGCACTGAAGCATGATTAAACATCTATGGCTTCGGTTACTAAATGCTATATTAAATCAGGCCCCTGAGAGCAGCACCCCTGACCCTTTGGAGGGGGGGGGGCAAAGCTACCCTGCAAAAACGCCCCAACTTTTTTTTTACATTGATCCTTTTGAAAGTTTGATCAATATCCAACTTCGTTACTTCTTGGGGATCGACATTCTCAAATGTCCAGAACCAGATCCTTGCGCTGCTTCAATTCATTTGCAGTGCGAACAAAAAAGTTGATCACTGTAAAAGAACAATTAAAGGCCTAGATCTATATGATATTATAAAGTAAAGTTAAAGATTTTCTTCTAATCTTAATTTCTGATTCTTAATTTTGGTCGATGGTCATGCAAATCTAAAATGGAGGTAAAAATTGCCATTGCTCTTACCTGGATAAGATGTAAGAAACAAAACCGTAGGAGATTGACATCTACGAAATTGCCATTGAAATCACCGTCATCTTGCAAATCGCGAAAAAAATAGATCCAAAATTCCATGCACTCCCTTCGAAGGAAGGACCACCAGTACTCGATCCTTTGATTGGCTGTGCTTGGACCTTCTAGATAACTGCGAATGCCCGCCATGCCATCTTCGTCGTCCTCACGGAAGAACCTTTGAAAGTCACGCACATATCCATTCTCGGTACCTAGATCCCCACGTACAACAGATGGACATCCTCCGATGTCTGACACCTTTTCTATGTAGTACCCTCCAATCACCTTCGGGTCTGATGAAGTGTGGTAGGCGTTCATCCACATTATTTTCCTGGAAAACCCATCGATGCAGCCATTAATGCATATTCCAAATGCTTTCAGTTTGTCGTAGCTGTCCAGATGCCACAAAAAGTTTGGCCCTTTGGATGAATACTGACGTCGCCTCAGTCTTCTCCTTCTCCTCTGAGTTGTCCCTTCTGGGTCGACAACTCCAAGGATTATCCTTACATCTTCCTTTTTACAATTGATATGATGTGCCCGACATTTTTCAAACATCCATCGGTAGCCATGCAGACGACCCGATCCCTCGACCTGCTTTAGAATAAAGTCTACAACCTCACCGATGTCACTGTAGTTTTTTCTCCTTGACAGGCCATGCTGTCTGAGCAGCCTTTTCAAATGACGGAAAGAAATTACAATTCCACACTCTGTGGCAAGAATCGTAACTATGTCTTTGTACATGAGTCCCATTTCAAAGCATATCTTTATCACTGCATTTCGTTCTTGCTCTCGTTCATCCATTTTTGGCTAAAATGGTCAGAACAAAGTCAGTAGTTTTAAAAAAGACGACTCTAAATCGACTCTAAATCGCTCTAGCAAAGGCCTTACGAAGAATTTAGTCCAGACGCAGTAAACGAATTATAAGTGGTGGTAACGACTTATAAGTGGTGGTAACGACTTATAAGTGGTGGGAACGACTTATAAGTGGTGGGAACGACTTATAAGTGGTGGGAACGACTTATAAGTGGTGGTAACGACTTATAAGTGGTGGTAACGACTTATAAGTGGTGGGAACGACTTATAAGTGGTGGTAACGACTTATAAGTGGTGGTAACGACTTATAAGTGGTGGGAACGACTTATAAGTGGTGGTAACGACTTATAAGTGGTGGTAACGACTTATAAGTGGTGGTAACGACTTATAAGTGGTGGTAACGACTTATAAGTGGTGGGAACGACTTATAAGTGGTGGTAACGAGTTATAAGTGGTGGTAACGACTTATAAGTGGTGGGAACGACTTACTAAAAAAAAAATGTTCATGCATGTCCCCTCTCGGGCTCCGTAGCAATCCAATTTATGCCAATGAATTATGTGAGCTCGTCACTCCGGTCATCTCAATTTTTGTCTACTCTGCATGATTTCGTGATCCTAGCAATGGTCTCCATTCTGTGATGCGTTTTTGGTCCACCATATTATCATGATGTTGCAAGGTGGCCAGCCCATCTCCATTTCATTGATTTAATTGCTTCATGGCTCCAAATCCATTGCATGATTTTCCTAGCCGTCACGTTTTGATATCCGTAACATTATACGCTCCATACTGTGTTGAGTGGTTATTAATTTCGGTTCCATTAATTGTTACAGACCAGGGGCCGTGTTTCATCAACATTTTCATCCGACAAGTTGTCAGATCTGACATCTTTCTCTGATGTTGATTGGCTGAGAGGTACTGTTACTATGCCAATGGTAACTGTCGGATAAAATGGGACTTGTCGGATAAAACGTCCGACAAGTCCTTTCATGAAACGCTCCCCAGGTTTCATAGGTCATTGCCGGTACATACATGTATAACTGTCAAAGACTTTTCTCTTTAAGCAAATTGGCATATTACTCTTCATAATGTCATTAAAATTCCCAAAAGCGATCCATCCAACTCTTGTCCTCCTAAATTCTTCCAGTTGTTCGTGATCCATTCTGACGTGTTGCCCAAGGCCGGGCCCAATTAAGGTAGATACGATCTACTTTCTCGATTTCAGAATTATCCATTATGTTTCTTTGCTCCGTAGCAAATTTGTTGAACATTAATTTCGTCTTTTTCATGTTGATCTTCAGGCGCTTTAAGGTCAAGTCCACCCCAGAAAAATGATGATTTGAATAAATATCCAACAAGCAAAACGCTAAAAATTTCATCAAAATCGGATGTAAAATAAGAAAGTTATGACATTTTAAAGTTTCGATTATTTTTCACAAAACAGTTATATGCACATTTCAGTGACATGCAAATGAGACAGTCGATGATGTCCATCACTCACTATTTCTTTTGTTTTTTATTGTTTGAATTATACAATATTTCATTTTTTACAGATTTGACAATTCAATTCAATTCAATTCTGGTTTTATTGTGAAAATGGTACATGACAAAAGTCCGAAGACTCATATTATCATATTTACAAAGTAAAAATGTACATGTATATTATTAAAATATTACAATATATCACAATTATTCTAGTGCTAGACAAATAATCAACAAATAAAGCCAGAAAAAATAATTTTGGACAATCTCAAAAAAATATTAAAATTGATTGAAATTATAACATTGTAAAACTATCATCGTCAAAATTAAATCAGCAAAGTTGCGAGTATTAAAAACATATATAAATTAACATTTACACTTTTAAAATATCATCATATTTAAAACAAGAAAAATATGTATATAAAAAATTGTAAATAGCAAGACAAATTAAATAATATATAAGTCCTATAAAAATATAAACCAGATCAATGTTGTGAATAATTGCAATTTCAAATTAGTTTGAGAATACATGTATGACAGTCATAAAAATAACGCGAAATAAATACGATGTTACAATAGATTGGTATGAAGTCTGGAATTAACCATGTGATATACTGTAGATAGTACACCACCAGTCACAATCCCTTGACCACCCGTTCACCTGCCCGGACCAGAGAACAGCAAATTCAGTGCACTGAATCCATTGTTCTCCGGCCGAAACAGGCAAATAGGTAGTCAATTAAAGAAATGTGACTGGTACAGTATGCTTTATGGTAAAAATAAATAAATAAATAAACGAACCAACAAATTATTGAAGTTATAGGCAGAATTACAGATCGAATAGTCGTATTACATGTAGGTGGAACTCAAGTAAGTAAAAAAAAGAACATTGGAATAAAAAGGTGACAAACCTATCATAAAATCAATAAGATTAAAGATAAACAATAAAGGGGAGTACAAAAAGTGTTACAGTTGCTAAAAACAATAAAGATGCATATAAAATTACATTATATTACAGAGTTCAACAATTGCACAAAGTGGGGGATTGGCGACTGTTGGTGTCTTTTTGTTCTAGTCCGAGGAATCTCAAGATGATGTGCATTTCTTAGGGAAAGACCAGTTCTGACCCTACGGGTTTCAGGCAAGAAGTGGCGATGTCGTTTCGATTTTAGCAACGAGCGTGCAAATCCTTCAACAAGTTCACTCCATCTGTCTTTAAGAGATGACACATTCATACTTTGTAGAAGTTCAATATGTATAGCAAGACATTTGGCCAGGCAATGATACGCAGAGCCCTCTTCTGAACCCGCTCAATGCTAGCGGATTGTTGGCAGGTAATGCTAGATGCCCAAACAGGCACGGCAAACTCAATCAATGGCCTGATGTACATCTTGTAGATAGTGACAAGTTCCGGACACATCACGCCATTTCTCTTCAGCTTATTAAGAATGAACAGCCTACGAGAAGCATTGCTGATGATTTGACGAACATGCAGGTCCCATCTCAGGTCGTGTTGTATGATGACACCAAGTAATTTATAGATGTCATGATTTCCAAGTCTGTATCATCAATCCTAAGCTGCAGAGGAAGCGGATTCGTACGGAGAAAGCTGATTTGCATCGCTTTACACTTTGCAGCATTCAGCTTCATGTCATTATCGTTACACCAATCAACCAGTGAGTCAACATCATGCTTTAGGCCAGAACATTGATCTTTTCTGACAACCTCAACAAGGCTAAGATCATCAACGTATTTCCATCGATTCTCCGTGGAGCAGGCAACATCATTCACCATGACGAGAAATAGGATCGGGCCCATGCAGTTTCGTGCCCTGTGGAACCCCACAGGTGATGTTAAGTTGAGCAGAAGTTGTCCCTCTGTATCGAACAGCCTGTGAACGGCAGGACAAAAAGTCACATATCGTTGGAATGATAGATCGATCAACACCAATCCTAATCAGTTTTTCGATCAAAATTGTATGGTTGATATGGTCAAAAGCCTTGCGAAAGTCAATAGCACACAAATTGGCGATACGTCCTTGCTGATCAAGGCCCTTGACTATATGGTATCAAGCATGCTGATTAGGTAGTGATTCAGAGAACTTCCCTTCATATTGCCAAACTGTTTGTGATCGACGGTATGATAAATGTCATCCATGATCCATCCTGCGAGGAATCCCTCAAACAGTCGGGCAATGATAGGTGTTATTGAAATCGGTCTAAGTTGGTCGAAGTCGCGGTGACCCGAGGACCCTTAGGTATTAGGCACACCGATGCTCTCTTCCATAGCGTCGAAAAGCAACCTTTGTCAAGACACAATAGGGACCAACTTCACTGAACCATACAGTATGAAAACAATGCTAATTCCACATGTTCAGGGAGGACTTAATCTTTGTTTCACTTGACAATGAGGAGGAGAAAATTTGAATATTTCATATTTCATATAATGAAATACAAAAGAAATAGTGAGTGGATGACGTCATTAAGCAAAACTTTAAAATGTCATAACTTTCTTCGTTTTACATCCGATTTTGATGAAATTTTCAGTTTTATGCTTGTTGGATTTTTCTCTATTTATTCAAATCAATTAAAGGTTGGGGTGGACTTGTCCTTTAAGTACTTTGTTACTTTCAGTGTTGAGATCGTTGAGCATATTTTCTAGCTTGTGACCATCATCAGTGACAGGGGCGTCGATCCATTTTACAGATTGGGGGGGGGGGGCAAAATCATGAATCAACTTTCCAAAGGCACTCGATCACACAAAACAAATAAACTCACACACACATATGCCTATATATATATATATGACTCATGAGATAGAGACACGTTATCTCACCAACAAATTAATGCGAGCGCGAAGCGCGAGCTGAAATTTCTTTATATTCTGACCTGAAAGCTTGATATTCTAAGCATTTTTGGTACTAATGATTAAGATTGGTATCTAAAAAACAATAGATGACGAGCGCGAAGCGCGAGTTGAAAATTTTGATATTTCGATCTGAAAAAATTGAGTTTAATGGACGTTTTTAATAAAGAACAAGATATATATCCAACAAAAGATTATTGCAAATCGAAGTGGGAGTTCTTTTGAGGTCTAGAATTGAAAACGGGACATTCTATTCACCTATTGAATCATGAAAAGTATGGGTTTTTGCTACAGAAACGATGCGAGCGCGAAGCGCGAGCTAAAAAAAATTATATTCCAATCTGGAAAGCAGACATTTTGAGCACGATTTTAGATAAAGAACGAGTTGTGTATCTCAATCTCGCTTGCTGATTTCTGTGTAACATTACAATCTTGTTTTATTTTTTGCACATGCGGAATTATTGGGGGGGGGCAAAATGATAATGTTTGCCCCCCAATATTTTCATTGGTGGGGCGATCGCCCCCCTGCCCCCCAGGATCGACGCCTCTGATCAGTGATATCATCGGCAAATCTCAGGTGGTGGAGACACTCACCTTAATGTTTAGCTCCGTACTTTTCCCGGGACTTTCCCAGTCTAATGTCCAGTGCAGCGTTGAAAAGTTTGGATGAAATGGTATTTCCCTGGGGCCTGTCGCACTCCTCTGTTGATGGGAAACACTGTCTTTGTGCAGGTGAATGGTTGCAGTTGCTTGGCTATACATTTCCTGAATGAGTTTGATGCAATCCACCCCAACAAAAAGTTGGTTTAAAGGAGAATGAAACTCTTGGAGCAAGTTAGCTTTTGTGAAAGCAGAAAAATCAAAGAATAAGATCAACAAAAGTTTGAGTAAAATAGGACTAGCAATAAAAGAGTTATGAGCATTTGAATGTCGAGATCACTAATGCTATGGAGATCCTCCCATTGGCAATGCGACCAAGATCTATGATGTCACAGATGAACAACTCTCCCCTTTTGGACACTGAAAATATACCCCAAAACATCTCTTTTTGCCCCTTTTTGCTTATCATTCTAATCATATGACAAACGATTCATCAATGATATAATGTTGTGAAACCTCTGTACTTGTCCTCTCATAAAGAGAACACCTCACCTTGTGATAGACTCTATAAAAGTGAGAATATAAGTGAAATAAGTACTAAAGTAATGAGGGAGTTGTACGTGTGTGACATCACAGATCTTGGTTGCATTGCCAATGGGAGGAACTACATGGCATTAGTGATCTCAATATTCAAATGCTCATAACTTTCTTATTATTCATTCAATCTTCCTCAAACTTTCAACAATATGTTTCTTTGATTTTTCTCTTTGATATGGATTCAGCTGGTTTCAAGGGTTTCATTCTCCTTTAAATAAAAAGAGAAAAATCCAGCAAGCGTTATTCACTGAAAATATCATCAAAATCGGTTGTAAAATAAGAAAGTTATGACATTTTGAAATTTTGACTTGATTTCACAAAACTGAACACATACGTCCTGGTTGGTATACAAATGAGGAGACTGATGACGTCATCCACTCACTATTTCTTTTGTATTCTATTATATGAAATATGGAATATTTGAATTTTCTCCCGATTGTCAAGTGACACCACGATTAATTTCTCCCTCGACCTGTGGAATTAGCATTGTTAATAATAAATAATAATAAATGGTTAAGTCAAGTTGGTCCTTATGTGAAATATGTAAAAATTGAAATATTGTATAATTCAAACAATAAAAAACAAAAGAATTAGTGAGTGAAGGACATCATCGACCGCATGTCTCATTTGCATGTCACTGAATTGTGCATATCACCGTTTCGTGAGCGAGTAAACGAAACTTTAAAATGTCATAACTTTCTTATTTTACATCCAATTTTGATGAAATTTTCAGTGTTATGCTAGTGGTAGACTTGACCTTTAAGGCAAAGCTTGCCTGCGCATAGTCTACAAATGCCGCCCTCCAGGGTTGTCTGTATTCAAAATTCTTCTCTATAGTTGGTTAAGTGTGTGGAGATGGTCTGTAGTAGAGAAACCACTTCTGAATCCGGCCTGTTCCCTCGGTTGGTTAAAATCCCGGGGGCCACTTCACGACGAGTGGATACCATGCGCGACCATGGGGTCTCGAAAAGCACCCTAAACATTTTCCATTTTCTGAAAATGCCCCCGTTAACAAGTATTGGCGTGTGAAACCCTACCCTTAACAAGTATTGGAGACAAAACGATACTCTTGGCAAGTTCCCTGAATTGACCCCCTAAACAAGTATAGCGATATTTTTTATTGTTATGTCACGGACGTCGGTCGTCGGTTTTACCTTCACCTACATCATTGGGTTTAGTATAGCCCCACCTCCCGTATCTCGCGCAAATCGTACTTTAAACACGTATAGTGTTGACTCTTGGGGCAAAAGTAAAACATTTAGTCTTAATTTTTTGCACCATCGCAAATTTGACCCTAAACACGTAGCTTTCCTAGCGAAAATAGATACCCCTTTTTCATTAATTATTTTAGTGTTTTTGACACCCTTATCACGTTACGTACGTAACGTGCCCTATCTTGAAAAAGACATCCTTTTTACTTGTTTTTTTTTTGGTCGCGCATGGTATCCACTCGTCAATGTAAGTGCCCCCCGGGGTTAAAATCCATGGTCGTTACAGTGATTCTGTTTGTTATAACTTTTGTATAAATAATTTGTAGGTTTTTGAAAGTAAGCTGATTGGCCTATAGTTTTTAATCCTTTACGCCGTGGATAAGGATTATGATCCCCGGGGGGGAGGGGCCACTTACATTGACGAGTGGATACCATGCGCGACCAAAAAAAAAACACGTAAAAAGGATGTCTTTTTCAAGATACTAAAATAATGAAAAAAAATGGTATCAATCTATTTCGCTAGGAAAGCTACGTGTTTAGGGTCAAATTTGCAAGGGTATAAAAAATGTTTTACTTTTTGCCCCAACAGTCAACACTACGTATTTAGAGTACGATTTGCACGAGGGGCCGTACTAAACCCAATGATGTAGGTAAAGGTAAAACCGACGACCGACGTCCGTGACATAACTATTAAAATACTTGTGCATTCCCTTCCCCCAGTCAGGATCTTTGCCCGGGCCACCGCTTGCCCCCCCCCCAGAAATTTTAAAAACTAAAAACATGATGTATAGTAAATGCTAACAAAACATCCCACTCAAGCTGTAAAGTCCTTCAAACAGCATATCAATGTGTTGTTTTTGAGTGAATATTATTCACTCTTCAAATTTTGAAAAGTTTCTCATCCAGTCACTGTTATTCCCAACAACTAAACACAAATCTTTCCGGTCATTGCATTCAAAATGTTCGCGCCCGCAGTAGTTGTTGATCTGTTCAATAGGATATCATGGGGCTCAAAAAATCAGTATTGAAGTCAATAAGCACAAATTATTCTTCTCGAAATTCGAGTTTTAATTATTTATTTTTAGCGAGATACGCATTCTGCATGTTCATATTTGTTATACCGAGGTTTTTTACCTGAATGCTAAGAAAGCACGCATGCCTGTGAGCAAGCAACCAGGGGACCAACGGCTTAAGGTCCTTTCCGAGGGACCTGCATGGTAATGAGGATAAATGCCTTACCAAAGGGCACTAGCGCACCACTTGGGAATCGAACCCGGGTCACCGGAATCCGAAACCCCCGCTCTACCGACTGAGCTATCGCGCCTCCATTTTTCAAAAATGCTGAATATTAAAAAATGTTCAGCTCGCGCTACGCGCTCGCATATACATTGTTTAATTAAATACCCATCCTGTCCATGGTTACAATGTTTATATAACGTCCAATTATCATCTCAGGATATTAAAAAATTTCAGCTCGCGCTTCGCGCTCGCATTTGTTATTTGGTGAGGTACAATTTTAAATCCAAAAATTCAAAATTTATGTTACACTATTTTGATGATGTTTGGAATCATTAAAAAACGTATAATTATCGTTATTTTACAAGGAAACATTTACGATTTACTTCCATGAACTAGGATGAAAAGTTGATATCCCGTGGGGTACCTATTTTAATGTCCACACGTGAATTCTGAGTCATGAAATTAATTATTCATGTTTCATTTTCTCAGCAATTGAACGCTCTATACGCGTGACTTAAGTATGAATGATGCATATTTTGTCTCTGCTATTATTTTTATTAGGCCCTATATAGTTTTGTTTAATCAGGTTGGCCTCATCAGTTACACAAACTGCTGTCCTTGAGGGCCCTGAGATAAAAATCAATATGTACAATAACTATTTACAACGAATATATCAAAGAAGATGGCATGCATATACAGGTACTACAGTATTACTTTAAAAAAACAGATCGATATAATTGTGAACATTAAAATACAATCAAATAAAAGATCAAAATTGCATTGCAAGAAAATGTTACTGTAAGGTTAAGACAAAATGAAAAGTTAAAGCAATAGGAAACCGCTAAATAATTATGATTTAACAGGAAAAGGAAGCCTGGTCAGAGTATTGTTCAATAATTGATTAAGAAACAGATGTTGAGTGGTGAATATTCACGGTACATAACTGTTTTCACAAAATATTGCTTAACTTTAAAATTCAATGATTAACTTTATTATTCCTTATCGGATTTTGATGAAATTTATAGCATTTTGCTCACTGAATTTTACTCTATTTATTTAGATATTATATTATTTCTAGCCCGGAGTACCCCTTCTAAGGCCAGCATCCCCCTTGCCAGTTCCAGTACAGGCCTATAAGGGGTATTCCCTTTCTATTGTGTGAAATCGTCGGGGCGGGGGCGGGCATCGTTTTATATCGACTCCTATTATTATGCTCCAATGAACCCGAATATCCCCAGATTGTTGGCCGACTGAATTAAATGGCTGAATCCTGAATGATGCATGAGACTTCTTTACAGCGGCGAACCTTATCTGCACGGAGTTTGATCTTATTTTGGTAAGCAATGTGTTATTGTAACGTCATATAAGCATATAAACTTTTCATTGGAATATATATATATCGATGAAAACGAGTATAGTGGCTACTCCCGGTGGTTACCTCGTTCAAAGTTACAATATGTGATTGGTTCATCTGTGATCCCATTAATCATCGGCATCGCTAATCATTCACGATCATGACAATAGGCGACAATAATTGTTATAACATGTATGAGGACATGGGGAGGACATACGTATTATACACACGAAAAGGGTGGATTTCAACCATATTAACCAAAAGGTATGCCTGCATGGCTGTGTGTAAATAGTAGGCATATGATGGGTTTAAAATGACGGTTCACTTTGAAAACCTGTACTGTTGCACGTCTTATGAAGTTAATAGTCTGAACATGGTAGCTGAAATATAAAAGGTAGGACAAAGTTTGGCCTTTGTTTATTCTGGTGTGGAATTTTAATTCCCCAAGTTTTATCATTATTTTGAAACACTTCCCACTTCGGCTGACGCAATATGTGTTATAATAAAGGCCTTGTTAAATACGCCGAAGTTATATTTTCGGTACAATAAGGAGTTTTCGTTCCGTGACGCACAACGAATCATAGAACACAGCAATACATTGAAAATGCAAATCACAATGAAAAGCTGGCCGGCTGGGCTTTGTCGAAAGTAATTGGAACAGCAGTTTCGTCCTACGTTTCGGAGCTGACGAAAAGTTGTGAATATACGTGCATGTCTTTTTCCCAAGAGTCCAGGACGAAACTATTGTTTCGATTCATCAACCCTCGATCGACAAAGACTTCATTATCATGAAGGACATTTGGCAATACTGTCTCTATGTTCCTGAAAGCGTTGTGCCTTGCGGTTGCGAAAACTCCCTCCAGCACAGACGCTTCTGTTGCTCTCTAGTATGCTTTTTTGTGATGGTATTTTTTGCAGGATAAATTAAGCTTCACATGGAGCCATGCTAATGAAACGGGGGGGGGGGGGGGTGGTATATTGAACATCAAACTGTATTTTCAGTTTGTTAATTGTAAATCAATCATTTCCTAAAGTTTGTTTTTATTTGCTCAATCTGAAGACAACCCCCCCCCCCCCCCCCGATGCTGAGAAGCGATCGGATTTGTTGCACTCACTGACTGGTAAAAAAAGATCAGTGACGCACCGGCCTGTTATCGGTTTTCCTTGGAACCACTATCCAGATTGTCATATCTCTCGGCATCGTCGTTATAAAAATATATTTTCTATATTCATTTGGTATTTCAACCTAATGCATGCAGGCATGAATGAATGCAAAAAAGGCCAGTGAAAGAATTAAAAGTTTACACATCCAGTCTGCAAGTCGTCTGAAGACAATAGAAGAAAGTGGAATTCTATAACAGCCGAAGTCGTTTCTTAATGCCATTGAATTCATATCAGACACTTTCTTTTCATCTATGAACAGGTGACGTGATACATTATGGCGTCTGATTTCTCAGGGCCGTTTGAACAAGATCGACTGAACAGAGAAAGGCGACACGCAACATGGTCATGTGCAAAACACAACACGCCAATCAAATTCTACTGCGAACATCACGTGATAGCTATATGCAATATATGTGTCACTGAGAACCATATAACTTGCAACAATGAGAACATAGAGGATCTTATAAGGGAAATGAAAACAGAAACAGATACTGGACAAAGGAATGAGTATTTACTCCATGTTCAAGAAGGTATAAAATCTTGCAAAAGAGTTGCAGCTTTCGATTTGACATTGGTTCAAACAGCTGTTCAAAATGCTTACGATACTAAAATTGAAAATGAAAAAACAATAAAGCGGGAAAAGGAAAGGGAAATAAATGCAGAAGCGGATGAACAAATATGCCGAATCAATGAGGAGAGGGAGGCAAAGATAAGGTTCTGTTACAAGTATGCTGATAAACAAATAGAGCCTTTGGAGCAGCAGAAGAATGAAATTCTTAAGGAAATCTCGCTTCTTAAAGAAAAAATTGAAAACTTAGAGATGGACTTCAAAAGGAAGCTCACCATCATTCACGAAAAGATCAAAGAATTAAAACAAGACGACTGTGATTTGATGAAAAATACCTATCGAATCTTGGAATTGATTCGCTCATTACGTGATGAAGAAGGTTGCCAAGCAGTTAGAAAGCTGGAACACATTCTGCGCAACGTCAGGTTCGTCAAAGGCTACATCAATAGCTCTTTCTGTGGGCGACTAGAATGCTCTAATTATATGCAGTGGAAACACATCAAGACTATCGATGTACAAGGCATTGAAAATCCAGTGAAGGTGCCAAAATTTGTGGGCTTAGTGGGATACGATAGCATTGCTGTGACAAATCATGAACAAACTGATCTTGGACTATATGTAATCAATCTCAGTCAAGGCACATCTATCAGGGCAGTCGAGGGCAGTCCCGATACATACTTTGTTGCCTGTTCCTCTATCGACCGGAGCAGGGTAGCATGCGGAAAGTTCAGCAAAAGATGTACTGGGGACATTTTGGACAAATGTGTAACTGTACACGACGACAACTGGAATCTGATTCGGAACATTCCTATACCAAGAAAGGTCGATTACAATTATGCCTATGTGGATGTTGGATCAGATGGTAAGATCCTTGCCGCGATTTATGGACAGTCAAGCATCCATATCATCAACCCTGACAATGGAGAGATTGAGGACACGATTAACTTCTCAGGAAAGGAAATCCGCGGACGGATCCACGCCTTGTCATCAGGGAGCATCATCGCACGTAGTGGTGAATGCGAAGTCACCGTCATCACAAGAAATGGGGAAACAAAGTCACATGTCTACGACGAAGGGGACTTTTCCTTGTTTCGATCAGAGACTCTAACGGACACTATATTTGTGACCAACTGGAATAAGACCAGTGGAAGGTGTACCGTTGGTCAGATGTCTTCGGACGGTGAAATCAAGGTGAAAGGGGAGGTAGGTTTTAACGACCCGAGCACATCTTTTTATCGAAGTGCATGCTTGGTGACTCCGTCTGGAAAGCTTGTCTTGTGTGACGAAAAACAAATATTTGTATATAAGAAGCAGTTTGTTCTTTAATGGATACCGGGCCAACACCCGGTCCTGTAGAAAGAATGAAAAGTACGTCGTCAACCTTGGGTATTCGTTTTGGGGTTAATAATCTTGTTAGGTGCTAAAATGCATTCAAATTTGATGGTTTGCAATGTTGGGGAGTATCATGTATTTATTCATTCAAGACTCTAGAGCCTTCACTCACTCAGCTCTATGAGACTATGGCTCCATGCAGATCAGGGTTAAAAACCACCTTCACAGGAGGGGGGTCATATAACATTAGGCCTATTAGAAAGCCTTTGAACGTGAGTATTCGAGTAATTAAAATATGCAATGACTTTAAACTTCTGATGAAGGGGAATAGGGAGTGTTTATATCGAGTTTTGGTATCGATTTGATCAGTGGTAATATACTTTTATTAGTTTTTTTTTCTCTGATATTTGTGAGTCACACTCATCTGGTACATGCAGTGTCTTATGATAAAATTACATGATGTGCATAATGTATAAGAGTTTAAGTAATTTGTTCGAATTATTCTTTACAATTGTTACTTTGTGGACTGCATTGTATGAATTTAATTTGAGAGAAAAACAATAAATCATCTTTAAAAAAAGTAATACGGCGAACGAATGTCTCAAAAGAACTCACAATCGGTCAAAAGTTTGAAAAATGATTCATTTGGTGATTAAATGTGATATTTTACAGAATACATGATTGATTTCTCATTGTTTTATTTAATGTATGATTGTCATGCTTTTAGGGCCCCTTTTGATACGAGCTTTTGCTGAAAGGGCACCCTATTGAAATATTGTGTAATAAATAAATAAATAAATGTCATGCCATGAAGAGAACTAATCAACAAATTATCAAGCATTTTTTAATAATACAAATGAAAGAAAAAATCTAACAAAACATGAACAGTATTCAATATTATGAAGAAGAAAGGTATATTCCTCGCCATCAGTCATACCCCCATATCTCCATCTGTAACACCTGTCAGGCCCTGATGCAAAATATTAATGAAAAATTCTCAAGCATTTTAAAAATGTGATTTTTTGCTCGGTCGCTACGCCACCTCGCATGATATTAGAACGAGTCTTTTATAAGGGGGCGGCTACCGGCTTTGTCAGTATAAGGCTATATCCACAATATAGGCCATTTTCATTGAGCAACTTCGAAAATTTATCAAGCTTCCAGAAGCCCCCCCCCTTTTTTTAGCGGTTTGTCATGGAGTAATTCCAAGAGGGTGGTGAGGTTGTTCCATGACATTTGCTCCGTTCCACACACAATCGAATTACCAACTTTAATCCGGGGTCTACCACTATACCCTCCCCTAAACGGGCCCTATACCTAGCCTAAAACCCTAATACAACATTATAACCCTATATAACCCTACATCTAATCAGCCCGGAGCAGTATTGTCGCAGGAGCAAATGTCGTATCACCGGTGGAGTTCGTTAGCTGGGATGCTGAAGGGATGCTATGCCATAGATATGTAGAAATATACGCTTATGGCTTAATAATGCTGATGATAATGCTTTGATTGCCAAGTTTTTATTATTCTTATGGCTTATAATAATGGGAGATCATTGGGATAGGAGTTCTAAAACACCCCCCCCCCAATTTTTCGTTTTTAAACCAATGTTGGTTAAAGCAGCAAATATTTCTTCATTTTGTCTAAATTGTGTACCCTCATATTGTATTTTTAACTCATAGAAGTTCATAGGTCTAAAAGCTGGTATGAGCACCCAGCATGGAGCCAGTTCGTAGTTCAACTCTGCGCATGATCAGAGGAATGTCATTGGTGCTGAAGTGACATGGTGGTTTAACATTTTAATGAGATAAGCAACAACTTTGATGTCTTGATCATTCATATATTCTTAGGAATTGTGTCTTTCATTTACATCCACAAAAAACGACAATGCGTCAACGATTGACTGGTATTTCACAGGTTGCCAAGTATATAGGCCTATATTGTTCAGCATGCTATAATATAATATGCATTCAAAGTAGAAATGCAACAGCTTTTTAGATACCTTCATCGGGGGGGCGGGACACTTCCATTGACGAGCGGATACCATGCGCGACCATGGGGTCTCGAAAAGCACCCTAAACAAGTATTTTTCATATTCTGAAAATGCACCCCTTAATACCCCTTTTCCACTAGGGCCAGGACAGCGTCATGACAAGGCGCGGAATGTAATAATTGCAATCCGCGACCCTTCCGCAACCTGTCCGGACATTCCTGGGAGTGTCCGCACGCTGTCCTAAACCCTTCCTGGTGTTCGGGAAATCAAAATTTGTCCGCATCCAATTTTACCCCTTTTCCACTATGGCCAGGACAGCGTCAGGACAAGGCGCGGAATGTAAAAAATGTAATCCGCGACCCTTCCGCAACCTGTCCGGACATTCCTAGGGTGTCCGCGTGTTGTCCTAAACTCTTCCTGGTGTTCGGGAAATCAAAATTTGTCCGCATCCAAATTTTGGTCGAGACCAAAGTTTGGACGCGGATTTTGAATTCCTGACACCTTCGGGACCCTGTCCTGACGATGTCCTGATGATGTCCAGACCTTCCTAAACCCTTCCGCGTGTTCCGGAAACCATCCGCGATCAGGTCAGCTTCACGAAGCAAAGAATGATGACATGCGGAATGATGACATGCGGAATGTGTCAGGAACATGCGGACTAGAATAAGAAGGCAAGAGGAATGTGTTAGGAATGCGCGGACAGGAGTAAGAAGGCAAACGGAATGTTTCAGGAATGTGCGGATATGCAGTGAGCGAGTTGACGAAAGCAGCCAGCAGTGGTCATTGTAAAAAAAAAAGAAATAGAAAGAGGCAGCGTATCAACATTTAAGACGACACGACGGGCACTTCTTGGTTAGATAGGGGACTTAATCGTGATTTTTTTTCACACCATAAACTTTGAAGAGGGTGCTCGCGCTACGGTTGATAATTTGATATTATGATGTTTAAACAAGTAAACAAATTCAGCAAGTAATGGCCAAATGCTGATATTATTATGGCACCTTTTGAAACGTCAACGCTGGTACATTTTTAATAACATTTTTTTCTTTTTTTTTCCATTCGATGTACTATATTAAAATCATGAACAATACGGTAGATGCATTATCCTGCTAATTAGATGATATGATAAGATGACTTATGTGATACAGCATGGGGCGCGTTTCCATATAAGAATATAACACTGTTCTGACATGTCAGGCGAAAAGATATATTTTTCCTCTCATTCATTCGTATGAAGGCATAAAATATGGACATGATGGATGAATTTCGATTTGAAAAAAAAGGAAATATTGTAGCCTATGTAATAGGAATAACTACTTTGAAAATTGTATTTTGATGACGAAACACTTTTTTATTCTCGCCAGCTCTCGAATGGGTCAAAATCAAGGTTGTTTTGGAAACAAGTGCTTTCTCATTTAATAACTTGACGATAACTTCTTTGTATATCGGGGGGTTGTCCGTATATTATTCTGATTATCCGAGTCCTTGGTTTTACCTCTCGGGACGTTGTCCTAAGTTTGTCCGGCTTTGTCCTAATACGATCTGCATGCTGTCCGCGCCAAACGCCGAAAAAAAATATTCAGACATTGCTGTCCTAAAACACTCCAAAGACATTCCCAGGAATGTCCTAGGACAAAACGCAGACAGTCCTGGTTATGTCCTCGGACAAGTTCATTTGCATAATCTTTTTCGGGATTTGGTGCGGACAGCATGCCGAAATGACAAAAGTTGCTTCCGGAACCCTTCCTGGTCTTGTCCGCGCCCTAGTGGAAAACCGCCTTAACAAGTATTGGAAACAAAACGATACCCTTGGCAAGTATTGAACCCCTAAACAAGTACAGCGATATCTTAATTGATGTCCGGACGTCGGTTTTACCTTTATCTTTACCAAAGTATAAAGAAAAACTCATTTCATACTAAGGTATTATTTATTTTCATCACTCTGAAATGCAGTAACTTTCTTATTTTACATCCGGCGATTTTGATGAAATTTTCAGTGTTATTCTTGTTGGATTTTTCTCTTTTTATTCAAATCATCTTTTTCTTGGGGTGGAATTGTCCTTTAAAGAGCCTGATCGGTTAAAGTGAGCATTGGGGTAAAAATTCATTTCATATTCTTATGATGTAATCACTGCCGGATATTTAATTGATATCTAAGGTTTCTAAAATCCATATTTATTTGGTAAGGTCCGAAAAGCGACTGGGGCGTTGAACACTGCTGTCACGGACGGCCGATGCTTTTGAGAAATATTGACTTGGTCCTATTTTGACAATCATCAGATTGCCTTGAGTTTTGTTTGCAAGTAATAATAGATGAAACACAAGTTTGCTAATATACAAAAAAATGTTGGGAAATATTTGTCCTGGAATCGTCATACCGCATTTTTATATTCATGTTTATGCAAATTTGTCCGTCCGTGACAGAAAGAAAATTCAAAAGTTTTATGTTCTATTGCTGGAGCAATGAACTAAAAAACATGCTGAGCTATCTCACAAGCAAAAGACATAAAGCGTGTATATATAAAACCCAGATCAATAAGTATTCATATGCAAAAGTTGGAAAGTTGAATTGGCATATTGTTACGCACGTACAAAACTTTCTCACGGACGGACATTTGCATTATGTTGCAATGTAGGGGATTTCTTATTTGTAATTTGTGTTTTATCAGTTTGGGTAGATATTTTATTACATACATCCAATAAATGATATTGTAATTCATAAATATACCCCCAAATAACCCCTACCCCAATACACTCACACACAAGTATTTTCATGCCCCACTGACGAAATCTCGAGGGGGGCATATATGTTGCACCGTCCGTCCCCCTAATTTGTTCCGGCATGATGATTTTAAAAATATTTGACAGATTTTTAAATATTTTTTGGTATGTAGGTAGATCACATTAAAGTACAGGTAATTTTCAAATTTGGAGTCCTCAAGTCCAAGGTCAAAAGTCACAGCTCATTATATATGCAGATTGTTTTCTGGCTGATAAGTTGATATTCGTCGGAATTTAAAAATGATTTGATATGTAGGTAGATGGCACTTAAATAAAAGTCAAGTTCAGATTTGGAGTCTTTCGGTAAAAGGTCAAAGGTCACAGCTTATTATATTTGCAAATTGGGTTTGGGGTGATAACTTGATAAATATTTAACAGAATTATCAAAAAATTTGTATGTAGGTAGATGACACTAAAACACAAGTCAAGTATAAGTAGGATTCTGCAGGTCAAAGGTCACAGCTAATGCAAAATGATTTCCACACACTCATTAAGACAATGCTTACTGACTGCATTATAGCTGGAACATCTCTGTCCTGTGGGCACAGAAAATTTCTATTGCTATTATAGATATGATATGAGTACTGGGTGCTGGGCTGAAATGTCAATTTTAATTGGAATAATGCCCATCTGTGACACAAAATGTCCGTCTGTGACGCCAAATGTCCCGCATCCGTGATGACACTGGAAATGTCCATCCGTGGCAAAACTTTTTGTCCTTCTAGTAACCATGGTAACTGTTACAGCTTAATTACTTCAAAATTACAGTCAGGGAAGTCAACTTATTAGATTAACATCTGCAACGAAAATAAATTGTCAGCATGGTTGAGATAGACATAGGCGGATCCAGGGGGGGGGGGCCGAGGGGCCCGGCCCCCCCCCCCCCTATTGGCGGAGCCAAAAAAGGAAAGAAAGAAAAAAAAAGAAAAAAAAGAGGGAAAAGAGAGGAGAAAAAAGAAGAGCAGGAAGACGAGTGAATAAAATAAGATGAGGGGAAGACTTGGAAAATAAAAAGAATCTTTCATGTCACTATATAAAATTTTTGCTCGCGCTTCGCGCTCGCATTACCTGTTAGGTGGTCTTCATATCTTGTTCAATATGGAGCTTAAATATCAAGTTTAGAAGTCAATATGCAAAACATATTTCTCCTCGGAAATCGAACTTTGATTATTTTGTGTGATTTATAAATTGATTTTTAAAAAGTGTTCTGTAAAAATGTCAGTTTTATGGTCTGAATATTAACATATTCTGCTCGCGCTGCGCGCTCGCAAATTTTGATTTATCAGGTACCTATCGTGTATTCCATAAAGTTTTCAAAATATCCCTTTTCAGGTCTGATTGTCAAAACGTATCAGCTAGCGCTGCACGCTTGCATTTTGATTGGCTTTTAGGTAGAAATCTCGATTTTTTCCGCTCGCGCTTCGCGCTCGCATGAATCGTTTAGCTTTGTAGCTATCCTTGAAATGTCCAGTTTTCAGGCCATAATATCATCAGATTTCGCGCCCTCATTAGGCATTAATGAATAAGATATTGATTTAAAAATTAAATTGTCCCTTTTGTTTCATCTCGCGCTTAGCAAGAGCAGTAGGAAGATATAGTCATCATTTTCATATGATGACGTGTCCCAAGGATGTCCCGATCCTAAGTAATAATAATTAAAAATATCAGCTTTTTATTAAGTGCAATCCATATCCACCTCACAATTTTCCTACAAAGTGCTTGAAATATAGAGAAGAAATTGACTCTTTTTCAGATCGGAATATCAACTGGTTTAAGCTCGCGCTTCGTGCTCGCTTTGATTTTCATGATAAAAGATGTATTTAGAATGCCTATATTCTAGGTCTAGATATGAAACATGTGCGCGCATGTTTATTCAGATACTCAACTTGTTCTCTATTTAAATCATTATCCAGTTTCAGATCACAATATCAAAAATTTTCTGCTCGCGCTTTGCGCTTGCATTATTAATGTAAGGAAGATCCCCAATTGCTCATCCTTTTCATGATAATTTACAAAACATGAATAGAGTGTCTCGTTCAGTAGGTCTAAATCTCGAAATTTTCCGCTCGCGCTTCGCACTCGCATCAATTGTTAGTTAAATCTGTTTAAGTTACATTAGTGCTTAAAATTTCCATTCTTTAGGTTAAAATGTCGCGATTCGCGCTCGCATTACTTGATTTTTTAAATATGTAACGTCTTCATGACTTACTGCAAGCAGTCTTTAACATGTACCTTTTCCATCAGTTCATTTCTGCTCGCGCTTCGCATTCATAGTAATTATTTAGTTGCATACTAATCTTTTTCAGGATAACAAACATTGCCCAGAATGTTCAAATTTTAGGAAAAATACATAAAATTTCCGAAAAAATTTAGCTCGCGGTTCGCGCTCGCATTATATAAATAAGGATTATGATATGAATTTAGGTTGATTTTTAAGAATAAAGCTAAGATGTATATGACTATTAGGACTACCCCTTCAAAGAAACAAAAAATCATCTTCGAGCGGCCGATCGAAGAAAAAAATCTGCCCCCCCCCCCTATTGGCGAAGGCTGGATCCGCCCCTGTAGATAGACACAACAAAAGATCACTGACAAGTGTAGAAACCCATTTCTATCGTGTCCGTCCGTGACATTGAATATTTAATGGATTCTATCTTTAGTAGGTAACCATGGCAAAAAATTCTATAAACAATTAATTAACAATCTCAGTGATACTCTTTGCAATGAAACATAGTACACATTGACAAATTCCACTACTTAATTTTTACAAGTCTTTAACTTTCAGAATTTGTTAAATTTCCGTCGATGACGAGCTGATCAGGCTCTAAACCAAATACTATTAATGAAACCTCTTGGAAAAGTTAGAGGAGGCATTGCTCTGCATATTTTATGCAACTACATTCGGGCACCTTAAAGCATAGTACACATTGACAAATTCCACTACTAATTTTTACAAGTCTTTAAACTTTCAGAATTTGTTAAATCTCCGTCGATGACGAACTGATCAGGCTCTAAACCAAATACTATTAATGAAACCTCTTGGAAAAGTTAGAGGAGGCATTGCTCTGCATATTTTATGCAACTACATTCGGGCACCTTAAAGCATAGTCCCGCAAGAGCCTGTCGAAGATACCCTACCCTTATCCGTAGCTTGACTATCAAAATATTGTGCTTTTTGGAGCCCCCAATGCAGCAAAATGGTTACGGCTTTACAAAGCCTTTGTAGAAAAAAACACTGATTTATTTTTTTATCACTTGGAGACGAAAGGGTAGACTTTTCTCTATCAAAATTTGCCATTTTGGAACCCCATCAAGACAAAAGGCGTTTCTGTTTTGCAGTAAACACTTTTCTTCTTTTGAAATCACTTGGAGAGGAGAGAGTAGACTGTCCTCTATCAGCTACATATAAAGTGCTGGCACAGCTAAGTCTACCCCCTCAAGGGGCTGCCGAAATCACCCACTTCTTTTTCTGTATTTTACCTATTAGTTTATGGGAAAATATGCCATTTTGGAGCAACCATTGAGGCAAAAAAGGGCGTTTTGCCGTGCAGTAAAGCCACTTTTATTGTCTTAAAACCACTTGGAGACAAAAGAGTAGGCTTTCCTCTATTAGCTACAGAAGTTCTGGCACATTGAAGCCTACCCCCTCAGGTGGCTGCCGAAGTTACCCACACCTTTTGTCATATTTTACCTATTTATGGGAAAATATGCAATTTTTTGAGCCCCCATTGTGAAAAACAAGCGTTTATGCTATATAAACCCACTGTTATTGTCTTAAAACCATTTGGAGACTAAAGAGTAGGTTTTTCTCTATCAGCTACATATAAAGAGGTGCTGGCATAACACATTGAAGCCTATCCCCTCAGATGGTACATGGTTACCGAAGTCACCCACCCATTTTTCGTATGTTCCCTATTAATGGGGAAATCTACCAATTTGGAGCCCTCATTGAGGCCAAAATATGTTTCTGCTATAGCAAGCCTCTGGCATTGTCTTAAAACCACTTGGAGACGAGAGAGTAGGTTTTTCTCTCTGCACATAGAAGCCTACCCCCTCAGGTGTCTGCCGAAGTCACCGACCCAATTATGGTGGCCCTGAAGGGACATCGCAAATATAGACCAAATCGCCAATTTCGTCGTGAATTTGTTTTGCTTGCCTGGGCGGTATATGCGGGTTGAAACAAATTCGTCTGCTGCTAATTCCTCCACTGCAGGGTCGATCTACATTCATTTAGTCTAATGCAATTCTGTCCATTAACCCCGGGGGGGGGGGGCACTTACATTGACGAGTGGATACCATGCGCGACCAAAAAAACACGTAAAAAGGATGTCTTTTTCAAGATAGGGCACGTTACATACGTAACGTGATAAGGGTGTCAAAAACACAAAAATATTGAAAAAAGGGTATCTATTTCGCTATGAAAAATATACGTGTTTAGGGTCAAATATGCGGGGATGATGAAACAAAATCAAAATGTTTTATAAAGGATGTCCTTTTTGCCCCAAGGTGTGGAAGGTGGGGCCGTACTAAACCAAAATAATGGTGTGTACAGGTAAAACCGACGACCGACGGACGCGTGACATAACAATAAAATATCTCTGTACTTGTTTAGGGGTTCATTTCAGGGAATACTTGCTAAGAGTATCATTTTGTTTACAATACTTGTTAAAGATGTTGTTTGAAGGTTTGCATGGTGGTATGTACAATCGCTGATGTGGTTTACGGTACACCATGTGTAGTGTCATAGAAACAGTGGATAGAAGAAGAGAAGAAATGGATAGGCGAGAAAGTGGAGATTTGAGAATAGAGTATTCTTTCTTGTAAGTAGTCCTGAAAACAACATCTTCAAACAACATCTGACTCAGCTCTACGGGGAGCCTACTCAACGCACCGCCAGGCAACTTCAACGCGACGTAGTCAAATCAGCTAAGCTTACCAACCACCTCACCTTCCTTAAACGCTGCCGTGACTCCGACATCATCCCGCCAGGACTTCAACTTAAGTCTTCCGTTGACACCCCGAAAGCCAGACGCATCCTGCACCAAGCCAGCCTAGACCTCACTCGCGAACGCATCTCACGCACCCGACACCAACTCCACGATCTCAACTCAAGCATCGCTTCTACTCAAACTCAACTCAGCCGACGACTCAAGCCAGACGACCTAGACAAAGTCCAAGCATTCAACAACTACACATCTCGCAAAGCCTTCCAGTCCACCAAACTGAAGCAAATCAATAAGTTCGACCGACTCCACTCCCGCAAGCCCACACAAACCAACCAACAACCTCCGACCGAAACAACCAAGGACACCGTAATCAACCTTAGCCGACACCAACTTACCCAAGCCGAACACAAAGTACTCTCACTCGGACTCAACTTCGCCGTAGCTCCCAAGAAGATCCCTTTCTCCGACATAGTACAGCAAGTTGAACCCAAACTCCGGTTTCTCTCCAAAGCAGCCGCCAACGAAATTAGACTCAAAGTGACCAATGCCCTCTCCGACGCCAAGCCACCTAAACCAAACCTCTCGAAAGAAGAACACTCTGCCATCCAGGACCTCCGACGTAACCAATCCATCCACATCCTTCAAGCTGACAAGGGCAACGCCACCGTTGTTATGGACCAAGACGTATACGATGACAAGATCGAAGACATTCTCCAGGACAAGGACACCTACTCCAAACTCAAAAGAGACCCAACTCCGGCCAACGAAAGAAGAATCAACCAACAACTGCTAACTCTTCACCGATCCGACGCACTACCCAAGGCACTCTACTTCCAACTCAGATCTTCTTCAGCCAAATCACCAATCCTATTCGGACAACCCAAGATACACAAGCCTAACACTCCCCTCCGTCCTATCATCTCCACCCGTGGGTCACCCTGCTACAACACAGCACGCCACCTGGCCAACATTCTTCAACCACTCGTAGGCCAAACCCAGCACCATGTCACCAACTCCAAGCACTTCATTGACGTCGTCTCCAAGACCAAGATCCAGCCATCCGACACACTCGTCAGCTTTGATGTCGTCTCCCTCTTCACCAGCGTACCTGTAGACCAAGCATGTGACATCATCAAGCAACGCCTGATCACCGACCAAGACCTCGCATCGAGAACCACTCTCACACCAGACCAGATCCATGACCTCCTCCTCACCTGTCTCAACTCCAACTCCTTCAAATGGCGCAACAACTACTACAAACAACTACAAGGAGCAGCCATGGGTTCACCTCTCTCACCAATCATCGCTAACATCTTCATGGAACATTTCGAACACCAAGCACTTAAGACTGCGGACAAAACTCCTTCACTCTGGCTCCGCTACGTTGACGACACCTTTGTCATCTGGCCTCACAGCACACCCGACCTTCACCAGTTTCTCAACCACCTCAACCACCAGCACCCCAGCATCAAATTCACCATGGAGACCCAGCACGACAACTCAATTCCTTTTCTAGACGTCCTCATCACCAAGACACCATCCGGATTTCCATCTCATCAAGTATACCGAAAACCCACCCACACAGACCGCTACCTCAATTTCCGCTCACACCACCACCCATCCGTCCACCAATCAGTCGCCGACACTCTCGTCAGACGAGCCCACCAACTCAGCGATAAGGCCCACTTACAACAGGAACTCAAGCACGTGACCAATGCACTCACCACCATCAACCATTACCCCAGGAGAAGGATCAACACTCATCCGTCCAACCGCCAACCCAGCACCAACAGCGACAGCACCCAAACCAAACCTATCGCCACCATAGCACTTCCCTACATTGGCAAGGCTTCACACCGATTACAACGCATTCTTCACTCTGCCAACATTCTCGTCAGACACCAATCCTCTCGAAAACTACACTCCATCCTGCACTCTCACAAGGACAAGCACCCATCCAACAAGCAACCAGGCGTTTACAAGATCCCCTGCGACTGTGGCAAAGTCTACATCGGAGAAACCGGCCGAGACTTCGACACCAGACTAAAGGAACATAAGACCCACCACCGACGCAGCGACTGGGACCGATCTGCCATCGTCAAACACGCACAACAGGAAAATCACCGCATAGACTGGGACAACAGCCATCTAATCACCAACATCCGGCACTGGAATACCAGAAGGGTCAGGGAAGCCATTGAGATACATCAACACCACACCGTGCCTCAAGACCCTGGCCTCCACATCAACAGCATCTGGCACCCAATCCTACGTCACCACCCAACTTCCAACCAATCCACAACCAACTCCAACAAGCCACCAATCACCGTCACCTCACCAAGTCCTCCTACCAAACACAGCAGTCTGATCGAATCACCAACTCAACCAGCGACTTCGCCAACACACACACCGCCGCCACCGACTTCGCCAACACACACACCGCCGCCACCGACACCTCGCTACAACCTCCGCCGACGACCCAACACCTCATCCGCACACCAGGCCACCCACTCAATCCCGCCGAAGCCTACCCGACGAGTCCGCCGACCAACACGCACAGATCGCCATAACTGATGTACCTACCACGCCGACACACACGCCGCCGTAACTCACCCCATTGTCTACACACCGCGTCCGCATACCACGCCAACTCGTTTCCCGCCAAAACCACCGACCCACGCACAGAGCGCCACCTACGACGACAACCCGCCGTGACCGCCGGCCCAGCGCTTTCCCCCACGTCCGCACGAACGTCATAAGTACCGCCGCACGCCAAGCGAACACTCACTCCTGAAGACGGACAGTCAACCTGCCCGAAACGTCGAGTCTCTCTACTACTCATCATCTCTACTCGCCTACTCAAGCCAGCATCTCCTCATCGGCTCTACTACTCAAGCTGTTCTCAACTCTTCAATCTTTCCTGGTTTACAGTCCTTTTCAGGACTACTTACAAGAAAGAATACTCTATTCTCAAATCTCCACTTTCTCGCCTATCCATTTCTTCTCTTCTTCTATCCACTGTTTCTATGACACTACACATGGTGTACCGTAAACCACATCAGCGATAATACTTGTTAAGGGGTGCATTTTCAGAATATGGAAAATACATCGCTGTACTTGTTTAGGGGCTCAGTTCTGGGAATACTTGCCAATAGTATTTGTTTCCAATACTTGTTAAGGGTAGAGTTTCACACGCCAATACTTGTTAAGGGGTGCATTTTCAGAATATGGAAAATACGTGTTTAGGGTACTTTTCAAGACCCCGTGGTCGCGCATGGTATCCACTCGTCAATGGAAGTGCCCCCCCCCCCCCGGGCCATTAACTTTTCGCCTAACAACCATATGGTCCACTAAACATTTGGTCCAGTCATCACTTCGTCTAATCACCAGTTCGTCTATGACAATTTCGTCTCATAACTAGTTGGTCTAATATCAATTTTATTTTCCTTAATTTCGCCCAATTTTGAACAAAAAAGGAGGGAAAAGAGAGGAGAAAAAAAGAAGAGGAGGAAGACGAGTTAAAAAATAAGATGAGGGGAAGACATGGAAATAAAAAGAATCTTTCATGTCACTATATAAAATTTTCACTCGCGCTTCGCGCTTGCATTGCCTGTTAGGTGTTTCAGGGGCGGATCCAGCCTTCGCCAATAGGGGGGGGCGGAATTATTTTTCAGCCATATTTTCCCCGATCGGCCGCTCGAAGATGATATTGGTTTCTGTGAAGGGGTGGTCTTCTTAGCTTTATTCTTATAAATCAACATAAATATATAATATCGTATAATGTGAGCGCGAAGCGCGAGCTAAATTTTTTTGGAAATCTTATGTATTTTATCCTATAATTAAAAACTCTTCGTTATTTTCTGTTTTTTGTGTTGTGAACCAAAGTTCAACAAAATCGTTACTGGACACTCTATTCATGTTTTGTAAATTTGGAAAAGAATGAGTAATTCCTACATCAATGATGCAAGCACAAAGTGCGAGCAGAAAATTGTTTATATTGTTATCTGAAACTGGATAATGATTTAAATAGAGAACAAGTTGAATATCTGAATAAACATGCACGCGTGTGTTTCATATTTAGACCTAGAATCTAGGCATTGTAAATACATATTTTATCATGAAAATCAAAGCGAGCGCGAAGCGCGAGCTTAAACTATTTGATATTCCGATCTGAAAAAAAAGTAAATTTCAGCTCTATATTTCAAGCACTTTGTAAAAAAATTGTAAAGTGGATATGGATTGCACAGAGTTGATTTTTTTTCATTATAATTACTTTGAGTTTTGACATAGGACCGGTACATCCTTAGGACATGTAGGACATGTCATCATATGAAAATGATGAATGTCTTCCTATTCCTCTTGCTATGCGCGAGATGAAGCAAAAGGGACAATTCAATTATTAAATTAATATCTTATTCATTAATGCCTAATGAGGGCGTAAAGTCTGATGATATTATGGCCTGAAACTGGATATTTCAAACACTTTTGTAATTATAAATAGAATGCATCAGTTAATATATTTTAACAATTAATGCGAGCGCAAATTGCGAGCCTAAATCTTTGCATTGTCATGAAAAGGGGATTGTATAATCAATATTGAGACATACGATCAAAATGCGAGCGTGTAGCGCTAGCTGATACGTTTTGACAATCAGACCTGAAAAGGGATATTTTGAAAACTTTATGGAATACACGAAAATAATAGGTACATGATAAATCGAAATTTGCGGGCAAGCAGCGCAAGCGGAAAATGTTAATATTCAGACCATAAAACTGTCATATTTACAGAGCACTTTTTAAAAATCAATTTGTTAATCATGCAAAATAATGAAAGTTTGATTTTCGAGATGAAATATGTTTTGTATATTGACTTCCAAACTTGATATTTAAACTCCATATTGAACAAGATATGAAAATCACCCAACAGGCAATGTGAGCGCGAAGCGCGAGCAAAATTTTTATATAGTGACATGAAATATTCTTTTTATTTCCATGTCTTCCCCTCACCTTACTTTATTCACTCGTCTCGATCCTCCTCTTCTTTTTTTCTACTCTCTGAACCCTCCTTTTTTATTTCTTTCCTTTTTTCCTTTTTTTTTGCTCCCTCGGCCCCCCCCCCTGGATCCGCCTATGCATATGGATAGCAGTGGACATCGTTCTGTCGTTTCAATGTTTTTTTTTTAATTGGTCTAATGCCAACTCGTCTGCTTTCATTTGGTCTACCATCAGTTCGTCCACTATCCACATGCCATTTTGTCTAATAACCAAGTTGGTCCAATTGCCATTTATTCCATATGCCATTTGGTCTAATTGAACTAAGTGTTAATTGGGCGAAATTAAGGAAAATAAAATTGATATTAGACCAACTAGTTATGAGACGAAATGGTCATAGACGAACTGGTGATTATAGACGAAGTGATGACTGGACCAAATGGTTATTGGACCATATGGTTGTTAGGCGAAAAGTTAATGGACAGAATTGCATTAGACTAAATGAATGTAGATCGACCCTGCAGTGGAGGAATTAGCAGCAGACGAATTGGTTTCAACCCGCATACCACCCAGGCAAGCAAAACAAATTCACGACGAAATTGGCGACGAAATTCACGACGTCGTGAATTTCGTCGTGAGACGTGAATTTCGTCGTGAATATTCAAATTGACGACGAAATTGGCGACGTCGTGAATTTCGTCGTGAATATTCGCGATTTGGTCTATTTGCGATGTCCCTTCAGGGCCACCATACCCAAGAGGATACTTCCGAATACACACGTAAGCCAAGTACAAAAAGGGATGAGGCAACTCTTGACAGGTTCCCGTGAAGGTAGTCTTTAATATGCCCGAATGGGGTAAACTCTAAAAGCTCTCGTAGGGGTAGGCTTCAATGTGCCAGAGAGTATATTAAAATCAATTTGTGGAACAAAATTTATCCTCTATCTTTTCCATATTATATCATTGGAAATAAATAAACGTTACTGTGTGGTACAAATGCCCCCAAATGCCACTCTCTTCCTCAAAATTACTTCCTTTTTTCCATAAATAGGCAAAATAGGCAAAAAAGGTGGGATGACTTTGGCAGTCCCTAAGGGAATAGCGTTGATGTGTCAACACTTCTTGACATGTAGCTGGCATATATTCCTTTATCTCCAAGTGGTTTCAAATAATAAAAGTGGCTTTACTATATAGTGCCTTTGTGTGTGAATGGGGGCTCAAAAACCCTGCGAATTTTTCAATAAATAGGAAAAATAAGCAAATAGGTGAGGGAGACTTCGGCAGCCCCTGAAGGGGGTAGGCTTCAATGTGCCAGGACGTCTTTATCATGTTTATATGTACCTGATAGAAGAAATCCTACTTGTTCGTCTCCAAGCGGTAACATTACAATAAAAAAGGCTTTACTGCAAAGCAGTAACGCCTTTTTCCTCAAGGGGCTTCAAAATGACGAATTTTCCAAGAAATGGGCAAAATACGGAATAGGGGTAGGTGAGTTCGGTAGCCCCCTGAGTGGGTAGGCTTCAGTTCTTTATATGTAGCTGATAGATAAAAACCTACCCTTTTGTCTCCAAGTGGTTTTAAGACAATGAAAGAGGCTTGCTATATAGCAGAACACCTTTTGTCCTCAATTGGGGCTCCAAAATGTCAGATTTCCCCATAAATAGGCAAAATACGGAAAACGGGTGGGTGACGTCGGCAGCCACCTGAAGGGAGTACGATTCGATGTCCCAGCACTTCTTTATTATGTAGCTGATAGAGGAGGGTCTACTCTCTCGTCTCCAAGTGGTTTCAGAATAAAGAATAAAAGTGTGTTTACTGCAAAGCAGAAACGCCTTTTTCTACAATGGTGCTCCAAAATCGCGAATTTTCCAAAAAACGTTAACGTTGACCTAAAAATGACCTTTTGACCTTACCATGTGACCTCCGATTGCAGCACAAAATCTAGGTCCCCCAAGTCCATCTCAGGGGCCGCGGAACGGTTTTCAAAGTGGGGGGGGGGGGGGGTGACCATGCAAAAAATCACAATCCTATGGTAATTTTTACGTTTTTGTACACGGTTTTGGAAAAAGGTGGGGGGCTGAAGCCCCCCAGCCCCCCCCCCTCCCCCCCCCCCGCTTCCGCGGCCCCTGCATCTACCATCCAAGCTTGGTTGAAAAGTGATTTACGGTTGCAGAGTTAGGTCTCATAAGAGAGTCTTGCATGTAAACTTCAACGTTGGCCTGAAAATAACCTTTGACCTTACCATGTGACCTCCGACTGCAGCAAAACATGCACTGTGTCCCCCAAGTCCATCTACCAAGTTTGGTTGAAAAGTGATTTACGGTGGCGGAGTTACTAGGTCTCATAAGAGAGTCTTGCATGTAAACGTCAACGTTGGCCTGAAAATAACCTTTGACCTTACCATGTGACCTCCGACTGCAGCATAATATGCAGGTCCGCGGCCCCTGCATCTACCATCCAAGCTTGGTTGAAAAGTGATTTACGGTTGCGGAGTTAGGTCTCATAAGAGAGTCTTGCATGTAAACTTCAACGTTGGCCTGAAAATAACATTTGACCTTACCATGTGACCTCCGACTGCAGCAAAACATGCATGTCCCCCAAGTCCATCTACCAAGTTTGGTTGAAAAGTGATTTACGGTGGCGGAGTTACTAGGTCTCATAAGAGAGTCTTGCATGTAAACTTCAACGTTGGCCTGAAAATAACCTTTGACCTTACCATGTGACCTCCGACTGCAGCATAACATGCAGGTCCCCGGCCCCAAGTCCATCTACCATCCAAGTTTTGTTGAAAAGTGATTTGCGGTTGCGGAGTTAGGTGTCATAAGAGAGTCACTGCATGTAAACTTTAACGTTGACCTGAAATGACATTTGACCTTACCATGTGACCTCCGACTGCAGCATAACATGCAGGTCCCCCAAGTCCATCTACCATCCAAGTTTGGTTGAAAAGCGCAGTTATGTGTCATAAGGTTTGTGACGGACGACATTTGATCCTTAAGTCTCGCCTTCACCTCTGGTGGGCGAGACAAAAAGTGTCTAAAAAATGTCCCTGTAAATAATACGTATCTCTCAGGAATTTAGGTCTGGCAAGTCACTAAATGATCTTTCACAATCATCATCATCATTGTAAATTTTTAGCTTCTTCTACAGATCTTACAAGTTTCTTGACGGTTGACCCATTGTTTGAAGGAAGAGCCAAAAAAAAAAAACGTGCCTGTCGCCGGACAACGCTGCTGAGACTTTTGCCGATTCCCTTGCAGTCTTCAAGATGGTATAATTTGCTGCCGTAAAGGTCGTCTGAGATTGAAATCCCTGAGTTTTTCAGCTTTATTTTATGAAAACAGTTATTAGGTGGGCTGATGATGTTACATCCACACTTTCCTTTTTCTTATGTTATTACATGAAATAATAAATGTTTAATTATTTCATACATGTGTAAATGATGTGTCTCCATTATGATGAAATAAGTTGCGGCAATAAAATAATAACTAATGCCTTTAATCAGTTGTCCATCCAATTGTTTTAGTTCTTGGTAGAATTTTTTTGAAAAAAACCTAATTTCATGTATTAAAATACAAAAGAACAAGTGGGGATCATCAGCCCACCTAACGAATATTCATAAAGAAAAATGCAAATCTTTAAAATTCAATAACTTCGCTATTTGTTATCCGATTTTGATCAAATCTTCAGCATTTTGCTTTGTGAATTTTACTCTATTTATTTAGGTATAAGTATCTCCAGCCTGGACCATCCCTTTAAAAAGATAATTATGTATCTCTCTAATCAAATCACGCGATCGCGAAACTCGAGCTGATTTTTTTTTAATTCGATCAGAACTGAAGAGGGGCATTAAGGCTTTATATATATATATATTTGTATATGTATATATATATATATAGGAATTCATTAAGACCATACGTATTTCACTAACCAAATGATGCGAGCGCTATGCGCTATAGAGCTGAATCTTTTTATTCAGACCAGAAGAAAGTACTATCTAAATCATTGTGAAAAGCGTATTCATTTAAGATTTTCACATTGTCTGTGGAAAAAATATGGAAATAAATGATTTTCATGAAAAATCCAAGATGGCCGCCAAAATTGCAAATTTTGAACCCCATGGCCACGATTTGGCAAAGGGAACGTCAAGATTGACTAAAGACACTTCAGGCAATACAAAAAAAATTGGTTAAAAAATATATCAAGATGGTGTATACGGGAACCACCATTTCCGACTAGACTCGAACATGAAGTTTAGCCATACAGATCTAAAATACAGATGATCCACTCTCCTCCGGGCTCTCACCCCCCCCCCCCCCACAAAAAAAGGAGGGAGCTATATAGTACAACATTTCTGAAAAGTCACGAGAGAAGGGTGTAAGCGAAAATAAATTGTCGCCCTTTTAAAGGAAGTCATTAAAGCAAAAAATCATATAGAGGCTGGTATACCGCAAATTTCCCTTCCTTTTCTTTCTTTTTTAAGTTTGTTAGCTTATCATAGTATCCGCATACAGATCTTGATCTAATCTCGATCTACCTCCGATCGGTTCCCTTGCCCGGAGTCATCGGGGGGGGGGGGGCATTTATGGTCAAACACCCAAATCGTCCAACATCATTTGGTCTAACAGTTTGTCCAAGAGATCTATTTGACATTATTGTTCATCCAATACTAACATGGGAATTTATCTAAATATATTGGTCTAATAACTATCAGATCTATTACCTTAGTAATGTGATGGTCATGCATTTAGTCCAATACCAGTTTTTCAATTTATCACTTTACTTGGTCTATTTATCTTCTGGTCTAAAACCAATTTTCCATTAACCATTATGTTTATCAATTAATATTTCGTCCATAATTGCATTGAAGTTTAGAGTCAAATATCATTGTGTCTATAAATACCCATTTCGTCTGATAACCATGCAAACTCCAATTAATATTTGGTCTAATGAAAATCATCAGTAGGTCTACTATGGCGTTTCAATTTTGGTCTATATTTCTTATCTCTGACTTTGAATTGTATGTTTATACTGAAATGTATTTTTTTTGTAATTTTCTTTGCCAAATAAATCATTATAATAATAATATTTGGTCAATACGAGCTTCGATCTTTTAGCTCTAATTTTAATCTCGGAACATGTGAATAATAGGGCCCTTCTTTATAAATCATTGTATCTGACTAGACTTGACCCCAAGCCCTCCTTTTTGGGGCTTGTCAATTTCTAGTTTTCTATACCTCCCCCTCTATATAATATCCGCCCTACGATGATTGCATAATAAGTCATCATATTACACTGTAGGCCTACGCCCAAAATCCAACTAAATCTTCCTAACAATTTCAAAGGGATATATAATTAATCATGTATTCTACTTTTTATTTTACTGTTGCCATATTTGCCCCTCCAGCTTCCCACAAAAATTTAGACCACCATTCCCACCAATGGGCCTTCTACTACCACCCCCCCCCCCGGAATTTGCTCGACGAAAGAAGCTCCATGGGGCCGATTGCACGAAAGGGTCTTTCCAAGGACCGTCTTTCGTGTCGCCCATCTTTTATGATGCGCTATAAGCGGGGTGTTTCTGAAATTTATGATAAACAAATGAAATTCGTAAGCTAGCTTTTAAATCAAATTTTATACAATTTCATGAGATATCACATCATTTTATAAAAAAATATTTTTGTTTATTCTAACGGACAAATAAAATATATTTGCAGATAATTTATTTGAAATGCGTTTCACATGGCGTATCATAAAAGATGGGCGACACGAAAGACGGTCCTTGCAAAGACCCTTTCGTGCAATCGGCCCATGGTCGAGATCCCTCATGCACGTGGCCTAGCCTGCGCTGCGCTGCCAGCCATATATACTAGGTATTTAACAGTACCGGTATGTCATGCGCTGTATGCTAGCTGCATTCATATCCATGCATCGCACAAATTTTATTGCGAAAGAGGTTGCAAGTCGAACTAGAACATGGCTCTTTACAACTTTAAGAAGATTACGGTTGTGCCAACAGCCAAGGTATGTGACATATATTAACGTTTTTCCATTTTGAATGTAATAAATTGCATGAATAAAATTACATGTGTTAAACTAAAATCCGTAAGCGAATACCGTTCGTACCGAAATCAATTTGCCGAACACGGGGAAAGGGCACCGCCAGACTTTCGCCGATAATGGATGGGTTGTACCGGATGGGTTATCGTAGTACCGCTGATTAGACTAGCCAGGCGGCTTCTTGATAGTAATCATTTACTATAGGCCTACTAACGTAGGCTTACTCTAAACGAAGCCAGGGAGTCCTTCCTATTCATCTGTGTGTACCGCAAAAAACCCTGAAACTTTCGCCCCCGAGATTTCTACTTTCCTTCTAAAAAAAGATCTAGGCCCTAGCTGTAATTTGTAAATCATGATGTAGGCCCTAGTACTTTTTAGTAGTAGTACATGATGTAGTATGTTATGTACATGGGTCATGGGATAAAACTTCATTTCCGACATTTCTACGCTCTCGTTATTTTTAAACAAGAATTCATCAAAAAAATGAAAAAATATTGTGAAAAGACGTTACGCCTTACGGACGCGAGCGTCGCGTAACGTTGGGGAAGTACAATAAGAAACAAGAATCAAGATTGAAGATGGCGGCGTAAACATCGGGCAAGTCTCTTCCGTCGGAAATGAAGTTTTATCCCATGCACCTATGGGTACATTACCGCCGCCGTGCACAGGATAACTGCTGGCACGGCACTTGCAATAAGTTTTTTATTCTTATTTAAAAATTTAAAATTTATCTACATTTTACATGAAGTAAGCTTTGGATATGAAACTTACCGAACGATATGAAGCCAATTTCAATTCCTCTCTGTCTTTCTGGTACTTTATAATTATATCGATGATTTTTCTTGATGTCGAAGCAGGCATGGCCCCGATTAGCTGGTTCTCTCTATACGCACAGAGAGGGCGCGCGGCATTATTTAATAAACTTGTTTACGTCGTTTACGTCAGATCAGCTGTACTGCTGGCTGCGTTCTAGGCGCTCCGCATTTTTTTCGCTGTTCAGCGTTATTTTATGATGTAGGGTAACGCGCCCGGTATTCGGTCACCTCCCAGAATTCGGTCAGACAGCTGTTTCAACAGCTGTTGAAAAAAAAATAATAATGCATGAGCCAGAAAACTTTGGCATATCATGCAAGAAACCAGCACTTCCAGCCCACCTAAAAAAAAATGTTGATTAAGACAAGCACACAGCCAAAAACTAACCTTAAAATTGACCGCGTCGGGGGGGTTTTGTTTACTTCCGGGTTTCTTAGCTATTGAGTTAAACGGACGCAGCCTCATGTAAACTCTTGTGACGTCATGACTTTGTGTGTAGGTGTAGTGAATTTGGTACGAGTGTGAAGGGGAAGACTTGTGTGTTCACCCACTCGCAGCGAATATGCAACTAGCAGTGAAACTGATGAGTAGCGAGGGCTTATACATTGCCCCTATAGTGAGAGGGCGCTCGACCAGAATTCGGTCGCGCAACATTGAGTGTTTTGCCGGTGTGTTTGTGAGGAGGGAAGAGCGTGCAGATACGTTGCTCCTCGCAAGTGAAACACTTATCTTAATCCATTATTTTGTTCTGTTAGGCCTAAATAAGTTTAGAATATATCTAAAATTATTTTTCATGAATAAAAATCTTAAATCAAAGATGTTTATTGCCTATGAAAATGCAATTTGAGCAGGTGAATGACGATGGTGACGAAGTTGGTAAATTTGACCAAGGCTCATTTTGATTGCCTTTGCGTGATTGAGTTGAAGTCTACATCTTTCTCAAATGATAGGGCAAATGATATGCCTACGTTAGGCCTAAATAAGTTAAGAATATACCTAGTACAATTATTTTTATTAATAAAAATCTTAAAACAAAGATGTTTATTGCCTGTGAAAATGCAATATGAGCGGGTGAATGACGATGGTGACGAAGTTGGCGAATTTGACCAGGGCTCATTTTGATATTGCCTTTAACGTGATTGAGATTAAGTCTTAGTGATTTCCTTTTTGGCCTCAATAGTCAAACTCAACCTCAATAGTTAAACCGTGTTATTTTTTTAATGTTATAGTTATTTTCAATATTATTATTAATTTGAATAATACATCCGGTTCCAGGGAGGATGGACCCCCCAAGAAAAAAAAAATTAAAAAGGCTCTTCCACGAGTGTTATTTTAAAAGACGTCATTGCTAGATCAAAGGCTGGAAAATTGCCCCTCAATTTTGCCCCTCAATTTTGCCCGTCCCTCACATATCAGAGGTCTGCGGCTAATTTTCTTGGTCGTTTTAATTTAAAACAAGGGGCCTTTTAATATTGTCATCATTGCTAATAACATCAATCGAAAGTGGATGACAATGTTGACGAATTCGGTTAGAATTATCAGTTACTGTTGTGAATTCAATTGGAATTCAGTTGCCCGAGTTAGGCCTAAAGTGATTTATAGAATTAATAAAATGTTCCTTTCGTCTAATATTAATTTTAAATTCTTTGAGTTCATACTTTCAATGACTTTTCAAACAGATATCAAAATCTTTACTAACAGTATATCAAACAGCAGGTTGACAACTCGGTATTGGATGGTAGACAAGATGTCAAAAAGGAGGGCGTCTGAGGTATATGGGATACCTAAATCAACGCATAGGGATAAAGTAGGTCTACATCTTTTTATTTACTTAACCATACTCTGAACTTAAACTATTATATCAATCGGTAATTTCCATCATGCTGTGTAATTCAAATGTTCTAAAATGTTTCCTTACCAGTTTCTCCACAGATCGATGGGAAGACACCAGTAAAATCGCGGCATGGTTCCAGCCCTTACCTGTCCGTTGCTATGAAAGCAAATTTGGCGGCATGGGAACAGCGGATGGCAAAATTCGGGGTGAAGAGACTAGAGTTTCAGCAGATGATTCAAAATTAATTGTCGGTCTCGTCGTTATTTTGTCTTTCTTTCCCTTTTAATGTTTCTCGTTCATTTTTGGGGGATTTAAAGGACCATTGATGTAGTAAAGGAAATGACAATAGCGAGGGCAGTAGTTTTGTGTTTTAATATGGAACCAGTAAATGATGATATTGAAGGAAGTTGCAATAAAACAATGAGCATAATTATGAAAAGGATAGTGTAAGAATAATAGATTAAGGCCATTATGATGAAATTAATTTATGTACATTATCTTCATTCAAATTATTTCATCAAGAAGGCGTACCACACTTGTATTCAAGAAAGATTTAGCATTGAGTGAATTAAAGATAGTCTTCAATGACCTCTTATATGACAATGTTCCCTAAAACTTTGTTTGATTTATCAAAGGAATGATATGAAATCCAAATTTCCTCTTCGCTTTCCCTATATCGGAGGCCGACGTAGATCTTATAAGTATCATTGAGCCATTAATTTTATTGTAAAAAATAAACTAATATAAAATCCAAGAAATTACAAAGAAAATATATATTCTACGCAGTTGTTACGCCCTGGTACTAATTATTTTGCAGTACAAGAATTATTTTTACATTCTATTGTTTGTATTCATATCATTCTTAATTTTATATAAATTTTATGTATTGTACGTAGATGGCCAAACAGTAAATTTTGTTACAGAGTATTTGATTTATTGATTTCTTTCCATTTATGAAAGACAAGAGTATGAAACTTATTTGCCATTTGTATTAATTCTACATTCACCTTGCCATTTATTTCATAGACTGAAAAAAATATACAACATCTTGACTGCAAAGACGTGAAGTTTCAATAACATGTTGCCCATTTGACTCTTTGTCTGTAATGAAATTGACTGAAACGATGATGCTGTGCCATTTTCTGGTTGATTCCGTTTTGGATTGTTGTATTAAAAATTCTGAGTGATTGAAAATTTATATAATCTTAACGAGAGGGGATTGATATGGTCAGCAGAGCAGAGGATTAATATTCATTGGGGACCTCTATTGTTGCATCCACCCCCTAAAAAATACAAAAGATAATCCTCTTCTCTGATGCCCATAGTTTGAATGAGCTAGTGTTGATCTACTATTTGACATAGGTTGTGTGGCTGATTATCTTTTGGTGATTGACTGGAGCGACTAAAAACAAAAACCAAGTTATTTGATAGATTTTCATGAATGACTATCAGGACTATCGGGATGGCAGATTAAAAATATGATTTTAGAAAATTATGAACATTAAGTAAAATCTCCAAAATAATAAATTCTACTCAGTAGCGGATCCAGGGATGAGCCCCCTTAATTTGACACTTTTATCATGTAAAAAGAAACGGGAATTACGGGTACACGGACCTTGCTCCCCGCTTGGATTCCCCACTGTACTGAATTACCAAATAAGCAACAACAAAAAAATAATAATAATAATAAACAGACCAAAATAATTAAAGACTCCCTCAAACAAAAACAGAACAACCCCAAACAAGCGAGCATGCATCTGAAAATGAAAACGGCAAACGGGTATGAAACCATGCAAGTTGGAATGTTACCAAAACAAAACACAAAAACAACATAAACATAACATCGAAAAGCAAAACAAGTGATTGAAAGTAGGAAATTGAAATTCATAAACAAAATATAAGAACACAAAACCCCCAAACAAACGAGCATGCATCCGGGGCATGCATAGGAATATGAAAACGGCAAACAGGTAAGAAACCATGCAAGTTGGGATTATATAAATACCAAAATAAAACAGAAAAAAAATAACATGAAATGTAACGTCGCAAAGCAAAACAAGTGATTGAAAGTAGGAAATTATAAATCATAAACAAAGTAAAATAATACAAAAGGAGTTTTGCCTGTAAAAGAGGGAAGAAAAAATACAAAAGTTAATTATTAAACATGTATTTTCATAGAATGAATAATGAAACATATATTCAGTTTACGCCATCACATGGCGAAATTTCAAACAATACCGTTCAGTCTCAATTCTTCCACCTGTTCTGTTATTTTTAGTGGACTAATTAGGTTTTATTGTTGCTATTATTAAAAAATAAACACTAGAAATGTATAATTAAGATGTGGAGATCACATAAAAGGAATAAAAAACAATAAGCATAAGAGAAATTCGAATAGTTAACATCAGATAAATCGCGCGTTTTCGCGCGACCGAATTCTGGGCGGCGTGACCGAATACTGGGCGGAAAACACCACCTCGGTCTATCGGCAATATTTTGTTCAACAATATTCAATATTCTAAATGAGTTCAATAATCTGAAAGAGGACAATTTTTTCTTTCTCCTGGTCGGTGGATTTACAAATAAATGAGGTAGGTATTTATTTTACCGGCGATTTCCCCTTAAGTGACCGAATACCGGGCGCGTTACCCTAGCGCCATCAGCGATTATTCGTGACATGCAACCTGTTGATTTTTGGTACAATTTCCTATTATGCGTCGGCGACTTGAATCTAGACTGTTCGATAGGAAAAATTCGCATTTCGATTGTTGTTTGCGTAATTTCCACCGCAGTATTAAGGATCGGACGGAGTAACTGGCTGAGATTTGGAGGTAAGCGTTTAAAATCCATTTTTATAGATAAGTTCGTGCTGATTTTTAAAATTAGATTACATTATAAGATTAAGATTACTAAATTTAGTATATTGTGAAGATTTAGGCGTGTTTCATATTCTCACATTCGTGTGATGAATGAAAACGTCTAAATTCATTATGAAATGACATGCGTTGAGCGAGGTTAGTATACTAACCTCGCATGTTGTGTGAGTGTATCCCATGTACATGATTTAGAGCCACCCATGGGTTCATATCGTCTCGCGTGCGAAGGAATATCAGTCATATGCACGCGACACACACGACACATCTAAAATATACTGGGCTTTTGCCCACATAAAATATCACGCATAATCTGGTATTTCACATTCTGCTATGACACTTACCGAATCATTTAGATCCTTCCGTGACTTCTCCTTGAAGTTTCTTTTAAAAAATATGTATATTTTCTTGATCTTTAGTGAAGATTTCACGGAGATAAAAATTGGTTAGCGTGGATATCAATTTTCTCCCAAAGAGGGCGTGCGATTTATATTCATATCAAAGACACGACAAGGGAAAGACTAGGCACCTACACTATTTTACACGCAAATCGACGCAAGGCATTACGCGAAGTCCGTGAAGTGTCCAATCTTTTCATTGTATAGACTTTGGTATACCGTATTAACGTTCGTTAAAGCTTGTACTGCTGGTTTCGTTCCAGGCATGTGTATTTTTTTCAATTTTTTTTATTAGTCATCGTTTTAAATTAATTGCAAAAAAGTGTTTTCATCGCCAATAGTAATCTTGAATTATGTTTTTTAAGGTATTTCATTTATTGGTGCCCATAATTAGTAAATTAATCATAAGAATTGCGCATTCAAAGAATTTAGACACAGTAATAAAATTACTGAGGAGCTGAATCAAGGTTGTGAAATTTATTAGCGCCACCAACGGGCTTCCTTGTATTTCCGTAGAACTAGAAGAGACAAACGAAGTCACTTGCTAGGCCCGAGGTAAGCAAAATTTGCTCTTTTTATAAGGAAATTATTTCCAAATCATATGTATAATTTGTTTATGTATTGATACTTACCGGAAAGAGCCCCGGTGCATAGCGAGAAGGAGTTTCGGCAAATATTACTTCAGCAATGAAGCGATGTTTGCCGACTACTTCGAAATCCAGGGTCAAATACGGTCCCTTGTACGAGGTTAGTATATATACTAACCTCGTATTAGTGTGAGTGGATTTAGAGCTAGATCTTTTAGAAGGAAAGTAGAAATCTTGGGGGCGAAAGTTTCAGGTTTTTTTGCGGTACACGCAGATGAATAGGAAGGACTCCCTGGCTTCGTTTAGAGTAAGCCTACGTTAGTAAATGATTTTTACTCTCAAGAAGCCGCCTGGCTAGGTTAGACCAAAAGCTTCGGTCTCTGTTATGTTGGTTGTTCCGCTGAACTCCGTTGGCTCCACTCACCAAATACAGAGACCAAAGTTCTAATCTAACGTTAGCTCGATCTGTACAGTGACTCAATGGCCATATGTTTATGTATTTAAGTTTGGATAAAACAGGAAAGTGAAGTTGCACGACAGCCGAAGTAAGTGGCTGTTTTTTCCCCTTCTATCTAAGTTTATCTTTTTCCCCGTTTTGGTGCATTTCAGGCCAAAATGGAATGATAATCTTTATTTTGGTACAGTTCTTTTATATATTTTTATGAAATGAAGACAAAAATCAATAACCCCCTAAACATAATGGTGGCTGCACGATGGCAAGCCGTCTGTGTACGAGGAGTAATGAAAAAATTAAAAAATGTGAAAAAAAATCCTCGAAACAGACGGGTGCCAGCTGTCGAACTGCTGGTGTGACCTCAATTCAGCAGCCTCAGCCATTCCATTGTGACTCCTGTGACATTTAGTATTTACACAATATTTCAACTTTTAGGTTAATTATTTGAAAGTCGTATAGATCTATTTCAGACTTGTTTGTCCTATTTTTAATCAAAGTACCGTATTGATATTACGGTAGTATGGTAGTGGATCATATTACCGAACACTTTTCATGAATTCAATCATATCAAACACACTATTCTCATTAAATTCACCAAACTTTCAGCATGAATACACAATTACCTACAAAATATAAATATGTAAAAATTTGGCCAAAATCGTTTTTCCTTTTTACAATATTAGCTTCCAATCGGACCCCTCTTGGCATGTAAAATATTTTGGTCACTTGAAAAAGGTATCGTATTACCGAACGTGTGTTTTCTATGGGAAAAGTTGAGAAAACAACAAAATCACTGACGCGTTATTTTGACCATATTTTATTATTTTTCGAATATTAAGACTTTGAAAATGTGTTTTTGACAATTTTTCATCATCTTTCTATTTAAAGGACAAGTCCACCCCAACAAAAACTTGATTTGAATAAAAAGAGAAAATTTCAACAAGCATAACACTGAAAAATTCATCAAAATCGGATGTGAAATAAGAAAGTTATGACATTTTAAAGTTTCGCTTCATTTCACAAAACAGTTACATGCACATCTCGGTCAGTATGCAAATGAGGGAACTGATGACATCACTCACTCACTATTTCTTTTGTATTTTATTACTAGTATATGAAATATGAAATATTTTGATTTTCTCGTCATTGTCATGTGAAATGAAGTTTCATTCCTCCCTGAACACGTGGAATTCCATTATTTTAACATTTTGTGGTTCAGGCAAGGAGGTCCTAATCTTCAAATTCGTAAAAATTGAAATATTGTATAATTCAAACAATGAAAAACAAAAGAAATAGTGATTGAGTGACATCATCGACTCCCTCATTTGGATGGAACTGGCTCGTTCACATAACTATTTTGTTAAAAATAAGCGAAACTTTGAAATGTCATAACTTTCTTATTTTACATCCGATTTTGATGAAATTTTCAGCATTGTGCTTGTCTGATTTTTCCCTATTGATTCAAATCAACATTTTTCTGAGGTGGACTTGACCTTTAAGTTCTCTTTGAAAGGATGTTGCAGAATTTTGAGCATTTGGAATTATTTTCTGATGCGTATGATGCGCACGTTCGGTAATACAAGGCCGGTCGGTAATACAATCACTCACTATACTACTTTACTAGACAGCTGCAGCTGGTTACTGCGGCAGCCCGAACATGGTCATTGGGGCCTAGGTTACCTCAAGAATGGATTTTTTGTGCAGGCTCCACTTCACTACCGCTACACTACGCGACACCTACCCGAACATGCAAAAAAAAAAAGCATACTTATTGTAAAAACCCTGCGCCGCGCCGAAACTAGCTTGAAAAGAATAAGAAGCTTGATTTCTTACTTTTCATTTTAATTTCAGTCCATATTATCCATCCTCCGGTTAGCCTCAAAATTAGTGATTTAGAGCCAACATCGAGTTCCTCTCACATATAAATAATTCACTGCCGATTTCAAAACATTGCATGAGCAATGAGCCATTTTCGATTCGGCAGAGAATGTAATACGTGTAGGGTACCGCGATTCGGCTTCAAATCACCGGTTTTTAGACGTTTTGAAGAAAGGGCAACTTGGAGAGAGTGTGTCTGGTGGTAAGTTTAGTAACAGTAGTCAGTTGAATGTTTAGGTCTTCATGTGCTGGCTTTCTATACATAAAGTGCCACAGTTTGTCTTTGTTTTTTGGTGTGAGAGCGATTGTCATGTTTGTCACCCGATGGTTCGGATACATGTAGGTGGAGCGGAGAGTAGCGGTAGTGAAGTGTAGTGTAGCCTATACAAACCATTGCCTGAGGTAGTCTACGCTGTGTTCGGGCTGCGCAGAGTTGTACTCGAACTCACCAGATGAAAATCCAAGAAGCATTGGGAATCACAGCAGGAAGGATGAAATTTAATAAAATGTAAGAATGGAAAACTACATACTCACAAATTTATGTGCAACTCTCACGGCCCTCAAAACTTGGAAATGATGCCCCAAAACTAGGGCAAATCACCCGGTGTGCATCAAAAGTCGGTCGTGCAGGAAGCAATGGAGAATTGGTAAAGCCTTGTGAGAAGGCACACGAGATAAATCGATTTTTATCACCATACAGGCAGAAAACAAAAATGACAGGTAAAATAATAATTTGATTAAAAGAAAATCAAGTAAAATATTAAATGATTATGTGATTTGACTATGTTCGTATTATTATCAGACCCCCTATTTCACTAAAGATCCTATGGAGAAAATACAACTGAAGGCCTTGACAAAGGCTATCGTCTGAGGCGTCGAGTAGAAAGGATCTTGTGATAATTCATGAGTCTAGTGGCGTAAATTTTGCCAGGTTCTTGGATTGGTTTGGCTGGCGACCAGTCACGAAATTAAATGCCTCTGCTTTTTCCCTAACCCTATGGGTTTTTTTTTTCAAGAAAAGAGCTTATTTTCATGTTAATTATTTTCTTATTTTTTTGTTTTATTTTCTCCCTCATTTTTTTTCTGTTCAATTTTATTTTCTGGTTTGTTCTTTTTTTTCCCCTTTTCTATTTATTTGTTTTTGCTTTTTTGCTTTTATTTATTCTTCTTTTCTTGTTTTGTCCTTTTGTTCCTATACCGTTCTTTTCATTTTTGGGGTCGGTTTTCTTTCTCTCTCTTGTTATTTATAATTTCCATTTTTGTGTATTTTTATACTGTGCATGTATTCTTTCAATTTGAATTATATGTTGTGTTGTATGTTTTTAATGAGAATTTGAAATAAATAAATGAAATGAAAATTAAATGTAAATTTTTAATTAATCCACACATATATATATCGTCCAACCAGTAGCGTACACAAGGCGGGGGGGGGGGGGGTTGGTGTTACATGGGGTCAACCCCTCGCTCCTTCAGATGACCAAGGTCAAAGGTCATTTAGGGTCGATGAACTTTGACCAAGTTTGGGGTATTTGTTGAATTACCATCATAACTTTGAAAGTTTATGGATCTGATTCATATTACTTGGAGGCCGTTCTCATTACGCTTTCTAAAACTAGTTTACTGGAAACCGATTCAGGAAACCACTTTGGAAGATCGCTTTGCTAGCGTTCCCACTTGATCACACGAAAGTGGTTTTCAAAATCACTTCATGTAAAGCGCTCTTGTTGCTGTGGAAATGCTCTCAGTGGGGTGACACGTTTCGCGCGAAATTCGAAACCGCAGCATAGGCATTCTACACCTGTCGTGTGGAGTAGCGCGCTCAAAATGTGCAAAGATCGCTTCCCGAAGAACGGTTGTGTCCTCACTTACGCTAAAACCAGTTTAACGAGGCAAAGCGATCTTGAAAACTACATCGCGAGGTGGTTTTCCAAACTGGTTTGGAAAATCGCTTCCAAGACCGCTTCGACCGTTCTCACTACGCGTTAAACTAGTTTCCACTAAACTAGTTTCCAGTAAACTAGTTTTAGGAACGTAGTGAGAACAGCCTCTTGGACATAAGAGTAATCAAGTATCACTGAATATCCTGTGCGAGTTTCAGGTCACATGACAAAGGTCAATGAACTTTGGCCATGTTGGTGGTATTTGTTGAATTACCATCATGAACTTTGAAAGTTTATGGATCTGATTTATAAAACTTGGACATGAAAGTAATCAAGTTTCGTTATGACACCTAGATAGATCCTAAGCATTTGATTGGTTGTTTGATATCGATCATTCGGACCATTTTACAATGATGTCATCGACCGTGCAATTTAGGATCCATACGATTTTGTCCATTGCACGCACGCATTGTACTCAACATAATCGACAATCAACAGACCGAGCTCATACTGCATGATCATATTTTGCATTGAAATTGATAAATTTCCTATGAAAATAATCTAGTTTTAAGTGTCATATAAACCAAATAATGAATGTTCCTTCATTCGTGCAATGGACAGAATACTTCATTCAGTGAAAGATGAAATGAATGATCCATTCAACTCTTTCATCTTTCACCTCATGAAGTATTCTATCCATTGAACTCATAAACATTCATTATTTGTATACTGAACATATTGTGCAAGTTATAGGTCACATGACTAAGGTCAAAGGTCAATGAACTGTTGCCATGTTGGGGGGTAATTGTTGAATAACCATCATAACTCCAAAAGTGTATGGATCTAGTTCATAAAACTTGGACATAGAGTAATCAAATATCACTGAACATCTCATGTGAGTTACAGGTCACATGACCAAAGTCAAAGGTCATTTATGGTCAATGAGCTTTGGCCATTCTGGAGGTAATTATTAGATTATTATCATAACTTTCAAGATATAGTTTATAAAATGTGGATATAGCCTTTATAGGGGTAATCAAGTATTACTGACAAGTCTAAGGTAGCATGATCAAGGTCAAATGTAATTTATTGTCAATGAACGTAGTATTGTATCATTATATGAATGGTGTTTTTTGTGAATAATTATTTTATAGTACGGGTAGTTTTCAAAGTCAGCACTGCTGCTACATGTATATTGAATCGCGCGATGCAGTTGTTATGTATTATACATGTATTATTAATGTTGTAACCCGCAAGTGAAAACCCGAACCGTATCGTCCCGTATAATCCAATAATTTGCAAACGGGATCCGCTGACCCGTCGGGTTTTAACCCGCCAGTCAATTTATCTTTGAAAAATGAAACGGTTGAAACAACTGTCTCACTGCCGTTCACCGCAAATCCCTCGAGCTCAAACAGCGAGCGTTGCCGTGGAAACAGGCTTGACTCGCCCCACTCCAAGTCATAAAGCATCCCTTTCTCTGCCACGTGGCCTATTACTCGCTCCTTGCCAGACATGATTACGCAATGTATTCTGGCATCTGTTTACATTCTCCGAACACATCCCCTCCCCTCTCTCTCTCTCTCTCTCCCCCTCTCCCAGTCGTAAAACATTCCTTTCTCTGACTGCGCTGCACTGGCGCTCCTTTGAAAGAGCAACTCGATGTATTATGTCGAACTGTCTCAGTCCTGTTCACTGTTCACAAGACAAAAATATGCCGGCATTTTTTTAAAGGAAATATCTACGTCTCTAAAAGAATCCGCCACGTAAGAAGCACATGATCCTAACTCAATTTTCATTGTTAATGTTTTTATTATGCGTCGTTACTTCTCCCTTTTTTTCGTATGATGGTCTGCGGGTTTGAGAATGAACTCGGCCCAACCCGCGACCGGGGGCATACCGGCAGGTTAACCCGTACCGCAACGGGTGCGGGTTATTGTAATTTTATATTATTTTTATATTGGTGAATAAAATCAAATGAAATAAAATCAAATCAAACAGAACCACTGCACTGTAACACTTTCACATAATGCAATTTCTGCTATCTAAAATTGTAGTTATATTATTTATGCAATCCCCACACTATACAGGCTCAAATCAGGAAAATATATGCCAACTACTAACCTAGCTTAGAGTGAATTTACTTACAATTTGCAAATTCGCCTTTTATTCCGGAGAGAAAATGTTTTTTGGGGTGACTTTGTACCACGAAATGGGTCCGTTCTGATCTCGAAATTGAAAGCATTACGCAATTAACTCCTCTTATTGGAGCCTCAGCGCGCGCTAGCTAGCCCAGGCTGCCCAGCAAAGACCAGCAATGTTGTTTTTCAGTCCAGGTCGGTCGACACGGCGACTCACAACAATCATTTTACAATATTCAATTCTATGGGACCTCGTCTATAAAGTAATCAAAATTGAAATAAATACCAGGATAATGATACAGTCAATTTTTTCTTCTTGTATATCTCCATATTATTTCCTTCTGTTTTTGTATTTCTTTCAATTCTTTGTAAACTAATACAAACGTGCACGAGGGCGCCCATGAACTAAACATAAACAGCTCGTGTTACTAGTGCTTAGCTAGGCTTTTATTTATTTTTTATCTCTCTCGATCGATCGGTCAAGAGAGAGGTATTTGCAAGAAACTTGCAATCTAATTTTACATCTTCAGAAATCTTTATTTTTTATTTTTATATTGGTGAATAAAATAAAATGAAATAAAATCAAATCAAACAGAACCACTGCACTGTAACACTTTCACATAATGCAATTTCTGCTATCTAAAATTGTAGTTATTTTTTTTTATTAATAACTGTAGCTCTTGAGGACTGAACATAGTACATGTAGTCTATTTTTGTATAGATATATGTGCATATTTTATATCATTGAATTCAAGCTCATGGTATGTAAAAGCAGAAAATGTGTATTAAACATTTTGATCTTTGATGAAATCTTTTTTTTATTTTGCATTTTAGGACTTTATTGATATTGTGCTATCAAAGACCCAACGGAAGACTCCAACAGTTGTCCACAAGCATTATAAGATCAGCAGGATACGACAATTTTACATGAGAAAAATCAAGTTTACACAGCAGAGTTACCATGACAAACTTCAACAGATTATCCAGGATTTTCCCAAGTTAGAAGTGAGTGGGAGAAATGTATTTAAGTGTTATGATATACACTGTTACTTTAATTTGATACGGACTTGTCTATTGATATCTTATATATTTACTATATATAAACAAAAGGAAGTTGAATTGCCATAGTATGCAGTAGTGATAGTCATATTTAGATGTAGCACTTTGAACTAAAATGTATGATGATGGTGATGGTGTTGTAGGTTTCCTTTTTTTTAGTATGATTGAATCAATTGTACCTCTAATGAAAACAGGTCCATATTAAGTATCTATACACCTCCACCCCACACAGGATGTCCATCCATTCTATGCTGATCTGATGAATGTTCTCTATGACAAAGATCATTACAAGCTTGCCTTGGGTCAGATTAACACAGCCCTGCATCTCATTGACAAGTAAGTACTCAAGTTGATTCTTTATAGTAAACATGTGTAATGTACTAAACATTGTAGTGAATTTGATATTCTGTATATGTATTGCAAAATGGTAAATTACAGATTTATAATTTTTTAAAGTGGATTTTGTATGTTACCAAGACCTTAGCCTGAGATGAGGTATAATTCATGGTAAGCATGCACTATACAGTGTGTATCAAAAAAAGTTTACACTTAGAAAAAACCGTGTAAAATTATACATTTGTAATATCCTGAAGATATGTTCACATTCTAACATTAGTACAGATCCATTTAAGCAAATGACGATATAACTGTAGAAAAATATTTCCGCTTGAGTGAGCACCACTTACTTTTGAAAAGTTAGTGAAAAATGATTTGCGCAGAACTTTGAAATAGTTATGCGAATAAAAGTAACCTTAATAATGAAGAACACGTGGAATTTAGCTAGTAAAATTGATTTGAAGATATCTTTTACCTTTTTAAACTTGTTTCCTTGCCCAAAACACTTCGAAGAGTGCATTGCGCCCCACCCCACTCCCCAACACACCGAGGCCATCGTGACAATATTTGCTTTACACTGAGCTGTGATTTACATAAAATGGTTTAGGCATGATTTTCATTTTGTTAATCATTGTCAAGCTTGGGAAAAGTGTGGAGAAACACGTATTAAATAAAAAAATGAAATGTAAACCCACTTTAAATGATAAAAACTTCGTGGTAAAATGCTGGAGATGTCTGATATAAACTTTTGCTCTGATTCAGTTATGTCCTCAGATCCAGCTGGCACAAAAAGGGTAAAGGTTGTGCTTACTAAGTATTGAAATTTCAATTTCGGTGGCAAAGTTGTTACAAAATGCTTGAATGTATCTGTTTTATTTCAATTGACTAAAAGTGCAAGGGAATTGTATGAGAAATGTTTCGCAGGGTAAGTTTGATTTCGCCCTTTCCCCTTGACACAGCGTGAAAACAAGCATTTCTGCGCAAACAGATTTCTGAGAGCTTTACAAAAATGGACAGTGCTCACTCAAGTGTAACATTCTATAAAAACTTTAACTTTTATTGGATAGATGAGACCCAAACCCAAGATTATATGTGAAAAATTACCCACATGTTGTATATTTTTTAATTCCCAGGAATTTTTCAAAGTGTGTTTTTGATACACACTGTATAATGGATACAAATTAACGGAACCTAGTAACCTGTTTAGATTGGACATCTATCACAAACATGAAGCACAGTCAAAATATCCAATGCAGGTAGCACTTAAATGCCTTACTTCTTGTGCATCTTGGCCTATGGAAATTTATACACAAAAGGCCATGCAAAAATAGTTGCTATATCCAATGGTCATGGCTATATATAACAATTTGCACAATGGTTGGGAGAGCTTATCATACTGAGAATCTTTCATATTATACGTCGTATGAAATAATCAAAGAGAACTAATATAGAGTTGACTGAATCTTGCCAAAATTATTTGCTGTGCTATCTCAAGCCAATCACATTTCAGTAATACCATATGGATTTCTAGTAATACAAGGAACAGTTTGTATTTATTTTTTTCTTCCATAGAAATGAACAAATCTATTCTGGAATCTGAAAAGACCTGAATTTCTGCTCTGAATGCTATCATAAAGATATCATTAAAAAGATTGTGTGACTGATTTATTATAGTCATCATAAATGATTTTTCCTAATTATTAGCCCTGTTGAATTTGCTATTATTTTTTCTTTTCAAAATGATTTATGATTCACACTACTGTATTTTGTTTCACACTGCCATGTGCTTTTCTCCAGTGTTGCTAGAGATTATTGCAGATTGATGAAGTACGGTGATTCCTTGTACCGATGCAAGCAGTTGAAAAGAGCTGGGATGGGAAGAATGTGCACCATCATGAAGAGACAAGGACAGAGTCTGGAGTACCTGGAGCAGGTCAGGCAGCATTTGTCAAGGCTGCCCTCTATAGATCCAAACACACGCACACTCCTACTTTGTGGTTTTCCAAACGTAGGCAAGTCAAGCTTCATGAATAAGGTGTGTTCATATGTATTTTATAACTATGGGGGGGGGGGGCTGAAAATTACATTTATGCATAGCAGAAGAAAAAAGTAATTGGGCAGTTTCTTCTAGTGTGAGGTAAATCACACCACCCTTGTCCATGGAGACAAAACCCAATTCAACCTTTGATTACTACATCTACTATAACATAGATTGAAACTTACATTACATTTATGCATAGTATGTTTTGAAACCAGATTGTAAGAGTTATTTAGATTGTTGTTTAAGCAGGTCAAAGGTAACTTGTATAGAATTCAGTCAGTTTATTCAATCATGTCTATGGCAATGCTGTTAGTACTACTAGGTTAGGAAAAGATCTTGTCTCCCTTGTCGCTGGCTGGGTGAAAGATAATAATAATAATAATTAATATGTTCCATTTATATAGCGTAGCAAATATAATTGCATATATACTACTGCGCTTGATACTTGGTATATTATTACCCGTCTGTAGCTGAGCCGCCGTATAGGTGCTAAAGCATTCAAGGAATAAATCCTACTGGATACCCATTCACCTCACCTGGGTTGAGTTCGGCACAATGTCTGAGATTCAAACCCACGTCCACCTGATTGAAAGACGTGAGTCGTAACCACTAGACCACGACGCCCCCACGATACACTCTATCAAACTCTGATTGCACTTCAATTCCACTTTTTAGTGTAGTATGAGTGATATATTTTTGAAGTAAATGTTGACTTAAAAATTATGATCTTCCCATATATGGTGTTCCACTTCGCATGCCAGGTGACAAGAGCTGATGTAGAGGTCCAACCGTATGCCTTCACCACCAAGTCTCTCTTTGTGGGTCATATGGACTACCGGTATCTTCGTTGGCAGGTGGTTGATACCCCTGGTATCCTAGATCATTCCCTTGAGGATAGGAACACTATTGAGATGCAAGCTATCACAGCACTAGCACATCTGAGGGCAGCAGTTCTCTATATCATGGATGTATCAGAACAGTGTGGACATTCAATTGAAGAACAGGTATATTTGGTTCTCGTACTCGCCTATATGCTTGGAAATCAGATTACCCTCTTAGACCGTGGCTATGTGACTTTCGAATATGTGATTGGTTTAGTGAAAACATAAAAATGAGAGAGAGAGATATGTAACCTCAAGATGACCTCTGAACAAAAAATTATTTATTGATGTTTACAGATTTTTTATTGGATGATTTAAAGTTCAGTGTTGGTGTTGACACTAGCATTCCCAAGCTCCAACGCCTAATTGTAGTTTACAAAATTATAAAATCATATTATTCATAGCTCAGTTGCTAGTGAGATAAATCCTCGGACCATCTATTTGGTACTGATCTGATGTAAACATTGACCCAACACCAAAACTACTAGGTTAACATTAAACTTAGCATGCCTCTGTGTATAAATATATATGTTAATATAAAATTCTGAGCCTTATGTAAGGATTTTGATGACAGATTCATTTTATTGAAAGAATTTTGTAGATTGCATAGTAGATGTTTTAGAAACTTAATTTTATTGATGATTTACCTCTAGTTCGGAATGTACTTATTGGAAAATGTTAATAAAATTTAGCATCCAAAATATTTCAGTGTTGCATTTGAGAATGGCTTTCAAGTTGAATAGTTTGTGGAAATCAATTGGTGTAGAGAAAGAGATAAATTTAGAGATGAACTTACTCTTGTCTATGTTGAAATGTCTTTCTTGTCTACAGGTGGAGTTATTTGAGAGTATACGTCCCTTGTTTGCCAACAAACCTCTCATTATTGTAGCAAACAAGACAGATATAATCCAGATCAAAGATCTAAGGGATGATCAGAAGGTGAGTTCATAGATAGCAAACAGTAATATGTTTTGCATACATGTGCTATGACAATACTCATAGAGCAACTTCTCTATTCACTGCATGGTTGCTCATGGTTAGCAATGGTAGTATTAATTTAAGTGGGAAAATATTGAAATTGCTGTCTTGCTGAAGTCTTTGTGCTGCTTTATGTTGGTAAATTATTTTATTAGAAAGTCAAAAGGGGCCTAAGCTTTCGATCCTAGCAGAATCTTCGTCGTAGGCAAAATGACAACAACAACAAATAAATAAAAAATAAAACTATTTTATGGATATTATTCAAGTACAACAGTGGTTTTTATTTTAGTGTGCCCAATTAAATTGTGGAAGAAATGAAAAATTATAAATATCGGTTGATCAATTTGCAAAGCAAAAACCTTTGTTAAGTATACAATTGTAACAATATTCAAATGCAGATAACAAGGACTGTCGCAGAAATTTCAAGGCATATTAGTATTGGCTATGAAGGGATATTTACGGTTACAATACTGCAATGTAAGTGTATGCTTCATGTACAATTTCGCTGAAGAGTCATCTTAAGTTCAAATTTGCTGTCATGATGCTTAAAATGGACTTGAACTATTGATAAACTACTAAGACAGTGACAGTGAAATTGTCTTTGTTCATACCTTTCCTTTTTTGTTTTGTTTCACTCATGGTCGGTACTTTGAAAAATTGTTCAATTATGATAAAATAGTATTCAGAGTGTATTGTATTGTTTTTTGTTGTTGAAAGTAAAATCCTTTTATCCCCCTTTCTCTCTATTTGTCACTGTCTGTCTCCCTCTCTGTCTCCTTGTCTTTCTTTTACTCCCTTGCTCACAGGAATTCTTCAAGAAAGTAGAATCTGATGGAGTTAATGTAATAGAAACAAGCACAGTCACAGAGGATGGTATCATGCAGGTCAAAACAGAGGTAAAATCATAATCATCAAGAATTTCAAACAAAATCCAAACTGTAATATCAACCTGACACACTCCATGGTTCAAATATTTGTCTTGATTGGCTAATTATGTTTTTACTATGTTATGATATCTGGCTTAGCAACTGCATAGCATCAGCTTTTAGGGAAAGTGACACCATTAGTGTTTACTGTGTAGCAAGTGTTGTCAATTATCAAGAGTGGAATTAAGTTTTGTGATCAAAAGACATTAGGCAATCCTGTGTAACCTTATTGAAGTCATCCTTTTACTTTTCACTATTTTTGTGCAGGCCTGTGACAGACTCCTCTTACAAAGGGTTGATATGAAGATGAAAGGTCGTAAGGTCAATGATGTTCTCAATCGCCTCCACATTGCTATGCCTACTCCAAGAGATGAAAAGGTACATTGTTAATCCTGTTCCTTTTAGTGAGACTAGTTTGCAAACCATCCATCAAAGTCATACATACTGGTAGCTGTACTTTAGGAAGAAATTAAATTTTTGTACAGGATAGTTTTCTTGCTTCGATTCTTTCTAAATGCACAGGGGTTATGGGGTTATTTTGTAGCTTTCTGGCCTCTATTTTGGACAATTCTATTTCTAAGGCTAAATTGCCCTCGGCCCCTTTCTTTTTCTTGCTTGAGAGTAAATAATTTGATTTCTCATTAATGAAGAAGATTAAGTGCAATTGTATATTTCCTATTCAATTTTTTTTTTTTTTTGGGGGGGGGGGTCACTTGAATGAGCTTAACAGATAGATTTCCCTTTATTTAATTATATTTTATATCTGCATTGCCGTCTACAGGCAAGACCGCCCTGCATTCCTGCTGCTGTGGTAGCCCGCAAGAATGCTATGGAGACCGAACGCAAGAAACGTTCTCTCAGAGATGAAGAGCTTGAACTAGGAGATGACTTCGTCCTAGAGCTGCATAGAGAATGGGATCTTAAGAATGAAGAAGAGAAGACTGATATCATCCCAGAGCTCTGGATGGGTAAGAACATTGCTGACTTTGTGGATCCTGATATTGATGCTAAGCTTGCTGAGCTAGAAGAGGAGGAGGCAATGAGAGAGGCTGCTGGTGTCTATGACAATGAAGAATCGGTGAGTCTCATCTTGCTTTGCCATTTGCATTCACTTACCATACTGATTTTGGGTATGTTTTCGGTTGACAAATGCAAGAAAGTGATATTGTAACTTTAATGTAAGCGATACAGAGCTTTATGAGCAGCTGGAGTTTATGAATTTTTGTCATTGAAATACAACGGGCACTCCTTTCCAACAAAACGATACTCATTAGATAAGGTTCACTTGTACCTTGATACTAGACCCAAAGTGGCAAAATCTTTAACTCACGTTAGGTAAATTGGTAGACTCAATATCTAGAATGAAATCAGCACAGGGATTGGCTGCTTGAGCGTAAGCCGAGTTGATTATTAATGCCTATTATTATTGTTGTTGTTTGTCATCATCATTATTTGGTTTGCTTGTTTTTGTTACAGTCAGAGGATGAAGAGATGAAGGAAATCAGGATTACTGCAAAGAAGTGAGTAAAATCATTTAGCTGTACATTTTATTTTGTTCATACAATGAATATGAGAGTAGGAAAGACTTTGTAGAAAATATAGAGCTGACTTATTTTTTATTAAAAGATTGGATACGATTTTTTAATTACAGGCATGTTCATTTCTAATCTGTTGTGGTTAACCTCCCCATTATTTTGGTAGAAAATTTGAATTGTTAATTCAATCACAATGGTCATAATTATTTTAGACACAATCCATAATCACAATGACAATATTGTCATTTCAATTTCCACTCGGGTAAACGATAGATTATGGAAAAGATATTGGGAGGTTTTCATCTTCATTCACTGTTATCATTGACATTCAAGATATGATATCACTATTTTATTTTCAGGATCCGTGACAAGAAGATCCTAATGCAGATGGAATCAAGAGAGAAGAAGAGGATCAGACATCCTTCTATTGTTAGGAAGACTGAAGGGGTAAGAACACATATTGAACAAAGCAACCTCATTCTCTGGTTTTGTATATTAGCTGTCAGGTGACGGGTCGGGGGGGGGGTGATCAGATGTCCCAGATTTGCCGACCCTAAACAGGGATTTCTTTAATTGTTGAGATAATTGATACTCTAAACCAGGATATCGCAGTTTTCATACCATGAGAGTAATAGTGGAAACATTGGACTTTTTAACTGGCTTTCTATTGTAATGTCTTATAGGATTTTCAATTCACAGGTCTTGTTACAGTCAGTCCCGCTAATGTTGCAAATTACATACCCTTTTGTGTGTTAAATCATTGTGATTTAGAGGGCTATCACTGAAACTACTTGCTCTAAACTTTCACAACATATTCATAATACATTTTCACTTAGTTTTTGTTGAATTATATTATGTTTCTTAATGATTTCTCTATTTTTCTTCCCGTAACAGATTAAAAGGAAACGGTTTGAGAGTGAGATGACTGAGTTGGGTGTGGAAATTTCAGGGGTAAGCAGATTATTAAGTGGCATTCTTTTTTGTAGGCTTTTTACATCCACATGGAGAAAATATCAATAGTGATGCACTTTAAGCTTAATTTCTTGATTGATAAACGATTTCTTTTGAAGTGTAGACTCTTGTGCTGGAATTGTAATGCCCTTTGGGGAGGGGGACATTGCTCTATAAATTTGGCTGTAGGTTGTGGGGTTGGTGAATACTTTGAATCCTCTGGATCAAACCGGATTCTTGTGAGACCTATTTATACTTTGTTTTAGTTAGCTTTCATTCAATAGCAAAAGAGAACATTTATTCTTTGAGCCCCCTCTCCCTTCCAGATGTTATTGCCAATCACAATTGAAAGCAATCACCACTGGTGATAGATCACATCGGAATAATCTTTTTAACACCAGAAGTAATTGATCACTACTCTAAACCTGTTACCACTTGTGGCCATGTTTGTGCAATCGATAACATCCAAATGATCAATTGCAATGTGCATTGCGATGCATCACAAGTTCTGTTGAAGAGAATCATAAAGTGTGCTACCTATTGTAAGAGGTGATAATGTCTGAATAACGTGGTACTGATCACCTGTTATTTGCAATTTTATCCCAAATGACGATAATATGTGACTGACTTTTTACTGATCTCCCGAGTGGCATCTGAAAGCGCCCAAGATGTAATAAAACTTGTTTTATTCACAGGATAACTTTAGCCAGAATCGTGGAAGGAGTAGCAGTCGCGCTCCATTGGTCAAGAAACGCCGCACAGATTCCACTGGACGTGCAACCAGTAGCATGAGAACACCAAGAGATGAATCTGGAATCAGAGATGTGGAGGTACGAAATCATATTCTTTATGTTACTTATTTTCTACTATTGGTCTTTTTTTATGTTATTACCATAGTATGAATCAACAGTTTCGCGTTGACATATCAGAGAATCATTTTGAATTAAAGAAGTTTTAAAGGGCCAATGTTTATATTACACTTAGCTGATTGATATTTTAGTGGATATTTTGCTTGGCTGAGAAATTAATGTAATGAGTTATTATTCGGCTAAATAGTGTTGGCATTCTAGATTTTCTTCCTAATATAAGATTGAAGTCTATGCTTTTAAAAAGTATTATGACTTGAATTTTGCACTGCAAACTAATTTGTTACATCACATGAACACTATATAATTCTATGCAACTAATGGGGGAAAGTGTGCACATTTTGTACATGCTCAATTGATGCATTATAATAACTGGATTTGTTTTCTGAAGATAGTGTAGGTTATTGAGAAATAAATCAATACTAAAGTTGACTACACCGTATACAATACATACATGGTAATGATTAATGACTTACTCTTCTCTCCTTTCTATTTCTTACTCTCTATTCACAATCTTTGTCTTTTTCTTTTCTTTATTATTGCTACCATGGCTCTTTTCATCTTTCATTCTCTCTTTCTCTCACACACTCATACAGAAGCGTAAGAAGGTGCGTACCCTATCCAAGGTGTCCCAACGCAAGATGAACATGAACGCCAAGAAGGGTGAAGCCGATCGTAAGATTCCAACCAAGATGCCTAAACACTTGTTTGCTGGAAAGCGAAAGGGTGGATCCACAAGCAGGCGATGAGAGGAATAACAACCACATTAGGATTTCAACTGAATATTATATATTTCTTCCATTGACATGATGTAGTTTCACATGTATATATTATGGTCAGCATGATATAACACTGAACTTTTCGTATAATTGAAATAAACCAATGATTAAATTCTATTTTCACTGTAAAATTTATTTAAAAATAAAAGATCGAAGATTGTTCTTTTTCCAAGTTCAGCCCTGGGCTCTATGAATCACACATCTTTTGGGTAGAAATGATAGGCAACAAGCTTCTTTGTATGCTTCTTAATCTGATGGAGATCTGATTCAAGCTATTCTAAAGAGTATGCAATGAAGTGTATTACTTTGGTTGATTTAGGTGCTTCCTTGTGTCATTGCCTTAAAAAGTACATTTTCTCCCAAGAAAAAAAAATCATATCCATATTTATGAAAGTGTAGGGTACAATTGCAGACCAAGATATGATATGATATAATGAAAGCCTAAATGGGTTACATCTTAATGATGTATAATAGCTTCTTTACATTACACAAGATATCATTCAGAGAAGGGTATTTGACCGTCAATAAGAGATAGTTGGTGTTCATGTTACTCAACTCTGTAGCATTTAACCAGTAACAACAAAGATTCATCAGTTGCATTACTGTGGTATTCAGTATTGTTAACATAACTCTTGAAAAATAAGTTATTTCTTGCTGCCAGTTGACTTGTTCTTCTGTTTGAGATCTGAGCCTCAGATTTATCTGCACTTCCATCACATCCTTCAAAGTTGTCAACTTTGTATGGTGTAATTTTTTAAAAGGATCTTTATCAATACCATTCAGCTTAAACAGTCAACCAAATGTCACGGCAGGTCATGTGTACTTTATATGCTTGGTTAAACACCTGTGCCGTCTTGAAGACAAGAGTTTGTCATAATTTGAATAAGACATTTTAAATAATTTTTGCAAGATGTAAGAAAGTATGCCCTCACTGAGGGTTAAACCTTTGGGATTTTTGTCATCACTTTGCTTTGTACTGCATCAAAATCTCCCATTTTCGTCATGTGATCAGGTCTTTATTTGCTTTTATATGGGGACCACGAGAAAGGTTTATCCCTCAGCTTGTGGATGTTGCTTGACCCGCTTACATTTTGTACAGAAGTTTCTCTTCATGGAGGAGAATTTAAAAAGTGATATGAATTTTTATGCTGTTGATATTTAGAGGAATGTATTATCATGACATTAAATTTTCCTTATAGTATTTCAGTCCATTACTGAAGAAAAAATGAAATGTATTGTATGGAGTTTTTATTATTTAAAGTATGTTCAGAAATGATTTGGGAAGAATGTATATCAAGATCATCTCCATACATTTTGGACAAAGGAAAAGAAAAGATATTCAATATTTTAAAATCATCAACTTTCATTTATTTTCTTTTATGGTCGATATTTATTTGTACAGCCCAACATCTTATGACTGGTGTTGCCTTTTATTAATTTCAATTGTTGTGTTGATATTTTTAGCTCCAATATTTTTATTTGATAAGTAGTAAAAAACTAAACACTATTTTTAAGTTAGTGTTTCTGTTCCTTTCAGGAGACCCAGTAAATCAGATTGCTCTATTTATTTTGTCCACTGACAAAGGAAATCTTTGAATAAGGGCAGCATTATATTTTTGTTCATTTATGATCCGAGGTTAGATTCTAAGTTCTGAGAGCTTGTTGAGCTTTACTCAAGATTTTTTTTTTTTTTTTTGCATTTTATGTGTATCAAAAGTTTGATACATTACATAATGTACAGCTACTGACAACCTGTATTAAAATGGTAGCATTGGGTTCATAGTGCCACAGGTATTACATATTACTTAACGTTGAATCAAGGATGTTTACGATTGTATGATGCTTATATTGCATGTATTTTATGTTGAAATACAACTTTTATCATCTACTACTTCAGAGATTGTTGAATTTTGTCAAACTTTTTCAAATGGGATGGAACCTCTTATAAAAAGTATGACTTTAAGAGTTGCACTAAAATGCCGATGCAAATATTTGCAATGTGCAATCTTATTATTACACAGTAGTTCACGTCCTCTTACATGATCTGACCGATGCGGTCATGCCTTTTGTAACTCACACAACTAGGCATTTTAAAGCAACACTTAAGTCATACTTAAATCTTTGTGAAACACCACCCAGGTTCTCTTTTCATAAACTCTTGGAAGGATGGTTTAATTTCTGTACCATGGAATTAATGGAAACCTTTACTTTAATTGGCAAGAGTTCTGTGGTCCCAGGAGAATTGACTTCAAAGGACAGTTACCTGGGTTTCTCACTTGCTCATACATCTCTTGAAGAACAAGTCAAATGACACATAATTGGAGTGTAATCGACAAAAGGTTTATTAAATATAGATGACATATATTAGATGTAGAATGCATTTACTTGAGATAGAATGTGGTTTGTTAAGTAGTATACAGTACACCATCTAGTAATGAACAACATAACTTACATTTTTTATGCAAATATACATAGCATTGTCTATCGGGCAGCAGAGTTAGTGATAGTATTTTGTATCGTACATACGACAGGTGATGACATATTTGGTGTTGAAGGCTTAGTGTTGATGTTGAGGCATTAGTTCCAACCACAACACCAACCCTGGGCCTGTTGCATAAAGCCAATTTAGTACCCTTGCCATTTACCATGGTAACAATACTCAACAGCCAATCAAAATCAAGGATACCATGTCAGTAACCATTGAATGGCAAAGTTACCAGAAATGAGGCTCAAAATCAACATCAAATCCAATACAACCAATGAAATTGAAAAAAAATCCCCTTCAAGAGGAAGAAAACCCTGAAAATTAGTTTGGGAGAGGGGGTAGAAATGAGAGCTGGTTTGAAGTGTGGGGTAGGAGAGGGATCCTTAAAAATAACATTTCATAATTCAAATAATTACATGCATCAACATGGAAAGGAGTCATGCATCTTCAACTATTTCCCATGTTCAAAGCCATAAAGGATACATTTGAATGGCGGATGGAGAATTATCGTAAAATGCATCTTTTTACCTCTCGTTTGGGAGGATGCTCATAAAATTTGGTACAAACTAGTATTCTCTGAATATAGGCTAGACTTCATTGTTAAATTTTGACAACTATATTGCAATGGTGATTGCATGTTATGGGAATGAATCAAAAGGAAAATACTGAGACAGGGATGCCAATTATCTTCAGTGATATTTCATGAATTGTATGACTCCAAGATATACTAGAATAATTCAATGCATTCTCCTCCCTTTCAATGAATCTGTTTTTAAATTCTGCCTCAACTGAGTTTAGGATGGACTATTTACATAAAAATCAATAACAGAATGTCATATACAGTAATAAAACATTAAAAAAAACTCCAGGACATGTAATTATGTCATCGGTGGAATTAAATGCTTTATGATTACCATTATATTTTTGGTCAATATAACATTTGGTAGGATGGGGGGTGGGGTGCCCGGACACTTTATATTTTTCAAGCCTTCTTTTTTGTCTTTGGATTACACTAAAAATATGAATTCAGTAGTTGTAATCATCATTTGTTTTGTTCTCTATAATATTTCCTAACATTTTGTACTAAAAATTGATGAAACTTCGCTTGTAAATTATTCCAAATGACTTTCTAAAATTGATCGTCCGGACACACAACCTGTCCGGACACACAACAACTGGGTATACTCATTTTTGTTAACAAATTTTCGGCATTACTCCTATGTGTTTAAGATCGCATGCTCGATCTTTAATGAAAATCATAAGTCAGAAAAAATTGGAACCAGTGGGATTTGAACCTGCCATCTACTGCTTTCCAGAATAGCCTGGTGGTTAAGTCGCTGCCCGGAAAGCAGTAGATGGCAGGTTCAAATCCCACTGGTTCCAATTTTTTCTGACTTATGATTTTCATTAAAGATCGAGCATGCGATCTTAAACACATAGGAGTAATGCTGAAAATTTGTTTACAAATTATAATTTCCTCCTATTAAAGCCTCTTTATTTACTATCTAATGTCCACGGCGGACTGCATTTGCATATCAATGAGTCAGAAAAAAGAGGATCGAGGGTATTTGATTTCCAGTTCATCGTGATTTAGCTGTGAACCAGAATAGCCTGGTGGTTAAGTCGCCGCCCGGAAAGCAGTAGATGGCCGGTTCAAATCCCACTGGTTTCAATTTTTTCTGACTTATGATTTTCATTAAAGATCGAGCATGCTATCTTAAACACATAGGAGTAATGCCGAAAATTTGTTTACAAATTATAATTTCCTCCTATTAAAGCCTCTTTATTTATTTGGTACTCAATTTAATACATGGAGAGATTATTAAAAAATGGTTTCACCAATACTGGAATCCAGTGTAAGTGGCTACAATGTCAATAGATATGTCAAGGGATTTTTTTTCTATGATTTTGAAATAGAATCGCTAAGGTAATCTTAGAAGAAAAAAAAACTTTCTGTATGCAGACCAAATCTTTGCACTGTCTGCATTTCATTATGCATTACAGAGAGCATAGTTGTGGATGCAACTAATAAGGATACAGATTTCTTGTTACAAATTTGATTAGAAGTCATAAGTATCATGATTCAGTATAAATTAAGGAACAAAACTATAAACCAGAGGTACATACATGTAGTTGTGCTACACAATATCTTGATACACAAACATTCAATATTCACCCTTTTGAATTACTACACTCATGTACAAAAATTAAAAGTTGTGTGTGTTAAATTAGTTAAAATTGTGACTGAGGTCAATGCAGAGAATATATTCAAGGTTATGTGGTAGTTAGGGCAATGCTAGCGTGACAAGTCTTCATTAATCAAGCCCTTCCTGGAGACTAACATTTTAGCAAACGAAACATTGATTTTCGAGCAATTCATTGCAAACAAATATAACCTTGAAGAAAAGTTGCAGAGACATCTCAACAACGAGAAAAGCCTCAAGTCACAGCCAAATACAATGTCCACTTCAGAAATAAGATTTGAAAATTATGAAACAGGTGAAATATCAGACAGAACCCCATAATTGACAGGTGTAAAATTTTGGCCTGTTATCTACATTTTAATTTATACATGAGTAAATAAAATTAAAATACATCTTTTTTTGTTCCATACCGATTAAGAAAATTTATGAACTTATTTCAGAAACTCAAGAGTAAACATTGTTGACATATAAATTAATTTAGTTTGGCAGTGATGTGTTAAGGGTAGATATGTTTAAGTATTTAAGTATTAAATATAAATATAAAAGCTATTTACATTTAAAATATTAATACATTAATGTCACTTTTGCATAGACTATCACACATGATCATCATATATTTTTATAACTCTTAATAATGAGAATGAGTTGCATTATTTTTCTCTTTGAGCTGTAAATGCAATACTAGGTGTTACTTACAACAGGGAAAATACTCTGCACAATGTTTAATGCCTGTATCCATCCTAATAATGCTGGTCCAATCTAATGCTTATATGCAATACACAATTTTGAAATATGTGAACAGGTGAGTCGATTACATTATGGCTTCCTCTGTCAATTCCACTGACAATTTTACATTTCTCCACACAAGTTATCTCTTTGATGCAAACAGTTGCTTGAGATATGCAAGAAATCTTCTACGATGTCTTCATTTGGCAAGAATTGTTCTACACAACTGCTCTCAAATTTTCTCACTCCCCTTATTTCTCACTATGGTTCTACACCAATTCAGCATCTCCTCGATTCCATGATAGGGACATACTACCCTCAACAGCACCATCAGGATAGTATTGGTATGTCTTCAAGGAGCATACTACATGCAGTCAAAGACTATGGATGTGTGGAGGGTACGCTAATGTCTCAAATTGCATCTTCACATAATCAACACAAGCGAAATTAACCAAGGAAGATTCCATATCACAGGATTGGCAATTATACCAACTTTTCAGAGTTACATGTATAGTATTGCATATCATGTCATAAACTCACAAATTAAGGCAAGTTTTCCATTCTATAATAATCACTCTTGGCGAGTTATCCTACATTTCATATCCTGTATCATCCCAAGAATTCTGCACTATCTACATCTTCCTTATCCTGCTATATTTTACATAATTCTACATATCTCATGCATTCTCAACATATTCCTCAATTTGCATCATATATCAAAGTAAATGTATATCCTACATGTACCCTAATGTCTAGTACGTTTCTATTATATACCATAAATACATTCTGAATAAAATATTGCACATATACATTCTCATGTCAAAAATAGTACAAATTGTACAAGATACTATCTAAACAAATGTCTTTTGAAGGGGAATGCTTCATTCTGATGTTACCTCATTTCTACAAACTTTCCCATTAAACTACAGCACTAGAGCCACTAAACAAAATTTGCATTAAAAAGATTACTTGAGCAAAATGTCAACATTTCACTTGATCATATATGTTTATAAACATATGATCTTGATTAAAACATTCTTAAGGTGATCAACTTGTATTTGCTCTACTGGTAACAAGATTGCTGACAAAGAGGAAATATAATAACAATTATAAAGAAAAGGTTAGTCACTCTTATACCTCAAGAACAACCAATGACCCTAAATGTGTCTGAGAAAAATTATCTCAAGTGTGCTAAAAATATGCATTTAGATTTCTTCTCAAATACAGTTTGTGCTAGAAAATTGCACCTTAACCCTTTAGCACCTGAACCGCCCGAGACCGCCCTTCCTATTACACACTGAACCGCCCTTAACCGCCCGTACGTTTTCTTTGCGCTATAGTATCTCTTGTCTATGATTTACCGTGGTAATATTGCGTGTGCTTACCGTATAGGTTGGCTGCTACATAGATCTGCATAGAAAAGTGTATGCTCCTATTGAGTATAATATAGAAAAACCGATTGACATGCATCGGTGTGTAGCAAGTTCCAGACTGTTGCGCAGTCGATCTCAGCAAAGATGGCTGCGTCCATGTCTCGGAAAACCACTTACTTCGCCGAAGAAGCTCGGGCCTTGCTATATGTTCATCAAAACGTTGGATATCACACAGAGTGACATCTAGATGTGAGTTGGAATTAATTTTTGACATATTTGATCCAAGATTTGGCGAAAACTTTAGTATTCTGTCAGTGATACTTTACATTTTTTTGAAGGCGTGGGACTGGGGCGGCTGAATCCCGAACTTTTTTTTTTTTTTTCTTCTCGCTCTGCAAACGATTGTCAAAGGTCAATATTCGTACATCTGATTGAACTTTGCCATGTACCATTCTATTCAACAGGTTCTATGCTACAAAATAAATATAACTTGTAATGAACAAAAGTAAATTTATAAAAAAATATTTCAATTTGTTTGGAACAATGCCTACTTATTACCAGTTTTATTGTTTCCTCCAGTGAGTAATTGCCATTATGCATAGGAATCTGTAGGTGCTATAGGGTTAATAAGGTATCAGAGTAGGTTTAGCAGTGTTAAAGGAACAATATTCTTGTGAAATGTGGTTGATATGGTCAAATTCACCTTGACATAAAATTTCATCTCCTTTCACCCTCCTTGTGGTTTTTTTTTTATTCCAGGGAATGAAATAATTCCACATTATTTCAACAAAATTTGACTTTTATAATTAGTTTTGCATTTTAGGACTTATAAACCTGCAAATTTGTATTAAAAAAATAATAAGATAATTTTTTTTGTTATTATAGTAAATAAATTATGGTTTAATTGAAACAACTGATTCAAGTGAGAACATATGGCTGAATGTTCACTCAAGAGTACACAAGAATGATAATTTTGAGTGCATCATGACTTTGTTTCAAGGCACTGAAGTCTAATTTTCTGAATAACAAACTATTCAAGTGAACAATCCCACATGTTTTGTTCACCGCAAGCATTATTCATCCATGGACCCATATATGGCAACTAGAATATAAATCAGTGGAGTGCATTTAGCATTTTGGATCAATAAAACAAATTGTATGACACCTACATAAACCCTTGTCATTTGATTGGTTGTTTGATATTAATCATTCAGCCTATTTTACGATGACGCCATCAACCATGCAATTTTGGATCCATTCATCGTGCAATTTTGTCCATTGCACGCGTGCAACGAGACTGCAGGCATCACAATTAAGTAAAACCACTGGTGTTTGCAGCATGCATGTTGTATGTACTCGATAATCAACAGAACGAGCTCGCACTGAATGAGCATATTTTGCATCGAAATTTAAATTTTATATGAAAAAGAATCTATTTTTTTAGATGTCATATAAACCAAATAATGAATTTCTTTTCATTCGTGCAATGGACAGAATACTTTATTCAGTGAAAGATTAAATGAATGATCCATTTCATCTTTCACCTCGTTAAGTATTCTGTCCATTGCACTCATAAACATTCATCACTTGTATAATAATAAATGGAAATGCTTCATGGGTCTTACGAGATTTTGAGTACATCTTTTTCAGAATCTATCCCCTTAAGTCAAATATAAAATCACTTTATTGTCATATTCATTTTCAAGTAGTTTTTTTTCAAACTCATGTCCAAGGTTAAACAACATTGTTCATATGTACATCATAACAGTGATCACAGTGACATTAAAATATGAAAGTTTTTAACATAAAAAATATTGAAATGGTTATGAACAAAAAAACATCAACAAAAATATGTGGAATAATTGTCAGCAAATAATTAACATTTTTTTAAATAGATAAAAACACCATTCATTAAGTAGTGATCATGATAAATAACATTGTGTCCATTTGATTCTGTTGGTCATTCATGATAAAAAAATTGCCTGTCCATTACATTGGATCATATTACTTAATTAAATATGTCGAATACAATAATATTTACCAAATAAAAAAAAGTTTTGCAGCAATCAGACATAAAGGGTCATATTTCAAATTTTTGGTATGCTAAACATTGTTTACAGCAGTAATCTTCCTATGAATTGTCAGCAGTAGTCTTCCTATGAATTGTCAGCAGTAATCTTACTATGGGTTGCCAGATATGACATAATCTTTAATAGATCTTATTAATCAGCATTCTGTCTTTATCATAACTGTCTTTATTGTAATATTTCAATATGACTTGTGGCTTCAGGGCGTATGCGGTGGACAAAGGCGTTTTCTAACTATGGGAATGTTTGGATATCTCACATGGATGCTATAAACAGGCCAACTTCATCAACAGCCATTGTGCAAGATATAAGCCTAATGTAGGAGCCAATACTGTTTCACTGGAACTGCATGGTATCTCAGGAGCTGAAGGGTTAAAGAAATGAGATAAAATATTTATTTTATAAATGATATACAGTGCGTATCAAAAAAAAGTTTACACTTTGAAAAAGCTCTGGGAATTAAAAAATATACAACATGTGGGTAATTTTTTCACATATAATCTTAGGTTTGGGTCTCATCTATCCAATGAAAGTAAAAGTTTTGACAGAATGTTACACTTGAGTGAGCACTGTCCATTTTTGGAAAGCTCGTTTTGCGCAGAAATGCTTGTTTTTACGCTGTTTCAAGGGGAAAGGGCAAAATCAAACTTACCTTGCGAAATATTTCTCATACATTTCCCTTGCACTTTTAGTCAATTGAAATAAAAGGGATACATTCAAGCATTTTGTAACAATTTTGCCACCCAAATTGAAATTTCATAACTTAGTAAGCACAACCTTTACCCTATTTGTGCCAGCTGGATCTGAGGACATAACTGAATCTGAACAAAAGTTTATATCAGACATCTCCAGCATTTTTTCACTAAGTGTTTATCATTTAAAGTGGGTTTACATTTCATTTTTTATTCAATACTTGTTTCTTCACACTTTTCCCAAGCTTGACAATGATAAACAATATGAAAATCAAACCTAAGCCATTTCATGTAAATCACAGCTCAGTGTAAAGCAAATATCGTCACGATGGCCTCGGTGTGTGGGGGAGTGGGGTGGGGCGCATTGCACTCTTCGAAGTGTTTTGGGCAAGGAAACAAGTTAAAAAAGGTAAAAGATATCTTCAATCAATTTTACTTGCTGAATTCCACATGTTCTTCATGATTAAGGTCTACTTTTATTCGCATAACTATATCTAAGTTCTGCGCAAATCATTTTTCACTAACTTTTCAAAAGTAAGTGTTGCTCACTCAAGCGGAAATATTCTTTGACAGTTATATCGTCAATTGCCTAACTGGATCTGTACCAATGTTAAAATATGGAAAAATCTTCAGGATATTACAAATGTATAATTTTAAAGGATTTTTTCTAAGTGTAAACTTTTTTTTGATACGCTCTATATATATATATAAAAATTCATTTTTTAAGAATACCTACTGATTCTACCTTTTGTTTGAGAATATATGATACATGTATATACTTTGTAATGATCTATTTAACATGATTGGATCATTACACAGATATGAGTATGTACCATTACTTGGTGATGCATGTATATTTATACTGCCAATGACAATTAAAAATTTTACCTGTACTTAAAAACAGACAAAATTTACAAAACAAAATGTATTCCTGTGTCCTTATATAACATGAGAAACAAACAATCATTTCAAAATTCTATCAACCAATATGTAGGAAAATAGTATAATGAACAGTTGTGAGCTAAGAGCAGTTACCACAAACAGCAAGAAAGACAAACCAGATGGACCATTTGTAGAGCCTCCAGAGATTTTTAAAATAAGTTTTTGAGGGAAAGGGTTAACTATGTTCATGTATAGCTGAACAAAATGAAGTATAAGAAGCATCCCAAGCCAAAGACGTGATATTAATTAACCATAAAGTTAAACTAGATATTGAAGTCTGCTCAAGGGGACAAGATAATGATCTTTACAAGGAAGTAGTTTTTTAGAAATAATTTTCTTTTGTATGCACTTATAATTCATATAGGAATCACAATCAAAGGGAGCAGAACAAGTAGTCTTCATAAACAGATACTGGGGAAAATGGTAAATAGACCAGTTTGACTGCATTAGAAAACACAAACTTAAAGTAGAATCACATCAATGGTATACTGACCTTTCTGGTATTGGAAGACAACCTTTTGACAGACACGCCCACATCCATTGGAACAACATTTTTCCCCTCTCCCACAATCTCTATCAGACTCACAGTACAATGCACAATGGCCTACTGCATCAGGTGGTAACCTTGGGCACTCGCCAACATCGCCTGGCAATCCTGTAATATCAAGGTAGAAAGAACGAACAAATCAATCCTGTTTATTTTTGTCTTCATGATGAATAGTAGAACTGTTTGTTTTTGCAAGGCTATCAAAAAACAGGAATCACAGTGAGCAACTTGCCATTCTCTTTAACTTTTGTAGCCGTTTTTTCACACTTTTTAAAGCCCTTTTGAAGCTGTTTTTTAGCTTTTTTGAAAAACAGCTACAAAACAGCAAATGTTGTCCCTTTTGTGCAGCTTTGCTCAATGAGCAATGAAAATCTTGAGAATAAAGGTTAACTTTTTCCTAATAGAACCAAATAGGATAAAGATCTCTAACATAGATAAACACATGTGTTTATGTGTAAAATCATGTGTATTGTGATTGCTTAAAAAAACCCACTAGTGTACAGGCAGAATGCCATTACAATATTATTTTGCTTATAAATGAGCAATTACTAATTTTCTTTCAGAATAATTTGACATAATTTTATTTCTTTACATAACATTTTGGTTATCTAATTGGATCTTATCGAAACTATTTCCATGATCATAATCATAACTGGACTTTATGTGTAACAAGAATAAATTTGAATAAATAGAGAAAAATAAAACTAGCATAAAGCTGAAAATTTCATCAAAATAAGAATCTGATGTAAAATAAGAAAGTTACGGCATTTTAAAGTTTCACATATTTCTCACAAAAAAGTGATATGCAAAACTCAGTGACATGCAAATGAGTCAATGATGTCCATCACTCACTATTTCTTTTGTTTTTAATTGTTTGAATTATACAATATTTCATTTTTTACAGATTTGACAATAAGGATCAACTTGACTGAACTAATGCTAATTCAACATGTTCAGGGAGATATTAATTGTTGTTTCACTTGACAATGAGTAGAAAATTAGAATATTTCATACAATAAAATACAAAAGAAATAGTGAGTGGATGGATGATGTCACCAGTATCCTCATTTGCATACCAGCCAGGATGTACATATAACTGTTTTGTGAAATTTAGCGAAACTTTAAAATGTCATAACATTCTTATCTTACATCCAATTTTGATGAAATTTTCAGTGTTATGCTTGTTGGATTTTTCTCTTTTTATTCAAATCAACTTTTTGTTGGGGTGGACTTGTCCTTAAAATCCTTAAAAGAAAGGTTTAACCAAGATTTTAGAGCCTTTTTATATCTATGAAATAAAAGAACAAAATTATTGTATAATGAAGAACTAAATCATTAGTTTCTTTAAACTAAAAAACGGGGATGGAGGTCTCACAAGTAATTCAATGTATCATTTTTTAATTCCTGAATGAAAATTGCCAGTATCTTGTGTACTCCACATTTTTTTAAACCATACTTCGAAGCCCTTATAAGAGCAACCTTTAATCTTACCTTGTGTCGGCTCTAAGATGGCTGCCGTCGAGGGACACGATGGACATATTTCTTCACACGCTGGACATATTAACTGACCAGTGTGAAGATATTGATTTGATGCTACTCCAATATTAAGGATTTGTCCCGGAGAGGTACAGATGAAGTTCATTCCTTCCACTACAATGGTTAATCCTCTATTATCACATACTACCTACAATGAATAAAAATAATAACAATATTGATCTATAACCATCATCAAAGTAACCATACCTGAGAAAAATCAAGAGTAACAATTATATGACTTTAAGTACAACTGCCACTGCTGCTACTACTACTACGACTACTAACTAATACTACTACTGCTACTTCTACTACTTTTATTACTACTATTACTACTACTACCACTACTACTACTAATCCATTCTTTCCAATTCTATTCACCTGATAGCAACCAGCGCCGGTTGATTTTTGTGTTTGGGTGGTCCGACACTGCTGCCGTTTCCATGCTGACACAGATTCTATGCACAATGATCCTTGACCATAGTTCTCTGCTGCTAGATTAGATGTCATACCTGAAAGGTTATATAATTAAAATGTTTTAGCATTTTTCTTATTCTCAAACAGGGGATTTCAATTACCACTATATTACTCATCATGCATTGCCCCATTTTGAAGTTTTGTAAATGGCCTTTACTTCACATAAACTAATTATTATAAATGTTTAGTATCATACACTTACCTGGATGATTTAAAGGGTCTCTACAGACTGTGCCTGTAAGTGTTGTCCCATCTCCCATCTGATAGGTAAATTGCTAGATAAGGAAAAAGACAGAACAAATTATTATTCATAAATATGCTTTTCTATTTTAACCTTGTTTCACAAAAAAATGCTATCAATGGCAAATTATATAGCTGCTATAACAAGCTAATAACAGTGCACTTGATTGGTGGAGACCAAATTGGCTTTGATTTCTAGCAATTGCTCTGCATTTACCATGTCTTATGAAACAGGGCACTACTCATATCTGACATATTTTGTCATCTATGAAATAATTGTTCAAATAATTATTCAAATGAGTGTAGTTACATGATACTGCAAAGGAATTAATAAATCTACAATAAAGGTACTTACAAAACAGAAAACAAAATAGTCAATTATGAACAAGATGAGTAAAACTGTAATGAAAATGGTAGTATCTAAGAGCTCTGGGGTGGTATTCTGAAAATTGTCTTAACTTTCCTTGTAAATATTCTTGTAACTAAGCAAGATAACAGCTAGCTAAAATTCTCTCAAATCGGTATTCTGAAAATTGTCTTATCTCTGTAAGGACGTCCCCTATTTTATCTCTGGCACGTCCAATATTTTATCATCAACCAATCATTAAACTTTTTATATGCTTAGGTCCATCAATAGAAGCATCTATTCTGAAAAATAATTAAGCGCATAACTGACAGGAGGCGTAATTTCCCTTGCGCCTCCGATGCTTATGCCCTACTGTGCTAAAAATACACATGGCTGTTCTCCCAGTCATGTTTCCTCTGAAATGATTCATCATCTCGAATACGAATCTTTAAATGCTGAAAAGTCTATCAATCCGTCTCTGTAATGTTTCATTTTGTAAAACAAGACGTTCTTGCGGGATGCAGCAAGAAATTATTATTTTTGACCGACAAATATCACATGTGCCATAAAGTTACAACAACCCCTACCTCTTGTAAATTTTCTTGTATTTTGCAAGGAAATTAACAGAATGCAAAGATTAGAGGATTTTCAGAATACCTTTTATCTCGATATATATTATCTCGCGCACAGAGATATATATATATATATGCGCCGTTATCAACTTTACGCATCATAACTCTGACGTCATACACGCTCAGTGAAAGTTACAAGAAATTTTACATGTACAAGAATTGTCAGATTACGGATTTTATTTTAACTGTGAAGATATATTTCACTTAAGACAATTTTCAGAATACGTCCCCTGGATTGTATGATGTGATATGAACTGATTACTTACCTGGTAAAATGGACAGAAATCTGCAAAAACTGATGATCCTCCAAATCTACTCAGACTAGATGAATTCACACCAGGTAAAGATGTAAAGTACTGAAAAAAAAATTATTCAGTGGAGAAGAGAAATTTGGCAGCTATTAAATATTACCAGTACATGTGCTTCACTATCAAACACTATTTCAGCATGTTTATAAGAAAATAAAAAAAATTGTTCACCTTTTGGATATGAACGATGTTATGTTAATTCCGTTTCTCTGAAAACAGGTATGACTGAATTTATCATCTTGTTAAAACTCTCATTATGAGTGTTAATATTAACTACCACAAACCATGAAAACTTACACAAATACAGTACAGAAAATACATATCTTACCTGGTATTCTATGGGTAAATCACTAGAATATTCATGAAGATTGCACAGAGCTACAGCAGCTCTCCCTACATCACATGTTAGACTAAAAGGTTCCTGAGACATTATATTGCAGTATGGTTTGATAGATTCGCCTCTGAAAGATATAATATTATTGATAACAAGTAATATAAACTGCAACTTTAGCAATTAAGATTGAAATGCACTATTTGCTATGTAGTATTGAAATTCATAAATCTGTGCACAAGCAGTCAAGACTTGAAGACCAATTGATAAAGTCTGAGCCGCATCTCTACGCAGGAATTACACTCATTGTCTTTTCCTTGCTAAGCCTCCAATGTCTGTATGAGGAGAAACAGGAATTCATGGAAATTCACAGACAAAAATGCTGCGCAGAAATCTAAAAAGACGCAGCATAGAGTTTTGTTAAGATGCCCAGTATATCAAGCTTTGAACTTGTAAGAAATACTTTTAACTACTTCGATAATCTAATCAAATTATTGTAATACAGGTCCGTACACATGAGCTACATTGAACTCTATTATGAGGTGCCTCTTCAGTAGCTGCAAGAACAGGTCGAATTAATACTAGCCACTCACATAAACATCTTACACTACCAGCATGCACATAAGGCTGCATTTCCTCTTTTTTTTTTATTCTGCTTTAATGATGGAGAAGGGGGTATTTAGAGGGTTTTGGTCAAACCCCGGTTCTTGCTTAGCATACATATATGCAAAACATTGTTATTGAAAAGGGGGAAAATAGGGTATACAATGCAGATTGAAAGGGGGAAAATGGGAAAAATTGACAATGGAAAAAGTGAAGAAATTTAGAGAAAGAGAGGGAGAGAAAGCTGCTTTACCTGTTTACTCTTGTATCCATCCAGTATTTGCAACTTTTCTTGGCAAAGCCACACCCTTGATTTTGACCCCAATGGAGTGGATCTGCTCGATCATAGTTTGGTACATACCATCCTGTATCCTCCATTACTGCTAAGGTTAACCTGGAGAAGATCCTCTCATGGGTGTGGGTTCCAGTCATAGCTTCATTCTGGTAAGACAAACATTATGGGCAATTAATCTACATGTTTTCATGTCTGCCCTCACTCTCAAACATGATATGAGGGCATTGTAATTTTTCATATTTAACTAGATAACGGTAAAAGAATGCAAGGGATGTAGCACATATCAGGGGTCAGACATAAATATACTTTACAGAATTGCCTAATAAATAAATGTTCTTTACAATACATGCACAAATAGAACTGTTCTGGGGTTATCACCGTGAGCTGTCCCAGGACAGTGTGTGCCCTCATTAGTTTACTCTAACGTAATAATAATTAAATCACTATAAAATAATTACACATAATTGTGTGTGCATCTCTCTCTAGTTACAGATGCCAGGTCTGTTTGTCATGAATAAAATATTGGCTGAAGATCGCCATTTACTATTTCCCCATTCTACTCTACGACCATGACAACCCTCACATGCAGTGACATGCTTCTATTGACCATAGTATGTATTCCACATGAGCTAAATAAGCTCTTATCCTGTAATGTGCATTTTGATACACAAAGTATGTGTTTATTTTTCAATCATTATTTGAAATTGAATGTTTTCCCTCTTTTTGCAGCACATTGTACAACAGATGGTACCTGTACATACCAGACATAGAATAGAATATTCTCACTTACAGATATTATGGATTTATATTATATCTACTTCTAAAATAAGGCTTTCAACATTCTTAAGAATTAGCCACCATTTCTCTTGGATTCATAAGTAGTACACTACACAAGTCTATTACATCCAAGAGGTCTATGCACAATTTACATGTACTGCAGATATATAGCTGCAACTCTCAAGTATTGATTTTCACTAGCAGGCACATATAAGGTAACCTTGTCAATGTACATGTAGATTAGGGATTTATTAGACTGCTCTCAATCATCATCATCATCATCATATCAGCCATGTTCAGCCCACTGCAAGGCGAAGGCCTCCTCAAGTTGGTGCCAAAGGTGCTTGTCTTGTGCTGAAGCGATCCAATTTATGCCAATTAATTTTGTGAGCTCGTCACTCCATCTCAATTTTTGTCTACCCCGATTTTGTGATCCTAGCCATGGTCTCCATTCTGTGATGCGTTTGGTCCACCTATTATCATGTGATCTTGCAAGGTGGCCAGCCCATCTCCATTTCGTTGATTTAATTGCTTTGATTATGTCTATTACTCCAGTCTGGCTCCTAATCCATTGTATGGTTTTCCTGTCACGTTTTGATATCCGTAGCATTATATGTTCCATACTGTGTTGAGTGGTTTTTAATTTCTGTTCCATTTTTTTTGTTACAGACCAGGTTTCAGAACCATAGGTCATTGCCGGTATAACGCATTGATTAAATACTTTTCTCTTAAGGCAAATTGGTATATTGCTCTTCATAATGTCATTGAAATTCCCAAAAGCGATCCATCCAGCTCTTGTCCTCCTTTTAACTTCATCCAGTTGTGCATGATCCATTCTGACATGTTGCCCAAGGTAGATATAATGATCTACTTTCTCGATTTCAGAATTATCCATTATGATTCTTTCCTCCTTAGCAAATTTGTTGAACATTACTTTTGTCTTTTTCATGTTGATCTTCAGACCTACTTTGTTACTTTCAGTGTTGAGATCGTTGAGCATATTTTCTAGCTTGTGGCCATGATCAGTGATTAGAATGATATCATCGGCAAATCTCAGGTGGTGGAGACACTCACCTTCAATGTTTAGCCCTGTACTTTCCCAGTCTAATTTACGTATTATTTCCTCCAGTGCAGCGTTGAACAGTTTGGGTGAAATGGTATCTCCCTGTCGCACTGCTCTCAATATAAACTCATAACTGGGTGAGAACAATGAATTTCCTGTTCCTTTGTTATCTATCCACACCTTTCCTCAATTATTGTCCAGCAATGATAGTGCATTGTGTTCTATCAAGACAGAGTCAACCATGCATGAAGGCATGTTGAAGATGCAGTATGTTTTGGGGCCCAAGGGTTCTGATAATTGTTTTTATCATCATTTCAATGCTTATAACATGCACAATAATACAGGAATAATACATTATTGGAAAACACTGAAAGAATTCCCTGAAAACTTTGAAGATATTTACTAATATCCATTTACTGCAAAAGCATGGTGGCATGAATTGCTAGGACCATTTTTCATAAAGCTGTTTGTAAAGTAACACATGACTTTACAAACAACTTCATGAATAACCTTTCTATAAGGTGATTATAAGATAAATTCCAGGTAGCCTGTCATAATAAAGCTGATCCTGAAATTATGTGTAATTGTTATAAAGAGCTAAAAGAAACACCCTCATCAGTCTGTGTTTGGTACTATACTTACTGCTAGTAATCTCTTCTCAAAATGTGTGATCTCTGTTCCTGTACCACCATGATTTTCAACTTCTATACCTTCCAATGATGGACACTGAAAGTGGGCTCTTGCTTCCTCCTGTAAATAGCAATTAATTATCAATCATTGCTATTACAAATTAATTTCAACAATAATATCGGGGAAATGTCTAAGTGTATGATTTATGTTCCTCGACTGCCGTGAACCAACTTCTATTCCCTTCAAATACACACAAAAACACATACACAAATAGAGCTCTCTTCTCTCAGGTTATGTGCAAAGTAGAAGGTCATAATAATGATGATGATGCACAGCATTTGTATAGCGCCATATATCTGTCAAAGACATTCAAAGGCGTTTTTTTTGAGGAGCCAGACAATCTGGGTCGCCTAAAAGGGCGCGCACACAGAACTGTCACCCGCAGGTCTCTCCTCCCTATATAACTGATTGGGGGAATTCAGGTGGACCACTACACCGGGGTTTCCCCTACTCATATTCGAATAGTGCAGTGGGTTCTTAACGTGCAAAGGTGGTGACTTTCCTCTACACAGGGCCTCTATCTAACATCCTATCCAAGGGACGAAGTGTTTTCCACTGTAACATTGACAGGCAGACACTTTACCGACTGAGCCAACTTCGCTCTCATATAAGAGAGTATTTCATTACTATAAATGACCTTTCTTGTTTGTAATCTATTTTAGTTTCATTGTTTGGGGAAAAATGATGTGGAGCAATATATTTTGCCACAATCATGTAAAAATAAAACACCAACAAAAGTTACAAACAAGTACATTAAAATTAAGTTAGCAGTTCATGTTAACAAAGTCACTGTGACTGATCAACACTGACTTAAAATAAAATAACTGTCTATATTATCAAACATCACTGAAATAGAAATTTTATTATTTTTTTTTAACACATCAACTTTTCTCTTTAAAATGTAATATTACTGAAAATGCCATTTACAAGGAACTGAAAGAAAATTGTTATCAACTGCAAGCCAATAATAAAGCTAAATTCTTGCAATTATTTACAATTTGCAATAAATGGCTTGTCTTGGCTGGCCTGCTTCTGGCAACATAATCAACTCAAATACAGTTACAACTGATACCCCCACTCGATTGTAAATAAGTTTCTCGCAAAACTCCCTGAGAGTCTAAAATCTCTGAAAATAATTGACAGAAAAATCCCCCCAGTATCTTTAGCCTTTAAGAGAAGTAATCCATCTCCCTGTATCTATCCATCAAGGGTGTAAGGTGTAGCTAATAAATATCACTCATCTTACATGGTATGACATCAAATCTGACATTCAACTCACCACAACTTTCCTGGTGACAAGCATCTTGACAGTATAATCTATCTGTCCTTGGCCGACATCCCAGTCTGTTCTAGTCACCGAGCGGATCACATTCTCACTCCACTGATACAAACCCAGTCTGAATGATAGAAAACAACATTCATGATATTAAAGAGAGAATTCAGGACAAGTGAGTGTTTTATAAAGTGACTTGATGAAATTGTAAGGACAATAGATAAAAGCTCATGTAAACATTGCATGTGACTATCCCCTGAGAGCAAATCTGTCAATGACAAGATGCTCCATCAAACACTCACAAATTTCAAATAAGGTGAGATCATGTTGTTTGAAAAAAAGGCTGAGTTTTATGAATGAAATATTTGAAATATATATATATTGTGACCTCTTCTACGCTCTCATGTTATTTCAAATTAATACCAGTGAGAATAGATCCACTGCAAAGGCTTCCTTTCTAAATGTCTTTTTATTGAAAGTACCACAACAAATTTGTTACAAGTTTTGGGCCAAACATACAGTACAAATCAGATGTATGTGTGCACACATACGTACTTAAATCTGCGTCTTGTGCAACTTTCGATGAAAATTTTAAGAGTGAATTCTTCATTCCACTAAATGTAGACATATGTTTACACTGTACAGTATGTTGATTTTTGTTTTCCAAATGTAAATTTCCAATTGCTTTGCAACAATTTCTGTCACATAAAACTATTGTGAAATGGGGGCTTTAAGAACCAATTCAAACAATTTTAACAAACATAGTTTTCATTGAAAGGAAAGCAAGTGTAACATATCACACTTTACCATGCTATTCATAGTATATAATACTTAAGCATACAAATAAAGTATTGCCAAATGAGGTATATATATCCTTTGCTCTCAATCAACAAACTCTTGGGGGTTTTTACATCACAAGATTCAAGAAGGAAAGAGGATACAAATATATTTATACATATTTCTTTAATATGGAAAAGTGACACATCTGCGAGATCACTCACGTTGCATTGAATTCTGGGAGACCTGATGGCATGCGTGGTGTCAAAGGTCGACCGTTCTCATCTCTATAGAATGCATAGAGAGCAGCAGAGAAACCCTAGAAAAAAACAAAAGTACAGATTCACACATTATAGCGAATAATACAGAAAATTTAGTAGAGAAAATTCAATGACATTGTTTTCCACTTGAAAATTCTGACAAGGCGTTAATTAATCCCTGGTTCTGTCACTTCCATGCATAGGTTTACATTGATAAATAGGTGAGGGACAAGGAGTCTGCACATTACATTATGCGGTAGAATGCCTAATAGCTTATCCATGTAGATCTTTATACGGTATCCTAAAGCCATTTCCAAAACACTTGAAGTTCCCTTTTTGCTGTGGGATTACATCAATTAAAGTACATCATAATAAAACATCATAAATGTAAGTAAATAAAATTAGTAACAAAATCTGAAACATACAGGTTTTAATAAGTTTAGGCATTAAGGCCTTATTTATTATTTTTAACAGATATTTCCTTATTTTGAAACATAATCAAACAATCATTTGAAGAGACTTACCAGTGCATGGATTATTTCATGCTGAATGGTAGTAAGTAGAGTGTAGTGTTTAGACAGCTCTGTGGCCAAATGATGAGGACAAAGATTGATATATCCAGCAATAGGTCTGTAGAAATGGAATATATAAGAGAATCAGTATAAAATGGATTCTCAAGGCTCAAAATAGTACAATTTTAAATGAATGTATACATAAGAACTATATTGGATGCAAATTAATTATGAAGTTTTGATAGATGTTTAAGCTTTGCATTGTTTTGGTGAACCGCTTGTATGACTGTCATCAAAGAAATACCAGATGGATTCTTGATTGAGTGCAGTCTAACACCTACCTCATTGCCAGATCAGGAAAACATTGTAAATGAATAATAATTGAATCAAAATTTAACTTAGGGGCAATTCCATAGGTTGGTGGACATGAGCTCAATGTGTCTTTGTACTGTATTGCCCATCTGAACCGTAACGTGAGTAACCACTTTATCTGCACCCCTAATAAAAACCATGTGTTCTTTATTTTTTGAATTATATACAAATTTGTCTCCCTAATATACTTCTTTGAAATGGATATAATCAACTTTCATAAAAGCCTTGTATGAGGACACTTTTCACTTATGTCTACTTTTCATTTTATACATGTCCAAATCATGTAACATGAGTAACCGACACATTTCAAAGATTTGCCAGGAGCATAATGAAATTTCCCAAGTTTTGTTTTTATACAAAGGATAGTCAGACTGCGTACTATGTTGTGATAAAGAGATGTTTAGTTCCTATCAATAATAATGGGGTTACAGCTCCAAGTATGAGTCAAGGTGTCTCCAAATGTAACATGGGTAACCATGGAATAGCCCTTAGCATGAATCTTTTCCTCATTTCATTTCGATAAATTTCTTTTTTTTTTCTTCTTCTATTTTACTCCATTCATTCCAATCACTTTCAGCCTTTTAAATTTACACATCCTAGTGGTCCAGTGATGGATAGAAAGATTGATACAACCTGAAATATGTCTGTGAAGACAAGAATACACATTTAATGAAAGCAGTACATGCAATTCATTGTTGTATATGCATAAAGCTTTGAACATTGACAACACGTACTAATAAAGGGTGAAATAGATAGATGCTTTTAAAGAAAGAAAACAACATGACAGAAAATACTATTGATTGCTCAATTATTGAATGTGGAGTGATGTAGAAACAGCCACATAGAATCAATCTGCTAATTCAATTAGCAGGTTTGGATTAATAAAGAATAACTTTTAACTTTAAGCAAAAAACATGAGACACTATAGTGGTGAAATGTCAATCTAATAAAGGTAACATACTCTGTATTCACTTCATATGATTCATATGGTTAGTAATCTTACTCTCTGTAATGTTAATTTCTATCATACAATTCTCGCTACCCCAAATAGCGATTTCCCCGAGATACGGGAAAATCCCTGTAACGCGCATTGCATTATGGGATAGCTTTTCGGTATTACAACTTCCTGTTCGGAAGTCCAATGCACTGTTTTGCCATTCAGATCAACAGTGCCGTCATGCACAACACAACGTTGCTTTCGCTCGGAAAGTTCGTGATCACAACCCTCTCTTTCACGATACAGTTTAACGGCCTTTTCTGCTTAATTAAGTCACTAATTCTGCCCAAAGCTTTCCATTGCAAGGTATTCCTCTGTCAGTTAAGATTTTTTTAAGTTCCGAAACTGATTTTTTATCCATTTTGTGGTCGACGAAAAATTGAACGGAATGAATGCTGTATATATTTAGCGTCTAGTCGAATACGATCGTGATGTCAGGCCGGTCGCTAAATGCAAAATTTTAAGATATTCATTTTTTGTTTAATTTTTTTATAACCAAATAAAAACATGAATAAAAATTATTTTCACGTGAAATATATTTTTCATTTCTTTTTATAATTCAAATGGAATCAAAACTGACCAAATTGAATAAAAAGTATTATAATCTGTACATATTACGCTGATTGGCATCGATTTCAGCGTGGTGGAAAACTCAGTATCGCGAACCTCGCGCGAGTATGACGACCCGACGGAGTGAAAATTATCTCGTCTCGCGCATTATGAGATTTTGTTCCTATTTGGGGTAGCGATAATTCATCTCATCTCACCTGTCCATTTCAGCCTCTAGCTGGCAGTAGGAAGCATGAGCACTCATATCAGCTCCTTCACAGTCATACGTTGCCACTGCACTCACATAAAGAATGAAATCTGTATAACTGATTCCTACACCTGCTGCACTGGTGTTACCAACCGGACCACACACTGTCTGGTCTGCATTACATGCATAACATATCTAAAATGGGATATGAAAAAGTTGAAAATAATAATTGTACATGAGGGATGAAATATGAAATTTCAGAAAACTTTAAGGGAAAATAAATCAACATACCAAACACACCATTACCCTAAATGACCATAAATAAGATGGAATACAAAAAAACAAAACATTAAAAAACTTTAAACATATATCTGGGTCCAGAAAATCCTTTCTGGTGAAGACAAATCAACTGAGTATCTAAGTAACAGCCACTATTCAAATAAAAAATATATATCATCTCCAATTCAAGTTGAATTCTTGAAATTAATAATACAAATAAGAAGATTGTAGTGGTTTCATGGTATACCATGCATTCTTTCTTGAAAAGGACCACCCAAAGTGGACGTTTCTACAAGTGTGTCCTTGTTGCCTTCAGGAGAATGGAGAACTAATTATTTTGTTTAATTAATTATCACTTTGTCTGTTTATTCATTTACTTGTTAATTCATTCATTAATTCATTCTTTCTTTCATTTACCCACTCACTCATTAAGTCAGTCACTCAATAACCCCATTCAGTCAATCTGTCAAGTTAGTCTGCCTTTTACTCACTCATTCATTTGTTGGTGATAGAATGTAAAGTGGCTGTGCACAGCCTTCATTTTCTCATTCTCTATTTAGAAGAGGGGAGAAAGAGGAGAATTGTATTAACAAACCTGTGAAGTGTAATTGATCGTAAAGTTTTGCATGCCAAAGATGTGTTAGAAACAACGATTACCTGTAAATGTTGATGAGGTATTGTAACAGGTCCACACATTGTATAATCATCACATCCTCCGATACAGTATTCATGACCATCAGCTTTCTTGATATAATGTTCTCCAGCACATTGTCTGCAACAGATTGATAAACAATTTAAACCACAATATAATAGACATCGTCAGTCAGTCAGTCAGATTTTTTTCCCGATACACATATATGAAAAGGAATATTTTTATAAGGAGATTGGCATTGTTCAGGCACAGATGTCTTCTGCTTACAACATAGCTGATGTTCTACCAAAACATTTGCCAATTTTTATAATTTTTATGTAAAAAAAATAAAAATCAATATACATGTAGATGACTGTAAGAAAATTAAGGTTGGTCAGTACATTTGAGTTTTTGGGGTCAAATTTGAATTTGAAAAAATGAAAGCTGGCACATTTTTATGAGGGTTGTTAAGGTTACAGCAAACAAAGATTTATATTTTTCCTTACTCAGGTATGTACATGTATGCATTAAATATGCTTGAAATTGATCCCTCAATAGGTTCTTCAGTTATCACAACAAATATTTTCAGGTAATAAATGACCATTGTTACTTTAACCTCTTGAAATAAAGCTTGCATTATTTTTGACAGTAGAGAATATGTACATGTACAACACCTAGTACAGCAAGGATAAGGATTAAAACCTCATAAGAAATATATTTGCTGACGAGCATTTACCTGTTGAGTAGAACTGTTGAAAGACTCTGTTTTACACTTAGCAGGTTTGACAAAAAATCTAGGGCTTCCGGCAAAAGTCTCTGGAATATATCATCAAATGTAATAAATGATGGTATTAATACAATTATCTTTTGAAAAGGAAAACATGTTTAGAATAAAAATCAACATTATTCCCAATTTGATGATAATTCTTTTCTTTTTCAAATAGAAATAAATGTATGACCATCATCGTTTGGTGACTTGTTATTGATCAATTAATATTCAATGTGGCCTTTAATGACAATAGTTTATAATCGGTGTCAAGTGTTTGAAGCATTGGTAATAGTTTAACAGCATTTTAAAAGAGATATATATATACTGTAACCTCTGCTTGTCGTATTTACATCAGCACCCCAGTCAAAATCGTGCCCACCTGATTAATCATGCATGTCCCCTTTTGCATAACATGCAATGATATATCTTCCATCTTACCTGACAAGTTTATTAATATTTGTGATATCAGGACGATTGATATATATATATTCAATAGATAAACGCATTTAAATCAAAAAATTTAAGTTGTAAGAAAATTAATATAGTTTTCATAAACTTTTATTTTGAGTAAATCACGATTTTATGTTTCATAGTGCCATATATGTGTGTGTAATATTCCAATTTGAAATGATTATTTATTAGACTTATAATTTGAAACTCAAATAAGAATGATCGCATATCAAAGGCAGTCAAAAACTTTAACATATTCCGTCAAAATATTAAAATGCATGATTTCCAACATTCTTTTAGATTTTACGCTAAAAATCATACTTTCAAGCAAACGTGCACTTAGCATCCGCCCAGACGTTTTTCCTCAGTATTTCCGCAAGACTTTAAGCTGGGATGCCAAGAAATGACAAATTTCGCTTTCCAAAGTATAAAAACTCTTAGTATGTACTTATACATGTAATTATGCAGGGTGCGACAAACCCGCTTGCCCGGGGCAAGTGAAAATGACGTGCGGGCAAGCATTTCTCAAAGTCAATTGCCCGATCGGGCAAGTGGTTGTTTTGGAAATAAAATATCAGTAGACCCTCTAAATGTCAATATCTTTTGGATAATCACAACTATCTTTCCTCATATTATGTCAAACCAGTAAAAAAAACCAGTGGAAACTGATGTAAAATCAGCGCCAATTACCAATAATTTATCGCCAGGTACCTCATTCAAAAACCGTGCCATCGCATCTTATGTTCTATGTGTGCAATGACTGCGCATGTGCTTCTATCTTGCGCAATTTGCAGATGCAAACAACAACAAAAAACACCAAGAGAGGCTAAAATTTAACCTTTTGCAAAAATCCATGAAATGGCCATCTATTTTCCATATTACCTCGAAATTGTTTTGATTTAGTTGGGAACTACCGAGAAAATGAAGAATATTCAGCTCTTTCTTGACTCTGATTTAGGATGATGTTACACTCGGTAAATGTTTTTTATTATTGTGGTCCCACATGTAGACTTTGATGGTGTTGACCAAGTGTAAAACGATCAAAACGATCAACGATCGTTTTCAGTTGTTGCAACACCATGAAAAAACCCATGAAAGTCTACATGCAGGACTACAATAAAAATAAATATTGACCGAGTGTAACATCATAAAATGATGAAGAATATTCTTAATTTTCTTGATAGTTTCCAACTAATTAAAAAAAAACAATTCAAGGAAATATGGGAAATAAATGACCATTTCATGGATTTAAAGATGCAAAATGTCAAATTTTAGCCACTCCACTTTTGACAATTTTTTTTTTTTTACATCATGAAACGATCTTTTTCAGAGTCAATAAAGAGCTGAATATATTTCAATGGCTTTCTTTACAGTTTCCAAATAAATCAAAACAGTTCTAAGGAAATATGGCAAACAGATAACCAATTTGTAGATTTTAAGATGCAAAATATGAAAATTTAGCAACTTTTGGTGAAGGTTTTTTTTAACAAGTGGAATGCCTCTGGCCGTCTCACCTGCATCACGCGATTCAATATAGCAGCAGTGCTGATTTTGAAAACTACTATAACTCGCACAAGATGTTCAGTGATACTTGGTTACTCGTATTTCCACGTTTTATGAACTAGACCAATACACTTATAGAGATATGATGGCAATTCAACAAATACCCCCAACGTGGCCAAAGTTCTTTGACCTTACATGACCTTTGACCTTGATCATGTGACCTGAAACTCGCACAGGATGTTCAGTGATACTTGATTACTCTTATGTCCAAGTTTTATGAACTAGACCAACACACTTTCAAATTTATGGCTGTAATTCAACAAATACCCCAATTTGGCCAAAGTTCATTGACCCTAAATGACCTTTGACCTTGATCATGTGACCTGAAACTTGCACAGGATGTTCAGTAATACTTGATTACTATTATGTCCAAGTTTCATGAATCAGATCCATAAACATTCAAAGTTATGATGGTAATTCAACAGATACCCCCAATTCGGCCAAAGTTCATTGACCCTAAATGACCTTTGACCTTGGTCATGTGACGTGAAACTCATGCAGGATGTTCAGTGATACTTGATTAACTTTATGTATAAGTTTCATGAACTAGGTCCATATATTTTCTAAGTTATGATGACATTTCAAAAACTTAACCTTAGGTTAAGATTTTGATGTTGATTCCCCCAACATGGTCTAAGTTCATTGACCCTAAATGACATTTGACCTTGGTCATGTGACATGAAACTCAGGCAGGATGTTCAGTAATACTTGATTAACCTTATGGCCAAGTTTCATGAACTAGGTCCATATACTTTCTAAGTTATACTGTCATTTCAAAAACTTAACCTCAGGTTAAGATTTGGTGTTGACGCCGCCGCCGTCGCCGTCGGAAAAGCGGCGCCTATAGTCTCACTCTGCTATGCAGGTGAGACAAAAACCTGAAACGCCCATTATAAATAGCGAAAAGTTTTTTTCAAAATAAACGTAATGACTCAGGCCTACGTTGCTGAAAATAAACTTTTAAATGTGTGTTCTTTTATACTGTACATGATTCTCAATTGTTGTTATTTTGTATGACCTTTAAAAATAATAGTGCTGTCATAATAAAAAAAAATTGTAAAACAAATTGGGCAAGCAGTTTTTTCTATTGGGCAAGCACATTTTTTCGTCACTTGCCCGACAGGGCAAGTGACGAAATTTTTTTCATAGAGACCTGAATATGCACATAATGTATGGTATGTTCAATTTTTCATTCAAAATGCGCACATTGTAAAATACACATTGTCTCCTTTCGGATGACATGAAATGAGATATTTTCCATCTTACTTGAAAATTCTTTTAATATTTGTGGCATTAGCACATTTACTATACATTCGATGGATAAACGAATTTAAATCAAAGAATTTCAGTTGTGTAAAAAAAACTTCAAACTATTGATAGTTTTCACAAACTTTTTTTAAGGAAATCACAGTTTTATGTTTCACAGTGCCATATATATGTGTGTGTGTAATATTTAAATTTGAAATGTATATTTATGAGACTTATATTTTGAAAATCCAAATAAAAAGAATCGCATATCAAAGATAATAAAAAATGTTTACATATTCCGTCAAAATATCAAAATGTGTGATTATCGCCATTCTTTAAGATTTTATGCTAAAAATTACACTTCCACACAAAAGTGCCCTTGGCATCCAGCAGTAAGCTATTTCTGGCTATTTTTGCAAGATTTTTAGCTGGGATGCCAAGCATTAACAAATTTTGCCGTCCAAAGTATAAAAAAATTGTTTTGGCCAGTCTACTAAGCAAAAGTATTAAATAATTTCTTAATCAAAATCTTTCCACAATGAAAAAAAAAAAATTCAACTGTCCATCTGCTTAACATGCTAAGAAAAACTTTTGTTCACATTATTTTCAAAGGTGCATTTTTGTCTCGCCTGCATAGCAGAGCAAGACAATAGGCCCTGCTTGTCCGACGGAGGTGATAGTGGCGTCGTCAACATCAAGTCTTAACCAAAGGTTAAGTTTTGAAATGTCATCATAACTTAGAAAGTATTTGGGCCTAATTCATGAAACTTGGAAATAATGGTAATCAAGTATCACTGAACTTCCTTTGTGAGTTTCAGGTCACATGACTATGGTCAAAGGTCATTTAGGAGTCAATGAACTTAGGTTATGTTAGGGGAATCAAAACGAAATCTTAACCAAGGTTAAGTTTTTTAAATATCATAACTCTGTATTAGTATATGGATCTAGTAATCAAGCATCAGTGAACATCCTGCATGAGTTTCAGGTCACATGACCAAGGTCAATGAACTTTGGCCGTGTTGAGGGTATTTGTTGAATTGCCATCATAACTTTGAAAGTTTATGGATCTAGTTCATAAAATGTGGACATAAGGGTAATCCAATATCACTGATCATCTTGCACAAGTCTTTGGTCACACAATCAGGGTCAAATGTCATTTAGGATCAGCGACCATAGTATTTTATCATTTTATCAAAGTCAGCACTGCTGACTGCATAATGCAGGCAAGACTGCCAAAGGTGCTCCACTTGTTCCGTATACCATGTACATGCACCCAAAGAAACAAGGTGTGTGTAATAGTTCAACTGCTGTTAATTTAAACTATTACACATAATTGGTTCCTATAGAGTTCAGACAACAGTCAGAACATGTCAAATCACTGAACCAACCTTAATTAATGATGATTCTCTGATTGAAAGTGCATCAATTGAAATGTCATATTCCACATGAACACTGAGTTTATGGGTTGTACTCCTTTCACCTCGATGACTTGACCGGGGAAGATGAACTCCATATTTTACCTACATTTAAAGATGTATACACAGAATTAAGTGAAAAATAAGATAATAAATAATTTGATGTGTAATTCATTTCACAATTTCTCAATTTTCAAACATAAACGAAGTGATAAATTTTACAAAAAGTCTATTTTATCAATTTCTGATTTTTCATTATAAAAAAAAAAAAACATACTGGAGATTTACAACCCCCCCCCCTGCAGTTTAATTTTATTGTGATTTAATTCATTACATGAAGTTATATTGAGTGTAACAAGTTAAGATTGTTGCCTGCCCATTTATCTTAATCCCTCACAGCTTAAGGTCTTTTACTGGCCTTACTTCCACTAACTTCCCTTTGTGTTTGCTTACTCCTTTGCTTTCATCCCCTTCTCTAACCTGATTGGTCATCACAACTTCTCTAACCTGATTGGTCATCACAACTTTAATGCCCTTTTTGTCTCCTTGTTTCTAGTGCTGTTGCATGTCTATGATCTATATTATGTTCGTTCCACTTTATATGTTTGTCATTTTGCCTCCGACGAAGATTCTGCTAGGATCGAAAGCTTAGGCCCCTTTTGACTCTCTAAGTTAAAATTAGATCTTAATTTTCACTTTGCGAGTACATAACACACACACACAAGCAAACGTTGTATATTTCAGGTTGCTTTGAAATTAAGAGAATGAATAGAGGTGAACATGGCTTCATTTCCTGTCAAAAACAAAGAAGTGAAATATACTCTAGTTATTCTGGTATAACAATAAGTATACATCAAAGTAAATATGGTTCCATATAAGACCTTGAAAATGTGCCAAACTGATAAAGGAAGGCACAAATACATGTAGACCTATAGCTCTCACAATGTACAACCTCCTTCTTCCTTTCTTTGTTTTTATGTTTCTACTTCCACTTTCGTAATTTCTTTTTCAATCTGTGGAATAGGTTATAGGATTGAATTTGAAGTTGAGTTTTAAAAAAATATATAAATTCCAAATCTGAGATTCATTTACAAAAAGAGAAATCAAAATGGAAAAAAGTGGACATTCAAGCTGATAGTAGGCCTACGATCAATTACGCAAATGGCACAAACCTTGCATTAGTGTGAGTGAGTACATGTACATTGTATTTGTAGCACCAAGATTAAGAAGGTTAACTTGCTGAACTAAAAAAAAAAACCTAACAATCATGAACTTTAATAAATCGGTGTAAAATTCCATTAAAATGATGAGTCTCAAAATCTTTGTCTACAGTCTATCATTCATAGAAGAAAAAGTAAACATAGATCTATTTGCATCTTAACTTATGGCCATTTATTGGTGGCAAGCTACATTGTACTCTCTTATTTCTTAATAATAATATTATTAACGAGACATTGCCGATATCATGCTGATTGCAACTGCAAGACAGGTGTCCGACTTTAGCCTAGGGCATGTAGGGCCTAATCTTTCTTTTTCAACTTGCCATGATAATAAAATTTGACAGCAATGCTAACGGGAAGACGATACAAGACATCAAATTTTTTGAATCCCTAACAAAGAGACAGGTTTTTTTTATTCAGAAGTTGCACAATGTTCGTCTACATTTTTCGCTCACAAAATTCTCAATATATGGGTACCGGTACAACTCAGAATCTCGAACTCTAGTCTCTACATCTATATCTTTTTGTGATCTTAGTTTTCTTATACCTGGTTTTGCTGCGGTGGTTTGTGGACACAAACATGACTTTCGATCAACATACAGCTCAATAGACCGATGAAAACACAAGCTGAAAGCCTCTCCATTGCATTAAATGCTGCTAATAGTAGACATTAAATTACACCCACTTCCGGCCAGTTCGGGTACGGGTGTGAAAGCTAACCCTGTGTCGCTGTCGATGTCGCGTACACGTACGTACGTACGTAGAACTGAACCGGCCGCGCCGGGCTGCGCCGGCAGGATGGATATGGATCATCGCGGGATGGATCGACCGCAAGTTTGGTGTTGGGCGCTAGCCTTGTCACGAGTGCACCCCTGTTGATTACCCCATTAGGGTTGGGGGTCGATCCACACCGCATTAATTCCCTGCTATAGCTCCAACCGAAGTTTGTCTAAACATGAATGAAATCACATTGTCATGGTAATTTTTCAGTTTTCAAAATTTCGGGGGGGGGGGCATAATGCACACCCCCCTGGTGCCGCCAATGAGGTCACGTTTTCTAAAAAAAAATATATATTTAAAAAACTAAAAAAAGGGAGGAACGTGAGGAGACGGTGTCAGCAAAGAGTTTAACCCGACACTACTTGCTTATCTTTTATCAAGACTGAAGTATCCTTGATTTGAAGATGCTAGTTCTCGATTAACTTTTTTTAAAGTATCCTCCAATAGATGTGCGTGGTAATATGATAAGATAAAATATTTATTCGTCTTTCTTTCAGTGGGCCCTGTTACAACCGATAACGTCGCAGCAACGCATAATGTCACACCAACGCATAATGTCGCAGATTGCGACATTATGCCAAGAGCGTCCAACGCATAATGTCGCAGTCAACGCATAATGTCGTAGCTTGTCGTAGCTTTTCTACTAACGCATAACGTCGCAAGTCTTAACGCATAATGTCGCAGCGGTATTTGCTTCAGGACTCGAGTTAAAGGGGAATCCAGCCTTGGCCATAAAATGTTGTGATGGGAAGGAGAAAAATAAATTAAACAGAATGGTGAAAGTTTGAAAGAAATCCGACAAGCAATAAGAAAGTTATAGCTGCTTTAAAATTGAGATCACTAATACTATGTAGATTTCAAATTGGCAACTGGGTAAGTAAATTATGACAAGGGCAAGGACAACTTTCCCATAGGCCATGTACTTTATTATCAGGGATTTGTGGTTTTCTTCTAAGTACCCATTCCCCTGGCGCAGTAATCTAAATATAACCCAGGTAGTATATTGTTTTATGTCCTCATGAAAGAAAAATATGATTTGAAATAAACTTTTGGGAAAAATGACATTTTAGCCATAATATGTATTGGAGTACATGGAAGAGTAGTCCTTGCCTAACATCACTATGACATCACATATGCGGCCAATTTGAAGTCTCCATGGGTATAGTGATTACCAATATTTACAACTTTAAAAAAATCATAATTTTTCATTGTTTGTCCAATATTATTCAAACTTTCACCTATCAACTTGTCTGATTTTTCTTTTCCTTATAAAAACAAGTTTTTATTTGGGTTGGATTCCCCTTTAAATATAAGACATAAAATATTTTTTTACTGATTATTTGTGCAAGCTCTGTCATCTGAACGTTTTTTAAGAGCGTGTTTGGTGGGGCAGGTGCGGATGCAGGGGAGGGGGTCAGTATCGAATTCATTGTCAGAAGGGGGTGGACTTTGAAAAATTTTAATGCGTGGACTATAGTGAAACGCAAGTACACGCATACCACCAATCATCTGTGCATATCGCTATACATGCAATTTAACTTATTTTACAAGAGAGTAAAGTCCTCTAACGGAAAACTAAATCCAACTTTAATTACATTTTAATGTTGTTTTTGACATTTTAATAAAGAAATTATATTTTGTATTGTTAGTTACTCGGAATGAGCGATCAATATCTAAAATATTTAGCGCGCGATTCTCGCTCGCATATCTTATACTGCCAAAAACTGCTCAGAATGTTCATTGCTTTGGTCTAAATGCATCAAATATCCAAAAAGTTGAGCTTGCGCTTCGCGCTCTCATTATTTATTTAGGCAATGTGAGATAGCCTATCTTGTTTGTAAGAATAAAGCTAATTAAGTGTACTTAAGACTTCAGTCTTTAGTTGGGACTACTCTCTCTATAAACCAACCAACAGCAAGAAATGGCTTGCGGCGGACGATCGGGAAAACATGAATGAAAACATTTTGCGCCTCACCCCCTTTTGGCGAAATCCCGCTGTATATTATATACTGTATTAGAAACACGTATGTATGTGTGCTCTGCCCCGGGCTCTGCCCCTGGACTCCAGCAGGGACCCACTAGTTGGATCCAGCGCCCTAGTCACTAAGCTCGCGCTTCACACTCCATTTTGTGAAACATGCAAAATAAATTTTGTCCCCCCCCCCCTCTTTTCCTTTGCCACCCACCAGTTTTAAAATCATGGTGCCGCCACTGCTCGGGGGCTCTTGTTATTTAAAAGAGAAACGAAAATAGGTTGTCAATGCATGTATAACATTGTAATGCCCGGTTGTTGTTTTTTTTAAGAAATACATACGCACATTTTTTTTTCTGTGAGGAGGGGTGTGAAAAACGAATCTTAAGTGATATTTAATGATTTCGTGCACATTTTATTAAATTTTTTGAAACTCTTCAGTAAGAAAGAAAGGTTTTCACTTTTTCCGGGGATGGGCATTAATTCTGCCCCCTCACGCTTCTTACCAACGTGTTCTTAATTTATCACGTGCTCCCCTCTCCCTCGGGGGAAATTGGTATAGGACCTATCGCTTATAAAATTATTGTCATACGGTACATTCCGAGTTACAATACGAAATATAATTTCTTTCTAAAATGTCATGAACAACGATAAAATATAAATTCTTTAAAAAGTGACCACTTTTCATCATGATGAATTCAATAATGCCCCCCCCCCCTGCTTTCGCGCCTGTCACCAAACATTTATTTTAAAATTTTAATGTATAAATCTTATAAATTGGCATGATTTTCGCAACTTTCATAAGAAGTGGAAAAATTCCAGATGACATTGAAATATTACATTATGAACGAAAGGAATTATAATGGTTAATATAATTTTTTAAGGAGATAGTTACTGATCTCGTCATGTCCAAAAGAACGACTGTTTTTAAGATTGATTACGATTTTCAATATTTCCTCAGAGTTTGTTGGATTAAAAAAACAATGCATGTATTGACATAAATTGTGTAGATAATCTGCAATGTTAGTTGTGGTATGTGGTATTTTTTATGCTTGTTCCTGCCCAACGTTAACAAAATAATCATAAAAAACCGTTAACAATATCATCTGAATCATATACAAAATCACCATGTGAATATTTATGAATTAAATTAACATCCTTTACTTTCCCCAATAATTCGTTAATATTTTCCCAAGTGGCTGACATAATTAGCTCCTTTAGTTTTTCTGGATTTTTGTGAATAATATGATTTCTTTGCATTTTCAATAATACATGTCAAGACATTTCTATATCTTTTATATTTACTAATATTTCCCAATTGCAACTGGGACGGATTCTACATTATAAATCTATGTTGAAAATGCCCGTCAAATTAAGAGCTTAGAGATCTTTGTAGAAAATCGGTGAACCGGGAGAGCAGGTCGACGAAAATTGCAAATTATGTCATTTGCCCAAAGTCCAGGACGACGCTGCTGTTTTTAATTTACCGGCTTACAAAGGCAGCTTTGTCATGAAGGGATTTTGAGTTTACTTTTTTATACAATAGATTTTCAACGGTCCAGAAAGCGTCTGGTTGTAGTGCTTGCGAAAACTCCCTATGTCTCATATACCCTTTCCATGAACCTGCATCAGGTATTTATTTATTTATTCATTTATTGATCTATTTATTTATTTATTTTATTTATTTATTTATTTATTCATATATTCATATTCCACAATCATCAAAGTACATTTCATAATAAATAATTTCCATTGGGAAAATTCATCAACTGCATAACATATGCAGTTTTGAGACGTACTAACAAAATGAAAAAAGTGTGTGTGTGGGGGGGGGGGGGCACTGAAACGCAAGCTTGTAAGATGTAGACCCCCTATCGAAATTTTATACAAGGGTAATATGATATAGATTGAGCAATATTCTATAAATCTATACAGATATAAACTTTGTATCACGAATGTATATACACCACACCATATACAAAATTATACATTGACTTTAAAATAATCAACACCACCGTGGATAAGTAGGCCTATAAAGTTCCGAAGATAAATGATCAAATCAGTAAGAATTCAGAAGAATATTTTTGATTTGTAATTTAAATCGATTCAGATTAGTTACCTCTTTTATATTTGTCCTGGAATTCCAGATTTTGGGTCCTGTGATAAATACAGTTTTGCTAGAAAAGACTCTTCTGCTTTTAGGTAAATGGTAGTCATTTGACTGTCTAGTATTATGAATGCAAAGTAATATTTCTCATAAATTTATTTTAGGACCGAGCCTTGCGGAGTGGCGCTTGGGAGCCGGTATTAAAAAATAAAAAATACAATAAGGAAAAATTGGGGAGAAAATGTATCTACCAGTAACATGAGGATTTGGTGATCATTTTAATACAAAGAGAAAACAAAAATCTTTACTTGAAACTTAAATGCTAATTGATTTCCTCAAATTTTGTCCAAATTAGCACTCGATAACCCCTACAATGGAGGATCGATGGTGTTCTCCTTTTTATTTATTCTATGCTGTACAAAGTTTATGTGCCACACAAGTGATTTGAAAGCCCTGTTACAACCGATAATGTCGCACCAACGCATAATGTCGCAGATTGCGACATTATGCCAAGAGCGTCCGACGCATAATGTCGTAGTTTTTCTAACGCATAACGTCACATGTCCTAACGCATAATGTCGCAGCAAATTGTCAACGCATAATGTCACATGTCGCAACGCATAATGTCACAGCGGTATTTTCTTCAGGACTCGAGCTACAGATAAGATATGAAATTTGCTTTCACTAAGTATTTTGAGACACGAGAAAGAGAATTAAGTGATTTGGAATTCAGGATTACTCTTTGTATGGATATTTATCGGTTTATTGCCATTTCGTCTACTGCCTTTTCCCCCACTATCGCATGGTCTGATATCATTTTGTCTACCATTAGTTAGTCAACTATCAACATAGTCCAATAACCATTTCATCTAATTACCATCTCGTCTAATAGCCAGTTGGTCTAATAGCCGTTTTGTTTATTATCATTTAGTCTAATTGTATTTTCTTTTCAATTGGTCCAATATCCACTTTGTCCAATATCATTACGTATATCACCTTCTGGCATAATAGCCAATTGGTCTAATAACCACTTGGTCTACTCTCATTTCGTCCATGTTCCATTTGGTCTCACTTCAGTTGGTTTGCTATCACTTTGTCTAAACCCATTTCGGCTAACAATCATTTGGTAGATTTGCCATGGGTCCAATCACCAATAGGTCCAATCACCATCTCGTCTAATCATCATTTCGTCCAATAAGCATATTCATTTCATCTTATAACCATAATGGTCTACTGGCACTAGACCTCTACGGTGACTCTATGTATCATTGCCGACGTGTTGCAGTACTACTCCTGATTTGTGGTTCAGTCAGATCAGCTCGCGAGCGCAAAAAAAAAACCTTTACCATCCGCCGACAGGGCATAGGCAGGGAAAGGCCCGGCCCCCCCCCCCCCCCGCATAAAAAAGGAAGGGGAACGAAAGAAAAGGGAAAAGAAGGGGAAAGAGAGGACACTAAAATTGGTATAATTGATTCAAATGAAATAAAGCATATTGATTTACCGTTAATGAAATTAAGCTTTGAAACCCCATGTACGTCAATTTCTTCCATTGTGTGAATTCTTCTCCCCCCCCCCCCCCGATTGACAAGACTCAATATACCTTGGGACTACATGTATACATGTATCAAGAATAAAGTGTCAACTTATAGTGTTCTTTTTTTGTAGGCATTCAATTTCCATGATTTAGTAATTTTGGGGGAAATATGAACTTTTCTGTTGGAAATTCATTAACAAAATAGTGGTCATCTCTTATTTAAAACATCAAGAGCTTAAATCATACTGTATTTAGTGTCAGTAGTGTATAGTTTCATTGATTTACAGAAAATTGCATCATTCATTGAAAAAAAAACGTTTTAAAACGATTTAAAACGTTTTAAAACAATAAAAAACGTTTAAATTGTTTTTTTTTAAATAAAAATCGTTTTTTATTACAACCCTGGGTAAAAATGTTGTAGCAATAAATGATATTGCATCAAAAAAAATTTATACAAAATTTCTTTACCAGAAAGCAATAACACCTGTTCACAAGACTAAAGTGTAACTACCGTCTTTCAGATAAAGACATAGAAAATATTTTTAAAGACCAAGGCAATGTACATTAAACAGCCGACTTAGAGAGTTCCAATTTAAATTAATACACGGAATCATTTATACAAATCAGCATTTGCATTTATTTGGGAAATTTGTAGAAAAAGAAGAAGAGACTTATCTCATTTATTTTTTCAATGCGAAAAAGCAAAATTAATATGGAGAGACTGCGAGAATATTTCTGACTTTGTTTCTTTCACCAATCTTACTTGGGAAGACATATTTTGGGGGATAAAATTAGCAGATCAAGGAAAAGAAAAATTGGTTAATCACTTTATAATCCTTGTGAAGTATTTGGTTTTCAGTGGTAGAGAAAACAATTCAAAAATAGTTTTGAATAAGATTAAACGTAAATTTACAGAAGATGAATTTGAAGAAAGAAAATTGGCATTAAATAGAAATAAATACCCCTTCACTTAAGAAAATGGGAATGTTTGGAGGAGTTTAGGGAGAGCTAGATGTGCAAAAAACAAAAACAAAATGAAAATAAATAAATAAAATTAATTAATTAATTAATTAAAAAATAAAATAAATAAATGATAAATAAGTGAAAAATAAAATAAGAATAAATGAACAAATGAAATAAATAACATGTGTGTATAATAACGATAATGAATAAAGTATTTTTTTAATGAATATTTAGGTATGAGAGTATTTTTCATTAATATATATAATGTACATATACACATATATTTTTTTCATTCTTACCATTCAGAGAAGGAAGGGAAACGTTCTTTCCACCCCTACACGAGTAGAACGGGAAGGTTGTGACGACGAAGGGCATGGGAGGGGGTATGTATTGTTTTGTTTTGCTTCCGTGTTTTTTTATTTTCTATTTTTCTTGCTTCTTGGCTATTTTCAAACTCCTTTATATAAACAACAAAGGGTCGGGAGGAGGGTGGTAGGTAGGGTTCAGGGCCTGAGGCTGATGTTGTTATAGGATATGAAATATTTGAGGAATGAGGCCAAGGTGTGGGGAGGGGGGGGGGGGGTTATGGAAAATCCTTGTTAATGGCTTCAATTCGACTAGGTTGTATTAATGATTGGTTTTGTGTATTTGGAAAATCTGTTATGTTGTGAATATTTTGACACTAGAAAAAAAAATGATACGTTGAGTTTTATTAGGTTTTATTGTAACACTAAAGGAAAAAAGAGAAAATGTAAAGTGTTAATTATATGAGTTTACAATGTATTCATATATTAATTTGTAAAGATATATCGTATTTGATGTATGTATTTTATTTTGTATATGACATGTATGAATTGAAGTTGTTGACAAATAAAAACTTCTTAGTACAAAAAAAAAAGAAAAAAAATCTTATCCTTAAAAAAAAAAATTATTAATTAGCTGATGTATAATTTTTCATTCATTATTTTGGGCTGACAGAATCAGTGACACAATAAGCCAAACTTTGCGCATGGAATTAACCAAATTGCTAAAAAGTTATAAGCCAGCGAAAATTTTGCTTGACTTTGAATAAACTTTTTCAATAATGAAAATACAGTTTTGTGATATATTTTGACACGGGTATATAAATATTTTTCTTTCTTTATGAGGGTACTTGATATTGGGACATTTTGGGGTCCGTGCAATGCCCAGCCGAGCCCCGGCCCCATACGCCATGGCAGGACTACCAATTTCTCTTTGATGTCGTTGACAGTCGGGTGAATCCGAGGCTAAATAGGCAGATACAGGGGCGGATCCAGGATTTTCCAAAGAAGGGGGGGGGGGGCATCTCCTTAGTAAATTTGATGAAGGTCATATTTTATCCAGGTAAAATTTGACAGGCCATCCCCAAAAAGAAGAAAAAAAGGTTCATGTTGTCTTTAAACAGAGAAGGCCGCTCTGCGTCTGTGCAAGATGCAAATCATTGTCAAATACCCAAAATAATGGAACTGTGTTATTGTTATCGGATACGAATGAACAAGAAAAAGAGACTGATATACAAATGGGACAAAGGGATTTATAATTATAATAGATATTCCTCCCACTCTGGACCTATATAGCTGGACTCTGTTCATTGTTCAGCGATTAGACAGTCGCTCATAAAAAAAACCCAAGGAAGTTGTTATCAATCATGAAAAAAAAAACGAACATTAAGCTATCAATACTAAAATCACATGACAAGAAATTGCTTTTGTACTTTGATCTCATACGTCACCTGGTATTACGAGAGCTACTGCATGCATGTACAGTAAATAAAAAAGAGGATATTTGCAACACACTACAGTTAGATTCATTTACTGCATACATTCATGGCTACTTGATTTATTCAGTCATATTTTATATCATCACCTGAATAAAAGGATATTTCCGTGATATTTATGGTTCCATGATGTCCGGGACATCAAGAATAATATCACTGAGTATTGCTGTCGTGGTTTTCATCTTCATTGACGGTAAATTTTCTCAATACAATTACTTTTGTCGACGAATCTTCAATATTAGATTCAAGAATATGGACCTATTATGCCCTGTGTATAATTGTTCTCATGTGACACATCGTGTGTGTGTGTATGTATACATATATTGTTTTAATATTTCCACTTACGTTCTTTGATTTCCCATGTCATTCAATCGGAAATGTGAAAATGACTATCATTTTAATTCACCATATTCACTCTATATCTCCAGATATAAGTAATTTTATTTTGAGCAAATACCTTCGCTGTTACTGCCATGCTGTAGCTATACAACGGCTATGATAATTTTGAACTGTGTAGAATATTCACCATTAAAGTCTAATCAGTGAATATCATAATATGAAAATGTGTTAAGATATGACATTGTAGGCCTATGTTTTATTTCACGACTCCCGATACTAAAGTCTTATAATTGGTTTCCTTTTTAAGACCCCCATTTCAGGGATTCGTGATCGAGGAACACCCCTGGCCAAAATTTAATTCAAGTGCCCCCTCCCCTCCCCCGGGGCATGCACGTACTTATCATCATGGCATGTGATGTTTTTTGAGGATGTATACGGGGATATATCCCATTTAATGAATAGATTTCACTTGATTATAATAAGTTGTGTTTAATAGCTCCGTGATATAATAAATTGTAATTAACAACGTGTCTCAAAATATAGATTCACTTATATTACCCAAGTTCCATTTCACATTTTAGACAAGATTGGACTCATATTCTAGATGGAGGTGGGGGAGGGGCGGGTGTAGGCAGTCTCAGTTTTATAATGGGAGATCACCTACATTGTCAAGTAGCAGGGGCGTAGACAACGGGGGGGATGAGGGGGATGCATCCCCCCCACCTCACAAGGTGGGGGGGATGGCATGTACAATCATCCCCCCCAGGTTTTGGGGAATGATATTTGGTTACTTAATAAGTCATAATGATGATAATAATAGTAATAATAATAATGATAATAATAATAATAATAATAATTATGATGATGATAATAATAATCCTCATCATTATTGTAATTGTGTTTATTGTTATTAGCCGTTATGGTTCCGATTTCTTCACAAACTTACAAAGCAGAATTGTTACTCCATGGATCATAGTGATACTGTTTATGTTTTTTGTATCTGTATGTTAATGAGCCGCCAGCCAATATCCATCTATGGATACTATGCCTGTTTCTTTGAGGTAAAAAAAAAGCATAGTATGTACGTATTCATCAGGGGCGGATCCAGCTTTTTATAAAGGGGGGGGGGTTGGGGTGGTATGCGAGGGAGCGTAGCGACCGAGTCCAAGCGAGCGAGGGGGGAGGGTGTGGGAGGGGGGTGTCCCCCTCCCATAGTAGGGAAAATTTTTGAAAATCTGTGTGTGAAAATGGCGTTTTCTTGCATCTAAAACACCACTCTTTTTGGTATAGAGGTCGTTGCCAAATTAACCCCCATGAAAATTTGTAAAATTAAGTTGCATTTTCCTGCAATGTAAGGCCAGTTAACAACACAGATACAAAGAATTGGGTACCTTGGAATAAGCACTGTTAGCCTAATACTTTTATTATGAACAGCTTGTCACTGATACTCACTGGCAAATCTCAGTCAAATATGATGGACTGGCAGAAGAGACGCCTTGGATGTTTCTGTACAAATCCCTGAACTATTTTGCTGGAACTTTCATTCCCAAATATTTATTTTTCATCCCCAAAGACTTCAACAATCCCCCAATTTTTTTTTTTTTTTTAATGTGGGGATTTTGGGGATGAGAATCGGCAACGCTGGCCTAGCTTGTCACTTCGGCGGTGGCCCGTGTCCTCAAAAAAGCTGATGGGGGGGGGGGGGGCAAGGGACTCTGTGACATTTGTTCGCCCAACCCCCCCCCCAAAAAAAAAAAAATAGAAATAGAATAAAATAAAATTATAAGTTTTAAAAAAAAGATAAGATTTAAAAAAATGGTCCCCGGATTTTTTTTTTTTTGGGGGGGTTACAACCCCCCCAACCCCCCCTCTAGATCCGCTTCTGTTCATTATGCTTTATAATGAACAGACATATTGTTATTTGTTTGTTGTTTATGTGTTCTATTCACAAATGGCCACAGAGGCTGTTTTCATTCATAACCACATACCCATATCAAGACAACAAAGACTATACCTGCGTGTACACAGTTGACATTGGTTTTTTTTCTGAAGAGGAGTAACAGCAAAATTCACAGAGATAAATAAATACGTAGTGTGGTTCAATATGCAATACTATGTGTCAGTCCATTCTGTATTCGTATGCCACGGTGTGTAGATCTTGTCGATGTATGTCTGTCCATTCAAGGCGTAGTAAGTGTGTGGTGCACGCACGTACCGTGTGTGTGTGTGTGTGTGTGAGGGTGTGTGTGTGTGCGTGCGCGCTTGTGTGTGCTATTTTACCTCATTAAGTATGCATCAGATTGCACGATTTCAAGTTCAAAATTGCAAAAGCTCCCTACCGTGGGAGGGGGGACACCCCAAAGGGAAAAGAGGTAGAAAAAAATGCGTGGATCATAAATTTATGAGCACTCCGGATAGCGTTATATATTTGCCCTGTTATTCAATTAAGAGATTGAAAAACAAAATGATGTCTTATCCTTCTCATTGCTCTGAACCTGGATCCAGGGGTCATTCCAAAAGGAAAAATGGAACACACAAAGAAAAAAGGAGACAAAACAAATGAAGAGGACTAAAATAAAAGCAATAATAACAAGACAAAGATGAAGAGTATAGAAGATGATGAAGAAGATGTTTGTAAACATATATTGCGATAGGCATTCACTATAGCTGCTCTTGTATTATGGCATAATAATTTGGGCTTGGAGCATAGAAATGGACATCAACCTTCAGAAATGGTCACTTTCCAGATTCGCTTAAACAGGCAAATGTCAATCCTCTTTTGAAAAAACCTGGACTAGATCCTGAGGTGCTGAAAAACTACAGGCCGATAGCTAAACTGAAGTTCATTGGTAAGATAATTGAGCGAGCATGTGCTAAGCAGGTTCATGCTTATCTCTCATCCAATGATCTGTATAGTATCCCTAAATTAGACCACAAAAGAGCCAATCTGGAATAAAATTATTGGAAATGGTTTTTTGACTGATTTGAGTAGGTATGGGTGTCAACATTTACCAAAAAAAAGTTAGGAGGAATACGGGTTGGGGAAAGTGCTTTTTTTCAAGGTCAAAGGTCAATGACCTTTTTGTATATACTGTATAATGGTATATCTGAGATGGAAAGGCGCAGGTTGGTGATAATGGTGTCAAAATGCACAAATTCTTACCAGAATATCAAATAGAATAGAATTAATTACCTAGAATGCACATTTACCTATAAAATTCAAGGTCAAAGCCTTTCAAAAGGTCAATCACCTTTTTACATTATATACCATACCGTATAATGGTATATCTGAGATGATAAGGTACATGATGGTGATCATGGTTTAAAAATGTACAGATTCTTACAAGAAGATCAAATAAAATAAACTTAAGTACCTAGAATGCACATTCACCAATAAAATTCAAGGTCAAAGCTTTTCAAAGGTCAATGACCTATTTACATTATATACCATACTGTATAATGGTATCTCTGAGCTGAAAAAGCACAGGTTGGTGATCATGGTGTCAAAATGCACAGATTCTTACCAGAAGATCAAATAGAATAAAATTAAGTACCTAGAATTCACATTCACGCGTAAAATCTAAGGCCAAAAGTCAATGTCCTTTTATACTACATGTATATATACCATATTATATAATTGTATCTCTAAGATAAAACGGCACAGGTTGGTGTTCTTGGTGTCAAAACACGCATATTCTTACAGGAAGATAAAATAAAATTAAGCATCGAGAATGCACATTCACCCATAAAATTCAAGGACAAAGGTCAATGTCCTTTTTAACATTAGATAATAATAATGGTATCTCTGAGATAAAACACCGCAGGTTGGTGATCTTGGTGCCAAAAAGCAAAGACTTGTACAAGACAATTAAACATCACTAAAATAAGTATAAAGAATAAACTTTCACCCTTAAAATCCTAGATCAGAGGAAATATATAATCTATATGACATAAAAATAACCCAAAAAAAAACATGAAAACATGGAGGTTTCATAATTTCGGTCTGAAATAATGAAGGCCATGGAGAATGTATTTAGGGGTCAGATGTCAATGAGCCCTTTCCAAAATATCAGTGGAAATTAAGTAAAAAAATGTTGATAACCAAATAACACTTTTTCATATACTGCGATGCATTGCCAAAAGCACTGAAAAAATAAATAAAATCAAGTATATAATTTGAAATGATTTTTATTTTAAGTAGCAGCATTTAATGCATCATTATATCTAAATCAAGGTTGTCATGTCTTTTCTCTGCAGCGATAGGCCACTCACCTCAATGCTACAATAAATACTATAAACTATTAGCTTAATCTTTTGAAAATGGATAGGATAGGCCTAACTCTCATGTCACAGCTAGCATCATCTGAGAGCATTTCCAAACAGCAGAGGGATGATGATGATGATGAAATGAAGGCCATCATTAGAGCTGCAGCTTCTGTCATACATGTAGTAAATTACATATATATCAACTTCAACAAAGGTGAATTCCCGTATTATTATTAATTACCTTTCATCAGTTCGTTGCGAACTGCCAGAATCTCTTGTGATGCTAATGCTGCAGGAGAAAACTTCATATCTGCTCTCTGCCATACGTCACCCATGATGCTATTTCTACTAGGTATCAGTTTGTACAAGGATCATGTTTTTGGTCCAGAACAACTGATTGCTATCATGCACAAATTAGGCATATAACAATGAAATTCAAAAGGAGATAATAGCTTACAAGTACACATCCATCGACCTAACAAAAGTCCTACAGCACCACTTCCAGTTCTTGAGAATCAAGCTGTGCAACATATCAGTCATAATATAGATCCTGGTCTGATATCCCTTGACAGAACGTAAGGCTTTCATTGAATGGGCCAGATAAAAGTCTTGAAAATGTCAGAAGGTTTTCAAGAGTTCAATTACTCTTTGCTGAAGTTGAGACACTTAACTTCATCTATGACAAATTAGCAGCAGCTCTAATGATTGCCTTATTTTAATTCTTCGTCATTGTCCCTGGCTATATGAAAATGTTATCGGATGATGCTTGCCCTAAGAGTTAGGCCTATCCTTTCCATTTACAGATTAAGTTATAGTTTTATAGTATTGATTGTAGCATTTGAGGTTAGTGACCTATTGCTACAGAGAAATTAGTACCTTGATTTAGATTTATAAAATGCATATCTAAATGCTACTACTTTAGGTAACTTCACCATTGTCACCGCCATTTAAAATTGTATCACACATGATTTTTTTTAACACTTTTGTCAATCCATTACAGTATATTATAAGAAAAAGTGCTATTTTATCCAATTTTACCTCGAACTTGTGATTGACATCATAATTGGTCAAGGATTCAACTATTAAATTTGTGTTCTTTTTCCACGCAGGTCAGTCTTTTTTCCATCAGAATCACTATACCTACATGCCACAATCACGTTATATCGACCTATTTACTTAAATTCCCTGACGTTATTGACATAGTTGATTGACCTTTAACTCCTAAATATATTTCCATGGCCATTTTTTATCCTTATTTCAGAATGAAATTATTTAATAGACTTCCATGTTTTCATTACAAATAGTTATCTTTCTTTCTATTATTTACAAATAAAATGTGAATATAATGGATTAATTTTTTTTTTGGGGGGGGGAATCATGCATGGATATATAAATATTTATCAACTTTTGACCTTTGACTTTGGATATTGGATTATTCTGTATGATTATTTTGAGTCTTTTTTATCTTCTTGCAAAAATTGCTTTTTGACATCAAAATCACCAACATGCAGCGTTTTATCTCAGAGATACCTTTATATGATATATAGCATATGTAAAAAGGTTATTGACCTTTGACCTTGAACTTTATGGATTAATATGCATTCTAGGTGATTAACTTTATCTTATTTGACCTTCCTGTAAGAATCTTGGCATTTTGATACAACGATCACCAACCTGTGCCGTTTCATCTCAGAGATACTATTATACAGTACGATACATTATATAAAAAAAGGTCATTGACCTTTGAAAGGCTTTGACCTTGAATTTATTGTTTAATGTCCATTCTGGGTACTTAATTCTATTTTATTTGATCTTCCTGTAAGAACCTCTGCATTTTGACACCAAGATCACCAACCTGCACCTTTTCATCTCAGAGATACCATTATACCGTATATGGTATACAATGTAAAAAAAAGGTCATTGAGCTTTGAAAGGCTTTGACCTTGAATTTCATTGGTGAATGAGCATTGTAGGTAATGGATTTGATTACATTTGATCTTTCTGTAAGAACCTCTGCATTTTGACACCAAGATCACCAACCTGCACCTTTTCATCTCAGAGATACCAGTATACCGTATATGGTATATAATGTAAAAAAGGTCATTGAACTTTGAAAGGCTTTGACCTTGAATTTCATTGGTGAATGAGCATTGTAGGTACTTGATTTTATTTTATTTGATCTTCTTGTAAGAATCTGTGCATTTTGACACCATGATCACCAACCTGTAATATTTTATCTGGGAGATACCATGATACAGTATATTTAAAAAGGTCATTGACCTTTGACCTTGAAAAAAAGCACTTTCCCCAACCCGTATTCCTCCTAACTTTTTTTTGGTAAATGTTGACACCCATACCTACTCAAATCAGTCAAAAAACCATTTCCAATAATTTTATTCCAGTTGGTTACTAATTACGGGATACTAGTATGGCAAAACGCAATCAGCTTATAGAAAGGACCATAGTGTTGAAACGGCTATGCTTCGTATCTACAACGACCTCCTACTAATGGCTGATAAGGGCAAGGAAGCACTTCTTGTGTTGCTTGATTACTCTTCTGCTTTTGACTGTATTAATCATGATGTTTTACTATCTTGTTTGTCCTCCAGATATGGTTTTTCAGGTCTAGCATTGAATTGGTTCAACTCATATATTAGAAATCGTTCTCAGAGTGTAGTAATTGATTGTGTGTCATCTGCACCAGTTTCGTTGTCAGATGGTGTACCTCAGGGTTCTGTAATGGGACCGTTGTGTTATATAATGTATACTGCTTCTCTAGAATCCATTATTGAGGAGCAAGGTATAAATAGAATTGTATATGCAGATGATACCCAGTTATATATGATGTTCTCAGATAGGGACCGTAGTTCAATTATCCCTAGGATAGAGTCGTGTTTAGATGGAATTATGAAATGGTCAATTACGAATAGTTTGAAGTTGAATTCTGAGAAAACTGAGATCTTGCACATATCGTCTCGTCACAGGAACTCATATGATGTCTCGACTCTGAATGTTGCTGGTTCTATCATTCAGCCAGTCTCCAAGGCACGGGATCTAGGGGTAATTGTCGAGAATGAACTAGGAATGAAGTCCCATGTTAACAATATTTGTAGGGCTGCTGCAATTGGGTTACACAAAATTGGGAAAATGAGAAAATATCTTGATAGGAAAACAACAGAAAAGTTAGTACATGCCTTCATCTTAAGTCACTTAGATAATAATAATAGTTTACTATTCGGAATACAGGAATCGCTTCTTGATAAATTACAACACATCCAAAATTCTGCTGCAAGACTTATAACTCGAAAAGGAAAATTTGAACACATCACCCCTATCTTATCTGACCTTCACTGGCTACCCATTCGATCAAGGATCAAATATAAACTTATCATATTAACATTCAAATGTATTCATGGTATTGCCCCTGCTTATCTTCAAGAACTTGTCCAGATTCATAAACCCAAGCGTAATCTCCGTTCTGGCTCACAAAATCTTCTCTCTGTAATTACTGTCAATACCAAATCATATGGGGATCGGGCTTTCCAGAAAGCTGCACCAGCACTATGGAATTCTCTACCACTGACATTAAGAAATATTACCCAGCTTGAGAAATTCAAAGTTCAATTAAAAACCCACCTCTTTCAGAATGTTTGATTTAGTCAATCGCGCATAGAGACCTGTAGGTGTTATGCGTTTTTAAGAAATGTACTATTATTATTATTTATTTATGGCTTTGAGTGAAAAAAAGTGAAAAATATCCCTTTTATCAATTTCCCTGGAATTCAATAAATGAGCTGTTTTTGTAATGCCCAGAAATTTTGCATCTGACTTCTTCATTTGCGAAACAGCCATAACCAAATTCCTGATATAGTAATAACATGATGGATATTCCTTTATATATCTTTATCAGGTACTCAAGGAGACTCATGCCCATATGACTATGGGTTTTCTTTTTGCCCAAGACCATATGACCCGTATGAATGGTCAACATGTTGTCGTATCAACGGAATTCCACAATGCTGTAACCCAACTATTCTTGCGTAAGGACCATTACTCCTTTCTTTTCAAGTAAATCTCTCTTCTTCTTTTTTGTTGGCAAAGTAGCCACTTGGCATTTTTACATTTTACAAATTTTCGTTGTGCCTCTCAGAGGGGGGGGGGGGGGGGGGGGGGGCACGGGCCGGCTTTGCCCCCCCCCCCCCCCCGGATCCGCCAGGTCGTACAGCATATTTTAAACATCTGTTCGGCTCATTGTATTTTAAAGATAGATTTAAGAAAGGGTCTCTTGGGACAAACTTACATTCCCTGATTTTAGTGACTTAAAAAAAATCAAACAAAGAGCACATTGAATCTTTCAATTTCGAAATGGATGAGTCATTTTGGGGGCACAGTTCAATCCTTTTACTCCCTCACTGAATAAATTCTAACTTGTTTTGATGATTTTACCTTTACTTGCCAATGAAGGAAAAGTCCTGTAAGGCCATGGGCCCCATCACAAAATTAACTCTCTGCAAAACCAAGTAATCATTGCCTGTGTCATTTCCTGTATAATAGTTTTTTTCACTCGGGAAAGGGGGAGGGGAAGCAAAAAAAAAAAGTAAAATAATTTTATACTGGTGAATGAACATATTTAAAGGGTGCATATTAAAATTGAAAATGACGGATCTAATGCACACTTTTGGTTGGATGTTTATACATATTTTGAATGGGAAAAAGCTTTATGGGAAACATTAAGGGAGGAGGGCACCTCGCCCGTTGATGAGTCCACTTCATTCATCATCAATCATGTCAAACAAGCTATCAAACCTTCTTGGAATAGGCCTCTGCAAAAAGTGAAAGACAGATCAAGAAACATATTTCAGTGGCGCATCTGAGTCATGTTTTTCTTTTAAGTATCAATTGACATAATATCATCTTCCTTCGTGTCCTTTCTGTTTGTAGGACCTGGGCGATTGGTGTGCTTGTAACGACTTGCTTCCTCATCTCATTCGTGTTTATTCTGATGGTCTGTGCTTGCTGTCCTTGTTGTTGGCTAGCGAGCCGCCGCCGCCACTCCCGCTATGTTGTGGTGTCTAACGAGACTCCGGTTGCCTACCCTTCTTCTACGACCAGGACCACATACGTGTACAACTCTTACCCTGCCCAGCCCAATTACAACAGCACTGGATACGGTCAACCTACAGCACCACCCATGGGAGCCAATTCTTCTACCACAACCACTTACATTAAACAGTAATCCCAATCGGTGATAGTGGTTTGGTGTATCAAATTTCTAGTGAAAAATCAACCAAAGATAACACTCCTTTCTTCATTTCATTGGAATTGATGGACATTTTTTTGTTTTATAAGTTCTCAGGTGGTACAATAAGGGATTTTATTCATCCAATCTGAACCTTTGGTATACAGATGCCCAATAATGTGACTATTAATCTAACATTCCTATCCTGAGGAGAGTGACCATTATGACACTATTTATTCACTGATTCTTTTCTCCATAAACAAGATTTAGCATCCTCTCTCTGTCATGCTGCTCACATATCAAAAATCTGTACAAAGATTGCATCCTGAAATTTCTTGTCCCATTCCATATCTGAAAAATTTAATAGAAAATAATTTTTTTTCATGTAATTCTATCTGGAACTGAATTTTTAAAATTTAGATATTTTTATTGTAAATTTAACCAGTGAATCATTTTTCGATGTACCCTTTCATTGATCTTTTATACTTGCTTTTAGTAAGTCTTTTGGTTGCTTTCAAAAAAAATTTCATTGTGATGAATAATAAACAAAGTTAACTTATTTTGAGAAATTGCTCATCAAATATGTTTTATTAATCAATTCTTATTACTGAATGTGTTGATGTTCACATGCATATGTACATGTAACCAGTGTGTGGATTATCAAACTGTTTAAAATTTACAAAGACTTTCAATATAAGACAAACATCTGAAAGAAATTAATAATATTTTAAAATATTGAGGAATGGAAGATCTCCATTTCAAAGAGTAAAAATCTAGCATGATATCTATATAGAATTTCATATTAAAAAAAAAAAGTTTGAAGTAAAGTTCTGCATGTTTTTATTAGTTCATCTACAAAACTGAATTCTACTTTGCATGCAATTTAGAAAAAAAGTTACAGTATAAATTTTCTACTACTGTATTTTACATTCAGCAAGATTTTAACAAATTACTGCAAGCCTTGCATGTTGTAATTGATCATGTATTGATCATTGGTATTGACCATTGTAACAAAGAACTTCCAAAGTTAAGCACAGTCAGCAGAGTTGGTCCACTCTTGAAAAATAATGCATAACCAAAATATACACACCATCAACTAGGTTTGATCATGCAGAAAAAACTACTTTTTATATGAGAAAGCATTTTTGTATTGTGAGAAGGTGACAGATTTTTTCATACATGGTCAAAATTTGATAACAACGAAATAGTAGCAATTTTAGATTTAAAAATGAGTGGTTGATTTGACCGTGTCCATGACATGATGGACATGTGCATAAATGATAACCTGTGTATTCTAAGTGTGTTAATTGAAAAGCAAGCTTCATGTACAGTAGAGTAGGAGCCTTGGATCACATTAGAGAACTTGCAAGCCAGTTGGGAGGGGGGGGGGCAATCTGCTTGAAAACAAAGTCATGCAGATATGATCTCTAAATTTCTCAAATCATATTAACATTAGATCAGGACTTGTTCCTATTCACAGAGCTCTCTGTTTTGTACAGACATATTATGATATGCATGATTACTATTAGTTGCATATTTGTTGAGGCATACCTGTACAAGCCTCCAATCATGATTAACGTTATGTATCCTGAAATATTTTTTACATCTATGCTAAATATTTCATTTCTTTATTCTAAATATGTCAGAGCTTTTTACCAATATCTTTTTTCCTCAGTACTACATAGTTTTAGAATATATCTGTAACATTAATATGACTGTGCAAATATAATTAGTCTGTAGTGTGTGCACACTGTTTGCATATAATTTTAAAGTAGTAATGTATTTTTGCAATGTGTATATATAGACTGAATGACTGAAATTCATAATTTTGTACTTTAATAAGAATACTAAATAAACTAAACTAATGTAAATGAATGCTTGAGAAGACATGTATTGTGTACATTGTCATCTAGTCCTTGACTTGTGTGGGGGTAGTTACAAGTTTGTGAAAGAATCACAGATTCTTACTAATTGGAATCATATGCATCATATGTTCCCTTTTAATTCTTAAACATGGCTCAATCATAGAGAATGTCAGCTATAAGTATAGGAGCTTTCAACATCTAAAAATAAATTCCTACATCATATAGGCCTATACTGTATGTAGATGACAGACAGATCACATCTGCATTTGATATATAGCATATAGAACTGTTAGTTTTTCTTTATAACTAATGTTTTCATGCTGATATGAACATGATGGGGATAATTAATCCCAAACAGAACTTTCCAACAGCATATAAATGTACAGGTAGTTTTGTAACAGTACAAACATTTTAACTCTATTGATTGACTCTGAATAAGTTGACCATCAATCGGAGCTAGTTTTCAGACCAGAATATTAAAAACATGTTCATCTAATCTCTTCTCATAGAGTCAAATTTCGTAAATGTCAGAAATTTCTGGGATCCCAAGAGATTATCAATAAGCAAGTCACCTGTGCTCAAACACAAATTATTACAAGCTAGTCATATTGTAGAATAATAGTAAAGATACACTATAACATTTATTAGGAAATATGCATATTTCATTAAATATAATATTGTTTTCAACAAAATTTGTTTCAAAGACTAAAATTGCATACATGTATAATGCAAATAAATCAGAGGAACTTAATATCCACTTTTTTAGATTGGTTTCAACATTTTCATGAGGTGGGGTACTAGGAATTTAACACAGAACAGATATAAAAGATTATCTACAATTTCCACATGAATAACGTTGCTTATTAGCATGTAAATATTTGGTTTGTGAGAATTACTGGTCATAACTAGGATATTCACTTGCAATAAGATTTTTTTTTGGCATCCTAAAAAATAATGAACCTTTAGAGTTAACTGTGTAAATAAAAAAAAAACAATGCAAATTTATGCCACGCAAAAACAATTAATTAGGAGAAGTCGTAGCAAAAGTTAAGATCTTGACATTTTCTGGGTAAAAAGACCCAGAATATAACAATATCTATGATGGACACCAAGCGTAAATTGCACTCATTGCACTATCCATTATAAACAATTCAGATATTTTTCACAGATAAATTCAATTTTTCTCTGTTGTAAAAATGAAAACATTTTAAACTTCATTCAAACACACCATTCAGAACGATGTTCGCCAGCAATACATTCAAAACAGGCAATCTACAAACCATGATTCACCGTGTCATTTACATTACAAAAACCCCAAAGATTAGGTCAAATTTTACAAATTGAGAAAAAAATGTATTCAATTTGTCATCATGTGATGAAAAGTATAGCAACTAAGATGAAATTAACTAAGAAAACCATTTCGAAAAGACATAACATGCTAACAGCAGGGTATCATTCAAGAAGGAAACAAGAAAAGAAAAATAAACAAGGAAACTTAAACCCTAAAGCTTAAAAATCCTGAAGTCATAAACTTTGAGTGAAAAAAAGTAAAAAATATCCCTTTTATCAATTTCCCTGGAATTCAATAAATGAGCTGTTTTTGTAATGCCCAGAAATTTTGCATCTGACTTCTTCATTTGCGAAACAGCCATAACCAAATTCCTGATATAGTAATAACATGATGGATATTCCTTTATATATCTTTATCAGGTACTCAAGGAGACTCATGCCCATATGACTATGGGTTTTCTGTTTGCCCAAGACCATATGACCCGTATGAATGGTCAACATGTTGTCGTATCAACGGAATTCCACAATGCTGTAACCCAACTATTCTTGCGTAAGGACCATTACTCCTTTCTTTTCAAGTAAATCTCTCTTCTTTTTTTTTGTTGGCAAAGTAGCCACTTGGCATTTTTACATTTTACAAATTTTCGTTGTGCCTCTCAGAGGGGGGGGGGCACGGGCCGGCTTTGCCCCCCCACCCCCCCCCGGATCCGCCAGTGGTACAGCATATTTTAAACATCTAATTAAAGAGCAATGTTTTGGAGAGCTTCAAATCAAAATTACCCAAACTTTTAATAGAATACAACACAAATAGTTTCTTTGCACTGACATTCATCACAAACAAATAATTTGTGAGTTATTTTGATGCACAAAATTATATTGCCATAGTTTTAAAATTTATATGAGACAAGATCAACAAAGTACCAGCAAATCTTTGAATTTTCTCGGTAAGAAGTACTGATCATATTACAGCTTCATATATTTTTCTTCAAACCCCTTTTATCTACCTAAAAATTTTGGCAGGCCAAAATCTACTCTTCACTGGTTTTTCATAACACCAAGTTTAAGGCTGGCCAGTAGCTTCTATCATTCATGTAAAATCATGAAGCTAGGCTGACCAAAACTCTTGTCACATGCAAGCATGTGTCCTTGTGATTTAGGCCGACCAAAATACATGTTTACCTTTCCCATCTAGAATTAGGTCGGCCCTGGTATGACCTGAACCACTTCTTTGCCATGCTAAAATATTGTTTTTGAAGGCAAAAAGGCTTTAGATGAGAGAGAGAAAGAGTATTACCTCCCCTGTCTCTTATTTTATTCATATCAGTCCAAAAATATATATATAATACAAAAAGAATATCCAGGCAATATAAGATCATTGGTAAACTCTCTATTCATAATTGTCTACAAAATCATTTTAATGCTTTAGTCATACCTTTGTGTATTTGTTGGCTTTTTACTGATGCATAATGCTTAAAGGCAGGTATACTAAGAGACATCCAGTAATGTGTCGCAAAATGTGCTAAATATGAACAAAAGTACAGAGGCTCGTGATGGTTGCTTAATAGTACAAACATATTTTCAAACAATTGCAACAAAGTGCAAAGTAAGATTTCATCTTTGTAGAGCACAAGTTGCTGCATGAATGATTCAAAATCTGTGCTGGGCTTTTTTTCTGATAATGATTTTATCTTTGATCTTATTGTTTACTTCTAGTCATCATAAATGATGTGCACCATTTGTGTGCTGGTCCATGGACAAATACAGGGGCCATGGAACCGGGGGGGGGGGGGGGCTTCAGCCCCCCCACTTTTTTCTAAAACTGTTTACAAAAACGTAAAAATTACCATATGATTGTGATTTTTAGCATGGTCAGACCCCCCACTTTTGGCTCAGCCCCCCCCCCCACTTTGAAAACTGTTCCGCGGCCCCTGAAATAAAGATCAGATCAAATGATTTTCAGAATACTAGCCCTTGCTGGGATTGGCTGCTAACAGAAAGTGCACCAATAAGCAGAAGTGTATAGGCCAATATACACAAAAGTGTGACCAAGTCATATTGACCAATACCCATTTGTGTATCATGAATTTCACCTTTATTTGGGGTACAGTGACCTTAATTATACATACTGTTCATGTTATTGTAATACCTATATGTCACACCAGAAACTGTGTTGCATTCATTTCCTCCTAATGGCAATATGAGTAGATCTCACTTTCAATATTTTCTTTAAGATCTTAATAATGCTGGATAAGGCAAATACAGACAGATTCTTGAGAACAAAATAATTTGAAACTATGATGAAAAAGAACCTAAACTTTGAGTATACACAAAATGGAGAGTCTAAATATCAAATGAAAAGAAAATTGTTTACCAATTTGTTTACAAATCTATTTATTTGGAATACACCATGACCTTCGAGTTAGAGCTTCTCCATTAGTCTTAATTGATTTGCCAATTCAGTCATCAACATATTTTGTGTATTCTATTGCAGTCAAGAATCTCGACACGTACAGTCTACACACTTTACCATTTGAATAATGCCCTTATTTCAAAATTCACTCACTAACATCCAATCAATTTTCAGTATCTTGAAGAAGAAAAAAAGAAAACCATGTATGCATTATGAAATTTGTAGTTTTAGACAAGTATATTGGTCAAAGTTTTTTGTCAAAACTAAGAACATATGCCATAAAGTTTACAATTCACAACCAATTCATGCGACACTATTTATACCATAGATTGCCTTTTAATGATGAAGCATGCATGTATAAAACAAACCAGGAAAGGCTGTATTTCCTGATTTGTGATCCCATGGTGACAGATCTTAAACCAGTTTGTGGAAACCAGATTAATGTGCAATGAGAATGCTTGTATTGGGAAAAACTTTAAGCAGTCATGGAAACCAGTTTGGAAATCTACATCGTGATGTAGGTTTCAAGACCCCTTTGCAATCGACCTATGCTCATTGACCTAATAGTAGTTGATTGTCAAATGAAAAGGTGTTGTGGGAAATCATTACTAACCACAGCATACCAAAGCTGTTCAAATATCTTTGCATCATTATTTCTAAAAGTGGAAAAGTACTTAAGAAAGAAAGCAAGAAAGATTCACCTGTCTCATGGTAGAGTAAGCAGACATACATAGCCATTAACAAAATGTACTGTTCAGTGGGGTATTACTCTCAAAAGTCTAAATGTATATAAATGAATTAAAATGGAACGATGTCATGTCTATTTATTGTGCTTTCTCTTTTATTTTTTCCATCACTCGTCGCTTTCTGAAAATTATCAAAAATTAACCCACATTCAACTTTTCCAATTACTTTTGGTTCAATTTTTTGTTCTGATAGTGCTTTAGTGAAGTATGTAGAATTTCAGAAAAAGAATGTGTGAATTGTGGAATATACAATTTACAATGCCCTACTCAATAAATATATATCATGATGTTGTAAATCATATAAGACCCCCGACTGTGGTAAAAATTCTTATTTCCCTAGTCTTTGATGCAGGCTAATTGGAGAGATCACTATGGCAATATTTATCATGTTAATTACTTTAAGCATTTTTTACAAAATCAATGTATCAACCAAATATGGCTCAATCAGTTGAACACCCTTCTCATGAACGGCTTCTCAGTATTGGTCCAATTTAAGATTGCTTTGTTACCTGTGAAACATCGTTTGTATGATATAAGCTTTTAGACCGTTTTTCATTGATGGTTATCTTTTTTTTAAACATTTCAACAAGTGTCATGACAATATTCTTATGAAAAAGGGTAATAGTATCAGGTAGTCTGTTTTCATATCACAGATTGACCAAGACTTCAGAATTCTTTTTGAAAAATCTACAGATACCCTCTTTGATAAATGGCCAAATATTTCAGTGAGAGTTCCTAAGTATAAAGAAAGCAGTGAAAAAAGACCCTCAACATTCAAGTATAATTATTGGTCTTTATCTTCCACATGACATTTCACTGACTTATCATATACCATCAAACCTATTCAGAAATGGCTGGATATGATGTTAATGTAATGAGACATCTTATTGTGGTAAATATATTTATGAAAGAGATATTAACTACTGTAAAATTCTATTTTTTTGGGGGGGGTGTAGTGGATGATTGTGAATATTGTGTTGCTTGTACAAGATTGAAATAAAATGAAATACAGAGTCTGGTCATTTGGAGGATAATTCAGAATAAATCCTGTCAAAGATTGTCTCTAATGTTTATCATCAAACAGACCCTGAAAAATGGTGCAAGTACCAAGTAATGCAAAGTTTTGTCATTTAGAGGATAATGCAGAACAAATCCTGTCAGAGATTGTCTCTGGAACTTCTCCTCAAACAAACCCTTAGAGAATGGACCAAGTACCAATACAGAGTCTGGTCATTTCAAAGATGCTATTGGAATGGAGTCTTTAATTGAGAGTACTTTGGATTGCGAGTCTAGTGATGGGTAGGAACGAAGCCTGAAAGAGTGTCAAGGTTCTAATGCAGAACAAATAATGTCAGAGATTGTCTCTGGAACTTCTCCTCAAACAAACCCTAAAAGAATATGACCCAAGTATCAAGTACATGTAATACAAAGTCTGGTCATTTGGAGGATAATGCAGAACAAATCCTGTCAAAGATTGTTTCTGGAACTTATCATCCTTGATCCTGAAAGAATGGACAGAGTACCACCTAATTCCGAATCTGGCCATTTGGAGGATGCTATTAGAATGGAGTTTTCCATGAAGAGTAATATGGATTGCAAGTCTAGTGATGGATCAGGAAGAAGCCCCACAAAATGCTCAGCTTCTACTGTAGAACCAGGCCTGTTTGATATTGTATCTGGAACTTCTCATCAAACAAACCATGGAAGACTTGAGAAAGTACCAAGTGATCGGTCTGGGGACTTTGAGGATTATAGTGAAACAGAGTCTGCACGGAACAGTGATCCAGATTTCAGGCTTGGGATGATTTTGATGTGTCTGACAGTACTGATTCAGAAAACAGTAAAGTAGTAACATCACCTGTAGTAGAAGCATCAACATTTCAAGCAGAAGCATCACCATCTCGAGCACCTTTATTTTTTCAAATGGATGCAGCAGCAACATCTGAAACCAAAACATCCTACAAAGAGCCATACAGAATGTGTATATTCTGCAATAAACTAAGATCCAAACTTTCCCAGCATATCAAAGAAAAACACAGCAACGAAGAACGCGTTCAAAGAGCACTACAACTGCCGAAGAAAGAACGGGGTTTAGAATTTGACAGGATGAAAAAACAAGGCATCAAGCAAGCAAAAAAAAAACAAACCCAAATACACAAGAGAAAGGACATCAAAGCTTAAAGAAGATAATTCTGCACTAGTGATGAGTAGCATGTGCAATGGTTTCTATTCTAGGCGGTATATCAAACGCCACACAAAGAGATGCATAACCAATTCAGGAAGAGCTGTGCATGGAGTTGCCATCCCCACATCTCTGCTCAAACATGATGATCTATTACAAAATGACAAGGAATGTGCATCAGACATTCTTTCCAGATTTCGCCAAAACATCCCATGCAGCATATTGTGTAGAAGTGATCCTACAATAATGAAGATTGGCCAGAGGATGTGGCGTAAAAAAAAAAGAAAAAGCAACACAAGAAAGCTGAGGTGAGGAAGGCTGTTATGTCAGATATGCAAAGACTTGCAAATCTGTATATTGAAGTAAAGAAAGGATTCTGGCGTCAGTAGACACCTGCAATGTAACAATAGAAACCCGAGTTATGATGGGTAAGATTGAATAAAAGATACATGATGTTAAGATTTTCAGAAGACAAATTTCAAATAAACGAATTTTTATGTATTACATTGTCAGAATACCAGAATTGAGAAAACCAAAACGGAACCAGCAGGCATTGGACGGAATCCAGTATTCTGTCCAATTCGACTCAGCCCTAATAGATATTATATGCATTCAAGCATTGTACAATGATTGAAGGTGTTATTTGGAGACCAGAATTTACGTCATGTATTTTCATCTGTCAGGAATTGTGAAATTGGCATGAAAATGCAAATGATTGTTGCAAATTCAGACATTCATCAAGTGGAGTTAGCTCCAAGGAAAAGTGTGATCTTGCCGTATTTGGGTATGTTCTTCATGGAAGACTGCACAAACTTTCAGTGCAGCTAACAAGTCTTTTATTGATGCTATTACACACGTACCTGTATAAGACATTAATTTGCGATATTTGTACTAATTTTTTTATGAAGGAGTTTTTAGCTTTCAGTGCACCAGGGATTTTTTTTTTTTTGGGGGGGGGCTACACTTGGAGGCCAACTACCCAGACTTTCTACATTGTATTACAGTTTATATCGGACTATACAAAAATTTCAGGGGCTCATTGCCCAGAGCCTCCATTTATTTTTTTCCCTGCAAAGCATAGTGGATTGGCAAACTTGAGACATACTGCATTCCTTTGTTTAATGAGACCAAGCTTGTTCATATATTGTGAAATTAGCGCAAAAAACAATTTCCAGTGCTTTAGTGGGACCAAGCTATTCATTTTAAGGTGTGATATTGAGTGAAATTTTAACAGAGCATTTTGTGTTTCTCTCACCACACTCTTTTGAATAAGCAAAATTGGTACCAATATGTGGTTATGACTTTTGAGTGGATTGTCAAGCTCATGATTTAATTTCGATGTTTTGTATATTTTCGTTTCAGCTGGAGACTCATAAAGTTTGGACCAGGGGTTCTCAATAGGTGGCGCGCGCGCCACTTGTGGCGCACCGAGCCTTGCGGAGTGGCGCTTGGGAGCCGGTATAAAAAATAAAGGAAAAATAAGGGAGAAAAAATGTATCTACCAGTAACCTGGCAATAAGGTTTTGGTGATCATTTTAATACAAAAAGAAAACAAAAACTCTTTACTTGACACTTAATTGCTAATTGATTTCCTCAAATTTTGTCCAATTTAGCACTCGATAACCCCTATTATGGAGGATCGATGGTGTTCTCCTTTTTATTTATTCTACGCTGTACAAAGTTTTTGTGCCGCACAAGTGATTTGAAAACCCCGTTTGTAGGATTTCTATTTCAACGGCGAGAAATTTTGCATTTCCAGAGTATACGTTTTGGTTAAGAGTTAAACATCAAATGATATGATATTCAAAGAACATCCTGATCATAAAAGATTATGAATTTGGGACATAACAAGCAGAAACTTTGTTTCTGAAGCCGATTAAAATCCGATGTTGTAAAAGTGAAATAAATGTATGCTCAGATGCATTGTCTGCCGTGATTGCCTGCATGCACTCTTGCTTAACATGAACTAAATGAATGATACTGCACGTGAGTTATATAGAGAGAGGGGCAGTTGGGGCGTTAGTGCAGTGCAACGCCTAATTTTCAGCCCTTGCAAAATCGGGGAACGTAGCTTCAACCACTGGCGTACAGATGGGGGTGGCGATTGGGGGGCCCCAAGTGTTTCATGGCCAAGAAAAAAAAGGAGAAAGGGAAAGAAAAGGAAAGGGAAAGAGTGGAATATTGTATTATTTTCTTAATATTATTTCAAAATATAGATATTTGTATTGCAAAGTTCAATATTTTTGCTTCAGCTGCCATATCTAGCCCCCTCATTTTTTTTTACTCATTACGCCACTTGCTTCAGCCAATATATCTGGGGCAGAACAGTCTGAACTAGTGGTATCATTGGTATGTTGTAAAAAAGTCACTGGTCATTTTTCTTTTAATATTGATATTGTGTAGTTTGTTGGCATTTGTATTTCTTCTGTTGATATTAATTAGAGCCCCTCTGGGCAATTTAAAAGGCCTCATATTCCAAAACGTCTGGGGGCTCTGCCCCCTCGACCCCCACCAGGGGCCTCTGAACCCCCTCCGCTGATACATTGCTGGTTTGCGCAATGGACAGTGGTGCATTACAGATTCTCAACATGAAATGTGGCGCTTCAAAAAAAGTAATTGAGAATGGCTGGTTTGGACCATCCTCCTTTGGTAGTTTGCGGTATGTATAGGACTTGTGGTGTTTGTTTTCTTTGCATCCTTGGAAAAGGTTGTTGTTTATAGTGCACTTAACCCTTTGCCTACGGGAATCGAGTTTGCCTCATATTAAGTCTGTGGGAGTTTTGAGAATTCAACAGTCATAGGTTTAAGATCTGCTTTTTGCTGGAGGGTATTGGAAATGCCAGAATGATAGTACAGTAAATTTACTTAGTTCTACCAAAATGGACATGTACAGCACACAGATATGCATGCAATGGACAACACACAAATTTTCGGCCTGATCGTTTTAGCCGTTTGTTTTTTTAAATCACACATACTTGACTTCAGCAGTTTTTAAGTAGCTGGAAATTATATTAGGAAAATCAGCACTATAAAAATGAAGTTAAAAATAGTATTAGGTAAAACCCTATGCAGATCAGAGATGATTTCCTGCCTGTGTGGGCCCTTTTCTGTGACATTTGGTATTGAGGTCCAGTGCATATAACAAATCACTTCCAGAACGCTGCTTTATGAATTTTAAGCTACTTATTCCATTTTTATGCCTCCACTACGAAGTCGCTGGAGGCATTATGTTTTCTGAATGTCCGTCCGTCCATACGTCCCGCTCTCATGATCGCGATATCTCAAGAACCCATTGGCGGATACTCACCTAACTTGTTATGTGTATGTATCTTGAGGAGCTAATGAACTAATTAGATTTTGAGGTCAAATGTCAAAGATCACATGGCTAAATATATATATGCAAAATGGCTCATGATCGTGCCATCTCAAGAACCTATTGGCGGATTCTCACCAATCTTGGTTTATGTATGTATCTTGAGAAACCAATGAACTGTGAAGATGGTCATAAGGTCAAATACCACACTGTAGGACTGAGCACCAACGTCAATCCTTCTTTCCGAGGACGATCAAGGTATGGAATGCTCTCCCTCCCAACAAAATTGATGCCTCTTCTAAAAAAGCCTTCCGCCAGTCTCAGGCTAAACCAGATGGGACTTTTTACTTGCAACTGTATATATATTTGCACCGCACACCTAAACCTGGCCATAGACACATGCCAATAAACCATCTGCAAGAATCTTCAACCATGAAGGAGACAGATGTAACCTGAAGAAGAAATTTAACAGGGCTCATTATATATGCGAAAATGGCTCATGATCCCGTCATCTCAAGAACCCATTGGCGGATTCTCAGCAAACTTGGTATGTGTACATATCTTGAGGAGCCAATGAACTGATTAATATGCATTAAGAACCGATTGACTGATTCTCAACAAACTTTGTCTACGTGTGTATCTTGAGGAGCCAATTAAGACAATAGATTTGGGGCCATTAGGTCATTGGTCACAGGGCTCAAAAGACTGTAAGACACCGTTCTCATTACCGTCCTAATACTAATTTACGGGAAACTAGTTTAATACGTAATGAGAATGGTCGAAGCTATCTTCCAAACCGGTTCAGAAAACCACCTCGCGATGTAGTTTTGAAGATCGCTTTGCCTTAAACTGGTTTTAGCATGAGGACACAACCTTTCTTCGGGAAGCGATCTTCGCACATTTCAAGCGCGCTACTCCACACACTGTAAGTAGAATGCCTACGCTGCGGTTTCAAATTTCGCGTGAAACATGTCACCCCATTGAGAGTGTTCCCATAGCAACGAAACCACTTTACATGAAGTAGTTTTGAAAACCACTTTTAAGTGATCAAATGGGAACGCTAGCAAAGCGATCTTCCAGACTGGTTTCCTGAACCGTTTTCCAGTAAACCAGTTTTAGAAAGTATAATGAGAACGGTGTCTAATGGGGTGTTGCAAGAAACTTGCAAACAATTGCAAGTCAATTTTTAGTCCCTAAATCATTCATATGTCTTGTAGTTAATTGCAAATTAGTGATTGATTGCTAATCTGCTCCTTAAAATAAGAAGTATAATCTGATTTGCTACAGCTAACGTTGATCTATCAGTTGTACAGTTGCAACAGAATATTTGCAATTGATCGCAAATATTTTCTTGCAACACTCCCTAAGACCTTGTTATTGGCTCATAATAAAATAGCTCTGTGATTTTTCAAGATCTGGTTGACCATCTTTTAGAGTATAGAGAATCAATTCAGAACATGTTAATCAAAATTAGGCTTAATATAAAAATTGAGTGATGGCTACGGCATATTTTCTACTGCACGCAGTCAAAGATCCATCTAGTTTGTTGTTGTTTTAATTACAGGGAGAAAATACTCCAGATGGACACAGGAAGAGGCGAGTTTGGTGAAGTACCACTTCACTCGCTATTTTGATGGTGAAGGAGAAAAACCCTCATCATCATCATCTGGTATACGGGAGTGAGGTAAACCTGTAGATCTCCCGGTCGTCAACGAAGTCATAATGGATAACAAATTGCAAACTGATACATGATGCGTGTGTGCGTGGATGTCGTCATGGTACATAGAACTGTTTGCTTTGCCAGAGTTTATGTAAGCCATTTTTGAAAGCGACAATATTGCGTGCAGATATAAGTGATTCCGGCAAGGCATTCCATGAAGTAATAATACGTATGCTGAAGTAACTACTTCTAACATTAAGTCCACAAGAGTCCACATTCTCAAGATGTCTGTTTTCCATCACATAGGTGTGTTGAGGATAAATAGTTGAGTTGAGGGTAAATATATTTTTATAGTCTTTCAATGATTACGGTGCACCGAAGGGGGGGGGGTGTTTGCCACCATACAATATTTGTTTTTCTACCCAATAATATTCTGCGAATGTTGTAATAGTTATTTTCTTCCTTAATTAGCAAAAGAAAACAAAAAAACATCAAAATGTCATATTCATTTTTTTTTGTGTTGTCCGTCCATCTGTCCTGTTTTGTTCTCTTGATAACTTAAGTACTGTTTGACAGATCAACATCATCATCAAATCTGGCTCATGTATGCATATGAGAGGGACAATATCTTATTAGATTTTGGGGTCTCAAGGTCAAAGGTCGAATGTTGTAGAGGTCATTATGTACATAGAAATGGTTCGTTTTTGTGTTAACTATTTTACAAAAAAAAAACACTCAGGAGGATGAGGGTTAATATCATGAATCCACTCTAGCTGCGTAATGTGATAGCTGATCCTCTTCAAACTCTAAATAGAAAATAAATGGTGCTGATGCCAACATTGTCAGAAAAATGGGCGTTGACGCAAAAATTTTCTTTAGAAAAGCATCCCAGGTGACAAGGTAAGATTACCTAGATTGTTTTTCTCAATCTTCTTTTTAATCTGAATTCCTTCTGCAACCAAATACCCATTGCCTATTAGTCAATATGGCAGATCACCTAGAGGGAGTTAACCAAGAATCCTTGCTGCAAAGTACATGGAAATACCAAAGCTACATACAGAAAAGTGAGGGTGGAAAATGCGAGCAAGGTTACTGAATATGTACTTGACTAAAGAAGAGGACAAAATGGACCTACATCATGGAGGTCTAGCAGTATTCAAGGGTGTGAATATCAGTAAGTGTTTGGTGAGAACATGGTGGGGTGAATCCTATACAGAAGAAGGTTGAAAGGAAAAGAGAGAACGGACCAAAAGATAACGAGAGCAAGATGCAACCTTCAACACCACCAGCAACCCATATTTTAGACTCCTGAAGCAGAATAAACAACACTGTTTGAAAGTAATAATCTTGATTCTTTTCTGGAAATGCTATATATCCGATCACTACCTTTCAGAATACCCATGTCAAATTAAAATCATCAACAACCTTAACTGCTTCATAGATACTGTAGACTGCTTGTGGGGATGTGAATGAGTTAGAAGCAGATGAAACTCTTTGATAAAGGCATTCATTGCCATTAGTTTAAGAATTTATCAAGACAGACAGCCAGTAATACTCTTTTTTTTTAAACTCTACGTAATGAACTGCTCGAGCCATGACAAGTAGAGACAAATCATTTCAAGAAGGGGTTAGATTAAATACTTTATATTATATTATATACTTCATGGAGTTGCTCATAACATATAATTTTGTCCACACAATAATTTTACAAACCGCAGAATGTGCTGATATAAAATGACTGTTATTCCTTTAGCTTGGCCGAAACAGTGCCTAGAGCTATGACTACATCTCCTTAATATGTAATAGTCTGCAATTATTCTTTATGTTGTGTGGAGGCTTTGTGCATTCCTGAATGCACATTTTAACTTCTTTCTTGATTCATTAGGAACAGAATTCAGTTTCTTTATACTTGAAGTTTCCTGGCTATTTTAATTACACTTTGCAGATCTGCAAGGCAGTGATGACCCAAGCTGAATCCTCAAAGACATGGCTGCTAGGTTTCGCTGGATAAAAACTCTAGAATGTTATGTTGATAAACTTTGAAATGCGGGGGCTGTTTCATCAAGCTATTTGTAAGTAATGCACAACTAAACAAACAACCAGTGATCTGTCTTTGTTCAAATGAGATTTTTTTTCCAGATTTAATTTTTTTTACAAATACTAAACTCAATTTGAATTGAAATGTGTACACTATTGATTCTGTTTCTATGCTTTTGACAGGAAATCAGTCTACATCTTGAAAAGAGAAGACATTATCTTCATGCACATTCAACTTGTTTCTTAATACTGAGAATTGATTGAATGGGCACAGAAAGTTAATAAATAATCACAAATTTGCATAAAATAACGATTAGGACCCGATATAGAAACTATAGTAAATTCAATCTGAAGGATATTACTATGACAGCATTGGACTTGCTTCAGATGCTGATGCAAATGAGACTGCACTAAGAGAATCTGGAGACAGGTTCTGCAATAAAAAAAATATATATTATTGCAAATAATTACACCTATTTGTGACAATTTCAATTGACAAGTTGACATGAGCACAAAAATGTTAAAATGCTGACAGTTGTGTAATTTATAATAAAATTCAACATATTCAAATAAAATAAACACAGAGTGATGGAATGGCAATATTTCTTGGTAAAGAACTACCAAAAAAAAAAAAAAAGGAAGAAATCAGCAGATTCCTTGTCATGACTCTTGGGCATAATTTTCTTCAGAAGCCATTCATGAATATGCACCTTATAATGCCATCATCACAAATGAAACATAAACTGAACAATGCTTTCAAGACTGCTTTCTTTATAGTCTAAAATCACAATAACAATATAGAAATTTATATTTGTTTTCATTCATAGAGGTGTAACTTACCCTTGCTAAATTTACAGGTTGATTTTCTGACATTCCAGAGCTATTTGTTTCATTCGATCTCACACTTAACTGTAAGGAATAGAAAACCAAATGATACAAGTGATACAACTAAACATGAAATAGAATAGAGTTCTCATCAATACATTTCTCATAAATTTAAGCAATGACTGATCTCCAAGGAAACTGAAAATAAAAATATGACTTTTAAAGTGCCAATCCCTTTTGTACAGTGCTAAAATAGAATACATGTAACTGAATTTAAAGAAAATCGATAATGGGCATATGATCAGTAATTTGTAATAATGAGGCTACCTTCAAGGATTATCCTGCCAAAATGGCAAAGACAACAAAATCTGCAAAAGCAAATGAAAACCAAATTGAATTATCAATCATTACACTGGTCTAGCTTCCTTGAACCTTGAAGAATAATCGCTTTCAGCAGCTTCAAAGCTATATTCATTACTAATAAAAAAAAAAAATTCACTTTTCTCACATGTCACACATGCTTCTGTAACCTTTGAATACATCCCTCATTCATGACACCTGGGGAGCGTTTCACAAAGATTTAAGTGTGACTCAAGTCGTACTTAAATTCCAATGCGTTATAAAAGGAATTTCCGCATTGGTGCAATGATGCTTAGAGGATGCGCTCTATTGTATTTTAATCAATCAGTATGTGTCATATATCGTGTGCGCATTGCAGCGTTGAAAATAGACGGGGGCGACGAGCAGAGTTGATTCTGCTCTTGTGTGCTTTTGAATCGCTCTGGCAATTGCCTAAAACTGCCAAATATTGAGCAACTCCTGACAGCCAGGCCAGTGCAGCTGCAGTTTTTACTTCCATGCATTGTTGCTTTCTGACATGTAACTGAGTGGACATTTTAGAATCACGGGTGTGGCGCTTCAGAAAATGTGTATCCAGTTCACTGAAACTCCGATATCCCCTGGTACTATTTTTCAAAACGCTGCATGGCACCTGTCTTGCCGTATCTTTGATAGTGAAAAATTTGCTTTTTTATTGCTTTTGAAGATATCATCCTCAATTTGCTAGAAAACTTAATTGAAAGTACAATGAACTTACCTGTGAGGTAAAAGACCCTGCCAATGCTACAAGTGAGGGTGTCTCTTCCTTCTCCTTACGAGCAAACCTTGGAATAGAATACGGGACAGTCCTTGGGTCTCCTGACCCTTCCGTTGCTGATATTCCTGAGCTAGATGATATTGGACTGATTGATCTCTGATGGACAGAAGGAGGACCAAAACTCTGGATACTTGATCTGTTATTTGACAAGACAGAGGGATATTAAAACATGGATACATGAGCTCATATACGATCATTATACCACTTACGGCATACCATTTCCCCCACAATGAGATAATTAAACAATGTATGATAAATATGGCACCTGTTAGTAATCGCTTTAAAGCATACTTAATGACAGTTCATGGTTATATTTGAGCACACCCTAGTTGTGCATGTTCAGATTCTGATATATGATGTCACAATGACTTCACAGTTGATCGATCAGCTTTATAAAGTAGCTGATATCTATTAAGCATGTGTTTCTAACTGCAATCTGATACAGTTTCAGTCAAAAGTTTGAGTACACCTGTAATACAAAATGACTTCTCACAATCACTTGCAGTTAATCATCAAAGATGTTATACTGCATCATTTTGGTGTTAAAATAACCCGATTAATGTCATTAACATATCAAAATGACCCCATTTTACCTGATTAATGTCATGAAAATTCATATTCCATATTAATGATTTTTTTACAAAACATTTAAAACAATTCACCTATATGGAATATTGTGATTCTGTAGGCCCAAGGCACAAACTGAAGTATCAATTATCATATCAATCAAGCCTCTACAAACTTATTTTTTGACACTTGCCCTTTCGGGCAAGTGATGAAAAAATTTGCTTGCCCGATAGAAAAAACTGCTTGCCCAATTTGTTTTGTAATTTTTTTTTATTATGACGGCACTATTCTTATTTTTAAAGGTCATACAAAATAACAACAATTGAGAATCATGTACAGTATAAAAGAACACACATTTAAAAGTTTATTTTCAGCGACGTAGGCCTGAGTCATTACGTTCATTTTGAAAAAACTTTTCGCTATTTATAAATGGGCGTTTAAGGTAAAAAAAAAAAACCTTCACCAAAAGTTGCTAAAATTTCTTATTTTGCATCTTTAAATCCACGAAATGGTTATCTGTTTGCCATATTTCCTTATAATTGTTTTGATTTAGTTGGAAACTATAAAGAAAGCCAGTGAAAAATATTCAGCTCTTTATTGCCTCTGAAAAAGATCGTTTTATGATGTAAAAAAAAAAAAAAAAAAAAATCAACAGTGGAGTGGCTAAAATTTCACATTTTGCATCTTTAAATCCATGAAATGGTAATTTATTTTCCATATTTCCTTGAATTTTTTTTTTTTTAAATTAGTTGGAAACTTTTAAGAAAATTAAGAATATTCTCCTCTCTCTTGTCTTTTCTTCATCATTTCATGATGTTACACTCGGTCAATATTTTTTTTATTGTAGTCCCGCATGTAGACTTTCATGGGGGTTTGATCAACACCATAAAAGTCTACATGTGGGACCACAATAATAAAAAACATTTACCGAGTGTTACATCATAAATCAGAGTCAAGAAAGAGCTGAATATTCTTCATTTTTTCGGTAGTTTCCAACTAAATCAAAACAATTTCAAGGTAATATGGAAAATAGATGGCCATTTCATGGATTTTTGCAAAATGTGAAATTTTAGCCACTTTTGGTGTTTTTTTGGGGGGGGTTTGCATCGGCATATAGTAGCGCATGCGCAGTCATTGCACACATAGAATGTAAGATGCGATGGCACGGTTTTTTGGTGCTGATTTTACATCAGTTTCCACTGTTTTTTTTTACTGGTTTGACATAATATGAGAGATAGTTGTGATTATCCAAAAGATATTGAAATTTAGAGGGTCTACTGATATTTTATCATTTTATTTCCAAAACAACCAGTTGCCCGATCGGGCAAATGACTTTGAGAAATGCTTGCCCGCACGTCATTTTCACTTGCCCCAGGCAAGCGGGCAAGCGGGTTCGTCGCGCCCTGATATCAATGATATAATCATCTCTGCCTACTTGCCTTGAATTTTGAATACCACTTCCTCCCACTCCCCATGCCAAAACAAACAAATAAACAAAAATCTTGCGCTTGTCAACAACCTTCCCTTTCACCAAATCTGTATTTGGGTGTTCATCATTTCTTCATACATTACTGATTACTGTATTTTCCAGTAAATAAACTGCACCTTTTCCCTGCTTTATAATATTGAAAAGTCGGGTGCGGTTTATCCAAAGAAACAATAAAGTTTCATCAGTAAGCTGACTAAGTTTCTTCAAGTATTTAAAGGAAAATGCTCTACATTATGCATGTAATCGTAATCCATCACAATCGTAATCGGTTATAAAATAAGGCAATAAATAATGTCCTTTATTTTTCATTTATTTTTCTCCTTTTTCTCTTATCTAATTTTTTCCCCCTTTTTATACCATTATTTTGATATTAAAAAATGCCATTTCATGGTCTTTAAAAAAAAAAAAAACCTGCTTGTTTTGTGATGAAAACTTGTTTTTTAAATGCATGTAATCGATCCTAATCAGTTATAAAAAAGGCAATAAATAATGTTCTTTATTCTTCATTTATTTTCCTCCTCTTTCTCTCAACATTTTTACTTTTTCCCTTTTTATAATATAACTTTGATATACAATATTGCCATTTCATGGTCTTTTTTCATTATTCTACAAAGGAATGATTTATATTCTTTGAAATATAAAGATAAAGAATGAAGAAACCATTTTTCAAAATACAAAAATAGTAATATATCTTCTGATCTTTCAATGATTTTTCAGTGAAATTGGCTGACCAAAAATGCTATAAACTTTGGTTTGCCATTTTTTTGTTTTGCTGTTTATTCACGACTGTGGTTTATTTCCTGGAAAATACAGTAAGGTACGAGACGTGGATACTATCAAGAATACCAGTGAACATTCTTTATAAACTATTTCCCATAAAAAATAACATATCACCCCCCCCCCCCCAACAACTTACTGATCGAGAGGAGAAAGTTGACTTGAAATACTGTCTAATGCAATCTCATCTTGGTCTGTTCTCACTGTACAAGTCCTTATTCTATCCTGTAATGGCCACTGACCAGCAATCAAATGTTCTTCTAGTTCACGACGTGATATCAGCTGGGCTTCTTTCAAACTCGCCCTGAATAAAACATTTCAAATGACATTGTCAATACTCATTCTAATGTTTCTAAAATTAAACTTGGGGCAAATTAAATAGTTTCCATGCTATTCTCTTTAACACTTGCTGCTACAGAATTTATAATATATACCACATCAGGGATACAGTAAACACATTTGTATCCACCATGATTCCCTATTTGTTCCTTCAACAATGAGGCTGGTTTTCAGTTTCTGATAAGGGTGATGATACCACTGCTACATGATTATTGATTCAGAATAATAAAATGCCAAAGACTTAAGTTACAGTAAGATTTGGGGTTAAGTTTCATGATTGATTTGACAAGCAGATTTTCCACCATGGCAATCGTCACATCACACGACACATCAGATAAGGAAATTAAGGACTTCTCCTGTAGATTTTCCAGTCTTTTCTTCGGGTATTTGGCAATTTATCTACACAATTTGAACTTATGAATCTTTATGTGCGTTGAGAAATGGTGAATATAACCCCCCCCCCCCCCACCAGAACTTGTCCAACAGATATTTAAATCTCTCCAATGGTTTAGCTTCCACTACTTCTGTAGGCAGCCTGCTCCAACCAAAAACTACTCTTTGGCTATAAAATTTACTTCCAACCAAGTATGTCTTGTGAAAAGCTTGTACTTGTGACCTCTTGTTGCTGAACAGTCAGACGGCAGGTCCCAAGAAAGTGGCTTCTTTCATCCAAGTGATATTCATGACTTGAGATGTTTGCATATTTAATGAGCATGATGCGGATCAAAACACCTCTTTTCATTCGGTCATTGCTGCTCTACTTGTGCATCGAATTTCATGAACTTGGTATCATTGTAAAGAAGAAGAATCATTCTTTCAGGTCATGTGTTTGAATTTATTCAAAGATTTTGTAATATAGGTTAAAATTTTGATCTAAATTATGCTACAAAATAATTATTTTCACCTGACAAAAGCTGCTATTTTCACACTTTATTTTTGTTTGAGCCCAAATGATTTTTAGATCATGATAAAGCTGAATATGTATACTTTAAAATGATATAGGTTTCAAAATAAGAATTGGTTTAATCTGGTCAAGATCACACTTTTCATTTGCCAAGTACATAAAGCAGCTTGAAAACAAGAATACTGCACTCTGATTGGTCAAAGAGACCACACACTGACAAATTCCAACGGTTCAAGTGCCTGGGTTCATGGGAAGGTCAAAATTCCCATGTGGTAATCTCCACAAATACCCCTCGCTTGTTGTTCTGTGAACCTTATCCAGCCAATCAGAGCTCTGGATTTCATGCAAGTACAAAATTTCAGAAATCTCGTCTTGTACCTTGGTGGGAAAAGTGTGATCTTGACCCGATTAAAAGGTGCCGCATATCAAGAGTGGCATTGTGAGAAAGTACAGAAGTTCAGCTTTATGGTGATATAGATATCTTTGAGGCTCAAAATAAAAAGTTTTGCACAATTTGCAAAAGAAAACAGAGGAAAAAAATTCAGTTTTGAGGCACATTTTCAGGCCAGAAATTTACTTATTTAACAAAATATTGTATACAAAATAAATGACCAATATAAAAGAGTAACATTTACTCTATCTGATGGGGCAATAATATTTCATTTAACTTGAGGTTAAAACAGGTAAATTCTTAGAGAAAGAAAATCTCATGAATCACGAGATTTTGCAAGGAGGAGGATTCAGCCACGAGATGATTTGGATGAATCTGGCCTTTTTGCTCATTAGCATAGGGACCTGCGGTCTGACTGTGAATGGATTGCTGGTGTGAAAATATGTCACTAGAGACCCCCAACTTTCCATTCAACAGTTTATAAAACAGTGATCATATCTCCCCTTTGTCTCCTTTAAAACATGTGTCCTGACATTCAAAGCTAGAATTACAGTGAGTCATCTAAAAACTCACACTTGTTCTTGTAACTGAATAACCAGGTTCTCCAGTGTTTGTATTTTCTTTCTACTCTCAACCAACTGTTGTTCCTTCTGGTTGGCTGTCTCCTCCATATAATCCTGCAAACAAACCCCAAAAATAATAAATCAGAATTTGTGAAATTCATTAATACACAAAGACAAATCTAAAACACCAATTTCCCCTGAAATAATTAATTAAACCATTAATTCAACATCATAATAATAGATGATAAATAATTATTATCATTGAACGTATGATAGCCACAAACTGCTGGGATTATTTGTCGATGTATTCTGAAAATCTGAAATGCATTAATTTTAAGTGGTAAACATGAAAATAATTTATTCATATATTCTCTTATGTAAGTACAATTTTCATCTCATCTTTCTTTTTCATGCTACTGAAATTACACACAAGCAATGAAAATTTGGTACTATCATATACATACAATATTAACAAACATACAATTTCAAAAATATAATAGTAAAACATTTCATAAAAAAGAAAAGCAAAGAAGTTCAATTTAAAAAAATAAAGGAGGTAAATTAATATTTATTGAGCTATATAGCAGAATTATAGAATGAAGAGAGGTGTTTGAGTAACTCAACTGTTTGAAAAAAAAAACACTCCCTTGTGTTACCTAACAACCAATTTGCTATTTGTAGATTAATAATCTTTAAATTTACCCCAAACTTATACAGACTTTGTGTTCATATTGCAAGCCTTTACCTTTTGAGCTGATGCTACTCTGTATTGATTCTGCAGTTGTAAAAGTTTCTCATTCATAGACGACCCATCTCCCCTTGGTGAGTGAGAGGGTGCAAAGAGTTGCTGATCCTTCATTAAAGCTTCTTGGTTATCATCATCACTATTAGAAATTCAACAATCAATTACAGCATTATAATACACAAATATAAGAAAATATTAATTGACTTTAGGACAATAACATCTAGTTGTTGTTTGGGAAATAATTGCTTTTGTTTTCTATTTTATGGAATAAACAATATATCAAGTGATGTTCTGTCTAAATCCTATCTCTTTACCTTGAAATAATGGAGCCATTGTCAATGTCAAAAGGGAAGACTATGTAATTGGATATTGTGACTCTCCTGCAAATTTAACCTTTTTGAATTATGAAGATTCTTCAAAAATAGATGAAATATGGAAAATGGCCATTGTTACAGTACGGTACTTTAAATCATAATCTTCAGTACAAAATATCTAAGTCACTGAACCAATGTTACAGTGACAACCCCCTCCCCCAACCCTCACCAGGTTAACTTCATCATTATCATGTTCAATGAATTATTGTATTTATTGTCATGGCATATTTACATACTCATGAAATTGCAAGAAATCTCTAAATTTTCCTGGCATGTACAGAACTATCAAAATGAAAGTGAAAACCATCATACACAAATGCGACTTTTTTTCAATTTGGAGAGAAAAATTCAATGTATTGCATAGCTCTTTAGCAACAACTCTTTTTCCAAGAATAATATTACTTCAAATTTACACTCCTAAATAATGATTTCCAATATTTCATACATTGTAGTCTCTAGATTTACAGTTGTATGACATGTTCAATACACAAAGGCAATGATGAATTCATTGATATCATAAATTACTAGGCCCGAGTCATGCCAGAATGTTTTTGTTCCGGAATCCCCCGGTGTCGTGCCGGTCAGAATCCAGCATCCCGATAAATGAATTCACGAAGGGGGAAGTACAAAAGAAGTTAAGGTGCACCCCCAATTTCTGCCTTACTTCAGGAAAAAAAAAAGTCATGGCCAAAATAAGCTCAAGCAGTTGCCTTTCGCATAGCAGAAAATTTTAGTATGATATGATGAAATTTGATCATAAAGACAAAGAAATAAATATGACATTTTGTCTACCTTGACCTGGAATTATTGCTCTTGAAAGCATAGAGTCAAACATGTCAATGACGCACCGCTAGCAGCTCACAGGCCATCTGCAACGCTGGCGGGCGGAACAGCTCGCGGCTTTTTCGGCAGTGCTAGGCTCGCGCAATTACCCACGCACGGGCAAGCGCCAGGTTCAAGCCGCCGCGGCTATTTAAAACTGAAAGTCATAATACTGTTTTCATATTCCAATAAACCTCTTTTTTCTGACAGGAATAGAAAGAGCATCAATGACAAGAAAGACGTCAGAAGATAGATGACAAATGAGGATTTGTTGATAAAAGATGCCATTGTACGTTTTTAATAAACAAGTACTGGTAGAAACTTTATTTGAGGAAGAAATAGACGAGAAGCAAAATGAGAGAGAGAGAGCGCAATAATTCAGAGAAAGAGAAATAGAAATAGAGAAAGAGGAAAAGTAGAGGGTGATTCTTCCTTCATTTGAGAGGGAAAAAGACAAGAAGCAAAATGAGAGAGAGAGAGAGAGAGTGTGATAATTCAGAGAAATAAAAGGATAATAGAAAAAGTGAGAGGAAAAGAAGAGGGTGATTCTTTCATTTGAGGGGGTAAATACACGAGCAAAATGAGAGAGCAATAAAAGAAAAGAGAAAGATAGAAAAATAAGGCGGCTGATTTTTTGCTTTGTTTAGGCCCCCCTATGTTTTATTTGGAAAGAAATATATAACTTAGAAAAATAACAAATTAACAATAAAATAGGCAAATTCTTTCTTGGATATGTGGTAGCCCTACAAAGGGCTGTTATGATTGAACGGATTTAACACCCTAAAAAAACTCATCATCGTCTGACTTTTCATTTGGATGTTATAATGTATTTGGCTAAGGAGGGCATTTATATTTAATAGTTGTAATCATGATACGAACATAAACAGCTAGCTGTGTGCGAGCATTTACAGCAGTTATTGGATGGGGATATTAGCATTTTTAGCTCGATATTTCCTCAGAATTTGTTCGCGCCAAGCAAACTGTCCGCAATAATCTCAAATTTTTGGCAAATTTGATAATGATATTTTTCAATATGTGTTACAGTTTGGTGCGGCGCGACATGACAAACCAAAGCGCAGCTGCCCAGCTGAAGCCATGCCAGCACTGCCTTATGCATTGGCTGCCTGCTCAGCGAGAGCTTGCAATGGAATACCACTGCTGATATGATAACGAAACTGCAGATCGAATAGATTGCAATGCCTCAAGATGTAAGCAAATATTACTGTTTATACCCCACGATGATACTACATAGAATAATACGACAACATAAAAGTCATTAAAAACTCTTTGTTATGTATTACATTGATTTATCAGAATACCGGAAAGGAAAAAACAAAACCGGAACCCACACACATTGGACGGATTCCGGTATTCCGTCTGTTCATACCCAGGCCTATAAATTACCTCAAAGTTACCATAATAATATTTCCTGCTTATCATTTACATTATATAAAATACACCACTTCCTTATTTCCTACTGTAAAATGGATAATGTCAATGTGTAAACGGTCACTTCCTCTTTCAAATTCCACACTGAGTTAACATTTCACTCCTCTTCACAATGAAAACAAATGAACAGAACAAACTTGCTGTAATATTATTGCTCTAGTGTCCATAATGGAGCTGACTATGCGTTTTAAACTGTACTTGTACCTTAGCTGGGTCTTGAGAAACTGTGCATAGTCAATCACACTGGCTACTCCTATTTCTAGCTTCTCTCCTTTCACACAGCAGCTGAAATATCAAAATGTGAATGGCAATGTAACAAAATAGGTGATGCTTAAATCTTCTCAAGTATCTACATTTCTTTTTTTTCCAGTTTTCAAACCCATTCCCCCAAGAACTGAAATAATCATGTTGAAGGGAATATGATGGGTAAAGATCTTAGGAATGCTAACTATACTTCCAACTTTTTTACAGTCATCTTTTGAGAAGGAGGGCAACATATTTTAGATCTTTAAGCAATACAGTATTATAATATTAAGTGGGTAGAGCACCAAGCACAGTTACTCCAAGGCTATTATTAATCAATTACTGGAATGAGTTAGTCAACACACACACACAAAAAATAAACACAAGCAGCAATTGACTAGGAATGTGTTAATTTTGGGCTGGAAGAATGTCCTCAAGCATGTTTGTGCATACAAAAAAAAAATTGCTTCTTATGACATGAGAAGCGCGATAGCTTAGTCAGTAGAGCGGGGGTGACCAAGGTTCGATTCTCACTTGGTGCGCTAGTGCCATTTGGTAAAGCATTCATCCTCATTATCAAGTCCTTCGGAGAGGAACTTAAGCCGTCGGTCCTCTGGTTGCTTGCTATAACCACTCTCTCAAACCTATCTCTTAAATGAATCAAACTTTGTGTGTTTTACGATACAAGTGTACACATTGTGCCATTATTTTAATGCATTCGTCCATGCTAATCCTAAGATTGGTTAACCAAAGTGTACTCAATTTTGCATTAATCTGTATTTTTTGTTCAAAGTGATTAAAAACTCCACTGACATTAAAGGTTATGTAGGATATAACTTAAAGTTCTACTGATTAATCATCATTGTTACCTCCACTTAGAATTCATGGAGGAGTTAAACCTTTCTTTGATTTTTCTATCTCACTCAGGGCATGTGCAAAAAAAGCCCCTCATGATAATGAATGTTGGTGAAGAATGTACTATGAAATGCACAAATTCAATAAATAAAATTATATCAAATTACTATATGACTTCTAACTTGATCATGTGATAGTAATTGGACTTACCTGAAGTCTAATGAGTGCAGGGACTGGAGAGATTGAACCAATATCTGAGCCTCTTCACTTCTAACGAATGCTCCTTCTCTATAAAAAGCTCTACAAAATTAAGTGATAGGGGAAAAATGGAATGAATATACATGTACCCTCCTCCAAATGCAAAAAAAATTGTTTTGATACAATTATTATTCATCTTCAATGAACATTACCCATATGTATTTCTCAAACATGCTTTATCGAACAATTATTTTGTAAAAGAACATGTACATGTTTATATTGCATCATGTGTTTTCGAGCATTACAGAAATATAGAATTCAGAAATAAGTCATTGAAACAAACACAATGAAATAAAACATAAAAATAATCATAGATTTACATGGAAGAAAAAATAAAAGAATCTACAGATATCAACTGACAAAGATGCTAAAATTTTCAGTTTACCTAGATTCTATTTTTTTACAGTGTCTTGTGATTGCCAACACACATTGTGACTACACTAACAGAATATTGTGCTGTTATACCTCAGTGCTTTGTCATTCTGTAAAGCAATTGCAATGTGATCTCCAAGTTTTTTCTCCATTAGAGCCATCCGCAGCCATGCTCTGCCCTGTATATACAGTATAATTTAAAACAAAAGAAGCTTTGTTTAAGTCATATTTCATAATCTAAAAAAAAAAAACTTTCATATAATGCAAACATTGAAATATTTGAGGTACATTAATTGTGAGTTTAGTGCTTTGTGAAGCAAGTAGAAACTTTAAAATTCTCAAAATTATTTGCAGTTTCTAAACTAGAGCCATCTGAGCTAGTGGCAACTCAGTGGCAACTCAACAGTGCCACAGAAATCATAATATGCGTCAATATGGTTAAGCCGAAGCAGCAGCCGGGCACTGCAGTCTGTAACTTCACAAAATTGTCTGATTTCTTCCATAAATCTAAAATTAAAACAAGTGGAACGCCTCTGGCAGTCTCGCCTGCATTACGCAATTCGATATAGCAGCAGTGCTGCCTTTGAAAACATCTAATGAATTATTCACAGAAGAAAACACCAATATGATAATAAAATATTATGTCCATTGACCCAAAATGACCTTTGACCATGTGACCTAAGACATGCGCAAAACAATCATTCATACTTGATTACCCTTATGTCGATGTTTCATGAGCTAAATCCATAAATTTTCTAAGTTATGATGCCAATTGAAAGCATACTCCCAACACGGCCAGAGTTCATTGACCTATAAATGACCTTTGATCTTGGCCATGTTCCTGAAACGTGCACATGGTATTCAGGGATACATTGCTGCTCTTATGTTTGATGAACTAATTTCATGAACTATATCCATAAACTTCTAAAGTTATGATGACAGTTCCACAAATACCCCCAACATTACCAAAGTTTGTTGACCCTAAATGACCTTTGACTGTGGTCATGTGACCTGAAACTCGCACAGGATGTTCAAGGATACTTGATTGCTCATATGTCCAAGTTTCATGAACTAGATCCATAAACTTTTAAAGTTATGATGACAATTGCTCAAATAACCCCAACATGGCCAAAGTACATTGACCCTAAGTGACCTTTGATCTTAATCATGTGACCTGAAACTCAGGCAGGACCTTCAGTGATACACTATTACCTTTATGTCTAAGTTTTATGAACTACGTCCATATAATTTCGAAGTTATGACAACATTTTAAAAACTTAACCTTGGTTAAGATTTTGATATTGATTCCCCCAACATGGTCAGAAAAGCGGCGCCTATAGTCTCGCTCTGCTATGCAGGCGAGACAATAAGCATTGAAACTACATGTATGGCATTCAAAATACTGAAAGCGATTCCCATACAATTTCAGTAAATTAACGGGGCTAAAGTTCCACATCATTCAATAAATGGCTATATGAGTAACTGAATCATAAGTGAGTCAATAGAAAAACTTAATTCATTTCTAGAAATGAATGCAAATTAAAAAGGCGGAAAATACTCATACATGCAATATCTTACTTCATGTGTCTCAAAATAATGTAAAAAAAAAAATTGTCAATGTTCTCCAAATTCTCAGTACAACAATTACCTTTGCCTTGGGTGACCGCACCGACTCCATATGAGCCACATTACCAATGCAACCATCATGTGTATTACCGCAGACAACTCGGATGAAATGCCAAAAGTCACGGGGTTCCTCTAAACCAAACCATGTCACCTGACCTATACGTAAATAATAACAAAAAATATGAAATAAACATATGTCATGAAATATCATTTTAGTAATATGTATGTCATAGGATATAGTTATTGCATGCATGGTAAAATAAATTATCTTATTTGAAACAGTTTTCTTTCTTTTGCCCCTGATTTATTGATGAGTTTACTCTAAATTCAACACCAATGAACATTAGAACATATACCTATTGATGATAATGTAACTATTCATAGTTGCCCCACAAAACGGGGGAAATGGCATTATGATTTCATCTGAAGGTGTCAAACTTTAGTATGGTCAGAATTTGTAACCATGCCAATATGACAAGTAGAAAGTTGTTAAGAAATTTAAAAAGCATAGGGCACCAAACCACAATCTCTAATGAAATAGCTAATATTTCACCTATAGCAATCCAGGCCATATAATACTTATTGGCACAGATTGATAACACAGAAATGGGGGCGGATGGGGGGTAGGGGTACTTGGATTATGATTGGACGGGGGTGTGAGGCTCGGGGCTTGAAACCCTTACCCATTTCTAAGCGTCATTTGACCGTGAACAGGTACCCATGTCTAGGGATTTTTTCTCAAAATACAGACCCATGCTGCAAAATTATTTTTCCCACTACAGTTCCAAACCCCAAGACTACATGATATGAATATTCATGACTTGGGGTCTCGTACTCGTACTCTCGACTGGGACTAACATAGACATTTATGGGGCTTTTCCTGGGGATTCTTATTTTTCAGAAAAATAGCTATACCTAAGGATTTAACGACCAATTGAATCGGCTTATCCCTGTATGCAATATATATACGAGTACCCCCCCCCCCCCCCGGACAAAGAGACTATATCTGACAAACTTTGCAAACACTTTAATAGACAATGCAATATTTCAGGAAGGAATAATAGCTTTGTGTTCAAGAGTAACTTGTTTGCTAAGGCTTGATTCTCTGTACAATTCTTTTTGCAATTCCAAAAAGTTAAACTGAAATGAACCATGTTATGTATTGTGAAGAGGTATCACCATGAAGATCTCTTTACAATTAACTAAAGAAAAAATGTTTTTTGGAAAATCTCATGCTAACTTGAATTCAAGTTAGCATGAGATTTTCCAAATTTCGGGAGAATAGATTACTAGGTACAGTTTGAGACAGAGGGATGTGATTTCCAATAACCATTATGATTGAATACGTTAGGTAGAGATAGAAAGGAAATTACCTTTAAGTCTGTGACTAAGTATGTGCTCCATGATAGTAGCAAAATTCTTGAACTCAGGACAGGAGTCATCTGTTGCCTGGTATTGCGACTGAGCAATTAGTGCCTTTATTGACAATCTACATGTATTAACAGAATAATGAAGAAGATGAAATAGTGACTTGGGTAGAGGATTCTCCCCTATTACCCGCAGTGGTTCTAAGTTCTAACACTATTTTTCATCAAAATACCCAGCCTGAAATAGGGCTTGCCACGAGTCCAGAATGGATGTTGAGAGGGGACTACCTTTCCACTATCTAACACAGAGGGACCGAACACCCCCCCTTCTCTAACCCAGTGATAATCACTTCGGATTGAGTGTGCTGAGAGGATTGTCACTGGGTTAGAGAATGGGGGGGAGGAGTCAATCCCTCCATGTTAGCTTTGGGAAAGTTGCTGATTGAGAAGCAATTCACATCAGAGTAGACTATCATTAGAACAACTAGATTTTAGTATGAATTTTCTCACATTCAGCAATGAGTATACTACACTCTGTGAAAATATATAAACAGATCTGCAAAGTTCCCAGATATAAAATTTAACAAATATGGTACCTATTGAGTCTAATGCATAAAAAATGCATATTGATTATGTTCTTTTGTTGATAGTTATCGATATCGGCAAGATATTTTTGCATGATATCGACAGAGAATTTTCTCAATGATAACAGCCCCTAGTGTCATATAAACCAAATAATGAATGTTCTTTTCATTCATGGAATGGACAGAATAGTACTAGTCTAGGCTAGACCAAAAACTTCGGTCTCTATTATATTGGTTGTTCCACTGAACTCCATTGGCTTCACTCACCAATTACAGAGACCGAAGTTCTTACTCGATCTGTACAGGGACTCAATGGCCATATGTATATGTATTAAGTTCAGATAAACCAGAGAAGTGCGAGTTGCACGACAAACTCGCACGACAGCCAAAGGAAGTCACTGTTTTATGTCCTTTTAAGTAATTTTTTTCCTGTTTTGGTGCATTTCAGGCCAAAATAGAATGATTTGTATTTTGGTCCAGTTTTTTTTAAATATTTTTATGAAATAAAGACAAAAATCGATGAGCCCCGGCAGAGGGATTTTTCAATGTTAATCCCCTAATGGCGGCTGCACGATCGCGAGCCGTCTGTGTATGAGGAAAAATTTTAAATTTTTTAAAAATATTTAAAAACTCCTTGAAACAGACGGCTGCCAGCTATCTAAGTCTAACCTTGTTAGGCTAACTTAGGCCACTTGCTCACTGCAACCATTCTGTCTGTGGGGAATCTACAGGTAGGACTATGGTATGCCAATGCAGTACATAGCATACACTTTGAAAAATCATTAAAATTTCACATTTTTGACCAAAATTACTAATTCCAATACAGTCGCAATTTATTTTTCATTATTAACTTGGGAATAATTTTTGTATTCACCAAAACACTCAAAACCTTGAATTTTGGGCATATTTTTGTGTACGCCCTCTATTGGTGGAAAGTAATATAGCAAGAAAATTTTCCTTTTTCATTCTCTATTTTCAATCTAGAAAAAAAAATTATAAGTATCACATTCACTTAAGGGCCCAGTACGATGCTCTGTATTGGAAACTGACAGTGCCAAAAAATCAAGCATTTGCCCCAAAGAAAAAGAGAAAATAAGCCAAACATTGCCAACCTTACATTGCCACACATGGAGTAGTAACTAACAGAGAACAAGGTTATACTTATACCTAGCCTTGAGGACTCCGTGATGATATTGTAGCATAATGAGTTATACCTTTCAGATGTATCTCATAGTTAAATCGTAGAGGGCAATATTTTTATGTTGTGATATACTTTGCGATTATTGGAGAAGTACGTGAGTTCGCTGGGAGCTGCGGTGGCGTGCGGTTGTAAGATGTAAGCTCCGAATAAATCAAATTGAACTACCGTATATACTAAATATCTCCCAAGTTGCTTCATTTGCATGATTTAGGGTGAGTGATTGGGGGATCTGGTGTATTTCAGAGGAATGAGAGAGTGTACCACGTTGCACAATAGACTTTTGTGAGCAAACCTGCCCCAAAGAGATATAAAAGTGAGAAGCGTGGACCGGGTTCTGAAGACTGCACGACGGCAGAACGCTACCCCGACAGGGCCCGGTTACGCCACAATATTTTAAAATATTTTTACATATACTTTTTCATCGCGGAGCCTTGAAAACCTTCCCATAGACGCATAAGTGAGACCTTTACATCCGGATGGATGGATTTCCCTATGAAATTTGAACTTGATAATAAATAATATAATAATTATAAATACTTATAATCACTGAATATATATAATATATATATTAATTATTAATAATTATTATAATAATTATAAATATTTATAATCACGTATTAAATGTTATTATTTGTTAAATGATGATATTTATCTATATATTGTTCTTCAAAACGGCATTTTGTAACATCGCTAATCGAAGGTACGTCATAACGAAGTGGTTCAAGAGTCAAGCCTATTGTATTTGCTTTGTTTACAAAACAAATGGATCGAGGGATCTACACAAGATCGGTCTGGTAAGAAACCTCGAATTTTTCATCTTTTTACTTACACATTTTTTACACCTTCATACGCAGTAGGCGCACACACCAGCCCCATACACTCACTCTCCCGAAATGACAGGAGTGCTTGCCAGCGCCAGCAAAAACAAGTGCAACCAGCAGAGAGCACTGTAACTTGCCTGTAGTTGGATCCAAAATGAGCTCCAAATTAATGGGAATACATACGTTAATTTCTCTGGATGGTCATTTGAATTGGTATTCAATGCTGATATAACGATTGTGAGGAAAGATTGTGGAATATGAGTTATGACCGTGACGATGTTCGAGAATTAATCCTGATATGATGATCCATTTTTTTTATTTTAGACATAAGAGCATGCGATCGAAATAAATATGAATGTCTCAGATCGAGCTCTAAATTCATATAAATTATTATTGGATGTTAAATAATTACGATTTAATAAGATCTTATGGCCACACTAAAAAATATTGACGATGTCAGCAAAGTATGTTATGTTCATATGGAAGTATTAATAGTATTATACTGGCATTATTTTAATTCTTTTTCCATCTCTGGACGTCTCCGAGAAAAGAAGCACAATGCGCGTTCGATGACGTATGACATATTTTCCATTCATGAAATCAGAGCCCAAAGTTGGGCACAAACTAGCTTCAAATTGATGGAAAAAATATCAAACGCAATTTTCTCTGTTTTGTCACGTAAAATGTTATTATATGGTGATATTACGATCTTGAATAGAGTTTCTGCATGTTGACAATGTTCGAGTCGATTGTCATGTGATGTCCGTCATTGAAAATTGAAACGTTTCACATCAAGCTCTAAATTCATATTAATAATATGCAAATTATTGTTTAATATTACAAGTAAATAATGTTCTATGGTCATGATATTAATATCGTTCATGAAAGCAAGGTTTATTTTACGTTGATCGCATCAATTTTCTGGTTTGATTAAAGCACAGTACTGCGCATGCATGATCGATGGCGATGACTTCCATTCATGAATTCATCGTGCATATATTATCTCGGCACGAGCAGATGAGTAAGACTAGAACTATGATCGAAATAAACTTCAAATTAATGGTGAATAGGCATCATAATTACACAATCAGTTTCAATTTGGGGGGAAATCAAGTAAGTAGTAGTCAAGTTGGACATTACTGTTTATTTTCATGATTGTGTGAACCAAACGAATTGGCCAGCCGACCTATTTTTTTTTTCGATGCACCGATTTTGCAAAATCTGCACCTGTGCTCGATGACATTGATTTTAAAATTGATTCGACTCAGGCTTAATAATTAGGTGAACAAAATCTACACTATTGCGGTTTGAAGGCTTAAATAATAAATCGGGACAAATAACAAGGAAGGTCAGTTTCCCTTTTCGTCGTAAAAAGTCCAAAGCTACTTCTAAAATTACGTTTAAAAAAAAATTAATGCTGTCCCCTAATCAAGAAACCCAAGCACTTAAATGACATGTCTTGAAATACTTATTGGTGAATTATGGTAGTTTTTAGGTGAAAGTGTACCTTATTTTTAAAAGTTTGTTTTTCAGATGTTGACTTATTGTTGCACCACCATCTAATTACGTCACAAACTCTAGTAAATCATATTTTTATACAGTCAGTCCGCAAGCCCCTGTGTTAATGAGCAAATGAGCAAGATTTATCCAAGTCCTCTCGTGGCTGAATTCATGTCCCTGCAAAATCTCGTGAATTGTGAGACTTTCTTTCTCAAAGAATTTAACCACTTTCTCCCTGAGTAATATTGATTATTTTTGTACCATGGGCAAGAGTAAATGTTACCCTTTTATATTGGTCATTTCTTTTTAATGAAATATTTTGATAAATAAGTGATTTTTTTTCCTGAAAAGATGCATCAAACAGAATTTTCTTCCTCTGTTTTCACTTGCAAATTGTGCAACATTTTGTGTTTTAGGCACCAACATTATTTATATCATTAGAAAGCTCAAACTCTATACTTTCTTACAATGTCACTCTTGATATGTGGCATCTTTTAGATGGGTCAGCAGCCAGTTATTTCCATCAAGATGCAAGACGAGATTTCTGAAATTTCTGAGTAACATAAAATCCAGAGTTCTGATTGGCTGAATACTGTTTTCAAAACAAACAGGCGCGGGTAATTTGAAGAGATTACCACATGGTGAGTGTGACCTTGCAGAGGCCCAGTGTGGGGAACATTGGAATTTGCGTGGGCGTGTGGTCTCTATGACCAATCAGAGCGCAGTATTCTTGTTTTTGAGCTGCAAAATGTACTTGGCCTATGAAAAGCTGGCTGCTGACCCATCTAAAATACATCTTCTTATAAAAATTATATCATATTAAAGCTTAGATCTTCAGCTTTATCATGATTTAAAAATCATTTGTGCCCAAACAGAAATTAAGTGTGAAAACAACAACTTTTTTTGCATGAAAAAAAATATTTTGTTTTATGTTTTAGATCAAAAGTTTTTCCTATATTACAACATTCTTTTAAAAATCCAAACACATGACCTAAAAGAATGATTCTTCTTCTTTACAAAGATACCAAAAACATGAAATTTGGTCAATATTTAGAGCAGCAATGGCCGAATAAAAAGAGGTGTTTTGGTTCGCACCAAGCTCATTAACTATGCAAAAACCCTCTTGTCATGAATATCACTTGGATAAAAGAAGCTACTTTTTCAGGGCTTGCGGACTGACTGTATAAGCCTTAAAAACATAGCAGATGCACCAAAATACTATTAGTGGTGCTAGATGGGATATGAAGTATTGTCATTTTTTGTATCAATGGTGGCCAATTCGAATGTAATTTTAGGTGCGTTCTTCAATTTTTTTGACATAATGGACAACAGTGTATCCCTGTAATTCGCTTTCACCTATATCATTTGACCCTTGAAATCATGAGAAAGACACAAAAATGTCTCTATTAAGTATATGCACTTTGCAGCCAAATTTGTAAGAAATAGTAACTATTTTGTTAAGCCATCATGATTTTTTTGCAAAACTTCACCACTGATAAACCTTGAAATTTATCCAATGTAATTTTTCTCTCTGGAACCATTATTTTTCATAATATGAAAAATGATGGTTTTTATATTTTATTTTTTTCTCGGTAGACCCCAAAAGTTATTTCTACCAGGTGGATATGATATGAATTTGGACCATTTCAAAGTCACATTATCCATTATAGATGCCATTTTGGAAGGTCATCTGACACACTCACTATCTTGGAAACATGTCCTGATTCATTATTTGCCTTGAAAGCTTTTTGATGATTTACTTTAATTTTTGGAGTTGATGGTACGACTGCCGTTTTGGACGCCAAGTTGGATTTCCAGGTATACTTGACAACTTTGTGTTACTATAACCTGTCTCACTAGACTTTGTTTAATCCTAAGTTTCATGAAATAGAAATCTATACCCTAAATTTATTCAGATACATTATGTTTGCAACCCTGGGTATAAAAAAAGAAGGCATAAACCCCAATGTCTGAAATATTATCACCCATAATGGGAAACTGCATTCAAAATACCGCCATTTTTTTTTGGCCGATTTGAGGGTGGAAACATCGTAATCAAGTTTGGCAAACAGCATTTTTGGATTCAGCACTCCTGAATTCAATCAGCATTAACACAAAACTCAAAAGCACTTTTTCTGAGCACAATTTTTAAAATCTGGACCGGACTATAATCTATATTATAATTAAAGGAGAATGAAACCCTTGAAACCAGCTGAATCCATATCAAAGAGAAAAATCAAAGAAACATATTGTTGAAAGTTTGAGGAAGATTGAATGAATAATAAGAATAATAAGTTATGAGCATTTGAATATTGAGATCACTAATGCCATGTAGATCCTCCCGTTGGCAATGCGACCAAGATCTGTGAGGTCACACACGTACAACTCCCTCATTACTTTAGTACTTATTTCACTTATATTCTCACTTTTATAGAGTCTATCACAAGGTGAGGTGTTCTCTTTATGAGAGGACAAGTACAGAGGTTTCACAACATTATATCATTGATGAATCATTTGTCATATGATTAGAATGAGCAAAAAGAGATGTTTTGGGGTATATTTTCAGTGTCCAAAAGGGGAGAGTTGTTCATCTGTGACATCATAGATCTTGGTCGCATTGCCAATGGGAGGATCTCCATAGCATTAGTGATCTCGACATTCAAATGCTCATAACTCTTCTATTGCTAGTCCTATTTTACTCAAACTTTTGTTGATCTTATTCTTTGATTTTTCTGCTTTCACAAAAGCTAACTTGCTCCAAGAGTTTCATTCTCCTTTAATAAATACTATTCAGTGAAAGATGAACATGATGAAATGAATGATCCATTCAACTCGGCTACACCTTGTTGAATGGATCATTTCATCTTTCACATCATGAAGTATTCTGTCCATTGCACTCATAAACATTAATTATTTGTATGGTAGTGTATCCTATTGCCGGACACCTTTATTTCAGTGCTTTAAAAATGACAACTAGAGGAAATACAATCAAGAAAAATTCGCACTTGCTATTCCAAATTTTATGAAAATTATTAATATGATAAAATTATTTTATATTTACCAACCATTTTCTTTGCATCGCACTTGCCGCATACCCCTCCACGAAAAACTATTATTTTCGTGCGCGACAAATTACATCATGATTCCGGACGCGCTCCGGACGGGTAAAGATATCCTGGCTTGATTATAATGATGTGAGAGTAAATTTCAGTGATTTATTTCTTGTTATATCATATCATGAATAAATTCTAACTTTTTGTTTGCTTTTTTTATATCGAATCTGAGCAGATGTTGGTAATAAATTCGTGTTTGATAACTTAATTTATTTTTTATTTTTTGGTTAGCTGCATGTTTCATGGCACTTTCCAGTGCTCGTTCGTATCGTGACGCTCATCAAGTTCTATCGATGCGCAGCCGATCGTCGACGGCTCTACTCACGGTAAACCTCGCGCACGGTACCTTGAGAACTAGCCGTCGACGATCACCCACAATACACCTCACCTCATCATTCGATCGAAGGAGCCGACGAGATTGAAATTCGGCAAATCAGGCCCATATTTCCGTTAGAAAATATATCAATTCATTCAATTGTTAATGCAAAACTATGTTATATGATATTTTAAGCATTTTCTGTCATTTTAGAGATAAATAAGGTAGAAATTTGATTTTTTCGCCTTGTTTTTGCATTGATCTGTGAAAATGAATTGCGGAAGTCTTACAGTACGAAATTGTTTTCGAACGCATTTTCGCGTCCGGAATCACAATAGTGTCCGGTAATACAATACGTGACTATATACTAGTATAGGCCTAGATAGTTACTAGTGCACTTTCGCACCGCCCGACAAAATCAATTTCATAGCCATCTCCCGCCGCAGCTGGCGCGGGGAACGCTGGGGAAGTGCTTCCCTTCGTCGGACACGACGGGTGCGGAAGTGCACGAGCAACGACTAAGGTTTTTAGTTAGGCTCCATTAATATTACCGACAAACACAAAGTAGATTCTGTCGATGGACTGACATCTGCCGTTTGATTTCATCCATTCTTTTACTGGTTGGTATGCTCATATTGGAATTGTAGATTTAAAAACAAGCTCATTCCGATCAACGACCGTCGTCTTCTCGCGTCGATACGTGCTCTTATCCGAGCCGTGTAGTCTGCAGGCACAGACCCTGATTGAAACTTTGATCAGCAAGTGTGTCTCCACACAAAGACTAGTACATACAAAAACTTCCGAGATCAACAACCTTATCGTTTTCGGGAAGTAATCCACCTATTGTTTGCTGATATCTTATTCCTCAGTTTTTTGTTTCGTATGTATTCAAATGTGTTTTTTTTCTTTCATAGAAAAAAGGAATTAAAAGAAATAAAAAAATTATTAAAAAAAATAATAATACTAAAGAAAATTGCTACCCTACTTTTCATACAGCGTGTGGCAAAAATAGTCAATCATGACTTATTGTCAAATAAAAACAAGGAATGGAATGGAATGAATGCTGTTTCACCTCTCACTTGCTTCACTTTTTCCTCCATTTATTGTTTATTCTTTTTGTCTTTACAGTTCCGCTCCTTTTCATCTTTCTTCTTCGTCTTCTCCCTTTTTTTTCTCTCTCTTCTGCCCCCGGGCCCCCTGTAGGCCTATATGCACCGCTAATAGGGGGCCTGTGGCAGCTGCGTCCCAGGGTCCACCAATATCGTTATCCACTTTCCTTATAATCTATCTAATTCGGTACAAGAGGAATCAAGATTAGGCCCCTAGATTTACAATTTCGTGACAAAAATCAACAACTTATTTTTTTTTCTGTTCCAGGGGGGCGAGGGGCCCAGCCCCCCCCCCCCCCTATTGGCGGAGCAAAAAAAAGAAAAAAAGGAAAGAAAGGAAAAAAAAAGGAAAAGAGAGGAGAAAAAGAGAAGAGGAGGAAGACGACTGAATAAAAAAGATTAAAATGAGGGGGAGACTTGAAAATAATAAAGAATCTTTCATGTCACTGCATGTATAAAAATTTTCCTCGCGCTTCGCGTTCGCATTGCTTGTTAGGTGATTTGCATAACTTGTTCAATATATATGGAGCTTAAATATTAAGTTTGGAAGTCATACAAAACATATTTCACCTCGGAAATCGGACTTTCATTATTTTTGTGTCATTTACAAATGGATTTTTTTTTAAATTGCTCTGTAAATAATAATTTGATTGGCGAGTTATGCATGTGTCAATATTAATTACACAACAAACTACTTAAAATCCCCTTTTCGTGACAGTTCATCAAAAATTTGGGCTCACAATTTGCACTCGCATTAATATCAGCGCCCTCATTATGCATTTAAGATATCAATTTAGCAATTACATATTGTCCCTCTTGTTTTATCTCGCGCTTAATTAGCAAGAGGAATAGAAAGATAGTCATCATTTTAATATGTTGACATGTCCTAAGGATGTTCCGGTCGTATGTCAAAACTCAAAGTAATAATAATGAAAAATATCAGCTCTTTATTAAAGGAGAATGAAACCCTTGAAACCAGCTGAATCCATATCAAAGAGAAAAATCAAAGAAACATATTGTTGAAAGTTTGAGGAAGATTGAATGAATAATAAGAAAGTTATGAGCATTTGAATATTGAGATCACTAATGCCATGTAGATCCTCCTGTTGGCAATGCGACCAAGATCAGTGATGTCACACACGTACAACTCCCTCATTACTTTAGTACTAATTTCACTTATATTCTCACTTTTATAGAGTCTATCACAAGGTGCAGGTGTTCTCTTTATGAGATGACAAGAACAGAGGTTTCACAACATTATATCATTGATGAATCGTTTGTCATATGATTAGAATGAGCAAAAAGAGATGTTTTGGGATATATTTTCAGTGTCCAAAAGGGGAGAGTTGTTCATCTGTGACATCATAGACATCTGTGACATCAAATGCTCATAACTCTTCTATTGCTAGTCCTATTTTACTCAAACTTTTGTTGATCTTATTCTTTGATTTTTCTGCTTTCACAAAAGCTAACTTGCTCCAAGAGTTTCATTCTCCTTTAAAGGGGAATCCAGCTTTGGCCATAAAATGTTGTGTTGGGAAGGAGATAAATAAACCAAACAGAATAGTGAAAGTTTGAAAGAAATCGGACAAGCAATAAGCAAGGTTATAGCTGCTTTAAAATTGAGATCACTAGTAGTATGTAGCTTTCAAATTGGCAACTGGGTAAGTAAATTATGTCAAGGGGCAAGGACAATTATTTCCCATAGGCCATGGTACTTTATTATCAGGGATTTGTGGTTTTCTCCTAAGTATGCCCATTCCCCTGGGGCAGTAATCTAAATATAACCCAGGTAGTATATTGTTTTATGTCCCCATGAAAGAAAAATATAATTTGAAATAAAACTTTTGGGGAAAATGACATTTTAGCCATAATATGTATTGGAGTACATGGAAGAGTAGTCCTTGCCTTACATCACTATATGACATCCCATATGAGGCCAATTTGAAGTCTCCATGAGTATAGTGATTACCAATATTTACAACTATAAAAAAAATCATAACTTTCTTGTTGTTTGTCCAATATTGTTCAAACTTTCACCTATCAACTTGTCTGATTTTTCTTTTTCTTATAAAAACAAGTTTTTATTTGGGTTGGATTCCCCTTTAAGTGTAATCCATTTCCACCTCACAATTTTCCTACAATTAAAGTGCTTGAAATATAAAGCTGAAATTGACCCTTTTTAGATCAAAATATCCAATATTTTGATTTTCATTATAAAAGATGTATTTAGAATGCCTAGATTCTAGGATTAAATCTAAAGATCCCCTATTACTCATCTTTTTCATGATTTACAAAACATGAATAGAGTGTCCCGTTTTTAGGTCTAAATCTCGAATTTTTCATCAATTGTTTAGTTATTATAGCTATCCTGTTCACGATTACAAATATGGATAAAAATATTCCATTCTTTATGAAGAAATGTCAAAAATTTTCAGCTCGCGCTTCGCACTCGCATTATTTGATTGTTGAAATATGTAACGTCTTCATGGCTAACTGCAAAGTAGTATAAGCCTATACCTTTTCGATCAGTTCAAAACGTGTATAAAAAAATTTCTGCTCGCGCTTCGCGTTCGTAGTAATTATTAAGCTGCATACACATCCTTTTCAGGATATCAAACATAGAATGTTCAAATTTTAGGAAAAATACTTAAAATAAAAAAAAAATTGCTCGCGCTTCGCGCTTGCATTATATAAATAAGGTTTATGATATTATATATTTATGTTGATTTATAAGAATAAAGCTAAGAAGTAACTATATATATATATATTTATATATATATATATATATAAATACATATATATAAACATTGAGCCTTCTGAGCAATGTTTGTGATCTTGAACAAGATGCGTATGTAACTACCGCGAGCGCGAAGCGCGAGCATGATTTTTTAATACGTTCTGGGCCTGAAAAGGGACATGTTAAGGATTGTTTGCAGTTCCCCATGAAGAGAAAACATAATTCAACAATCAAATGATGCGAGCGCGAAGCGCAAGCAGAAAAAAATTGTCATTCCGACCTAAAAACTGGAAATTCTTGGCACTTTTTGTAATCATGAACAAGATAGGTATATAACTAAATAATTGATGCAAGCTCGAAGCGCGAGCGGGAAAAAATTGACAGACCTAAATAATGGGACACTCTATTAATGTTTTGTAAATCATGAAAAGGATGGGTAATTGGGAACCTTCCTACATTAATAGTGCGACCTGGATTCTGGGCATTCCAAATTCATTTCCTTTATTATGAAATTTATGCACTATTTCAAGCACTGTTTAGGGAAATTGTGAAGTGGAAATGGACCGCAATGAATAAATGGTACGAGCGCTGATATATTATTAGTGTTATTTTGATTTAGGAACGGGATATTTTAAAGACATAATGTCATGAAAATGATGACTATCTTCCTATTCCTCTTTTATAAGCTCGAGATGAAACTTGTTGATATTCCAATCTGAAAAAGGGACAATTTGATCATTAGAAATTCGTGGATATATCATTATAATATTTATTAATCCAATAAACCTATAATAAGAGCGCAAAATTTGTTGATATTAAAAGGCCTGGGGCGGTATTCTGAGGTCATTTTATCTTTAAAATATTTTATTTTATCTCTTAAAATGAAATTGGTATTCTGAGATGACATTTTATCTCTCAGATTAAATTTACAATTTTATCTTGCGTATAAATTTTATCTTGCGTATCTATGATGATACGCAACAGAGCAGTGGCTGCGTAGACATACCCATCGCGTATCTGGCCATTGCAACGCGGGTAATGTGCTTGCGCCCAAGTTACTTTGAAGAAAAAATAAAATAAACTTAAAAGAGGGTAGGGGCTATTTTATCTCCGCGACGTTGATTTCGTCAATATTTTTAAGTGAATTAACTCCAAATGTTGGCATGAAAATTAAGAAAAATTATATATTCATTGAGAACAACACCTTAAAGTTATTCCTGTACAATCAGGAAGCATTTCATAAGACTTTTCTTGACTAATATTGTCTTTGAAATGATGCTTGAAAAGATGCGATATAGACTTCGAAAAAAAGATGAGAGTATTGCCATTTTTGTTAAAAAGAAATCTCTGTAAAGACGCGCAAGCGTATAGTGCAAGCGTATTGAAGTCAATAATTTGACGCAATCTCACTCATTCGCCACACCTCCTAGCGGAATGGATTTCCATTGGTTGAGTGATATGAGAGAGCTATAAAAGCGTGTTTCTTATTGGATATTGATTACAAAATAGGTGTGTCTTACAGAGATAAAATGAAGATAAAATTGTTCTCAGAATATCAATTCGGAGAGATTTTAAGAGTATTTTATCTCACTGATTTTAACGGAGATAAAATATTTTATTTTATCTGAGATAAAATGGATCTCAGAATACCACCCCTGAAAACTAGACACTTTAAGCATGTTAAGCACTTGTCATGCTTGTATACCTATAAATAGGATGCATGGGTTAATATATTTTCAACAATCGATGCGAGCGCAAATCTCGAGCCAAAATTTTTGATCAACTGTCATGGAAAGTATTTTTTTTTAAAGTAGTTAATAAGAATTAATTTATAGATGTACAGATAACTCACGTGGATCCGCCTATTGAAAAGGGGGTTTGGCATTTTCTTGTTTATATCCATTCATTTGGCAGAAAAGAATTCTATGCCTATATGATGGGATTCCTGCATAAATGCAGGGCCTATATATACCTTAACAAAAGTTGCAATGATAAGATGGACTCGCGCGGAGCGCCCGGAGAAATCATGATTTGTACTGTACTATAAATATAAAAACTAAATTTTATATTGGACGTGTTTGGTTACTTTTCTGATTTCTGTGTAACAATTTTATTCTATTTTTGCACTTACGGAATTATTTGGGGGGGGGGGGGGCAAAAAGATATGCTTGCCACCCCAATCTGTTCTTGGGTGGGGCGATCGCCCCCCCCCCTTGCCCACCCAGGATCGACGCCTCAGATCAGTACAGTCTTATAGCATCTGAGGGTCATTATCAACGAACGTAGAGGGCAGCAACACACAAGCGTGTTGCTCTAAGGAAGGTCAACTCCGCTCGAATTCTGTGACCACTCTAAAAAATAAGGTGGGGTTTTGGGAAATTTGTCGAGTTGATTTTTTTTCATTTGTTAATTTCAAATATTTTTTAATGAACAATTATTAGATCGGTTATTCTGGGTATAAATATTAAAGATATTACTTTTATTTTTAAAGAAAATATTTAGCTTAAATAATCATGATTTTGACATTTTTCCTCATTTTGGAATATTAAGTCTATGACGAGGATACCTCATATCTCTTATTTTCTTCTGCTGAATTTCGCTGCACCACTAATAAATGCATAGACAACCACCGTAATAATCGAGGTCATTTTTCTGGCCTGGGTGCGCCGAGTCTGGCCCGGTCGCGCAGCTAGCTTGTGACGTTGATGATGCGCTGGGGCTTCAGGCGACTCGTCATAGACCTTCTAGCAACATAGACAATGACGTCCAATATGCCTAGTCTGATTTGAAGTGCAATTGCTTCAGGGCTGATGTTTATCAACGATTATTGTTCAAGGTTAGATTTCAAATTTTTAATTTCATTCGACTTTTAAATCTATAAATCTGAAATAAAGGCGCTGTTTCCCCGAAATCCGGGTCTAAATTTCAACTTCGAGTCCGAGACTATGGACGGCGAAAAAACCCATGCATCGGATGCATTGCATTGGCTGCGCGCTGCGCTGCAGCTGCACTGTGATGATGGGTTCAGCGAAGAGCTCAGAGAAAATAAGGTGGTCATATTCAATCCCGAAATGCTTTGCGAGTGGTCACAAAATCGTCTCGACGCGAATCACCTAATACAGCCGTCTGGTGAAATCGCTGATAACAACAATCACCTATTTGGTAATGATTTAGTTTCTAAAACTTATATTTGTAAAGTTTTAAATATCAACGTACGTTTTTTAAATGTATGTATATTCTCCAACATAATTTTTTAATGTTATCTTTGATATCGTTGTAGTCATATTCTTTCATATTGTTTTCGTGATCGCTACTAATTTGTTGTTGTATTGGATCGGCGTATGATTTCGTTGGCATAAATGATAAAATATGCGCGTACCTCAGCTGCATGCGCGTATCGAGTTGACCTTCCTTAGAGCAACACGCTTGTGTGTTGCTGCCCTCTACGTTCGTTGGTCATTATCTATTCCTTTTTTCAGGGCTTGCATGCAATCATGTTTGACCTCTGTTCAGTAACCCGGATCTCGATGGTTGTTCGCTCTGCATGAAGAGATCCTATATTTCACAGAGAGACATCTCACAAGCACAAGCGTAGCATGATATATAATTTCTTTTGGATAGTGGTAGGCTATTTACAGGGGAAAATTCTGTAACATCTCCCGGCGATCAGGGCCCTTGGAACGATTTTTTTACAGGGGGTGCTGGTTTAAATATTTGACAAGCAAATAAAAAAAGTTCACAACAAGATGAAGGTGCGCGATCTTAGTCTTGGTTGAATGCTTCTATTTCACATACATACGTGCTGCCAATGCATGGTGAATATACCCATGCAACATGCACCCTAGCTTGCCTAGGTAAATCTTGGGGGTGCTTTACAGCATTATTTTGTTCCGTATTAGTTAAAAAAGGAACTTCATAATTTGTATCACATTTTTTTTACCAGTAGGCAAACACAAATAGCTGTTTTGAAAAAAAAAAGTTACTTCAAAAACCGGGTCGAAAACCCACCCCCTGGATCGCCGCCTTAGAACTCCATATGATTCATTAATTTGTCGTTTATTCTCACGGCATTATCTTCTTACGCTCGCTCAACGTACAAAAATCAGTTGACAACAAACAATGAAGTATATTAACTCAGTAAGAAAATAATATAGCTTAATTTCTTCATGATATCCCGGGGTGTTGTGGCGTACGTGCGCCTGTAATCCAATTAGCTGCGGGGAAGTTACAAATTGATACAGAGGTTCGGGGTTCGAGCCCTGGTCACGTCTTTCGGATGGTGACGTTAAAGGTCGGTCCCATGCAGACGTAATATTTGATTGATGCACGTCTGACAAAACTCAAATACACACACCACTGACAATTAAGCGGGCTGGTCTTGCACGATATAGTAGCTATATAGCTCTCTTTCCTTTAATTTTCTAACTCATAGATTCAACAAAGAAATTATTCTGTTTTGGAGAGCGAAAGGAAAGAAAATAACAAGGCTACTGACTATATATATATCGATCGAGAAGAAAAGGGGGAAAGTCGTTCATTTTAGCTTGGTGGTTTCCAATATGACTACCCCCCCCCCCCGTTCATTTTTGGCAAGAGAAAAAACTATACAAATAGAAAATTGATAAAGCCATAGACCGATGGCCAGGCCGCCAGGGATATGACCAAAAGGAAATTATATACTGGTTCCGATTGACGGTTAATCTCCCACCAGGTATTTCCAAATATAAAAAAACATCATTATAATGTAGATATGATTAGAATTTTGTGATCAGTTTTTAATCTGCATATTATAATCACACGTGTATAGGCGGCGTACCGGTACCATGCAGTTGTTGTGTGTCCGGACGATCAATTTTAGAAATTAAGTCATTTGGAACAATTTACAAGGGAAGTTTTATCAATTTTTAGTACAAAATGTCAGGAAATATTATAAAGAACCAAATAGAAGATGATTACAACTATTGATCTCGTATTTTTAGTGTAATCCAAAGACAAAAAAGAAGGCTTCAAAAATATAAAGTGTCCGGACACCCGACCCCCCATCCTACTATTATTTTGGGAATGATCTGACCCCGGGGATGGGGGATCTTGAACTGATACTGTACGCAAAATGAAAAGTATAAGCGCACTCCTGTTCATGACAAAAAAAAATGCACTGGCATAATGTAATTTTGGTTATCTCAAGTTATTATTTGAAACAAAGTATTAAAACTTCAGTCCAACAACCTCCCCGTCACCCCCCCCCCCCCCCCCCCCGCCTTCCCTCGATCTGCCGCGCGCGTCGGGCTGCCTACATCTCTGCCCAGTAAAATCTCGGCGCGGATATAGCGCTTCGGCCGGCTATATATATACATGTATGCTGTTGATCTGACAAAGAATTGGCTCTCTCTCGAATGTACGCTCTTTGCTGCTCGCCCCGATCCTTGCGAACCCCGGCGAAAGCTTAGGAATTTCCTATAAATTTAGGCCTAAAATGGGAAATAATATTCTTCAGGACTGAGAAAAATGATCTGAATATTTATTGATACTTTTCTATGGCGAAGGAGACAAAAGAAATCGAGTAAGTCAATAGAAAAGTAAATCTCAACGTAAAATATTCCGAAAATATTGCGGGGAAATATTGTGAGACTGAGACTGAGTGAGTGTGTGAGGCCGAAGCTATACCGGTATATGACCGAAGCCGAAGCCGAAGGCGACCGTACCGCGTAGACTCCCAAGTCCAACCAAAGAAAATACGACCAGCCCGTCTGGCGCCCCAGATAGCCTGGACCAGGCTGGAGGCTTCTGGAGAGTAATACCTTGGTCACATTTGTTCTACGGCGGCCATACGGCGAGTCGAAAACAGTCGTTTTATTCTTTTTTATTCAAACCACCTACCGGTATATGTAGCTGGTACAAAAAAAATGTTAAAACGGCTGTTTTCGACTCGCCGTACGGCCGCCGTAGAACAAATGTGACCAAGGACAGGTATTAAAGTATGGCAAGTTCCTCCAAGTCTGCGCAGTCCCCCTTTTCTGCGCACACGCGTATCTGCGCGATTCTAGTTAAAGAAGATATGCAACGAGCACGAACTTTACACATGCAATGCATAGACAGGTATTCATTAAAAAATGGTGGAAAAATAATAAATTTAGGGCATTTCATGTTGCGACCTCAAAATGCAGCCTGTGTCATCAAAATCCCTGAATCGTGTGCAAAGTGAATGAGTGCGCAGACATGGGGTACCATATTTTTTTTTCAATCTGAAAATGACTGCCCGAGGTTTTTTCAAGAAAATCCTTTATTTTCTTTCATTTTTAATGAGAAATTTGGTACACTTACTCTTGATAATATAACAATATAAGGAACATTATTAAGTGAAAGATTTTGTGAAATATGAAGAAATTCATGTTAAATCTTAACTCGAATTGTTAGGTGCGCAGACTTGGGGCCCACCATCATATATTACTCTCCATGAAGCCTGGGTCGGGATACCATACTATCAGTAGAGGCGCACGGCCAATATTGGAGACTGTCTCCAATGTGGGAGATTATCTCCAATATCAGACTCTTCAGAGACTTTTGTAAAGAATTTGGGTATCCAATTTCAGAGTCTTCAGTTTTGGAGATCAATTTCCTTTGTTTACATTTGCTGCAAAAGGATTACCTTGGCGGCAAATAAAAATGTGATAAGCAGATTCCTCATGAAAAATTACCCCTTTTCACCGTCTACTTTAAAAATTCACCGTCTACTTTTGTTTTGATAAGGATTTTTGTTGTCAATCACACACAAAAGAAATGGGCTTCTGACCTCAGTGAGACAAAATTTTGGGTGGAAAAAATCATTTTTTTGTTGGTGTTGTTTCTTTTGTCCTTTTGCAAAGCGGGGGCCCGTTTCTCAACACATGGACAAGTTAGTCATATCTTTATCCACCAACCACGGAGTTAGTTCCAATCTTACTAAACCTGTTTCTCGAAAGGCTTCCTAACTAGAATGCCTTGATATCGATACTATCGGTAAAAAGAGCAGACGAGACGTAGCCTTAGTCACAAAATAGCATAATTTTCAAAAAGAAAAATTATGACAAAATTGTAAATATTATGATGAATTGGGAAATAAATCTTTTCAAAATAATAGCACAGGTGAATTATGCATCATACATACTTAGACCATGAAGACTGGAGCATTCAATTGGAGAGAAAATTAAATTATGAATAATTCATTTCATGACTAAAAAATCACTTGTGGACGTTGAGATGGGTACCCCCGGGAGACCCAAATTTAATAGTTTACGAAAGTAAACCATAACGGTTTTCTTTGTAAAATGATGATAATTATACGGACTTTTACGATTCCAAACGTCATCAAAATATAGTTTAACGAAACATTTTTAATCATTGATACCAAAATATACGATATTGGACAAATTATATGCATAAATTAGAGATAGAATTCATCCAACTATTAATAGGGGTCTGAAAACAACAAATGCTAGTTCAGTTATGGATGGTCTGACGTAGAATCTTTATCGATTAAATCATTTTACTATTTCAAAATGAATGGTTTTGTGGCGTTTACCAACAGTTTTTATAGTTTCTTTGTATTACAATTATCATTGAATGCATTAACCCACTTGTTTTGCGATGTAATTTCAACCTGTATGATTGATTAAGTAAGATTATAATTGTAAAATTTCTAGGCACTTTCGCATGTCATAGTCTACCCACGTAATGCCACTACGTCATTAAGAAAGAAGTTAAGACAGGTTCGGAGGTGTCATAAATATTTAGTGAGGTTGTTGTACCCGATCTTGGTAAAGAGGGCTTCTTGAAACGGTTAGCGGACAAGTAGCTCACTATCTCCGATTTAGTCAAGAAGTTAGACTTATGACGGTGTTGAGAAACGGGCCCCAAGTCTCCAATGTGGGAGATTGTCTCCCCTATTGGAGAGAGTCTCCCATATTGGCCGTGCGCCTCTACTGACTATAGCTCCCTATATACCGTAGGTTTTCCCACGGTGAAACTAACATTTAGACCTAAACTAAATCACGCATTTTACTTTTAGTTTTGAGCCCAAACGTACATGGGATGGGCCAAAAGCCCAAAACACAATATTTACCCCCCCAATTTTATAACGTTCCATATATTTATTCAATAAATACATGTAGACTCTAGTAGTAAATTTGAAAAATAATTAAGAGCAGGATCCCGTTTATTTACCCATGTCTGTTTACGTCGCCATCTTGCCGTCTTTGTTATCGATAAGAATAAGATACCACACGCATGTACTGTATAGCTGCCAACTTACGACTTAGATTTAAAAAAACACTTGCATTGGCCGATAAATATCATGAATCGTAAAATACTTGCATCGGTCGATAAATATCATAAAGCACTTTATGATATTTATCGACCGGTGCTACCTCAAGTGATGTTCGTGCAGGCTCCACTCCACTTCACTACCGCTACACTACACTCCACGTACCCGAACATCAAGCCCCTTAACTCGCTCCGATACTCCGAGTGACAAAGGTGGGTTTTTATGGGGGGAAAATATAAAATTCATGCAACATCACGATCTTTAAAAACAATTAAAACTAATATTCTTACTTTACACAAAGTTTCACTTTTCCATGCTTCTATCAGTCTCAAAATTGGTGATTTAGAGCCAACATGGAGTTCCTCACACGTATTAATAATTCGCTGCAGATTTCAAAACATTGCATGCGCGAGGGTCCGAGCTCAGACCCTCGTGCATGCGATATTTGAAATCGGCAGACGTTCTGTCCATTCTAACACAATAATTTTCATACTCGTAAAAGGCAGAGATTTAACCTCAAATTGAAATTTTCAAGTGCAAGATTACATAATGATTTACGTGTACCTCTATAGATTGTCATTTTCATAGATGATCTATTTCTCAAAATGAGAAGTAAAGATAGGTCTACAATCAATCTAACTATATGTAGCTGCAATATATAGAAAACCTGGCGAAAAACGACCACTATTTACAATTATAGTCATGCAAAATTATGAAAACGTAATAACGCAAGAATGGAAATTTCTATTTCCAACGCCATTTTGATGATGTCATGATAAAATTGAGGGTCAAGTGAGACATGAAATCATATCTATGGTTCATACTTTATCTGAATATGAAAGAAAAATTGGGGGTCAATGAACTTTTTGAAGAGTTATAATGAAATTTGTATAGGCATGTTTTTGCACATATTTGGCCTATTGTGAGCCTGCATGTATGATGCAAACTTTGATGCAGTGTTGTAGTCAAGGCTCAAACCTCCAAGGCCAAGGCCAAGGCTTTAATACCCAAGGCCAAGGCTTCAATACCCAAGGCTGAGGCCAAGGCATGGAAACCAAAGGCCAAGGCTAAGGCCTAAAAACCTCAAGGCCAAGGCATTTCAATCTTTCAATATATGGAACAATGAGAGAACAATGCTTATCACTGTTAAAAGGGCATCCTTGCGAGATGCTGCCAGCACGAATCACGAGCTCAAACTTCTGGACATTTTGTGTAATAAGAAATGAAATTTAAATATTCCGAGCTGTTTTTGTAATCATGAAAAAGATGTGCATCTTACTAAAGAATTAACGCGAGCGAGAAGCGCAGCTGAAATTTTTACTGACCAGAAAAGGAAGCTGTTCTTGGACTGCATTTAGTGACTCATAAATAGGATACATAAACTCACCAATCAAATAATGCGAGCGCAAAGCGCGAGTTCAAAAATTTGTGATATTCCAACCTGAAAACTGGACATTCTAAGCATATTTTTTGTGTAAATGGAATGAGAACCTTAAAAAATTTATGTGAGCATGATCCAAAATTTGGTGATTTTGGAACCTAAAATGTATTGTTTTTAATATTACAAAAAAGGTATTTCTTTTTTAAACAGGGCATATTCAATTTTGAAAAAAGGGCTTTTTCGATTTTGAAAAACAGCATTTTTTCCTACAGAGAATTTTTTTTGGGGGGGGGGCAAGAGAGCACAAAGCGCAAGTTGAAATTTTCAAATGCTGAGCTGAAAATTAATCATTTTTAGGACTCTTGTCAGTTTTCATGTTTTTTTCTGCTTACAACCACTTAAATTTCAATTCTCATTTCTTGTATCTTCTCCACTTATTTCACCTAAAAAAACGGAATAAAGAATACTAACAAAATAAAGTTATATTCAAAAGGATATAAAATAAACGGGGCGCACTCCATACCATTAGTCGGGGGAGGGTAAATCCTAATTATTTCTTGAAACAATAAAGTAGAGTTCTCTATATTAGACCACACTGACAAAACAAATATTTTGTTTGTTTCCTTGAAACTGTAGTGAAATGAAATTCACTGTCGAACCATTATGATTAAATTTAAGTAACCCTTTTTTTTACTTTGTTTTGTCAATCTGAGACACTAGACCCAAATCAAAATATAAACAATTTAATTAGATATACTGCCTATCAACATATTAACTGATTTTGCAGTTTATTTTGCCTAACCAGCCTCCCCCTTCTCTTCTCTATCTCCATTCCTCTTTCTCGCCTGTTTAATAAATATCAGACCCCCCCCCCCCAGAAAAAAAGAGAGAGACAAGAAGTTCCATCACCTAGAATAAACTTATTAAAGGAAAGGATTTAAATGTGATATCATTTTTTAACATATTGTCACAATATATCACAAAATTAGCTTTTCTAATAGTAAAAGATGAAAAATTGTGCTTGCTTGCTCGCTTCAATCGCTCTCACCTTTTTGGGAGCAGAAATTTTGCTCTGTATGCCATGCTTGGTCCCTCAAAATTTTTGGCTCATCATGCCATTGTCTACCTGCCAACCATTCCGATTTTGGCGGAATTATACAGATTTTTGGACCTCCATTCCGAATTCCGAATTTTAAAACCAAAATTCCGATTTTTGGGTTACCCGGTAATCAATTTAGTGTTGAAATTATTGAAACGGCTGTATGATGCGACTAACGCATGCACGGCTGTAAGATGCGACTAACGCATAAACGACTAGAGCGCACGGCTATGCAAATACACAGTAAACGGCGCGCAAACACTGCTATAAGTGCACAGTTCCATTGCAAATGCATGTGAAAATAACGAGCGTACACGCTATTCTTCATGTTTATTATTATTTTTTTCGATGTTAGCATTGACTTCCGGAAAAAAAATGGCGATTGATATCGGCTCGCGAAAGTGCCAGTTTTTAGTGAGGACATGTTTTCACAATCCATGAACATCGGAAAAACCATGAAAATTTCACTTTTTTAGACCCCTTGTTTCCTAACTACGATGTTAAGAATCACCGATGGTGATATTTTTTATGCGAAATATGGTGATTTAGGTAAGAAGAAATCACTTTTTATTTGAAGAATTGCCCATGTCGCCGGATGATTTGTAGTGTGGGAGTGAGTTAGAGAATGTGTAGTGTACATGTCTAGAGTGTGTTGGTGATTTCAGTGGTATATTGCTTGTCTGCTGGGCCTGGGCTGCGCTGAAGTAATGGCTGCACACTGACGCAGTTACTCTAACTTTTAGATCTATCCCTGCGTAATTTTAACATTGATCTGTACTTTATTTTCTCAAATAATTGTCAAATTTTTTAGGAAGAAAGGAGATTTCCAACTTTTGATCTCAATTTAGCCTTCGGAGTTGAACACCAAATCTACTTGCTTCGCTTGCCTAAACTCCCGGCGTCCGCCGAGTTGATGCGCCTCGGCCTTCCCGTCTCGCCGGCACACCGCAAGTGCTGTGGTGGGTGCCGGTCAGGCGCATGCAGCCATTAGTTTCAGCTCCGTTTTTGTCATGGTTGAAAATCTGCTTTCTTTACCAACAAACACTTATCCATTGTAGGTTATGATATAACCTTGTCCTCAGTCAGTAACCTCTGTGTGGTGAAATAACACGAATAAGATTGTCAACGTTAAGCTTAATTATTTCCTCTTGATGCATGATTGCATTGATGATGTAGGCTGGATAAATAGATGTTTGATTTTTTGTCACGTCAATTTTTAATAAAGTAGGGCTAACTTAAATCTAAATTCATCATAAAAAATATGCCCTGGTCCAAAATTCAATTGAATTCTTGAGATAATTTTTTTTTCTAATTGAAAAGAGAATCTGTATCTGCATCAAACTCACTTTCCACCGATAGAGGGCCTCACAAAAATATGCTGAAAATTAAAGTTTTTGAGAGCTCTGGTGAACAAGAAAAATTATTCCTTACAGATTTAGATGAAAACAAATCACACCTGAATGAAACTGGGTGGGTTTTTGTCACAAAAGTGATATTTTAAATACCTTTTTTAAATATTTAATTGATAAATTAAGGTCGACTACATGTAGGTCATCCTCTGGTGTGGTAATGAAGGTAAATTTGCTTTAAAAGGTGTAGGGAAATGCTACTTTTACATGCTGTAAATGCAAAGAGTCCCTACCGTTGGAGCGGGCCGGACACCCGCTCGGTGCCCTCGTAGCTTTGATACTGATTTTTTATTATCAAAGGTTGGCAGGTATGCATTGACAGCCCATTTGGAAATGACAAAATTGAAGATTGTGTACAAGTTTACCGAACCTTTTCAGAATATCATTAAGACTTAAAACATTATTGTTGGTCAAAGAAAATAATACAAGAAAAACCCTACTGGAATAGAAATCAACCTTGTTATCATCAGTCAGACCGCAGGTCCCTATGCTAATGAGCAAAAAGGCCAGATTCATCCAAATCATCTCGTGGCTGAATCCTCCTCCTTGCAAAATCTCGCGATTCGTGAGATTGTCTTTCTCTAAAAATTTACCTGTTTTAATCTCAAGTTAAATGAAATATTATTGCACTATCAGATAGAGTAAAAGTTACTCTTTCATATTGGTCATTTATTTTGTATACAATATTTTGTTAAATAAGTAAATTTCTGGCCCGAAAATGTGCCTCAAAACTGAATTTTCTTCCCCTGTTTTCTTTTGCAAATTGTGCAAAACTTTTTATTTTGAGCCTCAATAATATCTCTATCACCATAAAGCTGAATTTCTGTACTTTCTCACAATGCCACTCTTGATATGCGGCACCTTTTAATCGGGTCAAGATCACACTTTTCCCACCAAGGTACAAGACGAGATTTCTGAAATTTTGTACTTGCATGAAATCCAAAGTTCTGATTGGCTGGATAAGGATCACAGAACTGCAGGCGCGGGGTATTTGAGGAGATTACCACATGGGAAGTGCGACCTTCCCACGAACCCAGGCACTGGGACCGTTGGAATTTGCCATTGTGTGGTCTCTTTGACCAATCAGAGTGCAGTATTCTTGTTTTCAAACTGCTTTATGTACTTGGCAAATGAAAAGTGTGATCTTGACCCGATTAAACCAATTCTTATTTTAAAACCTATATCATTTCAAAGCATATATATTCAGCTTTATCATGATATAAAAATCATTTGGGCTCAAACAAAAATAAAGTGTGAAAATAGCAGCTTTTGTCAGGTGAAAATATTTATTTTGTAGCATATTTTAGATCAAAATTTTAACCTATATTACAAAATCTTTGAATAAATCAAAACACATGACCTGAAAGAATGATTCTTCCTCTTTACAATGGTACCAAATTCATGAAATTCGATGCACAATTAGAGCAGCAATGACCGAATGAAAAGAGGTGTTTTGGTCCGCATCAAGCTCATTAAATATGCAAAACATCTCAAGTCATGAATATCACTTGGATGAAAGAAGCCACTTTCTTCGGACCTGCAGTCTGACTGATTCTTTAGTGTAAGCTATTTGTAAAGTACCGGTATGAAAATTGTTGTCAAAATTGCAGTTAGATCTGTCAGAATTATTCCTGTCATAAAATCACTTTAATCCTTATCAAAATCATTATTATTGATATTGTCATCATCATTAGTAATGATTACAACATCTTACCAATAAATAATGTTAATTTTCATCACTTCTCTTTGTTACATAATTATGTGATGATAATTCTTGATAATTGCAATTGATGGCACTGCTAAGTACACTTACTACTGCTGCTGCTACTGCTGACTGGTAATATTTAGTGTCATTAACAATTGAAACATTTATAATTACTTATATAAAAACATATGAAAGTACAGAATACAAAATGCCTTGAAAAAGCCTTAAAAATGCCTTGAAATTTCAAGGCTAAAAATATTCAAGGCCAAGGCCCTCTCAACGCCAAGGCTTGAATGTTCAAGGCCAAGGCTTTGAAAAAGTAGGCCTTAAGGCGCCTTAAGACCAAGGCCGAGCATCAAGGCACTACAACACTGCTTTGATGGATGGTAATTTCATTATTACTGGTTGTAGAAGGATGATCAAGGTATAAAATTAATCAGAATTTCATAATCAATGCATTGGATTAAAAGAAACAGTGATTTTACGTTGAGTAATGGCATTACGCATGAGAAAGTGTGAGCCTGATATGCTTAAAACGACCTGAAACGTACTCTACTTTGATCAAAATGTGATTTTGAGCATTTTAAAATTTTGACACGCGTGTACGTGCACGTCGTGACCTGTACATGACCTTTAATGACATGGATCGTTGACCCTTGACCTGAAGTTGATGTGATGTAAGTTTGATTTTTGATGACGTCACATTGACCTATTGACCTCTAACTTGTTTCGTACACATCATGTGATAAATCTGCATATGATAAGTCTGCATAACTAATAACATTTTGATGAAAATTGATGAAGGGCTTTTTGAGATTTTGATGTAAAAAAAAAGAAACAAGAAATATGCGAAAAAGAAAAATATGAATTTAAAGAAATAAAAAAGAAAATTTGTAGTTAAACATAAAAGGTGATATATGAAATCGAGAAGTACATCCTTTTTTCTTGCACCCAGTTGCAAGTTGTGATCGGTCATGCATGCAATGATTATAAATCACACTATGCAATATATTTTCATACCTTGAGTTGCTGTGATCATTGAAGCATGTCATGCATTTTGATTATGACTTATTTCTTGAGGAAATACTTAAACAACTAACATGAAAACCCCTACCCCAAAAAATAATGGAAAACACAAACTATTAAATATTGGCCATATGAAAATGAACGCAACACCTACCTTGTATTCTTGTGCAGAAATCTGTAGATAATTTGTGATTCAAATTAAGATTTTTGTCGAATTTGCTGACATACTGTGTGGATTTTTAAATAGATGACATGTCTTAATTAATATCTCTCTTTGATTTTCTTCAGACTGTGAGATTGATGTGAAATCAGCCAGTCTCACCTTATTTAGATCTGCCAGCACAAAGAGAATCGTGTACCAAACTGGCGACGTCACGGGTACCAAGCCCCCCTCCGTCAGACGTCATGTCCTGTCCCGTGGCAGAGAACTGGTGTTATACCCAGGTAAGGCACATAATATGATAATCAGGGGCGGTATTCTGAACTTTGTCTTTTCTCAATTGTTTTTCTCAGAGACAGGATTGGTATTCTGGTGGATATCATGACTTGTCATCAAAATTGTCAAAAACTTTATCTCTTCTCTACAGGGTGCTAACAATTATGCAAATTCATAAGTGTGTATAATCCCATTCCGAGCAAACAAAATTTTATGATAGGGCCTAGCAGTCATAAACTTAGTAATTTCTACCATAATATCCCAATATGCCGACTGTGTCAAGCACACAATGAAAATGTGTGGATTAGATTTTTGTAAGTTTCACTCATCATCGATGACTATTAAAAAAAATATTTGTTCATGCTTTTTTTCTCAGTTTTTCACTTTTTCTTCAAAAAATCTTTCTCACCTTTCTGTCTCTAAACGCATTTATATTTGCGCTGGAGCCCAGTGTCGGCTACTGTGCCCCCATGTTTGACCGGATCTTCCTGTTGGTTAAAAGGGCTTCCACTCAGAACTAACAGTGGTTTTAATTGGTTTGTTTGTGAAAAGATGGGTGAAAAATTACAGAAATGTGACAGAGAAAAGACAATCTTCACTTTCAGAATACCAATTTGTGACAATCAGCCATGTCATATCTCAGAGAGAAATGGCAAAATTATGACAATATTGATGACAGTTTTCCAAAATACCATGGTACCACCCTAGGGATTTTTCAACAGAATGTTTTTTTCTTGAATCTGTAATTTCTGCAGGAAAAAAAAAATGTATGTTGATGTCTCTGCTGTATCTCAATTGTATACGCCCATCCTTGACGGGACGTATTACGGTATCAGTCACGGTGTCCATCTGTCTGTCCGTTAACTTTTCCTTGTAAACGTGATAACTTCAGTTTGACTTAACCTAGGCTCATATAATGTGGTGTGTATGATACTAGCATGGATCCCAGGTAGCCTATTGATTTTGAGGTCAAAGGTAAAGGTCACAGTGACATTTTCATCTTATCCTTCTGCAGTCCTTGTAAACGTGATAACTTAAGTTTAACTTAACCTAGGCTCATGTAATTTGGTGTGTATGATACTAGCATGGATCCCACAAAGCCCATTGATTTTGAGGTCAAAAGGTCAAGGTCACAGTGACATGTTTTCATCTTACCCTTCTGCAGTCCTTGAAAACAAGATAACTTCAGTTTAACTTAACCTAGGCTCATATAATTTGTTGTGTACATGTATGATACTAGCATGGAATCCCAGGAAGCCTATTGATTTTGAGGTCAAAAGATCAAAGGTCAAGGTCACACTTGACATGTTTTTATCTTACCCTTCTGAAGTCCTTGTAAACGCGATAACTTCAGTAAGTTCAGTTTAACTTAACCTTCATGTAGGCTCATATCATTTGGTGTGTATGATACTAGCATAGATCTCAGGAAGGTTTTTGATTTTGAGGTCAAAAGGTCAAGGTCACACTGACATGTTTTCATCTTACCCTTCTGCACTCCTTCTAAACGCGATAACTTTAGTTTAACGTAACTTAGGCTCATATAATTTGGTGTGTATGATACTAGCATAGATCCGAGCAATTCTATCGATTTTGAGGTGAGAAGGTCAAAGGTTAAGTCGCCATCTTCAACTTTTCTTGTTTGACCAATAGCTCCATTTTCAGTGTTACAGATGGGCGTATTATGTGCTCGCCTTAGCGACACTCTTGTTTTAAGTTAATGTAAGATCAAGTCCATCAATTTGTTTGAAATATGCTAGCCTACATGTAATAGGTATTTGATGCTGTTATTTTCCTGAGCTCACCTGAATGACTGATCGTGCAACAACTGTAATTTATGGCCCGAATGTAGGCCCTAAACCTGAGCGGTCGTCGTACATGTACTTCATTTCTTTTGTTTTTGTCTCACTTTTTTATTGAGGTACATGTACAGTATCAGCAAATTGTAAAGTGTAATTTCAGGACACTAGGAAAAAGTCAAATTTGAGGTAAACAAATCTTAGCACTTTATGTCTGTTTTTTCCTTCTATTTTTAATAAATTATTCAAGTACATGAAATACAAAGAAGATTATTTTTCATATTTTGATATTTAGTATTAATCGTACATGTAGATATGATTTCATGTCTCATTTGTATGTATTATAATGTCATCAAAAATGCATTGGAACTCTAAATATCCTTTTGCATGTTATTATGTCATCATGATTACATGTAGGCCTATGTCTGTACATGCAAATTTGAATCTAACTCCATAAATATTGGTCACATTTTGCCCAATTTTTCATGTTTAGGCTGAGGCCATACTCTGTCTATGTTTTTTAATCGAGAAATGTTATACCCGGTACATACATGAACAAGTACATGCAGAACCTACTGAGATGTGCATTTAACTGTTTTATGAAAAATAAGCGAAACTTGAAAATGTCAGAAAGTTTCTTATTTTACATCCGATTTTGATGAAATTTTCAGCGTTATGCTTGTTTGATTTTCTCTATTTATTCAAATCAATTTTTTTCTGGGGTGAATTCGACCTTTAGGTTTAATATTGTAGAGTACACGACTATGTACATGTATGTACTACTGTTAATGTATGTACTCTAACTTTCCATGAGCTTTTGAGATTTGATGAATGTCTTGTTTAGTATCATCTATTCAGTTAACAGGCACGGTTATTATTTATTGCATGCCAGAAAATCCATTAAAAATCCTATATGAACAAAATGTTCAATTGGCTTATTGTGGGAAGGACTTGTGGAAAGGTCTAGATAGAGTAATTGAGCCTTATTAGCATGCATTGCCATGTGTCTGACGATCACGTTGAGCCTGCTATGCATTTGCATGCTCTGCCAGGCAAAGATGTGCAGAAAATTGAGATTAAAGGGCAAGTTTACCCTATTACAAAAAGTTGATTTGAATGAATATAAAAATCAATGCTGAAATTTCATCAAAATTTGATGTGAAATAAGAAGTTATGACTTGTTTAAGTTGTGTTTAATAAGCTTCCTGGTCAGTATGCAAAGGAGAGTTGATTTCACTCCTCACTAAATTTCTTTTTTATGAAATATGATGTTTCTGCATTATAATGTAAAACAAGGTTTGATTCTCCACAGTGTGGGATTGCCACTGCTGCAGTGGAGATATTGTGATTCATTGAAGATGCTATATTGTGGACTTTTTGTTGTATTCTGCAAAAATGGAAATTTTATGTATTTCATATAACAACAGAAATATTGAGCTTGTGACATAGACTCTCCCTCTCATTTGCATATCACCTGTGTTGTGCATTTATGTAGACTATACAGTGCGTATAAAAAAACGGGACAGTTTTGAAAAGTCTATAAAAAAATTGTTTCAACTTATGATATCTATATTTTGGTGTTAAAAGAGGCTCTGAATTCTTATATTTGAAATGCAATTTTGAAAAATAAATTTTGTTCATGCTTGAGCGAACACGGGACGTTTTTGTCGGGGGTTCAAAAAGAGGCTTGCGCCAGAATGGCAGAATATGAGTAATTTGATGATCAGACTTCTTGCAAATCAGCAGACTTCCTCTTAACCGTTTAATTATCTGTGCCATAATTATCGAATTATGCTGTCAAATTTTATTTCCAAATTTATTTATTTACTTGAATTATTTTGTTTTTTCATTTACCTTTTGAATTTTCCTTCATAAGTAAGAAAAGAAGACTGTCAACCCAAGCAAGAAGATTTGCATTATTAATTGGGAAAACTTGTAATTATTCAAATCCTTTTATTATATGAAACAAATTATGTTACGGTACCTTTAAAAGACATGAATCCATTTTTCAAGGGGTTATTGATTCTTTGACCAAGCTTACATGTAATCATATGCTTGACAGGACAAACAGGAAGGGATTCATGTATTTCAATGGCAATGGTGTATTGAGTCAATTCTGAAGGAGCTAGATATGGCAGATCGGGTAAAATGTATTAAAAAGTTGTGAGCGAGCGAATCAAGCACGCAAATATTCCCATTTTTTATTACAATATCAAATTTTGTGATAGATTTTGACATAATATTATATTTTACTTTCTATCTTTCCTTTTATTTCCTTTCCACTCTTTTTCTTGGTCATGATTTTTTTATATTGAGGGGGGAGCATCCCCGAGCCCCCGCCCATCTGTATGGTACTGTTCAAAAGGCACCATAACCTTTGTAGCACACAATGAAAGGATTTGAAAAAAATACACGCTCTCCCATACTTCGGTTGAAAAAAAAATTGTTTTTGCTTGAAGAAGGAATACTGTATTCAGAGCTAAAAGAGAACATATTAAAAAGAAACAACAACAGAACAATTCAAGCAAACAAATAGATTTGAAAATGAATTTTTGACTGCATAATTTGAAAATTATGGCAAAGATAATGAAAAGGTTAAGAGGAAGTCTGCTGATTAGCAAGCAGTCCGATCATCATATTTATCATTTTATGCCATTTTGGCGCAAGCCTCCTTTTTAACCCCAGACAAAAACATTCCGTGTTCGCTCAAGCATGAACAAAACTAATTTTTTAATGGCATTTGATAGATAAGACTTCAGAGCACCTATTAACACCAAAATATAGACATCATAATTTGAAACAAAAATTTTATAGACTTTTCAAATCTGTCCCGTTATTTTAATACGCACTGTATATGTAACTATTTTGTGAAAATAAGTGAAACTTATAAAAAGTGAAAATTTTATAACTTTTACTTTGAAATTTGTTGATTTTTCTCATTATTATCCTGGTTAGATTATTCTAATCAAATCTTTTGATGGACTTGCCCTTTAAAGAAATACAGTGTAATTCACATACATGTAGGGGGTGGAGGGCTAGGGCAATGTTCAAGATTTAGTCCAGTCTCATCTTTGCTGCATACAAATTTAGAGGCACGTTTCATGTCAATGTGAGGCAAGTGGTATTCTTAGCTTGAGTTGTTTAGAATGAAACGTGATTACACTGTACACACTGGCAGATGTGTCCTAAATTGTACAGTTAAAAGGCTATATTGTCATGGGTTCAGAACAAAATATTTTTGACAGTATTGTGCTTGATAGTATATAATTGGAATTTATCAGTGTAGATTTTCAAGAGTGTTGATTTTAGTCACAAATTGTAATAATCTATACATACACGTAGTGCACTATGTATAGCCAACTATATTGCCTCATTAAAATCATTGAAATAATTCATTACAAGTTGATTACCAAATATCTTTATACCAAAAAAAAAAAAAAAAAAGGAAGTGCTCAAAAGGGGGGGGGGGTATTATATTATGTAGATTGGCAATTGTAACAAAGGAAGATTGTCTCCACATCAGACCACATATACATGTAGTTCATGGTTTTCATTTTAATTAAGAGGTACAATAATGATTGGGAGTAAACATAAAGAAGATTAATCATGTACATGAACTGTACATGTATGTACATGTAGGTCTACAATATACATGTACATGGGCTATTTCACATTAAGTGTACACTTCTGAAAAAATGGATTTTCCCCCTTTTTAGCTGATTTGTAGCATTCAATTTATTGTACTTGCGATTTGGTTTGATGCACCTGATCTATTCCAATCTACAGTTGCAATTTCATGATGGTTCGAGTACTTTTTCTTTTAATTTTCAGCATTTTTTGTGCATTTTTAACAGAAAATGGAGTCTCATTCAACATTTTCAAAAAAGTTCATTGATATCTTGGATAAATTTGAAGAGAGATGTGTTAAATATTAATGTTATGGAAAAGTACAACTAGTTATCAATATAATAAACTTTATTTGATCGAATTTGACCCATAATTGAGAAACTTATGAATATTCTTGTAAAATGTGTCTTCTCTGTTAAACAAAAAAGATATGTCCTCTCCAGAACATATATGTCACCAGCAGTGAATTAAATTGATAAATGAGTGCAAAAACTCTGCTAATTCAATCTTCAGAATGCATGTAAGTCAAGACATATGTCAAATATTTGACTCTATTTTGCTGGATACTTTTTATCTCTTGGCTATTTAGATGTATCAATTCTCTGTTAAAAGTGCGTCCTCTCCAGAACATTAAACTTTTTCATTTTTTGAAGCACTAAGGAATCTGATACCCATTATTGTGGTGTAGAAATAATAGTATACTTCAGTTCAACATTATGAGATTGAATTTTCCCTCTTAATTCATATAGATGGTGAGTAATTCACACTTATGCAAAGTTAAATGGAATGTCCTCTCCAGTACAAAGGTACTTCATTTTTTAACAATGTGCAGAAATAATAGTTTTAACAAGAAAAGCCCTTCTTTTATGTAAGAAAATAATGATCTGTTGTTGGTCACAGAGATATAATTCATAAAATATCATTTTATTTATGAGAATTTCATTCTCAATTGAATTATATTTTACATTATCAATATAATTGGGCAATATAGGAGGATCAGACGAAAAAATTCTCACACCATGTTTGGATATTCAAGAAAATTTAATGTGATACTATTTGTAATTGTGTAAATGACAAAATCTGCTGATCCTGGCACTTATATACTACCCTTACAAGCAGCAAACTGTATGGTTTCATGTTGTTCTGGAGAGGACATTTATTTTAACACAATGGTTGCATTTACTCTTGGGTCACTTGTACACATATCTAGAGCTAACTACTGATTTATTTTTATTCTAAAGTTGTAGGGTGGCTAAATTGCATTATGGTTCTTACTACAGGGCAATTCCATGTTGCTCAAATTACACATTGTAGGCACCCTAGAATATATTCTAATTGCCACATTTTTACCATGGAGTTTGACAATCTCTTTTCTGTACAAGGTGTGTGATTTCTTAATACACCTTGGTATATTATTATAATTTGATTCAACAAGTCTATCAGAAAATTTTGAAATTATGCAAACTTTTGGTACTAATAAGAGCATGACTTTATCAAAAAAAGGCCTCATACACTGTACAGTATGTACATACCAAGCAGTGGGTAATGGGTATGTGATTTCTGACAGAGGTTCACAAGTGTACATGTAGAAGCTCAAAATTTTAGAAACATAATGATTGACAATTTTACCAAAATTAGTTTTACTCATGTTACACATTACATAATCATTGTCATGCTCCTGATCATGAAACTTTAACAGCTTGAAGCTGAATATTTAGATACATGATTATTAAATATTTGGGGCGTAAAACTGTTTCTTACATGTATAACCTACATGTATTTTATATGGTTAATCGTCAACATTCAAGTAAAATATTCTAGTTATAGTACATTTTATTAAGTGAAGTGGTGCAGAGTGAAAAATATTGTCCTTCTATTCTCTTTAAAAATTAAATTACTTGCAAGTTTCTGTGGTTCACTCAGGAGACTCTTATATTTCAACCGTAGTTAGTCCTTTAAGATTTTAATAATTGTTAAATTTTTTTACAACTAGCAAAATGAGTATTTAAAATATATCTATAGACTCAACTGTGCAATCTTATCCAACCAAACACGTGAATCAAGCAAACCTATCTGATGATACTTGTACATTATAACTACATGTTCTTGAAGAACAGAATAATCTTGTAAAAGATAATTAAATTACTCTGACCAAAACATTTTCTCTATTGCATTTCTTCATGAAAGAAAATATACCCCAACAAAAAAAAATGTGAAAACAGAAAGTGCTACCCTTTGTCCTCTACCAAACTAAAATCAAATGCAGATGTACATGTATATTGGTTGGTATCCATTTGTAATTCTCACCCAGGTTAATCATTTAATTCATATTTCTACTTGAAAGCAATGTACATGTACATATAGTACCAAAATGGTAGAAATTATTGGTAGTAAGCATTTGGCCATATGCAATAATCATATCGACTTGTATAACGAAAGATACAGTTTCATTCATCATTATTGATGAAAAGTCTGAGAAAGGTGTGATCAGAAGACCTGAAATGGCTGTGATTTTTGGTTAAATCAGGTTTATCTTACTTGATCTTCAAGCTTTTCTTGCAGTAGAAAATTTTATCTCTAGGATTTGGTCACTATCAATGCACTAGTTCTGTGACTTTGACTTGGTAGTCACCCATATTTCCTACTGCAATTACTTCTCCTGGGTAAAGGACCCCTTCATTCTCAACAGCATAGCACTAGCCAGTCTCACCGAAATGGACAGTATCATGGCTCATGGTTGATAGTGATGTGGGCATGCTACTTTCATCAAGAGGAGCATCTTCCAGAAGCTGGTATGCAGCCACACTCCCCATGCGCCTTGAAAAGATTCTATTTGATAGGCTTTGATTTCTGAAAAAATGATTGCAGAATAAAGCTTCTGTTTCTGTGATCGCTTTGATTCATTAGTGAAACACTGAAATTCATCATACCTGATGCAGCAGCAACAGGAGTGGAAGACATTGAACCATTTGTGACAATTGCCTTTTGTGTTTTACCTGCATTCAGACATCATGCTTTATAAAACCCTGATCCCTTAAAACTGGACCTTTTCCCTGCTAGGTCGCAAAAATTTTTACTTCAGATTGATCTGTTGTCTGGCTTTAAGAACTGGTATTGCTTCAGCAAATATACTGGTTTTTAAACAGCATTGCTAGTCCATCAGACTGCCAACACTTTGTTCTTTGTGTGATTCGAGTTGTCACATACAATCAGGAGTCAAGTTTTCCTGCAGACCACTTTGCCACTGTCTTTGGTTCCAGTGTGCACTTTGAATATCATCTTGGCAACACATGTATAGTTTTTTGACAAATCCAAAGGCACAAACTATGTGGGAGTTTACTACTTAGTAGTAGCCTAGTAGTTTATATCGCATAAATTTTAGCACTGTCGAAAGGAGACCTCTTTGCAGATTTAGCTTCTTTTTTTTTTCTCTCTACAGTGCAACACTTTTCAGGGTTTCTTCTTAAAGTTGGTTACAATAATTAAGTTCCTTCAGCTAAAAAACCAAAGACGGGGGTATTTAGTCACTCTCTGCATTAACATACTGCCATTTATCTGTTCTATATGAACTCGAATCGATAGCAATAATAATAATCATAATAATTATAATAATGTTATTAATAATAATAATAGTAATGGTAATAATAACAAAAACAACAATAATAAAAATTTTTGATAATAATAATAAAACACTACTACAACTACTACTAATATTATAGTAATAATGGTAAATAATACAAAAAATGTTTCATTATAGTCAAAGCAGGTGCTAAATGTGCACTTATGTGATGTTATTTTTCATGAAGACCCGATGATAACTATGAAAAACGAAAGGCCTATGCCAGTATTATTAAAGGTATGCCTACATGTATTTTAATAATTAATAGTATATGTACTTTGTTAAACATTGTCCTCTGATACTACAGGACACCTGTGTAAGTTTTCATTTTGGCAAATGGGCTGCATTTTTAGTGTTTTAAGCATTCATCATTTACATGTACTACTGCACCAGCAGTTAAATATACAAGGAACGTTGGTTTGGATAATATATGCTGATGTTTTAGTTAAAATTCCTACACCTGTAAATACTACTTTTATTGTTGTATGTAGGGTATATATGTTTACTGTGCATTTCTCTTAAGCAAAGAATGTCAAATGATTAAGTTCCAAGCAAAAAAGTTGCATTCAAATAAACTGTTGAACAAAATGTCCTCTCCAGAACTTATCAATGAGTAACACTTCGAGGGCTCACACTACAAAAATCTAAATAACATTAATAATGAACACACCAAGAAACTTCAGAGGTATCACTTTAATGATAAAATACTGATTATTTGATATGTCAGTGTGTGTTATTAAAAACTTAAACAAATTAGGGCCATATTTTCTGACATGTTATATTTAAGTTGCATTTATGGTGAAAACTTTGTAGTTTATATTATTCCCAAATGTGTCATTTTGCTCTGTAACATTGCAGTAACATTTGGCATGTTATATAAATTATAATTGATGCACAGTTATTCACATATTAACTCACATTCTTGGAGTTCATACATGTAGGGAATATCGTTAAACAATTGTCCTCTCCAGTATACTGAGATAAATGAAGGTTTGGAAGCTCATGTTTGATTAGGTCTCTCACTTATTTGATCATTATACCCCTAAATAAATAGTTTAGACCTAAATAAAACAGTGTAATTCAAATTTGAAGCTATATCAAAAGAAAAAAATGGATTCCATGATGTTATTACATAAATTTTACCCCTTTGTATCCCATTTCGCCATACCGCACACTAATTTCATGGCAAAATACAGAATGCCTGAAGGTGAAATTAGTATAATGACATTTGATAAGCAATACAGATGCCTACAAATGAACGCAAAACCATTTGTATAATAGTTACAGGGTTATAAGGTTGATGTGTTTCTTGTTAAACAAAATGTCCTCTCCAGACGCCTATTTTTCTTACCGTATTTCAGTGAACTTTTTAAACATGTAAAAATGGACTTGACGCTCTGTAATTTTAGATATTAAAGGTATATATCATTAAGTTTCAGAATCTGTGAAGTTTTTCACCCAACAACAACTTTCATTTTTGACCCCCAGTGAGACTAAAAGTGTACACTTAGTGTGAAATGACCCACATGTAGGTCTAACGGTAGACGTTATTCCTTTACCAAAAAAAAGAAAAATTCACATGAAGGGAGAGGGGGTATAGTATACGTACATGTAGCCCTGTGCTAAAATTGTCAACCCTTCCAGAGATTCTTGTTTATATAAATATTTGTTTTAGGAGTCATTTTGATCAACATGATACCCATAATATAACCTACATGTACATATAGGCCCGTATACTGAAGTCGGGTTTAACTTTATAGACTATGGTCTAACTCTGTGCTAAAATTATGGGAAGCCAAACGTTTCAAAATTTTGTTTACAGTGAATGCTTCTCATGTTTACTGCACATGCCCTTTACTAATTCCTTATTTAATGGTAAAGACAACTGTCATTCTTATCATTCCCAGGCAGTTAATGTTTTGGGAGTCAAATGAGCTGATATCAACATTGACCTCTACTGTTATAGATTTATGTAACAACTGGCTTTTCATAGTTAAACCACAACTTAAAACTAGAGTTTGAATTAAACCCGACTTCAGAATACGGGCCATTGTGTTTAAAAAGTAGTTTAAATATTAAAGTAGAAATATATTGAAAATCATAAAAATGAAGAATTATATATCAAATTAAAGAGGAAAATAAGAAGAACACGATGGTGTACATCATTTATCATGGAGACCGATGAAACTCACTTAATTGATAGTTTAAAGTTCTCTCTCTGAATGCTTCAAACACGAACAATTACATGTACGTCCGCGATATTGGGGTTTTTTGATGACGTGTATGAGTGTACGAGAGACGTGATTGACTCTCCCACTTCAAGCTCCACTTGCATGCAAAACCTGTTGCGAGGGTACGTTTTCTCCACACTGTCACTGAATACTTCGATAACGAAATGAAAGAAAACCCAGAAGTTTATCTAGATTTTGGATTTTCAAATGGACGATTTTGAAAATGAAGAGAATGATGATGAAGTTTTTAGCTCTAGTGAAGTGGATGGTGGTAAATTAGGGGAATTACGCCTATGATGATGAGTCGGACAATTCAACTTGCATGCCGATTCGCTACCAACTCATGCAGCTGCTAGTGCTAGCTGCACGTACCGCGGGCCAAAATAAATCCATGAAAATGAATTCCAGCCTGACCATCCAGACAGAGTCTCTTCCCTCTGTCAATAAAATTTACTCTAAAGAAGAAAAACTGTACTTACAAACAACTGAATATATCCGAACCTGAAGGCAAATCAACTCAACGAATAGCAGCAGACGATATGCACCGACGATAAACTTCACGTGGCTGGGATAAATTATCACTCGTTCTGTTAGACATAATTTCTACCTCATTATTTTGACAAAATTACGAAACTCGGGGAATTATTTATCTATATAAAAATATAGTAACACCTCGTATTATTCTTAGATTACGATAAAACCTTTTTTGAAGCAAAAAGTTGAGGTAAATTGAAATTAGATGTAAAAGATCATCCCCAACGTGCGTAGCTCGTATGTGATTGTAAACAAACCATCCAAAATGCCGATTGAGAGCTGTGCAACACGTGCATCTATTCTCTCAGCCAAGGCGAGCAAGCAATGTGTGTTTGAGATGGTTTGTTTACAATCACAATGTACAATTATAGGCTTACAAGTAGGCCTAATTGAATATTAATCAAAATTGATTTTCATGAAATAAAAATAATTACTGTTATAAAGTGTAGGCCTACTGGTATTTGTGTATTGTGTAGGCTAGAAATCTGTACCAGTTGGTTGTGGGTACTATCTGTATGTACTACATGTATCACATACAGCAAGGGTATAGATCTGTAGACAATCAAAACATAGACCCTGTTCTCATTACGCTTTCTAAAACTAGTTTAAACCGGTTCAGGAAACCAGTTTTGAAGATCGCTTTGATAGCGTTCCCATTTGATCACCCCAAAACTGGTTTCAAAATCACTTCACGTAAAGCGATCTTGTTGCTATAGGAACGCTCTCAGTGGGGTGACACGTTTCGCGCGAAATTCGAATCATAGGCATTTTACACACAGTGTGTAGAGTAGCGCGCTCAAAATGTGCGAAGAACAGTTGTGTCCTCACTTATGCTAAAACAAGTTTAACGAGGCAAAGCGATCTTGAAAACTACATTGCGAGATGGTTCTATGAACTGGTTTGGAAGATTGCTTCGACCATTCTCTTTACATGTTAAACTAGTTTCTGTTAGACATAATTTCTACCTCATTAGTTTCCAGTATTAGGAAGGTAGTGAGAACGGTGTCATAGTCTGGTTGGAATTGGGGAATCTGATCTTGAATGGGGCAATTTGATAATAAACCACACCAGACCTCAATGTCTGGGAATGTTAAGGGACATTGACATCGGCTGCTCTGAGTTTACAAGTGGGCTAGCCAGTAAGTACTGTACGTGTAGTTGTTGTACATTAGGCCTATCTAAGATATACTTGTACTACTTTGCAGAATATATAAGGCCTATATGGACATTGATCATGCTTTTTTAACTAGTAAATAAAAGGAGGTGAAGAGAGTTGTTATTCATGACTGGACGATATACATGTACACATGTGCCCGCATACATATGGAATATGAAAATAACCAAAATCAGATAAGTTTTTTTCAATGCTATAGTATTTTAGATATTTAAGGTATTATAAGGGAAATATGACAAGATATATTGTTCAGGGTATTCCTGATTCTGAGGTGGAGAGATGATAACTTGTTATGATCGGGGGGGGGGGGGGGGGGGACTCAGTATAATTGTATGATACGTATGGGCAGTTCCAAGGTAACGGAGTGACATTCAGAAACAAGTTTTTAGCATTCAAACAAAGATTTCACCCATATTAGTTATTTGCAAAAAATGGTACCTGACAGTACTTGCTGAAACCCACTTTTCAAAATAATTATATTTGTTATTTTGAATCACTGAATTAATCATATACATGTACAGTGTACAGAGTGACATAAAATGGATATGCATATTTGAGGAGAAAACATATTGCTCAAACTCTGTGAACTTTAAATGGCTATCACAATGTTGAGTTATTGATTAAATTCTATGTTGTTCTAGCTTTAATATGCTGCATTATATTAAAAAATTTGTGTATTTTTTCATTAATTACAACTTAAAACATAAACCCATGGTGATGGTGATGGTTACGGAGTGACGGTTGTGGAGTGACATCTGAAATATTCACACATAGGCAACGTAAAATTAACTTATATTTTACAATTTTATTTTGATATGATGTAAAATGATGACCTTCAGATTATCCAAAAGAAAATTTTACAAAACAAGCAACAGTTTTCTGTTAATTGAAATTAAGTAAAATATGTAGTCATATGTACATAGAATTTTTGTATGGTCTGGATTATCCTATAAGGAGGTGCGTAAGAAAAAAAATTTGTGGCTAATTAATACCATTTTGTATTTATGAAATGCCATATGAGTTTTGATAGAAAAATTTGATCCAGATTTAAAATAGAGCCAATATAAATTTTGTCCACTTTTGCTTGGAATTGCCGTTATGTGCCGCGGTGGAGACCCCCTTTTCCAGCCTAAAGTTCAGATCCAGAGCATCACCAATTCAGGCAGCCACAGAGATTCCCAATTTTTCACATTCCAAAGAGTGGAGACCCTCAAATTTGTTATTTCTCGCTCAAGAGAGCGCCCCGTCATGATCTACTCAGCCGGTCAGAGCGACGAGCTCAATCAGCAAGGAGCCCTTATGTTGGCCTGCCGAAGCCCCCCGCGCCGCAGCTACATGTAGCTTGCGCTGGCCCGATATGAACATTGAATTATATGAGCATTGAATTTTTAGCAATCGTTGATCCAAGAGCTGCTCCGGAGACCCTCATTTTAAGGTCAAGATTTAGTTCCAGTCTTCCATAGCCCCCTTTTTTCGAGTTGGCGCAGGACATAGGTATCATGTTATAATTCGAGTACCCCCCCCCCCCCCCCCCCCCCGGTTATGATAGTCTATCTTATAGGTTATAGTACAGTTTTCCCATTTACACTGTATGAGAGCAGTTATACATGCATATACCGGTATGCCTAAACTGATTATAAATAATCGCCAAATTGATTGATTGATTGACGGTGAGTCTGCAGTGTGCATACTACATGGATATGACCCTGCATTATGTGGACATGTTCATGGAGCTCTTTTGGAGATATTTTGATGATATTGTATTGCATTGCAAATGAAATAAGATCCTACAACAATACATGTTGTACAACACCTACTTAGCTTGATGTACGCGAGCAAATGGGAGGCTGAATGTCAAACATTCGTACCGTTGCACAAAAGACGTACCATCCAAAATGTTCCGTTGCACGGCTTTAGGAGATGACGTCACAATACGATATAATTCATTGCGCTCAGTATAAATGAAGGTGCAATATGCGTATAAGCCTGCTGGCTAAATGCGCAATGCTGCCCAAGGTCATGTGCACTTGTAGGATTTTGCTTTTCGCTTTCAGTATTTTTGCTCATTTTTGTCTCGCCTGCATAGCAGAGCGAGACTATAGGCGCCGCTTTTCCGACGGCGGCGGCGGCGTCAACATCAAATCTTAACCTAAGGTTAAGTTTTTGAAATGACATCATAACTTAGAAAGTCTATGGACCTAGTTCATGAAACTTGGACATAAGGTTAATCAAGTATTACTGAACATCCTGCCTGAGTTTTAGGTCACATGACCAAGGTCAAAGGTCATTTAGGGTCAATGAACTTAGACCATGTTGGGAAAATTATTTTCAAAATCTTAACCGAAGGTTAAGTTTTTGAAATGACATCATAACTTAGAAAGTATATGGACCTAGTTCATGAAACTTGGACATAAGGTTAATCAAGTATTACTGAACATCCTGCCTGAGTTTTAGGTCACATGACCAAGGTCAAAGGTCATTTAGGGTCAATGAACTTAGACCATGTTGGGAAAATTATTTTCAAAATCTTAACCGAAGGTTAAGTTTTTGAAATGACATCATAACTTAGAAAGTATATGGACCTAGTTCATGAAACTTGGGCATAAGGTTAATCAAGTATTAGTGAACATCCTGCTCGAGTTTCAGGTCACGTGACAAAGGTCAAAGGTCATTTAGGGTCAATGAACTTTGGTCAAGTTGGGGGTATTTGTTGAATTACTATCATAACTTTGAAAATTTATGGATCTAGTCCATGAAACTTGGACATAAGGTTAATCAAGTATTAGTAAACATCCTGCCTGAGTTTCAGGTCACATGACCAAGGTCAAAGGTCATTTAGGGTCAATGAACTTTGGCCAAATTGGGGGTATTTGTTAAATTACCATCATAACTTTGAAAATTTATGGATTTAGTTCATGAAACTTGGACATTAGGTTAATCAAGTACCACTGGATATCCTGTTCGAGTTTCAGGTCACATGACCATGGTCAATGGTCATTTAAGGTCAATGAACTTTGTCTGTGTTGGGGGTATATGTTAAATTACCATCCTAACTCTGAAAGTTTTTGGATCTAGTTCATAAAACTTGGACATAAGAGTAATCAAGTATCACTGAACATCCTGTACGAGTTTCAGGTCACATGACCATGGTCAAAGGTCATTAAAGGTCAATGAACTTTGGCCGTGTTGGGGGTATTTGTTGAATTACCATCCTAACTCTGAAAGTTTAGGGATCTAGTTCATAAAACTTGGGATATAAGAGTAATCAAGCATCACTGAACATCCCCTGTGAGTTTCAGGTCACAAAACCAAGTCAAAGGTCAGTTAAGGTCAATAAACTTAGGCCATGTTGGGGTAATTGTTGAAGTGCCATCATAACTTTGAAAGTTTATGGATAGAGTGAATGAAATGTGGACATGGGTGTAGTTGACAGTCTTAAGTCTCCGTTCAAATGTCATTTATGGTCAATGAACGTGGTATTATGTCATTATATGAATGATGTTTATGTGAATGATTATTTTATAGTAGTTTTCAAAGTTAGCACAGCTGCTATATTAAATTGCGTAATGCATGCGAGACTGCCAGAGGCGTTCCACTTGTTCATAGATTACCACAGGGATAAACTCTTGTTTTTTCATATTTTTGCTAAATTCTGAGGCGTTGTACAACACAAATAGCGAATATTCTTATTCGTGCAATGGTGCGAGATTTCGCATTCGGTGAAAGAAAGAGACGCTCTATTCAACTCGGCTAACGCTTCGTTGAATAGAGCATCTTTCTTTCACCTCATGAAATCTCGCACCATCGCACTCATGCCTATTCGCTATTTGTATATTGGTGATTCTAATGCTAAGTACTGTATTTTGGTGATTGTAATGCTAATTCAGAATTTACTTCGTGACATAATTATGAGGTCAAAGTTTGCGTATCTACCCCTTATTAAAGGCTCATTACAATCTTGAGCTCGCATCACAATTGACTCTTAATATTACCATGTAAAAGCTTATTCTGTGCTCACAATACTATTAGCTGGCAAGTTATACAGTGATTTTTTTGACAAATTGTATGTATTGTCTCAAGAAGTAATGACAATTTTGGGATGAAACTATTTATATTTTTCCTAATGATGCCAAAGAATTGGAATCATATTATAAATTTGAATCATGTTATTACTCAAAAAATGACCCCATAAAATTAAACATTTGTACTCATGGTGTGAAAATATGAGCAAAAAATGTTTGTACGTGTAATATTGGTATCAATTTCATTTAAATTTTACCAAAATATCAGGGTTTAAACAGGAAAATTATACTGAGATGTAATTGATTTCTAGTGATGTACATGTAGGCCTACATATCCCATGATAGAGCATATCCTCTTTTGTTCAGTACCAACATGTTGGACAGAGGTTACTAAAGATATGGCAGATTTTACTATATTTGTTTGCCTGGTGTACTGTATGTGAATATTTGTTTCTGATATTAAACACCATTTCCATTCCTCTTCTCCCAATCTGACCTCAAGCTTTATAGTCATCAAATAACTACATGTATATTACATGTAACTAATATGTAACACACCCCTTTTGAATATGTTTTTTTTCCAACCTGTAGGTGAAGGTTGTAAAGTTCTCATACATGTGGACAATTAACAACTTTAGCTTTTGTCGAGAAGAGATGGGAGAAGTGCTGAAGAGTTCAACATTTTCATCAGGTGCTAATGACAAGCTAAAATGGTGAGCTAGGAAACAAATTAATCTTCTCTATTGTTGCAATACAATCATATACAGTGCGTCCCAGAAAAAACGAAACCGAGATTTAGCGATGATTTATCATAACTTAATCACAAATAAAATAGACAAATGACCTACCAATGTAAAGCTTAGAATCTCCTCTTTCATCTGATATTAATTAGATTATTTCTCCTTCATGCATGAGTGAGCAAAAACAATTTGAAGAGGGGATACCAAAAAGTCATTTGGGGGGTTGTATCTAGCTTTCAAAAGGAAAACCACATTTTAAAAAAGTTCAATATCTGCTCTTTAATTTGATACCTCAATTACAGAAAATGGTCAAGAAATAACAAAGTTCTGGTTATTTGAAATAAGGCTTGAATTTCAATAATTTCATAAAATGAAGAGGTTTTGCAGGCTAGCGTTCAAACTCACTCGACTCTCCGTTTTGTTTACGATCAGCCATGCATTAAAGTCTTTTGTTAACCGTGCGATAGCTTCTGTGGGAAACTGGTGAAAACATTTTATTCAACGAAATTATGGAAATTCAAGCCTTATTTCAAATAACCAGAACTTTGTTATTTCTTGACCATTTTCTGTAATTGAGGTATCAAATTAAAGAGCAGATATTGAACTTTTAAGACATGTGATTTTCTTTTTGAAATTCATATACCCCCCGCCAAATGAGTTTTTGGTATCCTTCCTTCAAATTGTTTTTGCTCACTCATGCGTGAATGAGGAATAATCTAAGTAATATCAGATGAAAGAGGAGATTCTAAGCTTTACATTGGAAGGTCATTTGTCTATTTTATTTTTGATGAAATTATGATAAATCATCGCTAAATCTCGGTTTCGTTTTTTCTGGGACGCACTGTATAAAAGAAAGCTTGAAGAACTTTATTATTAATTGCATGCCAGAAAATCCATTAAAAAGGCCAATGTTCAAGTGATCATCAGGACCAAACAACAATCATGTTTAAGTAGACAAGTGAAAGCATGACAGTAAAAATTGTTGTCAAAGTGGTCTGTGTCAGAACTGTCTATTATCAGAAAATTCTGTCCATTGTTCAGTGGACTATTGCATAGAACTGACGGGTTTTAATTAATTTCCTTATTGACAACCAAATGGAATCAAAATGATATTCCTTAAAAAACAACACATGGAAAAAAAACATGAAACCCATGGCAAGATGATCAACATTTTAAACCACTACAAAAAATTACCCTTGTGACAACTACCTAATCTGGAGAGTATCACTTCTTTCAGGTTTCAAGGGATTAGGCTGTTTTGTGAAAGACAAATTTGTCTGCGTGTAGTTCAAAACCTCTGTGGCAATCAATATTGCTTGGAATGCTCCCCTGTCAAATTGATTTGCCTAAGTTGTCTTCCTTTTTTCTGTTATAAACAATATGTATAATGATTATTAGTTTCCTACTTAATTGGTTTGTTATTATATCGTCCCTCTCACATCCAACATCCATGTATTATAAAATTTAAAATTGAAAGAAATAAAGAATTTATAATTAAAATAAAATCAGAAGTAAAAACTATCAATATTCGGTTTACATTTTTAACCATTAACTCTAAAATTTGATAAGATATCTGAATTCTCAATTTTTTGTGTGTCATCTCTCCATATCATCCCTCCTGATTCCCCCTTTCTTCCTCTCTATCTCATCATTTACCCATCTCGTTTTCTCATTTTGTACTTCTGTTTCTCTCTTCCTTGTTTGCAGGTGTTTGCGTGTGAACCCGAAGGGCCTTGATGAAGAGAGCAAGGATTATCTCTCTCTCTATCTCCTCCTTGTGTCCTGTAATAAAGCTGAAGTCAGGGCCAAGTTTAAGTTTTCTATACTCAATGCCAAGAGAGAAGAAACAAAAGCCATGGGTGAGTCCATCACAATTATTGTAATAGTAATTGTGGAAAATCTCAAGATTATTTTCTCTTTCTCTGCTTATATCCTCTTTCATCACAGATATTTTGCATTTTTTTATGCATGCATTAATTTGATAAAACCTTATTGAATTCAAACTGATATGCCTGTTCTTCCTTCATACCAGGTAGTAACAGGGCAGATGTCCCCTTTAATGTTCTGATATATCTACTGTGAGTAAAGCTTAATGTGCTGGTAGGGTACATGTATATTTAACTTTTTGACAAAATGTTTTCTTTAAAAAAATACAGAAAGTGACAGGTGTAGACAGATTGGTTCAATTCAAATTGGACGTCAATCAAATTTGAACAAGAAAATGATACTTCAATGTAATTGATAATGAAAGGGAGGTTCATTGGAGTGGTATATCTGAATGATCACTGATATTTTTCTGTTCGTATGTTGATAATTGGGATATGAAGGAATATGGAAAAAAAATGAGGGTATGTGTATGAAAAAGAAATCCCTTTCATGTTAATTACATGGCCTATCACTAACCTAATATAAAGTCCCCAGTTTTCCGCAATACAGAAAATAGAAATATATTATTCATCATTCATGAAGAATATAAAATTTGCAGAATCTCACCGAAAATAAAATTTGCAGAATCTCACAGAAAATATAATTTTCTCCCAAACAATTTGAAATCCCAAAATTCATTGAAAATCGTGGCAATACCCAATATTATAAACAAAAGGAACAAAATTCTGTACAAGTGGAAAATCTGCCTTTCAACTTCTTTGCAGTGTTTAGCATGTGTTCGCAAAGCTTTGTCTGCATACTGCTGTGGAAACGTCTGATTTTCTTAGATTATTAGATTATCACAATTAAGTTTGTTTCATCATATGGTTTATATTATACATACCACCAAATAACAAAATTTGATATTTAAAACAGCAAAGAATACAGAATTTGCATTTTGGAAAGTGTATAACTGCAGACTTTAAACCAATACCATATATGTTTGTAAAATGTAAATAAAACATGGTTAAAATGACACAGTCAGTTTCGGATCACTTTGCAAATCAAACATTCTTGTATTTGATACTACAGTGTATGAAGCATTCTGTGTAGGAAATTTAGTCAAACATGTCTATACGAACTTTTTTTAAATAAAAAATAATCATTATATTTTCAGAGAGCCAACGAGCATACAAATTTGTCCAGGGCAAGGATTGGGGATTCAAGAAATTCATAAGGAGAGATTTCTTGATGGATGAGGCCAACGGTTTACTTCCAGATGATAAACTTACCCTCTTCTGTGAGGTAAATTGTTTTCATTAAAATAAAATGTTGATAAAGTGAACTTAATTTCAAAAATGAAATGTCTACATCTTCATATCAAGATGACAGACATAATTTATATTTCTGCAATGTAGCTTAACAACCTTTGCTCAATTACAGAAAAAATGAAATGAGAAATTAACCACTACTATTGTTCTCATTAATATTAGTATATTTAGCATAACATATGCATGGAAGACTTTCTGTAGATTTATAGTATTGAAATCTCATGCTACTTGACCTTTTTCACAAAGTGTTTTGTCTGTGATTTTCTCTGACATGTTTGTTCTGAGGAATTCAGTTACAGGAATTAGATCATAATAGTGGTGAGTGAAAAGCAATAATAACATTTTAAAGAAAGTTCCCTTGTATTGTCAAGCAACAAATTCCTTCCCGTCTTTTCGCTGCGAATGAAGATCTAGTCGTAGCTCCAAACCATAGGATTGTAGCATTTCATCTGTTAACAAAGTGCTAAAATTATATCTCACCTTTCTGTTAATTTATCTCATTTAATTTTCTTGTACAGATGATAGGAATTAGATTTTAATGTCTCATTTACATTAATCTTTGTGATTATTTTTTTTCTTTACCATTCAGGTGAGTGTTGTCGCAGATACAGTAAATGTCTATGGACAGTCTAACCAATCACAGCTCAAGGTACCGGAATGCAGATTAGCGGATGACCTCAGTGCGTTACTAGAGAGGGCAGCATTCAGTGATGTCACTCTGTGTGTCAATGGTCAAGAGTTCAAAGCTCACACAGCAATCCTTGCAGGTGTAGTAATTATTTTTCATACCTTCCTCAGCCTTGTTTCATAAAATCTGCAGCAAGTTACAATCAAGGTTACAAGCTACTGAAATGGTGTTGCTTCATTGGTCAAGAACACATTTATTATGGATTGTTAAACTGGTACTTGATTATTTGATTTTTATCTGGAGGGGGCATTAAGCGGTGCCCCTGTCCGATTGTCCGTCCCCCCACTTGGTTTACGCGCGAATACAAAAAAAAAATGTCATGGATTTTAAAAATTGTTGGTGTGTAGGTAGATGACATCAAAATGCAGGCTAAGTTTGAATTCGGAGTCCGCAGGTCAAAGGTCACAGCTCATTAAATATGCGAGTTGGTTTCCGTATGATAACTGAATTATTCAACGGATTTAAAAAATTTGCGGTGTGTACATGTAGGTAGATGACACTGAAATACAGGCTAAGTTCAAATTCGGAGTCCGCAGGACAAAGGTCATAGCTCATTATATATGCAAGTTGGTTTCCGCATGATAACTTTGGAAATATTCACCAGGGGCGGTATTCTGAAAGGTCAATTAGCATTTTGGTATTCTGATATTTATATTTATATTTTCTGGTATATCTGATATTCTGGTATTTGGTAAGTGCCCCTTTCCTTATTTGGCAGGGGTGCATTGTGCGCACTTGCAATAGTACGCGTTATGACTGCGCGAAGACTTAATTGAGTAGTTACGAGACTTTTGGTATTCTGAAAAGTCTCATAGCATTCAATTAGCGGACTTTCCAGTTGGGAAAGTTAGTTGTGATAAGAGGTCCATTAAGTCTCATCATCTCTTGCTAAATGTGGCTTTCATTTCGTATAGATATCATCAAATCGGTCTAATACTGCAACCAAAATGAGGAGGAATGAAGAGAATAAAGGAGAAATGTATAAAAGGGAATAGAATAAAGGGAAAGAAGGTGGTATATCGAAACAAGTAAAATAAGGAATAGGGAGTATATTTGTTAATAAAGAAATTTGAAAAGAGGGAAAAGGGAAACAGAAATTGTGTACTTATAGGGGAAATATGATTATTATTTTTCTTTCTATATTTTCTTTTATCATTAGCATCATAAAGTATTTTGTTTTTGCACATTATTTTGACAATAATGAGATTGCCAATTCATGGTAGGTGCAGCAATGTTCAGGGGTGAATCAAACCTTGTTTCCGACAATAAAATATAAGCATAGACCCTTTTAGTATTTAAATGAACATTTTCTCATAGAATAAAATACAAAAGAAAAAAAATAGTGAGTGATGCCATCGTTTTCCCCACCTATAAAATCTTAAATGTCATAACATTTGTTCATCCAATTTTGATAAAATTTTGGCTTGTTAAAAATTATGCTTATTTGATTTTAAAAATCTTTTAATTCAAATCAGTATTTTGTTGGAGAAGATTTCTCATATAAATGAAAAGTATGTTATTTTTAAAATAAGTAGAAATTAAGTTAAAGAAGAACCCCCCCCCCCCCCGATCAGGGCCCCGATCGAGACAGAGGCAAATAAAATATTGTATAAAAGCAAAAAACAAAAACAAACAAAGAAAGCTACAAATGGATTCAAATAGGTGGATGTGAATATCAGAACACGTTAAAAAAAAGAGAAAATCACAAAGGTACAATAAATGAGAGAGAAAGGGACAAGACAACATAACGAACCTCCAATCTCTGATGCAAATACTCTTCGCATTATTTTTCAGCAAAAATATTTGTATTAAGATCGTGGTGCAGTGCACCTGCAGCAGCTGGGCGCTGCGCTGTAAGCCAGCAAAGTGAAGAAACACTGCGCGCTAGTAGAAAATTTTACATTGTAAGAGCGCATTTGATTGGCTAATTCGGCTCAGTAGGGGAGTGGCCTAAAGGGAGTTAATTGAGCGCTAATAGAGTTTTCAGAATACAAATTTGGAGGTAGCGCTCCATTAAATGGGTAACTTATGAGGAAAGTTATAAAGTGGAAACTTACGAGACTTTTCAGAATACCCCCCAGATATTAAAAATGTTTGGTGTCTGGGTAGATGACACCAAAATACAGTCAGGTCACATCAAATTACCTGACTGTCATCTTCTGTCAGAGATTATTATGGAAAGGGTGAGTCTTTAGGTCAGAGGTCTAAATTTGTTCATTATATATATGCATATTGGTTTCTGCACGATATTAAGTTCAATCATATGGAATGAATTTCTGATCGCGTTAAGTGGGGGCATCTGTGTCCTTGGACACATCAAATTTCGTAGTACATTGTGAATAAAGGAAGAGATCTTTGATTTATTCTCTGATTCCATCTTAGATCTGATTCAATGTTGTTTTGGGGGTTTCTCCCGCCTGCCTCTTTAAAGGACAAGTCCACCCCAACAAAAAGTTGATTTGAATAAAAAGAGAAAAATCCAACAAACATAACACTGAAAATTTCATCAAAGTCGGATGTATAATAAAAAAGTTAAGAAGTTTTGCTTAATTTCACAAAATAGTTATATGCACATCCTGGTGGGTATGCAAATGAGGAGACTGATGACGTCATCCACTCACTATTTCTTTTGTATTTTATTATATGAAATAGGGAATATTCTATTTTTCTCCTCCTTGTCAAGTGAAACAACGATTAATTCCTCCCTGAACATGTGGAATGAGCATTGTTTAATACTATATTATTCAGTCAAGTTGGTCCTCATTGTCAAATTTATAAAAAATGAAATATTGTATAATTCAAACAATAAAAAACAAAAGAAATAGTGAGTGAGGGACATCATCAACTTTCTCATTTGAGTTGTGCATATCACTGTTTTGTGAAAAATAAAGTGTCATAACTTTCTTATTTTACATCCGATTTTGATGAAATTTTAAGTGTTATGCTAGTTTGATTTTTCTATATTTATTCAAATCAACATTTTGTTGGGGAGGACTTGACCTTTAACGATAAGTATGATGATATTATGAGGTCCATTTAAATCTCTGTGTTAGTATACAGTGTCTCTGGGACCCGTATATTTATGGTAACTTGTGCATTCACTGGAAACCATGATTTTGATTTGTTACTGAGCCCTGTTGCAATATTAGTTACCATAATTGCAATGTTATGGCCGTGATCATTGAAAGGTGATGTTAGATTCTGCTCAGGATTATATTTCAAGCACTTGGATGAAAACTTGCAAAATGTTACATTTTCCCACCTGTCCATTAAGGGCATGGATACTGAGACTCCTTCAAATGATTACTGTGAGTATTAATTTACATGGTTTGTAAGGTTGTTGTTGTTGTAATGGCGTAGATATGTTGTATTTATCAATAGTTTTCTTTCAAACTGTTTCTCATATCTAGGATCACATTATGGGGGATGTGAGTGGATAATATATCTTGTGTTCTCAACATATATATTGTTACACTAAATATTTTGTTTACATGCTCCCCATTGATAATGTATGCATTTAATTTGTATGACCTTGACTTGTTAAAGATAAATGAAATTACTACAAAGTAGTTGCAGTAAACACTGATTTCATGAGAAAGTCTAAAAAACCAAGGTTAATTGTTACCCTATCATCCCAGATCTAGATCTGGTACATTTAAATAAACTGAAATTTATGAAAGCATGAAATCTAAGCTGAAACACAATCACACTGAAGATTGTCAACAGAGATAAGCACATGTGGGATAGTGTATTATTATTCCTTGGAAAAAGACCTGGCAATTTTTGGAAATGTAATGCTTATTTTGCTTTTTTCTCAACAATTGCGCAATTTCTTCCAGAATCCTTTGGCACATGTTTTGTCATTGATACATACAGACTCTTGAGTGATCATTTTATTGGATTCTAGGTTGTCCAGGAAGCCAAAGAAATGTATGTGCCAATTTTGTTTCTCCTAGAATAAGACTTTTTAATTTTCAATAACATTTGCCTCTGTTATAAATTTCTTTTCGCATTCTCTCATTTTCTAACTGCAGCAAGATCTCCAGTCTTCAATGCTATGTTTGAGCATGAAATGGAAGAGAAGAGACATGGAAGGGTGGAAATCACGGATGTTGAACACAGTGTTATGAAGGAAATTTTAAGGTTCATCTACACGGGCAAGGCTCCTAACCTTGAGAAAATGGCTGATGAGTTACTAGCAGCAGCAGACAAGGTAGGCAAGATGTCCTACATAAAGGCAACTGTCCAAATTGAAAATTATTTAATGCCCTACTTGAGCAAGTAAGGAACATGGTCCTCCATTATCAATGTAATTGGGTTTTCATAAAATAAATCAGATGGCTGTGACTGCCATTTCACATAAGGAATTTCAACCACTTTGGAAGGTTCAATGATATGCCAATAAAGGTTGTGATCAAAACACAAATCAAAAGAAACAGAATCAAGACCATTTCCTTGAGGCTGATTGATTTTCTATACCTCACCAAATATACCAAATATATTAAGTCATTTTGTAACCAGGAACTGGAACAAGTTATTGCCCATGCTCTTATGGTATATTATATGTATATACAGTGCATCCCACAAAAAAAGAAACCTGTCATGTATACAGTGCATCCCACAAAAAAAGGAAACCTGTCATGTATACAATGCATCCCACAAAAAAGGAAACCTGTCATTATATGTATACAATGCATCCCACAAACAAGGAAACTTGTCAGGGACAGATTTCAAAATTATTAAATACGTTTTTACTATAAAGTTTGATACTCATGGCAAGATTGGAATCTGATTTGAAATCAACAGCTTAGCAAATCATTCACACATGGCAGATTACAAACAATAAATAATGAGGCATATCAAAAACGATTTGCGCAGAAACTTATGTGTGAATCTGATTCCTTATTTCAGGGATCAGTGAGAGAATCTTAGCAAATAATACAAAAGTAATGCTAATGAGCCAATTGTCGAATAAGCACATTTGTCATATCACAAACCAATCCTGTCCAATATTTTTGCGCAACCTGGTTTTGACATTAAAATTTCAAGCTTGCTTTGCTCATTAATACGTGAAGTTTCGTCACATAATATAGGTATTGTGTTATATTTCATGGTTACTCCATATGAAACTATTTTCACTATGAAATGGCTGATTAAGGACATTGCCAAGGAAAATACAAATAAACAATATTATCTACTGTATTGAATTAAATGTTTATTATGACCATCAAGTGGAATTAACCATGAACCTTATTTTTGTTTTGTGCAGTATGCATTAGATCGGCTGAAGGTTATGTGCGAAGAGGCATTATGTACCAATTTAACGATAGACAATGTTGCAGATATCCTGGTTTTAGCAGACCTTCATAGCGCAGATCAACTTAAAGCTGTAGCCATCGATTACACAAATAGGTTTGTATTAATGTAAAGTATTTCATTACTGAACTTTTTATTGTTCCAGTCAGAAGTTAAATATACCATCAGTAAATTTGAAGAGGCCTATAGAATTTCACATTAGAGTTGAACTGTATAGTTTGGTAATATATCAGGGGGAGGGAATATTGAGGATGGACATTGCTTGCACATTATTTGAACTGTGCTCATAAATTTTGTACTCTCAATGGTCATATGAAGTGTGTAAGACAATGTGTTGCAAACTACATAACCATGGTAATTGCATATTATGACAATAAATCAGGGCAGGGAAATTAATTGTCTGTTGTCCTCTGGCTTGTATTCTTCAAACTCTTCTACATGTTATGCCGCCTTGCAGCAGTTCAAGCAGGGGAGAAAAAAACAATGAAATATGAATAAAAATCACACTATAAAGATAAAATGAAAAATATTTTAATGATTGACAATCTGCTATATGATGTTGAGAGAGTGAAAACTTATTGGCCTGGACATAAGTAGTGTGATCTGCAGTGCTCTTCAGTTGGTTTCTCTCTCTGTCACAAACTCTCTTATTACTTCAAAGTCCATGTAGCTGTCTGTCTTACTGTTTTTTTTTATTTCCCCTCCCATTTCTTGATCTTGCACACATGTTTCATCTTGCATATTTCTTTGTCCCTTTCAACAGCCATGCAACAGAGGTAATGGATACCAATGGATGGAAAACAATGGTGCACAGTCATCCAGGGCTGGTTGCTGATGCTTTCCGAGCGCTGGCCACATCACAAAGTCCGCCTTTCATGGGCCTACCAAGGAAGAGACTTAAGCAGAACTGAAAGCATACCTGTGCAAAATAGACACTCCATGTGATATAGACTTTTGTGACGCTGTGGTATTTACTCTCTCTGTGAATAGGATCTTCTTGAATTTTTTTGATATGTAGATAAATGAAAAGAAGGATGTATGTATGGAACTTTTGTTTGCAGTGAGGTATGGAAAGGACTTCCTGTTGAATTGAATCCATGGGCTGCGTGGGATCATGGAAGTGAAAGATAATGTAAAAAGCTGCCGGGTGATGGTGGAGATTGCGGTATTGTTCACTACCAAACTATGTATTCTGGCAGTATAACTGATGATCGTGTAAGGAGATGAGTACATACATATCCATAACCAATGACATTTGTTTTAAGGATCCAAGATTGCTTACTCTACAGTAACAGATTGCCATACCTCACATCATCGAAGGTGGTTTTAGTGCTTCTCTATTCCATGTGGACATGAAGAAAATATGCAACGTTGAAGGATCATTCAGGTGATGCAAGGTGCAAATTATACACCATTCAGCATCATAACTTCATTGCTTATGTCAACCAAGGCAATTATCAACAAGATGATATTTCTGATTAAGTGATTATGCAAATTCCTTTACTTGAATTGTAGTATATTTCATGGATGAGTTAATTATTATGATGAAGATTTTGGCTTTGGAAATGTTAGAGTTCAATACACCCACCAATAACCCAGTATTAATTATCTGTAGGAAATTATTGTTTAATTCACTCTTGTGTAATGAAATGAACAGCAAAAGCCATTTTATAATTTATTTTCATAGTTATAGGCATTTTGGCATAGCATTGATGTTTTATGAACTCTATTTAAGCACTCATTGCCAAGGATATGATTCAAATCCATATTTATTCCTATTTAATTTTCAATTCATACTTGAATGCTTAAAAAATGCAGACATTGTAATGTCAAAGTATTCCTATTTCTTATACTGTCACTATCATATTTAGGTTATGGTTGCATAAAATCTGACATTATTGGTAAGTCTGCGATTAACGGTTTATTTTATTACAACTGTGCTAAACAGCCAACTAAACTCAAAATTTCTGTAGAAGTTACCCTAATATACAACATGATCCAGACTACCCCCCCCCCTCCCTGCACCTAGATGATTTGACACTGGACTGATTTTTTTCTCCTTGATCCTAAACTGTGGTGGGAAGGCAAAAGATAAAAAGTAAGATCACATTTTCATGCCAAACACTGAAACAATTGTAACTTGGCTAAGAAGTGGGGGGGGGGGGGAGGACTTTACATTTTACACAGTATGCCTATATCACAAAGGATCTCATCATAATTGCATTTCATGTCTTTGATTTACAAAAAAGACTCTTCAGATTTGATTTCTTTGCATTGTTGTTTTAAGAATGTACTTGTGACATTCTTCCATGATTTTTAGAGCAAATTTGGAGGCAATAAGTTGATATTTCATAAGTTGCGATGTTATACATTTATACAAGTGCCGTAGATTATATAGAATTTGTACCATCTGAACGTACAACGGTCAAACCAAATACTTGTTATTCCTATATATTTCAATGTAGCCATATTTTTATTTAAAATATTAGGCTATTTTAACACTTAAAAGGATTAGCTATGGATGGGGTCACTGGGGTGACTTATTCATCTCTCCCTGTAGGTCTTGGCTTTTAACCACAAGTTTGGGATAAAACTTGGTACGTATGTTCCCTGTTTCAATCACTATATTATTCATATTGGTTCTGCATTTTGTTTTAATTACAATATCTAGTATTTTATTGTTATTTCAATTTATATTGTATGTCTTTGTTTTTTAATTGATTCTTTATTTTTGTTTTTACCAACATTTTTGCCAACATTAAGACCACAAAATCTTTTTGAAAAATTCATTTTTGAGTTTATAGAAAAAAAGTACAATACATTTTTGTATCTCAGCTTTATAATAATTTTATACATGAAATCACATTTATGAACAAAATTTGGTCTGATTTTAGTAACTTCTGAACCATGTACCCAAGTGCATAAATTTGATTTGGTCTCTATAGAAAAAAGTACTGAAACTGTGCAGAAAAAGCTTCTTGCATCACAAATTCATCACAGAAAATATTAGGGTTTGTCTTTTGGGGGGTTGAGTCTCATTATAGTTCGCGTTTGTGTAATAGTGTCAATGTGTAAATGATATTCTATTCATGTTTAAGAGTTTCCTTTCTGATCTACTTCATGTATGTCTTACATGCTTTATTCTTCTGTGATACAGGGATACTTCAGTTAAAGCCTTTAATCCTCATATGTTTAATTTAACAGATTTTACCAGTCTAGTTTTCTCAGTACAAAAAAATCAATCAATTGTAGAATAACTGGCATCTATGAAGGTTTTTTTCCCAGATATTATTATTAGTAGTGTTATTAGTATCCATCCTCTTAAGAGGAAATTTAAATAAGGAGCATCTTGAAAAAGTCACAAAATACTAAAAAAAAATGATTTTTCCTTCTTAAAAAAAAACAACATTGATTAGGGACACTTTATCTGCAATATATTTATCTGGCCAAAAATACTGCACATTTGCAAGGCCAGGAGTAAACTGTTTTTGGCAAATAAACATGTCATAAAAGGTGCATTGCAAATCTTAAACTGCCTAAATAGGACTTGATGAAGCAGCATGTGAAATTATGGGCAACAAGTCTTGAATATTGTAAAAAAAATAAAATAAAATGCCAACCTGATCCAATTCTCTCCTCCTGTACATGCAGGAATGCTATGGTGTCCCATGCTGGTGATTTTCATGACACATTGGCCCAAATTTACAAAGGTAGTTATGGAAAGCGTAGGTTGAACCCATGGTTTTTGCAGATTTCTAATTTACAGCGTATATAAAAAATTCCACTACTGATGGATGTTTTATCACATCGTGCTATTGATACTTGTCGCCATAGTTGAGCATGCTATTTTGATTCCACTGTTATGAACAGTGGACTCATGAACAAAATAGCATGCTCAACTATGGCAACTTGCATTAATTTGGCGCATTTGTGACAAAAGCACATCAGCATTGGACATAAAATTCACACATGAAATCTGTATAAACCATGAGTTCAACCAGCAGTTTTCAAAACCACCTTTGTGAAAGCCAGTCAATGGTTCTATCCATAGGTCTGTGAACAGAATGTGATGGTTCGCCCCAATTAAATTATGCCTGCAGTGATTATTTGAATGTATAACATTGCAAACTATTGTTGGGCAGGTATACCAAGGGAGTATGTTGTCTGGCAAGTTGTCAGATCTAACAGCTTTTCTTGATTTAGATTGGCTGAGAAGCACTGTTTCTATGCTACGGTTCATCAAACAGACTTTGTTGGATAAAACTTCTGACAAGTCCTTTCCTGAACCGTTCCCTTGAAGGCTTTCCACTGGTTCTCAGATTTATGCTAGCCCTGCTTCTTCAAGTCCTCTTTGCTTTTCATATGAACGCTTGCTTAAACCATGTGTTAGTCATTTGGAATGTTGCATATTATTACAGCCTGTATCAGGATAAAGTGTAAGATGAATAGTTAACTGGTTAAATGATTTTTATGGTCCTTGTAAATGATGGCAATCTTTGTAGAGTAATTCTGAAGCTTAAACAATTTAAAGTGAGAAAGAGAGAGAGAGGGGGGGGGGGGGGTGGATGAGAACTCCCAGAACTGTATGTTGAATCTTAGCATATTGTAAATGATTTAGTGTATGTTTATATGGCATTTGTACTGAAATTTATATGATTCTGAATTTACATCTTGTTTTTAGTTTGGCTTGTGTGTTTTGCAAATGCACTATGCTTAATGATGATTTGCACATATTTGTATGTTCATAGAAAAAAAATGGCAATCCTTCATATGATCATAAAATGAAATCATTTTGATTGAATTTGAGCCAGAATTTAAGGTCACCAGTATCTTTTATTGCTGGTTGGTTACACTCTTTTGTAGAATCATTTGAAAAAGAAATCACATCTTCATATATATTGTAAGTTGGTAAAGTTTTTTTTTATAGCAGATCAATATTAAGGGAATTGACACCTATGGTTCTCGTGAACTAACAAATTTTCTGCGAAAAATACAACACTACAATTTTTCTTAATAATATATAGTTTCCTATGAAAAAAAAACTATACATGGAATCAGTCATATTCTAAGTAGATCTACCATGAAGCAAATGCATAAAAAAACTCCTGGCAATTTGCAGCTAACCTGAATTGAGTAATTCTAGTACTGAAATAATGATAATTAGGATAATAGTAATGATAATTATAATGAAAATGACATGTATATGGATAAGTCTTTATATATGTACTTGCATGAATTGCCACAAAACAATAACATTTAGAATCCTTGAGATACTGTGGGAAAGTACACAACAGACAAGCATAGGATTTTCTTCTGGTAATTGGATTTTTAAATGGTAGAGTCATAGCGAGGATGGCAGTTCTGTACACAATCGATTATTCAAAATGTAACTCTGAACTCTGCTTCTTGAAAATATAATAGGCGGTTTCAAACCGCCTCGATCACAAGAATCCCCGTTAAATTACGAGAACATTTTTAGGCTAAAAAATACCCATTAATTATTCCTGCATTCACACCGCCCCGAAACATACCCTTCGGGATAAATTCCTGAAGTTAGGAGCATGCGCAGTATGGTCTAATAAGCAGGCAAGGCGCGAGATTCAAAACCACTAGCCCAGCAGCCACCCACGGCGCCCACGCCCAACGACACGCTGGGCTAAAAGTTCCCGTAAATTGCTTTCACATTGCCAAAATACCTGCGACCTTGGAAAAATGCCAGCGAAAGTTCTCGTAATTTCGCCAAGTACCTACTATTTAGCGGGTATTTTCTTTCAATGAAATTACGCGTAGTTTGCTTTCACATTACCAAAATACCTGGTATTTTCTGATCGGGGTAAATTTCCCGATCAGAGAATACCTGGAACTGACGAACTTTGAGGCGGTCTGAAACCACCTAATGTTGTATGATAAGATATGAGTGCAGAGATAATTTGCCCTGTAACACAAATGTTTGCAATCAATAACAATATGACAATGGCAAGTCAAAATTGTTCTTTTAGTCTTGCAATTCATCACAAATATTTGTGTTACAGGGTTCAGCATCACTATTGAATCGGATATATGTGACATGAATATTCTTCTTTTTTTTTTTAATAAACATGTTTTGTAGATAGAGAAAGCTATTTATTTGATACTAGAAAGAGCCTTGTTCAATAATGTTCTTGTTTCTTATATAACTGTTTGTGTTTAATCAAAATCATTCAAACTTTCCATGTTATTTATGGTGCAAAATAAGCTAGCTCAACTGATGATATACATGTACATCTGTTGTAAACTTTTTTGTTTGTCTTGTGAAATTAACATTCAAACATTGCTACACAGTCTTGTTACCGCTATATTTATATATTTTGCCTTCATGTTACCAAGTCTCTGATTTTCATGATTGCAGACAGCAATAGTTTATCACCAAGATATTGTTTCATGAAGCTCCTAGAATGTGATTTCAAATTCACTAATGATCATTTTTATTTCAAGTGTCAAGAGGGTTGTAACATAGGAAGTTGTGCTCTTCCACCAGTCACTCTCATGGAACGCTGATGTATCCCCAACCATTTCTTGTAGGATGGGGGGGGGGGGGTATTCAGATACTTCAAGATTTGAAACATTTTCTTTTTTGGATTACACAAAAATATGAACTCAATAGTTAAAATCTTGTTCAATTTTGTTTCCTATAATGATAACACTTTGTACTAAAAATTGATGAAACTTTCCTTGTTACCTATTCCAAATGGCGTTTAAAATTGATTGTCGGAACACACAACAACTAGGTATGCTATCCTATATGGTCACAAATAGTCACAGTATAACAATCATGGGACTGGAGCATTCTCATGTGGCATTATTATTTTGTATTTCTATTTGCGTTTGTTGCTGAAATTATTTGAAGAAGGGACACCAGTCTTATCTATCGCTTGTTGGACACCCCAATTGCACATTTTGTAAGATATTGAAATAAAGTACATGTATGTAGAAGACCATAGATTATAATTGTCTTTATGTGATGATGTTTGTTGTTGGTGGTTCTTAGAAGTGAAAGTAAAGTGAAATAGAATCAGGTTGATATCATCCGTCCCTCCCTCGTCCTGAAATTACTTTATTGTATGAAGGAATTTGAAATGACGTATTCCACTAGAAAAATAAATAATGCAAACAACCAAAAATCCACCGTACCTCCTGAACAAACCAAAAACAATAAAAAAAAAAAAAAAAGGCAAAGTTTTCAATGATTTATTTGGGATGAAAAAAATAATCATGATCTCTTGATGCTGTCCTGCCAAGTTTCTACGGGACCCGGGAGTTACCATAAACAGAAACAGATTTGTCTTGTATTATATATTCAGAGCTTGGGTTTGACTTGGATTGAGACGAGATAAAGTTGAGATGGGACAGGGAAGAGAGGGAGAAGGAAAGGTGGTGGGGCCGTTGCTGAAAGGGTTGTGATCAAACCCCCTAAATCAATCGCAACTTGGATTTTCAACCAATGAAATTGCTCGTATTCTAGACTTGTAATTGAATCATTTTTAAAAATTGATTTTAAACAAACCTTTCTGCAACGGAACCCCGATGTATCTTTTGGCGTGTGTTAATATTATTCAGACCAAAAGAAGCAAAACTACTACTCTCTAAAAAGAATAATTAATCATTCGAAAATACCCCCACGTACCGTATACGTGTGACGTGGATAACTTTTTCAAGATTATGCGCGTTTCTTATTGATGAGCGGAATTTGCGCAAATCATCGCGCATCCATATTAGCGTGCTTATAGGCCTATAAAAGAAATGGGAGCTCGGTGGATCAGGCAGTTGTGGTGTGACAGGAGGACCTTTGGGGTTGGTGTCTACAATGGAGATAGATTATATTCTTCTTTTGCTTATTTTGTCAGAAGGTATGTACATGAATACTGAATGGTACTTCACACAAGTAAATGGGGGGGGGGGGGGTCAGGGATTTGGATTCGAATCGGATGGGGGAGGTTGAGATAAAGGGGCAAAACAAAAGGAGGTAGGAGAGAGGTGAGAGAAACAGAAAGGTGGTAGGATGGGGGTCGGGTGTCCGGACACTTTATATTTTTGAAGCCTTCCTTTTTCGTCTTTGGATTACACTAAAAAGTATGAATTCAATAGTTATAATCATCTGCTATTTTATTCTCTATAATATTTCCTAACGTTTTGTACTAAAAATTGATGAAACTTTGCTTGTATTTTTTTTCCAAATGACTTTCTAAAATTGATCGTCCGGACACACAACCTGTCGCGGACGCACAACTGGGTATACCGGTAGGTCTATAGATAGATCTGAATTAAGGTTCCTAAGCCCTAATTTGGACCCACTTTAGACTCATTTTTAACATCTCTGTTACATTCCAAACTACTGGCTATTATTCTATAGGCCTATACCGCAAACATAGGGGCCTACTTCATCTAATTTTCCTCATCCAGACACATTCTAACTTGGATTTTCATTGGTCCTTTGGTTTGGACCTAGGTATGAGATCGATGGTTTTCGAGACACATAAAAACTAGCTATAGACATATGAGACAACCACGATCATGATGATTAGGACTATTCGTGTTTTTTACTTTTGTGTTGATGTTATTCTTTGACGTCATCAAATAATATTTCACCCATAAAGTGACTGGGATGGGGGCTGGGATGCAACTCCCTCCCAAGATCTCTACGATTTTATTGCTCGATCGAATGAAAATTTGTCACCGTTATTTTGAATACCCGAGAATGATTTATGACCCCTTTTCAGGTGAGAGTATTGAAAGGGGTCGCTGTTAACTTAATTAGGACCGAGAAGTGTTGCTTTCCCTTAGTTTGGAGTCTGAATTATTATGAATACACACCAAAAGAGGACATCATAATCATGTGACATTCTTGACATCATGATTTGGGGTCAATTTCATAAAAAGTTTATGGTGTTTTCTTTATATTTTTTTCAAAATGTTTCTGTATTTTTTAACTCTACATTTGTGAATATTGTGATTATATTATAAGCATGATTTACCAACATAATATATATTCTGTGATGAGGTAAATGTTTTGTAATTTATTCCTCACACAACCTCGTGGCATGCTACCCAGTTGTTGTGTGTCCGGACGATCAAAGTCGTTTGGAAAAATTTCAAGCGAAGTAATTCATCAAGTTTATTTGTGCAAAATGTTAGGAAATATTATAGAGAGCAAAATTAAGATGATTACAACTACTTAATTCATATTTTAAGTGTAATCCAAAGACAAAAAAGAAGTCTTCGTCAATATAAATTGCCTGGACACCCGACCCCCCCCCCTCCTCCTCCTGTCACACAACTCGCTTCGGGGTAAAACGCGTTTTTTTCCGTGACAGGCGAACCCAGGGGGAAACAAAGTTAGTTATAAATAACTCCTGAATTTCCCGATATATCTAATCATTAAAAAAGGTTTCACAATATATAATTATGCGTGATATGAAGAAATCATGCAATTTGGCAGATCAAGAATGATTTGCTTTTTGGTGACTGGAGGCCCGAAGAGAGGGGGAGGGGGGGAGCTAAAGTAGCCCCATGCATGCAGTCAGGTTAAATCGTATTCATTTTGAATAGCTTGGTTTTTGTCTTCACGAAACTTGTCTGTGTGTTCATGGGTGCGTGTGAGATGGTGTGTGTATGCTCGGAAAGGGGTCTTCTTTTCATTTGTGTAAAGCTATAAAATCGTAAGTTTCTTCAAATTGCAATTTTAATCTGAATCATCACCATCTTCTAATTCTTTGAATAAATAAACCTTCAGTTTTCCAGCTGGAAGGTCATACCATTAGATCTCCAGCTCTTACACCAAACGACTCTCTTCCTACACTAAAATGGGATGAACTAATAGCTACCCCATCGAGTAACAGAACCAAGGGTGTAATTGCTCCCAAGTTATGGACGAAACATCACATCAGCAACAGGGAAGTGGCAGCTATTCCCAACCATCACAATCAAGCAGGATCGCTTGCTGTCTATGTAAGAAAAAGTATTTTCCCTTTAATTGCAACAATTATTACACTTATCACGGCCAGCCAGGAGGCATCCCGATTGTAAACCCCATCTGTATTTTTTTTTCAATGAAGTAGGCCTAAAGACCCCAAACAAAAGATGGCCAGACCGTAAAGAATGATTTTTCTTCCATTTACCAGGAAGAGATGGGTCGCCTGAGGTTCGATTTGCATGGTTTTCATTAAATAACTTAAATTTTGTTGGATGTGTCATTTTTATTAGCCTCCGATGAGAAAAAAAAACATGAAATGAAACTAATTCACCCTCAAACCAATAAAATTGATCAACCATAGTGAGCTAATTGATTTTTTACCACATCATAACTTATTTTTGCAATTTGGGCAAACATATACCAGCAATTCAAAATAACACATTTTACTACTAGTCTAAATGCATCCAGTTTTGAAACAATAATTCACTCTATATAATCATTATTACCATATTATGATCATCTTCACCTGCACCACATGTCGTCATCATCATCACCACCACCGTCGTCATCCTCCTCCTCCTCACCATCTTCAAAATCATCGTCATCACTCCTATTGTCATTCTCATTATCCAGTATTTTTAAGTAATAGAAAAAAAAACAAGTGATGAAAAAAAATGCTCTTTCTATTTTCATTCAGAGTATTCCGGAGCCTCCCATCGCCGAGAAGAAAGCCTCAAAATACTGGGATCCAACTATATTCTACTGTACCATTCTAATACTGTCATCTACTGTGGTTACGGGGTGCTTGCTAAGGAACTGTCTCTTCCCTGCACTAAAAGAGGACATCAAAATGTGCCCTTGTTATTGCTGCTGAATGCTACATCATCGACCGATCATCTGCAACGAGCAAGTTCCACAAAAAGTTGCAATCAAACAACTCCAACAATCAAATGTAACTTGATTTACAACCAATCAGAATTGTGTATTTTTAGTGAGTTGTGCTTGATTATTTAGTTGCAATCAAATTGAATTCTGTTTGGAACAGGCCTGTCGCAGAAAGAATTGCAGGGGTCAGTAACGGCAGTTGTTACTGGTTATGGAGCCTGGGTGGTCGACACAGGTCAAAAATTAATTAGTAAATAACAGTTTATGTGTTTTGATTGCACTGTAGAAGTCTGCTGGATATACTGCGTGTACTTCATGGGCAAATGAATACCATCACCCACCACCATACAGAGACAGACGAAGACAATTCCACCAGTTTGTCTTCAGAAATGCACTGATCTAAGATAAATTGTGAGTTTAAGAATATGGTTGCCATAGATTTACAGTTATGTGTAATCATATTATTCATTGCATTATGGGGCAAGTATATAAATATAATGTACATGGGCCGTTATTGGTTTCAGTGTCCTTGCTGGATCCAACATTACATGTACATGAAGGATCATGAATATGGTCTGTTGTCTTATACTGGAAGAAATCCATGTTGGGAAGAACCGTCAGTCAATGACCATTCACATGTTGAATCATCATCATGGTGTAGGGACATCATTAAATCTTTCGTATTGGGCCTTTGATTAATTTGCAATCATTTTTTGTGGGCAAGGAATCCCCTACATGAGGAAAATGAACTGTTCAAAAAGAAGAAAAGAATAAAAAGGGAGAATTAAGAGGAATAAAAAGGGAGACAGGAAGGGGAGAAGAATATGAGGAAGGGCTGGAAATGAGGAGGAAAAAAAGTTGAAGGAAGAAAGAAAAAAAAGAAAGATAACAAAATGGAAGAGTGGGAGAAGAGAAGAAAATAAGTTAATATCTATTAATTAATGAATTAAACTTCTCTTTTGAAAGATATGAACTGATGTTTATTCATGAAAAATGTTGCTGCGTACACTGGACAGCAATACCATGACAGCACTGAAACATACAAGTGCATAGCATAATACATTACTTACAGGTAACTTAGAACCTTTTAGGCGACATACATACACAGTGATAACAGCAACAGCAGTAATTCTTGCTTTCCTGTTACTACAAACATATATGTTTACAACTCCCAATGAAAACAAGATTGTGGCCTTTCACATAAAGCTTTTCCATATGCGAGTATGAAAAAACATGAAATAGGTACTCTTCCCATTAGGTCAAAGGTGAGACATTTCTCAGTACTGTTATTTTGACAATTTCCAGTATCCTCTCTACATAATTAATGTATCCAATATTCATTTAAAATCACTAAGCTTTATTTCCTTTTATCACTTGATTTAATTTTCTTGTCTGTTTTCTCCAGGGTGCCACCCCTTTTCACAATGTTATATGGTAGATATGACAAAAGCCATATAATATTATATGTAAGAAAATGTAAGATGCTGTCAAATAAAAGGCATGGCAAGTTAGTTACAAAATTACATTAACTTACTTGTAAATAATCATGTGTATGAACTACACATTACTTATTGTATTCATGTGCAATGAAATAGTATTTTTAATGGACAAAAACAGTACATGTAATTCAGCAAGGTACATAGAGCAAAGCACGGTAACAACATGATTAATAACTTCTTTCAAAATGAAAGCATGGATGTCCAAATCTTTTATACTTTGTATAAACAACTTGATTAGAAGCCTGTTAATGTAGTTTTGATAATTTAAATATTAATACTTAGAAGAAAAAAAACACTATCAAATAAACTTCTTGATCTGATATTTTTTTAAGTTGTGTGACATCTTTCTTTGTCTAAGAGTAAGAAAGAGAGAGGGATGTAGAAATTTTTGAAAGATGCTAATAAAAGATGATCATGATTAAAAAAAAAAATTATATCAGGTCAGACACTAATATTTTTTTAAAGAATTAACACTGCCTTCATTGTCAATGATTTCAAAATTGTAGGTTTGAAGCCTGTGTGAAAACTAACATGATTTTGCACACTACCAAAACTTTACAAATTACAAAATTATGGAAAGGCATTTAGTAGTTCTGACTATTATCATCCTTCTGAAAGCAAACATAAAAGCTAGATATTGTATACTTGTATTATATTAAGATACTAGTAAATCTAATATTTGAAAGCATTAAGTGGAAAAGGAGATAAAGATATATCTACAACATACTCACATTGTCCATTCCTGTAATAGGAGTACAACAATGTTCAATTATTTACCCCAAAACAATTACAGCCAATAATTGAATGATATGGACATGCTTCAATATGGACTTTTCTCCAAACTGGGTATATAGGTCTGAAAACTTTTCAGACAGATAATGAATTACACATATCCATACAAACAAAAGTACATCTGTATACTAATCCCAGTATTATTACTAGTAAACATGCTCATATTGCACTTGTCTCATGCAAATATACATTATACATTTGTTACACAGCCATATAATCAGCAAAGAATTACTGCAGACTTAGTACATGAACTTATTACTACATAACTTCCATAAAGTGTGTTCAGTGTTTCAGAGCAGTAATATGTTTTGTTTATTTGATGTAAGAACCTTTTGCTACACTCTTTGATAAGTAGTAAAACTAATAAAAGATAAACATAGCATTCATTGCAAACCAAATACAGCTTACAGCCATACTAAAATGTATTATTTGCATAAACTAATTAGATAGTGCATAGAATTTGATATAACAGGGCATGCATAGAACCCAGCTCTCACCAACAATTCATGGTTCAATGCAATATTACAAGTTTCTTTCCTTGGTAATCCACATGGGAGCCTTGGATTTGAGATGCATCTTTTGATATCTGGAATACTGCAGTGTGACTAGAGACCTTTGCATTTCTTTTGGAAATTTGTTACAGAGTTTGTGAAGACACAACTACAGTGAGTAGTACCATTATTTGGGTTTAAAGAAGGAAAGCAGCGCATAATACAGTTTTTTAAAATTCCTAGTTGAATGCAGTATGCTCCGTCTATTATGACCTACCCAAGGTTTCCATTATGATGAGGACACACTGTAGATTTGAGAGACTAATTTATAATCTGCTTGTGAAAATGGGATATTAGAAGGGTTAAGAGCAGTTATCTTGCACAATAAGCATTTCACAAAAAATGCATTTCAAATCTATAGCTCCCTAAAATATTGAGAACATGCTGTCAAGATCTTTTTTGTCTGTAATTTTACTTCCTACATTCTAGCTCTAGGTATTTTATTTTGGCATTGGTTACAACTGTTTTTTTGTTGTTGAAAAAATATAGTTTTCCAAGCCAGATACCAGAGGTAGACATTTAACCATTTAGTGTATTTTTATCTACCCATATCTACCCAACCAAATTAAGAATTTTTCTATTTCAATCATAATGTTATTAACTTGATACAATCCACACTAGGATTGTGAAACAAATAAACATGATGCAAAATATACAAACACTTTTACTGCTAACAGAAACAACAAGGGAATCCCACACTTGCACTGACCTGGGTAACACGCGGCACAAAGCTTAATGACGGATAACAAATATGAAAGAGCAATTCTGATTGGTTCCTGGCTAGTGTGTTGTAATCCCTACCCCCCCCCCCAAAAAAAAAAAAATCTTGATCTACTATTGGCATTTACTTATCATAAACCTTTGTTATGGATATCAGCCTTGAAGCGCAATCATATTGAAGTGTTGCTAGGATCAAGATGTAAAATAACTTGCACAAGAGACTTAAATTTTCCATTTTTAGTGTAAAATACTTTGTGATTGGTATGAAAATCAACATGAGGGGCAAGGATCTGGAGCTGAAACTAAAAAAAAATCTGCCAATATCAGTCAAACAGGAGGCTGTTATAAACATCTTTAAAAACATGGTTGTATTGGTACATGTAAAATCTACATTTTCACTCATGTGGAGCACCTTGGGATTTGGGGGCATTTTGTCCATTACCTGATTTGGAATATAAATATTATCTGTTGGAAAAATGAAATTATTATTAATTTGCTGATTTTTAAAAAGTATTGATAACGTACATAGGTCAAACTATTGTATAAATCAGTAAATTTGTTAATCTGGTAACACTGGTGTGCATTGACTTTGTGTGTAACAACATTTACTAATTTTTAAGGGCTTATACTTTGTGATATTCATACAGGACTACGGCCCTTCAAATGCAACAATATATATATTCATTAAGTTTGTAGCTGTTGGACGAAAAAAACAGGTAACTATATATCTTTATCTATAGACCCTGTGTGAGACAACATATACATATATCAAAATGAGAAGTGTATGTACATTTATCACACATATTAAAATACATAAACAAAATCATGTTTTATTCATTCTGAAGTCCTTTTAAATTCTAGGAAACACAAAACTAACCTGACGATATCAATGCTTTCATTCACATGCAGCAGTTAAATAAAAATCATTGAATTTGCAATTGAAAGAGTTGAAACATGCTGAAAAATCAGAAGAAAGCGAGTGAAAATAACAGCAAATCAATGAAACCATTCATCTTTGGTATATAGCATTTACTGTTACTGCTATTCCAACAGGCTGAATTTAGGAAACACTTGTTATACTATAGACGATTAGTCAATATGAATTCTTGTTGCCCCACACAAAGTTCAATATACCAAACAAAATACATTTCTTTTCAAAAACACTTTCCAATGATAATTTGTAGTATGTTGAGCATGCTTCTTTCCCCTTTATTAATCCCTATTCATATTTCATTCTTACTCTTTCTTTAATAGGGACATCCCAACATGCACTATATAGATGGTACTGAGTTTATAATCAAAATCATTCTGATTTGTTGCTTATAGATTTCAATGAATATTTTTCTGGCAAATCTACATGTAGATCAGTGCAATCATTTCACTCTACCAACACTTAAGCACAGGGCCAAGCAAGACAACAGAGATATGAACGTATTTTGCACACACAATTGTGATTTCATGCTTTAGCCACAATTCCATAATCTTCGATGTATCACCACTTGGGGCAGAAAACCTTTGTAGCTAAATTATCTTAAGAACAAATCTTACAAATAAATAATTTAATTTGAATACAAAGTAGAGCTTTGCACCCCGGTATCAAGCAATAATCGTTAATAAAAATAATGTTAAGAAAGAAAATTTCTTGGGGTCAACACACACCATGTACTAAATGATTTAATTCAAAGTGTGTATATAATAAAATATGAATTTCCATTGTATGCATGGACAAAACATACCCCAAAACTATCAATGCAATCACTTAGGGGGAAGATAGAGCAAGGATATAGGCAGACTAAAAACAATGTTAAGTGTAATAATGTAGAAATCACATTTACTTTTTGAAGTGAAAAAGAGATCTTGAGCATAGTAAACACTCCAATTTGTCAAAAGTGAAAAGTATTTAACATTCTAACCAATTTCTATCATTACATGAATTATGGTATATTACAAGGTTAACTAAAGAGGTAAAAGAGAACTGTATGCATACAATTCTTTCAAATGAATTGAGATGTGATTAAACATTCTCATAATGCGACATGTTAGCAATATAGGTGAGAATTTTGGATGAACATATTAAACCAATATTTCCTCAAAACCCTTACAAATGTCATAATCAAATAAATGTGAAGTACCATTTTCAAAATACCCAAAATGTATTTACGGTCATATCTGAACTAAAAGTCAAAATTCAGCCTATCTACACAACAAACTTGACAAATCACTTGGGTCATGGTTTCCATTATATACTTTAAAAAAATGAAGCATATCACATGATTGCCACTTGTGTTTGGTATTAGTGATGCTTATTTCCCATGTTATCTTTGGTTTGTTGTTCTATCTGGGTAGCAATCACAATATAGAAAGAGCACAGATGTTAGGTAGGTGGAGATATGATTTACATCATAAACTTGCATAGTTTTCTGTATCATGTGCACCATCTCCTTCTGATCGTACTGAAGCACTGGGTAAAGCAGATGATGCCTCTGGACTTGTCATTTCTTTTGTCATTTCTCTCTCTTTGTCTCTTCTTGATTTGGCAAACCCATAAAGTCTCAGCTGCTTTCCAATGTTTATATCCTTTGACAGGAAAGAGAGGAAAAGGGGTAAAGAAGAAATTAGAAATTATCATAACTGAGTGAAAAACTAATAGTACAACACAAGTCAGTGAGACCTAATCCTCTATAGGAATGTCCATTAATATCACCAATGCTAACTTTCTATCATCAACCATGTAAAACTGCACTGGTAGCGAGTCCAACATTTTTTGTATTATTTTGCAGTCATTACGATCATTTCATTTCATTTTCATTTCATTTATTTCATTTTCAACAAAATATAAATCAAATACAATCATAACAAGTCGACATTATAAAAAAAATATATCAAGGTCATAGAATCAACTTGAAAAAGACATGTTATAAGAAAGTTACATACAAAATAATCTTGCGTAAAGGATTTGTGATTTACAATTTGTGAAAATGGAGGATCCCACTAAAAAGCAAAAGCTTGTATATTGTGGGCTCCTCAAAATATGACAAGCGAAAAATAAATTTTATATATACAAATCAAAGTATAAACCATGATTGCCAACAGGAGACATCATTAAAAGAAAATATTACATAACCAAAATATACGAAAATTACGCAAAAAAACTCAGGAATGAGAAACTAAAGAAAGAAAGCGGATGAATGAGAGAGAGGAAAGGGGGGGGGGGGTGAGGAAGGAATGTGAGAACTGCATATGAACTACAGAGAGAGAGGAGTGTAGACAAACAGAAGCGAAGTAGCGCATGAGAGAAAAGGAACGGTGAATAGAAATATAAATCTGTGATGTATTTTTAGACGTGATTATAGGATTTCAGTAAGAAAGATTTTAACTTTCTTTTAAAAGTGTACAGAGAGGGAGAACTTTTTAAGTCGTTATGAAGGGAATTCCAAAATTTTGGGCCTTCATAAATGAAAGTATTTTTGGCTTTGAACGTCCTGAAAAGCGGTAAATGGAATTCATCTGATTGCCTAGTTGGGTATTTATGAATGCTCTCATTTTTATGAAACATGTCATGAAAAACAATAGGTAAATTATTGCTATTATATTGATACATAAACTGACCTAATTGGAATGAATATAAATCCTTAATTTTTAAAATCTTGTTTTCGAAAAATAAAGAATTAGTATGAGAGCGTATTGGAGCATTACAAATGATCCGGATAACCTTTTTTTGCAGTATAAAAATCTTTTCTATCAATGTTTGATGGGTATTACCCCAAATCAAGAGACCGTAATTCAGGTATGGCAAAATCAATGACGAATAAAGCATAAATAATGAGGATTGCGGTAAAAGAAATTTCATTCTATTGATAACACCAATATTTCTTGATATAGTTTTCCATAAATTGTTAATATGCATTTTCCATGTAAGATGGTTATCAACTATGACCCCCAAAAATTTAGTATGAGAGACCTGTTTTAATGGTGTGTTGTTTAGAATTATATCTGAAGGTAATGAATCTAAAGAGTTGCTAAATAGCATGTAATTTGTCTTTTGTAAATCATCAAAGCACCCGTGATTTTTTTTAGTGTGAACTTCCACAAATTTAAAAAAGAAACCTGACAAAAACCTATGAACTTATCATAGATAACATCGCATGATCTTTGGAGAGGCTGCACTAATCCTACAGTGGTCATGCAGTTTTAGGGGACATGGTGACCTACTCCACAGTAATGTCACAAGATTTCCATGCAATCCAAATTCAGGCTCTGTATCTATTTTTCCCAGAATACCAAGAAATGGTGTGATGCCTATAGATAATGCAAATAAATGTATCATAGTCCTGAGCAATTGTCAATGTCCCCCCCCCCCCCCAAAAAAAAAAAAAAAAATCCCAATTTCATTCCAATGATGTATGTACAATTTTTTTTGTAAAGGCAAGATGTGAATGGATGGAAACTGTTATGGTACTTTTCAGATTTTCATACTTCATAGCCCTTGGCAGTTAAAGGTATTGTTTAACTTTGTGAGCAGCCTATTTAAAAAATTCTCAAACCAAGATGAAACATGTGTACAAGTGCATGTATTAGAACTAATAAACCCTGAAAACAACCATTATTGAGAATGAAAAGCTAAAACTACAAGGCAAACCCCGATTTTGTAAATAGGCGTCTTATAGACGCCTAAATAGTACACATAAGTGTATGGGATGAAATTAAGATGGTGTTTTCGGTCACTTTATATTTCAATTTTTGAAGCACTGAATAATTATTTTTGAATGCAATATTTTCTGGGCTTCATTTTTGTAACATATCACAGACACAGGTGACAAGTGTGACCTTCTAGCTCAGATTTTTTAAAAGTCAAACAATGTTAACCAATCACTTTAACTTTTTCCCAAAATCACCTTTAAATATATTGTAGACACGTTTATAGGATGGTGCTCCCCATTAAATGTGGCCTAAGCATCAATTACCAAATTTTAAGCCTTTTCAGCATCAGAGATAAAATACTGAATTTTGTCATCAATAGGATCTATGTTTATTTTTTCATAGTTAGGAAACAATACAGTTATACATTTTTTTTTCAATTATACACTTTCATAAGTAATATCTTTCATGAGTTTGGTTTTGCAATCTATTTTCTTGCATTGGTACTTATCTAGAAAAACCCCTCATGTAATACTTGATGCATATGAAATAAGTGAACTAAGACTAGGGGGACAAACTTACAAAGCTATCAGCAGTATCATAGAGCTCAATGCATGGTATAGTACCAATATCTGTATTCTGATAGTCTATTATCTTGGCCTGAAGTGGTTTCCATTTGGCAACATGAGTTAATTGCTCAAAGTATTCTATTGCCTCCTCTGTCCATTCATCACCACCTAACAACAGAAATAAAGAGAATAGACATGATCAAATATAAAGAACAAGCAAATTAATCCTTGAATATTCAAATAATTAGGATCAATTGTAACATTATTGCAATCATTTCAATGTAAAGAAGATGACAACTAAAACATAATGTCACACAACCAGTCTATAACATATTCAATTTGAGCTTAGAAATACATAATATGGAAAGTTTGGATAGATATGTATTACAAAGCATGAATTCCAGTATGATGACCAAATTGTAACAAAGAAAACCTAGACATCACCATATAAATACAATATTTGATATTTAAAAAATGTGAAGAAAAAGCGAATTATATGAAGTTTGATAAAATAGACTTACCTGATGGAAATACATTAGCAAGTGAGAATTCCACAGCTTGGAAAGGTAGAATTAGAAAATCATCCCTGTACATACATGTATGAGAAATATAATAATCAATATACAACCAAGATGATACAATAAAACTGATTATATGACACCTAGATAGATCCTTGTCATCTGATTGGTTGTTTGAAATCGATCATTCGGCCCATTTTACAATGACATCATCATTTGTATAATTTTTGATTAATTCATCATGCATTTTGGATCCATACAAATTTGTCCATTGCACGCCTGCCAACACCATCTGCACTACAAGTAAAACACTTGTGTGTGTTTGTGTGTGGCTACAATCAACATACCGTGCTCGCTGAAGATCAGCTGCACTCACTTTTACATCTAACCTGTGACATGCCCATTGCAAATGACAAGGATCTACTTAGAGGTGTCATATGAAACAAATAATGAAATATTAATTATACATGTAATGGACAGAGTATTTCATTTGGTGAAAGATGAAATGACCTATTCAACTCTGAGGCTTAGTCAATTGCACTCATAAACATTCATTATTTGCATAATGAATAGTGAAATTTGACACAAAGCAGCGTATGCTAAAGCCATACGTTCATTAAAATAATTCTTTCCATTTATAATATCATCAATCCATACCCCCCCCCCAAAAAAAATAGGATATATAGGCCTATATATATTCTGAAAATTTTCTTATGCATTTCATGAAGGGCATTTCATGAAGTAATATGGGAGTATTTTAACAAACATCAGCTACTAAATCTACTATATCAAATTAGCCTACAGAAAATTTGACAGTGAAAATTCTGACAAAATACTTTGATAAACACTCATCAGATGCACTTCTTCACAACAAAGTGTTATCCTAAAATACCTCATAAAATAATTCATTAGACTTTATGCGATTCTGGTTATGAAGAAAACAAGTGGAATGCCTCTGGCCGTCTCACCTGCATCACGCGATTCAATATAGCAGCAGTGCTGATTTTGAAAACTACTATAACTCGCACAAGATGTTCAGTGATACTTGGTTACTCTTATTTCCATGTTTTATGAACTAGACCAATACACTTATAGAGATATGATGGCAATTCAACAAATACCCCCAACGTGGCCAAAGTTCTTTGACCTTACATGACCTTTGACCTTGATCATGTGACCTGAAACTCGCACAGGATGTTCAGTGATACTTGATTACTATTATGTCCAAGTTTTTTTAACTAGACCAACACACTTTCAAATTTATGGCTGTAATTCAACAAATACCCCAATTTGGCCAAAGTTCATTGACCCTAAATGACCTTTGACCTTGATCATGTGACCTGAAACTTGCACAGGATGTTCAGTAATACTTGATTACTATTATGTCCAAGTTTCATGAATCAGATCCATAAACTTTCAAAGTTATGATGGTAATTCAACAGATACCCCCAATTCGGCCAAAGTTCATTGACCCTAAATGACCTTTGACCTTGGTCATGTGATGTAAAACTCATGCAGGATGTTTAGTGATACTTGATTAACCTTATGTATAAGTTTCATGAACTAGGTCCATATATTTTCTAAGTTATGATGACATTTCAAAAACTTAACCTTAGGTTAAGATTTTGATGTTTATTCCCCCAACATGGTCTAAGTTCATTGACCCTAAATGACCTTTGACCTTGGTCATGTGACATGAAACTCAGGCAGGATGTTCAGTAATACTTGATTAACCTTATGGCCAAGTTTCATGAACTAGGTCCATATACTTTCTAAGTTATGCTGTCATTTCAAAAACTTAACCTCAGGTTAAGATTTGGTGTTGACGCCGCCGTCGCCGTCGCCGCCGCCGTCGCCGTCGGAAAAGCGGCGCCTATAGTCTCACTCTGCTATGCAGGTGAGACAAAAACTATTTTTAAGGTTTCATCTATTAAAAATTGAACAGCTATAGCTTTGCAATGCAACTCCTCTCATGCCAAAGTTTCAAGGCTGGGAAGCATTCTTTTCTTAAGCTCATGTCTTGATGCAGAATCACTTCGGGATTTGTGAAGAAGCAATAAGGAAGAAAATAAGATGTTAGCATCTTAGCTTAAAGAACAAAAGGAACAGGAGAAGACCAATTATATTAAATGTGTGCATCCATTATTTTGACAGCTCATAGCATGTGCCCTGTGTTGTTGTGACTTTAAAACAATATCCCAAATAGACAATAAAGTGAACAAATGTGAGAAATGAGGGGACATTTAGGATTGAAAGCAGCCATTTCATACATGTGCATACTGCATAAAAACATTTGGCGCCGGCAGAGAAATTGTCTGTAATGCTGCCTATTACCTCAAGGTGCAAACAGATGATTTGGGAACGGCTTCAGAATCCCCATAGTCGACGTAGTAGAGGTCTACCATGTCACCGTCAAGGAAACCAAGGATACGAGTACGATACCACATCTGATCATGAGAGAATGGAGCAGCGACAATTTCACCTTTCTGAAGACTGTCAGGTTGAAATGCCTGGTATAAAGTAGAAATCAATGATTAATCATGACTGCATTTGAACAAGCAACTGTTGTAAAATATACTGCATGACCTGTACTGGAGAGAGGGAGTGGTGGGGGAATCAAGGAGTGTTTGGAGTTAATATTAATTGTTGGACCTTTTTCTTCCAATAATAAATCAATAAAATTTTGGTGATGGCCTCCAATACAATGTACTAGATTTTCAAATTGGGAAAAATCAGAAGTTAAAAAATGCAGCTATGAGCATTGCAACTTAATATAGCACGAGCAGTCGCATGGAAAATCCATATTTTGTTTGGAATAGAATCTGAATCACTTAACTTGAAAAGTCACCTATCTTGAAAAGTCTCTTCACTGGTTGCCCCTGAGATAATGCAAATTTTTCAAAATCCTTTGGTCTGTCACATTGTCAATGGATTTCATCCAGTTACAACAAGTCTTTGATGCATACAGACATCATGGGGGAATGGGCCAACCTTGTGGAATTCACTTTTTATCAACTATCACTGAGAACTTCATATACATACAGCTTTGTTAACCCTAATTCTCCTGGGGGGAGCCATTATGGCCCCCCCTCGACAATTTTCGCGATATATCTGCTGCGCAAAATTTTTTGACCTCGCCGCTCACTGACTTTTTACTTTCAAGTCTCGCGCAAATTTTGAGACCAAATTTGTGATGCCCGGGTACGCGGTTACGACATTACGCAACATTATGTAAGTGCATGTCAGACCAAAAATTGCTCATAAACGTGATTTCATGTACAAATCCAATGCAAATTGTGTATTTGGCCAAAATTCATAAATGTATCATTATTTCTACTTTTAATGATTAAAATTAATTAATTTTGTCTTGTTTATGATTAGAATTAAGTCTGGAACGATTTCCATCGAAAAAACAATAAAAAACAAAAAGTAAAAAAACAAAGAAATACATAAGAAATTAAAAAAACAATTAAATACATAAGAGCTCGGTCTTGGTACCAGAATTTTTTCATTCACAATTGTTAGGAATGCTATAAAGAATATTTTCACCAAAAAATAGCATTCTAGGAGCTTTATTTAGTGAATCAGAGCAAAAAGTATGATTTCATGAATAAATTAGCATAATTAATTCATATAAAATGAAAATATATGAATTCAGTGAAATTTACCAATGCAACTGCGTAGATTACGTCATTCTCTACCATCATGCAAATTTTCGTTGTGATCGCGCAATCCACGGCTGAGATCTTAAGGGGGGGCCATAATGGCCCCCCCCCCCCCCCGGGAATGACAAGAATCAAAATACCCCGGGAGATTGAGGGTTAAAGAAAAGGTGTGCTAATCATCAATATGATATACTGTGTTTACATGCTGCATCGGCTTGCGGTTCAGAACCGCGAGACGATGCAGAATCAGCTTTTTTGTTGCGTGTAAACAAGATTAACTTGCATCAGCTCTAGGTTCAGAATCTGCAATTTTGCACCACCAAAGGAGTAGGTTCAGAACCGCGAGCCGATGCAGAATCGGATTTTTTTCTACATGTAAACAGAAAGCCGATTCTGCATCGGCAATTGGCGCGCATTTCATTTACTTTACCATTATGACGTACTTGTAAGCGCACGGATCCTGCGTTGTCTTTATCATGACGAATATTGTTGGTGCGCGGATCATTTCAGGTTTTTGCCACGCGAGCCGATTCTGCACCGCGAGTTGTGACAGCGTGTAAACGCGGTGCAAGATAAACCAAAAGCCGATGCACGTGTAAACACGGTATTAGTTGATCCTCATCATCTATTTTTTTCAAGCAAACATAATTTCTGTACAATTTCTACCTGATTTATAGGTGATACATTAAAATCACTCTACAACAATTTGACATCGAGATTTTACGGTCAAACTTTTAAGACCTTCTGGTGTCATGCACTTACTAAAAACTGTAGTATCATGACCACTATTATTTCTTAATGAATTGATTCTATAAAAGTGATTGATCACAAAAAGCCACACCTAAAACTGAATAATTGATTCTAAAATAAAACATTGTGGTAATTCAGGGTTGCTCTACATGAAATATTTGTGGTCATCTTAGAAATGGAAAATCATACTTCAATCCCAACTCACCTTCTGATTATCTGGATTATTGTAGAACTCTGTCATATTCATAAGCATTAGGTCCAAATCCTTGGCCTTGCTGCTGACTATCTGCAACCAGAAGTGTCCTGGATGTTCCACGGCCGAGACGTAAACTGTGAAGAAATCTTTGTTTTTTGGGAGCTGTGCAGTGGAAGTGGTGTCTACATGCCATTCTTCTGGTTCTGTAATAATGCATAGACAAAGTCTTGCTCTATAATGTTGAAAAAATTACTTTAAGTGTTAGAAGCATTCTACAATAACCCATCATAATAAAGATGGCTATAGCAGAGCAGAGCAGCTGTTATTCACTCTTATTTCAAGAAATTCCTGTCAGGTGCCCATTTACCTAACCGAAAGTGAATAAATCAATAATACTAATCATGATTTGACTGTGCATAAATTATCAACTTCTCTTATCGGCTCACTTTTCATCTTTCCAACTGTTAAAATAGTCCAGTGATATGGCAGCTGGTCCTTGAATCATCTGAACAAAGCAAGAGGTAGCAGCATACATAAAATCTTAAACTTATATTACACTAATTGAACACTTCCCCATATTTTGTGCAATACACCCCAAATGTGAAATGCTCATGGAATGAACACATGACCATTTTTTTTGCAACTTTTCAGACCTATTTTCAATGTCTGCGCATTTGTCTCTGATGTTTTATAACAGTCTGTCAGTGGAGTTCAGACTAAAAATAAAAGATGTAATTTCATGTACAAATCCAATGCATATTCTGTTTCTAGCCAAAACTTATAAATATATCAATATTTTTTTAACTGAGTAAAATCAATTTATTTCATGCTCTTTATGATTGTAATAGTATCGCCATTTCCTAACAAAGGGGCCCCATCTCCATAACAAGAATAAAAATATCCTTAGGACTACTAGGGCTAGCCCCAAAAGAACCTTGACGCTTCGCACACAATATTTCTAAAATGCAAAAAGAGAGCGCCGCAAAATTTTATGACTTTTTTCTTTGAAGTCTTGCGCAACTTTTGAGACCAAATTCCCAACATGGAGGTATAGCATCACAATGCCAAGTGACTTTTTATGAGACAATGTCATGCTGAAAATGGCTCATTTTCATACTTAGTGTACAAAGTCTATGGGAGATGAAATTCATAAAAGGGTGATTATTTTTTGCCTTAATTGGTCTGCTTAATTAATTTAGGGTTTAATTTAGTTGTTAAATGGTCTGTGATAATTTCCATTGAAAAAACAATGAAAAGCAAAAGATGAAAAAACAAAGAAGTACATAAGAAATTTTAAAAACCAAGAAAAACAAAAGGAAAAAATGGCTTTTTGGCAATTTTACTTCGTGAAAACTTTGAAATGCGATTACAAAGATGACATCTGGAAAAAAAAAGGAGAAAATTTGAAGTGAAAGTGGGTGTTAAATTTGCAAATAATGTTTTTCACAAAGAAATTTGCATATATTTTATTCCTAATATATAAAAAATAATTATTTTCAGAATTTTTTTTCATGCTGGCTTGTAGTATATGTGGTAAAGAATATAAATCATATGTCCAAGTTTTATGCACTAGACCAATAAACTTTCAGAGTTATGATGGTAATTCAACAAATACCCCCAACTTGGCCAAAGTTCATTGACCCTAAATGATTTCATCTAGTTTCATGAACTAGATCATTACTCTCTAAGTTATGCTGTCATTTCAAAAACTTAACCTTAGGTTAAGATTTGGTGTTGACGCCGCCATCGGAAAAGCGGCGCCTATAGTCTCACTCTGCTATGCCTTTGGTCATGTGATTACTCTTATGTCCAAGTTTCATGAGTCACATCCATAAATTTTTAAAGTTATGATGGTAATTCAACAGATACCCCATTTCGGCCAAAGTTCATTGACCTTTGACCTTGGTCATGTGACCTGAAATGCACACAGGATGTTCAGTGATAATTGATTACTCTTATGTCCAAGAAGTTTCTGAACTAGACCAATATACTTTCAAAGTTATGATGGTAATTCAACAGATACCCCCAATTTGGCCAAAGTTCATTGACCCTAAATGACCTTTGACCTTGGTCATGTGACGTGAAACTCAAGCAGGATGTTCAGTAATACTTGATTAACCTTATGTTCAAGTTTCATGAACTAGGTCCATATATTTTCTAAGTTATGATGACATTTCAGAAACTTAACCTTAGGTTAAGATTTAGATGTTGATTCCCCCAACATGGTCTAAGTTCATTGACCCTAAATGACCTTTGACCTTGGTCATGTGACCTGAAACTCAGGAAGTAATACTTGATTAACCTTATGGCCAAGTTTCATGAACTAGATCATTACTCTCTAAGTTATGCTGTCATTTCAAAAACTTAACCTTAGGTTAAGATTTGGTGTTGACGCCGCCATCGGAAAAGCGGCGCCTATAGTCTCACTCTGCTATGCCTTTGGTCATGTGATTACTCTTATGTCCAAGTTTCATGAGTCACATCCATAAATTTTTAAAGTTATGATGGTAATTCAACAGATACCCCATTTCGGCCAAAGTTCATTGACCTTTGACCTTGGTCATGTGACCTGAAATGCACACAGGATGTTCAGTGATAATTGATTACTCTTATGTCCAAGAAGTTTCTGAACTAGACCAATATACTTTCAAAGTTATGATGGTAATTCAACAGATACCCCCAATTTGGCCAAAGTTCATTGACCCTAAATGACCTTTGACCTTGGTCATGTGACGTGAAACTCAAGCAGGATGTTCAGTAATACTTGATTAACCTTTCACAAAGAAATTTGCATATATTTTATTCCTAATATATAAAAAATAATTATTTTCAGAATTTTTTTTCATGCTGGCTTGTAGTATATGTGGTAAAGAATATGCGTGCCAAAATTTTGGCACAATTGTGCAAACTGCGGCCAGAATTAGAAGTCCTCAATACATCTCAAATAGCCCTGTCCCTTTAGGGTAAGCCTAGTTTGGTTATGTGCACATGCTTAACTGTTCCTGTACATGAAAGTGTGTCTATATGGGAATAATGACCTGACTTTCTGATTAATTTCCTCTAAATTTATTTGATTTGATGGAGAGGCCCAAATTCAACAAGGTGGTTTCAATAGTAATAGAGTACAAAACCATGGATTACATAAATTTTGTGTACATAATTAGAATTATTTTATATCGTAAATTAAGAATTTAAACTAGGAAGAGTCCAATCATAAATGCATGCTTCATGCAAATGGCGTAAAGTTAGTTTGAATGTAGCCTCTTGTCGAGGCCCTGGTGGCTGCTTCCCGATCGAAGCGAGGGATTTCCTAATTCGCAAAGCGAATTAGGCCTGGCGCGAGCCAGGGCCTCTTGACATCTGAGCTGAATTATATATTCATGAGGAACGTCTTCCTAATGAATATACATTAGTCATGAATATTACCGATCACCTAGTAAACCATGTCAAAGCTGTTTCGTCCGGGGTTCGGAATACTAGTAGTCCACTCCGAGAGTCCACTATTCTGCAGGGGATTCATTTAATGGGGGACACTAAAGGGGATATAACCAGCAAAATGCAACAAGTAGTGGTACTACTACTACTACTAGTACTAGACGTAACAGACCCATCACCGCCCCAAAACTTCCCGGGAGATCGGCCTGGTCATACTCGAGTCAAGGGGAAGCACCACTAACTGCACAACTCGACTCCAGCATTCCCTCACTGCACCGCGGAGATCGATAATCGACGCATAGTGGAATCGCATGAAAGATTACATATTTTCTATATCCTGTGGGTAGATTTACAAAAACATCTCGTCCTTTCAGTGCAGATTTAATTTCATCACCTTGCAAATCCTTAAATCGGTCAATATTTAGCATTTTAGAGGCATATTCAAATGCTCTTTGATATTTCGTCGTCACTCTTCGCCAAGAATCCACGGGTCGCCATTCAAGCTGAGCTCATGAATATTCAATATGTCGTCATAGCAACCCTCGCTCTCATTGGATGATTTTCACCGACCAGTATTTGGTCGGAATATTGGTAAAAACAATAAACAAGTGGAATGCCTCTGGCGGTCTCACCTGCATCACGCGATTCCATATAGCAGCAGTGCTGACTTTGAAAAACACCATTTAAATAATTATTCACAAAAAACACCATTCATATAATGAAACAATACCACGTTCATTGACATTTGACCTTGATCATGTGACCTAAAACTTGTCAGTGAAACTTGATTACCCCTATATCCACATTTTATACACTATATCTATAAAATTTGAAAGTAATGACAGCAATCTAATAATTACCTCTAAAATGGCCAAAGTTCAATGACCTTACATGACCTTTGACCTTGATCATATGACACGAAACTTGCACAGGATGTTCAGTGATACTTGATTACTCTTATGTCCAAGTTTCATGAATCAGATCCATAAACTTTCAAAGGTATGATGGTAATTCAACAGATACCCCCATTATGGCCAAAGTTCATTGACCTTTGACCTTGGTCATGTGACCTGAAATGCACACAGTATGTTCAGTGATACTTGATTAATCTTATGTCCAAGTTTTATGCACTAGACCAATAAACTTTCAAAGTTATGATGGTAATTCAACAAATACCCCCAACTTGGCCAAAGTTCATTGACCCTAAATGACCTTTGACCTTGGTCATGTGACGTGAAATGCACACAGGATGTTCAGTAATACTTGATTAACCTTATGTCCAAGTTTCATGCACTAGACCAATAAACTTTCAAAGTTATGATGGTAATTCAACATATACCCCCAATTTGGCCAAAGTTCATTGACCCTAAATGACCTTTGACCTTGGTCATGTGACGTGAAACTCAAGCAGGATGTTCAGTAATACTTGATTAACCTTATGTTCAAGTTTCATGAACTAGGTCCATATATTTTCTAAGTTATGATGACATTTCAGAAACTTAACCTTAGGTTAAGATTTAGATGTTGATTCCCCCAACATGGTCTAAGTTCATTGACCCTAAATGACCTTTGACCTTGGTCATGTGACCTGAAACTCAGGAAGTAATACTTGATTAACCTTATGGCCAAGTTTCATGAACTAGATCATTACTCTCTAAGTTATGCTGTCATTTCAAAAACTTAACCTTAGGTTAAGATTTGGTGTTGACGCCGCCATCGGAAAAGCGGCGCCTATAGTCTCACTCTGCTATGCCTTTGGTCATGTGATTACTCTTATGTCCAAGTTTCATGAGTCACATCCATAAATTTTTAAAGTTATGATGGTAATTCAACAGATACCCCATTTCGGCCAAAGTTCATTGACCTTTGACCTTGGTCATGTGACCTGAAATGCACACAGGATGTTCAGTGATAATTGATTACTCTTATGTCCAAGAAGTTTCTGAACTAGACCAATATACTTTCAAAGTTATGATGGTAATTCAACAAATACCCCCAATTTGGCCAAAGTTCATTGACCCTAAATGACCGTTGACCTTTATCATGTGACCTGAAACTTGCACAGGATGTTCAGTGTACTTGATTACTATTATGTCAAAGTTTCATGAATCAGATCCATAAACTTTCAAAGTTATGATGGTAATTCAACAGATACCCCCAATTTGGCCAAAGTTCATTGACCCTAAATGACCTTTGACCTTGGTCATGTGACGTAAAACTCATGCAGGATGTTAAGTATTACTTGATTAACCTTATGTTTAAGTTTCATGAACTAGGTCCATATATTTTCGAAGTTATGATGACATTTCAAAAACTTAACCTTAGGTTAAGATTTTGATGTTGATTCCCCCAACATGGTCTAAGTTCATTGACCCTAAATGACATTTAACCTTTGTCATGTGACATGAAACTCAGGCAGGATGTTCAGTAATACTTAATTGACCTTATGGCCAAGTTTCATGAACTAGGTCCATATACTTTCTATGTTATGCTGTCATTTCAAAAACTTAACCTTCGGTTAAGATTTGGTGTTGACGCCGCCGTCGGAAAAGCGGTGCCTATAGTCTCACTCTGCTATGCAGGTGAGACAAAAACAAAAGAAAGTCGGTGAAATTCGGCTCAGAAGTTAAGAGGCCCTGTCTCGCAGCGCTCTGCTTCGCTTTATCCCTCGCTTCGCTCGGGAAGCAGCCGACAGGGCCTCGACAAGAGGCTAGTTTGAATGGAGCACAATAATACAAGAAATATGCATAGTCCATGGTTTTGGTACCTTGTGAGAATTTCAAACCAAAATGTTAAGCTCTCTTATAGAGATAAGAATTCTTGATACTGACTTACTAGGTGCAGTGTCGACGGTTAAAACCGGTTTAGGTTGTACACTTTTATTAGATGATTTCCCTGTTGGTCTTTCTTTCCTATTAGCAGCTGCATCAGCTAACCTTTGGTTGTAATCCTCCATTTCATTAATTTCCTGTCTTATCATGTACTGTGTAAAAGAAGACAAATATAGCAATACAACATGTACAAGAACATCCTCCATTTAAGACTCAATTAGATTGATCCAAAATAAATAAATCAAATGAAATAAGTTCCAAAAGTGCAAAATAATTCAAGGGCATCTCGATAAAATATGCACGTCCAACCCAACTATGTGGGACCTGTCACAATCTTGCAATTTGTCTTTGATTTTGAGTCCTTATGAAAATACGTAATGCTCTCACATGATTATGACTTGGCCAGTCCATGAAACAATTCAATGTAATCAATCACAAACATGACTGTATGCTCCAGATAAGCCATAAGATGATGTCCTTATGAAAGCCAAAACACAACATTGCGTAGTAAAACAGGTAATTATGCACTTAGAAGGAAAATTAGTTACATACTTAACATTGCTAGTACTGTGGATACATTCACATTATAATATAAAGGGTTAAAGGTTTCTTTTCTCTGAGGAGCTCTCCTCAATATGACAAATATCATTTTCCCTTTCCAGTCTGCTAACAAAGATCACAACATCAATCATTCAATGATTGCAGAGTCTATTAATATCAAAATAACTGAAATCATGTAACTTCTTGAGCATTGATCCCATCCCTTCCCCTTTCCATACTTAAGTTTTAACTCGAACACCCAAACCCATACAAGGAATCGCTCATTGATTGCAGGGATTCAACTCACCTCAGCAGTGTCCACTTGTGTCAGAGTTCCTCTGATTGTGCAACGCCTGAGAGTATCTATCCCTTCTACAACATCTCTGTCAATCTTCACTCTGGCCATACTGCTGTTCTGTATCCTCCTAATGTTAGTACCCTGTCTTCCTGTCATCAGAAAACAATGAAACATGTATGTATGCTCAGAGATCAACTAAACATGGTAACCAAAAGGTCAGCAAGGTTTTGTTATTCCATGTATTAAAATGTAATGTTGTTGTTTTTGCAAATACGGTGCATATAAGCTAAAATGTAATAACAGCTAGTCTATAAACTTCATTCATTGTACTTTGGTAGGCATCAGGATATTTTGATAGGGGAAGGGGGTGCAAGACAAACTTAATGTGAAATCACTCTTTTTCTCAATTACACTATAAGGATATTACAAAGTTACATAGCTGAGACTCTCTTTCTCTACCTCTTTTTCCTTATGTTCAACAACTAGAAAAGCCATAGGGGATGGGTGGACCCCCACTGATGCACCCAATGTCAGTGGCACCACCCCCTTGGAATGCATGGACTTTATTTTTTATTCGCCTGCAGTGATTTCCAGCTCTTTTTCAATGTTAAATCTGATTCACGCAAATCTAAGAACTCCAGAAAAATATCCTTTCACGTATCTTAAGAGCTTATCATTGACCAACGTACACATAATTATTCTCAATTTCTGCAGCAGTTTTAACTAACCAATGATCCTTCCTACTGCTTGCTGGGGAAGCATAAGTGTCTTAGTGATGATTTCTGGTTGTTCTGCTAAGAACTCGTTGATGAGTCTCTCTGCTAGCAAGATGCTATCCCGGTTACCATGGATACAGAGGTGTCTGTCAGCTGTATCATCTCTTTTGGTTTCATCAGAGAACTTGATCTGAGCTCCACTTTCAGCCTGGATCTGCAATTAGATCAACATGAACATGTCACACATCTTTATATGACTATAATATAATTTGAATCATTCAATCAGAAAATGTATAAAAACAATGTGGAAGACAAAATATCCCATCAATCAAGACTCAAGAGGGACAATTTAGGAAATATTTAGATGAGAGCTCATAAATTGTACTATTTGAGTGTACGAAAAAAAAATCCAATACAGGATTTAGCACTCTAGCAGAGTTCTAAATGATTGTCACATTCACTACCTACAAATGAATTTGGTTTAACTACAGCTATAAAGCATGTTTTAAGTAACGTCACCAGTATGAACTATTTGAATGCAAGCCAATGTGACTTTAGAAATTGTTGGGATACTTACCCTCTTGATATTGGTGCCTTCCCGACCAATGAGAGGTCCAACCTTGTTATGTGGGATATTCATATCAATTGTCTGTCTTTGGATAGTAGCCACATGCTTGGATGGTGCTGGTACATCATCTATCATCACACAAAATGATATTCCCATTATTGCATTACTTCAGACAAATTTGCTCTCAAATGATATATGGGTAGTAAGGAATGGGAAGAGTCTTACACAGCATGTCTTCTTATTATTAAAGGTCAAGTCCACCCCAGAAAATTGTTGATTGGAATCAATAGAGAAAAATCAAATAAGTATAATGCTGAAAATTTCATTAAAGTCGGATGTAAAATAAGAAAGTTATGACATTTTAAAGTTTCGTTTATTTTTCACAAAACAGTGATATAAACAATTCAGTGATATGCAAATGAGAGAGTCGATGATGTCCCTCACTCTCTATTTTTTTTTTTTTATGTATGAATTATACAATATTTCATGTTTTACAGATTTTACAATAAGGACCAACATGACTGAACCATGTAGTATTAAAACAATGCTAATTCCACATGTTCAGGGATGAATAAAATGTTATTTCACATGACAATGAGGTAAAAATTAGACTTTTTCATATTTCATGTAATAAAATACAAAAGAAATAGTGAGTGGGTGACGTCATCAGTCTGCTCATTTGCATTGCGACCAGGATGTGCATATAACTGTTTTGTGAAATTAAAATTTAATAACTTTCTTATTTTACATCTGATTTTTTTCAGAGTTCTGCTTGTTGGATTTTTCTCTTATTATCCAAATAAACCTTTTGTTGGGGTGGACTTGTCCTGAAATTGTGACACAAATCTCTAGAACATTTCAGGTTCAAATTCATAAGCTCAATTGGCACTCTAATAATTCATAACTACCTGGGAATGATATCAAAATAATTTTCTTCATCACTAAAGCATGGACAAAGAATGAAGTAAACATAACAAACATACTTCGTACATTATAAATAATGTTAACATATTTGGCTTCCCATAACTTTAGCACAGAGTTAGACCATGGTCTTAATTGAATTGGTATTCAGAATATGCGGGCACTGAAAAAAGTTTCAAGAGTTGCAATTATGGATATCCAGAAATGCATAAATCTACAAAACATTAGTGTTTTCTAAACATGAAGCATAGTCAGTCATCCATGCATCATAACCATTGCGCCAGAATGCCAAATGATTCCAAAGGTCATTGTCAACATTGCTAAAATTATGAAATACATGTAGATGGATTTCTGTACTTTTCTATACTTGTAAGATCAGTCCCTAAATACATGTACAACATTTTTTTAGTGCAAAGCATACCATTTCCACAATTTGTGTTATGGTACCAAAATAGTTCCACCTTAAAAGTTCAAGAAAAACTTTGGGATTACAAATTCATGGATAGCTTTAAATACATTAAAAAGACAAAGTAATTTCTTCAAATGCTTACAATCATCTCGCTTCTTGAATAAGAGATAGATGAGAACCATAGATGCTGGTAATGCAATGGCCAGGGCCACTTTCTGTCTACTTGACAATTCTGACATCATACTTTTTAAGAGGTCTTCTTCTTTATTAACAGGAGTTTTTCTGGAAGAGATATAAAAAGATAACTTTATTATAGATTTTGAAAAAAAAATAATACTATTAAAATGTTTGAGATTTTAAAATTTGAATCATGGTGACTTGAAAAATCTAATTCTGAAAGAACTATATGTCTATGACTCACGTTCTCTCATTTTTAAAACATGGCTTAAACTTTGTTGTTGACATAAAATTTCATATCAGTTGATCAACCACGTTGTTCTCGATTCTTAGAATTAAATATGCCTTAAATTAAAAAAAAAGTTTACGACAGGCATATGGGTTACATTTTTGCCACCAGTATTATCAACTTTCTGAATTAGATCTAGGCACTATTAAAGCAATATTGACTGGCCTCTGGGCGATACGACATATATCGCCCAAACTAGATTTATATCGCCTGAGTCGTAGATGAGAGTGATATCGATTAAGTGAGGGCGGTATATGTCCTTTTGCCCAAGGCCAGTCAATATTGCTATAATTAACCAAACCAGACATCTAGAGAAAAAATTGTTGAAATTCAGATTTTTCAGAGGTTAAGAATAGGAATCTATTTTTATCATGTTGAGCAGACTGGGCCTCTGAACTTACCATTGTGATGTAATTGAAATGACTCGTTCCTGGCATGGGGACGCAGTATCCAGCGTTGTCTCAACTTGATTAACATTTACCATGTTTACACGCTGCATCGGCTTTTTGTTGCATGTAAACACAACTAACTTGCATCCGCTCTCAGTGCAAAATCGGCAATTTTGCACCACCAAAGTAGTAGGTTCAGAACCGTGAGCCGATGCAGAATCTTTTTTTTTTCTACGTGTAAACAGAAAGCCGATTCTGCATCGGCAATTGGCGCGCATTTCATTTACTTTACCATTATGACGTACTTGTAAGCGCACGGATCCAGCTTTGTCTTTATCATGACGTATATTGTTGGTGTGCGGGTCATTTCAGGTTTTTGCCACGCGAGCCGATTCTGCAGCGCGAGCTGTGACATCCGTGTAAAAGCGGTGCAAGATAAACCAAAAGCCGATTCTGCATCGGCTTTTGGTTCAGTACCAAAAGCCTATGCACGTGTAAACACGGTAATTGTGACATATAGCACTGCCCGATTCAAGTACGCATACAAAAACGCATAGAATACGTGGATGTTAGTTCTCTGCCTTATTGCCCGCTACAGTTCCACACGTTTTCTCATATACTTTCCTGAGCGGGCAATAAATTTGTCTGTGGTTAAACATGGAATCTTATTGACCGACCACTTGATCACAACCTTAAGCAGGCAACAATGTATTAAAGTTACCCTGCTCAGATGTCTGATACGGTTAATGATATATATTTTATCACATTGAAAGGATGCAAAAAATATATACAGTGTGTTGGTGGTGGCTAAAACTAGTCCTAGTATATCTAAATTATTTCAGTTTGTTTTCATTCAGAAGGGTTGGCCATTGATACGATACGAACAAGCATTATATTGGAAAGTGCCATGGAACATGCAGCTTACATTTAATACTAACAAGAAAAAATCAAATAAGTTATCAAACACAAATTTATTACCAACATCTGCTCATATTCGATATGAAAAAAGCAAACAAAAACTTATAATTTATGCATGATGTGATATATGAAGAAAAAAATCACACAAATTATTTCTTACATCATTATAATGAATATCTTTACCCGTCCGGAATCATGATGTAATTTGTCACGCACGAAAATATTTTTTTTCGTGGAGGGGTATGCGACAAGTGCGAGGCAAAGAATACGGTTGGTAAATTATTAAATATAAAATGATTTTATCATATTCATAATTTTCATAATATTTGGAATAGCTAGTGCAATTTTTCTTGATTATATTGTCTCTAGTTGTCATTTCTAAAGCACTGAAATAAGGTGTCTGGTTACACTGCCATATTATCAATCATCGCATCACAATCATGACTAGGTTCTAACGTTAGACAGTAGAGGCGCACGGCCAATATGGGAGACTCTCCAATATGGGAGACAATTTGGAGACTTGCTTTGCAAAAGGACAAAAGAAACAACACCAACAAAAGCATGATTTGTTTTCCACCCAAAATTTTGTCTCACTGAGGTCAGAAGCCCATTTGTTAAGTGTGTGATTGACAACAAAAATCCTTATCAAAATTAAAGTAGACGGTGAATTTTTAGTGTAGACGGTGAAAAGGGGTAATTTTTCATGAGGAATCTGCTTATCACATTTTTATTTGCCGCCAAGGTAATCCTTTTGCAGCAAATGTAAACAAAGGAAATTGGTCTCCAAAACTGGAGACTGTCTCTGAAATTGGATACCCAAATTCTTTACAAAAGTCTCTAATATTGGAGATAATCTCCCACATTGGAGACAGTCTCCAATATTGGCCGTGCGCCTCTACTGTTAGAAGGAATTAAAGGAAAATCAGGTTGCACCTAGCCAGGCGGCTTCTAGAGAGTAAAAATCATTGATTTACTCACGTAAGGTTACTCTCATACGAAGCCAGGCCTTCTATTAGTAATAGACCCACACAAAGGAAGCCAAAACCTGAAACTTTCACCCCCGAGATTTCTACTTTCCTTCTAAAAGATCTAGCTCTAAATCATGTACATGGGATAAAACTTCATTTCCGACATTTCTACGCTCTCATTGTTATTTTTAAAACAAGAATTCATCAAAAAAATGAAAAAATATTGTGAAAAGACGGAAGAGACTTGCCCGATGTTTACGCCGCCATCTTGTTTCTTATTGTACTTCCCCAACGTTACGGAAGCGAATTCTTGTTTTAAAAATAACAACGAGAGCGTAGAAATGTCGGAAATGAAGTTTTATCCACTCCTAGTACCAATGAGGTCCAAACATTAGCATGTATGGACCTCATAGGCGACAATGCGTTAAAAACAGGTTAGAAGTAGAACCGTTACTGTTTCCTGCACCCAAGTATGATATTACTCCCTAAATACGATTTTTTTTCTCGTTTGTTTATCATTTATTAAAAGATTGCCCATTAAATATCATCTTATTTCTACTTAAAATTTAATTAAAATAAAGGGAAACTTACATTTGAGTCCTTTTTCGATCTTTTCTTGGCAGTCAGTCCGGTCACCGTCGAGTGCGATCAAAGCGGTATGAAGCTGATTTTCAGATCACGTGATACGTGTAGTCATCACCTGATCTATCGACTATCCTTTTTTAAAGACCGCAACAATTATAAATTTTATTATAAAATATATATAGAATAAATAATTGCATGATATTATATATATCTCTACAATTACAAATATTTTGTGATATAAATTTAATATTTGACGTAAAAATCGCTATTTAACAAAATATTTATTAAATAATAAAAAATGAAACAAAATAAAAACGCCTTGGACACAGTGCAAAAAACTTAACGATTTGGCCGCGTTGTTAACAACTATCGTAAGGGGCGCTCTATTTATAAATAAAAAAGAATGTAGGCCTACAGCTGTCTACCGCGACGTGGTTTGTCGCAAGAATTGGGACAAATCCGTGTTAATTCTTGAGAAAATACATCAAAAGAACTGGTGAGTACCGATTAAACATTATCCAAGTAGTAAATAGGTTATACATAACTTGTAGATATATATTTTAAATTGATATTGATGCTTAGAGAGCCTTAGTTCCAAGCTAGGGCGGCCCAAATGTGCGTGAGTGGAGTCCCAGTTTATTAACACGGGTAAATATTGGGGTGTCGCCTAGAGTGGTTTTATCCCATGTACATGATTTAGAGCTAGATCTTTTAGAAGGAAAGTAGAAATCTCGGGGGTGAAAGTTTCAGGTTTTGGCTTCCTTTGTGTGGGTCTATGACTGAGATAGAAGGCCTGGCTTCGTATGAGAGTAACCTTACTCCTTACGTCAGAAGAGGCGCACGGCCAATATGGGAGACTGTCTCCCATGTGGGAGATTATCTCCAATATCAGAGACTTTTGTAAATAATTTGGGTATCCAATTTCAGAGACAGTCTCCAGTGTGGGAGATCAATTTCCTTTGTTTACATTTGCTGCAAAAGGATTACCTTGGCGGCAAATAAAATTGTGATAAGCAGATTCCTCATGAAAAATTACCCCTTTTCACCGTCTACTTTAAAAATTCACCGTCTACTTTTGTTTTGATAAGGATTTTTGTTGTAATTCACACAAAACAAATGGGCTTCTGACCTCAGTGAGACAAAATTTTGGGTGGAAAAAATCATGCTTTTGTTGGTGTTGTTTCTTTTGTCCTTTTGCAAAGCAAGTCTCCAACATGGGAGATTGTCTCCCATATTGGCCGTGCGCCTCTACGACTACTGTACGTTAGTATAGTAAATCAATGATTTTTACTCTCTAGGGCTGCGTTTATGCGACCTCAATCCAGAATCATGATTTGAATCATGATTTGAATCATGATTCAAAACACAAACATGAATCACGATATCACAGAATCAGCGTTTAGACGACCTTCATTCCAATGCTGTTTCTCCTCAGATTCGGGCCAATCCAGTGCGCATCACTAGTGCGCAGTTTGACAGAGGAAGTTTTTCGCACGTGTTTCGGCTCTCGAAAAATCTTTTGCTTCCAGAATTCAGTCTATACCGAATTTTGTTTAATTCTATCATATAGGGTCCATATGCTTCTATTCATCTTGTTAGTTTATCCAAAATGGTGTTCGGAAGTGAATTTCAGCGTAGATCCAATTTAATATTGACACTCTATACTCAACAACAACTGAGATCATTGTCTGTCCAGTTAATTCATTTACTAGAACTTGAATTTGAAGACATGACCAAAAAATGAAAAGTAGTGGACGATGCGATGACCAACACAGAACTTGAACATGACAAGAAATGCATACAGAGTAATCATGTACATACAATGAGCATATAGAGAGCCTTGAGCTTGGCAAGAGTCAAACCGAAAGTAGCCCGACACAGTCACAGTGAGGTCATATAATCATGATTCAAATCACGATATCGTTTATTCGAACATTTTCGTACGTGATTCTGCAGAAACGTCTTTCCAAACGCCCCTTTTTTCGTGTTTCATGTTTGTGATTCTAATCATGATTATATTCAATTTCGGAAAATTACCACCAGCAATCAGCACACCTACATATGGCAATAAACGAATACAATAATACGATACGATACACTACACGAAGATAAACGATACTATATATAATCGCGATATATCGAGACATTAAAAACTTAAAAACAATGACGTCATTCAAGATGGCAACTTGCAAGAAAAACCGTCAGGTCAGGTGAAAATGTCTTACTCTTACTTAGATGACAGATTTCTCAATCATCCAGAGGATTTTTTTCAATAACTCCGGCCCAAGGTATGCAATTACTTAAGTTATTTATAATTCCCTGATAATGGAAACCATGAAACTTTCAATTTTGCTTAAAAAACAGTTTTAAATCGCGATCTATAAATCGCTAGTTCACTATACGTTGGCTGTAGGTACGGGGCCCCTCCTCTTCAGTCTATGTATTGGTCAGTGAGCCAACGCAGTTCAGCGGAACAACCAAAATACAGAGACTGAAGCTTTTGGTCTAGGAAATGGGATACTTAAGACAATTGCGACGATAGTAAAAAATTGACTGCTTGCCAATAAAAAAAAATAAACAAAAGGATAATCTAAGTTTCTAACGTTAGACTTAGTCTTAGCGGTTAGGCTCTCGCCGCAGAGTTATTTTGGAATAGCAGCGCCTAGTAAGAGACCACCGGGGAAGGTCCGGGCCACATGATCGGTAGAATCTCGGTAGTAAGGCTGCGCACGTGCGATCTGTTTTGACTTTTACGAGTTTTTCGGGCAATTTTTGTTAACATCATTTCATAAAGACAATGTGGAAATAGCAAAACAATAGTTATACAATTTAATGCTAAATTCAATTGAAAATACAAGACCACTTACATTATAATTCGATGAAAAGTGATGGATTCTAAGACTAACTTTAAGGTTCCGCCGCCCGTCCCCTGCCCTGGCCCTGTATTAATTCACAGCATATGCCGTCCGCCACCGGTATGTCCCACGACCTCTATCTACGAGGGGCGCATTGCACATGCATAGATGATAAACTCTTTTTCGGTTGACAGGGGGAAAAAAAAGAAGATGATGATGATGAAGAAGGAGCAGAATAATAATAATAATGATAATAATGATAATAATAATAATAATAATAATAAGAAGAAGAAGAAGAAGAAGAAAAAGAAGAGGGGGTGTCATTTTTCTTTTCTTAATCTTCACCCCCCCCCCAAAAAAAAAAAAAAACACTGTCGCAACTTTTCTCCTTCTTCTTGACTAATGAATAATTAATCATCGTATTAAAATACAAATGATGTAACATTTCAACTAAAATACATGTCTGCGAAAATTTGATTTTGATTTATTACTTGAATTTGTTATCGTATATCATATTTTCATTTCCTTTCATGTCATCTCATTCAAATTAATTCTTTTTATTTTTTCGTATATTATTTTATTTCATTTATATTTCTACTTTTTATTCAAATTCATTTTATTTTACTTTATCATTTTTCATTTCATTTTATGGTATTTCATTATTTTTTGTATCTTTTATTCGATTTTAAATAATTCTTATTTCATTTCATTTTATTAGTTTTATGATTGTTAGTTTATTTTACCTGCTTTAAGTAATTTTGTTCTATTAATTATTTTTGCATTTCTTGACACACTAGATTTAATGTTAACACACATTGAGAACTTCAAAATAAGAGTAGACCTAATCGGAAAACAAATCGCATAATTAACGCTGAAGATAGTTTGTTTGTTGTTTTTATCCTTATCAATAATAAAAGATTTGAATGATATCATCAAAATGCGGGAGATTGATGTATGCTTAAGAAATTGAGAATAATCGAGGCAATTGATGTAAAAGGGGAGAGAAAACAAAGTAGTGCACAAAAAAAAGACAATCATTAAACATATCAGTAAATAAGATGTTCACTGTAAAAACACTGTTTAAAATTTCAAGCACGTTGTTTAAGCGCGTTTAATTTTTTTTTCAAGTTGTTTAAAAAGTTTTAAAAATTACAAAAGAGTTTAAACAACTTGTTAGAGTGACAGGCTTAAACAACGTGCTATATTTTTTACTGTGCCTTTGTTCATGAAATAAAAAAGCACATTTCGTCTGTATATGTCTATTATGCCTATAGTCTGTTTACTCCTACACACAAAGAAAAATAGGTTCAACTTTGCACCTTCAAATGTGCAGATCAATCGTAACTCTATGGAAATCCATCGGTGTCATAATTTTTTCTACAGGAAATTTGCAAAATGTCCTTTGTAATCAAAGGAGAACACCCCAAATTGTCAAGAAATCAATGAATTTATTGATATGCATTCATATCTATAAATTTTTTGGAACAAACATACATTTCATATGGTGACTTTGCTGGCTTTCCATAGTTGCGATTGATCGGATCAACCGTAACTCTTTGTACAACGGGGCCCAGGGTCCCGTCTTACAAAGAGATACGATTGATCAAATCAATCGTAACTCTATGGAAATCCAAAAGTGTCATAACTTTCTACAGGAAATTTGCAAAATGTCCTTTGTAAACAAAAGAGAACACAGCAAATTGTCAAGAAATCGATGAATTTATATGTATACATCATATCTAGAATTTTTTTTTTGAACAAACATGCATTTATGTTGACGTTGCTGGCCATCCATAGTTGCGATTGATCGGATCAATCGCAACTCTATGTAAGACTGGCCCCTGGGCTCCGTCTTGCAAAGAGTTACGATTGATCCGATCAATCTCTAGTATATGGAAATCCATCAATGTCATAATTTTTCTTTTGGAAATTTGCTCAACGTCCTTTGAAAACAAAGAGAATCATACTGAATTGTCAAGAAAACAGTGAATGTATGAATATACATCATTTTCTAGAAAATATTTTGAACAAACATGCAATTTTAGTTGTTGACGTTGCTAGCTTTCCATAGTTGCAATTGATTGGATCAATCATAACTCTTTGTAAGACGGGGCCCTGATGTCACACTTGGCGCACCTTTAAGGTGCAACTTTGTTATTTTTTGGAAAGTTCAAGTTGCAACTTTACACCTCTCTGAAAGGTGCAAATTAGGGAAAGAATTCCATAATGTACCCCCACCAAAAATAACAAAAGATTGTTAAGACTTCCGGTTTGTTCACTTGAGACTTTTCTATGGATTTTTAAAAGTTGCTTATTATGGTGGCCCTGAAGCAGTAGCGTACCTAGGATTTTCCACAGGGGGGGGGGGGCAAAACCGTCCGCCAAAAAAATTGACAAGCAAAAAAAAAAAATTCACGACGTCGCCAATTTCGTCGTGAATATTCGCGATTTGGTCTATTTGCGATGTCCCTTCAGGGCCACCACAGCTTATACCTTGCTTGGGACTCGAACTCACTTCGTTTTAACTGCAGTCAAGACCTCTTCCAGCTATAGCGAGAAGCGCTGATTACTGGAAGGTGTTTTTTTTTTTGCGGTATTGGAGATAATTCGACTATAAATATATACTCACAGACCGTTACTGACTGAATAAACAAATGTCTATGGACACTCACTCGATCCTGCTCGAAAATTTGACAGAATAAAGCCATAATTTGGTATGTATTTTCACTCTTCCACAATGTTCTCTATTAGCTAGGCTAGATATATTATTTTGAATCTTCTCCATATTTTCATTTTCAATTTGGTGGGGGTACATGGAACTCTTCCCCAAATAAGCACCTATAAGGTGCAGAATGTCACCCCATACATGTCATATCCACGTGCCTGACAGTCTGCTTAGTCTGTTTCCCGGGGTCTGTTTGGCCAAATTTTCAAGTGTACGGAATTCTTCTGCGATGCACATAATCAGAGTCAGTGATTTCTTACTCTACCTTTAATTCCGCAATAGTTAATTGTCACTAACAGGAAAGAAATGGTGGATCGTGTGTGTGTACTGAAAACATACACCAATAATATTGCAACGCTTGGTGGCCCCGCCAAAAGTGCAAAAAGCTTACTGAAACGGTAACTGAAATGACTATATCTGCCAAAAAAAACTATATAAAAAAATGCTTAAACCACTTTCCATATACTCTTCCCAAAACAATCAGACAAGACAGTGTAACATTTTCATGAAATATGCGAATTATATGATTTTGTTTAAATCAAAAGACCGCCTCAACACGCCGATTTCCCAGACCCTATAAACTCTATACGTCATTATTTAAGAGCAATTTCGCAAGTAAAATGTAGTTTTATTGTCATTATACGTATACAAGACGCACACTCTTACACACACAAAAACAAGAAAAAGTATTTTTTATTGCCGGCAGGTTGAACTTTGCGAGCATTTTGATAAGGATGAAGTATGACAGGAACCTAGACTATACGCGAGGTTCAAACTTGCGGTGACCCGACAAATTGCTCCGCCGACATCTGCTCCGCCGACAATTGCTACGCAAAATACGACAACTGCTCCGCCGACAATTGCTCCGGACAGGTGCTCCGCCGACAGTTGCTCCGTCGACACTTGCTCCGCCGATATTTGCTCCGTCAACACTTGCTCCGCCGACACTTGCTCCGCCGACATCTGCTCCGCCGACATTTGCTCCGCCGACATCTGCTCCGCCGAAAATTGCTCCGCCGATATCTGCTTCGCCAAAATCATTATTTGCTCCGCCGATATTTGCTCCACCGACATCTGCTCCGCCGAAAATTGCTCCGCCGATATCTGCTCCGCCAAAATCAATATTTGCTCCGCCGACATCTGCTCCGCCCACCGAAAATGGCTCCGCCGTACATTGCTCCGATAATGCGACGACTATTTATTTATTCGTACTTTCATGTGCATAACAATTGTAGCACAGGCTGAAGACGTCAATTTACAAATTTGTATATTATATATTGCAAAGTAAATTTAAACTATGCTTGCATGACATACACAGGGGCCGCGGAACGGTTTTCAAAATGGGGGCTGACCATGCTAAAAATCACAATCATATGATAATTTTTACGTTTTTGTACACGGTTTTGGAAAAAAAAAGTTCCGCGGCCCCTGATACATAACATAGAAAGAATAGAATAAGAGGGATAAGCACAAAGGAGGGATAGATATTCTTAATTCTTATTCATGGGGGTAGCATTCTGTGTAAGTGTTATTACGTGACTGGTGATTAAAATGGAAAAAATACGCGTGCTCGTGTAATTATTATGACAGTACAAAAAAACTTAGATATACCCCATTCTTAGCGTCAAAATCGCTCTGGCTAAAATATGCTTCGAAGTGGAGATATTTGCTCCAGGTGAAATTCAACGGTACCCCCCCCCCCCAACTTATTTGTCGAAAACCTGTACTGTAGTCACGCAAAATGTTTACTGTCGGCAAATGTTGTCCCTCAAAAACATGACCAAGACATTCAGTAAGTAAAAATTGATATTCACGAAAATACCAACTTGTGAAAAGCTACATGTCACCTTCTCGACACACCCCTCCACTCTGGTTTTCATATCTTCTCGTATACACAGTGCTCTGGTCTCCACATCCTCATCATGTCATATACACCGTAGGTTTTTAGATAAATATGATAATATATATAATAGTGCGTTGCTTTTGTGTTTTATGTTGATCATGATTGTATTCTTCACTGATAGAAAAAGGATAATTAAAATATTCAATTAGCGCATCGCACTCTCATTTCTTTTACGAGATCTCCCCCCCCCCCCCCGAGGTATGCTTCATGTTTACAATGTAAAAGCAATGCGTAATGTCCCCTTTCTATTTATACGCATTTGTTTTAAATTGTAAACATGAAGCATACCTGGGGGGATATCTCGTAAAAGAAATGAGAGCGTGATGCGCTAATAGAATATTTTGGATATATTTACCAGAAAAGGGACAATAGCGACAATATGAATATATTTTAATAAATGAATATATGTATGTATCTCTCTCATAACGTCTAAACAAATAATGTTGTTTTTAAAAGACAATAATATATATTACTGGTATATATATCATTGTCTTTTAAAAACAACATTATTTGTTTGGACGTTATGAGAGAGATACATACATTATATTCATTTATCAAAATATATTTATATTGTCGCTATTGCACAGAATAGAACAAAATACAACCGAAGTCTAATTATATAGTGACTCACCAGTAGCGTAATGAGCCAACAAAAAAAATGGAGGGGGCCAGACAAGGATGACATTTATTTTCCTTTCCTTTATTCTTTTTTCCATTGGTAGGGAGAATGGGGGGATCCGTGACCTAGCACGCCCTTCCCCCATCTGTACGCCAGTGATGATCATTGAAACAAATTGAAAGAAAAAAGGTGCAAGGGTAGATAATGCCCAAGACGTAATAAAAAATATTGATAAAAATTATAATGCTGATAATGAAAATAAATGGCGTGAAAGAACAAAACGAGAAAGAGGGAGAGAGAGGGGAGGGGAGCCTGCACGAATGTATGGTGTATAAGTTGCTGGAAAGCAGAAGAGATATTGTGTCCAGCACCCCCCCCCCACATTCTCTCTCCGCTCAAGACCGGAGTGAAACCAATGATAATAATATGAACAAAAATCCAGATTCACAATCTGCGTTACAATTTTTCAAGTGTCAGCGGCAGGGAGAACATATGTTTTTTAAGCAAAAAGCTGTGATGATGGGGGGAGGATGAAATAAATAAATAAATAAAACATTAAGGAATAATAAGAACAAAACAATTTGTAAGATGTTCATGCAATTTTGTTATCTGAGCACATGACGGCGGAGCAATTGACGGCGGAGCAATTGACGGCGGAGCAATTGTCGCGGAGCAATTGTCGTATAATCGGAGCAGATGTCGGCGGAGCAACTATCGGCGGAGCAATTGTCGGCGGAGCAAATATCGGCGGAGCAGATGTCGACGGAGCAAATATCGGCGGAGCAAGTGTCGACGGAGCAAATATCGGCGGAGCAATTGTCATGGAACCCAAACTTGCACCCAAACCACCCACTGCGGGCCTGCGCAGGCGCGGTGGCGAGTGAAAGGTAGTCTGCTGCTGGGCAAACCCTTCACCCGAGTTAAGGGTCTGAATGTGCAGCCTAGTCATGCCTTGTGTACTGAAGGCTCTCTCGGAACAGCAAGATTTGTATGTGCTAGTCTTTGCGTGGAGGCACACTTATTGATCAAAGTTCCAAACAGGGTCTGTGCCTGCAGACTAAGTGAAAGGTGCAACTATGCTCGAATAGTCACTGCACCTTTCCCCGCAAAGTTGCGGGCAAAGTTGTATCTTTCTTGCACCCCTATTTCTTGGTGTGTATATTCTCAATGAAAACATACAAAGACAAACATGACATGATGGGAGACCGCCTTGTTAGCCAAAATCAAACTTGATTGAGGAAGGAAGAGGATAAGGGGAAAGAACCCAAATTAACACACTACAAAAAGAACCAAAAAAAACCCCCAGATTTTACAAGTGGAAAAAAAATTAAAAGAAGAGAGAAATTGAGCAAAATGTTTGCGTGTGAATATGCAGCAAAGTTAAAGTAAAACACAGAATATGCAGATTTGGTTGAAAATTTTCTCTCCCATTCTTTTTTTAAAGACATTAGTGTGTTGTTACTGTGGTGTTCGGTATTCAGTGGCCATGGCGACCATATCCCCATTATAGTCATGCACACAAGGATCATATTAACCATCGGTCTTCTGGTGACTTACTAAGAGGCTTTCAGCGCGTCGATCCATTTTTCAGATTGGGGGGGGGGGGGGGCAAAATCAAGAATCAACGTTCCAATGGCGCTCGATCACACAAAACAAACAAACTCACCCCCACACACACATAGGCCTATATATATATACTTCTCTTCTAGGCAGAGATTGCAGAGCCCACTCTTTCTTAGGTTAGTGTTAGACTTCTTCTCTATCCCCCACGTTAATTCAACTTTGGTGTTTGCTTCCTTTAGTTTCCATAAGAGAGTTGAGTTTCATTTTTGTATTTTTCATGTTTCATTGATTTGATGTGATTCCTGTATCTGTCCTTGAAGGTACCTTCGCAAGGCTATAATAGCATTTTCCTCGTTTTCGTGTCGGATCCTGGCTTTGTATAGACGAGGGCCGTTTCTAAACATCTTCCTTGCAGTGGGCACTGCGTTTTTATACGGCAGTTACATTTCTGCCTCGGCTCCTCCTCTTTAGTCTTGGCTTGTTTGATGACTCTCTGGTTGTGTGATTTCATTACTGCATCCATGTTAGCAGATACAGGAATCACATCAAATCAATGAAACATGAAAAATACAAAAATGAAACTCAACTCTCTAAGTATATATTATGGAAACTAAAGGAAACAAACACCAAATATGAATTAACGTGGGGATAGAGAAGAAGTCTAACACTAACCTAATTAAGAAAAAGTGGGCTCTGCAATCTCTGCCTAGAAGTGAAGTATATAATTATCACCAACATCAAAGAGTGCCTCAACAAAAGGTCGAAATAATCTCAAAGTGCCGCCACAGACATCGGCAAAGACCCCCAGAAAACCAATCAGGTGTGACCAGTGGCGTACCGCGGGTCACGGCATGGGGGGGGGGGGCACCAGCAAAAATTTTGAGTCACTTAGTGAGCGCGCGAAGCGCACTCAGTTGTCAGGTATACTGACCTAATAGAGACATATTAAAGAAGCACTTGTAGTCATTGTAATCATGAATAACATACGCATCTCACTAATCAAATATTGCGCGAGCTGAAAATTTAGGAAATTCAGACCTGAAGAGGGGCATTTTAAGGCTTGTTTGTAGGAATTCACGAAATCATACGTATTCCACTAACCAAATGATGCGAGCGCGAAGCACGAGCTGAAATTTGTGTATATATTGACCCCAAACAGGATTTTTTTTTTAAAGGAATCCATTAAGAGTATACATATCTCACCATAGTCATGTAATGCGAGTGCCAAGCGCTTGCTGATTTTGTTAGAATTACATCTGAACACATGAAGCACTCTTTGTAGTCATTGTAATCATGATTATCATACGCATCTCACTAATCAAATATTGCGAGCGCGAAGCGCAGGCTGAAAATTTAAATAATTCAGACCTGAAGCGGGGCATTATAAGGCTTGTTTGTAGGAATTCAGTAAGACCATACGTATTTCACTAACCGAATGATGCGAGCGCGAAGCGCGAGCTGAAAATTTTTGATATTCAGATCAGAAAAAGGGACATTTTAAGGACTGATTTTTAGGAATTCATGGAGAGCAGACATATCTCACCATTCCACTGATGCGAACGTACTCACGGACAGGAAATGTTTTGGACCTTAACATGGGGCAATCACTTTAAAGGAGAATGAAACCTTTGGAACAGGATAGCTTGTGTGAAAACAGAAAAATCAAAGTAACAAATCAACGAAAGTTTAAGAAAAATCGGACAAATAATGAGAAAGTTATGAGCATTTGAATATAGCAATCACTAATGCTATGGAGATCCTCGCATTGGCAATGCGACAAAGATGTGTGATGTCACTCATGAACAACTCTCCCCATTATATATTTCACTTAAACTGCCTCTTTTATCACATCTATCAGTGGATCATGTGTTCTTTCTACAGGAGGGCATGTATTTTTTTTTTAATACAGATTTTTTTAAAGAATACATCATGGATAAAGAGTTTGTATCACCATTAGAAAGAGCAAAAAAATACATTTTGGGGGTATTTTATAGTCCATCATAGGGAAAGTTGTTCACATGTGACATCACACATCCTTGTCGCATTGCCAATGGGAGGATCTCCATAGCATTAGTGATTGTAATATTCAAATGCTCATAACTTTCTCATTATTTGTCCGATTTTTCTCAAACTTTCTTTGTTCTTATTCTTTGATTTTTCTGATTTGACACAAGCCTACTTGTTCCAAAGGTTTCATTCCCCTTTAAGAAGTCATGAAAAAGAAGCATATGTCACTACATAAAACAATAATATATTTGGTGTATATTGACTTGAAAACGGGAGGTTTTCGTACAACAGGTTTATATATCTCGTTTAATAAACAGACAATGCGAGCACCAGGAACAATGAAGACATAGGCCCTGAGCAAATTATGTTTCATAAAGTTAAGAAAAAATGTTTCCTATGTGATATAACATAACATAATTATAATATATCATTATAATGCATAATAATTTCTTCTTTCCCACTACGTTTCTCTTCCTTTCTCCCTCTTTTTCTCCTTTTCCTGTTTTTTTTTTTTTTTTTTGGTCAGCCGATTGGGGGGCACGTGCCCCCCATGCCCCCCGTAGTTACGCCACTGGGTGTGATGACCCATCGCAGCACGCAGACACAACCAAGTCGTCAAATCATATCAAATCAAAACATCGTCTGCCTGAAGATCGCCGAAAGCTGGAAACCGACGGAAGTAGACCGAACTGACCAAGGTGTGAAAATATATATTGCTCTGCCCCGGCATTGAGCACTTTTGGAAACCTCAACCAATCCCATACCAAGTGGATATATATATATATATATATATACATATATAAAAATTATATCCGGGATATAATAATATATATATATAAGCGCGAGCTGAGATTCTTATACTTACCTGAAAACAGGAAAAAGTACCTGTTTAGGACTGTTTGTATATAGGAACTCATGAGGAGGATAACCTCTACACAGATAATGCGAGTGCCGAGAGCGAGCTGAAATGTCTTAATATTCTGACCTGAAAGCTTGATCTTCTAAGCATTTTTGGTACCAATGATTAAGATGGGTATCTAAAAGAACGATATATGCGAGCGCGAAGCGCACGAGCTGAAATTTTTGATATTTCGATCTGAAAAAATTGACACTTTAATGGACGTTTTTAATAAAGAACAAAATATATATCCAACAAAAGATTATTGCAAATCGAACCGGGAGTTCTTTTGAGGTTTAGAACTGAAAACGGGACATTCTATTCACCTATTTAATAATGAAAAGTATGAGTTTTCGCTATAGAAATGATGCGAGCGCGAAGCGCGAGTTGAAATTTTTTATATTCCAATTTGAAAAGTGGACATTTTGAGCACGATTTTAAATAAACAACGAGTTGTGTATCTCAATCTCGCTTGCCGGTTTCAATGTAACATTACAATCTTATTTTATTTTTGCACATCCGGAATTATGAGGGGGGAGGGCAAAACGATATGTTTGCCCCCCGAAATTTTTTCATTGGTGGGGCGATCGCCCCCCCTGTCCCCCGGGCCCAGGATCGACGCCTCTGCTTCCTACAGTCATCAGGTTAAAATTTCACGACTAACCATAACCACGTGCTTCATGTAATTTGTATTTGCATTAAAAGTATAGACGCCTTGTCTTCGTCTCCCAATCCCTTGGAAGTGGTTTAGTATAAGGGTGTCCAAGGTGGACATTATTCCAGTTGTCATCCCTGCCATTGGGTCCTCTTGACCCTTTCTCAGCCTGTTCGTGACATCGCAGCTTAGTTATTTCTAATCCTGCTTCATCAATGATCACTTATCTCTTCGTCATCCACCTCATGCGTATGAAGGCGAAGTGTTGGGGTGGATATCAAATTCTCGCCCTAGAAAATGTGACTACCGGTTGTCTATGACCTTACTCGGAGATTGTATGGATGAAAATGTGATTTTTGAGGTGTTCGTTCTTCTTGCTCTGGTCCCGTTGTAGATTTATTGGAAAGACAATACATGATTATACCAGTGGCACCAAAAAAATCACGACCAAGAAAAAAAGAGAAAAGGAAAGAAGGGAAAGAAAGAGAAAGAGCAATGGGTAAAATATATTATTTTCTGAACATTATATAAAAATCTGTCATAATACTGGATTTTTGTAATAAAAATGTCGAAATTTTTTATCACTCGCTTTGCTTTCTTGCAATTTTTGAATAAATTTTGCCCGATACGCCATATATCTAGACCCTCATATCTTTTGGCCCATTACGCCACTGAATTTTAAAAATCCATCTACAAGCTATGATATGCGTATACGACTTTTGATCACCGACAATCTTGCAGATATCATCTGACGGAAATGAAAAAAAATGACAATTTTGCGATGCAGGATAACGGTATACAAATTTCGTCATGTGGTTTTATATGGGCTGGTTGCAGTGCATGTTTATAATATCATATGTTTCATATCCTCAGTTTTATTTCTGGGTCTTTTCTTTCATGTAAAGTGTAATTTTCTTAATAAGTCCAAACTTTCAATTGATTTGATATACGAACGTTTACTTTAAAGACGCGTTAGTTTTGCCAGCACTAACTACTTCAGATGAATTTAATTTAATCAAACAATTTTGTTTAAAAGTAATTTCAGCTTCAAATCCTGACACTTCTACATATTTAAAAGAATTCTTTCATTTTTCCCTCTTAAACATTTTCTTACATTATAGACACCATGCTGTCTTGCAACGATACAAAAACAAAACAACATTAACAACAAAAAACGGACAAACAAAACCAAACACCAAAAACTCGCTGGATCACTTTATCATTTGTTTACACCGTGACGATGATCAATTTTCTCATGTTTTGATATCTCACAGCAAGACATAACTTATTGCTAGACAGATTGGTCTTATGTGATGTTTTGAAAGTTTGCACTATATCAAGAATGTGCAAGGTCGTGAATCAGAAAGTTCCTCCCCTTCTTCCTTTCTACTGCAAGGACAATTGAACAGCTAATGTTCAGTCACGGCTTGAAATTTGAAGGCCTGAGACAAGAGTGAAACATAAGCCCGCAGATGAGCATGATCGCCACAGGCAACCAACCACGTAATCGCTGTCGTTATCGTAATTTCTTGCGGACACCCCTGAGCGTGGGGAAAAAACAACATTGGTAGGGGGCCTAAATGTTATACAATCGTGATGTTTCTGGAAAAAAATTAGGTTGTCTCATGACATGCGTGGTTGAATCCCGGGGGTTGAATGAACAAATACATCAAAAGCAAAATGCGGAACAATGAATATTACCATGATTACAGAGCAGATATCCAAAATTAATACACCACAAACTATCTGTGCATGTACTTGTGTAGCTCCTTTTGTGTACCGGAAAAAAAGCATGCACATGAAAACTATAACAATAACTATAACTAGGACCTATATGTATTCCTGCATGAATTGCCTAAATCAGAGGCTAAACATGCGGAAATAACACATATCCGATACAATGTAAAATGAAACATTCATGTTGCAACGTCATGAACTCCCACTCTCTCTCTGTTTCACAGAAGAGTGTGCAATGAGAGTAAACGATTTTGATCTACGTGTGCAGTAATTATTTTCCCTCAGAGACTCGTGTTTTTTTCATCAGTTAATCACTGGCGGATCCAGAAGGAAAATTAAAATTTGTAATGTAAAAATGTCATTAAAACAGAGGTGTGCCCCCTCTTTTGAAATTGACGACCTTTTTTTTTTGCTTGTCAAATTTTTTCGGGTACGAAATAACCTTAATTTGTGGTTGAAAACATTTTTTTTTTGCTTGTCAAAATTTTCCTCAGAAAAATTTGCCCCACCTTTTGGAAAATCCTGGATCCGCCCCTGAGTTAATGATGTCACTTTGAATTCAGTTTAACTAACATTTAACAGGAGAAAAAAGGAACTTCATTCTAGATTGAATAAAAATTTGTCTGTGTATTGATGTGTAGAAAGAAAAAAAGACAGTATTCATAAACCAGTCCTGTTTCTCTACTTTTAGATTGAATCTATTTAGATCGACTGTATATCATTAAAACAATAATAATAATTGTGTTTTTTTAATTTTTGTTCCGAAAGGCTCGTACTGATATATTTTGGTTAACTACTTGTTCCAGTCATTGAAATTTTTGATGATAACTTCCTGTTGCTTCTTTGTGATTAAACCAAAAGGGAACCAATCACTTAAACATGCCCGTAAAGGAATGTGTAACAAACAAAGTTTGTTTAATCCCATCTCATTTTCATTGGTATTTCTTTTGTCATTTTGTGACTTTGGATTATGAAACCAATTGATTCGAGGGGCTTTAGCCTCTCTGTGATTGAACCAATTGTACAAAGATTATTAAAGCTATCGCCTGTGTAAAGATATTGTTCATTTTGACTGAGTGGAATTTTTGCAGTGCCTTGTAAAAGCTTGATCGGTTTCTTAGGGAAACCAGTTAACAGTCGGTATATAGTATTAATTCCTTTTGCAATATGAAGAGAAAATGATTTCGAAACTGACCTTAAATGAAGATAAGGCGCGAAAACCCATGGTTCTTTGGCATTCACTTCGTATAATTTACGGACATCGTTTTAGCTAATATAGCATGACTCGTATACGGATACAATTTTCGCACCAAACATAGAAGATCCATCTTTATTTGTAGATGCCAGATTATCTGTAGTGTTGTATAGCCCCATTTGTACACCTGGGCCCCGTCTTACAAAGAGTTGTGATTGATCCAATCAATCACAACTATGGACGGCCAGCAACGTCAACATCTATTATGAATGTTTGTTCAAAATATTTTCTAACTATGATGAATATTCATGCATTCCATTTTTTTTCTTGAAATTTAACTGTGCTTCTCTTTGTTTACTAAAGACATTGTGCAAATTTCCCGTAAAAAATTATGACACTGATGGATTTCCATAGAGTTACGATTGATTGGATCAATCATAATTCTTTGTAAGACGGGGGCCCTGGACGATTGCGCATTTGCAATTTCCAACATTGTTTAACTTCCTCCCAGTTGTAATAAAGGTCACATCCATCAAACTATATAGGAAAGAAATCTAAAGATACATCAACCTAATACAAATGATTACACGCAATCCCATTGTTTTCTTGGAATTTGTCAGTATAAACCGGGGTATAAACGTCCTACATTATATAGAAACCTTATCAAATAATTACCTCAGACTTAATTGGGTTGCAATCAAACTCCACATCATGGTGTTGTGGTTCATAACATAATTTGTCATGATGGATAATTGATCTCACATTTGCTGTTTAAAAATACGATAAACGATGTTAAAGCAAAGCGGATGGTTCCAAAATAAGTTTGATTACGATTTTAGAAAAAAAAGCTTTACATGTCCACCATTTACGTATAATCATTCCTTGACCATAATTCATATTTCATTGTAAATATCCATTACTATTTGTACTTGGTTCTATCTACAAATAAGGCTATATCGTGCGTTGCGGGTTAAATGCAATTACTATTCACTTATAATCCAATTGAAATTAATTTTCCATTTTAACTGTCAGGCTATATTTAGAATTAAGTGATGAAAGTTTTATTTCTTAATCCCTTTGTCGCTCCCGGCATATTACATTTAAATAACGAAGGTATGGGTCCTGTACCGTTGATGCAAATTAAAATCACTTGTAATAGAGACAATTTATTTGTGAAATTATTCATTTCTTATTAAGGTTCAGTACAACTACCTGTCATAAAAATGCTGAGAAACAATGGACTTATAAGGAAGTACGAGTATTGCATGGCGTTTGATACTAATATCAATAAATTGAATATTCACAACTTTAAACTTTTAAGGTCATCGAACTTTGTGAAAGTGGTTGTAGCTTGTTAGATCTAGCTAAGACATTGTGTGTGAACATTTCTTTTTAAATTTGTATATTAATATATATACATATATATTCTCCTTGTCCTATATATCCCCGTATTTTTATACTAAAACATGAATGCGTTAATCATGCTGAGCAATAATACTCGATAAATGGTATCTAATTTTCATTACTTTGTAGTAATATGTTAAAATGGAAATTAAGTAAAGACCTAAACACGCTTTCCAATAATGACGACCCTTTCTCGTGAATGAAGGTTCATCCTGCACAGAGATGGTTTCTTGTATATTGAATATTACAAGTTGAATATGACAGCGACGATATTTCGTTGATTACGTACTAAAAATGGATTGGTAAAACTCCCTCCTGTACAAAATACATAGTGAATTTGAAGTACAAGGAAATTGAAATGAATTACCTTTTATCCGGAAAACAGTGACACAAAAGAGACAAAATATTTTCATGAATAGTCGGGTTAATGAAAGAGTTTGCCTCAACGTTGATTATACAATTAAACCACCGACACCAACCTACTGAAACATACCCACCTACCCACTCACCACCACATCGGAATAATTACACGCATTCATTCATTCATTCCTTTTATCAATCGTTCGCTCGCTCGTTCGTTCGTTCGTTCGTTCGTTCATTCATTCATTCATTCATTAGTTCTATCAATCGTTCGTTCGTTTGTTTGTTCACTCATTCATTCATTTATTGAAATAAACATTTAGTTTCTTCCATTCTTTAACAAAATATAATTTTTCAAAATTAATTGCAAAATATAATTTGTGATATACAGTATATATATTATGACTGAAACTGAAAATTCTGTCAAACCATTCGGTTATTATCGCAGGCGTTAAGTGCTAATTACATTTTATGAGAAAGCGATTTTTTGATGACGTATAATGCTTGTCATGAGGTAATACCGGTCAGTGTCATTACTATAAAGAGAAGGTTATTTTCGTTATTTACAGGTGTTCATGAACGCTCTTTGTCTTTGAACAACATCCGCTGGTGCTGAGTAGCCTTATATCAAATAACTATTGTAAAATATAATGTCCGAACAATCCGAGAAACATTACCCATTATTGATGAAAACTGTGTAAAAGAATTTAAAAAGCAACGGAAGCTAGGCATTGTTTATTCATTTTTCTTGACTGAAAACAAGACTTGTACACTATGACGGTTGAAACAATTTATGTCAATCCTATTCATCAAAAGAGGTATTTTATAGCAATGTACCGGTAGATAAAATTTCTAGCTCAAGCGAAGCTCGAACCCTCAACCTTCGCCCTAAGCGGGCTTAGCCTATCGATTTTACAACTAACATGTGGCATGAAAAGGGTGATTCCATACGTGTCGTACGGGACATTTAGAGAACATTTGACAGTTTTTTGACAAGAAAAACAAAAAATATTCCAGTAACTAAAGGTGATCATCAAGTACTATATACCAAAGTGTTAGGAAAACCAAGACTTAACATGACTTGAATTCACATCCTGTATAATACATATTTAAAATAGTAATGTGTCGTACGGATTTTTTAGAAACCTGAAGTTTGTACTCTAAAGTCTGTGAGTTGGACAGATAACTTTCATTGAAACTGAACTCAAATTGATATTCAATTACCCAAGAACAAACACATCTATGAAAGAAAGCAAAATAAACATTCATGAATAAAAAAAAATTTCAAGAACATTGTGGCGTACGGGACACTCAAGATGTGTCGTACGGGACATCTCTAAATTGAAGCCAAACTTTCTTAGTTTATGTCTCTTTGACTTCTTCAATCGCTTTATTTGGCTGATGATAATGATAATCATATCAGACTAAAGACATTCATTATGTTAGAAACCGCTATTGGCTGAACATTTCTGTCAATGTATCATAAAGAAAATAATGTGTCGTACGGGACACTTGCGTGTTGAACAGGCACTTGAGTATTGTACTGGACAGCCTGAATAAAACAATGAACTTTTTATCAATCAGAAGGGGAGCATTGCCCCTAAATTCTTCCTTTTTAATGAAAAGCCTTTTAATAATTAGTCATTCAGGACAGGACAATATAATTAAATAACCTCAATATATACAATCGGGAGCAATATATTATCATTTTTGTTCATGATGGGAAATGTACAATGGTTCACAGCATTTTTACGAGCTGAAAAACTTGAGGTTTTCTGTGAAGTTATATTTTAGTGAATTAATTGATGATTCCAATACACTATTTAAACAATGAATGAATGAAACTGTGTAAATCATGGGGCTAAAATGTTATGATTTTTCATATAAAATGTATATATACATGATATATGTGACACCTGTCACTTGTAATTCTACAAAATATTTTTTTCTAAAGAATTGCGATTCTACTTTTTCAAACCTTTCTGCATTTCATGAAACCATATGGTTTGTCTTATTTTCCAGATTTTTTGAACAACATGGTTTGTCTTATTTTCCAGATTTTTTTTTACAACTTGAAAAAAAAGGAAGGAGTTTCAATACTGCATATAAAAAAATTAGTGATCATCAAGGGAAGTCCAAATAGATGATTGATATGTAAATATATTTTTTACGTCTTATAATAATTTCACATTAGCATGCAAGAGGAAGTAATCTTCCAGGCTAGGGTGAATCAATTATAAAGGTTTTCTTTTCATGCTCAATGACAAAGAAATTAACCTGCTCTGACCAGTGAAAATCACCAGTTTATAGCTGAAGGGATTCTTAAAAATAATACGCCTACATGAAGTCAATTAAAATAGTTAGAATCACCTATTTCATGTTCTATGGAGATACAAAGAGTACTTTTTCAGTTCACTTTATGTCAAATCAATTACTTAAACTGAAAAAATAGGTTCGGAAAAATCAGGGCTGCCCCTATTATGGATCATGAAAATGTTGTAGATATTATTTGGAACCATCAATGATACATTATTCCATTGACCTGCAATATTTTCAATCTTCTCGTGCTTTGCCAATAATTGTTTGTACTTGACTATTTAATTAGAAAAATTATTGAAAATTTCAATGTTCCCCCCAAAAAAACTATATCTGACTTCACTTTTGGTTAAAACTCATAATTTTCATAAAATTTAGGTATCATAGTAAAATATTACAATAAAATGACTTATTGAAAGCATGTTGAAATTTATTATATTTTTGAAGTTCTAGTGTGGAATCGCCCAAAAGTACATGTAGGTTCAGTTACAAAGCTGGCCATTTTAAAGAGTTGGTCACAATTCATCTTACTGAATATGTCTCCAACTTATGCTAGAATACATGCACGAACAAATGCAATTAATGCATCTACATAATATCTGTCTTTTAATAGGACTTATACTGGGTCCAAATCACTTGGAGGCATTTAAATGCTAATAATCAAATAACCCAGCCTCGAAATATTTTCAAAATCACATCTACTCTTTAATTTTGTGCTTTTAGTTGCTCTATTTTTTGTTAGAGATCGCAGTGATAAAAACGTTGCTGTGGACAACAAGACGGTTAATCTCAAATCATGACAGCGGAGAAAAACAAAATTAAAACCTTAATTGCATGAAGAATGCATGTCAGCGTCGAAATTTATGATTAATATCTCCCCCATTTCGCATGTTTGAACACCTGCTGAAACGATGCTCTCCGGATATGCGTGATATTTAAAATAGCATCAATGAACCGTTTTATTGATCGTGTTTTAGATCAGCTCACTGAGACAGAGATTGACCTGTAAATCAGTGCATAAATATCAAGTTCATTCTTTGCACTCGACTTTATAGCATCCTACATAAATGCCATCAGATGAAATTTATGATATATCTTAGTTTAGATGGGCTAGATTTGTGAAATATTGGGGGTATGTGTCATAAAATCGGAATGGAAGTTAGAAAATACCCAATTGAGGTTCTATCACTTCATGATCAAGTATTAAAATATGGGGATATGAAAACATTATCTAAATGAGAAGCGATTGTCCATAACGTGATCCCTGATTAAAAAAGCCCATTGGTTCTGGTTGGCATTTAACTTTCTCACTGCGTTAGCAACTTGAGATAAGGAGTAAGTTTAAAGGAAATTACCACAAAGCAAAACAATTAACTCTCAATCGTAAAATTGGATAGGCCTATAGGGGTCGCATGTGAATGTGTAAGCATGCTACGACAGAAATAAGAAAAAATTGAAACAATTTTTAATAATGTTGGGTGGAAATGGGTGGAAATACCAACTTTTAAGTTCTTTATTGTTCGAGTGACCTGACCATACTTACTGCTATTCAGCTTTATACATTATTGTCCTCCTTGATGTTCTTGAGTTCTAGCATTACAGAGCTAGTCTGAAGAAATGTGTTTTCTAGAAGTATTTAACAGGACAAATGTGAAAAGCAGAGTTTGATGCGGGTGTTTCATATCCTATGGTGACGTTGTATGTATGGTAATGTGCTAATTGGGGCATACAACTAATAACACTATTAAGTGACCTCGTTCTAAATTTCATAGAATGAAAAAAATCCAGATTGACGGTGATTCTGCTAATGAATTGAAATCATATTTTCACATTCATTTCAAATCTAAAATGATTTAAAATGAAATTCTGTAGGATTTGACTCATACGGAGATGACTCGTACCCAATAGTATCTTGCATATTTTTTATCCGTAAAATTAATAGTGTACCAATGCAATCACCTTTCTATGTCTGACAAAAACTTGACTCATACTCGTTGGTGAACTCTTTAATGGGTTATCGCATGATCTCAATAATAACACATAAAAATGAAAATTAGGCTGATGTTCCGGTGTGAGCGATTGTGCGAGTACATATTTCCATCAGTTCTTTTTACCGGTACGTTGTTTGCTATATTTATTGCGTTCGGAAAAGCAATATGATAGGCCTAAGGCATAAAATGAAAATATGTCACTGAAAATGTATCACTGAAATAATGCATGCTTACAATATCAACATTACATTAACATAATTATTTAATGAGGACTCATTCACGAAATACAAAGTGAATTACAAGTACAATTGAATTGAATAATCTTAGATTTAGCATAGTATGACTAATTTCCATCACACCTCAAAGCACACTTCAATAGTTCCTGCTTTCTTAAAAAATAAATGTTCGGATCATACATCTCATTTATATTCTTTGCTATAGTCCACTGTTTACCTAAAGCTAGTTAAACATCCCCTGACAGCCGGGTATACACCCAGGCCTAATCATCGATTGGTAGTTGTCCAAGAAGGAAGGAAGTTAATGAACGTGAGGATTTTCTTGAAACCTTGGCACAAAGTGCCCTATTTCAGTGCAATCAAAATGAGTTTTCAATTTTTATATGATGACATTCTAAAATCAACGACTCCCTGAATGACACTGTTTCATGACAAAACACGAGAACTGATCTCAATGCTCGAATGAAAATTTATTTGGTTGAACAAGGATATATTTAAGACACTGTAACCTTTCAAAATGGCAATCGATGTTCCCCGAATTCAAGATGTGTTTACTACCATTTATCCAGTAAGCGGGTACGATGATCGATCACTTTGGGTGCAGTACTTTCAAACAGAGGCAGACCGGTCGAAATCTCGCTGGGGAAATCAGAAATATAGGTTAAACTGGAATCTGATATTCTACCGATTTTCTGTAAAACGGGCGGGAAAATCTGTCACAAGCATAAGTCAGTTAAGAGAATCTATAGATGAATGATGCCTTCTCGAATTCTCATGTGATATATCATTAGGTCAAGAGGGAAGGCACTTTTTGAAAGATTTTACGTCACATTTGATAATAAATTAAAATTCATAAATGTGACATATGAATGAAATAAAGTTGACCATATGTTAATAGATGTTTATGAGATTAAAAAGAATGCAGATTAAAATACTGATAGGTAATTTTAGAGTGTTCAGTTCAGTAGGCGCTATCATGGTTTTTATGACTGTTACCCAAGAATGCGTTTGTGTGTGAATGTGTCATAGAGATATTTGGTGGCGGGTCCGGGATTTTTCGAAGGGGAGGGGCACATTTTCCCGAGGAAAAATTTGACAAATAAAAAAAAAGGTTTCAACCAAAAATTAAGGGGACTTCGTCCACGAAAAAAATTGACAAGCAAAAAAACAAAGTCTTCACTTTCGAAAGAGGGGGGCACACTTCTGTTTTCACAGCATATTTACATTACAAATTGTGCCTCGCACAGAGGGGGGGGGGGCACGGGCCGGCTGTGCCCCCCCCCCCTGGATCCGCCAGTGGAGATACCTAACTCTATGGGGGTGTGTGCGCGCGAATAAATTTGATTTGGTCTGGGTTTGGTGAGTGTGTGTGTGCGTTAGATCGGTTGCGTGAAGTTTGTAATAAGTTGGCCACAATATAACATTTTGTGAAATATTATTTGATATATACTCATATCAAATAAATTTTTTAATTTTTTAATTTTGGTCTTTAATTTTTTTGCGTTACTCCAATCAGTCTGCCTGAATCATATACATTAATTTTGCTAATTATTCCATGTATGTGTCCGTAAAATTAAGTCAATACTAAAAAAATCTGCTTCATCTTAAGGTTATAAATATTTTCTATGTGTGTTTGTAAAGGTGTTACGATAAATCATGTCATTGAATTTTTTTCTTTTACGTTATGCATTTCATTTGATTGATAATCTCCAAGCTGGATAGAATATCTTTGGAAACATGACATTTATTAAGTTTTATCCACAGTCGAAATTTATGCCAATATTACGCCGATAGCAAGAACAACCAAACGCACTATTTAAAGATATCATACAAACGACATCGGACAGAGAAATCCCATTCGTCTCTTAGCTTCAATTTCAGGTTCAGATTAAAATCATCAAGAGAAGGGGGGGGGGTGATTTGACACTATTACTTTACAATATCTAAACTATTCATTGTGACTTTTCATTCAAATTTCATGTGGCAAGTATCAACAAAATGTTACAGAAACAGTTGTTAGTAAGAGTTCTTGCATTTTTACTTCTTTCTGTGTGGTAAAAGGTATTTAAATAGTGAATGCAAAAACATTGTTTTTGTTACTCTTCTCCAAGAATATAACCATTTTGGGAAGAGCTTCAACGAAAAACTTTGGTCAAATATTTCTGACTCACCAAATGTTATTCAGAATATTCTCTTTTTTTTCAATTGTTTGGAAGTACACTGGGCTGTTGCTACGAAAAATAATTTAATACTTGATGAGATGTGCGCGGACAAAATCATCTCATTCCAGACAGTTGTAACTGAGAAGAACAGCAAAATGTACTTAATAATAGATGGGATAGTGAGAAACTTGATTTTAATCATAACTATATTTGCCCCAGAGTTAAGCTCGTATACATATTTCGTAAATATTGTGTAGAGGCAGAAGATTGTAAGGCTTTGGGATGGTGAGTTGCTGTGGCAAAAAGTTTTTCAACGCTCATTTATTTCCATACTGAAAGGTATATGTTATCCTCTTATCGTTCAAATAGATTTAGATGAAAAATATTTCTCAATTGGATGGGGTCAAAATCGAGATATTGCCCATTAAAGTGATCGACCAACCCCAAAATGTGTATTTATTTAGCAAAATGAATAAAATAGATCAAGGTTAATTACAAGCAACGTAATGTAATACACGAAGCCGACTGAGATTTTTCAGATGCACTAAGAAAAAAATGCATGGCGGAAACAGTGTGCCTTTTTTATTTCAGGAATACCATACGCTATAATTATCATCACTTGCATTCATGCATTTGTTTGCAAATACATTCCCCAGACCAAATCCCACGTAAATGAAGCTGGGATAAAGATGGAGTATTTTGGTCGTCTTGTTTTGTATAACCGCGCGTAGTGTGAAATCCCCGTGATTGAAAGTCAACACGTGGGTTGATCTTCCAGCGGGCGTCAACCATCATCACTTTGTCGACGCTATTTACAAGAATCCAACGACTAACGACCCTGGCGATGGCAAGTGATTTAGAATGTGATCCTGGGTCGTGACTTTTCTTTCAGGTTTTGACGCCATTAATTGCACCCAAATGCATATTGACACTTACCCCACTTTATTTCACGCCTTCAATCACCATCAAAGGCGTTTCACGAAGGCAATTTATCTCTCTCGTAGTCCTTTAACTTGTCCATTATGATTTACAAAGGTGCACCACTGTGCTGTTATATGTTTGCATTCTACGATGTCAATAGAAGTAAAGCCAGAGCTTCTCCCATTTCTTTCTATTTCTTGCGAAACGCAAATGAAAAAGATATAAGAGAACAGTCAAAGGGGCAAGAAATACAATTAGTATGAAGTTGAGTTAGAGAACTGTGACATTATGTAACGGAAAACAGCGGCCAGGATAAGCACAACTTTTTTTTAAATCTCCGTTTACCCCTCGGTTGTTTGTCAGATTGATTGCCCTTTCTTCCTCGCCAGTTCCTTTATATTCTGTTTTCTTTAATTTGATAACATTAATGATTGATATGCGCTATTAATCAAATAGTAATTATCATAGCACTTACATAAAGAGAGATTCACATGAACGCTATAGATTAAGATTGATTTAAAAAAAAAAGAGAAGTATTTTGAAAGTGAAATATTTCCAGTGGAGCGTATATGGATAGGCGTATATCATTCCATCTTTTAGGAGCTAGCAGCATTACTTGTAAGCAACGAGGAGAATGTTAGGGATCATATTAATGTGTAAGGAGGGACCTTGTAATTAATTGGTTTGGAAACATAACAGGGAGAGCTTTAACTCTACATGTTACGAGAGAAAAAAAAACCAAGAGAAGTTGTTTAAAGGTCAAGTCCACCCCAGAAAAATGTTGATTTGAATAAATAGAGAAAAATCAAAATGGCAGAACGCTGAAAATTTCATCAAAATCGGATGTAGAATAAGAAAGTTATGGCATTTTAAAGTTTCCCTTAATTTTCACAAAACAGTGATATGCACAACTCAGTGACATGCAGATGAATCGGTCGATGATGTCCATCACTCACTATTTCTTTTGTTTTCTATCGTTTGAATTATACAATATTTCATTTCTTACAGATTTGACAATAAAGACCAACTTGACTGAACCATATAGTATTAAACAATGCTAATTCCACAAGTTCAGGGAGAAATTAATCGTTGTTTCACTTGACAATGAGGGGAAATTAGAATATTTCACATTTCATATAATAAAATACAAAAGAAATAGAGAGTGGATGACATCATCAGTCTCCTCATTTGCATACCGACCAGGATGTGCATATAACTGTTATGTGAAATTAAGCGAAACTTTAAAATTTCATAACTTTCTTATTTTACGTCCGATTTTGATGAAATTTTCAGTGTTATGCTTGTTGGATTTTTCTCTTTTTATTCAAATCAACTTTTTGTTGGGGTAGACTTGTCCTTTAACAGAGGGAAATGAAGGTGTTCTATATATACTGTCAAGCTTTCTTGTCTTATGTATTTGTAGCTCTCGGAGCATTGCACTCATCAAAAGAAATCAAACTCGATCAAAATATAGAAAGGCATTGTAAGAAACAACCTAAACTCCTAATAAAAGTAGACATTATGACAATACACTCATTTTCTGATATCTCACAAATTAAAAAAAAACACATGTATATCGTGATTCACCTTAAAACACGTTAAGAAATGACATGACATAAATTCATAAAAGCAAAGTCCACAACACTACACTGTTTGGTTAAATACCAAAAAATCGAGTGTTCCTAAACAGAAAGGACAAAACCACGAAAAATGATCGTTTATATTCATTTTAAAGAAAAAGTGAGATGTATCTTCATCAATCCACTCATTTGCACGTCACATGCATGTGTTGCGAATATCACCTTTTTTTCTGAAAGAAAAATGTCATTAGCTAACCGATGTGGGGTAGATGTCTCCCCAAACAGCCCCTTGTTTCCCCCAAATTCTGTATTAGAATGTGGTTTTTGTAAATTTTATATATATATTAACAGTATAAAACGGAATATTGTTTGAACATTAATTTATTGTGACAGGGCGAACCTATCCAATACAGGCAGATCTTCCACTGGAAGCAAATTCGCCCTTCGAGAATATTTTTCTCCATTGTTATCTTGTTTAAATTGAAAGCTATGTATACCCTAACCCCTATAAAACGATGTCATTTGCAAAACAATACCCTGTGTCTCATAATAAAGATAAAAAAGGCAACGCTCCGGAAAGACTTTTCCTGGTGGGCGAGAACACAAATTGGGCGAACAGCTCTTAATTCGTCAAATTCGTCCTTTAGTAAATCACAGGAAATTACAAACATTATTGTCAAATAGAGTATTACTAACATTATCCCTTGGATTTAAATTACATATATCCAATCATATTTACCTTTATTTTTACCCTACAAAGGGCTTAGAAATGTCTTCTTTTTTTAGTATTATATTTAGGTTATGTTCACATAAATTCATTGTAATGAGACTCAATAGGCCTACATAATTATGTAGAGATATGCATAACAATCATGATAACAAGAACGTCATTAGAGAGTTTTTGATATGCACATCGACTATAGTGGGCATGACATAAGTACATCATTGTAGTCTATTTTGTGTTCACAGACTTCGACGTCAGTACCATGAAGCTCACCAGATCGAAAGACCTAGTTTAGAGGAAATCCTCGCCGTCGTCACGAACAGTAGTCAAATTTGGGCATGCTCAGTCTCGCATTGCTTCACTCCATCGACTTCGTATACAATGAACACACATAGGCACTGGCGTAAATCCGTGTTGATGGGTGGGGGGGGGGGGGGGATGATTGAAATATTTTGGCATTTTTTTTTGCAATCATGTTTTTAGATATGCAATGAATTGTCATTGATATGTCCATATGGCAAATACCCCTCCAATATTATTATTTTTTTTACCCCATGACGGTTAAATGGTTTTATTAGAGATTACATTCAAAATGAATTCGCTGCCCCATCGTATGTTTGAGCCATGCAGCCATGGATAAGTCTAAAACCATTTTGCTTGGAAATAGACTTTTTGGTTTTCCGTTCTCTTGGAGGGAGTGTTGGTAGATGCTGGATGATTTGGCTTGTCATGATGAAGATGCAAGACATTCACAATCACAGGTTTGTTGACACTTTGTTGGTCTTGCTGGTCATGTTGGTCGCTGCTAGGTTCGGAGGTTGAGGCTTCTTCTTTACTGGCAGTTGTAGACTCTTTTGAGACATTTTCTGCCACATCTTCCTGTGGATCCTCTCCATCTCTTCTCCTGAAGAAAGACGTTATTTTGCTCAATTTACGTCGTTTTGAACCGGACTGGGACATGATGCCAAAACTATATTCCCTATTACGAGTTGTCAAGTTTAATGAAGTCAAACCATGGACCTATGGTCAAACTAACATACATGCATTACATCAAACTCATTACAACAGCCTCGCGCGGTAAAACTGAACATAAACCACGCATGATCGGAATACGAATACGCGCGTAAACTACATTTTTTTGACATTCCATCTTAATCCCTTTCCAAAGACCCCAACATTGATGAATTGGAAGAAACGGGGTTTCTCTTCAATGTTATAATAAGGACATAAGTATTTCGTTTGGAAATGGTGAACAGGCTCTTTATTTGCATTTTATGATTCAATAATATTGTTTGATTTGTTAAGCGGTATTTTAGGAAGAATTTTCACCAATAAAACAATTATCTCTTGTGATTTTTTTTGTATTTCTTTCGTAAAAAGTGGGGGGGGGGGTGTTTGTACAGGCCACCCCCCTCCTCGAAAAGTGGGGGGATATATCCCCCCATCCCCCCGGGATATACGCCAGTGCACATAGGCTATACTTACGTCACTTTCACTAGTCGACATGGAAAGGGAAAAGTCCCTATATCATGCAAACTCATTGACCCCAATTTATCCCAGGTGAGAGATAACAACAAGTCTTGAACTAACATAAAGGACTTTGGAAGTCTGAATCTTCTCCGAAAGCAAACCTGTACATACGTGATGAAAGCAAGCCACAAAGTGAGCATGAAAAATGAACGTAATCAAGTCGGCATTGCCTGCATTTTGATGTGCCTGACTACGTTGTGTCGATGTAATCTAAAATAGGCAGCTTTTACAACTGCAATGTGGACAGATTAAAAAACACAGTAAATGTATTTAAAGTGTCCGTCAGATAACAAAGAGTAGCTGGGAGATCTTTGGTGAACCGGAACAGCAGTTTCGTCCTAACTTTCGAACCTGACGAAATATTGGAAATGTGTCGTTTGGCCAGAGTCAAGGACGAAACTGCTATATTGTTTCACCAATTTTCGTCAAAGACTTCTTATGTTTTGTCTTGAAGGGCATTTGACAATACATTTTCAATGTTCTTGAATCTGTCATGCGTCATTGACCCTTGAATAATTTCATTTATTTTCATTTATTGTGAAAAATAGGAATTTGATGGTTAAATCAGATCATTCAGTAATGTTACTCCTTTTTCAAATAAAGGTTATTCCAGCACTTATGTTATTTCGTTGTGTTCTATACGATTTATCTCATGCTTGGATAAAAAATATACCGCAAACAGTAATTGTTTACCCGACATTACATGAAATCATCTATATTTAAATGTTATAGTTTTTGGCATCCATTTTGCAACATGGATTTTATTCTTCATCATTTTCATCTGCTACTGAAATCTGAGTTTGAAAATCTACAGACTTTACATCGAATAAATCTTCATTGAGGCTTAATTCAAATTCATTGTTTTTATGAATTAAGAGTCCAGTAGTGTTTGCTGCCTTGTTACAGCGTGAACTACAATGGAACCCTGTGAAGCCAGAGCTCGTTCGAAGACCGACAGAATGATAATCTGACAAATTGAAGGACACAGATTTGATTACCTTACATAGTTGGCCACAAAATTTACCTTAAAAAATCTATAATGAACAATAGAGGCCGTCCTCAAATATTTTGTAAATAGTATTCATATTTTATTTATGTAATTTTCAATGTTTTGTTTTGAAATAATGGAGGTCAATTTCATTAGATCGCCGAAGTAATTCCACAAGGATTCACATCAACAGACCCTGGTGTATTGCTAATTAAATTTTTAAGCAATGTTTGTATTTTTCAACGTTGACATTCACAACGAATACTTTTGGATATTCATCCGATTGAACTTGATAGTAGTAGGTTTGTAGTTTTTGTTTAAAATGCTTGTCTTTTATTCTCCAATTATGACTTTGGGCTGAGTTTCTCTGCTTTGATATCAAAAGTTAGTCCATTATAAAATTATATACTATGAAATAAAAATCAAATCTTGGTGGATTTCTCGCATAAACGTTTCGAGCGAAGAGGAAAAGGCTTTTAAATAATACCAAGCCTTTGAAAAATTATAGAATTTGAAATTAATCAATTTTTTATTACAACACCATAGAATGCACCTATTTCCGCATTTATTTTGTTAGATATATCATGTATATAGCAGAATACCAAAGGTAAAATATGTTTCGAAAATGACAAGTGGCTTTTCTTTGTTTTCGGTTTGTGATCACCAATTCTTAGGTATCTAGTCCAGGGATGTGAATATTGCCAACTTTCTATTTCACGACCTCTACCAAAACATGAAACTATTTTGTTGAATTAGCTGATATATTTACAGACCAAGGGCGACAAATCGTATCACGGTGGTGGGAAGGGGGAATCCTGACTCAGATACTTATTTCATGTAAAACAAAGTGGAGCGACATCAACTAGTCCTTATCTTTGACAAAGTCCTCATAACGCATAGGCTTCGTTCTACTCTATTCTCCACACATAGGAATGCCACACAGGTTCTACGGCCTCTAGATTCCTAATCAGAATATGTACTTCTTCTTTGAATCCGCGTATACATGTCGATATCCGTTTGAACGTCATCAATCATAAGAAGAGAATTTAATATCATAGACGATCCGTCAATTTTTGATGTGTTTTGTTAGGTTTATCAAATTGATCAACGCGCATTTTTAAGATGGTGTACATTGTGGGTAGATTACGTAGAGCATTCAACTTTAAAGTCATTATTGATTGCTTCTGAGAGAAGAACTTTTCTGGTGTCATCCCTCAGGTTTTATCGAATTACCATCTGACTCAGGATTTCCTCTCCTCCTCAGGTGTACGATATATTGTTCTTGCTCTTCATGATGGATTGTAATATGCCAATTCCACCTCACAGATTGATCAAGGTGCATTGAAAGGAAACAAGAAATATATCTATAATACATATGGCAAGAGAAGACTTAATGACAAATACCATGCTTAAGAATAAAGGATTTATGATTGGAAGTATTTTACACAGGCGCGTCTTAAGCCCATTTTACTTTCACACCTTCAAGGATGTAACACGGATCATCGCGGATATCAGTCCGTGGTGATCCGGGGTGCCAAAATAATATTATTCTACCATTGCCAGAGTGAATACGGATTTCACTGCACTGTTAAAAACACTAGTAATTTTACAAAGAAAATCATAAATTTACAGGATGTTTACCTTTTGAAAACATACGACACAATGATTTAACAAACCAAACGTATTTATGCAGTGATATTTAACGTAGAATTAGTAGTTAAATGTAAAACAAAGTAAACTATAATAATCTTTGTAAAAATTCCAACGAACTATCGTGTTTTTACGTGATTGCAGTGCATCTATCGTATTAATAGCGTCCGTATTTGTAAATTAACGGCGATTTTCATTTTTTTTTTTTTATAGTTATCAATTTTTTTAAATTTTCTTTATTTTTCATTTTTACAGCCCATTGTTATTTATCCGTTCATAGTTTTTGTGAGTCCAAGGTGCCAGTAATCATTATTATTTTTTTACAGTTTTATTTTTAACAGTGGGTATTTACACGGAAATGATAGACAAGGTATATCAATAGGAATCTACTTGATAAGCTACAGGGAATCAACACGGAATACACGGATGTTACTAGGTCCTTACACGGACCTTCACGGTGGCTTGTGGTCTCTGCTGGAATATCTCTAGAGCATTGGCTAAGATCGTAGTTCCTTTTATTTTTGCAACGTCTGAAGCGTACACATGGACTATTGTGCATGTAGAAATAGAAAATGTTCGACCCAGGATATAGCTGGTATTAACAAGGACCGCCCGGTTCTTACAAGGAGCCTCTCGGATGCATTCGGTAGCTAGACGGATGAACAAGGTGGCTACAAGGATGAACACGGATGATTATCCATCCGTGTACTTCGGGATGAAAAATTGAACATGTTCAATTTTTCTCCCCCACATATACCGGTACATCAAGGATGGCCAGGATGAGTTGGGCGAACGTAAGTTCTAATAGGGAATATATTCATGAACAAGTTCATTTTTCTTTGAGGAGCAGAACTATTAACCGAGTGGAAGAGAAGAAGTAATATCTTAAACAGGTGTGGTCATGTAAAGGTGGTGATTATACGCTTACGTCAAAAGCGGTCTGAGACCGGCGTCGGAGCCAGCACGAATTATTGTGTAACATCTCCTCTTTTTTTAAAAGCCAGGCTGACGCCAGCTCGGAGTGTCCACCTCTGAATATAGTTATCCTGTTGAATCTTGCCATTGGTATATTATAACGCCTCAGTTGGACTCAGGCCTGTTTGACCACTGGACGAGAAATTGCGAACAATGCTTGATCAGTGCAAAATTTTGACATGAAAATTCAGGTGACTCGTATCACGTGGACAGGCGGCGTGAAGTCGGCTTAAGTGTAGATACATATTGCAGGCCTCATACCATGTGTAACATGGGGGGGGGGGGGGGTAATGATTTCAAGACGGCTTCAGATTGCAGGCGTGAAGGCGGCTTCAAAGTCGGGTTCGGGGCCGGCTTCAAACTCGACGCTTGTGTAATAGTCAATGGTCTTATTTAACACAAAAAATATTCACAGTGAATTAAGAGCTTCCAAAGAAACTTACAAATAAATAAAGTTAGAATCATGACATTTGGCTACTCATCCCCTTATATAGCTTTGAAACAACTACTTCTTCTCGTTGTTCACCATTATTTTAGCTCTTCACCACATACAGGCCCATTCCTCTCACACTCCCATCCCCACACGCACCCAAACCTCTCTGTTAATCTCTCTCTCTCTCCCACACACACACACACACACACAAACACACCCTCACTCACCCAGATGTGTAAGAGCGCATTAAGCACATCGATAATACACTCACATGTACGCATAATTTGAAATTCCTTCCCAGCCCATACCCAAGAAACTATTGTCATGCCAACCTTGTTCGAGTTACGAACCTGTAATTAAATCCACCTTGATAAACACATTTTAACTAATTGATGAATTACGTCATGTGAGGAAACTAATCCTCAATCAATTTCATGACCCTGGATGCTAGCTGCAATCTGGCGCCATTTCTCGGTTAATGGAAGGTGTATATCACAATAATGCGTGTAGATTGTATTGAAAATAGAATCATCAGTGTCATCCATCACATACAGGATGATCAAGGAAACGTGAAATATTTAGTCGATCATTTTAACAGAACTCTGTCTCATTTCTATGAATGCCCATGTAGAGATCGTTTTATCGAAACGTTTCATAGATTTTATGATGGATTGCGATTTTTAAACTCTTTTTTTAGAATTAAAATTATGACGTGATTGAAAGAAAGACTGATAGATTTATTATGATCAACAGATTCTCGTTCAGTTGTGTGCACCACCATACAGTGACCCCCATCCCTTGTGAAAATGACCATACATAATCATTAAAATATACTGTTACCATGACCATGTTTATAATGATAGCCCAGCACCACGGAGCAGAACATTAAAGGTCAAGTCCACCCCAGAAAAATGTTGATTTGAATGAATAGAGAAAAATCTAACGAGCATAAAGCTGAAAACTTCATCAAAATCGGATGTAAAATAAGAAAGTTATGACATTTTAAAGTTTCGCATATTTTTCTCAAAACAGTTATATGCACAACTCATTGATATGCAAATGCGAGAGTCTATGATGTCCATCACTCACTATTTCTTTTGTTTTTTATTGTTTGAATTGTACAATATATCAATTTATACAGAATTGACAATAATGTAAAACTCCTGAACTGAACTACATAATGTTGAACAATGTTAATTCCACAAGTTCAGGGAGGAATAAAGCTCGATTTCAAATGACATGGGGGAGAAAATCAGAATATTTCATATTTCAGATAATAAAATACAAAAGAAATAGTGAGTGTGTGATGTCATCAGTCCCCTCATTTGCATACTGGCCAGGATGTGCATATAACTGTTGTGTGAAATTAAGCGAAACTTTAAAATGTCATAACTTTCTTATTTTACATCCGATTTTGATGAAATTTTCAGTGTTATGATTGTTGGATTTTTCTCTTTTTATTCAAATCAACTTTTTGTCAGGGTGGACTTGTCCTTTAAGATAGAGAGAAGGCGCCATATAAATACCTATTATAATTATTATCATGATGTTATAGAAAAGGTGTTGCCCCCTTGACGTTATGTATTAGACATTTTATTTTTCTGAGTGAATGAGAAACAAAAAAAAGTGTTCAACGGTTATGGGTAAGACGAGAGAGGAAAAATACCTTAGAAGAGGATATAGAGATGATAAATATAGAAGGAAGGAGGAAAAAACATGGGCCTACGGATAAAGGTGGAGTTAGAGACTGATAGAAACGGGGGTAGAGGAAGGTGGAGGTTATTTGTTTTTCACCTGTCCTTTTATTTCACCCTGGAATTATGCATCTGAATTGATTCTCAGATAGCATACATTGAGTTTAATACTTAACATGCTTAATGGTTATATATCAACGGATAAAGGTGATATCATATTCATGGAAAGTTTGAAAAAGTTCGTTAAAAGCTAAACATGCAGTACATGTAAACATTATTAAGCGAAGAGAGTGTGTTGTTTAATCAGAACTTGTATTTTCTCTATATTTTACACGTTGGTGAGGAATTCCATTAGGGTAATATTTGCATTAGCAATCAAACTAATTGTTGCCCAAGGTGTACTTTTCAATATCACCTTTTTGTTGTGTTACCTCTTATATGTTGCGACATTATCTGTGCATTAAAGGTATTGGATGAAGGTAATAGTTTGGAAGCCTCTCTCCTGATAGCAAATGAATACAGACATTCATGATCTTGCAAATTTGAGGAAGTAAGGAGTTCACTTTTAGGGGCACCTCTTCGTGTACATCCATCAATATATATAAAAAGATCTTTGATTAATCTTTGATCTGTAGTATTTTCCTTTTTTTTTTTTTTTAACAAATATCTCTTCAATAATTTTCCTTAACAATAGAGCTCAGACGTCAAACTGAATGTAACGTATAATATTTTGTCAGACTTCAAAGAAAAAAGCAGAACTTGGGAGAAGCAATGTTTTATATTGTTCAAATTCTGTGGGGAGAGTTCATGTGAAGATGTAGTGTGTTAGTGTGGGTGAGGGAGGGTGTGTGTGGGTGTGTGTGTTTGTAACCGTTCCTTCTCGGACTCCCGTCAGGGCTACGAGGATATACGAACCCACTGGACTGTATTCTATAAAAATGCAAATCCCACATTTAAAAAAAAAATTGTTTGAATTAATTGAGAAAACACAGAATTTTTCCCGTCAAATCGGATGCAAAAATATAAAAGAAATATCACTCTAAGTCTTTGCTCTCATTTACATAATAAGGGTGATAATTACGGCGAAATGCCGAAGGGTATGTGTATTATAAAGTTGCAATATTGAAGCTTTCCCTTGTATTGTGTAACAAATTTCTTCTAAGATAAGTAGTATAAAAAACACAATTTCCAAAGATAGTACACGGTGCGCTACACTCTCATTTTCGTTATTCGCTGGAAAAAAAATTGTCGAGACACTATATAAAAAACTGTTACAAGCAAAAGACCATCTTGTGAATGACGGGCTAAATTACAATTTATCACATGATTTACCTTTGTCTGCGAATGATATGTATTTAAAGATTTATATCTCTATAATGTAATTGGATGAATGATTTAAAAATGAAAAGCATATGCAAAGCACTGATTAATCCAAATCCTTCCTTCAGATTGACATTTAACAGTTCGGTGCAACTAATTATGATCAAGAGTGCTAAAAAGAAATATTTCATCATAACTTTCTCCCGTTACTATCTGTCTTTGTGTAATTATAGATGAAGATAGATAGATAGCAAATAAGGGTTTAACAAAATGCAAGGAATGAATAGCTCTCAGACACAAAATGTGATTAACTGATTACGTCATCTAAATTACTGCAAAACCTTATTTTACTGTTTCTTCTCAAAATGTTAAGTTTCACTCTTGCAAAAAGATTTTTTTTCTCTAGGTCGCTAAGTTCTCTCGCATGTTTATATGCATTATCTGAAATTTTTCGGGGATGACGGTCACAGACCCCCACCAGGTTGCAGTTCATACCTTTGGTCGTGAAAATAAATAGCCACACCTGCATGGTACCATTCTAAAATAGTCAATATTCTGTAGCTTTACATTTTTGGCGAAGATGTACGTAAGCATATTTTTAGTAATAGTAATTACAGTTCGAAAATTACACATCAAAATGATAATCAATTTTTTTTTTCAAAACGGCTTACTACGTCCCCAGCATTTCCGAGTCACAGAGATATACATGGTGTCAAAGAGTGCGTAGATGACTGATGACGATATCAATATTAACCAATCACATGACGCCATTTGCAGAAATCCGTGTGATTGGTCTTCATAATATTAAGCGTTTTTGCGCATGCGCGTGTCAATAAGTTGTTTTTCCCCCCAATGCTTTTGGTAACTCGAATTGGAGATGTGCTGCTCGCAATTGACATGTGTATATAAGCGATAGGGAGGTTGAGACATCTTAGTGACACGATACGGAGATACGACGCTAAAACAACGAGACTGACTTTTTTTGGACTGAGATCGGAGAGAGACAGGAAAACCCGATTTCTGCGGCGCAAAATTAGATTAAAGAGAGTGAGTTTCCCTGCCGGACAAAACAGTGACAGCAGTTTACTCGGAAAGCAGATAACAATTCACATAAATTCACAATGAATACGAGGTATGTGAGGATATTATATTCATATTTCACATATTTTGGCAGCTGTAAAATTATACCAAAGATTCAGAACTAGTTATTACTTGCTTTGCCTATATCGAGATAGTTTTGGATCGCTTACTTTGTATAATTATGTTTTTCATTTTCTGCATGCGTGTTTCTCATTATATTATTCATGAATTTGTGGGGGTCTAAGGAACTAATTGCCAATTATAATGAAATTTTACTTTGATCTATGGCTATGCCGGTAAAATGAACTTGTTATAGCCATATCAATGTTGTTTGTTGTTTTTGTGGAAGAAATGTGCTAACAACCTTTTCCTATAAATACCATCCTAAAGGCAAAGGACATATCAACAGAAAGCTGAGTTGAATCAATAAACCAAACCAGCAAAAATGGAGAAAATAGAAAGTTATGAAATTTCAAGATTTACCTGATATAACAAATTTTATGCACAAGATGGTCGCCCGGGCGGAGCTATGTTTTTTTTTTAGTAGTGACAAATAGGACAAGAGGAAAGAAGGGGAGGAGAATAAAAAAAAAAAAAAAAGCCTGTGTAGTATATTTCTGTAATACTCTCATCATTCAATTAAAAAAAATCACCGCTACGTCACTTTTCTTCACCCCCCTCCCATTCCAGAACGCATTGGAGTTTATTCTGGAATGGGAGTTGTAGCCAAATTGAAATAGATGACGTAACACATTCACACTTTATTTGGAATTCTGTAATAAAATTATACGCATTCAAAGATGATTTCACATGGAGCAGTAACATAACGCTTTACATTATCGTATCGTGATTATATGAGGAAAACAAATGATTTTTCATATTACAATGCAAAATAATGGTGTGTGTATGTATGTATGTATGTGCGTTTGTGGGGGTGAGGTGAGCGTATGTGGGTGCGTGTGTATGTATGTGAGGGTATACGTGCGAACGTATGTGTGGGACTTCATCTGCTTGTTTATTACCATATCAGTAAAAAAATACTAACCGTCTTATGCTTATAACTGTTCGATACAATTAATATAAAGTGAATATGTCATAATTTTCCTATTCTTGTACCTATATGTGACATACATCTTTTTATTTTAATCAACTTGTTTCTGCGGTTGGTTTTGGTCTTTGAATCATGGTAGCCCTTACAGGCATTCGAGGTAAAACCAGATGATCATCAGGACATATGCCTATCATTCCTCCAAACTGTTTCATAGACTTTGAACAAATATAAAGTGTGTAAGTAACGGGTGCATGGTTAGTATTATATTCACATACATTTTATGTAAGTTCCCTTTATAATGTAAAAAAAAAATTGTAGTATAGCAAACTTCTCTCAACAGTAGGCTTACAATTAATTTCTTTACGGAATAGATAGCTTTAACTGCTTATGTTATTGGTATACTTCTCACTTATCTATACTTTAATAGTTATAGTTAATAAATGATATATATATATATATATATTTCATTCATTAATTATAACTATTAAAGTATAGACAAGTGAGAAGTATACCAATAACATAATCAGTTGAGTTATTAGGTCAAGCGCTTAATTTAAGTCAAAGAAAAATGATGGACCTACATAAAAGCAAGCTTGTAAAACTGCAGGTAAAACAAAATTTGAAATAATACGTTCTTAACGCATAATGTAGTGCAGGTACTACGCTGATGACGGAATAACAAGAAACAGCAATTATGGGATCTATTTCTTGAATCCACGCCCTAAGCATACGCGAAATCAATTAGGATGCATTTGGTCAGTGTCCATGTATCTTGAATGAATCAAGAGCAAGATGGATACGAAGATCCGAAACATCGATTAGGTAGTGAAAAAAAGAGACATCTTCCATCGCCAGGTATCTGGTGTTTAATATCAAGAATGATTTGACTAAAATATGGGCTGTGAACCCTTCAATATTATCTAATGGCAAATATTGAAAAGTTCTCATTCAATGTGTATTTCTTTCTCTGTTTTGCTGTTATAATAGTTCGTTCAAGAAATATCGAATCAGAAAGCATTTATTCTTATAAAACAAGTGAACCAATTTGAATATCATATACTGAATTCGTATTATAAGATCAAATTAATGGATCAGCTGGTATTGTTTTAAGTTTAATCTACGTTGTCAATATGAGAACTAATCCATTATCACATTAATCATTTTACTCAGTTTTTCAGTTTTAGTGATTATATAAGTACGGAATTTCCTATACACTCTTGCCTATCCATGAATTCAAAATAATTTTATTTTCTGAAAATTTAGCGTTATCATCGTCATGTCCTTTTAGATTGGCAATATGTTTAAAAAAAAACCAGGGAAATCACAGGCTATACTAAGAAATGATAACATTTAATTCTCGATTCAGATGCATTATAGTCTTTTGGAGTTCATTGAAAAAGACAAATCTCCATCAGATCAAATAATGAGGGAGTATAAAAATGTTAAACCTGTATAAATTTGGCAAATGACGAATTATCATTATTGCTTATTGCAGCAAAGATCAGAAGCGATTGAGAAAAAAGAAAGACATTCTTCACTACGTGTTTTAGTTGTTTGTTTCTGCCAATTCGCTGGACTTACAATAATAAGTATACAATAAAAACGCTGAATGGTCAACTCTTAAAGACACTCTCCATTACTTTTCAAGTTCAAGTTCAAGTTTTATTTTCCATTTCCATTATCAACATTATAAGCAAATACAAATCAAACATACATTATAAATATAAACAAATACAAATGAAATATGATAACAATTATTCAAATCAATTACAAGTTCCAAACCATTTGTAAAATAGGTTTAACAGAATGTGATATGGAAATGAGGGGATCCACTAAAAAGCATTGCCTGTACAGCGTGGATCCCCTAAGATAGTATATTAAACATTTGAAAAATGGGACTCATTCGCAAGTGTAAATACAATAAGTTAAAATAGAATATTGGAAATAATAATAAGATGGTGAGTAATAGCGAGAAATGATAAAAAGATGACAGAGATACGGGACGATACTAAAAACTAAAAAGAAAACAAAGACTGACGAAGAATATAGAGGGGAGAGAGAAGGAATAAAGTACTGAAAGGGGAGCGAGAGAGGAGAGGGCAACGATAAGTGGGGGGGGGGGAGACAGATAGAGAGGAGGCACACACACGCAGATTATGTGGAGAGAAAGGGTCAGAAAGAGAGAGAGAGGGGGGGGGGGCAAGAACGAGAGTGCAAACGTAGATCAAAGAGAGTGTGCCTTAATAGCGTGCTTAGACAATACTAAAAATATACAAACTAATTAATTACTTTGGTTAGACAGTAACATAAATATTTTTAGTTTTCTCTTAAAGGAGTGGATATAGGGGGCCTGTTGAACATCTTTATGGAGTGAATTCCAAAATTTGGGGGCGGTGAAAATAAATATGTTTCATATGTTCATATGTTTCATGAACATCCATATGGAAAAAAAAACACTGATAGTGTTCTAGATAATGATAGTACACTCTAATACAGTTACCGAATAGCTCAAATGTATGGAGCTGGTCGTACCTCAAACATAACATAAAACTATCATAACAACTAAATTTGATGGCCATTTGCTTTGCTTTTTCTTATCCGAAGTATTCAACCCGCATTCAACGACACATCATTGATCAACGTTTAAGTTTAAAGTTTATTAAAATAAATTAAATAAATTAAAAAATATTTATTTTCACGTGTATATCTGTCCATATACCTACAAATATAAGAATCATTACCCCCACTATTATTCTCTGGATGAAGTAGTCACCGTTTTGACAAGGTTCTTCAATGGAAACAGAAGTTGCCGTTAATGAATGATCGGTCTGTGTTTTTTAATGGATTGGACAGAGTGATGAGGTTTCATTTTAACAATGGAAAATCTAGAAAGTCTAGAATTCTACTTATGTCTTTTTAGCTAATTGAATAATGTGTTGTCAGATTTTAAGCACGATTTCAACTCATTTGCTTTAAATTTCTTTTAGGTAGTCATGAGATGTAAATCTCGAGTCGATCGCGTTTTAACACCCTTAACCATTGTTGAAGATGGGAATTCAGTACATGTATTTTGGGAGTAAAACAACGTACCACATAATGCACTTTGCACCGATGAGATATAAAATATTGGCCGCACTAAAGTAAGTTATATGTTTTTTTCCTGTGATAGGCCGCAATATTCGATATATTTATAAATCCATAGAATCCATAGAGAGCAACCCATTTGCAGATCTGTGAGGTGAGAATGTTATGTTGGGCATACTACTAAAGTGACTTCTTTCCCATAACGGCAACGGAAGTAGTCGAGAATCTTATACAGAAATTACATTTTCATGGGCCCCCCCCCCCCCCCCATCGGGTCATGTGTCTAGTTCTTGTTCTTTTGACATGGTAAAGTTTAGTTTTGTAGAGGGTACATGATCATGTGATCTAAGCAAAATAACACCATGGTAGGTAAACACATCGTGTCAAATTGACCCGAGAGAACAATAGTCCAAGTATAGATTGGGCGTCTCTAGGTAAGTAATATATCATCTCCCGGGAAATCATAAGCTGGGCGATACATTTTCGCCGCCATGATGAATTAGTACGGAGCATGCGACAGATCAATTACTCGCTACCGTTTTTATGATTTCTTGCCAATTACTTTCTTTTTTTAACCCTCCTCTCTTTTTTTCATGAAGATTCATAATATATTAACACTAACGATCCATGCGCTTTTCCTTGCCACCTGGAGAAATTGCATTTTCCTCATAGATGATACGGTCGTCCGAAGCCGCCGATCATTATTGTGTATATGTGAAAAGAAAACAAAACCTATCTTAATAATTTATCCGACTAAAGCTCTATTCCTTCTTCTATGTACACCAATCGTATTTAAAACAGAAATAAAGCTTCATTCCAACATTGTTCTCATTTGGTTAGGTGAGATCATGTATTTACAAATATCATATCGATATAGGAATTTTGTTCAAACGAAATGATCAATGTAGTTTTAAAGATTTTGGAATGGCTTCGGTCATCCCTTGTTAAAGAGAGTGATATATATGAATAAATACAACACAGACGTGGATTATTAAATACTAACCGTGTTCAGATATGAATATCAAATTGTTCAATTATTGTGGGACAGTTGGTATGTCAAGTGTATATATTAGGATGTTTTGTATGGTAATAATGATGAGTTTATTTCTTGTGCGCTGATGATCTTATAGCCTACGATAGGACAAGTTTTCGTGGAAGAGGTCACAACTTGAGAATGTTTTCCATCTAGCCCTGGGACAACAAGGACATCCTCCGCAGTACATTTTAATCAACCATTGTTTCGACTAGAAGTTGCTTGAAGGGAGTAGTACAGGGGTTATTCTTCCACCCACATTGTTAACTGATATGGGCAAATTACTACGTTCGTCAATTTTGTTACACTTAACGGTATTTCTCCAAGACTATTAGTCTCTTGAGTATTGATTCGAAGTCCGTAGAAACGTCAAATGTCTTTGAAAATCCTTTTATGGTAATGTTTTCGGTGTTTAAAGATAATATTAGACCACAAGCAGTCCCGTAAAGCCCGTCTAAAGCTTTGATAGGTAAACTGTGTGAATTATAAACAGGTATCATCTAACATCTAACATATGTCGTTTTCAATTAATTCTTTTTAATGGCCCTTCGAGCATTTTCCAGTGATTGGATATAAAAAACAATAGAGACAAAGTCATATCCTCACTTTTCCATGTTGTAGTTTTATGTTAACAGAAGAAAAAATAAATTACACTGATTATCTTTATTTGTCATCCTCTACATCTCTCCATCATATTTTCTTAAGATGATTTCCAAATGAAAGTCTTAATCATGAGCAGTTTCAGATGGGGCTTTCGAGTAGCATTTTCTTAATAACAGAACGTCACATCATGCATGCCCTAGGTATTCAATATCAATGTTTTTTATGTGTTTGATAATATGGCCCTCGTCAACGTTTTTAGTCATATATCAAAATTATTTATATAACAAAGAAACAATATATTCATTTAAAAGTTGTGCATTCAAATATCCGAATGAATCAAACATTCGGAATTAGAGTGGAAGACTGCGTGGTCAATCGACCATAGGTCATGAATCCGAAGTGAGCTGGTACGAAACTTTGACGGTTAACAAGACAATGAGTGAGTTATTGTGATGACCTTCCTGTATACCCAATATACAGTGCGTATCAGAAAAAAATGGGACAGTTTTGAAAGGTTTATCAAAATTTTGTTTCAAATTATGATGTCTATATTTCGATGTCTATAAATGCTCTGGAGTCTTATATTTCAAATGTCATTAAAAATTAAGTTTCGTTCATGCTTGAGCGTACACGAAAATTTTTTGTTAGGGGTTAAAAAAAAGGCTTGCGCCAAGTGGCAGAGAATGAGAAAATATTGACGATCAGACATGCTGCTAATCAGCAGACTTCCTCTTAACCTTTTCATTTTCTTTGCCATAATTTTTCTATTCTGCTTTCAAACTCCATTTACAAAGCATTAAATTTACTTGATTTGTTTTGTATTTTCATTTATATGCGTTATCTTTCAGCATTGAATATTCCTTCTTAAGTAAGAAAAAAAACCGTTGTTGTCAACCAAAGCAAGAAGGTTAGCATTATGAATGGGAGAGCTTGTAGCTTATTCAAATCCTTTTATTATGCGAAACAAAGTTTATGGTGCCTTTAAAAGACATAAATCCTATTGTCAAGGGACATTGATTCCTTGAACAAGCTGAATTGCATGCTTGAAAGGGTACTGGAAACAATTTTTAAATAGGGTTTTCGGTTAAAGTTCGACACGCAAATTAGGAGATTTCACTAAGAAATGAAGCTCTTTATGATTAAGAGAAATTCGACAACCCCCCCCCCCCCCAAAAAAAAAAAAGGTTTCTGCTACAAAATTAAGGTAATTTCTGTTAAAAAATCTGCTATTTAACATAAGTAACAGTTTTCCAGGGGGTGCTGGCTATGATGAATAATACACACAGCACCCCCAGGGAAATCTTGGGGTGCTTTAGTACCCCCGATACCCCGCTTCCCTGGGCCATGGTGCTTGACGGCACAATATTAATTCTCACATGAAAAGTTTTATGTCTATCAGATGCACCATAACCTTTGTAACACACAATGAAAGGATTTGAATGAATTACAAGCTCTCAATAATGCAAATCTCCTTGCTGGGGTTGATAACAAAGTTTTTTCCCTAGTTCTGAAGGAATATTCAATGCTAAATGATAACATAATATTTTTTCAAGTAAATTAATGCTTTGTAAATGGATTTTGAAGGCATAATCAGAAAATTATGGCAAAGATAATAAAAAGGTTAAAAGGAAGTCTGCTGATAAGCAAGATGTCTAATCGTCAATATTTTTTCATTTTCTGCCACTTCCCCACTTGGCGCAATCCCTTTTTTGAAGCCCTGACAAAAAATGTTCCGCGTTCGCTCAAGCATGAACGAATTCATTTTTTTTTAACGGCATTTGAGTGATAAGACTTCAGAGCATCTATTAAAATAAAATTATAGACATCATGATTTGAAACCAAATTTTGATAAACTTTTCAAAACTGTCCCTTTTTTGATACGCACTGTATGTGATTCTGTGTATGGCACGATCTGTATAAAAACTGTATCTGTATAAAACACAAGGTCACCTATATAAATGGACACGTACATGTATCTCTTTAATAGATAAATGACATGTTTCTTCGTCTAGTTGTTTATTTTCATATATTCTTTCAATATGCGAAATAAATAACATTAAAATTAATACCGGTTGCGTTTTAATTTTTGCGTCACGAATGATGGGCCGTTTGTTATAAACAGTCGAATATAGCATTATCGTACAGTGGCCTATACAGATGGGGGCTTGGGGGAGCTTCCCCAAAAACTTTTGACAACCAAGGAAAAAAAGAGATCGAATGAAGAAAAGGAAAAATAGAAGGGTGAAATATGATATAATTTTCTGAATATTATGTCAAAATCTATCACAAATTTGATTTTGTAATGAAAAATGTCTAAAGTTTTGTTTCCTTTTTGTAAATTTTGCCTGTTATGCCATATCTCGCCCTTCAAAATTTATGACACATTACGCCACATAATCGTATATCCATATACGTCGCATAAATAAACGATGAAGTTTGGGAGTCCGAAAGAAGCACAGATTTGGTCAAATTACACCAAAGCATGTTGTTTTCGTTTTAATCATCATAATAATTGCTACCATTAATAATGATCCTAATAGGTATGCTTTTAGATTGACACATGCATATTCTACAAGATATGGGTTCATTTTGATAAAATATCTTAGTAAGATTATTCTGCTGCTGCTTAAGTACTACTTCCGCCGCCACCACTGCTGTTGCTGCTGCTGCTGCTACTACTACTACTACTACTACTACTACTACTATACTACTACTTCTACTACTACTACTACTACTGCTACTACTCAGGGGCGGATCCAGGATTTTCCAAAAAGGGGGGGGGGCAAATTTTACAGAGGAAAATTTTGACACGCAAAAAAAAAATGTTTTCAACCACAAATGAAGGATATTTAGTACCCGAAAAAAATTGACACGCAAAAAAAGAAAGAAAGAAAAAAAGTCTTCATTTCAAAAGAGGAGGCACGCCTCTGTTTTAATGGCATTTTTACATTACAAATTAAGGAGGGGGCACATGCCCCCTGTGCCCCCCTGGATCCGCCAGTGATACTACTACTACTACTACTACTACTACTACTACTACTACTACTACTACTACTACTACTACTACTACCACTACAACTTCTGCTGCTACTACTACTACTACTACTACCACTACAACTGCTGCTGCTACTACTACTACTACTACTACTACTACTACCACTGCAACTGCTGCTGCTACTACTACTACTACTACTACTACCACTACAACTGCTGCTGCTACTACTACTACTACTACTACTACTACTACTACTACTACCACTACAACTGCTACTACTACTACTACTACTACTACCACTACAACTGCTGCTACTACTACTACTACTACTACTACTACTACTACTACCACTACAACTGCTACTGCTACTACCACTACAACTGCTGCTGCTACTACTACTACTAACTACAACTACTACTACTACCACTACAACTGCTGCTACTACTACTACTACTACCACTACAACTGCTGCTACTACTACTACTACTACTACTACCACTACAACCATGGGTGTCGATCAGTATTCTTGGTTGGGGGGGATGATGACACAAAAGTTCTTGTGGATGGGGATCTTTCAACATTACCCCCACTAAAATCACAAGTTAGGACATTTGGGAGTGATTGATATGCATGGTGTTCTTGGAAATTCCTTCATTGTTGTAGTGTACTGTACTTATATAATTTTTTTTTAATTCAATTTGTGTTACAAGTAAGCCTATTCTAAACTCATACGAAAGAAAAAATGACAAAAATTATCTGGAACATGTACATAGTGATCTGTTGATTGAGCATGATGTATACACAGGGGCATCGATCCATTTTTCTGATTGGGGGGGGGGGGGGGCAAAATCATGAATCAACGTTCCAAAGACGCTCGATCATATAAAACGAACAAACTCACCCACACACCCCTACACCCCCACACATAGGCCTATATTTTATATATATATATATATATATATATATATATATGTTTATATGAATCATGAGAAAGAGACACATATCTCAACCTCACCAACAATGCGAGCGCGAAGCGCGAGCTGAAATTTTTTTAGTATGACATGAAAACAGGAAAAATGTACCTGTTTATGGTTTGCTTGTAGTAGCATAGAGCATAGATACATGTATCTCACTAGAGAGCGAGCTAAAATTTCTTTATATTCTGACGTGAAAGCTTGATATTCTAAGCACTTTTGGTACCAATGATTAAGATGGGTATCTAGAAGAACAATAGATGCGAGCGCAAAGCGTCAGCTGAAAATTTTAATATTTCGATCTGGACAAAAAGACAATTTAATGGACGCTTTTAATAAAGAACAAGATATATATCCAACAAAAGATTATTGCAAATCGAAGCGGGAGTTCTTTTGAGGTATAGAACTGAAAACGGGACATTCTATTCACCTATTTAATCATGAAAAGTATAGGGTTTTGGTACAGAAATGATGCGAGCGCGAAGCGCGAGCTGAAAATTTTTATATTCCGATCTGAAAAGCAGACATTTTGAGCACGATTTTAGATCAAAATCAAGTTGGTATCTTAATCTCGCTTGCTGGTTTCAGTGTAGCATTACAATCTTATTTTATTTTTTGTTGCACATGCGGAATTATTGGGAGGGGGGCAAAACGATATGTTCCCCCCAAATATCTTCATTGGTGGGGCTATTACTCTAATAGCTATATGGTCATTCCTTAGACGATTTATCTTGCCACCCTTTTACTCCCGTTTGTTTTTCCACCCTTTTGAATTAATTGATTTATTAATTCATTCACCACTGGTGAGATGGAACACCCTATCAACAAAAGTTGTTTTTCGTTGGGGTCCTTTTATGTCAGGTGTTAAAAAATATCATATACATAAACATTTCATTCTTTTTCATCTTGAACTTCCACCCATCTGTTTAATAGTCCTGAAAAAGAATGTTTTCATTTAATAACAATATACACAAATTGCGAGGGAAACAAACTGATTGATGGCATACTATAATCATCACTATAATCATCATGATCAAACTTTTCATTTTTTCATCATCATTATTATAATTGTTCTACCCTAAATTATTGGGGGGGGGATGATAATACAGGCCATCCCCCCCACTTGAAATATTGGGGGGGGATATATCCCCCCCCCCATCCCCCCCGTGATCGACACCCATGACTACAACTGCTGCTACTACTACTACTACTACTACTACTACTACTACTACCACTACAACTGCTGCTGCTACTTCTACTAGAACGACTACTGTGGATACAGTGTGTGATGCAAAACTATACTTTAGCAACTTAAAATCTCTCTTTTCTTTTTAAATTCATTTACATTTATATTTGTAGTTGTTATTATGTATTTATGTATATTCAAATTAACTGTTGCTGCGCTAGCGCCATGAGCGTTTCTGGACATTGTGCGCGCTCAATACTGAAGACACCACTATTATTATTTACAACCACTACTAGTTCTCATGACAATTGTCATTATGGTACATGTTGGTTCTTTTACAGAGCCCATATCTATCATACTATAACTCCCGTGTCGCTAAGTAATTTTCTTCACTCTGGCGGTATATACAAAACTTTTCGCTTTTTTTCTAGAATTTCAAGGAATTTATCATGCCATGAGCCCACTTACCTTAACTGAATAGCAATCGACAAACATAGACTTTTTTTTCAAATCATATAGTTCTTCAAATGAATTCAAACTCTAAGTTATCTACCAAACTATGCACTCTGAAAAACAAACTGCTAAATTCAATTCTTTATAGGAGCTTGCACAGAAACAGCAAATATAGTACACCTAGTGTTATATTGAGCACACAACCTGTCATTTTTATCACCTTATAACTGTGTAAGTACTGAAATCGGCACTTATTCAAGCTCCTAAATAACTGAACACTTATTTTTTTGTAAACTCTGTACTATTACATCCCCCCCCCCAATCTACAATAGCCATGTAGACACTTTGAAAATTATGCCTTTTTCTTCACTCTATTACCTTTGTGGAAATAATATTAACCATAAACATGTATTTAAAAAAGAAGTATATTAAAGGTTAATAAACAAGATTTATCTCTCTCTACATATTTTTCTCTTTCTTAATTGGATGAAATTTTCAGAAGATAACAATATCAAGTTTAAGCCAAAATATAGACTTTTGCATGAATAAGCAATGCTTCATAATCCTATCAGGTTGTTATTGTAAAATGACGTGTTAGAATTGAGGCTAATGCACACATTTGAATTTTAAAATGCCAAAAAGATATAGGTAATAGGTTCCAAAATCTTTCACAGCCTGGGTGATATAAGAGAAAGGGTTTAGGTCACTCTTGAATTCATCCAGGATTTATATCTGAAATTACAAGAATTATCAGCCTTAGATATCGAAATTGCCTGATTTTAGGTCTCGCTCTTAAACCAAAAAGAAAAACGAACACAAATTAAAAAAATGAAAACATGATTGCTCTTGTGGTTTGTTTGATTGATGTTTTCATTTTGATCATGTGTATTCTAGAATGAGTCGTAAACCTTGACTTTACAATTTTTAACTAGACACATTCGCATATATTTAAAGAAAAAAAAAATTTACGTTCGTTCAATAAAAAAAGGTTTACCCAATATTGGGTAAAATGGGAACACGCATGTTGGTTTAAAAGATACCCAATATTTTGTAAATTTTACGCAATGTTGCGTTGAAATAGCCCAATAAGGGGGGAAAATACCCAGCTAACATCCATGTTCCCTTTCTACCCAATATTGAGTAATATTTTACTCAGTGTTTTAGCGTGTTCAATTCAAATCGGTTTTCGGATTATATAGATATATGCATATTACTAGACAAACTGTCCATAAAAATAAGTATGCATGTTATAAATGAAGGCCATGATGAAGGCCAGTATGACTGAAAGTTTGTATAAATAAAATAAAACTAAACATCACGTGATACGTTTTATTCCTATTATGTTTTATATAGCTATTCGTTTATAGTTACCTTGACTTTACGTTCGACTGGTTATCGTTTCCTGTGCTTCACGAGATACCCCAAAATGTCTTTATTGGGAATGTAATTCCAATAGCCTTCATCAAACTTTGAAAAAAAAAAGAATTTTCCATTCATAATTATGTATGTTAAAATAAGACATTTGATTCTCTAGGATCAAATCTATTTCAAAAGTAACATTTACATCGTGAGTTAAAGATAGGCCTTCTATTAAAACGTTAATGTGAATCAATACCGAATGAAGATCTGTGCCCCCCCCCCAAAAAAAAATAGTATAACCCTTTTGTCTGCTCAAAATTTTCTGTATTTGTTCTTTACCCATACACAATTTTTTTCAAGCAAGTGCACACCTCGTTATCAACAATGCATAAAGCATTTCGATTTATTTGAAAGCAGGATAAAAGATCATTGTCGATTAAATGCCTTGCTCACGGGCATAGGTGCGGGGCAGGGGATCGAACCCTGGACTTTTCATGTATGGCCAGGCGCCGTAACCACTCGGCCACGGCACCTCCACTATTCTTTTACGTAACCTATGGAGTAAACACACACCTACCCACACACGCGCGCGCTCAAGACTAAACCACAAACCTCAAGATTAAAATGGTTGACTGAAATTACCAAACGTGGCCCTTGTGTTTAGAAGTTAACCAATACTACTTTTTAATCACTTGCAGTCAACAATATAAAAACCAATCACAGTCTTGAAAAGGTCATCCGTCTGTTACCCTCTGCTTGTTAACAACGGTTTCAACAGCTTCTGAAAAGTGGAGGGGAGGGGGGCGCCTAGCGAGGTTGTTGGAGGGCTGATCCCTCCAACGACAGAGACTTTTAGAACTACAGTGCGTATCAAAAAAAGTTTACACTTTGAAAAAGCCCTGGGAATAAAAAAAATTATACAACATGTGGGTATTTTTTTCAAATATAATCTTGGGTTTGGGTCTCATATATCCAATGAAAGTAAAAGTTTTGGCAGAATGCTACACTTGAGTGAGCACTGTCCATTTTTGTAAATCTCGCAGAAATCTGTTTGCGCAGAAATGCTCGTTTTCACGCTCTGTCAAGGGGAACCGGCGTAATCAAACTTACCCTGCGAAATATTTCTCATACATTTCCCTTGCACTTTTAGTCAATTGAAATAAAACATACATTCAAGCATTTTGTAACAATTTTGCCACCCAAATTGAAATTTCAACACTTAGTAAGCACAACCTTTACCCTTTTTGTGCCAGCTGGATCTGAGGACATAACTGAATCTGAAAAAATGTTTATATCAGACATCTCCAGCATTTTTTTACTAAGTTTTTATCATTTAAAGTGGGTTTACATTTCATTTTTCATTTAATACTTGTTTCTCCACACTTTTCCCAAGCTTGACAATGATTAACAACATGAAAATCTAGCCTAAGCCATTTCATGTAGATCACAGCTCAGTGTAAAGCAAATATCGTCACGATGTTTGGGAGAGTGGGTGGGGCATTGCGCACTCTTCGAAGTGTTTTGGGCAAGGAAACAAGTTAAATGGTAAAATATATCTTCAAATCAAGTTTAATATATAGCTAAATTCCACGTGTTCTTCATGATTAACTATTTCAAAGTTCTGCGCAAATCATTTTTCACTAACTTTTCAAAAGTAAGTGGTGCTCACTCAAGCGGAAATATTTTTTCGACAGTTATATCGTAATTTGCTTAAATGGATCTGTATCAATATTAAAATGTGGAAAAATCTTCAGGATATTACAAATGTATAATTTCATAGGATTTTTTTCTAAGTGTAAACTTTTTTGATACGCACTGTTATTATCATCGGAAAACGTGCCTTTTGATGGTAAAGTAAAAACGATGCCGAGGTAAGGAGGTATTTGCCCCTGCGAAAGTAGCTCCATTAATTTCTCTGATAGAAGGTGAGGGTTAGGTCTGTGATATGTTTGATTAGGGAGAATGATTTTAGGGAGTCTTTGCTCCACGACGGATTTAAGAACATAGAAAGTGTATTGTCAAATGCCCTTCATGACAATGAACAACTAATAGGACTTGGTCGAAAATTGTTAAATGAAATGAACAAGAGTGCTGGAATCGGGACAAACATTATTTGCAATTTTTGTCACCTCCAAAACCTAAAAATACTGCTTTTCCGTTTCACCAATTTTCGACAAAGACCTCCCAGGTGTTTATTGTCATTTGACGGGCATTTTCAATACATTTACTGTGTTCCTAAATCCGACGTGTGTCTCGGAGCGAAAGGGATAGCAGTATTTTTAGAGTTATGTTTGAAGTATGGGCTTGTACTTGACTTAATGTTGGAATTTTCGGTAGGAATAATAGTCGCAGAATCAAATTTTTTTGGAACCCACATTACATGGACGGTTAAAGAGCTACATTTGAGTACATCTCAAACCCAACGTAGCAGCAAAACAACAGGATGGATTCGCTTTTCAGGTTTTCAATAATCAGGGTAATTAGGTTGTGTGTGTGTAGAGGGGGGAGGGGATTATGATGACCACCAACTTTTGATGGGGAACGTCTCACCACTACCCCGCCTATTATTTTATGCCCTAACTATCCACTACAAAGACTTCCCTGGTAACAGGCCCCAGGATAACCTTAAAAGGACGTTCCACAATTATGTTTGTGCGCATCATGCTCTGCACATGTTTTACTCTCTGAGCGCTGACGTCACAATGGATGAACAGGTGTTTAACTTTTCCTCTTGTTTTCACGGTACACCATAATATCATCCGTAGGCAATTGTTGGTCTTGAAAAGGACCGTCCAGACTTTTCCTCTTATCTTGGCAAGCTAGGCCCGGTCCCACTGGCCGATCGACACAAAACGTATGCATAATTAATACAGCGGACTGGAAAATTTCGGGGGTGCATGGCTCCATCCGTTGCAGAAATTGAAAAAAAAATTGCTAAAATTTTATATGCGAGATGCATACGCTTACATCCTTTCTTTTTCCGTGCTACTAACGATGTATAAAATTCAACGTTCCATGTACCTTATCTTTCCTTCCTCGTTTGTTTTCAGCCGCATTGGATGTGAATTGCGCGGATGTACTGCCCAGAGGAAGCAAAGAAGATAAAGCGGACGTTTAACGGATGATAACGGAGATAGAATGTTTGTTGCTCGTATATGTGGCAGATTCAGATCGTACGCGGCGGAAAGTTCATCCTTTCCGAAAGCTTTGTTTTGCAGCTCAAAAATTTTTGCGCGGATGAAATCACAGTGGACGAATGCTCGAGGGATAGAGTGTATGAAATACTTATACGAAGAGTACACAACGGATGCATGGCGTTTTCCAACGGATAACAAAAAAATCACGTTTTACATCCTTTTTGCATCCGTAATTGCACTGGGACCGGGCCTTCAGCTTTTGTGAAGACGCAACTATTATGAAACTATATAAATGTATAATATAAATCCAGTTACGCATTACGTAACCATCGTTTGCAGGGTTGATATGAATTTCTAAAGATGCACGCAGTTGTTAGAGTCATCGACCAAGTAGACCTCATGGGATTGTTGAGAGGGCGATAAATTGGCCAAAAATCGTTGTGACACATGAGGTAATGGGTAATGCGACCATTCGAATTCAGAGCAGACGTCTTGCACATGCGCATAACAGCACTTTTTTGTCAAACAAGCGCAAAGGAAAGTCACTCAAAGGGTCCTCATAATGATTGGGGGAAGGATGTTAGCATGACATGAATGAAAGGGCAGGAAAGAAAAGATCATATTCCACTTTAGGCCATGACTATAGAGTAACATCTATTATTACATGCGGAGGGTAAAGTGATAAGCGATATTTTCAAAAGAGAATCACAATTATTAAATTCGGTTTAGGCACGGACCAGGAGCGGGGCAACAGTGAATTAAGGCAAAGATGACCACAGTCTGAGGATTTTAACGTGATTTAAAAACGGGTAGGAGAAGAAAATAGGAGGAACCCCACCCCAAAACAGATGGTCACAGCGTGAAGAATACGAAGTCGTGTGTACTTCACATCAGCGAGTATTTGCTCAGCGACGTAAGCGGCTTTCAGCGACGTAAAGCGGCTTTCAGCGACGCGGGTGTATAACAAACCCTTTTGATATTCTTAATAAATAGAATTCTTGTAATCAAGAATTTTATTTTGATATCAAGAAATGATTTTTATTTTATCAATAATTAAATTCAAGAATCAAGATTATCAAGAAATAGAATTCTTAAAATCAAGAAATAGGAATAAATGTTAAAATGGCTTGGCATACGCCCGCGTCGCTGAAAGCCCATGCAGTATAGTCTCTGAGCGAAGACTCGTCATTAACAACGGCCATCACACTCCTCGTATTAGATCAGCCATTCTCAATCACTTTTTTTGAAGCTCCACATTTCTTGTTGAGAATCTGTAATGCTCCACTATCCATTCCGCAAACCAGCAAAGTATTTCGGAAGGGGTCAAGAGGCCCCTGGTGGGGGTCGAGGGGCAGAGCCCCCAGAAGTTTTGGAATATGAGGCCTTTTGAATTGCCCAGAGGGGCTCTAATTAATATCAACAGAAGAAATACAAATGCCAACAAACTACACATTATTTATTGAAAGAAAAATGATTAATAATAATAACAATAATAATGTGACTTATAAAGCGCCAAATCCACTCTGTAGATAGCCTATCCGTTATGCGTCGTGCTAGTGGGCAAACTACTGACGGGCGACAAAAAACCTGATGTCGTTCAGGCATTTCCGTCCGCCCGGACGTAATAAACGTTTTGCCCGCTGAAAATGTCCGTGTTTTCCGGAGATTACGCCCGCATATTTTTTTAGCGACTGGAGTACAGGCTACGATTTTTTTCGGTGACTGGATCGCAAGCTACGATTTTTTTGGGTGTCTGAATCACAGGCTATCTGACAATGGTGTCCGTGTAGTGCTTGCGAAAAAGCAAGTCAATCATATTTTTTTCCAGATAATTCGCTACTATATTTGTAAATTACAATCCACTGTTTCTTGTTAGTGTTCTCTCCATTGTGAAATTTTACATGAGTGTGTTTTTATACTAGATAAATATGCAAGTACCTTGTGTTACTGTTACTTGTTGCGTGTGAATCCCGGGGGGGGGGGGCACTTACATTGACGAGTGGATACCATGCGCGACCATGGGGTCTCGAAAAGCACCCTAAACACGTATTTTCCATATTCTTAAAATGCACCCCTTAACAAGTATTGGCGTGTGAAACCCTACCCTTAACAAGTATTGGAACAAATGATACTCTTGGCAAGTGTTCCCTGAAATGAACCCCTAAACAAGTACAGCAATATTTTATTGTTATGTCACGGGTCCGTCGGTCGTCGGTTTTACCTTTACACATCATTAAGTACGGCCCCACCTTCCACATCTCGCGCAAATCGGACTCTAAACGCGTAGTGTTAGGGCAAAAAGGACATCCTTTATAAAACATTTTAATTTTGTTTTATCATCCCCGCAAATTTGACCCTAAACACGTAGCTTTCTTAGCGAAATATATACCCTTTTTTCATTATTTTTGTGTTTTTGACACCCTTATCACGTTACGTACGTAACGTGCCCTATCTTGAAAAAGACATCCTTTTTACGTGTTTTTTTTTGGTCGCGCATGGTATCCACTCGTCAATGTAAGTGCCCCCCCCCCCCCGGGGTGTGAATCAACTAAATTAGCAGGCCTTTGGTCCCACTTATACATTTTTATGTGGCTATAGAATCGTTGAATCGGGGGGGGGGGGGCAAATAGTGCACATAGATAATTAAGGGCAAAAGATAGATAACCACTTTTATTCATGTTAATAAACGTTATAATGAAATTACATAGACAATTTGTGCGTGCAGTGTATATTTTAAAGGGGAATTTCATACCTTAAGAATTTTTTTTTGTAAAAATAGCTGATTAAATAATACAAAATATTAGTGAAGGTTTGAGGAAAAACCTTTAAGTTATTGGATTTTAAGTTTGGGATTTTGACGTCATAAACGAGCAGCTGGACCATATGTTATGTATTAGAAAATGCACCGAAATTTTAAATTTTTGATGGTTCGTAATGAGTTATATTTGTTTTCGTTTGTATAGGAATGGGTGTAAAATAATTTGGTGGTACAATAAAAACCGGTTTCAATTTTCTGAGAAAATGACATTTCGTTGATTTCTTACCATTCGATTATGTAGGAAAGCTGCTCGCATATGACGTCACAAATCAAATAATAAAAAGTCTAATAATTATTTTTCTTTGATGCATTTTTTCTTAAACCTTTGACAATATTGTTTTAATTATTTTTTTTGTTCTGCTATTTTTACATAATTTTTATAATGGTGTGTTTACTAGCTATCCCAGATTTTTTATGTGATTGCTCAAGTAATTGTTTTGTATGTATAACAAACTATGAAATTGCACCCCCCCTTAAAAGAATTACGTCCCGCTCGACCGATTATGAATACTCCACCCCCCTATACTCACAAAAGAAAGGAATTCGTGTCTACGCCCGTAAATTGTGAGGTGGGGGTGGACCATGCACTTCAGTGTGTCCACAAAATTGGTAATTTCAATCCTGTCAAGAGTCAAGACCAGGGGTTACAGCCAAATACCAAACTTTAAATTTAAATTTCTAATAATTTTCAACCAAACTTGGTGACTTTTCCTAAAATTTCAATACATATTTTGTTGGGTATAATATTTCTTTTTGCCATGGGAACTACAAGTTTGAAACACGTTTGTCTATTTTTTTAATCCCATATAATATATAAAATCATGGAATATATTTTTTTCCAATTTCTAATGTCTGAAATGAGTTTATCCCTTGAAAGCCATAGGATATGATTTTGGCTTATTGTATACCTTGCATACCTTAACAGTATGTAAATGAGTACAAAAATAAATAAATTATTTCAGTTAATTATCCAAATCTAGTGGAGAAAATTTGCTCCCATTTTGGCAAATTTGAATATTCTAATTAAATCATAGAGTAATGAATTGTAAACTGTCTCCATCATCAAAATGTGATTATAACTATTTTACATTGTATAATTCAAAATGTTCAAGTCTTACCAAGTTCTAAAGCTCAATCGATCTATGTCATCAATGGAGGTGCCGTGGCCGAGTGGTCTAAGGCGCTGGCAGCTATGCCCGTGAGCAAGGCATTTAATCTACAATGCTCTTTTATCCTGCTATAAAATAAATGGAAATGCTATATGCATTATTGGTAACTAGGTGTGAACTTGTTTTAAAAAAATAAAAAAAATCGTGTCAAATATGATCAGAATAATAAATAAAAACAACACTGGGCATGTGAACGATCAAAATACCTTGGTGTTGATAATGATACAAAGCATTTGTTGGTTGCCCCGACAAACAGGGAATGTACACCTATATTAACAAGGGGCCTAACTAAAATCAACCACGACTTGAAGGAGCTATATGTCGCTTGGGCACTCTTCTCGTAAATTCAGTTGTACCTATTACTAAAAGGGATGCTCCGGGCTGAAAATATTGATATCTGAATAAAAAGAGTAAAATTCACAAGCAAAATGCCGAAAATTTCATCCAAATCAGATAACAAAGTTATTGAATTTTAAGTTTTACAATATTTTGTGAAAACAGTTATATGCCCGTTGTCATGAATATTAATTAGGTGGGCTGATGACGTCACATCCCCACTTTCCTTTTTCTTATATTATTACATGAAATTATATATATTTTTTTCATTATTTCATACATTTGTGAATGATATGTCTCCCATATAATAATTAAGATGCAGCAATTAATATTTAATACACTAAATCAGTTGTCAATCCAATTTGTTTAGTTCTTGGATGAAAAAAAATGAATAAACCTTATTTCATATAATAAAATACACAAGAATAAGTGTGGATATGACATCATCAATTTGCTCATTGAATATTCATGAAGACACGCCTAGAACTGTTTCACTGGAAAATTCAAATATCTTTAAAATGTCATAACTTTGTTATTCATTGTCCGATTTTGATCAAATTTTCCATTTGTTTTGTTTGTCTGATTTTTCCTTATTATATTCAAATCATATTTACTTCAGCGTGGAGTATCCCTTTAAGCATAATCCACATCCCACTATCGGGACTAAAAGGTGTGTCAAAATCTGTTCATTTGACTTTTTCATTAACATGTCTGGTTCGTACGAAAGTGACCAAAAAAGCGACAGATTTTCACAAGCCTTATGACTACAAGTACTAGAAGAGTAATATACAGGTTTGATCGATTTAATCTATACCCCCTACAATACACATTACTTTTCTAGGCGTAAAATAGTAAAAACAAACAAAAACTTGGGTCTAATAATAAGAAATACTACTACTACTACTACTACTACTACTACTACTGCTGCTAATGGGAGTAAAATACCGACGCATACGACGAGGGCCCCCTCGATCCCTCACCCCACTCATTATTTGAAACCCCTTTTGAAACCTTAATATGCTAACAATATCCCACTTGTCCTGCATTCGCCAATTTACTTTCAAATGGACGAATTCAAAATCGTGCTTGATGAATAGCCTTTCTTTGAAAATTGGTCCAATGATAAGAAATACTACTACTACTTCTACTACTACTATTAGGAATAATAATAAACACAATATATATAGAGATATAATACAATAACAGTATAACACATCTAGTTACTATTACTTATATCATCATAATGATATCCCAATAATTAGACATGTTAGGCCAATTCTTAGGCCAGTGCCTATTTCTAAATTAGAAGAGTGATATTTGCGGATGCCTACTGCCGTGACTGCCCAGAGTGCCCCTTCCCCCATCATTGAAATAATGGGATGATTTCACATTGAATTGAACTGAAATATTTGACAGCGTCGGGTAATTTCGTAGTCTAGGGTATTATTTGCAATTATTTCAATCGACCAGGGAGATGTCTAAAACTCTAATGCCTCGAAAGATTCGGTGCCCTCGTGCCCGTGCGTTACGTTGCTGCGGCGTTCTATAACATCCAGCTGAGTTACAGAACTGCTTCTTTCAGACAGTTCAGAGTTTCTGAAAACGTGATTTTGGTGGCATATAATAAAATTTGTGCCTAATAATGACTGATCTCAATATGACCTTTAATGCAAAGTTTGTTGTGTAGGCCTATATAATAAGCATTCTCTAGACTCTCCCAAACGGCTGAATCATCCTAACACTAGCACCGCATTTATAAAATATACATGATGATTGCCTTCTTGCCTGATAATAAATTTACCACTAACCCCCCTTAAAGGACAAGTCCATCCCAACAAAAAGTTTATTTGAATAAAAAGAGAAAAATCCAACAAACATAACACTGACAATTTCATCAAAATCGGATGTAAAATAAGAAAGTTATGACATTTTAAAGTTTCGCTTAATTTAACAAAACAGTTATATGCACACCCTGGCTGGTATGCAAATGAGGAGACTATGACGTCATCCACTCACTATTTTTTTTGTATTTTATTATATGAAGTATTCAAATTTTCTCCTCATTGTCAAGTGATACAACGATTAATTCCTCCCTGAACATGTGGAATTAGCATTGTTGAATACTATATGGTTCAGTCAAATTGGTCCTTATTGTCAAATCTATAAAAAATGAAATATCGTATAATTCAAACAATAAAAAACAAAAGAAATAGTGAGTGATGGACATCATTGACTGACTCATCTAGTTGTGCATATCACTGTTTTGTGAAAAATAAGCGAAACTTTAAAATGTCATAAATTTCTTATTTTACATCCGATTTTGATGAAATTTTCAGCACTATGCTAGTTTGATTTTTCTCTATTTAAGTCAGCATTTTTCTGGGGTGGACTTGACCTTTAAGTAAACACCCCCGGGGTAAACACCTAACCCTATTGGGGGTAGTTTTCCTGGTACGCTAATACGCGGCTGACAGGATGTGCAAAACATGAAGCCTTATGTGTTATGACGACTGAAAAACAAAGACTACGCACGGAGAAAACGTCCGTCCCCGGCGGAGAATTCATCCACTCAACACGGTGTTTTTGCCCGCGGACAAAAAACCCTGAAATACTCTAGGATTTTTCGTCCGCGCAGACGGATTTAACTGGCCGGACGTTTTCGCCTCCGACACCGGCTCCCAAGCGCCACTCCGCAAGGCTCGGTGCGCCACAAGTGGGGCGCTCGCCACCATTTGAGAATCCCTGAATGATTTCCCTGTTACTTGTATAAAAGGGGTACTCCGGGCTAGAATTAGTTATATCTAAATAGAGTAAAATTTATTAAGCGAAATGCTGAAAATTTCATCAAATTCTAATGACGAATTTATTGAATTTTCAAATTTAGTAATATCCTGTGAAATCAGTTACAAGTCGTGATGAATATTCATCAAGCATTTCAAGTGGGCTGATAATGCCATTTCCCCCATTTTCCTTTATCTTATGTTATTACATGAAGTCATAATTATTTCCCATTTTCATGCATGTGTTTATATTATGATATAAAATATTATATCATGATAAAATAAGTCGCTGCAACGAAACTGTAGTGCATTAAATCAAAATTTTAAATAAATGTAATTTCATGTAATAAAATACAATAGAACAAGTATAGGGAAATGACATCATCGATTTGTTCATTGAATATTCATGAAGACATGCATAATTATAACGGTTTCACCGAAAGTGCCAAAGCTTTGTTATTCCTTGTACGTTTTTGATCAAATTTTCGGTATTTTATTTGTCTGATTTTTCTTTATCAGTTCAAAGCATATCCAGTCTGGAGTATCCCTTTAAATGCACTGACATTGCCACGAACGGGGAACTCATCCATCTCGTCTTGAATACTTCGTGTATTCGCTGCTCGCAAATTTAAACACGGAATTTGTCATTTTATGGCGTTTAACAACCGATCATTCAAACGTGTTATATTTTTATGTAAGCGCAATCATCCTCTGAAATACAATGGGAATCTGTAGCAATAAAATATGTTATTCATCTAAACTAACGATCGTGCGATGGAAAATGGCTTATCATTATACAGTTCGTGAACAGATGCCTCAAGAAAGGCACTTGTCACGTAAACTTGATTTCAGAATCGATGGAATTTAAATTGGCGTATCGGTTTGAGGATATGACAGATGCGTGGTATCGTAATATAGACAGACAGTTTTGTATATAATCACTTAGTAAGAATGTGATAATTATTATTTCAATCATCCTGTATCTTTAAGCGTGTTTCATCATCTGATTTTTTTTCCTTTTTAACATCTTCTTAAAAGGGCATTTGGCTGGTGATGTTAACTTACGCTTGGTAGTCACCAATGCATGATGAAAATCAATAATTTCCTTACCCCAAACTGCTGAATTAATAGCAAGGTTTTGGGTAATTTGATTTATGGTCGCTTAAAGCTTATTGGATTACGAAGGTATCATTATACATTTACATGAATTGCGGGTATGTGGTTTCTCTCTTCTTTTTTACAATGTAAAAACCTCAGTTACGCGACTTTGTATAATCTTATAGTAGACGAGGTGAGCTTCGATAAGACTTTCTGAGTTGAAACGGATTATATTGTGTACAAAAACATGAAAAAGCTGTTAATGTATAAAAAAATGAATCATATTCAGAATTATCAAGTGACTAAAATAGGTTTTAAAAAATCTATGTAAAAACGGAAAAAAAAATATTGAACCGAATTTGACATGATTATGATAAGGGTTTAATATTGATTGGGAAGAAATTACATTAGGAGTAATCAATTTTATGTAATGTCGATTTAAAATGAAAATTATACGTTACTTCGATTACTTCATATGTTTGTGAAAGAAATAAATTTATCATAAGAGAAAACACACATTTTAATCACAGTCAGGTTATCCCAATAACAGGAGCAGGAAAAACCTGGTGTCACACCAATAGTTTATTTTGCGGAAGTGAGAGTTGCATGACGTCACAAAGTGAGGTTCATGACGACATTAAGTACTCATCCCTTTTAATTTTGTTGTTTCATATGAAACCATCCATTTCGGTTGCTTTGTGTTTTTCGAATGATTTCAAACAGTTTGATAAACGAAGACTCTGATTGCTTCAATGTATTATTATTTTTTCTTTTTAATTACCCATTATCAACGAGAGGAACTTATTATTATTCATGGCTCCTATTGATTCCGCATTTTAGCATATTGTCAAATATTTCAGTAAGAGAAACAAAGAGAAATAACAAAAATCAGCCTATTACAAATGCAAAATAGTTTTACACACAAACAGACATACGCACCATCACATACAAACACACACACACACACCCACACAAAAGATCCTCACAAACAGAAATGAAATTTTATCCAGACTACAAAATATATTAAAAGCCCATTTTCCCCTGTATCAAATTGGCATGCGGAAGATTTAAAAACCAATTCATAATTATGTTTATTTCTTTCTGCACCATAAAATTCTTTGACGGATCAGATATCATAAAGCAATTACATTATATCAAACTTCTTCATTTTGAAAAATCTGATCCAAAAAAGGAGGAAATATGCATGATATTCATAGTTTACCATTTTTATGCAATTTTGAACAGAATTATTAGCTATGTTTTTTCATAACTTTAATGAAAGTCTTGCAGAAAAATTCTGATGAGAATAACTTGGTATCATTTCCTATCATGTTAATAGCTACAGATTTTTGGTGCATGATATAGCAGGAAATGACAACGACGAACTATTCTCGACCAAATCAGTTTGTAATTGCATTTGTAAATGGATATGCAAATGTATACCGGGGTACTGCCTTTTCGGGAGAGCTCACGAAAGTGCATATTGCTACCAAATGCAATTGAGCAAATTTACCGCTTTGAACTTTCTCTACAAATAGAGGCAAATACTTACATTAGAATTTTCAGTGGAGATCATTCGTTCATTTGTTTGATAATCATCTTTGAAACGTTTAAATGGACCCATATCAAATTGGATTCATATCCGCTTGTTATAAAATTGAGTAGAGAATGATCATGTTTGTTATTGATGCGTGGGTTTTCTGTTCCTTGACGTTTAACGTATAACCTTTCTATCAGAGTATCACGTCAAAACATACACTTACACACAAGCACACCCCACCCCACACCCCATTTCCCCAAACTTTATATTCACATTTAGCTACTCTCATTCATTTTTAATCAACAGCAAACTTTTTGATATTTGTTTTTTCTTAGTATTTGGATTTTCGATTTTCATATACCACTGTTTGGAGTTTCTATCTTTAAGATTTGCTTGGTTGGAATGTGCACGTTAAATGCTATTCAAATAATTTTCCTAAATCGGATCGCAAACTGAACTGAAATCTTCCTCGGGCTTAGATATCCCTAAACATATCAATTCATGCCGAGACATACACAAACTTTGTGCACACGTATACTCATACACAAACAGACGAAAATGAGAGCAAAGCACCCCTAAAATGATGATTCTTAGAAGTAATCAAATGGACATCTGGAGCATTTGTGGAGAAAAAAAAATCAATATCTTTGCATCACACAGTTGAATTTGCATCATAATATTTTACGCAAATGGCATCTTTCCGAGCAATCGCCATCCAAATATGAAACCAGCTTTTAAACATAATCCCTGTTCAAACAATATCCTTTGAATCGATGTACAGCGTTGCTTTCATGAATGCCCATGTCAGGTCCAATTGTCTTGTGTGATTAATCACCCTATTTTGATTAGGGAATATGCTTCCTGTAGAACTGTAGTTGAATTACGGACAGTAATTGTTACATTTCAAGGCATTACGTATGTCAATGAATTATTTATTAAATAAAGTAGGTAGTAACCGATCAATAGGAAATATAGTTATGGAGTTTCTTTCCACTATAAACTCAAACTATCCGACGGTCATTTTGAAACCCCCTTCCCCTCAAAGCAAATTTTGTAATTTCTATATGCATTTTACTTGGTCCACCCGGTTCCGGTAGGCAATGAGTTAGTTAATACAATTCTGTGTCACACAATAATACAGTACAGTGCCAACTGAATAACATGTTACTGATAGAACATTATCCTTTACATTGTTTACATGGATAAAGCATTATTTGTTTTATTTCTTCTTCTGAATTATTGAATAATCTTCATTGAAAATGTGGAAGACGCTTTTTTATAAAGACAGTAAACAATTGATCTTAATTAGATGTGAAGTTATCATGTGAAATACTTAGTGCATGTGTAATTTGTGTTTTTAAAAACATTTTTGTATTATTTTTTTCATTTTATCATATAATCATGTTTTATATTTATTGTACTTTTTAGGGAGAAGGAGAATACAATTTGAATATTCGACGATCTTGTAAAGTATCAATTGATGTTTATTTGTGTACCACTTGGCACTTCTGCCAGAATCATTTCATAAAGAGAATGAAGCCAAGAGTCTCCCCTTGATCAACTTCTTTAGTTGTTGCTTCACGCATCCTTGCAACTTAACGCGTAAAGTAATCAGTCTTTCCCCAAGGGATCTGCCTATCCTCCTGAATAATTTCATTCGATGCTTTGATGACATTTCAAAACATCAGCCATGTCGAATCTAGTTATGGTGTTAATGTGCATGCTCTAGACTATCACAGACATTCAGCATCAAAGAAATGGATCAGACTGAGTTTACACCGAGACGTCGCCGCGAGTTTTCTTTTACTCGTGTTTCACAAATAAAAACAATGTTTGCACTGAACACGAGGGTCAGAGCCGATTACAAGTAAAGATATCATTTAGTATTTGCATTTCTCTTTTTCCTTTGTGGGCATGGCAAAATAATATTGTTGTAGCGAAATCACATGAGAGATTTTTTGGTAAACACACAGTGGGAAATGATTCGATCCTTTGGAAGCAAATTTAGATGTCACGTGTCCGTGTAGTCCTATATATACCCTTTTCAATGTCGAGGGAGTTTCATGGCAATACTTTTCATTATGACTTGGGAATTTGAACAATGCTGCAAATAGCAACCGCAAAAGGAATGTCGACTTTACCAAGAATCTCATAGTTGCGGACTCAGCAGACCAGATATTGAAATTAATAATCTTAACGTTACCTAATTAATATTTCTCATTTGCCTCTTTCCATGCGCATTGGTCTCTGGGACCACCTGCTCATTACAAAAAAACAAATGAATTGATCCAACATGCTCGCCTACGGATTTATTTCAATAAAAATACTTTTTAAACCTGATATGTTTTATTCAAATTGTAGAACATGAGCAAAACTTATTTTTCGGAATCAAACATTGACACACTGTCGTGAAATTGTAAATACTCTATATATGTTATGTCAATTCCGTGTATCTCTTGACAGATAACTCATAATGGTGAGGAGGAGGAGGAGAAAATGTCATTGTTTCTTATTCAGCTGAAGTGGCATACAAAATTTGTCAAAATTCGTTTCCCATACTGTCCTGAGTTGTTGCTCTCTGGCATAACGGCTTTAAGTTCAAGTTAGAAATACTAATATTACTATTCAGATTTTGTTTTTATAATGCCAGTGTTAATACATATTGACTTTAGCACCGAATATTTGAGTGATGTACGTGTTGCACGATGACCTATGCGTAAATTGAAAATTGAACCTCCTTAAGAGTATATATTATTTTCAAATTATGAACACTAATATCTCTTTGATGTCACCTCCTATGCTCCTGTGACATCTGCTCCGGTCATAATATCTCACAGAACATAGGGTTAGCGTAAGGATTATAATAGAGTCTTTGGTTATATGATAAGGCGTTTTTTGTGTTTGTTTTTAAAGATTTTTTTAGAGTTTAGATTTTAGGATTGGCATAGCATGCAGAATTTCCATCGGAGCAATTGTCGCCGTAGTAATGGAACCAATTGATATCATTGATACTAAAGAAATCATAAGTCACCGGCAGAAACTTTCTGCTTAGCATATAATGATTGATTTAGTAAAAATCAGAATCGTCGTTTATGTGGACAATGACCACTTTCTAAGAGCAAGATAGTTGTCATAATTGTAGTGATCTTCTAGGTCGAGATTTTGGCCTTCAATCTTTTATTATGATGATACAGTGGAGACGCGAATGCCATTGACACTGCAAGTTGAGCGAAAACATCAAATAATAATTGTAATATTAAATATTACATGAAATATTACCCTGAGGCATTGCTGACTGCTCCTGAACCCGAAACAAGGTGTATGAGAGTTTAACTATTTTTTAAATGATCACTATATGCTAATCTATTGATCTATCATTCATGGGCTATTACAAACAGGCCATGCATCAGTGTATGTTACGGTTATCCCCATCTCAGCGTAGTGTGTTTTTTCTAATACATTATAATATTTTTTATCGAATATGTATTAAAAAAGAAGACTAATGCCTTATTGACTCCCAGGATATATCTTATATCATTTTTGTAAAAAAAAATGCATTCATGTGCGTGTCACACCTGAACATTTTAGTCAACGTATGCCGACCTGTAGGCGATGACAAGCCATACCTCCAATCCGATTTCTTAACATTAAGAAATGTCTTTTATTAACAACATAAATAATTCTTGATATATTGTGTTGTTAACAAAATGGAATTATTGAACCCAAAAGGTGGGATTGAACGGCTCGCCACACGTGCAGAAACGTGCCTAAAATGTAACGTATAACTAAATTGGGCCAAGTCGTTCTTTGGTTGTTATAAAATATGCCTTGTGTCTCAGTATTTAACGAACAGAAAGTTAAGTTGACTTGCTAAGAGACGACCACCTTGCAAAGAAGCACGCCCGGGACACTAATCATTATTGACAAAACTCAGACAGTAACGAACGGATAGACGAATATATGTGCTGGAATATTGTTAGTCGAATTTTTAGGCTCGAACAGGTATTCAAATTCTAATTCGCTCAAATTTTCTATCCCAAATCATATGATGAAAATTGATTTCACTCTGAAACATATTGAGGATGGGGAAAGGCATGCAGAGAATGATCTTTGATATCTAATGGATCGAAAGCTAGACATACTTCATTCTGTCCACTTGGGATCCGTTAAAGGTAATACAGCCTCCATATACCCCAAATCCTCAGGCGAAGATCACCATAGCTGCTTTGAAACTAAATCCTATACTCACCTGGATCTTTGCAAGAAAAAAAGAGGAAAATGGAGCAGTGGATTAAGTAGTACTGTTGGGTTTTTAATGTACGTAGCCAGAACGGCATCAGCAGATAGATCTTTAGATTGATAAAAAGCGATTCCTGTAGGCTGCACTGCAACAATTGTTCTCGGGTGTACTTTCTCTGCCATGATGGTTTTTAGAAGAATGTTGAAAAGTCCTTACACCTGAAGGGAGGTTACTCGCAGTACTCCATACCTTATATTCTGGGGGGGGGGATATCTCTCATCCCTTTGATAACTGACGTATTTTTCTGTATACAGTATGGGATATAAGATTATTAGTCATGGAATTTAAACTCGAACGACTTGTATTCCCCAAGGATGTTTTCCATTTGCAAGCGTTATGATTCCGTCAGTACTTTGCAGCATTAGAGGATAGAAAAAAAGAACAGGTGAAATTATGCGAATGAGGGAAAATATCAAAAAAAAAATTGGCCAATTTCAAGATGAGAGTGCATCTGGTAACTTTAGACTTGTAATTTCCTTGCAGGTGAGAAAGTAAAAGAAGACTTGGTTACATTATCCGCCACGCTGGATTGGGGCTGTATACTTGGAAGGGTATATGATATGTATTGTTCCACAAACAGTGGATCACGTTCTTTGAACTGAAAGATAACGAAGGCAAAATAACTTTTTCGTCCACAATGTAGCCTTCAAAAAATCATGTAGGCACGGGGGTTGAGATTCATTCAACCAGAATCGTTTCCTGCCGGCGTTTTCATGAGTTGCGTAAGGAAATGACAGAATACATGAAGGTCGTCACTTTCGCTTTTCATTACAGGCAGGTAAATCGCAAATAATCCCTGAACGACAAGGAACTCGATGCTTTCCCGACAGCTAATATCCCCCAGCAATATTGCCACCACCAAAAAGCAAACGGGAGTTTGTCAATTGGCAAATAGACAATAATTTCTTTCACAAAAATAAATCTTCATTTTCCATAGGGGTTTGTATTGAATGATGCCCGGCGGAACCCTTTTCCTGGTACGAGTCGGGTGCAGGTAAAAGGTTTGATAATTATTGAGCTTTCTCCTACTCTAGTGACCTTCTTAGGAAAGTCACATTGCACTTTTTTAATCATGATATTCATGACGAACTAAGATTATTCTTTTTATAGATATTCTGTTACACAGTAGCTCTTTGTTTGTCGAAGATAACCAAATCTGCAGGAAGTGAAATATTTCAACAGAGGGGACTGAAAAGATGGTGCCGGGTAAAAATGGCAGAGGTAAAAATGGCAGAGGTAATAATGGCAGAGGTAAAAATGGCAGAGGTAATAATGGCAGAGGTAAAAATGGCAGAGGTAAAAATGGCAGAGGTAAAAATGGCAGAGGTAATAATGGCAAAGGTAAAAATGGCAAAGGTAAAAATGGCAGAGGTAATAATGGCAGAGGCAAAAATGACAGAGGTAAAGATCATTACATGCTAGATCAGCAAGGAAAAGATAGAGCCTTTCCAGTTAATATCAGTCATAATAATTGACCTTGAATGGACTCCTATCGACAAAATGAGTATTATGAACTGATGAGATATTATTTGGATCTTTTTTTTTTTCATTTTAGGTCTATACTTTATCGTTGATATGATTAAACTCAAACATTTTCATGCCAAAATGATTTCAATTAGTGAGTGATGAAAGGATTTATCTTGGCCAGTTAGTATAGTAGAACAGCACTTCATCACATACATACCAAACGAATTGTAATGTAAACACCAATGTGCTCTACCATTAACACACTGAATAGACGAGTTCGGGATTTCTGTGAACCACTTGCATAACTTGGATAACAGAAAAATAACAAAACGTTCTGTAATAAAAGTACTTTTTCATATTTCAACATCATAATGGATCCGAATATTGATATGATACGTATATAGTTGAATGTAAATGATATAATAATAGCAACTAGTGTTCATTTTTTTTTCAGAGTGATACCTCATTGCAGCTAGTCCAAGTGGATATCAGGTTCCTTAACTAGTTTCTATGGTAACGGTTACTGCATGAATTTTGAAAAGCGTAGCGAATCAGGGATTTAACTTTTAGGTTTTTCTTAGGTACCATTCTATCGACCTGTTTTGAAGGGGAAATTCACCCTGACAAATGGTTAACTGTGAAAATACCAGAAAAAATATATTGGTGAAAGTTTGCGGAAAACCCATCAAAGATTAAGAAAGTTATTAGAAGTTTTAGTTTTTGATCTGTGACGTCATATACTAGTAACTACCCCGTATTTTATGCACCAAAATGTCTACTTTTCAATTTTTTAAATCAGTGGTTCATGATTGCTAATAAAAAATCTTTTAGGAGCGGATGTAAAATTATTTGTATGTTAATATACTTAAAGTACAATTAAAACCATTTCCTTTTTTTTTTTTGAAAATGACATTTCATTGATATTTCTATTACACCATATGTGGGGAAAACTGCTCGCAAATGACGTCCCCATTAACGTAAAATTTTAGTAGCTTTTTAAATCTTTGATGGATTCCCTAAAGCCCTCACCAATATAATTTTAGTAAACTTTATGTCAGTGTGAATTTCCCCTTTAAAGGGATGGTCCGGGCTTGAAATATTTATATCTTAATACATAGAGTAGAATTCACTGAGCAAAATGCCAAAAATTTCATCAAAATCGGATAACAAATAATAAAGTTATTAAAGTTTAAAATTTAGCAGTATATTGTGAAAACAGTCGTCATGAATATTCATTAGGTGGGCTGATGATGTCACATATCCACTTTCCGTTTTCTTATGTTACTACATAAAATCATAATTTTTTCATTATTTCATACTTGTGTGAATAATTTGTCTCCCTTATAATGAAATAAGTTGCAGCAATAAATATCTAATGCACTAAATCAGTTGTCAATCCAATTTTTCTAGTTCTTGGAGGAAAAAAATTGAATAAACTTAATTTCACATAATAAAATACAAAAGAACAAGTGGAGATGTGACATCATCAGCCCACCTAATGAATATTCATGACGACTGTTTTCACAAAATATTGCTAAACTTTAAAATTCAATAACTTTGTTATTTGTTATCCGATTTTGATGAAATTTTCGGTATTTTGCTCAGTGAATTCTACTCTATTTATTAAGCTATTAGTCCGGCAGCCCAGGAGGTTTATTCAACCGAAAGCCGGACAAGCAAATGACCCCATAGCTGGATGGCATGGACCCTAAAGTTTACAAAAATGCATTGCTGCCGGGTTCTATCCGTGGTCTTCCCTCCGAAATGACGTAATATATGACGTCACTACAAAATGGCCCTATTTCACCATTTTTTAGACATTCTACACATAGCATGAAGTCAAGGGGAAATATCTCAGCCAAATCATGCTTGTTTTGTATGAAACTTTCAAAATATATTGTTCAAATAGTGCACAAGAGATATGCAAAATTTCACGAACAGAAATTATTGTTTACATATGCAAATTACGTAATGAAATTTGCATATCATTAGTTTGGGAGATTTCTTGCATCAAAAATTGTCGAAAATCGAATCAGAATTTTTTTTTCTTTTTTAATGTACTTTATTCAATATATTTACTCTCAAGCATAATATCATTCTCTTTATCTATATCTCTACTTTTAGAAAATGTATGCCAGTAATTGGAAATAACATTATAGACTGTGATTTCAGCCCCCTTTTCAATATGATGCGCACATAGAAATCATGCGTTTTTGGCCTATTTTTATCATATAGCTGAGGTGTGCGAACGATATGCCTACTTTATTGATGTTTCCTGCATTTTACATGATATTAAATCTTCCAAACAACATATTTTCATCTTTATTATGTCTCTGCTAATAAATAAATTACTTCAGCAAAGATTTATTGCCCACTGGGCAGTCTATAGGCTACGTTTTCAGCCTAGTTTTCAACAACGAACCTATACCATGTATGACTGCATCGTTGTAGTCAAGTCGGAAAAGGGGGTTCCTGTCTACCATCAAAATATTTTTCACTCAACGTTTTTGTATTTGCCTGAAGTGTCTAGTTAATGAATCTTGATGTTCTCTTTGCAAAATCGTGTCCAACGGGGTTCAAAATTGATATCTTTTGCGGCCCTCTTGGTTTTTTTTTAATGAAAATCAATTATTTGTCAGAATCTGACAATGGGACAATCTTAAATAAATACGCATTTCAGTATGATTTGGATAGTAGAAATTGGTTGATATTGTTTTCTGTAATGATATATTTTGAAAAAAAAACAAGAATTTATAAATATAATTGAACCAAAATAATCATGTGCATTGACATCTATCTGTTTTATCTTGCATCGCATTTGTTGATGTGCCTAACATGCAGAAAAGTCATGTAACGTGCTTAGCGATCGATAGAAAGGTATGTATTACTTGTATCATGTGTATGAGGGTAAAAGGCATTTTCTACACAAAGCAACTTTTATAATAATGAAATCTCTTGAAAAAGATAGAGGATCGAGGCATTGCTCTGCGTTTTCATTTTGCATGCAATTACTTTCGGGCACCTTAAAGCATAGTCCCACAAGAGCCAGTAGAAGGTTACATACCACACCCTTATCCGTAGCTTGACTATTATGATATCGTGCTTTTCGGAGCCCCCAATGTGGCAAAATTTTGTTTAGGGTATGTATTTTTTTCTTTTAAATCACTTAGAGACAAAAGAGTAGGTTTTTCTCTATCAGCTACATATAAAGAAGTTAGGGCATAGCAAAGCCTACCCCTCAGGGGGCTGCCAAAGTCACCCAATCCTTTTTTGTATTTTGCCAATTTCTCGGAAAATTCGTCATTTTGGAGAACCATTGAGGCAAAAGGTGTTTCTGCCTTGCAGTAAAGCCCTTGTTTTTGTTTTGTAAGCACATAAAGATGACAAAGTATGATCTTCTTTATCAGTTACATATAAAGATGTGGTAGCACAATGAAGCCTTCCCCCTTCAGGGGCTGCCGAACTCTTCCAACTTTTACGTCTATTTTCCCTCTTTATTGGAAAAATTGCAGTGTTTGAGCCCCCATTCAGGCAAAAGGTCATTTCTGCTATATAGTTATGCTAGTTTTGATTTTGGAAACCACTTGGAAATAAAAGAATAGGTTTTTTTTTCTATCAGCTACATAAAAAAGAGTAAAAAGAGTGCTGGCATATCGACTTCTTCAGAGGCTCCAAGATTGGCAGATTTTCCCATATATTGGAAAAAATATGGAAAAGGGGTGGGTGACTTTGGGAACCCCCAGAGGGGATAGGCTTTGCTGTGCAACCACTTTTTAGCAGCAGGTAGAAGAAAGCCTACTCATTTAATTCCACGTAGTTTCAAAGGAATAAAACTGGCTTTACTATATAGCAGAAACATTTTTTGCCTCAATGGGGGCTCGAAAATAGCATTTTTCCATAAATAGGTAAAATATGGAAAAGGGGTAGGTGATTTCGACGACCCCCTAAGAGGGTATGCTTTAAAATGCCAATACTTCTTTATATGTAGCAGATAGAGGAAACTCGACTCTTTCGAATCCACATAGTTTAAAAGCAATAAAATTTGTTTTATTTCATAGCAGAAACACGTTTTGCTTCAATGGGGGCTCGAAAATAGCATATTTTCCCATAAATTTGCAAAATACGTAAAAGGGGCGGGTAAATTCGGCAGTCCCGAGAGGGGGTAGGCTTTGTTGTACCAGCACTTCTTAATATGTAGCAGATAGAGGCAACTCTACTCTTTTGTCTCCATATGGTTTCAAACCAATAAAAGTGGCTTTACTACATAGCAGAAACACCTTTTGCCTCAATGGGGGCTCGAAAATAGCACATTTTCCCATAAATAGGTGAAATATGGAAAAGGGGTAGGTGATTTCGACGACCCCCTTAGGGGGTATGCTTTTATATGCCAGCACTTTTTTATATGTAGAAAATAGAGGAATGTCGACTCTATCGTATCCACATAGTTTAAAAGCAACAAAAGTGGCTTTACGACATAGCAGAAGCACCTTTTTTGCCTCAATGGGGGCTCAAAAATAGCATATTTTCCCATTAATGGGCAAAATACGTAAAAGGGGCGGATAACTTCAGCAGTCCCAAGAGGGGGTAGGCTTTGCTGTATCAGCACTCCTTTATATGTAGCAGATAGAGGAAACTCTATTCTTTCGTCTCCATATAGTTTAAAAACAATAAAGGTGGCCTTACTACATGGCAGCAACACTTTTTGCCTCAATGGGGGCTCGAAAATAGCATATTTTCCCATAAATAGGTGAAATATGAAAAAGGGGTGGGTGATTTCGACGCTCCCTTAAGGGGGTATGCTTCAATATGCTAGCACTTTTTTATATGTAGCAGATAGAGGAAACTCTACTCTTTCGTATCCACATAGTTTCAAAAGAATGAAAGTGGCTTAATTCCATATCAGAAACGTTTTTGCCTCAATCGGGGCTCCAAAATAGCATATTTTCCCATTAATGGGCAAAATACGTAAAAGGGGCGGATAACTTCAGCAGTCCCCAGAGGGGGTAGGCTTTGCTGTATCAGCACTCCTTTATATGTAGCAGATAGAGGAAACTCTACTCTTTCGTCTCCATATAGTTTAAAAATAATAAAGGTGGCCTTACTACATAGCAGCAACACTTTTTGCCTCAATGGGGGCTCGAAAATAGCACATTTTCCCATAAATAGGTGAAATATGAAAAAGGGGTTGGTGATTTCGACGCTCCCTTAAGGGGGTATGCTTCAATATGCTAGCACTTTTTTATATGTAGCAGATAGAGGAAACTCTACTCTTTTATCTCCATGGAGTTTCAAAAGAATGAAAGTGGCTTTATTCCATATCAGAAACGTTTTTTGCCTCAATCGGGGCTCCAGATTAGCATATTTTCCCGTAAATTGATAAAATACGTAAAAAGGGTGGGTAACTTTGGCAGTCCCCAGAGGGGATAGGCTTTGCTGTACCAGCACTTCTTTATATGTAGCAGATAGAGAAAACTCTACTCTTTTATCCCTAAGTGGTTAAACAACAGTAAAAGTGCCTTTACTGCAAAGCAGAAACGTCTTTTCCCTTCAATGGGGCTCCAAAAATGTAGAATTTTCCAAGAAATGGGCAAAATACGAAAAAAGGATGGGGGACTCCGGCGGTCCCATAAGGGGGGGGGGGTAGGCTTTGCTACGCCCTCATTTCTTTATAATGTAGCTGATAGACAAAAATTATACTTTCACAGAGGTTGCTTTTTGGTGTCATTTTATCGCAATATCGAGTAATATATGGTATTTGCCCTTTAACTAAGCAAATTTAGACATACATACTGTCATGAAGCATTTCAGTATTATCGGTATATTATGTCCTCTTTCGTGTCGAATGCTGATATTGTGCAATAGTTGTTGATGTTAATGATTGAACAGATAGATATCAATGCACATGCAAATTTTTGACAAAAATCATGGCAATTTCGGGATGAATTTTATTTCAAAATATATTAGCTGTCCAGAAAACGAATTCAATCGATTTCTACTATCCGAATCATAGTGAAATGCGTATTCATTTAAGATTGTCCCATTGTCACACTCTGTGCAAATAATATGAAAATAATTACTTTTCATTAAAAAAAAACCAAGAGGGCCGCCAAAGATATCAATATTGAACCCCGTTGGACACGATTTTGCAAAGGGAAGATCAAGATTCATTAACTAAATACAAAAACGTTGAGTGAAAAATATATTTTGATGGTACAAAGGAACTCCCATTTCCGACTCGACTACAATAATGCAGTCATACATGGTATAGGTTCATTGTTGAAAACTGGGCTGAAAACGAAGCCTATAGACTGCCCAGTGGGCAATCAATCTTTGCTGAAATCATTTATTTATCAGCAGAGATATAGTGGAGATGAAAATATGTTGTTTGGAAGATTAAATATTATGCAAAATGCAGGAAACATCAATAAAGTAGGCATATCGTTCGCACACCTCAGCTATATGGTGAAAATAGGCCAAAAGCGCACGATTTCTATGTGCGCATCATATTGAAAAGGGGGCTGAAATCACAGTCTATAATGTTATTTCCAATTACTGGCATATATTTTCTAAAAGTAGAGATATAGATGAAGAGAATGATATTATTCTTGAGAGGAAATATATTGAATAAAGTACATTAAAAAAGAAAAAAAAATTCTGATTCGATTTTCGACAATTTTTGATGCAAGAAATCTCCCAAACTAATGATATGCAAATTTCATTACGTAATTTGCATATGTAAACAATAATTTCTGTTCGTGAAATTTTGCATATCTCTTGTGCACTATTTGAACAATATATTTTGAAAGTTTCATACAAAACAAGCATGATTTGGCTGAGATATTTCCCCTTGACTTCATGCTATGTGTAGAATGTCTAAAAAATGGTGAAATAGGGCCATTTTGTAGTGACGTCATATATTACGTCATTTCGGAAGGAAGACCACGGATAGAACCCGGCAGCAATGCATTTTTGTAAACTTTAGGGTCCATGCCATCCAGCTATAGGGTCATTTGCTTGTCCGGCTTTCGGTTGAATAAACCTCCTGGGCTGCCGGACTATATACATACTTTCAGCCCGGACCATCCCTTTAAGTTCAATATTTGGGATTCAAAGTGTTCTTCAAATTTGAATATTAGAAGAGCGATTTAACATGAGGTCGTGCATGTAAGTCCAGGAAAAATAAGAAATACCAACTCAAGTGTTATCATTTTTACCTCAGCCACTTTTACCTCTGCCATTATTACCGCTGCTATTTATTCCTCTACCATTTTTACCTTTGCCATTTTTACCTCTGCCATTTTTACCTTTGCCAATGTTACCTCTGCCATTTTTACCTTTGCCATTTTTACCTCTGCCATTTTTACCTTTGCCATTTTTACCTCTGCCATTTTTACATTTGCCATTTTTATTTCTGCCATTTTTACCTCTGCCATTTTTACACAGAGCCGAAAAGATAATTGGAAACTTTAATCCTTTTTTAAGACTATTTCATTCGATATTTATAGATATGTGAAGAAGTAATAACCGATTTTTAATACTCATTCGTTATTTTATTCATTTTAACTTATTCCCTGCCTTCTGACAAAAAATTGAGGCCACAGACGGGTGGTAGTATTATTTGACCACCCCCCCCCCCCCGAGTAGGAAACGGGAAAAGGAGGAATTTATGAATTGATATAGACCTCATTCATCAAATGAAAAGAAGCTTAAATCCTAACCCGTCCAACATCTGTCAACGGATGGTTTTGAGACAGTCACAATGATGGTGAATCTGAATGGGCTTGCAGGTTTACACGGGCCATGTGCTATCTCCTATCAGTCAACTATCTTTCTTATCTGGGCACGTCTGTTTTATCCTCAATTACTCTAAAAGATTGCTCATGTAGACGGATGTGGCATGCATGATATGTGGGCCATTCTCATGTTTTCAGATCGAGATGACGACGCATGTCCATTTCCTGATTGTCAAGTGGAAGCGCTTTATCGATGTCAAAAATGAGAACAATCCCTCTCCACCTCACACTGGACTTCCTATAACGCTAATGGCAAGGAACATCATTATTCGATGGCGGGTATGAAAAGGTTTTTACCAAATAGTCTTACGGAAATACATTCGCTAACGAAGCGTACTTGCGACAGAAATAGTAACACAGAGCAGAATAGTCTGAAGTATTTTCATTCGCGATTTTGAAATCGTCTCTTAAAAAATGAAATACATAAATGCAGACCCCATTGATTATATTAAAAAGCAAATATCATTGAAATTCTTCAAAACTTTGTTGAATCTTACGGTGTTTTAAATTCCTCGCTCAATCTCCATATACCGATAAAGATAGAGACATGGTAATTTTTTTTTTCCTTGATATTCCTCAATGTTTCATGATGAGATGGAACTTTGAGAATATATGAAATTTGCATGCGTATCATAACTTTACTTACGAATTGTATGTATACGTTCGCCACATCTTCAGAAAGGTTAGCATCCCGAGTCATTCAGAGAGAAATGAGAGATTTTTAAGTTTTTCTTCTCTTCAAGTCGAACGAGGTATGTGTCATATTTGATCGTACTTTGATTTAAGGTAGCACTGCCAGTATGATCTGAATTTTCATAGAAAGAATTGAAGGCCTTGTTATTAATGTCAATCACGGTGGGACTCACTGACAATTTTTTTTTATCAAGGTCGTTTAGTAAATTTAAAGTAAACTACGGATGCTTTTCTTCTCGTCTAGCGTCTTCTTTCTTACCTTCTTTCTTTCCTTCTTTCATTTTTTTTATTGTTCTCATTCTCCTTCCCTTACTTCTTGTTCTTCGTTTCTTTCTCCTCCTCCTCCTTTTCCGTTTTCTCTTCCTTGTTTTCTTCTCTATTCATTCTGGTTATTTTTATATCATCATAATTATTTTCTACTTATATTAATATATTTTATACGAAAATATTTTCTCCCAAGCGTTAAGGTATGACTTACGAGTAGGACTTTACTCCAAATATCACTTCATTTCGATTCCCATTATGAAACTTGTACCTCATCCATATTTTTATTCTCGGTGATTGATAAAATCTCATTGATTTTTAAGATATACGCTAATTACGCTAATTACCTTTATGATATTTGATCAGGTTCAAAATTTTAGAAAAGAACAGAAAGGTGTAATAAAAACAAAAGAATTAAAATCTTTGATGCAATTATATTTCTTAAAGCTGCAATCAGTTTTGCTGATAGTTGATAGTTTGATGAAGTAATTTATCACATAAAAAATCGGCAGAATCGCACTTAAAAAGCTTCAAGATACTATTTACTTAAGATATGAAATTATCTGGGAAATATTTCATTTGGGGGATTTTTACAGGCGAATTTCATCTGGATCAAGATGAGGTGCAAGGATTTTGATTGCTTATAACATTTTTTTCTCCCCAAGAGAAACACTGAACAATTAACTCCGTGGAACGTCACAGAATCACTATCTACGTTAGATGTGAAGTTCCCAGTGGATCGTTTCTTGTAGGACCCCGTTGCATAAACGTTACCATTATGGTATCTTTGCCATCCAATGGTATCTTTCATGGAATCCATGACTTTGATTGGCTGATGAGCATTGCACCATGGTAGTTAACATTGGATGGCAAAGTTACCATATACAATGGCCTATTTTGCGTATAACCGTTCAGTGGATTGTATCGTATGACTTAGTGTGTAATAAATTATGTGAAAAGAAGGCGAATAACAATTTTTGTATTTTAATGGGTAAGATCATGAGGAAAAACTGAAGAGAATGGTGTAAAGAGACGCTAAATACACTTCCTACGGACTATACTTCTAAACTTCCGACCGGGTACATCCATTAGGCATGTCAGGAAAACTGCTATACATGTACTGTCATTTTTTGTGCTTGGCTAATACATTCAATCAATATTAGATAATAACGGCACGATGCAGTTCGCAATGTGCTGGCATCAACTGCTTTATAACTAGAAAAACGACAATTATCTGTTATACACAGGGGCACAGTCAATATCCTGGTTACAGAGAGTGAGACAGGTCTCAATTTATTGGAGAAACCCAACCGAATTCGATTTTTTGTCTTTTTCCGTTTTCATTGATCCACTAAAAGAATAAACGTGACTTAAGAGTCGTTTGTGTGAGGTCTTCATTCTTTTTTATCATGATCATGTGATTTGGAATGTATGTAACCTTATATTACAATGTATAATATCATGAAGAATATTAAATAGTTAATTGGGTTAATTGACCCAGAGATAAGCCATATCTGGAGAGGACGATGCAAGTCCCCCGAAGGCGGTAAAGACGAATATTTTCCCAAGCCACTTCTCTTTAAAAATATAAAATGTTCTTAGTCGTCACCTTTTTTCTTGTCTTGTTTGAAAATGAAAGATCTTATTTTTCAGCAAAATCTTACAATAGTCCATAGGAACCCACGTTTATTAACGTTTTGGATATGGAGTAGGCCCTATGTAAAGACTCCAGTAAAGTTGGCGAAGATACTACCTGATTGATAAATAAGATTATATTCATCGTATTATCGGAAATTATAACATTCATTGAAACATAAAGTTGAAACATAATTCCTTCCATGAGATTTCAACTCATTCATATTTAAATAGAAAATAAAGTAGTTTTAGATGCAATTTCAATCGATTTTATGAAATGTATGAACTAAATAAAGGGAAATATTTTCATCTTCCGTATAATGGAGTACGGTAAATTTCGTTGCAATATATCATTTGTTTATTGAAATGAAAGTTAGATGTGTCATGTCGGCAGTGTAAGCTTGGTCAATTACAATGTTAATTAATATTCAAGAGGGAAATAAAAATATCGTATCAGCCTCTGACTTCCGAGTCCAATTTAACGTTATGAACAAAAAATAATACCTTTCTCCCAGCCGTGTCTTACCCAAAGGTTAAAGCAGATTATTTTTTGAAATTGTTAATTTGATTTAAATTGGTTTCTCCTAATTCTCATCATCTCTATGCATTTCTGTTTAAATGTGACTTACCAACCCAAATTGTCGCAGTGCAATTCTGTCAAAATGGAAAAAAAATATCATGTGTTTTTTATAACAATATGTGTACTACGGATCCATTAAACATGTACGTGGATTAGTCTGAGCAGTATTTCCTATTCACACCAGTACTAAACCACCAAATATCCTTTACCTCTCTAAATCCTTCCTCCAGACGATAAGGCCGATGGAATATTAAGTGAAATTAAAATTAGTCAGATGCATATATCAATATTGGATTCTAATAATAAGTGCCTATGTATACTGAACTTGGGGAGATGCCACACATAATAATTTCGCGAAGTAGTCTCATATTGCCCGAGTCGTGACGAGGGCAATGGGTCTGGTGAGAGGACTATGTGATTTATCCCCCAAATCAACGCCAGTCCAAGATGTTATTATTACCTAAAGCTTTATAATTTAGAATTGACGCTATTATTTTGTAGATATCTGCATGTTTGCCTGCCGTTACTTCAAATTGTTGGCTTATTAATTTTTTGACGCGCGTTTAAAACGAGTACATAATGTTGAGCTTGGAATAGATCAGCCGGGAATATAAATGATGTGGGCCGAGAATTCTCCATGTTTACAGAGGTGCAACTAGAAAATCTCGCTTTCTTTGAGGAGGGGTATATTTATATATGGTCCTTGGTCATTACTTATTAATGAAGATGTCGACAAGTGCCCATGTTTGAATGGTGGAAATATACCAAAAGCACCAATCATGTTATCTTTCAAAATATGTCAAATAACCGTGTTCATCCTTTTTACCATTACATTACAAATATTAGAGCGGACAGTTAATTAAAACAAGAAAAACGATCCCAATTATTTTGCATATACATGTATATTAACAAATGCGTTTCTCCTAGAGTTTCGTCTAGTCTCTGATGAAAGCTTTAAGTCCATTCATGTATTTACCCTCGATAATTCATGAAGTTTAGACCATTAAAAGCACACACGATATTTTACAGCAAAATATGTTTTCACATGTTGCACAAAATGTAAGAAGGCGTAATAATGTCATGGTTGAGTGTGTACACTTTATATATATTGCCCCCAAAAATGATATTTCTAACTATTATTATGGAAATTGGAAGAAATGACTCCTGTTACTTTTGAAGAGTGGCCTGTTTCCATGACTTTACAACGTAAATACACATTTAAACGGAATTAATGTATTAAGTACATAATGCTCCGAAAAGGAGGGCTAACCTTACGATTATGTTTATGTTGAGTGTCATCTGGAAACCGAAATACAAAGCATGGCCTGATAGCAATGATTGCAGAATATACCGACTATATTGATTCAAATGACCACAATTTGCAATCAATCATTAAAATCAAATGTATGAGTTATCGCTAAGCTTTGAATTGCGGGACCCAGATCTGTTCCAAGTCTACTAATATTCACAATTTTATCATATTGTCATGACAGCCAGAATAACACGTATCGTGTGACATGTACAGAGGGATGGCCGCTAAATGCTCCCACAATTTGAATTTCAAAATTTTATCTCGCGCCAAAGGGTGTAGATCATTTTCAGAGAGCTAGAGGAAGCAGTAAAAGGAAACAAGGGCGAGGGCAAACAACCCCTTATAATTGTTAAAGTAATTTTTAAAAGATATAATAATAATAATAATAATAAAGAAAATCAAAGAAAGAAGAGTATCTAAGGAGAATTGGGATGCTATGACCACTGCTATTCTATGCAGAAAAGCAATGTTACCTAAAGGTGCAAACCTTGCCCCGTATCAAAATATATAGATTTCAAGTGCCCACTGTGATTAGTCATATTTCCATCAGGTTTTTAATACGTTTCATCGGTCGTGTGTATATGAAGGTATACCATTGGCTGAGATGATCAGTAATTTATTTAAATGACTGGGAAACTTGCTGATAGGTACTCAGAGCAGTTATATTGACGGGAACGGTTTTGATTTGAGGGTGACTTATCAAATCAAATGTAAAAAAAATCATAATCACTATCGTATAATCATTTTTGCTGGGGATTAGAATAACTAAACACTCTTGCTTAATTTAAGACTGTAGAACTGTTCCAAAGGTACATCGTACGTGTAATTGTTACTAATGTCCTTGATGATGAGTATTATTTGTATAGTATTTGCACGGGCTTGAAGATTGCACGATGACTTCAATTGTGAAATCAGTTTACTACTTTCGATGTGGTTGCAAGTTTGTAATGCATTTAAAAATCAAGGAAATAATAGCTTGCGTTATTTTCTTTCTGTTAATTTTAAGATATATCGAAATGCGTATTGTTTGGAAGTACCCCTCTCTTTATTTTCAAATAATCGAAATTAATTTACTTCAAGTTTGTCCCATTTTATCACCCCATGCTATCACTCTGCGTGTGTATCCAAATGTGTTACCATGATTTTCCCATATTTCGTATTAGAAAAAGTGTTCGGGGGAAAATCGTTTCCTGCATATAATTCATAAAATTTTGATTTTGGTTTATCTAAAACTTAATCATCCTGGCCGGCATTAATGTCAGTACCATGACAGTTTCTCGTAAGGAAAAGATTTGCTAAGCGATGGAGTAAGCCTAATTAAATTCCTGTTGAGATTTATGACGTCAGGTTTTAGTTTGTTTAATCATTCATGGGATTATTTCAGGTTTTTTTTTTGCTCTAGAATAAGAAATAAAGATTCATAGAGTTCATAATTGCGTTGGTGTATATTCATATATGCATACAGCGACCTATTCACCAAGTCAAAGAAGGTAATCTTGATTTACTTAAAGCAGTATTCAATTCCTGTTTGATTGAGATGTTGATTACTCTATGTTTGATTTACATAATGAACAAAAATCCTAATTTTCTCTTTTCGTATAATTTTTAATTCAGTATTGTACTTCATAAAATGATTCTGTGCACTAAAACCTAGTGAGGGAAATAGAAGAATGTATGCAGCTATTGAAAAAGTATTAACAAGCATATTGAAATAATAAATACAAGTTTTTATCTGTTTTATTTTAAAACTATTTCTATTAGTTGAATTCCATGTGGTCAGATAACTTTACCCTTCTTTGGAATATCACTGTGACCCTAAGTTGGCCTAAATATAAGCGAAAAATTAGAGACAAATAATGGTTTGATTAAAATCCATGAAATTAGATAATTATTCATTTTTAGACTTTTTAATATGTGACGTCATAATGAAACATGACGAATGAAAAAAAATATAAGCTTTTAAAATTCATTACTCTTTTATTCTTTGACGGATTTTCACAGAACCCTCACACATTCTCTATTATCAGAGTAACTTCCCCTTTAATAATCCTTTTCAAACGATAAAACCCACCAACCACAGACATTCTCACCAGATACATTGATTTTACCAACTGATGGTTTGACGCTATAATTCATCGTCAATTTTTTGCCCAGGATGATCAAACGCTCAATGGGATTAATATTCAACACCGACTACAGACAATTTTCAAAATAGCAATTACTCTTGTTCGACCAGATGCATTGGTTGTCGAATTGTATACAGATATTTTATATAATTTTGGTAACGTCCATATGACAATAGAAAATGCACTTTGAATCACTACTTCAAAGAGGTCATCCTGCAATGATTATGTTTGACATTGAAAGGATCATAGGCTCAGATGCATTGTCACGCTCTATCCGAGAAACCTTTATTTTTTATCAATCGTTGAAAAAAAAACGTAAACTTAGAAGGAAAGGACAATATACAGTGTAAACAATTTCAAATCAACATTGATTTATGTTTTGTACGGCTAATTGAAGAACTGAAAGAAAGGAAGAGATGACAGCGAAAAACCTTGAAAACAAACGTGATAGGTAGCCGATGGCGAAATGTAACTGGATTTCCTTAAAGTGTAGTAGAAAAAAAAATATTCTGTTGTTTCTTCACACAGGCACTTAAGCTAATAAAAACAATATGGATGTCACCAACAATTTTCACGTTACAATGGTGATAATGGTACATCTTAAGCGTGTATTCCACAGTACTAACTATCGATCAGTCGAATAATTTGTTATCATTCTAAGAAATTAGATTTCTACCTCGACATTATAATTCTATGATTTGCCACCAATCGCGATACTCGATACCGTTCCTGGTACGACTGAATTTAGCTTTCATCAGTAACTTTTAATAATTTCCCAAGCTACAATTATATGGACCAAATAATCAATTGCAATCAAAAATAAATTCTCTGAGATCTTTGTTCCTCCGGAATTCGGAACAGGGTCGCCAATACGTAAAATGTTTTGATTTACGTGAAACTATTTGATTTTAACTAAATAAGTACCAACTTGTTTCGAAGGCAATATCCACAATTTGTCACATGATACGATTTTCACCAATCGTACAGCAACTTTCTTGAATGTTTGAATGTCGAAGTTGGAAACACTATGAAAGACATTTCCATGTTTGCTTTGCTATGCTAGAAAGCGTTTAGAAGACAATATTTATGATCTTTTTATGTATAATTTCATGAATGAGAGAGGAGAAGATGGCTCAGATAATAATTTTTTTGAAAACGATAAAGGTGGATTGGTGACTGCACGTGATAAAAATGAAGATACACAGTGAGAGAGAGAGAGAGAGAGAGAGAGTGCATATTCAAATTGGAGAGAGATAATTAGACTTAAATTAGATTTTACAAATGGTAAAATTCTAGTTTATTGTATACTTTAAGATGTAATCACAGCGGCCATATTGTTGTACACATAAGCGTCCATATATCCAATATCCATTTCATGTTGGATTTCTAATTAGAAATACTATTAGATTTCAACTGAAATAGCATAAAGAAGGAGAGAAAGATGGAGATTGTCCTTCAATTTCTATTTGTATCCTTTAAAAGAATGTCTCCTAAATCTGATTAGATGTACCAGTTGACAATTGAGATCTGATTTTTTCCCTTTATACCGTCATACCACAAGATGGAAGAATTATCCGTTTTGCGACAGGTTCAATCACAGAATACTAACGCGAGGACAGGACAAAGAGAATAGGGTCACGCTCTTTCATTTTGACCAATGTCGGTACTCAGTAACCGCATCGTCTCATTTCCCTTTTCTGCCATCTTTTGCGATTCACATGTCCGAATTGTGTTAAGCATTAATGAATATTTCTTTTTTTTTCTTTGATACAGTACAACGATGGAGCTCAGGTTATTCTTCTTGGTTGTGCTTTTCTGCGCCCTCGCTATGTCACTTCCGGCCAATCATGCAAGAGAACGAAGGACGACCAACCCAGTAATCAGAAGCAAAGGTATCATCTTGGTTATTGTATTTTTGTTCTATCTCTTTTTTTTTGGTCAAAATCCTCTGTGCAATGAATTATCATTATTTACAATGAAAAAATGTGATGGCCACACAGGTAAAAAAACACACACATTTTATTACTTATTTTATTGTTTCAAAAGGAAAATTTATTCTAATCTAAAATTATCACTATGAGATGTGCTTGTGTCACTGATATTATTCCTTTTTCAAACTTAGCCTGCAGATTTACAAAATAATGTACTGTAGCTTAACCTTCAGATGGATGATAATATTTGTACATTATTCTGTGTTATTCTGGGTATGTGAAGATTCTCACCCTCTTTCATATATTTAAACCTTATTGGTAAACATAGAAATAAATCTGCGTTAGTTAGAAATTGGGAGGGGATCCATATGACGATTAGAAGGCCAATTTTTTTTTTATTGTAGAAGCAACTATTCTATTCACCTTTCAGCATGCAACCGTTTTTTTAAACATAATTTCTAACGGATACAGATACGTGCGATAAAGATGGATTATATTCAGAGCCACTGATAATGATTCTTTTCTTTACAGAAATTTAATAAAAGTAACGAGAGAAATGTAGCATTTGTAAACATTATTCTACAAATAAACATGCTTCTACATAAAAAATCAATGATGATAAATCGTGAAGGTGTGACAGTCATACAAAACAACATATGAAAATCCTTCGCTCTTTTTTCAAATAGATGAACCCTTCTATCCTCCATTAAAAAAAGTATATTGCTCAAAATTGAGGTTTTCATCTATCCAAGTTCACTTGTTTGTTTGGTCTGCGAAGACGGAGTGGTAGGTAGTTATATATTTTTTTTCGATTAGTCTTTTACATTCCCTTAGGGTTAAAAATTACTTGGAAAAAGGTCCGATGTGGAACATAAAGAGTCAGATCTGGCCCCAGAATGGTCACATCGAACCTCACTACGGATCATTTTTTTCACGCACTGGGACGCGTCAATGATCGGACCAGGTGTGTGTTTCATAAAGCTGTTCGTAAAGTTACGAACGACTTAACGCACGATTGGAACATGTTCTTAGGTCATAACTCAATTACATAGGGATATCACATAGCACAAGAAAGGATTACCAGTCGTGCGTAAAGTCATTCGTATCTTACGAACAGCTTTATGAAACACCCCCAGGAAGTTTTTACGGTGTCGGTTAAAACAGGGCTTTCCTATGTCATAACAAGTATGGTAGTAAATTTAATTTAGTAACCTCTGCTTTAAAACGTATCCATCGATGACAGAGCAAGAATACAGGGAGAATAAAATGTAATACTTAAATGAGATCAGTAAACCTACTGTAGACCAACAACAGCAATTACGTTATTAACAATGGCACACCATCTGTCATTTGATTCACTCGGTTTCATTGATGTGCCTGTACGGTAAACAAATGAATGAATTGAAATAATTGTAATGAATATTACCTCAAAACAGGTGAATCAAAACGAAGGAGGTATATTCATTGTATGTATATCATGAGCGTATAATGCATTCATAACTGCACAGTAGAAATGAGTGATATATTAGAAAGGAAGTAGGAAGTGATTCAATTTGATGAATCTGTTCACCTTGAATAAAGGTTTTCGTCTTTGCACCGCCTTCAGCATGTTAAGCAAATAATTTCTTCTCTTTCACAAAATGTGAGTGATTTGCTAAATGTGGGTGATTTACTTAGGAAATCCTGGGAGCATACTTGCCTACCCTCTGTTTGTCGATCAAGATTAATCATAAAGGTTAGCTAGGAATATCAAGAGCAAGATTTCAACTGAAATCACAAGGAGACGACGGGATGTTGGCAGAACATTGCCCTAAGAGAAGAGCAACAATTTGTTATACCGCATCTTTACGAGATGATTTTCAAATCTAAGTGCTTCGAAATCATGCCATCCATTATTTCATTTATCTCATCTGCAATGCCTACGCGAGCATTCGTTTAACATTCTAACTGCCGACGTTGAGTCTTTTATCCAAAGAATAGGCACATGTATAATCTTCCATTAGCCTTTTGTTTGAATTGTAGATAATGTGAGCCAATAAACTGGCGCTTCAGTCAAAGAACAAAAGACCTTTTAGGCAATGCAGCAGTTTCGATTGATTGATCATGGAGCATGGCGTTTGAAGCAATGTTCACATAAAAACAGGTGATTACGGAAGAAAGGTTTAGTATACACAATCACTCACCATTAATTACACGTCAAGTCTCCAAGACTCTTAAGAAAACCATTGCCAACTTTAACCAATCAGGATATCTTAATACGAACACCTGTTAATTCATTTTCTGATCATGATCAGTGGCTTTCTCTTTACCGTCTTATCTTCTGTGACAAAGAGTTGTGAAACAACCGAACCAAGTACTTGCGTGGTATTCCAACTTCTACTTCCGAATAATGAGCATTTGGGTTCAATGTATAAAATAGAAAATTGTTCTCAAGCAATTGCTTGAGGAAAAAGCGCAATCAAAATATTTTAACTTCCAGCGACATTTAACGACAGGACAGAAGTACGAAACGGCTATTGCGTTACTCTCATTTTCTTGGCCTGAATCATGATTTGTATTTTCTTTCTTGGACGCAATTTATCCATCTACACAACATTGACAGCAACAAAGTACCACCCCATTTCTAGATCGCACTGCTTATTTTTTTATTCTCCTAGCAAAGTGATCTAGAAGGAATGTATCAAAACGGTACAGATAAAATATAACATCCCCTGTACAATAACTGTATCATTGATCTTAAAATCACGATTGATAATGGCCATCTTTTTTCTAGTATTGTTTTATTTAAATAGATAAGTTATTACCAAAATTTTGCACCGTGGACTAGTTAATCACCAGACACGAGTTGTTCTATCACACTCATTTTGGAAGACCACACCAATAAAGTTTGAATTTCTCTACACAATCTACCATTGTCACTATGCCACCACCTTAAACTATATCTTCGGGGAATAGCATGATGAAAGTCATCCCAAAATTATTGAGCCTCGATGAAATTGATACTTTCTTTCAAGTAATCGTTATGGCCATTGTGTATTGTCTTAATGGCCACGTGTATTGTACATTTTTTTTATGCACATCAATTATGGCTTACATTATAGTTGTCATTTATTAAGGAAAAGACCGTAATATGTGTGCACTCTTAAAAATGTTGGGCAACATACGGTCCACACAACAATTGGTTAAAACTTTATCCAATTCTGGGTAGTTTTACACCAATACTGTGTAGTTTTCACCCAAAGCACACATTATTGGTGTAAAACTACCCAGAATTGGATAAAGTTTTAACCAATTGTTGTGTGGACCGTATGTTGCCCAACATTTTTAAGAGTGTGTGATCTTCCAAGATGCAGGAAATAGAGCATAGCAAATTTTATGTGAATATTATTGATTTTAGTTAAGAAATTTTCTAACATCAGATCCGAGCCGTAAAACCCCCCTCTCTCAGGAATACGATTCACTGTATTAATTTGTCTTATAAACAGTGACCAGTAAGATTGCATCTTTCTAGTATATACACACATTTGTGTTACGATATTCAGTTACTAAAGTAAAGCTTTGCCGTTTTTAGAACAAACATTACGATGTTACCCAGGGACACACACCCACCCTCCCTCACATGCAATACATGTCTCATATTGTCAACATACCTTGAAGCAAATGCTTTCAGTTTGAAAACCAAGAGCAAAACAACATGATACAGTATCAACATACAGGACGATTTGGATATTCGATGAATGAAAAAAAAAACTAGTGAATAATTCTTGTTCATATTTGTTTATGCTATAGGATTGTTACACTAATGTGTTTATGTCTAAGCAAAATTCATTAAAACGGTATACAGTGCGTTATAACTGAACCATGTAATTATTAATTGATTTATTTATAATTTATCTGTCCACTTCTAATGTCCAATTCGTTTTTTCACTATCTTCGTTTTTTCACTATCACCTTTGGGCAATTTTAGGGTTTAACAATAGATATAGAACCATCTCATTTGATAATGTGACACCTATCACTGTGTGCTATCGGCAACGAGATCATTTATCTGAAAGGATAATTTCATTTCTAAGTTAAAAACAAGATGTGCCGAAGAACTGTCCTCCTTCACTCTTGTCTCTGTCACAAGCATGCCCGACTTTCCATTACCCATTAGTCAGACTACCCCTCTCAATATTTTTACCCTTAGAGATCTTATCGTAAAAATATGAAAAAGCCTGTGTTCTAGATGCTGCAAATTAAGGACTTTTAAAAACACACCAAAATTGTCCACACTCCGAGCTATGTTCAACAAAATATTGTAACTCCTCTAATTAACTTCTCAACAACGACATCAGGTCCCATCATGAACATTTCATAATATGAGATGGGCAACTTGACCGGAATTGATATCGACAGCTTCTGACATTTTGGCACGACTTCTCCAGGAAATGCCTGGCTATCCTTTATCTCATGCGGTAATCTTTTCGTGTCAAAAGTGGCACTGACATACCTCTCTATGCTCTCTTTAACTCTTCAATGAACATGCAAATACGAATTTTCGCAGAGCTTTGCCTTGAGCAAACGTTGGTACCCTCTCAGCAGAGAGAGGAAAAAACCTGGGACCATTCCAGCCTTCTGAAGTTAAGTGGTGACTTTTCTCGAAAGAAGTGACCTTTTATTAAGAGGGTTTGTATACCCACTTGCATGCGTCTAATTGGTTTGATTCATATGCTATACGAAGATGACGACACGACGCCCTTTTTAAACGGGCCACCAAAGTGGTAACAATCCCTACAGAAGAATATACATGTATGTACCAATGGATATCAAAAAAGTTTTCACGAAATCTCTGGAAGTCAAGTGTACAGTTACTGCTATTTGCTTAGACCTATATCAATGTTTTACCATTTCTTGGGGATCGTTTTCAAGAGCTAGGCCTACTTTGAATCATAACCATTTTCGAATTAATACCATCTCCCCCTCAAGAAAAGAAATGTGCTAAATGTAATGTGATTTTAGAGGATGTTGATATTTCTAAGTTTTTTTTTCTCGAGGTATGTTTGACCCAGCCGAATGTGTGAGATGATTATACCCAACATACCACTATTAAACACTCCTGACATGCCCGAAAAAAATAAGCCATTAGGACGAAAGAGATTGCATCAGTATGTTCCGAGTAATGTTTAATCTAGCAAAGTAAACTCTACGTAAACTCGGACCTATAGCCAGTAAATAGGGAAACCACTTTTGCTTAACGAAAGGACCGGGTCGTGAGTGATTGAGGAAGATAGGATAACGCAAACATTTCACGGACGGGCAGAAAGTCGAGTGATCGATAGGGTCTCGCTGTGACCGCCATGTCTGTCCGGGTTTCATCGGCTTGCATGCCTGGCTTGAAGACACCAGGAGATAAATCGACACCCATGTACCACTCCTTTGTTAATGTGATTCTACCATCAAAACCAAACATCCGTGCAAATACTGCCAGTCAACAAGGGAGCACATATGAACGCCAAAGCCATGTAATTGAAGATAATTACCTTGCGCACAATACAGAACACTATCTTAGTAGTTTACTTCATAATTTTATCGACGTTTATCAAAATAAAAAATCCCATGTAAATAACAAAGCCAAAGATACAGTCACAAAAATCACTTTGCTATTCTTTATCCCAAGAAGCTAGCCTTTAAAAATATATATTGAATCAATTTAATTAGAAAAATAAATCATAAGTCGCGAAAAGTCAACATTTTTACTGCAAAAAAACACACACACATTTTGGAACAATCAATATAATTTGTGCTGCTACAAAACTGTAATTAATTATATCATCCAGGAATACTGCACTTAGTGAGAAAATGACTGTTAACAAAAAAAAAACCTGTAACTTATCCTATCAGATTCACAGTCGATATTGTTGCAAAAGTTCTTTCATACAGGATAATACAATTTTAAGTACTGAAAAATTACTCCAGGCCTTTTCCGTACTCTCTGCGAGAAGGTAACAGAACGATTCTGTAGCCTAGTGGAGCGATTCTGGCCAATTATCGATTAATAGATGTAAGACGCGTTCCATCACGTATAGTACACAGCTCCTCGTCATAATATTTAAGGTTACCAAAAATTTTCTGTAGAATCTGATTTTTTGTGCTATTTCCCCTATTTTGAGGGTGCTGAACATGAATCTGCTTGTTGCCAAATTTATAAATGCCGTCTTCGACCGTTGCCATGGCAACGGATTAATTTATCAAATATAACTTGTATTTCCCTGTAAATGGTAGATAAGCATGATATAAATTAGCCAATAGATTGAATTCAATGTTCCAATTAAATACAAATGAAATTCAAAATATTTAAGATCATCAAAATGGTTCCAATTGGCCCGTTGCCATGGTAACGGCTCATTTTTCCTCCAGAAAAGTAAAAATTTTGATTTAAAGTTGTAGAATCTGTTTTTTATTTCATTTTCCCTGCGTTTAGGGTGTTAAACATAGGAGTGGTTTTTACTAAATGTATAAATACACTCTCATTCCATTGCCATGGCAACCAGATAATACCTAATTTGGTAAAAATAGAAATAACATGGTAAAAAAAGACAATGGCGAAAAATACAATAAAAGCGACCTACATGTACATGTAATCTACATGCATTGGGTTTTTCCCACTCATTTACTAAAAAACTACATAAGTGTTATGCATGAGTTCATTGGAATGATAGGAATTGATGTTGCCTTGACAATGCTTGAATTTAAATATAAATATCAATATTGCAAATTGGCCGTTGCCATGGTAACAGCTTATTTTTTCTCAGAAAAGTATACATTTGATAAAATATATTGTAGAATCTGAATTTTCTTTCATTTCCCCTAATTATATGATGCTAGATCTATATGTGCTTGTTGCTAAATGTATAAATACAATCTTAGGTCATTGCCATGGCAACCAAATAACATGGGGGAGATAATGATGGAAAATACCATGAAAATCACAATCTACATGCGTAAGGTTTGAACCATTAAATATTGAACAAAAAATACAGAAAGTAGTCTGCATGAGTTCATTAGAAAGAAAAGAATTGCTGTTGCCTTGGTAACACTTGCATTTAATATAAATATAAATATGAATGTTGCAAACCTCCCATTGCCATGGTAACATCTTATTTTTCTCAGAAAATTACAAAATTGAAAAAAAACAAATTTTCCTTTCATTTCCCCTAATTTTAGGTCGCTCAACATACAGTTGAGGCCGAAAGTTTACATACACCCGTGGAATTCAGTGAAATTTGTTTGTTTGCCAAACATCCTAAAATTTACTATATCTTCAGAAATATAAATACTACCATGACGAATTTGGTGTCAAATGAAAGAGCATATTAAGCTCTTTCACATGATAAGGATGCCGATGGGATTAAAGTAAATATCAGGTGAAATTTTGTTTGAAGAAAAATAGTAATATTCGTATAAAATTTATTCTATTGTTATTATATTTTCAAAAGTCGTTTCATAAAAATATATAAATGTCAAATCTATGATTTATATCACTTTTTCTATCATGATATGTAATCACTGAACAAAAAGTGTGATCTGAAATGTTTGTGTTGACAAGTAACTAGCAAAAAGATGAAATGTTTTTGTCAAGTTTTTATTTTTAAATCGTCTAAAATATGAAGATTTTTTTTGGAAAAATTACACCTAAATATTTCAGCTCCAGATGACAAAGCAATTTGATGAAGGGGCAAGACATACTCATTTGTTTGATATCAAATTTGTCATGAGAGCAAAAAATATTTTATAAGATACAGTAAGTTTAATGATGTTTGGCAATTGTCAACTTTAAAAAAAATTCCTAGGTGTATGTAAACTTCTGTCCTCAACTGTACATATGCTTGTTAATGTAAAAATACTCTCTCGGGCCATTTTCAATTTAGAATTAAATCCAATCCACATACAATGTACTCAAATGAATTATCCAATTACACTCATTTTAATGCTGGACAATTTTTGAAGAAAAATGGTACTTATTCTGCATGAAATCCAGTATTGTAACTCCAAAATGACCGCAGATAGTCATTTTGAGTATAGTGATTTTGGGTGATTTGTGCTTAAAAGTGTAAAATATAATAATAAGGGGGGGGGGGCATACATTTGATGAATGACAATTTTAAATCTGTCAGGAGGCGATGTGGTCTTGACCTCCTAATCTGATATTATTGCCATAACCAAATTGGCAGGTGGTGTCCATTTTGAAAAAGTAAACTTAGAAATATTTTCATAATTTTGGAAATATATGGATCTATATTATGATATTTCAACAAAACATTGGGTAATCATTAAATATAATTAATCATATTGCACAAGTTTCATGTCATATGATCAAGGTCATAGGTATTTTACGATCACCAAAATTTGACCATGTTGTTTTATTATCATTGAATCTCATAAAGTTTCTGAAAAAACAAACCTTTGAGAGTGCGTATATAAATCTATTTCAAGAAAGTTGGACATAAAGGTATTCAACTATCACATCATTGTGCATGAGTTTCAGGTTAAAGTTATGGTCAATGAACTTTGACTGTACTGTGGTATCAACATCAAAAACTTTACTTAGGTTTATTAATTTTCAAGATAATTAGATATCATGTCACTAGGTGAAGGTCAAGGGTCTTTTGAGGTTAAAAAACCCTTATGATTCTATTATTGAATGAATAGGGTTTTCATGAAAGTCCCACATTGAGTCTACATTAAAAATGGAAGAATTTTACCTTTGTTTCCTCAAAAGGTCAGTTATATCTAATAGGTGGCCATGATTATGTCAATTTGCCAAATAAACTTTGGAGTTAAATTATCTTGAACAGCTTTCTATTAAATAAATACATACATTTTAACATTTATAGCACTTCTTCATGTAAACATGCTCAAAGCACTTTCCAATATAATTGTGGGGGGGGGGGCGTCGTTGTCTAGTGGTTAAGACTTTTTCAATCTGAGGGATATTGGTTCGATTCCCAGCCAGGGTGTGTTTCCTTCATTAAGAAATTTATCCATATTGTGCTGCACTCAAGCCAGGTGAGATAAATGGGTACCTGCAGGATATAAGTCCTTAAAAAGCTGTGAGCACCGGATGCGGTAGTCCAGCTTAGCCAGGGTAATATAGGAGCACTATACAAATCCTATATTATTTTATTTATTATTATAAAAATGAATAATTCTACTTTTGAAGTGCTTTCAATACATAAAGTGGGTGTTACAAATAAAATTCATAGGTTTGTAAGCTTTAAAAAAACAATTGTACAGAAGGACATGAACGGATTTTGAATATTGGGACCAGTGAAACTTATGCACTGTTGACCTAAGTTGGGGGATAGAAAAGGGTCTGTCAACAAAAACCCAGCATGAAATGTATTGTGGTGTCAGGTTATCAATGGACAAGTAAACAAAGCAATTTTTTCTATAATTCTGTTTTTGACCAGTAGCAAGTGAATCTCTTTGAACAAAGGAAACACATGATCATACTTTCTGGCCGTTGAAATGGTACCGACTGCTCGATTCTGAATGTGCTGTAGTGACTATTATCTAGGCGGCTGAACACCAGTTCAAAGTGTCCCCAAGTGGTTATAAATACGAAGTAAAAATTAAAGGTCCCAGTACAAAACCCTGAGGAACGCCATATTGCAACCCTTGACCCTTTTTTTCTTAATGGCTACCGACCGAGATTCGTTTTAAAGGCAAGGTCAGTATGTCAAAGGTAGTTCAGATTTTGATTTCTTGACTCTAAAACCCCCAAATAAATATTTTGAACAACTCTCTATCAAAATGGAATCACCCCGTAAAGTTGTCATTTTTCAAAATGACAGGCAGCTGTCAGTTTGATTTTTTCATGGCGATAATCTCTGATTAGGCGGTCAAGTTTAGGTCAGTTAACTGTGTGAACTTAAGATTTTAATTTCCTAACCTCAAAAATCTCCATGTTGCTATTTTAAAAACTCATTAATAGCACAAATGAACCCAAATTCCTTTTTTTTCAAACTGGCCACCAGCAGCCACTCTGGATATTTTAATTATATCATAGTCAATCTCTGTTCAGGAGGTCAAGATCACTTTAACTCAACAAATAGACTTACGATTTTGATTTCCTTTTCCCTATAAAACTCATTCTTTATAATATTTTTATCAGCTTTATAGCAATATCCACCCAAAATTTCTTTTTAAAATGGTTTCCGGCAGCCATTTCAAAGCTTTTATACGAATTTCATGGTCAATTTTTCTTCATACAATTAATTGTCCAGAAACACATTATACATGAATGTGATTGGCAAATTTATTTTATTCCATTAACGTTTAGCTTTAAAATATAGACATTTGTGACCCTTAAATTGGCAGCCACCTTGGAGTTTGAAGTTGGGGTAATTCAATTCAGCAAATAGATGTCACATATCAATCTCTTGAAAACTTTACCCCTAAATCAATATTTCTGTCAGAATATTCTCAAAATGGTCTCTAGCTGAATTCTCCCTAATTTCACAAACCCTTAGAAATATTGGCATACTGGCTATTTTTTGTTTTAATTTATTAGAGCACAAATGGTCAAAAAAAGATCTTTACACTCCACATTCCTCACTTGAACCTAGGAAGTGATTCACTAGGTCCATAGGAGAGCTTGTGCGTCACAGACTGTAGATGGTTGGACCATTGGGTGACCCTTTGATTGTGAGCAGAGCCACCAAGGGATTCAGTCAAGTGAAGGAAGCTACATCTTGTTTTGAATCTCTTTTTGGCAGGTTCATAGTTAAAGGGTGGATGAAGAGGGTGATCTTCTTGCTTGTTTTTTCCACCTTTGCTGGCACCTATCTTCTAATGTGTAAATGGGCAATACCACACAGTAGGTAGAGATCACCTGCTCTTGTTTTGTCGCAGCCAGTAATTGCTCTGCAAGCAGCATTCAGGGCTGTATCAATCATTGCAGCATGTGATGACCGAAAACGGATGGGGACTGCATACTCAGCAGTCTAGTAGCATAGAGCAAGAGCTGTCGCACGGATGGTTTTGGCATCTGTTCCCATTTTATGTTGGCAAGCTCCTTCAGGATGCTGTTCCTTGCTCAAACTTTAGCCTTTGTCTTGGAAACATGGTCTTTGTAGGTAAGGGAAATGTCTAGGGTGACGTCAAGGTAGATTGGCTTACTGGTGTGTTCCAACCATTTTCTATACCATCTGAACCTTAGTTACTGGTCTGCATCTCTGTTTTTTAGGTGAAAAGCACTGAGTTGGGTTTTTTCTGGATTTGCCCAGAGATGATTTGCAGCGTAGTAAGGAGTCAGGCCTACCAGAGCATTGCTGAGTGCTTTTTCATCTCTTCAGAGGACTGTTTCTGTGAAGCAATGCAAATGTCATCAGCGTATAGGTAGCTCTCATTATTTGGTGGATTGGTTGGTCATTTATGTAGATGCTAAAGAGTGGGACGATGATTCTTCCTTGTGGGAGACCTTTTGTGTGTCAGCCTTCTGCTACTGAAACCACTGAGATGCACAAAAACTGCTGATTTGAGAGCATGCTCTGAATCATCTGTGTCAGCTTAAGCCTTCCTTTGTCATCTCAAAGACTTTCCTTGTGAGTATTCGATGATTGTGTCATAAGCTGTAATGAGGTCAACAAAGGCTGCTCCAGTTATCAACCCTTTCTCGAAGCCATCTTCAATGTACTGTGCCAGATTCAGCAGTTGACTAGTACAGGACTTTCCTGGCCTAAATCCTGCCTGTTCTGGAATGAGGAGCTCATTCACCAAGGGAGCAATGTGGTTGAGTAGGAGCCTTTCAAAGATCTTGTATGTGTGACAAAGCAGAGATATGGGCCGGTAGCTCTTTGCATTGGCTGGTTTTCTGCCTGGCTTGAGTAAGGCAACTACCCTTGATTTCCTCAATAAGTTTGGCATTGTGCTTTCACTCAGACAGTAGTTTAGCGTGTCAAGCAGCCGTTGGAGTGCAACAGGTCCAAGATGTTTCATCTGCTCACAGATCGAGGACATCATCCAATCCAGCTGCCTTGCTGATCTTCATTGCTTTGATAGCATTGCACAAGTCGTTCATGCTGAAAGGTCTTGTGAACTCAGATGACTCTTGGCAGGCTGTCCGCACACTTTTAGGTTGGATCTTCGCGGGTAATTATGAGGGTTACCTTGGCTGTTCACTAGAAGCTGGTTGGCCACTTGGGACCTAGATTGGGACTTTGTAGAGTCTTTCCCAAGGATCCGAATCTGCATGGTGTTTCTGCCGGCCCTGAGTATAGCTTGTACGGCATTCTTGTGGGATATTCTTCCTTGATGATTTCTTCAGCAGCTCAAAAAATATGTCGTAATGAGTAGGGAGTGCAGGGAGGTTCTGAAGATATGTATCCAGATCTATGCCAAACTGCTCAGTTTACTTTCTTCAGGTTGAAAGTCTGCAGAAGGGAACTTTGCGAGGAGTGATGTTTACCACGGCATCAGGCCATTTGCATCATTGATATTTATCATATAAAATTAAATTATTTAACCACTATCAAAGCAGCAGCAACAAGAATATCAAGTTTAGCAACCTACGTGTATACTTTGGCGGAAATGAAAGAAAAATCAGACTCTACATATTTTTATTAAAACTTTTCTGGTGTAAAATGAGCCGTTACCATGACAACAGGCAATTTGCAACATTGATATTTATTAATAAAATCAAGCATTCCCAAGGGAACATCAATTTTTATCATTCTAATGAATTCATGCAGAATAATTACGTAATTTTGGTTTTGTTTTTGGTTTTGGTCATGTAGATTAGTTCGTTTTTACTGTACATCCCACCATTACCTTTTGCAACATGTTATTTTTTACCAAATAAGTTGGTATTTGGTTGCCATGGCAATGGTCTGAGATGGTACTTACATATTTACCAACAAGCATATTTATTTTTAGCAACCTAAACTTAGCGGAAATGAACGAAAAAAATGTGACTCTATATGTTTTTATCAAAATTTGTTCTTTTCTGAGAAAAATAAGATGTTACCATGGCAACGGGCCATTTGCAATATTGATATTTATCTTTAAATTCAAGCATTCTCAAGGCAACATCAATTCCTATCATTCCAATAAACTCATGCATAACACTTATGTAGTTTTTATTCTAAATGAGTGGGAAAAACCCAACGCAAGTAGATTACATGTAGGTCGCTTTTATTGTATTTCTCACCATTGTCTTTTTTTACCATGTTATTTCCTTTTTTTACCAAATTAGGTATTATTTGGTTGCCATGGCAATGGAATGAGAGTGTATTTATACATTAAGCAAAAACCACTCCTATGTTTAACACCCTAAACGCAGGGAAAATGAAACAAAAACAGATTCTACAACTTTAAATCACATTTTTTACTTTTCTGGAGGAAAAATGAGCCGTTACCATGACAACGGGCCAATTGGAACCAATTTGATGATCTTAAATATTTTTGAATTTCATTTGTATTTGATTGGAACCCTGAAATCAATCTATTGGCTAATTTATATCATGTTTATCTACCATTTACAGGGGAATACATACAATTTTTGAGAAATTAATCTGTTGCCATGGCAACGGTCGAAGACGGCATTTATAAATTTGGCAACAAGCAGATTCGTATTCAGCACCCTAAAAATAGGGGGATTAGCACAAAAAATCAGATTCTACAGAAAATTTTTGGAATTCTTACTACTTGCCGCCTACTAGTATGCTTTAACCCATTGCTTCACCAATCCGCATGCATCAGCAACTCGCCAACATTTGGTTAAATATTGTCAAATTAAAACCCTGATAGCCGCGCGTGATAGCGTCTTGCAGCCCAAGGCAAGTCGCTTAAAGTCCCCTTTTCTTATTCAATGCTATCATCCGTTTGTGTTTTCACATACTAGGAAGGAAAGATGCGTTGCCAGAGTCCACATGTGATAAAATGTATGCATAAACACTTGCTCGACTAAGACACGGAATAAAAACGACAGGGAAGTTGGAAACGGGAGGCGAAAACGTCACCCCTATTTTAAGTTATTATTGATAGACGATGACGCTCAGAGACAAGCAGTTCATTCTTAGTCACGTGGTCCATGATCGACTCTGACTTTAACTTTTTGATAGTTTCTTTGGGATCTGAAGCTGTTGTTCACCCTCCCAAAACTTGTCTCACTTTCTTATTATGAAAAGGCAACGAAACAATCGCGAACGATTTGAGAGAAATCTCAGGAAACTTGTTAGTTCCTATCGAACCCGTCAGCATCATGAAGGTGGGCATATTACAATTCGAAAATACACATTCTGTCACGAACTCAATTACTCTTAAAACGATTAGACCTTAGTTAAAGGCTTCAATCGTGCTTTCCTTAATATCTAAGAAATAAAGCTATTGGAATATGAAAATAAACCATCTATAGGATATTTCATCCTCTTCTTCTTAATTTCAAAGTAAGGACCAGCTGGAAATTGGGTCAGCGGGATATCAATAAGATCTTGTACGATAGATACAAATTGATTATTAACATATAAATTGCTAATTTATTTTCTTCCAATTTCATCCTTTTTTTCTCAATTTAGATTGTTGCATCTATTGCACACATAATATTGTAAAGTGTTTTACTGGCATAACTTTTTCTTTATAAAAATATAGATATATTAATGTATATCAATTATCATACACCCTGTATATTGCTTGCTATATCTAAAATGCTAATCTTACAATAATGATAACGAATTACAAAAACAAGGAAAAAGATAAATATTTACTCCTGGCCGGAAATTATACCCATATCCGCATTATCCTGCACGCATGTGAAATCGTCGCCTATTTTTTTATTTTTATAAAAAACTGATGCAAGGCATAAACACGGCAGGTTACAAACAATAAGAATGATGCTTTGTTTTGCAACTCATTTTTTAACCTGATCTCATATCATTCAGAGATTTATTGAAAGAAACTGAAATGATAATAAAAACAAAAGAAATGCTAATGATCAATTACTTCAATTCGCAAGTTTGTCGTGTCCTTGAATAACTATTTCCTCTTTTATATTGAAACCTTAAACTGCTCTATCAAAATAAGAATGGAAAATCAAGATGCTGATTTAAATAAAAGTGAAATTTTTCCAAATTTTTAAAGATATGAGAACCCCAGGTTGTTTTGAACATACACACACACACTATATATAGTGAAACAAATAAGACTATCTATTAAACTCTCAATCTCGTTTGTTTCACTGTTCATTATTTACAAGAGAGTTGCCACAAGTTGTTTGTATTTATCTAATTTCTCTCAATATATATACACACACACCCATCCCCCTCACACACACACACACACATTTTAAATGGATTTTCTTTTTAAAAAATGCGAGAGAAGTAACGTTTGTTGTATCAGAACATTAATCTTTAACGGAGGATTGCTAAATGTTTCAAGCTTATCAGATTAGAAATAACTTTCATTGATGGAAAATTCAAATCCTCTTGCTTCCTCCATAGATTATAAACAGGCAGATTCTAATCAGATCACACAAATCTACCTAAATACCATCCATATTTGGCATTAATACCACACGCCTAAAATGAGTCACATTTACATCTTCAATACCATAAGAGCAAATGCATAATTATTCAATTTCCGACATTCTTTTTTAAGAAAAAGCTTGCAATGAAAGGAGTTGTGTGACGGGGTGGAATTTTAGGGAGCGAAAAATTAGGTGGCTTGGCGGAGACACCGCAAAATCTGATCTTGTTCTTTCCAGACGATCTCCAAGATTGTCTGATATATGAGATATCCAAACCCACGTTTGAATTTGAATTAGGCTTGCAGTACATTAACCCGAAATACAAGGTTGAGGGAAAATGCACAAATGGAATATATTATACAATGTATATGATGCCTATTCCATGGATGCACCACCGAAGACATTATCGAGATGTTCTGATGTGATATTTTTTTTGTATAGCAACATAAACCTAAACCTATAAACAAGAAATGTAAGATATATTACGTCGTTCTTGTTTAAACGAGGCATAATCTATTCTGCATTGGTTGTTGGTCAATAAAGGCACAAGCGTTGGTACAAAGTGGATCGTAATGAATGCCCCCAAGAAAATCTGAAGTGATTTTTATAGATATCATTTTATAAGATTGCATTAGTTTAATTTCGATGACGCAATTGACAATTGAAAAACAAGCATACTGGAATGCATTATAGGGTTACGTCATAAGTTGATTTCCAGCAAGCGGGGGGGGGGGGGGTGTTACAAAGAGGCATCATCGCGAATTGATGACGCACCACTAGGAGCAACATAATGAGAAATGGAAAGGAAACTGTAAACGTATAACAAACGAAACACGACACAAAATATGAATTCCCCCAAAAATAAAAAGGCGTGATTTTTCACCATAGAAGTTCTAAGCCAAACTATTTTGCCAAAGTGTTTATACTATTTTTATTGACTAACATTTGAGTGTTAATTCCTGAAGAATGCATTAGCTAAAATGTATTGATAGTAGAATTGTCATTAATGACATAAGAGTAAATTTCTGTGTTTTTTATCGAATATAACTTATGTTCAATTGCTGTATCGTCAGTCATCGCTAAACATATTTCACCCGCCCTGACACGTGTCCATGGCTACAATTTAGTGGGGAGTTATTTAAATTACATTTTAAAACAATGAAAAGACAATTAGTTACCAAGAGTTGTACGTTTTAATTTGAACATAAGGGGTAATTTCCTATCACGTTGAGTGAGCACTCAATTCATTCACATTATTCTTGTCTGACCTAATTGACTTTTTTTTTACACAAAGGAATACATTTCGACCGACATGACCGATATATTTCTACAAAAAAATGTTGCAAATTAAAGACATACCCGTCCAATCAGGGCTGACACGCTCTGGACGAGGCGTGGTTATGACGGGATGGGTGCATGCATTTTGATGGTAACTTGGAATGAGACGAAACAAACAAAACATTGCCGTGAAAAGAAAATCTATTAACAACAGCGCGATGAGGCATCCAAAATTCAGGGGCTGAACATTATTTTGGAGATTAGCGAGTGAGCAAAGAGGGTGAGGCAAAACAAAATTATTATTTGATAAGATTATGAATTTTTATAATAGCTTTTTGGGTGTTAGAAATAAAATCGACCAGATATGAAATAAAATTCCATCAGAATTATGATAATACAGATCTAAGAAATACAATATAATGAATAAACGATTAACTTAAGACATTCGTTTAGCTTCTAAATTGTTTTATTGCGCAGAATGTATTCCAGAGCAAATCTTAGCAGACTGGAACAAGTTAAAGAATAGACCAGCAAAAATACATCCATATATAAATATTAACCTAATAATGACTCAAATTACCATTTCACAGTCTTCGTTACAACTAGAATTAAAGTCTGTAAAAGCAAAAAAATAAATAAATAATAAATGAATGAATAAAAATACGGTGTTTGAATAATTAAAAACGCGAACGCAAAACTCAGTAATGAAACCATTGCTGGAAGGCGTCTATGGAGACGTTGCTAAGATACAACTTTCACATTTTTATATAAAAGATTAACAATATGACACTTTATCGCCCTTTGACATATCATTCATTCCTTTCTTATGTTGTTTTTGACATTGGGAAGCCTTTCTCTCTTTCGGTTCAATTTCTGCATTTGTGATGTTCTATCCGCAGCCGGGAAGTCACTTTGGGAAATGAGGAAAAGTGATACGTAGGATCTGTCCCCAAATGAGCCTGAAATGGACTATTGATTGACAGATATACTTACACGTACTCACCAAAAGCAGCTAAGATCAGAAGATTGGGTGTTTGGGGATCCCCCTACCTCCTTATTTCATATTAAAATGGACTGAGCATGGTACACTGGAATATCACTTCAACATGAAAAGTTGGATGTCTCAGAAAGACTAGTGAAATATCACTGTAAAATCTATATCTTATTTATTATTAGTACCGTTAGTTGGAGAGAATGTGCATGTTTTCTCTGTTCTGTGAGCCTGTGTCTGTTGGCAGAAATGGGAATATGGGTGTGTTTTCTCATTCCACCCTTTTCTCTATCTCTGTCTCTGTCTCTCTCTCTCTCCTGTTCCCTCCGTTCTATTCCACTATAATTTGCCTATCAGATTGTGTGATTTATACTTTTTATTTACTCTTTATATTTCCCGCTTATTTTAGTCTGATAAATTCAAATATTATGTGTATTTTCTCTATAGATTGGCGTTTCCACATGAAATTCTTTGGCATGGTGTAATTCTTGTAATAAGACTTTAAAAATCGAGCGTCTTAAAATAGTACATGTTTATACAAGAATACACCCATCCGCTGCGCACGCACACACACCCACATCCAGCCTCTTTTTTAACACCCACACTCACATCTTCACATGCAATTTGGTTATTACGCACTATTTCTTTCTCTCCCTCTTTTTCTGACAATACTCTCACCCACCTCCAACACACTTAGAGACTGCACAATTTAACTCACAAGGTTCATCATTTACCTGAATACATACATGTTTACTTGAAAGCTGTAAGATATAATACTTGTCTTAAGATCTACAAATAATATTGTGAAGAATGAATGAAGCGCCACCAGATTAATTTCGCCAAAAAACTCCCTCTATTAGAGCTGTTGTCAACGATCTACTTCGGTTTAAAATGAATTATCTACAAAACGCGGTAAAGGTGTCTTTTAGGTATCTCGCCTAGAAAGCATTTGATTCTTATCATACCATTAGTGGAAGTCATCTGTCATGCCAAAATGGGCGCTCTTCGCGTTATTCATTTACAGCGTAAACTGAAGTTAAGTATCTGCCTATGGGTCAGGGCATATATCTGCAAGCGTATTCTTTATTTCCCCCTCCCTCTCTCATTCTCTATCTGCAGCAGTACAATTTCATCATATTTCGGCTTGTATTTCATATTTCTGCTATAATACTCAGTCCAAACTAGTGGGGAGGAATTATTTCTCTTTTTTAAGTTTAGTTGAGATGCTAAGGCCCTCTACTTTTTTGTATAGCAATGGCTCCTTTATCCGTTATCCGGCGATCCGGTTTAATTTAGACACTAAGCATTTCAAGACAATTCATTTGGTATTCCCTGATGAGGTCTCTTGCTCTGCATGAGGTTAAAACTGTAAGTTATTTGGATGCTTACCTACGAGCTTTCATGCTTTCTATTTAGCCAGAAAAAAAAAACAGTCTGCTGAAAAAATTTATATTAGTATTTTACTATTAATTTTGTGTAACTTATATTTTCTATTGCCAAATTTTGTTTTTGGTTCTTTGCCTTCAACCTCGGAAACTCAAATACACGAAAATATTTATAATTAACAAACAAACTAATTGAAAACTGATCAAAATTAGTAAGGACCTGTCAAAACAGTGTAATGATCCATCTTTACTAACCTATACTCGGCAAAACATTCATTGTCACTGGAAAAGTGATTGTAATCTATTTGGAATATTGTTTGTGTTTACAAAGCTTAGCAGTGAATTTTTTTGTCCTAGTTTTCCCATGGGTTCTTGTTCGATACAATACAATCGATGTCTATTGCGTGATTGTCCTATTGGCAAATAGGACGCTTTTGAAAACTTGGTGCAGTTCCTCTGAAATATATAGACCTATATGTACAAGGTGAATATTGATTGTGGTGGAGGGGTAAACTATCCAATTTACTTAAAACGTATGCTATTACAAAATTCATTGATTATCGCTTCAGCCACTTTTATCACATTCGCTTATTTGCCGATAGACTCACTTTGAATGCATACTGTTGAAGGGGTGTATCCGCATCAAATGACCCGTCATGATTTCCTGGTGAGAGACATCTTTACCCGAAGTGCAACTCTCGTCTTGATTCTATCATGAAACGTTTTTTTTCAATGGATTGGAATGTAGATTCGTGTATTTACGTGATCTTGATCGGGAATTCTCGCTTGCATGGCACACAACGTAATCAAGAATACAGTAAAGGCGTTGAAAATCCTCTTAAAATGACAACGGACAGCTGGGAGGTCTTTGTCGAAAATTAGTGAACCGGAACAGCGGTTTCGTTTTGAGTTTCGGAGCTGACGAAAGTTGCGAATATGCCGTTTTTCAAGAGTCCAGAACGAAACTGCTGTTTTGATTCATCGATTTTCGACAAAGATTTCTTGGTTGTCCAATATCACGAAGATCATTTTGAAAATACATTTTCTGTGTTCTTGAATCCGTTTGTCGCCGTGGAAGCAAAAACTGCATCATGCTATAGTCAGAACGGCAAAACCGACCCCCAGAACAATAAAATCATAATGTTAGTTCCAATTAAATACCATCGATCGGTTTAGAATAGGATTGACCACGTTGACTGTAGCATAAGCCGTGGTCGAGTGGTCTTAGGCGCGGCGCTTGATTGCAGATCAGGGGTTCGATTCCCGGCTCGGCACTTGTGCCTTTGAGCAAGGCATTTTATCCACATTTCTGTTTTATCGTACATTCAATAAATGAAAAGTGCATATGCGTTATGAATACCAATGTGCGGACCTGCTTTTTTTGATATACAAAATAAGCAATACTTAATGAACGTCTTATAGTACGGATATTGATGAATCTAATTTTATAATGTACCTAGTTTATAGTGTGAAAACTCCGAAATAATTTGATTGAACTGAATATTTATTAATAAATCTTTTAACGGCTATGTTCATATAATAGTTATATTTAAAAATGTAACGTCTTTGTCGTCATGAATAAATCATAATTGACGGCTCATTGGATTACTGAAAATGAGTTTCGTGCGTGCATTGATCATGTTGATTCGAAAGAAACCTTATTATGTGATGTATTCGAGATATTGTGTAAAGTTGAATGTATCACGTTCTGTGGGTTCGTTGCTGTTGTCCGTATCAGCTCTTTGAAACAACCACGCTTTCTCTGAATGAAGTTGACGTTGTTTTTTTAGCGATAAACTATTCTGCTTTTTGCTCTATAAAAGAGGATGAACACGTAGCCTACTCATTTCAAACCAGCGGGAACTCGGTACACCGGAAAACGTCTTGTTCAAATTATGGCTGAACGTATTGCAGAGTCACGTGATCGTCCTAGAGCTCTGGCGCTTCTAACCCGAGGCATGACAAGATAGGTCGTCTGCTCTGGCCGTGTGGAAATCGATAACCCGTATAGATTAGGCGAAATGACTAGCGCGAATTGAACGAGAATCGATTACGTCATTTGGCGTTAAGCCAATCAGGATTGATTGAAAGAAATGTGACGAGTCAAATTCCTTCAATTGCCCTTGTAAAGTGGAGGTGGTGTTTAGCCTGGGGGTGCGGATGTATAATGGGATGTTATTTGAAATTACTATAGAACAAGGATGTGGTCTGTTCCATAAATTCTTCATTGCTAGTCTTTTCATTTCCCTTCGTTTACCGTCATGGTCACCAGTTCCTAGTTTTCATTTACCAATATCACAGAATAGGGGTATTTTTTAATTTTGAAGTGCCATCCCATGGTCTTCGCCACAGGTGCGTTTAGCAAGAATTGGACAACGATATTGATATCGACTTGGTGTAATGGGCCATGGTCTAATATTTCATTTTTCCGTGCGATTCTTGTCTTGTTGTAATTGCATTGTTCTATTTGTACTTTTGCTCAATGAAATAAGCGTGTAATTCAGCCATCAGTTCCCGAGATGTATTATTCAGCGACATTGTCTCTACTGTAATCATCCATGCGTCATGTAAATACAGACTTCTTACCCTAGCAATTTTACTGTTCTTGTTTTCCTCACGTTTTTAGACGAAAGAATTCTTTGTTTCGTTTTCACCTTTTCCTTTATGTCAAGTGTGAGATGATATGCTGTTTATTCAAGTTTGTCTCTTATAATAGCGTTGATCCAAGGCCCACGAGCCGAATTCTTTGTGCCAATACTGTTAGACGAAAATTTCGTCTACCTAAGTTAGTTTATAAATAAACAAACTAAAAGTCAACTGTCAATGATGAACAGTTTTATGTTACACTTCAATCTGTGTCTACTTTTCCAGTACTGACGATATATCTGTTTAACCCGATTGTTGCTCAGGATAATTCGTGAATGGCTTTGTTGAATGATTTCAAAATCTGACACCCTTGGTTTTCATCTATGTTTCCTATGATGTTGTTACGTTTAAACTATTTTAATAATATTTATTTAATATCAATCATGTCAATAGAACGTTTATTGTATTGGGACGCTAAGAAAAATACATACGAGTCACATACAAAACAATCATGTTTTGATCACTATTTTTGTAAGAGCGATAGGAATGGTTTAAAGATGAATAAAAAGGAAGGTTTACCTTTTTCATGTATTTTGTTCCGAAGAGGCTCATTAATATTACTAGCACGCACTATGATGATAACTAGTACAGTGAATTATTTATTCTGACACATATTCTTTGGAGTTTTCAACGTGGAAGCAACATCTTATTTTTATTCTAGGCAATAGGTTTGACGGTGAATATGGCTGTATAATATTGCTTTCGTTATATAGCAAAGTGTGATAGGGTAAAACAAATCACACGTTACTGCCATTAATCAATCACAGCTCACAATTGATTATCATAAAACTCTCTTGTAAAATTGTACAAGAAACTGTAAATATACAAATTATTGTTCTGATTGTAAATGGAAACTTATGGTTTTCTCCAATAACCATTTAGGGTGGAATGAGGAAATAAAAATAACATTGTCTTTGTCATTAGGATGTACGAGAGAGTTTTATAACAGAATGTTTTACCATGAAGCTCTCCATATCGTCATATATCTTATTTCTTTGAACTAAAATTTTTAGCTGCATCTTTAGTGTTGTGAGCTCACGGGAATAAACACAATCCGTATATTATTCGCGATAAAAACAAAACACTTTTCTTACTTTCTTTCCTCTTCAACAGTAATGATTATATGGATCATAATTGGAGGTCCATATAGATAATTTACCTGTAATATTGACCTTACTGCTATCTCCGTTCAGACAATTATTTGTTGGGATGGTATTGGAAGGACGTAGATTATTTACATATAACATCGACCTCTTAATCAAGACGATTAATACCGGAGAGGATCAGTTTTCCCTCCAATTAATCTCGTCACAGGGTCGTCCCTGAGACTATTTAATGATTGAGCTATAACTTTCTATTGTATATCAGAGTGAGGTTCATAAACTTGGTATTAAGCCGCCAGTCTTGGATAAATTCTTCTTCATCTTCCCCTTGAGGTAGAACGTTTAGGTGACTCCCAATGGGAGGATCTATTTCACTCGCTTCGGAGATCCCTCAATTTATCCAAGTGGGTAATTTGCAATACATAAATACCTCCCTACGATGCCTGTTCGTTCATTGCGAAATAACTTTTTTTTTTCAAACCTTAGCGGATGCAGCTTGCCTTCTAGCTTTCTTTAAAACACAATGACATGACTTTGCAAAGATATTTCACTTTCTTCATTGTTCCCCCCCCCCCACACGGCATTAAAATCTGATGACTTTTATTCTTTAGCTTTAAGGTTCCATAAATCTGTCGCTATCTGTCTATGAGGCTAGATTAAATTATGTTCCCTTCAAAAATGAATGGAATCATTTTTATATTTCTTATCATGCTATAGCAGTTACCTACTTACATTTAAAGCAGTAAATTAATGAATATGTTGGTAATAGGTTAATTAAGATCTCGTGATGAATGTCGTATACGCTGCGAAAGAATTCAGAGTGGCATGCCCATGCGCAGAAACTTCTACTAAAACAATGTTTATGAGCGCAATGGACAGAATACTTTATGAGGTGAAAGATGAATAGATCCATTCAACGAGGCGTAGCCGAGTTGAATGGATCATTATTTCATCTTTCACCGAATGAAGTATTCTGTCCATTGCACGAATGAAGGAACATTCATTATTTGGATTATATATATGACACTTAGAACTACATTATTTTCATATGAAAATTATCAATTTCGATGCAATGTATGATCATGCAGTGCGAGCTCGGTCTGTTGATTGTCGCGTATGTCGCGTAAACTGCGCGCGTGCAATGGCCAAAATCGTATTGTTCCAAAATTGTATGATGAACGGATCCTAAATTGCACGGTCGATGACGTCATTGTAAAATGGTCCGAATGATCGATATCAAACAACCAATCAAATTCCAAGGATCTATGTAGGTGTCATGTAATACAATTTTTAAGTCAGAATAGATTCATTGAAAAAAATCCACCCGTGTAGCGTTTCATTAACATTTTTATCCGACAAGTTGTCAGGTCTGACAACTTTCCCTGTTACCATGGTAACTGTCGGATAAATCAGTACTTGTCGAATAAAACATCTAACAACTCCTTTTATGAAACGCTCCCATTTTATCCGACAGTTACCATAGTGACATTGCATCTCAACCAATTAAAATCAAGATCTGGCAACTTGTCGGACAAAAACGTTGATGAAACGCTCTCCTGGGGAGTGTTTCATCAACATTTTGATCCGACAAGTTGTCAGATCTGACATCTTTCTCTGATTTTGATTGGCTAAGAGGTACTGTTACTATGGTAACTGTCGGATAAAACGTCCGACAAGTCCTTTCATGAAACGCCCCCCTGGTCTCCAAAATGTGGCGATCAAATGTTCTAATTGTTTTAGGATAACATATATCTTTTATTGATCCATATGAGGGAAATAAATCAAATAGTATTTGCGATTAGTTCGAAATAGATAAATTGATTCGTTGACATCGGAGAGCGCGGGTTGAAATGAAATTAAAGGAGGGGTAAATTTTCTGTGATGCATAACCGCAAAGAGACGAGTTTCTGAGAAGAGACCTGCTGAATATGCTTTGGTCATGACAATACATCTGCTTTACTTCATTAGAGAATTAGAGAAGATCGATATCAATTATCATGTCAACTGATAAGCTGTATTCTATTATCTCATCAGCTTGTAATTCAGGCACAAAAAAAATTAACTAAACATAATAAACGGGACTTGCTCGTCAAAGTCGACTTAGCTTTTTAAACAGACAAAACGAAACTTAAAAAAAGAGAATGATTGAAAAAGAAATAGTTCATCGGACTCGGATAGTGCGGATGGAGAGGTGCCATGAATATTGCATGAACCAGGACAATACTCGTTGCTTATTTATTCATGTTAAAAAGATGAAAGCTGACGTAAAGTCCTTGGGGAACCCTTTCAAGCGATTTAAATAGAATAGACACTTTAGATATGATTTTAACTCCCTGACATCGCTATTACAAAAGCTTTCTGCTTTCTATGAAGTGTCAATAGTGATTAAGCTTCCACTTTTTAAAATACGAATTTGAAAGGGTAGTGATTATTTTGAATTTATTTAAAGGATAATATAATCTTTTTAGAAGATCTTTTCAAACTATATAATGTATGGCAGTGAGACAGAACTTCGCGATTGTCCATACTTCGCGGACGGTCATTATCTAAAAAACTATTCAATATCTTTAAAATCTTACATCATCAACATGAAAGCGATCAAAAATTACCCTTAATATAGCGTAAGTTTCTTTAGAATGAGTTCATAATTATTGAAAAAAATGACAAAAGATCGACAATTTTGTCACCGTTAGCGCCCGTTCCCAAAAAATATGAACTTCTCAGCAAACATCACGATATCATCATTTTGGAAGCAGATATTATATAAAAAAAAAACAATTCTATAACATTTTGCCGTCCCTCTGATATGAATATCTCGTCTTTTGAGCTTGAGTTTTTGTTTAAATCTCCATAAAACTTTGGTCCGCGAAGTTATATCATCCGGGTTAGCTCACACTTTTCCAGAACGGATTTCCAGCACATGCACAGCGAGCGCACATTCGTCGATCGCAATAGGATTTTGAGTTCGCGACCTACATTTTCGTTAATAATTTTATTCAGTAGTTTACGATCTTGCAGTTAATTTGGTAGCTATTATAAGTATTCGAATTGGTTTTTGTTTAAAATGTGAATATTTTGTGAACCAATTTTAGCTTAATGAATATTTTTGAAATGTCCGCGAAGTTTGGACACCCCATTATACACCTTTCTTTTTTATTAAAGAGACATACATCGTAAATGAAAAGAAAGATAAAATGTCAGAATCAGCACACATGGGATAGAGCAAATAGGCCTATTCAGTCATCGGCTAAAACTATATAAATGCAATTAAGTTTTAAATGTGAATGGCGCTAAAATTGTTTTCGAATGGGCCCAATCATGAACTGAATACTAAAGATTTCTATTAAATATGGTGTTAATCTATTAACATTTCAATTTCGGAATAATTCAGATGGTTAATCAATAATTTCATGCCCTAATGAAATGTTCTTGTTCTTCATCATATGCGTATTAGGTATGCATATTTGATTTGCCGTATATATATACATACAGTTTCAAACTACTTTTGAGTAAGCTATATGTTGCAAAAATATCTTTATAGGAAGAAAAAGAATTCACGGCGATAAGTTTCAATTTGAAGTCATTGTTTACATTCACCTCTTACAGACATTGATCTCAGTTGAATGTTTTACTCCCGGATTTCTATTTAATCAGTTTCCTTCGATATAAGGATATCTACAGAGGAATTAATGACGATAAAGAGAGACAGAAAAAAATCACCTTAATTATCAATCTACTTTCTTTTCCTCGTTTATTTCTTTTCTATACAGGACGAGATGCTATGCAGACGAAACACAGACTGGAATCGGTTCGGTTTGGTTCAAGGTACGGGAGAGCATGGCAACCACCAAGCACACTGGACGATGTTTACGGCGCTGACAAATACGACGACGAAACTTTTCAATTCAGAAACCTACCCCTCATAGAGCAACTCATCGCGCAACTTGAAAAGGCAGAAGAAAATGGGGGTTATTAATGGATGAAAACACTGCACTGGGACAATAGTTATTCAACATAAATAATTTTTTAATGAAAAAAGCCTGCAAACTATCAAAATATTGTCAGATTGAATATAAATCATCTTTTTGAATTACTGGATTCTAAACGGGATCATGGCCAATGATGTCGACGAGACTGTAACCATAAGTCAAAGTACTTTCACGTTGGGATCACATAGAGGTTTATATTTTTTGGTATGTGTGTCCACATTAAATTTATTCATGATTCATGTGTGTCATGATTTATTCGTCTTTTGGGATCAGGAATATACTGCTCCAAGAATGATTTCGGCGCAGAGATTTTCTGAGCGTCATGGTTTATTTCAACCCTACTGCCCTATAGTGTCCGAAGGATAAGTAAGGGGGCATTTTACATTTTATTTTGTCACTCACCTTGAGAATCTCAATTGAGGGATATTGTAGATATCTGATGTTACACTTAGCTCTGGTTCATTTCAAAATGTTTTCGAAATAATTATACTCAAGCGTTATCTTATTTCATTATTTTTTATCAGTACTGAAAAACCTGACATTTGTTCAAAATTATATATCTCTATCATAGCACTCGAATTTCAGGACCTCTCAATCATGTTATTACGTTATAATTTTCTCACTGTGTTACAGTTTGTTAGACTATTGTAGTCAGTATCTTTTGAACAATCACGCTTTCCTGAAAATATTTTCTATCATACGTTTTATTGATGTAGCGATTGAAGATATAATATGTAGTGAATGAGTGGATAAATTGTAATATAACATTCTTCTTGATACATTTTTAAGTCTCGTATCAATGTCTTATTTCTTTGGATAAAACAATCCAATTCAACGATGATGTTAGGTAATAAATGTCGATATCCATGTAAATACTGTTTACAATGATTTAGATGAAATGCAATTGTAGATACTATATTCTTCGGTTTTTCTGCAATCTTACAATTCGCTGGATGCGCTTTTCTCACGAAGTTATTAGGTTGAATTGGGAAGAATCCAAACAGATTATAAATTCATATCGTATCATTTTTTAATGAAATGACAAAGTCAATTGCCTGTTATAACTTCTGTTGCCATGCAGTTAATATTAGGTAGCAAAGCATGTTTACTATGCCATTCGAACATGTCGAACGTTAGGACAAAACAAAACTTCTTAAATAAGATAACATCATTTTTAATAGTATACAATCTGACAGACAGTGAACTAGTTTCATGAGAATTCTACTTCAGTTTTATATTTGTCAGTGTATGATGATAACTAATTTTAATTGTAGAATTGAAAGGATACAATGATTTTTAGAAGCAATTGGGAAAAAATAAGCAATTAGTGTAAAAAATAATGATTTCTGTCATATCATGATTTGTTTTTCTTTGTAAACGTTATTGATATCATTACAGCAAGGTTTGAAGATTTTCAAAAATTTAAGCACTATGCATATTCAATATCTCATTATATTCATAAACCTTCATAGTGTTCACAATTGGGTATCATTACCTTTATAGCAGTTTTATTTTTAAATCTTTTGTTCGTTATTGTCGTTAAGTTAGGGTTTTTTTCATTGTGGTCACTATAGTTTTCATGTTTGTGAAATTAATAAAATATACTTCAATACAACGAAAATTAAACAAGATGCTCAAGTATGATTATTGATGTATGTCTTATTGACGATGGTTTAACCTACATTAAACTTTATCTGGGAAAAAAACAAGCAAGATTAAAAAGACACGTAACAACTCTGGATTAAGCAGGTTTATTCCCCTTAAAATGGTTAATCTAGTAATGTTATCAAGGGATAACGACAGACGACTGAATTACGAGCAGAGCATTACTGACAGGTAATAAGAGACATAGCTTAAAAGTTCGGCAGCCAAAAATGAATTCTAAGATATTGATAACAGGTAGGGTACTTTAGAAGTTGGGCAGCCATAGTCATATTTAAATCCAAAGCAGGTGTTATTGCTGTGCTCTGACAATTTCAGCTGCAGGGCGAGGATTATGTCGTATCAATCTTCCACTCCAAATTTTATCCGAAAAATATATACGAGAATCATTATAACCTGTTTTCCAAGTTCTTTGCCCAACTACAAGGTGTCTCAAAAGGGAAACTTGCATTTTCCGGAAAATATCAATATAAAGTAATACATTCCAAGATATTCAAAACTTTCTTTTTGTGTGTATTATATATATATATATATATATATATATATAAGCGCACACGCGGCAAGAATGCATATAACATTTATGCTGATTGAATGCCTTCCATACGGATATACTGCATAGGTTCTGTGAGCGGAGATCGAACCCCAAACTATCACGTGTCTAGTAGTGACCACTCAGCCATGAAATCTCCATAGCCTAGATGGCGAACGATCTATCTGTCATTAACACCCCAACCTTCAAAATGAATAGTTCCGCTAGCTTTGGCGGTTAAGAACTTATTTTGGACAGCTAGAGTGTGAAAAATAAGAATAGAACAGAAGCAGCGTATTATACTTACTCTTTGATTTGTGATTATCTTTTGACCTTTTAAAGATCAATTATTGGTTTTAAACTACAATTGTATTTCATGTAGGAATATGAAAATAATTTCTGTATTATGCCCTTAATTTCTTTCGTTAGGCACGAGTCATTTATATGCACCTCGGTCGACAACATTAAGTTCTAAAAGCGTTAACCAGGCTTATTTCTTCTTCTTATTATTCCCTCGTCACCACAGAAGTCTTGTCCAAGGAAGGGTACAAAGACTGGCTTTGGTGAATATGGTACATACATCTTTAAACAAGAATATGTTTGGATATTTTCTGAAATTTATTGATACATACTGTATGTATGAAACTTTTCAACAGAATTGAATGGATGTATAGAATGTCATGCGTGCGTGTTGTAAACAGCTAATGGTTTATTCAACTGTTTACCAACATTTCAAATATGAGTCCATATTTGGTTTCGTTTTGGGTTCATATTTCTCGAAATAGCATTTTCTGCATGTTCACGGATATCAAAGACATAACAGACTGGGACGCCTATTATTGATTTACACTTTCTTTTGAACATATGGTTTATAGCTTTATTGAATAAAAATGTCTCTTACTGTCTCCATCAAAACCTGTGATTTTCATTTTGGTATATTTTACTCACTGGAGGAGCATTATTGAACTTAAAGCTCATATTATAAAAAAATACCGAAGGAGTGAGCTAAAAACGTTGATTACTGTGACTATTTATGTCTCAAAAAAATATCAGGGCAGAATTTTATTTAATAACAGATTTTTATTACATTTATTCGGATAAGGAATCATAATAATGGGACATGATTGCTGAACAATTAAGTTTTTTAAAAAATGAAGTTTAGATTAAGTTGCACCGTAGGATATTCGGCGTCATGATTTGATTATTTTGTATGACGAATTGTCATCCACCTATTTCTCCTGTGTAAATCTGCAGGGTATTTTTTGCGGTCTTTTCATTCCGCCATGCACACAGAAATCTGGAATGAACGCGCAAAATTAATTTAATGAATGGCAATGGAATGAATTTGGAGGTAAACAAAATGAATTACTAAAGTCAAAGCTTAGCATCCTCAAAATGAGATCCAATAAATACTGGAAAAAGGATTTCAATCCAACCCTTGATCCATGATATTATGAGTCAGAGTTTGTTCCAAATCGGTCCCATACGTCACAAATTGCGCAGATGTGCAATTACGAACCATAAAGAAATTTCAAACGAGTTAAAATTATTGTTGTTTACATATTTGATTCCCCCTATAATTTTGATACAACCCTTATTGTTCATTCATGGGCAACCGTATTTTTTTCATTTCGATTCATTTCATTCCCCACCCAAGTTGTAACTAATAATTCCAGGATAATGCTACAAAAGGCGTTAATCCTTCAAAGAGAAACATTACAATAATAAATTCAAACGTTACACTCCAGCGAGATTCATTTTGCATTCCTTTATTGTTTTGATGTTGATCATGATCATTTATATATTTGTTTGTTTTCTTTATCTTATACTGCAGGGTAGGCCTGTTCAGTTATGCAAAACTGATTTCCAAAGGCGCCTTCATGATACCAATACTGATGAATGATGATGATGATTATGATAATAATAATGATAATAATGATAATAATAATATTGCGATAACTTCTTATGTAGCGCTTATCACGTTATTTGTGTCCCACCAGCTTAAAACCGACAATAAGTCTCCGAAAAAGTTTTTTGATATTGACAAGTTTTTCAACAAGCGCTCTTTAGATATATAGATAGGCCTATTTTCATATTGTGCATTATTAAGACACACAAAATGAAAAAGAAGGAAATAAATGACGAAAGTGGTATTGCCTTTAAATTAGCAAGTGATCAAGCTTAAAATTGGCAAGTATTAGAGGACATCTAGTATGAACATATCAATAAGTCACTTGCTTCTTTTATGAATCTGGAGGGGAAAGTGTCTTCATATCTACTAAAGATTATTTATCTTATTTTAGCTTATTGATTATTACTAAAGTTGAGTTTAATTCTAGCGGATACAACTTTATTTGCCGCTCATATTATTCTGAATTCGTTGAAAGTAATTTATTATTCCATGATAAAAATGGAAATGGTACAGTAATAATCCTAAACAATTATTATTTTATTGTTATTGTGATCCTCTTCCTCCTCCTCCTTCTTTTTCTTCTTCTTCTTTTTTTTTCTTCTTCTTCTCCTTCTTCTTCTTGTTCTTCTTCTTCTACTTCTACTAATACTACTACTGCTACTATTTCTTTTTTACCTTTTCTTTTTGTTAATATTATCATTAATATCATCATTATTAATGTGATGATTAATGTTATTATTATCATGATTATTATTATCTATATAATTATGATGATAATTGTTGCTAATCGTTTCGTTATTTATAATCAAATATATAATTATCTTATGATCATTGCCATTGTTAATATCATGTCAGTCATCGTTAGTTTGATTCATTCCCTTAAACCTCCAACAATAAGAATGTTTCGAATATACGAATGTGATTTTTATCTTTGAGCGATTCCGTCATGATAGAGTAACCATGTAAATACATTTGGGATGTCGCCGATTTCTATGTTAAAAAGTCATTTTCTAGGATGGCGTGGAACTTTGGTGAAAATTAGGGGGGTGAGACGAAAGAGGTGGGGATGAACATTCCTCCAAAATTATAATTAGATGGTATTTTTCACTTTTTTAACGCAATTAATTTAAAAAAAAGTTATGACAGCATAATTCATAATATAGAACCTCCTAATAAGCAAAAGAACTATAGTCGTTCCCTCGTTTCTAAGCGACCCCATCTTTTAAATCATAATTATGACTCGTGATAGTTATATATGTATTTCGAATAAAAAAAAGGATACCAAAGCGCCCATGAAAACCCACCTAACATTTCGTTTGCTTGATTACATGCTACCAATATGACAAGGTTGACATGGACATCTTTTAGATAATTCTAATTAATTCGGTACGAAATTGCATCCTTTCTACTCCTCAAACAAGACATAAAACGTCTAACATGACACATTTACTCGTCAATGTTCTCTCGGATCTAATTTTGACACCTCTGAACTGGGATCGATTTGTAATTTGATTGAAAAGGGAGATGTGTAAATCATAATTGTTGTAAGTGACGGTAGAAAGGAGGAAGAAGTAGAAAACGGGTGATTTCTCTTCGAAACCTTATCAGGGTACCTTAATAGGGTAGCAGTGTGAAGTAGAATGCCGTCACTGCGATGTTCCCGACTCTTTAGGCAGGAGGAATGACCGTGGGCTACAAACAATCGAAAGACTCCACTACCAACCATCATTCCCCCTCTTCGTCATCCAGCCCGGCGACCGCCTGACAAATTCGAAACCGTGAGCATGTCATTTTACCACCATCGCAAAAAGGCAAGAGCTGCTAGGAATCACGACATGACGGCGGGGCTGGTGTCGGATTTACATCCGTGCTTCATTCTGGCTGAGTGGAGTGCGTGATCCTGCATAACATCGTGGATCGATCACCTCCTCGTGCGATCGATTTGTTGACGTAGTCTCTTCCGTGTTAAAGCATTAAATTTACTTTGTTCCATTCTATCCTCTTAACTGATTCTTCTCCCTATCTTCTTTCTTTCTATCTCTTCCATTCTCCTTTATCTGTCATCCCATACCTCTCTTTGTAGCACATACTATTTAGTTCCCTATATCTTTTCCACTGTCATCATTCACTCTTTGTGTTCCACTATTAGCTCGTATGATACCACAACGCCGTGTCTCTTTGAAATACTAAATTCTGTATTTTATACATCTCTCAGAATATTTCTGAGGTCACGTTTTTTTTTCCTCATCAGAAAGAAAGGTATCATAAGATGAAATATAAAAAAAAAAATAATGGATTCATTTACAGGTATTATGTAATTGCATGATGTGATATTTAGAAGTTTTCATTATTATTGAAGCATTGCTTGCAATACGGGGCTATTGTGAATTATAGATGGTGTGATGCACATTTCGATATACAATATTCAAAGTATGATTCATTACAATTATAGGCCTACCTCATTAGTTGATATGCATAAATTTAAAAAGAGAATGAATCAAAATGTCCAAAACACTAGTAATTATCAATTTTAGCATGCAGGTAACGGCGATAACAATGCCTTCTGAAATATATGGGATGCTATATACAAGTTGCATAAATTTTGTCAATTTTGTTTCATTGATACCAGGATGGTTGTATTAAGAAACCCACGTGTCTGACTGAATAAATGTTTGGATTCCATTAATACCCATTGGGTCGATTCAGCCGATTTATTCAGCACTGTTGCTATTTCGAAACAACAAAAATGCAATGCATGTAGAGAACAAACCGATCCTCACAATGCGGAATGTCACAATTTGCGTGTAGAAAGAAACAAGTTTACACTGATTTTATACCAAATAAAGATATGTTAAGATAAAATTATGATTTGTCTATACATGAGCAATATATACGGAACCCATCATAATTTGAAACTATATTACAGGACCCATGGGTATCCAATATAACAATAATTTCAAGATTAATGTAATTTCCCTCTCATCACCTGGAGTCTAAAACACACACGACCATGACATACAGGTAAAGGTATATAGGGATTTGTAATTTGCTAACAATCAATTTATCTATTGTAAACCCTCTCTCGAGAAAAATCCGCCAAGATGTAGCTAGATTGATGATTTGTTGTATGAAATACATATCTACATTTATTGCCATTTTCTCCAGCATGTCCAGTCATAATTTCTTCGTTACATCATGGAAGAATGAATAAAAAATAAATGTGTAATGCAGTACAACTTAAGTGTGTGATTATATAAGATTAAACGATGAATGATGTTTAACTATGCATGTCGATTTATCAGTTGTCACTTCAAAGTTTTCCTCGAAACAAAGTCCTTTGCAAGCGCTACTTATAAAAGGCCTATACTTTTCTTTAAAATAATAATCTGAATACAATCAGTATTGTATTCTTCACTGTGCTTGGTATTTTTAAGTTAAGTATAAAAAAGAACCACAAGTTATTTTGAGATATAACATCGCTTATAATTGATCAAGATTGAGAATACTTTGGAACAAGCGTTATGCACTCATAATAATAGCGTATCTTTGCGAATTGATGTGGTGTATTTACTCACACAAATTACAAAATATTATGTAAATGTAGATGTTAACATACAATTTGCTGAAAAAACATTCTATTGACAAATTTCACTAAACTTCATGGATTTTACAAAGCCACAATTAAATCCAGGTTTACACCAAAAACTAATTTTTCCCGAATAAATTCGGACCGATTCTGCCCGAATTATGGCCCGATTTCAATGGATTCGGTGGATCGGAACGTATTCATCTCCGATTCTGGGAGCTCCCCCAATCAGAGATGAGTAGGTCCGGAACAGGTCCCGAATCAGAACAGAATCGCCAAAAATATTATTGACCCGAATCAATATTGGCCATCCCGAATAAATCCGTATGCCCACACGAATAGTGGAAAAAATCGAGCCAAATGTGGCCAGAATCGAACCGATTGATCCGATTATAACCGAATGACGACCCGAATGTCGAACAGAAACGAAACGAATAGTTGTCCGTTTTCAGTCAAAATGTGATAAAGAGTCACATAGGAGATTGAAGGGGGTCAACGATAGACAAATATTAATGTTTGTTCTTATTTCAAGATTTATTTGGTAAATCCCCCGGAAGTACATGCCACTACGCAAATTATTTACTAGATTGCATGAATAAGCCTATATATCAAATATGAAATAAAATATGATGTGGAGGATGAAACGTTGAAATAAAATTAGGCTACATAGTCAATCACTTAATTTCTAAGACAAACGCCCTTATTGCTCTTTAGAAAAATAAAACACCGCTGAAAAGTACGCTACATATTAAAGGAATCTAAATTTTAGCAAACAGATCAATGGTTAAAAATGAATGGCGACTGCAGTGCGATTCTGTAAGATTGACCTGTTAGACATGTTAGATGATACTCGATTGTATTTCACATAGGCCTATTGAACCACTCTAAAAGATTTTAAAGAGCTTTGATAACACTTAATGATTCACCAAAACACAATCTATCAAATTATCACTTAGGCACTGGCGTACAGATGGGGGCCTCTTTCACGACCCCCCAAAAAAGAGAAAAGGGATGAAAATGAAAGAGAGAATGGTGAAATATATCATTTTCTGAATATTATGTCAAACTCTATAAAAAAATTGTATTTTTGTAATAACTAGCACATCAATGATGTGGAGCTCATCCGGCATCTTGCAACGAAATGTAACACAATTTTAATTTCAGCCCAGTTGACACTGTAGTGAATTATTTTCGTGACATCAATTGAGGATATAGAATTGAAATTGATGAAGAAATGACATAGAAGCATTAAGCATAAACAATTTTCTAGTCAAAATTTATAAACTCTGTGTAGAACCTTGGTGAACCTCATGTAGCTCTCAGATGGAACAAAAATAATCAAAATCAATCAAAATTCTGTGTTGGAATTTTGTAGCACCACCTACAGCAATCATATAAAGCAAACAAAATTGAAATTGATTAACAAATGAAGGAGAAAAAACATTTATTTGTGATTTATGAATAAATTTTGCATAAATTAGCATAAATAATTTTCTGGACAAAATTTCAAAATTTTGTGTACAAGTTTGGTTAACCTCATGCAGCTCTACCAGATGGAAGAAAAAAAAACTAATTCGTTCAACAAATAAAGAAAAGAAGCATTTTATGTGAATTTTTAAAAATACACATAAATTAGCATAATTAATGAGTTTCAACATTTTGTGGAGAAGTTTTGAATCCCCCACCTAATGCTATCATATAAAGCAAACAAAATTGAAATCAGACTTGAAATGATGAAGAAGAAGCATTTTGAAATTCAGTCAACAAATAAAGAAGAGGCATTTTCTGTGATTTATGAATTTTGCATAAATTAGCATAAATAATTTTCTACTCCAAATTTCAAAATTCTGTGTAGAAGTTCGGTGAACCTCATCAAGCTCTACCAGATGGAAGCAAAAAATTCAAAATCGGTCAACAAATAAAGAAGAAGAAGCATTTTTTGTGAATTTTGAAAAATGCGCATAAATTTAATTGCGCATATTTAATTAGTCTCAAAATTCTGTGTAAAAGTTTTGAATCCCCTACCTAGTGCTATCATATAAAGCAAACAGAATTGAAATCGGACTTGAAATGGCGAAGAAGAAGCATTTTGAAATTGTGGACGGACGACAGACGACGGACGCCACGCCACGGCATAAGCTTATTTGGCCCTTCGGGCCGGTTGAAAATTTTTGCTCGCTCGCAACTTTTTAATAGTTTTACGCGATTTAACCATATCGAGTGCTTCGAGGCCCCTCAAAATGTGCGCGACTGTACTTAGGTCCTTTTTTAATCTAATTTTTACACCAAATTTTAATCGATGAGTGTTGAAACATTCCAGTGAAATTATTTTATCGACCTCAATCTGTTGTAATGAATTGTAAGAATATGTAAAATGACAGGGAAGGTGGAAATAGTAATGCAATTATTAACCATCTTAACATTATGAACGCTTTTTGTCAACCAAAGCAAACACGTAAAGTTGAAATGCTTAATCAGAAAGACACACATAAATATAAACATTTTGTAAATGTTACAATGTTCGTAACATAAATAATTTCTGAAATATAAGTTGTTACCATTTACAATTAAATAGAACATTGGTTTTTCTATTTAATTTTTTAAGGATCTTTTCTGTGAATTATATGCTTAAAAGAAATAGGTTATTTCAATGCAATTTTTTACATCTGTTGAATAGATTTTGTTCATGTACCAGCTCTTGAGTTGTTTTATCAAATTACTTTCAGCTTATTTTCTAAGTGCAGTATAGAATTACAAAAAAAAGATTATCCACAATTACAATATTACTTTATCCAGATAAATCCAGGAATTACTCTGAATCTAGGATAGATTTATGGGGGGCAAGAACATCCAAACAAAATATAAGGAATTCGGAAAAGAAAAATCTTTATTTCTGACTGGGGTTTCCCCTGAACGGTATAAGGATTTAAGTAGTATATCACTGATCTTAATGCAATGAATGAATATGAAATTTAAACCTACGCACGCATGGTATGTACAATGGGAGCGTAGGGTCGTAAAAGGCCAACGGGATTTAGAAAGATTAAACAGTGTGCATCTTTGAGAGAGAGACGAAATTAACTGCTAGTTAAACTGTATGCTTGTGTCAGTTCTGCTAATGTAATTGTGCGTGTATGCATATATGTCGCCCTATAGATTAGTCAAATGACCACCTGTGTGACTGTTCTTGGTGTGGCACGTGTGCGTGAGAGGGTGGGTGATGCGTGCGTCTGAGAGAAATTTACTGAGAGCATGCGTGTGTATTAGTTACCCGATAACAAGTTATGCAGTTGTGTCCGTCTGTCTGTAGTTTTCTTCTGTGTGGTTTAGACATGACCAGCAGGGTCACTGGTATAGGAAGACGTAATCAAAACGACATCCTACTTTATGCCTTGATTGGAATGCGCTTATGAATTTTGTGTTGTATGTTTGTATGTATATTCGTGAGAGGGAGTGCTTGTTATGACTACTGTTGTGTAAACTGTCTTACATTTACCCATCAACAAGGGACGTCGCCGGTCAAGATAACCATGTCAATCAATTCCTCATCTCATTTTAATCCGTTCTCCCACTCAAGTTTTGTGTAGAGGTAGGAAGCGTAACCAGTTAGCGCACCATCCTTTCGCTTTGTCCGAAAATGAGCCTGGTTAATAGATTAGAATGAAATGTTGAGTGAAGGAGACCGTAGACACACGTCCCCACTTAGATGAATAATGATATTATGAGTCCCCAAATGCGCACTTACAAGTGCGTTTAGGTGTGTTTTAATAAGTCAACACAATTTGGATGATGCTTCATGGGGTATTATAATTTATCGCAAAGATAATACAATTGAAAATCATACTTCATCTGTAGTTGGCATTTTAGTGATCATTCACTCTCCAACATGTTCAAACTAGTCATAATAGAGACGAGAAAACAGTTTGGTAAATGTTTTCTTCGCGCTACTGCTTCAATATTCGATAATACACCATTTATTTCAAGAAATAACTTTACAAACCAACATACCATAATTTCCAAACATATAAATAACACTATATGATAGATATCTAAAAAAAAGGGTAAAATCTTCTTGAAAATTAAAATGATAACAGGACGGATCGATAAAAATGTAGGAACAATAGAGAAATTGAATGATTCAACGTATGCTTATGATTGTTCACTAAAACGAATTCGATAAAACAGAGGGAATATTGAGGTGGAATAAAATCATGAAGTACATTATTTGAATAAAATACATGTTACCATTATGCACGGGCAGTGGGCAAACTTCTCCCATTTGTTGATGTTTAAAATCCAAAAATTTCTTTCTCAGACACATCCCCCTCGCAACTGACGCCAATGAGGATCTTAGCTATGCAAAAAAAAAATTGTTTCTACCATACATGCACACACACCTTCTTTATAGATAGTTTCGTCAAGAGTCTAAAAGGAAGCATGCTGTTACATAAACAAAGAAACTATGTATGCTCACCATACTCTCAATCACATCTATTTATTATATAAGGGACAAATCTAGAATTAGATTTAGCATTATATAGAAATACAATTCAGAATGTGTCTTATTGAAGGAAGATATGTTCATAATTATATTTGTTTCTGAGAATAATATTGACGTCAATGTCTAGACTGCTTATACATTTTCTAACATTGTTTTGCTTCATACTCAGACATTTGTATTAAAATGTTCATCTCCTAAAGGTACATTTTCCGATCATTCATTTGTTTGTTTGTCCAAAATAAGAAATGATAAAATCAGAAATGCAAGAAATACATATTGCACTAAAAAAATTACATTATACAGCTAAAGTGTTACCTAGTCACATTTAACTAACAATTTTATTTTCGCAAGAATTTTCACAAATTCACTCAAATAATTCTGCTAATATTCCAGTCCAATTTCGTTTTTTTTTAAACAAAAGATATTATTATTTGCATTCATACATAAAACACATATATTCAAAACTTTTACTCCTTCACATCATAAATTAATTAATTCAGATTTTGTGTTAAATGCTTTGTGATTAGCATACTCTAAAACAAAAATGATTTTGATATATATATTTCAAATGTACATCTTTATTATCAGTATTTACTGATAATGTAAATGAGTATGTACATTATAATCTTATATATACATTATTTCATTGTCAAATATATTATCAATGAAATAAAATTAATGCAAACTCTCCAAAATATCAGTCTCCTGTCACACATTAATTATGAAATTATCTGTGGATAAAAATGAAAATGCTTAAAACATACGAGCGTTTCGATCGTTCCACTCGTGATATAGTATAACATAATATAATAGTAATTCGTGTAAAATTCCTTATCATTTTACAGGGAGGATATTCGAAATCATGAAAGTGAAGTTCATTATCGAGTTTTCATGTATATCAAGGAGAAATAGGCAGGGGAGGGGTAATGTCCATACATCATTTCACCCCCCCCCCCAAAAAAAAAAAAAAAAAAAATCCATAGAATAGACCAGTTCGTAGTTACATTAGAGACAATTTTGGTCAAATGACCTTTCATTTATTTCATTATGATAGGCAGATTTCAAAGCAGGATATAACATAAGCATGCCTTACATAGCAGGATGAAGAAATTGAATTATACCAGGTGACTAGAATAGCACACCATTGAAGACTCTATGAAGGTATTTGTTGCATTTCTACTTTGAATGCATATTATAGCATGTTGTACAATGTACTTGGCAAACTGCAGTGAAATACCAGTCGTGGACGCATTTTTGTCCTTTGTGGATGCAAATGAAAAACACAATTGAAAAGAATATATGAATAGTCAAGACACCAAAGTTGGTGCTTATCTCATTAAATTTTAAACCACCATGCCACTTTAGTACAAATGACCTTTCTCTGATCATGCACAGAATCTTCTGATCATGCGCAGAATGGAACTACGAACTGGCTTACAGACATGTGTTTCCAAAAGGGTGACTGACATTTGGGTTTATATAAACGTTGGAAACCATTATCATGATGAGGGGGGTGAATATTTCAAACATAGCAAGAATGCCGCTATGACTATTATTCAAATAAATCGCTGCAGATGGAATTACGGGGTAAGGTCAAGTCACTTTTAACATAATGGTGGGTCAACGTTCTCAAAACGATGGAACTAGGCACCTTTCGCAATCCTCTACAACGCGAGATTAGAGTCGGGTAACTCAAAAGTTAACGATTAATCATAGACTCGATTTTCAGATTGATTGTACATTATAGTCAACGTAGAAAACTGTTCTACAATCATTGCTAAGCTTTGTGTTACAGGCCCTATAGATCTTGCTTTTCGTGTGCAAAGCTCTTTCATACGATACCAGCATGGAGCTCTATGATACCCGCATGCCCCCGAGCATGCCATGCCATGCCATTTGCCTGCCTGAGCTCGGGGCGGGACTGTACCTGTATCATGGCTATGACTCCAGCTGGCTGGAGACATGCGAAATGTAGATTATGACATGGATAAGAAAGTGGTTTTTCAGACAAATCGAGTACATATTGAGTAAGGAAAAAACTTACCGAATTAATGCTTAGATATATATCATTACAGTCCATCGAATCGATATTGCATTTAATGTGCATTATTGGTGGATCACTGGCAATTGATTCCATGAGTCAGATCACCTCTCCAGCCGGAACCATTTTCGCATGCGTTGACATGTACACAGCATGCAATAGGCCATAAACCGTCTGAAAAACGTCTAAATTTGCGGGGTTTTCTTCATTTGCCTGCTCCTTATACACAAACAATATGCCTCTAGCACACAATGTAATGGGCAGTATGTGTTATTTTCCACAGAAATGGGGGATTTCCCGGGGGTACACTTCCGTTGATGAGTGGATACCAGGCGCGACCATGGGGTTTTGAAAAGCACCCTAAACAAGGGAAGTAAGTCTTTTCCAGATTATGAAAATGCATCTCTTAAGTATTTGGGTTGTGACACCCTACAAGTATTGGAAATATATCCCGTTTTTCAGTATTTTAATCATCGTTTTTGACACCCTTATAACGCTACATATATAGGCCTATACGTAACGTACTTACCCACTCTCTCTTTTTACGTATGGTCGCGCCTGGTATCCACTATTCAATGGGAGTGGGCCCCCCGGGCGGCTTCTCGAGCTCTGGGAGGAACCAAAAGTGGATTTGGAAAGTCGTCCTAAATCGGATAAATCGCTGTTACCATAGTAGCAACCAGAATTTTGCACACGAAACGCATATTGAATGTTTCCGTCGCAGATGCGAAACGAAAAAAAAATCTCATGTCACACAATTTGCATTGCATGACAGAATTTTACGACCAAGATGACGGTCCCAAAAAGTCTCTTCCAAAATCAACTACCGTCGTAAATAAGCGTGCGCGTCCTCAAACGAAAGGTCGGGACTATAGAACTGGACACGGCTGTTTGATATTTGCTATCTAGCTGCATCCAAACACGTTATACCAACTTAAGGCCAACATTACAGAGATACATGTATATATGGCTTCATGGTACAAACTAAAAATGCAACGTAAAACAACAGAACAAAATAAGAAAGACTAGATTCTAAGTTAATGACAACTAAAAGCTTGAGGTTGGTTCATAATAATTACTGCATGTTTACTTCATATAAAATGAAATGCAAACAGAATAAACAATTAGGCCTAAACTCAGTATTGTTTGGCTTAACATAATGGCACAAAATTGCATTTTCAATAAACGTTTCTGTTTCTTTTTATATATGAAGAGTTCAGTTGCAAAAGCGGTTAGGTCCACTTTGGACCATTCCGAGAAAAAACATGTTTTTTATTCTCACTTATTGCAATATTCTTATGAGAAACTAAATTGTCATGATGTACTACCCTATCATGTGAACATAAAATTGGGTATAAAAGAAATCTACCTGCCTTCAATTTTTTTCTATATATTAAAAAAAAAATCATTGTGGACCTAACCCCTTTTGCAAGTAAACTGAAATGAATCCAATCTCTTTTGATAAAAAAAGTGATCTTTCTTTGCCACTTTCATTTACGTTTTCATTTGAATTTCAAATTGTCTTTGGTATCATCAGAGTGACTAAAAATTTAGAGGTTTAGAGACAGAAAAAAATAAAATTTATGAAAAATTGACCTAATCCGTTTTAACAAATGAGTTCTTCAGAAGAGTTTGGTTGCAAAAGGGATTGGGTCCACTACAAGAAAATCATTTTTTTTCATTCTCCCACATTGCAATATTCTTATGCGAAACTGAATATTCATGATACCCTACCATGAGAACATAAAATTGGGTATAAGAGAAATGTACCTGTCTTCATATTTTTTAAGATATTCTTTTCTAAAAAAATTCTGTGTGGACCTTACCCCTTTTGCAACTAAACTGTAATGGGCCTAACGGTAACCCCTTTTGAAAAAAAAGTGATTTTTCTTTGCCATTTTAGTTCACTTTTTAATAGGAATTTCAACTTTTCTTTGGTATCATCTTATAGAGCTACTAAAAATCTATAAATTGAGACATAAAAATCAACTTTGATGAAAAATGGACCTAACCCTTTTTGCAAGTGAGCTCTTCATATTATTATTATTTACGAATTGTTTCATACGCTTTGCATTTACACACTTTAAAGTAGGGTTTGATGGTGAATCTTCAAATAATCAACCTGCGGAATAAAAAGAATTATTCCCCCCTATTCAACAATTTAATTACGTCTAATTAAGCATCCCAGGTCAGCGGTTTGCCAAGTCTTTCGATCTCGTCCAGCATAAAATCAATGTCGGATTTGGTTGATGCTGTGTTGTTCACGATCATTCTGAAGAAATTGACCTTACTGCCAAGAGGCTGGTAGCCCACCATTACCGTACCTTTATTCATCATCATTGCTTTGATCTCGGGAGCAACCTTTCAAATAGAAAACAAATGTTTGAATACTTATGAAACAAAATAAAAACAAATATCTCAATGCTTAAGATCTTGTTGAAGGATGAATAATTGAAATGAAGGATTAATAGATTTCGATTGAGTTTTAAAAGAAAATTAATTTTATTTCATGAAATACTAGAATAACCTTTGAAGGATTCACTAGAACGATACCTGCTTGTTCATAAACATGTAGGTCTGCTTATTGGAATTATAATCAATTGTTTAAAATAGTTTCGAGCATGACCTATACTATAGTATAGAAGTTGATTTTATTTAAATACAGAAAGGAAAGATGAAGAAGGAGAGAGAAGATTTTACAGGTCAAAAGCAATAAAAGTTAGTATGATTATAAGCATACGGCTAACATCTCCCATTATTGTATGCATATAATGTACCCCACCTCACAATAAATATACATAATAGTAAATACATGTATGTTTTCACGCAATATTCATGTCTAATTAAAGGGAAATAAAGGAAGAATGAAAAAAATGAAAAGGCTAAGGGAAAAGCTGGAACGGAAATTGCATGAAAAGGAAGAGGAAAAAGAGCAAGTGATGAAAATGACCGGGCAGTAGAGGATGAAAAACGATAAGAAATCAAAGAAGAAAGCGCCAATGAGCAATGAATATTTCGGGCTTGCCGGGACTTCACCCCTGGATCCCACCGGAAGAGCACTAAGAGGAACCATGTCCCTGGGAAGCGGGGGTGCTTCAGCACACCCAATATTTTCCTTCGGGATGCTGCTTGTATTATTCTCCAAAGGCAGCATTCTCTGGAAGGTGTGGCAGCATGAAGAAATGTAACAAAATTGACCTACATTTTGTACAAAACCCCCTTTTTGTCAAATTTCTCGGTCCAAATGACCTTTATTTTGTAGTCAATCTCCCCCTTTTTGGTTGCTTTTCAAATTTGCATCAGCACTCCCAGTCTCCTGAGAACCCATGTACTCCACCCACTATTGACTTCACTGATATTTCGCACTCATTTCTTGCGGGGATCTGTCCTTGCAACGCTCGACCCAATCATTTCAAAGATCATTTTCAAAGATTTATACGCATTTTTATAAAGTCTGTTAAAAAAGTCAAATTTTGCTTGCTACATTTCATACAAAACGGTCACATTCTCAAAAGGATAGGACTTCGAGAGCTGCCGGAGGTTCCGCCTGGATCCCCTGAAAGAGCACTGCCTATGTCGCCGGCCGGCCAAGGGCAACGCACAATTTACACTCGCGGGACTCAAAGTTTTAAGGTCTCTAGAACAATTTAGGCCTACAAATCTCATTACACTGGCTAAGTCTCTAAAGCATCTGTAAGTAACCTGCAAAGGGCTCTCTGAGGAGGCCCTATGTGGCCTCTATCTGCATTAAGATTTACGCTATAGCAATCTGTTGTATAAAATCCTATACCCGTTGGAAGTTTGGTTAATAATCGTGGCCATTTCTTGAAATGGCTGAATCTCTAGACCCCCCCCCCCCCAAAAAAAAAAAAAAAAAAAAAAAAAAAAACACTCTTCTTGGAGGCCAGTAGGCCACCCGCACAGGGCTTTGTGTTAACGTGCGTCTGATTTTGTGCAACGCGCACAATCATAAAAAATTCCCGTTCACGCCATACTTACCGCGTTTTCACTTAGCCCCAGTTCGCGGATCAGCTCGCTAGTCAGCCTCGGCTCGTGGGGTCTTGTCCTCGTGTTCACATTAAGGTCGCACGGGCCTAATCACAACTGGCAGGCCATAGATATTCATTCGAGCCAACCCATTGCTCAATTTTTAAATTTGATATTGCTGATTGACAAAAATGAATGAATATGACTGACAATCTAACACTGATTCTAGGGAGGGTACCTACTGAACTTACTTTTTCCAAATTGGAAAGATATATCACCACTATGGAACTATTTTTTTACTGGCGGAAGAATTAGGGTCATTTTACTCTCTCAAGTGATGAATTTGGTCCCGGCAGGTGTAGTCTTCATAAATGCTGATTTATTTTTAAAATGAGCCGGTCGAGGTACCCTTTTCTGGTCAGATATGGAATGTCAGACATTTATCCTATCCACTGGTAGTAAACATTCAACCCTCGAATTTCCTCCTTATTTTTTATGAATTTTTTTAAAGTGCCACTTTAACACACGAGTCTATGGGAAATGAATTAGGCCTGTGAGCCCTTTAGCCCCAGCGCGCGGAGCAGACCCGCCTCGCGGGTCTGCTCTGCCAATTATCCACAATCCTCCGCGATAAATATGTAAACAAACCAAAGTCTGGCGCGCGCTTTCCTTGAAAATTAACCACGACTGCAAACTGCATAAAATCAAGTGTACTCTGGACGGATTGCGTCCGTAGAAAAACAAAACTCGAACAAACCGCGCGAGATTCAACGGAAGTCCGCGATCAATTGTCGGGTTAGATTCGGCTTTCTGTCCACACTGCAAAAAATAGCCGTGTTTCCCCCAGCTAGCGGGTTTGATCCTACCTTTTTGCTGGGGCAGAAAAGGCGAGACAGACTCGCCTCGATCGCGGGGCTGATATATTTCCGTTCACATTGGGGAAAAAAGGCGAGTTAGACTCGCGAGCTGGGGCTAAGAACGCGGTAACTGACAATGAAGTTTTCTGCCCCCCCCCCCGACAACTAGCGCCTGGAACGACCTAAGTCAGGTTGACTGGTCCACCATGCCTACTTTTAATTTATATCCCAAACTTTGATAACCATCGAATAATCACCTTGTGAAGTTTGAGCTGCTTTTCTTGGCAGTTTTCCATTTCACGTAGACTAGGTGGGTAATACCAAAAGCATACATTGGTTAGCTCCGGCTATGAATAAACGACAAGATATAGATTGATTATTGTCTTGAGTCTAATCAATGTACATATTCCCCATCTTTTGTGACTGATGCATATCTAGAGCCTTGGTATAGATGACACTGATTACGGATCAGTAATATATACATTTATGATGGTTTCATTTGCTTTAATTGTTTATATCATGAAAATGCAAGACGTGTGGTCAAGGTATCTACAAACTTTTGTGCAAGACGACCCGATAGTCAGGATAGTACAAAAGCATTATACATTGATTGAACTTCACAACTTCGCAACTGGCTAAGATGGTTCAGGCTCCACAAGCCAAACCGAAAATAACGTAAAATCGGTGATTTCCGATCTCATAACGCGCAGTTAGCCATGTCCACGTCTTACATTGCAATTATAAAGATAATATTTATAGTATGTTATCGGGTTACAGCTGAATCCTTGTTGAATTGTCATCACCCCGTAGGGTTTGACCCCAAAACTGTTCTTACCTTGTCGTATACTAACTCGAATCCTTCCTTCGCCTTTATCTTGTCTACGAGATATCTATGGAAATCGATGAGAAAAAAAAGTGGCACATTTTGGTCCACTGTTCCATTGTGAAGGATAGAGGGATTAAATAACCAGAATTTGAAAGGAATCAATTAAACAGACTAGTATTAAGATTGAATTAATCTAATGAATCAAGCGTTTTATGGTCTTGGGGGGAAATGAAATCTCGCCAAGTAGCACTGAACGCCATGATTTTATCAAGATCAAAATAAAATTTATAGTTAGGATCAGACTCTTAAAATATAAATAATCATGAGTGAATGAAATGCAATAGTTTACATAACAATATTTCTCAATTTATGATTATTATTATTTATATCCCTCTTATGAATATTCATGAGTAGGCCTATTCTAGATAAACGAGTGGTCTGGCAATGATAATAATGAGTATTCTAGATAAACGATTCGTCTGGAAAAAATAACTATTTTCCCTCGGGGCTTCGCCCCTCGGGAAAAATAGTAATTGCCAGACCAACCTCCGATAGATAATACCCACTATGCTTTCTTAAAGCCTGGTATAATTTATTGTAATTGAGTTAACGTCGCATTATCTAAGAATACGGCAAGTTTTCTGGAAAAGGTATACGTGATGCAAAGACTTTCCATTCTTTTAAAAGAAAAAAAAATGTATATAGGTTATTGTGTAGGAATTTGAAAAATATATGAAGATTTTTTTAGTGTTGAAGTGAACAAGTTCCTTAAAGCTCTTCCTCCCCTATTCAACACACTACACTCTAAAAAAGGTTTACACAATATTGGGTTAATTGGGAACATGCATGCTGGTTGGGTAAAAAGATACCCAATATTTGGTAAATTTTACGCAATGTTGTGTTGAAATAGCCCAATATGGGGTGAAAAAATACACAGCAAACACGCATGTTCCCTTTTTACTCAATATTGGGTAGAATTTTACTCAGTGTTTTTAGAGTGTAAGAAATAGGGGTTAAAATTTGAATCCTAAGGGTTGGTACAATAGCAGCATTCCAAAGGGGGTAAGTAATGCAATTTTGCTCATTTGTGCACCTTTAAGGGTATATTAAACACTCTATACAGGGTACAGAAATGAACCATGTAATAAAGGCTCAAATTTGAACCTTTTTAATGTCAAGTATTATGCACCTTAAAGGTTCTAATTTGCACCTTTGCACCGGGGATTAAACGAGCATTTCTCGGTGCAAATAAAAATAGAAAGGTGCATTTTTCAAACCTTTTTCCACTTAGAGTGTAAGATTACACCCCGAAAGGTTGGTACAAAATAAAATGTTCAGTTCATTTAGGGTTCCAAAATATCTTAGTGTGAAGTAAGTGAAGAGACTCTCAGTAAATGTTCTTACGTTGCTACCAAAGCATCGTAATTAGGTTTAACTTCCCTTGTTACCAAATAATTTTTGTATGTTTACTGGTGTCTTAATTACTTCTAAGCTGGATAAAAAAAATCAATTTCATACGTTAGATTACATCATATGCCATCATATTAAATTGACAGTAATCGAACTATGTTTTTTTGTAATTATATTGGAACATCCCACTGTTTAATTTCAGGTAAATCTTTTCTCCATTTGCTAACCTACTTACTGGGCTAATTCGAAGAGTTTGTTGATTTGAACCTCGTAACCCCTTGTTCCCTGTAACAAGAAAACAAGATAAGACAGTTAATGTGGAAAACATATTTAAACTTCATAACTAATATCGACTTCCAAACTATAATGTGGAAAAAGGCATCAAATATGAAAGAAACACTGCAATAAAGCAGTATCAAAATATTAATTTAGTCGATACTTATATTAATGTAAAACCCTGATCAAAGATTGGTGAATAATATGAATTGTACGCTGATTGGGGATTTATCAAATTATCGTCAAAAACCTGTGTCTGAAACATGAACAGCAGCACCTGTTACTAATTTAAGGAGAGTTTGACACCGTCTTCATTACAAAGCTAAAAACTAGTTTACTTGAAACCGATTTAGGAACCAGTTTTGTTTTTTCGAAGAAAAAAATTATTATTCATTGGCTTTTGCGTAATTAAAACGGAAATTGCTTTAATATAAGGCATATTATGAACGGGAATTCACCGAAAAGGTTAGAATGGTATAATAGGGGATTCGTATGCATTTCGGTGTTGACTGGCATTGGCGTCAGATGAGGGGGACAGGGGAAAAAGACCCCCCCCCCCCAAAAAAAAAAAAAGGGGTTAGGGACACAATAGGCCATGTACTCCCTTGATGAATTTTTAGTAATAGTCATTAAAATATTTCTTTTGCGTGTCACTATTTCAAAAAAAATTGCTCGTGCATCGCCATCTCATTAAATAATTTAGTAAGGTAAGCATTCCTTTTATGATTACAAATTAATGCCTAAAATACCCAGTTCCTACCTCTTTCTAGGCCAAAAAATCCTCTCCATGATTCTTTAACATATCTTTTATTAGCATATCTCAGGGACGCTGAGGAGGTTTGTATTGACCCTCTATGGCCTTTAGCATGTCTCAGAGACGCTGAGGTTTTTACTGACCTCTCTATAGTCTCTAACATGTCTCAGAGACGCTGTGGAGGTTTGTATTGACCCTCTATGGTCTCCAGCATGTATCAGACACTGAGGAGGTTTGTATTGACACCTCTATGGTCTAGCATGTCTAAGAGAAGTTGTTGATGTTTTGGCACCTCCATTGTCTCTACTCTCTAGCATGTCTCAGAAACGCCGATGAGATTTGTATTGACCCTCTATGGTCTCTAGCATGTATCAGAGACGCTAAGGAGGTTTGTATTGACACCTCTATGGTCTCTAGCATGTCTAGGAGAAGTTGTTGATGTTTTTATTGACACCTCCATGGTCTGTATGTACTCTCTTGCATGTCTCAGAGACGCCGATGGGGTTTGTATTACCCCCCCCCCTCTATGGTCTATATAGCAGCGCTTCTCAACCGATGGGCCGCGGCCCACTGGTGGGTAGTCTAGTTCTAGACGATTTTAAACGAATCTATTTGCACCACGATATAATACGTTCTATTCCGTGCGTACGCCCAGCCGAGTGTGCGCGCAAAACCGAGAACCTGTACTATAGAACGTATTATATCGTGGTGCAAATAGATTCGTTTAAAATCGTCTAGAACTAGACTAACTGGTGGGCCGCGAGGCTCTCTCAGTTGGGCCGTGAGAGGCTTCAGAGGGGGAAAAATAGGGGAAATGCTATAGACTATATTTCACAGACCTGCCCGAACATTTATGTCCGGTCTACGTGGGTCACACAAACCAAAGCACGCTGAGGTATCATGTATGTTGCAAAACATACACATGCGCACTATGATGGTTTTGATCTAACTCTGATGTTAACCTCATGTGCGTGCATATTGCATGTAGTTAATTATTGTCGCCTATCCCATTCACCGGACATTTGCAAATGCAGATTAGTTCTCAAACTGCTTAATTCGAATGTGCTTCAGAGCTTTGTGTTCAAATTTCATGAAACATTTTTTAAAATCAACATTGACATTTTCTCAAAATTTTGGTAGGTGGGCCTCGAAATAAAAAATCTGAGAGTCAAAGTGGTCCTTCAGTAAAAAAAAAAGGTTGAGAAGGGCTGGTCTATAGCATGTAACAGAAACGCTATAAGGGGGTTTGAATTTACATCTCTATGAACTCCAGCATGTCTCATAGACGCAATGGATGTATGTATTGACATCTCTGTGATATATACAATGTATCAGAGACGCAATGGAGGTTTGTATGGGCAATTCTATGATCTCCGGCATGTCTCAGAGACGCAATGGATGTATGTATTGACATCTCTGTGATCTATAGCATGTCTCAGAGACGAAGTGGATGTATGTATTGACATCTCTGTGATATATACAATGCTATAGCATGTATCAGAGACGCTGTGGATGTATTTATTGACATCTCTGTGATCTATACAATGTCTCAGAGACGCAATGGAGGTTTGTATGGACATCTCTGTGATTTATAGCATTCTCAGAGACGCAATGGAGGTTTGTATGGACATCTCTATGATCTCCAGCATGTCTCAGAGACGCGATGGATGTATGTATTGACATCTCTGTGATATATACAATGCTATAGCATGTATCAGAGACGCTGTGGATGTATTTATTGACATCTCTGTGATCTATACAATGTCTCAGAGACGCAATGGAGGTTTGTATGGACATCTCTGTGATTTATAGCATTCTCAGAGACGCAATGGAGGTTAGTATGGACATCTCTATGATCTCCAGCATGTCTCAGAGACGCAATGGAGGTTTGTATGGACATCTATGTGATCTATAGCATGTCTCAGATGCAATGGATGTATGTATTGACATCTCTGTGATCTATAACATGTCTCAGAGACGCAATGGAGGTTTGTATGGACATCCCTATGATATCTAGTAGTCATTCGCTTTAGGAAAAGCTTAATGGAACAGCCCCCAGATGAATAGACATGTGAAAGTCTCCTTCAAATATAAAAACGTACGATATAATCAACCTGGGTCTTTCCGAAACCAAAATGATCGTGCACTATATAGTCTTCATGCCACGTTGTGAACAAACATCTTGTGAAAAGTGAGAACTTTGACATTTAATATCTCATTTTCGCATTTCCGTGGTATTTAGGCATCATTTTTCTTGGGGACGAAAAGGAATAAAATGACACAAAATGAACGCTGTTTAGAAGATTGCGCAGAATATTGTCAACCAAAGAAGCCTTTCGTCTCTGACAATTGCTTCATACTTTTGCCTTTTTGTTTTATCATGCAAAATCATTTATTTTGAAAATCCAAAATCAGGACAGAGATTTGAGAAGAATATTGGTTATGATTTAAGATTCATTGGTTATGAATCCCTAATGATTCTCATGAAATGAAGACCAAAATAAGCAATAAATTAGAGAATCATGTAATTCGTTCGAGTAGATGGAGTAGATTGCCTTAATAAATGTGATCATGTCAAAATAAAAAGTCATATTTCAAAGGAAACAATGTTTCTTAATTCGCTTGTTAAGGAAACAGAATTTCGTCCAAACTGGCCTTTCGTAATTGGTAAACCTGTCAGTGTGGGGGGGGGGGGGGGAGATGTCACATACTAATTTTATCTTGCCAAGCATCAAGTACACTGTTAGACAATTTATCCTTAAAATAAAAGAAGTTCCTGCAGCAGAGTCTCGAGAACACTGTAATCTTACATGAAATTGGTATTTGGTGTATGGAACCTTACAAATTTCCTTTAAGAAAACACCCTTTTCCCCTTTTTAAACAGACCTGTTCTGTTAAATTGCAGAGAATTCCTGTTTTACGAATTTACAGAATGATTATGTTATTGCTTTCTGCAAAATCTTTTTTTTCCCCTGTAAAATCAGGTTTTTTTTAACAGTGTAGGCCTACATCCTGACACAATTTTTTTTCTCATCGGTCACCAAAATGTGGAAATAACTATGATAGGCATGGAATTAAACTTACATTTACTTATTCAAGAATGAATTATTAATTGAAATTATTCCCTTCGTTAGAAGCCACTTAAAATGTTGCATGTGTCTGTGGACACAAAAATTATGCGCTTTAAAGGCAACGTCCATTTACCGTCCCACTTTATAACTTGGACGCTGCCTCGAGGTACACCCATGGTGACACAAGTCCCCAACATTTCAATTAATAATTAAAGCTGCGAATTAATATAGATCGGCCTTTCATGAACACCCATATTGTAAGACCTCTCTCCAATCACTCTGTAGCAACATAGTTATAAAAATAGGCTTCATTCCAGTGATACTATTGTAAGGTAAATAAAAGGAAATAAATTACCTTTGATCGCCACGTCAACCAAAGTTTGAAGACATCTACATGGCGCCCACATTGTATGGTCTTATCGCCCGTATCAAACGAAACGTCATAGTGCTTGTCCTGTTGAAAGAGGTAGGGGGCGCGCATCGAGTTACAGTCCTCCAAAAGACCCTAAATTAAATATAAAGTGATGCGTTTTCTTCATAAGATTACCAAAACACATTAAATTTAAAAATAAAGTGAGAGCTTTGGACTAGAATAAACTGCAAAAACGACCGTCCGTCAATGTTATATAGGCTGAAAGATTAATAACTTCGTTGTAAGTAATATTTTCCAAAGAATATAAATATTTACAAGGTTGATTTACACAAGAGTGTGTGATTACAGTACCTAAGATCAAAATGTCCATACGCCTGTAATATGTTTAATAATGACAACTAGTCATTGCTGAAAACATTGATGCAGCAGTGCCTAGATTACATCCTTAATGCAGCCTTTTGTTATACAAGTAATTTCAGATTGTATAGCCAGATATAGCAATAATTAATGTATGCACAATGGATTCCAGCAATTATTGAAAAATATTTGAATTAATAACTAGTTATAATAACTAATAACAGTTTGGGCATCTTGTGGTAACGAGTTATCAGTGCTAAGAGAGAGAGAGAGAGAGAGAGAGAAGGGGGGGGGTATGAATGAAATGATGCACGTCAAAGGCTATTAAAAATAGTGTGAGGCCTAATGGCCAACTGGTTGTCGTCTGTGTCGTAATCAGATGATCGAGGGTTTGAATGTTTTATCTTTTTGGTAAAATATTACAGATACGCGGATTTTTAACTTCTGTTTTGCTAGTTCAGAGACAAATAAGGCCTGACAACTAAGTAGTTTACTGCCTCCGTTTCGTAAAAAAGAAGAGTTCGAATCACTCCGAAGGCCTATTTTGTACAATCTTACTAAAACACGGAATTATAACAATGTTTTTGGCGAGGGACCGTTTCATATAAAGCTGTTCATAGGTTAAGCAGTGGCGTAACAGGCGGTGGGGGGGGGGGCAAGCTGCCCCCCCCCCCCCCTCCCCTGGCGGATTTCACCGGGAAAATAAAAAACGGGGAAAAAGAGAAAAGGGAGGGAGAAAGAAAGGGAAAGGGGAAGGAAAGGGGAAAAGGAAAGGATGAAAAGAAAAGGGAAAAGTGAAAAGAAAACGAAATTTTTTTAATGGAAAATGAAGGAAAGCGGGAAAAGGAACGAAAGAAGAATGAAACATTTGGAACAAGATAGCTTGTGTGAAAACAGAAAAATCAAAGAAACAGATCAACGAAAGTTTGAGTATAATCAGACAAATAATGAGAAAGTTATGAGCATTTGAATATTGCGATCACTAATGCTATGGAGATCCTCACGTTGGCAATGCGACAAAGATGTGTGATGTCACTTGTGAACAACTCTCCCCATTACTTTAGTATATATTTCACTTAAAATGCCTCTTTTATCACATCTAACAGTAGATCATGTGTTATTTCTATAGGAGTGCATGTAATACATATTTTTAAAGAATACATCATGGATGAAGAGTTTGTATCACCATAAGAAAAAACAAAAAGATACATTTTAGGGGTATTTTATAGTCCATCAAAGGGAAAGTTGTTCACATGTGACATCACACCTCCTTGTCGCATTGCCAATTGGAGGATCTCCATGTAACTCCATGTAAAAAATAACTTAATAACACGACCGGGCTGCCGACGATTGAAAAAATAAAAAACGGGAAGAAAGACGGACAGCATACAATATTGTTCTATAAGCTTGCTAAATTTTATGCAAATAAGCTATCGAGGCCCGTCCCAGACCCCATGCAGTAGAGGCTCTTCATCTATAACCTTCAAATGGCTCTATAACGCCCCCCCCCCCCTGTAGGGACCCTTCCTATACACTAAGCTTAACGTTCAATCACTGGCGTACATGCGCGGGAGGGGGGGGGGGGGTCTTGGTTTCACACCCAAGAGGAAATAAAAGAAATTATAGGAGACAACGTAATCATGGAGCTATTAAACACAGAAATTAAAATTAATGGAAACAATACAATTATTATTTTGCTGAATATAATGGAAAAATATATGACATAATTAGAATTTTACTTTCAATAGGCAATTTTTTCCCAGCTCGCTGGCGACTTTTTACAAATTTCCCCACGTTGCTATGTTTTGCCCCCTCAAAATATTTGGTTCATTACGTAACTGGATTGAATAAAATTACTGTGTTGTGTAAAAGCTACATTCTGTATATACCCGCGATCATGGCGATTTGATTAAATATGTCGGCATTCTGCGAGGTTTAAATGGCTTTGATATCAAAAAGTTCCGGTGGCTCCGCCCCGGACCCCAACCGCATAGAACTGCCGTATATGAGTATGGATCGAAGGTTTGGGCCATATGGCCCCTAAAAGTTCTACAAACAAGAACAAAAAAAGGAGGAAAGTAAAGCAAAAGGAAAAGTGTGGGATATGATTTTATTTACTGAATGTAATGTCAAAAAAATATTTCAAAGTTAGATTCTCATGAAGAGGTTTTTTTTATCGCTCGCTTCGCTCGCTCGGGACTTACATTAAGCAGCATTTTAGCACATACGCCATACTGCGCCCCTCTTGTTTTGTACTCTTCACGCTACTGCCGCAAATAATCCTGTTCACAGTGGCGTACAGACCACACACAAAAAAGGAACGGAGAGAGAGAAGAGTGAAATATATTATTCTCTGGATATCATGTCAAAATCTATCACAAAATTGGATTTTTGTATTAAAAATCTCAAAGTTTTTGCTCGCTCGCTTCGCTCGCTCGCGACTTTTTTTTAAAGATAAATTCTGCCCGATACGCAATATCTGGCCCTCTCAAATTCGTCGCCTCATCACACCATTACGCCTGTTCATACCATGATATGACCGGGAAATGTTTGGCTCTTGCCCCCCCTGGCCAGCGACCCCTGTTACGCCGCTGAGGTTAAGAGTGACTGTATGAACGACTGGTGATCCTTTAATGTAATCATGATATTCACCATTAAAAGTTCATTGGTCAGTTGGTGATTATTTAGTGCCATTCCATTCCTTGTTTTTATTTGGCAATAAGTCATGATTGACTATTTTAGGGTAACAATGTTCTTTAGTATTTTTATTTTTTTATTGTTTTTTCTTTATATTTCTTTTGCCTAAGAAATGATCACCAGTCGCTTTTAAAGTCACTCTTTACATACGAACAGCTTTATGAAATACCTCCAGGATATACACAGATTAGGGCTGGTAGCCAAGTGCTTTTTTACTGAAATGAGGACTTGTAACATTTTTTTTTTACATTTGGTTACGTCTTTATGCATTAACGTGTTGTATTAAAAAAATACTGCAGCAACAATTTGTAACTATATTTTGCCCAGGCTTTATAAAAATTGGGCCTGGTGGCCAAGTGGTTACAGCCTCTGTTTGATAAACAGAAGATCGAAGGTTCGATTCCCTCCCATGGCCTATTTTTTTTAAAGAAAATACTGGAGCGCGAAATTTTGAAAATGTTTTGTCAGCTCGTTCACATATAAGGCCTGGTGGCCAAGTGGTTACGGCCTCTGTCTCATAAACAGAAGATCGAGGGTTCGATTCCCTCCCATGGCCTATTTTTATAAAAGAAGATACTGAGACGCGAACGTTTTATATGTTTTTGGCCAACCCTAACGCCTGACGGCCAAATGATATGGCCCCTGTCTCGTAATCAGAAGATCGAGGGATCGAAGCCCTCCCAAGCCTTCATGGTGTTTCTTTTTTATGGTAAAATATTACTGATACGCGAATTTCTAACATCTTTTGGCTAAGTCAAACAAAAAATAAATTCTGGTGACCAAGGATACTGTCTCCGTTTCGTAAAAAAGAAGATGGAGAGTTCAAATCACCCCTCCGGCCTGTTTTGTACAATCTTACGGAAAGAAGGAATTATAACTATGTTTTTGGTACACAGAATAGGACTGGTGGCTAATGCAAGTGCTTTTTTTCTTCCTGTTTTACTGAAACGAGGACTTTTAACAATCGCTTTTTTGCTAGGTTTTGTTGCTATTTGGTTACTGCAGCGACAATTAGTAACTATATTTTGCCCAGGATATGCACAAATAAGGGCTACTGGCCAAGTAGTTACGGTCTTTGTTTCATAGACAGAAGATGGATGTCCCAAGCCCTCCCATGGTCTCCTTTGCGAAACTTTTTTTAGCCCCGGTCATACACAAATAAGGTTTGAACGTGAAGTGGTTCCGGTCGAGAGTTCGAATCCCTTCCAAGCATTGTTATGAGAAGAGGGGGGGGGGGGGTAATATCTTACTTAAACACGGAATCACAAGCGAAGCGAACAAAAATATGCAGTTTTAGAAAAAATAATATAGATTTTGCATGTCATGAAAAGCCCTAAATATTTTATTGGTCAGATATTCAAGGAAATTTGATGAATCTTTTCGACACGTACGCATACTTCTTGCTTGAAAAAAAAAACGTTAATAAATTAGTATATAGTTCAATGGTAAATTCTCCGGCATGATTATTCAATTATATAATATTTCCTAATGCCCCACTCAAAATGAAATAATGATGACTTATTTTAAATTACATTACGACCAAATTACTCCCATGTAAGGCCTGGTGGCCAAGTGGTAAGGCGTCTGTCTCGTAAACAGAAGATCAAGGGTTCGAACCCCTTTCAGGCCTTCTTCCTTTTTTGGTGTCATGTCACTGAAAACTGACTTGTATTTTTTTAACACGATACTAAAGAAATAATGCCTGGTTATCAAGTTGTACGGGGTCCGTTGATCATGACCTCACTGTGGATTGGCTGACAGAACTCAATTAAGGGTATGTATTGTGTCTGCCGATGAAAGACTATATTTATTTATTTCGCATTGTTGATATGATAATGGCTCTTTAGAAACATGCAATATTGGGAATAATTTGGACTAAACCATTAACAAATGGTGTGTGGTTAAAAATTACACTTTTCTGCAGAATGTCCGTCATGAACCCGCTTCTTATTGCCTAGCAAAACCAGGGTTTCAATTAAACTTGATAAAGATGTCTGGGAAGCATTATACGTAAACAAATTTGATCAAAATGATATTTGATGAGAACAATTAATTTGGCTATTATTTTAGAAGGAACTTACGTCTTCTTTGAATAGCACAGCAGCGCACTGTAGTGTAATACCCATCATCTTATGAGGATTCCATGTCACCGAATCGGCTCTGTTAGATGTGAAGCAAAGGTCTTTACGTTACTTTAATCATCTTAATAAACAATGCATGAAATATTAAAACCGAATTCTTCATCAGCGTGAACCAAGTAAACTTTGGTATGATTTTCCTATTATGAAATAGAGGGGCAAACTTCAATGATGTCAATAGATATCGATGGATTTGGGGATTTATTTGCCTTGTTTGTATAATGTGGATCCACCCCCCTCCCGAAAGAAAACAGCCAGAACTTTTTTTTAGCTCGAGAAATGTACAATTAACATAGAAGGGCAAAACCTTGCTACTATAAGCATCTTGTCTGACTTTACTTGGAAAAAGTTTCTTATGTAATAATTATTGTTACTGTACATATTATGGTACGTGTGTTATAATAGCACCCACGAGAATAACCGAAAACTCCGTTTACATATTATGCACTGTGCAGTATTGGAAATTATGCTTATGCAGTTATAAACACGTGATTTGATTATGTGAATCAAAACTTAAATGATAGATATTTGATTTATAAAAAAAACACAATGGTTTGCTTGTCAGTTATACGTATATTATTATTGTATTTTCTTTGTTAATGTGTTTATGAAAAATTGTTGCAGAAACCAATAAATGAAATGAAATGAAGAATCTAGTAAACCAGGAAATCCCCGACTAAACGTAAAAGAAAGAACATGGTCGGACATCTCATACTTGTCGACGAAAGATTTAAAAACACGAAGGTTTAACTTGATGCCCTGATTGAATAAGGATATCTGATATTACGTACATACCTACTAACACCATCCAGTTTATGACGATGTTTCCGCGAAAGAAGTGCACCCCCTCCCCAAGCAGCCTGATGAACAGAAATGAAATAAAGATAACAAATTATTTAATTCCCCAAAATAATTTGATTTTTTTTTATAGATACTAACAAGGGTTGATTCATTCAGATTTAATAATGTGAAATTTATGTTTTCATCCTCAACCTCTCTCAAGGTAATTACTTTCTTATGAATTTACAGTATCGGGTTCTATTAAAAACTCGTTTATTTTTATGTCATTAAAAATTGAAATACGAACTAGAATGTCATTATTATTTAACACCATCTTCCAATCAAAACAAATTGGTTAAATGAACTTCATTATAAAAAAAAAATGCAACAGAAACATAACTGCAAAACAATTAGAATTATTTAAAAAACAAAAAAAGAGTTGATCACTGCCCAAACAGAATTGCTGCCCTCTTTGATCAAATGAAATGAGATCACATTCTGAATAAAAGGGAATGGTAAATAAGAAATAAAAAACAGTGAAGCTGAATTAAATGGGTCTATTGCATTTAGTGCTATTAGATCAAGTCTTGCTGACCATTACCCATTAATCGATTTTTTTTCAATCACATAATGTAACATTTTAGTAGTTGATAAAAATAGTTATCAAGATTTAAGCGCAAATATATATCGAATAGAATTAAAACCGATTAGCTTTGGCAATAAAATCCCGGGATAAAATCACACCGAGAATGACAGAGTAGTTGGCCAGCGCTCAAATGGAATTGCTGCCCGCTTCGATCGAATGACTTTTTGGTTGTAAGAACTCACATCTACATGCATCCAAAGGTTATATTTTGAGCAGATATCTGCAATTTTGTTGATTGGATCGTATGCTCCAACTACGGTAGTGCCAGCTGTAGCATTGACGAAGAAAGGCTTGTCCCCCTAGTAAAAAAAAATACATTAAACCTGAACACATGCATTCTTTTCACGCAAAACATGTGATAAAAATGACAATAGAACAACAAACAGTAAGGTTAATTCAAAGAAATACAATTTTGATTGCCCTTAGCGTTACTTTATGGAATGCAAAAATTATTTGATGAAGTTTGAATTGAGAAATCATCGCTGGTCTTTTAGACGTCCATAATTTGAATAGTTGGCCCTACTTTAATGTATCATTTATTAATTCATTTTCAGAGGTCACATGAATTTCGCACACAAATAAGGAAATTAAATTTCCAAAAATAATCATCTATTTGATCTTTATGTAATGAAAATTATTTATGATATTCATGTATTCAATCACATTCTTCATATTATTGTACATGTATGTTATAAAATGTGCAATTAAAAAACAGCGTAATAAAAATTTAATAGCTTATAGAAACATGACTTGAGTAAATCTACCTAAAATGTCTAAGTCTTTTGATTATAGTTTTATAAATTAAACAAACAAGGCCATATACAGTCTTCACTAATGGACTGCTTATATCAAACTTTCTTTTTACAATGAACATCTAATTTGCTGATCTGTTTGAAATACCAGTATTCTGCCTTCCATGAAAAATAACTTACCCTTCCAATCGCCTGTTGAACTTTGTTCTCAAAATCCTCTGCACTCATCCTCCCCCTAAATAAAGACATTTTGATGATTTAAATATTTTCGCATTGCAAATTTTGCGATTCTACGTTTTTTTAGATGCACAGATAGGTTATTGAAAATGAATTATTGAACATGTAAATCCTGTTGAAAATATTACTTAATTTGTGTTCCAGAAATATAATCAAAAGAGACACTTCCACGCTGCAAAAACTCCGGTGTTGATTTAACACCAGCCCGGAAACTATATCTGTCCACACCAGAGAAGTGTTAAACAACACCAGTTTGGTTTTGGTTTAACACCAGATATGTGTTTATACAACACCAATTAGTATTAAAACAGCATCGGTTTGATTCCAAACTGGTGTTATTTCAATACTTCTCTGGTGTGGACAGATATAGATTCCGGGCTGGTGTTAAATCAACACCGGAGTTTTTGCAGTGATCACATTTGAAAAAAAAATCAGTCACATGTATCTCTGAAAGTAACAAGTCTACCAATAAAATGAGAGTAAGTATTATCACTATGTCTTCTAGATCTCAAAGTAGTCTTGGAGGCGAACGTAGGAGGATGGTGGCTTATGGCTAAATGCTTTGAGACAGACACACTTTTTAAATTTATTAATTAATCAATTTAGTTATTCATTATTAATATTACTATATCTTTGGGGGGGGGAGGGGGTGTTTAGGTAAAATGGGAATGTTAACGATGTCAGTGATATATACTTGATTTATAAACATGTCTACAAGATTTCCTTGAAAGAAATTGAGGTCTGGGTAGTATGACTGGGTACATGACCTCCAAACAATGTAATTACAAAAGATATGGCTTCGTTTTGATACGCCAACAACTCGACGTGATTATGCTTGACCCTCTGTGAAGGCTCTGTTTGTAGAAACAAAGAGTATAATTTGGTTTTAAAAATCGCAATTACCATGGTAACTTACCTGTCGTCTGTCTCAACGAGGATGAGATTATCTGTACCAATACCTAGGATGGAGGCCGCCCGTTTGATCGAGAAATGACTCTGAAATTTACAAAGATGCCGAGGAACGATTATGGTTAATTACCGCTGCCATTGCACAAAACGCAGTTAACTGCAGTGCTAACTATGGTTTTATTATTATTTCAATGCACTAATCGTGATTATAGAGTCTAGACATATTCAGAATATTATTCAGGATAATACTTTAACAACAAGAACAACAACAACTTCTACTACTACTACTACTACTACTACTACTACTACTACTACTACTACTACTACTACTACTACTACTACTACTACAACTACTACTACTACTATACTGCTGCTGCTGCTGCTGCTGCTGATGTCGCTGCTGCTACTATCATTAGGCGTACTACTACTTTTACTGCCACTGCTCAGATGGAATCCCATTCTCCAATGATCCAAAACATATGCAAATTCATTACATCTTTACCTGTTCCGAGGTGAACATGACAAGATTGGGCAGACCAAACAAGCCACGTCTTTTGCAGGCTGGGAAGAATTTATGCCTGGCAGCTAACACTGCATATAGGTTGCATACAGCTCCCCCTAAAAACAAACAGAATACAAAGAAATTAAAATAAGAAAGAAAAAGACTGGTGGAGTATATTCTCATAGTATAGACTATTACTCATTAAGAAAAAATATATCAAGAAATTTCTCCAAAATATATATAAATGAGAAGGCGTGGGTGTAATGATAGATTGTTTAGTCATGTTGGTCATGTTGGTATATAGATAACCTTTACTTTATCAATATTGAATATTGTAACCTATCATTCCGTAGAAATGTAGAATTGTTGTATAATCTGGATTTAATCAAGATAATATAAGGTACCACTTCAATCGTAGTAACCTATTGTTGTGATGACATCATACAAATAGTAGAAAGAAAATCTATTATCGTTTCAAAGTTTGATTAAAGTTTAATTATGAGAGAACGCGCAAACTATGGAATGTTTTATTCTATTTTCATTCCGCAGTTACCATAGTAAAAGTTAAATATCTGCGCTTCTTATCCAATCAAAACCAAGGAACGTTGTCAGATCTTACAATTCAGATAACAAAGGTTGATGAAACGCTGCCCTACTTGCTCTCATCATTCTCCTTTACATAATTATTTGTCAAGGAGAATGAAATGACCCAAACTATGCGCAAAATGTATTCAATTATTCTGTAATCCTTAAAGTCAATTGTTTAATTTGAATTTGAATAATACTCGAAAGTCATGTTCAGAAAACATACATTTGGCGTTACCTGACAGCATTATCATACTAATTTCGTTCATGATCATTCTCCTTTTGAAAACATTTTTAGTGCTATTTAAGAGACCCAAAGATTTTGTCGCTATGTATATAATATATTTTCTCTCTATATATTTATTTTGTCTAAATTCGTGATGTTTCGACTCGCTTTAAATGATAGAACTTAAAGGAATGGTACCAGTTTTTCATGGAATAAAAAAAAATCACAAGCTAAGTAAGCCCGTGCCAATATTCTAAAGTTTACATAAATTGGTACATGTATATTATATTAAATATAGTGTATGATCTAAACTTGAATTACCGAAATAAAAAATTCACAGATAATTTTTTAAAGCGGATTCATGATAACGAGGCTGTAGGCCGAGGTGAGATATAAAAAAGATCTATGAATGCATATCATTTTTTTAATGATATACTTGACGATGTTAAGCAATGCAATGTGAGATGATGAAAAATATAGGAACGAGAACCTAACAATTTGCAGTCATACGTCGCATTCATTGCTACTTTACAGAGTCAGGAATACTAAGATAAGGAAAAAAGTTGTTGACCAAAAAGATATTGAAATATAATTAACGGTTCATGATTATGAAACGAATTGCGCAATGGCAAGAAGGACGCATCTGACCAATCCGAATACGTTCATGCGACATATCTTATATAGTGTTTATCATTTTCAAAAATGAAAACGTCAAGCAGGTTTAGTATTCACTACATCATTCCTAAAGTGAGCCAATAGTAAATGTGGTAATAATATCAAGTCTTATTTGACAAAGGTTTGTCGCTGGTAAATCGATTGTAACAAAAATTATGCATCTCGAGAAAGGTGAGATTTGTATGATTGAGCACTCAACTGCCGTGGATGGGAGAGAAAATCCCTCTATTGACACGTTACCAAGGTGATAATTACCCCCATCGATTCTTTCGTCACGTGGAGATTACGGCATTATATCCCATAGTAAGGTCGAGTTGTTACTTCTCTCTCATTACACGCACATATAATTAATGTCTAGCACATGTAATCAAACACCTGAAGATATCTAGATAGAGTGCAATTACCTAGAAAGTAATGTCATGCAGTATGTCTAGTATGTTTCTGCCTCCATCTTGCCATATTTGGGTTCACGGCTAAGGTTTAGAACATTTGAATATGTTCTTCCATTATGTGATTAATTCCATTTGTCATCGCCATCATTTTCTGTGATTCTATTTGTTACAGTATATTCTCTATGATTCTCCTAATAAATCTGGCGCATATTGCTCTTATTTTTTTATTCGAACTTCATTTATTTCTCAACTGTAACATTCATTTGCTTCTTCTTCTTTTTACAATTTATTTATTCTTTTGAAAATACATCTTCGATTTGATCTATAAACTACCCTTTGTCACAATATATCAACCCGCCTTTAATCTCTACTTCGACAATGCTGTGAAGTAAGTGGTACTCTTTTTCTATCATCAAAGTTATTATCTTGTTTAATATGATGGGTTCCTTTATGTGAGTCTTTTGTCGTTTAAGTTGTCACTCTAGGGAGCATTTCATTACTATTTTTTGTTCCGACAAGTTGTCAGATCTGAAAATTCCATTGATTCTAATAAACTAAAAAGGTATGTTACCATGGTTAATGTCGGATAAAACAGGACTTGCCTGGTGGGTGATCCAGCTTTTAAATATGAGAATTATTCACGAGGGCACATATATTAATTCGGAAGATAAAGAAAAAAATCTCCAAGGAAAAGTTTTCAACTAGTTTTAAGCTTAGGGGCAAATTATCGATTGAGTCCATTCATGTATAATTTGATTTAATGTATATACTTACCAGGGGCAAAAATACCATCACCATCTTTGAAGCCGACAATTTCCCTCATCTTCTTCAATGTGGCCCTCTCCATCAAAACAAATACTGGTGCAATCTCGTATGTAAACCTGTTAATGAAATCACAAATCAGAAAAGAATTGAACACAATAAAATCCGTATATTTGGCACTTTCTGAGAGTTTGTTCAAAATTGTTTTAATCAAAGATCTTTGTGATCATTTTGTATCACCTTCGGATGTTCAGAAAACAAAATTAATGGTTCGTTACATTTTGATCACTATACGTGTAATTGAATGCTAGATTTCTGAAAGACTGTTTCTGACTTTTCTTGGTCTAATATGTCTGAGAATAACGAAACTGATTTAATATCCGACGGGAGATCCCCATGTTACGCAGAGAATACAATAATCACACTATTAACATTACCGTGTGTGAATATTGCGATTAAACGCTCTTGCAACTCCGCATGTTATCTTCCTAGAGCAGTAGTTTCTTTTTACAGCAAACGCAAACGTTAGTCTTCCCATTTTTCCGACGAAACCATATTCATATTATAATGTGTTTTTTTACTATAATTCCATTCCTATGTTTATAACTAAAAGGCGTGTCCTTAATTGATCTTTGAAAGTCCTATTATATAATCAGTTGATAATGCAATGTTTTTTCAACTGGATCACTGGCGTAAATCCCGGGGGGATGGGGGGGATATATCCCCCCCACTTTTCGAGGAGGGGGGGATGGCCTGTACAAACATTCCCCCCCCCCCCCACTTTTTACGAAAGAAATGGGAAAAAAAATCACAAGAGATAATTGTTTTATTGGTGAAAATGCTTCCAAAAATACCGCTTAACAAATAAAATAATATTATTGAATCATAAAATGCAAATAAAGAGCCAGTACACCATTTCCAAACGAAATACTTATGTCCTAATTATAACATTGTAAAGAAACCCCCGTTTCTTCCAATTCATCAATGTTGGGGTCTTTGGGAAGGGATTAAGATGGAATGTCAAATTATTTTAAAGTTATCTCTAATAAAACCATTAACCATCATGGGGTAAAAAAAGATAATAATATTGGAGGGGTATTTGCCATATGGACATAGAGTGGCGTAACTACGGGGGACATGGGGGGGACATGGGGGGCACATCCCCCACCCCATCGGCTGACCAAAAAAAAAAAAAACGGGGAAAAGGAGAAAAGAGGGAGAAAGGAAGAGAAACGTAGTGGGAAAGAAGAAAATATTATTCATTATAATGTTATATTATATTATAATTATGTTAAGTTACATTACATAAGAAACAGTTTTATCATAACTTTATGAAACATAATTTGCCCAGGGCCTACGTCTTCATTGTTCCTGGTGCTCGCATTGTCTGTTTAACGAGATATATAATCCTGTTGTACTAAAACATCCCGTTTTCAAGTCAATATAAACCAAATATATTTCCTAGCACTTGAGTTATCATTGTTTTATGTAGTGACATATGCTTCTTTTTCATGACTCAAAAGTGATTGCCCCATGTTAAGGTCTTCGTATATATGAAACATTTCCTGTCCGTGATTACGTCCGCATTAGTGGATTGGTGAGATATGTCTGCTCTTCATGAATTCCTAAAATCAGTCCTTAAAATGTCCCTTCTTCTGATCTGAATATCAAAAATTTTCAGCTCGCGCTTCGCGCTCGCATCATTTGGTTAATGAAATACGTATGGTCCTAGTTAATTCCTACAAAGAAACCTTAGAATGCCCCACTTCAGGTCTGAATTATCTAAGTTTTCAGCTCGCGCTTCGCGCTCGCATTGTTAAGCGAGACAGGTACCTATCATGATTACACAAATTTGATTATAATGTCCCTTTTTAGGTGTGAATATAAAAAAATTTCAGCTCGCGCTTCGCGCTCGCATTATTTGATCAGTGAGATACATATCTGTTTAATGACATTGTCCTTAAAATGTCTCTATTAGGTCACTCACTCAGTCATTCAAAAATTTGGCTGGTGCCCCCCCCCCCCCATGCCGTGACCCACGGTACGCCACTGTGGACATATCAATTACAATTCCTTGCATATCTACAAATATGATTACAAAAAAAATGCCAAAATATTTCAGTCATCCCCCCCACCCATCAACACGGATTTACGCCAGTGAACTGGATATAAAGTAAGATGAAATAGAGGTGTAAAACATCATCAAAAGATTAACAAAAGTAATTTTGGTTTCAGGAAAACTAAAAAGTGATTTTACACAAACAATTACTAAAACAAGAGTAAAAGCCTTGGAGAGCATGAGATGCATCGGAAACTAAGCATTTACTTCTCCCCTTATATAGCATAACTTGCATCCATGATAATATTTGTAATATATATTTCGTGAGTCAACTCGTGTCTTTAACATGATACAACATGCCTCAATCAGCATTCAGCTTATGTAGGGAAAGGCGGGGTAAGTTGTGACACTTTTCGCTTTTTGCATGTTAGAATTGATATGGCGAATAATCTTGTAGAAATAAGTAGCTTGCCTTAAAATCTAATTCTTGGGAAATATTTTTCACCTATACAGTATATAATTGTTTATCCCCACCCTGAAAGTCATTGTCACTTTTGGAAAAAAAAAAACGATGTCAATTGGCTCAACTTGCCCCATCTGTGGGGTAAGTTGAGCCACAAAACTATGTAGAAAAAGTATGGGGGAAGAGCTAGCATGTGAATTTTTTATTTATAGTCTTTCACTTGCTAATTCTCTATAAATACTAACATCCTCTAAAAGTAAAAGAACTGCCATGTGAATTTGCTCCTTTCTGCCTGCATATCAATGGCTTTTAAAAGTTTGTTTGGGGTTTTTTCTATATACATTACCATAAGAATTACTTTTGCTCAACTTGCCCCATGTTGGCTGGCTCAACTTACCCCAGTCCGAACTTAATGCGACATTTTCACATTCACACATTTCTTATGCATCTATCATGTAAAAGACTATGAAAAGATTGAGGATCAATACCTAGACTAACAATTTTGTTCTTGTGTTTTAATTATATTTAAAGACGTGTGTGGGTATATAAGAAGCACTTATCTATTTCACACATTTTTCCCTCTTTTTGGCTGAAATTTTTATTTTTCCCTACAATGTCTGACTCATTCATTATTGGCCTGGGGATGGTGGCTCAACTTACTCTTTATAGAGTATTACTAAATGAATCCACAACTAAGAAATGAGGCCTTCATCATTTCATAGATTTTACTGCATTTTAAACACAAACAAACAATATAGGTAATTAAAATTTGAGTGAATTAAACATTGTCGTCCATCATTATCTTCTATAGCCTATATCATAACATATCAATATGAAGCTTCATTGCATCCACGAGAAACTGTTCTGGATATTCAAGACTTTAGTAAATGGCGTACCGTGTGTCACGGCATGGGGGGGGGCACCAGCCAAACTTTTGATTCACTTAGTGCGCTTAGCGCGCTCAATTGCCAGGTATACTGACAAAATAGAGACATTTCAAGGACTATGCCATTATACGGATATGTATCTCATGTTGATCAAATAATGCGAGCGCAAAGCGCGAGCTGAAATTTTTTTATATTCAGACCTAAAAAGGGACATTATAAGCTCATTTTTGGAATCGTCATGTATCTGTCTCGCTAAATAATGCGCAAGCGAAGCGCGAGATGAAATTTTTGTATATATTGACCCCAAACAGGGACATTTTAAGGACTCTTTTTAAAGAATCCATTAAGAGTACACATATCTCACCATAATCATCTAATGCGAGTGCCAAGCGCTTACTGATTTTGTTAGAATTATATCTAAACACATGAGGCAGTTTTTGTAGTCATTGTAATCATGATAAACGCATCTCACCAATCAAGTATTACGAGCATAAAGCGCGAGCTAAAAATTTGGAAAATTCAGACCTGAAGAAAAGCATTTTAAGGCTTGGTTGTAGGAATTCACTAATATCATACTTATTTCACTAGCCAAATGATGCGAGCGCGAAGCACGAGCTGAAAATTTTTTATATTCAGATCAGAAAAAGGAACATGTTAAGAACTGATTTTAGGAATTCATGAGAAGCAGACATATCTCACCAATCCACTAATGCAAACTTAAGCATGGATTGGAAATGTTGTATATTTAGACCTTAAAAGGGGGCAATCTCTTTAAGTAGTCATGAAAAAGAAGCATATGTCACTGCATAAAACAATAATAACTCGAAGTGCGAGGAAATATATGTGGTGTACATTGACTTAAAAACGGGATGTTTTAGTACAACACGATTATATATCTCGTTAAACAGACAATGCAAACACCAGGAACGAACACATAGGCCCTGAGAAAATTATGTTTCATAAAGTTATGAAGAAAAAAAATTCTTATGTAATATAACATTAGATATATAATGTGATAAACATAATAATGTGCAATAACTTCTTTATTCCCACTACGTTTTTCTTCCTTTCTCCATCTCTTTCTCCTTTTCCCCGTTTTTTTTTAGGCCAGCCGATGGGGGGGGGGGCGTGCACCCTGTGCCCCCCCCCCCCCCGTAGTTACACCACTGACCTCAGTGATGAATACAATCGCGTTGGTAAATAAAATGGAATCAGAACCAAATCAAGAAAAGTGTGTCAGCAAAGCTTTGATGATTTCGACTGAAAGCAGGCGGTATTGGGGCTGGTGTACAATTTCCTCAATGAAATTTGACGTTTATATCTTTGAAAAGAAGAATGATGCATGGCGAAGATATCGTAGAGGTAGTTGTAATCGAGGCACGTTGCTTGTCTTAAAAATGATTTCTGCAATGTTTCAAACTTGTTTCCCTAAATTGCATCGGATCCATGTATGTTTGCGAGATTACAAAAAAAAAACACGAATATTGATGTTGGAGGAAATAGTATTATTTGTTTGATATTTTCATCATCAGTGAGGTATCATGAAAGTAAAATGAAAGAAAGACCAATTAGGTAATTATTGAAAAATTCTGTAATTAACATAGACTAAAAATGAAAAGTGCGTTCTCAAAATACATGGAGTTACCATTCGGATTTGTATACGTTTTGATAAAGAATTAACACTGTAATGATGTCACGAAATGAAAAAAACTTATCAAGATCTTAAATGTCAGATAATAAAAAATCGCTACTAATTGTTTTATTGATGGGAATTTAACTACTTATTTCATTAATTTCTATGTGTTTCATGATTCTCATCTACTTCATGACGTCATCGAACTGATCATCAAAAGAATCAACCGTCTTTTCTTACATTGCGATAGGTTATAGTTGTGTAACCTAAAACTATTCGTCAACCTTTATTGCATTCCACCTTGTTTCTCCCAAGAGTGCATGTAGGTTGCGTGAACTGATCAAAGTTATCTGATTTGTTCTCCCTTGATGTAACCTTCGATATTGGAGTTCTGACATTTTGTCTCAAGTGTTTCTTAGTTCACATTTACACAAGAATAGCCATGCTTGAAATATCGAAGTCAAGAGAGAAAGAGGGCAGTGAGAGAATGTAGAAAAGCTAAAGGGTCTGTGAGAGCAGGAAGAGGAAAATGGTACAAGGAATGAGGACAATAACATGTGAGAATCTTTAATTCATTCACAAATCTTAATATCATTTTCTTAGTAAACTAGAATAGCTTTTGTGTTGATAAACTATTCAAAATCGCCGATTTTGTAATATTCTGTGTGTACAAACAATGAAAATATTTTTAAACAAATAACCTTAACTAATAATATTTTAATAAATCTACCACCAAAAAGTGCTTTCTCTGCCCATCAATAAATATTAACTTTTTCTGCAGTGACTTTGCAGACGAATTAAGTTTGTCTATTGATCATTATCAACAAACCCAACCTTGTATGCATATTATAGCACGATTTAAAGTCAATGAATGATTATCTATCAATCTTAAGATAATTTATAGGTTTTACTTATAGATAATTGCAAATGTTAATATACCAATCTAATATATCTTAGACAGCACTCAATGAATCGTATTGCTATAAGACTACTTAGTGGACATATTAGAAACCAATTTGAATAGTTTTGCTGTTGATGAAACTTGTCCAAGGAGAGAGAGAGAAATATAATATTGACGCCAAAATCACTAAAAGCGTACCCCTGAGTGCCTTCAGTCTTAACATTATATTTAAATCAGCTGTACGAGTGCTTTTCTGTAAAACCTGGGAGAGTAGGATGAACAGATTTCAGGAACGACAAAAGAAACACCTGGACGAAAGTTACGATTTCCATTATCTTCTGAAGACAAGATAAATGCACTCTTCTGTTAGACATGCCAGAAGGCATAAACGCTTTAAACATGTATCATCGATAAAATCATGGTTCTCTAAAAGAGAAACTTCCTACCCCTGCTCATACTATCGTAAGTACGGTAGATAAAGAAATCCGAGAGTATTCTCTTCACGGTTAAAACATTTTCAATGTTTATGTACAATGAATGCCATGGAACATGACCAGAATACACGAGCTATAGCGTGACTACAATTTGAAGAATAAATGTCACCGATTGACAAACAACCCCCCCCCCAAAAAAAAAAAAAAAAAGAGATATTCAGAAGAGAATAGCAGAAGAAACACTGGTGGATGTGAAAATTTGAGGGAATTACATAAAGACAAGATAAATTGTTTAAAATAAAATGAAATAATCTTCCAGGCAGTATTCATGACTTAACGATAAGAAAATAAAAAGAAGAATGTACCTTTAAAGGAAAGAGGAGTAACAACAACAATAAAAACAAAGAAAAACAATATCAACAATATTTTTGTCAATGTTGCGTTCAGTGAGTAAAATGTCATGCACTTTGTACTTTTAAAAAATCAACCTCAACTTTTTAATGCAGCATGCAAAAGCAAGTGGAGGAAGCTTCATGGAACTGACAGAATAAAATACAATCCCAATCTCTTTTCTTCTGTTTTTGATGGATGATACTCACATGTTTGTATTAGCTGTAGCTGTCAGCCATTCCCCTGCCATTGAAACGATATCGAGCCCTTGTGAGATTTGGTTGAAGAACCGTGGATGACCTGTCGTTACATACAAACAGACAGATAAAATATATACGAGCAGACATAAAGACAAACAGACAGATCAGAGATAAGGGAGCAGATTGAAACAAGTTATATCGAATCCAGAAAAACTCTAGACTAAGGACTTTATTGACTCAGAATCGACAGTATGTGCATTTTATATAGGATGACTTTATAAGAATGAATATGCAAATAACATTCAAAATACGGGACCGAATAGGGCGGATAATATTCGCTCCTTCGTTTTTATTACAGCACATCTTTCGTTGTTTTTTTTACATACATGTATAGGAAAACAAAAATTGATGGAGGCGTGTTGGGTTATAAAAACTTCTTGGACTTTGAAAGTTTTTCTGATAGACGTTAACAACAGAACTTTTTTTATTGCTCTATTCACCTGTGTGTACGCAATATTTGAGCGTGTTTCGACAGTCATTGAGAATCTGATCCAGGTTCTCCGCCTTGTCAGGGAGCTCCAGGTGGAGCTTCTCCCTCAGGTCATGAGGATGGTTGAATTCAAGGATCTTGGTGGTACGGTCGTAGGACTCCTGGACGTACTCCACAAGGATCTCATGCATCTCTTTCAAGAATTTGGCGGTGAGTCCGCTGGCTCCCTTGCAAGGGAGGAGGTCTGGGAAGGGGTATTTAAAATGTGAAAGTCGAGAGGCAATATAATATTGAAGAAGAAATAATTGAAAAAATAGAAATTGTAAAAAAAAAAATGCAACATTTGAGGAGATAAACATTAAAATGACAGAAAGGGGATCATTAAAAGTAAATGGAGAAAGTGGGGGAGGTTAAGAAAGGAAGAAATGACAAACTTGAAAAAAAAAAGAGGAAAGAGAGTGAAAACGAAATAGAGAAAGTGTTTAAAGGGATGGGGGTAAAAAAGAAATTTAGAGATTAAAATAAAGAATACTTTGTAATGAGGAGTGTTATGAAAGATAAGGAAATCAGTGTCAGAAGAATTTAAATGTCGAAAATAAACAGATGAAATTGGTACTTGGAGGGATAGAAATAATACATAAAATAAACCATTGCATTAATGCATTCATATTGAAAATACGGATTCAAATACAATGATAAATTATTTTTCTTTTTTTTTTATTGTAAAGCATCTACATTTTATTCTCAAAAACTGTTTCACTTTGTCACTTTGAAATGACCAGTGTCATATAAAGGTGCTTCTCTAACATGTTCAGTCTATGACAAGGTCTATGAACATGATCCTGTTCTAATCATCTTGGCGAGCTTGAAGAATTTGAGCATTACAGAAGAAGTAAAATCTGTAAATTCATACATCACTTCACCCTTTCCTTTTATTCCTCGGTTTCTCTGTCTTCAAATATCCGGTTACTTCATTTTCTTTTTATTATTTTATTCCCATGCTATGGTCATTTCTAAAAGTACACATGCGCCATACTTTCAGCAAAGTGAACAAACCCAACGTCAAACACCGCTCAGATTTAAAAATCTAGCAGACGACCATCGTTCAAGTCGTTACTATCGTTAGACGTGTCCTATCGATCATCCCAAGACTTTTAAGACAAACGGGGCTACCATAGCCATGTTGACAGAACTGATTTAGGACATACGATATAGGTCTATCTACACAACGGTCAGGGAATACCATCTCAAACACTCCCCTTTCGTCTTGAAATCGAAGGATGAAAGCATTCGCCAATGAAAGCTCCCGAGGAAAAAACACATGAAGGAAATTTGTCAGTACATTACTTCAAATTGGCGGAAAATTCGTACTTTTCTGCAAAAGAGGGCAAAAGGAGGTTTCCTTAATTCTATTTTTGTATAGCTTGTTTGTGTCAAGGTCTCGTAATTTTCTTCTATTCATTTACCAGCTTAGGTCATCGGTACGGCCAAGGATAAAGTGAGGTCAGGATAAAAAAGAGCAATTTGTATGGTTAAAATGATTTATTTTCTTTGTTTTGGTATCTAAACCCATAACATCTACTTCGTTCTCATCTTTAAAAATGTAACCTATAAGAAATAACAAGGCGGTTTAGAACTCCCGCGATGGAATTTTTCGAGGACTACAGATTTGATTCTGATGTATCTTAGTCATTTCTGTTCTACATATACGTAGATTCAAATTTCCATTGTTTATTGGCAATCACTATTACCTAGGGAAAACTTTGATTAGTTGCTCAGATATAATTTTATACAGATAAAATCTTTAAAAGCATCCACTTGATTATTATATAATATCATTAATGCCATTCGCATCCTATTAGACATATGAATTGTTATTTAGGTAAAAATAATCAACGATTCAATAAAACTAGATTGGGACACGCGACCAAAAATAGTTGGAGTAGGCGATTGAGTTAATGTAATTTTGATCATCCGCAATGCGACGCCACTTGCAGTGATTATTGAATTTTCTGTCATCTTGCCCTTCATTCACGTCTTCCTATCTTTCTTTCTTTTTTTCTCGTCATCCCCCTCAAATTCATATCTTTGCTTATTTCATATCTACCGCTATGTTTTTACTTCTCTTTCTAGCTCTCTCTCTCTCTCTTTGTTACAGAGCATTGTATTTGTACTTTGTATTTCCCTTTCTCGTCTCCATTCTATATTTCTCACTCTCCTTATTTAAATATTTATCGTCTCTCTTGTTATTTGTCATTACTACCTATTCAGGAAAGGCCCCCTTCTCTCTCTCTCCGTCTTTTCCTCCCTCTCTCCCCCTCTTTCTTTTCTCTTTCTCTCTTTCCCTCTCTCTCTTCCTTTCTCTCTCTTCTTACTATTTTCACAGTCTGATTCTCACTCCCTCTCAAAGAAAACCCATTTGCGTAACTGCCAGACTCGCTGAGGTTCCAAATCCTCCCTCATCTAAACCACATAGACAAGACGTTAAACTCAGCTGGACTAACAACGATGACGTCATCGAGAGGCGAGGTTAATAAGCATGACTATCATTTCATTAGGGCTATTTTTTCTTCAAATCTTTTTTTGTCTTCAAATCGCTGGAAGATGCATGACGATTTAGTCATGTCACTTTGCGATGCATCTCGTCTCGATCTCAAGTATCAAGACATTTGCTGCAATCGTTTGTTTTAATCTCATTCAATTTTTGCAGAAGACCATGAACATAAATTTACTAAACATATCAAATATCTGGTTTTCCCTCATATTCTCACCGTTTAGATTCTGTTATTCCTTACCTCTATATTGCCGTAATCTATATTCTCGTTATACTCATCGAATCCTGTGATGTGAATCTTGGCAAACTTCCGCTTATTATTACTTTCGAAAATTTTGCCCAATTCCAAGTATCATTATGCGAATTTCGAAGCAAATTGTGTTGTTATCTGTTTAATATTATGCTCCAGGCAAACGTATTTTATTTGTACAATGTTATACATCTATCTTTCCAACTCTATAAAATCTCCCCCTCTCTCTGTCATTTCTTTTTTCCATTTCCAGACCCCTTTCTCTATACCATCTCCCCTATTTCTCCATTAAACTTTCAAAGAACTTTATTTGCCTTTCATTTTCCCTTCACCTCGATATCAAATCACTGTCAACTTTACATACAATTAATACTCGCCACTTTTTATTGCTTTTGCAAAGCACTGTAAATCATTTTGTACCTTCTTTTTATAATTGTTGTCATGGTAAACACTTCACGGCTCGTTTGGGTGTTTATCTAACACTTCAGATTTAGAGCGCAATTTCCACTTTCCGATTCTAATGAACCTTTATTTTTAATTACCCGGCTTTATCAAATCAGGGAGTTACTCTTTTATGATGGAATGTTAAGGATAAGCGTGTTTGCTTCTCTTAAATAAAAAAAAACAAAGAAACTTACAACTTAATATATTCAAATTGTAACTCTCATAAGTGTATCAGTTAATGGGAAAGGGCGATATGAGCGGAGAGTGTGTATTATTTCTTTTGGAATAAGTATGGTGTAATTCAACTAAAGCTCATAATTTATGTAGTGTTGCGATCCATTTAGTATGCAGGGGGATAAAGGTCGGCGCTGTTATAGATACATAAAATCTCCATAACAATGTAAAATGGGAACCGGTGAATCTCTTCATCGGTAATCTTGCAAAATGCAGCACATCAATCTACATGCAAGATGTGAGTATGATATGAATCTATTGTTAACAGTATAGAGGAACAAGCATAATACAACCTCAGTGCTTGACAATATACCGTAAACTATACCCACAGGTTAATTATATATGAATCACTGCATGATATATATACATTAGTTATACTCGCTCTCTCCTGTATTACGGGTTTATTGAGTCATTATCTTTTTACATTTCATTCTCACATCACTTTCCGCTCATCTGAACCCTATTAATGAGCAAAGAAAGAACTTAATAAAGACGTTACTTAATTAAGTTGAGTTTTGAACACTTTAATTCACCCAAAACAATCTTCTATTAAGGCTTCATGGCAGATGGGCCTAATTAACCCTATCATAATGGAAACTGCACTAAATCTCATATTGTTAAAAAATATAATCATTTTCTAAGGACAGATAAAATTCATTGTATATTGAACGATATGCAGGGGAAGAATCTACATTCAATTTATCATCATCTTCTTTAGATAAAAATGTATTGACATTAAAATATCGATAGCAAGTATCGGGACGCTACTTCTCAGAAAACATGCACCATTTTCATTCAACGGAATTTTCTTTTTTAATGTTCAACCAAAGGAAAATCATGATATATAAACTGTAGGTATTCGATATTCTATGTACCATTTTCATAAGATGTAAATGTATCGACATGAAAATATCGATACAAAGTATTGGGACGTTACTTCCCGCACAACATACACTAACTTCAGTCAACGGCGAATAGTCCTATACTAATGCAAGGTAAACATGTGATTTTAAGACTCTGCATATAGGCATTTGATATTCCATGTACCATCTTCATAAGATGTGAATGTATCGACATGAAAATATCGATACAAAGTATCGGGATGTTACTTCCCGCACAACATACACTAACTTCAGTCAACAGAGAATGGTCCTATACTAATGCAAGGTAAAAATGTGATTTTAAGACTCTGCATATATAGGCATTCGATATTCCATGTACCATCTTCATAAGATGTGAAGGTATCGACATGAAAATATCGATACAAAGTATCGGGATGTTACTTCTCGCACAACATACACTAACTTCAGTCAACAGAGAATAGTCCTATACTAATGCAAGGTAAACATGTGATTTTAAGACTCTGCATATATGCATTTGATATTCCATGTACCATCTTCATAAGATGTGAATGTGTCGACATGAAAATATCGATACAAAGTATCTGGATGTTACTTCTCGCACAACATACACTAACTTCAGTCAACGGAGAATAGTCCTATACTAATGTAAGGTAAACATGTGATTTTAAGACTCTGCATATATGCATTTGATATTCCATGTACCATCTTCATAAGATGTGAATGTGTCGACATGAAAATATCGATACAAAGTATCTGGATGTTACTTCTCGCACAACATACACTAACTTCAGTCAACGGAGAATAGTCCTATACTAATGCAAGGTAAACATGTGATTTTAAGACTCTGCATATAGGCATTTGATATTCCATGTACCATCTTCATAAGATGTGAATGTATCGACATGAAAATATCGATACAAAGTATCGAGATGTTACTTCTCGCACAACATACACTAACTTCAGTCAACAGAGAATGGTCCTATACTAATGCAAGGTAAACATGTGATTTTAAGACTCTGCATATAGGCATTTGATATTCCATGTACCATCTTCATAAGATGGGAATGTATCGACATGAAAATATCGATACAAAGTATCTGGATGTTACTTCTCGCACAACATACACTAACTTCAGTCAACAGAGAATAGTCCTATACTAATGCAAGGTAAAAATGTGATTTTAAGACTCTGCATATAGGCATTTGATATTCCATGTACCATCTTCATAAGATGGGAATGTATCGACATGAAAATATCGATACAAAGTATCTGGATGTTACTTCTCGCACAACATACACTAACTTCAGTCAACAGAGAATAGTCCTATACTAATGCAAGGTAAACATGTGATTTTAAGACTGCATATAGGCATTTGATATTCCATGTACCATCTTCATAAGATGTGAATGTATCGACATGAAAATATCGATACAAAGTATCGGGATGTTACTTCCCGCACAACATACACTAACTTCAGTCAACGGAGAATAGTCCTATACTATTGCAAGCCTACTTGCAGTGGCACCACATTCTGTTGGTTCACATGTAGGCAAACCTCGCTACCGCAACTGCGCGCATCAAGACATTCTCTTGCACATGAATCTCCTGGTGGGTGTTTCATAAAGCTGTTCGTAAGAAACGAAAGACTTTACGCACGACTGGTGATCCTTTCTTGTGTTGTGTGACATCACTATGTAATTGATTTAGGACCTAAGAATATGTTCCAGTCGTGCGTAAAGTTGTGCGTAACTTTACGAACAGCTTTATGAAACACCCACCTGCACTCCATCAACGGCCGGTTAGCAATGCATAGGAGGATTACCATATGCGCACAAGTACGCCGTAAAACATTATTTTAAAAAATGCTTAAAATGTCCGGTTTCAGGCCTTATATCAAAAGATTTCGAGCTCTCATTAATTTCAGATTGATAAATAACAGTTTCATGAATTCCTTATAAAGAAATTGCCACTTTTTAGAATGGAATATCGATATCGACAAGTTTCATCTCGTGCTTAGGAATAAGAATAGGAAAATAGTCATTTTCATATGATGACAAAATGTAGTTTCAATTTCTCCTGGTGCTTGGTCTAAATAATAGTTTTAAAAATCGGCTCGCATCATTTGTGAGTTGTGATCCATATCCACTTCACAATTTTCCTACGATGTTTGAATTCATGCTTAAATTGACCCTCTTCAGATCTCCATCAATTTTTTTCAGCTCGCGCAATATTGATTTTCATAATAAAAGAAATGTATTTAGAATGCCCAGATTCTAGGTCTAAATCTCAAAAACACGCGTACACAATAGATACGCAGTTTTTTTGTTTATTCCAAACGTGCTTGAATTACTAGTATCCAGTTTCATATCAGAATATAAAAAAATCTTCTCGCGCTTCGCGCTTGCATTGTTAATGTAAGAAGATACCCAATTTGTCACCCTTTTCTCGATTTACAAAACATAAATAGTGTGTCCCGTTCGCACTCGCATGAAATGTTTAGTTACATACCTATCATGTTTATGATTACAAAAAGTGCTTACAAAAAGTGCTTAGAATGTCCAATTATTAGGTCAAAATATCAAAAAATTTTAGCTCGCGCTTCGCTTTCGCATTATTTGATTGTTGAAATATGAATCGTTTTCATGGGTAACTGCAAACAGTCCTCTGTTTTCCATCAGGCCAGAACGTATATTAAAAATTTCTGAGCGCGATTCGCGTTCGCAGTATTTATTAAGTTACATACACATCTTGATCACCAACACAATCATTGCTCAGAATGTCCAACTTTCAGGACCAAAAAAAAAAAAAAAATCCTAAAACAATGTCTCGCGCTTCGCGCTCGTATTATTCAATTAGACTGATATGAGATTATTATTTATTTATGTTTTTTGAGAATAAAGGTAAGAAGTCATTGTTAGGACTACCTCTCCAAATCAACTTTGAGCGGCCGATAGGGGAAAATATGGGTATTTTTTTCGCCCCCCCCCCCCCCATTGGCCAAAGCTGGATCTGCCCCTGTGTACCATCTTCATAAGATGTAAATGTATCGACATGAAAATATCGATACAAAGTATCGGGATGTTACTTCCCGCACAAAATACATTAACTTCAGTCAACGGACAATAGTCCTATATACTAATGCAAGGTAGAAATGTGATTTTAAGACTCTGCATATAGACATTCGATATTCCATGTACCATCTTCATAAGATGTGAAGGTATCGACATGAAAATATATATACAAAGTATCGGGATGTTACTTCCCGCACAACATACACTAACTTCAGTCAATGGAGAATAGTTCTAAGGCAAAGGAAAATGTGATACAGGTATTGGATATTCTTTATCGTCTTCAAAATTGTATTGACATGACAGTACCGAAAAGAATGTTGCGACATTAAGGTATCGACATGAAAATTGATATGAACGTATCAATATGAATTGCAAGTTGAATAACCTGTAAATTATGGGCATATATACAGGGGCCATGGATCAGGGAGGGGGCTCCCCAATTTTTTTCAGTTAACATAAAAGCGTTAGAAATATTGCGATTTTATGAATTTTCAGCCCTACACCTCACTATTAAAATATTTCTGTGGGCCATTATATAGACATTAATTTTTTTTAAATAAATGTTGATCGGATTTTACAGTGAAGTTGAATTCATATTGTCTCGCTTTAATCATCATTTTTAATATTCTAAAGCCCGTTTCCCTTCAAAACATCTGTGCAGCGCTTAAATCCATTGTGTTATTAATATACTGTGTCATTAAGATGTGGTTTAACATGAAAGAGAATGCTCTAAAATGAATTACAATAGCTAAGACTATAGATTTAAATAAACGTGATTTGAAAAACGATTCTCTCAAAGTCGTAAAATCTACAATTTCCATGACTACCTCACCTTGTACAAGATATAGCCTTCATGTATTAATTTCTAGTGTCCTTGTTCATGCTTAGAGTATGTATGAAATATATATATTTATATTGTAAAAGTTGTAATAATGTACGATATCATCGAATGATATATCACATGTCACTGGTTCAAGGGTACATTTATGTAATCGCTTGTCCAAGGTTTTTTCATGAGAGCAAATTCTAGAATTTCGTGACAACTTAACCGTCAGTCAATCAATATTAGAGTTCTACTAGCGTAGAGAACTGTATATGGCTTGTTACTTTGTTCAACGATTCATGAAACGAGGCTTCAAACTCAACTTTGTCTTTCAAAAACTTGAGAACAAGGGGAGTAAATTTGAGGTACTAGAAGGTTAACCCAATAAGACAGTGCCGAAATATATCGGTACCAAGCACAAGCACGATCTGACTATTGACTCGACCAAACTAGCCTCCTCGGTAGATCAGTCAAAGCACTGTTAACATTGCCAAGATCCGAGTCATATCTGGGACCCGTTGCATAAAACTTTTGCCACAAACAATTCTGGCAAAATAAACAAAAACTCTGGCAAACAAAATCACGCCATTGAAATTTAATTTAATTCACATTAAAAATTTCTGGCAAAAAAAAATTGCCGAGTTTTTTATGGCAAAAGTTTTATGCAACAGGTCCATGGCTTAGTGTAGATCAAAAAGCTCTTTTGGGGAATATTTCTATAAAAAAGGAAACATTTTGTCATGAAAACTAAAATACCCAATGACAGCGTCGAATACTTGTATTTAAAAAAGTGCTATAGGGCATGTTGAGATAAGATCCACTATTTAAAAGGGCTGACCAAAGTAACCAATCTGTCGGTGAATGTGAGTCAGAGTGATGATCATAATGGTCAGTATCAACCAAAACTCTGGTAGAGTCTAACCAATAAACTTAATTAGTAGTCACTGTCTAATATTCACCTATTGGGAGGTGCCGAAGCCGAGGAGGTGCCGTGGCCGAGTAGTTGAAGGCGCCTGACTATACATGGAAAGTCCAGGGATCGATCCCCGGCCGCGGCACGTATGCCCGTGAGCAAGGCATTTAATCCACAATGCTCTTTTATCCTGCATTCAAAAAATGGAAATGCTATACGCATTCTTGGTAACTAGGTATTCACTTGTGTTTAAAAAAATAAAAATACTTTTGATACACTCTAAAAAACAGTTTTCCCAATATTGGGTAAAATGGGAACATGTATGCTTGGTTGGTAAGATGATACCAAATTTAAATTTACGCTTTAAACTTGCATTTTAAGCAATATAAGGGAAAAAATTCGCAGCAAACATGCTTGTTCCCTTTTTACCCAATACTGGGTAAATTTTTACTCAATCTTTTTTCAGAAAGTAGAAAGATTTAAAGATGCATTTTTCTTGATGATTTCCTTTTCAATATATACTTTGCTCATCCTGTCTGCCCACGGATTAAGGAAAAAGCACGTTCACACAAGCTGGGGTGGACATGTACTTGTATTTTGAGGGATGACAGGTCCAAACGTAACATTCTACCCAGTGTGAATGAGCATCTCTGATTTTAAGTTCTTCGAGTTTAAAATATATCGATCGCCACCTGGCAAGCTTATCCAAACGCATCGTAGTGCAATCTGTCCGGCTGAACATTCCTAGATCGGTAATTCCACTCGCTAGAGAATCGATCTAGATCGGCTGTTTACAGTTGCTGCTGTTTCTTTCTTCCTTTACATTTATCTTTGAAACTTTAGTTGCCATAATTCTCTTGCCATAGCTAAACCTGCATCATTATCTTTATATAGAATGTATTTTTTTATGCCTTCTTATAAAATTCTCCAATATTAGAAAACATGGGAGTGTATTTTTTGTTAAAATTGTCACCAATCTCATACGACCACGTGGTCTAAGATCACCTGTGCATTATGAAGAAAAGCGCACATAAATTTTAACCAATAGAATTATAAATTTCATTCACGAAACTCAATGGTTGTGAAATAGACATTCCGAGGGCATGAGATATGATCACATTAATTTTTTTTTAAACATGATAGCGACCCAACATTAATGGTAATCTAGAATTTCCAGTTAAGCCATTTTAGATCTTCAAGAATACAACACGAATCATCATGGACCTTAGTCCGTGGTGATCTGAGGTGCTAAATTGATATTTTCTACCATTACCGGAGTGAACGGATTTAACTGGGTATTTCCATGGAAATATGCGGAAAGTGTGGTTTCTACAAGGATAGACAAGGTAGCACCAGGGATCTGCTTAATAAGCTACCCAGAGTCGATACACATATGTTACTGGGTCACACGGACCTTCACGGTGGCTTATGGTCTCTACTTGGATATTTCTAGAGCATTGGCAAGATTGAAGTCTCTTTAATTTTTGCAACGTCTGAAGCGTATATATACACATACGGACTATGTAGTTCATGTACGCAAAAATTGACAATTTTCAATATAGCCAGTATTAACAAGGAACTCCAGGTTCTTGCAAGGAGCCTCTCGGATGCATTCGGTAGCTTGTACATCCGTCTAGCTACCGAATGCAAAAATTAAACTTATTCAATTTTTCACCCGGATTTGCCTGTACATCAAGGTTGGCGCCGGATGAGTAGCCGGTGTGTACACGGTAATTCCGGGGCCGCTTCATAAAGCTGTTCGTAAGTTAAGAGCGACTTTAAGAACGACTGGTGATCCTTTATTGTGGTATATTCATTGGCGATGGTTACGCGCGTAAGAAAGGTTCACCAGTCGTTCTTAAAGTCGCTCTTAACTTACGAACAACTTTATGAAACACCCATACGGATGACCCCGGATTGATAATCTGGGATGATCCGTGTTGCATCCGTGAAGTTGTAAAATAGGCTTTAAGCCCCTTTAAAGTTTCTGTAGGAACAGGGAGGTCCTTGTTAATACCGGCTTTATCGGGGATATAATTTTCCATTGTTTGCGTACATGAACAATAGGCCATGTTCATGGCCATGCATGTGTACGCTTTGAAACTTCAATCTAGGCCAATGCTCTAGAGAAATCCCAGGAGAGACCGTATAGCCCCCTTGAAGGTCCGTGTAAGTACCCAGTAAGATCCGTGTATTCCGTGTTGATTCCCGGTAGCTTATGAAGCAGATCCCTAGTGCTACCTTGTCTATCCTTGAAGAAACCGTACTTTTCCGTACGTTTCCGTGTAAATACCCAGTTAAATCCGTATTCACTGGAGGTGTAAACGGGGCTTAGACTGAAATTCCTAATACTTTGTATGCTGACGTGTACTCTGCACTGATGTTCAGCTATAGCTGAATATCAGCTATATTGTTTCATTTTGTAAGTGGATGATTATACGTAACTACGCCAAAAGTTGAAAACACTAATATACACTAAATACAAGGCTTCAAAATATTACAATATGATGTTTAATAATATTCGAAATAATACAAAAAACTAGGAAAAAAAGAAAAAGTTGTAAATAACTGTTAAGAAAACTTTGCAAAATAAAACGAATTGTGTGCTAAATTTCCGATTTATTGAGAGCGCCGTTAAAAACTAATTTACTACACCAACAACATTCGGTCATGGCTATACAGCACGTCCCCAAAAATATGTCCCTCTGATATGCGGCTACATTACTTCAAAAAATAAAAATTATTCTCAATGAAATGTATGGATTTAGGAAGCTAATATCATGTTCTAACTTCTATAACAATTTCATTGGTCTCGCTTCAGTGGTTTTGAATACACAGTCTATTATGTAACAGTGGTGCTTTTCAGCCCATTCCAAGTTTGCAAGTATGCAGCACTGCTGTGTGTTCTGCACTTTCTTGCATATCAACCCCCTTTGAACATTCTGACCAAAGAATTCCCTGATCTGACCAGGGAAATATCCATGAACCAGGCCCATCAAATCACAACCCTGAGCATGTTCAGAAGGGCAAAAACAATATTTGATAACAGGAGATGCACAATGATTAGGACAACAGGTCATGTCTGTTCCATGCCTAATACTGCATGTTTGTTTTCATTACTTTTTTTTTAGTTAATTAGCTATTGTGGTTAAGTTAATTCAATGTAACTTTTTAAAAGAAAAAAGTCAAATTTTTCTCTGGTAAAGTTCCTTTTCGCAAAGGGTGATTAACCTGTGGATTCCCCTTTATTTTTCAGCTCATTTTACTCATCCATCATTCACATTTTCTTTTAAGATGGTGCACTGATTCCCCTTATCAATCATCAAACAAACTTAATGTTCATGTTTCTTGTCCTTCTGAACATGCCCAAGTTTATGATTTGATGAGCCTGGATATGGTTAGGGAAATGTCCCTGCTCAGATCCTGGATGTAAAAATGGGGGTTAATATGCCATAGACAATGCAAAAATGCATCAATGTTGCAAACTTGGAATGGGCTAAAATGCACCACTGTTACGTAACAGAGTGTGTATTCAAAACCGCTGAAGCGCGACCAATGAAATTTTTATAGAAGTTATATCACGAGATGAGCTTTCCACTCATGAATTTGAGAATACTACCACATTATAGAATTAATTCAGCCCTATGTCAGAGGGACATTTTTTTTTGGGACGCGCTGTACAGCGTTTCTATCTTGACTCTTGATTGTGAAATTGAAAATGACTAAATCTACATGCCATAACAGTAAAGGGAGATCGCAACAATGAATATGCTTGACGACTATTGCGGAACTGAATAAATCACGACGGACATTATTTGTCTGTGATCAAATTAATAATGTTATAATTATGGGAAGCACACTAACGATTACACACACCTATACACAACACACCCACAGGTCCCACATGCATGCACATTGTTTGATTGCACACACTCATGCTTGAACCTCAGTGTCTAGACATGTTGGTATTACAGGCCAATCAATCATCAAATAAGAATTATACGAAATCGTTATTCGTTGATATAATACAATTTGAAAAAAGTGGGGGGAATATCCCGCCATTGTGGGTTCATCCATAATTATAAAATCTTTTGAATCAGGCTACAAGTCTTGAACTTGGTTTTGTTCCAGTTTTAAAATAAAAAGAAATAATATTTGCAAATTAATTCCATGCCTATATGCTATAGTATTCGAACCCGGAACCTTGGATTATTACATTTCACCATGCTCGAAGCGTTGGAGATTAAATCTTTACGATTCGTGTTATGAATATTCATGAGCTTTCTTTCACGGAATGGACTATATTCTAACAACGGGCAGAAAATGTTGTCGGAAAAAAATATGATTAGCTCCGAAATCTGACAAATATGTACAATACCTTGCCTTATAAATTGAACGGTGTAGTAAATAATGATTGTTAAAAATATAAAAATTAGTTGTATTTTCATACTGGAAATATTAGATTCATTAAAGCCAATATTTCTGGTATTAACATAAAATAAAGTAGTAAACATAAAATACTATTTCACCACAAATGGACAAGAACAATCTACGGTGTAGTAAATAATGATTGTTAAATATGAAAATTAGTTGTATTTTCATACTGAAAATATTAGATTCGTTAAAGCCAATATTTCTGGTATTAACATAAAATAAAGTAGTAAACATAAAATACTATTTCACCACAAATGGACAAGAACAATCTATCGGATAGCCGATGTGACTGATGCCGAACTCTCGAAGGAACAACAAGCGCAACTCATGGGGATGCAACTACAACACATGTGTCACAATTCTCACATTGTGATTGAATTTACTAGGGTTAATTTGATGCCTGGGGTACCGGGGTGACTGGTTTTACACTATTTATCATGCTCACATAGTGACATAATATAGGTCAAGGTATACGTATGCACGGTATATACCATTCAGAAACAAGTAATAACGCTTTGTTAAAGGCATGCATGCATCACGAAACGTTGATTTTAGAGTTTGTTTTCTTGATGGTGATCATAAATAGACAATAAAAACAAAATAATTTTCAATGTTTATTTTCATACAACCTGGTAGCTATACGAACTCGGAAATGTTATTAAAGAGTTAAAGGACAATTTAAACGAATGTTTTGAATGTGTAAATAACAATATTCAAATTTTAAGGAAAAAATTTAATATTGCTGTTTGAATTTGAACCATTTTGTTCAAAGTCTAATGAAATATCATTTATATACCAAACCCACTTGTATAAAGCGTTTTTACTTTGTAATAATTGTTAGATAATAATTTAGGATTGACAATCACCAAATACCACTCCTTTGAATAAAAAGGCAACTGAACCTGATAATTATATTAGAGTGAAACAAAACATAAAAAGAACAAAATGTGAAGTTTGAAAGAAGTCAGATCATGAATAAAAAGTGAGAGATAATTTAAAAAATGAGATTGCTCAATCCAAGCAAATCAGATATTTTCAATTTGGTGAGCGGATTGTGACTAAGCTTCTTAGCCCCCTTTTTGTCAAATTTCACTTCACATCCAATTTTTAAAAAAGATGGTAGAAATCCTAAAAGTATGAACCAAACAAAATCCCTGAAGCAGAAATTAGCTGCTACGCAATTCTAGGAGAAACGAAATTGAAAACAAGATTTAGCTATATAAGGTAAGTTTAACTGCTTGTCTTATACCATGTTTACTTCAAGATATTTGGTAGACTCGCGAGTGATTGCCAAAACTAATTCCCTCAGTGAAAATAAGTACAATTAAAACACAACTATAAAGGTAACTTTCTTTTTCTAGACTTTTTAATAATATTTATTGGAACTTGATTAATAGCAAAAAATCACCTTCATCTCTTGCAGGAACATTAAAGACTATAACCATGACAAAGTTGAGTGAGCATGCTTTATGTATAAATGGAAAGTGTTATAATATTACTGTATTGATATATTACTTAGACTTTTGGAACGACAACTTGGCCTTCGATGGCTATATATCCATGCGTGACTCAGGTTGATTTTTACAAAGAAGTATAAGCTAAATGAGTGTAAAAACAACCTTGTTTCGTTAAAATCTATTCTATTCTGAAAAAGGGACTTGATTATTTTTCTACAGACAATACCATGCTGTCTACTTAAAATAAATGCTAAATATCCATTTATTTCATTTTATTTTTAACAATTAATACCAGTAAGATATCTTTGCACGAAGAAAATTCAGGCAGGGCTTTTCTCCGGCAGAATGCCTATTTGTATCTCGAACAATATGCCACTTGCATGTGTTGTATACTATGCTAAAAGAAAATCAAGATGGATGGAATTGTTCAATTTCTTGTCGGTACAAATTATACGTAAACAGGAAAAAAATCACTCTATACCAACTGCTGGTCAAAATTAAAGCTTCATTAAGATCTCAGTTGTATATCAGCAAAGTTCTGTGTTTTTAGATCTCGTGACGGAGCAGAAACCCTGGAGTCAACGGGCAGTGTAATTACACACGGAGAAAACAAAAGCACTGACGATAGCTCTCTAATCTAGGTTTGATATTAAACGAATCTGTGAAGATAAGGTATGATGAGATGACGATATTTCATTACTTCATAATACCCTCTATGAGATCATTATTAGATTTTCAATAGATCTATAGCAGTAAGGGATTTAATACCGGTAAGATTTATGAAGCGTTTAAGAGACCTCATGGCAACGCACTATTGTGACTATTTCAACATTGGCGTGAAGCACGAATTCAAACCATTATCTTCATTTCTCTTTTACGCAGTAATATGGCCATTTTATATATCTAACTAAAGTATGAAATCGTAATGACCTTAGGTTCTAAATAGGATTATTTAGAATGAGGACAGTGAATATTGTTTCATATCTGGGCCAATTATTAACAATTAGGATAATATATTAGCATTCCAATCAGCTAATTATAATAATTCATGATAGGCTTTTTTGTGTGACCATTGTCGCTGAGTTATAGCGGATTACAGTGCAATACCATTGCTATTCAGGTGCAATGTGCTGTACTCCGAATATCGAAGAACCCAAGTTTCTTTGAACGGCAAAATTTGTTTGGAACTAATTTTTTTTTGCGTTTATTGTTTAAAGCCCCCATTTGCTTTGGTTAGTATTTTTATTATTTTTTTGGTCTTTATCTCGGAGGGAGGAATATGCATATAAATCATTGATATTTCAATGCACTTGACACAATACACAGTCACAGCCAACGGAATTTTATTCCCTCCCCTCCTCCTATTACGGCCGATATAATCTAAAATGCTCTGAAACTGCATGGTTACGAGAAACTACAAACTAAGTCCATAAAACACCATTATGCGCTTTGATAATTCATATAGGTTTAAAGAATATAAGTGTATAGGAAATGTGCGAATCTGTCTCCTCAAGGAATAACATAAGCTTACATAAGCACATCAGCTCCACAATATTTTGGTCTGCATAATCTTGAAAATTCCATGATAAATCAAAACTGTTTATTCCCTATTTTTATATCGCAAGCCGCAGGAATCGGTCCATATCGCCATAATACTAGGACTTTCTATTGGAATGCCTGGGAAATGAATATTTACACGTTTTCCTTATAGTAAGTGACATTTCTTTGGGATTACATGAATTATAGGGTCATTCGCTATCGGCGGGAACGATGATCCTGAAATGATTGTTTCTGACGTAGTTTTTTTTAATTTAATAAAAACTCTATTAAAGGGCAACAATTTCGAAGCACGAACATTTTATAAAATCAAAATGAATATAAAATTCATAGCAAAATCAAAATAAGGTAACATCAGCAGACGCAATGAATTGGTTGGGAAATAAACACAGAATTTTAGCCAAACATGTTCGGAATGTGCCTTTTGAAAACTTTTTCTCTTGCCATAGATATTGAAGAAAAAAATCGACCGATTACAAATTTTTGAGGGGGATTCAGAAAATTGTAGTACCCCACTCTCATAAATTCATAGATCCCCACTTTATGGACAACGGTGATGTAGATATTCAGGGAGTTTCGATCTAAAGGAAATTTTGAAGGAAAATGTAGGCTTACACATCGATAAATCTATGGGGTTTGAGTGGTTTGAGTTGGAGGTAGTACCTTTCAAACGGGCTCATATATCAGTTTACCAGTCCCCCCCCCCCCAAAAAAAAAAAAAGAGTGATCCAGTAGTACCGCTTGACAACATTGTAGGTATAGATGTATGTGTTAAGGTTTATTTTGTGATATCGGGGATGTCACGATCGGGGTTCAAACTAACCGTTTTGGTTATCATGCATATGAAACAAAAACACTAGCACACACACTGCACACGAAAAGCAACGAATTGCGACACCGTCGAACAGTATAGAGAAGTCCCCTGTCAAAATATACCACTGTTTTCCTCCTAAAATTTGTTAATCTGTCTTCGGATTCCACAAGACACAGATGTATCGAAACAAAGCCCAAGTGAACGTTTTTCCCAAGTTGAGGAGATGGGGTGCCGTCCGATTTTAGAAGGATTATTGTGAAAATCCGAAATGCAAAGCGAAATGAGGACACGGGGGTGACAAAAGCTTTAACTTACTCATTGGATTGCGTTATTCCTACCAAGTGGAGGGAAAGACAAATGGATATTTTGACGGGGCTTTCGTTTTTTGCCTACCTGCCGCGAAAGGCGTGCTTCTAAGAGCCCACCAGCTCGTAAATGTTTGTCGTAGCCAATAGTTTTTCATTACATCTGGATCCAAATTAGAGAGAGAAAGAGTTGTTTTTAAAATAAATGATGTATGCGATAGCATTCATTAAGGTAGTCAAACATTCATGCATACGGTGCTGTCATCACAATCAAGAAGTGATCTCTACCGAGTAAAATGTTGGAAAGGGATGTGTCGGACAAAGTCAACAATAATGGATATTTGTTGATGGACACAGCTTTTGGGAATTCGATTCTGGTTGCTTGTGGAAATGTAAACACAGAGAAACGAATTTTGGGAGCAAAACTCAAACAAATGATCGACTGCCTTGGCAAAAATGCAAAATCTATCATGGCCGGCGAACCAATTCGAACAGAAATGTGATGCATGAGAGCTCAGTATCAGTTTTGCTGCTGTCAGAGTTTACCAAAATGTGGCTCACAAAATTACTGTTTAGTTTATCTCCCAACAAATTGGCGGTGCCTGTCTCTTCTTAATAATTATGATCGACTTAAAGGAGGGGTACGTGTAATGCGACTGAGCTTCATTCATAGTAACATTATACATAAAATCTTGAGTGTCTACTTCTCAGTCCACGGTGTAAATAAAGTGTGCAACGTGGTATGATTTGAAATGGTGAAGAAGACGAATTATTGTTTTAATAGTACGGTACTCATCCTGTCCATTAAAATGTCCAGTTTTCAAGTTGGAATATCACAAATTTCCAGCTCGCACTTCGCGCTCGCGTTAATTTTTTAGTTATAGTGTACACCTTTTTAATGATTACAAAAACTGCTCAAAATGTTTAATTTTCATGTCTTATTACATGAAATGTCCGAAAATTTGAGCTCGCGATTCGCGCTCGCAAGGATGCCCTTTTAACAGTAATTAGCGCCATAATTGACCAAAATCGAGTATTGCAACTTCACATTTGAAATTTTTTCTAAGCCAAAATGTATATTTAATCAATCAGAAATCCCTTAAAAAAGACTTTGCTCAACTTCATTACTATAAAACAGACAACTGCTTTATTCACGCAAATGATAATCTCATGGTGAAAAAAAAATTGTTTGCACCAAAATGCCCATTTTGGCTTTGCCCTCCCACCTCCCACGAAAAAACGTTCCACCGCCCCTTTGTATACTAGACGGTTGATGGTAGAGTAAGAACATGATTCCCTCGGTTTCAGATATCGTGAGTTCATGTCTAATTGAGAAAATAAAAAACTTGCTTTAAGCCTTAAAGAAATGATCACTCTACCAACTAAAACAGAATTCTGTACTTTTAAAGAACTGTAGATGCATTTATCACGATAAATAGCATCTGAATCTAACGATTTGATATGAAAATAATGGCGCGATCTGAGCTCCTTCAGCGTGTATACATAGCATGATGCAAACAAATACCAACAAAAAGTTCAACAAAGTTTAATTATGTAGATGTGGATCCGAATGGTATATGTCACATCATTTCCTTCTATTTTCTACTGTCACTAAGAATAAAAGCTTCAAATATATCCCCCGCTCTGGCGATCACAAATCATGAAAAGATCAAGGGAGAAAGCAGAGTGTAGTTCATGCAGGAACAGCTGTAAGGCTCGTTATCGTTGCATTATGCCTTTAATCTTTTTAGCCGTGTTATAAAATCAGAATCATGGCGAGTGTTGTTTTTTCGTTTTTTAATCAATTGAAACTCCAATATATTTTATTAATGTGTGTTTTAGTAGTTCACACCAGGAGCAAAGGATTTTCAGATCTAAAACGATGATTTGTCAGATTTACAAGATTTACAGATTTACTCTCTCTGAGTGGTCTTCTTACTGTACCTATTGAGTCAAAAGTACCTAAGCAGTTGCCTATTTTTTTAGAAAACTAATTGTCATACAATGTTTTTTTTATCCCAAGACATTTTATATCTTTAAATGTGTGAAATAAGTTCTCCTTTACATGATGAAAATGGGATATTGTTTGAGAGAGTGTACAAGTAAACCGGCTCCAATCTTTTTTAAAATATGCATTTCTTCAGGAATAAATGGGGGAACAATATTGATCTAACTATTCTAATGCCGTGTATATTAATAATTATTATATGGCAGCATAATTTCTATGGCTGTCCATTTGACGATTCAACCATGTCGCATTGGCATTAAAAAATAAAAATGGAATCTGCAATACAGACTGAACGAGTCCAGTGAGATAATCAATCTATCTGGATGTTAATTCACAGACCTTTGCGCTCAGTGCTGCGATTTATCGCATTTACACTTACAATAATTAAACAATTTGGTGGTATTTGCTAGACTAGCTTACAAAATAAAACTAATACAACATATTGGATATGAATGTAATTCAATTATAGAGTCAAAATACTGTTGTTTTTTTTTTTAGAAATAACGATTATTCAACACACTTATAAAAACGGCATGGCTTTCGATTTTTGTAATAGTATAAATGTCATGGGATGGTTTGTGTACAGTAAAATGCTTTATTCAGTCTGATGTGATATGAACTGATCGGGTGTAGATTCTAAGCAAAAGTGTTAAAATTTCAACAGCAATGTCTAGTTTCTATTCTGTTTAAATTTTCTTAACGCTTGTTTAAATTTGTTTTTACTCAGGCATGTGTCATTCAGTAATGTAGATTAACACAGTTATATAGCAGGAAGTACGGTGATACTGAAACTTGACTGTTCAGAGCACATTTAACCTCTCCTCAATTCACCAAAGCATGGGTTAGATTTAGACAGGTCAACAAACTTAAGGGTGACACTTTCCAAGCGAGATGATTGTACTATAACATATTTATACTTGTCAGACATACCAATTCATTAATAAGTAGCTTCAACCTTCAATTTTAGGCCATAATTCACGTAACAGCTAATTAACCGCAGACCTGCTGATAATTTGTAAATCATTGGAAATTGTGAATTTAGTATGCAAACTCAGTAAGTATACAGGGTAATGCAGTTAAATAAAAAAGTTCTACAAAATCTTTAAAGCATGTTTTAAATCATTAATCTTAATATTCACGAGTATATGTGCATACCATTTCATTTGCCTATCCTTCCGTTGTTTGTTTCTAACTATATTAGGCCGAGAATTACAATCTTTACTTGTTACATAATTATTAAATGTAATTCCTAAGTAAGTTGTCTGCAAAAAGGAGTCTGTTCGCTGCAAATACCATTTTCAAAATTTGTTGCTATTTTATTGAATGAGCGGTTTCTACTACAGTAAACAGCAGCTGCGTTAGGGGATATTCTTCAGGAAAACCAAACATTTTCTTTTTTTTTACCTTTGGCTCGTAATTCGAAGAAGTCCGGTCTCTCGCTATCATCATCAGTTGATTTGCTCCTCACCCGTAGTCCTACTGGAACGATCTTTAGCTGACCCTCACTCACCGTGCGATCTACAAGTCTTCGTCTATCTTGCAAAAGCCTCATTGCTCTGTTTTGACGAAGACCACCACCACCACCATCTTCGTCATCATCGACTCTATCCCCACCATCGCTCCCTCCTCCGCCATCCACGAGGCCTCCATTTTCGCGATTGGGTGGAGATCGTGGAATAGTTTCTAGCTCCTCATCCTCCTCCACCGTTTCAATTCGATTCGAATCTGCTAAAATTACCCCTTCACCGGACAGTCTCGTCACCAGTGGCATGATTATTTGTTGGAATATTTCCTTTTCTTGTCAATGTCGTAAAGTCTTGAAATGTAATCAGAATTTTCAACTTTCCCTAACGTTAATACCCTTTTTTTTGTCGCTTAGTGACCAGTAGCTACCGGAAAAGGATGTCGATTCCAGGAAAGTTGATTACAGATACTTCCTTAGTCTTTTATCCTCATTGAATGGTATAATTCGCCTTAAGCACGTGCTGATTCAGTAGATCACATGCTTGGTAATATGATTATTTATTCGTTTTCACTGGATAATTTATGTATCGTCGTTCTATCAGCCGAAAGTCAACTCACTGTACTAAACGTGAAGTGTCCTGATGGTCCAAACTTGTAAATTCTGAACAGTGGGTGTTCGCTCACCGAAGAAAATGTATCGTGACGATTGTGTTAGTTCAGTATTTGTTTTGACGCATGCGCAATCTGTTCATTTTATAAACCCTCTGTAGACAAGGCAAATCGTTTGAAGAGTGTTTAATACGTCAGGTGCCTAAATAATCTAATATATCGCAAAAGGTCGTGTAACTGTCCTGCCGGACTTACATGAGATATGACATAAACTCTTACATGAAATCTGATTGCGTAATACATGTACAGATTTGATTATGAAAGAGAGTCATTTTTTAGCATGAATTATTCGAGAAAAAGAAATACACCGGATAAAGACAAATTTATTTGTGGAGGTCCATTATTTCAATTGCATTTTTCCTTTTCCTCTGCATCATTGTCGTCGCCTTAGACATTATCATCTTTATCAAAAACAAGAACATCAATATCACCATCATCGTCGTCATAATCAATATCACCCTCATCATCTCCCTTATCATAATTATCACCATTATCATAATCATCATAATTATCTCCATCATCATCATTATCACCATAATAATAATCATCATCATCGTCATCATCATTATCACCATCGCCATCAATATTATCAATATTGACCACCATTGATCATCATCATCATCATCAGAAATGTCAAAAGTGCAATGAGAAGTAGTATTGGTTGTAGTAGAAGAAGTAGTAGTAGTAGTAGTAGTAGTAGTAGTAGTAGTAGTAGTAGCGGTATCATAGTCGTCGTCTTGATAAGTAATATAAGTATATACATTATTTAAAAAAGTAGTATATTAGCACCTTTATTATAATCGTTATTTTCATAGTTAGGTGTTATTTCACGATCACTGACGATATAACTGTCATAACATTGAACTGTATTACTTCAATGATAAAATCTCAGCATCGGTTGTTTTATGTTAAACGATTGCCAATAGTTGTCTAAATCTGAAAGTACACATACCTGTTTACCCTCTTTTCACCGGGACTCGTTTATTATTAAAATCATCTGGTCATGCACTCATTCAATACTATGATAGATTGGAGCTTTAGGTCAGACAAATTTGATCCATGTTAGCTCAATGTCATTCAAATTTATAAGGATCACTTTTTCATTGAATGATGAAAAGAGGGTTTATTTTAGTAGAATAGTATGCACTAAAATATACTATAAAGACTTCAATTTCATTATTTTTTGGTGGAAATGGAAAAGAGGTTTAAACGAATTCACCATGGCAATCTGGTGGTCCGTGAATTAATGGGAATCAGATAATTCAAGTTTTCCAACGTACCTTGGATACCTTAATCATGCATATGGAATATCAGAAAACATACATTCATGTTAATTTTTTATATTCCATAATGCATATAACGTAAATTGCACTTTAGAGCAGAAGTAATAGTAGTTCAAGTGTTTTATGCTCAATTAAACCCATTATGAGGTGATTTTCAGTGTTCATGATGCTATGCACAATTTAAGACAAGGTTGACGTTTGCAAGTGCTTATCAGATTTTTTTGGTAATGGAATTGGAGCTTAATAATGGCACTCATAATCTGGAGTGAATAATTGGGGTGAATGTATTTCACAATTTGCTTGGGTAAAGGCATGTTGACGGTTATCATCAGTAACATAATTCTCAACATCATTGTCATCCTCATCACTACTTACATACTCCAGATTGACATCATCATCACCATTACAATTATTGTCGTCAAAGTCAATATTGCATTTATCAAAAACTAAAAAATAGCTACCATCATAAAATAAATCGTCATCGTTTATTTTATTTATTCATTGTCAAAGTCTGGCCTATACCGCCATCAAAATTCACGTTGATTTGATTATATATATTATTCTGCTCAGTATTTTACATTAAAAAAAAACAAGATTCTTTCGAGAATTTTCGTCGAAATTAACATATAGAATATACATTTTTATTTCATGTAACAAATAACACAGTATGAATTTTAAAAAGCCCACTAATTCCTTATTCTGATTTGTATGAACTTGATTATTAGGATGTAATAGAGGATGGAGATTCTCTAATCGTCTTTGTCTCATCACTTTAAAGTTCTGTGGTAAGTCTGTTTTAGATGGGGGTGGTGTATTATCCTCCATGCATGCGTCTCGAAACTCGCATGTAGATTGGGAAGTGCCTTGGGAGCATGTGACCCCAAGAAAAGAAAAAAAAGAGGGCAAAATATTAAAAAAAAATTTTAATATTGTGTCAAAATCTATCATAAAATTGGATTGCATTTTAAAAAGTCTTAATTTTCGCTAACTCAGTTTACTTATCGTGACATTTTTTTACTCTTCTCTTAGAGACATAGTGTGCCCCCTCAACATTTCTTACTCATTACGCGACTGCATCTACAATTTTTTTGCTCCCAATTTCATTTTAAAAACATATCTGCGGTGGGAATTAACAATTGATACATTTTTAGACTGAAAATACGGAAAAGGAATATATTTATACAACTATGACCGCACCAGCCACGATCTCCATATTCGTTGAAATAGATATGAGGCAATTTTCCAAACGAGATTATGGTATCCTACATTAGGCTTATTTTAACCCATTCCCAATGCATCTCTGCGTCCCTTAACGATCAATTGCTAACCTGTCGTTCTCAATTCTCCCTTTTAAATTCCCGCCAGTCGATGATGTGATTGATTTAGCTGTTCTCTCGGGCTATCCTTATTCTTAGCCTTCGAAATTGAAAAATAATCAAATCAAGTCAATCAAAATGTGTATACTCAGTAATAGGAAAATATCGGGTAAGCATAAACAGTGGCGCGGTGTTTGTGATGAATGGCAAGAAAAAAGAAGTCCCCGCATCCCCCTTCTCTCTCTCTCTATCTATCTCTATCTTTCTGTCTATCACTATCACTATCTCTATCTATCTATCTATCTATATCTATCTATCTATCTATCTATCTATCTATCTATCTATCTATCTATCTATCTATCTATCTATCTATCTATCTCTATCTCTTTGACTCTTTCTATTCTTTCCTCCCTATCTCTCTTTCTTTTTTTCACTCTTTGCAAGCGAAATCTAAAGTAGATATGAAATTATGTTTTGTAACAAAAATCCTGTATAAAAGACCGCCTAAGGAGGTTAAATAATTGTGAGCAGATACATGTTCCTGTAATAAGTGTGTAAATGGGGAACAATATTCAAGGGAAGCCAAGTCTGTCTTTAAAAGCAGGATTAATCCTTTTTAACAAGTGGTCGCTAAAGCAGGTTTGTCTGTAATGTCTGATTGCACAAAGAGCAATGATGCCCGAAATAGCCCTTCATCGCGATAAATAATTTGAGGCATTGCTATTTTACAAAATTACAACATATTAAGATTACGGACTAGTCTAGTTAATTTGTAAATGAAAAAAACATTCCAAGGATGAACAACGTATAAAGATAAAACACTGTCTGTTTTCTTTTTAACCCTTTGTTCGTGGCCAAGAATTTGTTCGATGTTTGTGTCGTATTGCACTCACTGGTTTGCTAGGAGGAATATTTTGGCTGGAGCTCCGGTAAAAACAATATTAATGAATCATTGCTATTTTGCTTCAAACTATCTTTTGATAACACTAGAATTTATGTTGTCCTGTTATAGTTTACTAGACATATTCCTATAGACATCTACTTCTCTCTTTCTTTCTTTCTCTCTCTTTCTATATCTATCTATCTATCTATCCAAGTGAATACAGGCCTTTGTGTTTTAACCAATCACAAGCAGATTTTTTTACTTGCACTTATTCGTTTGATTTATTTTGGAATAATTCCCATCTGAAAGTTTGATAAATTATGTATTAATATATATATATATATATATATATATATATATATATATATATATATATATATATATTCTGCATCATAAGAGGTCGCTTTAACTGATTAGTAACTTACTAATGTGAACTTATACAGGTTATAATATAGCAGGCATAATGTTTATACGAACATCTTCGTGATCATCAAATATTCATATATTCAGTCACTGAATTTCAGTGGCGTAACTACGGGAGGGGACATGCCCCCTCCCCCCCAAAAAAAAACGGGGAAAAGGAGAAAAAGAGGGAGAAAGTGAGAGAAACGTAGTGGGGAAAGAAAAAATTATAATTTTATGTTATATTACATTTAAAAAATAACAACTTTATGAACCATAATTTGCGCAGGGCTTATGTCTTCATTGTTCCTGGTGCTCGCATTGTCTGTTTAACAAATATATAATCCTGTTGTACTAAAACCTCCCGTTTTCAAGTCAATATACACCAAATATATTTCCTCGCACTTCGAATTATTATTATTTTATGTAGTGACATATGCTTCTTTTTCATGACTACTTAAAGAGGTCTTAATAAAAACCATTTCCTGTCCGCGCTTACGTTCGCATTCGTGGATTGGTGAGATGTGTCTGTTCTTCATGAATTCCTAAAATCAGTCCTTAAAATGTCCCTTTTTCTGATCTGAATATCAAAAGATTTCAGCTTGCGCTTCGCGCTAGCATCATTTGGTGAGTGAAATACGCATGGTCTTTGTGAATTCCTACAAGCAGGCCTTAGAATGCCCCTCTTCAGGTCTGAATTTCCTAAATTTTCAGCTCGCGCTTCGCGCTCGAAATATTTGATTAGTGAGATGCGTATGATAATCATGATTACAATGACTACAAAAAGAGCTTCATGTGTTTAGATGTAATTCTAACAAAATGAGCATGCGCTTGGCACTCGCATTAGGGCGATTCCATGCTAGAAAAAATCAGCCATTTTCACAACAATTTTAAACCTGCTGTCCGAACGAACGAAGAACTTCAATAAGCTTTGTGGGAATATTAAAGTACTACTGGGTAGACATGCAAAAAAATGACAACCAACAAAAATATGTCGTCCATAGGTGAATTAGAGCTTAAAATGTTGCGTGTCGTACGGGACATTTCTGCGTCCCGTACGACACACATTTTCACCTATAATTTACCCATAATCATTTTTTTTGGGTTGATTATTAGTGTTTCACATGACAACCCACTATAGCTTTATGAATGACAAAAAAAATAATACTTTATTGCTCAAGCATTCGGCTAGGAAACTAAAAATTGTTGTCAAAATGTCCCGTACGACACGTATGGAATCGCCCATTAGATGACTATGGTGAGATATGTGTACTCTTAATGGATTCCTAAAATATAGTCCTTAAAATGTCCCTGTTTGAGGTCAATATATACTTGGCTTGGCGCTCGCATTGTTTGTTTAGCGAGACAGGTACGTATTATGATTACAAAATTTGCTTAAAATGTCCCTTTTTAGGTCTGAATTTCAAAAAATTGCAGCTCGCGCTTCGCGCTCGCTTTATGTGATCAGTAAGATACCTATCCGTTTAATGACACTGTCCTTAAAATGCCTCTATTATGTCAATATACCTGGCAACTGAGCGCGCTCTCTAAGTGACTTAAAATTTTTGCTGGTGCCCCCCCCCCCCCATGCCGTGACCCACGGCACGCCACTGCATATATTATTCGATATCGCTCTGTTATAGAAGTCGTTGAAAGGTTGAAAAGTTCATCCATATATACTTGTACCAGCTGTTTTGCTTAATGACAAGGGAACTTTACAATTTGCATGATTTTTGCCTATACTAGATGTCATCTATTTCACCAATTTTGGCCAATTCAATTAAAATTGACACATGTTAATCAGAGTAGGGGTCGGATATGTGATAATGCTGAAATGTACAATTAAGCATACATAAAAGTCAAAACATGATGGATTATATTGATTGCATCACCAGAGATCCAAGTGATCTGGCAATCCTTTGTACCATCGGTTTTACCAAATTAATCATAAAAGGGGTTATCTTGGCTTAAATCCTAGTGATTTTCTTTTGCCCATTTTGACTATAATGTTGTTTGAAACTCGGAATATGAGGCATATTTAACATGATTCTTTCAAATTACAGTAGTCTACTAATTTGATATTTTTGTGCAGTCCTGAACATCCTCAATCTATTCATATTCCAATGAGTATGGTAGCTGGCGTAACTACGGGGGGCTGCCCCCCCCCCCCCCAAAAAAAAAAAAAAAAAAAAAGGGGGATGAGAAAAAGTGGGAGAACGAAAGAGAAACGTAGTGGGGGGAATAAACTATTGTACATTGTATTGTGTTATATTATTTTATACATTTTCTTTTATTACATAAATTTGTCATAACTTTATGTAAAAATAATTGTTTAGGTCCTATGTGTTCATCATTCCTGTTGCTCACATTGTCTGTTTCATGAGAAATAAACTGGGTTCCAAAAGAAACTTATCAAACTTCACAAGTGCACTACACAAATTCCACTCAGTCAAAATGAACAATATTTTGACACAGGCTTTCTTTAATAATCTTCACTAAGCACTTGTCAATAATTAGGATATTGGTTTAATACCAAAAGAGGCTGTAGCCTCTTAAATCAATTGGTTCCGGGGTCCAGTCACAAAATGGCAAAAGTGAAAATGAGATGAAATTAAACAAACTCGCTTGACTGCTATTGAGTCTATTCATGCATTATGCTTCTTTGACCTCAGTAGTTTGTTTAAAATGTTAATTTCAACCTCCTGTAACTTCTTATTATTGAGGCAAAGTGTCAAGTCGATGGTAATACTGTGAGCTATAATAAATTGGTAAGTTTGTTTAATCCAATCTAATTTTCATTAGTCTTTCTTTTGCCATTTTGTCACTTTGTGTTACAATTTTGTGTATAATGTTTTTGTAGTGTACTTGTGAAGTTTGATAAGTTTCTTTTGGAATCCAATTTATAATCATCTAGTCTTGTACTAACAGATCCCGTTTTCAAGACAATATACACCTAATATATTTCCTCGTAATTCGAGTTATTATTGTTTTATGTAGTGACGTATGCTTCTTTTTTTTCATGACTACTTGAAGTGATTGTCCCTTTTCTAGGTCCGAATATAAAAAATTTCAGCTCGCGCTTAGGTCAGTATACCTGGCAATCGAGTGCGCTTCGCGCGCCTACTAAGTGACTAAAAAATTTTGCTGGTCCCCCCAATGCCGTGACCCACGGTACGCCACTGTGACGAGCGATGACTTTAAATGATCGGTATTAGCTTAACACTATATCTTTAGCATAAGATATTTTTCATGTCCATTTCCCTTGCACGCCTGATCCAGCCATCCATTCTTCCTCTTTTTCCTTCATCCATCCGATGACCTCTGTAAAAGGCTGATCAATCAAAGCAATAATCGTCATTGAATATCCGCTATACTCCATCCGTCCAACCGTCATTGATTTTCGCATTACCCAACCTCGGCGACACGACATCGAAACGCTGCATACCGGCATCCTAGAACGTCAAGCTTCCTCTCAGAAATATTGATGGGAGCAAAAACATAAACCATGGCGACCCTAAATGAGTAAAATACACACAGCTGAGTCAAGCAACTCTGAGGTCGGGTGTACCATGAAAAGCTAACGATGTTACATCAGCACTAAGTAACCGCTTATTCCTCCTACAGTTTCCTCGAGTTCGCTACTAATCAGGGAACTCTAATTTTAATCGATTTCATTTTAAGAATTTTCAGAATTTCATAGCTTCGTCGTTCTTTCCGGTTCGGTAATTACTTAATATATTATTTCCATGATAAAGTTTCTTTGCTTAGTAAAAAATGTAACTGGATACTTTTTCGAAAGTTATCAATTTTGACATTCCTTTCCAACATAGAAATAAACCAATTAAAAACTGGCAATCCAGTCAGTCTAATTTAAACTACTTTTGAAGATATTTACAGTTATATAGTTAATAGTTATTTTTGAAAAAAAATATTGTAGTAAATTTGACATTTCTGGAATGTGCTGTAAGATGTAAATATGCAAAACGCTGGTATGAATTACATTAGGCCTACTTTACCTCATATCGCTAGTAGAGAGTATATGATACAGAATCTGTATCCAGATGTAATATCTGTATCTAGATGTAATCATTAAAATGATTTGTTTAGTACATTTTCATAATATCACTTTCTCAAACATCATAGAAAAAAATTAAATAAACGGTTCCAAACCCCGTGAATATCACATGAATGAAACCTCAAATCATACCCGCTAAGATTGAGAAGCCCCATCCACATCACACTAATTGTTTAATGATTTTATGTCCAAATTTTATTATTATTTATTATTATTATTTTTATTAGAACATATTTATTCAGGTACAAAAGATCAGCATAAAACTGTTTTTCATCAATGACCTGATGAAAACATAAATCATCATATCATACATGAAAATAAAGTCAAAATCTAATTCAAAGAAAACAATACTTAGTAACATAAATAAACAAATATTGTTACTTAAATGATAATATGAATCAAACTAAATATTTTCAGTTTTCAAAAGGGAACAGTTACTAATTATAAGACTACTAATTGTATAATTTATTCACTGATAAAAACACGGAACAATGAAATAATTATGGCATTATAGAAAATCGAGTGAAACAATGGCAATCAGTTATAAATGTATGTCTAAAACTATAAAATATCAAAGGGTTAAGATCATTACAAATAATAGCAACGTGACAACAATGTTAAAGAGGAATAAGGGAATTGTATATTACAATAAATGATATATAAGTAAGGGTTATTATATGGACAAAATCATTGGATTACAAATACTATCTGGAAAGAACTTAAAAGTATAGGAAATATCCCCTGAGAAATGAGTAAAATTAGAGGTTGATAATATCACAAAACTATATCGATCGAAATTGCAATCGTCTATTATAGACTCTCAGTTTAGAGGTGCCGTGGCCGAGTGGTCTAAGGCGCCTGGCTATACATGAAAGGTCCAAGGTTTGATCCCCGGTCACTGCACCTGTGCCCGTGAGCAAGGCATTTAATCATCAATGCTCTTTTATCCTGCATTCAAATAAATTGAAATATTGGTAATTAGGTGTGCACTTGCTTGAAAAAATTATGGTTCTGTGACAGCATGTGAAAGAGGTTTTTTTTTTTAATCTAAAGTATAATAAGTTTGACATTTTTATTTTGGTCAATCAAAGAAATATTGAACAATATCTGTAACATCTAACTAGATTTACTTCTGCAACTGTGTTGGTGCTTTTTGATAAGGCATATTCATGGTTTGTTTGAGGTATGTACATGTACATATTTAAAATATTCTGATATTCTGAAAAAAATAACGTGTTATGTGTGCGTTGTAAACTATGATAATGACCACTGCAAATATCAGATGGAATAGAGTCAGTATCGAAGGAAAGACATCAACAGTCTGCAAATGAAATTGTACATCATCATTGACAAAATAATACTATGATCATGATGATGGGTGCATGATTCTAAAATATTTCCTACGGGATCATTCATTCCCAATGGAATGACAGTGTCATCGCTAATGGCACAACTGCGATTGAATTAAATATTCCGGATCCAAAATTTCCAGTTATTAGAAATATGTGGTTTAGAGACCATTCCCCCAAGAATTCTAGTAATCAACGATGCTTCCAGAATGTCCAGCAGTTGCCTTTACCAACCATCATTGACGTAGTATGAGACTTTCTAGTAGAAGGCGCTCTGAAAGCATTCACGTATAGCGGGTTCCCAACGCATTATATTATTTTTCCCCTCCCTCTCTCTTACTATCAGTTTCAATTTTTTCTTCCCTCTCTCCGTTTGTATATTTGCATCCATGAGCGCATGTTTTGCAAAAGTTTATATTTTGTTCATGTTTAACCTCAATATGAAAGTGTATTAGATATAATGATTCAATGAATTAAAAGACATGAAATGATAATTTGATGAAAGTATGATCTACTATAGTATAATGGCACCTCCTAATGAAAAAATTGCAATGTTTCACTCTGCATGCATGGCAACTTGTACTTGACAATCACGAAAGCCTTCTCTGTAAAAGTGTGTATAGCTATTTTATCACATTGCTGGAAAAGTACAAAAGTACTTGTACACTTCGAAAGCAAACTGGTCAAATAACTTGATTATTAAAGGTTCAGCTGGTGAAACCATAATCTTACGATAATCTCGTCATTATAGTCCTGCATTTAGAAAATAATACAAACTGATTAAATCAATAGCACTGGCGGATCCGGGGGGGGGGGCACAGTCAGCCCGTGCCCCCCCCTCCTGACAGCCATTATCAAAATCTGTAATGTATAGATGTACTGTTTTTACGAAGGTGTGCGCCCCCCTTGAAAGTGATGACTTTTTTTTCCTTGCTTGTTAATTTTTTATCGGGTAAATGTGCCCCCCTTGGAAAATCCTAGATCCACCCCTGATGAATAGTTACACTAAGGTAACCTCCTATTTTTATCCTGCATTGTTTGAACAGTATATATAAATATCAAGAGAACCGACAGTTACACCAAAAAAAAGGAACTGGTTAATAGAATAAATTGCGCGTGCCTAGACACTTTCCCACTAGCGTATACCGGCATGAAGGCCTAAAATGAATACCAAAACTGCTGTTGAGCTCTATATCACGCCTCCAAAAAAAAATAAAAAAATTAGACATGACCACTCTTGAATGGTGAACTCATTGATAAGGTTGAACTACCCTTTAACTATCAACGCAACCTCTCTGCTCGAGATAGAAGATGTTGCTTAATTCCCATCACCTTGTTTGCATGAGAGTGGAAGACACTGAGTGCTTCTCGTCTTACCAAACAAAAAAAATAATCCCGGTTCTCAAACGAAACAAGCTGAACCAACAACCTGATTACCACCGGGTCGGCAATAGAGTCCCTTGTTGTTATTACCTCAACACCATAGAAACAAACGGCCGACGATAGTAAATGAACGAAATGTAGATCACTAGAAAATAATCACGGCCTCTGTCGATTAAGAATAATTGTGAATTATTATGCGGTGGATTATTCAATGACAGTTTTTCTCTCTCTTATAAAACCTATATTGGTTTAACACTAATTGATGTTGCTTAAATGCCAAATGGTGTTTTCCTAACGCCAATCCGGTTATGTTTCAATACCTCTCTGGTGTGGAACGATATAGATACCAGGCTGGTGTTGAATCAACACCGGCGTTTTTGCAGTGTAAAAGAGGCAAGACGACCGAATTATGGAAGTATGATATTGATAAATTGCACCAGTAGAAAAGGTATTTAATTTAAAAGAAGATCAATAGTGGTGAAGTTCATTAAAGCGAAACGAAGTTACCAAATCTTACAGGAATGTAACTATAAGGTTCTGAGATTGGCATTAACGAACTTTGTTTTACACGACTGATGCTTCCATTACGATGAAATTGAAGAATGGACCATCTGCGCATGAGTCAAATTTGAGATTTCGTCGATCATCCATTCGTTATGACTACAATGTGGTCCAAGCGATATTTTTCGTAGGTTTTTTTGTATGTTAGCATGAATACGACTTCTAAAAATATTCGCAGGAAAAAAATAATGTATCAGTGTCAGTTTCGAAAAGATTATTTTTTTCAGGATAGGTCCAGAAATATGTCTAGAATAACATACTAAATATATTCTCTTTAAGGGTTTTCCGTAATCCAAGATGGCGTCTAAAATGGCCGCTAAAGCCTAAAAATCCACAATATTCATCTATTAGTTATGTCAGTTTCTTCAATTTCATTTCTATTCAGTGGTATTCAGGGTCAAGTAGTACATTGGAACAAGTTACAAGGACAGTCAGTGGCCATGTCAAGTATGTCCATGCAAAAATCCAAGATTGCTTTCGAAAATGGGGTCTAAAATGACTGCTATTACTTACAAATGGACAGAGTACATTTAATGTCTGCCTGGGATGTACGATTGTGGTATCTAAACCATGATTTAAAGGGTCAAGTAATACATAAGGACAGGTTAAGAAGACAGTCAGTGGTCCAGTATGTCCAAAAATCCAAGATGGCTTCCAAAAGTGGATTCTAAATTTAATGCTGTTACTGAACAATTGACATAAAAATCGAAGACGGCTTGTAAAAATGGAGTCTAAAATTGACATAGTTCATCTATTATCTGCCTGGGAGATAATATTTATATTTAGGTGTTATGCCTTATTCACTTGACTGATTATCTGAGAACTAATATTTTTAAGGGACAATTCGTTGGGATGATACAGTTAATCATGGCATCTTATTGAAAAAAAGTACAAATAATGGGTTTTAACCAGGCTACTGTAGCATGGTTCAGATCCTACTTGTCGAACCGACATCAAGTAGTGGCTGTTCGCGATATTCGTTCAAAATTATGCCTATAACGTGTGGAGTTCCATAGGGAAGTATTTTAGGCCCAATTCTATTTTCAACTTATATCAATAACATGTCTATTTGTATAAAAGCTGACTGTAAATTATTTTTGTATGCAGATAATAGCGTACTACTTTGTTCAAATTCCAACCCAAAATTTGTTGAGGAAAAACTTAGCGAACAGCTGTCTACATGTGTCGATTGGATGACTGATAATAGATTATCGTTACACTTAGGCAAAACCGAGAGCATTCTGTTTTGTTCTAAAAGTAATTATAAAACTTAATTTGAAGTATCATACAATAACAAGATAATTCAGAGGAGAGAATCTGTAAAGTATTTAGGCATTGAGTTGACTAGCTCCCTTTCATTTTCATATTAGTAGAATCAATCGTAAAAAAGGCGAATGCCCGTTTGAAATTTCTGTACAGGTATCAAAGTTGTATGGATCAAAAAGCAAGGCGTATTCTCTGTTTTGCTCTTATTCAGAGTTTATTTGACTATGCTAACCCTGCTTGGTTTAGTGGCATAAGCGAACTTTATAAAAAGAAGTTGAAAATTATACAGAATAAAATGGTTAGATTCATTAACTGTTCTGGTCCCGAACCCATGTTGGCTACACCGAACTCTCTGGAGCAGGTTTTCTTGAAGTCAACAAAAGATCAAAACAGCTTATTTTGCACCACGTGCATAAAATCTATCACAATAGATCGAATCATTACATTGGATAAAACTTTAATCTAGTTACCGAATTACATAACTATAATACAAGAAACAGCCATTTCAACTTTTGCTTACCAGAAAACGTAGGTAGTGTTGGTAACTCCTTTTTATTACAATGCTATTAAACATTGGTATTCCCTTCCCAATGATATAAAGGAAATAAGAAACTTTTTGCATTTAAAGAGGAAATTGAAAGAATATCTTTCACTTGAGAGTCAAAGAGAAGATGCAAATGATATGTTGTACGGTTGATTTAGCCTGAATACTGACCACGTTCTTTTCTCTTCTCTACCAGGTATTATTATGTATTTTACAGTTTGATTGAAGCTCCGATATGTCCTTTCATCTATTCTTTCTATTTTTGTTATCTCTTCCTTCTATTCTCCTCTTCGTGTTGTTATTGTTGTCGCCGTTTTTGCTGTTGTTCTTCTCCTTATTATTTTTCTTCCTCATCCTTTTCTTCCGTCTCCTTCTCCTCCTCCTCCCCTTTCTTCTTCTATTCCTCCTCCTCCTTCTTTTCTTCTTCGTTATATTCTTGTATATATTATCTATATATCTTATTTATTGGTAATAGTAAATTCTGATCTTTTTTCTTCATTTTTTAATATGTAAATAGTATAATTTTACAACTTTACTATCTTAATTCTGTATGTCGAGGACCCCACTGGAAATAAGCTTTCGAGCTTTCGTGGGTCATCCTGTGCAAGCCTGTTGTTTTAATGCTACTGTATATATTTTATGGTGACTTGCCAAATAAAATCAATCAATCAGTTTAAAACATGGTTTGAAGGGTAAGATGATGCATTAGGACAGGTTAAAATGACATTCAGTGGTCCAGTATGTCATAAAATCTAACATGGCTTTAAAAAATGGAGTCTAAAATTGATGCTTTTACTTATAAATGGACATAGTTCATTGTTTTTATATCTGCCTGGGATATATGATTTTGGTGTCTAAACCATTCTCTAAAGAGTCACAATATTATTATTTATTTATTTATATTTATTTATTTATTTTGTTTTATTTATTTCATACTGCAGGGTAGGCCTGTTCAGTTCTTAAAACTGCTTTACAAAGGCGCCCTGCAGTTTAAAATACATGTCAAGATAACTATGAACAACAACAACAACAACAAACAACATCAAAAAATACAAAATACAAAATATCTAACATCAGAAACAATTAACACCAAAATATAAAGTGGGAAGTGACAATTTAAACATACATAGTATTGTAAATCAATGGAATATCATTTCGCTCTTTATCAATTCGTATGAAAGGCTTTGCATAATTGTTTTAAAAACTAACAAGGAGGTACAAACTTGTAAATTTGAAGGAAGTGCATTAAATAATTTGGGTCCGACATATGCGAAAGATTTTCTTTTATGTTCAATTCTAGCTTTGGGAAGCTGAAGGAGATTCAAAGGACAGTCAGTGGTCCTTTATATCAAAAAAATCCAAAATGGCTTCCAAAATGGAGTCTAAATTGACTGCTGTTACTGAAAATGGACAACCTTCATTAAAAATCCACATGAGAGATCTAAATGTGTTGTCTATAATGTGGTTTAAACTTTAAAGGGTCTAATAATACATTAGGAAAAGTTAAAAGGACAGTCAGTGGTCCAGTATGTCCAAGAATCGAAGAGGGCTTCTAAAAATGGAGTTTAAAATAGGTAATGCTACATCCAAATGGACATACATGTAGTTCATTTAATATATGCCTGGCTGATATGATTTTGGTGCGTAAACCATGGTTTATAGAGCCAAATAATATATTGGCACAAGTTACAAGGACAGTCAGTGGTCCAGAATGTCCAAAAATCCAAGATGGCTTCCAAAAATAAAATCTAAATTGACTGCTGTGACTGAAAAAATTGCATAATTATTAGAAATTCACTTGAGAGCTATGACTGTGGTGTCTATACTATGTTTTCAACAGCCAAATAATATTTTGGGAATGTTAACAATTATGCTGTTGTCCACTTTGTCTAAGAAATCCCAGATGGCTTCCAAAATGATGTCTAAATGACCCCCATCATTTAAAAATAGTGTTAATTCATACAATATCCATCTGTGAGGAATAATTGCAGTGTCAACGTTTAAATGTATTGGGGGAAACTGATCCTATGGCTATGGTTTCAGGAGTAGGTAACAGCAGGCATTTTGTAATAATTTTACCCCCTTGGATTTTTGCACATAATGAAAAAGTTGAACATCCTTGTTACTTGTCCTATATTTGCAATTTTATTTCTCACAGGTGGATATGAATGACCGTTTTTAAGTGATGGAAGTTTCACACCATTTGGAAGCCCTCTTGGATTTTCATGCAAAATCAATTGCATATCATTGAGGAGTCCCAAAATATTATTTGACCCCTGAAATGAAACTATAGACACCAAAATAGTATCTCTCACGCGGATGTAAAATTAACTTATGTCCCTTTGTAAGTAATAGCAGCCAGTTTAGACATTTTTGGCAGCCATCTTTGATTTTTGGACATACTGGACCACTGAGTGTCCTTTTATTTTCTCTTAATGTATTATTTGACCCTTTAAATCATAGTTTAGACACCAAATCATATCTCTCGGGTGGATTTTTAATGAAGTAAGCCAATTTTCTCAGTAACAGTAGTCAAATTAGACTCCATGTTTGGAAGCCATCTTGGATTTTTGGACATACTGGACAACTTCATGTCATTCTAACCTGTCCTAATATATTATTCGACCCTTTAAACCATGTTTTAGACACCAAAATATTATCTCCCAGACAGATATTAAATGAAATATGTCAATTTTAGACTTCAGTTTTACAAGTCGTCTTGTTGTGGAGAATAAAATGATTATGGGGAAACTGGGAAGAGATGGAGGGGTAAAAAGACAGGTGTGGGGGGGGGGGGGCTGTAGCTGCGGTTGATAACTGAAGACGTTTAGTCGATACGCTGCATCTTTTTGTATACTCAGCCTACCGTGGATCCGGATTGGGTTGTTTATTTTTAGGTGGTTTGGCTAGGAGTATCGAGAAGGAAAAGCTTACGCTACATTCATGTCTCCGCTTCAATTTACCAATCAGATGAGCTCAGATGCTCAAATAATCGCGGTAAAGTTCCTTCTGATTGGATTCCAGTCTCTGAATCCAGTGGGCGTGTGCATAGTAATTTGATAATTATTAACCCAGAGTTCAAATGTGCAAGAAAAGTTTTCTGCCCTGGAAAAGGGATGGCAGGGTATTTGTTCGCGTTCGACTGTGAAAGCGATGGAGATAGCGAAGACATCGAATTGTTTTAGCAGACGGAAGAGATTCATATCGATCACAGTTCTGAGGGGAAGGGCTATCTCCGTCGCTATCTATAACTTTGAATCTACCAATATCCCAATATTGAATCGTCAAACTTGACGCTATTTGAGATTGGAATCCAACAAAAAATTATTCTCAGCCCCACGCAAAAAGTACTACAACATGATACTAAAACTCCATACATATAAATAAGAACCTTGTCTATTTGTTGCTCTGGGCTATGAAGCTTAGAACACGGTCCCTGTGCACATAAAAAAACAAACGTTTACACCAATGATGCAGTGTGCATACTACATAATCCTCTAACATAATCATTAACATAATCTGGCCTCGGCTGCCAAAATATTTGAGTCTAGCTACGTCTTGCTTCTGTAATTCATAAATTCCTATCCCGCATTTTTCAATATCAAAGTTTCCAAAGGAAGCGAGTAATCCGATTATCCAAAAACAAATTTCCTCGTAGATCACAGATTTGGCATTGTTAGCATTTTTTAAATGTAATTTACTGTGTTTGGAACAACTTCACGAAACAAGGGCGTAGGCTGGTTTGAGGGCGACATCCTGGGGAGGTGGCGGCACATTTTGGTAAAAGAAATTTGTTACCAAAAATGTGTCGATGCCTCGCAAGATTCTTTGTTACCAAAATGTATTTTATTATATGAAATATCTAATTTTCTCCCCATTGCCCTGTGAAACAAAATTCTATGTCTCCCTGAACATGTGAAATTACCATTGTTTAACATTTTATGGATCAGTCAAGTTGATCCTTATTGTCAAATTTGAAAAAAATGAAATATTGTATAATTTAAACAATAAAAACAAATTAGTGAGTTAGGGATAACATCGATTTAGTACAGTACGTGACTAAAATGTGCATATAACTATTTTGTGAAAAATAAGTGAAATTTCAAAATGTCATAACTTTCTTATTTTACATCCAATTTTGATGAAATTTTCAGCATTATACTTTCTGAGGTGGACTTGACCTTTAATTGGAGATCTACGCAAGTACGTGACTCCAATATATTTTAGTTCTCCTTTTCTGACAGATACCAGGTAGGCCTAATCCAAATCTGCATGTGCAGTACCTGTGTATGTATAGACATATAAAAGAAAAACATGGAAAAATATTGGGCCTCGATCAACTAAAAGAGAAATAAGTAAAGAGGCAACATTTACTGGTCGCTCGATAAAGATCAAGTAGACAAGTGTACAAACTGCACAATCAAAAATTTTTTCCAAAATGTACATCACATCAATTTGTAGGTTTATAAATATTCATACGGATGTAATATCACGTTGAAGAAATATTGAGATATTCATATATTCGTCTGTGTTCCCCAAGGCATTTCAATATAATTGTCACTATAATCAAATGATTTTATTGGAGGAGCTACTTAAAGTATTCCCCAGTCTATAGTTTTATAAGGGAAACATGAATGGGTATGAGATCGAGACGATGAAGGGGTTAATAAGTGGGGGAATTAGATAGGGCAGAATGGAACACAGAGCTGGGAATTGCTCACTATTGGCACTGAAATATGTGATACACTTTGTCAATATCCTCTTTAAAAAAATCATTGCCAGTTTGAGTCAGTGAGTACAGACAGACCTACAAGGTTAGAATTAGAAAATAGCTCAAATCATCACAAGTATCAACCCCACTGTTTAATAAGTTTGAAATGCTTTCTCTGTGATTGTATTCATCAAACTGAGTTACCTACATGAATTCAGTAAAAATATGTATACAATACTTTAGTACCATGTTCTACTTTGAAAAGGAAATGAAATTTTAAAAAACATACGTGTACAATAATTTTTTTTTTACTTACGGTTTATTCAATTTATTTCAAGGGCCCCCCCCAAAAAAATAATTCATATGTAAAACCTTAAACCATCCTCTCCCCAGAGAAATTCTCAAACATAATGTTGCAGACTTTAAGTCAGATTTACACTGCTACAAGTACAATCAGTTGATATGAACAAATCAATGACAATACTAAAGTACGATGCTGGAGCCAGCTAGAATTTATTCTTCTTCTTGAATTTTAGACTGATTTTTTTTCATAAGAAATAATGAAAAAATTGAATAAACAAATATCATTCCTATACATAAGGATAAATAAAATATTTTCTTGCTTACTATGAACATACATGCATGTATCTGCATAAATTCAAATATAATTTCATTTTAATGCATCAAATACAAAAATTAAGGAATATTATATACAATTCTCTTATTTACAAAAGACAAAAAACCTTGTCCATAAATTCATGAATTTTCCTAGTAATGTCAATCATTTTCAACTCAATCAACAGGCAGATACCTGTAAGAGGAAGCTAAAAAAATTAGAAAAGATAGCACAATATTGGTGGTTTAGAAAAGTAGGCAGCTATGCATCACATCAATTTGGGCACTATATTGTCTGGTGAAATTATTTTACTTTCTGCTTGCATAATTATACTACATCTACACTGTACATGTATATGTTAACATGAATATGGAGAAACCCAGCCCTATTTGTGAATTCGGACTCCATTGCCAACAGGAAAAAGGTCACTAGATGGAGTGATGCACCGCTATCCTAAGCACTGTTAGAGCACTAGTATCCTTACTGTGTGGAAGATACACATTGATGTCATGTGAACTGCAATAGCATCACAGCTGACCAACACTCAAATAAACTGTTTATAAGGAGCTTTGCATTTACATACAGAGACCAGTTTCCCCATATTACATGTAACAGTATATATATAAAATATGTACATGTATATTTTCTAAAAAGTATAGAGGAACAAATGCTCATGATACAGCAATATAATACATTATCACCCATATCAGACATCTGAGCTGGTCATTTACAAAACCGTATTTCCCTGTATTTTATTATTATCAGGAAGGGATAGGTATATTGTTTGTATTTTCCTCGGTCTCAATGCGCGTATTGACTTTGCATGCAGAGACGACGCAAAATATTCCTTTGTATTTTCCCTGGTCTCACATCCGGGCCTTTGAGGATGCGAATGAAGTGATACGCTTCATCATGTTCCGCGCACCAACGATCTACGTCATAATAAAGACAACGCTGGATCTGGGCGCTTGCAAGTACGTCATAATGGTAAAGTGCAGAGCCTAGACACTGATATTATCATGACACAACAGAACTCTTTAAAGATATCACTGTTATCATTATTTTTGCTCTAGATATCTGATTTGGATGATAATAAAAATATTGACTGCCCTTCTTTCGGGGAACATCAAATATATTGCCCTTAAGGACGTTCCATAGTTAAAGTGAAATCCATGTCATTTTCACCAAACTTTGCACATAGATAGTTTAGAACCTTAATATTCGAAATATGCAAAAATTAACATAGGTCCATGTGCTTGATTTTTTGCTATAGAGCTTCAAAGTTCACCAAAATTGATGTTCATAAGAAATGCGCATTCAAAAGAATTTGGCATTTTTAGACCTCGCAAGAATACTAGCATGAATTTAAACCTCTATTACTCAGTCAAAATACACGAAAAAGTCATCAAATTTCGCAAGAGAGTTAATAATTGTATCGTCAGAATGGAGAATCTATTTATAGTGCTATTTGTTTGCAACTTTAAATCTAACAGCACAGTCAATTCTTAAAAATGGCGTAAAAGATAACAAAAACCGAATCTCAAAAATGTGAAATTTCAATAACAAACTACAAAAGTGCAATAAATGCTGCACTTTATTCAAAATCCATGTCATTTTCACCAAAATTTGCAAAGTTGTAGAGGAAGCTATACCTAAGAGGTACAAACATCAAAAAATAGGGGTTCATGTGCTTGTTTTCAAACTATCAGCATTTTTATTAGAGCAAATGTGTTTTTTAAACACCAAAAATGCGCCAAATACTTTGTATCTATGTGAAGAAAAAATCAAAACCACTCTACCATTTATTCAAACTCGGGGGTCATATTCGTGATTCTTGCCAGTACTGCAGAGTAAAGTATTTTGAAATTGTAGAGATATTTTTTAAAATGGTCCATGGAATAATTCCAGTTTTTAGCTTCATAAAATAACGCATCGGATCTGCAGTTAGAGTGCAGATGATGAGAAAAATCAGCTCCTACCCACAGCTAATTAATCGCCTGTTCATCCATTGTGACGTCAGCGCGCAGAGTGTAAAATATGCGCAGATCATAATGCGCACAAACATAACTGTGGAACGTCCTTAAAAGACCCATATTGCCCTCGTCTAAAGACTCGGGCCAATATGATTCTTTTGCTGGCAATATGTTTGATGTTCCCCTCAAGACCAGTCAATATTATATAAATATAAAGGAGAGTGCAAACATTCATTTTAATCAATAAAGGCATCTAGTTAATTAATAATGGAAGCTACATCAAACACAAGCTAACCTATTCATCATTTTTAGGTGCATTATGAGAAATGTTGACTAAACACAAAGTTTCTTTCACCTTGTGTCATGCCGTCAAAATAAAAATGAATAAAATGAAGCATTCTCGTTATGTGGTACCATAAATATTACACTAATTCCATTCAACACTTTGTTATACAGTGCGTATAAAAAAAACGGGACAGATTTGAAAAGTCTATAAACTTTTTGTTTCAAATTATGATGTCTATATTTTGGTGTTAATAGGTGCTCTGAAATCTTATCTTTCAATGGCCATTAAGAAATGTAGTTTCATTCATGCTTGAGCGAACACAGAGTGTTTTTGTCTGGGTTTAAAAAGGAGGCTTGCGCCAAAATGGCATAAAATGATAAATATGATGATCGGACTTCTTGCTAATCAGCAGACTTCCTCTTATCCTTTTCATTATCTTTGCCATAATTTTCAAATTATGCGGTCAAAATTCATTTTCAAATTTATTTGCTTAAATTGTTCTGTTGTTGCTTCTTTTTAATATGTTCTCTTTTAGCTTTGAATATTCCTTCTTCAAGCAAAAACAATTTTTTTCAAATCCTTTCATTGTGTGCTACAAAGGTTATGGTGCCTTTTGAACAGTGCCATACAGATGGGCGGGGGCTCGGGGATGCTCCCCTCCCCCCTCAATAAAAAAAATCATGACCAAGAAAAAAAATTGGAAAGGAAATTAACGGAAATATCGAAAGTAAAATATGGTATTATTTTCCGAATATTATGTCAAAATCTATCACAAAATTTGATATTGTAATAAAAATGTGGGGATATTTGTGTGCTCGCTTTGCTCGCTAACAACTTTTTAACACATTTTACCCGATCTGCCATATCTAGCTCCTTCAAAATCGACTCAATACACCATTGCCATTGAAAGACATGAATCCCTTCCTGTTTGTCCTGTCAAGCATATATTTAAACTTGGTCAAGGAATCAATAAACCCTTGAAAAATTGATTCATGTCTTTTAAAGGTACCATAACATAATTTGTTTCACATAATAAAAGGATTTGAATGATTACAAGTTTTTACCAATTAATAATGCAAATCTTCTTGCTTGGGTTGACAAGTCTTTTTTTTTCTTACTTATGAAGGAAAATTCAAAGGTAAAAGAACTTTAAATAAAAAAAAAATAATAATTCAAGTAAATCAATAAATTTTTTAATAAAATTTGACAGCATAATTCGAAAATTATGGCACAGATAATGAAAAGGTTAAGAGGAAGTCTTCTGATTAGCAAGAAGTCTGTTCATCATATTACTCATATTCTGCAATTCTGGCGCAAGCCTCTTTTTGGACCCCCGACAAAAACGTCCTGTGTTCGCTCAAGCATGAACAAAATTAATTTTTTTAAATTGCATTTAAAAGATAAGATTTCAGAGCATCTATTAACATCAAAATATAGATATCATGATTTGAAACAAATCTTTTATAGACTTGTCAAAACTGTCCCGCTTTTCTTGATACGCACTGTATATTGAGCAATTATCTAATACTATACTATAGTATCCTTGTTAATAATGAGGATTAAAAACACTCTACATTTCTAAGGAATCGTTTAAGAATCTGTATCTATAAATGATCACTGCTGGGCAGAATGTTAAAATTTACATTCTATAGTAAAGGTCAAGTCCACTACAACAAAAAGTTTATTTGAATGGAAAGAAAAAAACACTGAAAATTTCATGAAAATTGGCAGCTCTATGCACAATCTAACAGGTGATATGCAAATGAGAGTTGATCATGTCACACATTCACAATTGATTTGTATTTCATTGTATGAACTACAGAATATTTCAATTTTTGTTGATTTGACAATAAGAAAGCACTGTTGGAGCAGGAATCAAAACTTATTTAACACTATAATAAGGAAAAATAAATATATTTCGAATTCTATGCAATAAAATACAAAGTAATAGTAAACGGGTGACATTACTAGTTCCCTCATTAAGATACTGACAATGATTTATGTTTTAGTGTTAAGCTGAAATTAAGCAAACTTTTCAAATATCGTATTTTTCTTATTTTACATTTAATTATGATGAAACTTTCAGGGATGAATTTGTTCAATTTTCCTCTATTTATCAAATGCAACTCATTGTTTGACTGGACCTGACCTTCAGTAACATGATGGTGATATAATTGACATCCTAAAAATTAGAATATGATTGGTAGATTATTTGCTAGGCAACAAACAATCTTGTTGATTAGATATTCATGAAAAAAAATCGTGTTCATGTAAAGAATGCTCAAAGACCATTTGTCACCAGTATACAGTTCTTGATATATCTACACAGGTTCAGCTGTCTGTGGTGTTGCTGGTTTAGATTTTTCTGCTTCAGATTTACTCCCCGGCCTTCCTTTGATGGCATCGCTTTCTGATTCCTCTGCAATCCTTGAAAGGTTTCCTGACCTTGACTCCTGTGATGAAGACGTTTCACCTTCTGTTCCCGATGACGATCCTTCCTTTCCCTTCTCTTTCTCTCCCTCGCCAAACACCATCCCATCATCCTCTACTGGAGTTGGTTCTCCCTCGATGGAGGACTCTGGGGGAGGGGTATCTGCTTTAGGTGGGGGAAAGATAATATACCTCTCATGAATCAACTCATTGGTGATCTCATCCAGCTGGACCCGTACCTCAGGGGTAATCTGACGATCTTGGACAACTTCCCAGGCACCTTTCTGAAATTTGACAGGAAGGGAGAAGAAGATGTCCACTGGCAACTCATACCATCCTGAAAAAGGTGGGAAATGAAAATGATTATGAAGATTATTTACATTCATAAGATTTATTTTTTCATTTTTAAATGTCTTTACTTGTATCACAGTCAAAAGATGTTTGTTTTTTGTTTTTTTCTTTAATAGTAAAAGTTGAAGGCAGTTGTGGATCCAGTATGAGACACAAATAAGACAGGATGAATTTTGTTGCTTTCCATCAGGCATCAAAGGAAGGCCGGGTAATAAGTTTTAAAACATAATCTGAAATTCCCATTGGGTAGTTTTACGGTTTAAATAGTTCCAAATGTGAGTCATTGTATGAAATCTATAAATTTTGCATTAACTTCCAGTTTTCACTGCTGCTATCTAAATACTTGTTGGATTAAAAAAAAAAACATTATTAATGTAGTTACCAGGGATGGTTTTGAAAGTGGGAGGGGGCCGGCTGACCATGCAAAAAGTCAAAATCAGATGGTCATTTTACGTTCTTGTACACAGTTTTGGAAGAAAGTGGGGGGCTGAAGCCCCCCCCCCCCCCCCCCATTTCCACGGCTCTGGTTATGTGTAGTAAACTTTTGAGTTGTAGCTTATATAAACACCAATCTGGATGTCTCAAACAACAACATCCATGGCAATTGTGAAAATCTGATCACAAATTTGAAATGAATATCTAAACCCACCAAAGATCAATTTTTTTGCAACTGCTATTTTGATTTTCCTCCTGTAAAAATATATTGTCAAACCTGTTTGTAACCTATGGAGAAAATTTCATGTAATTTGGGAGTTTGATTGATTTTTGTTGGCTGAGAAGCAAATTTGGTACCTGTCAAACAAAGCATACCTTATTAGATTAAAAATCCAACAAGTTCTTTCATGAAATGGTCTGCAGGTTGTTTTATTCAATTATTATGATACTATCTACATTCATATTTTATTGTGACTTGGGTATTTTTTAAAGAGTATGCTCATATACATCACAATTTCCCTCATGTCTTTCAGTTCCTTTTTTTCATCTTAATAGTGTTTATTTAACAAAGAAAAAACGTTCTTTAGTGATACTTTCAATTCTTTTATTGATACAAATTTAGAATGAATGTCTAGGTTATGCAAGGAGAGCTTACCATCTGAATAAACTCCCAGTGAAAATACTTCTTTATCAGGTGATCCATTGAACCAGTGGTTAAGAACACTGGTCACAGCATGAGCCTCTGACATGGCAACTTTGTGATTCAGCATGGTTTCCAAAGCACTGGGGTGGTTCTGAAGAAGTTGAGAATACTCTGTCTGGAGCCATTTTTCATCATGAACAACTTCTGTCACAGGCCTTGAGAATGAAGGTGGACCCCAAACAGCTCCCTCATACTTGAACACACGAGCTTCTGAGATGTCATTATGAGTAATACCCCCAATGTTTCCCCAGATGATCAAATCAGCCACGCTCCCAGAATTGACGTTGATCTTCCTAGCTATGGCTGCCTTTGCTCGATTCTCCTGAAGTCGTGGGGTAATTGTAATGTTCTGTCGGGCAATCCTTGGGGCACTGTGTTTGAGCATGAGTGCAGAAAAGTTCAGTTTGCCTTTACCACTGATCAAGACCTTGACATCTTGATCGGCATATTGGTTCAAAATGCGTCCATACTGAGCAAACTGTGCACAACCTTCTTGGCTGACACCCCCAAGCTTGGCACTTTCTTCTTCTGTCAAACAAAACTCATCAAGAAACACTGCAACATGTACACCAGTAAGAGCTGCTGTGGCATCTGTGTGAACCTTTACATTCCTCAGCAATGGACAAGCTAGGTCAAATGCTTCCATGCATTGTCCCTCTACAAATTCCTTGTCTACAGGTTTTGTCAAGAGTCTAATGCTCACTTCCTTGTCATGTCCCAGAACATCGCCTCTTGCTATTTCATTGACCATGTGATAGGCTATAGGACTAGATGAATTTGTGATGCATACTTGAAGAGGCTTACTCATGCTTAGTCTATGCTGTTCCTCCACGTCAACAACAACTTTTGTCTCCAAATTCTCAGATGCAATTTTGGTCATGTCAATGCTCATTTGCTCAGATGAGATACCATAATAGCTATAGGCATATTCTTGGAATTCGTTGGAGCCACCTATAAGGACTCCTTTTCCACCTCTTTCAATAAGTTCTCTCCAAACGATTGGTGATTTCTTGAATGACCAGTTGTTCTGTTTGCATTGTTGTTGTAGCCAATCCTGTACATATTGATGAAAGATGAAACGATATGCATTTAAACATTATTCATTAACGAACATAATCTTTAGATGAAATTTCAGTATTTCATCAAGTGAGAGGAAAGCTACATGTATTTGACTCAAGAAGGTACATGGAGATGGTTAACAACTTAACATGAATAAATTAATATTCAATCCACTTACAATAAGTTTAAGATTAAAATAAATAAAATAGTTTTAAGTTAACATGACTTGGTCACTAAAATTTGTAATAATCAATCAGAGCTATAACTGTACCAGTGCAAAATATATCTAAACCTCAGAAATGCTTAATTTCTTTCAATTAATAAATTAACAAGAAAGTAAATCAATTTTCCAAAGACTTTGAATTAGATATGAAGATACATACCTCCCATTCTGCTGGTTGTTTAACAATCTTGTGTACAGAAAAATCCTGCAAAGTGGCTTTCAGTTCATCTGCAAGGAGTTCCACTTTCGCATAGTAAGGGCAGTTTGCCCTGCCTGTAATATATACAAAGTCAATTTCTTTATGAAAACCAAATTCACAGGTTATCGATTCATGCAGAGTGATAAACCTTAAAGGTAATTATCAGTGTTTGATTACCATGTGTATATACTTGGAAGCTTCATGTAAATGGATTTCTGACTGTGCAGTAAAATTTTAATGAATTTGCCCATAAAAGGACACATTGTTAATAAGACACATACCACTGATGTTAATTTTTATAACATGTAACTGATAGGATAACACCATCAAACAATATTACATAATTTAATTTTCCATGCAGAGTATAAAGAATGTTCTCTACCCAATAGACAATAGTCACTTTGGAACAACAGTTTGAAATATATTAGGTAAATCTCTGAGGCAGTTTAACTTTAGCCATGGTCCAACTCTGTACTGGAATAGTGGAAAGCCAAATATATAAAAATTGTTTTGCATCTCATGTTGACTGTGTACTTTCACTTGCAAAAAGAAACTCTCCCTGACAGATACAGTCTATCAATTGGATTGAGTACCAAATATGCTGTTGGCTAAACCTATATCAAACCACAACTTCAGAGTTTACATTGAAGTTGAATATAGAATACAGGCAAGCCCGTTTTATTTACTCATATTGCAAAATTCGTATAATTGCTTAATTGAAAAGATCAAACAATCAATAACTTGTGAAAAACCTGAATACATGTATTTTGACCATATACTGTACATGAACTTATTAGGTAAGGTGCCCTAACTGGTCTTGTTATGCCCTCGTCCACAGTTCATACCAACTACATATTTGCAGTAGAAGTATATTAGTAATAGAAGTATTCAAAGGTTGTGAAAAAACAAACCAATTATGCAGACATATAGGCACCAATGCTTTATGCAAATTGTATTGTCTTGACATTGTTTTGTACATACTGCATAAATTTGCAGGCAAATCAGCCAGATGCAGTTTCTCATAAACTTTTGATCTAATGAATTTGTTGAGATTTTAACATTATCTTTTTTTTAAACAATTGCTTGAAATTCAAGCTCTAAATTATAACAAGCTTTTCTGCAATAGGCCTATTCATTGTGACAAATGCAAATGTATGATGTCGAGTTAGGGAAAGCTGTGATTCCCCATCTCAACATCATGCATATGGTATACTGTAGAGAAACTGAAAAGCATTTGGGTATTGTGCAAAACTCATAAACAAAAATATCTACCAATAAAAAATCTTCATTCATTGGACAGACAAAACTTGACTTTTGTTTTTGTTGGAATTGGATGAAATCACTTCTAAACAAGAACTTGGAATCAAAAGATCAGGATGATGGGCAAGACTCCATGAATCGTGACATTGCCAGATTTACAAGATGAGAGTATGAAGGGGGCCCCATATTTGTGCTCCTAAAAACTTTAACTTAAGATTAAACATGAACTTCTTTTAATTCCACAAATATTTTCAGTTGATAATATTCCTTATATTCTTCATAAGTGTGCCAAATATCTCGTAAAAATATTAGAGAGATATGATTTTTTTTTAAACCTCATCCAGTCATTTTTAGATCAAACAATAAATGGTGCCTAAATTCTGCCCACCCTCTAACTTTACACACAATTCAGGGATTTAAATGAAAAAAAATGTATCTTGAGGCTGTTACATGAAGTGCTTGAAATTCAATATTTTCCAACATCTTTAGTCAGATTGTTTGAATATTTATAGATACATGTACATGCATTGCAGGTGTTAATTCTGTGGACGTTGTAGGCCAGATCTTCTCCTATTAGACCACGCCATCTTGGTTAAGTGAAATCTTTTGTTTTATTTACATTTCACTAGGAATAATAAAGGGGTCTATCGACGGTTACCCAGGAGTCTTGATTGCATCCACAATCCTGGGGCTCGTTACGAAAAGCCATGGCAATTTTGCGATGTCGTTTGGTATCGTATCAGAAAAATATTTAGTCTTCATTGTCACTCAAACTTTTTCGACTTTTCATAAAATCATATAGTTCAATAAATGGAGATCAAATGATTTTTTATTTATTACTGAATGTAGAATTGATGCATGGACCTTACGTTATGAGGAAAAAGAAAAAAAAACTTTTAGGATTCACAAACGTTCATAACTGGATTAAATTGAAATTTTCATTATTTCCTTTATCGAGAACACAGTGCCATTTTAGAGACACCTTTCAATAATATTTCAACGAAGGAGATCCTTGTCCGACATAAGAATTGAAGTAACCAAGTAATTTCGACATTGTATTACATGTAGTTCAATATTCGGTATTTTTATAGAATACTTATTTATAGTGATAATTTTGCAAATTATGCTTTAAATGTTATTTGTTGAGGTCAAAAGAGGGTTTGAAAGGAGTACCTGGGTAAACAAAATTGATGTGTCTGCTGTATGAGACTAAAAGGAAAATATGAGAGGCTGCGTGTGAAAAATTTAATTTTTTTTATTTGATTTGTCAGATATGACGCAAGAAATGCAAATGCGAGTGTTTAGACTTCAGTATAAACATAGGGGCCTACCTTTGCATGAATAGTAACTGAAGACAAGCAAAATATGAAATTTGCTGCAACCATGTCAAGTGGGTAAAGTAGTGCTTTGCAATAATAAAACAGAAAAATGTGTGAAATCAATCCGTAATGGAAAAAAAAATACTATTTACCGGTACAATATTTACTATATCCAAAATAATATATGTTCAAAATTTCAAAGTTGAGGAGTCGAGATGTACATTATTGCTTTAACATGACAAAAAGGGCCTCCCTACGATTTAAAATGCACCTTTTTGTATGGACTTTCCATAACGTTTTCTTTTATAATGATTGTGATGGATTCGTAAGCTATATAGGCCTAATCTATATTTTAAATTCAATATTTCATTACTGCAGATTTTTTTTTTCACTCATCATCTCAAGTTATATGTAGCACAAATCCAACAATTTCCATTCATTAAAATTAATCTCGGCAAAAAAAAACTAATGATAATGAAAATGGAATAGAAATAAATAAATGATTTATGTTTAGTAACATCTTAGTTTTGTACCGTTTTTTTTTGCTGAACGTTATATAAACATGTTTTCTTTATCCGAGCTCAGACCTTCGCGTATACATGCGCATGCAATGACATTGATTGGCAATGTTTTAAATCACCAATTTTGAGGCTAACCGGAGGATGGATATAGAGAGAAATTAGGATGAAAAGAAATTAAGCTTATTAGTAGGGAGACCGCAAAATTTTTCTATCTCATCAACCACTTCATTAAACTGTCTGATTTTTCAGATCTTGATAAAAATAGTGCAAAATAGAAATCTACCAAATTTCATAGTAATCCATGAATCAGTTTTTGAGTAATAATTAAATGAATTTCGAATGAAATGAAATTCCACCAAATGCTCCCAATAGGCTCTGTAGTATAATTTGTCACAACATACACACAGCTGAAACACACGACCACACACAGAGTGCAGATATTTTGTGTGCAGTTTTGCATTGGGCTTTCTGGAGTAGTGGGGGAAGGGTATTTTGAAAGCAATTCTGACACTTGATCCTAAAGGAAATGTGAAAAATTAGTATTTCCATTGGATTTGCCGTATTCAATACTACAAAAACCCGCTAGTTTACAAAAATATGGTATTTTTATTCACAAGATACAAGACTTTGAACTTCCTTTTTTAATGCCACATCAAATTATGGTAGTAACCAAATGTAAAGTAGGCTATTTTATTGGAGCATTTTATTCTCTTTAATTTGATACCAAAATCATTAAATTTAGGATTTTAGATAACAGGATCATATGTCAGAAATGCGTTGAACTTTGATTTTTCCCTCAAATTTCCATGAACTTTTTTGGCTGTGTGAATGCGATGAAAAGGGCGAAATTTTTTGCTCTGTGTGCAGTTACCCTATTATATTTTATTAGTATTATTAATTTAATAAGGTAGTTGGTGTAGGATTTTCCCACCTTTGCCAAACTCGCTTTGCCACTTAGACTAGTATCAGAGCGAGTTTTGGACCTTGAGGTTCGGGTAGGTAGAGCGTAGTGTAGCGGTAGTGAAGTGGAGCCTGCACGAATGTGTCTTGACTCTTGAGGTACGGAACAATCTTACACTTATGGTGAGACTACCACATATCGACCACCTCTTTTGGAACGGACCACCTTGCGCACGTTAAAATTATTGCGTATTACAAACGATACGCGCGGGAGAGTAGGCGCAGTGTCCATAGAAACGGTAAGAATCGATTTTACGAGAAAAAAAGAAGCAACAAAAATAAAAATTTAGTAGAATTATTAGGATCCCTAATCGAAATTGTATTGACCAGACCCAAACCCCGCTGAAAAACCAAGAAATCCGATAGGAAACGGCTCTAGAAGTAGAACAAATATCCGTCGTCAATCGTAGAATCATGTGCCGGAGCTCGCAGTGGAACTGGAACTGGAAGTAGTGAGACGATCATTTAGCATGTTGACATCATAGAACTGATTTGGAAGAGTAAAAATATTTCGCCACCACGACAAGAATCGGCCGTAAACTTAATGTACTGCGGGTGGTCGGTTTCAAAAGACGGGTGCAAATGAGCAAATGTAAAACCGTCGTATTCGTTGTTCGTCGACATACATATTAGTAGTATTACGAGGATTGAAATTGAATCGGAGACGGAGTCGCCGAGTGAGACATGGGAATCTGATCTGCTCAATTTTCTGCCCAAATGAGATGAAAACTTGGTAAAATTGATGAATATTTTCGCAGATACGATGCTTAGAAGATTAGGTGGTCGATAAGGGATCCAACCATAGGCCCTACAGCGTTTTTTTTTTACAGCGTTGGCCGTTGCCCGTTTGGTACCGATAATTAATCCCAACATAAATTGCAACATATGGGACCGTATTGTGAGGAACGACGGCGGTAACTGTTGAACCATCATCAAACTCTTCTTGTTGTTTCACATTAACTATCTCTTTAAGCCCTAGGCCTATTCATTATTCACATATGAAAAAGTACAAATTTCGAAAATGTGATCAGCAATACAAAAAGACCTATGAACTACATTCAATTCATTCTCACCCGCAATTACAAATTTCGCCATTTTCCCCCGTGAGAAGTTGTTTTCTGTTGCCAAGCACCGTAACTGAAGTTGGAGAACAAAAATCAACAACAACATAATATGCGCCAATGAACGTAGAGGGCAGCAACACACAAGCAGAGTTATCAATAGATAATTAATAACTCTGACAAGCGTGTTGCTATTAGGAAGGTCTTTGGAAGGTCCACTCGATACGCGCATACAAATGAAGTGCGCGAGCAATTTGGTAGTCATGCCAACGAAACCATGATCCGATACAATACACTCACGGAGTGACAGCAAAATATAGGTAAACTAATAGATTATGACAATAGTAGATTAAAACAATGAAAACAAAAAATATATAAAAAATTAAATAATGTACCAAATTCTTAAAATAATATATCACTAAATTATTGTCACAATTTGTTTGTACATCTTCAGTAAAACAGGATTAAATTCTGTCATAAATAAAGCAGTCTGCTAATTTCACCCGGATTTAGCCAAGTCATTTTGTGACCACCATAGAGATGTATAGTATACATCTCTATGGTGACCACCGAAAACCTCTCAGAGCACTTTTTTAGTAGATTGTAGAGTTGATTTATTTTCATTTCCTCTTTATCATTATTTTTGCTTGAAATGTTTTTACATTAAATATCATGCTTAAAAATATGAAATACTTGTTCATGTATTTTTCATAAAATATTACATGGTGGTGACAACAGTTTTATGACTTTGCATATCAATATGATAACAAGTATACGTGAGGTTGATACGTCTTCATCTAAATTTCGCTGCACCATAATGCGCCTACACAATCCAGCACCGCCTCTTATACAAGCGCCATGGCTGGCATGGCATGACCGCGCCGGCGCCCCGGGCCGGTCGGTGCTGAGGTAGGGTACGGTGGGCTGCATGCATATGCTAACACAAATTTTTGTAAAATTATGAAATGAAAAAAGTAGATGTGACATAGACCTTCGCCCCTTGATAGTTCGTCTCAAGTCAAGACCCGTCGGAATATACATAGCTCGATAATGAACCAGATAATTGCTGTCTAATATTATGTCTAACGTTAGACTGGGTCTGGGACTTGGCTTTGCTGTTTAGTGGTCGTATTCGATCTTGCCTGATGGATTGCAAAATGTGGGTTGGATTTGTGGATATAGCATAATTATTTTAGATTTTCAGACTACAATCTACACTCTAAGTGAAAATTAAAATTCTAACCTTGAATATTTATCGTTGCTCATCCGCCATAGTGCCACATCAATGACAGACCAAGTCTATATCTTTCAAGTCGAGTCGCGTCGAGATTATCATGCCAGTGCAGTGCAGTCAGCATTATCATTCACGCAGCGCAGTACGCGCACCGAGGTACAGGTGACCGGGGAAGTTTCGGCGCGGCCAGACCAGAACATCACGGTCTTGGCTCTGGCGTTAGCTTGTGTAGAGTTGGTAGGGGCAGCGAAATTAAGCAGAAGAACGGTAACACAAATGTCATCAGTCTATATATGTATTTTTATTGCCATGTAAACTACAAAAATCATGATTACCTTTTGTTTTAAAATTTTTAAAAAATACAAATATTATTATCAATAATAAATAGTAAAATTGAACAAACGAAAAAAAATCAACTCTACAATCTTCCAAAAAAGTGCTCTGGGAGAAAATGGTCACAAAATCTGAGCGGAGTGGACCTTCCTAAAAGCAATACTGCAAAGTGTTGCTGCCCTCTACGTTCGTTGATATGCGCTAAAAAAGTCGATAACTCCACTGGCAAAAGGAAAAGGTAAAATATTATTTGAATTCGGCTCAATACAAATTCGAGGAGTAACCTGACACCAAAAATAAATCTGTATAATATTATGTTTAGATCTAGGCCCAAAAGACTTTTCATTGCATGAGCCCAGCATTTGGCGCAGCTGAATTTACTTTGCATAAAAACCGATTTTTACTTTGATCATGTGCCGATTTTACTCTGTTGTTGATGAACAGGCATATTCCTGCAAGGTCAAAGTAATATAAGTAAATAAGTTGTGAATTAAAGAAATTTTCCTATTTTCCTATTCTTTTTATTAATTATTTGCTATGCATGCAGCTAAAGAGGCTTTGAGGCGGACCTTCACAATTTCAAAAGTTTTCTTTATTACTCAATCGAATAGCGCTCCATAACACCCCCATGACACACAATTCATGTCATGCCCTATCAGACCATGTTCTCAAAGAAGTAGACCCGCGTAAGCCAAACATTTTGAGGGGGGCATATTTGGCATATCGGGCAAATTTTATTGTAAAAAAATTGTGAGAGAGCGAATCAAACGAGCAAAATTCCTTTTTTTTTCTTTAAAAAAAAAGAATAAATGGTTATCACTCAAAACGTAAGGTCATTTAGTCCAAAATAAGTGTATTATATCGATTGTGAATGATGTATTTTTCTCCATCATAAAAGACCTAAAATAGTAGGGGGCATTTGATATTGTGTCCCCCCTATTATTTTTTGGTAGGGGGTACGCGTCCTCCCTGTCCCCCCTGGGATTGCCGCCCATGCATAAACATTGGGGTGGATTAATTTCCCGGGGGGCACTTACATTGACTAGTGGATACCAGTCTCACAAGTGGATACCCCCCCCCAAAAAAAAAAAAAAAAAAAAAAAACACGTAAAAAGGATGTCTTCAAGATATAGGGTTAGGGGTAAATTCAGGCAATACTTGCCAAGTAATTGCAAGGGTATCGTTCTGTTTCCAATACGTGTTAAGGATAGGGTTTCACACGCCAATACTTGTTAAGGGGTGCATTTTCAGAATACGGAAAATACTTGTTTAGGGTGCTTTTCGAGACCCCATGGTCGTGCATGGTATCCACTCGTCAATGAAAGTGCCCCCCACCCCGGGATTAATTCAGTGATAAAAATAGAGTTAGTGAGTAAAGTAAACATAAAGACCATCAATCATTTCTCACGTTGATAAAGGCTAACCATCCCTTTAAAAACACAGACAATTTCCATTTTCATTGATGAATCTCAACCAGTGGCGTAATGGGGACTCAGTGGGGGGGAGAGAGAGAGAAAGGGAAGGAAAGGAGATAATGAAATATGATACTATTTTCTGAAAATTATGTTAAAATCTATCACAAAATTAGATATTTGTAATAAAAATGTTAAATTTTTGCTCAAAATTTTTGGTTCAAATTATGTCACTGGGAGATAACCTATACCTAATATTGTTATCCTTCCCCGACGAAAAAAAGTGAATATCATTTGATTATATTAGGAACGGCTGGCAAGGTGTGAAATTAAGGAAATGTTATACTCACACACATAGGGGAGAGCATGGCCAGTCCGTCCGCCTTTTTTCTCGCTCTTTTAGAATCGTCATTTCTTTAGCAGAAGGGTTGTGCTTTATAGGATGTATAAAGGTCTAGGTAATTAATATATAATTATATATGCACTCATTCATACTTTTACTCAAAGCGCGCTATTCACAACAGACTTTGCGCACCTAGCAGCAGTTACCCCCGGAGTAACCCTAGTCACGCTGAGATATATATATTATATATATATATATATATGTGTGTGTGTGTGTGCGTGTGTGTGTGGGGGGGTGTGAGGGTGTGGGTGTACGTGTGTGAGAAATTATACATGTATATATACAACAACTTTGGCAACTCTTGAGTCTTGTATTTAAATATTTTGTGAAAGAAATGAATAAAGAAAACAATGGTAGGCGTAGCTTAAATCAAGGTTCCCCAGAGCTAGCTGCCCTTTAGAAAAAATTAAATGATGCCAAAAAAGGAATCGAAAAGCCCGGGCCCCCAGCTTTGAACGCCGGTGCCTTAACCACTAGACCACATATACCGTTAGTTGCTCGGGCAACCCTGATCCAGTTGACCGTCAGATTTTCGACACCACCAATTAAATTTCCTTTATCGGGTGTAGGTGAGTTTCGAACAGTGACAATAAGCCGCCAAAGGGCAGATAGCTCTGGGGAACGTTGATTTAAGGTACGCCTACCATGGTACTCTTCATTCATATTTTGAATACAAGTCAAGAGTTGGAAAAGCTGTTGTACATGTATAATTTTTCATATTTTGTATGATGTGTCCCATACATGTATAACAATAGCTTTGATCCAGCAGCTGAGGCATGGTGGCTTGTCATTGTTCGAAAGCTGGGGGCCCGGGTTCGATTACAATCAGAGACATTATTTTCGACATCACCAATTTATATCATGTTGACAAAATTTGACAGCAAATTTGAATTTTATTGGCAAAGGGAGCTAAATCCAAAACATTTCAAAAAACAGCTAAATCCACTAAAATAGATTAAGATTGTTTAAAGGGCAAGTCTACCCCAATAATTTTTTTATTTGAATAAATAGAGAAAAATCTATCAAGACAAAACTGAAAATTTCATAAAAATCGGATGTAAATCAAGAAAGTATATATGACATTTTAAATTTCGCTTATTTTTCATAAAATATATAGTTATATGCACAATGAGAGAGTCGATGATATCCCTCACTCACTATTTCTTTTGTTGTTTAATGTTTGAATTACATAATATTTCAAGTTTTACTGATGTAACAATAAGGACCAACTTAATTGACTGAACCATGAAATGTAAAAGAATGGTAATTCTACTACAAAGAGGAACTAAACTTTGTTTCACTGGACTGGACAATGAGGAGAAAATTTGATAATTTTATATTTCATATGATAAAAAACACAAGAAATAGTGAATGGGTGAGTGAGTGAGTGAGTGAGTGAGTGAGTGAGTGAGTGAGTGAGTGAGTGAGTGACAACATCAGTTACCTAATTTACATACCAAGCAGGATGTGCATAACTGTTTTATAAAATTAAGCAAACCGATTTTGATGAAATTTTCAGTAATATACTGATTGAATTTTCTCTTTTTATTCAAATCAACTTTTTTTTTTTACTTGTCCTTTAATATTTTACCTCTGTATGCATTCAGATTTAAGTACATGTTGGGGATACAAGTTCACAACTTCAGTGTAATTTTTTATGAAAATAACAAAATTTACTATTTTCATGAATATTGTTTTGGATTCGGCACTAAAATGAACTGATGAAAAAAAATAGGGCCTGTCATTTTTTTAAAATTCTCAATGGATAAATTAATATTAGTACTCTGCTATCAATATGTGCCATGCTCAATTTCTATCATTAAACATACATTTACCAAAAATGGATATTCGACCAAGGTTTAATTACAAAAAAAGGCTAAATACATTTTTAAAAAATCTAAAATGCTTAAAATGTTATATTGAATGCCAGATGTTTAAAAACAAGATAAAATCAGTAAATAACGGAAAATGGTGATTTAATTAAAACAACCAAAACCCTTGATTTACATATTACAACGCTACGTGGATTTATATAGCTCCTCCTTTAGACACAGAGGTGCTTTGATACAACCACCTCTATAACTTATGAAGAAAACTCTTCATAATACGGTACGGTACCGGTACGTACTTTTTTTGTTTTGTTTTGAATGATATTTTATTTTCTTCCTCTTTCAAATCAATAAGTTTACAATCACAATTCATATAAATCAAGATTTTGTATAAGTATACGAAACAAAATAATGAATATATCAATGAGATTACAATTTTTCAGAATTATTACAAATGAAGTTGACTCCCAGGTAAAAAAACCAGTTGAAACCAATTGAAATTTTAACTGGTTTCAACTGGAGTCAACTGGTACCAGTTGAAACCAATTGGCACAACTGGTAAACTCCCACCATGCCAGTATATTCCAGTTGAAACCCATTGTCCCAACTGGACATGCTGAAAACATACAAGTTTATTCCAGTTGAAACCAATTAACTATACTGGTATAAATTAGTACACCAGTTAATACCAGTTAAAACCAATAGGCCTTTCTGGTTTATCTACCAATAGATTCCAGTTTAAAACCCATTAGCCAAACTGGACCATTTGATGCCAGTTGGAACCCATAGAAACCCAATGGGTGTATATACCAGTTAATGCCAGCTTAAACCCATAAACCATACTGGTATATCATTAAACCAATTGATACCAGTTAGAACCAACATGCATTACTGGTATACCTACCAGTTGATTCCAGTTAAAACCCATAAACCAAACTGGATCAGAGTGTTCCAGTTGGAACCCATAGACCTCCCATAACCCCACTTGAAACCCATTAACCATACTGGAATATCAAACCAATTGATACCAGTTAGAACCAATATAGGCATTACTGGCATATCTACCAGCTGATTCCAGTTAAAAGCCATAAACCATACTGGAGCAGATTATACCAGTTGGAACCCATAGACCTCCCATAACCCACTAGAAACCCATTAACCATACTGGAATTTCAAACGAATTATTGATACCAGTTAAACCAGCATACATTACTGGTATACTACCAGCTGATTCCAGTTAAAACCCATAAACCAAACTGGAACATATTTTACCAGTTGGAACCCATAGACCTCCCATAACCCACTTGAAACCCATCAACCATACTGGAATATCAAACCAATTGATACCAGTTAAAATCAACATACATTACTGGTATACTACCAGTTGATTCCAGTTAAAACCCATAAATCAATTAAACTGGGACATATTTTACCAGTTGGAACCCATAGACCTCCCATAACCCACTTGAAACCCATTTACCATACTGGAATATCAAACCAATTGATACCAGTTAGAACCAATAGGCATTACCAGTATATATCTACCAGCTGATTTCAGCTAAAACCCATAAACCAAACTGGAACAGATTATACCAGTTGGAACCCATAGGCCACCCATAACCCACTTGAAACCCATTAACCATACTGGAATATCAAACCAAATGATACCAGTTAGAACCAATAGGACTTACCAGTTGATTCTAGTAAGAACCCGTATATACATATATAATATATACATATATATATATGTATATTAGAGGCATAGTGGTAATGCATTGTACTTATTTCCAACAGAGTTTATATATATAAATATATATATTATATAAGAACTATGTTTTCATACCTTTGTTGTTTTATTTGTCGCTTCTCTTAAACTGTAACTGACTTTTGAAATATTTTTGTAATTGTTGATATCTGCAGTAATCATTCAAATTTCTTATCCGACAAGTCACTGGCTCAATATAGCTGTAACCCACTTTACATTAATATTTATATTTTTTGTACAGATCATATTACTTCAAAGTCCTCTTATCTTTGTTTTTAATTCCTTTTGAGATAATTCTTTATGATTATCATTCATTAATGTGTTTCCTATAACTATTATTATTGTTACCATCAACAAAGCGTTACTTTTCTTTAAAAAAAGAAAGTATTATATTGATACAATCCACTCTTTAATCTACATGTATTGTTATTCATTCAACATTGGTTAAATATATATTTATGTGAAAATGTTCATTATGTTAAAGGTATATACATTTAGCCTACTCCCAACCTTTGCCCGTTCCTGCTTTTGACATTACTCCCCCCCCTCCCTGTATACTTTGTATCCCCTTTCCAATATTATACATTAGTATACTTTGTTATTTTTTTGTTGCTTATTTGTTTACTGAAATTTTGCTCTGTACAAATTCATGTAATTCAGCCTTTTACCACAATAAATGCCATGCATTTATCCATCCTATACACAGCTCGATTGAGGATAAGAGGGAAAAAATATCTACATAATAACTAACTTAATTATTCTTTATGTTAATTTTAATATTTCCACCTTGAAAAGTTTCATTAAAGTATGTGGTTCGATATTACCATATAACTTAAATCGAAACATGTTATTCTCAGTGAAATTTTCTAGTTTACATTAAAAAAATTGTTATCCTAGATATTTGTTGCGAGAAAAAAATTTCTTCCTATTTAATCCCTTTTTTCTAATTTAAGTTAAAGAGGACTATTTTACACTATTTTTACAAATCATATAAAAATTAATGTATTTTTCTTTTTTTAACTCACTGATATTTAAAAAATATTTTTGAAGGTGAATAGAATAGCTATTTTTTTCTATTTATAACGCGCATATTTATTGCTAGTTTACAACCTTGCCATGTTAAGCAAGGCTATCTTTATCTTTCAAAGAAAAAGAAAATAAATAAAATATAAATAAAGAACAAATATTAAGCTAATTCATTCTTAAACTTTCAAAGAAAAAAAAAAGCTCCAAAAGCAGAGGCAAAAATCGTCATTTCTTGACTGGTTGCCAACCAAAACCAAACAAGAAGAAATGTTTATGTTAAGAAGTTCGTATATCTATTTTAAAACTTCTTTCTTGCTTTAGACCCCCCCCCCCTTCGTTATTCCTGACTCAGCAGATCTTCCTTCAATCACCGGGCGCGGGCGGGCCTGCGCATGCGCACTGAGTGCCACTGATCGCTATCGTCCGTATAATTATGCAAATTAACCAGCGCCGCCAAACGCAAACCGCCAATCTAATTTGAATTTGAAAGAGCCATCTTCGATCGCCGCGCCGTTAATTTGCACCGCACTTTTATCGAGTGCTAGTGCGATGAAGAAGGGTAAAGAAGGCCGTTTTAATAATAATTCAACCACTGAAATCACACGGACCAGATTTGGACAATGACTTGAAAGCTAAGACATTCGCAGTAGGCTCTACAGGTAAGTTAACAATTTTCTATGATTTTCTTTTCGTAGTTTGTTAAATGGCGCGGCTCGCAGCTAGCTGCGGGGCTAGCTGTAACGTTAGAGTTCGTCAGGACATCCTGTGTTACTGCCCCTCAGCGCTGCCTGCCGGCCGCGACTAGCCGGGCGTGGATGTGTGGCTGCCATGCCGGTGCAAGTCGGCGCACATACATCATATTGACCTTACGATTTGTGTTAAGATTTAACATGAATTTCTTTTTATTTCACAAAATCTTTCAGTTGATATTGTTCCATATATTGTTATAAGTAAATGAGAGAGATATGTGATCGAATGTGAAACTGATTTTCTTGGTCTTGGAAAAAATCTGAGACTCAGCCAGTTATGATTTTCAATTTCAGATTTAACATTATGATAGTGGCCAGCGCCTCGTGTCTGCGCACCAATCACTTTACACACGATTTGAGGATTTTGATGAGATTTTGAAATGCCGAAAATCGAAATTCATTATTTTTTTAAGAGTCTGATTTTTTTCATGAATAGCTGTTTATCACTTTTTGACTGTGTATTTCAGGAGAGAGGGAGACCCAAAACCACCTGGAGTCATACTGAGCCTCGAGGAGGAGATGAAGTCAGTGAACATGACCTGGGGTACCGGTAGTTTCCAGAAGAAGGCCCAGCTCAGAACCGCCAGGAGTGGAGATCCGAATACTTCGTTGCTGCCCTCCATATGAGGAGGCTGTAAGTTAGGTAATTCAGATGTTTTCTTTTGGGGTCTTTGTTTATCTTCTATTATGAGAATTATGGAAAAGAGATGGTGATTTAATGGTTTTAAAGATGTAAAATATGAAATTCTAGCACTTTTTTTAGGCCTAATATGAGTTCGGACACCCTACTTATAATTTTTTTTTGAGGAGCACGATATTTTTGTACATGACCCAAGCCTAGTTTCACCACAGATTAATTAATAGCTACACAGCTGTTGCATTTACAATTTTAATAACAATCTACAACAATTGAGCATTTTATAAAATTGAGTGTGTCTAGGAAAGCAAATTCGGAGGCATAAGGAGAGCCATTTATTGAGCTCCATGGAATTATAAACATGAAGGACTGATCTCTGCGACATCGATTTCAGAAGTATTCCCAAGACCAAGTGAACTTACTCATTTTTTAAATAAATATGATGATGTGCTGTTTATCATTATAGTTGAATCATTGATTCACAATCCCATGTATTTTTCTTAATGTGCAAATGGAATTTTACAACACTCTGTAGTAACCCTTGCCCGCCTTAGGTGTAGACATGTATTTGCTATTCACTGTAATATAGACGTATTTTTATTCACTGTTCACTGTACTGATTATTTTTCTCTCCATTGTTTAAAAAAAAATTATTCAGATACATCGCATCTACCAGCAAAGAACGTGTGCCAGTACAGGGAAGGAATGTACCTGTCGCACGTGAACTCTTCAGAGGCAGTGAGGACAACAAGATCTGCAAGCAAGTGATCCTTTTTGTAAGAAAATTTCCAATTTGTACATTTCACAATTAATTTTTTTTAAAGCCTTTGTACACATTTAGAGTATCAAGGCTTACAAAATGTAAAAATTAAATGTTTGCCCAAAAATCATTATGGGAAAGGTGGATTTCCGAGGAAAAATCAAATCTATCTTTGTTTACACAGTTGTACGAGCAACCTTATAGGAGGCTTGTCTAGGCTCCGTGATGAAAATACAATGTAAAAATTGATTCACAATCCCATGTATTTTTCTTAAAGTGCAAATGGAATTTTACAACACTCTGTAGTAACCCTTGCCCGCCTTAGGTGTAGACATGTATTGCTATTCACTGTAATATATACGTATTTGTTATTCGCTGTTGTTCACTGTACTGATTATTTTTCTCTCCATTGTTTTTGAAAAAAATTCTTCAGATACATCGCATCTACCAGCAAAGAATGTGTGCCAGTAGAGGAAAGGAATGTACCTGTCGCACGTGAACTCTTCAGAGGCAGTGAGGACAAGATCTGCAAGCAAGTGATCCTTTTTGTAAGAAAATTTCCAATTTGTACATTTTACAATTAATTTTTTTTAAAGCCTTTGTACACATTTAGAGTATCAAGGCTTACAAAATGTAAAAATTTAATGTTTGCCCAAAAATCATTATGGGAAAGGTGGATTTCCGAGGGAAATCTATCTTTGTTTACACAGTTGTACGAGCAACCTTATAGAAGGCTTGTCTAGGCTCCGTGATGAAAATACAATGTAAAAATGATAAAATTATCTTCATGGAGTCCTCTAGGCTAGCCAGTGACATGGGCCCATGCCCATCAATTTTAATTCATGCTTTTGCATAACCAAATGGCGTGAATTTGGAACTGGAAGTATAATTTCAGATTGACCTCCGAAATGAAACGTGCACAATTAGTCTGAACTAAAATAACATTTCCTGAATTTTTTCTTAAATCTGGAGGCTGAAGTATTTTTTTATCTTTGAAATTAAATTGGTTCTCGTTGTTTTTTACCTCTGACTTACCAGTATGTGTGGGGGTACCGTAGAAGTAGAATTAAAGGGATGGTCCAGGCTGGAAACATATCTCAATAAATAGAGTAAAATTCACAGAGCAAAATGCTGAAAACTTGATCAAAATTTGATAACTAATTAAGGTTTTGAATTTTAAAGATTTGCATTATTCCGGTGAAATAGTTCTAGGCATGTCTTTATGAATATTCATTAGGTTGGCTGATGATGTCATATCCCAATTGCCCTTTTGTATTTTATTATATGAGATTAGGTTTATTAAGATATTTTTAACCAAGAACTATTGACAATTGGATTGACAACTGGATTGACAACTGATTAGGTGCATTAGTTATTGACGCAACTTATTTCATTACAATGGAGACGCATCATTTACACATGTATGAAAAAATCAAACATTTATGATTTCATCTAGTAACATAAAAAAAAGGAAAGTGGAGATGTGACATCAGCCCATCTAATGAATATTCATGACGAAGTGCATACAACTGTTTTCACAAAATATTGATAAACTTTAAAATTCAATAACTTCTTGTTATCCTATTTTGATGAAATTTTCATCATTTTGCTCTGTGAATTTTACTCAAGTATTATTTAGATGTAAATATTTTCGGCCCGGACCATCCCTTTAATCCTCGGATAAAATTTTGTATTTCATTTTTTTTTTGCTTTGTCTTGCGTTTTTAAACATGTTCTGGGAACTGCTTTTTGAAAGTTGTCAGCATTAACAAGTTGTCTTTTTCCGACAGTTACCATAGTAACAGTCAGAGGCCAGTGCTTCTCAGCCAATCAAAAGCAATGATTTCACTGAAATAGTCGGCACTGACAATCATGAAATACCCATCAGATGTTAGCAGATAATGTGCAACATAGACTCCTAGATACATATATGCAAACATACTTAGTCTAAGATTTTATTATTAAAATAAATGTATAGGTATAAGGTCGAGGCAATTTCATCTCTGCGATGTCAATTTCAGAAGTATTCCCAAGACCATGTGAACTTACTATACATGTTGTAATAAAAATGATGATGTGCTGTCTATCATTTATAATTGAATCATTGAAATATGGAACTTAGAGAAGTTTCACTATCCCATGTATTTTCTTTATGTGCAGATATAATTTTACACCACTGAAATTTTGTATTACGGTATTCACTGTACTTATTATTTTTCATTCCATTGGTTTTTTTTTCTAATCTTCAGACACATCGCATCTACCAGCAAAGATCAAGTGCCACTACAGGAAAGGAAGGTACCTGTTTCACGTTTCCTCTTCAGAGCCAGTGAGGGCCCCAAGATCTCAATGAATAATAATTAAACAAAGACTCCTTTATCATTCCTTTAAAAATAGTACATATTATTTATTGAAGGTAAATGCTTAGATGCATTATATTCAAATTTTGTCTCCAAGCTAGCATGTAAAAATTGGATTGACTACATATTTACTGTGTAAGTTAATGATCTTTGTTGACACATAATACAAGAATTATACACAGCATGTTACAGTTTGTAACATAATTTTCTTTCATTAAATTCCTAGTTTAAATACCATATAGATGTTTTTTTTTACTTTTGTCATTCTCTGATGTTTTTTGGTACAGATTTCAAGAGACTGAGGGATTGATTTACCAGAGCAAGTTTACAGTCCAATCCTGTTATATTGTGCATGTGGAAATTAACAAGGTTTCAATACAATGCTACAAATTTACCTTGATTCATTTCATCAGTCCTATGTGCAAGGATAATTATTTCACTTGTCCATGCACATTGTTATAACAGGAGTGGACATTCAATGTAAAGATAATTGAAGATAATTTATAATTGAAATAACCGCCTGAGAGGGGGGGGGGGGTGTTGGTACCAATATTCTAATGTGTGTGTGCGCAAGGAAAACGAAGGAGTGATTATATGAGAAGAGTAAAAGATCGGGAATGTACATATCCACATGATTCATTTTTGTTTATGCTATACATTGCAGGGTGTTTCTAACTGGTACCACTTGACAATTTATGTTTCCAACTGGTCCTAACTGGTGCTTCCAACTTGTTCTAACTGGCACCAGTTGACAACTGGTGTTTCCAACTGGTTTTAACTGGCACCAGTTGACAACTCATGTTTCCAACTGGTCCTAACTGGCACCAGTTGACAATTGGTGTTTCCAACTGGTTTTAACTGGCACCAGTTGACACCTCATGTTTCCAACTGGTCCGAACTGGCACCAGTTGACAATTTGTGTTTCCAACTGGTTTTAACTGGCACCAGTTGACAACTCATGTTTCCAACTGGTCCTAACTGGCACCAGTTTACAATTGGTGTTTCCAACTGGTTTTAACTGGCACCAGTTGACAACTCATGTTTCCAACTGGTCCTAACTGGTACCAGTTAGGACCAGTTGTCAACTGGTACCAGTTGCTAACTGGTACCAGTTAGGACCAGTTGCCAACTGGTATTTCCAACTGGTACCAGTTACAATTTGTCAACTGGATTCCAGTTGATTCCAGTATTGGAATCAACTGGATTCCAGTTGATTCCAGTATTCCAATTTCCATATTGAATCCAGTTCGCTAACTGGAATCAACTGGTACCAGTACCAGTTGGATGAACTGGTCCTTAACTGGTTTTTTGACCTGGGCTGCCCAATTTCCATAACAATGTGAAAGCAGAGAGAAAAACAAAACATATCAATCGAAAAAAATAAAAAACATACTTGTAAAAGATGATTTTTTTACCCCTGAACAGAATAGAAATAATCTCCTTTGCACATAATTGTACGTACTTTTTTGTTTTGAATAATATATATATTTTTACATTATACATGCACGTACACGTGCATGTATATAATCAAGGCCCTATGAAGCTCCCTCTTGAGCTTGATCTAAGCTGAGACGCTGCGCCTATTTCCATGATGCATTATAAATTATATATACACTGTACATGATATGTATGTACTGGCAAATTAGTGCACGTGGCCGCCCGACAACGTCCCTTAAAAATAACCATGGCATCTTTAAAACCGAGAAGAAGACATGGGGTTGGTGAAGCAGGACTCAAAGCTTTAGATGCTGAAATGCAGCGGACATTTAGTATGAAGATGGGGCAATTAAAACGAATGGTAAGAATGATCTCTGTTTAATGGAATACTTCATCATAATCTCGCATCTTTATTCTGGTCATCACACAACTCATTTGCAGCTAGGATGTGCGATTAAGCTTATGTACAATTTAGATGCTTGTATCACAGGAACGTGATATTGTCCACTGCTTGCGCACGCTTGATCAATCGCACGCAGTGGTTCATAGACATGGATACCTCTTGATTTTCCTTGATGTTGGGCAAAAATTATAGAAGACTTATTTGCCCCTCTGCATCTTCTTAGGACATGTCCTCAGTTAAACGTAACAATTTTACATGCATGTGTGGGTTTGGACGATTTATGAAAATTCTGTGTCGGGGTCAAAACGATTAAACTTAGTTTTCCAGGCCTTCTCTAGATTTGAATGAATTTTATTTATACTGGATTACTGCTACTGTTATCGACTTTAGAAGGTAAGTCATTCCATAGGTTGATTACTCGTTGCGAGAAGTCCCGTTGCCTGAGTGTTGAATGTGCTCTTAACTTTTCTGAGTATGACTATGAGTGTTAAAACTGTTATTTGTTATTGCAAAATTATGTAAAATTGCGGAATCTGTGCCAAAATTTCAGAACATTTGGCGTGGCGGCATAGCTCAGATTTAAGAAACGTGGGGAAAAAACAAATTTTCACCTTTGTACCACAGTCAGTCCGCAGCCCGTCCGAAAGTGCTCTATTTTATTCAGCGGTATGCATAGCCGTCCTTGGTTATGCATACGTAATGAGCTGTGATTGTGAAGACGAACTTTCCGATCTGTGTTTTTTGCTCTTAGAATTGTTTATTCCTCACAAAATTGGTCTTATTGTATAGATAAAATTTCTGATCAGTTAAATTAAATGCACATTTAACGTATTTTGAAGACCGATATTTAGCTTTAAAAAAATGATTTTTTTTTTTTCAAGAAATATATGTGAATAAACAGAGCGTATTTTTGCATAGAAATCACACTTGTGTCAAATTGATATTATAGTCAATATAAAGCGTAGACATTCTTTACGACTGAAAAAGAATTATGAAATTTCATGATGTAGCAAAGTCAGGAACCACAAAAAAACCATGGCAATGTCCATCGCAAAATGATTGGAATTGCAGTAGAATTGCCGACGCGTTCTGATTGGTCAACAGCGGCGCACAGACTTACAACATTTCATATAGCATTAAAAACCCGGAAGTGGTACGTGAGCGATCTATGGCGAATTGCGTAAGCGCAATGTTTTGACGTGTGCAAGGACCCTGGTTCGAACCCTTCAGATTGTGTTTTTTTTTTTTTTTTTTTTGGGGGGGTGGTAGCCGGTAGGGATATATTTTTGCTTTTTCTTTAAATCATATTCCTTCCCTGTTCCTACCCAGCTTTATTCTCTTTTTACTTTCATGAGAATTTCTATTTAGGCCTGTATTTATTAAATCATGGAGCTATTAAAGGGCCCAGCCACTGACAAATCATGGGGAAATTGATTCAATACGAAATTTGCAAAAGGCCAATTGACTTTCATAATATAATCTGTTCGTCATGAGCGCCCGGTGGACTAATGCGATAAAAGTTCGTTCAGCACAAATTTGACCGAAATCTTGATGGTTGTTTACTTCGGATCATCGCAGTTCCAGTTTCCAACAATCCCAATTCCTAGACTCATAGCATGTCTCTTGATTGCTAAACCAAAATAAATAACCTCTGTGAAGTTACATGTTTCAAAAGTGAAAACACGCAGTTTACTTCTGGTTGGTTAGTCTACTAACTAATTGCTCTCCTATAGACCTCCCAGACATGCCGGCGTCTATTACATAACACCCCCAGGCATGCGGCCGAGTGAAAGACTTGAATCCCTTCTCTGTTCCGAGATTAGCCTTGATTTCCCCATGATTTGTCAATTAAAGGTCGCTTTAATAGCTCTAAGGGGCAAGTCCAGAGCTTCCAAGTCTCCTGGATCCTGCGGGAGAATACTGGATTTCGATCCAATCTCCCGTTCTCCCGACCCATGCCAAAATCTCCCGGATAATCGTGATTTTTAGCTGTTAAATTGTAAAATTCATACAAACGACTGTTTTACGAGTCTAGGATGTTCAACTCTCTTTACACCCACGTGGAACCTCCTTATCACATTTTCATTTTACCCAGTAGCTTTTACCAGTTTTTGTATAATCGTACAATGATTTCCAATGTAAATGAAGATAATTTTACCGAACGACTGGTGAATTAGTCTAACAAGAAATTTTGTTTCTGGTTCTGCAATCTGTGTGATGGAAACACTTCAGCGGCACTCCATGCACATGCCTCCCGGCGCGGCCGGCCCTGCCTGGTCTCCAGCAGACCGCGCCGCGGCAGGAGGCTATGCGAGAAGGGAAGTCCACGAGCACTGCGAGCATTTTTCGGAAGCTTGTGTGCGCTTTATTCGAGCTGAAACTGTGGATCAACGATGGGTTACTATTATAATTACACCCAGACTTTTAGGAATAATTTTATTGACAATCCTGAAGAACAGAAGCAAAGTGGAGATTTTCTTGGCTACTTTCACTTGGGTTGATCAGATTCGAACATTTTCTCTTTCGTGAGTGAGCTGGCCTGGCGCTAACCCAGGGAGCTCCGGCCTGCTTCGCGGGCCGGAGCTCCCTGGGTTAGCCTGGCGCTGGCTGGCTGTGCGTGCCTTGCAACAAAAAGGCAATTTTTTCAGGAATCCCTCGGCCCTCAGAGACTTTAAACAGGCCACATATAAGTCTTTACACTTACAGGGCCAGGCAAGCTCATCTACCACTACTGCAGCCCCTTGCCCTTCCCCCTCTGGACAATAAAGGTATTTTCATGTTGAATGCCTTCTTTTATGAATCGTGTTATGTTCTACTGTATTGCCTGAAGCTTGAAGTATATTTTAGTCAATGACAATTCATGAAATCTCTCTAATGTGCATTTAAATCTATGTGCCAAAAGTTTTGATGGTTTAGACAGCTGTCAGATACTATCAAATGTTGTTTCTTAATGTGTTTTGCTACCCAAAACTCCCGTCCATGGGACGCTTCGCCGCGCGCTCCCTCACAAAATCATACTCTGCGAAATCTTCTGGATTCTATCATCCCAATGTTGGCAGCTCTGCAAGTCCAAGAAAAGGTCACCCAAGAAGGCAAAATTTCATCTTTAACTCAAGAAGTTATCTTTGGTGGGGTAAGAAGGCCCAAATGTTGAATTTTAAAATTTCATTAAGAAAAATTTGATAATATGCATATTTATGCTAATTTAGGGCACCTAATTTGCATAATTGGTAAAATGGGCGTTACGTATGGGACAATTATAAAAACTCATAGAAAATAAAAACAAAACTTCTGAGATTTAGTCATAGGTGGGACATGGACCCCCTAACATCTTATTACTTTTAGGGGGAAAAAGTGGTGTCATCTAAATTAATTATGCAAATTAGGTCTTGTCCAAGGATGGAATGTCCGATATGTAACATTTTGAGGATGTTTTTTTTTAAGTTATTTCTCATAATACATAGGGACAGTGATTTTCCGCGATCGCGGAAAACGGACGGAATTCACGGAATCGGCCTTTTGAAACGGAAAGTGGCTTTTCAAAGGGAAAATCACGGAAGACATGTTTTTTTCTCAAAATGCACAAAATAGCAACAGAAATTACTCCCAAATCCTCAACAAAATACGAATATCAACTGGAAAAAACACGATCTCACTTTGCTACAACAATCATGACAATCGACACATCGTAACTACATGTACACTCGAGCCCCTCGATCATATCTAAATTAGTTTACACTCACGTCCGCATATAAGGCAGAATACGGCCGTGTGTTGCTGCCCTCTGCGTTCGGTCATAATATCATGATCACGGTGATTCAACAAATCCAAAATGGCGGATAGGCGGAAGTCGTCGACTGATCAAAACCATGTCTGAAAAGTCCCCAAATCAGTGATAAAATCTCATTTAACCATAAAATAATGCTAATAATATGAAAGGTGAGGATTTATTCATGTCGATTATGTTTCTCTAAATAGTTTTTGAGCTCGAATCTCTTTGATTAAAATGGATTTTAAAGCGATGTTAGTACATTGGTAGATGCAAATTTTGACCAGCGCTAGCATTTTGACATCATTGCGTATTGGTTTTCTATGTAAACGTAATTGTCACTTTTTCATGTACACAAAGTCTATGGGGAAACGGAATTTGAGATTTTCTGAAACGGAAAAGGCAATTTTTAGAAACGGAAAATCACTGTCCCTAAATACAATACTTGTATTGTTGCATCTCTGAGAAGTTCTAATTTATTGAGTATGAAAATGTTATTCCACAAAAAGTTTCAAAAATAGAGTTTACTTTTAATTAAAAGTTAATTAAAAAATTGTTACGTATGGGACAACATGTTACGTATGGGACATTTACACACAATGTCAATAGGGAGATTTGTGTACAAAGTGAATGGAGAAAAAAAAAATTCAAGAGTGCTCTAAACAGTGATTATTTACCTTTTCTTTAGTTTTTAAAGACTGATTTGAAGGATTTGTTATGAATACTGATTAATGAAAACAAAGCGAAAAATTTGTGAAAATGGAAAAACATGAAAAAAATAAAAACAATAGAAATACATAAGAAATTCATGAAACCATGAAAAAAAAAATTGTTGAAATGGCTGATTTCCTTTTCAGTCATATCAAATATGTCTCAATAGAACATTTTAAAAGAAAAACTCTTGTTATTTCCATATTTTAAATTATTTCAATTTTTTGAATTATGGGGAAAATTGTGTACATTCTCTATGGGGACAAAATGTCCCATACGTAACGTCATTAATTTGTTTAATTAGAGTCTGTAATTAGAGGGATTTGGCTTATGACATGAAACTTGCCTTAGATATATACTAGAGTATTGTGACTTCTATCACACTCAGTTACAAGTTGTCAAATGAAATACTTTCAGAGAATTCTCAACTTGAAGAAAATGTTTTTAAAATTGTCTTTTTTCTGCGTCCCATACGTAACGGCACATCTTTTCTCTCTAAAAGGTCAAGTTCATATTTCACCATGTTTTGCAAGATTATTCTCCTAGATATGTCTACCATCATGAGGGTATTCAATTTAATCAAAGTCATTTAACACTATTTTTCAGGTCATTAAAGCCTCTGAAATGTCCCATACGTATCGCGTGCGAATTCTTGGACTTGCCCTATGATTAAATCTTACTTCTTATAATCACTGCTTTTGATTTTCAAGTTCTTGATTACACTTCTTTGGGCAGGGGTGGGAAGGGAAGTGAGTAAAAGGTCAAGTGCACATCAACAAAAAATTATTTGAATAAATAGAGAAATTTCCCTTTTTTTAACACAAAACAGTTATATACACAAAACAATGGTATGCAAATAGAATTGATTATGTCACATCACATTACTTTTTAAATTTTTGTTGCATTTTATTATATCAATTTTAGCAAATTTGATGTAAAAACTCTTCATCGAATCACAATAGGTTACATTCATGGAAACTACGAATGTTAATGGAGGAATTAAAATCCCTCTCAAAATTTGTTAAAGAAAATGAGAAAATTTAAAAAATGTATACATGTCATGTACATGTATGAAACAAAAAAATACACAATAAATTAGAGTGTGCGTGACAAATTTCTCAATGTCAAAATAGTAATTTTTTGAATTTTGAATCATAGTTTTTATGAAAATTTCTGCAGTACTTTATTTTTCTTTAAATTCAAATTAATTTTTTGGTGGGGTGGACTTCTCCTTTACTCTTTGCATGGAATGTAGGGAATGCACATTAATATTTATCCACAAACAAAATTGTCTAAACATACATGTATGCAAATCAGTAATTGGACACATGTTCACTTTCCTTTCATCCAGGCCACTCCTTCACATCCACCAGGTTTACAGTCTTATAACAAAAATGATGAATTAATTATAATACCATCACACCATAGCTCCATGATCACACAACATTCACACAGTGCTTCACAACAAATATTTCACTTCTGTTCATACATGCAATAAATACTGTGAAAAACAAAAACTAGGCGTAACCACATTCGAATACCGTTTAAAAGGACAAATATATTATACCTTTCGAGAAAAAAAAATTGTGAACATACATGACACTTAGCCTTCAGCACATTAGATAGCATATAACAGAGTTGCTTGAGAACAAAATATAATTATGGGGCATTGCAAGAAACTTATGTTCAATTGCAAATCAACTACGTACATGTTTGTGTTTGATCAAAGGACTTACCCACTCATCCTACGAATGTGTGATTGAGTAGAAAGTTTCTTGCAATGCACTATTAGTAACATTAAAAATGTTCTTTGGTTTTAAATTGTGTATTCTTATTTTTGTCAAGCTGTATTCCTTTCCAAGTCAGTATTCTTAGTCCTCCCCAAAAGTGTGCTCTAATTTTTTGGTTTCCAATATCGATAAAGATAAATTTTCTGTTGTATCATTATCAGTCCAAAATTTGCAAACGAAAAAATGGCTTTGTCCAAATCACAGTCTGACCGTTATATAGTACATGATGGAATCTCCCAGAATGAAGTAGCGAGCAGAGACCAGAGTCAGCAAGTGTGCAGATCTGTGTGTAGAAGAGACAAAAAAAGAGAGAAATAGTCTAAATTACTAAATAATCATTCAAAGACAAAGTATGAATTATGTTACATGTAAGTCAAGAGATTAATAGTAGGCCTACTGTCTGCGACAGCCACAATTTTTTTATATGAACAAAATGGTTTATGAATACTACCGAGTACGGTAGTACCAGACTTTTTAGTTTGACTTTCAACTGTTTATAGTCTATAGAGTAGACTGTCTGAGCTAATCATCATTTCATTCTTAACCGCAGCCTGGGGCAAAAATCATCATGGGACTCAACTTCGACTAATTAAGAAAAAAGGTTAACAATTTTCAACATAAATCAAGAAATATCTCAATCTATAAAAACTTGATGGAATTCGGAAACCTGATAATCATTAAATAAAACTTTAGATGAGATCTACTTATTGAGCTTCGTTTATATTAAGTCTTACATTGTAAGTACAAAAAAAAAAAACAGGTCCACCGTCCAGTCACATAAATAACGCGAGCCATCTGTCATCATTACAGAAGTTTCAACGAAACTATGGGACCAAAGGCGAAATTTTACCAGCCCGCATCGAACGTAATTTTTGCATTATTTTGCGCCATCGTAGAGTGAATGAGAAGGTTACTTCCGGGTAAAACGTAAATTTCTTGATTTTTAGGGTATCATTTTCTCTAAAATAAAAATATAAGGTGAGTTTGCGTCAAATTGGTTCTGACATATTCTGAACAGTGACTTTTCTTCTTTCTAAAAAACCCTGATCAAAACAATTTGGTTATGAAGCTAAGTCAGGAACCAAAAGTGAAATTCCGACTACAAAATCGCAGTTAAAAATATTACTAAAATAAGCATCAATTAAAGAGGTAAAATTGGTAGGGTGAAAATGTCGAAATATGGAAAATTATATATCAAAATGTAGATAAAGGTCTTGAGAATAACTTATTACAATTCGTTTTGACGTTAACTGAAGTTAGCGACCAGTACAGAGCTATAACTTCAGCCCCTCCAATTCACTGGGAAAATTAAGCCAAATAGATCGCATGTTTTCCTTCGGAGACCGCTAGAGGGCCGCTGAATAAATCTTTGTGAATATGCTCATTATCGCGCGAGCTACGGTCTGACTGACCATATCACTACAAACTAGGAAAATGGCAAAAAATTACAAAGTCTAGCTAATTAGTATGCGAAAATGGTATAATTTGAAATTGAATGGGCAAAGAATCACCAAATTTCACACAGATGTAGAGTTTGTAACTTAATTTGATCTGTTGTTCTTGCAAAATAGATTATAACTATTCATTTGTACATAACGAATGGGGAAAATTGCCTAATTAATATGCGAAAATGTTATAACTTGAGATTGGACTGTTTAATAATCTAAATATTCGACACATATAAAATGGAAATTGTTTAAGTTATTAATTTTAGTCTTTTCATCATTATTCTTGCAAATCATGTATATGCAAATTATACACTGATTAAGTATTCATTTGTTCAATTTAGATTTCGAAGACAACTTTTCAGTGTCTGCTGATGAGAAAACAATTTCACTACCAACCCTTGTACTATTTTCAATATTCATGTAATTTCCAAAGCCATTTCTTAAATCTTACTAAAAAAATATGATATATCACTCATTATGAACATTTGCATACATTCAAAAACATTTTAAAACTACAAGGGTGTAAATCCAATGTACCGGTATAGAAACAGGTAGAGGCAGAAATTCATAATCTTCAGTGCAATTAACTTTACACACACCCCTGGCCTCGGCCTAGAAAGTGTACTACTAAAAATCAAATAAATCATTTTAAAAAAGTGTAACTGACTTTCTGAATTATAAGATTATTGCTATAATGAACACACACGAAGAGTCAAGAGTTAATTATAGGACAAATTCAATTCAAAGACAACACAGCTCCACATACGCATTGTCACCAGGGTAGGAATTAATTTTTTTTTTTAGGGGCTCCTTTTTTTTTTGCATTGGGGCTACCACTGAATATCTTGGGGCTATTTTCTAATTCATGGGGCTACTTTTTTTTTATCGCATATCAGCAATTACCTTTTGACATTCCGAGACTCAATGTGATGCCTAAAAGCTCAGAACATTTTAAACTGTAATTACTGTAGGCTACAGGCCTTACAATAAACAACAGTGATCCCACCAGAGCAGTGGCGTACCTAGGATTTTTCACAGGGGGGCAAATTCGTCCGCCCAAAAATGTGACAAGCAAAAAAAAAAAAAAAAAAAAAAAGTGCATGGGTTGTGACTCGTCAGGGGGGGGGGGCAACTGCCCCCCTGCCCCCCCCCCCCCATAGGTACGCTAGTGCACCAGAGTCGCCGTCAGCTTCACACACTTCAGATTCGAGCCAATCGAGGCCCCAAGACTTTACTGTCGATTGTCTCTGTACAGTACTGTTTCTTTTTTGGCTTATCCTTCTCAACAGTATCTCGATTTGGAGAGGCTTCTGGCGCTGGCTCTGGCCGTTTGGCAGAGCCAGGTTGCACTCCGACTCGACGATGTCGATAATCAGCGCTGTCACAATCACCAGATGATCGCATACGATTCTCTGCATGCCTAGTACACATAATATACCGTACGATGCACGTGGTCTTGTTACCAGCTGTGCAGTCTAATTGTGCATGCCTACATGTACATAAGCCATGCGGCAAGTGCGTCAACAATTCTACAAAAACCCGTGCTAAAGACTATACGTACTCCGCATCCCATATTGCATTGCGCGTTTATTTTCAATCGCGAAGCTTCCGGTGTTACGGAAGGCTCGGATATTGCATCGACCGTTCAACTTAAAGCTGGCAAGGGCGATATAAAAGATGCGCTTGCTCCGCCGCCGGAGAACGTAATTATGTGAAGTATTTTTTACATTGTCGATGGTATTTTATTGGGGCGATTCTGAAATAAATAGTCGCCCCAAAGCATTGGGTTTTGAGAATTTTTAAGGGCGATTTGGGCTGTCATGGGGGCAAAATCGCCCGTCGCCCCCGTGTAATTCCGACCCTGATTGTCACACGCAAATTCACCATAGCAACACATAGGCTCACACACAGCATATCGCTGTCAACACGAATTCACACTCTTTGCAAAATGCATCGTCAAATTCATCAGGAAAATTCGATTTAAGTTTTTAGCTGATTTAAATATAGCATGATTTATTGTATCCCCCGAACAGAGTTCGGAGGATACTATGGATTTGGCCTTGTCGCGCCGCCGCGTCCGCCGCAGAGATTTCCTTGTGAGCGCTCTATCAGCTGCATTTCTTCTCCGATCGTCTTCAAATTTGGCATGAAGGTTGAGTATGGTATAGCAAAGAAGCCTATCGATTTTGGTGTGGGCGGAGGTCACATGGTAAGGTCAAAGGTCATTTTCAGGTCAACGTTGAAGTTAACATGCAAGACTCTTTCTCCGCAACCATAAGTCACTTTTCAACCACACTTGGATGGTAGATGGACTTGGGGGACCTGCATGCTAGGGTCATTGTCACCATGATAATTGTATTTTTTGTCAAATTTTTGTGTGAGCTCTATATATCGTGATGACGCGGTGGGTTCGGGAGATACATGTGCTTGGCTGCGCGACCCGCAGAGCATCTCTAGTTTATAACGCAGGATCTCATTCTAATCTTAACTATCTATATAATATGGTTTCGTAAAATAAATGCGGAAAAAATAGATACATGTAAATCACATTTATTTTACCGGAAAGATCATGGGCTTCACGGCAATCCACTTCTGCATCGCAAGAATTCAAGATGGTGGAACTTTCGGGAATTCTGTTTTCATTCATAAAAAATTAGGAATCGTCCACTTTCGAAAAAAGGTATGATTCATTCATTTTAAGCAATGATGTGACATCACCCCAGGTATTTGTATGAAGGCTTGCATGTACAAGCGAGAGCATATTTAGCGCCGGTTTGGGGCCATGATCCTTTACACAGTAAATGGACGCGGCCTAAGGGGGTCATTGGAGAGCAGATTCGCGAGCGTTCTAGGTGATTTTACAAGAGACTGATGTGTGGAAAATAGAAAATCTTTTTAAAATCATGGAAAAACATGTTATTTAGGAATGAGAAAGATATGAATATTTTGAAATGCACCGCTGGCAGAAAAAAATTGCGCACATTTGATGTCCCTACTAATATTTTTCTTTCGGTAATGAAATTGTATATTTGAGAACATTTTGTGTATGTTTTATTGAATTTGGTTTGTAAAGACTAAGAGCCAGCGGTTATGAACTTCAATTTTGAGTGTTGTGAGGTGTTTGAGAATCTGAGTCGGCCGATCGAGCAGCTGTAAGTGACGTCATCCCTGCTGCGATTGGCTCGAGATTAGTCCAGGTATTCAGACACGGTAGATTTCAGCCGTTGTATATATATTTTTTTAATTACGATTTGAGCTCTGTTATAAAATTTTATTTGTTATTTTGAAAATAATTTTGTAGAATTTGTGCGAAATAAGTATTTAGAGCAAAACTGCAAGTGAAATTTAAGAATTTTTTTTGATGAGTGATTTTTGTATCACTTGCATAGCAGTGTGAGACTATAGGCGCCGCTTTTCCGACGGCGGCGGCGTCAACACCAAATCTTAACCTAAGGTTAAGTTTTTGAAATGACAACATAACTTAGAAAGTATATGGACCTGGTTCATGAAACTTGGCCATTAGGTTAATCAAGTATTACTGAACATCCTGCCCAAGTTTCGTGTCACATGACCAAGGTCAAAGGTCATTTGAAATCAGGGTCAATGAACTTAGACCATGTTGGGGGAATCAACATCAAAATCTTAACCTAAGGTTAAGTTTTTGAAATGACAGCATAACTTAGAAAGTATATGGACCTGGTTCATGAAACTTGGACATAAAGTTAATCAAGTATCACTTGACATCATGCATGAGTTTCACGTCACATGACCAAGGTCAAAGGTCATTTAGGGTCAATGAACTTTGGCTGAATTGGGGGTATCTGTTCAATTACCATCATATCTTTGAAAGTTTATGGATCTGATTCATGAAACTTGGACATAATAGTAATCAAGTATCACTGAACATCCTCTGCAAGTTTCAGGTCACATGATTAAGGTCAAAGGTAATTTAGGGTCAATGAACTTTGGCCAAAATATGGGGTATTTGTTGAATTACCATCATAACTTTTAAAGTATATTGGTCTAGTTCATTAAACTTGGATATAAGAGTAATTAAGTATCACTGAACATCCTGTGCGCATTTCAGGTCACATGACCAAGGTCAAAGGTCAATGAACTTTGGCCATGTTGGGGGTATTTGTTGAATTACCATATCTCTGTAAGTGTATTGGTCTAGTTCATAAAACATGGACATAAGAGTAACCAAGTATCACTGAACATCTTGTGCGAGTTATAGTAGTTATCAACGTCAGCACTGCTGCTATAATGAATCGCGTGATGCAGGTGAGACCGCCAGAGGCATTCCACTTGTTTGTTAGAAGGAGTCTGAATGTCTAGAATATGGTATTGTTAATGGAAGTCGTATTTTTGAATGGCAAAGAAAGTCCTTTTCATGAATTTAATTTAGAAATAGGTCTACATGTTTGAGCTGTTTCATGAATTTGATATCTGATTATGGACCTTTGTTATGGTGTTAATTATTATTTTGAAGATCTTTATTAAATAATGAGATACATGTAAGACAATAATGAGGCAATAATGATAATGAGACAATAATAAGAAGACAATAATAATGATTATGACCGAAAGCAGAGGGCAGCAACACACAGCCGTTTTTCTGCCTTCATTCTACGTTCAGTCGCTATGCGGACGTGAATGTAATTTCAATATGATCTGTGATGGAGTCGAGTGCAGTCACGATGTGTGGATTGTTGTAGCGAAGTGGGATTGTGTTTTTGGCCAGTTGATATTCGTATTTCGTTGAAGATTTGGGAGTAATTTCTGTTGCTATTCTGTGCATTTTGAGAAAAATATATTTTCTGTGATTTTCCATTTGAAAGGCCGCTTTCCGTTTCAAAAGGCCGATTCCATGAATTCCGTCTGTTTAAAATCACTGTCCCTAGATATAAAGGCCCGTATTATGAAGTCAGGTTTAACTTAGAACATGGTCTAACTCTGTGCTAAAATTATGGAAGCCAAAAGTATCAAAATTTTTATTAAGTTGTATGTTTCTTTTATTTACTGTGCTCTTTCCTGATTCTTCAATGGTGAAGACAATCATCTATTTATACTCTCTAGACAATTATGAATGATTTGAGAGCCAAATGAGCTGAAATATCTCTACTGTAGTGATTTATGTAACAATCAGCTAGCCATATTTAAACCACAACTTTAAACATGAGTTTAAGTTAAACCCGACTTCAGAATACGGGCCATACTGTTCCTGCAAGTGATGATGAAGAGTCAATCAATTTCACCTCTCACATGTGACTGTGGAATGAACGCATTACTCTGTCTGATGCAGGAATCAATGTAACAGTACAGTTTAATACATGGCAAAGTAGTACACCAATACTCACAATGTTAGTTGAAGATATCCCTTGTAACGTATGTAACAATAACAAATGCACTTTCCAGATGTGGTGTGAATGGTATTTTTCAGTTTCAGCTAGCCAGCACCATGTGTGTCTAAACTAGCAAGGGTGTGCTTGTATGCACAGTGAATCGTTTTGTGCTGTAGTCACAACATGACATAGATTACACTGGAACCGAATCAACTGCGAATTCACATACTCTGGAGTATTCTGTTCTCCCTCCCTGAATACGAGAAAAGTCTGGAATATTCGTGGAGGGATTTGGCTCGCTTTGAAATGTTCAAGACCAGCCAAATACAAAATACCGGTACTTCCGAATGTGACCACAACAAATTTCATTTGGGTCACATTCAGGATGTATTTGGATGGATTTCAGTTGGATTCTGGGAAGCATTTGGGGTATTCTGGGCAGTCAATTCTCGGCTATTCTGCTCTGATTTGGGACCTATTCCGGACCTATTCGTTACTGATTTGGGGAGTTCACGAATCAGAGACGAATAGGTTAGGAATCCACCGAATTCATCCTAATCAGGCCATATTCAGGCAGAATCTGTCCAAATTTATTCGGGAGAATTTGTTTTTTGTGTAAAACAAAGAGATACATGTATATGAATTTCAGTGTCTCCAAAGACTAAGAATTATCAACCACTTCAGACCTATTTTTCCTTGTCATGATACAAAAATTTCAAACTTGATCAACCAGGTAATGTTATGAAAAGTATATAGTCAGAGTTTCTTGATTTTCTTGTTTCTTGCTTGAATTTATCGGCCTGATATGATGAAAATGAAATGTCTGGGTGTGTGTGTGTGTGTTTTTTAAAACAATTTCTCAAGCATGGAATAGTCAAACCATTTCAGGATAATGATCTTTGTCTGGTTTTGTTTAATCGATAAAAAAAAGAAATTACAAAATGCATACAGAACAGGTCATTTTTTAAAGAAAAAAAATCAATGCATCTGAAAAAGGGTTCTAGAGAGTAGCTACCTGTTTTAATTGAAACTTAATTTTCCACAAATATAATGGGGTTGAAAAAAAATCAATTGATGGCCACTTCAAGTTTGTAAGACTTGAATTATCACATTATTCACATGATACTATTGACCTTTTACCAAAGCTTGAGCTGTCTTTAAAAGTTAATCAAAATCTGTATTTTCTAATTGTCACTGTTATTTCATGTAAATCTGCAGAAACGTGATATCCATGAAGATGACCCAAACTCTGGCGTCGTTTATGTGTCTCATATTCCTCATGGTTTCTTTGAACCTCAAATGAAAAAGTTCTTCTCACAGTTTGGCAACATCAAGAGGTTACGACTCAGCAGAAGCAAAAAGGTGAGAATTATTTTGGTGTTAAATTACTCCCCCCCCCCCCTTTCCCCCGATCCCAATACATACATGTAGATGCTATTTGAAAAACTACCAGTCATTGGATCAATATTGATAGCAACTGTTAATTTTATACCTGTGTCAGTCCATTTCTTTTTGTGTGTGTGTGTGTGTCTACTGACTGCCCAGCATTTTTGGGTGAACACTGGTGGACCGCTCAAACAAATAGATACATGTATAGGAATTTCAGTGTCTCCAAAGACTGAATTATCAACCACTTCAGGCCTATTTTTCCTTGTCATACAAAAATTTCAAACCTTGATCAACCAGGTAGAGATAGTCAGGGTTTCTTGATTTTCTTGTTTCTTGCTTGAATTTATCAGCCCGTAATGTTATAATCTTGCCAAAGTTGAGTATACTTATTTTCCAATGTATTTGTAGCTATTCAGAAATTATTCTCTCCAATCAACATGTACAGTTGTTAACATGTTTTGGTTTACATTGATTTCAGAGCGGAAGATCAAAGGGGTATGCTTACATCGAATTTGAATATGATGAAGTTGCAAAGGTGGTGACTGAGACAATGCACAACTACCTGATGTATCAGAAGCTTCTAAAATGTGAGTACGAAAAATTGTGCGTCAGTTACTTATTACAATTGTTATTGCACGGCTACTTCTATATACAAGAAATTTGAATTATTCAGCAGTTTGGTAAAATTGCCTCAAAAGATCAAGATTTTTTTTTTCATGTTTGTGGTAGGTTTCCTCTTCAGGAAAACAAGGTTTTTTTATTTTTTATTTTTTATTTCCAATCACAAAATTAAAAGAATTTGGGAAAATACCTGATAAATTTCAAGGTTTTGTAATTAGATTTATTGTATTATTATACTATTATGTGTACAATGGCAAACTTTTAACCCTAAAAGGACTGGGCTATTTGAGATGTATTGAGGACTGGGGGGGGGGGGGCAATCATGGCCCCCCCTTCTGATCTCGGCCGCTGTAAACTACAAGCCAGTATAAAAAAAAGCTATTGAAAATTTTTTTTTTTTTTAATTATGAATGAGATATACAAATTTATTCGTGAAAATCATTATTTGCATATTTAACACCCAATTTCACTTCAAATTTTCTTCTTTTTTCCAGATGTCATCTGTGTAATCTAATTTAAAGGAATCCACAAAGAAAAATTGCCAAAGTCAATTTTTTTCCTCATGTATATCTTTGTTTTTTGAACTTATGTATTTTTGTTTTTTCATCCTTTGTTTTTTTTTTAATGGAAATTATTACAGACAATTTAACCACTAAATTAAACCCTGAAGAAACTAAACAGAACAGTTAAAGGGTAATGAGACCTTTGGAACAAGTAGGCTTATGTCGAAACAGAAAAATCACAGAATAAGAACAAAACAAGTTTGAGAAAAATCGGACAAATAATGGGAAAGTTATGACCATTTGAATATTGCAATCACTAATGCTATGGAGATCCTCCCATTGGCAATGCGACAAGGATGTGTGATGTCACATGTGAACAACTTTCCCTTTGATGGACTATAAAATACCCCCAAAATGTCTCTTTTTGCTTTTTCTTACGGTGAAACAAACTCTATCCATGATGTATTTTTTAAAAATCTGTATTACATGACCTCCTAAAGAAAGAACACATAATCTACTGATAGATGTGATAAAAGAGGCAATTAAAGTGAAATATATACTAAATTAATGGGGAGAGTTGTTCACAGGTGACTTCACACATCTTTGTCGCATTGCCAACGTGAGGATCTCCATAGCATTAGTGATCGCAATATTCAAATGCTCATCACTTTCTCATTATTTGTCCGATTTTTCTCAAAATTTCATTGATCTGTTTCTTTGATTTTTCTGTTTTCACACAGGCTATCTTGTTCCAAAGATTTAATTCTCCTTTAAAATGAAAATAATCACCCTTTTATGAATTTCATCTCCCAAAGACTTTGTACACAAAGTATAAAAATGAGCCATTTTTGGCACAACATTGTCTCGTAAAAAGTGGTGGGGTGTCGATGCTTTCTGTGTATATTGCGAATTTGGTCCCAGACTTCAAAGAAAAAAGTCATAAAATTTTGCGGCGCTATCTCTTTGCGTTTCGGAAATATCGTGCGAAGCGTTGAGGGGGGCATCATGGCCCCCCATCCTTTTATGGTTAATGCAATATGCAAAATGTAAATGTAAACATGAATGCAATTCAAGTTTGTTAAAAAGAAACAAATCTTAAGCTAATTGAAAAAAAATAAAATGGGAACTAGCAGAAGTTAGGTATATATATACATTTACTCTTTTAAGTTTCTTTATTTTATCTATAGGTGCATGTATGAGTAGAGATTGGTTCAAATTGAGAAATGAAAAACACACGTTTATCTTGGAATGTTTTGAGCAATTCTATGTCTTTTCAAATTATTATTTTATTTCTAGGTTTCTATGTTCCTAAAGACAAGCTCCATCCTGACACATTCAAGGGTTGTTTCCATCACTTCAAGAGCCCCCGAAGACGAGAGATTGCAGCCTCCAGAAACAATAGCTTGTTAGAGAGTGGGAAAGATCATATCCTGGAGAGCCAGAAGCGGAGAGTGAGAGGTCTTAACAAGAAACAGAAGAAGCTTCAGGAGTTAGGCATTGACTTCAAAATAGAGGGTGTGGTGAGTATCTCTCCCTTTCCTTGCTATGTTGTACTTTGAGCTCTTTCATACAATATACAAGGAACTTGTCAAACTACACATAAAACACAAGTTTGTGCCATGTTGTACTATAGTCATGTTCAATTTCTAGCATGGTGAATATACTTTTTGTGAATTATTACTGCTAATTGTCACTGGACCAAACTTCGTTCAGCAGCCGAGTTGACAAGCAGGGTCATGTTTCATAGCTGCAATATACTAGATTTAAAAAAGAATCACTACTTAATATGTAGACAAACTTTGGTAGCCTTTTTAGAGATTCAAGTTATATTCAACATGTTTTCATTTTGTTATGAAATTTAAGAGCTTTCATGACAACATTTGCATCAGATATTTTACATTCAAAGGCATTATTACACAGGAGTTTAGTTACAGTTGCAGTGAAATGTCATACATATAGTGCATGCTAAGAGTTCAATGCACCATAATATGAGTGTCCATAGGTGTCAAATTTCTTGTGTGCATTTATATTTCAAAGAGGCCGCAGGCCGAGTTAAAATATAAACACACAAGAGAAATTCAAAATTTATGTAAGAATTATATTGTATATTGACTACCACAGGCGTTCCACTTGTTCATACATTAATCCAGGGAAATAGTCTATTTTTTCATATTTTCCCTAAATTCAGAGGAGTTGTACAACACAAATAGCAAATATTTATTTATTGTAATAAAAAAATATTGCAGAATGGTTTTCTTCAAGGTATCGATTGATTCATCAACCTCTGAGATTTTGTACACAAGGTATCGGGCAGAAATTGCTGGTATATGCCACGATCGTGGCCATATATCGGATTACGTAATTGGGCAATTCCATGGTAACGGAATTACAAATCAGAGAATTTTGGCTGTTATTTTTGCTCACAGCATCCAGATATCTCAATATTTTCCCATTTTCTAAACTTAATACTATGCATGGCCACTTGTGCTATATTCTGAACCAAGATTTTTAGAAAACCCCTCACACGTTCAGATGTGAATGATGGATATGTGCTATGGTAACGGAATTACCAGAGAAATGGGTCACTTTGCAACCCAAAGTTCAGTAAAACTTTCTCTGAAATCTACAACACACTAGCTCCAAGCTAATGTCTGATTCAATTTATTATAATGTCAACTTTATTTTGAAAGTAATTAATTCACAAATATCATCCAACAAATTTTCGTGATTGGTCTTTCTTTTCGGGAAGTACATGGTAACGGAATTACACATAATGGTAACGGAATTACGCCTCTGACATTTGAGAAGGAAAATGTTATTTTTAGGCATTTATGACTGAAGAAATGCCTCAATAAAGCTTGTTTATATATTCTTCTCTAATACTTAACACAAACTAAGTACTTTACGTCTATAATATCAAATAAAATACAAGTAATTAGTATGTAATAAGTGGCTCTACCATAAATAAACAGAATTTTACAAAATATTAGGGATCAGTGGTAATAACATTTTAGTTCATTTTCAACTTCAGGGGTATTAGGACTTACTAGCCAATTTTTGCCTCCTGTACTGATGAAAAGAATTATGCAAAGGCCAAAAATCATCACTAATACTCCTGGTAACGGAATTACATGAACTACAGCCAAACTAGTACACATCAGGAATTTTACAAAAACTGAGGACAGCATGTGATCAGATCTGCATATTTAGTCAAAAAATTGTGTAGATGGTAGTTTAAGATATTCTAAAGTCTTTGAATATTCAAAAGAAACAGCTTTACATACAATTGGCATCTTAAAACAGTTAAACTGAAAACTTTCTATTTGGTTGTTCAATAAATGTACTAAAAACGAGAAACAATGCTCAAACCACATGAAAATAGTGTTGACATTCACATTTTGAAAGAATGTTGTGGACAACTAAGCAATAAATTGGTTCTTCATTAGTGCACCAATTAATCTAATCTTCTTTAAAGGTAAGGATTCATTTACTGTCTATATGGCTCACTGAGGACTGCAAATATAGCAGATCTGTTTATAAAGTCAATATCATCTTCTGGACAGATGTATTTCCCAGATGTGACACTAAGAAACTGCAATGATTTGATGATCATAAGTCATATTCATGACCTGAGGTGGTTTTCTTAGGCCATGATTTTTTATTTGATCTCTGTTTTAAAATTTTATCTTTCCTATAAAATATGAAAATTTATCCGAGATGAATTTTTATCTTCCGTATCTAGAGATATGTGACAAAGCAGTGCCAAGGATGTAGACATGTCAATCGCGTATCCAACCATTGCATCACAGATGTGCCTGCGCCAATGTTCCTTTGAAGAAAAAAAAAAGAACTTCAAATTGGGTGGAGGCTATTCTCTATCCATTTTTAATTTCAGCAATATTTCTAGGTCAATTCGCTCAAAACTTTGAAATAAAAATAAAGGAAAAATAATAAATCATTTAATCATGAGAGTACTACTCTAACATTATTCTTGTAGATTAAAGAAATATTTCAAATAATTTTATTGACTAATATTGACTTTGAAATGAAATGAGGTAGGAAATGTGAAATTGACTTCTAAAATAAAGTATTGTTCTTTTTTTCAATTAAATCCCTGTAAGCACAGAATTTGATTGATGCAATCTCACTCATTTGCCGAACCTCATGGCAGAAAGGCTTTTCATTGGTTGAATGAGATAAGTGCTATAAAAACAGCCATTTTCATTGGAAATTGCTTCATAAATAGACACGTGTCACAGAGATAAAACGGATATAAAGTGGTTTATTAGAATACCACTTTGGAAAGAACTTTAGGTTATTTTATTATATCACTTATTTTGATAGAGATAAAATATTTTATTTTATCTCAGACAAATGTATCTCAGAATACTACCACTGTCTCTTTGAATTTCTTTCACAGCAGAATGCTGTACATTTCTACCCATTTCCAATTAAATTTGTCTTCTGTTATGTTGCTGTTCTCAGATGTTTTGTTATTGATGACACTGTTGGTCTCAACATTATCACCATCCTCTCCTTAGAAGAATGTTCATTCTGTGTATCATCCTTACTTGAAGGGTCATCGTTGTTACTCACTTACTCCATCCATGAAGTACTGATTATTGCATGATGCTGACTTTGCATGTTTCTGAACATCCATTGCATAGGGGTGGAGAACAGTATTGGTTTGGTGCTAATTAAGACATATTGAATATCTTTGTCAAAATCCACCATACTTTCGCAATGTCATCTGTATCAAGATTCAGTATGTTTTTGGCATGTGGCCCTTGCAACATCTGCAAATTATGGATCTCACTTCAACCTTTTCCACTCATTACTTTTTACTGCTCGTTGCACTGTTCGCCAATGCCAGAGTCTGGTCCCTCACCATGGCATGATGCAAAGAATTTCCAAACTTCCGATGCAAGGAGAGTTACGGTACACATAAGATATCGCTTGAATTATTCGGCAATTCCATCTGAAAAATATAGCCACTTCTTTGAAGCATAGAAATACTCCCAGCCTTCCCAGATTTTTTTTTACTGAAAAGTTCACTACAGACTGTCGAGGGTGAGTTTATCAGAGGGCAGAGGCACTTACAAAAGAATTAAATGCTATTCTTTTCCAAGGCACACACTGTGAACATGGTCACTCCGTGATTGTGCATCCAGTATTTTGGATCTCATTAGAACTGGTTTGTGGCAGTGCCATTTTTGGCAAAATCAATCTGGATGACAATTTTGTTTAGATCATCCTGCATATTATAATCATTCTTCTACTCCACCCCAAGAATTGATTGCCCATTTATCATTTGTAAGGTATTCACCTACATTGTATGCTCCATCGATATACTTTATTAATGCCAATGTACATTATCTTGCCTTTATTCTGAATGTTATACTGAATGGGAGCTTGCTGTCAAGTAATTGTATAATCTCATCCTGATTTGGAGTGTAATTACTAATCAGAAGGCTTTTAATGTTCATAACTATGAACTACAGCTAAGATATCAAAATGCTAATGGAACAAAATGGGCTAACGCACACCCCTTAAAAGATATGATAATGGTAATTCCGTTACCATGTAATTCCGTTACGAGAGTTACAGCAGAATTAGAAATGATATTTTAATAAAATGTTGCTAAGCCTTTAGTAAGTCACATGAAATCAGAGAATTCAGAATTATATAAAATTCAAGTAAGGATTTAGTTTATAGGAAAAACTTTTTCAGTTTTTGGTAACGGAATTACATCCATTTTTGTAGTAGATAGCAAAATTTTCTCTTAGAAATTTGAAAATACCCATGATAAAGACACTTGCTAATGGTAATTATTACACCTTCACACACAAAATTAGATGATTTTGAACCAAAAATGTAAAACATTTTTTTAGTTATCAAATTTATCCAAAATAATGTAAAATATATGTTCTCTAATTGAAATTGGTCATCAAATTCAAAAGATTGTTCAGCAAAAACCGTAAAAGATATTTGAAAAAGGTTTTCAGTTCCTTGAAATATAAGGTTTTGTGTTAAAAGGTCACTCACATTCAGATCCATATTATTAATTTTGAAATTTACTGTTTTTACCTTCTCCCATGTGGAATTGCCCAATTGCAAAATGATGGCAATCAGATGCCTTCTCTCATACAACCCATCTTATATTAGGTATTATGATGTAGTCATCTTATTGGCTGGTCTACCAAATTCAGATAGGTTTACTTTCCATTAATGGATTTACTTAACATTCCCAATTTCAAACCATTATACCTCCTTATTAGTAAGAAATTGTTTTGTCATATTTTTAGTCCATATAGATATAACTTGTTTGTTATTTTTCCATTAGAAGTAATCTCCTTAATTTTTGGGGTCAATGTAACACATCAGAGTTCAAGAATATATTAATTCCTGTAAGTGATGATACAAGTATTTAATTTCACCTCTCACATGTGACGGTTGAATGAACGATATTTACTCAATCTGATACAGGAACTTTGAGGTTGTTACATATTTAAAACACTTTTGTATGCAACATTTTATCAGTGTGTTTAATATTATTTCCTCTTTATTCCCCTTAAAATGGTATAAGTAAAAAAGTGAAAAATAAAATGAAGTGATAGATGTGTCTTGGTTCCTCTTACATTGTGTTTTTATTTTGTAAAAAAGAGAAAAAGGTTCTATTTATATTAAATATTAATCAAACAATTAAGTCATTTGCAAGATAATAATACGTTTTTTATTGTTTCGTTTTTTGAAAGGATTCCGAATGGAAACTGCTGCAAGAGTCACAGCCTCCTGCCCCAAAGGTTGTTGCCCATGTGAAGGCTTCAAAAGTAACAGCAAAACCACCATCCAGATCAAGAAAACCTGCTGCAAAGCAAGAACAGAAAGAAAGTGCAAAAAGAAAAATGTCCAAGCCTAAAACAAGTACAGAAAAATCCAAGAAGAAACTGGATGCTGATTCTGATGATGCCACAGAGGTAATATTAGCAGTCCCAGCAAAGAAAAGGAAGCAAGAGAAAGAAGGACAAACTAGCACAGAAAAAAGGAATGTTATTAAAAAGACTGAAAGCAAAGACATTCCTGAAGGAAAGGTTCAACGGAAAGTTAAAAAGGTAGCACAAAGTGCTAAGGTGTCTTCAAAAGTGAAAGCAGCTAAAGGTGTTAGGACTGCTGGAAAGAAGAGCAAGAGATTGTCTTTAAAATGATGAAAATATGATAGATATTGATGAACACTGTTAATCGAGAACCATTCATATGGAATGAGTCAAAGAAATTCAGGTTACTGTGATACTAGATTTTTTCTCTTGTAATATGTCTCTTTTGAACATGGTCAAAATTTTGTCATTTCCAAAATATCATTTGAAAAAAAATTAAAGGCCCTGTCACATTTATTTGGTGTGGAGCAGAATCAACCAAAATAAAATGACTGTTGTTTGACCACCAGCTGGTCAAATTTTTTCCCCACTATGCAGCTCTATCAATGCGTTCAATATGTTTTGAATGCTGCAGGTATATTTTAGGAATAGTTAAAATGCATTCAGAATGCAGTAAGAATATACTTTGAACACTTTTCGATATTCTTTCCACTTCAAATGCACCTCAAAAATTGTGAAGAGGACCAAAACATTTGGGACAGCCACATGAATGGGCTCGAATAATAGAATGCACTCAGAATGCAGTGAGAATTTCTAGAATGCCCCTCAAATAACCCAAGAACATAGCACAATGTGGGTGCATCGTGGTCTAGTGGTTCTGACTCTCGCCTTTGAAACAGAGGGTCGTGTGTTCGAATCGTAGCCATGGCGTATTTTCCTTCAGCAAGAAATTTATCCACACTGTGCTGCACTCGACCCAGGTGAGGTAAATGGGTACCCGGCAGGAGTAATTCCTTGCATGCACTGAGCACCGGTGATGGCAGCTCGAGCTAAAGCTGGGGTAATAATAGCAGCGCTTTGTATCCTCTGGCAAAAAGCGCTTTATAAATCCAACTATTATTATTATTATTATTATTTCCATCTAACTCCTGTGCTTCTCATTTTGCCTTGAATGTGACTAGTTTGTGATGAGTGGGTTGGTCAGTTTACTGTATTTGTACTCCAGTTGGGTGAATTTGCCCCCCCCCCCCATCTAATTTTCTTGATTTTTTAAAAATTCCATTTGATTTTGCTTGATTCTTGCTTATTCCAAATAAGTGTAATTGGGCTTGTATGAGGGGGTAGACACCTGAACTATATGTTTTGGTTACTCATTTTCAATAGTAACAATATAATGTCAATGAGTTATTCAAAACTAATATTTGACTGTGAATAAATGATATACAATCCATCAATGGCATAAGTGGCAGTGCAAAGGCATTTTAATATAGGGACAAGAGGACCCAAAGGTGTCATTTTTCTCTTACTGAGAAAAAAGGGTTATTTTATAATTCTATAACCAAGCCCTATCGTTTCAATCCTCTCTCCTTTTCTTTTCCCCTTTCCTAATTTAGTTTTATTTTTTTATCACTTGATGAATCATAGTCAGGGCAGATGTCTTTACCCTTCTGTTTACACTCCCCCCAGTAGGTATAGTTTAGAACTTACAAAAACAAGCAACTTGGTTTATATAAACTGCATTTGTTAAAGAACATGCAAGTCCAGATTTTCTCTGGAGCAGTCATAGGTGTATTTTTGTGTTCAATAACATGGCACCAAATTGTATATTATTCATTCAAATAAGTGTTAGTCTAAACATTAAAAATACTCAGTTTATGAGCATGTCCTGCATTAACCCTTCCCCAATCTTGTATGTACTGAGGACCTAGCTGGAAGACGGAATGTCCTGGTTTTATAATTGCTATGTAGACTCCACAGGGACTTGGTACTCAGGATGACCTTATTAAGGCACACACCATGTCCAGTAAAGAGTCCATTTGGCTATCATAATCAATGGTGTGTGTGAATTTGAAAGAGCAAAAGATCTTGCATAATTTTTTTTTTCAAAGGGGTCAAGATCAAATGTTGATTGGTTGAGATTAAATAATTCAAGAAGCTTCTCTTATGTAAAAGATTTTAAAAATTTCCACCCAAGTGAGAGAAAATGTTGAAATGAAAGAGACCATACATAGCATAAAGAATGGATGACATTTTTTGAGAATGGAGGGTTTGAAAACAAGTCATCATGAGTGGTAGGAATATAGATCATTGTAGTAGACATTCACTCTAAAACAAGCCATAATCAAATTCATGAGTAATTGATCGTACATGAAATATTTATTTTCATTTAATTTCAAATACATTGTCAATTTACAAATACACAAGCCATCCTTCAGTGGTTATAATGTCCAAATTTCCATATTGTAAATGATGTATTTTACATCTCAGCAACTTAGGATAATTCATTTCAGATTGAAAAGTTATGCAATGAATAGCTAAATACTTTACTTCAGCAATCCACATGTAACGTTGCTTAGTACATGTAAGCCTCATTTCCTTCTTTGGGTAATCAGCCTGCTTGCATGCCTTGTTGATCCAAGCTTAACATAAGTAATCTTTCATTGTATTTCATTTTGATTTGGGGTGAAGACAAATGTTTGACCTTCGTACTCTGCATTTCCAATGAGATTTTATCTTCTATGTAAGTCCTTTACCCCCTTTTGAGATCAAATGAAATCTCATTTCTCAAGCTCTCTTATTGCAAGCACCTATCTGTATACAGCACACCATATTCATGTTATCCTTGAATGATCTACATGTATGGTCAAAATAAACAAACTCTTGTACAATTTAGTTGTATGTGTTCATAAGAAATCCAATTTCAAAAGATGCATATTTGTAATAAAAATGTAATTGTAAAGAAAACTACTGTATTTTTTTAAACCCCGAAGTTCTCTTTATACCGAATGCTTTTGTATGATTTGCTGATGAACATATTACAGTAAATGTGTGAAAGTGTAAATTTTATTGAAAACCAATCTGTTGGCACTTTGTAGGCCTATAATATATTGATAAGGCTCTGAATCACTGAAGAAGCAATATTCTGAAAATACATTTTAATGATGAAGATTGATGGTGGTGGAGGTGGTGGTGGTAGTGATGATGATGATCATCATGATATGATGATTGTGATGATATGAAACTTTGATTGTTAACAGGTTTTAACTATCCACTCTAGCAATTGAGTTTAATAGAAATATCAAACAAGCATAATGCTGTGAATATGACTTATATGCACATTCTGATCAGTATTCAATACCGAGAAAATCGATCATGTCACCCTCTCATATTTTTTCTGTAGTTCATAGTAAGACATCAAATTTGTCCCCAATTTAATGTGCAACAAGGGTTAATTACTCTATTAACATTGGAATTACCATGAATGTCACTAGATATTGCTCTTAAAACAAAATACCACTGTATTATGAGTGGATAGAAAAAAACCCATCTCCATTCATATTCATTGGAACCACTGACAGTCAATTGCAGTGCTGTTAAACAGTTCAAAGTGGATGTCACAAGAGTTGCAGAAAAAATGGATTAGAACCTTCTATTTTTCTTGTAAATTGCTGTCATCGACTGGATGTATAGCATCAAAATAAAGTCTGTTATAGCGCTCTTTGTAGAAGACCATTAGGGGAATACAGATAACCACAGATCCCAACATCACCCAGTTCAGCCAAGCAAAGTCAACTGGATAATATGAAGAAAACAAAACAGATTATCTTATCTGAATGTTATCAAATGAATATGATCATTATTTGCACTACTTGCTCAGGGTCTAGTGGTTTAAAATATAAGAAGAGAAACTTGTATGGACAAAGTAATACAACTTCCTGTTTTACAATGTGTAAAAGAAAATTCTGAGTTATGACACCATATATAAATAATGTAATTCCACAATCATTAATATGTGCATGAATAATCCCTTGACTTCAGTGACATTGTCCAGATTTTGTTGTACCATGAAAGAAAAGTGCTGAATTACTGTTAGGATGGAAATCATGCTAAGACATTCAAACACTGAAGATTAACTCAATGAAACATACAAACCTATTGATGGGATCATAGGTAGAATGAGAAAACCCAGGGTAGTCACATTATTCAACATAGTCATGAGAATGGTGGTTGTTTCTTCACCAATGGGGAATGCGCCCTCAACAGTTATCTCAAGAAAAAGTGGTATGGTGGAGTTGAGGAACAACCCAAATAAAACAACAGCGGCATATAGGCAATCTGTGGGAGAATCAAGAAAATATGCATAGGATATGGTTTCTTCTAATCGGGGCATTAAAATGTTTCTGATTCCATGTATGTGTTAATCAAGAACATGGTTTGCAAAATGTTCCTTTTCCTTTCAAAATAAGGCAGTGTGGAATAAAAAGATTGAAATTATCAAATGGATATGATTATAATAGTTGTGTAAAATGAGAATAGGAGTAGTGGTAGCTATCATTCTTAATGTAAAAGAAGTAGTAGTAGTAGTACAAATAAAATATATAACATAAAAATAACTGATCTCATAGGCCATACTACGCCTACACATGTAAGTTTGTATAAAATATCGCTACCTGATTTTCTTTTCATGGGAATTCGAAAAGAAGGTAATATCATGAAAACTCATATTAAGCTAGGCCAAAATTATGATGTAATTTCAATCCGTTTGTTTTTTAAATATTATTGAAACACTCACCTAGGTTGAAATTAATATATTCATTAACAATAAGAATAGCCCATGTTAGGCAAAGTGAAGATATTAGGATGAGGAACAGTAGGATGGGTTTCATCTTTCCAGCAAAATGATCTGCAAACCTAAAGCAAAAACACAAAGTTCACAAGTAAGTCTATTATGTAAGTTTATCATTTGCTCTGCACTAACATTAAGTCATGATTCTCAGTATAAAAAAAATAAATTGCACTTGAAAATATAATTCCATGATGATTATGGTAATTGTGATGGATGGGGTGGTACTGGTAGTCAAGTGGTGGTAATGATGATTATAATGTGATATGATGGTAGTGTTGACAACAATGATGATGATGGTGGTGGTGATTATGATGATGGTGATGGTTGTGGTGATTACGATGGTGGTGGTGATAGTGGTGATGATGATAGTGGTGGTGGTGATGGTGATTATGATGGTGGTGGTGGTGGTGATGGTGATTATGATGGTGGTGGTGGTGATGGTGGTGATGATGATAGTGGTGGTGGTGGTGATGATGATGGTGGTGGTGGTGGTGGTGGTGATTATGATGATGATGGTGGTGGTGATGATGATATTGGTGGTGGTGATGATGATGATGGTGGTGGTGGTAGTGGTGATGATGGTTAGTCCGCAGGTACAGACCCTGACCTGATTATTTCCAAGTAGATATGTGTATCAAAACCGCGATTGTTTCATTTCAGCAAGAGGCTATTCAGATTCAAACGACAATCCTCACAGAAAAAGGGGGTTTGTTGAGGATTGATGGTGCATGGTGACTGAGATAATCATTAAAGGGATGGTCCAGGCTGGAGATATTTATATCATAATAAATAGAGTAAAATTCACAGAGCAAAATGATGAAAATTTGATCAAAATCGGGTAACAAATAACGAAGTTATTAAATTTTAAAGATTTGCATTATTCCGGTGAAACAGTTCTAGGCATGTCTTTATGAATATTCATTAGGTGGCCTGATGATGTCATATCCCCACTTGTTCTTTCGTATTTTATTATATGAAATTAGGTTTATTCAAAATTTTATACCAAGAACTAAAACAATCGGATTGACAACTGATAAAGTGCATTATTTATTTATTGCTGTAACTTATTTTATCATAATGGAGACACATCATTTACACATGTATGAAAAATGAAACATTTCTGATTTCATGTAATAACATAAGAAAGAGGAAAGTGGAGATGTGACATCATCAGCCCACCTATGAATATTCATAACCATGTGCATATAACTGTTTTCACAAAATATTGATAAACCTTAAAATTCAATAACTTTGTAATTTTTTATCCGATTTTGATGAAATTTTCAGCATTTTTCTCTGTGAATTTTACTCTATTTATTTAGATGTAATTTTTTTCAGCCCGGACCATCTCTTCAATAGTCATTGTGTTTTAATCATCACCACTGGCGTAAATCCGTGTTGATGGGTGGGGGGGATGACTGAAATATTTTGGCATTTTTTTTGCAATCATGTTTTTAGATATGCAAGGAATTGTCATTGATATGTCCAAAGTGACGTACCGTGGGTCACGGCATTGGGGGGGGGGGGGTGGGGGCGCCAGCAAAATTTTTAAATGACTGAGTGAGTGACCTAATAGAGACATTTTAAGGACAATGTCATTAAACGGATATGTATCTCACTCATCAAATAATGCGAGCGCGAAGCGCGAGCTGAAATTTTTTTATATTCAAACCTAAAAAGGGACATTATAATCAAATTTGTGTAATCATGATAGGTACCTGTCTCGCTTAACAATGCGAGCGCGAAGCGCGAGCTGAAAACTTAGATAATTTAGACCTGAAGTGGGGTATTCTAAGTTTTCTTTGTAGGAATTAACCAGGACCATACGTATTTTATTAACCAAATGATGCGAGCGCGAAGCGCGAGCTGAAAATTTTTGATATTCAGATCAGAAGAAGGGACATTTTAAGGACTGATTTTAGGAATAAATGAAGAGCAGACATATCTCACCAATCCATGAAAAATGCGAACGTAATCACGGACAGGAAATGTTTCATATATACGAAGACCTTAACATGGGGCAATCACTTTTGAGTCATGAAAAAAAAGCATATGTCACTACATAAAACAATGATAACTCAAGTGCTAGGAAATATATTTGGTTTATATTGACTTGAAAACGGGATGTTTTGGTCCAACAGGATTATATATCTCGTTAAACAGACAATGCGAGCACCAGGAACAATTGAGACGTAGGCCCTGGGCAAATTATGTTTCATAAAGTTATGATAAAAATGTTTCTTATGTAATGTAACTTAACATAATTATAATATAATATAACATTATAATGAATAACATTTTCTTCTTTCCCACTACGTTTCTCTTCCTTTCTCCCTTTTTTCTCCTTTTCCCCCTTTCCCCGTTTTTTTTTTTTTTTGGTCAGCCGATGGGGGGGATGTGCCCCCCATGTCCCCCGTAGTTACGCCACTGTATGTCCATATGGCAAATACCCCTCCAATATTATTATTGATGATGGTTTAATGGTTTATTAGAGATTACATTCAAAAATTTTTGACATTCCATCTTAATCCCTTCCCAAAGACCCCAACATTGATGAATTGGAAGTATTTCGTTTGGAAATGGTGAACTGGCTCTTTATTTGCATTTTATGATTCAATAATATTATTTTAATTGTTAAGCGGTATTTTTGGAAGAATTTTCACCAATAAAACAATTATCTCTTGTGATTTTTTTTCATTTCTTGCGTAAAAGGTGGGGGGGATGTTTGTACAGGCCATCCCCCCCTCCTCGAAAAGTGGGGGGGATATATCCCCCCATCCCCCCGGGATTTACGCCAGTGATCATCACCATCATCTTATAATAAAATGTCTATCAACTAAACAATCAGGATTGTATATGATCATGCATGCTGTACAAATATGCAGTTTGAATAATAATGGCATCCCATTGGCTACTTCTATGAAATATGTACAAGTCATGAATAAGTTATTGCGGCCCAAGAAATTCATGGACTGAAGCAAAAATTGAGAAAATGGGGATCGGATGTTCTATATAACAAAAGTGTATCATTTCAAGCATCGCGATTTGTCAAAAAAGACGTCACATGACCTTCATGCAACTTCTTTACACCTTGCACTCCATGCAAGAAAAAGGCGTGCAACGAAAATTGGCATTGTGTGTTACGGCACATTTTGGTAAATTACCAAAATGTGTAATTTACCAAAATGTGCCGATAGTGCTTTTATGCCTGACATAATTTTTTGTCACCTAAGTGTGCAGTTATAACGTGATTTGCCTGCACATTTTGAACAATACGCACATTTTGGTAACAACTTAAAAAAACACATTTGACGGTTATGGAGTAAAGATTGATAATTATGGTATTGCGTTAGAGTCAAAGTCAGGGGTAGTATGTGTGTGTGTGGGGGGGGGGGTGATTTGCCTCTGCGTCCAATGTCCGTTTCGTCCAATGACAATATGTCGTCTAATGCTGTTAGGTCCAATATCCTTTCGTTCACATGGTTCAATAGTAATTTGTCCGTTAGCCAGTAAGTCTGAGAGCCACTTCGCCCAAATGCCACTTCGTCTAAGAGCCGCCCCCCTATTTGCGGAGCAAAAAAAAAGAAGAAAAAAGGGGGAAACAAAGGGGAAAAAAGAAAAAGAAGGGAAAAGAGAACAAGAGGAAGGCGAGTGAATAAAATAAATTGAGGGGAAGACTTCGAATATAAACAAAAAATCTTTAATGTCACTATATAAAATTGTCGCTTGGGCTTCGCGCTCGCATTGCCTGTTCGATGAAATACATTTCTTGCTCAATAGGCTGATATATGGAGCTTAGAATATCAAGTTTAGGAGTCGATGAATACAAATTATATTTCGACTCGGATATAGAACTTTCATTATTGTGTATGATGTAAAAATGTATCTTCATAAAGTGCTCTGTAAAAAAATGTTTTCCTTTGTTATGGTCTGAATATCAACATTTTCTGCTCGCGCTGCATGCTCATTTTTGTCAAGTATCTATTCTTTTCATGTATTACATAAAGTTCTCAAAATATCCCTTTTCAGGCCTGATTGTCAAAACGTATCAGCTAGCGATGCACGCTCACATTTTGATTGGTGAGTTATATTATATCGCAACTTAATTATAAAACAAACTACTTAAAAATCCCCGTTACATGACAGTTTATCGAAATTCTATTCATAATTACAAAAGTGCTTTAAATGTCCAGTTTAGATATCAACAAATTTCGCTTTCATTAGGCCTATTTCATTAATAACATTTTCATGAATTTCTAATAATGTTTTTTTTTCAAAATGGAATATCGACAAGTTTCATCTCGTGCTTAGGAAGAGGAATAGAAAGATAGCCATCATTTTTCATATCACGACAAAATGTCCTTAGAATGTCGGTCCTAGGTCAAAACTCAAAATAATAATAATGATGAATATCAGCTCTTTATTAAATGCGATCCATATCTACCTCAAAATTTTCCTACACAGTTCTTGAAATAGTGCTTAAATAGACCCTTTTCACATCGGAATATCAAATATTTTCATCTCGCGCTTCGCGTTCGCTTTATTAATTTTCATGATGAAAAAAGCTATTTAGAATGCCCAGATTCTAGGTCTAAATCTGAAACACGCGCACTCATGTTTATTCAGATACGCTCCTTGTTCTTTATTCAAATTATTATCCAGTTTCAGATCAAAACATAAAAAAATAACTGCTCGCACTTTGCGCTCGCATTATTAATGTAGGAAGACGCCCAATTACAAATCCTTTTCATGATTTACAAAACATGAATAGAGTGTCTCGAATTTTTCCGCTCGCGCTTTGCCATGTTTGCGCTCGCATCAATTGTTTATTATATACCTATCCTGTTCATGATAACAAAAAGCGCTTAGAACGTCCCTTCTTTAGGTCGGAATGTCCAAAAGTCTAATAATACCGTCTAAAATGCAAATGGTTCCGTAGTTTTGCTCCCTAACAATTCAAAATCCATGTCATTTTCATCATACTCTCTAGATTTGTAGAGTAATATATTCTAAAGACATTAAGATATTTAAACTATGGGGTCCATGTGCTCATTTTCAAATTATCAGTGTCCAAAGCATTGCGGGTTGGCTTGAAACAGCCCAAAATGCGCCGAAAACAAGCAAAAGTCTGTTAATACCGTCTAAAATGCGAATGGTTGCGTAGTCTTGCTCCCAAACATTGAAAATCCATGTCATTTTTATCATACTTTGCACATAGATACTTTAGCACCTGAATATTTCAAATATACAAAAATTGACATGGGCCCATGTGCTTGATTTTTTGCTATAGAGCTTCAAAGTTAACCCAAAATGGATGATGTTCTTAAGAATTGCGCATCCAAAAGAATTTGGCATTTTTAGACCTCACGAGATCACAACAATGAGTTTAAAGCTCTATTAATCAGTCAAAATCTATAAAGATTTCATCAAATTTTGCAATATGATTAATAATTGTATCCGTAAGATGGATAATTGATTTATATTGCTGTCAGTTGTTTGCTCATTGAAGTCTAACAACACTCTCAGTTCTTAGAAATTGCGGGAAAGATACTCAACCTCAAAAATTTCAAATTTCAATAACAAACTTGAGAAGTATAAGAAATGCTGCTCTTTAGTCATTACCCATGTCATTTTCACCAAACTTTGCAAAGTTGTAGAGGAATGTATACCTAGGAGGTGCAAACATTAAAAAATATGGGTTCATGTGCTTGTTTTCAAACTATCAACACTCTTATTAGAGCAAATTTGCTTCTTAAAACACCCGAAAACGCGCCAAAAGCTTTGTATCTATGTGAGGAAAAATTCCGAACCACTTTTCCATTTATTCAAACTCAGGGTCATATTCATCATACTTTGCGGCACTACAGAGAAACTATTTTGAAATTGTAGAGGAATAAAAAAAAAATGGTCCATGGAAAAATTCCAGTTTATTAGCTTAAAAAATAACACATCGGATCTGTAGTTAGTGCAGATAAGGAGAAAAATCAGCTCATAATTATTATTACCAACAGCTGATTAATCACCAGTTCATCCATTGTGACGTCAGCGCGCAGAGTGTAAAATATGCGCAGATTATGATGCGCACAAACATAACTGTGGAACGTCCTTAAATAAATGGAAATGCTATATGCATTATTGGTAACTGGGTGTGCACTTGCTTTAAAAATAATAATAATAATAAAATAAAAAAATAATAAATACATAAATACATAATAATTCAATATAAATGAATATGAATGAATAAATAAATGAATGGACAAATACATAATAGATAAATATTAATAGATGAAAAGATAAATGAATAAATGAATAATGACTAAATAAATAAATAAATGAATGAATAAATAAATAAATATCATTTCTCACTTACCTGCCAGTAAGCGCCCCTCCAACCAATGATGCCAAATTGGTGTAAAAACCCATCCAACCTGATGATGTCTAAGAATGGTTAAAAAGGTATACATTGCTTTACATTGTATGAAACTCAATAGTTGAGATTTGTTCTTGCATATATTTAATGAGTGGTGTACAGTACATAACATATAGGCCTATGGGTATCATGCAAAAAAATGAGAATAATGATGTAATAAGTTCATCTTTTTCGTATGTTTTATCTCAAAACCATATTACAATCATGTAAAAAGAATCCTTCCTCTTTGTGATAAAACTGATGACTTTACACATTTTATCTATAGTACAACCATTCTTACAGTAGAAAATGAAGATGCTAGCATTTCTTCCATAGAGTGATGAGCCGATGATGTCAAATAAATATAAGCTTTTAAAGTTGACATTGTGAAATACAACGCCAACTCCAAAATGCTATCGTATTTTGTTTCATTTTTCATCTGAATTCAATTAATTTACACTTTAATTGCCTGTTTAAATCTACTTTTCTTTTGCTGTATGGCTTTTTACATTACTACAGTTCTCTTTAATCTTTGATAGATTTTCCTAAAACTTTCGCCAATATTTTTGGTTATTTTTTCTAACATTTTTACAGTTATCTTTTTGATATGGTTAACTTCGTCTTTAACAAACTGATATTTACTTACTTGGCTGACTTTATTACCGAATATGGCTCCTAGCTGCGCTGTCCAACCGTAAAAGACACCAGTAATACATGCATAGGCAAGAGCTGGAATCCAGAATGATACTTCCCTATTAGAAAAAAAAATCGTAAGTGGTAATATGATTTTTGAGGGAGATGCTTGTCTACTTTTCATTATTTTTTTGTTCTTCTCGTATTTGACTGTACAATCTGATAAGATAATCATTTTCTTAAGATTTGAATGATAATCTATATGCTAAAGCATACAAATAAAAAAATACTAAATCACACTGGATGCCAAAATGAAATTACACCCATGGAAAACCTTTTAGGAGGTAGGTCTCATGGCCATCTATTGTAAAGAAGCTGAAAATATTCTATAATCACCGAATTGTAATGAAATTGATAACCATAAATGGCAACCTGCACTATTGCCACGATATCTTATCTGTATATACCGCACATGAAAAGAAGTTGAATACAACAATGTGGGAAATTATCATTGTCTTATCATGCTTATATATAGACAATCACAAATTGTCAACACGCGATGGTCATTAACAATACAGTAGATATATCAATTACAAAATAATTTTGTCATCATACACAAGAGAGGCATGTTTTCGGGATTTTAAGGAGTAGACGGATCTTAAACAAATGCTACTGGTCCTGAGGAGATAAAATAAAAGAAATGCATTTACAGATCGGGCAAAAGATATATAGGAAGTCAGGTTACATGCCTGTAAAGTGTTGTAAAAACCCACTATTTTAAGGAACCTTTTTTGCATTGGCTTGAGGATGGCTTTCTTACTTTTTTTCATTACTCAACCCGATGTTTAACAAGATTAGCTTAAATAAATGATCAACAAATTAGATGGAAAATTATTGTCTTATCTATTAATCTGATAGTATTGGGTTAATAATTACTAATTTTACAAATTTAACCATTGGGTAAAATATCACAATATTTATACTGGGCATTCGGTTACGAAAAAAAAGTATATGTATTGAATTTTAGTTACTTGAGTAAAGCAATAATCCCAGCTTTCATATCTTCTCTCTCTCTCACAGCTGAAGCCGATGGTGGGGTAAGAGGTTTTGCAGGAAAGCGAACCAAAGCTAATAAATAGACTGCAGCAGTTACTCCAAATTCTAAAAAAAATTACGAGGAGAAACTTTTACTTATCAAATTTATTTTCAACTGTTAGCATATAGGTCTATACTGTATATATAGTTTGTTCCATAAAAATAAAAAGAAACCGAGAAACAAGGGCCAATTTTTGATAAAAATGCAACTCACAACGAAAAAATTCACTCCAAAATGAAGGTTATTTGGGCTATAAAAAAAGCCAAAAAATATATACATGTATATATAAAAAGATTAAGAATAAGGGTTTTCGCCCAAAAATGGTAATTATTGTTAAATTTATAATGTCCAGGGGCCCATAAAACACTCTGGCAAATTCTTTGCCAGAGTTTTTTATGGCAAAATTTTTATGCATCGGGTCCCAGGGGTGCTGCCTATACTGGTGTATAACACACGCACCCCCCCCCCCAACAAGTCTTAACCCCACTTCCCATGCACGGCCATGCAGTTGTCGCTCAGTGAGAACAGAGAAAAGGGGAAAACGAGAAGAGAATGTATAGAAGAAATAGGAGGAGGAGAAGAAGAAGAAGAAGCAGAAGACAAGTGAAATAGGTGGCGAGGAGTTAGAAAGTAGAAAAAGTTCAGGTCACCAAATTAAAACAACAATTCCACTCGCATTCAATTGTCTGTTTACCGAGATACATATCACTGTTTTCGAGTCAATTATACAAAAATGTCTGATTTCATGATTTGAAAAGTGCTCAAAATATCTGTCAGTATATCAAATACTTCAGCTCGCGCTCGCATTATTTGATTAATGAAATATGTATCCTCTTCATGTAATCCTATACAAGTAGACATTAAAATGCATGTGTTGAGGTCAGAATGTCCACATTGTCACGCTTCTCGCTAATCATGAGATACCCATTATGATTACAAAAAGTATTCATAATGTTCTGTTTTCATGAAATATAAAAAAGTCAACTCGCGCTTCCCGAAGACATTTAGTCTTCATAAAATAATGTGGACATGTAAGTAATCGTCAGTCTTCAGGAATATGATAATATCCCCCAATTAAAAGATCTTTTTGCTCGGAAAATGCCCCTCCTTTTTTAATGGCAATACTAGATTCACTAGCGTACCTAAGGGGGAGCAGGGGGGCAGACTGCCCCCCTGACGAGTCACAAGCAAAAAAAAAGGAAGCGAAAAAAGGGAAAGAAAAGAGAGAAAGGGGGGGGGAAAGAAGAAAGAGTTTAAGAGAAAGGAAAACAAAAACTGGACTGCAGACTGTCGGAAAAAATGATAAACTGTCGGGCACACGGGGCTGTTCCAACTGATTCGGTTTTTTACTTCCACCATCTTTGTCGGTAAATGTCAATTAAACTGTACACTTTTATCGGTAAATTGTGATTTTTACGCAATGCGACTTTTAGAGCTCTCTGTACCGATAGTGAGGACGGACTGGGCTGACCAGGGACAGGAAAAATGTAGAGAACAACTTTTAGGTAATATAATCATAACAATAAAAGATTCGCTCGCGCTACGCGCTCGCATCAATTTTTTAGTTGGATACCTAAGATAAATGTTTAGTTTTCAGGTTGAAATTTTCAGCTCGCACTTGGCGCTCGCGTCAATTAATTAGTTAGAAACCAATTTGTTCACAGTTACAAAAAGTGCTTATAATATCCAGTTCTTAGGCCGGAATTTCAAATATTTCAGCTGGCGCTTTGTGCTCATATATAACTGTTTAGGTATATCCATCCTGTTCATAGTTAAATGAAGTGCTTAGAATTTCCGGTTTTCAGGTCGGAATATACAAAATATATCATTAGAAACTAATTTGTTCACGGTTACAGAAATTGCTTAGAATATCAAGTTCTTAGGTTGGAATATCAACAATTTCAGCTCGAGCTTCGCACTCGCATAAAATTCCATCTTGTTCATAATTTAATGAAGTGCTTAAAATGTAAAGTTTTCATGTCGAAATATCAAAAAATTTCAGCTCGCGCTTCGCGCTCACACCAATTAAATGTTTTTAACTACCATCTTGTTCATAGGGTTTTTTTTAAAGGTGCTTAGAATGTCCAGTTTTAAGGGGGTTATATATCAAATTTTCAGCTCGCTCTTCGCGCTCGCATCAATTAATTTTTCAGTTAGAAACCAATTTGTTCATGGTTACTAAAAGTGCTTAGAATATCCAGTTCTTAAGTCGGAATATCAAAAGTTTTAGCTCGCGCTTCGCGCCCGCACGACTGTTTAGATACCCATCCTGTAAAACTGCTTAGAATGTCTAGGGTCCAGTATGGAATATCAAAATTTTTAGCTCGCGCTTCGCGCTCGCATAATTTATTAAGGAAGATACCCATCCTTTTCATAATTAAGTGCACAAAATGTATCGTTTTGGGTCTAGATTTTCAGGAAAAAATTCAGCTCGCGCTCGCAATTATTATTTTAGTGTAAATTGTTAGGCACGTGTCATTGAAAGTAAAGACTTTTTTGGGGTGGGGCTTGTCATTTTTTTTGTAAACAATAATGTCCCCCTTGAAAATCTGCCCCTGGGTTGGATACAGATGAGTTTTGGTCGTCGGACGTTAGTAATCGGTACTGATATCTGTCGGTAATCAAGGTCCTCCACCCCCCCCCCCCCCCCCCACTGGAAAAGGCCTATAGCTATACCCCTTACACATTCATCTGGTTATTACCGCCCCTTCTTTCTATCCTATGTACCCGATCCCTTTGTCCGCCTATCTATCTTTTTCCAATTTCAATTCCCTCAACCTTCTGACATTCCTGCCAGTGAGAGTGATTTTCCCCATATCTAGTGATATATCATGTTACTGTCGCATATATTTTCACGTTCATATTTATTTTTTATGAGTGAATGGATGCATTTATTTTTGTTTTTGACTGTGTATATGAAAATAAAACAAATGCAAATCAATACATGAATACAACTGATTTCAATGCCAAATACATATTTTATAACGTCTCCAAATGAGCAGAATTGGGAACATAATGTAACACCTTCAAAGATGAATAAAAAAAGTTTTTTAATATAAACATTGCAATTACCACTTGATTAGAAATATATCGATCACGATCCAATACATTTCATTTCTGGAATGATATACCAAAAAAGAATTAATTTCGACAATAAAGTGCAATCGCCCGATAGCAAATATCAGTAGTAGCAAGATCCCAACTGTATTATCGGGCAGCCCCAAGGTAACCTTTCCCACCTTCAGTGCCACTTCCAGACCTACACATCCAAACGTGTATATATGGGGGTGGGCTGCAAAATGCAGGGCAACGAGGACTGCGAGGTGCCCAAATATCCTCGTATGTTGGTAATTTTATGACCGAATGTACAATTTCTGCACGTTTCACATTATGTAAAAAGGCTCGCAAATTCAAAACTGAAGTTGATATTCGGGCAATGATTATCAGCCCCCCTTGAAAAAATTGTGCCTATACGTCCATGCCTACTACCCCCCCCCCCCCCACCGTGCTCATCATCCTTGTCACTTGCCCCCCCCCCTGACGAAATATGCTAGGTACGCCACTGACTAGATCCGTCCATGCATAGGATAGATATATTGACAATTGCCAAGGAAAGTGAGAACCTACAGAGTAAGGATAATCATCTCAGGTAAAAGCAAGGGCTAAACTTGGGTCTAATTGTAATGAACAACGAGCAGTGGAATTAATGACGGCACACTTCATTAGACAGTAATATGAACATTATGTTGATCATTGAGTGAATATATTGTAGGTCATGTGAAATGGTAAACAGCTGGAATCTGTCTGTTTAGAGGAGTTTTTAAATATATTTATACTTTTTTTGTTTCTCCTGCCTACTACACATAGTGGTGCTAGACATAGTCCAAAGGAACAACCCACGAAACAGAGACTGAACGTTACTGAAGCCATCGGTCTCGTGAAAAAATAAGCATATATTGTATGATTATATACATATTTGTAACTATGATAATAGTTACAAGAAATATTGCGAACTTACCAATATACATAAGATTTCGAATTTCCTGAAGATGCTTTTGTATTTCATCATCATCTGTATAAAAGGGAAATTATTAATATAATGAATAATCTATGATATAAATATATCACATCATCAAAACATCGACATTCTCAATATCCCGCATTACCGATAATTCTCATTTTAATACTTCATTAATGAACCATGAACCACATAGTTATATGAACTTGCGTTATGAATGAATGAAACTGCTTAAAAGAAAATCATATCTACAATACCATAAAAAGCCATACCTATGTAATCATAGTAATATTCGTCAGAATGATTTCCACTAGGAGTAAGTGGGGATCTGTGTAAGAGAAGGATTTGAAGAAATAAATACATGCTAGCACAACTCGCCCTTAAATCAGGCTACAGTATTGGACGGGTTGATAACCAAATAATTGACTTTGATTTTGAAAGTAACTTCTGGAAAACAAAGGTGAAAAATGAATGTGGATAAAAGGATTGATCCAGAACTCATTACATATTCTAGATATACTTTCACCCATATTTGGTCCCGTGATTATGAGACACAGAATTACAGACCTTGGGCAGCATTGTGTGTAAATACTGAGGCACTTAGCTTGATTAAAGTCCACAGGATTAGTGGAGGAAAGCTAGCCCAAAATATTTCCAAGGTTAATAAAAGCTAAATATTGTTTTATCTCCACAACCGATGAATGTTTCTGTAATTTCAACATAAGTTTTTACTATTGGTAAGAACATACATTGAGCAGTAAATATTGGCCTTATGCACCTTCAAGACAGCTAGATTGAAACCATCTAATATCAGTGAATATGGAAAACAATCTCACTCTCATATATTCTCCCGTCTATGCCCTGACAAAACATTTTTTTCCTGTACGGAATTTCTGGTGACAGCGGTGGGATGTAATCTGTCGATTAAAATAATTGGGATGGATCACCACAACCCAATGAATTTTAATCATCCATCAGAATCATGAAAATTGTATCCCACACAGTTCTGAAATCAAGGAGGTACAATCATTCAGAGCTGAAAATAAAATGATGCGACGTGATGCATTGCCTTGATGAGCAGGCCTAATCATGTAGAACATTGTGTCACTAAAGATGACCATTGGTCGTTAATGAATATACCTTAGTCGTAAATTATAGGTTATTTTCCCTTTAAAGAGACGTTTTCATAAAATTGATTTTTTTTGTGTGTGTGAGTTTAATAATGTCCTTTTTTTTCTTGTGAAACAAACATACAAACCCTGTAGTTGGACTATGGATTTCTGTCACAATGAGTGGTCCAATGATAAAGGAGCCTGCAAGGCCAATGTATGGAGCTGTTGCTGCTATGGCAGTTGCAGTGGTACGTTCATTTGTTGGAAACCAAGTTGCAGATATGGCTGTGACTGCTGACATCAGAACTGGCCCAGACAATCCTATAAATATGTGCCCAATGTTCATTGTCCTGAATTGCAAATATATAATTTGTGATATTGTGTTTTTTCTGCAGTGTACTCCGATATCAATACATTAACGATTTTTGCATAATATCTAAACCAACAGCTAACATCATTTTTCAGAATAGGTCCATTTTTCGGAGCACTTATTGGCATGAAAATCCGGATAAGCAATTTTATAAAATACAATTATAATTCTTCCGTATTTCTCCAATATCTTCAATAAATATTTGACCTGGTGATTACCTGTTAAAGTGAAGTACGAGTGACAATACAAGTAACAGTAGGTCATCATAATTATGTCAATTTAATCTTTCAAAATAATGTATGGGGATTTTACTGCTGTTATTAGTCTGTGACATGTGTGGTAAAAAGAGCAAATGCAGTACTGTGTGAAATAAAGGTTCATGAATGGATAGTTAGTTAAAAACAGAACAGGAGGACTAAGGCAACTATATATAGATGGTGCTGTTTCAGGGGTAAACTAGTTTTGAAGTTGCAAGAAAAACGTATGAGATCTTTCTTATTGTTTATACCATTTCATCATACAGACTGGTGCTGGAATACACCTTATACCACATCCCATAACGAGAAGTCCACCAGAGACTAGAACCGACACACGGAGTCCTGAAAAATGCAAAAACAAACCACAATTTGACATTTGTTTCGTTTATTTCTTATTTTTTGTATAATTAATTATTTCTATCACACAATATATAGATTATATTGGGAGTTGGAGAATCATTAAATGTATAATAGAAACGTGCTTAATAGTGATTATTCTCTCTCCCTTTTGCTATCACTGTCTATCTCCCACTTACACACACACACACACACAAACGCACCCTCACCTTGACATAAACATATCGAATACGTTTTGATAACCCTAAACAGATATATCACATGATTGCTTTTAATAATATAATTGAATTGAGAGGAATCATTTTACATTATACCGGAAATTATTGCATCTCATATTATTTAAATAAATTATATATTTACCATGTATTGATTTATTGTTACATCCAATTGAAACCTTCATGTATATATATTAATATATACGGGAAAATGCATTACATTTCCTTAAATATAGTACATTGATTTGAAATTAGGTGTTTAAAGCACATTAACTATAAAGTCACTTTATTTTGATGCAGAGCAGTTTTTTGTTATAATAAAATGACAAAATGTTCAGCTGTATACCTCTCCATGTTTGTTACAGCTCTTCTATATACTGACAGACTTACCTTGGCCTCAACAACCACTCAATTTTCTGAATTGCTCTTTATTATGAGATACTGGAATGAAGCGGGTAGGTATTGTGAGCCTCATATTTAGTGAATCAAATTTATGATTTTTTCCTTCAATGGAAGCTAGTGATAGCTATTTATTCCTGTATGTACTATGAATAATCTGATGATATGTCTGTATGGTTGAGCGCTGGAATCATTATGTAAAGTCAATCTTTATTCAAACTTCAAAGGTATGTTTACAACCAACATTCCCAGTACTGGTGTCAATTTGAATTTTTTAGCTGTGTAAAAGGAGCCATGTCCACCATGCTATGGAAGTGTCGTTAAAAACTACCTTTCTCATGGAGAAGATTATTCTGCCATCAAATTCCTACCAGTCACATTTAAAAACAATAATAATGTTGGGTCAATATGACAACTTTTTTGTGCGATGCCCTCCCCCCCCCCCCCCCCAAAAAAGGGAATAAAATAAAAAGAATAATATGTATAAAAAATTATGATAAACCGAAATGAGATGAAAAAATATATAAATATATAGATATACTTAATGGAAATAAGAAAGTGCCAGGTAAAAAATGGCAGAGGTAAAAATGGCAAAGGTAAAAATGACAAAAGTAAAAATGGCAGAGGTAAAAATGGCAAAGGTAAAAATGGCAGAGGTAAAAATGGCAGAGTTAATATTGACAGAGGTAAAAATGGCGTAGGTAAAAATGGCAGAGGTAAAAATGGAAGATGTGATAATGGCAGAGGTAAAAGTGGCAGAGGTACACTGTTTAAAAAAAACATAAGATTTTACAGAAGAAAAATTAAAAACAGGTTTTACAGAAAAAAGTAACTAAATCATTCTGTAAATTGTTATAACAGGAGGGTTTTTTTACAATTTTTCTACGATTTTACAGAACAGGTCTGTTTTAAAAAAGAGGAAAACGGTTTTATTACAATAAATTTGTAAGGTTACTCGCACAAAATACCAATTTTCTGTAATCTTATACAAATGCATTTAAGATTACACAGTGTAGTAAGATTACAGGTGTTCCCCAGACTCTGCTGCAGGAACTTTTGATTTTTTAAGTAGAATTTTTCTAAAAGCGTAAAAATGGCGGAGTTGAAAATGGCAAAGGTAAAGATGGCAGAGGCAAAATGAAAGAGATATGGGGTGCTGGTTTGTTAAAAAGCCGAAAAAAAAGTTTTCACTCCAAAATGAAAGGGGATTTGGTTAAGGGGGAAAATGACCAAAAAAGGATTTATTCCAACTAAATGAAGTTCATTTAGGTCAGAAAAAAATTACAACAAAAATGATAACAATTATATACTAAACAATTTTTTTTCTTCTGTCCAAAAATGATAGAGATTTGTGTCAAATCTCTACATTTTAGCATACCAACCTAATTACCAGGAGGGTGCTGCTTATGGTGTACAAAATACCCAACAGCACTCCCGCTTCCAAGGGTTATAATCATCAAGGCGTTTATATTCAATATCATATTGGATGCAGTGGTAAAGGTCCAAGGTCTTCTTTTATTCAAAGAATCTGAACCAGATCGACCCCAAATTGGTTCACTAGTCAAAACAAGATTATTATTGATTTTCATTATGAGTTACATATTCAGTGCCGAGCCTGGGAATGCATGCTTATTGTCATTCAAATATTTAAAAAGAATAGTACAGACGACATTATAAATAAGGTAACCACAATCGTTTGTGACAACTTTAACGTCTATGATTTTCCCTCTATATATTTTTCCCCGCCCCCAAACCCTCTCTGTCTCTCCACCTCTCTCATGTCTACTCTTCCTCCTTTTTTATCAGTAAACATGGCAAAGCTTATTACCTTTGTACCTTTTCCGTTCAGCAGATTCACTACTTTTGTGTCAATATTTCTTATTATGCTTTTTCTCATGACCAGAACATAGGCCTACACTCTGAGTTTAACAAAACGATCGGAAATATAAGAAGTAACATGAAGAAATATATTATTTTTGCAAGAAATTTCGATTGTATTGTGTCCAATCTTCCCATTAATGTGAGCGAAACACATCGCAAAAACAGTACAACCAATCAAAATGCGAGCGCGCAGCGCCAGCTGATATGATTTCAGACCTGAATAGGGATATTTTGAGAACTTATGAAATACACGGTAATTGGTACTTGGTACTTGGTAAATAATAATGCGAGCGCGCAGCGCAAGCTCAAAATTTTGATATTCGGACCATAAAACGGACATTTACGGAGCACTTTTTAAATCAAACATGGAAGCTCGATGTCCGACCTGAAATATGTTTGTATATTGACTTCAAAACTTTATATTTTAAGCTCCATATCTACTTATTGAGCAAGACTGTATTTCATCGAACAGGCAATGTGAGCGCGAAGTGCGAGCGAAAATTTATATGGTGACATAAATTTTTTTTTTCCAAGTCATCCCCCTCACCTTATTTTATTCACTCGTCAACCTACTCTTATTTTTCCTCTTCTTTTTTATATTTTGCTACGCCAATGGGGGAAGGCGGGCCCCTCGCCTCCCCTGGATCCGCATATGGCTACATACTTGATATAAAGTTAGGAAGCTCTAGAGATCATATTCGAATATTCTAAAAGCACAGAGAGAGTGAAAATATAACATTCATGTACATGCTTACATAACATTTGATTGTTCTACTGCCCTTTTCAGGTTTTTTTTATTCCACTTTCCATAATTGCTTTATCCTAAAGTAGTAAGGAAAAACTCGTAAACTTAGAAGAATTATGTTTAATATTTACATGTAATGTTGTGAATGCCGAAGAAGGCTATTATATTGTTACTTCTGGTAGCCAACTACGTACTACTTTCCTGATTAATATGAAAGACAACATTAGTATTCTTTTTCTTTCCTCGCTTCTGTGTTCTACTTTGAACATGCTAACCCTCTGAGTACTTCTTATGAGTTGTATGTATAGAATATTTGTCTTTGTTCTTATTTTTTTCTATATTTAGTATTATAGCAGTAAATAAAATCAATGATTTGAAACTTATTTAATTTCATTTCTAACTTGTATCTTTTGTTGATGAACAGTACTCTTCATTTTTCTCTCTCCTCATTTCTGTATTTTTTTCAACTTTTTCCCCTTCTGTCTTCTGTTATCCTTTTTTTCTCTCTCCTCTCTTGGAATTCTCTGCACCCTCCTCCTTGCTTCGCCCCCTTTCTCTTTCCTCTCTCTCCTTTCTCCCCTCTTCTCCTTCCTCTTTCTCTCCTTTCCTCCCTCTCTTTCTCTTTCCTTTTTTCTTTCTATTTCTTTGTCTTTTTCCCTCTCTCCCCTTCTTTTCTCTCTCCTCTCTTGGAATTCTCTGCCCCTCCTCCTTGCTTCTTCCCCTTTCTCTTTCCTCTCTCTCTCTCTCCTTTCTCCCCTTTTCTCCCTCCTCTCTTTTTCCCCTCTCTCACTCCTCTTCCTCTTTTTTTTTTTTTTTTTTTTTTTTAACTGCTTCTTTTTCTCTTTTTTTGCCGTTTCTCTCCTATTTTTCTCCAGGAATTATTTGTTGTTGTACTGTTTCAGGTTTTGAATTTATATGGTTTGCAATTAATCTCCTCATGTGCAATATCAACATAGTGCTTGAACTTCTTCCAGGGAGTCTATATCCTCAGCTCTACTTTTCCTTTTTTTTGTGCTCGATTCAATTACTACTTTACTTACATTTTAGTGACCATCGTTAAATGTCTGTTTTGTATAATGAGTTTTTTATTCTTAAGGTTGCCTCTTATTCTCTTTCCAATTTCCACCTCTTACTTTCCCTTTTCTTTTGTCTTATCCCTACTTTCTTTCCCTTTTCTCATCCTTTTCCTCTCCTCTCTCATCTGTCTTTCTAATCTTTCACTCCCCCTTTTCTTCATTGGTGACACTTTGTAGTAATTATGTTATGGCCTTTGGTATTTACTTATGATACATTTCTTTTTCATCTGTATGAACCTGTATTGTGTTTAATATTTATTTATGTTTACTTTATATTTTATTTTGTTTCTATTTGTACCTGTAAACATTCACTCATTTCAGTCTTTGACTGCTTGTGATTGTATTTTGATAGTTGCAATAAAATCCAATATATCATTTATTTTTTTAACTAATGTTCTGTATGAAATGAAGTGTAATTAGAATGTTATTAATGATAACAAAGTACAAATCGAAGAGTGTCTAATCCTCATGAATTGATTACCCTCCCACTGTTTTCACAGTGTTGACAAATTATGAATGCCTGACAATAATTATTCTTATGCCTTTGGAATCTTGATATTGAGTCTGTTATTGATGCATATAACGTATCAGTGGATGCATCAGTGTTTGTTTTATTCTTTTATTTTTCCAAAAGAGGAATGCCTACTCATCTTTCTGCCCTTTATAGCTGTGTATGGATATATACCTCATTTGAATTTTGAATTACTTTGATTTTTTTTTTATGAAGCACTGACTAGCACCTGGAAATATACTAACCTTTTCGACTTGTACTTCGTAATTGAACTGCAAGTAAATTGTAGTTTATTTCATTTGCATAATTTGGGAATTTTGCGGTCACCTGCATGCCCATGTATTCAGAGCCGGAATGTACTCATGTGATTGTGTGCCATGCTTACAGTGGCGGATCCAGGTGAGGGGCGCGGGGGCGAGCACCCTTCCAAAAGAATTTTACGGCGCCAAAGGCACCGCTGAAAAAAAACATACTAAAGAACCTTCGCTGATTAAGAATAATCGGAAATGCTCAGAAATGCAATCTTGTCATTTCGATCACAGATAAAAATTGAATTCTAATTCAATCTTTACCTTATGATTTGATATGAGAAAAAATGATTGCGTCTCACATAATTAAAAGAAAATAATGACACCTAAATAAATTGCAATCCAGCCCTTCTTTCTAAAAAGAAAAGAAAAGAAAAGGAAAAGGCTTTTAGCGCTCGCTCGCTATACTATAGCTCACGTTTTAAATATCCCAACCAATGACACTTTTCCTTTAATGTATTTTTTAAGGAAACATATCATTTTCGACTCGCTCGCTTCACTCACTTGCAAAATGAAATTGGATTGTAAATACTTGAAAGAAAATTGTTGTTTTCCTTTAAGAAATGTCACTTTCCTCTGCATTATTTGTAACAATATAAGTACGGTTACAATTGCAGAGATATTGTCAATATAATAATTTCCTACCCTGCATGCTTATTTAGTCTTTACTTCAGGTTTGAATCGAATCAACCACCATTTCCCAGCGGTTGGTGTTATGCGGCATCAGTTATTCCCCAACCGCGAAATGGATCGACCACCATGATACTACTCTGCTTGCAGGCCAGAATAGCAAATAAAATCGACTCGTCCATCGCGCTCGAATTATTTTTCTGTGTCTCTGTTGTTGCTCTTTTCAGTGAATCTTTTTGTCCCCTTAAGCCAAATAATATTGCATCGTTTGATTAAACGACAAAGGGAACCCTTCCACGATTTTCTGACGTGAACAACAAAGTTTTTACGATTTTTGTTTGTTAAGGCGCTGCCTATACGCAAAAACATGGGCGCCTCTCGACCCACACCCTTTGTCCAAATATGGATCCGCCTATGGCTCATGAAATTATGTATTATTCTATGTTTTGAAATGTAGACGTTTTTACTCTATACTTTAAACGGAATCCTAATTCGGGTTCACATCACATATGAAAATAAATATCAGAGTTAGATAAAACTAATAATAATAATAATAATTCTTTTCGTACTGACCCTTTGCATGAAGCAGCCATGAAAATAGTAATGCCGAAGGAAGGAATGAAAAGGGTCCCCAATTAGCCAGCAGCGCAAACTGCCCTGGACCCCATTGCAAAACGATGGATGCTATATGCAAACAAAAACGAAACAAAACAAAGAATGCAGAATGATTGAAAACAAGAACGTAAAAATGACTACATATAGACTGATCTAGAATAAAAGATTGACCTTTGTGATTGAAAAGAAAAACCTTCCATAAAATTTTTGTTATAATATCCAGATATTGCAAAAAAAATTGCGAAAATTGTACAGGCCATTTAATTGCCTCTCACAACTTAATGCCGTTCAAAGTGAATCGAAACAATATGATGAAGGCTTGCGAACGTAGCGAGTTTGAGATTTAGGGTTCGCAAAAGGTTGCAAGGAAATTCATCTACAGTTTTAATTGTTGCAAACAGTATTTGTTGTGGCAGTGAAACATTTCTTCTTGTCGCATAGAAATTTTAAACATGTTCAAAATTTCTCTGCGACAAGAAAAGTGTAACAATGTTTCCGAGTTTTCTTGGAATCTTTTACGAACCTCTTGAAACCGAATCCTGGGGATTTCTCAAATTAGCAACGTTCGCAAGTATTCGCTGGGTCATCTTCTTGACTCTCAACCCTCCATGCCAAAGTCAATTATATTATATGCATAGGCGGCGGAAGCGGGGGGGGGGGGGACGTGTCCCCCTGGTGGGGGGACGATCCCCCTAAATTTTTTGTTGATAACCTTTTTTTTTTTTTGCTTGTCAATTTTGTTTCCTGCGTCCCCCTAAAATTTTTGGTCGGATAATTTTTTTTTTTTTTTTTGCTTGTCAAAAAATTTGGTGGTCCCCCTAAATATTTTGGCTTCCGCCGCCAATGAATATATGCTTCATTTTTTTGAAGTAATGAGTTCGATAAAATATTCATTGTCATTATTCATCTTCTTCTTCTTCTTCATCTTCTTCTTATTATTATTTTTATCCTACCTGATTCAAATTCATTATTACCTGTGTTCTCTATAGGTCCCCATGTATTCCAAGTACACAAATACAGGAGGGCTATGACTGAGAAAAGTATGAGAATATACCACCTCTCTCTGTAAACCACATAGTCCTTGTTCTGTGATTGGGCATCGGCCACAGGGGTTGTCTGGAGACTGCATTCATCATCAAGAAGACGTCTTCTTTCGCTTCCATTTTCCTTAAGCATGTTAGACATGGTTCATAGTTAGGATATCCCTTCAAGTTCCTGATTATTGTTGTTTGTCCTACATCAGATAAATAGTCAAAGACTGACCTTCAGTCCTATTTAGAAATGCCGTAAAGGACTTTGAGTCTATTCAGATATAAATACAATTAAAACCACACTATCCTATTCCTAGTACATTATTTTCTGCACTATTTCTGAGTATATAAGTTGTATGCATATACACTCACTTCCAAGAGTATGCAGTGAACGAACCAATGGCGTGAGAGAAATGGCATAATGGTAATGTTCTGCGAGGCCTGAGGCGTCAACCCTGGGGGAGCAGCTACTAACTAATGAAAATATTAGGGTATAACGTTTTGCCTCCCCCCAATAAATTCGGATGTGCAAAAATGAAATAAGATTGTAATGTTACATAGAAGTCGGCAAGCGAGATCGAGATACACAACTCGTTCTTTATTTAAAATCGTGTTTATATATATAATAACATATGTAGCAACATATGCACATATACATACATACACACACTTACACACCCATACATATATATATCTTCTTGATGATGAATGCATATATATATACATACATACATATACACGCACATACACACACATACCTATACACACAATATATATATCTTAATGTGGAGTAATTTTACCTGGGTCTTTCGGGCTGAAGTGTGTAGTGTCGTGTGTTCGGTTTCTGGTGTGACATTAGGTGTCTTGGAGCGTGACTTAAGTTCATTAAATCGGAAAAGGTATCGGTCGATTCGAGGTCATACCATGGTCATACATTGTTATCTCGTAAAATAAGATGTCCATGCCTGGAGCTATGAAATACGAAAGATTACATTATAAAAAGAAATTATATACAAGCAAATGATGCAAACACGACTTCAAATTATAATGCAGTATATACATTTATTGAAATATGTTCACAAAAAATATTGTCATTATCGTCCGAATTATAGGTTTGATACAAATCCAGGTATAACTTATGTATCGTAAATAAGTATAAGTCGTAAATTGGGATAGGGCTTCTCTATTCCTCAACATTTATACCGTGCGGGTGAAGCGTTTTAAGTTTGTGTATCCAAAATGACTCCCTATGGAGCATAGGCGGATCCAGGGGGTCCGAGGGGCCCGCCCCCCCCCCCCCTTGGCGGAGCAAAAAAATCAAGAAAAAAGGGGGAAAGAAAGAAGAAAAAAAGAAAAAGAAGGGGAAAGAAAGGAGGAAAAATGACGAGGAAAAATAAGAGGAGGAAGACGAGTGAATAAAATAAGGCTAGGGGAAGACTTGGAAAATAATTTTTTTAATATTGAGTGTCACTATATAAAATTTTCGCTCGCGCTTCGCGCTCGTATTGCCTGTTGGATGAAATACATATCTTGCTCAATAGGCTGATATGTAGTTTAAAATATCAAGCTTTGAAGTCAATATAAAAAACACATTTCAGCTCAGACATCGAGCTTTCATTATTTTGTTTGATTTACAAATTGATTTTTTAAAGTGCTGTGTACAATTTTTTTAAAGTCTGTTTTATGGTGTGAATATCATCATTTGCAGCATGCGCTGTACGCTCGCATTATTTGATTTGCCAAGTGGGCCTACCTATTGTCTTTGTGTATTCCATATAAGATTCTCAAAATATCCCTTTTCAGGTGTCTTGGTGAGAAACCTTTACCTTTGTATACCTTTATATTAATTCTAAAACAAACTACTTTTATAAAATCCCCATTTATGACAGTTTATTAAAAATTTCGGCTCGCGATTTGCGCTCGCATTATTTGTTTAAAATGTATCAACCAAAGGATCCTATTGATTATTACAAAAGAGCTTAAAATATCCAGCTTTCAGGCCTCAATGCCAACAAAGTTCACGCACTCATTATGCTTATTATAGATTAATAAATATGATAATAAAATTTTTCTGAATTCCTATTAACTTAATTGACCCCTTTTCAGAAAGGAATACCGACAAGTTTCATATCGCACTTAGGAAGAGGAATAGGAAGATAGTCATCATTTTCATTTGATGACAAAATGTCCTTAGGCCTAGAATGTTCCGATCCTAGGTTAAAATAATTAAAATATATCAAACTCGCGTTTCGCGCTTGCATCATCTATTAAGTACTATCCACATCCACTTCACACTACACAGTGCCTTAAATAGTGCTTAAATTAACCCTTTTCATATCGAATTTTCAAAAATTTTCAGCTCGCGCTACGCGATCGCATTATTTATTTTCATGATAAAAATGAAATGTATTCAGTATGCCCAGATTCTGTCTAAATCTAAAATACGCACACGCATGTCAATTGAGATACGCAGCTTGATCTTATTAAAAACGTACTAGAATTATCCAGTTTCAGATCAGAATATCAACAATTTTCTGCTCGCGCTTCGCGCTCGCATTATGAATGTAGAAAAATACTAAATTACCCGTCATTTTTTCATGATTGACAAAACATGAATAGAGTGTCCCGTTTTGGGGTTTGAAAAATATCAATTTTTCGCGCTCGCATCAATTGTTTGGTTATATAACTATACTGTTCATGATTACAAAAAGTGCTTAGAACGTCAATTTCTTAGGTTGGAATATCAAAAGTTTTCAGCTCGCGCTTCGCGCTCGCATTATTTAATCATTGAAATATGTATCGTATTAATGGCTAATTGCAAAACGTCCTTAACAGGTCCCTTTTCGACCAGGCAGAATGCATATTACAAATTTCTGCTCGCGCTCGCAGTACGTTTTCTAGTTACATACGCATCTTGTTCAGGTTCACAAACATTACCCAGAATGTTCAATTTTCAGGACAAAATAAATGAAATTTCAAATTTTTTTAGCACGCGCTTCGCGCTCACACTATTTAGATAGGGCTTATGAGATTATTACACATTTATATTGTTTATAAGAATAAAGCTAAGAAATGACTGCTAGGACATGGGCGTTTGCCCCCCCCCCCCGCCAAAATAAAATAACGACAAAGAAAATAAAAGAGAAAAGGAAAGGGATAAGAGTGAAATATAACATTATTTCCAAACATAATGTCAAAATCTATCGCAAACTTGATTTTTGTAATAAAAATGCCAAATATTTTGCAACTTCTTGTTGATTTTATACATGCCATATCGAGCCCCCTCAAAATTGATGGCTCATTACGCCACTGGGAAAACCGCTTCAAAGAAACAAACAAAAATCAACTTTGAGCGGACGATCGGCGAAAATATGGGTGAAAAAAAATCGGCCCCCTCATTGGCGGAAGCTGGATTCGCCCCTTCAATGTTTGTTTTCAAAACAAGAGATTCATCATGTTCTGAATTATCTGTTTATTCACGTATACCAATGCCACAACCATTATGTTTCCTAAGTCTCTTCAACATTATTTTAAAATGAATAATTTGTATCACTCATATCAAACTAGAAATTGTAACAGTTACCACCCTCCTTTGCCACGTACAGCTTTAACTAGACAATCTGTTTTTGTTTTGTTGGACCACTCTTTTGGAACTCATTACCTAATTCTGTTAGATTATCCAAATCTTTAAATCAGTTTAAACGTGCATGTCTCCAAAACAAAGTACTTCTAAACATGGCTTTCTATTTATTGTAATGATTTGTTTTCACCCCCCCGGCCCCTCCTTCTTCCTCTTAGACTTATTTGTAATTATGTTATGATTATGATTATATTGTTATTGTTCATTTTACATGTATTAATATGATTTATTCTTACAATAGGGCCAATTTATACAAGCAGTTGTGCTTTCTTTGACCCCTCCACACTGAAAAATATATCTTAATGTCAATGATTTGTATTTATGTATATTTTTAACTGTGGAAATAGAATTTGAATTACATGTATATGGTGTAATTCACTTCTTTTTGCTGCCTAAATTTGACACCTTAATATATACCATACACTGACCTTTAAATGATCTGCTCATGTTCTAAATGTCTGATGATCCATATATTTGAATTGGAAATTTCATTAGGTTCAACATGTTCAATATGATACCAAACACAATATGCTCATCCCAAAAACTACATTTCGTTCAAATTTTGCTTGCTAAAAGTGAGGGCCTAGATGGTGTTCATAAAGTAAGAAAATATTGTACAAGGATGACAAGGTAGCACACTGCAAAAACGCCAGTGTTGATTTAACACCAGCCTGGTATCTATATCACTCCACACCTGCAGAGAGGTGTTGAAAACAACACCGGTTTGGTGTTACGCCAACACCAATTAAGCATCACCAATTAGACCTAAACCAATATCGGTTTGATTATTAACTGGTGTTGTTTCATTGCTTCTCTGACATGTCTGGTGTGGACCAATATAGATACCGGGCTGGTGTTTAATTAACACCGGTGTTTTTGTAGTGCAATCATCAGATTCTCAAAATATACATTTTCACCTGCAACTTTTACTCCAAAAATGTTCATGATACTTGATTTGTTTTTTAAATAACATGTGTTCCTTATTATTTACTTTTGAATTTCCATTAGCATTGATTTAATACCAAATATCATATGTTTATTCCGTAAATAGAAAGTCAAAATTAAATGGAATGTGAAAAAGTGGGCGTGGCTTATGATGTCTGTTAAAGTTATTGCCTTAGAATTCCAAGGTGGCTACCGTCAGAGTCATACTAAATACAGACCTCAACTACAAACTTCAGTAATACATGCATATAATACGCTATGTTTGTTTAAAAAAATGAGGTTTCGAATTATATGTTGTATTACCTGTTGCATGCCCAAATTCTACCTTTAAATGACATGTGCGTGGCTTAAATGTTATGTGATCAATATATTTGCATTTGATGTTTCATTAGCTTTAATTTGATACCAAACATATGTTTATTTTGTAAAATAGAAAAATCGTAATTTATCATAATTCTTTTCGCTTGATTGCTGCCCTCCTTCGCAAAATCCATGCTTTATATTTATTGCAGCGATCTCCTTTGTTCTCTTATTTCAATAAAAATAATGATGACAATATTAACATTCAATTCAATTTTAATTTATTTCATTCAAATTTAAAATGATTACAAGGTAAAAAAATATATATAATAAAATAGAATGTGGAGACATCTTGGAAGAACATTGAATCCTTTTTAATGCTGCCACCAATATACAAACATTTAAAACCTAGTAATTTACAAGAACATATGAAAATAAATACTGCAGACAAGATGATGTAGATACAGATAAATTGAACATTTAACAAAACCTTACAAACCCTAAACAGACACAACATGACACACATTTAAACAAATAAAATAAACGAATAAATAAATAAAAATAAAATGAGCCTTATAATTTACATGTAATCTATAATTCTTTTTAACAAATATTTTAAGAAGGACTTCATTTCATTGCTATTGATAGAGCATTTCGAATTTTGGGTCCTTAAAAAATGAACTTATGCCAACATTAGTTTTAAAAAGAGGTAAATAAAATTTGAATTGGTTTCGCACTTAATAATTAGTTATTTCAGAAGTCAAAGTGAATTTGTGTATGAGACAATTAGGTACCACATTTCTAAATATTGAATATATATATATATATATATATATATATATATATATATTGAAGACAAAAATAAAGAATATAACATAACATTTTAATAAACGGAACATGTTTCGAGGTGTCGCACCTCATCATCAGCCTGAAAATTATAAACAGAGTCATTGGTATTTATACAGTTAGGATGTCAAGTAAAATTTCAAGAATGTAGTTATATAAGATTACAAGGTGTGAATTCAATTGTTAAATGGAGTAAAGTAAAAATTTACAGTGTCTATGGATTTATCAGATAGGGGTGGGTTAAATTAAATGGATAACATTATCTGGTAATTGTACACCTGTTGGTTTAGTTGTGGTTGTTTCCATTTGATGAAAAGCCCTTCTTTTATTTTTAATTGAAAATTTGTTTGAGCAGTATCGAGAATTTTGAAACAGTGGGCATTGCATTCTAACAAGCATTGGGGTGATGATTGCAGGGAGTTTTTGTCCTTCCCCAGGTGCTCCTGTACTCGTGTCTTATAATGACGCTTGGTTTGACCAATATAGCGAGCTTTACATCTCGCACATGTAAATTGGTATATGACACGAGCACGAAGTTCCTGGGGAATGGAATCTTTTACAAAAAGTAAAGAACTGAGCTTGAAAGATGAGAAAGAAAGAGTAATATGAAGATCTTTGCAATATTGTTTAACCATAATGTTGATTCTCTTTTCAAGTTCCTTTGATGCTTTACCAATATAAGGTAACTTGAAAAATCTTGTAGTCTTTTTTTCTTGACCATTGTTTGGGTTTTGGATGTTTTGAAGGTATTGGTTCAACGACCTTTCGATCAACCAACCTGGGTACATATTTCTGTTCAACACCTTTTTCAAATTCTCGATACCAGCATCAAACAGATGAGAGAGACTACAAATTTTGTATGCCCTATCTATCAAAATTCTAATCAATCCGGTTTTGTATTTGAAACAGGTGAAGCTGAGAAAATTTGTATACAATCCTATATGGTCGCCCTGAAGGGGCATCGCAAATAGACCAAATCGCGAATAATCACGACGAAATTGGCGACGAAATTCACGACGTCGCCAATTTCGTCGTCAATTTGAATATTCACGACGAAATTGGCAACGAAATTCACGAATTATTCACGACGTCGCCAATTTGAATATTGACGACGAAATTCACGACGTCGCCAATTTCGTCGTGAATTTGTTTTGCTTGCCTGGGCGGTATGCGGTTTGAAACCAATTCGTCTGCTGCTAATTCCTCCACTCACAACAGGGTCTACCTTCATTTAGTCTAATGCAATTCTGTCCATCAACTATTCGCCTAACAACCATATGGTCCATTGGGTCCAGTCATCACTTCGTCTAATCACCAGTTCGTCTATGACCATTTCGTCTTATAACTAGTTTGTCTAATATCAATTTTATTTTCCTTAATTTCGCCCAATTAACACTTAGTCCAATTAGACCAAATAGCATATGGACTAAATGGCAATTGGACCAACTGGTTATTAATGAAATGGCATTTAGACCATGTGGATAGTGGACGAACTGATAGTAGACCAAATGATAGCAGACGAGTTGGCATTAGACCAATTGAAAATAAACCATTGAAACGACAGAACGATGTCCACTGCTATCCATATGCATAGGTGGATCCAGGCCCCCCCCCCCCCCCTATTGGCGGAGCAAAAAGAAATAAAAAAGGAGGGGAAAGAGAGGAGAAAAAAGAAGAGGAGGAAGACGAATGAAAAAAATAAGATGAGGGGAAGACATGGAAATAAAAAGAATCTTTCATGTCACTATATAAACATTTCGCTCGCTCTTCGTGCTCGCATTGCCTGTTAGGTGTTTCAGGGGCGGATCCAGCCTTCGCCAATAGAGGGGGGGGGGCAGGAATTATTTACCAGCCATATTTTCCCCGATCGGCCGCTCGAAGATGATTTTTGGTTTCTGTGAAGGGGTAGTCTTCTTAGCTTTATTCTTATAAATCAACATAAATACACGGTTGGTCATAAAGGTGGAATAAAATATTTTTGAACAAAAATCGACAGTAATGTTGGTATTTGAAAGGCTACGCGTAGACAAAATGGTAATTGAGTGATTACATAATGTTTCCCCGTTACACAGGTGACATTATAACAAAAAGAAATTTGGATTTCGTAATAAATTCTTTTGTTGAAGACTATAAAAGCCTATGCATATGATATTCTGTCCCTTTCCCTGATTTAGCACTGTGTATAAGAAGGTTGCATTTTTTCGAGTTCCTTGGACCGTTTGAAATAAAAATCGGTAGAGACGTTCCCTGGACTATGCCTGGTCCAACGGCAACAGCAACACGCGAGAGAGTGGTAGCACTGCGATAGGAGGGCTACAAGCAGACTGATATCGCAGAAGTCCTAGAGATATCACAGGATGCAGTCTCTATGATCCTGAAACGTCAACGTGAGGCATGGAATGTGCGGCCACGGAAATCTCCAGGACGTCCCAGATTGACCACAAGAAGAGATGATCGCCAACTGTTGAATTTCAGCCGCAGAAACCGGAGCCCACGAGCCGATTATGAAAATGCATCTCTTAACAAGTATTTAGCTTGTGAAACCCTACAAGTATTGAAAACATATCCTCCTTTTCAGTATTTTAAACATCGTTTTTGACACCCTTATAACGTTACATAGGCCTATACGTAACGTACTTGCCCACTCTTTCCCTTTTTACGCGTGGTCGCGCCTGGTATCCACTCTTCAATGGAAGTGGGCCGCCCGGGCGGCCTCTCGAGCTCTGGGAGGAACCAAATGTGGCTTTGGAAAGTCGTCCTAAATCGGATATATCGCTGTTACCATAGTAGCAACCAGAAATTTGCACACGAAACGCAGATTGAATGTTTCCGTTCCAGATGCGAAACGATAAAAAATCTCATGTCACACAATTTGCATTGCAGGACAGAGTTTTACGACCATGACGACGGGCCCAAAAGTCTCTTCCAAAATCAACTACCGTCTCAAATAAGCGTTCGCGTTCTCCAACGAAAGGTCGGGAATATCTCAGATTCACGCAAGAACAGGAATGAATTGTTAAGAATATAATTATTTTCATCTGTCATAATAATTGAACTCTTGAATAGCACAAATTGTCGGAAAATACTGAAATTAGTCAATTTATAAAATTGCTATATCTCCTTTTTATTTTATGTCATGTTGGCATGCAAATATCACAAGGGCTTCCCTTAAGTTGTCCATAACTTATTTGAAATTTGCAATAGAAATTGATCCCCCCCCCCCAAAAAAAAAAATATGAGTTTGGCCATTAATTTCTCCCAACTCCCAATTCGGCACAATGCATATTTGATATCATTCAAAAGATCATTTAATTCTTTTTAAATAAAATGATACCATGCTTGATATGATCATGTAATCACGAAAAGAGCAGGATTCAAAAGTGTTTGATGAGGTCTGAACTGAAAAGTTGCAAAACGAGCAAAAATTATATAGTCATGAAGGGTCAATAAAGAACATGATTCTTTTGTCTGTGTCAATAGAGATGAAAATCCATTCAAATCAAGCCCCTGCATGCTTCTTCACATTTGATGTTTTGTTGTGGTTTATGGAGTTCATGTTAAATGGTTCTGTGAGATAACACGGTTTGAGTCGTGGTTCGAAATACCCATGCATGTTTGTTTGTTATGTGTTTGCTTGTGCAGAGGTGTGTTTGATTCCACAAAAGAAACCGCTGAGAAAATCTCTCATCACCACGGAAAAAAAGAACAGTGACTTTCAATATTGTGTCATTTTGCAACTTTTGAATTTTGACCTTGCCACACATTTCAAGGCACTGCACCTCCATTACTGTGAACCATAATCATATCATGTAGGGTATCATTTCAAAGAGAATTAAATGGTCTATTCAATGGTATCAATCACTCATTGATATGCACTAACATCGGGGATGGATTATCGTTCAAACTCAGATTTCCAAACTTTTTTGAGGAGTTTATTTCGCTTGAATTCAGAAGCCAGTCGGTTTTGAATGGTTAATCGGCATGGTATCATGGAATATCAAACACCAAGGAATGCTTTGCCAATGATTGCAATGCTTTTGTATTCCTATAGTTTTTCAAATATATTGTGCTCGAGTTCCCTCCTAACCACGCCACTGGCTCATGATAAACAGCATTGTATTGGGCGCATACCTTTAACCAGTGGCGTAACAGGCGGGGGGGGGGGCAGGGAAGCTGCCCCCTGGCGGATTTCACCGGGAAAATAAAAGAAAAACGGGGAAAATAAAAAAGGAGGGAAAGAGGGAAAGGGGGAGTCACTGGCAAATAGGCGCGGGGGTCTTATGGTTACACACCCAAGAGGAAATAATTATAGGAGACAATGTATAATGAAATGAATGGAAATAATGAAATGTGTTCTTTGCTGAATATAATGGAAAAATCTATCACATAATTAGAATTTAATTTCAATTGGCACTTTTTTGCAGCTCGCTGGCGACTTGTCACAAATTTTCCCACATTGTTTTGTTTTGCCTCCTCAAAATATTTAGTTCATTACGCAACTGGGTTGCATAAATGTGTTGTGTAAAAGCCATATTCTGTATATACCCGCGATTTGATTAAAAATAGCGGCAATCTGCGAGGTTTAAATAGCTTTGATATCAAGACCCCAACCGCATAGCACTGCCGAATATGAGTATGGAAGGGTTGGGTCATGGCCCTAAAAGTTCTACAACCAAGAGCAAAAAAAAAGAGGAAAGAAAAGTGAAGGATATGATTTTATTTACTGAATATAATGTAAAAAAATATTTCAAAGTTAGATTCTCGTGAAAAGGTGATTTTTTCTTACTCGCTTCGCTCGGGACTTATATTAAGCAGCTTTTTAGCACATGCGCCATACTGTGCCCCTCATTTTTTGTACTCTTCACGCTACTGCCGCAAAGAATCCTGTTCACAGTGGGGTACAGACCACAAAAAAAAAGGAATAGAAAGAGAGATGAAATATATTATTCTGTAGATATCATGTCAAAATCTATCAAAAATTGTAATTTTGTATGAAAAATGTCAAAAATTTTGCTCGCTCGCAACTTTTTTTTAAAGATAAATTCTTGCATATCACTGTTTTGTGAAAAATGAGCGAGACTTTAAAACATCATAAGAGACTTCTATGAGCTTATCCACAAGTAAACTACATATTGATTGATTTCCCACATTCACAAAAATCCGCCCACACCAAAAACAATATGCAGATTTGTTTTACCATTATGGACCTTCATGCCACATTTGAAGATGATCGGAGAAGCTGGTAGAGCGCTCACAATGACATCTCTGCTATTTCCACCAAAACTCTTGTTACCATGGGAACAATGCCTCTGCCCACACCAAAATCAAAAGGTCGCTTTGCTTTACCATAATGGACCTTCATGCCAAAATTGAAGATGATCGGAGAAGAAATGCAGCTGGTAGAGCGCTCAGAATGAAATCTCTGCGGCGGCGGATGCGGCAGCACAACGAGGCCAAATCCATAGTATCCTCCGAACATTGTTCGGGGGAGACAATAATCATAACATAAGCAACAAAAATAAATATCAACAAAATGTATTATTCATTAAACAAAATGATGATTTAATGGAATGCAGGAATGCACAGTTTTAGAATATATAAAAAATATAGAGGTCTAGTATAATTCAGATATAAAAATATAACATGAACAACTTGGCATCTCAAAAATATCGAAGTAAAATCCAGATATAAAAGTTATACATTTCTACTAAATACAATTTTAAATATATACATTACAGTCATTGCAGCTAAGGTATATTGCAAATGAATACTGTTAAGAAACACTTTACCAAAATCCATTTTAACATCAATGTCTCTTGCATTTGATAAAATTATCAAAAGATATCAGGATATAGAGGTCAGTTTTTAATTGACTTCCACAATGATCAATTAAATATAAAATTTATGAATGAAATGTAAGATATACCCAGATGTGAATATACAAATATTCAAATTTTCAAGAAAAAAAACCAGTTTCATTCGAACTTTGACCCAAAATTAACAATCATAAAGCAATCATGACAAGGATTCAAAGAGGTATAAAACTGGTCCACTCCTTATCGAAACCTCCCTTTAAATCCTGGTTGAACTATGATTGCTTTTCAATAAAATCAGAAACACATAGAAATACAAAAACATAATTATACTAAACTTAAATGTTTTTACAAGACCTTGGCCATGATGTGTTGCTTTGCATAATCATTATTTTGCCATAAATGGTAATTTACAATGGTAAAACAATTTTCCATAAGTAGATTTTGGCATATTGTGTTATTCCCCAATACTATCATCACATTTTATGTATTTAGTAGCAATTATTTTTACTTGTCTTCTTTGTTATTTTGATAATTTCTTTTTTTTGCATGTATTTGTTCAAATATTTGTTCACAGGGCCCCCTAAAAATAATCCAATTAAAATATGATTGCACTTCATAAGTAATACTGCATTCAATAGAAGTAGAGAAGGCAGTTCACTTATAAGCATGATAACTTAGTTACTCACCTACTTCATATGGTTTGAAAGATTAATGGTGGCAATTTTCCTGTCCATATCACATCTTTCATACAGTGATAGATGCATATAATCATAAATCATTGATATAGATTTATGAAATAACAGTTATAAACACACATACAAGAGCCCTCACACATAAATACACACCTTTCAAGATAGACTTTCGACTTATTACAGAGGTATATGAGTACACAAATGGCATAAAATTCCATGCTTCCCAGAAACAAAAAGAAACTGAGAATCAATGATTTATTATAGTCTTATTACAAACACTGTTAAAGGTTAAAAGGTTAAATACACAAGATTAAAAAAATGTTCTGCTTGGCTTTGATATTTTCTTACAGTTCAATACTCTGAATATTTTTACTTTATTCAGGCAATATCAAGCCCAATAAACTTTATGATATTAAATTGTTGTTGGGGAAAATAAAAGACAAAGTACATGTGCACGTCATATGTACATGTCACATATCACAATGTATGCTTATAAAACTGGCACAGCTAAATACTAATGCATCTAAATTTAGCTCTGTTGGTGAAGGTATCCCAATAATCATTTAAGTTTCTCACGGAAGGTATCCTTTACTTAAACTCCTATTAAAAATATCACTAAATTCTGTAGAAATTATAAACTTTAGAAAATATTTGACTTCAGTAAATTAACTGAATTTTGTAAAAAGTTGACTTCAATATCAAAATTGACTTCATTGAAATTATGCATAATTGTTTTAAGTCAAATAACTGGCCTCAATATGATACCGGTAATTGATTGTCAGAGAAAAAAAATTGCATCTAACTCCAAAATTGAAAACCAAAGTTGGCTATTAAGTGTTTCTATCCAAATCAAAAAGAATTAAGATACTAAGATTTCTGCACAATCTTTAAAAAAGGGGTATCATTTAACATATACATTTTACATGAAGAGTGACACCCATAAATTTGGATAATTTGGTAGAATAAACTTTGTCCCTGTGTACAATCTGGACCTCAATTTTCTGATTTATTGTCACATGAATAAACCACTATACCATGACGCCTGGATGGATCATGCATAAATATCTCCATTGATTTGGTTGCCTTGTGTATGATGATTGTTTGGTGAGTCATTATCTTGAGTAGGATGACTTACATCAAAGTCAAGTCTGTTATAATGCTCTTTAAAGAATATCATCAAAGGGATACAGATGATAGTAGATCCAAGCATCACCCAGTTTAACCAGTCAAAGTCTTTATCTAAACAAAACAACAATACATTCACATTTCAATTACTTCAAGAGTCGATATCACCATGCCATTCCACTTCATCACCAAATATTTGACAAAAATATATATTCCAGAACACCTTATTTCATGAACAGTAGCTTTGTCCATTTAATCTTTACCCAAGACATTTTCATTTGCATATTAATGGAGTCATTTTCGTCCAACAACCATCATCCTCTTTGTCATACTATGGAAACTATGTAGAGGAATGCTAACAGGGATGTTATTTCAAACCCCTGTAATGAGGGGGTGGCAGGGGAGCACTAGCGTACCTACGGGGAGGGGGGGGCAGAGGGGCAGACTGCCCCCCCCCCCTGACGAGTCACAACCCATGCAAGGGACATATCCCTGCCCCCCCTGACGAGTCTTGAAGACTTTTTTTTTTTTTTTGCTTGTCAAATTTTTTGGCGGACGAATTTGCCCCCCCTGTGGAAAATCCTAGGTACGCCACTGCAGGGGAGGTGCCTCCATACACATTTTAAAGACCTAGTTTTATATTCAACACTTCACAAAGACTGACCAAAAGCGTGCATCAGATGCATAAAGTTAAATAAAAAAGAAAGAGACCCCATAATCAGCTGAGAAGCTTTGCTACCACTTCACTAATGTATGCAATATATATACAAGAGAAGTACCGTATGTAATAAATAAAAAATACTCACCTATTGATGGGATCATGGGTAATATGAGGAAGCAGAGAGCAAAGAGATTGTTCAACCAAGTCATGAGAATGGTGGTTGTTTCTTCACCAATGGGGAATGCACTCTCAACAGTTATCTCCATGAAGAGTGGGATGGTGGAGTTGAGGAACAATCCAAATAGGATGACAGAGACATATAGACAAGCTAGAGAGAAGGAACATAAACAATAAATCTAAATAAATACAGTCTTTATATCCTGACAAAGTGAGATTGAAGATTAAGTAAATTGCAGTGTTTTGTGAATCATCATGTCAGTGATTTCTACTTCCAAATTTCAAACAGCCAACCAAATACAAGAACTTCAGTAGCTTTTAAAAGTTGTTAATGCACAATGACTGCCTGATTGCTTCATCTTTGTTTAAAAAATTGTCAAAGGTTTCACAGAGGAGCTCATGATACGATATTGATTTCATCACAATGTCACAAATCATGCTTTCATGAATAATGCTTTATGATGTCATGATGTTTTTGATATGACATTTGTTACTAAACATGTTTTGTAGTATTTTAATTTAATCATGATTGGTCTACGGTTTCCTCAACCTGGAATCCCTAAATGTCTTCCAATGATTTTGTATATAAAATGTTGGGTTTGTTACACCATGTCTAAATGAGCCCGTTCACTTATGAGCTCTGGAATGAATGGGTAAACTAGTACAAGCACATACTCACTTAAATTGTAAGGAATGTAATCATTGGCAAGTAGTATAGACCAAGTGAGAGTTGCACACGATGCTATGATGAGGACGAGAAGAATTGCTTTCATTTTTCCAGTGAAATAATCTGCACATCTGGAGCAAAAACAAAGCAATATATGAGACTAAAACCCTCAGAGTAATACAGATATTGGTACATCTAGGATCCAGGATCAGATTTGAGCCCCCCCCCCAAAAAAAAAAAAAAGAGGTTTTAACCCCCAACTAAATGTTTAATCAAATACTTAAAATCTTATCCAATTACAGTGAGCTTTGAAACTCAAGAGAGTCTTTCTGAATCACTTTCATTCATTTCAGCTCATGTTGAAAATATTCTTTGTATATTAGAATTCTTGTTATAAACAAGCATCTGAATGCAGTTCACAATTTGTTAAAATTTGATCAGGTTATAGGGAACTCACTCCCATTATGTTGAAATAGGACATTTTTGGTTATCTCAATTTGCACAACTTGTCACCATTTCTGCATAAAGTCATGCCTTACTTATTGAAAGACTTATTTACACTTTATTTCACATTCCCTTCCTCAAATCTTTACAGCAAATGTTTATCTTATACCATAAATCTGCTGTTGTTATCAAGATTTATCCTAATCATTATGGATGAATAAAATGACAGTTCCAGTTCGTACTATAATAAAATAAAAAAAGTTTTCATACAGATCCGTAATAATGAGCTCCTTACCTTCCAATTGCGATTCCACCAAATAATGCTGCCAAATTGGTATAGCAACCTATCCAGCCACATGTAGTCTGAACACAAGAATTAAAAAAAAACATGAAACTTTACAATGACCCATCCAACTTTTTGTGATTTCAAATAAGCAATGCTGCAGTTTCATTCACTTACGAAGTGTTCAATATTTGTTTACATCTGTGTATTTTTTTTAATTATAGATAAAAGCCAGATTCTGACTTTGACTTACATAATATCATTACAAATCAACAACTGAACACAGCCATGAGTACTGCACACAAATAACCACTAATGTGACCTTCACCTTGATACCCCTATATCTAATCAGTTCATCACCTAAATATGCATAATACTTGGATGAAATTAGAAGTAAATCCTGAGAACAAAGACGAGATGGATGGAAGACCCAAAGACACAATTCCTCCAGGATCCACCTACAGTGGTTGAAAGTATAACAAGGTGGTCCTGAACAAAGTGCATGGGAATTGTAAACACCACTAACTAAAGGATAATGAATCAAATGGGTTGGGGAGTCAATCCATGTTTGAAAACAAACATTTTTGGTGCACATACAGGATTAACTTTTGAATGTTTGATTTTGTAATTTCATGCCAAGTTTAATGGTTTTATACTAATGCTTTCCAACGTTTTTAAAACATGTATAATTTGCATTGCATAGTATGAATCTTCATATTGTCAAAATTCTTTGGGGGAGGGAGGCAAATTGATATGTCTGCCCCCCCCCCCTGTCGGATCAACGCCAGGCATGTTTTTTTTGGGGGGAGGAGGGCTTTGAGGACTGAACCCCCCAATAAAATCACTCAAGCCCCCCCAAAAAAAATTTGACCAGAAAGAAAAAATAAGATAAAGATGTATGCCCGATGCATTTTTGTTTGTATTGATTAATGCAGTATTCTATTCATGTCCTCAATTTCTCTAAAATCAAAGTTTTTACTATTCAAATTCGAGAATTTTCTTGCACGATATCTCACAAAATATCATCTAAATGCAAAATACATTTATGCGAGTGAGTGCGTGTATATGAATTCAAAGATCTCCTACAATATAGCATACTGCCTTGCAACTTTTTTTTCCAAATTAACCTCTCTATATACTTCACCCACCATGAATATAACAATACTAATGCCATAAAGATGAAGTTTTAACTCTAAACCTCTCCATGTTTAGTCAAAAGCGCTCCAAATTTTCGTCATTCTTTAGTTTAGGTTATTTGTTTTTTTAGAAAATGGCTCTATCGCTATATACTCTGTGATTGACGCTAAACTTATTATAAAGGTAAGAGTCAGGAGTGACAATCCATGTTTCGGACAGCGAGAGGGGGTAAAGACAATGTCCAAAAACTTATAATGGATAATTTTTTGGTGTGTTTCACATGCAAAGTTCTGTTTATAATATAAACTGTAAATTTTTGGTGTGTTTCACGTGCAAAATTCTGCATTATAAAATTTTGGACATTGTCTTTATCCCCTCTCGCCATCCAAAATATGGATCGTCACTACTGACTCTAACCTTTGTTTTGTTTAATAGTAGTTTTATGTTTCAGTTTGATGGTCTTATAGCACTTTCAGATGTTTGTTTTTTTCAAACACATTTTTGCGATAGATTCTTAAATTTTTCATTTCGTCAAAATTATTGGGCAGGGCAAATCGATTTGTTTGTCGCATCTCCAATCGCCCCCTGCCCCCGCCCAAAGATAGAAGCAATGCAGAATGATTTGACACTATTCTCTACAATATTCTGTTGTGTAGAATTCTGTGTTATACTGGGCAGTGATCATTAGGTTGTATTCTTTTGCAGCCTTTATTCATGTTGAGTATCCCATTAAGTAATATGTAACAGTGTAGCAGATGAACATTTAGAAGTTCATAAGGCTATCCACAGTAGGCCATTTTCATTGTATTGAATAAACCAACATCAAAAATTTCTCAAGCCCCCAGAAGCCCCCCCCAAAAAAAAAAAAAAAAAAAACCTGTTAGTCTCTGCTACTTTTATTACCTGGTCAACATGGTCATTGAAAATGGCAACCATCTGAGCAGTCCACCCATTGTATGCACCACTGCTGATAGCATAGGCTAGTGCCGGAATCCAAAAGGATACGTTCCTGAGAAAATTATACGTAACAGTAATATGTGTAAGAGCAATTACGTAATTTGGGACCCATCTATTCACAAAAATTCAAAACATACGAGTTCAAAATAAGTGAATCATTTTGGTAGCAAAGGTAGCAGCAGACTTTTGTTGTTAAAAGAGGTGGTGATTGTAGAAGGAGTGAATGCAGCATGGGAATGGTAATGATGGCAGGGGTAATGGTGGTGATGGCAATAATGATGATGATGGTGGTGGTGATGATGATGATGATGATGGTGATGATGATGCTGTTGCTGCTGCTGCTGATGATGATGATGATTATGATGATGATGATTATGACTGGTGGTGGTGATAATGATGATAATAATGATGATGATGATGGCAATCATGATGATGGTGATGATGATGATAACAGTGGTGGTGATTATATGATGATGATATAAAGGTGTTGCTGATGGTGATAGAGATGGGGGTGATAGTGGTATTGGTGCCAGGGTGACAATTATAGTGGTAATGGTGGTGCTTGTGATGGTGGAAGTGAGGTTGGAGTGTTAGTGTTGGTTGAATTAGTGGTGATGTTGGCAGTAGTGGTGGTGATGGTAGAGGTGATGATGATGATGATGATAATGATGATGGTGATGATGATGGTGATGATGGTAGTGGTGAGGGTGATAGTGTTAGTGATGATGGTGATGGTAATATTGCGGTGTTGATGGTGATAGAGGTGATAATGGTGACTGGTTGATGGTGGTGGTGACAGTAGTTGGACAGTGGTGCTGTAAAAGCTTAAGGTGGTAGAGAAGGGATGCTAAAAAAAAGCAGCTTCATGAACTTACTTGACAATAGCTTTCAGCCCAGCAATCATGTCTTCTCTCTTGGCAATAGCTGAGGCAGTTGGAGGGGTCAATGGTCGAGCAGGAAAACGAATCAAAGCTGCTAGATACACCAAGGCAGCTGCACCAAATTCTGTCAATGAAGAATAAACACCATAGAAAAAACCATTTCATCATTTTAATCGTAGGCTATATGTAACTTTGTCTAAATTAGATCGTTTGGACCACAGAAATCTGTTTGACTTCAGAAAAATTCAATATAACACATGCTGTGCATGTATAGTATAGGAAACTGCGTGATATGCTAAAGGATGTTAATCGTACAAGATACAGTGGAAGGAAAATTGATGCACAACGCCAATGTTACGCCTGTTCAAGTAATCAGGCCAGATGGGCATGTAAAAAAGCTGTTCATAATTTTGAGGGACGTATTGCATCTGGATCTAAACAATGCCCTAAAGCTTTTGGTCCTATGTAAAATCCAAGACCACTGTCCACGAGTCAGTTGCCAACATTGTCAAACCTGATGGGAGTACCACTACTTCAAACAACGTAAAAGGCTGAAGTTTTGCAGGATGTTTTCACATCAGTTTTTACTCGGGAGATTATGAATGACATGCCAGCTCCCCCTGTGGGTGATTTCATTGCTCCGTTTGATGACATAGAGATAGCCTCCAATAATGTATTCAATCTTCTGTGTAAACTGCAACCAAGTAAAGCCCCTGGACCAGACCAAATCCATCCAAATCCATCCATGTGTACTCAAGGAATTAGCTGGTGTACTTTGCTTACCTATTTCCATTCTGTTTCAGAAAAGTGTAGGACAAGGAGTTTTGCCTGAAGATTGGAAGAGTGCTAATGTGACCCCGGTATTTAAAAAGGGTAGCAAATCAGAAGGTAGAAACTACAGGCCTGTAAGTCTGACATGTGTTATGTGTAAGTTACTTGAAAGCTTGGTAAGGACACAACTTATTGTCAGCTCCAGGAGAATGACCTGCTCTCTGTTCATCAGCATGGTTTTATTGCTGGACGTTCTTGTACTACATAGTTTTTAGAAGTCCTGGACCCGCATTTTGGATGATGGCGGTAGTGTAAATGTAGTGTTAATTGATTTTATGAAAGCCTTTGACACTGTTCCCCATCATCGACTTCTTAGTAAACTACAAGCTCTTGGAGTCAAAGGTAAAATGCATGCATGGATTCGTGACTTTCTGCTTGGTAGACGTCAAAGGGTCGTTGTCAGTGGTCAACACTCCCACTGGTCAGAAGTTTGCAGTGGAATACCCCAGGGCAGTGTTCTTGGGCCCATTTTCTTTTTAATGAATGTAAATGATCTCCCAGATTCAGTGCAGAATTCAACCAAGCTGTTTGCTGACGATACTAAGTTGTATGTTCGTTCTGATGTTCCAGGGGCCACCGGTAAGTTGCAAGATGATTTGATTGAGCTTGAGGCCTGGGCTGAGAAGCGGCAGCTACGTTTTCACCCAGATAAATGTACTGTTTTGAAGATTGGAAGAAGTAGGTCTGACTCTAAGTATCATATGACCAAAGGTTCGCGATCGGTTGTTCTACGTGAATGTGAGAGTGAGAGAGATTTAGGAGTTCAGGTAGACTCACGTCTTTCTTTGAAGGAGCACATTTCTAAAGTGGTGTCAAAGTCTAATAGACTGCTTGGTATTATAAGAAGAACTTTTGTACATTTGGATAAGACCTCTATAAAGCTTTTGTTTAAGGGTATTATTCGCCCAATCTTAGAGTATGGCCAGGCTGCGTGGTCACCGTATAAGCTGGGTGAGCAGAGGCGGTTAGAGAGTGTCCAACGTAGAGCTACTTAATTGATCCCAGGTATTAAGCACCTATCATACTCTGAACGTCTTTGCCTCCTGAAATTGCCATCGCTCAGACAGACGTAAAAGAGGTGACATGATTGACGTGTACAAATATCTGCATGGTTACTATGATACAAGTTCTGAGCTTTTCTGTCTGAGAAATGGTGGTAAAACATGTGGTCATTCCTTAAAGCTAGAGAAAAGATATTCGCGTCTTGATGTGCGTAAGTTTTTCTTTGCTAACCGAGTGATAGATGTGTGGAACAGTCTCCCAGAAGATGTAGTTACTGCTTGTTCAGTGATTGCATTTAAGAATAAACTGGATAAGCATTGGGAGAAGATTGCCTATGATTTTGAGTGATTTTCGATTCTCGTGTGTTTTCATGGTATTTTTTGCTGTCTACGATACCCCTGCCACCCCTCCCTGCCAACATAAGTAACGCATCTAATTTTGTCTGAAGGAGAGCAGCAATAGACATTCTACTTTGATCGATGAACAGGCTTAGTCCTACAACATTGTTGGAGTAAACTAAACTAAACTCTAATCTGGTTTTTGTCTCGCCTGCATAGCAGAGCGAGACTATAGGCGCCGCTTTTCCGACGGCGACGGCGGCGGCGTCAACATCAAATCTTAACCTAAGGTTAAGTTTTTGAAATGACATCATAACTTAGAAAGTCTATGGACCTAGTTCATGAAACTTGGACATAAGGTTAATCAAGTATTACTGAACATCCTGCCTGACTTTCAGGTCACATGACCAAGGTCAAAGGTCATTTAGGGTCAATGAACTTTGACCATGTTGGGAGAATTATTTTCAAAATCTTAACCGAAGGTTAAGTTTTTGAAATGACATCATAACTTAGAAAGTATATGGACCTAGTTCATGAAACTTGGGCATAAGGTAAATCAAGTATAAGTGAACATCCTGCTCGAGTTTCAGGTCACATGACCAAGGTCAAAGGTCATTTAGGGTCAATGAACTTTGGTCAAGTTGGGGGTATTTGTTGAATTACTATCATAACTTTAAAAATTTATGGATCTAGTTCATGAAACTTGGACATAAGGTTAATCAAGTATTAGTGAACATCCTGCCTGAGTTTCAGGTCACATGACAAAGGTCATTTAGGGTCAATGAACTTTGGCCAAGTTGGGGGTATTTGTTGAATTACCATCATAACCCTGAAAATTTATGGATCTAGTTCATGAAACTTGGACATTAGGTTTATTAAGTACCACTGAATATCCTGTGCGAGTTTCAGGTCACATGACCATGGTCAATGGTCATTTAAGGTCAATGAACTTTGGCCGTGTTGGGGTATTTGTTTAATAACCATCCTAACTCTAAAAGTTTACGGATCTAGTTCATAAAACTTGGACATAAGAGTAATCAAGTATCACTGAACATCCTGTACGAGTTTCAGGTCACATGACCATGGTCAAAGGTCATTAAAGGTCAATGAACTTTGGCCGTGTTGGGGGTATTTGTTGAATTACCATCCTAACTCTGAAAGTTTATGGATCTAGTTCATAAAACTTGGGATATAAGAGTAATCAAGTATCACTGAACATCCCCTGTGAGTTTCAGGTCACAAAACCAAGGTCAAAGGTCAGTTAAGGTCAATAAACTTAGGCCATGTTGGGGTAATTGCTGAATTGCCATCATAACTTTGAAAGTTTATAGATAGAGTGAATGAAATGTGGACATGGGTGTAGTTGACAAGTCTTAAGTCACCGTTCAAATGTCATTTATGGTCAATGAACGTGGTATTATGTCATTATATGAATGGTGTTTTTGTGAATGATTATTTTATAGTAGTTTTCAAAGTTAGCACTGCTGCTATATTAAATCGCGTAATGCAGGCGAGACTGCCAGAGGCGTTCCACTTGTTTTTTTATTTACCATGTGAAAAAACTTGATTTATGAAAGCTTTTGATTTATGCAAGCTCACATGTACATGTATATTACAAATAAGAAATATTTTGTCTTGTTTCTGTATACATTTTTAAGGAATGTCAATTGATTATTCAAGTAATAATTGTGAAAGTAATTTAACATTCCTGCAACATATTTACTCACCTATGTACATGAGAATATGGATTCCTTTAAGATGTCTTTCCATGTCATCATCTGAGAGAAAAAGAAATCATTTACATTTAGTGCAAGGCATTTCTCCTTTTATTAAAGAAAAAAGAATTCAGTTTTACGCAACATAGAAAGGTGTTTGAATAATCTCATTGCGATTAGCATAGGCACACTAAACAGCTGTATATGGTACATATGGTACGTACAATCAATTAAGCACAAATGTCAAGCTGCCAAAGGATATCGATAAGCTAAGAATGTTCATTACAAAAATAATGCACTCTCACATATTGTGGTCCATTGCGCATGATACATGTAAGTGAATGCAGTTCTCAAAACCCCATGATTTATTTATAAGAAGTTGCAGTTTGTACAATCAAACAGATTGGCAAGATCAGGGAGGTGACCTTCTGACTATTTGCCCTTTGCACCTTGATTTCATTGTGAAATGGCAGCCAAACCAGTTATGACTTCAATATTAGTTTACATTTGATGTCATCAACATAGTCTTATGAAATCATGCCACTCTAGAGATAATTACTGTCCCAATGTCTTACAAGCATTCGCAAATACAAAATAAGGATTAAAGAGATTGAAAGTCAATCTGGTGGTACAAAAACCTAATCCTAATTTCAATCCCATTCTCATTCAAGCATTGCATATTTAAAAGAATCCATTGAGCATTAACTCTCTGTTATGCATAAGCCTACATTGGTCAAATCTAGGATGTAGTGCATGTATGAATGAACAGACTGTCAGAAAATAAATAAATAAATACCTCAGGCAAAAATAGCCTCCAAAATATATACTCAATGCTGATTGACATTGCTTTCTTTGGGGATATTTTTAACATTACAACTTGTTTTATTTTCTATTTGTAGGTACATGTATCCACTAACTTAATTTTAATTGGAATAGGTCTGAAATTGATATTATGGTCACACCAAAAATAATATGGGGCCTATCTCTGACTACCACAACTATATGTTCCAAAAATTGACAGAAACATTACCAAGATAATTCAACTGTCACTTTTAAGGGTGAAGAGAGTACAATGAAAGTTCCATTATCAACACTCAAGCTCACCTGTATGGTTATACTGGAATGATATATTTCCTTCTGGTACTGTAAATGGGGGTCTATTGGGGGAAATTATTATGATACTGTGAGTACAAATGGAACTCAACATATGTAGTTTTATATCTGGATTTCCATATCATTCAAATTCCTATAAAGGGATGCTCCGGGCTGAAGAAATGAAAAAATATATATAAATAGAGTAAAATTCACTGAGCAAAATGCTGAAAATTTGATCAAATTTGGATAACAAATAACAAAGTTATTGAATTTCAAAGATTTGTATTATTCCGGTGAAATAGTTCTAGGCATGTCTTCATGAATATTCATTAGGTGGGCTGATGATGTCTTATCTCCACTTCTTCTTTTGTATTTCATTACATGAAATGAGGTTTATTCAAAGATTTTCTACCAAGAACTAAAACAATTGGATTGACAACTGATTAAGTGCATTGGTTATTTCTAGCTGCAACTTATTTCATCAAAAAGGAGACACACCATTTACACATTAATGAAAAAAATGAAACATTTATGATTTCATGTAATAACATAAGTGTATGATAAAGTATTAACTATTGCTTTATATTTTCATGAAGCCGTTACTTTGATACATCACAGAAAACCAAGTTTCTACACAAATTTATATATCTGCAATAAAAGAAATAAGACAAAAAATAAATTGTTTTGAAAGTTGTACAAAATTTAACATTAAGAAAATTAATCTTTTTTTTAATGCATGCATCATATATGCAGATTTTATTGCAAAATATTTTGTGTGATTTTCAGATTTCAGAGTATCATGGAACAGCGTGCCCTCCAATAGAAAAGAAATCCTTAACAAATGCAATAAAATATGATTTTTTTTTTCACACCAAAACAATTTCAAATTTTCTCTTTAAAATATTAAAAACCTTTCTTTCCTACCTGTCCAATAATGAAAATAATTGTTCTATAGTGCAATACATTTAGAGAAATTGTAATGTGTACATACGGGGTTGTTGTTCCATTTTTTATGTTGCCAACAATCTCTGGCCCAAGCACAAATGATGTTGCTAGACCTAGGTAGGGTAAGGTAGATGATATAGCTGTAGCTGTGGTTCGTTCATTAGTAGGAAACCAGGTAGCTGATATTGATGTGACGGCAGACATCATAATCGGTCCAGCTAGTCCAATGAAGATATGCCCAATATTCATAGTCCTTTTGAAAAATGGCAAACAAAATTAAAAGCATTAGATCTAGACCAGATGGCTGACTACACAACAGACAATTTTCATTTGAAAAATTCTGTATAAAGAAAAAATCCAAGCATAGAGCTATGCTTGGACCCCTCAGAATAACAGACTGTGGCTGAAGAGGGCCATCCAGCCCACGAGCGGAGAATAAATAAATTAAGAATAAAAATGCTCAGCTAACACTTTACATTTTACAATTCAATTATTTTTTTCAAACTTGACTAATACTAGTACACATTGCGTCTACCAGTCATATAAGCATACCAATTTAACAAATTGTGGGCATTTGAATACATGTATCAGGTATACTTCAATATTAAGTATAATTTTTAAACTAAACAAAACATATTGGTACAATAAGTGCCAAGCATGAATTCAGTAAGAAGAGGAAACCATTAATTGCCCATACCATTTCATCATATGAACAGGAACCGGGATGCACCTCACTCCAACACCAATCACCAACAGGCCTCCAGTAAGAAGCACAGCTATACGCAGACCTACAAAATAATAGACACAAAGTAATTAATAAAGCCGTTTTGTAGGTTAACTGGATAAATTTTATATAAGAGGAATTTGAAACACTGAATTTATAATTATATTTTTCATCAAATTCTTAAAAGATTATTACACAATTGCTGCAAGTTTTAGGTAGATCTGTTCATCCCTGCCCTTGGGGACAAGCCCACATCCACAACTAAGGATGATGAATACTAATACTACCATTTCTAGTACTATATTCTTCTACTACTAAACTTGGGATCTTTGCTATTTAATGTAAAATAATCATAAAAATGCAAGTTCATGAACATGGAATTCAAATCAGCAGGAGACAAAGTCATACCGGAATGTCATATTACTGGTCTAAAAGTCCTTGTTCTCCTCATGTCATCATAAGTATGAGAAATTTGCCATGTATAAGCTATTAAGAGCTACATTTGAAATTTAAGATTTTAAATACTCTCTTTCCATTAATGATTTTTAAAAACCTTTCAAATATTTCCACAGTGCAAGTCAAATTAACAGTTATAAAAAGATAATCTACCGGTATATCAATGTATGAACCTTGCCTAAGTTCCTTTTACATCAACTACTCAGGTAAAGAAGAAAATGATACATTATTATCATATGAAAATAATCTCGGAAATCAACTGCTCAGAAAAATGGAGGGGAAATGAAAAAATAATGTATTGAATTACCTCTGACATGTAAAAGCCATGAAAAGAAGAATGCAGACACGAGAAATGTGATACAGCCCCAGTTAGCCAGCAAAGCAAACTGACCAGGGTCCCAATGTAAAACTATCGATGCTAAAATGCAAAAGAAGAATGGTACGATGTATCTCATGTAAGAAATTTCTCTGAAAATCCTTCTTCTAATTTGGCCAGCATACCACTGGCATAGGAACTTGACCTATAGATTCCATTGAAAGAAACAGACAAGTGGAACGCCTCTGGCCATCTCACTTGCATTATGCCATTCGATATAGCAGCAGTGCTGCCTTTGAAAACAGCTAATGAATAATTATTCACAGAAGAAAATACTAACATAATAAAAAAAATATTATGTCCATTGACCCAAAATGACCTTTGACCATGATCATGTGACCTAAGACATGTGCTTACCAATCATTCATACTTGATTTACCCTTATGTCGATGTTTCATGAACTAGATCCTTAAACTTGCTAAGTTATGATGACAATTTAACACAAAGTTCCCAACACGGCCAGAGTTCATTGACCTTTGAATGACCTTTGATCTTGGCCATGTTCCTGAAACGCGCACAGGGTATTCAGGGATACATGTTTTGCTGCTCTTTTGTCCAAGTTTCATGAACTACATTGTAGATCCATAAACTTTTAAAATTATGATGACAATTCCACAAATACCCCCGACATTACCAAAGTTTGTTGACCCTAAATGACCTTTGACCTTGGTCATGTGACCTGAAACTCGCACATGATATACAGAGATACATGGTTGCTCTTATGTGTATGTCCAAGTTTCATGAACTAGGTCGGTATAATTTCTATGTTATGATGACATTTCAAAAACTTAGCCTTGGTTAAGATTTCAATGTTGATGACGCCGCCGCTGTCGGAAAAACGGCGGCTATAGTCTTGCTCTGCAGGCGAGACAAAAGTAATATACTTGCTGATATAATCAATCTTTTTTAAGTTTTGATAAATCTGAATATAATTTCATTCAAAATATGTGGATTAATTAAGATTTATTACAAAAATGATAAAATGAGAATTGATACACTCATTGAATATTTTGTTCTCACCAAAGCTTTTAGGCTTTTAAAAGCCATTTCCAATACAAAATGCTAATTCATGAAGATACATGTAGCATGCAGTATAGGCCTAGATACATTTATCATAGATCGATATTTCTAAATTAATGATAGAATAATATTCAACTGTAGATTAGGTCCATCAATATAGAGACTGGAATACTCAGAAAATAGCATAACATCTGAAAGGTGCAAACTGCAAGTTTTCATAAATTCATATCAATTTCTTGCGAAAAATTTATGACAAAAAAAATATGGAACAGGAGCATGAGCGTCTACCAACCTGCATAAGTACCAAAGTAACTAAATATTTCATCAATATCAAATACATTTAATACTTATCTACTGTAATGATTACTGGCGGATCAAGGGGGGAAGGGGCACAGCCGGCCCGTGCCCCCCCCCCCTTTTGAGAAGCAAAATTAAGATTTGTAAAAATGCCATTAAAACAGAAGTGTGCCCCTCCCCTTTGAAAGTGAAGACCTTTTTCTTCTTTTTTTTGCTTGTCAAATATTTTCGGGGACGGAATATAATGCATTTTTTGTTAAAACCCCCTTTTTTTTTGCTTGCCAAATTTTTCATCAGAAAAATATGCCCCCCCCCCTTTTGGAAAAACCTGGTTCCGCCCCTTGTATGAAACCACCTATTCTTCTCATTTACTGAAAATCAGTAATACTTGCAGCCCTGTATCAAGGAAATGTGGATGAAAGCTGTCAAATTTACATTGAACTTTCTCTGATAATTGTATTTTGATATACCACAATATGTGCTGATAGTTGTGCACTACATTGCAAATACTCCCAAGGAATCAAACTGTAGTAAAAAAAAAATATCTGTACCTGTGTCTTCTATAGGTCCCCATGTATTCCAGGCTAAACACTGGATGAATGACATCAATGAGAACACAGCCAAAACATACCACCTCTCAAGGTACAAAACATACTCCTTAGTCTTAACTGAGTGTCCAATCTCTTTGTTGGTTATTGGTCTCTGCTGATTCTGGATGGCTTGAGAGAGAGCACTGATTGATGTTCCATTGCCATGGAGACCCTCATCTGCCTCTGCATCAAGGGAGAGGAGAAGTTCTTGGTCGGATTCAACACCATTTGATGCCGTTAATCCAGACATGGTTTTCCCAGATTGAAATGAAGAGTGATCAATGATCCCAGTCACTTGAAGAACATCGAGTTGTCTCAAAGTGACCAATTACTCTGATATTGAAAGTAAATATAAATGTGCAAACATATGAGGAAGTTTTAAGTGTAAGAAAATAGATAGGCATACATGTATACATTCATAAATAATTTTTCCTACATGTAACTCCTGCCTAATCCTTTGACCAGGGGTGCTGCTAATGTGTGTGATTTCCCAAGTTTACTTCATTTGAAGTTTTCAAGTAATACTAAACTCATTTGTTTGTAACTATAGATTACAATATTGACAGTTGGTTGCATGCACAGATATCGAAGATAAGATTCTACGTAAGCACTGACTAAAAAAACATATAAACATCTAAAACTGAAAGAACTGAATCTGATAGAGTTAACTAGGGAAACTTAAGTATTTGAATTTATCCCTGTGAAGCAACTTAGTGGAGAGTAGGCCTACATTATTTACGATAACATGAGCTTTATTCTTTTGGATAAATGGACCTACATGTAAATTGGATGCTGGACATGACAATTACTTATTAAATTATCAATGTCAATTAATGTATCTTAAAAGTTATGAAAATTGACACATTTTGTGGTTAAGTGATAAAAATTGGCACATTGATATTGACAAAAATTGGCACATCTTGAAATTGACATTGCTTGGCACATCTTGAATTAACCTAAGTATAAGTACATAAGAATTTACCAAGTATACATGTATTGGTATCTTTTGAAATTGACCAAGTATGGTATATTTTGAAACTGAGTATTGTCACATAAATATTGACCAAGTACTACATGTATATTGGTATCTTTTAAAATTGACCAAAGTATTGTCACATAAAAATTGACCATGTATATTGGTATATTTTGAAATCAAACAAAGTATTGGCACATACAAATTGACCATGTATATTGGTATATTTTGAAACTGAACAAAGTATTGGCACATAAAAATTGATTGATATCATTTGAAGTTGACTGTTGGCATATTATAAAAATTGACCAAGTATATTGGTCTTTTAGAATTGATTGAATTATTTGCATATAAAAATTGACCATGTATATTGGTATCTTTTAAAATTGATTAAATATTGGCACATTAAAATTGACCATGTATATTGGTATCTTTTGAAACTGAATTTTGAAATTGAAATTGAGTATTGGCACATAACAATTGATTGGTATCATTTATCTAGATTTAAAGTTGACTAATGTATTGGCAAAAAAATTGACCAAGTATATTGGTATCTATTGAAATCAAACACAGTATTGGCACATAAAAATTGATTGAATCATTTGAAGTTGACTAATGTATTGGCAAAAAAAAAAAAATTGACTAAGTATATCGGTATCTTTGAAATTGACCAAAGTATTGGCACATAAAAAAATTGACCAAGTAGGCCCTATATTGGTATCTTTTGAAATCAAACATAGTGTTCGCTCATAAAATTGACCAAGTACATATACATTGGTATTTTTTTAAATGGCACATAAAAAATGACCAAGTGTATTGGCATCTTTTTAAAAGTATTCGCACATAAATTTGACCAAGTACATTGGTATCTTTTGAAATGGCACATAGAAAATGACAAAGTATTTTTTTTAATTGATTAAAGTATCAGTTGGCAAATAAAAAATGACCAAATATATTGGTATCTTTTGAAATTGACCAAACCATTGGCACATAAAAAATTGACCAAATATATTGGTACCCTTTGAAATTGAACAAGTATTGGCACATATAAATTGACCAAGTGTATTGGTATCTTTTGAAATTGACCAAAGCATTGGCACATTAAAATTGACCAAGTACATTGTATATTATCTTTTGAAATTGAACAAAGCATTGGCACTTAAAAAAATTGACAAAGTATATTATTGGTATCTTTTGAAATCAATCAATGCAATAATTGGCACATCAAAATTGACCAAGTTAAGTAGGCCCCTAATAAGTAATATTGCTGTTTTGAAATCAAACAAAGTATTGCCACATAAAAATGTTACCGATTATACATGTATTATTCATGGGAGATCTATCTTTTGACATTGACCAAAGCATTGGCACATAAAAATTGACCAAGTAAGATGGTTTCTTCTGAATTTTTCCAAAGTATTGGCACACATAAAATTAACCACGTAGAGTATTGGTATCTTATATTGAACATTGATGTCCTTCCATTTCACACAGTTTGACTTAAGTTTGTGCAGCCCCACACACACAGGCGCAGGCATAAACCAGGGAGCTCTGGCCCTTAAAAAAAGGAAAAGTTAGTTCTCTATGTCGCGTTCGTTCTCAGTTTTGATCGGCAATTTGGTTTTCAATTTTGAAAGGAGAACAAACGAGACAGAACTTTTCCTTTTTTTGAGGGTCCACTTGAGCCTCGATGTCCAGATGTCAGGATTCTGTGTCACCATATAGAGTCATAGACCTTCATCCACATAGTCGAGGTAAGTGCATAATTTATTTTTCCCCTTTTATTTGGGGTGCTATTGCGACCCCATTCTACCCCATTTTGGAGAGTACCCTCTGGCTCTGCCTAATAATATTACACGGACGAGTCCTGGGCTCCGACCCACTTCACGGGCTGGAGCTCCCTGGTAGGTACTGGTTGGCCTGGCCTGGGTTAGCGCAGGCATAGACCAAAAGCTTCGGTCTCTGTTATGTTGGTTGTTCCGCTGAACTCCGTTGGCTCCACTCACCAAATACAGAAGACCGAAGTTCTACTTCTAGCTCTATCTGTACAGGGGACTCAATGGCCATGTTTATGCACTTGTTCACTGCAACCATCCTGCCTGTGGGGAATCTACAGGTAGGACTATGGTATGCCAATGCTGTACACAGCACACACTTTAAAAAATCATTAAAATGTCACTTTTGTGACCAAAATTACTAATTTCCATACAGTTGCAATTTATTTTTCAGTAGTAACCAGGGAATAATTTTTGTATTCACCAGAGCGCTCAAAAACTTACATTTTGGGCGTATTTTTGTGTACGCCCTCTATTGGTGGAAAGTAATATGGTAAGAAAATTTTCATTTTTCAATCTCTATTTTTAATTAAGAAAAAATAATTTAAAGAATCAAATTTACTTAAGAGCCAAGTTATATGATGAATAGCTGTAATGGAAACAGACAGTGTAACAAAATCAAGCATTTGTCCAAAAGAAAAAGAGAAAATAAGCCAAACATTGCTACCCTTATTTTGCAACGCATGGAGATGTAACTGAGAACAAGGTTATATCCACCCACGGCTACATCTCAGCCGCCGACTACAGAATAATTGAAGGCACGGCGCATTCAACAAATATCGTTAATTTACGAAAAATTAATACGAGGACTTACAGAATGAAGTCCTCCTACGAAACTTACGAAACGATGTGAAGTCAATTACTCATAATTTGATGAATATCCCTCAAAATGCGTCATTTAAGCGTTGATTTTTCTTCTCGTTGACAAAATACGAGAGCTACCTTTCTAGCTCTCAAATTTTTCGTCTAATGAGCGAAAGAGGGCGCGCGATTTATCTTCATATCAAAGACACTACAATTGAAAGACTAGACACAGAAATTATCTTACACGTAAATCGATGCAAAGCGTTACGCGAAGTCGGCAAAGTGTTCAATCTTTTTACTGTAAAGACTTTGGTGGAACGTTAATTGACAAACGAAGGGTAGCACTTGCGGGGCTTTGTTCAAGGTACATAGAATTTTCTACATTTTTGTTTAATTTGTCATTGTTTTGAATATTTTCCAAAAAGTATTATCGTCAGCAAAAATAATAAAAAAGTATGTTTTTTAAGTGATTGCATTTATTGGGGTCTCTATTTTATCAAACAATTATTGGAATTGCGCATACAATGTATCATGAATCTAGTTTAAAAAATACCACCAAGCTGAATTAAGGTTGCGAACTGTATTAGCGCCACCAACAACCTTCCTTTTATTTCCGTGGAGGAGACGTGCGAAGCCACTTTCCAGGCAGAGGTAAGCGATTTTGCTCTTTTTTGTGTCCTTTTTAAATTAAAAAAATATGTTAAAAATTGATAATGGAACGCTTTCTACCAGAAAAAGCCCTGGTGAGTAGCGGAATGGGTTTCGGCTAACATCATTCACGTTATGAAGCGATGTTAACGACAACTCTAAAATCCACTACAAAAACACGTTGGTTGTGCGAGGTTCGTATAGCATATACTAACCTTGCAATAGTGTGAGTGGGTTATATCATAACCTTGTTCATTGAATGAGTGTGTTTATGTATTAAGTTCGGCCCAAAACAGGGAAGTGAAGTTGCGCGACAGCCGAAGTAAGTCACTGTTTTTTCCCCTTTCAAGTTTATTTTTCCCCGTTTTGGTGCATTTCAGGCCAAAACAGAATGATAATCTTTATTTTGGAATTTGGTACAGTTCTTTTTATATATTTTTTTTAATGAAATAAAGACAAAAATCGATGAGCCCCGACGGGGGGATTTTGCATTGTTACCCCCCTAATGGTGGCTGCACGATAACGAGCCGTCTGTGTACGAGGAGAAATTCAAAAAAATTCAAAATGTTAAAAAACTCCTCGAAACAGACGGCTGCCAGCTGTCTAGCGCAGGCACAGCTCAGCCAACACACACTGACATAACCAAGGGAGCTCCCGGAGCCCAGGGGCTCACCATGTATTTGACCATACTCACGGGACTAGGGTGATTTATGGTCTAAATATTTCTCCAAATGAATTGTGAAAACAGAAATTATGCACTTACCACGATTATATGGATGAAGGTCTAACGAGTGGCAGTTTCCTGACATCTGGGCACAGACTGGAACCTCAAAAAACGAAAAGTTCTCTCCTTCTACCCCCGTCTCGATCGACCATTTTTGTTATGAATTGTAACAAAATGGCCGATCGAGACTGGGGTAGGAGAGAACTTTTCGTTTTTTTGAGGTTCCAGTTTGTGCCCAGATGTCAGGAAACTGCCACTCGTTAGACCTTCATCCATATAATCGTGGTAAGTGCATAATTTCTGTTTTCACAATTCATTTGGAAAAAATATTTAGACCATAAATCACCCTAGTCCCATGAGTATGGTAAAATACACGGTAAGCCCCTGGGGCGGTATTCTGAGGTCATTTTATCTTTAAAATATTTTATTTTATCTCTTAAAATGAAATTGGTATTCTGAGATGACATTTTATCTCTCAGATAAAATTAAAAATTTCATCTTGAGTATAAATTTTATCTTGCGTATCTATGATGATACGCAACAGAGCAGTGGCTGCGTAGACATACCCATCGCGTATCTGGCCATTGCAACGCGGGTGATGTGCTTGCGCCCAAGTTACTTTGAAGAAAAAAATAAAATAAACTTAAAAGAGGGTAAGGGCTATTTTATCTCCACGACATTGATTTCGTCAATATTTCTAGGTGAATTAACTCCAAAGGTTGGCATGAAAATTAAGAAAAATGATATATTCATTGAGAACAGCACCTTAAAGTTATTCCTGTACAATCAGGAAGTATTTCAAGACTTTTCTTGACTAATATTGTCTTTGAAATGATGCTTGAAAAGATGCGATATAGACTTCGAAAAAAAGATGAGTATTGCCATTTTTGTTAAAAAGAAATCTCTGTAAAGACGCGCAGGCGTATAGTGCAAGCGTATTGAAGTCAATAAATTGACGCAATCTCACTCCTTCGCCACACCTCCTAGCGGAATGGATTTCCATTGGTTGAGTGATATGAGAGAGCTATAAAACTAAAAGCACGTTTCTAATTGGATATTGATTAAAAAATAGGTGTGTCTTACAGAGATAAAATGGAGATAAAATTGTTCTCAGAATACCAATTCGGAGAGATTTTAAGGGTATTTTATCTCACTGGTTTTAACGGAGATAAAATATTTTATTTTATCTGAGATAAAATGGATCTCAGATTCAGAATACCACCCCTGGGCTCCCGCACGCTGCGCGGGCGGGAGCTCCCAGGGTTAACACTGACACAGACTTTACACTACCTCGAGCGAAGTTCGTGCAGGCTCCACTCCACTTCACTACCGCTACACTATGCTCCACCTACCCGAACGAAGTTCGTGCAGGCTCCACTCCACTTCACTACCGCTACACTATGCTCCACCTACCCGAACTTCGAGATCATGAACTCGATCGGATATTCCGAGTGACAAAAGGTGGGATTTTATGGGAAGAAAATACAAAATTCATGCAACATCACGATCTTTAAAAACAAGTACAACTAATATTCTTACTTTACACAAAGTTTCACTTCTTTTCCATGCTTCTATCGGTCTCAAAATTGGTGATTTAGAGCCAACATGATCATGAAGTTCCTCACACGTATAAATATTAAGGCGCTGCCGACTTCAAAACATCGCCTCAGAACTTGTATCATACTTACTTAGTAACCATGCAGATATTTGTACACGTCAATCATGTCACCTCTTTTACGTCTGTACATCAAAATTCAAATATTTTGTGGTTAAAGAATGCAAAAGTGGGTATTACCGTACCGGTACATGCAATGTGACGCCCATTACTTAGCTGTCGATAGTATCAGCGAGCTGTTTAGGGGCGCAGGGCCAGGGTCGGTCGTGTTATCTTCAACTTTCAAGCGATCGACAACAATAAATAGCGATTAGCGATCATGTGATTGTACCCTGAATCCAGAGCTTATAACGTATGAGGTAACACTTTGATGGTATCTTCAACAATTGAAATAGTGATCAAAATTCCCTTGGGTGTCGGCCATAGAGATACATAATTACTCTCGATGGTGTCGGCTCAGTGTTCTAAAAATTCGTATCTCACTCCTAGTCTTATCATTAAAATATTTGTTTTTAATATACATCCTATGATTACACCAATTATATGCCACACTACCCAAATCGTAAAGCATAGTTATCTATTCCACTAAGAGTTATAAAATCCGACCTCAATGGCCTCATATGCTGTATGCTTCATGCTTGATTAACAAAGAGCTTCAAAAAGATGAGAGAAGATAAATTGAAATATTATCGGCATATTACAGATAACAAACTAAAATGCATATGAATAAATTAAAAGCACAAGTAGTCAAGTATTAAAACTGTGGTCATTGTTTGATTATATGCGCCGTGGATTTACATTGGCGCACTACCCCGGACATCGGATGGTTCGGATTTAACAAGTCATTCTCGCACGCAACATAATGCACATCCTCCATGCACTCCATGGCCGAGTACATTCATGGAGCTAATATTATATTAGCTCCAATATAGCTCCATTATGTATTCTAGCATTGCATTGCTGAACAGGCTACACACCGGGGATAAAAATAACGGGGAATAAAAATTGAATCCTATAGGGGTTAGTACCGTATCCCGGGGGGGCCACTTACATTGACGAGTGGATACCATGCGCGACCAAAAAAACACGTAAAAAGGATGTCTTTTTCAAGATAGGGCACGTTACGTACGTAACGTGATAAGGGTGTCAAAAACACAAAAATAATGAAAAAAGGGTATCTATTTCGCTAGGAAAGCTACGTGTTTAGGGTCAAATTTGCGGGGATGATAAAACAAAATTAAAATGTTTTATAAAGGATGTCCTTTTTGCCCCAACACTACGTATTTAGAGTCCGATTTGCGCGAGGTGTGGAAGCCGGGGCCGTACTAAACCAAATGGTGTGTAAACTGTAAAGGTAAAACCGGACGACCGACGGACCCGTGACATAACAATAAAATATCGCTGTACTTGTTTAGGGGTTCATTTCAGGGAATACTTGCCAAGAGTATCGTTTTGTTTCCAATACTTGTTAAGGGTAGGGTTTCAGACGCCAACTACTTGTTAAGGGGTGCATTTTCAGAATATGGAAAATACGTGTTTAGGGTGCTTTTCGAGACCCCTTGGTCGCGCATGGTATCCACTCGTCAATGGAAGTGGCCCCCCCGGGTACCGTATACAACTCAGCTATAGCAGCGCAGGCCTAAGGGCGCAATGCGTGCAATTAGCCTATGCTTAGGCACCCTGGTCCGGATCCTAGCCTCGTGCAGAGAAGGATTAGGGTGCAGACGAGCATTTTCATAAAAATGTGCACTTTTGCACCGTTTCACGTATAGGTACAAGATTTACAAAAGGCCCTACCATGCAGGGTGCAAGGTTGAACATTAATTCTATTTCTGAGTTTTAATATTGACTTTTATAGATAGGGACTTTTAAACGGCCCCGTTAGCTAACTATAGAGTTCATGTTGGCTCCTGGATGGAGAGTACGTGGTGTGGAACGCGTGGCCAAATTATTTCCAAACACCCCCTAAACGATTTTTTTCTCTGTGTGCAAAATAACCCCCTAAACAAGTTTTCGCGGGTTTCCAATTTACACATTTTGGCCTTTAAACAAGTGTCGCCAGAATATGACCCCGGGAAAAAGCTTGGGGGAAAAACATACCTAAACACGTTGGTTATAGTCTTAAAAAAAGCTTTCGAAAAAAAACATACCCTCAATACGTTTGATCCTGAGATTGACCATTGACCAGTCTTTCAAAACTACCCCTTTTTTGGAAAATCGGTGTTTTTTATACCCTTAACGAGTGCACGCGCGGCCCGCGTCCAAAACTGAAAAAACACCCCTATAGCGTTTTTTTTTGGTCACGCGTGTGACAGCAATATATTTGACTGCCCCCCCCCCCCCCCCCGCGACCCTGCACTACTTTACAAGGCGACCGTCAGAATCGACACCACGGTTCTTCTAAATATATTTTCTGCTGTTATCCTCTAATTCGTGCCTCAAGCTTGAATAAAATATTTTATGCCCTCCCAACCCTAAACAAGTTTTTCGCGGGCTTCATTACACATTTTGGCCCCAAAACAAGTTGTCGCCACATTATTTTGGCTGGTCTTAAAAAAAGAAAGGTTTGGAAAACATACTCTACATATACGTTTGACCCCGCGATTGACCATTGACCATGCAGTCTTTCAAAACCATCCTTCAAAAAAAAAGAAAATCGGTGTTTTTGATACCCTTAACGGGTGCAGTCGGATGGCAACATAGAGATAAAATAAGTGAATATATATCTATGGATGACAACCACGTCATCCCAACGGGCAACAATAAGAAAAATAATACTTTAAAAGTATCTTTATTAGATGAAACTGTGTGCACAAAGTTATGAGCTTAATTACTGCACAATGTGGATTAATTCTTTGTCAATGAAAAACTATACAAAGCTATGTGTGGAATACGAAAAGGTGTTCAATACTATGATGTACATTCATGAGAAACACGTCTTAGGCCTATGATTTAACTTCAAAAACACACATCATAGACTAAAATAAAACTGCAGTCGTAGTGTTCATCAAAATGTTTATCATAACTTATACTTTCAAAATTCATTTATCTATTTTCATCCACTCTTTTACCAGATTGGTTTCTTAAAATGTTAGAGAGGGTGTTTTTCAGTTTCATCTGGAATGGACCCTACAAATATGAATTGTCATGATCCAGAATCTATCAAACGGAGGAATTAAGATAGATGTGCATTCAGAAGTTATTTTGGATAGCCGAGAGAATTAAAGAAGTGGATAAACAAGGATGGATTCAAATTCCTCAATATTATCTTAATAAGAACGGGGGATTATTTGTATTCATCTGTTACTATATGGTCATAAAATGTTGAGCATGGATATTCATCATTTTATAAACTATTTTTGTTTGGATTCTCTTAATTTCAGAAACAGAGAGGAATACGAAGTTACACATCATCTGGAACAATGAACAACTAAAAGTTACTCGAGATATGATCTTCTTCGAAAACTGTTTTGTAAAAAAAAATTGTTTTTAATGGCATCCTTACTGAATAATGCATTTTAAGACAATGGGATGAAATGAAAAGATAGACTATTTTAGATTACGAGGAATGTATTTTTCATTTTTTAATACATTTTTTTCGAAAATATCATATACGGACTCATTTAAGAACAGCTATCAAATATTATTTTTTCTGTTGAAGTGGTACAGCTAAACAAAATAAAAAGTAAAACATTTTTTATGATCTATTGGTAGCAGAAAATTATGAGCGTCCAGTAAGCACGTTTAGACTTCAAAATAGATGATGTTTCAAAAAAAGAATTAGTATTGGCTCGTTCATTTATTTTTATTGAACACTAAATTACAGAGAATTGTCCTCTTTTTAATCATGTTACCGTAGGAAATTTGAGGTATTGAGATGAATCATTTTTTTTAAACACAACTTTTCAGTAATCAATCTCTATTGTCAGTTTTTTTCCCCAAGATATGGTTGTGAAATAACTTTATGCATTACAAAATTACATTTCATTCAAAGTAAATCCAGTTACGTATATAGTTTTAAGGCAATTATAATTTCTGTTCCGCTCCTGGTCTATCCCTGTAAGATTCATGAAGAAAAAAAGTAAATATCCAAGCATATTGATACTATAGTCATAGAAAGGTCAGCAAAGTCATAATTTTTTTCTAACATTGAAACTTCTTAATGCATAATAAATGCTTTGGTCTTTAGGTCTTCCTCCCAAGTTGTTGTATCCAATACCTCCTAAAAAATGATACTGTAGTGAAAGTCAGCATGAATAAAGTGCTAACCCACTAAATTGACCTTTAAGGTGTTATTGCAGACTACGAATGTTGGTTGATTTTCTTTTATATCATAGGCACAATGCCAAAATGCTCCTGAAATCAATTATTGTGGTATTTTCCGGTTAAGTTCAACAACGAGATAAAACTAGCAGAAAATGTCATGATTGATAAACATAGCATTAAAATAGTGCTAACCCCAAAAGTACAAAAACTAGCAAAAATTACTCATGAAATGCTTTATTATTTGTTGATGCTTTCCTCGTCTCCACTCTCATAACTTTCAGAAGAGTGAAGGTTATATGATGAATCAGAATCACCAATGTCTTCAAATGAAACAGTGTGCTCACTGTCCTCATCTAAGTCTGTTTCAGACACCCTGCTGTCTGCTGCCATGGTGGTCGCCATCTTGAAAAGTGTGGCTTAGCATTATATTCCTGCTGAGAAGATGTGATTTTTTTCAAGGCAAAAAGATGCTTTACAATAATAGACCCACTTATTGATTGAAGTTGAAGATGACATTCATGTATTATAGAGCAGTGATTCAGGATGGTGTAAATGCTAATCATTTTTCACAAAGGTGTGGCAGTATGGCGGATCCAGGGGGGCACAGGGGGCGCGCGTCCCCCCGCCCTAATATTTGAAGGCGCCGCTCAAAAAAAAAAAAAAAAGTAAAAGAAAGAAAAGGCGCCGCTTGAAAAAAAATAAAAATTAAGGAAAGGAAAGAAAAGAAAAGTCGCCGCTTAAAAAAATTATACACTGATATAATATTAGCAACAGTAAAGGAAAGACTATCCCCCAGCAAAGCACAATCATATCATCTTCCTTATCTTTTCTTTTAACTACCCTTTTCCCAACAACTTCACCGGTTGAAAATAATCAGCAGTGCGCTGCCTGCATAAATTATAACTGGCGCCAATCAAGAATAATCAGCGCCACCTAAATCTAAATCGGCGTTGTCTGGTTATAAATCGGCGCCGGTAAAGAAAAATCGGCGCTGCCTGAGTTCTTAACCGGCGCCGATCAAGGATAATCAGCGCCATGTATATATCTAAATCGGCTCCAGACAAGAATAATCAGCACCACCTGGTTAAAAATCGGCGCCAATCAAGAATAATCGGCGCCTCCTGGTTCTAAATCGGCGCCAGTCGATTATGAATTGCCGCTGCCTGAATCTTACGTGACGTCGGTAAAAATAATCAGCACTACTTGTTCTAAATCGGCGCCGGTCAAGACAAATCGACGCTGCCTTTTCTTAACCGGCGCCACCTAAATTTAAATCGGCGCCGGTCAAGAATTACAAATTGCATTATATTTAGTGAAAAGCATCACAATATATATATAAATACCAAATTATGTATATAGGCCTATACATCATGTACATGAAAATTGAATGATAATATATAAACCTGGATTGGTGATGTATTCCAAATGATTCATGATGTAGTATCATTGTATATACAGAGGCGTCGATCCAGGGGGGGGGGCAGGGGGCGATCGCCCCACCAATGAAAATATTGGGGGGCAAACATATCGTTTCGCCCCCCCCCCCCCCAATGATTCTGCATGTGCAAAAATAAAATGAGATGGTATAATGATGTTACACAGAAATCAGCAAGCGAGATTGAGCTCCACAACTCGTTCTTTATTTATTTAAAATCATGCTCAAATTGTCCGCTTTTCAGATTGGAATATAAAAATTTTCAGCTCGCGCTTCGCGCTCGCATAATTTCTGTAGCAAAACCCCATACTTTTCATGATTAAATAGATGAATAGAATGTCCCGTTTTCAGTTATAAACCTCAAAAGAACTCCCGCTTCGATTTGCAATATTTTTTTTTTTGTTGGATATAATCTTGTTCTTTATTAAAAACGTCCATTAAACTGTCATTTTTTTTCAGATCGAAATATCAAAATTTTAAGCTCGCGCTTCGCGCTCGCATCTATTGTTTTTTTAGTTACCCATCTTAATCATTGGTACCAAAAATGCTTAGAATATCAAGCTTTCTGGTCAGAATATAAAGAAATTTCAGCTCGCCCTCGGCACTCGCATTAACTGTGTAGTGAGATATGTATCCTCCTCATGAGTTATTACAAACAGTCCTAAACAGGCACCCTTTTCCTGTTTTCAGGTCAGTATACTAAAAAAATTCAGCTCGCGCTCGCATTAATTTGTTGGTGAGATATGTGTCTCTATCTCATGAGTCATATAAATAAATACATATATATATATGCATATGTGTGTGTGTGAGATTGTTTGTTTGGTGTGATCGAGCGCCTTTGGAAAGTTGATTCATGATTTTGCCCCCCCCCCCCCAATTTGAAAAAAAGGATCGACGCCCCTGTGTATATATATTATAGTAAAAAAACACTTAGCTTGTATCTCAATATTAATATACAAAAGTATATACTTTTGTATATTAATATTGAGATTGGCCTCATCGCAATAAAAGGGTTAGTTCACGAGATTTTATAATCGCACATAACATGCATAATTTGTGTTACTTTTTGCTTGTTTCTTTCTTTAATAAGTTTTTCAATCTCTCTCTATATATGTTTTAGAAAGATTATATGTTGAAATTGAAGTATATTTTTTGTTATAATGAGATATGTTTAAGTGGACTTCAGGGAATGGTCGTACGCAGCAAGGGGGATTGGGGGGCAAATTCCCGATCAGCTGTTGTGAAAATACTTTTTTTTCCCTTAACATTTAATGAAAACTATGAAAATGTGCAAATGTGAGATGTGCACCAAATACGTTTATTGCACTTGTAAAAAAATAATCACCCCATTGAGCAGCTCGGTCCGTTTACTCTATCGTTTTTATTTTATTTTTTTAAATAAGTTCGAGTCTTGCCCCCCTCGGAAATATTATCTGCGTGTGGTCATGCAAAATGGCATGACTAGAAATCCTACATTTTGAAAAGAGCATTTGACAGGGTCAGACTTTACCCCTTTTTCAACATTTTCTTTTATGGCGCCGGTGAAGTGCAAAAATATGTGCGCCGCTTGGCAGTGCGCCCCCCCCCCCTTCGCCAAAAGCTGGATCCGCCTATATGTGTGGGTTAACATTATATTGCACCGACTCCCTCATTTGATACTTTTCTGTTATTTTTCTTTAGCTGACTTAGATACGCCCACAACAAATCCTCCAAACCAAGATTCTGTCAGTGACCTCATCTATTAATCACTGCGTAATAAACCATGATGCAGTTAACAAAAGACATTGGACTTAACCTCCCCCTGGATTGAGGATAACTCGCATGTTTCCATACAATTGTCAATTTGCGCCTTTGTTGTCCTTGCACTGATCATGCTGATAGAACTTTCCTAGCAAAGCAACTGTCAATGTAATTGAAAAAATATTTTGGTTGGTATTATGTACAAACATGCAACTCTATTGTAGGAAGATTCCCATCTTTAATGGTGCATTCCAGTATCTTTTTTTTTTCAATTGATGAGGTCACCGCCGGCAGAATCTTGGTTTGGATTTTTTTTTTTTTTTTTTTTTTTTTGGGGGGGGGGGGGCGTTTCTAAGCCAGTTGAGAAAAAATAATAAGAAAATTATTATAAAAATACAAGACTCACAATAAGATATTCTTTTTGTCACATAAGTGATGATAAGGGTGTTATGAATAAACACACAAGTCAACATGCATTTGTGTTAAATTGGTCCTTAAAAATTTACAGATAAAACAAATGCAAAAAAAGAAACAAAAATAAAGCATTTCATTCTTTGACTATAGGAATAAAAACGTAAAAGAATAGCTCAGAGGAGCATTTACTAACCAAATTTTCTCTAAAAACTTATAATTATCACACATACGGTACATGTTTTCGTTTCCTTGTTTTTTGGCTCTGGGAGATAATGATTAAAGAGTTTTATTATACAATAATGCTGTCTGCTGAAACTGTTTTGTCCATTAAACAAGTTGCCTGTATTATCAGAGTTACAAGTTCTTCCTAATTCCAGCTGCAATAAACTGTCTTGCTATGATTTCTTTTAATATACAATATTTCCATATTCCACTGGTTATTACCGTTCCCCTTTTCTATCATTATGTACCCAATCCCTTCGTCCGCCTATCTATCTTTCTCAATTCCCTCAACCTTCTGACATTCCTGTCAGTGAGTGATTTTTCCTATATCTTGTGATATATCATGTTACTGTCGAATATTTTTTCACATTCATATTTATTTTTAATGAGTGAGTGGATGCATATATTTTTGTTTTAACTGTGCATATATTATGGAAATAAAACAAACGCAAATCAATACATGAATACAGCTTAATTATTTCAATGTCAAATACCTCTTTTATAACGTCTCCAAATAAGCAGAATTTGGAACATAATGTAAACACCTTCAAAGAGGAATAAAATAATTATTTTAATATAAACATTGCAATTACCACTTGATTAGAAATATACCGATGACGATCCAAATACATTTCATTTCTGGAATGATATAAAAAGAAGAAGAATTTTCACCAATAAAGTGCAATTGCCCGATAGCAAAATATCAGTATTAGCAAGATCCCAACTGTTTTATTGGGCACCCCCCAGGGAACCTTTCGCACCTTCAGTGCCACTTCCAGACCTACACATCCAAAAGTGTATGGGGGGGGGGGGGCTGCCGAAATGCAGGGTAACGACTGCGAGGTGCCCAAATATCCTCGTGCATTGGTAATTTTATGACCGAATGTATAATTTCTGCACTTTGCACACCATGTAAAAAGGCTAAATGATAATTTAAAAAAATGTTCGCTCGCTCGAAAATTAAAAATTGTGAAGTTGTTATTTGGGCAATGATTATCATCCCCCGCTTGAAAAAATTGTGCCTTTTCGCATATGCCTATACTACCCCCACCTTGCTCATCCTTGTCGCTTGCCCCCCCCCCCCCCCGACGAAATATGACAGGTACGCCACTGTGTTATTGCAAAGAAATCAATTCATCTTAGTAGATGTAAATCATGTACACAAACAGTGTCTGATTGTGTTGATTTGTTAACTAGATCGTATAAAATAGAAAATTTATAGCTATTCGAAATAACAAAAGGAGTGTCCACGAACGCAGGTCATGGTGGCGAGACATGATACAGTGGTTATCCACTTATGGTAACTGTTATGTAATTTCTAATAATGTATCATTTGTATTTGTTCAACAAGGAATGTGCCGTGAAGTGACCAATAAAACATCATTTAAATACAAAAAAACTTTCGGACACCTGTCTCAAAACATCGAATTTTGTTAGATAAAGTTAGAAACAGCTAGTTCAGACTATATAACATGTCTCACAAGTAGTACGTATATAGGCCTATACTATTCTTCTTCTTTGAACTTCTTCTGTTCAAGTATCTTCTTTTTTTTTTTTTTCTTCTTCTTCTTTTTGTTCTTAACATCCCCTCCCTCTCTTCTCAATGTAATTTGTCACCGGCACCCTCCCCCCTAGGTGTACATTTGTGATAAATATCACTCACGGACACCATATTTCAGATTGATATTTTGAGGGCTACTATCATAGAGATGTATACCATAATAACGCGCTAGCGCTGGATTGAGCTAGACGACGACGACTGATTGACTGTGCAAGATGGCAGCATCCGATGATTCCGGCTGTTCTACGACAGAGCGACAAGTTCAAAGAACTGTCTCTTTTGAAGGTTTAGCAGATTGTGTAGATGCTCAGGATAAAGGTGTTCCACTCAACACACCATGGACATTTTGGTTGGAAAGGTAACACTAACAGACTACAGTTAGACTAGTAATGTTGTTACCGGTACCCGTAGGCCGTACCTCGAGCGAAGTTCGTGCAGGCTCCACTCCACTTCACTACCGCTACACTACGCTTCACCTACCCGAATTTTTAGCGGTAGTGAAGTGGAGTGGAGCCTGCACGAACTTCGCTCGAGGTACCGGTACCCGGTACTGTTAGTAGTAGACCAGGGGCCGGGGGGGGGGGCTTTTTTCCAAAACCGTATACAAAAACGTAAAAATGACCATATGATGATTGTGATTTTTAGCATGGTCAGCCCCCCCACTTTTGGCTCAGCCCCCCCACTTTGAAAACCGTTCCGCGGCCCCTGTAGACTACCGGTCCCGGGGGGGGGTCACTCTCCACATGGACTGCTACCCACCCGTGTCCAACAACCTCAGAAATGTACCCTAAATGGCGTAACTGCATTAAATAAATTTGCAACCCTAAACGGCGTAACCCATGAGAAAAGCCACCCTAAATCATAAATGGCGTGAACCACCCAAGGGTTCATTACATGCCGCCGCGCACAGAAAAATCAAGCCATAGAAGTCGTGTGTTGTGGACCCAAGAAGTGAGATCCCAGCACGCGCGACCCACTACTTAGAAATCCACTGCCAAACGCGGTTCGTGACTGCTACCCACCCGTGTCCAACAACCTCAGAAATGTACCCTAAATGGCGTAACTGCATTAAATAAATTTGCAACCCTAAACGGCGTAACCCATGAGAAAAGCCACCCTAAATCATAAATGGCGTGAACCACCCAAGGGTTCATTACATGCCGCCGCGCACAGAAAAATCAAGCCATAGAAGTCGTGTGTTGTGGACCCAAGAAGTGAGATCCCAGCACGCGCGACCCACTACTTAGAAATCCACTGCCAAACGCGGTTCGTGATGCGAGGCACTGGTTCACCCCGACCATTCGCCATACAGAAAAATGTACGGGGTGGGACTGATCTGAGACCAGTGCCGCTATAACACTGTCATTTCTATGTAGGAACGCGCGAAGTAAAAGAGTCTGACTTACCAATTCTTGTGTTGACCCAAATGCAGATTTTGGTTCTACTTAAACAGGATTCCAATGCCCAATGAGTCAAATATCGTCCTTCAATTGAAGATTTCTTTCTAAATCGGGTAAAATCATAAGGAAATTTTTCCTTATTCTCGTCTGGTCCATAGTCTCCTACGTAAGTATTTCAGCACGCCCTCTTGTGCTGAATAAAAGAAAGCTAGCCACTGAACAGTGGCAACCACAGAGCTGGTTACAATAAGCTCCTACCTGTTTCCGGTGAAGCATAATAATAGGAAGCTCCGCGATCCGGGGACTGTAGTCTTTTTCTCACCTGACACCACTAACGTACCTAAGGGGCAGGGAGGGCACACTGCACCCCCTGACGAGTCACAACTCATGCAAGGGACGTACCCCTGCCCCCCTGACGAGTCACAACTGATCCCTGACGAGCCACAAGTGGCCCCCTCTTTTGAACTTGAAGACCTTTTTTTTTTTTTTTTTTTTTTTTTCAAATTTTTTGGTGGACGAATTTGCCCCCCCCCCCCTTTGGAAAATCCTGGGTACGCCACTGCCTGACACTCAATATTTTGTTCACTATTTTTTTTTTACACAAGAATTATTGTTGTCACAGGCGGCGGAGGGGGGGGGGGTACACATTCAATACCCCTTAAATTTCAGGAGGAGGGGAGAGTTCCCCTTAAGAAAAAAAAAAAAAAAAAAAAAGACTGAGAAAAAAGTAAGAATTAAAAAATCAAAAGAATTAATTTACGCTCAAAAGAAAAAAGAAAGAAAGGGTAAGGGAAGAGGAAAACAGACAAATGATGCTCTGGATACAGTACTAGAAATATTATAGATAAGCCCCCCAAAATAGCCATTTATAGTTTTTGGACTTTTTTATTCTTTAAACATGTTTATCTAGACGAAACAAAATTGCCAATCTGTCGAGGCTATCGAGACATGTTTACCAGAATGCATCACGAGTAGTGTTTCATCCATCCGGGTGGATGAACCTCTATGGCTTCGTGATATTTTTTTCTTTTTCGATTTGTCATGATCAAACACCATTGAACGAACCAAGAGTAGTGACGGTCACCGGAGGTGGAAAAATCGGTGAGTTTTTAGTCATTTTTCATATTATTTTCAGCAATTAGTTCATATTTGTTATATAAATTTATGTCAAGTATCACACTTGATCTAGTTCGATAAGGTCATGATGTTTGGGTGAGGGAAGAGGAGGAAAATAGTCGATGCTTTTTTTGGCCATGCTAGTGTATACACACGAGAACGAGGTTATATTATAACCTCGTTCGTAGGATGAGTGGTGCGAGGTTAGTATAGTACTAATACTAACCTCGCAATACATGTGAGTGGGCGTGAACAGGGAAATCCTCTAATAGAGGATTTCCCTGTTCACGCCATTTAGGGTGGCTTTTCTCATGGGTTACGCCGTTTAGGGTGGCTTTTCTCATGGGTTACGCCGTTTAGGGTTGCAAATTTATTTAATCTAATTTGATACCCTAACTTAAGTGGCGTAAACATCGAAATCGATTAATTTGATACCATAACCATACTGATGACTGATGTTAAATTAATACAAGTATGGTATACAACAGGTATAAATTCCAGTTTTTGAAGTTATTGAAAGTATTAAAGGCCCACACGATTACTGTCAAGGACACTTAATTCTCTTTGCCACTTTGAATAGCCATTTTTTTGCCTAAAATGGGCTAAATTAATTAATGCAAGTGAAAAAAGTTGCTTACCTTCACATGCATCACTTATCATTCGTTTTACTAATTTTTATCAAAACTTTAAAAAATGGAATCCATACCCATACGTGTTGAAAAATACATAACGTTACATTAATCATATTCATTTGTTTGCATCCTTGCAAGCCAAGCATAGTCGCTTCAAACAGGCCTGGAACAAAATAGCATATCATCCTCTGTGGGCGTGTGGTATAGGTAACGCGTGCTGCCTAGTAGACTAGCGATCCGAGGACTGTACTGGGGTAACACTCATAAGTCATGTAAGTGCTGCGCTGGCGGGCGTTTGCGAGAATTACATTGTATCCCTTAAAATCACGTCCTTCATGGTGTTTATGGCTTAGATCTGCTCCTGGGCCTCCTCAAATTTGCCCAAATTTTCAACCCTCAAATTTGCACCCCTAAATGGCATAATCTTCGTAACCAAATTAGCAACCCTAAATGGCGTGAGAGAGAAAAGGCTACCCTAATAGGCAATTTACCAGCGAATTGTGCTGAAATGCAACCCTTTTTGTCGACGACGCCTGAGTGCCTAAAACGGGACCCTTTTCGACGCTTTTTCTGGACACGAGTGCGTAGCAGGCCATGTGGAGAGTGACCCCTGGGGTACCGGTACGTTTAGCCTGGAGGCTCCTGGGGCCCGTTTCTCAACACCGTCATAAGTCTAACTTCTTGACTAGATCGGAGATAGTGAGCGACTTGTCCGCTAACTGTTTCACGAAGCCCTCTTTGCCAAGATCGGGGTCAACAACCTTACTAAATATTTATGACACCTCCGAACCTGTCAACTTCTTTCTTGATGACGTAGTGATATCAAGTGGGTAGACTATGACATGCATAAGTGCCTGGAAATTTGAAAATTATAATCTTACGTAATCAATCATAGAGGTTGAAATTACATCACAAAACAAGTGGGATAATGCATTCAATGATAATTGTAATACAAAGAAACTATAAAAACTGTTGGTAAAACGCCACAAAGCCATTCACTTTGAAATAGTAAAACAATTTAATCGATAAAGATTCAACCACGTCAGGCCATCCATAACTTGACTCGTATTTGTCGTTTTCAGACCCCTATTAACATCTGGATAAATTCTATCTCTAATTTATGCATATAATTTGTCAATTTTATGATTCGGTATCAAAGATTTAAAAAGATATTGTTAAACTATATTTTGATGATGTTTGGAATCGTAAAAGACCGTATAATTATCATAATTTTACAAAGAAAACCGTTATGGTTTACTTTCGTAAACTATTAAAATTTGATATCCCGGGGGTACCCATCTCGACGTCCACATGTGATTTTTAGTCATGAAATTAATTGTTCATAATTTGATTTTCTCAGCAATTGAATGCTTCAGTCTTCATGGTTTGAGTATGTATGATGCATAATTTACCTGCGCTATTATTTTGAAAAGTTGTATTTCCAAATTTATCACAATATTTGCAATTTTGTCATAATTTTTCTTTTTGAAAATTATGCTATTTTGTGACTAAGGCTACGTCTCGTCTGCTCTTTTTACCGATTGTATCGATATCAAGGTATTCTAGTTAGGAAGCCTTTCGTGAAACGGGTTTCTTACTAGATTGGAGTAAGATTGTAATTAACTCCGTGGTTAGTGGATAAAGATGTGACTAACTTGTCCAGGTGTTGAGAAACGGGCCCCAGGAGAGTAAAATTCAGTCAACTGTACGTAGGCTTACTGCCCATGGAGCCTGGGCCGGGAGATCATTCCTCTCTGTAGAGGCTAGGATTTCCCACGGTGAAAGTAGATCTAAATCACAGATTGTATAAATCGTTTTGAGCCCAAACTAACGTAAGTGGGCCAAAAGAATATTTCCCCCTGAATTTGATATTTTTGATTAATTTTTTTCATTAAATAGTAAGAAATTTAAAGAAATTTAAGAGCACGAGTGTTCACTTACCCAGTCTGTTTTGGTCGCCATCTTGAAGTCTTTGTTATAGATACCTAGATACCACACGCGTGTATAGCTACCCATTTAGATTTAAAAAATACTTGCATCGGTCGATAAATATCATAAAATTGCTTTATGATATTTATCGACCAATGCAAGTATTTTACGATACATAATATTTTTCGGCCAATGCAAGTATTTTTTTAATCTAAGTTGGCAGCTATACATGCGTGTGGTATCTAGGTATTGATAACAAAAACAAGATGGCGACCAAAACAGACTGGGTAAGTGAACTCTCATGCTCTTAAATTTCTTTAAATTTCTTACTATTTATTGACAAAAAAATAATCAAAAATATCAAATTCGGGGGGTAAATATTGTTTTGGCCCATTTACGTTAGTTTGGGCTCAAAACGATTTATACAATCTGTGATTTAGATCTACTTTCACTGTGGGAAATCCTAGCCTCTACAGAGAGGAATGATCTCCCGGCCCAGGCTCCATTGGGAATAAGCCTACGTACAGTAGACTGATTTTTACTCTCCGGGAGCCTCCAGGCTAGGTACGTTACTACTAGACCAAAAACTAAAACAAAAAAGCTTCGGTAGTTGGTTGTTCCGCTGAACTCCGTTGGCTCCAATACAGAGTCAGAGACCGAAGTTCTAGCTCGATCTGTACAGGGGTTCAATGGCCACACCCGGTATATGTTTATGTATTAAGTTCAGATAAAACAGGGAAGTGAAGTTGCGCGACAGCCGAAGTAAGTCACTGTTTTTTCCCCCTATTAAATTTATTTTTCCCCGTTTTGGTGCATTTCAGGCCAAAACGGAGGCATATGGTCTAATAATTTTTATTTTGGTCCAGTTCTTTTTTATGTTTTTATGAAATAAAGACAAAAATCGATGAGGATGAGCCCCGTTTGGGGGATTTTGCATTGTTTACCCCCTAATGGTGGCTGCACGATAGCGAGCCATCTGTGTACGAGGAGAAATTAAAAAAAAAAATGTTTAAATACTCCTTGAAACAGACGGCTGCCAGCTGTACACGTTACGGAAAAGGTGGGAAAAAATGCATATTTATTGTAAAAATCCTACATCGAAACTAGCTTAAAGGTCAAGTCCACCCCAGGAAAATGCTGACTTGAATAAATAGAGAAAAATCAAACTAGCATAGTGCTGAAAATTTCATCGAAATCGGATGTAAAATGAGAAAGTTATGACATTTTATAGTTGTGCTTATTTTTCACAAAACGGTGATATGCACAACTACATGTAGGTGAGTCAGTCGATAATGTCCATCACTCACAATTTCTTTTGTTTTTTATTGTTTGAATTATACAATATTTCATTTTTTATAGATTTGACAATAAGGACCAACTTGACTGAACCATATAGTATCAAACAATGCTAATTCCACATGTTCAGGGAGGAATTAATCGTTATATCACTTGACAATGAGGAGAAAATTAGAATATTTCATATAATAAAATACAAAAGAAATAGTGAGTGGATGACGTCATAGTCTCCTCATTTGCATACCAGCCAGGATGTGCAAATAACTGTTTTGTGAAATTGAGTGAAACTTTAAAATGTCATAACTTTCTTATTTTACATCCGATTTTGATGAAATTTTCAGTGTTATGCTTGTTGGATTTTTCTCTTTATATTTTTATATTCAAATCAACTTTTTGTTGGGATGGACTTGTCCTTTAACAAGAATAAGAAGTTATTTTTTTTACTTTTCATCCTAACTTTTCTCAATTTCCATCCTCCGGTTAGTCTCAAAATTGGTGATTTTGACTTTAGAGCCAACATCGAGTTCCTCACACGTTTAACTGATTCGCTGCCGATTTCCAAACATCGCGTGCGCATTATATTAATTACTTGTCTTTCTTTACACCCTAATTTCACTTCATATCCATCCTCTGGTTAGCCTCAAAATTGGTGATTTAGAGCCAACATCGAGTTCCTCACACGTATTAATAATTTGCTGCCGATTTCAAAACATCGCATGCACATTATACTAATTAGCTTAATTAGGTATCATTTAAACTTCAAATTTGATTCACTTATTACTAAAGAATAAGCCAGTGAGCCAAAAAACTATTAAATTTTTAGGTACTGTGATTTATATATTTAGTTTCTTAATGAAATAAAAAATTATGCTCCCCTCATCTTCCACCATGCAAAAATGGCCAATTGATGTTTCATAATTGCTAATTACTGTTAAATGAAGTAATCTCAGGTATTTCTTTTTCTTTAAAGTAATTGGTATAAAGATTACCTTTAATGTGATACCAAATATGCCCATGTAGCACAAGTATTTAAAGTTTTATACCATTAATCAGTTATGTACTTGTCGCGCAAATGTAACGATACCACCTATTTGTGGGCCCAACATGAAGCGCATGGCCTTATTAATTCTCTCTCTCTCCTTTTCATTCTTCTAATGCGTTGCTTATTGGGGGGATGAAGTGTGACTGAGTGTGGTTTTAGTTGTGTATGTGTGTTTATATATATATTCAAAACATTGCATGCGCGAGGGTCCGAGCTCAGACCCTCGCTCATGCGTGAGGAACTCGATGTTGGCTCTAATTTTGAGGCTAACTGGAAGATGGATATGGAGTGAAATTTGGGTGTAAAGTAAGAAATTAAGCTTTTTTTTTTTGATGCCGTTTCGACGTAGGCCTATAATTTTGACAATAAATATGCATTTTTTCCCGCTCGGAGTATCAGAGCGAGTTTTGGACCTTGATGTTCGTGTAGGTGGAGTGGAGCCTGCACGAACATCACTTGAGGTACGGCAGCCCCAACACAGTGGGTGATTTCAAGTACGGTGTTGAAATTTGGTGTTAGTGTTGTAACAACACGACAGTTCCAAGGTAACGGAGTGACACTCAGAAACAATTTTTTTGCATTCAAACAAAGATATCACCCATATTTGAATAGTTATTTGCAAAGAAATGGTACCCGACAGTAGTTGCTGAAACCCACTTTTCAAAATAATAACATTTGTTATTTTGATCCACTGAATTAATGAGATATGAATATTCATAAACATGGTTACGGAGTGACGCAAAATAGACATGCATATTTGAGGAGAAAACATATTGCTCAAACTCAAATACAAACAATTTTGATTTATTGATTGGATTCTATGTTGTTCTAGCTTTAATATGCTGCATTAGATTAAAAATTTGGTGTATTATTTCATTAATTACGACTTTAAATGTAAACCCATACCCGGTTACGGAGTGACGGTTACAGAGTGATATCAGAAATATCCACACACAGGCTATGTTAAATGAACTTAAATTTCAAAATTTTCATTTGATATGATGTAAAATGATGACCTTCAGATTATCCAAAATAAAATTTTACAAAACAAGCAATAGTTTTCTGTTAAATTGAAAATAAGTAAAAAACAATATATGTAGTCCCATGTATAGAATTTCTTTTATGGTTTGGATTCTCCTATAAGGAGATGCATATTAAAGAAAAAAAATGTGGCTAATTATGTTCCCCTTTTGTATTTATGAAATTCCACATGAGTTTTGATAGAAAAAACTGATCCAGATATGAAAGAGAGCCAATCTAAATTTTTGGAAAATGTCAAATTTTGCTTGGAATTGCCCAACACCAACACCAGTCACAACACCGTACTTGAAATGATGCTAGTGTTGGGATTGACCTTGGAAAATATGACGTATTTCCTGCAGTTCGTTTTCAGCGCTGGTATTGAATGTCGTCTGCTGAACCGAGCATCACACTCACAGCTGGTGTTGACGATCTACGTGCAATATCCCTGTTCACCAACACCAACCCCAGGGATTGGGAAATTTGTGATTTCAAGTTCGGTGTTGGTGTTGATGATTTGAAGCCCACGAACAGGCGGCGAACAGGATGAAACATCCCCGTAAAATGAGCTTTTACAGTTAAGATGAGTGCAAATCATTAGAGTTTTATGCATTTTAATGAAAAATGATATTTATGCTTTCTGATTCTTGCAGCGAATTCAACCTTTGCATTCTGTACGATAAGATTTTATTGCAATTTCTCCCTGATTTCACTTTTGTCGTTGAGAATTTCTCGTGTAAAGTTGAGTTGATCAGCAGCCCAGCGCAGAGGCTTGACGTCCTAAGCTATCGATAACGCAATCAGTATCGCTCCTCTGAACCCAGCTCAGTGTTGGAGCTCGGTTCAGCAGCCCTTTCGCGCTCTCAACACCAATACCGAACAGAGAACTTGAAATCACCCGGTGTTCGGGCTGTGTGGGCTTTTACCCTACTCGGTCTCACCAGATGAAACCAAGGAAGCACCCGGAATCCAAGTAGGCACATTAAATTTTGTTTGAAATGTCAGAAAGGACATATTTACATACTTACAAATTCATCCGGAAACATCCTGATCCGCAAAACTTTGAAATGATGCCCCAAAACTAGGAAAAATCGTCTAAATTATGAGTAAAAAATAACCTGGGGCTGGGCTCTGTAACACAAAGATTTACGATGAATTGCAAATATGAAAGAACTGCACTGATTGGTCCTTGGTCAGTATTTTAAACCTTATGCGCATGTAACATTGATATTGATTGGTCAGTTCATTTAGCGATTGATCACTAATCTTTGTGTTACGTACCTCAAGTGATGTTCGTGCAGGCTCCACTTCACTACCGCTACGCTACGCTCCACCTACCTGAACCTCAAGGTCCAAAACTCACTCTGATACTCCAAGTGGCAAATGTGGAAAAAAATGCACATTTATTGTAAAAATCCTAGACTGAAACTAGCTTTTAAGGAATAAGAAGCTTAATTTCTTACTTTTCATCCGAATTTCACTCTAAATCCATCCTCCAGTTAGCCTCAAAATTTGTGATTTAGAGCCAACATTGAGTTCCTCACGCATATAAATAATTCGCTGCAGATTTCAAACAATCGCGTGCGCGAGGGTCTGAGCTTAGACCCTCGCGCATGCGATGTTATGTATATATATGTATATGTATATATATATATACATGGTATATATATATATATATATAAACACATTCACAACTTAAAGCACACTCAGTCACACTTCATCCCCCCTAATAAGCAATGCATAATAGAAGAATGTAAAGGAAAGAGAAACAACACAAATGACAAAATGAAATTAAAAAAACAAACACAACAGTATAGCGAAATGAAGATAAATAAATGAAATACACTACTCAAAAAAAGTTAAGGACCACTTTTTAAAACGTACATAAAGATTTTATACAAGGTGTTTTATTTCTGGAAATACCTCAGTACAACTGTCCTAAATGTCCTTAAACACGCTGTAATCAATTTCACGCATGGGTGGTTTCAGTTGTTGCACACAACGTTCTCGCTACCACGCGTCACGGTTGGCGGGCGCCGACAACCCTGAAAATTTTCAGGGCAAATCCGCCAACCGTGAACTTCCCCGACAACCGTGGCCGACAACTGTAAAACAGGCCTAGATCCACACAAAAAACTGAATAATATATTTAAAATAAAAACAATCTGCTTTTCAGATCCTAAAATAAACTTGTCGATTATTTCTTCCACGATTTCTTCCCGGGATTTCTTTGCTTCGCTACTATGCTGTATACGATACGACCTCGACTCGAGGCCCAATTTAACTCTCTCTCTCTTATGTGGGAAGTGCGAAGATGTTTACCTCGCATTTGCGTATGGCATTGCTCTCATTATTTACGTCTTTAAAATGGTAGTAAAATACGCTCAAAAATAAAGTGAGAAGAGAGGGGTACCGTGGGTTACTGGGTTGGGCAATGTAATTTAGATGTTACGAATTTCAGTTGATATTGTCATTTATTTTGTCAAAAGTAAAGTGTGTCAAAAAATAATATAAAAATTCGATCGAAATTTAGTTTCATCTCGTCCCAGGCCCCAGCCTTATTATAGCTACATCTACATGAATTCATTGAATGCATTTCTGATGACACTGCCGTAGAACGAATTGAGAAAATTATTAAAAGATCACGTTAATAATGACAAAGCCACAGCCACAGGAATGGATTGATATAATGTCCAACTCATTTACTTACAGCAAAATGATTATTAACATTTATATTCCAATTTTACTCCATAATTTCCAAAGTCTTGATCTCTACATCGATCTTTTGAAAGTGTTGATTGATTTCGCGACGGTGTGTCTACCAAGTTCTGTGTCACTGCACTAGCGCTCGCCATGGCCACGTCACATACATAATACAAATCGCACATGGCATCAAAATCTATCCGAGTCCTTCAAAATTAGATGGGATCCAAAACCGATTTGGATGGGTTTTTTTTCTTCAGATATTCATTGAATCTGTTATAATTTTCATAAGTAATAATCTTTATTAATTTTATTCACGCTTTTTATTATATTACGACTCATTTTTTAATGTGAGTTATACGTACAGTGTATTTTCATTTGTATTGTTCTTTATTACTCTTTGCCTGCCAATTAGTCATTACAGTGAATGCTTCATGAATTTGTTGTACAATTGCTTAACAACTCCCGGTAACAACTACGATTTAAAATAAAATATTATTTGAAATTAATTTGTGTAAAGGAGAAAGAGAATAATGGGAGGTGGTCGTGGGCAATGTAAATGAAAATGATGGGATGTTTGTGACTTTGTGGGGGAGGGGATTGGCGAAAGAAGTCAATGTTCGGAGCGAATTAAATTAATATTCTTTTATGGATGTGTCTACTGTGATTGTGGCTGCATAATCTTTATGGCGAGTGAAAAATCAACCCTTGGACTTGGTCGGGAGGGGTACGTGATTCAATAGATTTTAATAAAAGTACACATTCAACAAAGTGGAATTGACAATTCATTCACAGATATTCATTTCAGGGCCGCGGAAACAGGGGGGGGGGGGGAGGCTGGGTGGGCTTCAGCTCCCCCACTTTTTTTTCCAAAACCGTGTACAAAAACAGGACCACCTGATTGCGTTTTTTGCATGGTGGTCAGCCCCCCCCCCCCCCCACTTTCAAGACCTTTCCGCGGCCCCTGCATTTCAAGTACGAATTATTGAAGTTGATATGTGTGAACGTTTTAGAGGATATGTATTTCGTTTGCCCACGCCCACATGAGTCGCTAGTATAATTTGAATATCGCTGGGTGAATTTTTCAATTTCAAATGTCGTTATATATGTTTTATATCGGAATTGTGTTTTATATATAGAGTTATCTTTACAACGTCGTTAGCCTAATTACTGCGACTGGATTATATTTATGAAATGAGTTGGAATGTGAACGAGACGCCCCAAAGCCGATGGCACGTGATCTAATTAGTATTCACTTTCTGGGTTGAGCCAATCATTGTGCTTGAAAACGGGTTTCCCCGAATTCCCGCCCTTGGAATGACTGTGTACCATGTGCGTGACCTGGGGGGGCGTTTCATCAATATTTTCGTCTGACAAGTTGTCAGATCTGACAACTTTCCTGGATTCTGATTGGTTGAGAAGCACTGTTACTATAGTAACTGTCGGATAAAACAGGACTTGTCGGATAAAACGTCCGACAAGTCCTTTCATGAAACGCTCCCCTGTTAACCTGTTGTATGAATGCGAATCAGCTGGTTTCGTGACCTCAAATATTCTTCATGTTGTTTACGCTGGATGGGGGCTATAAAAAGATCTTTCTGACTCTTTTTTTTTTTTCAATTTTAATAATCTGTTCGTGAATTTCTGTAACTTGAAAACTGATGCAATTTATTGAATCACGTACCTCGATCTTCCCACTCATGGTGCAAGAAAATATTTTAAAAATTTAAAATCGCCAAAATATACATGTAAAGAAAGATTATTCAGCCGTCATCATCAGTAGTAGTATAGACATGTCTATAAATATGCATTCGCTTCGAATATTGACTTCTTCACCAATCCCACACACACGTACGATCTCAACATCCCCTTGTCATTGTCCACGCCACGACCCCTCCCCTTTCGCGCTCCCCCTTCGACCATCCTAGCTACAACCCTCCCCCCCCCCCTCTTCCTCTCTTTCACACACGCTGTATTTGTAGGCCTACATAGTGCATTATTTAAAAATACAAATCTGCTTTCCTGTCAATTAAGCTTTACTTTCAAAACATTTTAAATCGCAATTAATTATAATAAGAACAAAATCGTAATATTAAAGTATGATGAATGACTAAAAATATTTCTCCCGCTCGTGATGGACACATTCATTATTTTATAGGCGAGTATAGAACAATACAAATGAACATATAGCAATAATTGACAGTGAGTATAAATCTACTTTCCTGTCAATTAAGCTTTACTTTTAAAACATTTTAAATCGCAATTAATTATAATAAGAACAAAATCGTAATATTAAAGTATGATGAATGACTAAAAATATTTCTCCCGCTCGTGATGGACACATTCATTATTTTATAGGCGAGTATAGAACAATACAAATGAACATAGCAATAATTGACAGTGATAAACGAATCTTGATTGGATATTATTAGTATAAACATCATCAGCAGAAGTCTTAATTATGAGAGTCATAGTTTCAGTGAGTATCTGAAAACAAAACAAACATGCAAATTATATCGTCTCATGAATACCGATGCCCATTATTTGGAAGCCTCGGAAGTTTTCTTCCGAGGCTTCCAAACAAAGTCGGAACAATCTTTGGATTGAGTAAGGGCGTGGCGCGGCGCGCATGCGGTCCGTAGATGTAGTCGGTCATTGACACGCATTCACAAAATGAATCGCACTTTCTAAGGACGTAGCGATCTAGACATTGGAAAGTATGGAGTACATTATCGATGTCATTGATGTGAATAAATCTATAAACTGTAAGTATAAAATGAGATTGAATTTAAATCTTTTCTTTTGACCTTTTTCATCAGTACTTGCCTTTCTGCTTCAATCGATCGCAATTCGCGCAACCGTTACGGCTGTGTGGCCGGAGAAGCATTAAATAGACATAAAATGTGGTGCATTTAGCAGCAATCTAAGCTCGTCGATATTGATATTTTCGATAGCTACCGCGCTCCGCGAGGGAGGGGGGACACCCCCCTCCCGCGACCCTCCCCCCGTGCGTGCTCGCACGCACCAAGGCCGCTGCGCGGCTTGCGTATCATCGCTTCGCGCCGCCAAGCGTCAGAATGAACCTGGCGAGAACGTTGGTTGCACAATGTCTCTCGCATCACTGCACATCCTGAAAAGTGGGCCCCGAGGGGTATCAGCTACCGACATGAAGTGGTAAAAACGAATGTCTGAGTGTCTTTCAGGCAGTTCAGTAACGAGTGTGACCACCTCCTGCAGCAATAACGGCTTCACAGCGCTGTCTCATGGAGCTGATGAGGCGATTGATGTCTCTGACGTCCAGTGCATCCCATGCAGCCTCCAGAGCCACACCCAGCTGCTGCAGTCCAAGTGGATGGGCTTCGAGCTGCTCGAGACTCCTCCCCATCATGTCCCAGACGTGCTCTATCGGGTTTAAGTCCGGGGACCTCGCTGGCCACTCCATACGCTCAATCCCCTGGCCCTCAAGGAACTCGGTCACCACCCTAGCTCGGTGGGCACGGGCATTGTCATCCATGAAAATGATGTTTTGTCCCACATTTTCTGCAAATGGCACCACTATAGCATACCTGCCAACCATTCCGATTTTGGCGGAATTATACCGATTTTTTAGCCTCCATTCCGAATTCCGAATTTTTAAACCAAAATTCCGATTTTTAGGTCAATCAATATAGTGTTGAAATTATTGAAACGGCTGTATGATGCGACTAACGCATAAGCGGCTGTAACATACGACTAACGCATAAACAACTGGGGCGCACGGCTAAGTGCTAAGTGCACAGTTCCATTGCAATTGCATCTGAAAATTACGAGCAGCGGCCACAGCGGCGCGGCCGATATTAGCGTTGACTTCCGGAACAAAATGGCGGCTGACATCGGCTCGCGAAAGTGCCAGTTTTCAGTGAGGACACGTTTTCAAAATCCACGAACATCGGAAAAACCGTGAAAAATTCACTTTTTTAGACCCCTTGTTTCCTAACTACGATGTATAGAATTAAGGATGGTGATATTTTTGACGCGAAATATGGTGATTTAGTAAGAAAATTTTACTTTTTATTCGAGGTTTTGCTCTTTTCGCCGGATGATTTTGTATTGTGGAATGAGTTAGTGAATGAGTCGTGTACTGGTGTCTAGAGTGTGTTGGTAATATCATTGATGAGTCTGCTTACCGGCGCCTGCTTACCCGGCCGATCGGCCGCGCCGTGCACATCGGGAGGCTCTGCCGCAGTTACTCAAGTTTATCCCTACGCAATGTTAAATTGATCTGTACTTTATTTTTTCGAATAATTGTCAAATTTGTGAGAAAGAAAGCGGCAATTATCAACTTTCGAGTCAAGTTGATCCATCGGAGCCGAACGCCAAATCTACTTGCTTCGCTTGCCTAAACTCCCGGCGCCCGAGTTGCAGCGCCTCAGCCTCCCAGTCTCATCGGCGCACCGCAAGTGCAGTGGTGGGTGCGGGTCGGGCGTATTCCGCCGTATTACTTCGGCTCCGTTTTTGTCATGGCTGAAAATATGCTTTCTTATGCCAACAAGCACTTATCTAATAAAGGTTATGATATAACCTTGTCCTCAGTCACTACTCCTGTGTGGTGAAATATAAACATGAATAAGATGACAATGTTTGGCTTATTTTGATGCATATGATAGACTTGATATAATTATAAATGATAAATAAATGTTCTGGATCTGGATGTATACGATGCAGGGCCCTCCTGGGCATAAACGCATCGGGTGAGAGAGGGCGGGGTGAGGATTAGAAAGCTCTGTCAATGGCCTTCTTGAATGAGCTTGTCGATGTTGAGTTGATGACAGCGTCACTCAAGTGATTCCATCACTTGTTAGATTTTTTTGCACTCAGTTTTTAATACAGTAGGCTAGGCCAACTTGAATCTGAATTAATGATACAAAATATCCCTTGGCCCAAAACTCAATTGAATTCTTGAAATTAGTTTTTTTCTGATTAAAAAGAGAATCTTTCCAGAAACTTTCCAACAATAGAGGGCCTTACAAAAATATGCTCAAAATCAAATTATTCCTAAATCTATATAGATTTCAATGAAAACAAATCACACCTGAATGAAACTGGGTGTATTTTTTTGTCACAAACGTGATATCTTAAAGACCCTTGTTTTAATGTTTGATTGATAAATGATATTATATTACATATAAGTAGACTAACGTTACATGTAGGTCATCCTGTGGTATGGTTAAGAGGGTAAATTTGCTTTAAAAAGGGTAGGGAAATGCTACTTTTACATGCAGAAAATGCAGAGTCCCTACCATGGGAGGGGGAAACCATCTCGCGCGCGACCCGCTCGGCGCCCTCGTGACTTTGATACTGATTTTTTATTATCAAAGGTTGGCAGGTATGCTATAGGTTCAAGGACCTCATCCCTGTACCTCACTCCTGTCATTGCTCCCCCTGGGACCACGTAGAGACGAGTACGGTTGGCGTAGGTGATGCCTCCCCACACCATGACGCTGCCTCCCCCATAACGGTCATGTTCTGCAATACAGGGGTCTGCAAATCTCTCTCCTGGTCGCCTCCAGACTCTCGAACGTCCATCATTGTGGTCAAGGGAAAATCTGCTCTCATCTGTGAACAGAACTCTACGCCATTGCTGTCTGGTCCATCTGACATGCTCCCGGGCCCAGTTGAGACGAATTCTTCTGTGAGCAGGGGTGAGTGGGACACACTGAGCTGGCCGTCTGGCATGCATATTGGCTCTGTGAAGTCGGTTACGGATTGTTTGAGTGGAAACAATCACTCCAGTTGCTGCAGCGAAGTCATTGTTGAGGCGGCGTGCACTGTGAAAGCGGTTGCGGAGGCTGAGATTCGTCAAGTAGCGATCATCTCTAGGGGTTGTCGAAACTGGTCGGCCACTGCGGGGTCTCTCGGTGTCTTTGATTTGCTCTGCTAATGACACTGTGTGACACGCCCATCATTCTGGCTACTCTTCGCTGACTGAGGCCAGCTTCCAGCATCCCTAGGGCTCTGGCTACATCTGTTTCACTTAGGTGGTGTCTTGGCATTGCTGTTGTAGGCAAGTTGTTGATTGTACAGACTAAAGACGGAAAATGCTTTGGAAGACACTTGTCTTATGGCCCACTGCAATGATGCCAGAGACATCATGAAAGAACTGCATGTGTGAAATTGATGTCATTGTGTTTGATGGCATTCTGGACAGCTGTATCTTGGCATTGCTATTGTCAGCAAGTTGTTGATTGTAGAGACTAAAGACAGAAAATGCTTTGGAAGCCACTTTTGTACGGGCACATTGCAATGATGCAAGAGACATGAAAGAACTGCATGTGTGAAATTGATTTCATTGTGTTTGATGGCATCCTGGACAGCTGTATCTTGGCATTGCTGTTGTCAGCAATTTGTTGATTGTAGAGACTAAAGACAGAAAATGCATTTGAATCCACATTTGTACCACTTCACAATGGGCCCACTTTTCAGAATATGCAATAATGCGAGAGACATCATGCAACAACTGAAACCACCCATGTGTGAAATTGTTACAGGGTGTTTGAGGAGATTCAAGACAGCCATATTCGGGTATTTCTAGAAATACAACACCCGGTTTGAAAATTGTATACACACATTAAAAAGTGGTCCTTAACTTTTTTTGAGTAGTGTATTTAGAATTCAGAGATAGGCCCTAGATCTATATATTTCAAATTAATGAATTAAAAAAATATCATTGAATAATTTGCAAAAATAGCGATTTAAGTGAATAATATCGAGGCAACTTGCAATTTGCAGAAAGTTTTCATCACTTCTTGCTATGCATTTTTAAATGTGTTGTAAAAGCAAGCAGTGATGACATCTTACAAATATTCATTTGCGCATGTGCAGTTCCTTCTTTTGCATTACCTCAAACATGGCGATGGCGCTATTGAGACAAAATCCGAAAATTGATGTGCAGTGCTTTTCAACGATTCCTTCGAATTATCTTACTTTTAAGGATGACGTGTTTTGGGGTCGGGATGTTTAGGTAAGATTAATCATAACTGTTGTATTTTGGGTTTATTTTTATCATCCATGTTTTTGTAATTTCAAGATGAAAATAGTGCATCTGTGTACTTCGATGGGAGTGATAGGTTGCATTCCGGACCTTGACACTGTCTGAAGACGTGTCAAGGTCCCCGGGTAGCTAGTGGAGGTGTGACCTTAAGTCGCGCGTTACTTAATTTTGCGCACGGTCTAATATCTCAATATCAAATAAAAATCTTTAAAAAGACATCTCACCAACAGAAAAAGCGACCCAAAATTACCTAGTATTGTAATTTTTTTAAAGGTAGTGTCTCAGTTTGTGAAAATATTGGCAAAACATCGGCAAATTTGGTTACCTTTTGCGTCTGCTCTGAGAAAATCAGAACTTCTCGACCACCATCAAGAAATTGCCAGTTAGCAAGCAGAGGTCTCCAAAGAAGTACATGTAGGCCTAAGTAAAATATACCAACCAAATTTATGGCATTTTAACTTCCATCTGATACAAGTACCTTACCTTTGTCTGCTTGATTTCTTTTCTAAATCTTTGCAAAACGATTGTGCGCAAATTAAGGTTACACTTTTTATGATACTTTTTCAGCCGAGCGTGCATTAGTCGATCATCATGGAATTTTGAGATCGCAATACCAGTGAAACCCTTGACCTACTTTATAATTCCGTCAAGCGAATTTGACTTTGGGATCTTGCCTTCCGTCTGGTGTTTATGATTTTGATTGATTTTGTGTGAACTGTGAGAAATTCTTGATTGAAAATCAACTTCATGATAATTTTTAAAATGTGCACAAATTATGGTCACCCATCATACCGTACGGTATGATAGGGTGACACACTCAATTTAAGGGGTCATTACATACCACCACGCACAGACAAATCAAGCCATAGAAGTTGTGTGTTGTGGACGCCAGAAAATTTCTCACAGTTCACACAATCATAACTACCAGACAGAAGGCAAGATCCCAAAGTCAAATTCGCTTGACGGAATTATAAAGTAGGTCAAGGGTTTCGCTGGTATACTACTACTACTACTACTATCCTCATTCATGCCCTGTGGCACACAAGGCCTCCACGCTTTCTTTCCATTTTTGGCGGTCTCTAGCACAACCCCTGGTCTAATTCCAACTCTTCCATCCATAGGTATTTCTCTCCTTCTCTACAGTTCTCCATGTTGTTTTTGGTCTATACCCCTTTTCGCTGGTATAGCGATCTCAAAATTTTGTGGTGATTGACTAGATCTAGTGCGTGCTCGGCTGAAATAGTGAATCAATTAAAAGTGAATTAATACATGTGGGGAACTGCGAACTGACTTCAGAACACCGATTTTGAGATGGTTACAAGGAAGGGTAAGGAGTGAGTCTGTGTCCGCTGACGTGTTGCCTTTTTTACCAAAAAGTGACACAGTTTGGTACTGGTTTTTGAGAGCGAGTATTTATCGCCTGATGGTTCGGATACAGCTGTAGTGGAGGGTAGCAGTAGTGAAGTGTAGTGGAGCCTACACGAACCATTGCCTGAGGGAGTCCAGCTCCAGACGTAACGCGCTTCGGCATTGGCGCATTGGTAATACCGGGCGGTACCCAGTTGTTGTGTGTCTGGACAGGTTGTAATTGTGTGTCTGGGCAGTCGATTTTAAACATTCATTTGTAAAATTATCAGTCTTATCAACTTTTTAGTACAAAATGTTAGGCAATGTTACAGAGAACAAAATTGGAGAAGATTACAACTATTGAATTCATATTTTTTGTGTAGGCCCTAGATGATATCCAATTCCTTGTACCTTGTAGTCGTTTTCCCCGAAGTCCTCCACCAGGAAGTGTTACTTGGGGCTGACGAGATTGGTGGTATTATTTATAATTTGAGGGGTTTGGGTTTTGGAAGGGCCTTTGTAATTTGTTTTTGAAAATTTCAGAGCTTCTTGAAGTGACAATTTCTTTGTTGAGATTGTTCCAATGAATGATTGTTTTGGGGAAGAAGGAGTTCGCTAATTGTGTTGTTAATATGAAGGTTGACTTTACCTTGAATTGTTCATCGTGAGAGGGTCTCAGTTGTGTTTCCTTCTTTGAGGCATATTTTTTACGCCCGTCCTACGGGACGCACTATGGTATCACGCTCGGTGTCCGTCTGTCTGTCCATTAACTTTTTGTCTCACCCACCGGAGGTGAAGGCGAGACTTAGGGATCCAAATGTCGTCCGTCCGTCCGTCACAAACTTAATGACACATAACTCCACAACCGTAAGTCGATTTTCAACCAAACTTGGATGGTAGATGGACTTGGGGGACCTGCATGTTATGCTGCAGTCGGAGGTCACATGGTAAGGTCAAAGGTCATTTTCAGGTCAACGTTAAAGTTTATATGCAAGACTCTCTTATGACACCTAACTCCGCAACCGTAAGTCGCTTTTCAACCAAACTTGGATGGTAGATGGACTTGGGGGACCTGCATGTTATGCTGCAGTCATAGGTCACATGGTAAGGTCAAAGGTCATTTTCAGGTCAACGTTAAAGTTTACATGCAAGACTCTCTTATGATACCTAACTCTGCAACCGTAAGTCGCATTTTAACCAAACTTGGATGGTAGATGGACTTGGGGGACCTACATGTTATGCTGCAGTCGGAGGTCACATGGTAAGGTCAAAGGTCATTTTCAGGTCAACGTTAAAGTTTACATGCAAGACTCTCTTATGACACCTAACTACCCAACCATAAGTCACTTTTCAACCAAACTTGGATGGTAGATGGACTTGGGGGACCTGCATGTTATGCTGCAGTCGGAGGTCACATGGTAAGGTCATTTTCAGGTCAACATTAAAGTTTACGTGTAAGGCTCTTATGACAAGTGTTATTCCATCCCAGTCATTTCACAATGCAGTTTCGATATAATTCTCTTGCGTGCCCTCGCAAATCACGATATTTCTGGTCATTTTCATAAGTGGGCGAGACACAAAATTGCTTTTGCCTTGTCTTTGTTAAACGCGATAACTTACGTTTAACTTAACCTATGCTCATATAATGTGGTGTGTATGATACTAGCATGGATCCCAGGAAGCCTATTGATGTTGAGGTCAAAAGTTCAAGGTCACAATGACATGTTTTCATCTTACCCTTCTGCAGTCCTTGTAAACGCGATAACTTTAGTTTAACTTAACCTAGGCTCATATGATTTGGTGTGTATGATACTAGCATAGATCCAAGGATTTTTTAGTAGATTCCCAAGTATTGGTGGCTGCTGACCTCCCTTAGTTGTTCGCCTAGAAGAGTGTAGACATCATATGGCCTGGATATGCTCATAGTCGAGCACTTAGATGCATTGAATTTCATACCCCTGGTGCTAGCCCACTTGACGGGCTGTCAAGGTCCCTTTGTAGCAATTACTCATCGGAGGGGTTGGATATGGTATGGTAAAGTATACAATCATCAGCAAATAATCTTGCTGTACAGCAGATCGCTTATGTAAGGTCATTTATATATATATAGGATGAAAAAGTGTGGGCCGAGAACTGTACCCTGCGGTATACCGCTCAAGACTGGGAACCATTTTGATGTTTTGCCATTTACCAATATCCTTTGGAAGTGACGCATCAGAAAAGATCTTATCCACTCAAGATTCTTGTTGCGGATACGAAACATTTGTAGTTTCTGGAGCAGTTTCTGATGCGGAATAACATCAAATGTCTTGCTGAAGTCAAGGATAGCGATGTCACACGTCTCCTTACAGTTGTGGATTGAAGCAAGATCATGGATTGTAGCAATCAACTGTGTATCACATGAACTACCCTGCAGGAAAGCATGTTGGTAATCAGAAATGATCGAGTTCATGGAAATATGTTTTATCAGCTGGCTATCTAATATATGCTCCATTAGTTTACAGCATACACTAGTTAAGGATATGGGACGATAATTGGCTTTTTCACTCTTTATGCCCTTCTTGTAGATAGCTGCAATATTGGCCTTACACCAATCATCAGGAAGAAGTCCTTGGTTGTATGATTGCCTTAAGATGAATTGCAGAACAGGAGCTACATGTAGTTGTCTAGCTGCAATCTTGAGGATACGGTTTGGTATGTTGTCTGGACCTGCAGCTTTGAGGTATCCAGTTTATTCAACAATTTTATTATACCACTCGTTGCAATGTCAATCTCAGGCATCTCTGGGAAACTCCTTTGAGGTAGGTTAGGAGTCTGGCCAACATCTCTGGGAAATTCCTTTGAGGTAGGTTAGGAGTCTGGCCAACATCTCTGGGAAATTCCTTTGAGGTAGGTTAGGAGTCTGGCCAACATCTTTGGAGAAGACGCTTTGGAATTGCTCAGCCAACATGTCTGGTTTTCCTTGATTATCAGTAATGGTTTGGTTTCCAGTCTTAAGACTCTGAATCCCGATGTTATCCTTTCGTCTGGTTTTGATGTATTTCCAGAAATCCTTATAACCTGCTTCAGATAGATCTGATATGAATTCTCGTTGTGCCTTCCTAAGCTCTTTAAAGGAGAAATATGTTGATTATGAATATGGCCTCATTATATATATCAGTGGAAAGGTCATGATGTGGGGATTATCATTTGGTCATTCAAAAATAACGAAAGTAATACATTGGTGGAAATCGCCAATTAAAAAGCGCTAAAATGCCTGTCCGAAATATGCCTCCCATCGGTCTCTGAATTGACTCGAATTTGATGACGTGTATGAGTGTACGAGAGACGTGATTGGCTCTCCCACGTCAAGCTCCACTTGCATGCAAAACCTGTTGCGAGGGTACGTTTTCTCCACACTCACTGAATACTTTGATCACGAAATGAAAGAAAACCCAGAAGTTTATCTAGATTTTGGATTTTCAAATTGACGATTTTGAAGATGAAGAGAATGACGATGAAATTTCTAACTCTAGTGACGTGGATGGAGGTAAATTAGGGGAATTACGCCTATGATGATGAGTTGGACAATTCAACTTGCATGCCGATTCGCTACCAACTCAGGCAGCTGCTAGTGCTAGCTGCACGTACCGCGGGCCAAAATAAATCCATGAAAATTAATTCCAGCCTGACCATCCAGACAGAGTCTCTTCCCTCGGTCAATAAAATTTACTCTAAAGAAGGAAAATAATGATATAACTGTACTTACAAACAAGTGAATATATCCGAATCTGAAGGCAAATCAACTCAACGAATAGCAGCAGACGATATACACCGATGATAAACTTCACGTGGCTGGGATAAATTGTCACTCTTTCTGTTAGATATAATTTCTATCTCATTATTTTGACAAAATTACGAAACTCGGGGCATTATTTATCTATATAAAAATATAGTAACACCTCGTACTATTTTTAAATTACGATAAAACCTTTTTTGAAGCAAAAAGTTGAGGTAAATTAGAATTAGATGTAAAAGATCATCCCCAACATGCGTAGCTCGTATGTAATTGTAAACAAACCATCCAAAATGCCGATTGAGAGCTTTGCAACACGTGCATCTACTCTCTCAGCCAAGGCGAGCAAGCAATGTGTGTTTGTGATGGTTTGTTTACAATCACATAATTCTAAATTTTTTGACATTTCTACACAAAGAATTGAATATTTTAATTAATTTTTGTAATCGTGAACAGGATAGCTATATAACTAAACAATTGATGCGAGCGCGAAGCGCAAGCGAAAAAAATCGAGATTTAGACCTAAAAACGGGACACTCTGCTCTTGTTTTGTAAATCATGAAAAGTATGAGTAATAGGGGACCTTCCTACATTAATGAGCATAAAATTTTGATATTGTGCTCTGAAACTGGATAATGATTTACATAGAGAACAAGTTGAGTATCTGAATAAACATGCGCGCGCGTTTCAGATTTAGCCCTAGGCATTCTAAATACATCTTTTATCATGAAAATCGAAGCGAGCGTGAAGCGCGAGCTTAAACTATTTCATATTCCGATCTGAAAAAAGTAAATTTCAGCTCTATATTTCAAGCAGTTTGTAGGAAAATTGTGAGCTGGATATGGATTGCACTTAATAAAGAGCTGATATTTTTCATTATCATTACTTTGAGTTTTGACATAGGACCGGGACATCCTTATGACATGTCATCATATGAAAATGATGACTCTTCCTATTCCTCTTGCTAAACGCAAGGGACAGTGTAATTAATAAATCGTATTTATTAATGCCTAATGAGGGTGAGAAATCTGATGATATTATTTTCTGAGAACTGGACATTTCAAGCACTTTTGTGATTAGGAATGGGATGCATCAGTTAATCTATTTTTAACCATTAATGCGAGCGCAAAGCGCGAGCCAAAAAAAAAAAAAAACTGTCATGAAAAGGGGATTTTAAGTAGCTTGTTGTATAGTCAATATTGAGACATACATAACTCGCCAATCAAAATGCATGTAGTGTTATCTGATACGTTTTGACAATCATACCTGAAAAGGGATATTTTGAAAACTAAATGGAATACACGAAAATGATAGGTACCTGATAAATCAAAATTTGCGAGCACACAGCGCAAGCAGAAAATTTTAATATTCAGACCATAAAACTTTCATTTTTACAGAGCACTTTTAAAAATTGATTTGGAAACCACACAAAATAATGAAAGTTCGATTTCCGAGATGAAATGTATATTGTATATTGACTTCCAAACTTGATATTTAATCTCCATATTGAACAAGATATGTAAGTCACCTAACAGGGAATGCGAGTGCAAAGCACGAGCGAAAATTTTAGTGACATGAGAGATTCTTTTTATTTTCCAAGTCTTCCCCTCATCTTATTTTATTCACTCGTCTTCCTCCTCTTCTTTTTTCCTCTCTTTTCGCTCTTTTTTTTTCTTTCTTTCCTTTTTTTTCCTTTTTTTTCGCTCCGCCAATAGGGGGGGGGCCCGGGCCCCTCTGCCCCCCCCCCCCCTGGATCCGCCTATGCTTTTGAAATGGATGCCAAATAAAAAAAATATATCACTTTGGGGGAAAACACTTACATATCTGGAAGCCAATAAAGACAACTTTCAAATGACACCAAAAAGTTGGAAAACTATTCATGCTTGAGCGAGCACTGCCCACTGAAACAAAGGGTATGAAAATTGGCCATGGGTTGTAGGTGTACTTAGGAGACCTGCAAGTTATTGTGTTCGGAGGTCACATGGTAAGGTCAAAGTTTATTTTGAGGTCAACATTAAAGTTTACATGCAAGACTCTTATACAAATGTGATTCCATCCTAGTTTATTTCACAATAAAGTTCTGATACAATTCTGTTGCGTGCCCTAGCAAATCACAATATTTCTGGTTATTTCCGTAAGTGGGCAAGACGCAAAATCGCCTTATGCCTTGTTTGAAATAAATTTCATCTTATCTTTTCTTTTCAGATCGATGCCAATTGCAACAGCAGCAGAGGTAGAAGCTAATTTAGAAGAAATATACATGGTGAAAACAGTGGAAGTAAGAAGTGCATGTAATCAAATAGATTTTACATTTGAATTCAGGTTTATTTTTCTTATTAAAATATCAAGCCCACCCACCTCCACATAGAAAAGCTTAACACTGAAGAGAGCTTTATCATTTTTAAGTTAATCTCGATTTCACAAAACAGCTATGCACTTCCTGGCTGGTATTTTAATGAGGGAACTGATGATGAACCAATTTTTTTGTTTGTTTCATTACATGAAATATGAATATTTCAATATTCTCATTTCAATGTAAAACAAAGTTTGATTCTTCCCTGGATATGTGTAGCTGCGATTGTTGCAACCTACATGTATTGTGACGATTAAATGAAAAGCATCCTTTTTTGTCCAATCAGCAAAAATTGAAATTCTCTGTATTTCATATGATAAAATGCAAAAGAAATAGTGAGTGGCATCATCAATTTTTTCAACCATTTTGTGAACAATATTTGAAATTTAAAGATTAGTCATAACTTTCTTATTTTTCAACCAATTTTGATGAAATTTCCAGGATTAGGCTTATTTGAATTTTCTATTTTTATTAAAATAAAACCAACTTTTTGTTGAGGTGAACTGACCTTTAATCATTTGAATGTCAGCTTGTTTCTACAATAGTAGTAAATCAGAAAAAAGGTAATTTTTAATATTTTGTATCCATCTCTCATGGGATAAGTACAATTGAATCCTATTTTAATTGAAATTATTTTGTTATTTGGATTATTATTGTTGTCATTAGGGCCATGAGATCAATGCATTCACAATGGCTTAGTTTATTCTACATGGAGGTCATGCTGCATAAAAGTTGCTACACTACAATCTATTTTACAACTGCTACATATGAATTGCAAATTTGATTGAAATCTTGACTTTGAATGACTTGTGGGCAGTTCTTCTATTAGAAAAATTGATAATAAATAACTGATTACAAAACAAGCATTATGTAATGGAGCATTGAAGGAAAGATGATTTGATCAATTCTAGTTTATTCTTTTGAGGTGTCGTATAGATTCAGAATATTTTTTCAACCACTCATTTCATTTAACGTTATCACAACCATATAAAAATCTTTAGATGTTTATTTTATTTTCATTGTGCTTTATTTATTTTTTATTATACAAGGTGCTGATCTAGCCTTTTTTAGGGGCCGACTATTGTACAAAAGCCTTATGGCCCCTAAAATGGTTTTGTGTTCAACCTGGCTTGATCCGCCACTGGCTGTAAACCACTTTTTATTTTGAAATTTGTTGTTTCACTTGTAGAATTTCTGGGGAGTATACAACAATATTCCAGATGCCAGTGACTTACCCCTACGCTTCAGCTACCACCTGATGAGGGGTAATATAAAACCCCTGTGGTAAGACTATTTCCTATTAATGACTTATGAAATTTTTCATTTCCGGTGGTTCAATTGAAAAGCATGTCATTTTCAAAGGAATTTGAGCATCGTTTAGAATTGTATGATTTTTAAATAAGTCTAACAAACTATGTGTAGTTATTCTGTATGAAGAATAGTTTTATACCATTATCCATACAATATAAAGCGACAATTGAAAAAGATAAATTTCTGTTATTTCCAATCATTGTTTACAATATTTATGTTTGATATAAAATAAAATAAAAATAAAATAAAAAAGTTGATTATAATATTAGGTAAGTACTGAACTACTACCTAATACACCAGCTCAGGAAAATGCAGTGTGAAAAAAAGACAGTGTTCAAACATTTTTTAATATGGTATTGGTAAACATCTGGAAATCATGGTTTTGGAAATAGATTGATTAGTAAAAGTTGCATTTTTTTTAAATCAATGTGTTCAATATCACTGAGGCATTGTCGCTATAATGCATTCGTTAAATTTTTTATATTTTGGGGCGAGGTCATTTTTCTTTCTATGACAGTTTTATCAAAGCAAAAATGAGAGAGAAAAAAATATATGACACCATTGAGAAGATTTGAAAGTGCATCCACGGCCATGGCCTAGATGGCCTTGGAAATATTTAAATTCTTATTTTGACATATTAGAATAACATTAAAAGCACTGGTAATTTTATTTTAATAATATGTCCAAATATATGTCATAATATGTCAACAACAAAAAAAATTGTTTTGTTATTCTTTTTAATTATGCAATTTTTCATTGTTGGTTTTGCAATAAAATATTTCTTTGTGTATAAAAGGTACCGTTATTCCAAGTTTTGTATTTCAATAATTTTATTGGCATTGATTTCTGCATTTGTTTGATGTGTTTTTGTAGGGAAGACCCATGTAATGCACAAGGAGGAGATTGGAAATTCAAAGTTCAAAAGCAGAATACGGTAATTAGCCAGAAATTTCCTCTTTACTCTCATCATGCTTTATTTATAAATGGTTCAAGAGAGGACATTTCTCTTAGAACGTTATAAGGTGACTTCTGGTTGGTTGGTTGAAAAATGTCCTTTGGCTTGATTGTAAGTGTTTGATACCCTTGCATCAATTTCTGGCTTTGTGCTAAAATACATGAATTAGATTGGTGTCTTATCTGACCACAGGTCAGTATTTGGCCTTCTTAGTAGACTTGTTAAGAGGTTGAACGCTGCATTTTTTAGTACAAATGTCCCACTTGGCACAAATGCTCCTCAAGTCAAAAGAAAAAGATTCATCCAAAGAGACATGCTGTATCTATGCAAATAAGCAAGTAATTTGCATAAATTTGCATATTATGTCGATATAGTGAAAACAGGCATTTAAGAATATATATTTAACCAGAACTACTTTAAAATAGGAAACAAAGACTTTAGGTCAAAAAGGGAAGAAAATTGTTTTAAAATAATTGGGATATCCTTGTTTACTATTACCTAACTTACATAAATTATGAAAATTATAGTTTAAAAAAGAGTATTTTTTCATGAATCCTGAACTGTTTTATAAATAACAGCAATTAATGCACAATGTCAACATTCTACAAGAAAGATAATATATTAGCGAAAACATTGATATGCTTCATGACAGTACTAGTGTCTTAATTTGCTTAGAAAGAGGGCAAATATGTCAAAATGTATTACGTGATATTGCGCTAAAACGAGACCAAAACAAACCTCTATGTCACAGTCACACTCATGAATCCGACTATAAAGTGATCGATGGTATGTCATTCGAGATAATAAAATCCCAACACAATAGCTTCCATCGGCTTCTCGTATCGCTTTTGTTGGTGTGTATGCCACAGCGTAAGCTATGGGTATATACGAGTAAAATGCATTTCGGTATCGGTTAAACACCATTTGTTTTATGGCATCTCTTGGAAAACTGAGAGGAGACATTGCTTTGCAGGTTATTATAATGAAGCTCTGGCACATCATGACGAATGTACCCCCACCTCAATCCATATTTTAACTTTATTAAAATATCTATCTTTTGGAGACCCCGAAATGGCAAAACTGGATTCCGGCTACTTTACAAAGCCAGTTTGACTTGTATTATCGACTTGGAAAAGAATTATGATACATCAGTCAACATGTTTCCTATGTAAAAATGAAATATTTTTAGTGCACCTATCGGAAGAAAGATGCATTTCTACTACACAGTAAAGCCGCTTTACATTCTCCTCTTGGAAAAACAGAAAAGGCATTGTTTTATATCCTATGAAAATAAGTTAGTGTACATTACGGGGGCCTGTCGAATTTGCCCCACCCTGATTTTATTTTGACAATGTATATTAAAAATATTGTCTTAATGAAGCACTCATCTGGAAAAGGGCACTTATTAAAAGCAGCATCTGTAACGATAGAGGAGGCCCTGGCACTGGAAGCAGGGGCTGAAGCACCCCCAAGATTTTTGGGGAGGGGGTATTGCGTGTATTATTCTCCATATACAGCACCCCCTGGAATTCCGGCAGATGTGACAAAACGAAAAAAAAAACGTTACCAAAATAATTTATTTTATCAGGATTTATCTTCATTTAATCCTTATGCCTCCTGGACGTTCATGAAAATAGAAGCTGATTTAATATTCAGCAAAAGCACCCCTATTACAGATGGGGCGATATGAACATGCAGATATTTTAAATAGACTAATAGAGTCAAAGAAAAGTGATGCGGCTACTTTGAAAAGCAACATAAATAATAAAGGGTATAGGCTTCAATGTACCAGGACCTCTTTGTCTTTTCTTTTTTTTCAAAATATCAGAGGAAATGATAGCAAAAATTTCGAATAAAAATTATATAACTCTTAATATTGAGAAAGGGATGGGGAGTACCTTCGAGAGGCTCTTAATGGGATAAGGCTTCAGTTACCAGAACGTCAATGCATGTAACATGCATATCAATGTTTTATTTTTCTCCATAAATTGACATAATAATGTTACATTGATAACAATAATATAAATACAAAGTAAGAACTAAGCATAAACAAGAAAATGTTTGAAGTGCAGAGTTCCTTAAATAACATCGTATGTAAGTAACTCGTTTGACTAAAACATGGCTCAAAATAAGCTTTCACAGAAACCTTTTCTGTCTTTCTCTAATTTTTCCAAGAGCAGAAGAGGTTTCATAAATATAAAATTTGTTTTGCTAAATGTGGCATCGCAGCATTTAGGAAACTCTTAAAGTTTCAGACTGTGAACTCTAAAAGTTTCTTTAACTGTGGGACCAACGTTTGTAAATATAATCCCCATGTTTATGTTAGAAGAGAATCAATTCAGTTGATACTAGCAATTAAATAATACACAGTCTTGAACTATATAATTATACTAGTTGTAATGAGCATAATATTAAAAGTTGTATCTACACCCAACAAAATGTTCTATCTGTATTCACTTTTCTCTTCATGTCATAATATGAACGTTAATTTTAGTTTTGCCACATTTTAATTGGGAATCAGGTATAAACTGCGAAAATTAGCCATTTTATGTTTGAATTTGCATATTGTTTGGTAATTTATGCATAATTTATACATAATTTATGCAAATTAGACGACAATATGGATGGTTAACCAGCCCGTTAGTAAATGTTTTCTTTTCCTACATTCATAAAAAGTTAGTACTTAGTAAAATGCCTAATTTTAGTGATTAAAATTTTTACACTATTCATGGAATTAGTATCTAGGTTAACTCATTAATATGTATTTATGGTAATAAGTGGTCATTTGCATAGATGTAGTGAATCCCTTGTGCCTGAATACTTTCTAATAACCCTGTTTAAAACATATATCATTATTTATTAAATTCAGATCATTCAAAATCACACAAAAGCTTAAAATAGTACTAATTTGCATAATTTATGGAAATTATGCACTAAAAATATCACAAACAAATGAATTTAATGCAAATATTGAATATTAAAAAGAAATAGTTTTCTCATGTACAGTTTCCTTTCCTTTCATCATAATTAGATTTTCCCGAGCAAGACATGTTTTACTATTAAGGCGGTTTTTCTAATGTTCAAAGCATTTTGCAGTTTTATGCATAAATTACGGTAATTAGAGATTATTTGCATATTTCAAAAGTTTGTTTGTCCAATGTCTTTCCCAAACCCTAAGACACATTCCTACCATTTATTATTTACATACCACATTTATTGATAGTTTTATTCAATTTAGATTATCCAGAATCATTTGAAAAAGGGGCACTTTTTATTGAAAATGTGTACAATTTATGCAAATTAGGCAATGAAATGTATGGTTACCGCATTCTTTTATTCATTAGTTTTCTTATGCTACTTCCACAAACGCTTTGCATCAAATTTGACATTTTTATGAAGTATCTTTTCATTTTTACAAGTGTTTTCAGTAAATTACTCATTTTAGAGGCTAATTTACATAATTTTATGCTAATTAGGGTTAATTTGCATAGATACAGAGTGTCTCTTTGGATAAAAATGTTCCAATGGGTTCAAGGAATATACATGCCAAGAGGCACATTTGTACTAAAAAATGCAGCGTTCACCCCTTTTTTTGCAGTAAACAAGTCTACTATCTATGATGTATTGTTATATATTGCAGTCATGTTGCTCATACTTTACACCAGCATTAATGAATCAGACAGAGGACAAGACTGAGTTTTGCATAATTTCTTGGGCATTAGCACAGAGGATTATTGTTTTTTTTTTCATTCTTTCTTCCTTTTTTGGGGGGGTGCAATGTTAATGACAGCTAACCTGATTTTGAACATAAATGTCTGGAACTGTTTTTATTTCCTGTTATTGTGTGGTTATAATCATGTTACATTCTGTAATAGCTTTTTCTTCATTTTATTCCTGTTCCCCTTCATACAGACCAAATTATGGAAAGAGGTACTACTAGCAACGATAGGGGAACAGTTTTCAACCAGTATATCACCAGGTGGGAAATTATTGTTTAATGTTGAACTTCTTTACCTGTGCAAAAATATAAGGCCATGAAATTTCTGATGGGTAATTAAAACAATTTCACAAGCTTTTCTTGGTCTAATGATCACAAGCAAACAAGGCATTATGCAAAATCATGTCCACATGGAGGCATTAGCCTTGCCTTCTTTGCATTGTTGCAATTCAATTAGCTTTATGTTTAAATTAGTAATGGCTTTTTTGTCTATTTTGATAAGTCAAACTATACTTCTTGTATGATAATTTCTCATCAACATTTGATATAGTAATGCTAAATTGTAATTTTCAGAACCTAGATATAAACTAGTCTTTATGTACCAGTCTGTTTATGTTGATGAAATACATGTACAATGAAATACATTATTGACCGGTGTGTTGGCTTAGTTGGTAAAGCGTCTGTCTCACAACCGGGAGGTCGGGATTTTAAGCCTCGGCCACGTCAGACCAAAAGACATGAAAAGATGGAGTTACTGCTGAACCTGTTTGGCGTTTAAAAATTCAAGGCTCATTGATCTGGCACTACACTGCTGGGCCCACGATCAATTGGGCAAAAAGAATTTCTGGAGTATTTCTAATTCAGTTTTCATTATGACCAATAAAATAGAATATGGATATGGAGTTTTTTAATTGATAAATGAAGTAAATTAATGAATAAATTATGATAAATTGTTTCATACACTTTTCTGTGCTTCCATAAGCTTAACTTTCATTAACTAATGACATTCCCATTTTTCATGTAGATGATGAAATCTGTGGAGTGAGTGTGAGTATAAGGAACACCAATGATGTCATACAAGTATGGAACAGGTACTCTCGGTTTTCTGAGCAAGCTTTAATAGTTGACAAGGTCCAGACCCTAACTCCAGACATAGATTTCAGGGCAACTTTCTACAAACGTAAGTTCATTGAGACGTGCACCCTTCAACCTTCTCTGACATCTAATAGTTGCCTCCAAGCATTCATTTTTTCCAGATAATGCCCTGAGTCAATAGATATCTATGGACCCAAGAACTTTGACCTAGGCAGACTCACCCATATTTGTCAGTTTTATAGATCATCCTTGGGCTTGCTTTATTATTACAATCATCATTTATTAGATCAAATCTTCCAAATATATGAACATTCACACACAAAAAATTTCAACATGGACAGTTCTACATGCTGGGTGAAAATGGGTCATAAATAGCTGTTGGTATCAGCATCAGTTTTGAAGAAAAGGGATTATGTGGAGGAGAAAGACGAGGATATACAAATTTGATGTGGGAAAAATAGTCCTGATAAAAGGTGAAAACTAATATCCCTTCCTGGCTCTCTAGTATGCTTTTCACACTGTACTTTTTTTTCTTAACCCCGGGAAATTGGTGGGGCTAAGGGGGGGCCTTAGCCTTAGCCCCACCAATATTCCGGGGTTAAGCTTAGCCCACTTCGTTTTCACACTATGTTTTAGCAAAGTGGGCTAGCGCGGTAAATAGTACGGTACTATCTGGCCCTGCAAAAAAGCAGGGTTAGCCGGCTCATTGTGGTGCTAGCACCATAATTCCGGTGCTAAGAGATGCAGTGTGAAACAAAACTGGGCTAAGGAAAAGTGGGGCTAAGCAATAGCCAATCACAGAAGTCAAAATTGCACGTTAATCACGCTCTGTATGGTAAAATCATCAATATTCATGAGCTGTGGGATAGTCCGGGGTTAAGTCGTTAACCCCGGCTAAGCAGATAGTATGGGGTTAAGAAAGACAGTGTGAATCCAAAAAAAAGATAGTATGGGGTTAAGGATAGTCCGGGGTTAAGGATAGTATGGGGTTATGGAAATGCAATGTGAAAAGCATATAGGTCTTTTCAATGATCAACTTTAGGGGGTGTTTCACAAAAACTAAAGTATGACTTAGGGTCGCACTTAAATGCCTAGTTGGGTGTGGTATAAAAGCGTCCTTGCATTGGTCAGATCATGCCAAGAGGACGGGGAATACTGCAGATTGCATGTTGCATATCACATACGCGTTGGCATTTAAGTGCGACTCTAAGTTATACATAAATCTTTGTGAAACACAGTGATCCTGTATAGATTGTTTTCAGTGTTTGCCAAAATGTAAAAATGTCCCAGTTTTGAAAAGTAACTGTAAAATTAGGGTATTTCATGGAACACCTGTGTGACATACAGTTTGACAATGTGTTTGTTTGGATGTATTAACAAATATATGTGACTCTTTTGCTATTATTCTAACAATTAATTTTGATTATTTTTTTCTCTACAGCACACCATCAACGTGAATCATTTGAGAAGAATAGACCTTAGACATTCTGTTGTTTTTCACTCTTACTGTTAGGCTTTGTGTACTTCCAATGATAAAGAAGATTGAATTGGAAGCACCCCAGATGGCTTCAGTCGGCTACCATCCATCCTTGTTGATCTTGTGCAATATTTTTAACTGCTTAGGTCGGCCATATCACTGAGCTGAGTGATAAAGAGCTACATTCAGTTTGTTGGCCTGTTAGAAGACATATAGATATGATTTAGTCAAACCTGCCCAATGGGCCAAGCATGTGAAGTCTGAAAGCAAGCCTACGTTAGCCAGGACAGGTGGAATTCTTCACATTGAGTTTCATGAATTTTACAACAGGTACCATATGAGTTTGAAATATATGAGGTCAGGATGATGAAGGATTATGGCAGGTGGTTTCATGCTGAAGAAGTAAGATACTAATAGCTAGCCTTACATTTGCATGGAAACATGAAGTCCAAACTTGTTGATTTAAAAGCCCAGTGATGGCATAGAGATGTGGCCATTTGGTGTAATAAAACCACTCCCTGCTATGCCAGCAGTGTGTACTGTTGCAGTAGATAAATTATAATGTTTTAAATGTGAATAAGGTATTTTGAAAATGAATGTGCTCACTGCCACAACGTTCATGATACACTTATTTTTTATTATAAAATAGGTGTATTATTTCAAGCATCGCGATTGGCCAATACGCGTCACATGACATCCAACTTTTTTTGTGCACTGCACGGCAGTGCAAAAGGTGTGCAACGAAAATTGACATTGCACGCTCAAGCAGACTAGTGCGGTAGAAGTCCCGGGAGAAGTTCAACAAAACTGTACTGTAACTTTTTAAGAATTTGTTTCTGTGTTGCTATTTTATAAAACAAATAATGCACTTGCTCTGTCATGTGTAAAAGTAAATGCAGAGAAAGCTTGGTTTCTTCAGATGGTGCACACTGGGCACTCGCCGCCAGCGGCTCGTGCACAGTGCAGCACCTATCTGAAGAAACCTCGCGTGCTCTGCATTTCCACTAACGCACTCGGCTGCATGCATTTTTTGTATATTATCTTCTTTGCAGGGATATTCACACCAGCCTATTTTTTAACACTAAATGTATTTAATTCAATGAAGCAGTAAAATTATGCTTGATGAGTTTTGATATATATAACTTCAGATTAAGCTTTGGGAAAATTTACTTTATAGTTGACCTCCATGATTTCTAGTGCTGTTATCGGTAAGAAAATTCTCTGTCGATATATTGGTAAAAATATCTAACCGATTTTGACGAACGAACATTTTATTTATAGGCCGGTTTTGAATTTAAATTGAATGCGCCACGGCAGTTTAGACAAGGCCGCACCCCGTCCATGTCTGTGCCGTAGCTTTTAGGCTACGCAGATTGTGCACTGTCGGTGTCCGTATAACTTGCTTACATTTCTTAAGTTACGAACATGACGAAACGAATAACACCCATACAAAGGAAAACTATTATGACAGAAAACCCATAAAAAGAAAGAAATTACTTTACCTGTAACGGTTTCGAATCTTTTATTGTCTAGCTGATATTTTAAACTCTAAATGTCCAAACCAGCAACAAATTATTTAATGTTCATGATTCCCAAATTCACCTGGTTTGCAGAGGCCAGCCCTCGTGCACGCGCCCTTGAACATCCAGCGCTGTCATTGATTGGCCCTATCCAGCCCAATAAATTACCAATCATAGCCGTCAAGTTTGTCACAAATGAAACTTTTGTGGTGTGCGAGACAGCCTCATAGCAATAACATCGCTAACAGCTGGAGCAATTAGACCTTTATAACTGGCCCGCATTATCGACAACGAGAGAAAAGTTCTCGATAATCGCTAAGTGGCAAAAACATGCGATAATCTACAGGACAAGGATAAAGAGTTTATCGATAACAGAACTAATGATTTCAAAATTTAGTAAGACTCTATGAATACAAAATGTATATTAGTTTATGAAATTATATTTTATTTATTCATTTTAATATTTTGTGAAGTATCTGCTGAAGTGAGTACATAATCCATAGTCTAAAAATTTGGATGGATTTGATTTTTAGAGAATATGTATTGATATTACATATTCACATAATGTTCACATTTAAGAGACATTCAACAAAAAATATATCCTTGTGCCAGTGGTATATTCTACATGCAGTATAAACATGTGAGACATTTTTGGTGTATTTTATTTTAAATTGTAGGTTTTAAAATACAGTCTGTGGACATCTCTTTTTAATAGGTAGCCTAGTGTAATTGGACATATGATATGTATACTACATTATTCCTGGTACTTGTATTATGAAACTAGATTAAAGAGATGAATTGTATTTATTATTCATATGTTGCTGGCAATGCTGTGTCTGTCTAACATTAGATTAGGTATTCTGTTAAATGAACAGACAGGATATTTTGCTCAGAAATGTAAAATATAGAAATAAATGAGATAAAATCAATAGTATGATAAACAAAATACATCTTGTATGCTGTTCCCTGCTGAATGGAAGTAACAGTTAGAAACTTCTATCATGCAGAATCCTCCTAGGCTGACTAGCAGTCCCCTCTTAGTGTAAGTTGTGTTTGCAAACTCATTTTAGATGATGTGAAGACACAATTTTAGATATAATATGACTCAATTCAGGTTTTTAGGAGACAACCAGTTCATAACCATCATATTTCACATGCATGCATGCACCAGTATTCTCTCAGTGTTATGATTATGTAACACAACCATACATTATGTGCTGCTCAGGGTAGGGGAATGTTGTAAATTTGAAAGAACAATAATTTTGCCCTTAACTGTTGTGAGAAATGAGGGAATGCGAAATAAGGTTGAGTGGGTTTGCTGTGCACAATCACATAGAAATACTTTTGCATCACAGACCTAAGCTCCCCACCAGCTGACAGAAGTTTACTTATACATGATAGTAAATGGAAAAGCATGAAATGGGAGTTTGGGGTTTGATCTTTGTTGAGCTTCTACAAAAGAACTATATTATTTTCTTTGAGTCTAGAGTGATTTTTTTCATAGTTCCTAAAGAAAGATTACAGCATACCTTATTTATTGGGGTCTTTTTGTGATAACCCTCAGAGAGTGGCAAAGGCTTTGTTCAGTCTGACATGAATTGTGTCCTTTTGTTCATAATGCTTCATTACAATATGTGTGTGTTTCATGCCAAATTCAAAAGTTAATTGTTTTCATTCTAAATATTACAAATATTTTGTAATTTTGTAAAATATATTGAAATCATTCTGGGCACACCTAAAAGGTCTAATAATATTATAATATGTATTTTGAAGTTCATTTGAAATTTCTATTTGCCTACTTTTACCAGGTAAAATAATGTTGAGAGAACAACTGGAATTTTTAACTTAAAATTTTAGGGCTATTTTATAGCTTCAGACTTAACTGTTTGTTGGGAATAGATTTACCATCTGTTTGCATGATTGTTGTTTACATTTTTAGCATTTTGTTTTTCAAACTGTTTTGAAAGCCAACAATTTTAGCTGTAACCTATCAAGAACTGCAATCCGTCCTTGCTGTTAACAGTTAAATCAGTGTGTGAAATGATTTTCCCTTGCATTGCTCGAATGTGTGTAGTCAATGTCATAATTTTTTTTCACAGGAACTAAAATGGACGAGAGGGAGAGAGAGAGAGAGAGAGAGAGCTATCATTGAAACACCACACATTACTTTCCTTCTTAGATGGTATGGTATTAACTTAACAAGTGACTATCTGTCTGTAGATAAATGCTATTCTTTGCTCGAGATGAGGAGGTATTTATCACATTGCTAGAGAAAAAGGGGAAATTTTATCAAAATATAAGTCTTTTTTTTTCTTCTTTATATACAGTGGTTTGTGACTGCAGAATTTGCAGAATTACTGTCTTTCAATTTACCCTCCATACATGTAATTTGAATGAACTAATTACTATTAATCTTTTCACATGGATTTGTCCTTGAGTATTTAACAGTTTTCTTTAGACATAATTGTCAATTTGGTTTTCATTACTCAAGTGGTCATGTATTTCCGACATACTCCCCTCTACATGTTTTTTTTTTTTTTTGAGGGGGGTGGGGATGTATACGAGTGAAAGATAATTAGAACTTGCACTTTTAAAACCCAAATTTGACTTGACAACTCATATCATTTGAATGTTTGTATTCTTTTTGGTACAAAAAAAGTATCAATGGATAGTGCACTTGTAGGGTGAAAGAAATATTGTTATTGGAATCTTAAAAGGTAGAGAATGGATTGTTCTTTGTTTCAGCAGTTATTGACGACAAGCATTTTAGGAAAAAATAACATAACTCAGTGATATTTAATATGCCTTAGGATGCCATACGTTCCTCAAGTATTATATTTAGGATTTATGTTTATATCTCACATCAGTATTTGGCTAGTTTGGTTATAGCTGTTATTTTAATTGTAAATTTGTTTGGAGTTTAGATTTAGTATGTAGAATGTTCATAGTGTATTTTGAAATCCCTTTGTATTTGGTTGTAGTCACTCACTTATGTTATATACCATTTGGAGCACATGATTTTTTAATTTTGTTTGATTATGACTGTTATAATGTTAGTCAATGATATCATAAATGTTCTTCAATCCTAATTGCTTTGTCCTCTTTCTTTCTCTCTCTCCCTCTCTTTCTTTTTCTCTCTCTCTCTGTAAATTTCTATTATTTGAATAGAAAATCTTCTCTTTCTTCCAACTCTCACCCTCTTTTTTTTTCAAAAGATATTGTTCTCTTTCATTTTACCAAATTGATAATATGAAACATGGAATGTTGATTATGCGATAAAGAATCTAGGACAGTAAAAAAATAAATGTGTTCATTGTGCATCTATTTGAAGTTCATAAATTAAATTTTTAAGAAATGACACACAAAAATTTTAAAATACCAACATTTTTAATGGCCATCAATATGTATAGATCTTGAATAATTTGCCAATGAATGTTGTTGTACATGTTTTATCTCATATTTTTAGACTTTATTTTTGTATGTACATGCTGGTCGGAAGAACAGACTGAATTATTAATTTGTGTGTTCATAACAGAAATATATTTTTGTAAGAGGTTTGGGTGTTTTATGCATTGAATTTATTTGCATGATGGATTGTAAAAGCTTCCAGGTATTGAATGAATTGGAATTTTGAAATTGGGGTATATTTCCCTATGTTCCATGAACGAATAATGGCTAATACATGTCCAAGAGTGTATTTTATCAAGTAAGATGTACACTAGTTAAATTTCAATTCGAGCTTTATTAGTATGATATCAAGGTACTAATACACAAAATTAGGTTTGGCAAGAAATACATACAATTTGTGCTTTTAAGCTCTTTGATACCAGTAAGTAATTAAGCATTTATTATAAAAAGAAACCACAAATAATCACTCTACCAAAAAGATCAACCATCAGATTTTCACAAAGATTTAATCAATAGAAAAATATATGATTGTCAATAAAATTCTGTAAGATTGGAATGTTAGAATGATATTTCAGTATGATTCATATTACTAAAAATTTGCCAAAGTATTTGACATGCTTTAATGTGACTTATACCTAATGGGATATTGAATGGTCAAGTATTGCACAGTGCAGATTTTAGTCATGATATGAATTGATGTTTAGATGTTTGAACTTCAAACTTTTATTTATGTGATTTTAATGTCATATGCCTTTAAAATTCAAGTCCACCCTATCAAAAAGGTTGGTATGATAAATTAAGAGGAAAATCAAACTAAAATAACACTAAAACTTCCTCAGAATATGATGTAAAATAAGACAGTTTTTAAAATTTTGCTTATATTTCACAAAACAGTTCTACACAACACAGTCATATGCAACTGAGAGAGTTGATGATGTCACTAACTCGCTATTTTTTAATATTTATTCTTGAATTATGCAATATTTCATATTTTGCAAATTTGACAATAACAAGACTCTTCATTAAATCACAACAGGTTACAATAATGCAATTACTCATATTCAGGGAGAAATCAAACTTTGTTTCACATTGTAATGAGGAAAAAGTAAATATATTTCATAGTGATAAGAGAAAGTGAGTGGATCATCAGTTCCCTAATTTGCATACCGACCAGGATGTGCTTATACTTTTTGATGAAACTTTCAGCATGAGACTTGTTTGATTATTCTTTTGGTGTTCAAATCAACTTTTTGTGTTGGACTTGCCATTTAACACTAGCTATGGTGTTTTTTCTTCTCTTTAAGGAATTAATTCATTACTTGCAAAAGAAAAGATGACTACCCAGGTATGATTTTACACTGGTTCCATTTTTGTCTCGTCTGCATAGCAAAGCAAGACTATAGATGCCGCTTTTCTGCAGAAAGTATATGGACCTAGTTCATAAAACTTAGACATGAGGGTAATAGTGTATCACTGAAGATCCTGCCTGAGTTTCAATTCACATGATTAAGGTCAAAGGTCACTTAGGGTCAACAAACTTTGGCCATTTTGGGGATATTTGAGGAATTGTCATCATAACTTTGAAATTTCATGGATCTAGTTCATGAAACGTAAACATATGAGCAATCAAGTATCCTTGAACATCCTGTGCGAGGTTCAGGTCACATGATCCAGGTCAAAGGTCATTCAGAGTCAAATAACTTGGGTAATGTTGGGAGAATTTATGGAATTGTCATCATACATGTAACTAAAAGTTTATGGATCTAGTTCATGAAACTTGGACATAAGAGCAGCAATGTATCCCTGAATACCCTGTGCATGTTTCAGCAACATGGCCAAGATCAAAGGTCATTTAAAGGTCAATGAACTCTGGCGGTGTTGGGAGTATGTGTTGAATTGGCATCATAATTTAGCAAGTTATAGATCTAGCTCATGAAACATCGACATAAGGGTAATCAACTATGAATGATTGCTTTGCACATGTCTTAGGTCATATGATCATGGTCAAAGGTCATTTTGTGTCAATGGACATAATATTCTATTATCATATTAATGTTTTCTTCTGTGAATAATTATTCATTAGCTGTTTTCAAAGTCAGCACTGCTGTTATATCGAATTGCGTAATGCTGGCGAGACTGCCAGAGGTGTTCTACTTATGATTGGAACAGAAATGCATGTTTTTTGTTTTTTTTATTTTTAGCCATAATATTCAAATGATAATAAAACATAGAGGTAAATTGTCAAGTAGCCTACATGGAGGTAGTCTTTATAGATTCTGAGATTACTTCTCGTTTTGCCTCCATTAGCATGCAGGGAGGTACGAATGTCCTCCACTTCTGTCGGTCCTGGGCCAATTTCTGTATAGTTTCCCATGTGTGCTTTAGATTCTGAGATGGATGATATTAAAATCAAACTTTTGCAAAATACCAGTGCTGTATACTATTAACCTCTATGTATAAAGATCTGTTGTGAACTCTGGGCCTTATTGAACATAGTAAAATCATATGAAAGATGGAACATATTCATGTGACAATGCAAAGAGAACAATCTTTGTTTAACTTAATGTCACCATTTCCCAACATTCAATAGATGACAACATTTAATCAGGTTAATGCTAATGTGAAGTTACCAACATTATTTTTATTAGCAATTCATTGGTGATTTTAATCTTTAATGTCATTGCTTCATGTGTAATTTGTTTGAAACTCAAGTGCTGAAATATTCTTCAACCTGAATGTGATCTAAACTGACATTTTACACCTGTAGCTTAATAGTATACCATTTTATATAATACCTAAGTATAAGTTAAAAATGAACATTGACAAATATTTATTGTAGTAAATCTCTATCATATCTTTATTTTGTTACATTATATTATTGTCCTTTTGAGAATATTAATTGACATTCTACATATTTACAGTATGTATTTCATTGTCTTTTAAAGAATTGATTTCATGCATTCCCATGTTATTGTTTATCTTGTTCCATTTGATATAATGATGGTTTATGTTGGACATTATAAACAGAGGTTGATACTGAACTCTGATGGCAATTGCTAGATATGTTTTTGGTAATTACACAATTTATCTTGATTGAATAAAAGAGAAAAATCCAGCAAGCATAACACTGAAAATTTCATCAAAATCGGATGTAAAATAAGAAAGTTATGGCATTTCAATTTTTTGCTTAATTTCACAAAACAGTTATTTGAGGTCCAAAGGTCAAGGTCACAGTGACATGTTTTTATCTAATGCGATAACTTCAGTTTAAATTAATCTAGGTTCTTGTAATTTGGTGTGCATGATTCTAGCATGGATCCCAGGAAATCTATTGATTTTGAGGTCAAAAGGTCAAGTCGCCACCTTCCACTTTTCTTGCTTGACCAATAACTCAATTTTCCGCGTTACAGGCGGGCATATTTTGTGCTCGCACAAGCGACACTCTTGTCACTGATTAAAAGCAATAGATTTCATGTTATTTATGACTGAAATAGTCTTGCTGACAATTCCATCGAAAAAACAAAAAATACATCGCGCAATCGACGGCTGAGATCTGAGGGGGGCTATGCAATTTCAAAGTAGCCTGGGCTATATAGGGTAAAGGTTTTGCCTTTGATGATTGAGGTAACATCATTTGACACTGAACTGATAATTTAAAGCAGGAAACTAAAGGTGTACTAATATGCACAACAAATAATTTGTTTCATTTTTGTCTCGCCTGCATAGCAGAGCGAGTCTATAGGCTCCGTTTTTCCGACAGTGGCGGCAGTTAAAATTTGATGTTGACGCCGCCGCCTTTGGAAAAGCAGTGCCAACATCAAATCTTAACCTAAACTTAAGTTTTTGTCTCACCTGCATAGCAGAGTGAGACTATAGGCGCCGCTTTTCTGGCGGCGGCGTCAACACGAAATCTTAACCGAAGGTTAAGTTTTTGAAATGACAGCATTACTTAGAAAGTATATATACTTAGTTTATGAAACTTGGCCATAAGGTTAATTAAGTATTACTGAACATTCTGCCTGAGGTTCAGGTCACATGACCAAGGTTAAAGGTCATTTAGGGTCAATGAACTTAGACCATGTTGGGGGAATCAACATCAAAATCTTAACCTAAGGTTAAGTTTTTGAAATGTCATCATAACTTAGAAAAAATATGGACCTAGATCATGAAACTTGGACATACGGTTAATCAAGTATTACTAAACATCCTGCTTGAGTTTCACGTCACATGACCAAGGTCAAAGGTCATTTAGGGTTAATGAACTTTGGCCAAGTTGAGGGTATCTGTATAATTACCATCATAACTTTGATAGTTTATGGATCTGATTCATGAAACTTAGACATAATAGTAATCAAGTATCACTGAACATCCTGTGCAAGTCTCAGGTCACATGACCAAGGTCAAATGCCATTTAAGGTCATTGAACTTTGGCCAAATTGGGGGTATTTGTTGAATTACCATCATAACTGAAATTTTATTGGTCTAGTTCACAAAACTTGGACATAAGAGAATCAAGTATCACTGAACGTCCTGTGCGCATTTCAGGTCACATGACCAAGGTCAAAGGTCATTTTAGGGTCAATGAACTTGTTCATGTTGGGGGTATTTGTTGAATTGGCATCATATCGAATCGCGTAATGCAGGCGAGACTGCAGGTGCTCCACTTGTTAAAATAATTCAATGATGTAATGCTACTCTCACAATGTGAATGTACAATAAAACTATTTGGAAGATATTTTGATATGCAAGAGTAACATAAAAAATATCTTATACTGCACGAAATGAAATGAGCTTAATCAGATACTAATCGGATGTTAGTGTTAGATTCTGAAACCAATGTTTTTTCCTGTTTGAAATTGAGTAGACTATTGAAAATTACATTTATTTTTCAAGTTTGCAGTAATTTATCTGTTTGACCAAGTTTGTTGATACACTTTATAAGACTTCATTTGATCACTTGTATGTATTTATGAAATGTACTGTCTGAAAAAATGACAGTAGTATATATGATATGTGATTCTCATGAATATTTTGCCTCTGCTAATATTGTATAAAAAACAAAGATTTATTTTATACATGTACATAAGAAAGTAATTGAAAAAATAAACTTGAGGAATTAAAGTACACAGATTTTGTGCATTTATTCTGACTTTTTTTCCTTGAAGTATATGCAAGTGTCATATGATAATGGATAGAGTAATCTACTTAGTAGTTAGGCCGTCTCTTTATGCTAATGTATTTATGATAGATAACATATTATCATAGCAACACACTTATTAGTGATCCAGGAATCCCAAACTAAATTGATCCTAATAAATGAATGATTTTGAATCTGCATTTCTAAGTACAATAATTGTAAGCATTTGGTGGAATTTCATTACAGAATTCTGGTGCTAAATTCATAGCATGCTCATTTATGATCTATGATGGGTCCAGAATTCAGCTTTAATTACAGATGAAAATGTATCAAAACTTCTTTTCAATAGGAAAGAAAGGATTGAAGAAAAAAAAATTAAGCCATGACCCCCGGTGACCCCCCCCCCCCCTCCTGTTGACCACCATCCAAATGCTGCTTATATATTTTCACTGTAGATATGTTGCTAAAACTTTAAACTGCCCCATATCCTCACATTCTTATAAATAATTTATTTATTTATCATTACATAACTTGTTTGTCAACTCTGATCCGGGACTCTGATCGAGGAACTAGCTTGACCAATTATTAGGTTTCGGATCGGTAAGTCTATAATATAACCATAATCATACATACGGAGTATGTTACTCTTTTTTAGTTAGTTTTGAAGGCCGAAGTAATTTTCATGACCATTTTTTTTTCAAAAGAATAGAAAAACCTTCAGATGAATATATCTGCAACCTGGAATTGAGGTGGGTCGGTGTTTATCCATCCGAGACCAGTGGATTACAAACTAGTAGTCTCTATGGTGGATTATTCCTTTTGGTGTGTAAAATTGGCAACGTCCAACCATGCCAGCGCATGCAGCGCAATCTCAGCGCCGCATATATATATAGCGGCTAGCTCAGCTCAATTGTTATGAAAAAGTTCATCCACCGCAAAAATGGCAAGTACGAGAAATGTCACTTCGAAGCTCCTGACGCCTCAAGAAAATGATACAGTTTTCAGTTTGATAGGAAACAGAAGTGCGGTAAGGAAAGATTATTGAGAATTCATGAATGTTTATTTTAACGTTCTTAAAAGTGAAAACAATTGTATTTTTAAATGATTGTCCGCTGCTTCCGGGTAGGCCTTACCCGCGAGCTAGCTCGCATAAATGCTGTTCATTATGTCAATGCAATGAACTGTTGGCTGTCGGTGCAGTGTCACAGTGCAGGGAGGAGCTCCCTGGCGCTGTCGCTTGAAGTTATGGCCGGAGCTCGAACTTGAGCCTTGACGTCGAGCCAGTGGCAGTGGGTTATTTCAAGTACGGTGTTGAAATCTAGTGGCATGACAACACCGTACTTGAAATCAGGCTGGTGTTGCCGTTGGGATTGACCTCGGAAAATATGAAGTATTTCCAGCAGTTCGTGTTGAAAAATGAAGGCTGGTGACTGGTGTTGAACTTGAATGTCGTCTGCTGAACCCCAGTCCCCACTCAATTAGACAAGGGTTCATTACAATAATATATGCCGCCGCGCACAGAAAAATAAAAAATTAGAAGTCATGTGTTGTGGACACCAGAAGTGGGGTCGCAGCACGCGCGACCCACTAGCCTAGTTAGAAATCCACTGCCAAACCCGGTTCATGGTGCGAGGTTAGTATAGGATCGGGGATCGGGTGTCCGGACACTTTATATTTTTGAAGCCTTCTTTTTTGTCTTTGGATTACACTAAAAATATGAATTCAATAATTGTAATCATCTTCTATTTTGTTCTTTATAATATTTCCTAACATTTTGTACTAAAAATTTATGAAACTTCGCTTTCAAATTTTTCCAAATGACTTTCTAAAATTGATCGTCCGGACACACAACCTGTCCGGACACACAACAACTGGGTATACAATGAATAGTATACCCAGTTGTTGTGTGTCCGGACAGGTTGTGTGTCCGGACGATCAATTTTAGAAAGTCATTCAGAAAAAATTACACGCGAAGTTTCATCAATTTTTAGTACAAAATGTTAGGAAATATTATAGAGAACAAAATAGTAAATGATTACAACTATTGAATTCACATCTTTAGTGTAATCCAAAGTAAAAAAAGAAGGCTTCAAAAATATAAAGTGTCCGGACACCCGACCCCCCATCCTACTACTAAACCTCGCAATACGTGTGAGTGGCTGAACCCAGGCCCAGCACTCACGGCTGGTGTTTACGATCTACGTACGTGCAATTTCACCAACACCAACCCCCAGGGATTGGGAAAATCATGATTTCAAGTTCGGTGTTGGCAATCTCAAGCTTGTTAACAGGCCACGAACACGATGAAACATATATCCCCGTAAAATGAGCTTTTACAGTTACGATGAGTGCAAATCATTTGAGCTTTAGCATTTAAGTCTATATATTTTGAAGAAGAATAATATTCGCTCTTTCGAATTCTTGAATTATTCAAAGCATTGGTATTCTGTACGATGAGAATTTAATGCATTTCTCCGATTTCATTTTCGTCGTCGAGACTTCACGCGTGAAGTTGAGATGATTTAGCAGCGCAGCTCAGAGGCGTGACGTCATGTGCTATCAATAACGTAATCGGTATCGTTCCTCTGAAACCAGCTCGGTGTTGGAGCTCGGTTCAGCGGCCTTTTTATGCTCTCAACACCAACACCGAACTTGAAATCACCCAGTGCTGTGGACATAGGTGGGTGATTTTCAATAGGGTGTTCGGTGTTGGTGTTGCAATTTTGGTGAAAAGCGGCCGCAGAGCGCCGTTTGACCATCGCCTCTGCGCGAGGGCACCCGTGCTGCCGGGCTAGCTACATGCACGTATGCCCGTTCAGCGGCCTTTTTATGCTCTCAACACCAACACCGAACTTGAAATCACCCAGTGCTGTGGACATAGGTGGGTGATTTTCAATAGGGTGTTCGGTGTTGGTGTTGCAATTTTGGTGAAAAGCGGCCGCAGAGCGCCGTTTGACCATCGCCTCTGCGCGAGGGCACCCGTGCTGCCGGGCTAGCTACATGCACGTATGCCCGTTCTATAGGGATGCATACGCACTCACACGCAGGTGACCTGTTCCAAGGACCCCCGTTTTCACAAACATTTGTAGTTCCTATGCCCGTTCCGAGGACCCTCCTTTTTACAATAAGCCCGCTCCAGAGCCCCCGTTTTTTGTCTTGCCCGCGGCACATACCTACCACATTTTTGGTCGAGGAGGAAAAACCCTATAGATACCTATACTATGAGAAACTTTGAAGCTTTATGAATAAAATGATGTATAATTCAAGGATGTGCCTTGCCTCACACAGCAGCGCATTGCACTTTAAAGGTCAAGTCCACCCCAGAAAAATGTTGATTTGAACAAATAGAGAAAAATCAAACTTGCAAAACGCTGAAAATTTCATCAAAATCGGATGTAAAATAAGAAAGTTTATGACATTTTAAAGTTTTGCTTCTTTTTCACAAAATAGTGATATATGTACAACCCAAATGAGACAGTCGATGATGTCCCTCTCACTATTTCTTTTGTTTTTTATTGTTTGAATTTTACAATATTTCATTTTTTTTATAGATTTGGCATTAAAGGAGAATGAAACTCTTGGAGCAAGTTAGCTTTTGTGAAAGCAGAAAAATCAAAGAATAAGATCAACAAAAGTTTGAGTAAAATAGGACTAGCAATAGAAGAGTTATGGGCATTTGAATGTCGAGATCACTAATGCTATGGAGATCCTCCCATTGGCAATGCGACCAAGATCTATGATGTCACAGATAAACAACTCTCCCCTTTTGGACACTGAAAATATACCCCAAAACATCTCTTTTTGCTCATTCTAATCATATGACAAACGATTCATCAATGATATAATGTTGTGAAACCTCTGTACTTGTCCTCTCATAAAGAGAACACCTCACCTTGTGATAGACTCTATAAAAGTGAGAATATAAGTGAAATAAGTACTAAAGTAATGAGGGAGTTGTACGTGTGTGACATCACAGATCTTGGTCGCATTGCCAATGGGAGGAACTACATGGCATTAGTGATCTCAATATTCAAATGCTCATAACTTTCTTATTATTCATTCAATCTTCCTCAAACTTTCAACAATATGTTTCTTTGATTTTTCTCTTTGATATGGATTCAGCTGGTTTCAAGGGTTTCATTCTCCTTTAAGGACCAACTTGACTGAATCATATAGTAATAGTATTAATCAATTCTCATTCCACATGTTCAGGGAGGAATTAATCGTTGTTTCACTCGACAATGAGGAGAAAAATAGAATATTCCCTATTTCATATAATAAAATACAAAAGAAATAGTGAGTGGATGACGTCATCAGTCTCCTCATTTGCATGCCCACCAGGATGTGCATATAACTGTTTTGTGAAATTAAGCAAAATTTAGAAATGTCATAACTTTCTTATTTTACATCCGATTTTGATGAAATTTTCAGTATTATGCTTGTTGGATTTTTCTTTTTTTATTCAAATTAAGTTTTTGTTGGGGTGGACTTGTCCTTAAAAAAAAAAGGATTACACAGGCCCATTCATTGCACTTTGTATACAAGTTTTTTTTAATGAAAATCTACTATTTGACATTATGAGTTGATTTAAGCACCATTCTCTTTATTATTTCACAAGCTTTCAAATGGTACCAAATTTGTTGAGATTCCTTCAAGATTTCAAAAGCCACTGTCTCCCCCACTCAAACAAGCCTTCAATATTTTTTTTGACAGAACAAAATCTGCATATTTTCCCCTGTAAATTGGAAAATCTTGGTCAATGTATCAGACAATGAGTTGAATGAAGTACCATTATTTTTCTTATTTCACCAGCTTTCCAATGATATCAAATTTGTTGGGATTCAAGATTTCAAAAAGTCACAGAACTCCCTACCCGAATACAGTCGGTAGATCTACATTGTGTTTGGGCTGTGTTACCATTGGGTTTTATCCGAACTTGCCAGATGAAACCAAGTGAGCATCTGGAATCAACGGTAAATGAATAAAATTTGAAAAAATGTAACAAAGAAAATCTATTATTATCTATTCACAAATGTAGATGCAATATTGCCGTTCCTTAAAACTTCGAAATAATGCCCCAAAACTAGGAAAAAAACGTTGGAAAAATAAGCCGGTGTGCATTACAAAAGTCGTTTGTACAGGAAGCAATGGATGATCGATATAGCCTTTTGACGATGCACCAAGATAAATCTATTTTTATCACCAAACGGGTAGAAAACAAAAAAAGATAAAAAGAAAATAAAAACATACATGTAGAAACTTATAAGAAATCAAAAATAAAATAATCATTGATTATGCGATTTTAGTTCGTATTATCATCAGATCCTGCCAATACCACTAAAAACCCCATAGAAAATACAACAGAAGGCCCTGACAAAAAGGCTATCATTTTATGCTTCAGAGAAAGATGTTAAGAACATTCATGAATCTAGTTCCGTAAATTTGGTTTGGCTGGCAACCAGTCAAGATGACTACATGTATTTTAGCCATGGCTTAGCTTTTCTTTCTTTCTCCTCTTTTTCTGTTCTTATTTTGTTCCTCTACCTTTTGATTTTTTGTCTGTTTTCTTTTCCTTTCTTCCCTTTTTCATTCTTTTCTTTTGCCCTTTGCTCTTTTTTTTTTTTTTTCTTACTCGTCATTTTTCTGTTCTTTTTTGTCTCTGATTTTCTTCTCATCTTTATCCTCTCATTTTCTTTGTTTCTTCTTTGTTTTTGAGAGATTATGCACATGGTCTTGTACAATTTTTTTATTATTGGAAACTGTATAGATAAAAATAGGTAAATAAACAAGTAAAGAAATGAATGAATACTCATATATCAAAGGAATATATTCATTGATCAAAATTGAGTGATCAGCACGGCGGGTGAACTCCCATAATAATGTCGTCAATTCCCTACTCACCTATAAAATAATGAATGCTCATCACAAGCGTGAGAAATATTTTTAGTCATTCATAATGAATACTTTAATATTACGATTTTGTTGTTCTTATTATAATTAATTGCGATTTTAAATGTTTTGAGCTTAATTGACAGAAAGCAGATTTCTATTTTTACATAATACACGATGTAGGCCTACAATTAACAGCGCGTGTGAAAGAGAGAGGAAGAGGGGGGGTTGTAGGATGGTCAAAGGAAGAGATCGAAAGGGGAGGGGTCGTGGCGTAGACAATGAAAGGGGATGTTGAGATCATGTGTGTGGGATTGGTGAAGAAGTCGATATTAGAAGCGAATACAATAGACGTGTCTTTACTACTACTGATGATGACGGTTGAATAATCTTTCTTTACATGTATATTTTGGCGATTTTAAATTTTAAAAATGTTTTCTTGCACCATGCGTGCGTGGGAAGATTGAGGTACGTGATTCAATAAATTGCATCACAATATAACTATAGGTGCAGTTTTAAAGTTACAGAAATTCACGAACAGATTATTAAAAATGACAAAAAAAATGAGTCAGAAAGATTTTCTTAATTTTATAGCCCCCATACAGCCTGAAGAATATTTGAGGTCACGAAATCAGCTGATTCGCAATCAAACAACAGGTTAACAGGTCACGCACGTGGCACACATTCCAATGGCGGGGATTTGGGGAAACCCGTTTTCAAGCACAATGATTGTCTCAACCCAGAAAGTGAATACTAATTCGATCACGTGCCATCGGCTTTGGGGCGTCTCGTTCATATTCCAACTCATAAATATCCACTCGCAGTAATGAGGCTAACGACGTTGTAAAGATAACTCTTTATAAAGCACAATTCCGATATAAAACATAGAAAGACATTTAAGTGAAATTGAAAAAATTCATCCAGCGATATTCAAATTATACTAGCAACTCATGTGGGCGTGAACAAACAAAATACATATCCTCTAAAACGTTCACACATATCAACTTCAATAATTCGTACTTGAAATGAATATCTGTGAATGAATTGTCAATTCCACTTTGTTGAATGTGTACTTCTATCGAAATCTATTGAATCACCCAAAGTGGATTTTCCAATCGCCATAAAGATTATGCAGCCACAATCAGTAGACACATCCATAAATGAATATTAATTTCATTCGCTCCGAACATTGACTTCTTTTCGCCAATCCCCTCCCCCACAAAGTCACAAACATCCCATCATTTTCATTTACATTGCCCACAACCACCCCCCCCCCCTCATTATTCTCTCTTTCTCCTTTACACAAATTAATTTCAACTAATATTTTATTTTAAATCGTAGTTGTTAAGCAATTGTACAACAAATTCATAGATATTCACTGTGATGACTAAAAACATTTCTCAGGACCGTGACGGATGTGTTCATTATTTAATTCTCGCTACCCCAAATAGCAATTTCGCCGAGATCCGGGAAAAATCCCTGTAACGCGCATTGCATTATGGGATAGCTTTTCGGTATTACAACTTCCTGTTCGGAAGTCCAATGCACTGTTTTGCCATTCAGATCAACAGTGCCGTCATCCACAACAACACAACGTCGCTTTCGCTCGGAAAGTTCGTGATCACAGCCCTCTCTTTCACGATACAGTTTAACGGCCTTTTCTGCTAAAGTCACTAATTCTGCCCGACGCTTTCCATTGCACGGTATTCCTCTGTCAGTTAAGATTTTTTTAAGTTCCGAAACTGATTTTTTTATCCATTTTGTGGTCGACGAAAAATTGAACGGAATGAATGCTGTAGTGTATATATTTAGCGTCTAGTCGAATACGATCGTGATGTCAGGCCGGTCGCTAAATGCAAATTTTAAGATATTTATTTTTTGTTTTATTTTTTATAACTAAATAAAAACATGAATAAAAATTATTTTCACGTGAAATATATTTTTTATTCATAATTGAAATGTAATCAAAACTGACCAATTTAAATAAAAAGTAATATAATCTGTACATATTACGCTGATTGGCATCGATTTCAGCGTGGTGGAAAACTCAGTATCGCAAACCCACTAGTTCAGTGCGCAAACCTCGCGCGAGCATGACTCTGAACCGGAAGTGGTGATGACGACCCGACGGAGTGAAAATTATCTCGTCTCGCGCAATATGAGATTTTTGTTCCTACATGTATTTGGGGTAGCGAGAATTGGCAGGCAAAGAGTAATAAAGAACAATACAAATGAAAATACACTGTACGTATAACTCACATTAAAAATGAGTCGTAATATGATGAAAAGTGTGAATAATATTGATAAAAATTATTACATATGAAAAGTATAACAGATTCAATGAATATCTGAAAAAAAAAAAAAACAATGAAATTAAAATAGTTTTGGACCCCATCTAATTTTGGAAGACTCGGATCTCCGGATCAAGGATTTCGATGCCATGTGCAATTTGTATTCTGTATGTGGCGAGCGCGAGTGCAGTGACACAGAACTTGGTAGACACACCGTCGCGAAACTAATCAACACTTTCAAAAGATCGATGTAGAGATCAAGACTTTGGAAATTATGGAGTAAAATCGGAATATGTGAATAAATCATTTTGCTGTAAGTAAATGAGTTGGACATTATATCAATCCGTTCCTTTGGCTTTGTCATTATTAACGTGATCTTTGAATAATTTTCTCAATTCGCTCTACGGCAGTGTCATCAGAAAAACATTCAATGAATTCATGTACCAGTAGATGTAGCTAAGGCTGGGACTGGATGAAATTAAATTTCAATCGAATTTTTATATTATTTTTGACACACTTTACTTTTGACAAAATAAGTGACAATATCAACTGAAATTCGTAACATCTAAAATTCTAAATTACATTGCCCAACCCAGTAACCCATGGTACCCCTCTCTCACTTTATTTTTGAGCGTATTTACTACCATTTTAAAGATGTAAATAATGTGAGCAATGCGATACGCAAATGCGAGGTAAACATCTTCGTACTAAAGAGAGAGATTTGAATTAGGCCTTGAGTCGAGGTCATATCCTATATAGCGTAGTAGGTCCATGCTCTGAGTGAGTCAAAGAAATTCCGGGAAGAAATCGTGGATGAAATAATCGAGTTTATTTTAGGATCTGAAAATCCAAATGTTGTCTGTTGTCCGTCCGTCACAAACTAATGACACATAACTCCACAACCGTAAGTCGCTTTTCAACCAAACTTGGATGGTAGATTGACTTGGGGGACCTGCATGTTATGCTGCAGTCGGAGGTCACATGGTAAGGTCAAAGGTCATTTTCAGGTCAACATTAAAGTTTACATGCAGGTCAACGTTAAAGTTTACATGCAAGACTCATATGACACCTAACTCCGCAACCGTAAGTCACTTTTCAACCAACCTTGGATGGTAGGTGGACTTGAGGGACCTGCATGTTATGCTGCAGTCGGAGGTCACATGGTAAGGTCAAAGGTCATTTTCAGGTCAATGTTAAAGTTTACATGCAAGACTCTTATGACACCTAACTCCACAACCGTAAGTCACTTTTCAACCAAACTTGGATGGTAGATGGACTTGGGGGACTTGCATGTTAGACTGCAGTCGGAGGTCACATGGTAAAGTCAAAGGTCATTTTCAGGTCAACGTTAAAGTTTACATGCAAGACCCTCTTCGACACCTAACTCCGCAACCATTAATCACTTTTCAACCAAACTTAGATGGTAGATGGACTTGAGGGACCTGCATGTTATGCTGCAGTCAGAGGTCACATGGTAAGGTCAAAGGTCATTTTTAGGTCAACGATAAAGTTTACATGCAAGACTCTCTTATGACACCTAACTCTGCAACCGTAAGTCACTTTTCAACAAAACTTTTATGATAGATGTACTTAGACGACCTGCATGTTATGCTGCAGTCGGAGGTCACATGGTAAGGTCAAAGGTCATTTTCAGGTCAATGTTAAAGTTTACATGCAAGACTCTCATATGACACCTAACTCCGTAACCGTCAGTCACTTTTCAACCAAACTTGGATGGTAGATAGACTTGGGGGACCTGCATGTTATGCTGCAGTCGGAGGTCACATGGTAAGGTCATTTTCAGGTCAACGTTAAAGTTTACATGCAAGACTCTCTTATGACACCTAACTCCGCAACTGTAAGTTGCTTTTCAACCAAACTTGGATGGTAGATGGACTTGGGGAACCTGCATGTTATGCTGCAGTCGGAATTCACATGATAAGGTCAAATGTCATTTTCAGGTCAACGTTAAAGTTTACATGCAAGACTTTTTTATGACACCTAACTCCGCAACCGTAAGTCACTTTTCAACAAAACTTTTATGATAGATGTACTTAGACGACCTGCATGTTATGCTGCAGTCGGAGGTCACATGGTAAGGTCAAAGGTCATTTTCAGGTCAATGTTAAAGTTTACATGCAAGACTCTCATATGACACCTAACTCCGTAACCGTCAGTCACTTTTCAACCAAACTTGGATGGTAGATAGACTTGGGGGACCTGCATGTTATGCTGCAGTCGGAGGTCACATGGTAAGGTCATTTTCAGGTCAACGTTAAAGTTTACATGCAAGACTCTCTTATGACACCTAACTCCGCAACTGTAAGTTGCTTTTCAACCAAACTTGGATGGTAGATGGACTTGGGGAACCTGCATGTTATGCTGCAGTCGGAATTCACATGATAAGGTCAAATGTCATTTTCAGGTCAACGTTAAAGTTTACATGCAAGACTTTTTTATGACACCTAACTCCGCAACCGTAAGTCACTTTTCAACAAAACTTTTATGATAGATGTACTTAGACGACCTGCATGTTATGCTGCAGTCGGAGGTCACATGGTAAGGTCGAAGGTCATTTTTAGGTCAACAATACAGTTTACGTGCAAGGCTCTTAAGACAAGTGTTATTCCATCCCAGTCATTTCACAATGAAGTTTGATACGATTCTGTTGCGTGCCCTCGCAAATCATGATATTTCTGGTTTTTTTCATAAGTGGGCGAGACACAAAATCGCTTTTGCCTTGTTTTTTTAGATCTAGGCCTGTTTTACCATTGTCAGCCACGGTTGTTGGTGAAGTTCACGGTTGGCGGATTTGCCCTGAAAATTTTCAGGGTAGTCGCCGCCCGCCAACCGTGATGCATGGTAGCGAGAACGTTGCTACCTTCAATATAAATCAGTAGAGGCGCTGGTCAGAAAATTTGGATCGTCCCAGTTCCAGGGACTGTCTCAGTTTTCAAAGATTTTGCCACCCAAGAAATCTAACAAAGTTCATTGACCTGTCAATTGCAGACACCAATCAAGTGCGCTAGTCAATGTGAACATATCAGGTTTCATAACAAGATTATTGGACGACAGCAAGTAATTCAAAATAGACTGGGAATTGAGGTCACTGAATTTTTTTTTTAGCACTCTCAATCCCCGTAATTGCCATCTATGTCCTGCAGGGGTAAGTGCAAAAACTGTCCCCATAATAAACAAGGACAATCTCAATTTATCAAGACATGATTTGTCTTGGTTTGTGAGGATATCCTTGTTTTCTGGGACAATCCCAATTTCTGGACCAGCGCCTCTACTAATAAATAGGCCTTTGTAAATATCTTGCCATAATCGTTTTTTCATCTTTACCATATCAGCTTCCAATCGCACCCATCTTCTCATTTGAAATATTTTGGTCACTTGAAAATGGTATCGTCATGATTGTATTAACCTAGGGTTACACCAAAGCCGAATGAATCTGGACTGATTCTGCCCGAATATTGCCTGATTCAGATGAATTCTCTGTATTCAGAACTTATTAGTCTCTGATCATGCTGATAGCTGATTCGGGAAGTCCCCCCCCCCCCCATTACAGGAATTGCCAAGAATTGACCCGAATCAATTAGCCATCCTGAATAAAGCCAAATGCTACCCGAATAGTGGCAAGAATGGAGCCGAATGTGGCCGGGTTACTCCTATTACAGCTAAATGATGATCTGAATCAGAACGAATTTGGCCAAATCTGCCCAGAATACTCTGAATGTTTCACCTAATCCAACGGAATGTCATCCGAATACGGTACATCCCGAAGGTGGCCCAAATGAAATTTGTTGTGGCCACATTCATTCAGGAATATTTTAGAGGGTATTCGGTTGGTTTTGACCATTTCAAAACGAGACGAATTCTTCCACAAATGTTCTTGAGTCTTTCCCGTATTTTCTCCCATTTGCGGAGGGAGAACAGAATGCTCTCGAATCCACTGGGATACGTATTTTCGGATGGTGAGATCATAATGTAGGCATCCGTCTTAGCTTAAAACCAAAAAGTGAATAAACTATGATGACACTGACCATGAGAGGTTAGTTTGACTGATTTAAAAGTGGTCAATGGGCTTAACTTTTATCAAGGTAGTGATGTGTTTAGATCTCTGAATTATTAAAGTTTTGTGGCTTGTAAATTATTCCTGAGTTTGCAATAGCCATTGAAACATAAAACTGACTTAATACTTGGCATGTTACCTATAGTACGAATATATCAAGTTGGTTTAATCAATGTTATAAGTGTATTTTAAAGGAAATTTGAATAAGTATTTAGACATACATGTAGTGCATGAATCTAGACCTATGACAGCAAAGTCTCACTGCCTAATTATGTCCAAGTTATACTTAGATCTCATTATGCGCCCGTCTCGACGGGACATATTATGGTCATGCTCGGTGTCCGTCCGTCAACTTTTCCTTGTAAACGCGATAACTCCAGTTTAACTTAACCTAGGCTCATGTAGTGTGGTGTGTATAATACTAGCATGAATCCCAGGAAGCCTATGGATTTTGAGGTCAAAAGGTCAAAGGTCAAGGTCATAGTGACATGTTTTCATCTTACCCTTGTGCAGTCCTTGTAAATGCGATAACTTCAGTTTAACTTAACCTTGGCTCATATGATTTGGTGTGTATAATACTAGCATGAATCCCAGGAAGCCTATGGATTTTGAGGTCAAAAGGTCAAAGGTCAAGGTCATAGTGACATGTTTTCATCTTACCCTTGTGCAGTCCTTGTAAATGCGATAACTTCAGTTTAACTTAACCTAGGCTCATATAATTTGATGTGTATAATACTAGCATGAATCCCAGGAAGCCTTTCAATTTTGAGGTCAAAAGGTCAAGGTCACAGTGACATGTTTTCATCTTACCCTTCTGCAGTCCTTGTAAATGCAATAACTTCAGTTTAACTTAACCTAGGCTCATGTAGTTTGGTGTGTATGATATTAGCATAGATCCCAGGAAGCCTATCAATTTTTTGGTCAAAAGGTCAGAGGTCAAGGTCACAGTGACAGGTTTTCACCTTACACTGCTGCAGTCCTTGTAAATGCGATAACTTCAGTTTAACTTTACCTAGGCTCATATAATGTGGTTTGTGGTGTGTATGGTACTATTATGGATCCCAGGAAACCTATTGATTTTGAAGTGCAAAGCCCAAGGTCACAGTGACATGTTTTCATCTTACCCTTCTGCAGTCCTTGTAAATGCGATAACTTCAGTTTAACCATGGACCTATTACGATGGACATTCAACGAATCCCCTCCTTTGGGCCAAAGACCGTCACCGCTAATCCTTTTATAAACAGAGCGCTGGCAGCTGACGCCCATCAAGCCGGTCGTAAAACAAGCTATCACTGATGGACAGCGGAAATCAATTGTACGCTGCTCCTACACATTGCGATGTTGTTCGTTCACTTTATCAAAAGCAACGCACGGCAGCGAACGTTAGCACTATGAAAATGATTGCAGAAACAAGAAAACAGGCGTGCATAAAGGTATTTTTTACGTACATCGCAAACAACCGCACATGAAATGCATTGACATCGTCGTGCAGATCAGTATATCTACTGCAAAAAAGCAGTTGAAATTTGATGGAGAAATGTGCGGAAAAACGTTAAAAATGCATCTTTTTCGGACAGTATTGATGTCGATAGTAGCGCTTACCTTCGGTCAGAAGTTGATTTTCATTTGGGCATAAAATTCCACAGGATTGATGAAATTTAACGGGATTTTTTTTCATGGTCAGACGACAATCGCACATTATAGACAGCCTAAAATAATGTACTAAAAAAACGGAGATGAGTTGCGCATTGCATTTTAGGTAATGTAGGGACTTTCCCTATTGGCAATCGGGCTAAAACATGACCGTCTTTGGTCGAAAGAGGGCCAGTGATCGATCGATGACGATCAATGGCCGAAAGGAGCTTGTGTAAACAATCGCCCCGGGCGGTCGTCGTAAAAACCGCGTAAAGAGAAAGTTAAAGGTTAGACAGCGATTTTGACAGCTGGAAACAGGTGGTGGTCATAAAATGCTATCGTTGAATGTCCATTCGTAATAGGTCCATGGTTTAACTTAACCTAGGCTCATGTAGTTTGGTGTGTATGATATTAGCATGGATCCCAGGAAGCCTATCAATTTTGAGGTCAAAAGGTCAAAGGTCAAGGTCACTGACAGGTTTTCACCTTACCCTGCTGCAGTCCTTGTAAATGCGATAATTTCAGTTTAACTTAACCTAGGCTCATATAATGTGGTGTGTATGATACTATTATGGATCACAAGAAGCCTATTGATTTTGAGGTCAAAAGTTCAAGGTCACAGTGACATGTTTTCATCTTACCCTTCTGAAGTCTTTGTAAACGTGATAACTTTAGTTTAACTTAACCCAGGCTCATCTAATTTGGTGTGTATGATACTAGCATGGATCCCAGGAATTCTATTGACTTTTAGGTCAGACTGTCAAAGGTGAAGTCGCCACCTTCCACTTTTTTTTTTGCTTGGCAAATAACTCCATTTTCCGCTTTACAGGCAGGCGTATTATGTGCTCGCCTTATAGCGACACTTGTAGAATTAGGGTTAGGGTATGAAGATGAAGAATACATACCTTGGCTTTATTTAGTCAGCAAGGTTACTGTGGTGACATCCTGGGGCTAACGTGGGAAGGGTCCCCGCGCCAAGTTGTATTTCTAAAACTGCACAGCTATGGTAGAAATCCACTGCCACTGGGCATAAATGGCCCCCAAAATCCCCCTGGTCTTTCAACTGATTAGATAGCCAATAATCTAGTAATAAGATTTTGACTGTTACAATATCATTGGTAAATTGTTGAAATGCATGTCACCCATGGCCATATCATTGGAAAATCAAAAGCCCAATATGAATTTGGCAAAGTACTAAAAGTCACAAGTATTCACAAGGCTTAGCCTAGATACAATCTAGCTGTCACATGGCTATATTCCATTAGCTTGGTACACCACACAGTCAAACAGCTTGGGTGAGAACAACTGGCACTATACTACATATACATGTAGCATACTCACAAGTCTCATGCAACAGTCATTAGGTGTGTACAAATCTGTGTCATGTGGCTTTATTCTGTTAGCGTGGTATTCTGCACAAATATTACAACAGAAGATATACTCGCTGTAAGACGAGAACTACTAGAAAATTCACAATGCCATCTAGTGACAAAAACATTGTCGTAGCTCCCTATATAATGCCCAAGCCATTAACACCTTCTTGCTGGTACATCGTGAAGGCGGAGGACATGTATGCTCAAGGTTCCTTGATTAAGTCAACATCACAACCTTCAGTTTTGTTTCTAATTAAAACTTGTTGTATTTATGTGCATTAAAACAATTCACAAACTTCTCTCCTGACAGGTATACAACAGAGGAGCAAGAGAGTAATAGACAGAGTTATATGGGAAGAGAGATAGAGAAAGAGTGAGAATGCAACAAACACCAAACCAAAACAAAAATCATAAAATGATTTTTTTTCCATTTTCTTTTATAATAACCCCCCCCCCAAAAAAAAAATATATATATTTATTTATATATATGATAATAAATAGATATAACCATGCCCCATTTTTTACTCTATACCCTTCAAAAACTGCCCTCTTTCAGAATGTTGGTTTTCAATTCAAATTCAAATAAACATTTATTTTCTTCCGTTTCACAAATTTCTACATTTTTCGTAAACATAAATTGATACAAAAATCAGTTTGTCATGTAGAATATGAATATGTACATGTTTGGTATATAGAAGATGGCATATACCCTACATGTAAATGCAAAGGCCTGTGGCGGGATATGCCTATAGATATAAATACAATACACAATACAATTGATAATACTAGGTCAGTTGATATTGATGAAATGTGGGTGGCTGTTGCAAAAGGAACTCTTTCTTTAAAAATTAATTCTACATTTTATAAAACGAAAGTTAGCACTTATGGCATGGGCATGATATTATCATGATTATTCATGAATCCACTTCATATTTTGTCTTAATTTTGTTGTTAACATTCCATTGTGTACATGGTTCTTCTCTGCAGTACCTCATTTCATTAATTAAAAGCTACACCCCTTCTAGATCCTTGTGTTCCACCACTTCAAGTTCACTTGTTACCCCCAAATTTTCCAAATCTGGGGGGGGGGGGTCATTTATCCTCTTATCCTCTAAGTTATGGAACGATCTTTCTGAGATTATTAAAAAAGATTTAACTTCTGAAACTTAAACAAAAAACCTAAAAACATTTCTTTTCAATTCTCCTTAATTTCATAATTCATGATTTATAAATATTGTCTTGAGCACTCTGCAGAATGGCTTTGACGCTATATTAGTCCAACATTATTGTTGATGCTGGAGCTGCATTTTGTACGTAAAGCAATGTACACAATATCAGTCTGATTAAAAACAATGATCTAATTGACATAAAAACAAAAGAAAACAAAGTTTTGGGAAAGCATGAGAACAATTATTATGGGCATCTTTTAAGTATGCCTACCTCTTATGTTGTTTACAGAGTAATAAGAATATTGTAAGAAAGGGTCCAGTATTCCTCTTTTTATGCGCCAACATTCCTGTGCGACTTTCAGCAAAACATAAAGGCACGAATTCACAAAGTTGATTTTCGAAACCATCGGTTGAACCCATGGTTTATGCAGATTTCATGTATAAATTACGCTTATTTACCGCATACTAAAAAATGTCCAATGCTGATACGTGCTTTTGTCACAGTACGCCAAATAGACGCCTCTTGCCTTGGTTATCCACGCTATTTTATTAATGAGTCCACTGTTTTGAATTAATGAGTCCACTCTTCAAACAGTGGACTCATTGATAAAATAGCATACTTAACCATGGCAACAGGCGTCAATTTGGCGCACTGTGACAAAAGCGTGCATCAGCACTGGAATCTTTAATATAACATGTTAAATAAGCGTAATTTATACATGAAATCTGCATAAACCATGGGTTCAACCAATGGTTTTAAAAAGAACTTTTGTGAATTTGGGCCAAAGATTTCTGCTCATTATTCCATGATTTTACATTACAGCATGCACCAATTATAATAAAATTTTCTCAATCACTGTAATGCCACAATTCCATCTCTTGACCAAACCTTATCTTTTTTTTCTAAATGTATAATGATAACATTATCATGAAACAACAGGTGCAGATAATGCAAATTTGAATCGGGTTTGCTAAATCTTTAGTTTACATGATATGTGTGTTAAAGTTAGGTGAAATAGTGAATGGAAAGTTCAAATTTAAGTATCATAAGATTTGACTGATCTTTTCAACGAGACAGTTTGCATAAGCATAATCGTAGGTTAGATTTATAAGCAGATGGAGTGATCATAACTTTTTATTTTTAGCATTTATTTCCTGTTATTGCACAATTAAAGCCTACTTATTAAGAATGTCCTATGCTTTTAAACCACAGTCTGAATGTGTGTTTAATAGCCCACAGATATAATGCAGTTTAAGAAATATGTCTTCACTCTTCACATTGATCTCCTCGGTCCTGTTTATCCATTTTTCTCGCTTATTTTTTTTCATATTCATCATCTATTTAGATCAGTCATGCTGAGTGATTGAAAATTCTTTCAAAATTTCACACATTTCGATAATCTGAAATTGTAGCAACATTCTACTCCATGTTATGTCATGGACTAGTTGTCATCCAAAGGACGACATAGTTGAAGTGCTTACTTTCTAAATGTCAGAGCCCTTCAGTGATTTCCTTTTCATGGCTATTTCCTGCTTTGGATTAGCATGGGATTGTGAATTTACTTTGAATTTGAGTCTGTGATGTTTCATGTCTGTAATACCGTGATGAGTGTACTTTACAATGTCTTGTTTTGTCCTTTCATATTCCTACGGATATCTGATCAAAGGGAAAACTAAACAAATTGCAGAGTCAAATGATGCATTGTCTTAGAATCAAGAGATGAATAGACAATTAGAGATTTGCCTGTTCTGCAATGAATATCCAGGTATTCAAATTTTCTTCATGGGCTGTTTTGTCTATGCAAATTTTGGTTTTAATAAGTACAGTTTTCTTTTCAATGATATACCATCCTTAGACGTCGTTCCATCCATTGATCCGCAAGGGTCCGCCACTGGCGTCGATCCTGGGCGATGAGGACTGCTTCGTTCCAAGTTGTGTCCCAATCAGTAAGGTCTCTTTTAATTGTTCCTTACCATTAGATGCGGTCTCCCTCTTTTCCTTTTCCCTCCTTCTGGTTTCCATATACCATACTCTAAAGTAATTTTTAAAAAATCAATATATATGGAGCTTCATGTAAGCCTATTTACAACTCATCTTCAGAAAATTACAAATGTACAGTTACAGAGATTATATTAATTCACCTTGGTCCCATTTCATAAATCTTTTTTTAATAAATCAGTTTTAAATAAAAAAGTTTAATACAGACTGATGCCGTGTTAACATGATAAGTAGCTTTCATAAAGATGTTGGTCAAGTTAAGCATAACTTTATGCACGACTAGAGCATGCTTTTAAGTGCGCTATCTAAAACACAAGGATTTGGCACAAGAAAGGACAGCCAGTCGTGTGTTAGTCATTCATAACTTATCAGCTTTTTGAAACACTCACCAGGGCTCCGTAACACAAAGATTAGCGGTCAATCGCTAAATGAACTGACCAATCAATATCAATGTTACACATGCATTTGGTTTAAAATACTGACCAGGAACAAATCAGTGTGGTTCTTTCATATTTGCAATTCATCGCAAGCCTTTGTTTTGTGTTAAGGAGCCCAGGTCTGTATGTACAGTGCGTTCCACAAAATACGAAACCGACATTTATCGATGATTTATCATAATCACAAATACAATAGATAACTGACTTACCATTGTAAAGCTTAGAATCTCCTCTTTCATCTGAAATTAAATAGATTATTTCTCATTCACGCTTGAGTGTGCAAAAACAATTTGAAGAAAGGATATCAAAAACTCATTTGGCGGGGGGTATCTGAATTTCAAAAAGAAAATCACATTCCTAAAAAGTTCAATATCTGCTCTTTTACTTGATACCTTAATCTAATCACAGAAAATGGTCAAGAAGTAAAAAAGTTCTGTTCCCTCGAAACAATGTTTGTATTTCCATAATTTCATTAAATAAACGTGTTTTCACCGGTTTCCCACTGAAACTATCGCACGGTTAACAAAAGACTTAATGCATGGCTGATCGTCAACAAAACGGAGTGTCAAGTGACTCTGAACGCTAGCCTGTAAAACCTCTTCAATTTATGAAATTATTGAAATTCAAGCTTTATTTCAAATAAGCAGAACTTTGTTATTTCTTGACCATTTTCTGTAATTGAGGTATCAAATTAAAGAGCAGATATTGATTTTTTTTTAATGTGGTTTTCGTTTTGAAACCCAGATACAGCCCGCCAAGTGACATTTTGGTATCCCCTCTTCAAATTATTTTTGCTCACTCATGCGTAAATGAAAAATTATCTAAGTAATTTCGGATGAAAGAGGAGATTCTAAGCTTCGCAATGGTAGGTCACTTGTCTATTGTATTTGTGATTAAGTTATGATAAATCATTGAATCTCGGTTTCATTTTTTCTGGGATGCACTGTACATAAGAACTTTGGGGACCTTTCATGGTGAGATGGTACAATGTTATTACACTCTATAGCTGTTATTTTACAAATTAACTTTTTCAAAATATTTGTTGAAGTACGTGTATTTTGATACTCTTATACCAAATCCAGATATGGATTCATGAGCCTGTAGAATGTACATTTATAAAGTCAGGACTAGACAGATCAATTATTAACCTGTCTAGTCCTGACATTATGTCATGAATAGCCTCATGATACCTTGAATATTGTCTCATAATACAACCTTGAGATGATGCTTGCCACCACCATATTTGAGACTGAGAAAACATCACAAATTAAAAAAAGGTCATGTTTGAAAAAAAAAAAACAGTTGCTTCCTTTTGTTATACAGAATACATTTCGTAAGCAGAGTTCATGTATGTAAGCAGTGTAGGATTTGTACTACATGATTGAAAAAGGTCACAAATAAAGCGAGATATGTCTCTAGAACCTTTTTGGTCTGATACTTTTATGTAGATCTGTAAGAGATGCTCGAATTCTTTTTTTTCTGTTCTGTTTTTTTACATGAAATCCTGATTCATGCATTTATCTATGTACGCATTCATTGAGGCAAACTCTGCAACATTAAAACTTCTTTCATTAATATGACCTTTGATGAACTTGTTGAAAATATTTGTTTTCAGTGAAAGCAGATCCCTACTATTACCAGAGGGATATATGAGATGGATATAGAGATCATGGTCAAATGTACACAGATCATTAGGTTTGGGTATATTTTCACTCTAAATAACAAGATGTCCTATCTGTTACAGAGCAATATTCAGTGTTAGAATTGATTTGTGAGTGCATAAGTCACTTTCAGTGGTGCAGTCATCACCTATTCTAAATAGAAACATAGCCTTTATTGGATATTTGCTTGTACACTGTACATGTAAATCAGCTCTAATTCTACAAAGTTTTTTTCTACGATGAGGACAGTGAACATTGGTGTGTTTTTGGTTTTTTTTCATACTAATAACTGAAACCTTTTAAATAAATTTCTCTGTATCATTGTTTTAATAGTTTTAAAGTTTAGTTTCAAAAGGTAATGTTATTATGTTCTTGTGATTTATCATTGTGTGTTGAGCTTTATATGAGTCACTCTCATTGGAGTTGGTGCATTGGAAAACAGTTTTATATCATTATTTACATGATTTTCAACCCATCTGGTCTTTTTGTCCCCTTATCCAGAGTGTTGCTACTGCAGTTGCTCAGGTGTACTTCTATGAGAACGGCTGGAACAAGAAATACTGCGGCGTGACCAGCTTTGTGAAAGACAACGAGAAGCGATCATATTTCATTAGAATTTTTGACCTGCAAGTGAGTAAACTCTAGGAATAAAAGTGTAATTTTTCTTCCTATTTCTATTCAAAATTAATTTAAACTTATTGCTGATCAATTCAATTTTGATAGCATATTTTTTCAAAAGTGTTCAGGAATGATTTTTCTACCATGTACATGTAAAGCATCCTACTTTTCATTTGAAAATTTTCAAAAGTATAATTATATTGTAATTTTTCCATTGGTCTGTTGTTGTTTTTATTTAATTCATCTTGCACAACTATGTTCTTGACAAACTTGTGTGACAAGTCATTTTTCCCAACCCATTCTGTTCATTGAATTGTTGAATAGTTGTGAATTTGTGTGGTTGGATTTCATACTAAATTACTCTTTATAGTACATGTATGTTCAGAGAAATCATAAAGAGACGATATATACACCTAGATTGAGAATTATGACATTGATGGCTTTTCGTAATATGTAATTGATTGGATCAATCACAATCATTTGTAAGACGGGGCCCCACATTGTGCTTGTGGTCATAGATTAATTTAATAACATGGTAATTTACTGGATAATGATATTTAGAACATCAAAATCCGGGAATAATAAGCTGATATTGGTCAATTTTGGAGGCTCTTTCCATGTTCATGATGGGAATGTGCCTGTCAATACATGTACATAATATGATTATTTTGTAGTGACTTTGTATTTGATTTGGTGGGAACATGCAGCCATATAAAATTGTTGAGTAATGTGGGGAAGTTTTCGTAGTGTTTTCTGTAACTTAGAATTCCTATTGTGAATTCTGTTGATTCGTCAGATTTTTGTCAAAATGATGTGGAATTTTGTAAGTTTGATTGTTTAATCATCCCAGTCATTCTCAATGGATGTGCATGGAGTATTTAAACATGTATGATACTGCATTATTTGTAGTCAATCTCTAGCCATTTCAAAGCATAGCAAGTAATTAAAATTTCAAAATAGAAAATGCCAGTGTCAAATAATGCATTTAATTGCTACATGTACATTGTAGGTTTTAAGTATTAAATGTTCTTGTTTTGTGCTAGCATACAATGTATTTTTCAGAAATGTTTGAATATCCCTAGTTTGAAAATGAAATGTACTTTCTTTGACTTATTGTGATACTATTTCATGGACCTTTTTATATACTCGTGTTTTTTGTTTTTGTTGTTTCCCCCCCCCCCTTTTTTTTCCAGAGTGGACGGATGTTATGGGAACAGGAACTCTATAATCAGTTTAAATATGATACTCCGGAGTCTTTCTTTCATATGTTTGCCACAGACGTGAGTACTTGTTGAACCAGTTTATTTATACCATCTACTTAATGGGTTTAGTTGTACCTCAACCGCGTAGCCAGGATTTCATTTTGGAGGGGGCGGTAAATGCACGCAAAGCGTGCCAACGCTTACAGAGCGCGCTTCGCGCGCTCCCTAGTGCAGGGTTTCCCCCTCCCGCGCGAAGCTTTCGGTGTTTCATAAATTAAAATGAAAAGGAGCCGTCTCTCTTGTCTCTATTACCTATATCAGCTCCAATTCAGTTGACTATATCGTGATTTTCAACCTTGTTTTAAAAAGTGATTGTGAACGCACAAAAAAGGGATAAAATGGAGGAAATTAAAATAATAATAACTTGGCGAGAAGCGCGGGAGCTAAAGCGTTTTACCGTTTTTTTTTTCCAAAGAAAAGGGTCCCAAGATAAGTTTGCTTCCCTTGCAAAGATCAGATTTAATTACAAACAATTTAGCGATCACAGTGCATATCTTTAACTCGCAAAACAGAGGAGAAGAAGGGGATATGCCGGGAGGAAGATATTCCTCCCCGCGCAGAGCAATGAAACTCTGAAATTTCAAAGGACGGACGTTTCATCAAATGCAGATATCTCTAATACCCGATCGGCTCTAATTCAATTGATTTTCTAAGATTATTGAACTCCATTCCAAGGAAAATAGCGCGTAAAAAGTTGAAGCTTCTGTGATTTATTGGAATTATATAAAAAAAGGATGATGTATAATTTCTTTGACTCATATCCTGAAGTGCTTCATTTTGAATAATAAAGAAACTTAAGTGTCAATTTCAAACCGAGGGCGCAAAACAGGAAAGGAGATGAATGTGCAGAAATTACATGAAGTTTAAAAGAATTTGATAAAAAATATTGTACTTTTTTATCTAATACGACACAAATTTTATACCTCCCTTTTTTTTTTATGAGGAATCTGTTTGCCCCCAAATTATGATTGTTTAGTAATGAGCTGAAAAGCGGGAGAAGTTGCCTATATTGAGGTGACAGGAGAAATTGATAAAAAGATTTTACCCGCCCGGAGTCGACCCGACCAGAAGTTGCGCGATCAATTTGAAAAATAAGAAGATAACTTCATATACTTCGGCCTAACCTTATACTCTTAATTCCATGCCCTAACGTATACATTTGAACTTTAACTGGCAAGAAACACATATAGCTGAGGTGGAAAAACAGGGTTAGAGAAAGGGTGAGGGAAACAAAGGAGAACTGCAATAGTGTCATTTAACTGCGCTCAGCGCGGAAGCGAAATTCATATATATAAATTTTAAGCAAGAGTGAAGGAGTTTCTTTTTTGAGAAAAAAAATAAAGAATAAAAAGAAAAACCCTCAAAGCTACCTTTCTTCCCTTCGCTTTTCCTTTTCTGCTCTCTTTTTCCCCTTTTTTTCTTTTTGGGGACGTTTTTTTTTGGGGGGGGCAACCGCCCCCCCTGGCTACGCGCCTGTTGTACCTACATGTAAATATATCAGTATTTCCTCCCTTCTGTCATGAACCTAGGTGTGGTACATTCTTTTATTGTGGTTTTAAAGACTCTGAGCTATTAGTTGAATAAGCCAGTTTGGAGTTCCAATCTGCGCATGATCAGAAGAAGGTCATTTGTACTAAAATGACATTGTGGTTTAATATTCAATGAGATAAGCACCGACTGTGATGTCTTGATTATTCATATATTCTTTTGAATTGTGTTTTTCATGAGATCCACAAAAAAAAATGCATCCACTAGCAATGGTACAGTTGGCCAAGTACATTGTTACAACAGCATGCTAATGCATTCAAAGTAGAAATGCAACAAATACCTTCATAGAGCGTTTATTGGTGCACTATTCTAGTCACCTGGTCTATTCGATTTATGTATATTGCTATGTAAGGCATGCTTACATATTGCTTTGAAATCTGCCTATCATAATGAATGAAATGAAAGGTAATTTGACCAAAATTGCCCATGAGTTATTACTCCAAACTGGTCTATTAAAGGCTATATGTTATATATGGTCAGTTGATACACTTTGTGACTTCAATTAGTTAATTATTAACAGAATATTAACTAATGAAAATCGTTGATTCAAATTTGCTCAGAGTTGATCAAATTCAGCCCAAGAGATTCAATGAAATTCAACAAATTGACTTGATGCTTGCAGCAATCTGTATGAAGTACATTACCAAAATATTCAAATTGATGCAAAATTTGGTTTGATGTTAATTCGCATCTCAGAAAACTATAATATATTCTGCTATTGATTTGAATACTGGCAAAACTGCAGATTGTACAAAAAAATAAAACAGCAGACTAATTTGTTATAATATCAAGAAACTCTATGCTATAAATCATAATGTACATGTAGGGAGGGATTGTTCTTCAATTTCCAATTTCACTTTAATTTCAATTTAAGGTATAGGAATGTGAGTAAGAAATGTAACATATAGGAGAAAGAAAAATCAAGTGAGTCAATAATTGAAAACAAATCTAAATTTTGATCATATTGAATGAGATTCATTTGATATCAGTCTGTGAAGTTTGTATGAATATATGAATATTTTTTTATATTGTCTGTTGCAAATTAATACTTGACATATTCTAACAATAGCAAATGACAATTTATTACAAATTTGCAGCATGATTTAATCCATAAGGTATAATGCAATGGTACATGTGGTTTAACAGGGAAGACTTGTACCATATTTTACTTTAAATCAATAAGTAGCATTAATTAATAGCTTTATGTGAGTGTTAAAAACATTTAATTTCCCTTTCCCCATTCTGCTGTCTTTATTGGCATGGCAATTCTCTCAACTGATGATCTAATTACATGTACATGTATGACTAGTGAAGTAAGATGGTTCGGACAGGCCAAAATAATCTTGGCTCTCCTTGATAATGACTTCCTTGTATATGCCCTGACCCTCTTCCCCAATTCAAAGTGTAGAAAGTTGTGAATATTTCATCAATACAGAGGGAAAGGGGAAACTACAGGATATTGTTACTTTTAATGAATGGCAGAGGTCATTTTCATGCAAATCGGGAAGAGCTGTTGGGGGGAGAGTAAGTAATTAATGTGTTTGTGTCTAAAAAAAATATAGAGGGGACAAGAGGGAGAAGCATAGGGATAATTAGACCAAGGTAGAGAGAGAACTTTGTTTTGTGTAAGTGACATAGGGATGGGGAGGGAAAGACACAAACACAGTCAGAGAGAGATAGAGTGAGAGAGAGAGGGAGAGAGAGGGGGCATCATGTGTATGGTATGAAGTCAGTAAGTCCTGAGTCACCCTTTAAAACCCTGTCCATGGATGCATGGTGGTGACATGTTTTACAGATGACACGGTGGTGCATTCTAAAAATTATTCCTGGATAAACTTGGAAATACTTGGATTGGAGGAACTGGTGTACTGCAAGACTTTTTGGTATATCGCAGCTTATTCCGTGCTTATGGTGACATATTCCATGAATGCCAGAATGTACAAATATGCATACCAGATGATAGATGCAACACAAAGTACTTGGAATGATTGTTTCTCTGTGCCACCTTACAGACAAAATGATTTCGACTCATTACTGGTAATTTGAAAAATGCTGATAGTTTTAGATTTTGTGCTTGTTTTTAATGGAATAACCTTATGTGAACAGCACTGGAGCTAATTCCTGCTTCTGTATAAATCTGTATGGAACCCATATATATATTCTAGAATTGAGTAAACACCATCAATATTTCAATGTTTTAATTCTTGTATCTTTATTTGTCAATCCTCACACTGTATTTGTGTTTCCATAGCATTGTTGGGCCGGGTTGAACTTTGCAGATGAGGTTGAGGCCAGTGGTTTTAAGCGGGTGATTAATGACAAGATCCAACGTAGACAGCAAAGGAGACAAGGTAAGTTTAATCCAAAATTTGGTTTTGATCAGGCTGTTTGAAAAATTACCCGCAGGACTTTTTAGTTGCATTAAAGTGGCCTCTTTTTTTAATGGTTTTGTTCAAATTATTTTTAATCGGTTCAGGGAATATGTCTTAGAAGACACAATGAATAATGCATAAAAAATTGTGTTTTTTAATGTGATTCTGTGCATCATTTGAACATAACAGATCTCAATCATGATTCTATGACAGCATTTTATTTAAAATCGTATTTCTGTATGTAGCATGGTGACAAGGATAGGGATTCAAAAAGTTTGTGGAATCTTTATTTGAGTTAGAGATGAGTTTAAGAAGGCTATTTTGAACAACATTTTATAGTTGGATATATTTTTGCATCCTTGGGCATTTTCATATTAACACTGATCAAGACAAAAATTTATAATATGAACACACAAACAGGCTGCCTTCTTTTTTTGATGCATCTCACATTATGCCTCATTCATGTATTAGATAGTAAAAAATAATTACATGCATGTAATTGGAAGACAGTATGTCAATTTGAAATATATCTGGAGAGTTCCACACATGATATGCTTGTTGAATATGTGTAATCAAAGAAAATAACAGGGAATAATAACAAGTTCTGTTGTGTGTCCACTTTCAACTTCTCTTCTGCATTGTCATTGATTGTCTACCATAGCAATAGCAAGGTTAACAATAAAATACTTTGTAAAATGGCATGGTATTTGTCTGGAAGCCAGCTTGTCAGAATACCTTTGTCATAAAATTATGAAAATTAAAACATTATGTATTATTGTAATTTGGTTGATGTATCATTTCTTAGACTTTCAAGACATGTGACTATCGTTTTGAATAATATCAATAACTGTAATATGAGGTATTTATGTTGCGCAGATACATGTATCCAACGCTCTGAACTTCTGATACCATCCGCCATGTGCCTAGTTACTTTTTTTTACATCCTTCCATAAAATTGTTTTGTTCACTCAAATGTATATATGAGTAGCAACTGATGAAAAAAAAATTCTAAGCATTTCAGGGATATGTCATTAGTTAATCATATTTGTGGTTAAATTTCAATAATAGTTTTTTATGTGTGCACTGTATAGAGTTCCAAGTTCCAGTGGAATATTTTTGTTTTTAATTGTGGAGTTAAGCAAAAAGTTATAGTAAGTTCCAATTTTTCTAAATATACAAAATATCTCTAAAATAATATATTTACAGAATCTTGAATACACACCCCTGCATTCCTGTCTTTCAGTAAGATCAGTTTGTGAAGTGATGCCAAACATTGTAATTCTATTCCGATTCCTTCTACACAAACATTTTTTCTCAAATGGCAGACTTGAAAAACAGAGCTAAGGAAAAGATATTGCATGGCAGTTAATTATACATGTGACTGGATTTCCTGGTGTGTAAGGAGATGTGCTAATCAGTGACAAGCACATGAGATGATGATGTATAAGGAAAAGGAGTAGTTTATTGTTGATCCATTATTCCGCAAATGTCTCTCAGCACTTTATGGAATGCTAAACCATTTCTATCATCCTCCTGTTTCTTTACAGGAGGGAAATGATCGTAAAAAATATGAATTAGTATTGAAATGAATTATTTTTTGTCATCAATCAAGGCTTTGATCTACATTTTGATCATTTATACATGTAGGGGTTCATAGGCAGGGTTATACCATAGAGGATAAAGGGTGACATAAAAAAAACTTCAATTTTAATTATATTTCACTTTTGGTCACATAAAAACATTCAGAAATATTCCAATCATAATCTAAATCACAATAAGAAACTGATTTTTCTGAAAATTATTTTCATGTGCCATAAATTGGTAAAATGTTACAATGTTAAAATATACCTTTTTTAATTCCAATAAAAATGGTGCAGGAACCTTACATTCATGTCTGTGTTCAGAAAGAATGTAAAATATAAGCTTGAAAATTGACAAGGAAACACAACTAATTTGATTTCCCTCATAATCTCACATCACTTTTGGTAAAGATATGTGTAGTGCATCTTTATAAAAAAAAATTGAGCAAGCATTTCCCTCTCACATTTTGAGGATCATTGCAAATAAAATGCGGTGATAATAATGATAAAACCCTGAAGTGATTGATACTAGACAAGCATTGATATGAAGTATACATATTGATGCAGATATATCCTATTGTTCTCACACAATGCTAATCACATGCATGGTTAGATGGATCATAATATGCATGAATTGTTTATTTTGATGCAATTATGGTTTCTTTCTCTCCAGTCAATGTAGTATTGAGAATCTATACGTTGCATGCCAAGGGACAAAATTAGTCCTGCTTCTACATTCATTAAGACTACATTTAAAACCAAATACATAATGTTGTAGTTTTGTTTTGAGAAGAAAATGTGAGTTTTTCATTATTTCTGTAGATGAAGGCGCATCTACATGATGCACCTATGAAATAATACTTTACAACAGCCATCTGCACATAGATGTTAATTAAATTTTCCTGCCATGAAAATATTGTAGTTGCAGTCCACGCATTTGTTTATTTTTCTTTAATACTCTAAATCGTGTTCTGGATAATGATTTTTTTTTTGTACACACTGAAAAATGATGAAATATAATTATTGCTTTAAATGGATGGAAACTTTCATTTACGCATACAGCTCTTACAAGTACATTTGGGCTATATATTTTTGTGATTTCTTTTCTACTGAGCACTGTTTTACAAAAATATGACTGCTGTGACAGGCAAATAATTTTAATACAGGCACACAATGAACAGCTATCTCTAATTAATGGAACTAAAAATTGAAAGTATATTGTAGTATGGTTTGGAGCTACAGTGTATGGTTTCATCAATTTGGGGCAGAAAATGCTTTAATTGTACTATATTTACTTTTTTATTGAAATTATTTTTGAAATGTGAATTTATAACCCGGAAAGGAATTTAATAATTTCAATGCATAATTGCACAAAGTTGTATAGTTATAGATAAATAACCTTGGCCTGAAAGTAGTGAAAACACATTAAACATGGATTGTTGCATTCCATTTCTTCTCACATTCTTTCCACTTTTGTATATACATGTAGGTTTAGATTATAATGTTTTAGCTTCTATATCTGCAGTTTGATCATTCCATTTTATAAAACACTGATTTTACGTTCCATATGCATGTTTTTTATTTTTTTAATTGTTTTGTTTGGAGAATGGATGGTTTGGGTAATTGTAAAACTGTAATTATGAAGGCACAGAAATTGATGTTTTGAAATATTGAACTACAGCGTTTTCACCCATACATGTAGTAAAATGTATTTGGGGGAGGGTGCAATTGAAAATCATTCCTAGTTGAAATAGAAATATATGGATAGAAAATGTTGTATGAACGTAAACATGTACCATCTGCTTTTCACGACTAATTTATGCAAAAACTGCTCGATGCCTCTTGAAATTCTACCCCTTTTCCCCTTCGCAGAAAAAAGACGTCCTGCCCCATCCACACCAAATCCAGCTCCTACACCTCAGAATGTACAGGCGCCCTCACATGGTAAGATTATCTCATTGATGGTAAGACTTTACCTGTAGCTAGAGATTTTAGAACTTTCTAACAGACTAACAAGGACCTGATGAATGTATTAAAATTAATCAAATACTTTTTTTTTAAGGATCACCTGTGCAGCATATTTGTATTTTCATTATGGATTTAAGTGCAACACTTTCCTTGCAAGTTCCACTCCATATTTAGTGATCCATACAAATTAATTTTGAAATATGTATGACAATTGCACATTTGTTCAAACAAAAACTTCATTACATAAAAAATGATTGATTAAAATTTAGTTTATATTTCTACAGTTATACTTATCACATATAACAGTCACATACAGTTGTGCTCAGAAGTTAGTGAACCCCTTCACAAAATGACCTTCTTTGTGCTGAGTTTTGAATTTAGACAGCAACACTACAGCGTTTTGGAGAGCCCAGAAAAACAAACTTTAATTGAAGTATTAAATATTTTGTCACCTGACTTCACAATCAAATATCTAAAACATGGCAGAAATTCATTTTTTGCTGGGGTTCACTAACTTTTGACCACCACTGTACAAGTGACCTTTTTACTTTGAATAAGAGTTACAATGGCATTGCAAAGTTATAAGGAGAACAATTTAAAATTATTCAATCTATATATGAGGTGAGATGATTGTTATCTTGGCATACATGTACATAGTGCATCTCAGTTCTGTTATATTTGGACTCTATGCAAATTGTAGTCTCAGATTGACTGATAAAGCGGTGTATAAATGTAACCAGGATTTATTCAGGAGAGAAACGATTTGCAAATAAAGATTTACTGCCTCTTTGCGGTGATACCAATTAACAGAGTCTTTTGAAATACAAAATTTTAGTTCAAAGTTTACATACATGTGCATGTACATAGCCAATTGGTGTTGGTCGGTAGGCCTCTAATACATATTGTAAATGTATGTAGTTGTACGACCTACCTGCAAGTAACCTTCATACAACTACGTTGCTAAAAAATCAATGTTAATACATGTACATGGCACCTTTCCAGGTCAATTATGATTGATCTAATTACACTTATATGCATATATCCCATTCTCATCCTCAGAAATACTTCCATCTCTATTGTTTAATTGGTAGTGACATTGAAGCAGCCAATGATGAGGAAGTTGTTACAATGTTCAATTAATTCTAATTATACTTGGAGACAGTGAAGAGAGTGCATGTGACTCATAGAAGCTCATTATAATACACCAACCACAGACAAACAGGCTTATTATAACCTCAGGACCACTGAGGTTGTTTTTCATTGGCTCCTTGATTTAATAACTTCAATCAGCTGGGAGAATCATGATAAATGGGAATTTAACATTTCATTTTGCATTTTTAGCATACGTTTTCAGATTGTTTATGTTAATCATTTATCAGAGGAATCTGGAGCAAGAAATTTGGGCCAGATCCATGTAGAAACTGTGGATAGGATCCATAGATGGCTAGCTTTATACTGAAAATATAATTCCTCATCCTTGTTATTTCCTTGTTAGTGAGACTTCACATATCAAATGCCCCTGGTACGATATTACTATTTTATTGAACAACTATTGAATGAAAATCACATCTAACTCACTAATGCTTCTTTTCTTTATTGCTGGTTTATTTTGTTCTTATATTTTTCTCCAATGTCCATCCATCCAGCCCCACCCCCTCCCCCTCAAGTCCCAAACACACCCCGCCCTGCCTCTTTCCCTGGGACTGAGATCCCTTTCCCTGCCACGTCTTCCATGGACATGGCATCTATCTATCAGCCCCTCGGTGGTGCTCCAAACACAAAAACCACCAAAGGTAACAGACAAAAAAGTGCAGAATTCACACAAATTTTTTTTTTTTTTTTGCAGTTTTCTATCTTGCATGAACTGCAGGTTTTTGTCTCAGCTTGTGTGTGCTTTTCAGCCATATTAAAATAAAGATCATTTCTCACTGCCCGTGTCAAACATCCTCCAAATTGTGCCTCTTTTCTCTGTGTGTATTTTACCCCTCTTTTTTGTGTGCGCATGGAAAAACCCGTTTGACATTGTTGCATTGGTTCATTTGAAATTGATATGAATTATTTTGAACCATTCCCCCTCTCATTTCATGTTGTGTGGAATGTAATGTCACATTGTATACATACAGGAAAAATAAAACATAAAAAGGGTGCATCTGACATTTTCACCTGGTTTTATTTTAAAAATGATCCTCCCATTAATAAAGACAATAAGTAATCAGTTAAAGTCACAATGTTAACATCCATCAAATTGAGTCACTTGTTCTCAGAGATCATAATATATCTGTACATGTACATGTGTTGACAATTTTGCACACACTTGTCTTTTCATTCAGTACTCAACATTTTATAACCAGCTCTACAGATATTGTCTGTGTATAAATACATGTAAAACATTGCCCATCTCTATACTCCTGAACTAATACAGAGCAGTAGTTCCTTTAAATGCATAGGCTCAGGAATTTACAAGTCTGATGCTGTTATGCAAACTTATGGAATACACCTCATGGGAAGACTGTAAACTGTTTTTACTCTGTTTTTTTTTAAACTCTGTTTTGGTCGACAAATTTTGGATGGCAGTTTTTTGTATATGAAAAAGCTGCACCAAATACTGATCAATATCAAGAAAACAAGACTGATACTCGGTCACATTTGCTCTACGGCGGCCGTACGGCGAGTCGAAAACAGCCGTTTTATTCATTTTTATTCAAACCACCAATATTTAGCTGGTACAACAAAATGTTTAAACGGCTGTTTTTTACTCGCCAAACGGCCGCCGTAGAACAAATGTGACTGAGGTATTACATGTATTGCATAAGTTTTGCTTAACAGCAAAGATAAAGGTCAGCCTCTGCCTAACAAGGTAAAGTGAGGTCAAACCTTCAGAAAAAAATAAAGAATGAATTGTACTGAAACAAACAAGCCTACAGTTACATCTGATGTTTAATGCTTTTACCATGGAGCTATTAAGAGAAGGAGAACCATCTTCCAAATCCTCTGTTAATCCTTTGTTATCGCTTCCTTCGGGCGAAGGAACGATATCTAACATCAATCGGCGAGCCGCCAGGCGAAAGTTAGAGCCCGCTCACATAACGCGATAAGCCCCCTCGTAAAATCTGAGGTGAGAGATTTTTTGAAGGACCCTGCGAGGCACCGCCGTAAACGACGTTCTCCCACATAACTTCTCTCCGAGCTCAGTTTTTCTTCAAAATTTAAACACGACTTGCTGTTCTTCTAACATCCATATCTCTTCGTACGGATTCCTGATGTACGTCTTTTATGTATGGTTGAACTTCTGAGATGATCCCCTTTGCATACATACCAAATACGTCACAATCTGATTTGACTCAACAAAATTACAAACGGAGGAAGTTGGAGATTGGTCATTTTAGGTATGTCTGTCTTTCTTACATAGTTAAATCTTTCCCTGCTCGTACATGTTTTAGAAATTATAATAAGGTGAAAAAGCATACTTTGAGCTTTATTTTTATGCAAAAATCATTTGCGTGTTTACAATGGTCTTGATAATATAACAACGAATCTGCAGGGCATTTCTCTGGCGATTGTCGCATCGTGGAGTACCCTCCGGTGCCCCTCGTACCGTACTCCTATTTGTGTAAGTTGAAAGTGAGTGTAAAGAATGACGGGAGCTCCGTGTTCGCTCAGCTCCGTGCTCGCTCAGCTCTTGTCTCTGGATCGTTTTTGGAAAATAGCAGGGGCCGCGGAGCGAATAAATTTAATTTACAAACCAGTAAAAAGGAGAACAAAGTACAAAAAATTATTATTCTACATAATAAAGAACTTAAAAATAACATGTTTGGGACCACAAAGAAGTATACCCAGTTCTGTGTCAGGACGATTCATTTTAAGTTACAAAGTCATTTGGAAAAATTTACAAGCAAAGTTTTACAATTTTTGGAACAAAAAATGATTATGATTTTAAAAATATTATAGAGAACAAAATAAAAGATGATTACAACTATTGAATTCATATTTTAGTTTAATCTAAAGAAAAAAAGAAGGCTTCCAAAATATAAAGTGTCCGGACACCCGACCCCCCCTCATTTCTAAAACATTGTATTTATATTCTAAATATATTTAGAAACACGAAATATCATTATGATTTTTGTTAGATTATGGGATTTTTTGTTTGTTTTAAGATTGTACTTTTTTTTTCTTTCTTTCTTTCATATCATTTTTTCTTCATCATTCTATCCTTCCTCTTTGCCCCTTTTTTTATTCCATCTATCTTTATTCCCTATCTTTCTTTCCTGATCTTCTCTCTCTGTTCATTTTTCTTTCTTTCCTTCTTTGTCTTACTCTCCTTCCTTTTTTAAGTTTCCTCTTTTCCCTTCATTTTTTCTTTCCTTAAACTTTTCTTTGCTTCCTTCTCCCTTTTCTTTTCGTTCTTTCTCTCCTTCCATTATTTTCTCTATATTTATTCTCTCCTCTATTTTTTCCTCCCTCTCTTTCATCCTTTCTTTTATTCTTTATTTCATTTTTTCCTTCTACTTTGTGTCCTTTTTTCTTTCTTTCCCTCCCTCCCTTCCTGTTTTTCTTCTTTCTTTATAATTTCTTTCTTTCAAAGAATGAAGGAAACATTTTTCTTTTATTCGTTCTTTCTTTCCTCCTTTTTTCTTGCTTCTTTTTTTCTTTTCTCTCCCTTATGTTTTATTTCACACATCTTCCCTTCCTTCTTTTCTTTTTCTTTCCTTCGTAATTCATTACAAAGAATGACGGAAACGTTTCTTTTATTTTATTCTATCTTTCATCATTTTATTCTAACATTCCTTTTTTTTTTCTTCCTTCATTTTCCCCTTCATTTTGTATTTCTTTCCGTTCTCAATTCAACTCTTTTCTTTCGCCTTTTCCGTCCTTCATTCTTTCGTTCACCCCCCCTTTCAATTCTGTACATTTTTTCCCAAGTCGAACACCGTGTAGCCTCCTTTGTTGATCTTTTTTTTAAAGACCTGGCTCGGTCGATCCGCTCATGCAGCGTACTTTGTCGATTGTCCCGTATTTCTTTTTGTGAAATCTGGTCACCATGCATTCAGCTGGTTCCAAAACCAGATTTTCGTCTTCGAAATCGTGAGCCGCCATGTTTGCATAAAATTCGTGAAGCCAATGTGAAATGCATTATGGGTGAAAACGCTACTGCGCAAGCGCAAACCCGAGCTGTCGACCGAGTCAATCAACTTTCCTTATCTGATTTACGGGCGGCCTGTGTAATGCGCCGTGAGGGACCCTGCTGAGAGGGGATTAGCGGTGCCGCGCATGGGGCAAAGCATTTGAGAGAGTCAGATCTCCTTCTGTTAATAGCTCTATGCTTTTACCAAAGTGTTAAAGAATCCCTCAGGAGTCTGAACAGGAAAGGATAGGAAATACAATAATAATGATATACATGTATACAGTGCATATACAGTGCATGTAGGCCTATTGTTCAACTTACTTGGGTACTCTAATACATGCAGCATATATAGCTATGGATTCCTATTTGCACTTTTACATTTTTACATAAATATTAGAGCATAGTAAGAAGTATTGATTGAATTCCAAAGAGTACATTGCAGCTTTGATGCAAAGTGTTCTTAAAATGAAATAGTTATAGAAATAATCAATTCCCTGGTTAAATAGGGAAAATAACTATATGGTGTATACTGAAAAACTTAAAAAGCCCAAAATGTTTGTGTTATGAACCAGAGCAAGTTGTTCTGACATTGCCCTTCTGATAAGACTGGAAGCTTTCAAGTTGCATGCAGATTTGTAGAGTGAAGTTATACATCAATTAACCCATTTCATCAGTTTGGTAGCAACGTTAGGTGAAATAAGATAATGCTGTGTGTAATTTATACAATTCATTTAGTTTTAATAATCATTGGAGTTGTGAAATATTTTTCATGAAAAAACATGAATTATCACAAGAAAGTATACATTCAAGTGAGCTATGAATATAGGTCTCAATTTTAAGAGATTTTAATTTAAAGAAAGGTATTTACATGTATACAATGCTGGATTTTCAAACATACAATTTTGAGCAGCAGGGCTTGAAGCTCTTTCTGATCTACATTCTATTTTCTTTTTAACTCTGCTCGCTACTTTATCTATGTTTGCCTCAAGTTCTTATTGAATTTCCAGCCTTATTATTATTTTTTTTTACAGATGAATGGCTTTTGATATTCTGTAATCTATTCACAAAAGCATGGTCAAATAATTGATCAGTGTACATGTGTCTGCATGTAGTTATGAAAATCCCATATACTCTACAAGAAAAAATGAAAAATCCTGGAAATATGAGAGTGGGGCTTCATATTGTGAGTTAGTCATGACTTTACGACATACCAATGGCGACTCTCTTTGTTCTTTATCTTTAATCCAGATTTTCAGTAATTCTGGTTGTTGGCTTAGCATTTGAATGCAAAGCTTGTTCAATTTGATCAGGAAAAATACATGTACATGGTGTTCTCAGATTGGATATTCTACCCTGATCTTTTGCTGTTGTGAAAACAAAATAATTGCCCTGAAAGAATACCAAAGTCCTTGTTTTAAAATTTGAGAGCTCTAAAAGAGATTCTGTAAGGATTGCTTGGATATTTACAGTTTAAATCTTAACTACTTGATTTTAAACCCATCAGGAAGATGATGCAACTAGGAAAATGTGTAATTTTCTTTCTACAAATTGAAATTATAAGAACTTTACCTGGTTTGGGAAGGTGTGAATGCATAATATAATTCCAGGGTATTTTGAAGCCCCAAGAAGTTTAGTTTCATAAAATATACAGAGAAGTCTATGGCCCTGTTTGTAAGTATAGGGGAGACATCAGGACAGCACTCCAGGGAAGGGGGTAGTGGAAAACTGCCCCTTTTACAAGTGATGAAAAATTTAAATAAAGAAAATGAGGATTATGGATCCCCCCCCCTCAGAGGGGGTATAGAAGATCAGATAAGTAGTAGCTCTATGTTAAATTGAATACTACACCAAGTACATGTATTATTTTTTTATCAGTTCTACACTATCTTATGTTCATTTTGATGCTTAGTCATATTTATGCACAAACATACTAATTAATCAGTTTGATTTCTGTCTTGATGGATACTTCATTCAATTATTTGATTTTTTTGTTTACTAATTTCATCTACCTTGAAGTAAATAAAGAAACTTATTTCTGATTTTCTTTTCCTCATCTTCAAAACAGCACTAATGATTCCCTAATGTGTAATACAGATCACCTTGTCATTTTCCCCCTTAATGCTGTTTAATACAAACCATTTTGTTGATATTTTTTTTTTATAACTTTTTAAACCACTCCTTTTGATTTTCATCTTATTTGCCCTCATCTTATTCATTTTCATGCTGTCATTTTGATCATCTTCGTAACACCATCATTATCATTATCATCATCAGCAACCCAACCAGGCGGTCCCCAGTCAAGCGCAAACTCAAAACGCAGAGGTAAAATCTAGCTGTTGTGTTTTTTATTTCTTCTCTTTTAGAGAGAACTGCTTGTTTTTCATTTGGTGTGGTATTGTGGTGGCTTGGTTCTAGTTTCTTTAGTTCCACTATTTAGATCAATTTCTACCTTGCTAAAAGAAGGTGTTCATATTCATATATTTCCATGTAGATGTTGAACAATCATGGGATCGTATTCTGAAAATGATTTTTTAAAGCTATTATTGTTTTGCATTGAAGAAGTAAAGATATTTTATTACCTATAACATAAATAGTTGCAGGCAGGTATTTTCTGCAAAATGTTAATTTTCTTAATTTAATCATAGGAAACAATATTTTCTTAAAAAGTAATCGTGCTTTCTCCATATACAAAAAGAAAGATGCAAAAAGGTTTCTTAGTTTATTTGACTGTTAAAATGTCATAGTGTATTACTGAACATGCCTTTTCTGTTAGAAAAATCAGAGAATTTACCAAATCAACAAAGAGCTATTTTGAAAATAATTTGAGAAAGAGATACATTTAAACAAATGTGATTCCTTTTTCATTTTTTTAATTAATTCCTTATGTGGGGATGTTGCACAGTTCTAAGGACATGAAATTATTTTCTGATGCACAAACCCGCGTGTTTGGTAATACAATGCTTGTCAATTAACAAAAAATTAATTCATTGACATAGTGGCTTTCTATAAATTTCAAATTGTGATCTACATAATGAAGCTATGTGAGGCTATCCTGCAGCAAATAATGAGTTAACCTAATTAATGTATCCAAAGTGGCTTGAAGTACTAGACTTTTCATTAAACATGTTAATGTTATTCAGATGCCAAATAAAGGTATTATGGAATTCTCAAGTTGAAGCTATTCGTATAGATCAATTTAGATATTAAGGTGTTGATCCTATTAAAATTTCAATTAGGACCCAGCTGTTATTTTCCCCCTTTTTTGTATATTTGTGAATTGTTTGCCAGTATGAAATGCCAGATAGACAATGAATTGGCCATAGCCAAAAATGTGATGAGTCATATTTGCATGTAATTTTATTTATTATCAGACAAACTTCTTAGAGCTCTATGCAGTAAAGTCTTAACAAAATTGGCACTGGTGAACAATTCACATTTCCTTTATATGAGATGGCTATTGTGCAGATAATGATTGTCTATGTGATTCTTATAACATTCAGGGGAAGGATGACATGTAGGAAGTGGATAGTATGAAAAAGTATTTTGATAAGATTGTTGACAGTAAAAATGATTGAAAAGTTACAGACCTTCCTGGGGAGAAATATGCTTTCTTATAGGGGAAAAATCATGCTTATGATTATCAAACAAACTCTGCTTCTGATTATAATTACCTATAATATAAAAAAAAAATCTGCATTAATATACTCATTAAATCACAGTATCATTTGCACTGCTATAATTAAAGTCTTTAAAATGTTCACCCCCTGTTTCCCCTTATGCAAAAACATCAGCACCCCTTTACCTTACCCATTGCATGCTTCATAATAACATGAAAATAATAATTTCATTTGAATATTCTGCATTTCACAATATTATTTGCAACCCTAATTGAATGTGCAGTAGAACAGGTTTTTTTTCTATAAAAAATGGATTAAAGAAGTCGGCATTTTCTCTGTCTCTCTCATTCAAGATAATGGGTCAGATGCATAAAAAGTAGCAATTGCTTTTGCTAGGCTTATGATTCTTGGCTTTTGCTTGATTCCGTATGCATAAAAATGAGCGAGCGAAAGCTTTTGCTAGTAAGCTCAAGCCATTTCTAATGCCTACTAGCGTTTGCTACACGATTAAGCTATTGCTAAAAAGCGTATGCATAAAACGAACATTTTGCTTGTGCGTTTAAGCATTTGCTTGGGTTTTCTCAAGCTCCTTCAGAGCAGCTTGAGCGTTTGCTTGATCAACCTGTTCGCATCGTATAATCATGTTTATGTAACTGAGAGAGAACCCAGAGGTGTACAGTAGCCTACATGTACATGTTTTCTTCCTGGAGTGTAAGGGCAAACTGAATGCCAACTATTTCAATTTATTAATTAGAAACAAGAAAAGTTTGACACCCCGTCTGAGGAAAGATATTACAGGCAGACAGGAGAGAAATGGTATTTTGCACACCACACTTTTGCGTTCGAGTCCCGCTTTTGTTCTGTGAGTCGTGTTCGCACCAGCGTGACATCGCTATTGTTCAAACGACTAGCAATTGCTTTCTGAAGGCAAGAAAAGGGTTTGAGCACAAGCAAAGGGTTATGCATACGAAGTAAAGCAATTGCTAAGGTATGATCTTTTGCTTGGTGAGCAATTGTTTGTGCTTGAAGCAATTGCTACTTTTTATGCATCTGACCCATTGTATAATCTTGTTCCTCCCCGTGACTTCTCAGTTGCTGGGCCATTTAACATGGTCTAATGGTTAGTGCTCAAAAGGCATTTCACTCAGATTTATTTACCAAGGTCAGATGTTGGTCATATGTAAAAATGGGACAAGTATGATTATTATTCATAGAGTGTTTTAGCGATGCATCAAAAATGCATATCTTGATCTGTATCAGTTGCCTCTTCAATACGAGAACAGATTGAACAAAGTACAAACTCCTTCGAAAATATCCCTTAGGATACTGTACAAAACTTGCTGTTCAGTATGGTACCGTATTGATCATTCTAATGTGCATGCAAGCGCGAATGCACAGGGTAGATTGCAGTGATACTAAGTGATGTCATAATGAGCTATTTAAGTCACATTTATTTATTGATTGATCTTATGATGTGAGGCCATAACTGATAGTGGTATGTGCCATGACTTATTCTATCTAAAATTTCTCTTTTTTCAGGGGGGGGGGGTAGATAATGATAATCATATTGGATGGCTTTATTATATAGAATACCAAAAATATTCCACTCATAAAGTTCAATATTGAACTTTGGGAATATCTCTGGTATTCCAGTCTGAGTTATCCAATATGATATAAATATTTACCTGCAAGTTTCTAGGAGGGTGGTAATTCAGCTACCACTTGCATGTTTGTGAGCAAATAAATTTATTACTTCAAAAATGCTAATTTGTCTAGTAGATGTCCATTAGATATCTCAGTTTTGTTAGATATTTTTTGGTGTATGTGTGTGTGTGTGGTTTTTTTTTTTTTTGCAGGGGATCAGATAAGTCAAATGTCATATTAGGTCAAATATTGAAATGTTGCCTTTGTGAGTGAAATGATTTTAAATTGACTTTTTTGTTCGCTTCTGAATAATAAGAGTTCTTATAAGCAAGTCTTAACAAATATTTTCAATATTTTGCTTTCGTGTGTGAATTAGTAATTCCGTAGATGGTCTTTATTAAATGTGTTGCTGTTACAAAATCAAATATGCATTATTCTTTTGTTGTGATTTGGTCAACATTTAAAAAAAGATAACATTATAATCTTGTGTTCTTACTCAGTAGCAAATAAAAATAGTACTGTAAGCATTTGTTGATTTTGGTCATGTTTTTTGCAGTTTTTTCCCCAGTAAACTGTCCAGTATTACTTTTCTGCATGTTGTATTCATATTAAATAGACTTTATGTTAAAAACTCATACACTGTTTTGTATTTTTGTTTGGGACAATTTCTTTAACCCTAAAAGAGTGGTATACTTTAATGAACACAATTCACAAATAGTTCTTTGACCTGATGAGAAACATGTCTTCCTTAGAAACCACATGATGCACACACTAACAAGAGGAAAACATGCATCATGAAAATGTTTTATTGGTCTTTACTTACACCAGATTTTTATTTTTTTTTAAATCTCAATATGTGAAAGGAAAAGGTCATATGTGTAGCTGGAAAAATTAATTACATTGTGAAATTTAAAAAAATGTTGAGGGGTGGCTGGACAATGGCAAGTATGTCTTCCATATATCCTTCAACAGTGGCAATCAATTTAAATCTTTGCCTTTGGACATATTTTACTAAAATCTTTTGTCACCTCACTGGGATAATAAATTATGGTTTGGCTTTTTACTACTAAATATAAATTCTGATCTAATAATAGAGAAAATATGAAAAAGCCATCTTCAGATATAAATATTTCATTAAATAGTCCTCATGTACATGTCCTTTCTAGCTTTTGCTTGTCATTGTAGAAACAGTTATGATGTATATTTCTTTTTTTTTTCATGTCAATGTTTCACAAAATAGTACATGTATAAAATTCAGAATGTAATGTAATATGGAATTCCACATATTATACAACCATTTATCATTTTATCTATATATCGGAACCAAGTCAACGAACATTACTTATCCCACTATCTATTTATAATGGTGAAATAGATAGGATCTTGGTTTTATTTGTGCTTTGGTACACATTATTTGGTAAATAGTATCTATATATTGTACAAATTCATTTTGTATTATGTATATTTCATTTACAGCAGCTAGTGTTTCATTTCAAATTGTGTCTGTGAATGCACCATAAAAACCAATGAAGTTTTAGGAAATAAATGTTTCATTTCCTGTCACAATATATATATTTGATAGCATTTCTAGAAGGAACTTTCTTTTCTGGTTGAGAACATTCTTATGAATTAAATAAACTTTTTTTTATCCATGTTATTATACAAAGTTCAAAATTAAAAACTGACACCAGCTTAAATTGTCTGAAGTAAATATTTTGTAAATAATCACACTTTGTAGTGACCCATTACCAAATTCTGAATAATACCATTGTTTAATAATGAATGGACAACTTGTGATGAAAATGACATTCAGATAGAATATTTTTATCTAGGATTTTTTCTCTTCTCTTTTACTGCATTTATTTTCCCATATTGATTTTAACTTTTCATACATTATATTATATTACATAGCCTCTAGCTCAAGCAAAGATGACAAGAAAAAAGACAAGTCTGGAGGAAGAAAGAAACTCACAAAAGCTGATATAGGTCTGCCTTCTGGTTTCAAGTAAGTGAATATTCAGTTCAAAGAACAAAACAAAACAGTTTAATAGTTGAAAATAGAAGAACTAGAATACATGTATCATGCAGTGAACCTGATTTTTACTTTGGAAATGGGTCTATTAAGAGAATGAGAACTCGGCATGAAGAGATTCAAGGGATATTTTATATAAAGATAGTTTGTAAGTTTATGCTTGAATTTAAGCAATGGACAGCAATACAAAATGACAAGATGTTGGTCTATTTTTTTTTTCAATCTCATTTATTATATATTGTGGGAAGATAATTTGCACTGACTTATGTTTGGTATTAGTATGAATATAGCCATGAATGATAAAAGAGATATTTAATACAAATTAATATAAAAAATTCAATCTTGATGCTATTCATAATGAAAGTGTCTTAATTTTTTGGGGGAAGATTTTTGCTTTAATTTCATATTTTTCTTTTGATCTCTTCTTACAGACATGTCAGCCATGTGGGATGGGATCCTGAAAAGGGTTTCAATGTAAGTGATTTTTATTCAAAATAATTTAAAGTACAGAGGTAAAGTTGGTTGATCAAGGGGAAAAATATGTGCATATAATGTGCTTTTCAAGGGGTTTTTATAGGAAAACTGCCAAGTCTTTAAGGAGAATAATACGTCCTCAAAACATACTCTACTTGTTTTGTCTACATGTATGTTTTAACCAAATCATACTGAGTAAAATAATGAATGCATGAGATGCACTGATTCTTCAGAGAATGATCCATTTATAGGAATGATTTTCATGATCCCAAAAGATGAGTAAAAATATGAAGACATAGCTTTATCTAATTATTTTGTTTGTTTTTTGGGCTAAGATTCTCAGATGGACATATATATATACATATATACAGTGCGTCCCAACAAAAACCGAGATTTATCGATGATTACTAATCACAAACACAATAGACAAATGACCTACCATTGTGAAGCTTAGAATCTCCTCTTTCATCTGATATTACTTAGTGTATCTCATTCATGCATGAGTGAGCAAAAACAATTAAAAGAGGGGATACCACAAAGTCACTTGGCATGGCAGGCTGTATCTGGGTTTAAAAAAAAACACATTTTTTAAAAGGTCAATATCTGCTCTTTAATTTGATATCTCCTTTACAGAAAATGGTAGAAAAATAACAAAGTTCTGGTTATTTGAATTTCAATAATTTTATAAAATCACGAGGTTTTACAGGCTAGCGTTCAGACTAACTCGACACTCCGTTTTGTTGACGACCAGCCGTACATTAAGTCTTTTGTTAACCATGCGATAGCTTCTGTTGGAAACCGGTGACAACACGTTTATTTAATGAAATTATGGAAATGCAAGCATTGTTCGAGGGAACAGAACTTTTTTACTTCTTGACCATTTTCTGTGATTAAGATATCAAATAAAAGAGCAGATATTGAGCTTTTTAGGCATGTGATTTTCTTTTTGAAATTCAGATACCCCCGCCAAATGAGTTTTTTATATCCTTTCTTCAAATTGTTTTTACTCACTCATGCGTGAATGAGGAATAATCTAAGTAATTTCAGATGAAAGAGGAGATTCTAAGCTTTACTTGGTAGGTCATTTGTCTATTGTATGATTAATTTATGATAAATAATCGCTAAATTTAGGTTTCGTTTTTTGTGGGACGCACTGTATAGTGCAAACATGGCATATGTCATTTGCATTTGCTGTAGTTCAACATTTGATTTTATATTTTTATTACTGTATATTTAAAATATATGTGCTACCCGATATATACACAACAAAAGCCCTGTAGCCATGAGATTTGTTTCAATCAGTATTAACATACACATTTTGACTGACTACTAAGTGAAAGTCTAAGTTATTTTCTCCCCTTCCTTCTTGAGTGTGATGGCCAAAGAAGATTTTTTTTTTTAAGTGTAGGAGGAGAAGAGTTGGATGGTTGATTTTAGGATGGAAGATACAATAAATTGTGGAAAGTTGAGTAAGGATGATTGCAGTTAGTACTGGGTGAATCTGCCCACCCTTTCAAACAGGACAAAATTGGATTTCAAACTTTGTCCTCACACTAACTTCTTGTTGCTTCTATTAAGTTCTTTTTGGGATAATTTTCACTGTTTGACATAGTCTTTCTGATAAGACACTCTCATTGTATAATCAAGTCAAAACCATCCTCAAAACTTATCTCACTATAAAGCCCATGCTATTTTGGATAAAGTTATCCTATAAAGCTGAGCTCAGAAAACTAATCACATTAACATATGACTCTTTCTGAAATTCTTAACAGGTTGATGAGATGGACCCCCAAGTCAAGGGTTGGTTTAACACCATTGGTGTGTCTGATGATCAGCTCAAGGATCAGAACACTGCCAAATTTATCAGGAATTTCATTGATCAACATGGAGGTCTCGATGCTCTCAAGGAAGATGCTGAGAGATTAGGAGGTAAGAAGCTCTCTTTACTACTTCCGTAATTCCCAAGGGATTTGCAACCCCTCTATATTTTGAGAATCATTCATTGCATGCAATATTTGCATGTTTTCCATATCATTGCCTCAAATTCCAATGGCAGTAGTACAGGAATGAGAGTGACTTGACTCTATTCAAATCCCAAAAGACTCAACTACAACCAAAATCTAGTGTCTTATTTCAATCTGTTGCTCCTATATTACTCTCTCGCAATGGGTTTTTTTTCTCAGAAATAATCATAGTGGGGTTACTATAATGCACAGTACACAAAAGACATCTTATTCATATTAATGATGTTGGGTATACATAGATGTTGCACTCTATCATTAGAGTTCCCGTTTTTATTCTGAGGGATTTTATAGGGTTAGCAGTTAAGAAAAAGTGCTGCTACCATTGGTAGTCATAGTGGCTTTCACTGCTGGAAGTGACTTCAGTTTTGATTGCAATCAATACTAAAATGAATGCAGATAAAGCAGAAGTTGTGAAAATTGATTAGAAGTGAGAAATATATGAACTTTTGAAAGTAGTAACTTCAAGTCATTTTTCTTAGAAGCCCATGATGGTCATTATTTGAATACATCAGAAGCCTGATTTCCCTAGATCCATGTTACAGGATCATCTCAATTTATTAATCCTTTATCATTCTTTTACGTTTGTACTTCGTAGAGGGGGTTAAGCATTGCATATCTGTGAATTTTTTTCTTATTGCTCTATTTAGAATTAGTTTGTGATTACTAATATTTATAGCTTTTGCCTTGCTATGAATTAATCTTTTTTATATATATTCAAGTTTTCATTTTAAAGAGAGTATTGATTTATCCTAGGATTTGTTTGTGATCCTTCCAATATTCCCAGTGACCCGTATTCACATAGGTGGTTTTGAATCGGTGGTCCGAAACCATGGTTTTTCCAAGTTTATACTTCGATAATTCAGAGCTTACAAGCCCAGTAATGTATACATACATATTCTCCAGACAATAAATTTCTGTGATTACTTCGGTTTCGGCAGTAATAAGCTATTTCTTTTTAACTGTGGATTCAAGCATTGGGCTCATTTATGCTGAAACCATAGTGACAAAGCACAATTGATGGAGAAATAGGCATATATGTTTCAAACAATTTGACTCATGACCATTGATTCAATACCTCCTTTGTGAATTAGGACCAGTGTGATGATAAATCCATGCATTTTTTGTTTCTTGCCTGATATCTTAATGTTTCCCTACCTCCTCCTCCTCCTCCTCAATTTTGCCTTAATATGCAGAAGAAGACTTTATACAAAGCTTGGGTGGTAAGGTGGCCTATTATTCTTTCTTTACAAGTTTCATCCCACCATCTCTCACTTATTATATCGATAAACTTTGACATTCCAAAATCATACATTATCTGTTTCTTCTTTAGCTCATGATGATGTAATTTTGTAACTTATGTTCTTTTGTTTGTAATGTGTGTCTAATGGACTTTTTATGTTATCAACCAGAATGTGACAAGAAAACGTTTCCCTCTTCAATAGATACATGTATAAATTTTCCAATTTTAGATGTAGCAAAAATTATTACATACCATTACAAAATGGTAATTCTAAAAGTTTACTATGAATATTTTTTTTTATAAAGATCCAATTAGATGAAAAAATTAACTGCTATGAAAAACCTATATGGAATGCAAATTTTTTTGGGAAACCCCTACTTATGTATATTTTATTATTATTTTGAGGGGTCTCTTAAATTTGCAATATGAAAAGATTTATTTTAATTATTATTTCCATATCCTCCATATGAAGGGTCAATGTGTGTCAATTTGCTGTGGTGATGGTTTGGTCTGGTTTGGTTTTATTTTTCATTTTAAGATCAAAATACATTTGCAAAATGTGAATGTAATTGTTAACATATTTATACTTTAAAATATATGGATGGATCACTCTTTTCAGAGCCATTAATAAAATGATTGTGTTCTTCCAAAATGTTCAATAATAGTGACAGCATACAGTACATGAAGCATGTGAATCAGATTGACTTCTTTTTAATTGTATCTAATGAGTCATTCTGAGATAATGTCAAGTTGTTGTTAATTATACTTACTTCACATAACAACATCATCATGTTATCTGGACCCATTGCATAAAAGTTATTGTTATAGTAACTTTGCCATCCAATGGTAATTACTATGGTAATGCTGATGAACAGCCAATCAAAAGAAAGGATTCCATGTAAGTTATCATTGCATGGCAAAATTACCATAATGGTGACTTTCATGAAAGAGGCCCCAGATCTGTTGCAAGTTGTAAGGTCCACACCTGGAAAATTCCATTAAGTATGTGTATCCCACTTCAAGGACCTTCTTGATATAATTTGTCAGAGCTGCTTTATGCATCATATAAAAATGTGTAGTACTCTCAAAGTTATCATGGCTTGATATGTAGTTCATAAAGTAAAAATGAAAAAACACAGGGAGGAGTCAGATTGAGGGTTGACTATCTCATGGAATTGCCCAATTTTTCATCTGACTGCTTTTGAGTTGACAGTTAAAGCCGTTACTCTCCAACAAGCATTATACGTTTGATATTTTTACTACATTCATTTCATTTCGTGTGAGTGTTTCATTGATTATATTTAATCTATCATTGAAGTTCAAACACGGACTCCTTTTGATACATGTATGGATTTTGACATTTTAAGTGCCTGCTTCAAGAAATACAAAAGAAATTGAGATAAACTACTGTCTTATTGTTACAAAAACTAATTAACTTACATTATGCAAAATGTATTTTACATATGAAGGTTGGCACTTTTTTGTAGAATAAAAAAAAAAGTTTTAATCATAATTTTCTTCAAGGGAAAAATGCTAAGGAGATGGTTTTGTAATGTTTTCACAGGTGCATGTAATATCACAATGAGACAAAAAATAAAGTGGCAAGAACACTGAATTGGCAAAATTCTCTGGTTTGAAAAGATAAACAAAAAGTTCCTACCAGGATGATTATTTCCACAAAAATAATTCTGATTTCAAATTGATTAATTCTACAGTTTTTCACAATTAACTAGTTGAAATGATATGTAATTGTAGTTTTATTAATTCACTTTCTTCAGAGTTTCTGTATGCAAATTCATAGCAGCATATTCCGTCAGCTTGAATTCAGTGTATTTTTATTAATTGTGGTGTGTATAAATGAAAATTAATCATTTGTCCAATGTGTATCATTATCATATCATCAAGCACATCTTCAATCATAATTTATCAATGAGATATTCACTGTGGGAGTAAATTATAGAAAGACAGGGGGAGAGAAAAAGAACTTCTCTTTTATCCTTAATTGTTGCTGTCTCATTCATTCATAGATTAGTGCATCAACTGTATTGAACGCAGCTCACAAACAGAAAAACTTTGACTTGGTAATATTGGAAAAGATGAATTGCTATTTTTAAATCATATTTTGTTCTCTTCTTTAATCTTAGGTAATCCTATGGCAGCATTAGGAGGTGGGAGAGCCAGCAGCGCACCACCTCCTCCTCCACCATCACGAGGAAGCCATATACCCCCTCCACCACCCCCATCGAGAACCCCTGGTCCACCTCTTCCAAACCGGCCTCCTGCACCACCCCCTCCAGGGAACACAAGAGGTCCACCACCTCCTGCCCCACCCCCATCTAGAGGTTATCCATCTGCCCCACCCACATCCCGTGGTCTTCCCCCTCCCCCTCCTCCACAGTCGCAATACAATGCTCCTCCTGCTCCACCCCCAACAAGACCCATGACTTCTGCTCCCCCTCCCCCACCACCTCCCCCATCGGCACCAATGCCACCTCCAATGAATGGATCAGCACCCCCTCCTCCACCCCCTCCCCCAAGTGCTCCCATGGGTGGTAGTGGTGGTGGTAGTGCAGGGCGTGGTGGACTCCTCGATCAGATACAACAGGGTACGACTCTAAAGAAAGTTGATCCATCAGAGAACCCTAAACCGGCACCAACTGGACGTGGTGCACTATTAGATCAAATCAGAGGTGGTTACAACCTCAAGAAGGTAATTTTCATTCTCACAAATTTCACAATATTTTACATTTTAGGACTATGTATCCCTTTATTTCATGTTATGATTGTAGATTTTATCTTCAATAGTGGTATGATTGGACAAAAGTACAAAGGATTTAGATGTTTCCTTGAGTTAAAAGACTTTGAAATTTTATAGCCTTCGAATGCAAGTGCTATTTAATTAAACCAGACACAGTCTAATTCAATCATAACTTGGTAGAAAGAAATCAGCAAGAATGCCTCATTTGAATTTGCTGGAATCATTATGCAACAGGTGCTTAGCCAGGGGGGAGGCAGTCGCCCCCCAAAAAAAAAACAGCCCCAAAAAGAAAAAAAGAGAGGAGAAAAGGAAAAGCGAAGGGAGGAAAGGGAAGAAAGGTAGCTTTGTGGGTTTTTCTTTTTATTCTTTTTTTTTTTCAAAAGAGAAACTCCTTCACTCTTACTCTAAATTTATATATGAATTTTGCTTCTGCGCTGCACGCGGTTAAATGACAACATAGCAGTTCTCCTTTGTTTCCCTTACCCTTTCTCTAACCCTGTTTTTCCACCTTAGCTATATGTGTTTCTTGCCAGTTAAAGTTCATGGAATTAGAGTAAAGTTATCCTTTTTTTTTTATTGATCGCGCAACTTCTGGTCGGCTCGGCTCCGGGCGGGTAAAATCTTTATATCAATTTCTGCCGTCACCTCCATATAGGCAACTTCTCCCGCTTTTCAGCTCATTACTAAACAACCATAATTTGGGGGCAAACAGGTTCCTAATTTAAAAAGAGGAAGGTATAAAATTCATGCCATATTAGATTTTAAAAAAAGTACAATATTTTTTATCAAATTCTATTTAACTTCGTGTTATTTCCCTGCACATTTATTTCCTGTCCTGTTTTGCGCCCTCAGTTTGAAATTTTGAATGACACTTATATTTCTTTATCATTCAAAATGAAGCGCTTCAGGATAAGTCAAAGAAATTATACATCACCCTTTTTTAAATCACAGAAATTTAAACTTTTTTGCGCACTATTTTCCTTGTAATGAAGTTCAATAATCTTAGAAAATCAATTGAATTAGAGCCGATGGGGTATTAGAGATATATGCATTTGATGAAACGTCTGCCCTTTGAAATTTCAGAGTTTCATTGCTCTAAGCGGGGAGGAATATCTTCCTCCCGGCATATACCCTTCTTCTCCTCTGTTTTGCGAGTAAAGGCCACCGCACACCTTACGACCCGACTGATCGGCGACTGGCTTGCGACTGAGTGAGGGGAGATGTGACGTCACGGCTCTTGTCAGCTTGCGCGTCGCAGACCGGTCAGAGACAAGTCGCAAGGAAAATCGGAAGGATTTGACATGTCAAATCCTTATGACTGGATCGCAAGCTCAATCCAACTTCCAGCCAATCAGACAGTAGAGTTGCACGACGCGTATATGATAGACAACGCGCATACGCAATAGTAAGCGCACTTTCTCAGTTGCTATGCCAAAAAGCAAAAAGCGCATGCGTGAGTCGCAGATCGGATCGCAAGGTGTGCGGTGTTGAGGCTTATGACTGCCTTGTGATTCATGTGCCCTCTCTCAGTCGCAAGCCAGTCGCCGACCAGTCGGGTCGTAAGGTGTGCGGTGGCCTTTACAGATATGCGCTGGTGCTAAATTGTTTGTAATCAAATCTGATCTTTCCAAGGGCAGCATTCAATATAACTTAGAGAATACCCTTTTTTCGGGACCCTTTTCTTTGCCAAAAAATGATAAAACGCTTTAGCTTCCGCACTTCGCCCAGGGTTATTATTATTTTAATTTCCTCCATTTTATCCCTGTTTTGTGCGTTCACGATCACTTTGGAAAACAAGAATCAAAATCACAATATAGTCAACTGAATTGGAGCTGAATTAGGTACTACAGACACAAGAGACGGCTCCTTTTTATTTTAATTTATGAAACACCGAAAGCTTCGCGCGGGAGCGGGAAACTCCCCCTCCCTGCACCCACCCCCTAGGGAGCGCGCTTCGCGCGCTCTGTAAGTGTTGGCACGCTTTGCGTGCATTTACCGCCCCCTCCAAAATGAAATCCTGGTTACGCGTTTGTTATGCAATGGATTAGTCTACAATTTATGGCATCGTAGGTGGTACGGGATATGATTTTGGTTTTTACATTATTGACAGTTATCATAATATTTCTAGTGTTGGGCATCTTGGAGGGCCAAAGGCAAAGCCATACAAAGGCCCTATGAAGATGGTACAGTGTTGATGTTTTAACCATACAAAAAGCATGTGCTCGTTGTAAGATGTCTGTACAATATACTCTGCCCTTGGGCAGACTATACAATGAATTTTTTTTATATTGTATGATGACTCAGACTCTGTGCTAATAGTATAAATCCCCATTGTGAATTTAAGGGCTACGATTTTGAAAAGTTTGTATAACTCCATGCTGAACTAGACCATAGACCCTGCAATTATTTTGAATCTTTACAAAAATTGTATGATTGTTGAAGGCCACCCTATCGAGATTGTGTGATTTATACGGGCAGCCTACGATGATAAAAACCAAATGTAAAAGGGGTATTAAATTATGCCAGATATGGGTAATATTCTTGTCCAAGGGGTCCATTTCATAAAAGTTACTATTGTGGTATCTTAACCATCCAATTGTAACTATTTTAACATTGCTCAACGGCAAATCATTATCAGGGATCCAACAAATGTTACTCTATTGGATGGCGAAGATATCATGATATTTACTTTTATACATCAGATTCCACTTTAAGTTTTTTCATATTCATAATAATTATGGTGTCACACACTTCAGTATCTACTTTGATTAGAGAAGGTAGATGTCTCGGGATAAGTGCTACTTTGAAATTCTTGCATTAGGAATTGCAGTGGGAAGCAAACTTTGGTGTTCCTAGTCTCCTGGAGTTTGAAGACATCTCCCTCACGGCAGGTTTCATCAAGATACATTTTTTCTCTAAAATTCTATACTCCTATTTGTTGCTGGAAAGGTAAAAAAAAAATGTTCCTTAAGAAAAGCTGTTTACAAAGTCCACATATTAATATTCTGATTCTGCACTGTGTTCTACTGCAAGTAGTTTCAGAAGGAAAGAGTTTGTCATTCAACCTTTGTCCATAGTTCCATGTATATATCTCATTTAAGTGGATTTAACAAATGTTTCCAATTCTTCTATTAGGTCACACAAGCAGAGAAAGAGGAATCTCCTGTGTCTACACCAAACACTGGATTAGGAGCTGCTCTCTTTCAAGCACTACAATTTAGGGCTAATGCTATACAAGGTATGTTTTTCATGGCATTTGAAGTGTGCAATGGGTGTTTAATAAAACCATTTGTACAAGACTTCACTTTTTTGTGAAAAATAAGCGAAAGTTTAAATGTCATAACTTACTTATTTTACATCCGATTTTGATGAAATTTTCAGTGTTGTGCTAGTTCGATTTTTCTCTATTTATTCAAATAAAAAAAATTCTGTGGTGGACTTGACCTTTAACTTACATGAATAGTGGATTCAGTAATTCAAAATAGTGGGCCCATAAATGCAGAAATCTTAGCAACAACCACCCAGTTAAGAAGAGTAATTGAAAATAATTGTATATACCTGTATTCTGCTACTTAATAACCCTAGAATCTCATATCACTGATTGATACATGTTCTGAACCATCTTTTGTCTCATCAGAATGAAATAAATAATATACCACCATATTGCAAATCATCTTTCATTTTGTAGATGAACCTGATGGATCTGATAGTGAAGAGTTTGATGAAGATGAATGGGATGAGGATTAGAAACCAACCAACTACTCTAAGGATGATGAGGAGAAGGAGGAGGGTTCAACAATGAGAGAGTGACATTTGTCTCATGAAGAATTGCAATCTGTGTAGTGAGAATTTCACCCTAAATGGAAAACTGTTTTGTAAGAAAAAGGGAAAATCAAGATTGAACAAAGTTAGTTAAAGAATAAAAAGAATGTTAATCTTTACAACTTGTTAAAAGTTGTAATCAATAAAATGTTTCAAATTAGCCACATGGTTATTGTTTCAAATCAGAGTGATGGAGGGTAGGGACAAGTCTTTCATTTACTCCAATATTAAGAATGATATGTTTGCTATGATGATATATAACAATATGCAGTGTATGTTATATTTTGATTTGTGCCCCATGGAAAAATGTGGTTGTGAAAAACAATTAATTCCTGATAATTAAGTACACAAAAAATCACAAATTGATTCCTTCTGTTTTTCAAAATATACCAACAAATTTGCCAATTTTTAAGCTTAACTTTTTTTTCCTTGCCTGATTTCTTTCAACGTTTCTTCATTCTCTTTTTCTAGTTTTCTCTATGTACACAATTTTTTTTTTTTGTAGGTCGGATTCCAATACATAGAGTCTTGTATCTCTGCATCTCGAAACAGTTTTGTAAATTGTTGTGATTAATTCAAATTGATTCCAAATGGTTGACTCAAATTGATTTAAAATCTATATTCTAAGATTGCATGTATTCACAAAATTCTGTCTCTTTCAGTCAGAAATACTATTTAAATGAAGTTCTTAAGGAACCATGTTGAATAGTCAGTGCTTTGTCTTTTTCCTGCAAGGATCACATGAATGACTTTTCATTTCCAATTCTCACATTTCATCATGGACAAAATGATTTGGAATGCAGAAAGACCGGTATAAAAAGATGCATAACACCTTCATTCAGAGCTGCCAAATAGTCCGGATTTTCCGTACTTAGTTCTGAAAAATGAGAAGAATACTGATGGTTTCATGCCAAATATTGATATTTAAAGTTTCCGTCTTATGTGGTGTCCTATGGTATTTCTTTGAAAATACTGATTTCCTCACCAAAATACTGATCTGGGGTTGCATAAAGAAAATTTGTCACATAGTGTTGACAAGGTACCTTAGGTAAATCAATCACACCTGTTTAGATTCTTCACATCAAACCAGTCGTTAGGTATACAGCAATAACATTCATTTATACAAGTTGATTAATCAAATTATCATTACAAATATTTGGTTTAAATTATGTTAATATTCAATGTGCTTGAGATGCTGGCCATTCTTTATCAACTCAATGTGGAGGGGGGTCACAAGATGAAGAGTGTTTCAATTTGAAAAGCAAATCATCAATATGTCTCTTCATCTTTTTTTAATCAAGATATTAGATACCTTTTTTCTTTTCTATGAATCATCTTCCAGTATTTAAAGGCCTTTTTGTATAGATGAATCCTATGTGCCTGTAGTTTTCATGGTTAATTATTTGTATTGTAAATCGAAAATCCAAAGATTAGGCCATAAACTTAGATAAGTTACACTGAATATATGAGCTGTAAGTAGTCATCCTTTTTTTTTTTCATAAAGGTTTTATTGATTTTGACAGATTGTTATTATGCAGGTTGCAATTTGAGAATACCTCCATGGGAATATCAAATCATTCTTTTATCTATTTAGTTTCCAAATGTAAAATTTGTTCAAATAACCATTTCTGGAAATTATGATGCTGTTTATATTTATATTTTGTAAACACACAGTAATATCAATAAGACAAACATTGATATATTCATAATTGAGGTAGGTTGATGCAAGTTACTTCATTCAGTTTTTACATTGTCTTGTCTTAAAACTGGAATGAAAGGAGTATAACACAGATTCTGAGAAAGAATCCTAATGAAACTCAGAATTGCCACAGACTGATATTTATCTGAATTAAAAAAAAAATTATATTGATTTTGCCTATGATATTGCAAGCTTTCAGCCTATTGTAAAGAAATGTTGAATGATTCTTAATACCAAGTACAAAAAGATTTATAATAGATTAGAAATTGACAAAAAAAAACAGATTCTAACCCAATAATTAGATGCGCTCACAAATGTGACCAGTCATGGCTCTGATATAAAGATGGTTTATCAAATAGTAAGGATCCACATCAATTTTTTGATATTTCATAGTCATCATTATAATTACTCTTCCCATTACTGTTTGAAAGGTACCTGGTGGGTGTGAGTTTTATTAATGATTTTTTCGGTGTGTAATATTTGTGTACTGTTCTGCTTTTTCTTTCTCATATTTCATCACAGTTTATCTTAATTTTTATGTGGTAGCTAAAACTATGATATTGTCACTGTTCCAATGAAGGAGTGAGTCTTCATTACCTAGTGTAGAATTTTTCATATCTAAAAAATCCAACAGTATAATGAAAGGTCTTTTTTCTGATATACTTCCTCGATAGTGGAGGTGTTGTATTTCAATAACAATATTTTTGTCTGTCATACAGTATTGATATTTATAGAGTAGAAATTACATTCTGAGAGATGTTTATGAAATGCTATAAATTTATTTTTTTCAACACCTATAAGATTATCAAAAATATATATACATGTCATTTTACACTAGGAGATTTTCTCACACAGTCTTATCACTCAGATGTGCTCAACTTTGTGTATAATTTGTTTTGTTTTATGTTAAATGTTTGTAGTTTACCAGTTGCATAAATCACATTATATTATTCTTATACATATAATGCATCATATTCTAAATTTCATCAGCTTCTTAGCTTCCTCACATTTTAAATGAGATGGATGCATGGTTCATGAACTTGTTACCAGGTCTTTCATATTATGTTTTGTGTTTTAATTTTCCTTGATACATATTTGTTCATCTTTGTCCATTATTCCAGCAGTTTTGATTATAGAAAATACTTTGGAAGGCATTATCAACCATATTATGTAAGGAATAGATAGTATGTGAAGAGAAAAGATGGAAATACATGGTATATAGCTACACCTTAAACCCATGCAAAATATTCATCTCTAGCTTATAGAACAGTTATCATTAATGTATAAATTTAAGTCCCTCACATTTTGTCATAGACTAGAAAAATGGGAAATGTGGGAAAGACACTAGCGCCCTCATAATGGGATCCTACTGAATTATGTGGTATAAACCTATGGTAAGATACCTATTGAGGGAACATATCCTTTGCTTTATCCTATATCCCGTCCTTTAATTGACTGATTTTCTGGCACCTTTGACGTTTTGCATATGTTGTGCATAACTAAACACTTGTCCCCATCAGACCTGCAAAAATTTGTTCTACACATTGTTCCATCACTTATTCTGCACAGCATTGTGCAAACTTGCATTTATAGCAAAATAATAACTTTTCCCTAGTGCAGGATCTAAGAAAATAACTATTAGCATATTGAACCTTATTTATCAGGCTTGCTTGTGACATAGTTGCAGAAAATATGTAAAGAATGATTGTGATAACATTTTCTGTCATTTTGACGGATTGTAATATTTCAAAATATGTGAAGGACAAACATATGTTAACTACTTACTGAACCATTAAAATATTACAGTGTCCAGAGAATTGTAAATGGGTTAAATAATAGAGGATCAATATGATATTAGCCCTTAAAATACACATAAACAGAATTGATATTATCATCCATCACAAATCTCTTAAATTACCCTTATAGTTTTGCACTATTTGCTCACTCATGTATGACTTCGTGGATCAGTTCAATTCTTTATTCTAGAAATGGATTTCAAAAATATATTAAGAAAGAGGAGTTACTTTGTTATGGTCAAAATAAAATATATGCCTTTGATGTATTTGGATATTAGTTTGGGATTTTATTATTAAAGGTCAAGTCCACCCCAGGAAAATGCTGACTTGAATAAATAGAGAAAAATCAAACTAGCATAGTGCTGAAAATTTCATCAAAATCGGTTGTAAAATAAGAAATTTATGACATTTTAAAGATTCCCTTATTTTCACAAAACGCTTTGATACTTGGTATCATATTATTACCCCGGCTGTAGCTAAGCTGCCATATTAATAGGCGCTAAAGCGTTCAAGGAATAAATCCTACCGGGTACCCATTCACCTCACCTGGGTCGAGTGCAGCACAATGTGGATGAATTTCTTGCCGAAGGAAATTACGCCATGGCTGGAATTCAAACCCACGACCCTCTGTTTCAAAGTCGGGAGACTTATGTATCAATGATTGAAAATTTAATTTAGTTTGTATGTTCGAAATATTGCACACAAAGGCTAAAGAAGAGCAAAGAATGACATCCTGTCTATTTCAAGTGTGTTTTAACTTGAACCCAATATTCAAACTCTTTGGTGTAACTATGGATACCAGTAGTCAAGTGTTACACAAACACTGTAATGACACTTGGAGTCCTTAACTCTAAAATGTTCGTATTTATATTTTGTTAAACAGCACAGTCAGTGGAGGAAAAAAATAATGAATGATGAAGTTGATATCCACATTCAGTAATATGAACAATAGGAAATAGAAAACCAAGAATCAGATGGATACCCGCACCCACCCCCCCCCCCCCCCTCCTAGCTTGATTTTGAGCCTGGAAAGGGTAAAAATTTCTTGGGTTATAGGGAAAGATACGTGAAATTTGACATGCTTGATTCTAGATAGACTTGAATTCTTCCTGTCCTTATGGAAATAATATCTTTGGTTTTTTTTTTTTTTTTTTTATCAACCATTCCATAGTCAATCTTGGAAACCTTAATTTTATTTTATGAGCAGTACCCATTGTTATGGAATGTGCAGAACATTGTTTTATTGTTGTATTTAAGTGATAATGTGGGCCATGATTATATCATGTAATTTTCTTGTGAATACATGTATAAAAGAGAAGGTGCCTGCAGGTTGAATACATGTAACAAATTATGTACCAAGAAGTCATAATTCTTTTGAATAATAATTATTGATGAAATTCTATGAAGGCACTTTTATTAGAATGTATGCTGTTGAAACATAAATATTAAATACAAGTTTATTAGAAATTACATATTGTGAAAAGGTGTAGCATTTATGAACTTTTTGTTATCTGTATTGGAAAACAGAGCTATAACAAGATCGACATCAAAGATATACAGGAAGAAACTGCATGTATGTTCAAATCCACCCCAACAAAAAAATTGATTTGAATAAAAAGAGAAAAATCCAACAAGCATAACACTGACAATTTAATCAAAATTGATGTAAAATAAGAAAGTTATGACATTTTGAACTTTTTGCTTAATTTCACAATACAGTTAAATGCACATCCGTGCCGGTGTGCAAATGAGGGGACTGATGATGTCACCCACTCACTATTTCTTTCGCATTTTATTATATGAAATATTCTAATTTTCTACCCGTTGCCATGTGAAAAATAGTTTTATCATCCCTGAACATATGGAATTACCATTTTTATATCATTTTATGGTTCAGTCATGTTGGTCCCTATTGTCAAATCAGTAAAACTTGAAATATTGTATAATTCAAACAATAAAAGAACAAAAAGAAATAGTGAGTGAGGGACATCATTAACTCTCTCATTTGCATGTCACTGAGTTGTGCATAACTTTTGTGTGAAAAATAAGCAAAACTTTAAAACGTTATTATTTTACATCTGATGAAATTTTCAGCATTATGCTTATGTGATTTTTCATTTTTTATGCTTGTTTGATCTCAGGGGGTGCCCCCCCCCCCCGAGATTTGGTGTGCCTCCCCCCCTGAAAAAATGGCAAAGAAAAAAAAGGGAAAGAAAGAAATAAAAAAGAAGGGAAAGTGAAGAGGAAAATAAGAGGGGGAAGACGAAATAATAAAATAATTTGATCTTATGAGGAGAAGACTTGCAAAAAAATTGTTCATGTCACTATACAAAATTATCGCTCGTGCTCGCATTGCCTGCCATGTTCGATGAGATTCATATCTTGCTCAATATCCCAGGACAAAAGAGAGGAGAAAAAAGAAGGGAAAACATACGAGGAGGAAGACGAGTGAATAAAATAAGATGAGGGAAAGACTTGGGGAAATAATAAAAAAATCTTTCATGTCACTTTATAAAATTTTCGCTCGCGCTTCTCGCTCGTAATGCCTTTTAGGTGATTTATATATCTTGCTAAATATGAGCTTAAAATATCAAATTTTGAAGTCAATATACAAAACGCATTTCAGCTCGGAAATCAAACTTTCATTGTTTTGTTTCATTTACAAATTGATTTTTAAAAAGAGCTCTGTACAAATTTATGTTTAATGGTCTGAATATTAACATTTTCTGCTCGCGCTGCGCGCTTGCAAATTTTGATTTGTCAGGTAATTATTATTTTCCTGTATTCCATAAATTTCTCAAAATATCCCTATAGTCAAAACGTATCAGATTGTCAAAACGTATCAGCTAGCGCTGTACGCTTGATTGGGGCGTTATGTATATCTCAATATTAATTCTATAACAAACTACTTAAAATCCCCATTTCATGACAGTTTATCAAAAATTTCGGCTTGCGATTTGCGCTCGCATTGATTGTCGAAATATATTAGGCTTATTAGATTAATAAATAAGATATTAATTAAAAATTCAAATTGTCCCTTTTTCAGAATGGAATATCGACAAGTTTCTATCAAATATTTTAAGCTCGCGCTCGCTTTATTGATTTTAGTGATAAAAAAAGGGTATTTAGAATGCCCAGATTCTAGGTCGAAATCTGATACACGCGCGCGCATGTTTATTCAGAGACGCAGCTTGTTTTCTATTTAAATCATTATCCAGTTTCAGATCCCGATATGTAAACAATTTCTGCTCGCATTATTAATATAGGAAGCTTTCTAATTACTCATCCTTTTCGTGATTTACAAAACATGAATAGAGTGTCCCATTTTTTTGTGTAAATCTTGAATTCTTCTGCTCGCGCTTCACCCTCGTATCAATAATATTGTTTAGTTATGTAAGTCTATTCATCCTTTTCTCGATTACAATAAGTGGTGAGAATTTCCATTCTTAAGGTAGAAATGTCAATTTTTTTTAGCTCGCGCTTCGCGCTCGCATTATTTGATTGTCGAAATATGTAACGTCTTCATGGATAACTGCAAGCAGCCATGAACAGATCCTTTTTTATCAGATCAAAACGTATATTAAAAATTTCTGCTCGCGCTTGGCGCTCACAGTAGTTATTTAGTTGGATACACATCTTGTTTAGGATCACAAACATTGCCCAGAATCATGTTTAAATTTTAGGACAAAATACATATAATAAAAAATAGCTCGCGCTTCGCGCTCGCACTATTAAAATAAGGCTTATGAGATTATTATATGTTTATGTTGATTTATAAGAATAAGGCTTAGAAGTGACTACTTACACTCTAAATTACAGGGATTTAAAATAAGTCCAGATGGACTGTAGCTAGGGACCAATCGATTTCTGAATTTAGTTTTAATCCTAACGACTTAAATTTAAATCTCAAATGATTTAAATTTAAATCTTTCGAGATTTAAAAATGAATCTTAAGGATTCAAACTAAATCCGGAATTCGATTGGTCCCTAACTACAGTCCATGTGGACTTGTTTTAAATCCCTGTAATTTAGAGTGTAAGACTATCCCTTCCATAGGCGGATCCAGGGGGGCCCGAGCCCCCCCCCCCCCCCCCCCCCCGTCATTGGCGGAGCAAAAAAATGGAAAAAAAGGGGAAAGTAAGGAAAAAAAGAAGGGGAAAGAAAGGAGGGAAAAAAAGGAGAGGAAAATAGGGGAATAATAAGAGGGGGAGACGAGTGAATAAAATAAGGTCAGAAGACTTGGAAAAATAATTTTAAACAGTATTTCATATCACTATATTGAATTGCCTGTTCGATGAGATACAATTCTTGCTCAATAGGCTGATATGTACCTTAAAAATCAAGTTTTGAAGTCAATATACAAAACATATATCGATCAGCTCGGACATCGAGCTTTCATTATTTTGTTTAATTTACAAATTGATTTTTTTTAAGTACTCTGCAAAATGTCCGTTTTATGGTGTGAATATCAACATTTTCATGCTTGCGCTGTGTGCGCTCGCATTATTTGATTTATCAAGTAGGCCTACCTATTGTCTTTGTGTATTCCATAAGATTATCAAATATCCCTTTTCAGGTGTGAACCGTGTGATTGTCAAAAACAAAGGCCTATCAGCTAGCGCGCTTGCGCGCTCGCATTTTGATTGATGAGTTCTGCATACCTCTTTAATAATTCAAACTACTTAAAATCCCCCTTTTTTAACAGTGTACATTAATTGTTTAAAAATTTCGGCTCGCGATTTGCGCTCTTATTAATTATTTTTAAAGATATATCGACCCATGAATCCTATTCATGAATACAAAAGTGCTTAAAATATTCAGTTTTCATGCCTCAACGTTAACAAATATCACGCACTCATTATAGGCTTATTAGATTAATAAATATGATAATAACATTTTCATGATTTCCTATTAACTAAATTCCCTTTTTCAGAAAGGAATATCGACAAGCACTAGCGTACCTACGGGGGGGGGGGGGCAGGGGGGGCACTCTGCCCCCCCTGACGAGCCACAACCCATACAAAAGACATATACCTGCCCCCCCCCCCTGACGAGCTTAAAAGACCTCTTTTGCCCCCCCCCCCCTGACGAGCTTGAAGACCTTTATTGCCCCCCTCCCTGATGAGCTTGAAGACCTTTTTTTTTTTTTTTTTTTTTTTTTTTTTTTTGCTTGTCAATTTTTTTGGCGGCCGATTTTGCCCCCCCCCCCCGTGGAAAATCCTAGGTACGCCACTGTCGACAAGGTTCATATTGCGCTTATAGGAAGAGGAATGGAAAGATAGTCATCATTTTTATATAATGACAAAATGTTCTTAGGCCTAGAATGTCCCAGTCCTAGGTCAAAATGATATTTAAAAAATTAGCTCGCGCTTCACGCTCGCATCATTTATAAAGTGCTATCCACTTCACAATTTCCCTACACAGTGCTTTAAATAGTGCTTAAATTTTACCCTTTTTATACCGGAATATCAAATATTTTCAGCTCGCGCTTCACGCTCGGATTATTGATTTTCATAATAAAAAAATGAAATGTATTTAGAAACGATGCCCCGATTCTGTCTAACTCTAAAACACGCGCACGCTTGTTTATTTAGACACGCAGCTTGATCTTTATTCAAAACGTGCTAAAATTATCCAGTTTCTGATCAAAATATCAAAAATTTTCTGCTCGCGCTTTGTGCTCGCATTATCAATGTAGAAATTAAAATACCAAATTACCTATCCTTTTTCATGATTTACAAAACATGCATAGAGTTTCCCGTTTTTAGGTCAGAAATCTCATTTTTGCTCCGCTCGAAGCGCTCGCATCAATTGTTCGGTTATTTCCTATACCGTTAATGATTACAAAAAGTGCTGAGAATGTCATATTTTTAGGTCGGAATGTTAAAAAATTTCAGCTCGCGCTTCGCGCTCGCATAATTTAATCGTTGAAATATGTATCGTCTTAATGTTTAACTGCAAATCGTCCTTAACAGGTCCCTTTTCGATCAGGCCAGACCGCAGTAATTATCTATAGTTACATGCGCATCTTGTTCAGGTTCACAAACATTGCCCAGAATGTTCAATTTTCAGGACAAAAAAAATGAAATTCCAAAAAAATTTAGCTCGCGCTTCGCGTTCGCACTATTTGAATAGGGCTTAGCTTTATTTTATAAGAATAAAGCTAAGAAATTACTGTTAGGACATTGGCGTTTTGCCCCCACCCCCCATTTTTCACGACCAAGAAAAAAAGAGAAAAGAAAAGGGATAAGGGTGAAATATTATATTATTTTCCAAATGTTATGTCAAAATCTATCACAAACTTGGATTTTTGTAATAAAAATTTCAAAATTTTTGCTCGCTAACTTCTTATCAACTTTACACAATTCGCCATATCGAGCCCCCTAAGAATGTTTGGCTCATTACGCCACTGGGCCAACCCCTTCATACAAACAAACAAAAATCAACTTTGAGCGGTTGATCGGGGAAAATATGGGTAAAAAAAATTTCGCCCCCCCCCCTATTGGCGGAAGCTGGATCCGCCCCTGCCTTCAAAGAAACAAACAAAAATTAACTTCGAGAGGCCGATCGGGGAAAATGTGGCAGAAAAAAAATCCGCCGCCCCCCCCCCCCCCCCCCTATTGGCGGAAGCTGGATCCGCCCCTGGGGGAGGGAAAGGGTTAGGATCAGAAGAGTAAGAAAGTAACAGAGAGGGTGAGAGCTAGAGAAAGAAACAAAGTGAGAGAATTAGGGGAGGATGGAAGAGAGACGCCAAGTCGGTGACAATTTAGCCAAATCGTTCCCCCTCATTCTAAGAGCTCACTTGCAAAAGGAGTTAGGTCCATTTTTCATCAAATTTGATTTTTAGGTCTCAATGTATAGATTTTTAGTAGCTCTATAAGATGATACCAAAGAAAAGTTGAAATTCCCATTAAAAAAGTGAACTAAAATGGCAAAGAAAAATCTTCTTTTTTTTTTTAAAAGGGGTAAGGTCCATTTCAGTTTAGTTGCAAAAGGGTTTTTGGAAAAGAATATCTAAAAAAATATGAAGACAGGTAGATTTCTTTTATACCCAATTATGTTCTCATAGTACATGAAAATTAAGTTTCGCATAACTTCAGTGATAAGAATATTGCAATATGGGAGAATTAAGAAAATAATTTGCTTGGAGTGGACCTAACCCCTTTTGCAACCAAACTCTTCTGAAGAACTAATTTTTCAAAAGGGGTTAGGTCCATTTTTCATAAATGTTATTGTTTTCTGTCTCTAAACCTTTAATTTTTTTGTCGCTCTGATGATACCAAAAAAAATTTGAAATTCAAATGAAAACGTGAATGAAAGTGGCAAAGAAAAATCACTTTTTTAATCAAAAGAGATTGGATTCATTTCAATTTGCTTGCAAAGGGGGTTAGGTCCACAATGATAATTTCAGTGGCGTATCTAGGATTTTTTTCCTGGGGGGCACGGGGGGGGGGGTCCTTGCTTTTTCGGGGGGGGGGGCAACATTCTGTGTGTGTGTATGTGTCACAATAATTTAAGGGCGGATCCGACTTTCGCCAATAGGGGGTGGGGCCCGAAATTTTATCTTCACCTATATTTTCCCCGATCGGAAGCTTCTTAGCTTTATTCTTATAAAACAACATAAATATGAAATAATCTCTAGCCCTATATAAAAAGTGCGAGCTCGAAGCGCGAGCGATTTTTTTGAACTTTCATGTATTTTGTAATGTAATTTTGTGATCCTGAACAAGATACGTAGGCCTATGTAACTAAATAATTACTGCGAACGCCTAGCGCGAGCAGATTTTTTTTATAACTGTTTTAGCATGATCGAAACGGGACCTGTTAAGGACTGTTTACAGTTACCCACGAAGACGGTATGTATATTAATAATGGGAGCGCGAAGCGCGAGCTAAAATTTTTGACATTCCGACCTAAAAAATGGTCATTCTAAGCACTTTTTGTAATCATAAAAGGGATAGGTATGTAACTAAACAATTGATGCGAGCGCGAAAGGAAGAAAATTTAGATGTTACACCTAAAAGCGTGACACTCTATTCATATTTTGTAAATCTTGAATAGGATATGATTAATTGGGTATCATTAATAATGCGATCGTGAAGCGTGAGCAGACAATTATTGATATTCTGATCTGAAACTGGATAATTTAAGCACATTTTAAATAAAGAACATGCAGGCTATCGCTCATGTCAATTAGATTTAGGCCTATAGAATCTGGGCATTCTAAATACATTTGTTTAATCATGAAGATCAATAATGCAAGCACGAGCTGAAAACATTTGATATTCCGATCTGAAAAAGGTCAATTTAAACACTATTTCAAGCACTGTGTAGGAAAATTGTGAAGTGGATGTGGATCACACTTAATGAATGATGCGAGCGTGAAGCGAGAGCTGATATTTTTTGTTATTATTTTAACAAAGGACCGGTACAAGGAAATTGTGTCATCATTATAAGAATGATGACTATCTTCCTATTATTCCTAAGCTTGTCGATATTCCCTTCTGAAAAGACCCAATTTAGTTATTAGGAATTCATGAAAATGTTATTTTCTTATTTGTTAATCTAATATGCGTAATGACAGCGTGGAAGTTGTAGTTTTTAAGGCTTAAAAACTGGAAATTTTAAGCATTTTGTAATTACGAATACGCATTACAATAGTTAATACATTATTTTATAACAATTAATTCTAGCGCAAATCGCGAGCTTTATTTTGTTTTTAATAAAATGTAATGAAAAGGGGAGCTTGTTTGGTTATAGAACTGATAAAGAGTACTCACCATTCAAAATGCGAGTGAGTGCAGCGCTAACATATAGGCCTACGTTTGACAATCACATCTGAAAATTGATATTTTTATAATTTTATGGAATACACGAAGACAATATGAACTTGGCAAATCAAACAAGCGACCAAACAGCGTGAGCTTAAAATGTTTATAATTATGTAGACCATAAAATGGACATTTTTCAGAGCACTTAAATTTGTAAATGAAAAAAATAATGAAAGCTCGAAAACTTGATATTTTAAGCTCCATATCAGCCTATTGAGCAAGATATGAATCTCATCGAACAGGCAATTCTGGCGCGAAGCGCAAGCGAAAATGTTATATTGTAACATGAAAGATTTGTCTTTTTTTTGCAATTCTTCCCCTCACATTATTTTTATTCACTAGCCTTTCTCCTCTTATTTTTCAAGATAGGGCACGGTTACGTACGTAACGTATTAAGGGTGTCAAAAACACTAAAATAATGAAAAAATTAAGGGTATCTATTTTCCGGGCTATTTTCGCTAGGAAAGCTACGTGTTTAGGGTCAAATTTGCGATGGTGTAAAAAATTAAGACTAAAATGTTTTATAAAGGATGTACTTTTTGCCCCAAGAAGAGTCAACACCCCGGGTCAACACGATGTGTTAGAGTACGATTTGCGCGAGAGGTGGGAGGTGAGGCTGTACTAAACCATGAAATCCAATGATGGTAAGTAAAGGTAAAACCGAAGACCGACGTCCATGACATAAGAAACTATCGCTGTACTTGTTTAGGGGATCAATTCAGGGAATACTTGCCAAGTGTAACGTTTTGTTTCCAATATACTAATTGTTAAGGGTAGGGTTTCACACGCCATGCAATACTTGTTAAGGGGTGCATTTTCAGAATATGGAAAATACGTGTTTAGGGTGCTTTTCGAGACCCCATGCATATATGGTCGCGCATATCCACTCGTCAATGGAAGTGCCCCCCCCCCCCCGATAAAAACATGGTTTTTCTCGGAATGGTCCAAAGCTAGTGGACCTAATATTTCATTTTGCAACTAAACTCTTATTATGATGTCGAGAAAAATCCGATCGGAGAGAAATAAAGCAGCGCCCCAACCTCCCATTCCAATTTCTATAGCGGGGACAAAATATCTATAATTCTATCAATTGATCTTCTTCATATAATAGGCCTATTTTTTATTTATTTTTTTCAGTTTCGATCCAACATTTTTTTTGTCACGGTTCGGTGTTGGTTTAATACGCGGGCGCGGCGCGGGGAACGACTTCACAAGATAAGAAATACCGGAATCGGATTTCCGGAAAATTCTCAGCGCTAGCGAGCTCGAAGTACCGGTACCTATACCGTGTACGTGTACGACGTGGTCTACGGTACATATCGCGCAAGCAAGCTCAACTTCATATTGAGATGGACGATAAATAAGCAAGGTCACGTATGTTTTTATTCAATGTCAATGTCAGAGTACCGGTTTATTAAATGATTAATCACCAAGTCTTTGGAAGAAACCGATATAAATGCTGAGAGAACAGAATTAATGACTACCGGTACCTTAATTGTAACGCTGCGATATTGGAGCCGCGAGTGAAAGTCAAGCTGGGACATGAGATCTATCGCGGGGAGCGAAGACAAGAGCCTATAGGCGCTAGCGGGAGCCTAACTTCAAGAGCGGTTGATGAATCCCGGTCTAGGCCCTAGGGCCGCTGATCTCCCCCTATGGGCGTGTCGCAAAAACGTAAGTAGGACTGAAAGTGAGAGAATGGGTTCCATGCAATTTCACACGAAGATGATTTCAAATCATCGGCCTCGGTGTTCACAATTTCATTATGATTACCACAAGTCTGAGTAGACGTACTGATGACAGGCCTGGGAAAAGATATGCTAAGAAAAAAAAAATGTTAACTGAAACTAGTAAACAGTCAAGGACTTCAAGTTCAAGCAGGGTGACCAGATTTCACAAAATGAAATACGGTACGGGACCATCATCAAAGCATGATGCACGAACGGATCGACCAAGCTGGATCAGACCGAGCCAGGTCTTAATTAAACAAAAATCAAAGAAGGCTACACAATGTTAAAAAGTATATAAAGAAAAGGAAGGGAGATTGAATGAAAGAATGAAGGAGAGAAAGCAAAGAGGAAAGGGAAGAAAAGAGATGAATTGAGAGGAAAGAAAGAAAAAAATGAAGGGGGAAAAGGTAGGAAAAAATAAAAGAAAGAAAGTTAGAATGAAAGAAGGATCGATGAAAGAAAAAAAGGGGGTTCTGTCATTTGAAATGAACGAAGAAAGGAAGGGAAGATGAATGAATGCGTGAAAGAAACAAATAAATGAGAGAAAAGAAAAATGAAAGTGAGAAAAAAAGAATGAAGGAAAGAAAATATGTTTCCTTCATTCTTTGAAAGAAACAAAGAAAGAAGAAAAACAGGAAGCAAATAAGGGAAAGAAAGAATAAGAAGGGAAAAAATAAAATAAAGAATTAAAGAAAGGATGAAAGAGAGGGAAGGAAGAATGAAGGGAGGAGCAGGGTGACCAGATTTCACAAAATGAAATACGGGACAATCGACAAAGCACGCTGCACGAGCAGATCGATCGAGCTAGGTCTTAATAAAAAAAAATCAACAAATAAGGCTACACAGTGTTAGACTTGCAAAAAAAAATATAAAGAAAAGGAAGGGAGGCTGAATGAAAGAATGAAGGAGAGAAAGAAAAGAGATTACATGTTATTAAGAGGAAAGAAAGAATAATGAAGAGGAAAATGAAGGAAACAAGTAAAAATTTGTAAAAAAAAGTTATAATAAGAGAAGGATGAATTCTTTGAAATGAATAAAGAAAGAAAGGAAGAGAATTAATTTGTGAAAGAAAAAAATACAGGAGAGAAATGAAAAAAAGAAAGTAAGAAGAAATTATTAAAAAATGAAGGGAAAAAAATGTTTCTTTCATTCCTTGACAGAAAGAAACAATGAAAGAGAAGAAAACAGGAAGAGAGGAGGAAAAAAGGGAAAGAAAGTTCGAGGAAAAGAATTGGAAGGAAAAAATAAAATAAAGAATGAATGAAAGAAAGGATGAATCAAAGAGAGGGAGGAAAGAATGAAAAAAAAAAGAAAATAATGGAAGGAGAGAAAGAACAAAAAGAAAAAAGGAAGGTGGAGAAGGAAGCAAAGAAAAGTTTAAGGAAAGAAAGAATGAAGGAATAAAAAAAGGAAATTTAAAAAAGAAGGAAAGAAAGAAATATGAACAGAGAGAGAAAGGATCACAAAAACAAAGATTGGAAATAAAGGTAGATGGAACAAAAAAAGGGCAAGCAGTATTTAAAGGATATAAGGATGAAGAAAGAAGGATCATAGAAAAGAAAGAAAAAATGAAAGAGGAAAAGTTTAAACTTCAAGCAAAAAAATCCAATCATTTTAGCAAAAATCTATAATATTTGGGTGTTTAAAATATATTTAAAAACATTTGAAAAACTAAGATGTTTCAGAAATGAATAAAATTCAAAATAAAACAGTGTCAAACTTCACAGCATCACACACAGGCATCTCTCATCCCATTACAAGTTCGCACCGATCATAACAAGACTAAAAACAAAAGCTGAAACAATTAGATCTAGATCTAGTTATGAAAACTCAATAACTTTCTCCTCCAATTACATCACCCAATCAGTAATCTGAGAATCTATAATGTGATTATAAAAATTTCCTGCCGATTTTGTGATTATTTTGGTGAAAAAACTGTTTATCATGTGAGATTTTTTGCACCATTGAGAATCAGCTCCGATCCTACATGCCTACAGTAGCCTGCCACACACAGGCAGGAGGCCAGTTCGTTTGCAATGTATTGGGTAGCAAGAAAATCACCGCAGAACTTGCAAAAGTTAACATTTATCGATTTTATTGTTATCTCTGCTTCGTCATCTGTTGGTTATTTGATGACAATTCTTCACTTTTCTGTGCATTAATTATACTTTGTTCAATATTCTGAAATACGGGACAAATAGGCGTCCTGGAAAGGGTTTGTCGGGACGCCAGGACAAAGGAGCAAAATACGGGACGATCCCGGGATATACGGGACGTCTGGTCACCCTGGGGAGGAGAGAATGAAAAAAGAAAGAAAATAATGGAAGCAGAAGAAGAATGAAAAGAAGAGGAAGAGAGAAAGAAGGAAAAAAATAAGGAAAAATAATTAAAGAAATAAAATAAAGGAAATTAAAAAAAAGGAAAGTAAGAGAAAGAAGGAAAGAAAAATAAATGAACAGAGGGAGAAAAGGATCAGTAAGGAAACTAGGAAAGATTGGAAATACAGATAGATGGAACACAATAGGCAAGCAGGAAGGATAGAAGGATGAAGAAAGAAGAATAGAAAAGTAAGAAATAAGGAAAGAAATAAAGGAAAAACCTTCAAACTTCAAGCAACCAAACAAGTCTAATCATCTAACAAAAATTTTAATGATATTTCGGGTTTTTAAAGGACAAGTCCACCCCAACAAAAACTTGATTTGAATAAAAAGAGAAAAATCCAACAAGCATAACGCTGAAAATTTCATCAAAATCGGATGTAAAATAAGAAAGTTATGACATTTTAAAGTTTCGCTTCATTTCACAAAACACTGAATATGCACATCTCAGTCGGTATGCAAATGAGGGAACTAATGACATCACTCACTCACTATTTCTTTTATATTTTATTATATGAAATAGTTTTATTTTCTCGTCATTGTCATGTGAAATGAAGTTTCATTCCTCCCTGAACACGTGGAATTCCATTATTTTAACATTTTGTGGTTCAGGCAAAGGAGGTCCTAATTGTCAAATTCGTAAAAAATTGAAATATTGCATAATTCAAACAATAAAAAACAAAAGAAATAGTGAGTGAGTGACATCAACTCTCTCATTTGGATGTAACTGACTCGTTCATATAACTATTTTGTGAAAAATATGCGAAACTTTGAAATGTCATAACTTTCTTATTTTACATCCGATTTTGATGAAATTTTCAGCATTTTGCTTGTCTGATTTTTCTCTATTGATTCAAATCAACATTTTATTGAGGTGGACTTGACCTTTTTAAAGTATATTCTAAATTTTTTTTGAAAACTAAAATGTTTTAGAAATGAATAAAATTTCAAAGTGAAACATTGTAAAGCATAAATATTAGATGAAACATCACGGCATCACACACAAGCATCTTTAATCCCATTACAAGATCACAACAAGACTTAAAACGAAAGCTGAAACAACTAGATCTAGTTATGAAAATTCAATAAATTGCTCCTCCGATTACATCACCAAATAAGTAATCTGAGAATACATAATATATGTACAAAGATTTCCCGCCAATTTTGTGATTATATTGGTGGAAAAACTGTTTATCATGTGAGATTGTTTGCACCATTGAGAATCTGCTCCGATCAATCCTACGCCTAGCTAGTAGCCTGCCACACATAGGCAGGAAGCTGCATGCAGAAGCTAGTGTACATGTTGACTTTGCGTGTATGTGTGTTTGTGTTAAGATCGAAGAAAATGTTGGGTAGCAAGAAAATCACCGCAGAACTTGCAAAAGTGTACAGTAATCGATTTTATTGAGTATCTCTGCTCGTCATCTGTTGGTTATTTGCCCTTTATTTTATGAAAATTCTTCACTTTCTATGTATTAATTATGTTTCGTTCAATATTCTGAATACCGGACAAATAGGCGTCCCGGGAAGGGTTTGTCAGGACGGCGGGACAAAGGAGTAACATACGGGACAATCCCTGGAAATACGGGACGTCTGGTCACCCTGCCCTGACTTCAAGTTCAAGGAGCTCCTTGGCATAATTTTACAAAGTCTGTCAAAAAATTAGGAAATGGGAAGAATGTAGGACCTACTAACTTGGTAATACTGGTAGATGAAGTTAGGTATTAATCATAAGACATAAGAATAAGATGATATGAAAAATAGAATGATCAAAATAATTGTTAAAAAACCTCAAGCCTGTACATGTAGATCCTATTTAGCAATTTACACACCAGAACTAAATTGTAATATTTTTTAAAGTGAAAACTTTATTAAGCTTTTATAAATCTGAAATTGAAAAGTGAAATAGGAAATTAAAACTGGTGTATGAAATAAACAGAAACTTTATTAATGTTTGTGCAGATACATGCATAACCAGGAAAGCTAGGGAAGCAATTTAATTAAGTTCCCAAAAGCCAATAAACAAATAACAGTCAATCAAAAATCACTAAACAGAACAAAAAACAACTACACTAATGTAGAAGTGAGCTCTGAAAACAATTTCTTGATAAGTTTATCTTATTGGCTTTAAAAGGGTTTAGAGTGGTTGGGGGCCGGAGTGATTACACGTATGTTTACTGTGGTTTCATAACACCTCAGCATTTGACTTGAAACAGGTGTTTTTGTTTTGTTTTGTTTTTGTTTCATCATATTATTTGAATTTATCTGGCAGGGTTGTGATTAATTAAAAAAAAAATCTTTTTGAAATATATTTCAAAACAATATTTCAAAACAAAGTGTTTTATGGAACCACCTCTTTATGACATGTTACATATCTTACTATGGTTCATGAAAAAAATATGCAATATTAGTCAGGTCCAGATTTTAATAAATGTGCTCAGAAAAAGCAGAGAGCAAGTCTCACGCATTGTGCGTGAGACTCACGCATCCAGGGTCCGTCTCACGATCTCACGCGTGGCACACATTATCTCACGCATCGGGACCCGACAGAAAAAAAGAAAAAAAGTAGCATTATTCGCTAGATTATACACCTTCGCACGCCGTCGCATCTACCCCGGCAGGTGAGACGAATCGAGAGTGCAGTCAGCGCACAGCTAGTACGTGATCATTCATAGAGTTATACGTGATTATGATACGATGAATCGCGTGCGTGCATCGCATGGTTTTGTAGTATGGATCAATTTCATGATGAAACCAATATCTCGCGCGCGCCTTTTTCGAAATACGTACAAGTGTAAGTACTGGCCGCGCGCGCGCAGAGTCATGAAAATCTCACGCATAACATTTTTTAGAACTTGGCATCTCTGAAAAAGTGCTTTAGGCATTTTGTGTTAATGCTGATTTATTGATTGTTTTAAGGTAATTCAGGTGTGCTGAATCCAAAAATGCTGTTTGCCAAGCTTGATTCCGACGTTATCATTCTCAAATCGGCAAAAAACAAAATGGCGGCATTTTGAATGCAGTTTCCCATATTAAACAATTTTTATGGGTGATTTTATTTCAGAAATTGGGGTCTATGCCTTATTTTTGATACCCTGGGTTGTAAACATAATGCATCTTGGAATTAAAGATGGCTGACATAATTCACAGCTGCTGATTGATAAATAATATGGCCAAATATGATGATTTGGGGGCATAGCGTCCAAAACGGCAGTCGTTAATTGTACCATCAACTCCAAAAATTAGAGTAAATCATCAAAAAGCTTTCAAGGCAAATAATGAATCAGGACATGTTTACAAGATAGTCAGTGAATGTGTCAGAGAATCCAAGATGACCTTTCAAAATGGCGTCTATAATGAACGTTGTAACTTTGAAATGGTCCAAATTCATATAATATCCACCTGGTAGCTATAACTTTGGGGTCTACCGAGAAAAAAAATAAAACATAAAATATCATGGTTCCAAGGGGGAAAATTACATTGGAAAAATTTCTAGGTTTATCATTGGTGCTGTTTTGCAAAAAAAAATCATGATGGCTTAAAAAATGGTTGCTATTTCTTAAAAAAAATATTGCAAAGTGCATATACTATACACCTAGAGACATTTTTGTGTCTTTCTCATGATTTCAAGGGTCAACTAATGTAGGTGAAGACAAATTACAGGAATACGCTGTTTTCCATTTTGTCAAAAAATTGAAGAACGCTCCAAAAATTGCATTCGAATTGGCCAACATTGATACAAAAATGGCAATACTTCATATCCCATCTAGCGCCAATATTTTAATGCCTATATGTTTTTAAGACTCATAAAAATATGTTTTACAAGAGTTAGTGACATAATTAGATGGTGGTGCAACAATAAATAAACATCCGAAAACAAACTTTAAGAAATAAGGTACACTTTCACCTAAAAAGTACCATAATTCACTGATAAGTATTTCAAGACACACCATTTTAGTGCTTCGGACTATGATATGGTTTCATGATTAGGGGACAACAGTCATTTTTACACAATTTTAGAAGTCGCTTTGGACTTTTTACAACAAGAAGGACAGCTGACCATCCTTGTTATTTGTCCCGATTTGTTATTTCAGCCTTGCAGGCCACAATAGTGTAGATTTTGTCCACCTAATTATGATGTTTAATTGATGGAAGTCTTTTTAGACTCATTTTGAAAGCCTTATTTGAATAATAGGCAAAATGGACAGCTTCACAGCATTGTAACTACCGTAATCCAAAAGTATTATTTAACACTTAAAACCATAGTGTACTGTAGACACCAAAATCATATCTCCCAGATGGATTCTAAATGGATTATGTAAATTTTTAAGTATCAACAGCCATTTAAACTCCTTTATTGGAAGTCATCTTGGATTTTGGACATACAGGACCATTGATTGCCCTTGTAACTTATCCTAATGTATTACTTGATCCTTTAAACCAAGGGTTAGACAACATAATCATAAACTAGAATTTAATTCGTCATGCGGACGAATTAGGTGGTCTGTCCTTATTGTCGGCATCATGATCACTATCTCCATGTTCATGTAGATCAATATGATCATCATGATGACAACGGAATGTTCATTATGGATGGAATAGTTGTGAAAGACGGGAGATGAGGGGAGATGATAAAGCACTGTGAAAAAGGTCCGACTGACAATTGAAGTATGAAAAAAGTATAATCTGTTTTATCTTGCTAAATTTTAACTTTTATACCTTTTAATTGTCATAAAGGATCATGTACGAGGTGGTAAAAAGAAAAAAAAAGGGAAAAAAAATCATCTTGTTCACCCCAGGAATCGAACCTGCGCCCCCGAGGACGCTAGTCAAGTGCGTTATCCATTGAGCCACGATACTCCCCATAGTAATTATACGTTCCCATAGAGATTACACGTAAGGAAATTTGAGAATTGCAAATCCAATTTTGCAAGCGAAAAACGGGCATGATCCCGGCATCTGATTAAAAAATGGAAGGCGCACAACCGAAAGCTTAGAATCTCAGCTACAACATACTAATAGCTCAGGGATAACTAATAAGAAAAAATGGAGATATAGCTCACGAAATAGAGGAATGTAGAATCTAGTTTTCAGAAAAAGTCATGTCCCATAGAGATTACACGCAAAATGAGGAAAAATGACATGCCTCTTTTCATCGCTGTTTTACGCCATGATGCATTTTTCAAAATGAAAATTCATGATTACTGAGGAGAAAGAATACATTCTAAACTACAACATATCGAAATCTGGGCGAAAAACAATCAATATTTACAGAGTTTTGATCAAATTTACATAAATTTGATGACGTCATTTTTGAAAAAATGAAATTTTCAGTTTAGGCGCAAATTTGATGACGTCATGACCAAATTGAGGGACAATGGTGACATGAAATCAAATCTACAACTCATACTCTATCGATACATGAACAAAAAAATTGGGGTCAACGGACTATTTAAAGAGCTACAGTGAATTTTCAATAGACATGTTTTTGCCCATATATGGCCTGTAGTGAGAGCTCGCGCGCACACGTGCTGCAAACTTTAACGGGTGTTAATTTCGTTATTAATGGTTGTAGAAGTTTAATCAAGGTATTAAATTGCTCAGAATTATATCATCAATGCAATGGTATAAAAATAACGGTGTTTCTGCGTTGCGTTAAGGAGTTACGCGCGGAAACGCGTGCGCAAATTTTTGAAATGCTTAAAATGACCTGGAACGTACCCAAAATTTTTTATAGGCCATTTGGAGAATTTTTTTGGCTTTGACGCGCGCATACGCGCGCGTCATGACCTTTGATGACCTTGACAGACGACCTTTGACGTAAAGTTTATTTGATGTGAATATGGTTGATTATTGATGATCTGTTATGTTGATATGATCAAGTTGAGAATTTTACAAAATGGCGCGTAGATGACGTCATCATGACCAGATGACCTTAAAAAGCTTATTTTGCCGTTTATATTATAGACTCTATATATGACAGAAAAATCAGCCAAATTGATTCAGCCAATTCGGAGAAAAGTTGGCGACAAACATAGGTGCTAAAAATAAATAATAAATAAATAATAAAGAAAATTCTGACGAAATTAAGAGGTGATCTGTCATAGACAGACCACCTAATTATACCCCAGACAGATATTAAACAAACCATGTCAGTTTTAAGGTAACAATAGCCATTTTAGACTCCAATTTTGGATTCTAGGACATGCTGGACCTCTGACTGTCCTACTAACTTGTCCTAATTTATTATTTGACCCTTTAAGCCATGGGTTAAACACCAAAATCATATACCCTAGGCTGATTTTAAACAAACTATGGCAGTTTTTCGGTAAGAACAGCCATTACAGAATCTATTTTAGTCATTTTGGATTTTTGGATATGCTGCATGGAACCACTAACTGTCCTTGTAACTTGTCCAAATGTAATACTTGACCCTTTAAACCATGGGTTATACTAAAAAATCATATTCTCCAGGCGGTTATTAAAGAAACTGTGTCGGTGTGTAATTAACGACAGACATTTTATACTCCATTTTTGCAAACCATCTTGGATTTTGGGACATGGAGGAACACAGACTGCCTTTGTTCCTTGTTCCAACGTATTTTTTGACCCACTAGACCATGTGTTAGGCACCATCATCATATCCCCAAGGCAGATATTAAACTATCTCGGGTTTTAGGGTTTTTAGATAACAACAGCTATTTTAGACTCAAATTTTGAAAGCCATCTTGGATTTTTGGACATAGTGGACCGTTGACTGTCCTTGTAACTTGTACCAGTTTACTACTTGACCCTTGAAATCACCAATAAAAAAAAACCGCTAAGGCATTAAAATAGTTGATAGATAAATTGTAAATTTTTAGGCCATGGCAGCCATTTTTACGCAATCTTGGATTTTCAGGCATGCTGGAGTGCTTACATGTATGTTCACTTTTTCCTTTTACCCCTATACACCATTGAATACAAGTCATTTTAACATCAAAATCAAGGTTGGCAAACAGCATATATGGACTCAGCGCCCTCAAATTATGCTAAAAATTTCTCAATTTAGCATTAACACGATTTGCCTAAGGCAGTCTACTTTTCTCAAATCTGGACCTCACTATATAGGCTATTGTAAATTTTGTAAGTTTTTCCCTTTGCAATTAAAATTTCAAACGCTTTCTTTAAGCTAATATCCTACCACACCTACTTTTTGCATGTTTTGTTTTTCCTCAATACATCAAGAGCACTTTGACAATGAAATAGGAAATCTATATAACATGTACCAGACAGGATGGGTGTGGGGTGAATGTGCCTCCCTTTTTTTTTGTATACATGTCTACAATTCACAGTTCCCTGATTTTGTTTGATGGATGAAAGCTGTGCATAATTTTACTATTAATATCATTTGTTTATCATGTAAAGAAAGAAAATGCTGATGTCATTAAATATTTTACCTTACTTTAATCCAATGGTGCTTGTAGGAGCATGCCTGTTAATTGATCAATAGAAATATACTGTATGCTCCACAGTTACACTATCAGTTTCATTTCAAGCAGTTGCTTGTGGCAAGTAGTTGCATAGTGGCAAGCCAGAAAAGATATTATTCAAATACATGTATAATACCTGTACACAAAAGCAATATTCCTCCAGTTATTATCATACTTGCCTATTAAGAGAATTTACTGAAGGTGGTGATGCAACATTTTCTGGTACTAGTAGACTTGTTAAGAGGTTGAACGCTGCATTTTTGAGTACAAGTGTCCCACTTGGCACAAATGTTCCTTGAGTCAAAAGAAAAAGATTCATCCAAAGAGACACGCTGTCTCTATGCAAATATGCAAGTAATTTGCATAAATTTGCATATTATGTAGATATAGTGAAAACAAGTATTTAAGAGTATATATTTAACAAGAACTGCTCCAAAATTGGAAACAAAGACTTAGGGTAAGAAAGGAAAGAAACTTGTCATAAAATGATTGGGATATCCTTGTTTACTATTAACTAATTTACATGAATTATGCAAATTATAATTTAAAACAGGGTATTTGTTTCATGAATCTTGAAATGTTTTTTAAATAACAGCAATTAATGCACAATGTCAACATTCTACAGGAAAGAGAATATATTAGAGAAAACATAGATATGCTTCATGACAGTATTAGTGTCTTGATTTGCTTAGAAAAGAGGGAAAATATGTCAAAATGTATTACGTGATATTGCGCTAAAACGAGGCCAAAACAAACCTCTATGTCACAGTCACACTCACGAATCCGCTATAAAGCGATCAATGGTATGTCATTCGAGATAACACAACAGCTTCCATCGGCTTCTCGTATCGCTTTTATTGGTGTGTCTGCCACAACGTAATATATATGGTATATACGGTCAAAATGCATTTCGGTATCGGTAAAACACAATTTTTTTTTATTTGTTTCTAGTTTGTTTCTCTTGGAAAATTTAGAGGAGACCTTGCTTTGTAGGTTACTTTAATGAAGCTCTGGCACATCAAAAATATAAACACATGAGTCATGACGAATGTACCCCACCTCGATCCATATTTTAACTTTATTAAAATATCTATCTTTTGGAGACCCCGAAGTGGCAAATCTGCATTCCCGCTACTTTACAAAGTCAGTTTGAGATGTATTATCGACTAAGAAAAGACAGATGTATGAGACATCAGTCAACATGTTTCCTGAAGAAAGTTTTAGGTTTATTTAAGCCTACGCCCACGGCAGCCCACCGAATTTACTCCCAACCCTCTCTGTATTTCGACACTATATAAAGATATCGTGTTTTAAAGCCAAAGGCAAGGCAAATCGCGTTTTTGGTAAAGCAACTTTTATATTTAGGGAACCTCTTTTATTTAGAGGGGATATTGTTCTGCAGTTTGTAATAATGCTCTAGCACAGTAGATGCTATAACCCAACAGGAGCATGCCTAGGGTACCCTTTCCCCTTTTGGTTTTATGTATTTAAAAATAATTTATTGTCTTTAGAACTCCAAAAAGATTACTTTTGTTTGTATTGATATCTTGGAATAGATTGAGGAGAAAATACTCTACAAGTAACATGTAGAGGAGCTGTGGTACATTGAAGAACAGCCACACATAAGCTCTAAACTACCCAAACCTCTTTATTGATTCCACTCTATGTTGAAATAAAATATTTTTAGTGCCCCATCGGAAGAAAGATGCATTTCTACTACACAGTAAAGCCGCTTTACATTCTCCTCTTGGAAAAAAAACAACAACAGAGAAGGCATTGTTTTATATCGCATGGAAATAAGTCCCTGTATATACATGACGGGGCCTGTCGAAGTTGCCCCACCCTTTATTTTGTTTTGACAATATGTATTGAAAATATCGTCTAATCGAGCCCTCATCTGGAAAAGGGCACTTATTATTACAGCATCATCTACATTATATAGAGGAGGCCCTGGCACTGGGAAGCATGGGCTGAAGCACCCGCAAGATTTTCGGGGGGGGGGGGGGGGTGCTGCGTGTATTATTCTTCATAGACAGCACCCCCTGGAATTCCGGCAGATGTGACAAAACGAAAACAAAAAGTTACCAAAATAACCTTCATTTTGTAGTGCAATCCTTTTTGTTTCTTTGCTTGTTAAATTTCTTGGGACCAAAATGACCTTCATTTTATATTGAACCTTTTTTGCTTTTCAAATTTACATCAGCACCCCCTGTAAAAATCGTTCACAGTGCCCAGGAGGAGGCATTGTTCACAGGCTATATAAATAAGAAATTCAGGCAAATTAAAGCCTACTTCTAAGGGGGCTATTTCCCCATCCCTTTCCATATTTTGACAATATTGAAATATTTCATGTGTTTGTAGCCCCCACGGTGGCAAAAAGGCGTCTTTAACACCTAGTAAAGCAAAGTTCAGTTTTATGGAACCTCTGTTTAATAGATAGAGGAGACGTTGCTCTGTTGATTTCATGTTATTAAGTTCATTAGATCCTATTCCACAAAGGAGCCTGCCTGTCGAAAGTATCACATCTCATTCCGCATTGACTCTGTTTGAACTAGCATCCTTTTGGAACTCTCAATCGGGACAAAACGTCATTTTTTTTCTACGTGGAAAAGCCACTTCCATTTTTTTATTGATTTTTTTAAACATAGAGGGGACCCTCTGCCTGTCTGCCAAGTTACAGGCAGAGAAAATCCGGCACATTGAAGCATATCCAACATTGTGTGCCTGTCGAAGTACCCCCTCCCCACAATTCTACATATTATTTTAGGTAAATATAGGAAGCATCATTTCACAAGTTGCATGTAGAAAATTCATGGTACAGAGCGTACCTTCATGGTTCCCCACTCTTTTCCATACTGCACTTTTTAACCCCCTTTGGGGCAAAAAACATTCCTCTTACTTTTTAATATTTTCCACGGCTAGCTAATTATAGTAAAGGCATCTTTTCCAATGGAAAATCTTCATATTTTGTATTACATTACAAGAAGATAGTGGAAAATGTATAAATACCCATCTAAATTGAAATTGAAATTGAAATTGAAAAGGTTTTATTGAAATTATTGCACTTTGCAGCCAAAAGGCTGAATTGCGTACAATTTACAGGCATATATACATAGAGTGTACAGATTTAAAAACATCAAACTTGAAATGATGACGAAAATATAATGCAACTTAATATATTATGTATACTAAAAGGAAAAGATGAAGTAATAAAAAAAATACAAACACATGTGGTGGTGGAAGGATGCTTATTGATAAACATCTTAATTCAAACAATAAAAAACTTAGTTTTAAGCAGGAACAAAAACAAAAACGAACTAAATGAAATAATACATGTAACGAACAATAATATATTTTGATGCGTGCTCGTGTACTAGAAATGCCATGGGGGCTCCCATTGGGAAAGGCTTTGATGTTCCAAATGCTAATGTAACCACTGGTTACATGCTCTACTGGTTACTAACCAGTAGAGTAGGGTCTTCTATTTCTTATCTAAGAGAACATTAAGTATTGAAGTGGTTTTACCGTGTAGCAGAATTTGCAGAAATGTAATTAATAAGATAATTAGTCGTGCAACTTCTTATAGGTTTCGATGGGGAGAGGATTTAATTTGTCATGATTTTTCTTCACTTAATCCTTATGCCTCCTTTATCTTAGAACGTTAATGAAAATAGAAGCTGATTTAATTTTCAGCAAAAGCCCCCCTTTTACAGCAGGGGCGTTATCAAAAGGATATTTTAAATAGAATAATATAGTCTTAAGGAAAGTGATGGGGCTACTTTGACAAGCAACGTAAATTAGTAAAGGGTATAGGCTTCAACGTACCAGGACGTCTTTTAATGCAACCTTTAGAACAATGTATCCTCTGTCTTTTTCAAAAGATCGGTGGAAATTATAGCGATAATTTCGAATAAAAATTATATAACTCTTAATATTGAGAAAGGGGTGTGGAGTACCTTCGACAGGCTCCCAATGGGGTTAGGCTTTCGTTACCAGAACGTTATTGCATGTAAAATGCATTGCATTTTTTTATTTTTCTCCATGCATAACAAGAAATAAATTGACTGAATATAATGTTACATATAATACAAAGTAGGAACTATTAAAGCATAAACAAGAAAATGTTTGAAGTGCAGAGTTCCTCAAATAACATCGTATGTAAGTAATTCATTTGACTAAACATGGCTCAAAATACGCATTCACAGAAACCAGAACAAAAATGAATTCAATACTAAAACTACAATAATACCCTTTTCCGTCTTTTTCTAATTTTACCAAGAGCAGAGGAGGTTTCATAAATTTAAAAGTTGTTTTGCTAATTGTGGCATCGCAGCATTTAGGAAAATATAAAAGTTTCAGACTATGAACTGAATATAATGTTACATATAATACAAAGTAGGAACTATTAAAGCATAAACAATAAAATGTTTGAAGTGCAGAGTTCCTTAAATAACATCGTATGTAAGTAATTCATTTGACTAAACATGGCTCAAAATACGCATTCACAGAAACCAGAACAAAAATGAATTCAATACTAAAACTACAATAATACCCTTTTCCGTCTTTTTCTAATTTTACCAAGAGCAGAGGAGGTTTCATAAATTTAAAAGTTGTTTTGCTAATTGTGGCATCGCAGCATTTAGGAAAATATAAAAGTTTCAGACTATGAACTGAATATAATGTTACATATAATACAAAGTAGGAACTATTAAAGCATAAACAAGAAAATGTTTGAAGTGCAGAGTTCCTTAAATAACATCGTATGTAAGTAATTAATTTGACTAAACTACAATAATAACCTTTTCCGTCTTTTTCTAATTTTCCAGGAGCAGAGGTTTCATAAATATAAAAGTTGTTTTGCTAATTGTGGCATCGCAGCATTTAGGAAAATATAAAAGTTATATGTATTGCTGTACACCCACTGGCCAAATTATTTCCAAACACCCCCTAAACGGGCTTTATTTACACATTATGGCCCCTAAACAAGTTATCGCCAGAATATGACCCCGGGGGAAAAAAAAAACCTAAACACATTTGGCTAGTCTTAAAAAAAAGCTTTGGAAAAAAAATACCCCAAATACGTTTGACCCTGCGATTGACCATTGACCAGTCTTTCAAAACTACCCCTTTTTTTGAAAATCAGTGTTATTGATACCCTTAATGAGTGCATACGCGGCCCGCATCCAAGACTGAAAAAACACCCCTTTAAACATGTTTTTTGGTCACGCGTGTGTACAGCAATATATTTGACTGCCCCCCCCCCCCCCCGGGACTTTCTAGCCATTTTTTATCTCCTATTCTGACAGTTGACCAAACAGAATGGCCATATTCTAATATCGGTCTTATTAGCAGGGGCGGATCTAGCTTTTTGCTACGATGGGGGTTTGACAATTACGATGAGCTGCCACGTAATGCATTCTACCCCCTAATTCCTGCCCCACCCCCTCCCCCCATGCAATGTCTCAAGAGGAGTGAAGAAACTGTGCAGAAAATAAGATAACCTCATATAAGTTTGGAATTACAAACTCTGGGAAATAACAGGATAGATTGAGATACATAACAAAAAGTTCAGTGGCCAAAGACAAAAGCATACTAGTCTGAGCAAATTCAGCGGAAGAGAAATAGGATTAAACAAACTATTGAATACAAAAAGAAAAGTGGGAAAGACCCAAAATAATAGTGAAAGTTAAATGGATCAGCAGAAATTTTACAGTATAAACTTTCAAAACTTCACTGCAGTTAGAGTAAAATTGGGTCATACAAGTATGCAGGTTTTTTTTTTCTAAAGTAGGGAGCTGGTAGCTAGCAGGAAACTCTGCTGCTCAAATCCTTCCTGACTTTTTTTTATTGAGGAAGAGCCATTGCTAGAGAAATACAGAAACACTGAATGAAAGATTGTGTGGATATTTGTGTGTATGTGTATTTAAATTAGTTCAACAATTTGAAAGACAGAGCATGCAGCAAGACTGAAAAAGAAAGAGACAGATTTATACATATAAGTTCAACCTTGTATTGGGGTGTCACATAACCTACATCCTGTGTTTCTAAAGTGATCACTTTGGCAATATACATGTACGTCTCAGGGAGCTGATGATTGGTGTCGTAAGTGAAATCAAGTGGGTGGATCATTATGAAAGTTGTATCATTGTACTCATTGTTTTTTTTCTGTATAACCAAGATCTTTCACTGTGAAATAGGTGTTTTAATGTGTGCTTTAATATTGCTCATATATATTAGATTTTCTATTTATGTGAAAGATATTCATGGAGAATTTTTTTCCAGTTTTCTTTCATTTATTTCAATGTATGTTTGTTCAAGACTTCCTATGTCAGTGATCTATGTCTTTTGCAAATTGATGCTCTTTCAGTCTATTTAGACAAATCAAAATGCTGGTTGATCACCATGCTGAAAATTTGCTGATTTTATTTAATACTTACTATTATTACTTTCCCACTTTTTTTTACATCATTGCTCTACAGATCACCCATAATTTGTGAGGATCATCTGGCTCCAAATGTTTGATCCTGATAGCAATGGCAGCCCTTCTTAGATCTCACTTGCAAGTGTTCTACTTCATTTATGCTGCTCTCTTCTCTGTAATCAGTTTGACAACTGGTCATATCAGCCTCAACAATGTTACAACATTCGAACCAAATCTACCACTTCAGCATATGATTTTGAACAAAGAAACTGGGGATGTTTATTTAGGAGGGATCAATTACATTTACCATCTGACCTCTGACCTTTCTTTAAAGGCAGAGCAGAGCTCTCTCACAGCAGACATCACTAACTTCTGTCCTGCTGGAGGCTCTGGATGTATCCTCCCTCCGGATTGGGAGGAAAATGAAAATAAAGTGCTGTTGATCGATGAGGAAAATGATTTCTTAATCGCATGTGGAAGCGCTTTCAATGGAACTTGTGTGCTTCATCATCTCAACTCCATCACGACCGTCCAATCTCGTGTACATGATCCGGTTCACCATGAGGAATCCTCACTGGGGATTGGTGACTCTGTAGTAGCGTTTTATGGACAATCTGTTGTCAACACAAATGGAGAAGAAACCATGAGTACTGCTCTGTTTGTTGGGGCAAGCTTTAACCCTCTATTTAACAACACACTTATCCGCCAACATGCCATTTCTACTAAGTGTTTACTGCAAAGGAACAGTCGCTGGACTTTTGACTTGGCCTATCAAGATTTGTCATTTGGGCGTTTCACTTACATAGACATAAAGGACACATATACTCATAACTATCCAATAAAGTACATCAATGGATTTGAGCATGATGGATTTAGCTACTTTACCACTGTTCAGAGAGAAGATGTTGATTCAGAATACTATCATTCTCGGGTTGTTCGAATTTGCAACCGTGATGATGGTGGGTATACAGTAGACTCTATATCAAATATTTAATTGAAACTGAAAGTGTGAGTGGTTGGTCAGTTTTGGCACAACGATTTTATGAATCATGATTTTTTTTAAGGAACTCAACTGGCACTGGCATTATAGAGTACAATAGCATGATGAAAACTATCCATACACCAATTTTTCGGAATCTGTTCATTGGGACCTGAAATATGGCTTAGTCAATAGCTGCAGTGGCATATCTAAGATGGCTTCTGGGGGCATGTACCCCGGGAACCACTTTCAGTTTGGTGGAAAAAAGGGAACTTTTAGGTGAGAAAATAACAAAAACAGAGGAAAAAGGCATGAAAAAGGAAAAGAACAGCTAAGAAAAAAGTATGAAAGAACAATAACAATTTTCCTTGTAAACTGAGATTCAATTTGCACTTTTCAATTCAGTTCTATTTTGCCTACTTGCTGAACTTATTTTTTATTTCAAGCTGCTGCAAACAAACATGCTTGCCTTAAAAATTATTGGTTTTCGAGAGGGCACTTGCAATTTTTTATGTGATGTATTGATTTATTGCATAACAACTTAATGACTATCAATTAATGGGTAGAACTGAGACTGCCAGACTGGAGAATTTCACATCTAATGAAGATAGACAATTAATACATTGACATGTTTGTTTGACTAGACAACAAATAATGCATACAATTTGTGTACTTTCATCTCAATAATCATTGAATTATTTATTCTGAAAAAAGGGTGAGATTAAACAAGAGATTAAAAATGATGTGGGAAAATTGCAAAATCCAGTATTTAATGATTTTTGTCTCGCCTGCATAGCAGAGCGAGACTATAGGTGCCGCTTTTGCGACGGCGCGTCATCAACATCAAATCTTAACCATTGAAGGTTAAGTTTTTTTAAATATCATCATAACTTAAACAGTATATGGGCCTAGTTCTTGAAAATTGTACAGAAGGGGTCTAGTTCATGAAAGTTGGACAGAAGGGTTACCAAGTATTACTGAACATCCTGCTGGCGTTTCAGGTCACATGACCAAGGTCAAATGTCATTTAGGGTCAATGAACTTAGACCATGTTGGGGGCATCAACATAAAAATCTTAACTGAAGGTTAGGTTTTTGAAATGTCGTCATTGCTTAGAAAGTGTATGGACCTAGTTCATTAAACTAGTACATAATGGTAATCAAATATTACTGAACATTCTGCCTGAGTTTCAGGTCACATGACCAAGTCAAAGGTCATTTAGGGTCAATGAACTTTGGCCATGTTGGGGGTATTTGTTGATTTCCATCATAAATTTGATAGTTTAAATGGATCTGATTTATGAAACTTGGACATAAGAGTAATCAAGTATCACTGAACATCCTTTGTGAGTTTCAGGTCACATGACCCAGATCAAAGGTCATCTAGGTCAATGAACTTAGATTATGTTGGGGAATCAAAATGAAATCTCAACCAAGGTTAAGTTTTTTAAATGTCAACTCTGAAAGTATATGGATCTAGTTCATGAAACTTTGACATAAGAGTAATCAAGCATCAGTCAACATCCTGCACGAATTTCAGGTCACATGGCCAAGGTTTTTAATGCACTTTGGCTGTGTTGGGAATATTTGTTGAATTACCTTCATAAATTTGAAAGTTTAAGGTTGAACTTTGGCTGTGTTGGGAATATTTGTTGAATTACCTTCATAACTTTGAAAGTTTAAGGTTGAACTTTGGCTGTGTTGGGAATATTTGTTGAATTACCTTCATAACTTTGAAAGTTTAGGATCTAGTTCATTAAATGTGGACATAAGGGTAATCAAGTATCACTGATCATCTTGCACAAGTCTTTGGTCACATGATATATATTGTATTTTATCATCATATGAATGGTGTTTTTTGTGAATGATTATAGTCATTTTCAAAGTCAGCACTGCTGCTATATTGAATCACATAATGCAGGCGAGACTGCCAGAGGTGCTCGACTTGTTTTATATTAAAGCCCTGAGTTTTATATTAAAGCCCTGATCATGTCACCACCCAAAAGACATGATCAGGGCTTAGATCTGATCATCTGCATTACTTTGTTTAACTTCTATCGTGAAGCTTGGATTACAGGTGCATGTTACAATTTACCCCGGGGGGGGGGGGGGGGAGTCATGTTCGGATAAATGAACATTGAGGTATAGGCAATTTATGTGTTTCGGAATTACGAACCTTTGGAATAAGGAATCTTTGGAATTACGAAGTGTAACCGTATGATACTAATAGAGATCCCAGGAATTCAATTGATTTTGAGGTCAGACAGTCAAAGGTGAAGTCGCCACCTTCGACTTTTCTTGCTTGACCATTAACTCCATTTTCCACATTACAGGCGGGCGTATTATGTGCTCGCCTTAGCGACACTCTTGTTTTAGTCTGAAGTTGAGTAGTTGACAAACAAAACAATTTATAATTTTATCTCCCTCATAAATTTCCAAAAGGCTAGTGTAATATACCTTCAACTTTTTAGTGCAAGCTAGCATTGATACTAGCATTGATTTCAGGAAGCCTATCGATTTTAAGGTCAAAATTTCAAAGGTGAAGGTCACAGTGACATGTTTTCATCTTACCCATCTGCAGTCCTTTTAAACACGATAACTTCAGATTAACTTTACCTAGGCTCATATCATTTGGTGTGTATGATACTAGCATGGATCCCAGGAAGCCTTTTGATTTTTTTAGGTCGAAAGGTCAAAGGTTAAGTCGCCACCTTTCACTTTTCTTGCTTGACCAATAACTAAATTTTTCGCGTAACAGGTGGGCATAGTATGTGTTAGCCCTCTTATTTTTGTCAGGGCAAAATAGTCTCATCTTGGACCCAACATCACCTTTATAGCATAGTTTGTAGAAATTACCCACTGAATGTTTTCTTTATATTTCAGCTTACTATTCTTACACTGAGATACCACTGGAGTGCAACAGCTATGCTAGTGGCCGTACCTACAACCTGCTTCAGGCGGCTCATTTTGGAACCGTAGGTGCAGATCTGGCCAGAGAACTCAACTTTAGGACTGGGCAAAAGGCCTTGTTTGGCCTATTTGCAGAGAGCTCCCCAGATGCACCCGATCAACCGACTGGCAATATGGCCTTGTGTATCTTCACTTTGAAAAAGATCATAAGGAAAGTCACTCAAGGTGTACAGGACTGTTTCTATGGGTTTGGCTCTCAAGGTTTGAGGCACTTCTCAGACAATCTTATGTGCAGTTTTGCAACAGTAAGTTTATGTTTTGTACAAAGGCACAGTCATGCTTGTAATCTTGTGGATGATCTTGGTAGAGAAAGAAAAGCAAACTTCTAGTTAATTAAATGAATAAAGATGAAGGGATGGATTGAGATATTGTCTAGAAATTTATTGTGATGAGTCTTATAATGCATTACAATACATATGAATGGCTAATGCTACAGATTTTACTTTCATGATCTCTTTTTCAATTTTATCCCAGTTTCGTTCTGTTGATAAATCTTTTTGTGGGACTGGTGATCTGCATCCCATCCAAGCGCAGAACACACTGAATGCGTATGATTATCTTAGTGGAGGTGGTCATGGCCGTCACTATACCTCAATATCAACTCTTACCATGGGCAGAGATACAGTAGCTGTCATGGGCACCAGGTCTGGCCGCATTCATAAGGTAATACCAATTCAAAATATGTGATAATGTTGATCATATACATAGTAACAATGATAATAGGTGACCAGGCATGGCAAAACCCATGAAAAGTCACCAAAAAATGAATTATTAGTTAAAGGGAAATATTTTGGTTTTTCAACAGAAGATTAATAGATTGCAACATAATCCAAAAATTACAAATGATGGGTCTAAATAAAGCAGTCAAAACAGCTGTATAGGTTTGTTTTGATACATCCATTTGTTACAGTTAAATTATAGAAAAAAAATTGTCTTTGTTTTAAAGCAATACTAAAAACTGAGATTTGACCATTATGACCAAAACCACTATTCATGTCCTCCTGATAATAACACAGTGCAACTTTTTGTGGGTTTTGCCATGCCTAGACACCTTACAGATCATGGTGGTGGTGGTGATGATGATGATGATGGTGGTGGTGGTGGTGAAGATGATGATGATGATACGGTAATTATCAGTCCTGATAATTATAATGATAATGAGGTGTCACCACTCTAAATGAAGCATGAATACACAGGCCCTGAATCTTAATTGCCTGTATTATAACTGTACTAAATTGTTGGTATCTATTCAATTTTTGACAATTGCAAGGTAAATGTCTGTCAAAAAGATAAAATTAAATCTTTTGTTTAAAGTTACCATGTTTAGTGCCATTTTAAAGCTTAAGAGTTGAGGTTTGCAATGCCATGAAGGAAAAACAATGATATCATGCACATTTAGGTAAATTCAAGGACCTTATTACTACAATTAATTAGTTGTGGCCCAGTGGATTAGTCTTCTGATTTTGAAACAGAGGGTCTTGGGTTCGAATCCCAGCCATGGGGTAATTTCCTTCAGCAAGAAATTCATCCACACTGTGCTGCACTCAACCCAGGTGAGGTGAATGGGGACCAGGTAGGATTAATTCCTTGAATGCATGAGCACTGAAAGGTGGCTCGAGCTGTAGCCGGGGTAATAATAATAACTATGCGCTTCGGAATAGAATATTTCTAGATAGATGGCGCTATATAAATGCCTATTATTATTATTATTATTAATTACAATTCAAACAATATAATGTTCAGGTTGGCTTTGTATGAAAATCTAGACAAAATGCAACTGATAGTATGTAAATTATGGTGTAACAGCAGATTTTGTCTAGAAAATGAGGGCATTTGTATTAATGTTTCTTTTCCGTAAAAGTAAATGCAAATGCTACTCTGAGAAGTTCTAATTTTATTTTAAGAGTCAAGTAAAATACCATTGAATGTGAATAAGAAATTAATACTGAAAAGGGTTATCAGTTAATCATTGAATGTTTGCATGGTGGTCTAGATAAAATGCAAGCAGTAAACGATTCACCATGTAGTTAGTCCTGAAAGGTGGGGGAGTGATAGAGATGGAAATAAATGGCAATGTTGTAAAGGTGTAGTCATTTGAAAGGACTAAAAACGAGCTAAGAATGATAATTTGGATGAGATGATTTGAGAAGTCCTGGCAGTGATGAGTAAATGAGCAGTGAAAAAAAAATGCTTAGGTGTCTTAATATTCTGGGCAGTTTGACTGTACGTCACTGCTGATGATGGACATAAGGCCTTCTCATCTCAATTGGGTGGGGGGCACTGATATTACTGTACTCACAGATGACCCACCCTAAAAAGTTATATCCAATGGTCAAATACATCGAAGCTTTTTCACTTGCGTTTTCAACAATTTTGTCTTCTAAACAAGTATATAACCCCTAAAACATATTTGTTTTACTCACAAACATATATCCTTTATATCTGATTTTGTCCTTTAAATTTGATGCCTTGAATGTGCTACACTTGTGGCATGCCATGATCATCCCTGTGTCTCAACTTATATCTACTCTTCTTCCACTCACACAGCCACCAGAATTCCTCTCATTCAAATGATCAATCTATGATTTTATATAGTCTTTTTGTAAAGGACTAGCTACACCTTACATCACGAAAAATACTTCTCAATGTTATCTGTTTCATAGTTTTTACAGAACATTCTATTAAATGATCATGGTCAATATAGTCAAAGACTATTTGCCTGTTTTTTAGGAAAGGACACAAAATCCCAATACATTAAACATTGGACTTGCCATTTCTGTACTGTTTCGGGTATTTCATTAAAGATCAAAGGATCAGTACATGTTTATGTACAAGCATGGTGTCTATATTATTACGGTGGTCCCCCCCCCCCCCACCTCACCCCAGTCATAGAACAGATTTTATAGACAAAACTTCCATTTCTGTTGAGCTTTAATAATTATATACATATTTTTTTGTACAGTGCAATCACATAAACTATTTTTGAAACCACATTATGAAAGTGCAAGTTGCATCAGAAAAATAAATTATTGATTTGAAAACAATGAATTACTAGCTCTGATTGTTTGGGGTATTAAATGGAATGCTTGTATACAAATATTTCCTGACTTGCAAATTGACAGGTTGTTAGACCAAGCTTCAGTTTCCGCTTCTGTCCTACCACTTTCCTGTCTTCCCCCGTCGATCTTAACAATCTCATTCTGGGTGTTTTAGACTACAATATATGAAGTAAATATTTGCAGTCTGGTTTTGCCATATGTGGTGATTATTGGTTATTTAGAAAGATGGAACACGTTTGATATGCTATCCCCTGTATTGCAAGGAAGTGTGTCATTGTGATAGCAAGGTTGGGATATTTCCTGCTTTGAACAAATTTGGGTGATTGTCATACTCGCCCATAAAAGGCTTCCTCATGGCTTACATTACACTTTGAGGGTTGGATTTCAGACTTGTTAAAAGACCTTTAAAAACATAGTGGTTTTGAGAAAGAGAAGGATATTTTGAATTTGTTATCATCAAGCTAATCTATTGAGATGTGCATAGTGAAAGTGTTGTTTTGTCTTTTTTAGGCATATAGATACTGAAAAATAGGAAGATAAATAAAGATAGGGTCTCATTTTTTTAAAATCCATAATCATATGGTGTTGGGTACGGTACCAAAATTTCAAATTTACCAAAAATTGATTTGAGCCATTCTGTTTTTCTTTGATAGCTTTGATGTTAAAATGTCAAGAGGTTAAAATGTTACATGGTTCTGAATATGGGAGGAGTGATTTCCACTCTTGTTTCAAGGAAACATAGGTATGCTTTTACAAGGAAGTGACCCAAAGTGGTTTAGATACTATGTGTAGGTCAGTTTGATAAGAACAATTAACCAACAAATGGGCAGATAAGAGAAAGATGCATCCACTTTGATAAAGGATATATTTCAAGTGAAATACCCATTACTTGTTTTCACTTCCATCAGTTTTTATTGTCTCGCCTGCATAGCAGAGCGAGACTATAGGCGCCGCTTTTCCGACGGCGGCGGCGGCGTCAACATCAAATCTTAACCTAAGGTTAAGTTTTTGAAATGACATCATAACTTAGAAAGTGTATGGACCTAGTTCATGAAACTTATACATAAGGTTAATCAAGTATTACTGAACATCCTGCCTGAGTTTCAGGTCACATGACCAAGGTCAAAGGTCATTTAGGGTCAATGAACTTTGACCATGTTGGGAGAATTATTTTCAAAATCTTAACCGAAGGTTAAGTTTTTGAAATGACATCATAACTTAGAAAGTATATGGACCTAGTTCATGAAACTTGGGCATAAGGTTGATCAAGTATTAGTGAACATCCTGCTCGAGTTTCAGGTCACATGACCAAGGTCAAAGGTCATTTAGGGTCAATGAACTTTGGTCAAGTTGGGGGTATTTGTTGAATTACTATCATAACTTTGAAAATTTATGGATCTAGTTCATGAAACTTGGACATAAGGTTAATCAAGTACCACTGAATATCCTGTGCGAGTTTCATGTCACATGACCATGGTCAATGGTCATTTAAGGTCAATGAACTTTGGCCGTGTTGGGGGTATTTGTTAAATTACCATCCTAACTCTGAAAGTTTACGGATCTAGTTCATAAAACTTGGGATATAAGAGTAATCAAGTATCACTGAACATCCCCTGTGAGTTTCAGGTCACAAAACCAAGGTCAAAGGTCAGTTAAGGTCAATAAACTTAGGCCATGTTGGGGTAATTGTTGAATTGCCATCATAACTTTGAAAGTTTATAGAGTGAATGAAATGTGGACATGGGTGTAGTTGACAAGTGTTAAGTCACCGTTCAAATGTCATTTATGGTCAATGAACATGGTATTATGTCATTATATGAATGGTGTTTTTGTGAATGATTATTTTATAGTAGTTTTCAAAGTTAGCACTGCTGCTATATTAAATCGCGTAATGCAGGCGAGACTGCCAGAGGCGTTCCACTTGTTATATTAGAAGAGGTATAATTTTCATGACACATTTATGACATACCAGTATGAAAATATACTGTATCCTCCATAGTGGGTCGTGAGGTATTGATTTCAGATTGCATGCATGTAGAGAGCTAGGCCATCAAGTTGATTATCTTGTCAAGCAAAATTGATACCAAATGAGATTTTTAGAATGAGTTTTCTCATAAAATAACAGCTAGGTGATATGAAAAGAAAATCATGAAACAAGTAAAAAATGTATCATGACACATTAATTACATTACCAGTATGAAAAGATTAGGCCTAGAAAAGATACTTATCCTCCATAGTGGGTCATTGAGGTATTGTTTTCAGTTTGTTAAGAGGACATTTGACTGTCTTTTTTATAATCAAAGCTATCAATTTCACTAGTTGATATCAACATTTTTTTTGGTATTATTTACTCATAAAATAACAGGTAGTGCTGTGAAAAGAAAATCATGAAGATTATTTAGAACCTGCTCTCAGTCTGAGATATATACTTTTGAATGAATTTTATCTAAGCATATCAATTAACTGTGCAGAATCTGATTTGGAACGGTGGAGCTTTGATCCTATATCAAAGAAAATGCTAGAGAAAAGGCCCACAATCTATAAAATATGTATCAGGGTGCTACATAACTTCTTAGAAGCACCTGCCCAGTCAGGCAAGTAAATTTTTAAATAGTTGGAATATACTTGCCCAAAAATCTATTTCACTTGCCCAAAAAAATCCTTGAAAAAAAAAGTTTTACCTCTTCAAAAGAAAATTTTGCGGTTTTATAAACCATTGTTCTTTTCTCTCTTTTGACATGAACTGATCTACTTTGTTATTGCATTTCTTTTTCCAAGTGATTTTTATGATATATTGACCCTCATTTTGGTCATTCTACTGTGAGAATTTTGCTTGCCCAATTTGGGCAAGTAATTTTGGTCTTTACTTCAAAACACTTGCCCGACTCTAACTTTTACTTGCCCCGGGCAATCGGGCAAGTGCTTATGTAGTACCCTGTGTGTATTATTGATATTATGTGTGCCCAACAAGAACTCATTTTTATTCAATCTTTAAATATGCAAAGAGCAACCAGCACAATACTTTTTATTGGACTGGAACAAAGTCTGAAGTCATTTGAAAGATTGCATGCAATGTATTTGGTACATGAGGGTTTAGCCTACATTTATGAAGGTTTAGTGGTACTTTCTGTACCATCCACATAATGGAAGTTAAGTCCCGGGGGGGGGGGGGGGGCACTTACATCGACGAGTTGATACCATGCGTGACCAAAAAACGTAAAAAGGATGTCTTTTTCAAGATAGGGCACGTTACGTACGTAACGTGATTAGGGTGTCAAAAACACTAAAATAATGAAAAAGGTTATCTATTTTCGCTAGGAAAGCTACGTGTTTAGGGTCAAATTTGTGAGGGTGTAAAAAATTCAGACTAAAATGTTTTATAAAGGATGAACTTTTGCCCCAAGAGTCAACACTACATGTTTAGAGTACGATTTGCATGAGATGTGGGAGGTGGGGCTGCACCAAACCCAATGATGTAGGTGAAGGTACAACCGACGACCGATGTCCGCGTGACATAACAATAAAAATATTGCTGTACTTGTTTAGGGGTCAATTCAGGGAACTTGCTAAGAGTAATGTTTTGTTTCCAATACTTGTTAATGGTAGGGTTTCACACGCCAATACTTGTTAAGGGGTGCATTTTCAGAAAATGGAAAATGCGTGTTTAGGGTGCTTTTCGAGATCCCATGGTCGCGCATGGTATCCACTCGTCAATGGAAGTGCCCCCCCCCCCTCCCCCCGGAGTTAAGTCCATTTTCATCATCTAAAAGTTAGGAACCAGGCCAATAATACATTGACTTCAACGGGGCTAATTACGTATTCATGTCATATCTCAGGCTCCCATAGACCAATTCTCACCAAATTTTGGTAGTGGGTTTTTTACTATGCGCTACCAAAATATGATATGCTGAAATGCAAAAAAGTCATCACTTAGGTACTCTATTACAGATTTATATTAAGTGCTTTGAGATGCCTGATGGCGATTTCAAGAAGGAAAATGCAACTGCATGGGGGGGGGGAGTAATTTCACATGAACGTGATGCAAATTTTCTCACTGAGGGGTCAGAGTAATGTTTTACTTCTCGCAATATTTTGAATATAACATCACACCCAGGACAAAATTCCAATTGAAAACCATTGAACACTGTAAATTTTCAATTGGTTTCAATTTGGATTCAATTGGTATCAGGGGGTTTCAATGGGTCCAAATAAGATACCAGTTGAGGTCCTCTGTAGGGTCAATTGGTCTCAATTGGGCCAACTAGCCCCATTAGAATTCAATGGGACCAATTGAGGACCAATACCCATTGAATTTTCAATTGGTTTCAATTGGTTTCAATTTGGATTCAGTTAGTATCAATGGGTTTCAGTAGGTCCAATGGGTCCAAATTAGATACCAGTCGAGTCCCTATTGTAGGGTCAATTGGTCTCAATTGAGCAAACTGGCCCCATTAGAATTATGGGGACCAATTGAAGTTTAATGGGGCCAATTGGTCCCAATGTGTCTTCAATGGGACTTCAATCGGTACCCAATGGAATTATAATGGGACCCTGCAAATGCCCATTTGGTTTCTGACTCGTTTTGATTGGACCCACTTAGCCACTTGGTCCCCGAATTGGATTTAGTTGGGTACAATAGCCAATTTGGTTGGGACAACTAACCAATTGGTTTCAATTGGTATTCAATTGGGATCATGTGATTAGCTTATTTGTATAATATTTGCATAAATACAATTTTATTGTTTTTGCAATGTACTTTTTTAATCATTTTCCAGTGATACATTAGTTTAAGAAACAAGTAAAGAATGAGTAACAAGCAATGAAATACCCATAAATGATAAACAGCTCAATTGCAATAGATTAAAAGTTTACTAGTAGAACACTAACCATAACCAAACCATACCAAATAAGATACATGTACATGCTTTAAGCAACTGCTCTTCTATAGATGGAATAAAAGTTTACACAATACTTCTGCCCTTTACACTGATATAAATGCAGACAGACAGTATGCTTCTGCAGTAGCATGAGCAGATATTGGTGGAATTTCCTCATTTCCTGAGATAATATTGTTCTACTAAGTTTACTTGTGTGTAAAGTTCCATTTACTTCCAATTTAAACCAATTTACTGCAATTGGTTTCAATTGGTGTCCAACCAATTGGGCCAGACCAATTGAGAACAATTAGCTTTATTTCCAGTCGAAACCAATTGGTTCCAATTGGGACCAATAGTCGATTGGTTTCAATGTTTATTCATTGTTTCACTTTCCATGTACTCCAAATTTAAACCAATTGCCAATTGGTATTTAATTGGTATTAAATTAGAATATTCAATGGGTATTCAATTGGAAATTTGCATTACCCCCAAAATGATCTTAAATTTAATTTAATTTGATTGTAGTTTATAGTGGAACCTCTGTCCATTGACTATGTGAGAAGAGACTATCCTCTGAGACCTTATAAGGATATTGCACTGGATACAGAAGGACCTGTTCTGCATGATATGATTCTGGATTCAAACCAGGATCATATTTTTGTTATGACTCCATACAAAGTAAGTGAAGATGCTTCAAATCTCATATATGTACAATAAAAAAGCACTCAATTGTTTTCTCTGTAACAAACAGATTTGTATGAAGTTGTAACAAAAATACAGTGCTGTTTTTTTTTTTGGGGGGGGGGCTTAATTTTCTATGTAATCTATTATTATCAGTACAATCAATTTGTTTGTCGCATGCTTGGAGATTTGATGTAATATAAACATGAAAAACTAAGGCCTTTTTGAAACATAGATTACATGATTGCTTGGTTAACATGTATACATGTCAGCATTCAATTGAATGGAAATAAATGTTGTTAAAACAAACAAAAAAGATGCTCTTTGTATTCCTAATTAGGTTTACAAGATAGCTATGAAGACATGTGAGCACTACATCCACTGTTCAACCTGTGTGACCTCTCGTGACCCTAATGGATGTGGATGGTGTGGTGGAGTGTGTACCACGGAGGATGAATGCGATGGTGCTGATGGTCCATCTGGTGAATTACCAGATACTGAAGTTGATTCTGAGGATGGTCCTGACTGGGTGACAGATGCTTGTGCCCCGGCTATTTTTGAGGTAGGCACTAATGTCGAACAAGAAAAAAAATTGTAGCTAGTGTTTGCTTGATGATTCTAACCTGAATTTGGAAAAGCTAATTAATGGATAAAGCGCATTCACTGTAAAATAGTTTGAATTGAATGATAAAATTAATTTAAATTACTATTTTCAAAAGGATTCTGATGTGGTTTTAGATATAACCATACCAAGCATTTAGTATCTTCTCCATTATCATTTATGAATTATATCACATTGTTAAAAGGAAAATCAAACTACACAATTTAACAACCAGTATAGATGCGATAAAGAAAATAAAGGAATATACAGAATAATCATTGTTTAAGGATTTTTTTTGGAGTTGATCTGTATAATTTACTGCTTCAATGAAAGGGGATATTATCCCATTTTTTGTTGTTTTTAGATGTGCTTTACAGATCACCAGTATTTCATGTATCTTTGGTATGAATGACTTTTCTTTATTGGTCAGTTAGTATGGCTTGCCTATTTATTTGCCCTACTTTGAAGATTTCTCCAGTGTTTGGTCCTCTCCAAGGGAACACATCTGTAAATATCATTGGTGATAGTCTTGTGGCTGATGCTGCAGTGAGTGCTAACTCAACCCTGGAAGTGATTGTAGCAGGACAACCATGTCATGTGGATATGAATTCAAGCAATATTTCGCAGTGAGTTCTTGATATTTTGTGACAGTAAAGATCATTGTCTAAAAGTAGTTGCAGCACAACTCCCTTGGTTAAGATTAATTCTCCTGTGAAGATTTTCATAGAGCACATCACTCATGGAGGAGATAGACTTCACGAGAGATCACCTGACCCTTAAAAATTACAAACTTACTGGGGTTCTCTTTAAACAAACAAAAAAGGAAACAGACTTTGTTTTGTGTTTCAAGGACCTTGATTGTGGTAATTTCTGGTCTCATTTTATTGTACACCTTATTTTCCAATGCTATACCTCTCCTTCCCCTACTTCTTCTCCTCCTCCTCCTCATTCCCATCCTCCTTCTCCTCCTCCTCTTCCTCCTCTAGTTCCTTTTCCCCTAAGCTTCTACCCCTCCTCCTTCCCCAGCCCTCCTCCCCATTCTACCCCCTTCCCCTCCTCCACCCCATTTCCCACCTCGTCTCCACACCCCCTCCACCCCATTTCCCACCTCGTCTCCACACCCCCCCCCCCCCTCTCTCGTCCTCATTTCAGTTTACCTTTTCTACATCTTCCTCTTCATCCTATTCCCTTCCCTTATTGGGGCCTTCTGAATTTGTTTTCATCATTTTCCCAAAGAGCATTGTATATATACTGTGCTTCCTGAATATTGTTTAATGCAAAACTTCAATGGTTGAATAGAATGATAATTACATAGCCCTTATTTTCTATATTACATTGCTGAGTTATCTATTAAATTTTGAATAGTGATTGAGTTTCAAAGTCATATCTTGATGAAGTTTATACAGTTCAAGCTGTTGTTGCACAATTTTTTACCCTTCAGTCTAGTTCACAACAAATTGTTAAATATATTGTTTAATTTAACTGTACATGTAACTTTATTTCAAAGAAAAAATCATTCCCTTTTGATGATCGATTTCATGCTAATATATGACAGATATAATTGAGAGCATGATTGGATCGATGGTTTGTGTGTTGTCATTTTTCTCTCATAGCATTATTTGTGTAACTCCCTCTGTTGAAAAGCCAGTATCAGGCCCAGTGACTGTTGAAGTAGAAGTTGATGATCCGAGCCTCACATTTGCTATTGGAGGATTTGTATCATCTGAACCTCAATACATCTTCTCATATGTGGTAGGTACTATCACTATTTACTTTCAAAGGTGATAGAGATTGTGATCATGAGTATGATGATGGTTGTGGTTATTATGTTGTGGTGGTGATGTTGATTATAGTGATGGTAGCGGGGATGGTAGTTGGGGGGGGGGTGATGGTGGTGGTAATGATCAGTGATTGTAGTTAGTGATGACGGTGCTGATTGGCTATGATGATGATGATGAATGATGATGATCATCATCATCATTTCATTTATTCAATACTGTCATTAAAATCATATAACAATATAGATATTACACACATATAAAGGAGTTTAAACATAGGGATAAAGAAAACATACAAAACAACTAAAACAAATGTAGAAGTTAAAGTATTGGGAGAGGCAGAAAGGCAGAGCCTTGTGTTAAAAGCCAATCTCAATAAAGTTCAGTAAATTAAAAAAAAATAATTGTTGATTAAAAGTAGCAAAGTAAAATTAATTTTTAAAAATAGTACATTTAAAGCATACACACACATACATTTTTATTTAAAATTTCAAACTGTTACATTAAGAGGTACTTTTGTAATAGATAAGATTTCATTTTTCTTTCAAAACTATTAAGCATGGACTCTGTCTTATTGTAATTGGTAATCCATTCCAAATTAAAGGACCTTTAAGACCTTTATTTAAAAAAATGTATTTTGGTAGGTTGAAGTTTTTGCTAAAGGAAAGTGAAAATTGTGGCAATGCATATCATGAATATTTCTGTTCAGTAGGAATTATGAAGCAATAGAAGTTGGTTATTATTTATGGATACATAAATTCATAAATATTGCACATTGGTATACATTTACCAGTATATCAGGCATTTTCAGAGTCTTTAGATTAAAGAATTTAGGGTTGGTATGGGCAAGGTTTTGGCTATGGTAAACAAGTCTCATGATGGTGGTGGGGGATGTTTGTATTGATTTTGATAAGTATGCTGAAAGTAGTTGTGGTAGTGATGATTATGATCATGATATTTGTTTATGGTGCTTGACAGCGATGATCAAGATGACTTTCATGTGAATTGATATTATCTTTCCAGGAGCCAGTTTTCAGCCACTTCAGCCCTCTGATTGGACCGATGTTTGGAAAGACTACAATAACTCTATTTGGTCAGGGCCTTCATGCTGGTAACACACCTGAAGTAACCGTTGCTGGTGTGCCCTGTCATATACATAGGTATACTACGGCTTTATAATTTCCAAGATGATTTTTCACAACCCTGTGACATAGTAATTGAAGTCCTTTTTGGAACATTTTTGTCTCGCCTGCATAGCTGAGTGAGACTATTAGTCCGGGGGCTGGGAGAGTTTATTCAGCTGATCGGGTACAAAAGGTTTGATGGTCCCATCATGTTGGCATGAAGGCAGTGATCAAGGAAAAGTGTTGCTGCCGGGCCATATCCTGTACAGAAGACCCTGATGGCCCCAAATAGGGGCCCCAAAAATGAGTTTATTCAGCTGAAAAGGTACATGGCTAATTCTTTTTGCAATGGACCGAGTATACATTGAGATTTTCAAAAATACCCATGCCAGCAACTTTATCCTGTACGGGGGCCCAGACAGTAGGCCCAAAGGGCCCCCGAAAATGGGTTTATTCAGCTGAAAAGGTACATGGCTAATTATTTTTGCAATGGACCGAGTATACATCGGGATTTCCCAAAATACCCATGCCAGCAACTTTATCCTGTACGGGGGCCCAGACAGTAACCCCAAAGTGCCCATATATCCTGTATATGTCCCACAACTAATTTATTAAGCTATAAATGTACATGGATAATTCCTTTTGCAATGGAGGCAGTATACATTGGGATTTTCAAAAATACCCATGCCAGCAATTTTATCCTGTACAGGGGCCCAGACAGTAGGCCCGAAGGGCCCCCCGAAAATGGGTTTATTCAGCTGAAAAGGTACATGGCTAATTTTTTTTTCAATGGACCGAGTATATATTGGGATTTCCCAAAATTCCCATGCCAGCAACTTTATTCTGTACAGGGGCCCAGACAGTAGCCCCAAAGGGCCCATATATGTCCCACAACTAATTTATTAAGCTATAAATGTACATGGATAATTCCTTTTGCAATGGAGGCAGTATACATTGGGATTTTCAAAAATACCCATGCCAGCAATTTTATCCTGTACAGGGGCCCAGACAGTAGGCCCAAAGGGCCCCCGAAAATGGGTTTATTCAGCTGAAAAGGTACATGGCTAATTATTTTTGCAATGGACCGAGTATACATCGGGATTTCCCAAAATACCCATGCCAGCAACTTTATCCTGTACGGGGGCCCAGACAGTAACCCCAAAGTGCCCATATATCCTGTATATGTCCCACAACTAATTTATTAAGCTATAAATGTACATGGATAATTCCTTTTGCAATGGAGGCAGTATACATTGGGATTTTCAAAAATACCCATGCCAGCAATTTTATCCTGTACAGGGGCCCAGACAGTAGGCCCGAAGGGCCCCCCGAAAATGGGTTTATTCAGCTGAAAAGGTACATGGCTAATTTTTTTTTCAATGGACCGAGTATATATTGGGATTTCCCAAAATTCCCATGCCAGCAACTTTATCCTGTACAGGGGCCCAGACAGTAGCCCCAAAGGGCCCATATATGTCCCACAACTAATGTATTCAGCTGAAAATGTACGTGGATGATTCCTTTTGCAATGGAGGCAGTATACAATGCGATTTAAAAAGAAAACTCTTGCCAGCAACTTTATCCTGTATAGGGGCCCAGACAGAAGGCCCGAAGGGCCCCCGAAAATGGGGTTATTTAGCTGAAAAGGTACATGGCTAATTCTGTTTAAAATTGAATCTGCATACTTTAAGGCTCACAAAACTACCCATGCCAGCAAATTTACCTTGTATGGGGGCCCAGACAGTAGCCCCAAAGTGCCCATATGCCCCACAACTAATTTATTCAGCTAAAAATGTACACGGATAATTCCTTTTGAAATGGAGGCAGCATACAATGGGATTTTCAAAAATACCCATGCCAGCAACTTCATTCTGCACGGGGGCCCAGACAGTAGCCCAATTGTGCCCCTCCCCAAAAAGTGTATTTTAGGCTGAAGACAGACATGGGTGATTGTTTTTGCAATGGAACTTGCATATACTTTGGGGTTATATAAATGTCAATTCCAGCTGATTTACCATGTATGGGGGCCCAGATAGCAGCCAAAAAGGGAACAGATGTCTAACAACTAATTTGTTTGGCAGAAGTGATGCATGGATATAATTTTTTTGGATGGAATTTGTATGCACTTAGCTAAGGTTTCTAAAAATACCAATGCCATCAAGTTTATTATGTATGAGGACCAGACATGCAGTCGACCCCAAAAGCCCCAAGGATAATAAGTATACATGGATAATTAATTTTGTAATGTAATCAGTATACCTTGGTCTTCATTTCCAGTAATATATGCCTAAAAGGGGCCCAGTGTGCAATATATAGGCCTATAGTTTCAATTTGGGATAACGAATATATGCTTGGAACTGGCGGAAATGCCTACACTTGATTTACTGGGCTGAAGACATAGAGGGGTAGTTAGGCCTATTTACATAATTACATTATAAGTGAGGGCTTACAAAATAGATTGAAACATGCATAATCTTTCTTGAACTGATATAATGACAGTAGCATCAGCGAGCGCGCAGAATGGCGTGTCCCCAAAAACCTCTGTCAAGTGGTTTGTAATTATCACAAGGGCTATGGATATGGGAGTATATTGCCGTGTGCCTAATGCTAACATCTATCCCTTTTGGTGATTACAGTTAAAGGCCCGAATATAGTAGAATTGTATTTTGATTTATTAACCTGAAAGGTGTGATATTTGCCAAGGAAGAGAGGACCTCTCTTCCTCTCATTTTGGTTATTTTTCTTTCCATTTCCACTTCTATGCATTTCTTCTTCCTCCTTTCTTGTTATTTTCCTATTTTATCCCTCATAATCTTTTATGTCGCCATCAAAGGTACGAGGCTTCCTCAGCTTCCAAAATCCAACTACATCTTCCCATATATTTCCCTTTTCATTTTTTTTTATTTTGTACGAGACGGCAAGGGCTTTTGTTTAAAAAATTCATTTCTTCCATTTAATATTATTCCTTTCTCTTTTCCCTATTATTATTATCGTCTCTGTATCCTTCTGTTTCCTCAATCACTTTCCTTAATCCAGATATCCTTTTTCTCATTAATCTTTTATGCTGTCCTTCCTCTATCTCTCTTAGTTTTTATATTTCCTCTCACACTTCCCTCCCCTTTCCTTATCTCCTCTATTTTGTTCACTCTCCCTTTTCTTTAGTCTCAGCTTCCTTCCTTTTCTCTCCGGATCTCTCTCTCATTTCTCGTTTTTCTCTTCCCCATTCCTTTTCTCTCCCCTCTTCGTTCTTTCTTTCTCATTCTTTCTCTTTGTCCCCTTCACTCTCTCTACCATCTATATTCCCCTCCTCATTTTCTCTCTTTTTTCCCCCTTCCTTTTCTCTCCCCTCCTCTAATCTCTTTTCGTTTTCTATTTCCTCCATTTCTTCCTCCTTTACTTTTTTCTTTCGTTTCCACTTCCTGTCCTTTCCGCTCTCTTTCTCTTCTCCCTCAGTCCCATTCCCTTCCCCCTTATGTCCCTTCTCCCTTTCTCTTTTCCCCCCTCTTTTCCCTTCACTTCTTTCCTCTCCGGCTCCCTTTTCCCATAGCCCCTCACCTTTTCCCTTTTTTCCCTCCCTCTTCCCCTCTCTTCTTTTCCTTCTTATTTCCTCTCATATACCACAGTGACGTAGATCCGGCCTAGCAGTGGGTGATCATAGAAATATTGAGATGAAAATTCAAACTTTGGGGGACACCAAAAATAGGGATATTATAAGCGTGTACCTAGCTAATATTACCATCTTTCTCTTGAAGCCTATGACGATTTTTAAATACCTATATTATAACAGTTTTCTTAGTAACTGAAGTCGGTATAATATTAGTATGTGGGCGAGCCAAGCAAGGTGGTTTGTAATTATCTGTCAAGTGGTTTGTAATTATCACAACAAGGGCTATGGATACGGGAGTATATTGCCGTGTGCCTAATACTAACATTTATTACTTTGGGTGATAATATATAGTTAAAGGCCGAAATAAAATATTATTTTGAATTATTAACCTGAAAGGTGTGGTATTTGCCAATTCTCCCCTTTCTCTCATTTTGTTACTTTTCTTTCTATTTCCAAGTTTATGTATTTTTAAAACTTCTAAAATTTATAATCCTGTGCGTCGCCATTTAAGCGACGAGGCTGCTTCAGCCTCCAAGACCCAACTATATTTTCCAATTCCCTTTTATTCTTTTTTTTTATTTTATATGAGACGGCAAGGGCTTTTGTCAAACAAAAATATATTTCTTCTCTTTATTATCCTTTCCTTTTCCCCTTTTATATGATCGCCTCTATATCAGTTTGTTTCCTCAATTACTTTCCTTTATCCAGTTATCATTTTTCTCCCCTTCTCTATCTTCTATTCTGTTATTTCTCAATCTATATTAGTTTTTATATTTCCTCTTTCTCTTCCCTTCCCCTTCCCTCTCTCACCCTATCCTCCATTTGTGTTCACCCTCCCCTTGCTTTTCTCTCCCTGCTTCCTTTTCTCTTTTCCCCTTACCTTTCCCTCCCTATCTCTCTCCCCTTCTCATTTTTCTATCTTACCTCCCCTTCTTTTTCTCTCCCCTCCCCTGTTCCCTTCATTTTTTTCTATTTCCTCCCTTTCTTTCCCAACCCTTCACCATTTTCTCTCCTTTCCACCTCCTATCCTTTCCGCTCTCTCTTTCTCTTCTCCCTCAGTCCCATTCCCATTTCCCTATTCTCCTTTTTATCCCCCTCTTTTGAGGGGAGGAGGGGGGGCATTTAAGGCCCACTGGATCCACGCATGGCGGGACATTGTATCTGGCAAGTGAGGGCAGTTGTGATCATAAAATTTGCATGCATGTTGACTATTATACCACAATTAATGCAATAAATGTTTGGAGAAAATTGGAATAAAAAACATTTCATTTTTTTGCATTCGGCCCTGCTGCCACCTTCAAGGTCATCCCTAAGTGCTACTCTCCGTTTGCTGTAATCTTTTTATTACATCAACTGGTATCATCTACTGTATCATTTAATTGGTCGTTTTGAGCAACAAGTAATGATTGATTAATTATGAAGTATATAGACATTAATGAAATATGCACAAACTTTTATTGTTGATAACTAATGGATGATGCTTGATCATTATTATGTTCAACAGATAGTTTAATCAGTCATATCGGTTTGACTAAAATTATGAGTACAATTAACATTTCTCACCTGAGTTGTGGAAGCCACGATGTACAGTATTCTGGAAGCACTGACAAGTAGTTGAAGGCAAATCAGAATAGGCGGCTGTTGCCATTATGTAATGTCAGACAATCCCAATAAAAAGAAGCTCAGGGCGTGGAGCTAGATTAGCCACAATATCATTTCAGGGGCCATATTGTTTTTGCACAGTAGTCGGCCCCTCAAACTATTTTGTTTAATCCGCGTGGATATTCCTGAACACTCCCATCCCTTAAATTGTTATCAGTGGAGGCCTTCATGATCTTTTGTATCCCCCCCCCAAAAAAAAATATATATATATATATATAGATAATTCTAATGGGCCCTGCATGAATTCTGTCTTGGACCCCACACAGGTAAAATGCTGCCCATGGCAGGGTAAAGTTGCTGGCATGGGTAGTTTTGTGATCCTTAAAGTATGCAGATTCTATTTTAAAAAGAATTAGTCATGTACCTCATTCAGTTGAATATCCCCATTTTCGGGGGCCCTTGGGGCCTACTGTCTGGGCCCCTATACAGGATAAAGTTGCTAGCATGGGTTTTTCTTTTTAAATCGCATTGTATACTGCCTCCATTTCAAAAGGAATCATCCACGTATATTTTCAGCTGAATAAATTAGCTGTGGGACATATATGGGCCCTTTGGGGCTACTGTCTGGGCCCCCGTACAGGATAAAGTTACTGGCATGGGTATTTTGGGAAATCCCAATATATACTCGGTCCATTGAAAAAAAAAATAGCCATGTACCTTTTCAGCTGAATAAACCCATTTTCGGGGGCCCTTCGGGCCTACTGTCTGGGCCCCTGTACAGGATAAAATTGCTGGCATGGGTATTTTTGAAAATCCCAATGTATACTGCCTCCATTGCAAAAGGAATTATCCATGTACATTTTTAACTTAATAAATTAGTTGTGGGACATATACAGGGCACTTTGGGGCTACTGTCTGGGCCCCCGTACAGAATGAAGTTGCTGGCATGGGTATTTTGGGAAATCCCGATGTATACTCGGTCCATTGCAAAAATAATTAGCCATGTACCTTTTCAGCTAAATAAACCCATTTTTGGGGGCCCTTTTGGCCTACTGTCTGGGCCCCCATACAGGATAAAGTTGCTGGCATTGGTATTTTTGAAAATCTCAATGTATACCGGTCCATTGCAAAAAGAATTAGCCATGTACCTTTTCAGCTGAATAAACTCATTTTTGGGGCCCCTATTTGGGGCCATCAGGGTCTTCCGTACAGGATATGGCCCGGCAGCAACACTTTTCCTTGATCACTGCCTTCATGCCAACATGATGGGACCATCAAACCTTTTGTACCCGATCAGCTGAATAAACTCTCCCAGCCCCCGGACTATATAGGTTTGCTTTTCCGACAGCGGCGTCAACATCAAATCTTAACCTAAGGTTAAGTTTTTGAAATGACATCACAACTTAGAAAGTATATGGACCTAGTTCATGAAACTTGGGCATAAGGTTAATCAAGTATTAGTGAACATCCTGCTTGAGTTTCAGGTCACATGACCAAGGTCAAAGGTCATTTAGGGTCAATGAACTTTGGCCAAGTTGGGGGTAATTGTTGAATTACCATCCTAACTCTGAATGTTTATGGATCTAGTTCATAAAACTTGGACATAAGAGTAATCAAGTATCACTGAACATCCTGTACGAGTTTCAGGTCACATGACCATGGTCAAAGGTCATTAAAGGTCAATGAACTTTGACCGTGTTGGGGGGTATTTGTTGAATTACCATCCTAACTCTGAAAGTTTATGGATCTAGTTCATAAAACTTGGGATATAAGAGTAATCAAGTATCACTGAACATCCCCTGTGAGTTTCAGGTCACAAAACCAAGGTCAAAGGTCAGTTAAGGTCAATAAACTTAGGCCATGTTGGGGTAATTGTTGAATTGCCATCATAACTTTGAAAGTTTATGGATAGAGTGAATGAAATGTGGACATGGGTGTAGTTGACGAGTCTTAAGTCACCGTTCAAATGTCATTTATGGTCAATGAATGTGGTATTATGTCATTTTATCTTATTTGTTTGAACTCCATGAAGCTTGTACATAAATATTAATTTCAGCCATGAATTTTAATATTGAAATGGTGAATAAACAGAGAAAATGTTTGATAATTCATTTTGCAAAAGCAAATTTTCATCTTGATTACTGTCAAATCAAATTTTTTCTTGGTTTTTATTTCTTGCCAAATTCAGCGTGACGTCTACGAAGATTCATTGCATAACAAGAAATTCCAGTATGCTGACATCAGGTCCTGTTGTTCTCAAACTAGACAGACTTCAACTCAACAGCACATTAGATTTTATTTACACAGAGAACCCATACATCACACATTTCTCTCCTTCAAAGAGCTACCTAAGGTAAGATGATATTCATATTTTATGATTTTGAATATATAATCTGTTGCATCATGCTATACGTTTTAGGGTCAATGTAACGCCTTTTCATTTTGTCATGTGTCTTTTTTGTGGTAGTCATGGTAAGATGCTAAAAGTGTTCCATCTTTGAAATGAGTGAATAGTATGCTAATTGTCATGATAAGACAAGCTTTGCTGAATAGATTTTATCATGCATTTTTGTGGTTGCTTATATCTTGTTGAAGCAGTTGTTCACTTTCCTTATTTCTGAAAAGAACCAAATATTTAATATCCACACTATAATAGACCTACCATAAACTCTTATTTAATCATAATGAATAAGTCTGTAACGTTTTCATAAACCTGACTTTGTTATTTTGCACTCTGTGAAATAGGTTTCTACCTGTTTCACCTGATTGTCATAAAAGGGTTATTGGTCAACCATGAATATAAACTGATCCTTTTGTTATGAATGGACTAGACAGGATGTATACTAGTTGACTGTTATAAAGGAAGAAGAATTTTGTCCATGGCAAGGACACAGTGACCAAATATTTTAGTCAGGCAGATTGATTTAGAGATTGAGAGGGCCAGAATATTTTAAAATTTCATTCTTTAACATTGTTTTTGTTGTAATCTTTGCTCCATGTCCATATGTAATTACACAAAATGTGCAAGCCAGTATCTCAATATGGCCATCCATCCATGAATGAATCATTATCTAAACCATCCAGTTTTTGTAAAAATCCTGAAAAATTGCTGTTAAATTAAAATGTCTAACATCGGATATACAGTTCAATTTCAATTTCATTTCAAACCTATGGCACAGATGGATAAGTTAAGAATTTTCAAGGTTTTTTTTTAATTACTTCTCTTTTTTTCATGAGTGTCTTTATGTTATCCCATATATTCTTAAGTGTAACTTAAGTTTGCGAATATTGGTGTGTTCATCATGAACTATTTAAAGGACAAGTCCACCCCAACAAAAAGTTGATTTGAATAAAAAGAGAAAAACGAAAGAAGCAAACCACTGAAAATTTCATCAAAATCGGGTGTAAAATAAGAAAGTTATGACATTTTTAAGTTTCGTTTAATTTTACAAAACAGTTATATGCACATCCAGGTCGGTATGCAAATGAAAATTTGAAATTTTGTATAATCAAAACAATAAAAACAAAAGAAATAGTGAGTGATGGACATCAGTGACTCTCATTTGCATGTCAGTTGTGCATCAAAACTGTTTTGTGAAAAATAAGCAAAACTTCAAAAATGCCATAGCTTTCTTATTTTACATCCAATTTCAATGAAATTTTAAGCGTTATCTTGTTAGATATTTCTCTATTGATTCAAATCAACAGTTTCCTGGGGTGGACTTGACATTTGATATATAAATGTACATGTATTCCTCTGCTTCTCTTGTGAACTTTGCACATCACATGTGTGTATATGTCTACGCTTGCTTATAATATTTGAAATAGTGTTTAAAGTCCAGCAGTGGTATTGTGTCTGTGTACATCCTGTATCTGTTGATGTCATGTGTTTATACTTTCCTTCCTTTCCTGTATGCTTGTGGATATATACTTGGACTTATTCTGCTTGCACCTTCTACCAAATGTGTGACCTTTGGCCTTCCTCTCCTGCACCTGACCTCTGTCATATATATATGTTCTGATGAGTAGTGGAGGCAACAATCTCCAGATCTGGGGTTTTAATCTACATCTTGGTCAGCATGTTCAGTTAGAGGTTTCTGCCTTAACTGACTCTGGCCATCGGGTGGTCAAATCACAGGTTGGTCAAATATAGACATTCCTTATTATTTCTCTTTAGACAGCATGCCACAAAGATACAAAGCTCTTTGAGTAACATTTTGTTTGCAAAGGTGATGAGATAGGATACCTGTATAATATAAAAAAAAACAAGGGAGATTTTTCGTAATGAAATAATTCTGATTTTATGAGTATGTATTCACAACTTTGGACAGTGTTGTTTGGGAGGGGCTTTTATTGCATGTGCATTAAAATGGGACAATTTGTCTACACCTGCAAGATATACTAAAGAATATGTTGCAGACCTCTTATCTGAGCAAAGCTTTATTGTCTATTAATAACTCCTGAAGTGTCCTTTCAACATCAATGAATAACTGTACAATTCTGTAAGCTGTAATTTCAATTTCCAGAACTTAATACCATTTTATCAGAGAAGCATCTACTGCTATTGCACTAAGGAAACAGAATTTGAATAACTAACAGAATATTTGTCTTTATACTTTCTCCTCAAAATGATCTAATCTAAATAAAGTCCTAAACCATCATTTTGCTTTTATTTTGTACATTCTAGGGATGCACTGTGCCATGGCACCCATTTGACAATACCATACCAAGTGGTGTGACCGAGAACAGTCTTACCTGTACCACTCCAGACTTGAGTGATGCTGGGATAAACCCCACTCCAAGTCAGCCTTTCATTGCCAATGTCACCATCAAGTTCAACAAGATTGTCCTGGTGCCCATGTCCCAAGATGGTCAGATTGAACTGCCAATGTGGGAGATTCTCTACTATCCTGATCCTATTCTTGATAGATTTGATGAGCACGTGTACAAGTTGGAACCTGATTCCACTTCTGTTATCATTCATGTGAGTATTTTGAACTTGGCTCTTAGTCGCCCAGGTGTGAGATATTTTTGAGGTGCTTGCAGACTTTTCTAAAACATTTTTTCTAAGATTTGGTTCATGGTTGATAGTTCATCCATTAACTAACTTTTTTTAATTTGGCCCAATGCCATTGATATTCAGCTTCTCCTCTCCTTCAACTCAGTCATTATTAAATAATAAATATACCATTTATGTCATGTTGCATTCATTGTCTTTTATGCTTAACCTAAAATTGCATTACATGTAGCTTTTTTAATGTATAGCCTTTTGAATGCATTTTTCTACATTTTGTTACTACTTATATGAAATTTATTGTGCTAATACAAACTTGTAAACCTGAATTTTCCAGTTCCTGCTGTTTTTTCATGTGTGACAGTTACAAACATGTGTGATCATCAATAAAGACCATTTTTAATTGAATTGAATTTTTTAATAATCTTCGTCCATCTTGAATTGAGAGAGATCATATCTATACTCAAAGACTGATTATCATTGTTCTATTCATTAATGACTTTATACTTAAATGTATTTTTTTTCAATCTTTTTAAAGGGTGAATATTTAGACCTTGTTAGCCGAAAGGAAGATGTTTCAGTCATGATCGGCTCTTATCCTTGTGCTATTGAAGAGTTAGAATCCACTTACATAGCATGCCAGATTCCTTCCTCTCTTTATAAATCAGGCGATGGATCTGGTATATATGAAGTCAAGGTATGTTGATTGTTTATCTTTATTGGTGAAACCTTGACTATGTTGTGATATCATATGGCCCTGTTTCATGATTTCTTTTTAATTGATAACAAATCATATGATTCTTTTGTAAATTTGCTCCAGTCAAATAACTTAATTTCAGAAGTTTCCCCATTTTTTTGGTAGAAACTCTCCATCGATTCTAACTTTAATGACACAGCACGAGATATTAGGAGTGCTATATTATAAAAAAAAAACTAAATTGTTTTTTCATATTTGTGAATATGTAGGTTCAATTGCAGTGGCATAATGAATATATTAGTTTATTTCCTTGTGTAGCTGCTATCCTGACCTATTCAAGTCCTATCATCATTTGAGAGATAAATGTGTTCAATGATTAGATACGTTATGCTGCTTATTATTGAATCCTGGATCCATAATTGTTATAAACTGCATGTTTTAGAGAGTAACAAGTGATAGCATTTACAAGCATTTCTCATGTTCTTTGATGTGTAATGCCCTGAAGGTTACAGTGGGAAACAAAGAGGCATACAGCGTTGGCCTCCTTCAAGTGCCCCCTCCACAGGGTATAGGTAAGACTCCAGTAGCGATCATCATCATCAGCACCCTGATCCTGCTTGCTGTTATTATTCTCATCATTGTGATTGGCATCAGGAGGTACAAGAAATCCAAGAGAGGAGAGAGATTACCCATCGATGACGCACATGTGGCTTTCAATCAGATGTCAGGGACAGAGGAGGTCCGTTTGCAAGGTGGCCAGGGTTTGCATAGGAATAACAGTAAGTAGGACTAATTGGAATGATGACAGTGGCGGTGTTCCAATCTCTGTTCATGGTTTTCATATTTTAGATGTGTGCATGAAAATCACATGAGGGTGTGGGTTTGTTAGTCAATCTGTGTCAATTGTTAGAATTCTTTCTTTTAAAACAATGATCATATGCAGGTAGCATTGCTTTTAGGAATGAATTTGCATTCATGGATTTCTTATTACCAGTTTAATTGAGTGCCCTTATGGAATGCATATATGTGCCTGTTTGATACCACATTGCTGTATGTTCAAAGGCAATGGGGTTAGCTTGATGAAAGATTTCTATTGCAGATTGATAAATGTGATTAGTGTGGAGTGCACAATATTGTCTTGCAAAGATCAATAAAGTACACTCTTCTGTTGTAAGCTATGCTCTCACAACACTTTAAGAACCTGATACGTGATCTAATAAAGAAAATATGACATATCTGCTTCTCACAAAGGTACAATGAGATATTATTTGTTTGTATTTTTAAATCAGTTTGAACAAGTAGCTTAATATAAAGCAGTCTTGCCCCCAAACTACAAATCAGTATGGTATTGCATCTGGAAAAAAAAACAGGGGTGAATTTTCCGAGCATACTGTAGGTCAAAACACTTTTTCAGAAAATTCTGTGTAAATCACGAGTTGATCATCAGATAATTCTGTATTCATATCTTTATGTTAAAGGCAGATGATTTGAGCCTTTTAGATCAGTTTCCGATCAATGTCAGTCAAAGATGTAATCATCTTCTAAATTTTCCTTGCAGCATACTTGACTAACCCTGGTACCCCAGCTAATGGAGCAATGCCTCTCACCCATGCCCCTCTACTGGAGCAGATAAATAATGAGTTAGCTGCAGAGATTAGTCAAGTCTTGATACATGAAGAGAAGATTGCTCTGGGAAAGGTTTTGGGCCAAGGTATGGTGATTTGGTTATATCTCTTTCTCATAATTCCAGATAATTTTGCATCATCGTGATGGTCATATCATACATTTTGCCTTTTATAAAATGTTTTTGTTTCTCAGTGCCTACAAATTTCAATGAAAAAGAAGAAAGCTACAACGTTGTTCATTATTTTGATATGTGTGTATGCACAGCTATGACCCATTATTTGCTCACTAAAGAGTGTTTTTTAAGTATTCAATTTTGTATCAACTGGTATGTTATCTGCCATTTCTATTTTAATTGTCAGCATAGTCCATAGCTCCATTAACTTTGAAACCTTTTGCTTTTCTGTCCTTAATTTTTTTAAATGAAACTTGCTTTATGAATGGTTTTCTATCCAAGATTCTCATTGTTGATGTGTTTATCCCATAGGTCACTTTGGTTGTGTGTTTGCTGGTAAGCTTCATCAAGATGGTGAAGAGCAGCAGGTGGCTGTTAAGTCTCTTCACCAAGGTACTCTCAATGAGATCAGTAACTTCCTTCGTGAAGGGATCATGATGAAGGACTTCAAACATCGCAATGTGTTGGCTCTTATAGGGGTCTGTATCATCAGTGATACCAACATGCCTTATGTCATCCTCCCTTTCATGAAGAACGGTGACATCTTGACGTTTGTCCGGGATCCCTCTAATGTAAGTCATCATGATCTCCTCATAAGATAAAGCTCAGCAAATTTCTTTTTAAAAAGTGAACAGACAAAATGAGAAAAATCACATATGATAATATACAAGCTTCAATCGTGCCGACAAATTCATGACATCTCATAAGCCATGTTATACTACATCTTATTGAGTTTATTACGATGGAATGAGCCATGATTTTTGATGTCATGAGTTGATGTGCAGGCAGATTTTTTTTTATGCCTAATATCCTATTGACTGTGTACATCAAATGTTGCTGAGCTTTTTCGCACCAATTCTGAATGAGGCCTTATATACATGTATGCAAAAGTGATTGGGACTTTTTGTGTTTGTTTGTTTATCATATAAGTTTGTCTTGGTTTTTTAGGTCAAAGATTGATTTTTTGATCAGGTCAAGTGCTATTCAGCTCCAGCAAATTTGTCTTAGATTCTCCCATAAGAGGATAAAAAATGCTCTATGATAAAATAAAATAAAATGTAGATATTTCTTCCCCCAAGAGCATAACTACATATATACAGGTAGAAATCACCAGACAGGGGCGGTGCACAATAAAACTAATAATAAAGAAGAATAGACAGGAAGTATATGGAAAATAAGAAGAGGAGATTCCATGATACTTCCTTCAGCAACAATAGCTCCAGTAGAAAACCTGTATATCAAAGCCAAACCTAAACCTCATCCCAAATTTCACCACACCACACAATCGCCACACTTTCCTGAACCAAAACTATTTCATAACCCTAATCCTATGTATCTGAGGGGTTAAGACTTGTGAAACTGTTGCAGGAGCAAATGTCAGATACCGAAAGAGGAAAGAAATTAACAAGGACAAATTTTTACTCTTGACAGGAGTTGACAGCTAGACAGCTGCTTGAGTTCTGTCGTCAGATCGCAGAAGGGATGATGTACCTGTCTGGTCTCAAGTTCGTCCACCGTGATCTAGCTGCACGTAACTGTATGTTGGATGAAGACATGGTGGTCAAGGTAGCAGACTTTGGACTGTCCAGGGATATCTATGAGAGGGACTACTACAGTGCTAAGGACAGGACAGCTAAACTGCCTGTTAGATGGATGGCTATGGAGTGTTTGGAGAGAAACATCTATAACACCAGGACAGACGTGGTAAGTGAGCCTGTTGATTTAGGAATTACACATTTTCCTCATACTTAATAAACATATGTCCAAGTTACAGTAGACAGAGAACAAATACTTTTATGATTATTATTATAATTTTAGTTATATTTTTGAACAAGTAGAAGCCTGCAGGAAAAAAACATATTAATGATATTTATTTTATTCAAGGCAAGTTGCCCTGCATAGGTTTTTGTCACAATCCACTTTTTAATTTGCTAATGATGAAAATCCATATTTTATTGTTCAAAATAGACATGAAATGAAATACTCCAAAAATTTGCTTTGCCCAATTGATCGTGGGCCCGGCAGCCGCTGTGCAGCGCCAGATCAACGAGGCTCTATAGTTGAACGCCAAACAGGGTAGCAGCAACTCCCATCTTTAATAACGTCTTTGGTCTGACGCGGCCGGGGTTTGAACCCCCGACCTCCCAGTTGTGAGACAGATGCTCTACCAACTGAGCCAACACACCGGTTAATGTAAACTTTTCTTGATTTTGTATGCTAGCATTTTAAACTGTTATATTTCTTGGTTTGATCACCCTATTGTCATATTTACTTCTAACCTTTGTTTTATAGTGGTCCTTTGGTGTTGTAATGTGGGAGTTGTTAACCAGAGGAGTGGTGCCATACCCTGCCATTGACAATGTGGACATCTTAAAATACCTTCATGGTGGTCGACGGCTTTCTCAACCTGAGCATTGCCCGGACCATGTGTGAGTACAAGAACAACAAGTCTTTACATTCATTTGTAATTATAGAAATCATGGCAACAATCATTTTATATTCGATAGTTCATAATTGGGTGCCATTCTGAACACCAAAGACAATGTTGCATAAATCAGAGATGACTGCAATATTGGACCTAACAAGTTGAACATTTCTGTTATCCCATGAAGAAGAGCAATCCAGTGTAATTATCATTATTCAATTAAAAGCATAAGTACCCTCAAAGTTAAAAGTTTTGGGAAAAAAGAAGATAAAATAATTTCTTTAAGACTAGGGGTGGTATTTTGAAAACAGTTCATATCTATATCATGATCTCAAATTGGTATTTTAAAGACATTCTTATCCTTCTCCTATCATTTGTCTTTTTACAACCTATGCTGAGCGCGTAAATCTATAACTTGCATATATAATACCAATGCACACTAAAAGGATAAGTACATATTCTGCATGTGGTATTCTGAATGTTTTAGCGTCTTCCTTGCTCGGTGAGATAAGAAAAGGTAATAACAGAGATAAGAACATTTTCAGAATACCACTTAAGGTTTTCTGTATTCTACGCATTTTAGCAGATCTTGTCCATTAATGATTAAGCACACTTGTCTTGCTTGGATGATCCTCAAAACTCATACCATGTTTCTTCTATTTTAATCACTGTGATATTCATAATCACTGAATAAGTAGTTATATGAGTAAATGTTGTTAAATTCAGACAAACCCCATATTCTTGCAAAGTTTTTTTTTCCAAGCTATTTACTCTCTGAATTTTGCCAACATAGCATTTTTGTTTAGCAGGCCAGTCACATTTGGTGTGGTCACTGATTGATGAGATAAAGTAGAATCATCTATCTATTCTTGAATGTGATTTTCCCTCACAGGTATGAGGTGATGTTGAGTTGCTGGTCAGTAAGTCCCATTGACCGTCCAAGCTTCTGCCTGCTGGTGGACAACCTAGATGGTATCCTGATGGTCAAGCAAGAAGACACAGGTGATCAGGAGAAAACGGATACTTACATCAACATTCCCGGAGCAGCTTCATAGTCTTAAGAGTTAAGTTCCTTACGCTGGATAGTACCAAGTCAGCAACGGTCAAATTGCTCAACAGACTTTGTTCATACAAGTATTTTAGAAGAAAAAAAAAACCTCAGAAGCCAGTTTTATATAAACTTTAACGATAATGGTAACTTTGCCATTGTAGGTAATACTGTATCTATAAAAGGTAACAATTGACAATGCAATTCATATCACCTGTAAATGGTACAAATGCCGACATTGATCATCGGAAGTCATACCCATTCATATCTCAATTGATTATGATGGGAAATGCTGGGAAAGTCAACGTGAGAAAAACAATCACCTCATTTCATATTTAAAGTAGAAAAAGAAACTCATACTTTGATTAAATTAAGCTTATAAAAACAAGAATTGCACCATGGTAAGACATTTTATGGCATAATTCTTCCAAAAACACAAAGGCTCTATTTTCTGGTTATGCTGTTACCATTTTAGAAACCACAATGTCATGAATACAAGTTCAATAAAAGAGTTTAGGTAATCAAGAAAGAGAAGGCAAGAAATAAAAAAAAATGCATGTATATTATGAAAGTTTAGGTAAAAAATGGGCCCTGTGGGATTACCCTGCTATCAAAATTGTCTTAACTGACTAAAGATATGATGCTGAGAAGTTATTCTTCAACTTTTTGCCTTATTACAAGCAATGACAACTTCACATTTCAGGCCTTTATATTGTACAGCCCCAATGAGGCTTAAACATGTTCTGTTTGTCAGTTTGGAGTACAATTGACAGGCATCCCTGTATATGGTTTCTCCATTATGAGAGAGAAAATTTATTTGAAACACCTTGCTAAATGAAAAAATAAGAAATAATCATAAAAATTCCAAGAGGGTCCAACCTGCAATTTACATGAAGAAGCCTTGCATCATATGGATCAGTGCAAGTCAGTGGAGAAATTATCACCAATTGATCACCCCTACTGGTATCCCAACTTACTTTACATCTTTTTTAAACTGGACATCTCCTCAGTGAAAATTTTTGGATAAGTACTGTGTTATATGGTCTATTGTCTGTTGATGTCATACTGGTAGTGGTATGGGGTCAAGTTTACTTACCTCACACTACCCAGAAATTACGATCAGTTGCAGAGTTAAAGAAAATGTTCCATTTTTGTAAAGGTAGGTTCGAGCTATACAGTGCGTATAAAAAAACGGGACGATTTTGAAGTCTATCAAAATTTTGTTTCAAATTATTATGTCTATATTTTGATGTTGATAGATGCTCTCATGTCTTATTTTTCAAATGCCATTAAAAAAAATGAGTTTCGCTCATGCTTGAGCAAACACGAAACGTTTTTGTCAGGGGTTCAAAAAAAGGCTTGCGCCAAATGGCATAAAATAAGAAAATATTGATCACGAGACTTCTTGCTAGTTTTTATTCAACTTGTTCTCATTTCTTAATTTCTGCATAAATTATGTTCATACTTGGTAAATACGATCCTTGAGTAATATGTCTGAGGATGATGAGGTTGAAGGTCAAATTATATTTGGTCATGTCCATCCTTTTTTGTTCAACTTGCTCTCATTTGTTAATTTCTGCATCAATCATGTTCATACTTAGTACATATGATCCTTGGGTAATACTGTATGTGTATCCATGAAGATGATGGGGTCGAAGGTCATCTAGGGGTCAAAATATTATATTGCATATTTTAATTATCGCAAAATCAGGCGAGACTCATGGTTCGCAAACCACCTTGTTTCATTTAAATGTCATTTTTTAGCATTGAATATTATTTGATAAGTAAGAAAAAAATAACTTTTTTGTCAACTTAAGCAAGGAGATTTCCATTATTAATGTGGAAAGCTTGTAATTTATGCATATTCTATTATTATGTGCAACAAAGGTTATGGTGCCTTTAAAAGGCATGAATCCTATTGTCAATGGGACATTGATTTCTTGAACAAGTTCAATTGTGTGCTCGACAGGACAATGTTAATACTAACGGAAGGATTCATGTCTTTCAAAGGCACCATAGCCTTTGCAGCACATAATTAAAATATTTGATTAAATAACAAGCTCTCCTATTAATAATGCGCATTTGGGTCGACAATTCTTTAGCTTTTACTTATAACAAAAATCACTGCGGAAAGATACCATATTAAAAAAAACAGAAAAATTCAAGTAAATGAATAGATTTCAAAATGAATAGAATTCGAAATTATGGCAAAGATAATGAAAAGATTAAAAGGAGGTTTGCTGATGAGATTCAGATTTATTTCCAACAGAACAATGAATAAGCAATTTGCGAGAAGTCTGATGATCAATATTTTATGCCATTTGGCGCAAGCCTTTTTTTGAACCCGACAAAAATGTTTCATGTTCGCTCAAGCATGAACGAAACTCAAGTTTTATAGTGGCATTTGAAAGATAACACCATAGAGCATCTTTTAACATAAAAATATAGACATCATAATTTGAAACAAAATTTTGATAGACTTTTCAAAACTGTCCCTTTTTTATATGCACTGTATAGTTCTTTCATTTTCCATTTTCTACTGTAGATGTTATGTTCCTTTTACATTCCATCTGAAATGGACAATGGTATAAAGCACAATTATGGGGAAAAAGCACAATTTATCATGGGATCTGCATTATTTTGACTAGTTTTATGAGAAATAGTACATAATACACAGGTTTCAGTTTAGTATCGAATTACAATATCTCAGGGATATAAACATTTTTTTTAATGTATAAAAAATTCTTGTTGAGAATGAATCTACTAAACTTGTAAGTACTATCCCATCTGTAAATTTTTGTAATCAATATGAATACTGATATCCCAAGAAATCATGTTTCCTTTATTTTCAGTGACATTTCATAAATCTGTGAAATTTAGGATAAATTGTAAGTTGGATCCCTAAAGATCAGGCGACATATGTATCAGAATGAATTAGTAAAAAAAAATTCAGTTGTAAGATTGTGAATCTGAATAACCAATGTAAGATATGATATGTGTATTATATTTCTTTTTGTAGATAACATTGATTATAAAACAAAAAGGTAACTCATCCTTTTTTTAAACAGATCTATATGGAGAGGGTTTGAGCAAATTATTTCAGGAGAGATCAAACACTTGTTGAGTACGCCCATTTGAAAATGATATTGATCCATCAAACCAGGCATGAGTGAGCATGTATTTCAATCACTTTTCAAGTCATTTGGGTGAACAGGGGTATTTGTGTTAGTGGATTTTGACAAATTCTGTGTGATGTTTTTGTTCATCTATCAATGACCTGTGTTACACCTCTTCTCAAACCTTTCACCTCTTTTATGGTTCAGTGAGCACAACTTCAGATATATATTTTAACAAAAAGATATATAACTTAAACTCAAAAGGGGTTATAGTTTTAATCATAGGGAAATCACATTGTAATGTAAATGAGGGATGATAGTTGTTCATTAAACAAAACCTGCAAATGGTGCAAATATTGCTCTTTTTTTTTAATCTGAATGTGTAACATGAAAAAGGTTGGTAATCAAAAAGTCAGATTCTGTGTTTTCCATAAGAGGGGCAATCTTAATAACTGATACTGATTACCAAGTTACCAAGTAGTATTATATATCATTTTTTTTAACGTTTGTGCAATTATATGTTCTAATGAAAAAAATGCAAGTAGAATGATCAGTCATTTTTTTTTTAATTAGGCTTAGCTTTATTCTGTTTTCACTATGGAGTAAAGAAGATTTGAAAGTACTATTATATATTTAGATTTATGTATGCTGGTGCTACTGGGTGTGGTTAGTAAATGTCTTTTTTTAATTAAATCAGGGCTTGTTTCATTATGTTCCATGTGCTTCAAAGGCAAAGTGAATGCTTAAAATATTTCTGACATTTTCATAGCAATATGGAACTGAATTTCCAACAATCAAAAATTGAAATTTAGATTCTTAAATTTATAACTTAAATTCTTACCAAACTTACAAATGTATACTAGCAATAGCATAAAACATATCTGAAAAATAAGAATGAAAACCTACTTGTGTGCATTTGGTATATTATAGAGCCTGGGTCAGGATCTTACCGACCACTGAAACTTGGCAGACATGTCCACCATGGCATATCCTAAAAATTTTCAGTTTTTCATAAACTTGTGTGATTTTTGTCTCGCCTGTGTTGTACACCCAATAACTTTCTATAGCTTCGAGGTGGGATCACCAAATTCATACCAGAGGTTCATCTCCTAAAGGCACAGGTCAAGTTCGAATACGAGTCAAATTTGAATAAGGTCAAAGGTCAATGAACTTTCCATGACTGGCACTGTGCTGTGTTGTACACATAATAACTTTCTATATCTTCGAGGTGGGATCACCAAATTCATACCAGAGGTCCATCTCCTGAAGGCACAGGTCAAGTTTGAATATGAGTCGAATTTGAATAAGGTCAAAGAACTTTCCATGACTGGCACTGTGCCGTGTTGTACACACAATAAATTTCTATAGCTTCGAGGTGAGATCGCCAAATTCATAACAGACGTCCATCTCTTGAAGGTACAGGCCAAGTTCAAATGTGAGCCGAATTTGAATAAGGTCAAAGGTCAATAAACTTTCCATGACTGGCACTGTGCTGTGCTGTACACACAATAACTTTCTATAGCTTCGAGGTGGGATCGCCAAACTCGTAACAGAGGTCCATCTAAGTCATATAGCATACATGTAGTTTTGACATGCAGTCTCTTCATGACTGCAATATGCAGGCGAGACAACGCTTGGCGTTTGCCTTGTTTTTATGATGTTAGTGTATGCATAATTTATGCATGGAATCAGAATGTTGCTCTAAATCAAGAAATAACTTTATAAAGAGCTTTATGAAATACCCAGAAGTTTATTGGGTACAAGTTGATTACCAAAGCTTCAAAATAAGTGATGTACATCATGTACCTTGAAATCTTCCAACCAGTAATTTAACCGTATTTTTAGAACTTCAGTTTTCAAAAGAGAGATGAAGCATTTACTTACACCCAGTACTGATGTTCACAACTTCTCTTCACAATATTAATCATTTTGCACCACTAAATGAAATATGTATTAAATTGTAGTAGAGTAGTAGTAAAGCAAAGTCTATTAATGGAGTTATAGCTCCATGGTCTATTGGTAATATATTTTCTTCTTGCCAGGAAATTCATTCCACATTCTGTTACTATCTCTTATCTTGCCAACATTTATAAGATCATATTTATTGTTGGAATACATCCAAAACTAGAGAATGACAAAATTGTTTTGTTCCAAAGCAGGCCTTCAAAAATGGAAGTGGTTCACAATTAATTCATTATAGCAGGAATCTCTGTTTTAGATGTTTGAATTGTGTAAACATTCCACAATGATATTTTGTATTTATGTGATATATTTATGCCTCAATCTTGTCATCATGATTTGGTGCAGTATCTTATGTAGTTTGATAACATTTTTGTTATATCTATAAATGCATAATATACACACTTGCTTCATTGCACCCTAGAAAGTAATTTTAGGGAGTTTATTTGTGTTGTATACATTACTGATGAATTGTTTTGCTGATCCTCGTCTTATTGACACTTTGCATTGGAAAATAAATGGCATTATATACTTTTCTATATGAATTTATTCTATTGCTCTTCCTCTCTTTCTGTTGAATAAAAATAAGAGCCTGAAAGGGGGGGGGGACTTTACACCACCACAAAAAAAAAATTGTATGAATTTGCATTTTTACTAACAATTTATTGATTGGAAACAAACAGTTACAATACAACATTTCCAAGTCTTTAAGAAAAGAAAAGAAAAAAATCAACTCTTTCGGCATGCAACTGGACAAATAAAACAATGTACTTTCTTTGTATTAAGGCAACAGAGATCTACATATAAATAGTCCTCCATATCAATTAGCCCTACCAAACTAGAAGATATGAACATGTAAATTTACAATTGATTGCTACTTTACACTATATACATTCATATTAAAATCTATTCCAAATCAATAATAACCAAGAATATATAGCCTAGACAAATTTAATTCTCTCCTCAGAATAATCAGAGTATATAATTTAAAATATTTCATTTACCTTTTACTCATCAATACTCCTCTAGTTCACATTAACTGCCATAGTTTTCAATCATATTTACAGGCAAATCCAAGAAATTTCATTTCAAATAGAAATTCTCGTAAGTATATATTCTTTCAACAATCCCTAATATGACAGATACCGGTAATCAGGACTGGCAAAAATGTAATGCATATCCCTTCTATTTGTGAAATAAATTTTTTAAAACCAAATTGATAACACAATTAGCTCATTTTCAATCCAGGATTTTTTCAATTTAATTCAATGAGTGATAGCCTACCGAAAAAAGGTGTACCAATTAAGGACAAAGACCTAACAAAATTTAAGTTTAAAAAGAGCTTTGTTTTATAACAAAGCGTCTGCCTGTCGAACCAAAGGTCATGTGTTCGAGTCCAACCCCGTCGGATGACTGGAGACTGTTCCATAGATGCAGGTTGTTACAGTGGAAAACACTCCGTCCCTCGGATAGGACGTTAAATGGAGGTCCCGTGTAGAGGAGAGTCATCACCTTTGCACGTTAAGAACCCACTGCACTATTCGTATAAGAGTAGGGGGAAACCCGGTGTAGTGGTCAACCTGCACTCCACCCAATCAGTTATATCGGGAAGAGAGACATGTGGGTCATAGTGATTCAGTTCGCTTTTCGCCTCCCAGGCACAGGTGACACCAAACAAATAATAATAATCATCAACATCTATATGGATACCTTCAGGATATTATCAAATTCAATTATTTTTAATTAAAAATTACAGACTCTGTATTGAAAGCTAACTTGCTGCACAATATGACATGTATTAACAAAAAAAAATAATAATAACATGGAATGAGGAATCTTTTCTAAATAGAGAAAAAGAAGAGAAAATGATTTGTGAGATAAAGATAAAAGAATGGAATTGTATGTAAATTATAGAAGAAATAAAAACATATTCACAAGCAACTGACATACTGAAGCAGGGGGCTAATGTATTATTTTAGAAAAAGAAATGCTCGAATATACCCTGAACACTGCAAGTGTACATTAAGAATTATAGCTTAATCCCTTACTGCTATAACACTTTATTTTAAGTACCATAAATTTCATTGCTCAATTAACTGGTCTACACACCCTATGACAAAGCAGACAATATAATATAATCAACCGATCATTAAATCGGCCTGTTTGCAGATTTTCTTTTCCGAAGGGTCGATTTTAAAAAAAATCACAAAATGTACTTCAGGTACAGAAAATGTGTGACTGAGATTATCTCCCAAGTTCATTACTTTAAAGGACTAGTCCACCCCAACAAAAAGTTGATTTGAATAAAAAGAGAAAACCCAACAAGAATAACTTTGAAAATTTCATCAAAATCAGATGTAAAATAAAAAAAGTTATGACATTTTAAAGTAACGCTCAATTTCACAAAAAAGTTTAATGCACAACCTGGTCGGTATGCAAATGAGGAGAATGATGTCATCCACTCACTATTTCTTTTGTATTTCATTATATGAAATATTCTTATTTTCTCCTCATTGTCAAGTGAAACAAAGATTATTTCCTCCCTGAACAAGTGGAATTAGCATCGTGTTAATACCATATGGTTCAGTCAGTTTTATCCTTATTGTCAAATCTGTAAAAATAGAAATATTATTTAATTCAAATAATAAAAAACAAAATAAATAGTAAGGGGCATCATCAACTGTCACATTTGCATGTCACCGATTTGTGTATATAACTGTTTTATGAAAAATAAGCGAAACTTTAAAATGTCATAACTTCTTATTTTACATCCGATTTTGAAGAAATTTTCAGCATTATGCTAGTTTGATATTTCTCTATTTATTCAAATCAACATCTTTCTGGGGTGGACTTGACCTTTAATCTGTGTTTCAGGAATTTCCTAGAGGAGGTCGTTCATGTTACAAAGGCTCGATTTGTATACATTGTCACAGTTTACGATATTTAGCAGCAATCTTCACACGAGACCCTAAAAGCTTAACCACATTTCTTGCGTTCAAATACGAGACAAAACACTAAAGTTATTTTTGTACGTCATATTATCAACTCTCGAATCAAAGTTTTAATTATTTGATTAAGACATCACATTCAATGCCCTGTCATGCTATGATATATCTTGAGTATTCTGTCCAACTCCAGAAAATTATTTTGTGCTTATTTCTCTTTTTTTTTATTTGAACGGTCCAAAGGTTATTGTATTACAGAGCAAATTCCTTGCTTCACCAACATATAATTTGATGCCATGTACACAAAAAAGATGCTGAGCTTAGTTGACCAGTCCCCTAACAAGACAAAATTTAGATGCCTCGGGGGCAAAATTGAATGATGTCATAATAAGAGTAATGTAAAATCTGAATTCTCTGTCCTTGATAGCATTTGACATAGGTTTGCACCATCAATCACAAAGAATATTAAAATCCTTATTCCAATCTTGGCTCCTCAAATACAAATTGTATACATAAGATAAGTTAAAACATTGTTATATTTCTTAAGTGAAGAGTGATACATGCACTTATCTGATAAGTGTCATCCTGTTAGATTGAGTAAGTCCCTAAAGTTATTGATAATCTTTAATTGACAAAAAATGGTTCAAAGAATGATTATGGAAAAGAAAATGATGAACATGTTGAAGTAGTGCTACATTCATGTACTGTTAAAACTTAATATAATTTCTTCCTCTTAGAGTCTCTATATAATACACCAACCAAATTGATTCCAGTTGTATTTTATCACCACACATTAAAAATGCATTAAACAGAAGTGCACAAGAGAAAATGATGGAAAATGAGGAAAAATTAAGAAATGTATGAGTGAGGTCAGGAGTTGGAGAGATAATGTATGAGAAATACACAGACAATAAAGTAGTGCAAACAGAACACAATAGATGAAGAGAAAATGAGTGAAAAAATGAAAACGAGAAAGACAAACACATCGAGCCTCATGCAGTATCATGGGCCTCGCTTGTATCGCTTGTAAATGGTTCAGTGCCCTCGCCTGTCACTCTGCGTCGGTGATGGAGAGCACGATCGTATGCAATTTGCACGTTCTTGCGGACAGTTGACTTGCGTCCCTCCATGAGCTTGACATTGTCCAAGCCAGAGTCAACACCGAGGGGTTCCAGTTTGGTCCTTGGAAGCCATTGCCTACAAAATCAACAGGTATTTAAAGATATAGGAGTAGAGGTCTTGACAAACCAAAAACTGATAACCTCAGTAATGAATAATATCAAGCACTAACGTGATATAAATGCTAAAAACAGAACATTAATATTATTTATTACCATAATGGAATAGATAAGTTTGACTTATGATTTAGATTTTTCATTAAACTCCATAAATAAGACCTAAATGGAGAAACTGAGCACGACAATAATGAGATGGAGGAAATTTATTGGGCACACACTAAGGGGGGAACCTGCAAGCATCTGCAACACAGCATTGACCTGGGGTGGTATTCTGAGATCCATTTTATCTCAGAAAATAAAATATTTTATCTCCATTAAAATCAGTGAGATAAAATACCCTTAAAATCTCTCCGAATCGGTATTCTGAGAACAATTTTATCTTCATTTTATCTCTGTAAGACACACCTATTTTTTTAATCAATATCCAATTAGAAACGCGCTTTTATAGCTCTCTCATATAACTCAACCAATGGAAATCCATTCCGCTAGGAGGAGTGGCGAAGGAGTGAGATTGCGTCGATGTATTGACTTCAAATACGCTTGCACTGTAGCTTGCGCGTCTTACAGAGATTTCTTTTTAAAGGACAAGTCCACCCAAACATAAAGTATATTTGAATAAAAAGAGAAAAATCCAACAAGCACAACACTGAAAATTTCATCGAAATCGGATGTAAAATAAGAAAGTTAAGACATTTCAAAGTTTTGCTTAATTTAACAAAACAGTTTTATGCACATCCTGGTCGGTATGCAAACGAGGAGACTGATGACGTCATCCACTCACTATTTCTTTTGTATTTTGCCTCCGACGAAGATTCTGCTAGGATCGAAAGCTTAGGCCCCTTTTTGACTTTCTCTTTTGTATTTTATTATATGAAATATGAAATATTCTAATTTTATCCTTATTGTCAAGTGAAACAACAATTAATTTCTCCCTAAACATGTGGAATTAGCATTGTTTAATACTATATGCTTCAGTCAAGATGGTCCTTATTTTCAAATCTGTAAAAAACGAAATATTGTATAATTCAAACAATAAAAAACAAAAGAAATAGTGAATGAGGGACATCATCATCCGTCTCATTTGCATGTCACTGAGTTGTGCATATCACTGTTTTGCGAAAAATAAGCGAAACTTTAAAATTTCATAACTTTCTTATTTTATGTCCGAGTTTGATAAAATTTTCGAAATTATGCTAGTTTGATTTTTCTTTATTTATTCAAATCTACATTTTCTGGGGTGGACTTGACCTTTAACAAAAATGACAATACTCTCATCTTTTTTCGAAGTCTATATCACATCTTTTCAAGCATCATTTCAAAGACAATATTAGTCAAAAAAAGTCTTATGAAATACTTCCTGATTGTACAGGAATAACGTTAAGGTGTTGATCTCAATAAATATAATATCTTTTTTCTTCATTTTCATGTCAACAGTTGGAGTTAATTCACCTACAAATATTGACGAAATCAACGTCGCGGAAATAAAATAGCCCCTACCCTCTTTTAAGTTTGTTTAATTTTTTCTTCAAAGTAACTTGGGCGCAAGCACGTCACCCGCGTTGCAATGGCCAGATACGTGATGGGTATGTCTACGCAGCCACTGCTCTGTTGCGTGTCAACATAGATACGCAAGATAAAATTTTGAATTTTATCTGAGAAATAAAATGTCATCTCAGAATACCAAAAAATAAAATATTTTAAAGATAAAATGACCTCAGAATACCGCCCCTGGGCACCAGAAGGGAAAAGGAAAAGGGACAGGACCAAAACAACTTGGCGGCGAACAGTAGAAAAAGAAAGGACCCCGGCTGGATGGAAGACGTGGACAGAAGCCAGAGCTGTAACCTCTGATAGGCAAAGGTGGAGACGTTTGGTGGAGGCCCTATGTGCCACTAGGCATTTGGATAGGTAACAGGTAACATAAACTTTGCCAGGTTTGAGAATTACACGAATACCATTATATTCATTCTATGAGGTGTTTACACTCTAAAGCATATTCAGATATCATTTCAAGTATACATTCTATACTAGTCAAGATACGCACCCAATATGGCATCATTTTATTGTTTAACTGCATACATGTACAAATTCTTTTGAATTGCACATCTAAGTACTGAACTTAGACAAACCATTTAACATAAGCTGCCACTGCCCCTACCTCATCTCATCTTTATTTTTATTGCTCCAACCTCTTCCTTACCCCCCCCCCTTGTTTTTACTATGTTGGGTTATTCAAATTGTCAGTGATTTTACGAACCGGCTCAAACCTAATTTTCGGTCAAATTAAAAATTTAAAAAATTTGTTGCATATTCTTAAAGCCTGTGATTCACTCTATTGATTTGCTTAATTTAAGATAAAAATCCATACTATTTAAAGAATAAGAGCATATTTAAATTTCTTACGAACTGGCTAAAACCCTCCTTTGATTTTACAAACTGGCTCAAACCATACTTTGTGTACTGTAAAGTCTCTGGGATGGCGCGCAAAGGTCAAAGACCCAACCTAGATGCTGCGCGTATGTGGTTTGTGCTTCTAAAAAACATGCGCATGATTTTATGAAGTGACTCAAACCCCCTGTTTCTTTTTTTAAATACTAGCTTCTGAAATGCATACATGGGCTTCATTTCAAATATTGAAAGAATGAATACGAATTGCGGACAAAATTTTGTATTTTATGCTATAACCCTAAGACTCGACAGTAAAGTCAGTGAGTGGTGCAGTAGAAAAATTTCGCGCAGCAAAATGGTCGCGGAAAATGTTGAGGGGGGTAGATTCACCCCCCCCCCCTCGACAGAATTAGGGTTAAATTGGTATAAATAATTGATCTGGTTTCTTTCAAAGTGCGAAGTTATGTGCAGCTGAAAAACATCCAAACTTTGAATTATCTCAAAATCATGTTTTGGAGACCAACCGAGATTAGAGCTGTTTTGTAAGATCACTGACGAAATAACCTGGAGTAGAAAAGAATCTGGAATTTAGTGCATACTATTAATCTATTATAAAAGGATTAAATCAGTATTTAATATTGAGGAAACCACTCTGAGAAAAACTGTGAAGGAAAAAAAGTAGTCACTCCAACTAACCATGTGCGTTTGTTGTCAAAGAAAAGAACGAGATAGAGCATGTCATCCGAGTTGAGACGTTGGTTGAGCACCTCCGTGGTGGGCACTGGGATGGGCACGCCGTTGTGGAACGTTCCAGACCGTGGCATCTTGGGGTCGATAATCTACAAACAGTCAAAGAAAAGACATGAATAAAATAAAACAAAAGAATAGACAGATTGACAGACTGGCACGCAATTTACAGTACATGTTTCGAGATCACTTGAGAATTAACGTGATTTAATAGTTGAAATATTTCTGATGGAGTCCATATTATCATTTTATCACATTATAAAAATTGATGGAAAATACATAGCAAATCTTAAAATCATAAAGCAGAGAATATTGCTGTGGTTATTTACATGGTCTGATAGGACTGACAATTTATGAGACAAACCCTTCACAAATTCATTCATCATGAATATGTGACAAATATTTTACATAAGATCAAAGGGGTACACTGAAGGACAGGCTTTGTTTGAGAATAGATTTGGGCTCTGTAAAACAAAAACAATAAATAACAAAGATTCGCATTTATTTGCAAATTTCAAAATCTCAATTCTGATTTGGTGATTGCAAAAATGGCAAACAAAATGCTCATTAAACCACAAATCCAATTAGCCAATTACTATATCATAAGTATTCATCACTATATTTATGCAACAGAGTCTATGTCATTCATTCTTCAGCAGGGTCATTATGTAGTCTCAAAATAAACATCAATGTTGTGCTCTTGATCAAAGCGTTTATGACTTCAGTTATCAGGTGAGACAACATGCAAGTAAATTAGTAAAATTTAATCATATCTTCTTAATATGTGGAAAACATTCACTAATTGTATACCTAATATCATGCCACAATAGCTACCAGTGATAGGGTGAAGGTCTGTAGATGTGATACAATAATAAACCATTTCACTGTGTGCAACAGAGTGCTAACATATCTATGTGTCCAAAAAAGGCTTAAAGTCTAACTTAGCTATCTTTGTTCAAATATAAATGTATTTCACTCCCTTTCTCTTTGTCTCAATGATGACCATTATGATTAAGCTGGTATAACATGACAACAAATAAGAAAGATGAATTCATAGCAAGAATAGAGCTGCAGTGGGTTATGAAGCAGAAAATATTTATTAATAGCACCTTATGAAATACATAATCTACCAAGTGTACCTTTACCTAATAAGTTCCCCTCCTTATGAATATGGTAATTTGGTATGAAAAATTCAAATAACAAAGTACAAAGCAAGAGGTATATATAATCATATATAAATCAACATATTAAGTAGTATTTATATGTATATCAAGGTGTAATTGATTTATGTTGAGAACTCCAGATTGCTGAATTTTCATTTCACTCATTCGAGAATTTTCCATCATTTACAGTACAATCAAAATTCACTGATTTTGAAAAGTACATACCTAATTTATAGAATTTCATTAGATCTATTTTGCATTTAGTATTCATGAATCTCTAAATAAGTTACCGTCAATAAAAGAGTGAAAAAAAGCATGTATAGTATGATTAGTATCTAGAAAATCAATTTCCTCTATTCCTGTACATTTTTGGAAGCCATTATACATGTTATGTTGTTATATTTCATAATTGTTGAAAGCATTACCATGCAACTACTGGGTAGGTTAAGAAAACATGCCAAATATATCACAAACAAACATATGAACTAATAGTACTAAATAATTAATCATTATAATATCAACAATTGATTTTAAAAGTAATCCAAAATAGAATATATAAAGAATACTGATTTTTTTTTCAAAGTATCTGTTTAGTATTACATTTTGTCCTTTGATATACCATATATGGAAGCGTTAAAAGCAACACAGAACGAAAGCTGCAAAATATTCAATTGAAAAAATATGGTTCCCTATGAACATGAAGCAGCATACCCATTATGTTCACAACTGCATCATAATTTTCCAAAAATTAAATAAATATGATGACAAATTATGAATATATAAATTAAAAAATTGATAACTAAATACAGAATGGAAGGGGATGATTCTAATATTTGTTAAGGAAGAAGCGTGAGAGGGAAGGTAAGTGAAGCATGAAAGCGATGAAATAGGAATGAAATCATGAATTCTACCACTAATCTCCTAAATTTCTGTAATGAAATGAAATACATGGTTTGGCTACTCCTACATGTAAATATTGATTGGTGATGATTGCATGTGCTGTCATTTGGCTATCTAGTGTAGATTGTTATGTAATGTGTTGAATTCAGAACTCCTCGACTAAAAAACTACATTCACATGGATATTTCTCACAATTATTCTGGATTGAATATTGAATCGGGGGTGTCCAACCTATCACCCAACTGGCCATAGAATTGGAGAATGCACAGATGCAACACGATCCTCTCATCTCAAAAAGAAAGTGATGTTCAAAGCAGTAACTGGAGATGAATGATGAAACACAGCTAGAGAACTACACCTACTCCATATTTAGGCAGCTCTTTTGACTTAATACTACTCTTAAGAGCTACAACCTGTGCTGTTGTCTCTGATGCAGTCCAGGCCAAGCTGGTACAGAGAGAGGTGCGTGATAGACAAGAGAGAGAGAGAGAGAGGAGCTGCTGTTGATCTTGAGATTTCTTCCAACTATGGTTGGTTAAGGTGAATAGGTTGGACACCCGCGGTTGAAGATCTTGGAATGTGATGACAGGTGAAGTACGTACCAAAGCAGGATAGGATGGATAGCCTCTGCACTTGGCCCAGACCATGTCCAATGGATTGAGTGGGATCTCCTCTTCATCAGAACCCCAGTGGTGGCTCCTTAGCTTGCCTGCACGACACACATGGGGGTGGGTACGTTAGGGGTGCCCCAAGTAATCACTAACTCCAATATCTTCTACTGCCTTACAAATCTCCTCAAATAATTATACATCACATTTCTGTATTTTCTCTCTTGACACGGTTGTAAAAGTGAGGTCAGATCTGTAAAATCCTGTTGAATATTTCCTGCATGTACATATACTTGACTGCTAGAAAGCTATCCTTCATTTCCAACTGCTAATATCAGTAGCCCCTTTTCCCTTAAGCATATTAATTGCAAATAAAACAGAATTGCAGTGAAGTCAAGTCACGTGGTTTCAAGCATTTTGCGTTGCATAAAATTTACTAGGTCAAATCATAGCAGCAGGAATCTATTTTCTTTTTATGAAAAGCATAGACAATGAATACAAGAAAGTACTCGGATGCAATTTTACATTAATGATCATAGCAAATTAGTGATTCTAAAGTAAACTTCCATTTGTTTTTCTTTTCCATGTTTGTCCTGAATAGATCTGATTTTATAATCAATTGAATAATCAATTTAATGTCCCACTGATTTTTTTTTTCCAGTTGCACACCTCACAATTAATTCTGTACAAATGTGAATTTCAAGTATGCAAGGTAAAAATGATATAATACTAGTAAGCAAATCAGCTTATTTTGGGGCAACATATTCGATATTAAGACTAATATATTGGAATATCAAATTTACAAAAGAAGTGCAAATACATCTTCAATTTTATCCTTAAAAATCTGGTTCATGACTGAATGCCTTTCTTTTGCCGGTTTCTTTCTTTTTCTTGGTAAAAAATGACATTTTGTGATTTAGAAAGGATATTGTACAAAGTGTACATCGTAGATTGTTATTATCAGTCCATACAGGGAAAAGGCCATGTACATGTAGTTTAGAATTAACCTACATGACTGGACATAATGCATGACAAAGCTTGGCTCGCTCATGAACAACCTAACTTTATTATGAGAAGAGATCTTCTCATACAGGGAGTAAAGTCACTGTGTCTTTAAATTGTTATTATAAGTCAAGTTTGAAAAAAAAAAATTAAATTTGGACTATGTATGCAAAGATAAATAGAGATTGAAAATCTGGAATCCAACCTCTTTGTGTTTCATCTTTACAATATTACTTCAGATGACTTATTTACGATACTTAATTAGGTGACTGCTTCAATTTATATATAAACTGTGGAATTTGAAATCATAAATGTGAAAAATTAGCATCAATACAAAAAGTAATGTTTCATGGTTTCAAATAATGGCTTCTTATGGAAGACAGCTTTATTATCATCTGCGACTGGTACCATGCTTTATAGAGATGAGTGTAAATAATTGTTAGTTTAACAACATTGAAAGTGATGGCATGAAAGTGCTCTTGAACACATTGTTAGAAGAACGCACGTCACATGTGATACGCACATACACTTACATGTACATAAACTTTAGCTATAAAAAAATTATTTGGGATAGTATGTATTGTTGATGGAATCATATGTTGTGTGCATTGAAATAGAGTGGCAAATTGTGGGATTTGTATTAAGTGCAAAGCTAGTTGTCCTTTGTCACACTAATAAGACTATTAAAATTATATTACTTTTCATTATTCAAGAAATATTTTTACTGAATTAATGACATTTGTAATATGTAGAAATAGTTACCACTTAATATTCAAAACCATGATTATAATTCAGTTTAGATTAAGTTTGTATTTGTATTACTTTGGTCAGCATACACATTGATATCTTGCAGCTTGTATAAAGCGAGTATCCATAGAAGTATAGCAATTGGTTGTTGATGGTGTGCAATTGCTCCATTCATAAAAGACTAATTGTAATCTTGATTTTGTTTTTTACTGGTAATTCAAATTAAATAACCTTCTTCCAGACTTATATTTTTGTATCTTTTGAACTCATTTGTTCTGCTCACTGGCTGACCTGATATTAATAATAATAATATGTCCATTTAAATAGCGCAATTACTATATATGTGCATATACTCAACTGCGCTTTGATACTTGGTATCATATTATTACCCCGGCTGTAGCTGAGCCGCCATATCAATAGGCGCTAAAGTGTTCAAGGAATAAATCCTACTGGGTACCCAGTCATCTCACCTGGGTCGAGTGCAGCACAATGTGGATAAATTTCTTGCCGAAGGAAATTACGCCATTGCTGAGATTCGAACCCATGACCCTCTGTTTCAAAGTCCAGAGACTAATCCACTGGGCCACAGCTGAACAGCTTTTTTTAGTACTTCAGCAAAATAAAATCTTAAGCATTACAAAATATTAACAAATTGTGCACATGAGAGTAACTATCAAACTAAAAGTCATGTCCAAGCCACTGTTATTAAATAAATTGTTGAGTAGCACATTGAACTAAACATAGATGCCAAAATGCTTTATCAATAAGATAATTATTTAAACTAGTCTCATTTTTATTTCAGTTTCACCCCCCCCCAAAAAAAAAAATCATTGTTCCCCCCCCCCACATTTTTAGGGAATAAAAACGTGCAGTTGTAAAGTGATCTGTATGTGCTTAAAGGTCAAGTCCACCCCAGAAAAATGTTTTTTTAAATAAAGAGAAAAATCTAACTAGCCTAACGCTGAAAATTTCATTAAAATCAGACGTAAAATAAGTAATGACATTTTGAAGTTTTGCTAATTTTTTACAAAACAGTGATATGCATAACTCAGTGACATGCAAATGAGACATTCGATGATGTCCCTCACTGTTTCTTTTGTTTTTTATTGTTTAAATTAAACAATATTTCATTTTTTACCAATTTGACAAAAAGAACCACTTGATTGAACCATATAGTAAGTTTGTAACAAACAATGCTAATTCCACATGTTCAGGGAGGAATTAATTGTTGTTTCACTCGACAATGAGGAGAAAATTAGAATATTTTCATATAATGAAATACTAAAGAAATTGTGAGTGGATGATGTCATCAGTCTCCTCATTTGCATACTGACCAGGATGTGCATATAACTGTTTTGTGAAGTGAAACTTTAAAATGTCATCACTTTCTTATTTTACATCCGATTTTGATGACCTTTTCAGTGTTATGCTTGTTGGATTTTTTTCTCTTTTTATTCAAATCACCTTTTTGTTGGATTGGACTTGTCCTTTAAATACAGAGCCATTAACCGGGTTATGAGCAATAGAACTCATGAAGGTTCAAATATCAATTGCAGTGAATTTTAGAGTGATAAGTGGTATTACAGGTGTCATAAAGCGACAAAATAAAACTAATGCTATGTATAAGGCAACACAAAATAATGCTGAGGTTTTTTTTAAGTGTAAATTAATGTTTGTGATCTTTAAAGGCGAAACCAGCCTTGGCCACAAATGTTGTGTTGGGAAGGAGAAAAATAAATTAAACAGAATGGTGAAAGTTTGAAAGAAATCGGACAAGCAATAAGAAAGTTATAGCTGCTTTAAAATTGAGATCACTAATACTATGTAGATTTCAAATTGGCAACTGGGTAAGTAAATTATGACAAGGGGCAAGGACAACTTTCCCATAGGCCATGTACTTTATTATCAAGGATTTGTGGTTTTCTCCTAAGTACCCATTCCCCTGGGGCAATAATCTAAACATAACCCAAGTAGTATATTGTTTTATGTCCTCATGAAAGAAAAATATAATTTGAAATAAAACTTTTGGGGAAAATGATATTTTAGCCATAATATGTATTGGAATACATGGAAGAGTAGTCCTTGCCTTACATCACTATGACATCCCATATGCGGCCAATTTGAAGTCTCCATGGGTATAGTGATTACCAATATTTAAAACTTTTAAAAATTCATAACTTTCTTGTTGTTTGTCCAATATTGTTCAAACTTTCACCTTTCAACTTGTCTGATTTTTCTTTTCCTTATAAAAAAAAAGTTTTTATTTGGGTTGGATTCCCCTTTAATCTTATGTGGTGCTGCTTTGATTTGATCAATGTCTAGAAGAGGTGATATGTCATATGAGTAATATTTTGTAACAATCAGTAACACAATCTGCATAAATATGATAATCTTTACGCTTGTTTGTATGTAATATTATTGAAAGTTGATAGAAATACAAAATAAAAGAAATGACTTAACTGTATTTAATCAGCTGGAATGAAAATTACTACGTACATGTATGTTGAATTCCATACATGATAAATTTAGATGATAGATATATTGGAGCACATTTGGTAAAGATGGCTAAAATATATAAGCACTGAGTAGTTTGCGATGACATTTTGACAGTCATCTTAATGAACAGTAAAACCAATGTGATATCCTTTCTATGCGTGCAGCTCTGTACATTTGTGCAGAGAGCTGCACGCATGTTTATGGTGTGTGTACATACATTTGTAGTCATAGTTGATACAGGCATGTATTTTTTTTTCACTAAAACACCAGAATACACAAAGTGAATTATTGAATCTCTGACACAGATGTTTCAAGGGAAGTCTGACAATATGAGAACATTTCTAATAATTTTCATGTCAATTTTCATTTTTCTACCATGACTAAACCGTTTCTCTAATTTTGAATGTGACTTATACATACACCGCTAAATTCAATGTAAAGTGGAGATTATGGCTTTGAAAGCAATCAGAGACTAAAGGTTGATCATGGCTTTTGGGAAGCCATTTCCATAATATATGATACACATCTGCATAGGGTAACACACAAAAACACACTTGTTATGCATCATATACATGTACATGTATATGATGCACTTCTTAAGCAATCATCATGACAATATTTTGTTTTCCCTCTTATTTTTTTTTCTTTCATATATATATATGTATAGAGTGGATTAATTCATTCTCTTTCATCAAAGTGATATCTGTGCATAGCCTTTAAAAGTTTTGTTTTTTGCAAAATGGCTAAAAAGGGAAATGCGTCAGTGGGTTACATGGTTAGCATGAGAATGAAACAATATTAAAAAGATTGTTATGTAGTGAAAGCTTATAAATTGCAGTTGAAAGGGATGGCTTGTAATTAGGATTAGTATCAATGTGAGAAATCAACAAAATAACTGCTTCTTTATCGTTTGACCAGTGTCAAAATTTCTATATGATTATATAAAAAAATAATAAATAAAAATGGGATATTATGTATAGTAATAGTTTACAACTGGGTTTTTATTCAGTACGTTACCTTATTTTCAACACATAGTTTACAACACAAAAACAAACATTGTGAGTACACTGTGAGCTTTGTTCACAGGTAATCACACATATATTTTCTTTCAACAAGTTAACCAAAATCATCATAACAACTGCCTACCATCAAAAATGAAAAATGCATCAGAAATTAACAACTTTTTGTTGCAAGCCACGATACTCATGCATGATATGGGAACAATTCTCTATTAGAATGGATAACAATGAGTGCACGATTCTATCAACTATGTTTGTGTACTAAACATGTATATGTACAATATAAACTGTACATCACGGGAAGGGGGTGGGTGGGTTCTCTGCAACCTTCAACATACATTTTATGTAGATAACAAGTGCAGTAACCAAAGCAGTGCTTCCATTCAGCAATATGACTGGATCACAGTGAAAGACAGACATCTACATGTATTTATTTATTCTAAGGTCAATTCAACAATATGTTGGTCTACCATGGGGCCATGGATATGAAACTTGCATTGATTTCCTCAAAGCAGTGTCTCATTTACATCATCTTGTCTTTGACTGAGATCAAAGGATATTGGTAACTTCTTTCCTTTTAAAGGAAATGGGTGGTCAATTCAAACAAAAAATCACCACCTGCTGTGATATAGAATTTTTTGTTATTTTTTACATATTCTTATGTCTTTTGGAAATTGGTGTTCTGCCACTGATGTGTTTAAATCCATTTGGAAAATCTGATTACCAGTACCTGCTTTGTCTCAAACCTATACTGTAGGTATATTTTACGCATCCTACAATATCATATAATCTCCATTTACTGCAATGTTAGTCCCATTCCCAGACTGACAATTTTCCTGTTATTCGGTTCATGCCTCAGTCAATAACATGAGGGGATTTTAGGTCTTTTTGTCAGTAATGATGAGTTCAATCTACAGTAAAGAAGGACATGTTTTACTGCCTATACCTTACTTTCAGAAATTTCTGTTGCAGCCTACATCTTAAGTTTTTTAAATTGATTAGCATATGAAATATTTTGCTGGACAGATAATATTCAGGAGGCTTTGCCCAATGTGGTGAAAATGAAAATAGAATGGATATTTCCATGAGAATTAGACATGCATTACAAATGTGTTAGTAATCATGCAACAGGTACAGACATGCAAGTGGATGGTATGTTCACGCACATAACACACACACAGAAAAAAAAAGTCAACATCACATTACATCAACATGTACACCTGGTCTCAATATGAACATCAAAGAGATAGGGAGACAGTGCCACTCTTTTTTCTTCCAAGTTTTTAAATGTTTCATTTCAAATCTTTCCCATGATGAAATCACTTTAATGATCAATCTGCATGTAAAAACAGATATGGATGTCAGGTTGCTAGATTTTTTTTCTTTGAAGCCCAATCAAAATGAAAGCAAAAATAACAAATATGAACAAGAATGGATACTAGTTAGAAGAAAGAACAAACAAGTCAAGCTTGAACAAACATAAGAAATGTTTTTAGAAGGAAAGAGAAAGGACCAACTGAAAGAGCAAACCCATCAGAAAGAAAGCAAAATGATTTTGATAAAGATAAAAAATAAAATGATGAAAAAGAACATGACTTCCTTAATTTACAGAAACAAGCAAAACAAAATGAAAGTTCATAGGAAAAGCAACTCTGCAGATGAGCCCAAGGTTTTTATTTTAGAATTGACTTTTTGGTTTCTTATCCTTTTTTTTGTGTAATGTAGAGGATAAAAGTGTTGTGTGCACAGTCACCCTACCTCTCCTGTCCCTGAGCACAGGCCCAGTCGCACCTGTAGGAATGGGTCTGCTGGTAGTACTGGTACTCTCTCCACAAGAAGTGTCTCCACTGCTGTCATCAGTGAATGGATTCCTGTTAGCCTGAAGCAGGCTACGCCCACCTGGTCCTCCGTTCTCCCCCATGGATGAGCTCATCTCCGATATGGATTCATTGGAAGTGCTTGTAGATGAACTGCTGCTGTCTGATTCGGAACTGGTCCTTGGTCGTACATGGCCTGAACGGTATTTAGAAAAGCTTTCATTGTTCGGGGTTCCACTCTCAAAACCATTTGGAAGGTCCTTTGATGGGGATGTCATCCTCCTACTTGGGCTACGCTGTCCAATTGTGCTCATGCTCACACTACGAGCTCGCTTAGCAGGAGGGCTTGCACCAGAGTCATTGTTGGGGGCTGGGACGTTGCCTTCGTATTCAGTTTCTACATGAAGGCTTCCACTCTGGCTGACCCGATGTGCAGGTTTATTGGGTGAACTTGATTGATCTACTGATAATGACCTCTTTGGAGGTCTGCCAGGTTTCCTGGGGCTCGGATTGCCCTGCTTTCCTCCTTTACTACTGAACAGTACTGATGTTCTCCTACCAACGCCAGAAGGAGATGCAGTCTTATCTGCCTGTGTTGGACTCTTTGTCTTTGGGGTTTCTGCGGTATCATTTGCTGAAAGGGTGGGAATGGAATCCACAGAAGCACCAGGCTGAGGATCAGACATAGTTCGTACAGATCGGCCACGTCCCCTCCCTCTTCCTCGCCCTCTACCTGGAGAGCCCATGGCTTTTCCTGGAGAGGGTCTGGATGGAGATGACCTGCTTCGACTTGTTATAGGCAGAGGCCTAGCTGGTGAAAGCTTTGGTGGGGCTGAGTCACTCTGGGATGTGATTTCACTTGATTCACCTGGGCAAGGAACATAAGGAGAAGATAATAGTAACACTATAAGAAGAAGATAATGATCAAGCACTTGTTAAAGGTAAAGTCCACCCCAGAAAATGTTGATTTGAATCAGTAGAAAAAAAATCTAACAAGCATCACACTAAAAATGTCATCAAAATTGGATGTAAAATAAGAAAGTTATGACATTTTAAAGTTTCGCTTATTTTTCTCAAAACAGTTATAGGCACAACTCAGTTATATTCAAATGAGAGTCTGTAATGTCCATCACTCACAATTTTTCAATTTTACAGAATTGACAATAAAGTAAAACTTGACTGAACCACACAATGTTAAAAAATGTTAATTCCACATGTTCAGGGAGGAATAATAATAATAATGTGACTTATAAAGCGCCAAATCCACTCTGTAGAGTGCTCAAGGCGCATAAAGAGCTAAGAGTTAAATAAAAAAGTTTTTAGAAGATTTTTAAAAGTTTCGACAGAGGTACATATTTTTATGTCTTCAGGAAGGCTATTCCACAAAGTGGGGCATGCAAAAGCAAATGATCTATCTTTCCCCCCAAGTTTTCGAAACTTTAGGAATAACAAGGAGGCCAGAAGTGGATGAGCGCAAAGACCTGCTTGGTCTGTAGTAATTGATAAATGAAAGACTGTATTGTGGTGCTGATCCAAGAATACTATGAAAAGCCAGCAACAAAATCTTTAAAATAATCAGATTTTTTATAGGGAGCCAGTGCAGCAAATTCAAGATGGGAGTGATATGAGAGCGTTTATTTGACAAAGTGACAATGCGAGCAGCTGCATTCTGAAGCTTATGTAACTGAGCCTGCGGTAAATTGAACAAAAGGACATTACAGAAATACAGAAATAAAACTCAATTTCACATGACAAAGGGGAGAAAATCAGAATATTTCATATTTCATATAATAGAATACAAAAGAAATAGTGAGTGGGTCATAACTTTCTTATTTTACGATTTTGGTGCTTTTGATGAAATTTGCAGTGTTATGCTTGTTAAATTTTTATCTTTTTATTCAAATCAGTAGTTTGTTGGGGTGGACTTGTCCTTTAAGATATCTGTATTTTCAAGATACATGCAATTTTGTGTCACACCCAGTCACTATGCCTCATATTGTTGCTAGGGTATTAAGGCCTTATATCTCAGTTTTGGGGGACTGTTTAAATGAGCAGGTAAGCTATGCAGTAATGTCTTAATTGCCTACGGACTGGAACAGAACGGTGCAAAGTCCTTATGCAGAAATGGGGCTAGGGCAGGGATGGAGACACTGCCTGCGACTGCGGGGAGTATAGACGATGCAACACCTTTTGGTTTGCCCCCTCCTACCAGAGCTGTGCACTGCCAAAGATCAGGAGCCTTGTAACCCCAAAGCTAGATCTTGAACCCTCCACTGGACAGGGTTGTGTAGTGACCCGAGAAGAGGAAGAATGCAATAATGTCCTGTCCAATTCAAGTTTTCAATCTAAAAACGAAAAGCTGCTATGCCATGTGAAAGTCTTATGACAGCCATATTTTTCATTCACCTAACATTTAGATTTTTGTAATTAAAGGTTTTGCCAACCTAGTAGCGATATTTGATCATAGAGACGTAATTTATTCACCGGTAAAGGACATTCATGCAGGCTATTTTGAAATAACAGTTTGTAATTCTATATATATACACCAAAAAGAAAGAGCAACAATGAATACATACTTGATGAAGAATCCTCAGTAGTCAATTCAACATTGTGAGAACTGGCATCTCCACCATTCTGTTGTTTGTCTTTGCCTTTCTGAATGGCCAGTCGCCGTCGAATAACGTTTATCTCCCGCTTCAGCTGCTTTGAACGTTTGGAGCGTGCAGCACTATGCTTGATGCCACAAGTCGCATCCAGCTTCTCAAGGAGTTCATGTAATTGGTCCTCCAACGTCATATCTGCTCTATTCTCTGCTTGAAGTACTGAGTCAACTGGGGGAGAAGGGTATAAAACAATCAATTCTATGCATCCAATGGAATATTCTCTTGGGAGACAACAGGCCAACATTATATACACGTAACAATTGCTCTCTTTCTTTTTGTTGTTGGAAAGGCCTAACTCACAAGCCTTCCCTCATAGAGGTCCTATCAAACTTTCATGTATACCCTTGTTATTTCTTTACTGATGATTTATGCATTTATGCATATTTGTTTATTTTTATTAAACTTCGAAGTTAAATTTAAACCCCAGCTGTATCAGTTCCCTATCAGAACCGCTGCAGATTTTGTGTTTTAATTTGCATATTAATTCTTGCCTGCCAATCGATATGAAGTTATTCAAATAATATCAAAGTTTAATTTCAATCTTATGCCTAAATCTATTTTTAAGGGTAATGTTGATTCCATACACCTAAAGAGTTAAGTTTGAAGTCGATCCATCACAGAATCATATAGCCTATTATCTATAAAACTCAATCTTGGCTGTAATGCTAAATGCAAACAACGCGTCTGATGCAGCGAGACTTCATACTCTCTCTCCTTGCTTTAGTCGTTGATTTCTGATGAAAATCTGTATGCAGATTTTTGTAGGAAAACCCTCACAGAATCAGTCAAAAATGTAAACAAGACAAGAGGGTGTGAGCGGTGAATGTTGTTATGTTGTTGTTATCTTGGGTTTAGAGGCGCGTGTCATTCAGATATGAATATTTACGCATCCTCTGTATGAAGCATCCTCTGTATGTAGTCTTGCTGCATCAGACACATCACTTGTGTTTAATGTAACAGCAAAGATATGGCTGCAGCCTCCACCTGGTTTAAAGGCTAAATGTCATGAGAACAAGCCATTTTCAGGAATTCATGAGATACCTTCACAACATGATCCACTGATCAATATATATATTTGTACAAATTGACAAGGAACCCCAGCAACCAGAACTCTTTGGAGCAGATGCATTAATAAAGGGTGAAACAATCATCCAACCCTAATTACGGCATGGCTGATCCAAAGAATAATGACATGTTGATGAAGCAAATAAAAGGCAGTCATATCAATACCAATCAACTTACTGTCTCCTAGTTTGATTTGTGTTTCTTCATAGTTAGGAGCTTTCTCTAGATGTAGTCCTGTCTCAGGATCATAGCCTGCCTTCTCTGATTGCCTCTTTGCATGTCTAAGAATAGCACCTCCCTGAAAAAAATACAAATTAAACCTTATTCAGATATACTGCCAAACAACATTTAACAATTGATTACAATTACATGTACATGCATTGGAAAGATTTATCAATACCTTTTTAGTAAAAATATTAATTTTCAACATTTGAATCTTAAGAAAATAGTTGCTTCCAGGATTATATTTGTACATTAATAACAATTAACTTGAAGATGTGAAAAGTTATCAAGAGGATTCCTGAATGAAACATGTAGTTTGTGTAACCACTACATGTTTGTACTTTTTGAGTGTTAATGAGGTTCTTACTTAGGGCAAGCTGCATGACTCTGCATAGGGGAAAAGGTGTGCCTTAGACACAATAATTTCTCATATTGCATTCTGCTGATACAATTTAAATGTGCAAGGATCTATCGTATGAAAGTACAGTAATCTCATTGTTGATAAAAGGCAAATCACATTAGCCAATAGAAATTGGGTGATGAATATGCAAATGTTTTTCACAAATAAATTTGCATATTTTATTCATAATAAAAATAAAAAAAATTATTTTCAGATTTTTTATTATACTGGCTTGTAGTTTATGTGGTAAAAAATGTGCATGCAAAATTTTGAAGCAATCGCGCAAATGGCGGCCGAGATCAGAAGGGGGAACCATCATGCCCCCCCCGTCATCAATACATCTCAAATACTTAGTAGCCCAGTCCTTTTCGGATTAAAACACTCATTAGGCCTACCAAACATTTCAAATACATGACACTCCAAGGATACTATTACTATTTTTGCTTGGAAGCAGACAATTATTGCCCACATACTGGTTAAAATCAACTTTCCTAAAATATGGGAAGTTTATAAAAATTTAGGTTCTCAAGCTCATAGAGCTTATGATGCTCCACTCATGTATATATATATATAATATGAATGATTATACTAATATGAATGTTATGTAATGTTGAAAATGATGTATATATATATATATATATATATATGAATAAAATAAAATCAATCCGATGGAACCATTTAATGAAGTAGCAATCAACCAGTAATCAGATTGATCACAAATTTGAGGTTTACCTGATCTCAATATCTTTATAACACAGTGAGGATCAATCTCAAAGTAGTGAATAATCTGAATCCATTGTAACATTTTTATGGACTATTATTATTGAACCCTAATCGTCCCCTTCTATTATGTTGCAAATTTTGAAACATATCAGTCTTACCAGATCTCTGATCTTGACAGCTGCCCTGTAGTACTTGGTGTCCTTACTATTGTAGTTCATACAATTCTCTATCATTTGGTTGAAGTCCTCTTCCATCTGGTCCAGCCCCTTGTACTTGTGACCCTCCACTTTATTACTCATGGTAGAGAAGTCCATAGGTTTCTTGATGACTTCATAATAGTCAGGAGCCTGTAGAAATAGACATAGCGATATCTGATCATAAATGATTTAAGTCACATCATTTTTCCAATTTTTCTGGCAAATAAAAAAAACATGCAGATGTCTCTTCTATGAACTTGCTTAAATATGAAATACAGTGTAAGGTTATTCGGTATTACATGTTCAGGAATCAAAAGGAAAAAAGAAAGGGAACCTTGATGAGCTCCATGCTCCTACATGTTTGATCATTTACTGTTACACATTTAAAACTATTTGGAATACAGGCGACAACAAAAAAAACAAAGCAGCCATGGGGGCCGTTACATAAAGTCATTTGTAAGTTAAAAGTGACTTTAACAATGACTGGTGATCCCTTCTTGTGGTAAATAAAATTCACCATTAGATGTTCATTGGTGATTATTCAGCGCATAAGAAAGGTTCACTCATTGTTCTTAAAGTCACTCTTAACTTACGAACAGCTTTAATTTTCACCCAACTGCTATAAAATCAGAAACCAATTGTCCAAAGGGTATGAATCAAAGTTTTTAGCAATGTTTGTATTGCATGTAGACTCTCAATAAATCTCACTTATGGAGTGTGGTTTTGTTAAATGAGAGTTATATTAACTTAAATCATTTTCTTTTAGAATTTTCTTGTAGAATGTAAAGAGTGATATTTGGAGCTATTCTATTAGTGTGACTTACAAACATGTAGTTGTATTTCAGTACATTCCATGCTTGGGACATGTTATCTGGTTGATTCACACCCTTTTGGAAAACTTAACCACAATTTTTTAAGCAGGCCGAGTTGTCTAGGATCTATGGTAAACATAAAGTATGAAATCCCAGATTCTCTATTGAATGCTAATTATCAAACAGCTTCTTTCAACTATTGTACTTGTTCCTTTCATTGACTGAGGGTAAGTGGGTTGACCCCCCCCCCCCCCCCAAGGCTGTTAGGCATACAGTGTACATTGAAATGACTCTATCTAATTCAAAGGTTTGCAGTTAATTTTGATAATTTTTTTTAAAACTCGTAACAAGAATGAATGGAGAGGAGCATTGTGGACCAGTGGATTAGTCTCGCGACTTCGAACAGAAGTTTGAATCCCAGCCATGGTGAAATGTCCATCAGCAAGAAATTGATCCACATCATGCTGCACTCAACCCAGGTGAGGTAAATGAGTATCTGGCAGGAATTTACTCCTTTAAATAATTGTGCACTGTAAAAGGGCTTTCAAGGCTAAAGCCAAGGTAATGATATCCCAGTCCCTTTGGAAGTACATAGAGCAATCAAATGTATTGTGATATGTGGTATACAAGATCTGATTGTTATTATTATTACAAAACAGTACATTACCTCCTCAACAGACACAGGTTCTGAAAAGATGTTCAAGGGGTCCTTTTCCTCTAGTTTGGCTAGTGTTCTCTGGAGCAAGATGTTGAATGGCTGTAGCTGCATATCAGTTGCCTTCTGGCTCAGTTTGAGCTGACAGGTTAGGGAAGAAATAAAGTAATAAATTTATGTAAAGTAATAACTTTATGTCAAGTTATAACATTATGTGGGGAAAAAATGGAGGATATCAAGACTAAAAACACTCTCAAACCAATCCAAGCATATTCAAGGGACATATCTAATTATTTACAGAATTAGAAATTTTATATTCGAGACTTTATCATCAATATTCCTAGAATACCAACATAAATCATTTTTTACTTAAAAAGTTGAAAACTTGATATTTATGAATGGATACCATGTAAGAATGTGCCAAACAGGGGCCCAAGAAACAGGGGGGGACTGGGTGGGCTTCAGCCCCCCATTTTTCCCCCCAAATCGCGTACACAAACATAAAAATTACCATTTGATTTCAATTTTTTGCATGGTCTGCCCCCCCCCCACTTTCAAAACCATTCCGCAGCCCCTACCAAAGTAAAGCAATAATTTCAAGAAATCATTCATCGTGTTACATTTTCGGCAAAAATTCCCAAAGGTGACTTCAAATCAGAGGTTTTGAACCATGGTTTATGCAGATATCATTAAATAATTACCTGTATAATAATAATAATAATAAGAATTTTATATACTGCAAATTCACAAATTGCCTCTAAGCAGTTAAGAATTCCTGGGATTTATGCTAGTATCATACACATCAAATTATATGAGCCTATAGGTTAAGTTAAACTAAAGTTATCGCGTTAACAAGGACTTCAGAAAGGTAAGATGAAAACATGTCATTGTGACCTTGAACTTTTGACCTCAAAATCAATAGGCTTCCTGGGATCCATGCTAGTATCATACACATCAAATTATATGAGCCTAGGTTAACTTACATGTAAACTGAAGTTATCGCGTTTACAAGGAAAAGTTAACGGACGGAGGGACAGACAGACGGACGGACACCGAGCGTGATACCATAATACGTCCTGTCTAGACGGGCACATAAAAAGATGAGTTTAAAGCATAGCTTATTTCATCATGTGCATGTATATCAAGAGTGCAATAATGAATGCATGCTTTTATGCATTCTTTTTCTTTAGATATACAGTATGTACAAGATGAAATACATGTACGGTAATCAATATTTGAAATAAGCATACACCATGATTTCAAAACCACTTGTGAATTTGGGCCTTAGGACTTCATGAACATCTAAAATCACAACTTGAATACATGAAATGTTTGCATGGTACATGTAAAACTTGTACAGGTCATCTCATTACCTGCTCTCTCTTCAACTTTTCTCTCTTGCGTATGAGTTCCACCAGTAGCCTTGCACGTTCCAAGTCATGCCGTAACCTCTGCCAGTACTTCAGCTGCTCTTTGAGTCTGTTAGCCTTCTGGCTCTCACGCTATACCCCCCAAAAAATAAAACACAAATATCATTAAAAGATAAGATCATATGAATTGAATTCTAAAACAATGTTTCTCCAAACTAATAATTGGTTATGACTACATGTACAATGTAAACTGAAGCTGGATTTTCACATCATAGAAATTGAGAGGTCTTATATTTCTCTTTTTTGTATCAAACACATATACCGGTAATAAAGACTTATATGACATCCATAAATACACAAGTAATAATGTTTGAAAGTTATTACTCTTCATGTAGACTTTTGCAATTAATTAATGGTGCAAACAATACTGTTTTATCTGAGCAAGCTTTTAGAGTTACATGTACTTGCATCATTTCTGGAAGTTATCTTTAGTGCATTCTCTAACTGAAATGTATAATTAAGATTAAATAAGCATAAATTTCTGTATCTGACTAAACTAAATATATATATCATACCATAGCTCTGGATAAAAACAAAATTACAATTAACAAGCTTTTGAGCCTTTTACCTTCTTTTGAATGTTCTAAATCTAAAATTAGCAGTAGTGAATTACTTTTTCCAATTTATGGTGACAAACAGCAATTATGCAAAAATGATGAATTGTACATCAACATGTTCGATAAACATGCAAAAAAGAGCAAAATAACAAATACTGCATTCTAATTTACAAAATAAACACAACCATACATGAATACAAATATCATCAACAAGAAGGTATACATGTAGTGTAGTAGAGGCATCATGGAAGCATTTAACATGCTGACTAATGATACTTGTGGAACCATGCAACTATTAAACATGTCAGAAGTACACCACTAGATACATGTCGGTACTCTACTTTCTACGTGCTAGGTAACTACAGAAGGATAATGAAAGTGCAATACTATACGTGAAACTGGTTACAATGCTTACACTAACCGAATCCTTGTTGCGCTGTGATTGGTGGTGCGCTTGCAATCGCCTCAGTAGAGGCACCCCATGCCGAGACTGTCGTTTGAGTGTCCAATAGCTGACAAGTCTTTGCATGAAGTGCTGTTTCTTCTGCAGAGATACCTTTTTTAGTATCTTGGATATCCTGATAGGATGCAGGTTAGTAATGAATGCACAAGAAAGATAGTTAATAAACATTACAAAAAGGTTGAAATTTTGTCCATCTCAAAGATTTACAGTGTACAACATGTACATGTACTGTAGCACATACCGGTACTTCTATAAACTGACAGAAAAAGAAGAGAAATTATGAAATAATACATTAATTTAATGTAGCATCATCTCTTATATTGATGCTAAACATGGAGGTTATTCACAGAGCACAATTGTATTAAAAAGTGTGTACATTATACTGTACAATTACATGTATATTTATGTCATTGTCCATGTTACTGTTTTTATTTATTTTTATGTTCTTCACAATACATGTATAACTCATTACAAAATTATCTCTTTTTACCTTTGAATCAAATTTAGTCAGTTTGGGAGATGTGTAAAAGAGTATTACATTATATAATACAATCTCACTGGAAATGAAAAGATTCATAGTCAAATCGCACACTGTATAGCGTAAATGTGAAAAGTATGATGCTGAAAACTGAAATGCTTACAAAACACCAGGGACTCGATTTTAAGGCGCGCGAGAGCGATCGCGCGCTACATGCGCGCCTTAATCCATTTTAGGTAGCGCGATTAATAGCGCGCCTCGCGATCGCTGAGCTGCGCAGAAATGCCTAAAGTCCCCCTCGAAATCACCCAAAATCATTGCCGAGTGATAACAACTCAACGGCCATGTTCGAGATCCGCTTACCATTTAAAAATCATCCAATATCCACACTCAAATTCATGAATAAGCCTTGAAAATAGCGAGGAGCGCAGTTTCAAATTCCGAAGTTGCGTCTTTTTTTCTGTACCACGTATTTCCATACACATGGTACCATACCAGGTATGGAAAAAAAAAATCAACGCAACGGTCGGGAAACAGTTGCATGTATATAGGGTCCATTATGACTACCACGCACCATGTGCAATTTCTAATGCACATGTTTCCCCTACAGATATCACAATTCAGAGTCTAGTAACCTAGCATTGGTGAGTTGTCATTCGGCTTTGCTTTTCAAAACGGCCTATTAACATCCAAAATAAGTACCTTATTTATTAATTATAACTAAAAAATCATTTATTTTCTTTTTCTAGGGGATGAGGTAAATATCAGAAAATAAATCATCAAACAAAGGCAAAGCTCCATCTATTTTACAAGGCCGGCGGCAGGCTCACGCACGAACGCATTGGCGCATGTAGCCAGTCGGAGCTCTGTCTCTCTGCCAGAGCTCTGGGGGACAATTCGCTCAGTAAAGGCCTCAATGATGGTGATTTTCTGTTTCAGACAGAGTTTACATTTCAGGTATATTATTCAAAACTGCCAATAAAGTTTGATGATTTCTTCATTGTCATGTATATTTAAGTTCTTAATGAATACATTCTCACCGAATTTAGACTCCCCCATAGAGAAATGCAATTTTCGTGGAGATCTGCGTTTTCAAAGAACTTCAGGAAAAGTTAGGGTATGTGGGCCTTTATTACATGTACATGGCCGAGTACAGGGTATTGTACTGGAATAGACGGAGTAGAAATTAGATATTGAATTCATTTATATCCAAGTCCAACTCACAGTCACACACACACACACAGTGCCACACACCCACACACACCCACATCCAAGATTCTAAGCATGAAACATGTACATGGCCGAGTACAGGGTATTGTACTGGAATAGACGGAGTAGAAATTAGATATTGAATTCATTTATATCCAAGTCCAACTCACAGTCACACACACACGCACAGTGCCACACACCCACACACACCCACATCCAAGATTCTAAGCATGAAAAAATAACTTTAAAAATCATACAATATTTAACAAAAAGTAATAATTCATTAATAAATAATAGGTGAACAGGTATTCCTGAAAATACAAAAAAGTAGCATTTAAAAAGAGCCCCCGAAATGCAAAATTAGCCCCAAAATTTTACCAAAAGATAAAAAAATGGAGCCCCCGAAAAAAAAAAATTGTCAGTGACTTAACTTTTAGCCAAAGTCAAAACCTCACTCAAACAGGTTTTACAATCTAATTACAATACATTGTAAAACAATTATAAATATTGCTTGCATATTCGATTGTTTCCTTCCTTTGGTTGTTGATTGTAACTTAATACATATATTTCCTCCATCTGTTTTGTTAATTGGACAAAAAGCTCCCCTTGTATGTTGAAGAAGAGCTTTTTGCAGTGCTCCTCTACCGCTCTCCTTAAAAGTTCTAGGAGAGCTTTTTATTGCTCCCCTCACAATTATAAAACTGAGTCCCTGAAACACTATATGTGTTTACCTTTGTTGTGGAATGCATGGAATGGATACCACTGGCACGGCTGCTCTCTTTTCGGCTAGAATCTTACGAGCTTTCCTCATGTTTTTCCTGGATATTGCCTTGGCCTTCTTTGCTGACCAGCCCTTCTCAGCAGCATCCATCTCGATCACCTTGTCATTCTTCATAAGGGGTTTCTTCTCTGCTTCAGCTGGAGTATGAATGTCACAGAATGCAGTCTTTCGGATGCTAATGGACGTCCCATTGATACCCGTTTCTCGAATTGGTTCCATTTTCATGAAAAGGGTAGCCTGTTGGGCACATGTGACATGGAAAGCTGTGTAGCAGTTTGTTTTGTGACACTGAATGCAAGCCCCCACACCTCGCTGCTTGCAGATATAACATGTCAGTTTCCATCTGGCTGGAGGAATATGGGCTATACTGTCTATAGGCTCAAGGAATACTGTGTTGGCAAAACCTACTTCTGGGATCCACAAAGCACACACGACATGGGCCCACCTCCCATCATCAGTTTGCTTAAAGGCCCCACCTTTATTTGGACAAAGGGCACAGTCAACTGCTCTGGAGGGCGATTGGAGGCAGCGACGGCACAACCATTGCCCCTCTGGAATGTACGGCACCCCATAGCATTCTTGGTGCACGGCTAGATTACACATATCACAGAATAATATAACATTACTGTTTTGGCATTCTCCATCATTGCATATGCAACAAACTGCATCTTCGTCAATGAACTGATGATTGTCTGGTTTCCCAGAAGATTGACTCTGAAAATGTGACTCTTTCTCCAGTCTGTCCATCAACAACTCAAATATCTCTTGTGGAACTGGATTCATGTTTGCACTTTCTCTCTTTTTATTGATTACATCTAGCCATACATAGTCTTCTTCATCCATGTCATACTCAACATCATCATCCAGCTCCTCAGCTGTCTTTTCAATGTACCTGAAGTAAGAATTTGGTCTGTTAGGAATATCAGGGGGCTCCTCATAATCAGTCAAAACTGTGAAAGAAGCCTCAGGTAACTTGAGTGAAGCACCAACGGCTGGCTTCTCTTTCTGAGGCTTCTGTCCTTGGTCCACAGCTTTAGTTCCTTTATTTACTGGGGCCTTCTCAATCTTTTCCTCTTCACTCGTCTCACTCTCAAACTCGTCTTCTGTCATTACATCAATGTTTTCATAAATATTAAGCCTCATTGTCTGTCCATCCAGGTCGACCTCCACAAGGCGTTGGGCCTGGGCATAGGTGAGGCCCTCTCTGGCCGGAGAACGAATCAACTGGGGTGATGGAGCACGCTGATTTGGCCGGTTATTCACTCTTGATTTTCTCCAGCCACCTTTCTTGACAGGTGTTGCATAGCCATTACCATTAGGATTGTCATGGTCATAGTGAAACAGGTGAAATTCTATTCCATTTAGAGATTTGTAGACTTTGCCACAATCATTAACTGGGCACTCATAAGGAGGCTTGGTTGCCCGAAGATTGTGACAGAACGTCTTCACATCAAAATTTAGAGCGGGCATTGTCCTAGGTTTTATCAGTAAAGGTCTCATGAAAGCTCACTTTGGCATGTCAGCTTAGGGTAAATTGAATGAGTTGAAGCTATTGCACAGAAGAAACACATGAATCACATGTCTATTGCCTTTCACCAGACCTGCAGTATTTGTTATAGAAAGATAAGAAAGAGAAGAACATGGTAAGATACAGAGTGGTAGAAGTACATGTACATGTTATAGGAAGAAAAAAAATAACAAAAAAGAAATGAATAGAAATTTCAGAATTTATACATGTACATATCACATGTATGAACAACAAATTTCAAACACAAAGATGTATGTAAGGTTAAAGCAACCAGGAGTAAAATAATAAAATCAATTTTAATTTAATTTGAAAAACGCTCACACTTACATGTAAGATCGCCAGGACGCCAACATACTACATGTACATTTAACATGTACATGTAGTTCAATTAAAAATGTATGTACATGTACAGCTTCCCTTTTTTAATGGCCTTCAAGAAACGATTTTTCAAAAAAAAATATTTGATTTTTCAAACATTGACTGAATACATATACATGTATATGGCGGCTACAAATGAAATGCTGAAAAAAATACTCTACATGTACACTGTATAATGTAGGGGAAATTCATGGGTTAATGAACAAAAAATACATGTACGGCTGCCAGAGGAGGTGGTTGGAACTACATGTACAGTATGGTTCCCAAAGTGACACCCCAATGTTTCCCTGAGGGGCGCATGATGGGTGCAGCCCCAAAGGTCACTGCTTGGGGATCATACATGTATTTTCACCAAACCTCTGACTGAAGGCTGTACATTTACATGTATATATTTTGTTTACATGTATAAATCCCTCATCAGAATTATATACATCAGATAGAAAGGTAGAACTAATTGAATAACAGTCTTTGAGAGAAAAATTCATTTATTCATTCATCAGCTTTGCCATGGAGATAATTGATCCCCTTGATCACATACATGTATGTGCATTATACATTTGTACTCGCTCGTGCATTTGGTGCTTAAAGCATAATTTGTTTAAGCCCTGCCCATACCCCTTAATAGATTTTTAATCATTTATGTTTGATATCATGGCTCGAGGTACTGTACTATTCCCTGGTACATTTAGTGATGTCAGATGTAGAGATTCATGGTATTTTTGCCAATTTCGTGACATTGGTTGGAACTACATGTATTTTGGTCACATGACTGGGTTTAGAGTAGACCAATCACCTGTTCAGATTATTATGATGGATATTATGGTTAATGGGAAACATTACATACTATTTTAAAGACAAACAAAAAACTAACACTAATACTGTGCAGCATCACCACTAGGATGACTAGAACCCCACCCCAACCCCAAAAAAGGAATCAATCAATCAATCATAAAATAATTATTTAAAAAATATATATACATGTATATGAATAAATAAATTTGTTTTTGTTTTTATTTTCATTTTTATTTTTTTCTTATTTTTTGATTGATTGATTTATTTATAACAAATAAATAAATGAATAAATAAATGAATAAATAAATAAAAAAAATAAAGTAAAAAAATATTTAAGAATACACATAATTCCACAGCATGTCCAAAATGAACACCTGCACAATTGACATGTGAGATAATTTTCAATTTTTTCAATTGATCAGTCTGGAGATACCCCCATTGACACCTGTCTGCAGCATGCATGAAAATTATATTGTTTCCCCTTTTATCAACATTCCTTTAGCTGCCAAAAATTAACATCCAAATGCAAGGTGTTTCCATCAATTAAATGAATTTCAATACAAGTTTTGTTTCAGTTCAAACTAAAACTAGAATTTGCACTATGAAACCATTCCAAGTTTGAGAACATCTGGGCAGAGGACTTATGACCAAAAAGGGAATTTGACCCTTGTCAATATGGCTCTGTAATTGAAAAAAGGTCCACACATCGTTAAAAAGACTGTTAACAGCATTTCCGTTTATATGAATATAGGATAAAATAGCAATGTGGATTAATGTCTTGCAGCTCAAAGGCATTAGTGCCGTGGCTGGGATCGAACCCAGGACTTTCTTGTGTCTAGCAGGCGCCTTAGACCACTTGACCACAGCACCTTCAATGCTCAATGAAGCAAGATAATGCTTGTTGGCTTACATGTACGTGTTAGTTTAGGCTAAGTCCTTTCTACTAGCATCCGTATTGAACAAGTCTGTATCAACTCTATGAAACACAAAACAGATAAGTTTCAAAATCAAAGTCTCAAAATCAGCATTACATGTAGTTACTTGTTCCAAAAACACCTAACCACATGACAGCTTTTCCCGTTTTTTCTTCATCTTATACTGTACATGTAAGGACGAGTGGGGTAAAATAAGGCCACCTTTTTCATAATCCCATTCATATCTTTTTTAAAGCATACCCGCAGAAATGTGAATAGATGTCTAATGTGAGGTCTACAGTAGACCAACAATATCCAACAGAAATATGAAAACTACATGTAATCAACCTCATTTGCATATCAATGACCATTAAACATTGTTGTTACATGTAGGTGGCCTTATTTGCCCCATCAAAGTGGGGCAAATGAGGCCCTTTGATTAAAAACTAGTTTGTGTCACTATATTCAAAGTAAAAATAGTTCAGTTGGTTTGATACAATCACTGAACGAGTTTCACAGGATTTAATTCGAATTATTCTCCGAAAGGCCCCCATTAAAAGGACATGTCCACCCCAACCCCCTACTGTATGTACTTGAATTACCTTGGCTATTATTTTCTCATTCCCCTGAGCACTAATTTTTGAGCACATATTTGTGAGACACTCTTGATTTTGATTGGCTGCTGACTGCTAAGCCAAGTTACCAAACTAGTTGCAATGATGGCAAAGTTACCAGTACCATAGTTGCAACTCTCTATGAAATGGGCCCTGGACAAGGCTTTTGGTCCACACAAACAAGTTGTTTTAAACAAGTAGGGGGGGGGAATCAGAAAAGCAATTAGTATAGTGCTGAAAATTCCATCAAAATCCAATAAAATAGCATCTTTAACCCTTTGAACCGGTATTCCAGCCTACCAGTGAATGCACATACATGTATACCCGATAGGCCTGAAGCCATGTGACTTAAAAAACATAGGTTATAAAATAATAAATATCAGGTGATCTTTTAAAGATAACATCATCAAGATGACGTCATCTTTCTGGTACGGGATATTTAGTCGATCATTTCTGTCAAGATTGGTATTGATTTCGGAAGATTTTAGCCTAAAAAATGGCCAGTATATGCCACTCTACAGCAGTGGCTCGTGTGGCATGTGCGGTAATACACGGTGTAATGCGCGGCGAGGCACGTGCTGACTATGGGGAAGCTATTGATAAATCTGACTTTAGTCAAAACAGACACTAAAGTTGAGTTGATATTTCTGTTTGCGATGTTTGTACATGTAGACTAGGTCTATGAGAAGCTAAACAACTTCAGCCTGCCTGGTCAGGGTACTAGCAGGGGGAAGATGCCGTTGGGCCCGAATCATGGCAGTTTGTGGATGTGGTTGATACGTGCAAATAATTCAGGGTATGGGTCATCATCGCACTGTACATTTCAAAGGGTTTAACTGTATGCTTTTCACACTGCACTTTTTGTCCTTAACCCCAAGAAATTGGTGGGGCTAAGGGGGGGTCTTGGCCCCACCTATTTCCCGGGGTAAAGCTTATAGCCCACTTCGTTTTCACACGTTATAGCACGGTAAATAGTACCTGGCCCTGCAAGAAAGCAGGGTTAGCCGGCTTACATGTAGCACCACAATTGCGGTGCTAAGAGATGCAGTGTGAAACGAAACAGGGCTAAGGAAAAGTGGGGCTAAGCATTAGCCAATCACAGATGTTGAAATTGCACGTTACATGTAATCACGCTTTGTATGACATAATCATCAATATTCATGAGCTGTGTGATAGTCCAGGGTTAAGGCGTTAACCCCGGCTAAGCTATTAGTATGGGGTTAAGAAAGACAGTGTGAATCGAAAAAAAGATAGAATGGGTTAAGGATACATATAGTCCGGGTTTAAGGATAGAATGGGGAACAGGAAATGCAGTGTGAAAAGCATAATGGTTTAACTTTAACTTAATAACTCATGATGGGGTGTCCAAAGTTTGCAAACATTTGCGTAGTGGAGCGTTGTGGCCCAGTGGATTAGTCTCCAGACTTTGAAACAGAGGATCATGGGTTGATATCCCAGCCATGGCGTTATTTCCTTCAGCAAGGAATTCATCCACTGTGTGCTGCACTCGACCCAGGTGATGTAAATGGGTACTGGCAGGAATTCCTTAAAAAAGTTGCGCCTTAATCGGTTGCCTAGCTTAGCCGGGGTAATGATAATAGCAGGGCCTTTTTTAAAGCGCCATGAGCACCGAAAGGTGGACCTGTGCACTATATACACGTAAGTATATGTACTAAGTACATAGCCAACATTATTACTAATATTATTATTATTATTCTAAAAATATTCATTGGGCTGAAATTCATTCACAAAATATGTAGGCCAACTTTGTAACACCAATCCAAATTATAGCTCCCGAACTGAAGAAGGGATGATTGCATTGCATGGGATGACTTGACATGACATTGACAAAAATGTACATGTACTGTAGGTCAAGGGGTTTCGCAGATCTCACTGTCCCCAAATTCTATACCTACATGTACCTGTATCAACAATTGCAAGCTGTGCTGGAAAACTGTTCTGAAAAAGCATGACTTTATTTCGTGCACAAAAGTTTTGTGAAGGTTTAAACAAAAAAATCAAGCTCAAAATAGTTATTTCCTGAGGCTTGCTAGAAAGTGTCATTTTTATTCAGAATGCCGAATGGGCACAAATGGTGACAAATTTGTTTATATTTTACCAATATTTTCATGAATTATGATTTCATCCAAAAGAAATTTACATTAATTAATGTAAATAAGGTAAATTTAGGCTACTTTTCATGTTGTTGATGTCAGATTTTAAAGATCTTCCTATTGAACAGGCTTTTAACTCAGATAAATGACTATGCGCAAGGTATCTAATTCTACATCATGTAGGTCAGTTTGCAATTTGAGATGGATTACACATACATTGTATATGGTTGCATTTCATAAGTTGGGTATGCAAAGGGTGGCGGATAACAATTTTCCACATGGTGCCATTGATAAATTGTTGCTACATCACAGCATCTTGACCAAATTTATTGAGTAAGATCTCATTTTGAAGCTAGAACTATAGGCTAAATATATTACTATAAAGTATATCAATACAATATCAGGAACTAAAACTATAGCACATTAAGTTTGAAGTCACAGGTGTGGCGGAGCCGGTGGATGCGGTGAATGATAAAATGTTAATTAAACTTAATTAACAACTTACTACAAACTGTGATATGAATTTTGGCCTCATAGTTCTAGGCAGTTTAAAAGCAGGGAACAAATAAATGTTATAAAAATTTGACAATTTTGAAAATATGCAGGAATGAAATACATGAGTATGTCAGCAATGATCTCCAACCCAATCAATTAGTAAACTGGAGAATTATCTCATTTGTAATCTTATTTTTTCGTACAAATGTTGTATATCATTGCAACAAACATTTCTATTCATGATGTAGTCATTTTGCCAAGCTTATAAACAGCGACAGGCATTTTGGGGGCAAAAATGTGAAATTGAATATTGTTAATTAGTGTAATTAAAGGACAAGTCCACCCCAACAAAAGTTGATTTGAATAAAAAGAGAAAAATCCAACAAGCATAAAACTGAAAATTTCATCAAAATCGGATGTGAAACAAAAAAGTTATGACATTTTAAAGTTTCGCTTAATTTCACAAAACAGTTATATGCACATCCTGTTTGGTATGCAAATGAGGAGACTGATGACGTCATCCACTCACTATTTCTTTAGTATTTTATTATATGAAATATTCTAATTTCCTCCTCATTGTCAAGTGAAACAACAATAATTCCTCCCTGAACATATGGAATTAGCATTGTTTAATACTGTATGGTTTAGTCAAGTTGGTCCATATTGTCACATTAAAAAAAAAAAAAAATATTGTATAATTCAAACAATAAAAAAAACCAAACAAATAGTGAGTGAGGGACATCATCAACTGTCTCATTTGCATGTCACTGAGTTATGCATGGGTGTTTTTTTTTAATAAGCGAAACTTAAAAATGTCATAGCTTTGTTATTTTACATCCGATTTTGATGAAATTGTCAGTGTTATGCTACAGTACATGTAGTTTGACTTTTCTCTATTTATTCTAATAAAATAAAAACATTTTCCTGTGGTGGACTTGACCTTTAATATGCATACAATAACAGATAATTATTCATTTTTTGTTACAGATTTAATTATTGATGTTACAAGATTAATACTGCTAAATACTAGGGTGATCCAATGTTGCATTAACTTTTGACACCAAACACATTTCAAAATTCATATTTACATTGCATAAACCCTTTCCACAGAGGATTATCTATTGTTACTGGTGGTGCTGTGACAATGCTCAGCACCCCCAGTAACAATAATATAATCCTACGTGGACAGGGCCCTGTTACATTGAGGTCTATGTAATAATTAGTTGTTAATTAGTCATTTTAAGAAAAAAAAAGGTATTTGAGACTTAACACTTTTTCACTAAGAATGGTAATACCTGTAACATCCAAAAAATAATTTTTTGGACCATTTTTACCCTGTTCGCGAAATTGGACCACCTTATGACATGCGACCATATGCAATGCACTATTTTTTAAGTTTGTACTCTACATGTAAATAATTAATTAATATGAAATATCAATTCCTTTTTTTTTTCTTTAATCTGATTTTGTATCATGAAATCACTACCATAAAAAGTACCACATTATAAAATGGAAAAAGTGATCATCATTGGCAGGCCCCTAAAACACAGTATTACACTTTGGGTAGACATGAACTTTAAGAAGTAGGCTACAGGCACTCATCTAATGAACAAGGTTATGATACATGTAGTCACTGGGTGGGGGAAATAACGTTGGCAATGTTTGGCGTAATTTTCTCTTCTTCTTTGGGACAAATGCTTGATTTTATTGTCAGTTTCCTCCATTACAACTAGATCTATTCACCATATAACTTGGCTCTTAGGCAACTTAAATGATTTCAATTATTATTTTTTCTAAATTAAAAATAGATTGTTGAATGACAATTTTCTTGCAATTTTACTTTCCACCAATAGAGGGCCTACACAAAAATATGCCCAAAATTCAAGTTTTTGAGCGCTCTGGTGAATACAAAAATAATCCCGAAGTTACTAATAAAAAATAAATTGCAACTGTATTGAAATCAGTATCATTGGTTTCAAAAGTGATATTTTAATGATTTTTTTTTAATGTGTTTGTAGAGGTCTACTGCATACATGTAGGTCTCTGTATGTAGTTTCCAATTCCCCACAGCTAACACTAGTAACAGCTAAGGCAGAGTGGTTGCAGTGATCAAGGAAGTGGCTACAGGTAGTACAGGTACATGTACAGTAGTTTTGACCACCATAAATAGACTTGGATCTAAGACTGTAGATTCTACCCTTTTCACAAACTTGTATTTTAAAATAATGATTAAAATAAGACTCAATCAAACTCAAGTCAAAGTTAGACAGAAGAATATCAACTTCATTTTCAGTCTTCATTTCATATTTTAAAAAATGCAAAAGTATTGACAGACACACGTCACATTTTACAGTTACACATTCATTCTCTCAACAAGCATAGTTCTTCTTCCTATGGCCTTGGCATATTATCGTACTCGTTGTGCTTGTCAAGTGCCCAGATGAATAGTGCGAGTAAAAATCTCTACAAAATAGTTTCCTTTGCTTTATTTGAAAATACAATTTCATTGGACCTTCCAAAGTTCCAACTTCCAAGACACAAGAAAGATAGCATACTGAACTACAAAATACAAGTACATAACAAAGGAGACATATCCGGCTTGATAGAGATCTTTCTAGCAAGCTAGCCGCGCTCGTTCAAATGTTTTAGTGACTCATGAATATTCATGCTCATGCCCAACGTGACGAACTCGAAAAAAAATTGTGCACGCCCTGTAAAAATGGGCCCACCTCTTTAAAATAGAATTTCATAGCACTTTCATGACTAAAATTTCCCCCAAAGTATTTAAATGACGTATGTTGGGGTAAAAAAAAAAAGCTAAATCCGGACTGAGCAAGGTACAAATCGAAAGCTAACTTATCACATTACCGACCTGTTCTAGCTGCAATCGGCTGCTGAGCTGAGCCAGTTGTACGCACGCTCCATGCTATATGCAGTGTTGTAGGCGGGGAGCGGAGAAGACACGGTTATGTCCCGTTGAACACACAGCTTAGCTCAAATCACTTGTGCTCTCATACATACAGCACATAGCAAGGCTTTTCGAAAATATCTGTCCGAACAAAGACGCACGAACAATGCCTTGCTTAATTTAAACCATGAATTCGTCCAAAGCGCGTCATGAAAATTCACAGTATGATAGTCCAGACTCTGCTTGATATATTCCAGAAGACAATGGTGCAAAAAGTTACGCATTTAACGAGATATTCGAAGCCAAATTTTGACGATTGTACTGTCCTGATACGCACTCGACGGGCTACCCTCCGCTCATTTTCAGACATCTTTTCGAAGGTACGAAAAGCGCCCCCCTAGCTTTTCAAAAATTACGCTATGCTCTAACGCCATCTTTAGTTGGAATTCGAGAAAATGTGGAAATGTTTTTTTTTTTTTCAAAAGATTTTGACCGGAGAGTTGTGAGGATGTTTAGATAGAGGGTGTAAATAGCGATGTTTGTCCTTAATTTGCTCACAATTCATTATCGCTGGTGCCGAAAATTATTCTGCATGTTGTGAACTCTCTAACCCATTCCCCTCGTGCACACTAAATAGACCATTTATTCACCATGACCTAGTGGGAATGAAGTTTTAATGAAAATAAATGATATATTTGTGAGCGAGCAAATAAACCACATTTTGTTATGGCATATAAAAATACTTTTCTGATGAAAATTGTTTTATTAGTAATAATTGATCATTATCAATTAATCAATCTATGAAGAGACGGGGGTGTAGACCTAGTCTATATTTGTCTTATATTCATGATTGTCTTCCAGAAGGCCTAGATATTTTTCGGTCATCTCACTAATTGCATTTGTTTGCTTTCGAAACTATGCTACATTGCTACACATCTATTTTAAGATTGTCTGCAGATTTATGTGAACGAAGGCAACCACAGCGAGAGATAAAAATAGCATTCTATGTATATGCGTATTACAGTATAGGTGAATTTTTGTATAATCAAATACCAGGGGAAAAAAAAAAGGAGAAAGAAAAAAAAAGGGGGGAAAGGGTATATAAAGGGGGTAAAAGAGAGGGGAAAAGAAAATAAGAGGAGGAAGACCAGTGAATGAAATAAGATGAGGGGAAGACTTGGAAAATCTTCATTGTCACTTTAAAAAATTTTCGCTCTCGCTTCGCACTCGCATTGCCTGATCGAAGATACAAATCTTGCTAAATGGGCTGATATAGGGCTTAAAATATAAAGTTTGAAGTCAATATATAAAAACATATTTCAACTCGGACATCAAACTTTCATTATTTTGTTTGATTTACAAATTAATTTGAAAAAAGTGCTTTGTAAAATGTCGGTTTATACGGTCTGAATATTAACATTTTCAGCTCGCGCTGCGCGCTCGCATTATTTGATTTGTCAAGTACATATCCTCTTCGATTCCATAAAGCAATATCCCTTTTCAGGTCTGATTGTCAAAACGTATTAGCTAGCGCTGCGCGCTCTTTTGATTGAGTTATGTATATCTTTATAATTCTATAACAAACTTCTTAAAATCACCTTTTCATGACAGCTAGCTTATCAATAAATAATTTCGGCTCGTGATTTTGCGCTTGCATTAATTGATGGAAATATATTTTTACCCATGCATCCTATTCATAATTACAAAAGTGTTTAAAATGTCCACTTTTCAGGCCTTATTATCAACAAATTTCGCGCTCTCATTATGCTTATTAGATTCATGAATAAGATAATAATATTTTTATTAACTCCTATATAATTAAGTGTCTTTTTCAGAATGGAAAAGTTTCATAATAATGAAAAAATATCAGCTCGCACTTCGCGCTCACATCATTTATTAAGTGCAATCCATATCCACTTCACAATTTTCATACACCGTTCTTGAAATAGTGATTAAATTGACCCTTATTCAAATCGGAATATTAAATGTTTTCAGCTCTTGCTTCGCGCTCGCATTATTGATTTTCATGATAAATAATGTATTTAGAATGCCCATGCAGATTCTAGGTCTATAATGTAGAACACGGGCACGCATGTTTATTGAGATACGCTACTTGTTCTTTATTTAAAACATGGTATCAAGTTTCAGATCAGAATATCAAAAACTTTCTGCTCGCTCTTCGCGCTCGCATTATGTACATGTATGTTGGCCATAGGAAAATACCCAATTGCCCACCAGTTTTCAATATTTACAAAGCATGAATAAAGTGTCCCGTTTTTATGTCTAAATCTCTTTTTTTTCCGCTCGCGCTTCACGCTCGCATCAATCGTGTAGTTAAATATACCTATCCTGTTCATGATTATAAAAAAGTGCTTACAGTTCCAATTGTAGGTCAGAACATAATAAAAAAATCAGCTTACGCTTCGCCCTCGCATTTTTTTATTGTTGAAATATTTCTTGTCTTCATGGCTAACTGCAAACAGTCCTTAACTGGTCCCCTTTCGATCAGGCTGAATGTACAGTATATTAAAACTTTCTGCTCCCGAAGCGCGAGCAGAAAGTTTTCTTCGCGCTAGCAGTATTATATAGTTTACATATACGCAAATGGTCAGGATCACAAACATTACCCAGAATGTTCAATTTTCAGGGGAAAATGCATGAAATTTGCAAAAATCTTAGCTCGCGCTTCGCGCTCGCACTATTTAAATAGGGCTTATGAGATTATTGTTGTTTTTAATTAATAAAGCTGTTGACTGTTAGGACTAACCCTTCAAAATCAATTTGGGCGGCCGATCAGGGAATTGAGTGAAAAAATTCGCCCCCCCCCCCCCCCCCCATTGGCGAAAGCTGGATCCACCCCTGTCTTAATATTCTGTATTAAAACGAATACACGCTGAGATCCAGTGAGCACAGGTATGGAAAGAAAATAAACACCATTGAAAAGGGGTATACTGCAGGCTTTGAATATCGTTCGATTTTTGCCAATAAGTCCACATTAAACTAAATTAAGCGAATGTAACAATACCTCTGTAAAGCCGCAAGTGTAAGTGTTTCAACCAGGAATACGTTTTTATTAATTAAAAAACGTTGCTATTACCCCACACGTCACTGCCTATCGGCCCGAACGATCCCAAATCAACGTGTTCTGCCTGACCACGATAATCAGTGGCATTATGATGGGGGATTGGGGGCGCTTGAAAATGGAAGAGAGAAAGTGAAATATAATATCATTTTCTAAATATGTCTCAAACATACGGTATACGAGCGACTACAGAGAAATAACCCATCCTTCACCCCATGGGCGGAAATCCCAGGGGGGACAGGGGGGACGTGTCCCCCCTACTCAAAATAGTAGGGGGGACACAATATCAAATGTCCCCCCTACTATTTTTGGTCTTTTATGATGGTAAGAAATACATCATTCTAAATCGAAATAAAACATGTATTTGGGGACGAGTATGGGACGAGATGACCTTACTTTTGGGATGATAACCTTTTTTTTTGCTTGTCAAATTTTTCCGCCCCTTAGGCGGACCAGGGGGGGTGAGGGGCCCGCCCCCCCCCCTCTTCTTGGCGGATCAAAAAAAAAGGAAAAGGGAAAGAAGGAAGGAATAAAGGAGGGAAAAGAGAGGAAAAATAGAAGAGAAGGACGACGAGTGCATAAAATAAGATGAGGGGAAGACTTGGAAAATAAAAATAATCTTTCGTGCCACTATATAAAATTTTCGCTCGCGCTTCGCGCTCGCATTGCCTGTTAGTTGATTTACATATCTTGTTCAATATGGAGCTCGAATGTCAAGTTTGGAAGTCAATATACAAAACATATTTCACCTCGGAAATCGAACTTTCATTATTTTGTGTGATTTACAAATTGATTTTTTTAAAGTGCTCTGTAAAATTGTCAGTTTTATCGTCTGAATATTAACAATGCTGCTTGCGCTGCGCGCTCGCAAAATTTGATTTATCAGGTACCTATTATTTTCGTATATTTCATAAAATTTTCAAAATATCCCTTTTCAGGTCTGATTGTTAAGACGTATCAGCTAGCGCGCTGCACTACGCTCGCATTTTGATTGGCGAATTATATATGTTTCAATATTGATTATACAACAAACTACTTAAAATCCCCTTTTCATGACAGTTTATCAAAAATTTTAGCTCGCGATTTGCGTTCGCATTAATGGTTGAAAATATATTAACTGATGCATCTTATTCATAATTACAAAAGTGAAATGTCCAGTTTTTATGCCATAATATCATCAGATTTTGCGCCCTCATTAGGCATTAATAGATATGATATTAATTTAATAATCAAAGTGTCCCTTTTGTTTCATCTCGCTTAGCAAGAGGAATAGGAAGATAATCATCATTTTCATATGATGACATGTCGTATGGATGTCCCGGTCCTATGTCAAAACTCAGAGTAAAAATAATGAAAATATCAACTCTTTTTTAAGTGCGATCCATATCCACCTTATACAATTTTTCTACAAAGTGCTTGAAATATAAAGCTGAAATTGACTCTTGTCAGATCAGAATATCAAAGTTTCCTGATTTTCATGATTAAAGATGTATTTAGAATGCCTATGTTTATTCAGATACTCAACTTGTTCTCTATTTAAATCATTATCCAGTTTCAGATCACAATATCAAAAATTTTCTGCTCGCGCTTTGTGCTCGCATTATTAATGTAGGAAGACCCCATATTACTCATCCTTTTCATGATTTACAAAACATGAACAGAGTGGCCCATTTTTTAGGTCTAAATCTCGATTTATTTTTTCTGCTCGCGCTTCGCGCTCGCATCAATTATTTAATTATATAGCTCTATCCTGTTCACGATTACAAAAACTGATTGAAATTTTCCATTCTTTCTTTCTTCGCGCTCTCATTTTTTGATTGTTGAAATATGTAACGCCTTCATGGCTAAGTGCAAGCAGTCCTTAACAGTTACCTTTTTAACAATTACCAGTTCAAAACGAATTAAAAAATTTTCTGCTCGCGTTTTGAGCTCGCATTATTAATACTCATCCTTTTCATGATTTACAAAACATGAATAGAGTGTCTCGTTCAGTAAATATTATAGGACTAAATCTCGAAATTTTCCGCTCGCGCTTCGCGCTCTCATCAATTGTTTACTTGTATACCTATTCTGCTTGAGTTACAAAAAGTGCTTACAATTTCCATTCTTTAGGTCAAAATGTCAAAAAAAATTTAGCTCGCCGTTCGTGCTCGCATTATTTGATTGTTAAATGCTACTTTAACAGGTATCTTTTCCATCAGTTCATTTCTGCTCGCGCTTTGCGTTCGTAGTAAAGTTGCATACACATCTTTTTCATAACAAACATTGCCCAGAATGTTCAAATTTTAGGAAAAAATACATAAAATTTCCAAAAATTAGCTCGCGCTTCGCGCTCGCATCATATAAATAAGGATTATAATATTATATATCAATTTGTAAGAATAAAGCTAAGAAGTGACTAATGAGGACTACCCCTTCAAAGAAACAAACAAAAATCATCTTCGAGCTGCCGATCGGGGAAAATATGGCTGAAACAAATTTACGCACCCCCCCCCCCCCCACTATTGGCGAAGGCTTGATCCGCCCCTGTGTCCCCCCTACCTTTTGGGAGAGATTTCCGCCCCTGCTTCACCCTCACCAGGCCAGTTGAGCGGCGGATTTGGTTCCACCGGCGGACATGGCCCTGGGAAGCGGGGGTGCTGGGTGTGCCGAAACACCCCCAAGATTTTCACAGGTTTTCACAGGGGGTGCTGCGTGTATTATTTTCCATAGGCAGCACCCCTGGAATTCTGGTAGGTGTGTCACATAGCAGAAAAACTAAGGAAAATGACCAACATTTTGTGTTCAAACCCCAAACTTTTTTTTTTTTTTTTTTTTTGCTTGTCAAATTTACATAGGTGGAACCAGGGGGGCCGAGAGGCCCGGGCTCCCCTATTGGTGGAGCAAAAAAAAAGAAGAAGAAAAGGGAAAGGAAGAAAAAAGAAAAAGAAGGAAAAAGAGAGAAGGAAAAAAAATGAAGATCGAAAAAAGAGGACATGGAGGTGGAAGACGTATGAATAAAATAAGGTGAGGGAAGACTTGGAAAATAAAGTTTAAAAAAATTCACATCACAATATTATTTTAAAGATTTTCGCTCGCGCTTCGCGCTCGCATTGCAAGTTTGATGAGTGAGATACATATAATACGATTCTTGCTCAATAGGCTAATATGGAGCTTAAAATATCAAGTTTTGAAGTCAATATACATACTTCAGCTCCGACATCGAGTTTTAATTATTTTGTTTGATTAAATTTTTTTTTTTTTAAATGCTCTGTAAAATGTCCGTTTTATTGTCTCGCTATCAACATTTCCTGCTCGCGCTGCGCGCTTGCATTAATTGATTTGTCAAGTATCTCTTCTCTTCGTGTATTTATCAAAACATATCAACCAGCGCTGCGCGCTTGCATTTTGATTGGTGAGTAATGTATCCCTCTATATGATTACCTCTATAATCATGATAATAATGACAGTAACTCTAAATCCCCTTTTCATGACATCGCGATTTGCGTTCGCATTAATTATTGTTAAAATATATTAACCCATGCATTCTATTCATATACATAAGTGTTTAAAATGTCAAGTTTTCTGGCCTTAATATCAACAAATTTCGAACTGTCATTAGCTTTATTAGATTAAAAAGAATAAAATAACATTTTCATGAATTCCTAATAATTAAATTGCCCCTTTTCAGAATGGAATATCTCGCGCTTAGGAAGAGGAATATGAAGATAGTTATCATCTTCATATGATGAAAAATGTCCTTAGAACGTCCCGGTCCAAGGTAAAAATAATAATAATCAAAAGAGCGATCCATAATATCCACTTCATGATTTGGACATTCCGACCTAATAAATAACATTCTAATCACTTTTTGGAATCAGGATGGATATATAACTAAACAATGCGAGCGCGAAGCGCGAGTGGAAAAATGAGATTTAGATCTAAAAACGGATCAATCTATTCGTGTTTCTTAAATCATGAAAAGGATGGGTAATTGGGTATCCTATACATTGATAACGTGAGCGCGAAGCGGGGGCAGAAAATTTTTGATATTCTAAAACTGTATAATTTAAGCATGTTTTGAATAAAGAACAAGCTGTGTATATCAATAAACATGCGTGTGTTTTAGATTTGGGCATTCTAAGTATATCTTTTAATTATGATAAAGAAAACAATACACGCATTCTTGTGCATCTATATAGAGGACCTAAATAATGAACTCTTAATTGTGCTCGACTCGCCAAATGGATGTACCGCGCTCGGTCCTGTAAATGCGTTATTTTGATCAGCACACTTCAGCACTCACATAGAGATGAACGCTCTCTACACGATATGAGCCATGTATGTCTGGAATAATAGGAGGAAAATTTGAAAAATTGGATTATGAATGATAAACTATCAATCACAACATTGCCTCTATCTGAAATTATGCATACATTTCCGAAATAAAACACATGGAACTAACCGCCCTTTCACACGGTAAAAAAAATCGTAATTTGAATGATTCCAGTGAAAAATAAGGCTAGGCCCGAATTCACAAAGGTGGACTAAATTTATACCGGGGTTAACTAATATATACCCGGGTATAAAGTTAGTCCATCGCGCTATTCACAAACGATGGACTAATTAAGCTATGGGTTAACTTTAGCACCCGGGGTTAAGTCCCGGGGGGGGGGGGGGCAGTCAAATATATTGCTGTACACACGCGTGACCAAGGAATTTCCAAACACCCCCTAAACGAGTTTTTCTCTGTGTGCAAAAAATAACCCCCTAAATAAGTTTTTCGCGTGCTTTATTTACACATTTTGGCCCCTAAACAAGTGTCGCCAAAATATGACCTCGGGGAAAAAGCTTGGGAAAAAAAATAAACACGTTTGGCTAGTCTTTAAAATAAAAGCTTTGGGGGAAAACATACCCTAAATACGTTTGACCCCGCGATTGACCATTGACCAGTTTTTCAAAACCACCCTTTTTCTTGAAAATCTGTGTTTTGATACTCTTAATGAGACCAAGCGCGGACCGCGTCCAAAACTGAAAAATCACCCCTTCAAACGCGTTTTTTGGTCACGCGTGTGTACAGCAATATATTTGACTGCCGCCCCCCCCCCCCCCCCCCGGGGTTAAGTAACCCATGGCCGAGTTATACCCCGGTGTTAACTTTAGTCTATGGATTAAAATGATGTCAAATGACGCGTTTTATATACCCCGGTATAACTTTAGTCCACCTTTGTGAATTCGGGCCTCTATATAGAATCACGAACGCTAATCATAATCACAAATTCATATTCTACTCTGCAGGTGAATTCAAATTAAGTTTCAATCAAATTACGGTACGTGTGAAAGGCTTGACCTCTAAAACATCTTTTGGGGAGCGGAGCTTACGTGACCTTTCAAGCACTTCCGTAGATAATTCAATTATTGTCACGCAGGGGCGCAAAAAAGAGAAGAAAAGGGGGAGAAAAAAGAGGGAAAGAAGAGAAAAAAGGAGGGAAAAGAGAGAAGGGGGAAAAAGAAGAGGGAAGGTGGCGCCGAACTGATGTTTTACATATAGGGGCGCCGAATTGACGTCCGATCTAGGGGGCGCCAAATTCTTGTTCGACTTTGGGTCACCGAATTGATGCTCGACATAGGGGGAGGGGCGCCGAAATGATGTTCAACCTAGGGGCGCCGAATTGGTGTTCGACTTAGGGGTGCCTAATTGATGTTCGACATAGGGGCGCCGAGTTGATGTTCTATACCTAGGGGCACCGAATTAATGTTCAACCGAGGGGGCGCCGAATCGATGTTCGACCTGGGGGATCCGAATTGATGTCTGACCTAGGGGCGCCGAATCGAAGTTTGATATAGGGGGGGGGGCGCCGAATTGATGTTCGACCAAGGGGGCGCCGAATTGATGTTCGGCCTAGGAGTGCCGAATTGATGCTCGACATAGGGGCGCCAATTTGATGTTTTGTCCTGGGGCGCCAAATTCATGTTCAACCTAGAGAGGGGCGCCAAATTCATATTCGACCTTTGGGGCGGCAATTTGATGTTTGTCCTGGGGCGCCAAATTCATGTTCAACCTAGCGAGGGGCGCCAAATTCATATTCGACCTTTGGGCCTCCAATTTGATGTTTGACCGGGGGCGCCAAATTCATGTTTCACATGGGCGGCGACAAACTCATATTTGCTCGCATCAAAATTAACGCTTAGTTAGATGACTATCCTGTTCATCATTACCCAAAGTGCTTAGAATGTCCAAATTTTAGGTTAGAATATCACAATTTGTCAGCTCGCGCTTCGCGCTCGCATCATTCTTTTTTTAAGATAAATACCAATCCTGTTCATGGTTACAAAAAATGCTTAGAATGTCCAGTTTTGGGTCGGAAATTCAAAAATTGTCAGCTCGCGCTCGCATAAAATGTTGAGATAGATACCCATCATAATTATTCTTGATTACCAAAAGTGCTTGTAGATTTTCCAAATTTGAGGTCAGAATATAAAAAAAATTCAGCTCGCGTTTCGCGCTCGCATCAATTGTTTAGATATACGTATACCCATCATGTTCACGGTTGCAAAAATGCCTAGAATGTCCGATCGGAAAACATGTATTTGAAAATATTCCCCCCTCCCCTGTTGGCGAAAGCTGGATCCCCCCTGGTAAAGAAATTACAGCTCCCACACACACAATTTTAGTAGGGCCTACCACTCTGATGAAAAGTTAAGCTAAATTGAAACCCCAAAGTGCTTAAAATTCTATGGTTTCTGGTCGCATGTATTCTTTTCAAAAAGTGGTATTACAACATATTCATTGATATTTTTTTTCATGAACACATTAAAAAAAGTGGTCTTCGATTGCCTTTTATCACGTGATTATGAAAAATAAGATAATTCAACATGCATTTAAGGCACCTTTTTAATTTATTTAACTTTATTACTGACAGAGCTATTCATACGGAATCGTCTTTCAATTTCCTGACTTGGCCTGGAGAAGATACATTTCAGATAATCAGGTGCAAGATCAGTCAGGCACTTATATACTTGGCTCATTCTATGTTGATTCCATCGAATGGGCAGTTCTTGCCACTTAAGTTCTCTAAACATATCAACTATGTGAGTTCGTGGATGTGCACCCAGAATCATTCTAGCCATTTTATTGTGTAACTTTACTAATCTATCGAGATTTGTCGATTTGGCATTTGACCATGCAACATCGCAATAATCTAGAAGTGGCATGATTAAGGAACAACATAACATCTTCAAAATTTCATTTGGTAAAACTGGTTTCGCAGATCGTCTTAAAAACCCTATTCTTTGAGATACTTTACTGGTTGTGTAATCGATGTGCTCTTTCCATAGTAAATGTTCATCAAGCATGACACCAAGATATTTAAATTTCTTAACTCTCTCAATGTGCTGATTGGAGAGCCTTAAATACAGATTAGAAAATTCTTTAAACTTTTGTCGAGTGCCTAGTAACATAAGTTTTGTTTTATTTAAAGGACAAGTCCACCCCAAACAAAAAGCTTATTTGAATACAAAAAGAAAAATCAAACATGCATAACACTGAAAATTTCATCAAAATCGGATGTAAAATAAGAAAGTTATGACTTTTTAAAGTTTCGCTTAATTTCACAAACAGTTATTATGCACAATTCAAACAATAAAAAACAAAAGAAATAGTGAGTGAGTGACATCATCGACTCTCTCATTTGCATATCACTAAGTTTGACCATCGCTCTCTCTCTCTCTCTGCTCCCAGTTCAATATGTTTTTTCTCCCTCAAACATAAAGTACTAATTCACTAATTTCCTGTAACATGTTTTATTAGGGCATGCGTTTCAAAACAAAAGTATCTTTATTCTATCATTGTGGAGGTGCCGTGGTCGAGTGGTAAAAGGCGCCTGACTTGACACAATTAAGTCCGGGGCTCGATCCAGGTTACGCCACCTATATGTCTGTGAGCAAGGCATTTTTTTTTATCAAGTGCTCGTTTATCCTACATTCATTAGAAATGCTATAAGAATTCCTGGTAACTATGTGTGCACTCTTCTTATTAATGCAAAACAAACACTATATAATGATTTCTTTGTTAATCAAGGAGCTAAATGAAGATCAAGAATGAAGTGATCTTTAATTTACTGTATATTTTCATGATCTTGACACCAAATTACCAACGTTGCACTTCAGTCATATCAAGGAGACTTTATTGTTGGCTAAATCGATCACAAAGCACAGCATGGATTTTTATTAGTTTTACTAAAAATTACTTGTCATAAGACGTGTAATAGTTCTCCGAATAATCAAAATACCGTTTACTTTTAAGAACAATTTGTAAAATGTAATAATAATTATCATAATGCATTTATGATTCCAATATAGTCATTCGAACAAGAGTTTATACAAACATTATGATACATGTTTATGAAACGAACATATTCTTATTGACGAAATCTATTTTCATGATATTGCAGAGATAATTCAAATAAAATACACTAAAATGGAGAGTGTGATCACGCTAATGATAATTAAAATTCAAATATTGCTTATACCAACCGCACATTTATAATCTGGACTCTCAAATTTAATTCGGGGCTTTTATGCCTTCAAGCACGCTATTGCTTTTAACTGACATCACTTCTTTTAATATGTGATGAAATAATCAAACCGTTTATTTTAATTTGGCTGCAATTTTGAATAGTATACATAAGATATTTATTTCACTTGTGCATCTATTATTGAAATGTATACTTTTCATAATTTTTATACATGTATTTTGACAAGTTTTGCTTTAGGAATTCAGAAAAAAAGTTTTAAAAAATCCACACGCCACCATTTAGATGAGCATTTTGGAAATTGCAGTTCACAAAAAGTTAATGATATTTACTCTTAAAATATTGGGTAAACATGCTCTATGATGGTAATTGTGTATCCAACCAACATTGGGCATTTTTATTTATACAGTGTGATGATAATTTTACCCATTGTAAAGCAATTGCTGCCTTTTTTAACCTTACTGGACAATATGCTTTGCGCATTGGGTAAAATACTGCCCAAAATTGGTTGGACACATAATTACCCTCGTGCTGGTTAAAAATTTACCCATTATATTTTTACAGTGTTCGTTTATTCCACCAAAGACATCGGGGAAGTCTAGAAATGCGAATAAAAAATAGAGGATTCATAATTGCATGCATGTGCTATATATTTCTTAAAACAAAATTAAAGGTCTTTGTAAAATTTAATATATATATATATATATATTTATATAATATTTCAGGGCTATACAACAGGAGGGGGTCGCGTGAAATGAGTTGTTTCCAGGTCATTCAATAATTCCTACAAGCCTTCATAATTCTTTTCAGGCACATATATAAAATGATCAGCTCGCGCTTCGCCCTCGCAATTTTGTTTCATGAGGTAATACCATGTTCATAAACAAAACAATAACTAAACGGAAGTTCGGTCAATTCAGTTGATGTTATCTGACGTACACGACAGGGGCCGCGGAAGCGGGGGGGGGGGGGCTTCAGCCCCCTTCCCCCACTTTTTTCCAAAACCGTGTACAAAAACGTAAAAATGACCATATGATTGTGATTTTTTGCATGGTCAGCCCCCCCCCCCCCCCACTTTGAAAACCGTTCCGCGGCCCCTGCACGATAATGAAGCCACTGAATGTCGTCTTTTCAGTAATGGGTAACCGGAAGAACTCCGTCTTGATCTCGAAAAGGTTGGTGATTTGCAGTCTTAATTAACTTCACCAAGTTGTTTGATCTTCCCCGCACCAGGGATCAATTTTGCAAGGATGTGCTTACATTTGAATCCTGAACGTTTGGGTCAGCGCCATATTTAAGCAGAGCTTGTACCATAGTATGGTTCCTTTGCTTGCAGGCTAGCATGAGCGCCGTCTGACCATCTTCGTCCTTCTGATCAAAATCAATCTTTCCTTCCAGGAGCGTCATGAAGGGATAGATCCTGCGGCATTGAATGGTTGACCAGATGACAAGAGCATGGAGCAAGAGATCTTGAGATGGGTCCACTCCAGCGGCTATCAATGCATGGGCTGATTCATATTGTTCGTTCTTGAAAGCATAAAACAAGGACCCAACAACACTACCTCCAACCTCAGAGCTTGCCAGAAAATCAGCCTTTTCAATTTCGATAGCATTGAATTTTATCAGAGCCTTGATGACCTCAGTGTGGCCATTTGCTGCAGCAACGGAGAGGGCGTTCCTGCCATCGGGATCACGGTAGCGAGCGAGTACTCTCCATCTCCTCCGCCATCTCAAAGCTTGGTGAACTTCACTTTGTGAGTGAGACTGAATGAGAGAAAGCAGTTTCTCGCTATCACCATATTCAGCGATCTCGAATATCTGAGACCCCAAGCAGCTTTTCGCCATCTTTCTGGAATAGGTTTGAGAATGTACAAAAAGTTAGTAATATTTCACAAAGAGTACTATAGGGGTATGTCAGAAGTCCATCATAGCTGATAATGCAAGTTTTGACAACTTCTCGGGGTGCCCCCGCATAATAATATTATGGGTAAACTTAGTACATAGGCATGACGGTTACGAGTGAGAGAGGGAATGAGAAGGGTAATGAGGGGGGGGGGGGAGCTCGAGATGGAATGTGGACGGATGTTCTCACTAAAACTATAACAGAAAACCTATTTTGACAACTCAATATTGATTCTTTTTTTCCTTTAGGAGAGGCATAATTTGGGCCGGAGGGGGTGGGTGCAATTAGGGCCAAACAATAAATAAGATATGAATGATTGGCACATTTCAATGCTGTAAACAAAATATCAGCTGATACATAGAGCATGGTAATGAATTCATGATATTAAGTTTAGTAACCAGCAGGGGCGTCGTTCCATATTTCGGATGGGGGTGTGATAAAAAATAGGCTACCGTGCGCGCTGAAAATTGACAATGTTTGAATGTTTTATAGTATTTCATGCAAAGTTCAATAGTGACATAGTGCTTTCCAATACTTTTTGAAATATATTTGCATTGCAGTTATCATTAATCTTCAAATAGTCAAAATATTTATTGTCGGAGGCAAACATATCGATTTTTTCATTTTCATTGGGGCCGATCGCCCCCTGCCCCCAGGATTGATGCCTCAGACAACTCAGTAATTCATGCCCGCCTCTCCGCTTCACGTCTCCCTCTCTCTGCCCCCTCCCTTCTTCTCGATCTTATTCTCTCTGCCCTTTTCCAACCCTTCGTGTTTTCTTTGTATTGTTTACTGTATTGTATGCTTCTATATAGGATACGCCTTCTACCTAACAGGTAGGGGAGAGTGTGGTAAATAAGGCCCCCTTTTTCATAATTCCAATCACATCTTTTTAATGCAAAGCAGTAGAAACTTTAGATTAGATATAATACTGGGTTAGAAAGATTAGATAATAATACTAGATCTACAGTAGACCTACATTATCCAATAGAAGTGTGAGAACTAATTGCATATCAATAAGCATTCCTCATGCGCGTATCAAGCATCAGATCCTACAAAGCATATCATGGGCCCAATTGTCTGGGAGCAATAGTGCTCTATTACGCTTGTGCATGGGCTATACGCTATTGCTATTTGCCCCTTCAAAATGGAGCAAATGAGGCCCCTTGATTAAAAAATACTTTGTGTTGCTATATTCAAAGCGAAAATTGTCCAGATGGTTTGATACAATCAATTAACATTTTGCGAGTAACAATCACATGATTGATATTTATTATTTTCCCAAAGGCCCCAATTTCTGAGGATTTATCTATTAATCCTATCCAATATCATTAAAAAAAAAATGATTGTTGGAATTTGTTTTCAACTGTCACAGTTATGTTCTATGTTTCTATATGTTTTATATATTGGAAATGGACACTTATATGTGTACATAAGCAAGTGTGGAGTTGTCTACACTGCATTTTACGTATTGTTTTAACAGATGTAACAATTAGTATACAGTGTTAATTATGCTTAAATCCGGGAGCTCGTTCGTCCCATCGGGCTTGTTAAGTCCACAGGTTTCCTGTCAGAAAAAGAGGGAAGTGGCGAATTTTAGGATTTTACTACAGTATTGGCATGTACAATAATGCCTTACAGAAGTAAACTAAGATCAAAGTTAATATAAGCCTACACATTACCGAGTGGGTGCAGAACTCGGCTATGCGATACTACGTTCAAAATTTGGATTTTGGGTTGCTGTTAGGTTTGTGCTCCACCTGGTCATGCGCATTGGGCAATGACACATTATCTATCATGTCTCTGCTCAAAATATGTGCTAAGGAACTGTCTCAAACACCACACAAACCGCTATCCATTTGACACTGGTATACTTGAGCAATATGCTAAAAACTAACTAGAGTCCCTATTTACCCCGGGGCCTTAATCACATCACTCCCCACTGCATAATCATATTCTTAATGACAAACTGATTTTTGCATGAATGTATGTTTACCAAAAAAAAATGTAGAAAGTTGTGAAATGGAAGAAAACAAATGTTTATTGCAGAGGTGGATCCAGGAATTTTTTTAAGGGAGAGGGGGCGAAGGACCCGTAACAAGCACAGAAGGTGCGTCCTGACAGGGGTCTCTCTCGAAAAAAGATTTGAAATAAAACCCCTTATATGCGATTTTAGCGTTTATGAGGTCATTCACTCTACGTCAAAAATTATTTCAAAAATTATTTTTTGAAAAAAAAAATAAATGAATAGGGCACTATTTTCTGCAAGTTGCCACCAAATATGGGGCCGCCCCCACCCCCTTGGATCCGCCCCTAATTTGAATTGAAATTATGTTCTAATGGAACGACTGGAGTCATGAATTCGATGTATTCGCAATTACCACGCATGGTTGACGGCGTATATTCTCTAAGCTTCAACAAAGATGTTATGTGGAAATATCGTTGAATGTTTGATTTTTGGAATTCTGTTTCATTATCTGCTATGAAATGGATTTATTATGCGAACATAATTTACAAAAATAGATTGTGAATGTCAAATTACCATGAAAACATGATTTGGCTGCCCCAGATTTTCTTGCATAAAATATTTCAGTGGAAAACAGAAAACACTCACACTTTGCTTGAATGAATGCGTCAACATAACAGACTGACAATGTAGGTGTATATTCTGTCAATTACCTTTCTTATAGCTTGACCACACAAAAGGAACAGTCCAGTTCAATATTCGATTCATATAACTTTTCACATTTTTTAAAACTGCAAAAACTATATTTATTTTCTTAGATATTGCTGTCTCGTTTTTCTAATAAAATTTGGCATTTCATGTTAAATTCAATCTCTGTTCCATGCACACAATGAATATCAAAATTAAGAATAAAACTAGCATGACACACAAAACTACCCAATGGTCATCAAATGGATTCTCCCACATGATAATAATGACAATAAGAGTAATTATAAAACAAATAAAAACAATAATAACTGTAGTTGAAGTTGTAAAAGTAGTAGAATTAGTAGTAGTAGTAGTAGTAGAAGTAGTAGAAGTAGTAGAAGTAGTAGAAGTAGTAGTTGTCGTAGTAGTAGTAGTTCCTTTTGGATATACAAAGAACAACAAATATAAACAAATAAAAAATATATCTTAACAAATACAACCGAGTACATAATTTCAAAAAGAACAGTTTTGCATCACCCACCGGAATTCCTAGTTAGATTCTGGTGGGGTCTGGTGCCCTCCTACCTGCTGCTCCGTTCACCGACAATTTAAGGGGCAAGCCCGGTCAGCTCAGTACTCACAGGAGCTCTAGCATATAAGGGCACCAGCCCCCATAGGAAGCCAGTCAGACCAGTGAGTGATGACAAAACAAGATTTAGAGTGTACTTCACATGTTTGCAAAACTAATTTCTAATCATCATTATTATTACAAGTTTTAATACCAATACAAAAATTAGTATTTGTGTCGTTAATTTAATTTCATCTATCTTCATTATCATCTTTATTACTAGTGTTATTACGATAAGAATATTGAACTATATCAGAGAAGGACGAGAATGATACTATACGCCTACAAATTATATAAATCGTATTATTTTTAAGATTTTGTTGTTAACATAAAACATTCCTTGTGTGTTTATGGCTTTTCCACATTACCTTATTTCATTTAAGGGGTACTCCAAGCTAAATATAACATGGTTTAAACAGATACTGAAAATTAAATCGGACAAGGAATACAGTTATGACAATTTGAAGATTTGCATTATTTCGGTGACACAGTTCTACGCATGTTTTCATCCAATGAGCAAATTGATAATGTCATGTCCTCTTTTGTTCTTTTGTATTTTATTATATGGAATTATGTTTATTCAAAATTTTCCCTCCAAGAATTAAGAATATTAGATTGAAAACTGATTGAATGCATAAGATATTCATTGCTCCAACTTATTTTTATCATACATGTGCCATGTTATAAGGGAGACATAACATACACATTATGTATGAAAATATGCGATAATCATTTCATGTAACAATATAAGAAAAGGGAATGTGGGGATATAACATCACCAAGACAACGTGCATATAACTATTTTTTAAACAAAATATTGCTTAATTTAACATTCAATAACTTCGTTATTTATTATCAGATTTTGATATTTTCAGCATTGTGCTTGGTGAATTTTACTCTACACCCATCATCGTCATCATCAAAAATTTATAAAATCGGGGGAGGGGTCATTATTTTGTCTACCCATCCTCTCAGTTATGGAACAGCCTTCCTGAAGACAATAAAAAAATGCCTAATATATCAAACTTAAAAAAAAAACACCTAAAAACATATGTTTGATTTTTATCATTTTCCATCAACATTTCTTGAAAAGCGCTTTGAGCACTATACAGAATGGATTTGGCGATATAGAAGTCCAATTAGTATCACTATAATTGTATTAGTATTATTATTAGCATGTTCTTTCTTATCGTGGCAGCAAAATCATTCAAATACTGCTGCATCACATGGCGGCATCTGTGTATATGTTTTGAAATATTTTTTTCGGGTAAACTCATGCACATGAATGAAGTGAAAGAAGAATTTACTTGTCTGATATATTTCGGTATGCGTGCATTCATCCCTTCCATTCTATGGTCGAACTAAATTACAGAATATCACAGTTTAAGATGTCGTTACTTTCTTCGTATACTATGTCATGATTTTGATTATTATTTTTCCTACATACTCACTGCACAATTCGACAACAATTCAAAGAGAAGTATATATCGGGTCCCAATGTCGTGGTTGCGTCCTCTTACAACATAAGACGTGTATAGGTCACGATCGTCCTATTCATAAAAGCTGTCACCATGTTTTGATAGGGCTATTATCTACATTGCACAAACTTCCAAGCAATTTACTCTCTAAATATTTACTTTCATAGAAAGATGTTTAGGTGTGCATTTGCACTTATATAGGAGTCCTTTTCATTTGTGGTTATTATGATGTTGTGACGTCTATTAAATCGTGCTATTTTCATAACGTACAATCAACCGTACAAAAGAAACAATACAAAACAAATAAAATAAATCACAAAAAATGTTGGAATAAGCGAAAATTTTATCCAAGTCAGATATATCTATTTTTCACAGAAATGCTACAAAATTATTTTCTCGCCATCCTAAAATATGAAGGAAGTGCTATTCTACAAATAAGTTGATTAAGATAAAAAGAGAAAATGATAAGTATACACTGAAAATGTTATCCACTTTGTTTTGAAATCCGTTTTACTGTGCCCTCTTAACTTAAACCATGAACTAATCCTGAGGTGAAATTGGGAAGCTTACTTGTTAACCCGCCCCTTCTCCATTACTTTTCTACATACATGTACTTATATTAAATTCTCACTTTTTATCTGTCTGTGTCTATCTCATTGTTTAGCTTTTCAATGCAAATACAATGTTTGCGTACATGCATTTTGATTTTGATTTGATTTATTTTATCTAAACATGGTAAAAAGTCCTCGATCAGCCAATGGCTGGTTTTCAGAGAGGCCATGCAATATACAAGCAATACAGAGAGTAACAAATCATAAAAAAGTAAACAAAACCTATACAAAAACCAAAGGGGTGATGAAACAAACAGAAACAAATTCAAACAGAAAAAAAACATAATAGTGACAAAAATAACAAAAAATAAGTTTTTAAAAAAGAAGAAAAAAGGGGGGGTAATTAAGATTTCAGGACTTTTTCAATTTTTTTTCAAATGAATTAAGATTTGGTAAAGTGCGAATATTATGTTCTGCCAATGAATTAAAATCACGTGTGGCTGCCGCTCTTTATCCTCGATAAACGAACGGAGTTTCAGTTAAATACTCTCACTCCAACATAAATATTTTAACAGACTTTGGTGTGGCTTATGTGGAACTTTATTAATCCGTCATCCCACGGTCCAAAATCCGAGATAAAATATTGCAAATAAAACAGATACAATTATATACATTTTGAGTTACACATTCAAACAATCCACGAATGGTTATAGTCTACTAGTAAACAACCTAAAATGAGAACTATATAAGTAAACAATGACTAGAAATATAGAGGAAATACTATCAGAACTCAAATACTTAACATGTAGTAGGACATGGTGTTACTCCTACAAAACAAAAATTCACTATACTACCTTGGAACATAAATCTTCACTGTACTACCAAGGAACATATATATTATGAAAGAACTCATTTATTCTACTGTATCCGAATAAATAATTATCAGTAAGTATATAATAAGGTCTTGAAAAGTTAATATCATGAATCCAAATCTATCCGAATATATACCATAACATAGAAAGATAAGTGTTAAATACCAAAAGAAGTTTATAATTCAAGAAAGAAACTAAAGTATAATCATACTATGAATCTATATACAGTATTCTTATATCTTGGTCTAAACTATCAACAGAAAGATACAGAGTATAACTTATAAGTAATCTTACCAATATTATTGGAGGCTATAAGACAAGTACACTTGGTTGCAATCAATACGAGAAATATCTTGACAGTCATTGGAATTCTCTCTTCTTTGTCTTTACTACGAACTGAAGTTTCTTGGATTTTTGCATCTCTATTATTTTAAAGGTTCTGAACTTCTGGTCAAGCAAGACTTAGAAGTTATAAGGAAGCTGGTACTACCCAGCGCTCTACACCTACAATGAACTTGACAATTCCTATAAAAATTACAACAATAAAGGGTGGACCCAAGGTTTGCTCTATATTAATATATGCTTAGCTTTCCTATGCCTATACATTATTACATAACCTGCCCTATGGTAATTAATGTATAGAAAGAGATTAAGAAAATGCTAGAGTGCGAAATGAGAAGATTTAGATTATGCTGATGATATAGCATTGAGTGCGTTTATGCGCCTCTTTTTTACCCTGAGAATCACGACCTGAATCATGATTCTGCAGAATCATTATTGACTACTGCTCTTTTGAAGGATGCACAAGAACTGCTTCTTGCCAGGTGCGTATCCAGCATCAGATCCTAAAACTGTAAAAAGCATTTCATGGGCCCAATTGTATATGTCTTCTTTACTTATGTTTTCTTTATGTTATGAATTATATGTTTTTAGGTATTAATGCAGAGCCCTGTGGAAGACCAGCAATTTATTAATGAACGTTTTAATTGTATATATTGTGTAATTTTACATATTTGTTTGTATAAAGCTGAACAGGCTACTCTGGATAAAGATTTGAAATAAATAAAATAAATAAATAATTGTATGGGGACAATAGTGACTCTATTATGCTTGTACATGGGCCCATACATTTCTTTGTCATATAGGTGATGCTATAGATATGCTATTGCTTGCAGTAGAGGATGCATCTGCAAAGTTTGGCCTCTACTTGAATTCCCAAGAGACCGAGTACATGACACTTAAAGGTTAAGTCCGCCTCAGAAAAATGTTGATTTGAATCAATAGAGAAAAATCAGACAAGCACAATGCTGAAAATTTCATCAAAATCGGATGTAAAATAAGAAAGTTATGACATTTCAAAGTTTCGCTTATTTTTAACAAAATAGTTATATGAACGAGTCAGTTACATCCAATGAGAGAGTCGATGATGTCACTCACTCACTATTTCTTTTGTATTTTATTGTTTGAATATACAATATTTCAATTTTTACGAATTTGACAATTAGGACCTCCTTGCCTGAACCACAAAATGTTAAAATAATGGAATTCCACGTGTTCAGGGAGGAATGAAACTTCATTTCACATGACAATGACGAGAAAATCAAAATATTTCATATTTCATATAATAAAATACAAAAGAAATAGTGAGTGAGTGATGTCATCAGTTCCCTCATTTGCATACCGACCGAGATGTGCATATAACTGTTTTGTGAAATGAAGCAAAACTTTAAAATGTCATAACTTTCTTATTTTACATCCGATTTTGATGAAATTTTCAGCATTATGCTTGTTGGATTTTTCTCTTTTTATTCAAATCAAGTTTTTGTTGGGGTGGACTTGTCCTTTAATAAAGCACATGATCGTACATCAATACTGACAAGGGAATGGGTCAAGCTTAAAGAAGTGGATGATTCATTTTGCGACCCAAGAAAAAACTTTCTATCTAGGAAAGTTCTTGCATAGAATGCATGCAATGAGCTGCATTTGGTTTGGGAATCAAATATTTCTCTGTCATCGAAACTCTCCCTGTTTAGGGCATGTGTAAAAATACCGGTATTCTTTTGTATGGTTCAGAAACATGGACAATCAAAAAGTTCTTAAAATATATATAGACTAGATGGCACATAGGCCTACTCGACTTTTAATGAGGGTACAAAATATTAGTTGGAGATATCACAAAACAAAAAATGGAATTTATGGACATTTTCCACCTATCATTCTCCACCACGATAATTAAACGCAGTATGAGGTTTGCTGGTCACTGTTTTCGTAGTGAGAAGGAAGGTATTTCTGGGCCCATCTTACAAACTGTTACGATTGATCCGATCAACCTCAAGTATATGGGATCCATCAATGTCATCATTTTTTCTTCAGGAAATTTGCGCAATGTCCTTTGAAAACAAAGAGAAGCATTGTAAATTGTCAAGAAAACACTGAATGTATGAATATACATCATACCTAGGAAATGTTTTGAACAAGATGTTTAAGATGTTGACGTTGCTGGCTTTCCATATTTGTGGTTGATTGGATCAATGTAAATATTTGTGGGCCCTGATTTAATTTGTTGCTCCTCCCTCATAAAACGAGAGGACGGGACCTCGTTGCTTAAGTCTAATTCTATTACATTATTATTATTTATGAATTTGTTTGAATACTACTTTTTCAAGAATATTTGATAAAACAGGGAGAATAGAGATCAGTCCAAAGTTCAGCGGATCCTTAACTTTACCACCTTTAAATATAGGAGTCACACGGGCTGATCAGTCGTCTGGAATCTTACCCTCAGCAAGAGATAAGTTCATATATAGGGTTAGGTTTTTAGATACGTCAATAAGTGAATTATTCATAACATTTGCAATATCTTTATGGTTTACGAATTCAGTGTTTCCAACCCGGTTTCCGCATTAGATGCAATTTATTACATTTGACTGAAGTCATTATTAGAGTTCATAAGAGTTTCCAAATTTCTGAAGGTTTACCTTTATTTTTAGTTACTCGAGTTTTTGCTTTATGTTTTATGATCCCCGATAATGATTAATGTACAGATCATATTAACGTGAATTTTAATTAACAGTGAATAAAAATGTTTATCAACTACAGCTAATTAACATGAATGAAAATGAAATTGAAAATCTTACCTATATTGTCTGGTTAGTGATGTAGATCCGCGAGTGCCCGCTATCCTTATAATGCAGTGACTTACTCCCGGATTAAGTTTATATCGGGGTGCACTATAGTTCGCTTACATTGTGCCCGCTCGCGTGACGCCGGGTTTGGCGATACTGAGGCAAGTTTTTAGAATATTGGCGATGAATAATTGTCATCGGTTATCACCGCGGTCGACGATATATTATAGCCAAGCCTGGGCTCATAAAAAACGCCATCTTGTGGGGCTAAAACGCAGAATCTGAAGGAGAATTGAGAACTCTTTCTATATACAGATCAGTGATTGAGAAGAGTGAGAAATAGCTATCGGAAGAAACAAAATGAGGCCCCCGCCCGTCGCAAGAAACATAATAATTTAGGAGACTGTTGCCTGTTCTGGTAAGTTAAAAATCATGATGGAAATAAGGAATCTCCCCCTGAATAGTCGAGAAATAACTGAGCCAAAAAATACATGTAGACATACCGTCATGCTCCTCGCCTTTGCATGGAATTTCCAACTTCGTAATTGTAACACCTTCAAATTTGACTTAAGACCCATGATTTTCAGCAACTTTGTGACATAATTGGGAGCCGACGCCCTGGCTTCTTTTTTTTTTTTTCTACATAGAATGGCGCTATGCAAATGCTGTTCATCGTCATCATTGCGGCGATCTAGGCGCAGAATTTTCCAAGGGGGGAACATTTCCCAGAGGAAAATTTGACAAGCAAAAAAAAAAGTAATCGCTTTCAAAAGGGGGAGGGGGCACATTTATGTTAGAACCGCAAATTTACATCACAAATTTCGATTATGCCTCTCATGGGAGGGGGAGGGGAACAAGGGCTCCGGATGTGCCCCCTGGATCCGCCAGTGACCAGTCTTATTGAGAAGGCGTCGTCTCGTCACCCCGCCCCTAAATGTTAACAAATATCACGAAATCATAGCCTATATAGTGTAGTACATTAATACACTTTACAGATAAGTGAATAAACAAATAAACGAATTATGAATGAATGAATGAATGAATGGATGGATGGATGGATGGATGGATGGATGAATGAATGAATGAATGAATGAATGAATGGATGGATGGATGAATATTATTATTATTATTATGAATGCATAAATAAAAGAATGAATGAATGAATTTATTAATTGATTAATTAATAAACAAATAGAAATGTATGTAAATTACGAAATAAATACCGCTTTATAATACCCCAAGAAGAACTTGCGATAAATATCTCAACGTAGTTTTTATTTCAAATGTCAGAACTTAAAGTAAATCCAGAGTGATACTGACTTGGATTTAGGTTTTAAATATCAAATGATACTATTCGAATCGTAAGTTATATTCAATCCACAAATGCTTAAATCTAAATCTAAAGTTCGGTTGGTCAGAATTCACAACTGCTCTTGATTTATTTTAAATCCTTAAAATACCCCCCCCCCCTCCCCCTTCCCCTTCTCTTACTTCTTCGACAAACATCCATCAATGTCCCCTTTATCGTTCTCTATCCAACCACTCATCCCTCCTTTTTCAATGCTGTTTATTTTCCTTTCTTCATCGAAATTCTCTGCTTCATTTCCCCTCCCTACCCTACTCATAATACTACCTATTATATTTACCGTTAATTTCTGTTTGATATATATCTCCTTTTACCAGTGGCTTAATTATCTAGGGGTGCATGTAGGCACATGGCTCGGGCGTCACTTTCAAGGGAGCACAAAAAGGGAAAGGGGCGCAAATGAAGAAAAATGGTAAAATGAAGAGAACATAAATCAAAGGAATAAAGGCACAAAAAAGGAATACCATTGAAAGTGATTAATATTGAAGCTTATACATCTTTACCCAGGGATGAATATTTGTTCCAATTTTTTAATAGTGATATACTTATTCTCTTCAAGAAATTCAAACAAACAGAACTTAAAATATTCTTCTTTTTTTGTCAAACGCAAATATCGTAACTTTTCATCTATTTAGCTACGGGTTTGCATAATGATACGTTACTCTTCATTGTCAAACAGTTCTAAAATACATATTTTCTGGTATAATTGTCAAAGCTTTTATCATGCGCTGATTTGATAAAGGCGTTACCAATTTCTAACAATCATTAAAATGTCCCTTTTTAGGTGAGGTTATATAACACAAAATATATACATTATATATAGCAAAAATTCAGCTTGCGATTCGCGCTCGCATTACGCCGATGAGATACATTATCCTTTTCACGAATAGTCCGTAAAATCCCCCCCTGTCAGGTAAGTATAAAAAAAGCTCACCCCCCGTACTTGCATTAATTGCTTAGGCATGTGTCCGAGATACGCCACTGCCTTTTACTTTCGACGTCCCCTTCCCCTTGTAACCTCCTCCCTTATCCCCCGAATAACACCTTTCTCCACCTTCACTTTTTTCCAAATTAACCAACCCTATTCCTTTTCCTTGTCACACTCCTAATTCTCTTTCTTGTTCGTATTCACTTTCATCCCTCTTCATCGTTTCTCCTTTCCTATATTGATAGCTATGTAATAAGTGACGTATCGGTGAAAAAGAACAAGATGGTACATACTTATACCAAGGTTCCACAATTCAAGGGCGGAAATTGGATAAAAGATCAAAGTAAATAAAATAAATAATTATGAAATCTTTAGATAACTGCAGATAAGCTGCAGATTGCTTCTGACGAAAGATTATATTAATTAATGTACGCTCTCTGTACTGATACATTTGCCTCTGAGACTGTTTTCCTCTCTTGCTACCCCTTTATCTTCTTCCTAAATATGAACTTCTCTATATCTCCATGCCACTTGTTCCCCTGGTCAACTCTCCTCTTCCCTCACAAACTCCGGACCTTTCGCATTTCCGAGGGGCAAACTGTAGAACGCACCAATTCCTTTGAAAACGCAAGTCAAATCACAATGGAGAGCTGAGAGGCTTTTGTCGAAAGTGGATGTACCGGGGCAGCATCGGAATCTCTTGACTCTGGACAACGCAAATTTGCGCTGCAATTTGCTCAGGCGCGTATCCAGCATCAAATCCTACAAAGCATTTCATGGTCTGGGGACAGTAGTGACTCTATTGTGCTTGTGCATTGGCCCATGGACCTAGGTCCATGATTGGCCAAACATTTCTTTGTTAAGGGTCAAGTCCACCCCAGAAAATGTTGATTTTATTCAAAAGAGAAAAATCAAACAAGCATAACGTTGAAGAATTGATCAAAATCGGATGTAAAATAAGAAAGTTACGACAATTTAAAGTTTCGCTTATTTTTCACTTAACTGTTAGACATGTATGCACAACTCAGTCATGTCAGTGACATGCAAATGAAAGAGTCGATGATGTCCCTCACTCACTATTTCTTTTGTTTTTATTGTTTGAATTATACAGGACTAACTTGACTGAACCATAAAATGTTAAAACAACGGTAATTCTACATGTTCAGGGAGGAATAAAACTTTTTTCATTGTACAACGGGAGGAAAACTTGAATATTTCGTATTTCATATAATAAAATACAAAAGAAATAGTGAGTTAGTGATGTCATCAGTGCCCATTTGCGTACCGACCAGGATGTGAATATAACTGTTTTGTGAAATTAAGCGAAATTTAAAAATGTCATAACTTTCTTATTTTATATCCGATTTTGATGAAATTTTCAGTGTTATGCTCGTTGGATTTTTCTCTTTTTATTTCATCAACTTTTTGTTGGGGTGGACTTATTTAAAGTTAATACTGGATACGCTAGTGTTCCTGTATATCGTCCTTCTCTTCTTACAGTTGTCTCAATACCAAACATATTTCCCTTCCTTCTTCTTCGCATCCCTTCTCCCTCTTTACCCTATAGGGCCTACTCTTTCTCAATCACTCACGACGCGCCCCCTCCCCTGGCCCAACGCCTCCTCGGGTCCTTCCCTCAGCTTCTTTATAACAATCACATTATTTAAAGGGGCTTTCACAATTGCTCGTGCGATCGTTTGCGATCATTTGGTCACAATATATGTTGCGCAGAATCGAATCGGTTGTAAGCAGTCACACCACAAATTGTGAAACGGGCTTTAGACCACAACGCGATTATCATTCAAATGATAATATAAACACACATGAATACGGAAAAGCAAGCGTTATGAATGAATTGTTGACATTCGCTATTTATTTTTACTCTTGGTTATTTTACAATCAGGGTATACCATCGAAAAACTGCCTTCTGTGCATCACATACAAACAAAACTTGTTCTGTAATCTCAAATCAACGATGGCAACTAATTGGACCCGGTTAGAACAACCTGCAGGAGATGGAGAGAGAGAAGAAAAAAAAGAAATACACATTTACTTCTCAAATTTTTCAGATTATTGGCAATCATAAGGCATTGTTTTACCAATCAAAATAGATTATTGAAATGCAAGTATCTAAAAGCCGAAAACCCCAAAGCTACAGATGATTTTATTTTTGGTGACTATTAACCAAAATTCGAATGCCATTTTTGTCCAAGAATGTCCTCTCCGAATTCGTATGTGTTTTACACATGGTTTGCCATTACTTGATTTATAATGTTTTGTGAGTGAGCTTATGCCTAAAAATGTTTTAAAAGTATACTTCACTTATTTACATCACTTACACGAAATATGGGAAAAACAAAACACTTCCTTTAAATTCAAATAAGGCAGTTTTGTTACCTTAATTGTAAAAACAACCCCTCTCTTCTTTCTTAGCCTGAACTGGATTGTAATAATGTCAACAGGTTTTTCAAATCGGATGGGGACAAATTTAAACTTGGCGCTAGATTATTTGATAGTTTATAAGCAAGCGTTCATAAGTTTTTAAATAGGTTTATCGCTATTTGGATTTTGTATAATTTCTCTTTCTTCCAGGGTTATCTCTCTTCAATGTGCACATCGACATTTAATTTTTTTCGTTAAATGGGGATATATACTTTTAATCTCTCTTTTTTCACTTTGCTATAAAGTCAGTTCAATGATATACATGAGAACGATACAGCCAGATTTCATTTTTCTTTAGTTTTATTCATTTCTCCTTCTTAACTCCATTTTGGTAAGTGAGGGATAAAATGAAATATTCTGATGAGCAAAGACAACAAGAATTTGTTTAAACACGTGCACACGTTGGTATCGATAGTGAATAAAGTATTTTCATTTATTTGATGCAATATAAATGAGCGATGTAGATGAAAATGCCTCAGTCAAGGGCCGTGCCGGGAATCGAACCCCAGACTTTCATTGTGTAGTCGGGCGCCTGACCACTCGGCTACGGCACCTCGCACAATATTGTCTGCATGTTGTCGATTAATCACCATCATTGTCCTTGATTTTACCATTTCTAGGGCAGGGGTTAGTTTGATTTAATGGGCCGTATGCATAAAAACAAGCAATTGCTTGTGCTAGCCTTTTGCTTGAATCAGTATGCACACAAACAAGCAATTGCTTATAAGCAAAAGCTTTTGCCTACAAGCACAAACAACTGCTTACTACTCGTAAGCAAATGCTTACCAAACAAGCAATTGCTTAAAACCGTATGCATAAAACAAACCTTTTAAATGGGCCGTATGCATAAAGACAAGCAATTGCTTATAAGCAAATGCTTTAAGCAAAAGCAAGAGCTGGTCAAGCAAAAGGGCAAGTTCAAGCAATTGCTTAAATTCGTATGCACAAGCTTTTGCTTGTGCTGAAACCTTTTGCTTGCACTGCCTAAGCAATTGCTTATGTGTTGGACAAAGGATCGTTTTAATTTAATTCCCCTATTTCCTTTTAATTTAACTGGTTCATGCTCTAGTTGTTATTTTGATTTTTATATGTTATGCAACTACAAGAATATTTATTAGGAGGCTGCACTCTACAAGCTCCGCTTTTTAGCAGCCTCCTCCATTTCCAACCTGATATGTAATAATCTTGAATATAATTTTTGTACAGGAATACTTGAAATATGTTTTGTTGTTTATATGTTAAAATGTACAAAATAAACTGTAATTGTTGAAAATGGAAATAAACGAAATGAAATGAAATGAAATCGTTACGGCTGTGCGAACATCGCAAAGTAGGACAACGACGCTTCGTTCCCGACCTGGCAGAAGTATTTTTTATTACGCAAATAGGGGGAAAACAGCGCAGAGCATCAGGGGGGTTTCTGTGTAGATCGAAGGACAAAAATTGCCGTAAAAAGTCTAAAATAACAGGAATTTGATTAGATATGAAATCACAACATAACCTCTGGAATATGGAGCTTGAAACGGGATGAAAATTTAATCCTTAAACGAGAATGCCATGAGTAAGCAAGAGCTCAAGCTGGTCTGGAGGTGCTTGAAAAAACGCAAGCAATTGCTTATCAAGACAAGTAAAAGGTTTGTTTTATGCATACGGTTTTAAGCAATTGCTTGATCTTTAAGCAATTGCTTGCGGACATCAAGCAATTGCTTGTGCTTGCTAGCAAAAGCATTTGCTTGTAAGCAATTGCTTATGTTTATGCATACGGATTCAAATAAAAGGCTAGCACAAGCAATTGCTACTTTTTATGCATACGGCCCCTTGTCTTGATAAGCAATTGCTTGCGTTTTTTCAAGCACCTCCGGACCAGATTGAGCTCTTGCTTACTCATGGCATTCTCGTTTAAGGATAAATTTTCATACCGTTTCAAGCTCCATATTCCAGAGGTTATGTTGTGATTTCATATCTAATCATATTCCTGTTATTTTAGACTTTTTACGGCAATTTTTGTCCATCGATCTACACAAGAAACCCCCCTGATGCTCTGCGCTGTTTTCCCCCTATTTGCGTAATAAAAAATACTGCTGCCAGGTCGGGCACGAAGCGTCGTTGTCCTACTGTGCGATGTTCGCACAACCGTAACGATCCTTTGTCCAACACATAAGCAATTGCTTAGGCAGTGCAAGCAAAACGTTTCAGCACAAGCAAAAGCTTGTGCATACGAATTTAAGCAATTGCTTGAACTTGCTCTTTTGCTTGACCAGCTCTTGCTTTTGCTTAAAGCATTTGCTTATAAGCAATTGCTTGTCTTTATGCATACGGCCCATGATATGTCAACTAAAAGAAGCAATGGAATATTTAAAAATCTTTTAGTTGTAGAGTTTTGGGGTGTTTGCACCTTTTCTCGAAGGATTGCTTCTTCTGTGCACTATGTTGAGTTGTGCAGAATTCCGTAGGAATGTTCGTTTGGAGACACAGTTGTACCGAAGCTTCATCCAGAGGATTGTTATCTCTGACTGTAAGAAATATCAAGAAAGTTTAATTAAAGAAAAATATTGATTTATTTTTCATTTTGAAAGGAAAATTTTGGCCTAATAATCGAACAAAAAAATATTCCACCCATTTTCTTACCTTTTCTCCCTTTTCCTTCTTTTTAATTTTTTTTTGGCTGTGAAGCATTTTACGGGAGGGCAAGGGTCCCCAAGTCCCCCATCGATATGCCAAATATATTTTCTCAGACGAGCGACGTTTTTATTCTTTTTTGAGGGTCCGTATGTGTATATAATGTCAGGGGCCGTAAGCGGGTGGTATACCGGGTGTTTTTAGGCATGCTATTGTAATAGTATTCTTCTTCTTCACTCTTCTTCCAAAAATGTTCTTCATTTTACTACTCTTTGTTGGTTATGGAGCAGCTCCCGACAAGGAATATCTCTAGTCAAATTTTGACCGGATTATGTTTTATTATGTACTTTCATACTGTTACAGTCGTAAATCAAAGCTCTCAGTTGTTATTATATTAATTTCAAATTTCGTCTTTCTCTTATAAGTAAGTCATTTAAAAGTTGTTTCCTCTAACATGTCTAAATAATCTGGAATAATTCTGGAATTCTCCAATATGATATCATGTAATGCTGACCGGGGATGTGACCAAAAATGAGAGTAGCTTAAACTGCGAAAACTCTTGTACTTTTGTACTTACACAACAAGATGAATTTGAGCTGAAAAAATAGCTGAAATCAGCTAAAGAGCTGAACTCTCACACCTTTGGTCAATTCATGTGATCTAACAAAATTAATATGTTGCGAGTCCGTCCCATTTCAAGAAAGAAGGCAAGTAAGTATTTATTCATTTCTTTTACTTACAATGTTCAGCATTGTTCATGCCCTTTTGAGACATGACATCAACGAAAACACAGCACAACAATATGGAAATGAAAATTATCTTGTGCGCCATCTTGGAAATTGGAATGCAAGGATCGGGTCTTCTCCTGTATTGGTTTAGGATAAAAAGGGAAAGTATTCACATTTCAACAATAGATTATACGAGTTAGAACTGAAAAATCAAATCTCAAATTAAAGAGCTGATGATTACCTACATGACCACACTGACCACTGCCCTAGACCGTCTTGCATGGTTAAAGAATGAATGAAGACATGCAATTTAACTTAAACTCTCTTAAACTGTTACTCGTAGATGGAGAATATATACTGCAATGCGTGATTTTCAAGTGGTGACTTTTTGGTGTTATGAGTAGGGAAGATTATAAGTTCAGTATTATGGAACAAACATACGGTAAACCTGGTCAAGCTATCATTAATAGGCCTAATTATGATTTGACTCATTATTCTGCAAAATCAGATAGGTGTTGGAGATGTTGAATTGAAGGCATGAGAAAACCCCTACACATCCACCGTCAGCACCAACACCGAACTTAAAATCATGAAATTATGCTAATCTTTTAAAGTGTAACATAGTCCTTGTACTAAAGTGAGAATTATGAATTATGCAGATTGTTAACTTGCCTCTCTATGTAATAACATGTTCTTGGAGTTACGCACCATTGAGACCTTTCTTGGGTCTTTGGTGCTATTTCGGATCCTCATTTATTTGATTTCAAACAGCTTAATGATCTTTGTAGGTTGGAACTCTTGTTTTGTACAAAAATTGAATGCAAATTCATATTTTGTTATAAAATTTGATTGGGATTATTGGAAATATCAATACCAATAATTTTAGAACACGAGGGAAATTTCAGGGGGCCTCCCATTTAACACAAGAGCCGTTACCCTATGTCCTACATACCATACTTACTTACCCTATATAATAGGTCTCGAAAGATGAAAAAAAATAGATGACGAGAAGAGTATCAACGAGTTGGCGCAAACAACTGCTGATTAACTGTTACGATCAGAAACTGATGGAAGCTCTTTTATATAAAAAAAAATCGTGATTCACTCCCTTCGTGACCAAAATATATGGGAAGAGAAGGCAATACCAGCATATCTACAATATAATAATTTGAAGATTTATTGCATTTGTTTGTTACGGACTATTATGCTTATTTGCACTGCACCATTGATTCGATGTCTTGATTGATTTATATACCTCGAATTGATATTAATTTACTAAAACTATTATTTCCAAAGTCCCATGTCATTTATTCTTCTTTTTATCAACATACACAATTATAATTATTTTCAGTATATTATAGTAGGCCTGAGTGCTTTCGCCCCAACAGGTGGATAATCGTTTGTATATATATATAAACATATGTATAATTATTCAATGTCTGTTAATTTTGGTGAAGATCTATATGGTAAGGAGGTCATGAACTTTTAGGCCCATGGTTTGGTTTCTCACAATTGTTATTAATAATAACTATTAATAACTATAAAATGAAACGTGAAATTAATATAAACAACGCAGAAGCAACAATCTAATCAGAACCATTAATAGAGATGATATTCTCCCTTTGGGTAGATGCGAAAACAATATTTTTCATACAGGCAATCATAAGCTCAAACACACTCGTATATATGCATTTTAAAAAAATTCATTCATGGTGAGTGATCGCTCTTTATGCAAGGCTTGAACTTAATAACCATTTAAGAGTCTAAACTCAATCGTTGCATATAACTCACCATCAAACTCAAATAGAAACCTTTAATTTGATTGATTCCCCTATTATGGTATATACACACATTTGGGCAACGTCTATGACTTGTCAGGAGACATTTGTCCTATTTCTCCCATAGCAACAGAATATTTATATAGCCCCAGAGATAAAATTGTTATTCACACATAAACAAGTATGGAAGCAATAATTTTTCTTGACGATGATTATTAAAGGGATTGAACAAGGTTCCAATGAAAATATCATCAGTGGTCGTCGCCCTTTTACATATGTCATGCACTCCTTTATAGCTGTAGTCTATAGAGCATATAATTCCAATAAAGCCCTATTCGAGTAGTCGGCTAGAAGACGAAAATAGGTACATCCGTACATAGCGAAGATTTTATTTCATAATCAAATGCAGTGTGAGTTTCCAGCAATAGTTTATTGAAATTTGCGTCTGTTTGTGCGAGATACTGTCCGGGAGAGATTTCCGTCAAATTGAAAGCTACTGGTACCTGCACGGCCATAAAATACCGGCGTTTAACTCTTAACGTTTCTTACTTAGTATTCGTAAATGGATAAGGATAGAGTATCTAACTGCAAAGTGATTTTTCATTCACTTTACAAACATGCAGAAGTTAAAGTCTTCTTGAACTTGTGTGTTTTCCCATAGTTCATTAGCGTATATGGGATATACAGTTAAATAGTTTCGACGTCCTTAACTATCCAGACAAGTTGAAACCGACATTGAAGACAACAGGAAGGTGATGATGATTCGTTACAATACTGTATTTTTCTCTCTTTGCGTTCAATTTCTTGTGGGACTACACGCATTTCAACCTGTTGCTTGCAACGAGAATTGCAAAGCTCCAACGATCAATGCCGGATCTAGCACCATCGAGGGATCTTGTTCAACGTTCCATGCCAATGAACTTGGAGTTGACCGCCAAGTGGCATCTTACCGTGGTCTTCGCTATGCAAAGCCTCCTGTGGGACGCCGACGATTCACTCCTCCAGAATTGCAGGATTTGGACTTGAAAGTAGATGGAAATTCGGGTGGACCAAGTTGTCCACAGGGACTTCATCCAGTATACAACACCGAGTCTGGCAGTGACGAGGATTGCCTCTTTCTTGATGTTTTTGTGCCTCTGCCACAAGTGGGTACAAGTTCTTTCTATGTCTACATGTATTTTGAAATTTGCATGCAAGAACATTATGCATATACCGACGTAACATTGCACGAAATAATAAATGTAAAAAGTGTTAAAATGCCTAAAAGGCTTGCCATTGGTTCTGGCATCGGAAAGACAGTATACTATGTACCAGATCATTAATTTTGTAGCATAGGGGTTCTATGCCTGTTTAGGCCTACTGTAGGCCTATACATTGGAAATATTAGCTATAGGACCGTCTTACAAAACAATCCGAATTCAGATTGATATAGGCCTAATTTATATCTGTCTACTACACAATAAAATGTCGTTTTCAGCATAGTGGGGTTAATTTATTTTTTTTCTTTGTAAGACCAAGGAGTTACCATGGTATTTCATTGGTAAGACCAGGGGTCCGTTTCATAAAGGACTTAGAATTATAGTAAACTTTGACATTTGGCAACTACCATGGCAACAGGACGCAGCAGCCAATGTTTCCATGGTATATATAGCTTATACAATTAGTCATGGTATACGTATGATGAACAAGTGAAATTGAAAATGTTTTTGATTTATGTTGACACTTTTTCATTGATTATTCGTGTCAATTACCCATCATTAATCCATATTTTCTTTCTTATGTAGAGGGATGTGCCCCTCGCTGTGCTGGTATGGCTTCATGGAGGTGGTTTCATGTATGGCGCTGGAACAGTTCCAATGTTATCTCCCCTCCCATTGGTCGCTTTAGGTGACGTCATAGTGGTAACCATAAACTACCGTTTAGGAGCTCTTGGATATCTAACCACGGGTAATAAAGTCGCTGTTCAGTGGGTAAAGTTTGTCTCTGTCTGCCCCCCCCCCACACGTCTCTCTCTTAGCTTATGAGCATAACCACTTATTTTATCGAATCACACTGAAGTCTGTCTGGATCTGAACTGATTATACACTGAGGCTTTATTCAGCAAGTGAAAATTCCGTTTTTCAAAGACTTATTGATAGATTACGTAATTTAGGGTGCATTTCTGAAGTTGTTGGACACGGGTGAAGAGTGACACCGGGCAGCAGAATACTCTAATCCCCAATTTCTCTTTCTCTCTCCATCTCTCCCTCCCCTCCCCCCCCCCCTCTCCCTCTCTTTTTCTCTCTCACTAACTAAAATTTTATGGACAAGCAGAAATGTCATGGAAACGAACACACACAATAATCAGTAGACATGATTAAAAGATCTTTACCATCGTGTCCAATGTCGCGTCATCATTCACCATTATGTTCTTCTCTATCATGCGCTTATTCGGGGGAGGCTTTCGGGGCCCCACGGATAGGCGAAAAGGGGGGAGCGAAAAAATAAGAAAAAAGAGAGGAAAATAAAAGGGGGAGAAAAAAGTAGGGAAAGAAGAATAGAAAGAGAAAAGGGGAAAGAAGGGGAGATGAAAAAAAGAAGAAGAGGGAAGAAGGGCGCGCCGAATTGATGTTTGACCTAGGGGCGCCGAATTGATGTTCGACATAGGGGGCGCCAAATCGAAGTTCGACATAGGGGCGCTGAATTGATGTTCTACCTATAGGGGCGCCGAATTGATTTTCTACCTATAGGGGCGCCGAATTGGAGTTTGATATAGGGGGCGCCGAATTGATGTTCGACCTAGGAGCGCCCAATTGATGTTTTACTTAGGGGCGCCCAATTGATGTTCGACCTAGGGGCGCCCAATTGATGTTCGACCTAGGAGCACCAATTTGATGTTTGTCCTGAGGCGCCAAATTTATATTCAACCTATGGAGGGGGCGCCAAATTCATTTTCGACTTTTTGGGCGCCAATTCGATGTTTGTCCTGGGGCGCCAAAATCATGATTGCTCGCATTAAATGCTTACAGTTAGATGCCCATCCTGTTTATGATTATCAAGTGTTGAAAAAGTCCCTATTTTAGGTCAGAATAGCAAAAAAATTTATCTCGCACTTCGCGCTCGCATCAATTGTTTAGTAAAGTTCATGGTTAGATAAAATGCTTAAATTGTCCAACTTTGGGTCGAAAGAAAAAAAATAATCACGCGCTCCGCGGTCGCATAAAATGTTGTGTTAGATACTCATCCTGTTCATGATTACCAAAAATGCTTACTCGAATGTACAGATTTCAAATGAAAATATTTAAAAAATTCAGCTCGCGCTTCGCGCTCGCATCAATTGTCATCGCATCAATCTCTTGGGTCGGAATATCAAAAAAATTCAGTTCGCGCATTGTACTCGCATCGATTATTTAGATGCCTATCCTGTTCATGATTACAAAAAGGGCTTAGGATGTCCAAATTTTTTAGGCAGAATCTAAAAAAATTTCAGCTCGCGCTTCGCGCTCGCATCAATCGCTATGTTAGATGACTATCGTGTTCATGATTACCAAAAGTGCTTAGAATGTCCAAATTTTAGGTCGGAATATCAACTTTTTCAGCTCGCGCTTCGCGCTCGCATCAATATTGTTTAGATATACGTATACCCATGATGTTCACGGTTGCAAAAAGTGCTTATGATGTCCGATCGGGAAACATATAGATGAAAATACACCCCCCCCCCTAGTTGGCGAAAGCCGGATCCGCCCCTGTTAAAGAAATTACAGCTCCCACACATAATTTTAGTAGGGCCTACCACTGGTGAGAATTTTAAACTAAATTGAAACCCAAAAGTGCTTGAAATACTTTGCTTTCTGGTCGCATTTATTCTTTTCAAAACGTGAATTTTAAACTAAATTGAAACCCGAAAGTGCTTGAAATACTTTGCTTTCTGGTCGCATTTATTCTTTTCAAAACTTGGTATTACAACATGTTCATGGATATTTTTTTCAATTTAAAAGTGGTCTTCATTGCCCTTTTTCACGTGATTATGGAAAAAGATAATTCAATATACATTAAAGGCATCCATGATTGCCTGGCGGGGCGCCATTTTCCGAAAATCCTAAATACGCTCCTGTCTATGTTATCATTATTTGATTGTCAAGATTCCATATTGATGTAAAGTGTCCATATCTAAATCTGTTTTAACAGGCAGTGCAATCATGGTGTATAATGCCTGGTCACAGCTTTTAGTCTTTCCATTTTCATTTTATATTTTGGTCAGTTGACTGTTCGTAATATTACCGTTATTTTCTCTCTTTCAACTCAGGGGACAATATCATACCACCAAATCTCGGTGTTATGGACCAAATAACAGCCTTGAATTGGATTAGGAAATACATATCAGGTGAGCGGTCGAATACAATAGTTCTAATCTTTTCTAGATATTTTTAGTTATTATGTGTTTGGGTTTATTGATATACATGTAGATGCATCATTCAAAATCAAAGGTTTTGTTCTTGTGATGATCCAAATTCTTTGTATCGATATTTGTACATACCTATATTCTATACGGACCATTGAATAATGCCGAGGAAACGATATGCCATACAAATTGAACTGAAGTTAATTGTATAGATCGTATGATAAAATATGTTTATTTTGATTGCACACTGGAGACCTATTCCAGTGGCTTGTAAAGAATCCCCCCCCCCCCCCCGCGGTATTCAATATTTTGAAGAATGCAAAAAACTATCGGCGATATTGCATCCTTTACAACTGTTTACACTGCTGTCGTCTTTGATCACTGGTCAGATATTGACAATTTGAAGGGCCTTTTCTTTCTTTCATTATTTTTTTTTCTCTCATTTTCCTTATTTTGTTTTTGCGTGCTTTTTTTTCGCACCTGGAAGTGGCATTCGGGACACGGCCCTCGATCTTGCACCTCCCCCACACACGCCGCTAATATATTTCTGTGAAGTAGGAACGGCGGATAAACCTGAATGGTTTTGATTTGAACCCTTTATAAACTGGGACGAACGCCCAAATGAATAGAGCGGGTATATTGAGAATGTCGAGAAAAATATGGTATTCTCATTTGTCAATCAACCAGGGGCCGCGGAACCGGGGGGGGGGGGGCTTCAGCCCCCCAATTTTTTCCAAAACCGTGTACAAAAACGCAATAATGACCATACGATTGTGTTTTTTGCATGGTCAGCCCCCCACTTTGAAAACCGTTCCGCGGCCCCTGTCCCTTCTCGTTTTCTTTTATCCTCTATACTTGTTCATTGAACACCCACAACGCCCACAACCCACCGTTCCATCCCTCTCCATCTCTCTCTCTACGGCCTCCTTGTTCATTGAACACCCACAACACCCACCGCTCCATCCCTCTCCATCTCTCTCTCTACGGCCTCCTTGTTCATTGAACACCCACAACACCCACCGCTCCATCCCTCTCCATCTCTCTCTCTACGGCCTCCTTGTTCATTGAACACCCACAACACCCACCGCTCCATCCCTCTCCATCTCTCTCTCTACGGCCTCCTTGTTCATTGAACACCCACAACACCCACCGCTCCGTCCCTCTCCATCTCTCTCTCTCTACGGCCTCCTTGTTCATTGAACACCCACAACACCCACCGCTCCATCCCTCTCTCTCTCTCTCTCTCTCTACGGCCTCCTTGTTCATTGAACACCCACAACACCCACCGCTCCATCCCTCTCTCTCTCTCTCTCTACGGCCTCCTTGTTCATTGAACACCCACCGCTCCATCCCTCTCCATCTCTCTCTCTACGGCCTCCTTGTTCATTGAACACCCACAACACCCACCGCTCCATCCCTCTCCATCTCTCTCTCTACGGCCTACTTGTTCATTGAACACCCACAACACCCACCGCTCCATCCCTCTCCACCTCTCTCTCTACGTCCTCCTTGTTCATTGAACACCCACAACACCCACCGCTCCATCCCTCTCCCTCTCTCTCTCTCTACGGCCTACTTGTCCATTGAACACCCACCGCTCCATCCCTCTCCATCTCTCTCTCTCTACGGCCTACTTGTTCATTGAACACCCACAACACCCACCGCTTCATCCCTCCCCCCTCTCTCTCTCTCTACGGCCTACTTGTTCATTGAACACCCACCGCTCCATCTCACTATCTGTCTCTGTACAAAAAAACATAATGTTTATGCTTTCCATATTAGTAGACCGGCCAAAACGATTTTTTATACTTTGGACGGCAAAATTTGTTAATGCTTGCTAATGCTTGGCATCCCAGCTAATAGTCTTGCAAAAATACCCAGTAATAGCGTACGGCCGGATGCCAAGCGCAATTTTGCGTGAAAAGTGTCATTTTTAGCGTAAAATCTGAAAGAATGTCGAAAATCACGCATTTTATATTTTGACGGATTATCTTAATATTTTTGATTATCTTTGATATGCAATTATTTTTATTCACAGTTTCAAATTATAAGTCTCATAAATATGCATTTCAAATTTGAATATTACACACACACATATGGCACAGGGAAACATAAAACCGCGATTTCCTCCAAATAAAAGTTTGTGAAAACTATCAATAGTTTAAAGTTTTTTACGCAACTTAAATTCTTCGATTTAAAAGCGTTTCTCAATCGAATGTATAGTAAATGTCCTAATGCCACAAAAATTAAAAGAATTTTCAAGTAAGATGGAATATATCTCATTTTATGTTATCCGAAAGGAGACAATGTGCATTTTACCAGGCGCGCATTTTGAAAGAAAAATTGAAAATACCGTACATTATGTACATAATTACATGTATAAGTACATACTAAAGCGAGTTTTTAATTACATGTATAAGTACATACTAAAGCGAGTTTTTAATTACATGTATAAGTACATACTAAAGCGAGTTTTTAATTGAATAGCACAATTTGTCAATTCTTTGCATCCCAGCTCAAATTCTTGTGGAAATACTGAGGAATAACGTACGGGCGGATGCCAAGTGCACTTTTGCGTGAAATTATCATTTTTTGCGTGAAATCTGAAAGAATGTCGAAAATCACGCATTTTGATATTTTGACGGATTATCATCATATTTTCTATTATCTTTGATATGGAATTATTTTTATTCAGAGTTTTAAATTATAAGTCTAGTAAATATGCATTTCAATTTGGAATATTACACACACATATATGGCAATATGAAATATAAAATCGTGATTTACTAAAAATAATAGTTTGTGAAAACTATCAATAGTATAATGTTTGTGTTCCGCATCTCAATTTCGTCAATTTTAGCGCTAACCGAATAAATACATAATAATTGTTGTCATGGCACATATAGTGAAAACAAATGTTGAAATAAGATGCAAGATATATCATTTTATGTTATATATGCGAAAGATAACAATGTACATTTATCGGATGCGCATTTCTGATAAAATACAAACAGCGCACAATATTACATCTATATTATATTGCACATACTAATATTAATCAGTGCGATACCCGTCATGATAGTATATAGGATTATGTTTACTTTTGTAGAGTTCGATCTACTTGCTATTTCCGCGAATTAATTGGTGCTGAACGTAAATCTACCTGTGGCGATATTCATAAATAGGTCTTATATTTAATTTGCCGTTACCATGGTAATATTAATTTTGTAGGAATATCTATATCCAAAATCATAGAAACAGTAGCGTACCTAGGATTTTCCACAGGGGGGGGGGGGGGGCAAACCGTCGGCCAAAAAATTTGACAAGCAAAAAAAAGTCTTGAAGCTCGTCAGGGGGGGGGGCAAAAAAGGTCTTCAAGCTCGTCGGGGGGGGGCATGGATACGTCTTTTGCATGGGTTGGGACTCGTCAGGGGGGCAGACTGCCCCCTCTGCCCCCCCCGTAGGTACGCTAGTGCATAGAAAATAAACATGTATGAATAAAACGATCGAATTAGCATTTTTAAACTACTCTGTCAATCTACATTTTACTTCAATTATTGGATTATCAAAGTCTAACAAAATATGGCCGTTGCCACGGCAATACCTATTTTTGTCTCGCCTGCATGCATAGCAGAGCAGGACTAAAGGAGCCAGGGGGGCAGGGGTACATCCCCTGCATGCAGTGGCGTACCGTGGGTCACGGCATTGGGGGGGCACCAGCAAAAATTATGAGTCACTTATAGAGCGCGCGAAGCGCGCTCAGTTGCTAGGTATACTGACATAATAGGGACATTTAAAGGACAGTGTCATTAAACGGATATGTATCTCACTGATCACATAATGCGAGCGCGAAGCGCGAGCTGAAATTTTTGTATATATTGACCCCAAACGGACATTTTAAGGACTATATTTTAGGAATGCATTTTAGGAAACCATAGTCATCTAATGCGAGTACAAAGCGCTTGCTGATATTGTTAGAATAATATACATCTAAACACATGAAGCACTTGTAGTCATTGTAATCATGATTAACATACGCATCTCACTAATCAAATATTGCGAGCGCGAAGCGCGAGCTGAAAATTTAGGAAAGTCAGACCTGAAGAGGGATATTTCAAGGCTTGTTTGTAGGAATTCACGTAGATCATACGTAGTTCACTAACCAAATGATGCGAGCGCGAAGCGCGAGCTGAAATTTTTGTATATATTGACCCAAAAGAGGGATAAGGACTATTTATTTTTTTAAAGGATTCCATTAAGAGTACAGATATCTCACCATAGTCATCTAATGCGAGTGCCAAGCGAATGCTGATTTTGTTAGAATTACATCTAAACACATGAATCACTTTTTGTAGTCATTGTTATCATGATTATCATACGCATCGCAGAAATCAAATATTGCGAGCGCGAAGCGCGAGCTGAAAATTTAGGAAATTCAGACCTGAAGAGGGGCATTCTAAGGCCTGCTTTTAGGAACTCACGAAGACCATGCGTATTTCACTAACCAAATGATGCGAGCGCGAAGCGCAAGCTGAAATTTTTTACATTCAGATCAGAAAAAGGGACATTTTAAGGACTGATTTTAGAAAATTCATGAAGAACAGACATATCTCACCAATACACGAATGCGAATGTAAGTACGGACAGGAAATGGTTTATATTAAGACCTTAAAATCGGGCAATCACTTTAAGTAGTCATGAAAAAAAGTATATGTCACTACATAAAACAATAATAATTCGAAGTCTAAGAAAATATATTTGGTGTATATTGACTTGAAAACGGGAGGTTTTAGTACAAGAAGATTATATATATTGTTAAACAGACAATGCGAGCACCAGGAACAATGAAGACTAGGCCCTGTGCAAATTATGTTTCATAAAGTTATAATTTATTTATGTAATATAACATAAGATAATCATAATATAATATAACATTATAATTAACAATAATTTCTTCTTTCCCATTACGTTTCTTTCCCTTTCTCCCTCTTTTTCTCCTTTTCCCCGTTTTTTTTTTTTTTTTTTTGCCAGCCGATTGGGGGGGCACGTGCCCCCCCCATGCCCCCCCGTAGTTACGCCACTGCCTGCATGAGTTGTGACTCGTCGGGGGGCAGTCTGCCCCCCCCCCCTTCACGCTAGTGGTATATTATCTTGAAAACGGGACACTTTCAGCTCCATGTAATCCTTTCGGACACTATACATGACCTTAGGCAGCGGGGGGAGGGGGGGGGGAAGAGGCAGATGCGGCCAGAAATTTTGTAACTCGTTTTAAGTATGTACTTATTCATGTAATTATGTTAATAATTTACAGTATCTTCAATTTTACATTCAAAATGCCCCTCCCCCTCCCCGCTAAATTTTGCATGCCCCCTTTCGCAAAATATTTCTTCCATCTTACTTGAAAATTCTTTTAATATTTGTGACATTAGAAACGATCGATATTCAATAGATGAACCAATTTAAATCGAAGAAAATAACTTGTAAAAAAACTTAGAACTATTGATAGTGTTCACAAACTTCTATTTTGAGTAAATCACGATTTTTTATGTCATATTGCCATATATGTGTGTGTAATATTCCAAATTGAAATGCATATTTAGTAGATTTATAATTTGAAACTCTGAATAAAAATAATTCCATATCAAAGATAATAAAAAATATGATGATAATCCGTCAAAATATCAAAATGCGTGATTTTCGACAGTCTCTCAGATTTCACGCAAAAGTGCACTTGGCATCCGCCCGTACGTTATTCCTCAGTATTTCCGCAAGAATTTGAGCTGGAATGCAAAGAATTGACAAATTGTGCTATTCAATTAAAAACTCGCTTTAGTATGTACTTATACATGTAATTAGAAACTCGCTTTAGTATGTACTTATACATGTAATTATGTACATAATGTACGGTATTTTCAATTTTTCTTTCAAAATGCGCACCTGGTAAAATGCACATTGTCTCCTTTTGGATAACATAAAGTGAGATATTTTCCATCTTACTTGAAAATTCTTTTAATATTTGTGACATTAGGACATTTACTATACATTTGATGGATAAACGCAGTTAAATCGAAAAATTTAAGCTGCGTAAAAAAACTTCAAACTATTGATAGTTTTCACAAACTTTTATTTTGAGGAAATCGCGGTTTTATGTTTCCCTGTGCCATATGTGTGTGTGTAAGATTCAAATTTAAAATGCATATTTATGAGTCTTATAATTTGAAACTCTGAATAAAAATAATTTCATATCAAAGATAATTAAAAATATGATGATAATCCGTCAAAATATAAAAATGCGTGATTTTCGACATTCTTTCAGTTTTTACGCTAAAAATGACACTTTCACGCAAAATTGCGCTTGGCATCCGGCCGTACGCTATTCCTGGGTATTTCTGCAAGACTTTTAGCTGGGATGCCAAGCATTAACAAATTTTGCCGTCGAATCCTTATCTAGAGCACTTTTTGACTTTTGGCCGGTCTACTATATGTCATCGTCTTGAGTAAAGTCATGCGTAACTTAAAAAACTGCAAATGAAACACCCAGCACCGGCTTTTTACTATTTTAAACATACAAGACAAACATCAAACTTTATCGAAGGCAACCTGCTGATTCTCCAATTTTCACATTGATATAATGTAGATATCAAGAATCTAAAATAATAAATTAGAAAAATTTGAGTCCTTACGTCATTGACTCCCTTAGTTTCAAATACTGCCCATAATGTTTTTTTAACAGTAGGAAGGATCAGCATTGGGATAAGGTACAAAATCTTAAGTTATCATTTCTTTTCCAATATTCAACCCATCTGGGTTTTTTTTGGTGTGATATCCACTTATAAGTTGAATTATTGAACCTGTTTTTTTTTTTTTTTTTTTTTTTTTTTTTGGGGGGGGTTCTCTTCTGCCTTCCTTAATGTAAAATACTACCTTATTAGGTATAATAATTATTGCTACCATAACGGATGTATGGAATGCTCCATTTTTTATATGCCTTTGCTCATGTAAGCAAGTCTCTTTTTAAGGCCAATTCTTTTTTTTTTAAATGTTAATGCAAATTCACCTATTCAGTTTCATTGTATGATTGCTTTTGTTTGCAATCAATATCTTATGTCTTTGTAATTTTACTTTTTATGTACATTTCAACCTCCCTTGAACCGGTATAGGTTCATGGACCTGGTTTTGCTTGTTAAATTAATTGTTTCACTTTGTTCATTTGTATATTGCTTTTCTTTGAAATAAAGAAATGATTACAATCAAATATAGATATCAATGCGAAAATAAAAATGGAAAATTTAAATGGCATCAATTCATTATTTATCAGTGCTTAATAAAATGTATATTTTTCGATGTGTTATAAGTGCCTTTTTCAATCTCTTCCCTGTAGCATTTGGAGGTGATCCAAATCGAGTGTCTCTCTTTGGTGATAGCGCGGGATCAGCAAGCATTCATATCCATATCATGTCTCCATTGTCGTCTGGTCTATTTCATCGAGCAATCATGCAGGTATACTCAGCGGCCACTTTTGAAAAATATATCATATCTCAAGCGTACTTTATATGGGTATGGATAGCCAGTGTGGTATTCAGGATAAATAGTCTCATTGGCTCCGTAACACAAAGGTTAGCGATTAATCGCAGCTTGATTTTTACGATTGATTGTACATTGTAGTCAAAGGAATCAATCGTAGAAAAATAATATACGATCACTGCTAAGCTTTGTGCTACGGGCCCCTGGTTACTGATAGTTTCTAGATTCAGAATACCAAAATGAACAATTAGCCAAGCGAGTATCGGATGGGACAAAATGACTAAAGGCAGACAAGAAGCTTATTTTGATAAATCGATCAATATTTCATATTCTTCTTATTTAATTTAAAAGAAACTTTCAGGAAACGGACAATTTAAAAGAAGCATATTCATCAAGTGATGAATATCGACTCATAACTTGAATTATTTATTATTATCTCCCTTCTTTCATAGAGCGGAGCATCAACATCATCATGGGCAAGGTCTCCCGACCTAGCAACAGCACGAAACAGAGCTCAGACCCTAGGTCGACTGGTGGGGTGTGGTGAAGTTCCATCTTCTGCACAACTTTTAGAATGTCTCGAGCAAATTCCTGCATATGAAATTGTTGCTATGCAGCAACGAGTATGTTCACTTTTCCTTTTATACATTTGTAAAGCGTCGAATTAGAATTCGAAAGAAAAACGTCCATTTTATAGATATCAAAGACTTGAGGGGGAACAATACATAAGAATACAAAAACGAAAAAAAAAGAAGAAAGGAGATCTTGAGGAGAAAAATCGGAAGAAGATGAAATTAATATACTTCCTTCTTTTACTTTCAAGTTTTGTTCACATATCGCACAGTGATATTTCACATTATGGTATAAGGGTTAATATTGTCTGAGCTCTTACCTTAATTCATCATGTTTATTTAACAGGTGTTAGCTGACACGGGAGATTCGGCTGATATCGCATTCCTCCCCGTAATCGATCATGTAGTCATCCCTGATACTCCGGACATCGTTGGCAAAATGGGTTCGTACAACAATGTTAGCCTCATCGTTGGGGCTAACGCAGATGAGGGGATGATGACCATGATGAAGCTGTTTCCAAAGGCGATTACGACACCCACAGTCACTCGTCAAGAGCTGCGGCATTACATGTCGACCGTTATCAAGGTGGAGGATTCCATCCTTCAAGACCTGATCGAACTGGTATACGATGTGGACGAACATGAAAGCCCTTCACATACGAATAGGATGTACAGTGATCGAGGCCAAAATAAAGACGAGTACTTAACTGAGTTAATGAATGATGGAATGTTGAACGTGTTTGATAAGCTCAATGACATCGTCGGCGATATGACCATGTTTTGTCCTACCATCGCTGTGGCAGATTTTGCAGCCGATGCGGGATTGAAAGTATATCGTTATCATATGACTCACAGGTGGGCATTTTAGGAATATTGAGTATGGATGTGTCATTGAGTTTTACAGACGTGTATCAATAATTGGATATTGTTATATTATTATTTACGCCCGCATGGGATTGACCATTAGCGTCGCCATCCGAAAGACGTGACCAGGACTCGAACCTCGAACCTCTTTCGTAAAGCCCACATCACACTTATTTGGAATCAGCAGGAATCAAGCAGAAGCTGGAATGAAAAAAATATTCAAAAAATCTAGACATTTTTGGGAGGAACTTATGAATTCACCAAACTGGAGTTGAAATTCAGTAAATTGACCAGGTGTATCATCATACATTAGTCAAAATGAACCGCAATGGAGTCAGATTGATAATTCGTGCTACGTTCTTGGACATTCTAGAGGCATTTTAAATATCCTGACTGCATTCTGAGTGCATTCGAAATATTTTTGTCATTTCTTTTGGCCGTCCCGAAGGTTTTGGTCATGTTCAAAACATTCGAGGGATATTTTCGAACGGTGTTCGAAGTAGATTTAAATGACCAACTGTTGGTCAAACAATAGTCCTTTCATTCAGGCCAATTCTGCTTGATTCGGAATAAGTGTGATGGGGGCTTAACTTCCTCCTCCCATCATGTCCATGCTGCTTTGGTTACTAATACATCGGTCACATTTGTTCTACAGCGGCCTTACGGCGAGTCGAAAACAGCCGTTTTAACATTTTGTACCAGCTAAATATAGGTGGTTTGAATAAAAATGAATAAAACGGCTGTTTTCGACTCGCAGCACGGCCTCCGTAGAGCAAATGTGACCGAGGTATTACGAATGCCGGTTAAACTAATCTTGAGTTATAGAAAATATATTATTATAGGTTTTGCAACCAGTCCCACCTTACTGAGGTACCAGCAGTTCCGGTTGAAGGGGGCAAGGGGCTAGACCTCCGCCCCCTAAAATGAGTAGGCCATGGTAGTAACTGCTTATGTTCCCTGATTGAAGTGCTCAGAATAAGGCAATCCATTATATCCCAATGCCAAGACCGTCAACCCATCGGAATAAAATAACGGTTTCGTAAACCCCGTCACATGCCCAAAAGAATGTCACAATATCAGGGGCGGATCCAGCCTTCGCCAATGGGGGGGGGGGCGGAATTTTTTTCAGCCATAATTTTCCAATCGGCCGCTCGAAGATGATTTTTGTTTGATCCTTTGAAGGGGTAGTCCTAATCACTTCTTAGCTTTATTCTTATAAATGAAAATAAACATATAGCACATATATAATGCGAGCGCGAAGCGCGGGTTAATTTTTGATATATTGTCCTAAAATTTGAACATTCTGGGCAATGTTTGTTATCCTGAAAAAGATGTGTATGCAACTGAATAATTTTTGACATTTCTATCTAAAGAATGGAAATTCTAAACACTTTTTGTAACTTAAACGGGATAGCTATATATATATATAAACAATTGATGCGAGCGCGTAGCGCGAGCGGAAAAATTCGAGATTTAGACCTAAAAACGGGACACTCTATTCATGTTTTGTAAATCAAGAAAAGGGTGGGTAATTGGGGATCTTCCTTATAATAATAATTCGAGCCCAAAGCGCGAGCTGAAAATTTTTGACATTTCTACATAAAGAATGGGAAATTTTAATCATTTTTTGTAATCGTGAAGAGGATAGCTATATAACTAAACAATTGATGCAAGCGCGAAGCGCGAGCGGAAAAAATCGAGAATTAGACCTAAAAATGGGACACTCTTCATGTTTCGAAAATCATTTTATATAGTGACATGATTTTTTTTCCAAGTCTTCCCCTCATCTTATTTTTTTCACTCGTCTTCCTCATCTTATCTTTCCTCTTTTTTTTCTCCTCTCCTCTCTTTTCTTTTTTTTTTCTTTCCTTTTTTTTCTTTTTTGTTGCTCCGCCAATAGGGGGCCCGGGCCCCTCGGCCCCCCTGGATCCGCCTATGCAATATGTATACCGTCATGGCATCTTTCGGTATAGAAATAATCTATTCCGAGGCACGCTACTGAAAATTGTTCTTATTTCAAATGTTATTTCTTAATTCGATTGTGTTTGGTGAAAATGTGTTTTAATCTTACCACGTTTCTTTTCTGTCTATAATTATTAATCATTCAGTATGTGTATGTTGAAGTTGAAAAATGGAGAGAAAAAATGAAATCAATGGAATGAATGATTGATTATTGTTATTCTTAACTTGAGAAAATATACACGATTTCTTTTCCAGACCCAGCCAGTCATTTTGGCGTCCCATAACTTGGACCCGTGTTAACCATGGTGAGAATCTTCTCTTTGTATTTGGGGTACACTTCCTACCCCATCTTAATTGGACCTTAACACCAGAAGAAGTAAATATGACGTCACGCATCATCCAGTATTGGACCAACTTCGCCTCTTCGGGGTAAATTATATTAGGCTTTCTATGAATGGAAAATATATTTTTTACTTGACTTTGACAATCAGAATTTGCATTTATAAACCACTTGTAAATAATTCATCTTAGTTTTTATTCTGGCAAATGCGTTTGAAAGGTTGAAATCATCGCAAATCCATAACATTAGCATGATAATGATATTAATCAGATGTGTTTAGTACAAAGCTATTTTCAAATCCATTTTTAATGACTAATTCCAAATATAAAATAAATAAGGAGAGAGTGAGGGAGAAATGCGACTTGAAAGTCAAACCGCATTTGCTGGTTTAGTTTTGGTGAATTTGTTCCACTTTCTAAACTTAGTCTAGAATTACAGGCCCAACGCCTGTTTAGTGTCGGAAACTTGCGCATGAAAACTTGCGCATACACCATTTAACTAAATATTCAAGACACCACTGGATGGGTCAATGCGTTTTCTTTGGTACAAAGAACCGTGGTGTAGCGGTTCTGACACTCGTCTTGTAATCAGAGGGTCGTGTGTTCGAATCCCACCATGGCCTAGCGTCCTTTGGCAAGGCGTCAATCCACACTTTGCCACTCTCACCCAGGTGCTAATTGGGTACCGGTAGGAAATAACCGTCATTGTGGTTGGTTTAGCAAGTGTGCGCCTAACAGGCTGATTGAAATGCTATGAATCCAGTGACCGGGTAATAATAATTGTGAAGCGCTTTGAGCAGTCGTAGATTGATAAAGCGCTATATAAATGCCAATTATTATTATTATTAACTTTCGTGCCAATTTAGCATCAGTCTGAGAAATTTGACGAGAGGTACTTTGAGTTCATAACTTTTCTTTATAAACTCTCTTACATGCATGCAGAGACCCGAATCAAAATGAAGACAGTCCATGGCTGATGAACGACTTACCAGATTGGCCGCTCTACGATCCTATCACAACAGATCTCTCTAAGAACATTTCACCAGCAATGACAGATGATTCCGCTTTCAAATCTAGAGAATGTAGATTTTGGAATATGATATTCGCGCGTTTACAAACTCGTCTTCGATGACATCATTATTATTATCATTATCGTTATTATCATTATTATTATTAGTAGTAGAATAAGAAGTAGTAGTAGTTACAAGTAGTAGTAGTAGTAGTAGTGTAATTATTATTTGTTCGGCGTCACCTGTGCCTGGGAGGCGAAAAGCGAGCTGACTCACTGACCCGCAGGTCTCTCCTACCGATATAAATCTATATATAACTAAATGGGGGAGTGCAGGTGGACCACTACACCTGGCTTTCCCCCTACTCTTATACGAATAGTGCAGTGGGTTATTAACGAGCAAATGTGATGACTCTCCTCTACACGGGGCTTCAATTCAGTGGCGTAGCTACGGGGGGGCATGGGGGGGCACGTGCCCCCCCTGAGATTTGGTGTGCCCCCCCAGGTGCCCCCCCTGAAAAAAATTGGCAGAGCAAAAAAAAAAAGGGAGAAAGAAGAAAAGAAAAAAAGAAAAAAGAAGAAAGACAGAAGAACAAAAAGGAAGAGGAAGACGAGTGAATGAAATAATGTGAGGGGAAGACTTGCAAAAAAAAAATCTTTCATGTTACCATATAAAATTTTTGCTTGCGCTTCGCGCCAGAATTGCCTGTTCGATGAGATTCATATCTTGCTCAATAGGCTGATATGGAGCAAGTTTTGAAGTCTATATACAAAACATATTTTAGCTCGGACATCGAGCTTTCATTATTTTTTTCATTTACAAATTTAAGTGCTCTGTAAAATGTTTGTTTTTATGGTCTACATATCAGCATTTTAAGCTCACGCTGCGTGGTCACATTGTTTGATTTGCCAAGTTCATATTGTCTAGGTGTATTCCATAATGTTCCATTAAACAAATGTATTCAGAATGCCCAGATTCTAGGTCTAAATCTAAAACATGCGCGATGGCCTGCATGTTCTTTATTTAAAATGTACTTAAATTATCCAGTTTCACGTCAGAATATCAATAATTGTCTGCTCACGCTTCATGATCGCATTATTAATGATACCCAATTAACTATATCCTATTTATGATTTACAAAATATGAATAGAGTGTCCCGCTTTTAGGTCTGAAATCTAAATTTTCTACCTCTCGCGCTTCGCGCTCGCATCAATTGTTTAGTTACATACCTATCCCATTTATTAATACAAAAAGTGCTTAGAATGACCATTTTTAGGTCGGAATGTTAAAAAAATTTGCTCGCGCTTCGCGCTCGCATTATCGAAATATATACCGTCTTCGTGGGTAACTGTAAGCAGTCCTTAACAGGTCCCTTTTCGATAATGCTAGAACAGGTAATAAAAAATTCTGCTCGCGCTTGGCGTTCGCAGTAACCATCTAGTTACATACGAATCTTGTTCAGGATCACACATAACATTGTCCAGAATATTAAATTTTCAGGACAAAATACATAAAAAGTTATTTAAAAAAATCGCTCGCGCTTCGCGCTCGCACTTTGTATAAGGCTTATTTCATGTTAATGTTGTTTTATAAGAATAAAACTAAGAAGTGACTGATCGGGGAAAATATAGGTGAAGATAATTTCGGGCACCGTCCCCTATTGGCGAAAGTCGGATCCGCCCTTGTGACACATACACACACACACCGAAAAAATGGTGCCCCCCCTGAAAAAGCAAGGACCCCCCAGTGCCCCCCCAGGAAAAAAATCCTAGCTACGCCACTGCTTCAATTTAATAGACGGGTCAATATACGACCAAAAATAGCCTTACCCGGAACAAATTGCAACAAATGATTTTTCAACGGTATTTTGTACTATTTGACCTCAGGAATAACATACTAAAAATCTACCAAAATCCGCATCCGGGAAAGTGGTTATTTTCAAGATGGCGTCCAAAATGGCCGCCATTCACTGAAAATGGATACAACTGACACATTATCCACCCTAGAATACTATTTCGGTTCATATTCCATGGTCTGGGGTACAAACATTGATTTAGGCTAGGATGCATTATGAGCCCTCCAGTGTACCAGGCAAATCCAAGATGGCGCCCAAAATGGCTGCCGTAGGCTGAAAATCCACAATTAATCTAAATTAGTTTTTTATTTAATGGTTTTAAAGGTGAAATAGTACATTGAAACAAGTTACAAGGACAGCCAGTGGTCGAGTGTGTCCAAAAATCCAAGAAGGCTTCCAAAAAATGAGTTTAAAATGGCTGTTGATAATTAAAATGGACATAGTTCATTTTATATCCGCCTGGGACATAATGATTTTGGTGTCTAGACCATGATTTCAATGGTCAAATAAGACATTGGGATAAGTTACAAGGACAGTCAGTGGAGTAGTATGTTCAAAAATCCAAGATGGCTTCCAAAAGTGGAGTCGAAAATTGCTGTTGCTACTTAAAAAAACCCGACATAGTTTGCTCAATGTCCAGAAATATGATTTTTGTGTCTATACCATGGTTAAATGGGTCAAATAATACATTGGGGCAAGTTACAAGGAAAGTCAGTGGTCTGGTATGTGCAAAAATCCTAGATGGATTCTAAAAATTGATTCTGAAACGGCTGCTAATACTTAAAGCGGACAAAGCTCATTTCATTTTGGCCTGGATATGTGATTTTGATGTATAAACCACTGGTTTCAAGGGTCAAATAATATATTAGGATAAGTTACAAGGACAGTCAATGCTATGGTATGTCCAAAAATCGAAGATGGCGTCCAAAAATGGTATTAGAAATATGCTGCTGATACTTAAAGCGGATCAAGCTCCTTTCATATCGGCCTGGAAATGTGATTTTGGTGTCTAAACCACTAGTTTCAAGGATCAATTAATACGTTAGGGCAAGTTACAAGGAAAGTCAGTGGCCTGGTCGGTCAAAAAATCTAAGTTGGCTTCCAAAAATTGATTCTAAATTGACTGCTGCTACTTAAAGCGGACATAGCTTATTTCATATCGGCATGGGAGATGCAATTTTGGTATCTAAACCACTGGTTTAAGGGCCAAAATAATACATTAAGACAGGTTTTAAGGCCAGTCAGTGGTCTGGTATGACCAAAAATCCAATATGGCTTCCAAAACTTGATTCTTAAATGGCTGTTGATACTTTAAAGTGGCATAGCTCATTTTCAATCCGCTGTGAGATATGATTTCGGTGTCTAAACTATGGTTTCAAGGGTCAAATTATATAAATGGACAAGACAATGGCAGTCAGTGGTCTAGTATGTCAAAAATTACAAGATGGCTTCCAAAAATGGAGTAAAAATATGTCTGATGTTACTTATAAAAGGACATAGTTTGTTTAATATCTGTCTGGGGAATATGAGTTTGGTGTTAAACACATTGTTTAGAAGGGTCAAGTAATACACTAGGGTAAGTTACAAGACCAGTCAGTTGTCTGTTTAAAAAAAAAATCCAAGATTACTTCAAAAAATGGGGTGTAAATTGACTGTTGCTACTTAAAAGTATGCATAGTTCATTATAAATACACCTTGGAGGTATGATTTTGCTGTCTATACTAGAGTTTACAGGGTCAAGCAATACCTTGGGTTAAGTTGAAAGGACAGTCAGGTGTCAGGTATGTCCAAAAATCAAAGATGGATTTAAAAATAGGGGTCTTAAATGACTGCTGTTACTTAAAAGTGGATGTAGAACATTATAAATACACCATGGGGATATTATTTTGGTGTCTACACTAGGGTTTCAAGGGCCAAACAATACTTTGGGACTGGTTACCATGATATGCAGCTATCCATTTTGCCTTAAAATCCAAGTTGGCTTAAAAAATGGGTTCTAAAGTGACTACTGTTACATAAAATATCTACCTGTTAGAAATAATCTTGGTGCCTACACTTAAATGCATGGGGACAAGTTATCATATTGTTTAATGAGTTGGTAACAGCACCCATTTTGATGAAATTTTAGAATCCATCATGGATTATTTGACAAAATGGAGTACTAACCATCCTGTTTACTTGTCCGAATGTATCATTTGACCCTTCATACCACAATTTGGACACCAACATTATTTCTTGCAGATGAATATTGTAGAACTCTGACCACTATTGAATGATATGAGTCGTTTTAGATTCCTTTAAAAACCCTCTTGTGTTTTAGGCGAACTGGACAACTGCATATCAATGTAACCAGTCCAAACGTATTATTTTAACCATGAAACCATAGTGTGGACACCGAAATCATATCTCCTAGGTGGATTTTAAATGAACTATGTCCATTTTAAAAGTAACAGCAGTCATTTAGACTCCGATTTTTGGAAGCCATCTTGTATTTTCGACATACTGGACCACTGACTGTCCTTGTAACTAATTTTCTGCCTTTTGAAACCATGATATAGGCAACAAAATCATATGCCCTTGACGAATAAAACATGAACTATGTCCATTTTTAAATACCATCGCGGCTAATTGATACTATTTTTTAAGCCACCGTGGACTTTTGGACATACTTGACCACCAATCGTTCTTGTAACTTATCCCAATTTATTATTTGACCCATTTAACCATGGTATAGGCACAAAAATCATATTCCCGAATATTGAACAAACTTTGTTGGGTTTTTTTAAAGTAGCAACAGCATTTTTTACTCCATTTTTTGGAAGCCATCTTGGATTTTTGAACATACTGGACCACTGACTGTCCTTGTAACTTGTCCCAATGTATTATTTGACAATTGAAACCATGGTCTAGACACCAAAATCATATCTCTCAGGTTGATGTGATATGTTGTCTGGCTGTCCTTGTAACTTGTAACTTGTCCCGACGTACTACTTCATCATTAAAAACAATCGGATGGAAACCAAATTAAAGCCACTTAAGTAAGTAATAGATGAATTGTGGAGTTTTTAAGACTACGGCATCCATTTTGGGCGCCATCTTGGATTTTCCTGGTACCCTGGAGTGCTAATATTCACTCTAACTTGTATAAATAAATTCTTTTACCCATTGGACCATGGAATATGAACCCAAATATGATTCTAGGGTGGATAATGAGTGAGTTATATCAATTTTTAGTGAATGGCGGCCATCTTGGATGACATCTTAAAAATAACCACTTTCCCGGATGCGGATTTTGGTAGATTTTTAGTATGTTATTCCTGAGGTCAAATAGTACAAAATACCGTTGAAAAATCATTTGTTGCAATTTGTTCCGGGTCAAACCATATATTGACCCGTCTATAATGTCATATTCGAGGAACGGAGTGTTTTCCACTGTAACATAGCCTGCATCTATGGAACATAGGAGAAAGCCGGGAAAACATTGTTTTGTACAACATTGCTCTGTTTATCATTTTAATGAAAGCATTGACGTTAACAAATTGCTAGCTGGACACCCGGAATGAACAAATATACGATTTGGATATTAAAATGAATGATTTCTATAACATTTCCTATCCCCATGGTACAAGTAGTATAGTATTTCAATGTACAATCAGGACTGGGCTATTTGATCTCGACCGCCGTTTGCGCGATCGCGCCGAAATTTGGCACGCACATTCTTTACCACATAAACTACAAGCTAGTATTTAAAAAATCTGAAAATAATATTGTGTTATTTATTATGGATAAAATATGCAAATTTATTCATGAAAAACATTATTTGCATATTTAACACCCAATTTCACTTCAATTTTTCTTCTTTTTTTGCATATGTCATCTTTGTAATCCAATTTAAAGATTTCCACAAAGAAAAATTACGAAAGCCAATTTTTTTCCTTATAATAATAATAATAATATAGGATATTTATATTGCGCACATATCCACCTTGTTAGGTGCTCAAGGCGCTCCTATATTACCCGGCTAAGCTATAGGCTAAGCTATAAGCTATAGGCGTTCACAGCGCACACAGCTTCTTGAGGAATTACTTCCAACCGGTACCCATTTACCTCACCTGGGTTGAGTGCAGCACATTGTGGATCAGTTTCTTGCTGAAGGAAATTACGCCATGGCTGGGATATGTATTTCTTTGTTTTTAGAATTTCTTATGCATTTCTTTGTTTTTTTTTCAATGGAAATTATTACAGACCCTTTAACAACTAAATTACACCCTAAATTAATCAAGCAGACTAACTAGAACGAAAAATAATCACCCTTTTATGAATTTCATCTCCCATTAATCGATGGCGGCGGAAGCCAAAAAAATTAGGGGGGACCAGCAACAAAATTTTGACAAGCAAAAAAAAAAAAAGGTTATCAACCTAAATTTTAGGGGGGGTCGTCCCCCCCCCCCCACCTCAAATTTAGCGGGGACAGGTCCCCCCGTTTCCGCCGCCTATGCCATTAATACACTAAGTATAATTTTTTTGTGTGGACATTCTGAGTATGTTTTTTTCTCTTTCAGAAATGTTTTATTATCTCAGAGAAGTTAATCGATCAAGTTGGTCAGTTTGGGGGTATAATAGACACTTGAACCAAGCTACAAAATGAGGTTATTAATATGCCATGGTGAAGTCCCTTTTTTGTGCTGTAAGCTTATAAACGTCAAATGGGCCTCCGGGGTTAGTTGGAACAAAATTGAGGGGGCTAGTTAAAACATGTTCCAACTTACCCCAAACATAATTATGAATAAAAACATTGGATATGAGAAAAAAATATATTAAGTATTTCACACTCTTCTGAACATGTATTGTATACCATGCTTGTTTTGTTTATCATTTGCAATGCCTGTGTGCGCGGTTTCGAAATTACTCAACATTTTGTTCGTGCATGTAGGACCCAAAATTGCTCAAAAACGTGATTCCATGTACAAGGTCAATGCAAATTGTGTTTTTCAACCAAAAGTCATAAATGTATGATTATTTTTTACTTTTGTTTGATCAAATAGATTTATTTCATGCTATTTATGATCGCAAAAGAGTCCCGACAAAGTTCATCGAAAAAACAAAGGTTAAAAAAAACAAAGAAATACAAATAAAAAAACAAAAAATGCATAAGAAATTACATTTTTGGCAATTTTTGGTGGATATTTGTTATAAATGTGAAAATTGATACTCTCACCAAAAATTAGCATTCTACTAGCTTAATAAATATGGTTAAAGGCAAAAAAAAAATTTAGGGCAAATTTCATATGCTTATTTGCATAATTGATTAATGAAAAAAATATAAATAATTAATTTTTGTCTTGTAAATTTGATGCAGAAGTACATGAAATTGCTGATAGTACACTTAATTGCATGTAAAATCGAACGCACCCAAATACGCGGAATTCTACTACACAGTGTGCTTGCGTGAGTGGCTGTATAATAGAAAACATAAAGTTCAACAAATCCACACTTTAAATATTTTGAACTTGAAAAAATAAAGCAAATAGGCTAAAACCATGTAATATTACAGTTTTAAGTAGTTTTAGTATAATTCTTAATTGACCATGCAGTGTTCCAACGTACCCCATACCATGTTCCAACTTACCCCGTATTGGGGTAAGTTGGAACGTTTGCGATGGTCTTGTTCAAGGTGGATTTTTTTCAGTAACCATAATAGAGTTGAAAATTTTATGGGGTACATTATTTTGAAGCCCTTAGATATATGCTTCAAGCTGATATATTGATTGTTTCTCGAATAAAATCTATTTGGATTTTACAGCCATTTTGTCAAAAATGTGCCAATTAACCCCGGTCTCCCCTATGTCGCGAATTTTGTCTCAAAAGTTGCGCGAGACCTCAAAAAAAAAGTCATAAAATTTTGCGGTGCTATCTTTTTTTGCGTTTTGGAAATATTGCACGAAACGTTGAGGGGGAGCATCATGCCCCCAGTCATTTAAGGGTTAAACAGGCTTAAACATCACCATCTCAAAGACGTGCACCATGGCTAGAACCTCGGACCTCTGCATCAGTTAATTTATACTTCCTCCATGTATTACAGGCGCACGCCACAATGCAGCACCCAGAAGATATTGTAGGCACTATTATTTCATAAACTATATAAAATATGTTGTGATCATAAACTAATCAACGTTTCGGTGGTGCGTTTCTCTCGGTTAAGAGTTGGCCCCTATGATAAACATTTGACCTTTAGCGGTGTTGATCTAGGCCTACATGAATGATGTTGGTGATGATGATGATTATGGTGGTGATGGTGGTGGTGAAGAAGATGATGATGATGACGATGATGATGATGATGACGACGATGATGATTATGGTGGTGGTGATGGTGGTGGTGGCGGTGAAGATGATGGTGGTGATGATGATAATGATAATGATGGTGATGATGATGACGATGATGATGATGATGATCGTGGTGGTGGTGGTGGTGGTGAAGATGATGGTGATGATGATTATGCTGGTGGTGGTGGTGAAAATGATGGTGATGATGATGATGATGATGATGACTATGATGATTATGGTGGTGGTGGTGAAGATTATGGTGAAGATGATTGTGATGATGATTATGGTGGTGATGATGATAATGATGAGGATGGTGATGATGATGATGATGATGATCGTGGTGGTGGTGAAGATGATGATGATGATGATGATGACGATGAATATGGTGGAAGCGGTGGTGGTGAAGATGATGATGACGATGATGAAGATGATGATGATGATCTTGGTGGTGGTGGTGGTGAAGATGATGGTGAAGACGATGGCGATGATGATTATGGTGGTGATGATGATAATGATGATGGTGATGATGATGATCGTGGTGGTGGTGGTGGTGAAAATGATGGTGATGATGATTATGCTGGTGGTGGTGGTGGTGGTGGTGGTGAAGATGATGATGATGATGATGACGATGATGATGATGATGATGATTATGGTGGTGGTGGTGGTGAAGATTATGGTGAAGATGATGGTGATGATGATTATGGTGGTGATGATGATGATAATGATGATGATGATGATTATGATGATGATGATTATGGTGATGGTGGTGGTGGTGATTATGGTCTGATGATGACGATGATGATAATGATGATGATGATGAAAAATTCAATTCAATTTAACATGATTTTTAATTTCAAAATTTTCAACAGATACATATTATACGAGATAATAATCTCTATATATTTCTTGATATTTTGAATAAGGACAGGTGTCGCTCTGTCACTAGTTATTGACTCCGGAGAGCTCAAGATGTCAGTAGGTTCTCAATAGGAGGGGATAGAAATGCCTGTATTCTGAACTCAGGTTTAAATTACACCGTGATTTAAAGTTGTGGTTTAACTATGGAGAGCCCATTGGGGCACAAATCCTTAACAGCACACATCCAATTTATTAACTCATTTGACACTAAAATTATCCATAATTGTCTATGAATGATATCTGAAGTATTTCCTTCATTATGAAAGCAAAAGAAAACAAAATAGTAAAGATAAGAAAAAATGTATTATTAACAGGATTTACAATTTTTTGGCATCCCATAATTTTAGAACAGAGTAACACGTTAGACCGTGGTCAAAGTTAAACCCGAATTCAGAAACCGGGCCATATATATATATATATATAAAGGAAGAGAGCCCTTTGCACAACGTGTGTTGCAGTGCTAATCCAGGCATTGACGATTTTATTTGTATGGTTTTATGGTTTTGTTCTATTTTGTTTGTTTCAATACATAATGGCCTGATGAAGGCCCTACTGGCCGAAAGCTAGCATTAAATGAGATACCTTGAAAACTACGTCTAGCTTCAATGCCTGGATTATTTTACGCCTATATATATATGTGTGTATATATATATATAAATATATATATATATATTATAAGCATATATATTATCATAACCATATATATCATTATGACCTTAGTTCTCATATTGAAAACTTTATATTACATTTTTATCAATGATAAGAAAATGATCATTGAATTTGTTACGATACTGCAACAAATAACAATGAAAATTTAGTTTTAAATTTGATTTCCTTTTTTTATTACAGGAAATATAATTAACCATACACAAACAAATAAAAAATAATAATGGTTTTACGTCTCTTGAAGTGTCAGATGCACAATCCAAGGTTAAGATAGTATATCCAAATTAAATCCCAGTTGGTTGGCGAAGATTCCTTAAATTAAAGTTCACAATGATGGCGATGATGAAATCGATGTTGAAGCACGATGAATAACAAGAGTCACTGTAACATGTTGAAATGTCCATGAAGACGATGTTGATGATGATTAACAGTCAATTTCAGCAATCCATGGGTTGAAAAGCGTTCATTAAAACAGGTTGATGATCTCGATGAGAACTGAGAATTCCTCTCTCAAAAAAAAACTGCAAACAGTTCATTGATGGCGTGCAAATAATACCACAGAGGATAAATATTCCGGTTGGAAATAAACTCTGCTCTGACATAAAGTCTGGTGTGAAACTCTGAGTTCTGATCTGATATGATGTAATGATGTCCTTGAAGAAACTGTCAGCTTATATACAAATTATTTACTATTATGGAAGCTTCTAGTATTGTCTACAAAAAGAACATTCTGCCAATTTCTAGAGCAGTCTAATTTTAGAACATTCTTGAATGACCTCAGTGAAATAAACAACATAGCTAATCCTATTGTTCATTACCACAACCACTTGGAATCTCTTTGTGTTGCAGTCTCTATTCAGAAATAACAAAATTCCTCGGCCTATTAAAGAACATTCATGAGTAACAAAGCTTTAGTGAGACATGTTGGAATATTCTTAATCATTCTATGCTATGAATATCCTTAAAGAGGAAATAACTTAATAAATGAATGTAATTGCTCTTACAATTCCTCTTATAACAAATTCAATGTAAACCATTATTGATACTATATGACGGTATTAATCTTAGCATTATAATTAATCGTGTTGAATATATTGAAAAGAGATGGGGCATGGGCAAATGTGTGTTAGAACATAAACGGATGACTTGCTTTGTATATATTCAATTCAGTTCAATTCAATTCAATCTTTATTCTATTTCCAGTCAAAACATAATACAAAGTAATATAAAGTAATATAAATCAAGTACAATTTTACAGATGAGCATTCTTACTTCATATATATATATATATATATATATATATATATATATATATATATATATATATATATATATATGTACATAACGAATCCATCAATCAATGTGATATATTTTTGTTTTGCTTTGTTTTGTCATTCCATTTTGCTACTTATCACTTCCTTTTATTATACAGCAAACATTATTCTTTGAAAATACAAGTAACATTTGGTGCATTCATTGTATCATTCAATTATTATTTGTGTGATATGTATCCAGTGGCGGAATATGGGATCCAGGATTTGAAACGGAGGGGGCGCAACCAACAAATGTTGGGCGCAGATTAAATTTTTCATAGACGGATTTAGCTAAATTAATGTTCAATGGGCAATTTTCTAGGGGACGAACGCCCCTTGCGGGGGTCCGACTAACTTTACATCTGACACTGTGCTGTGGATCCTAAAATAGATCCCCCCCAATTTTCAAGCCGCTTGCTTTTCTATGTTGTTTGATCCGCCAGTTTTATGATATACTTACTCTACTCTCTTGTGATATTTACCTAAACTGAATTGAATTAATTTACTCTAGCCGGCTTCGACTCGAGATGTTGGCGCTGTTTATTGTTTACATCTAATGTTACGTTAGACCCTATGAATATTATCTGATTCATCTCTCGTTTTGTTGGCTGCCGTTTCGAAATTTATTGTTCAAAATGAAGAAGATTGGGGAATTCTTCGACAAAAAGAAAACGGATATGAAATTCAAGAGAGCTGGTCATGGAGTAAAATTGAACGAAAGTACGCCACAGCCCAGGTATTTGCTATTTAATATTTAATTGAACTAACGGTTAGACTAAAACTATTTTTTGTTCTTTCGAACTTTGCATGACACGGTTTGCCATTTATGGGACTACACCATTTTTCAGTCGTTGCCCTTTGGCTTTGCTTATGTTATGGCATATGCTAAACAGCTGGCAGCCGTCTGTTTCGAGGAGTTAAAAAAAAATTATTTCTCTTGAACACAGACGGCTCGCTATCAGTATCGTGTAGCCACGATACCTTTTTCAAGTGACCAAAATATTTCATATGCGAAGAGGGGTCCGATTGGAAGCTGAAATCGTAAAAAGGAAAAACGATTTCGGCAAAATTTTTACATAACCTATATTTTGTAGGTACCGGTTATTGTGTATTTATCGTGAAATTTTGGTGAATTTTATGAGAATAATGTGTTTGATATAATTGAATTCATGAAAAGTGTTCGGTAATACAATCCACTATACCATACCAAAGTAAAGATTATTATTCCGTTCTGGCCCGAAATGCACCAAAACGGGAAAAAATAAACTTAAAAGGGGAAAAAAACAGTGACTTCGGCTGTCGCGCAACTCCCACTTCTCTGGTTGATCCGAATAACCAATACAATACACCTGTACAGATCGAGCTAGAACTTCGGTCTCTGTATTTGGTGAGTGGAGCCAACGGAGTTGATTCAGCGGAGCAACCAACATAACAGAGACCGAAGCTTTTGGTCTAAGCTAGGCAGGCATAATATGCCATAGTAATAAGCAAAATAGTACGATTAAAAATGGATTTCTAAAATTCCATAACAAGATTCAGTTGAATTGTTACTTACAGCTAGGCCTATACAGTTACTAATACTAATTACTAAATAGAAATTGAAGGAGGCTATATTCTCATGCCATGAATAAGAATTCTAGACCCAGGCCCTATGACATGTCTTGACTTGACCGATTCCCACCAAATTTGGGCTGTGGGGGTTTTCATCATGCTCAGCCAAAATATGGTATAAAAAAAAGTGACATGCAAAAATGGAAAATTGATGACGTCACACTTCAATACAGTAGATGATTATAAATCGCTTTTGGACACAAAACTTCCATTTATCCAATCTTTTTCCATTCAAAATATCAACTTCAAATTCCAAGGGCAGGCATAGAACTCATTTCAGTCTAAAATCTAATCTATTAAATATTATTCAATCCTGTTTTATATTTGACGAGATATGTTTTATTCTAAATTCTTTTCCTTTTTTTCCATCCAGTACATCTGGTCAATCTAAACCAGTAGCCCCAAGAATGCAGCCTACTACTAGTTCTCAGATGGCAGGCCAGGCAGCACTGAGTAGACTTACTCCAGGTCCTGGTGCAGCAAGACCAGGATCAGCAGCTTCAGCATCAGTCAAAGCACAGGGTATACATCTAGTCACGTATTGTATTACTGGACACTTATCATGATTCCAGACGTGTACATGTATATTGCATACTCAACGATTTCGTACCGTAAGACTTCAGCATTTCAATTTTTCAACAGAGCAATACATGGAACAAGATTTCAAAGTCGAAAAAAATCTAACTTTTTCCTTATTTATCTCTAAAATGACAGATAATGCTTAAAATATCATACAGCATAGTTTTGCATTAACAATTGATATATTTTCTGACGGAATTTTTGGCCTAATTTGCCAAATTTCAATCTCATCTGTGCCTTCGATCGAATGTTGACGTGTGGTGTATTGTGGGTGATCGTCGACGGCTAGACTCCAGGTTATACTGTGCGTGATGTTTAACGTGAGTATAGCCATCGACGGCGCATGGATAGAACTTGATAAGCATCACGATATGAACGAGCATAATATTGGAAAGCTAACAAGAAAAAATAGAATTCGTTAGATCTAGAAAACACAAATTTATTACCAACATCTGCTCAGATTCGATATGAAAAAAGCAATCAAAACTTAGAGTTTACGCATGATGTGATACATAAAAAAATTATCACACAAATTCTTTCTTACATCATTATTAGACAAGAATATCTTCACCCTTCTCCCTTTTGTCACCCGTCCGGAATCATGATGTAATTTGTCACACACGAAAATAATTGTTTTTCGTGGAGGGGTATGCGGCAAGTGCGATGCAAATAAAATGGTTGGTAAATATCAAATAATTTACCATATTCATAATTTTCCTGATATTTGGAATAGCAAGTGTGAATTTGTCTTGATTGCATTTCCTCTAATTGTCATTTGTAAAACACTGAAATAAAGGTGTCTGGCAATAGGATACACTACCATGTGTTGTCAATCAGGTGGTGTAATGGTCATATGAATTCTCTGCTTGTGCGCCTTAATTAAAGATCAAGTCTAGCCCAAGAGCAGGTTAATTGAATAAATAGATTTCATCAAAATCAAATGGAAAATGAAAAAAAAATTGCTTATTTTGACAAAATATGCACAGCATAGATGCTAGTGAGAAAGTCTATATGTCACACGCTCGCTTTTTGAAAAAAAAAATTATTATAGGATTTATCAATTTTCTTTTAGTAGATAAATTTCACATTTTTAAATATTTGGATATTTTTTGTTTCTATTACAGCTATTGCACAACTTGAGAATGAATCTGAGAGAATGAAATTATCTTCACAATATCAGGTAAATAACTATAAATAGTCATCCTGAATATTTATGATTTTAATTTGTATGAGTCACCAACAGTGCCAATTATTAAAACTGCATTAGTGTGTTTGCTGTACTGTCAAAAACATTTTTTTTCCAATAAGAATCATCTGTTTATTTTGAGATGATATGTGAAACTAAGTTTTCAATTTTTTAAAATACAGTATACAGGTGCATTAGATATTTGAAAATGACTTAGAAGTTAATCTCATGTGTTCACAAAGATGTAATAAGATAAGCCATAGCAGCGTTGTTGTTTTTTGTTACTTTGATAACCATATGTAACAACCCAATCTACTTTGTTATGAAATGTTAAAAGCCGTGCTTGGGAAGATGAAAAATTTGAATAATACATTTCTGGATTGTTTGGAAAGTTCTCCCAAGTCTGCGCATAGATGTATCTGCGTGATTCTAGTAAAAGAAGATACGCAACGAACACAAACTTTACACATGCAATACATAGATATTCATTAAAAAATCTGACTCAAAGTGGTGGAAAAGTAACAAATTTAGGGCATTTCATGTGATGGCCTCAAAATATAGCCTTATCAAAATCACTAAATTGCGTGCAAAGTGAATGGGTGCGGAGACATGCGGCTCCAGTTTTTGGTTCAATCTGAATTTTTTCCGAGAAAATCACATATTTCTTTCAAATTTTCTAAGAGATATTTGGCACACTTAAAATCATAATAATATAACGAACATTATTAACTGAAAGATTTTGTGAAATAAAAAGAAATTCATGTTAAATCTTAAATCAAATCTGTAGGTGCGCAGACTTTGGGACCACCATCATACTTTGTAAATCAGTTGTTTGATCTGAATGAAAAAAAAATTGATTAAATATTATTACTTCCGCAATAAGCCGGAAATGAATTTAGACTGTGTTAACTGTTATGTACCTTATGTTTTACACTGGAATTTTGGGGCTTTTACATGCAAGTGTGATTTGAAATCCTACATGTATTCTTATTAAGTAGTGTAATGCGTGTATTACATCTGCTGAAAGGAAATGTCATCCCTGCTGTGTATTCATCATTGAGATTGTATGTAAAATAGCTAGACGCATTGCTAACAAACTGTTCCTCTGTTTTATGTTTCACTGTCTAGCGGTAACCATTGCTGGGATGTAAATGGCAAAAACAGAAGAAATGAAGTGAAATTACACTGTGTTCAATCTTCAATGTAATGCATGCAACATAAGCAGTCAAATAATGTAAGCAGTAGTTACAAGCGACATTTTTTTTTTTAAAGGATGAGTTGATTTGTTTTATGAGGGTTGGAAAGCAGAAAATATAGACTACGACAGTCAGGCTGCTATTCTGGTGTGTGGTGTTTCTTTCAGGTGTAAATATACTCAATGACATTAAATCCGATGAAATCATTTGATAATTTCTACGTCCTTGTTTTGTTTAGAGTGGTGCAGCAGCAGCAAATCTAGACTACAATGACAGCCAAGCTGCTCTTCTGGTGTCAGGTGTTAATTTCAGGTGTAGGTGTTCAATGAGATTAAAGAAGCCAGAATTTGAAGCCCATCTTACTGAATGTCTTCTAATGGTGAGTGTGTGTAAATAGATTTGTACAGATGGGTAACAATCAGGGGAGTGTTGCACAAAGAGACTAGGTTGTTAAAACAACCTTGGAGCCACTTGGAGATGTGGGTATTCTAAACCAGTTGAATAATGGTGTCTAAATTATCAAAAGGGATCTCCTGATCGTTTTCCCCAATTTAGTAGGTGTTGGAGCCCAAAATGCAAGTTAAATTCCAATGTCTTCTTTCAAGTTAAAGTAATTTCCTTATCCCATTCATACTCTTAAGACTCAAGAAAATGTTGAGTTGAATAACAGAGCATATAACTCTGACAATATCATCAAAATAAGAAAGTTATGACATTTTCGATTTCACATACTTTCACTTCACAGTGATGTACACATTGCAATTGGCAATATGTACATGAGGGAGCAGATTATTGCCACTATTAAATCATGTAAGAGACCAAGAGTTAAAGACAGCACATTGTCTGTTTTTTAGTATCCGAGTTTAAAAAATATAACAGAAGGAAAAATGCTCATTCACATAAACTGTATGTGCCATTTGACCATGTTTGATTTCAGCAACTTGCTGATGACCCCCCTTCAGCTTCAGCAACCATGATATACACACTGAACAAGGATAAAGACAAGATAAGAATAGGAGTTGATACAATATGCAAGTAAGTCAATCAACCATCCCCTTATTTCCAGATATGAAATCTTTTAGTACAAATATGTCATATTCAGCATTAAATACTGATATACTTGGCTTTTAAGATGTGCACTCTTTGGTGTGTGACAAACAGATGACAGGAAGCAATAAGTATTGAATGGAAATAGGAATGTGCAGAGTGAAAAAAATATTAAAAAAAAACATTTGGAAACTTAAGAACGGCTAATTCACAGTTCAAGAGAAAAAAAGAAGAAGAAAAGATAATTTAGGTGTGTGCTTAATACAGGATAAAAACTTTTGATGAATGCTAGTTCAAACATCAACTATTATTTGGATGAGTTCCAAGGTCATTTCAAAGTTAACACAAATTCTGTAAATTATTTTTTTTTTAATTTAAATATTTGGATATTATTTACTTGCTAAAGATGGATAGTGTTTGTATGCAGTCCATGCTCTCTCTCTCTCTCTCTGATGATTGCAACCATGGTGTGTCACAACACTCTCCGTTCTTGCATGTATTTCTCTTCTCTTATATCAACTCCACTTTCATAATATCTTAATCCATATGATAGTATCCAAAAGTTTACTTCCTTATCCCTCGGCTCCTATTCTTTTCAATCATTGACCTTTTGAAGTGCTTCAGATTGTAATGATGACACTGACCCTTTGTTAACACTGTTATAGATATCTAGATAATGTGTGCCAGAATCCAGGAGAAGAGAAGTATCGTAAGATAAAAGCAAACAACAGGGCCTTTCAGGAGAGAGTCTCTGGATTGGTGGGAGCAGAGGAATTCATCCAAGCTGTTGGATTTGAGAGGAAGATACTCACTCATGAAGGTTAGTTTAAACCTACTCTTAGTTTTAACTTTATTTTTAAAATGATCTATCATTTAGTGTTGGTGGTTGAATTGTTATCAAGTGAATAAGTAAAAGATTAATGAGAATCAAGTTAACTGGTATCAGAAAGTAAATGTTTTCTCCTTGAAAGACAATAAAAATTATAATGCCAACAATTTTTATTTATGCCTTACATTATCGATCGTACCAATCACAGAGTAGTACATAGACTCTTTACCAAAATATTCCATTTTCCACAGATCCAATCTCATCACATTCACTGCCCATGGTTCATTCTTCTTTTTGTCCATAGAATCTGAGACTCATTTCTTTGTCTTGAATGAGGAGAGTGCTTCAAACATTGACAGGCTGAATTCGTTCAAGGAGCTGTTGAAGTCTGGTGCTCCATACAAACCGATCCTTGACAGAGACATGAAGGTCTACCAACCATCCCAGTGGGCAAGCCAATTTCAACTTCCAAATGAGTTCTACACGCTCACACCAGAACAGATAAAAAAAGAACAACAACTCAGGTATGATTCATTGTTTGAACCATTAAGTATTGTCTTTTTGACAGTCATCAACCAATTAATTCAACTATACTCATGAAACTGATCGTTCTTATGGAGCATCATTTATTGAATTGGTAAACGTGAGTGCTAGGGTTCCATGAATGCTGTAATATAAGGAGCCGAGGGACTGATAGTCTGAAGTTAGTTTTTTTAAGGACACAATCTTAAGGATTAATGCCTTACCAGAGGGCATCAGCATGTTCCATTACCAACTTTGCTGTTTATCTCAGGGTTTATTTCATTTTCTAAAACTCTAACCTAAGATATGTGTTAGATGATTTTATTTTACCTGATGACTATTGGTGGTAATGTTGTTAGTGGTTGTAGTGTGCCTCAAAAATATATCTCCTTTTTGTTCCCTGTTTGTTCTATAAAACCATTTCAAGTCAAAACAATTTGCAGAGAAAGAATTTGCAGAGCTAGGAATTAGTTGGATTTTATCCTATTAAGTAGGATTTTTAAGGGGGAAAGTGACACTAAATAGGATTCCCCCCCCTCTCAAATTTTTTTTTTGTAATGAATATAGCATATTAGGCTTGAAAACGATAAAATGATTAAAAAGAAATAAAGAATAGGATTTTTTCACAATGAAGGTTGGCAGCTCTGTGAATAGCCAAAGATGCCCAATATTTTTGTGTTATGTGCTGCAGGAGCCATGTAACTTTATACGAGTCTGAAGTTTAGTTTCTTGAGATTGTCAAAAGATACTGCCTAAAAATTGAATGATTTTATCGTAAAGAACAGACAAAACATTTTTTTCAGGAGCTTTACAATAGATTGCCTTAATTGGCTACATTGGATAAGCTTTAACGATGCAGTATTGGGAATGTCGGGGACTCTGTTTTAATTTTCTAGGGCTCTTTTGAGCATTTCGGGGGTGAAATTTGCCCTTAGCCCCCATGTAATTTTTTACCTGGGAAAGGAAAATTAAAAAAAAAAATGTGCCATGGTTTCCATGACATTTGCTCTGGCAACAATAGCTCTGCTATAAGTTCCATACACTAATAAAATGACCAACTTGAACCCTTTATTTAGTACTAAAACCTACCCTAAACATATCCTAAACCTGACATAAAACACTAAAATGTAAATGACTTGCTTAGTTCAAATAGCTTTGATTGCTGGTGAAGTTATCTATAGACAAAATATACAAGCTTGCTGCATCTCTTGTATTTTCAGGGCAGAGGTCATCGAGCAGAGTTCAGTTCTTAGAACAAAAGCCATGAAGGAAGCCGAAGCACAGAAAGCTCTACGGAGATATCGCTACGCGCTCATTAGGATTCGTTTTCCAGATGGTATATTATTACAAGGTGGGATATTCTTATGTCTAAATCAATCTCTTAAATGAGATATGTTATTTTGTAATGAGCCTCACCAAAATTCAGACCTGCCAACCAGTACGTTTTTTTATTTTTTTATTTTTTTTACAAAATCGTAATTTATTGAGAAAAATCATCTCTATATGTCTCTGTTTCATAAAAATTACACAAATATGGTTATTAGATCAATGTAATTTCAGGTAATTTTTTTTTTTTTTTTCAATCATTTTGTTAAAACCAGGGTGAGATAGATATACACATGTTTAAATGTTTTTTTTTTCATCTGCAAGAGCAGTGCGCATTTTAGCTTGCATGCAGCTTGAGCGCCGCGATGAGCGAGTGCGCCACGCATTTTATTATGAAATACACTTTTTTGGGTAAAAATACACTTTTTTTTATCACAGAATACACTTTTTCATTCCCAGAGGTTGGCAGGTCTGAAAATTGGACTTGAGATTTATGGCTAGGACTTTACATGTGTGTTTGTGTGGGCATCTGCTTGTGCCCTAATCTGCCTTATACTTACATATTGTCCCATCTGTACAATGAATTGCACAGTTTATAAAACATATTTTTATCAAGTACATTTGATTACCATGTGAAGAATATATTTTTTTTAATACAAAAATAGCAGCTACACTTTAGTGATTCAGACTAAAATGGTACAACAATAAAGTTCATTTACCAAAAATCAATGATTCATGTTAATGGGACAATAGGTATAGCAAGTGAGGGTATGTTTCACTATAACATTTATTGGTAGTGGAGTCCAATGGCTGGAAATTTTCTGACTTGGAATGATCATACATTCTATTGCAATGTCAGTTGCCTCATCAATTGATAATTGATAAATATGAGTCCTATCAGATTAGATTAACTAGAGATTCTTGATCTGGCAATGGTGGAGGCATAAAATGATATTCTGTGTAGTTGGATTTGTATTTTCCATGCAAGGAACAGCCATATTTATCAATTTATTTGATCATTTGATTACATTTGATTTTGAATATTCTCAGACTCCTTCCATTCAAGGAATAATTATATGTATTATTTGATTGTCATTTAATTTGTCTCTTCTCAGGTACCTTCTATGCAAGGGACAAACTGCGAACCCTGAAGGAGTTTGTACAGTCTCAGTTGGATAATAGCTGGCAGCCTTTCATTTTGACTGATCCTAGTAACATCAAACTCACTGATGATGACATGATGCTGGCTGAACTACATCTGGTAAGTGGATATTGTACAACGCCACTGAGTGGGTGGATGACCTGTGCCAATGGCAGGTATTTTCTCTTCATCATCTTGTTCTTTTTTATTTTACATAATTTTAATTTATATCGTTTTGGGGAAGGGATAAGGAACATGATATTGAAAGTGGAACAAAAACGAGTTGTTCCGATGATGGTTTGTCAGATGGATGATACAGTTCAGTAAAATTTTAAACATCCAATTTGAAGTAAAACCCATTTCCATAATTATTTAAAAGGAGTAAACAACAAAGAAAAACACTGTCCATATCCTATAAGTGATTGCATATTAATGATTTTGAATTCCTAAACATTCGCAAGGAAGGTACCGGTGCGAATTTTAAAACACTTCTTCAGCTATTTTAATTTGATCGTGCTTTATACATGTTTCAATGAGATAACCATGAAATCGCGTGTCAATAGAATTAAATTGAATTAAGTATTTGGATATTTAAATGCTGATCTCATAGGTCATTAAAATTAGTTGTAAATTGAATTATTACATCATTAAATCGGTTGAAATTTTGACGAAATTGGACGGGAAAAACTATATTAGATCTTAAAGTTGAATGAAAGTAGTAGCAGCAGTAAACACTGATTCATGGGAAAGCCTGTAAAACCAAGGTTGGTTTTACAGGGTTAACAAGGTTTATCATCATAGATCTAGACGCAGTACATTATCATAAATCTAATCTAAGCCTTTACATCATAACGCAGATAAGCACATGTGGGACAGTGTATGAAAGACCCAACACCTGGCTGAAATGGAGGCTTAGTTTGCTCCTTTCTCAGACATTGCATATATTCTACCGCAATCATTTATTGGATTCTGCCAAAACTGGCATTTATAATAAGTACTTATGATATGTTATTATGACCATGTATATTGTTAATCAAGCTTGTGGATTTTGAAATTAAAATCTCCGGGGAGGGAGTGAGGGGGCATTTCAACTATAAATTATGCAGATGCACACCTGATCTCCCTCTTATGCATTTTATTCAGTCAAATCATATTCTTTCATTGTTCTTCCTTTGTAAATTTCACTCCCCTCCCTTTATCAGTGATTGTGTGTAGAGGTGTTGTGGCTCAGTGGATAAGTCTCCGGACTTTGAATCACAAGGTCCGTGGTTCAAACCCCACAACAGCACTAGCATCCTTTGGCAAGGCATTTATCTTCAATTGCCACTCTCCACCCAGGTGTAGTAAATGGGTACCCAGTAGGAAGGAATTCCTTGAATGCTCGAGCGTCCGATCAGGATAGCAGTGGTAATAGTATGCAGCGTTTAGAAACATTTGTATTAAGCGCTATATAAATGTTGCATATTATCATTATTATTGTACCAGTAAGAACACTGTCAAAATCTAATTTCAATTGTTTTTTTTCTAGGCCCCGGCAGCAGTGATTAACTTCTCCTGGGATGCTGAGGTAATGGCAGACATTGCTGCAGCCAGTCAAGGAAGCCTTCAGGTTACCTACCTCAAGCCAGATGCCATGGGACAACTCCAATCACTATAGAACAATGCAGGAGGCTGTTTCGTCAAGTTCTTACTAAAGTTATGCATGATGTTACAAATGGCTGGAATATTTTCTGTGGATAATCTTATCAATCATTGAATTCATTTGTGAGGAAATATGATCTTTGTAGAAGAAACTCTTTGTTTACAAGAAATTTGATGAATAGTATTAGTTTATTATATTGTTGAAATTTTATTACTATTATAGAAATTAAATTCCTCTTTAAAACATCAGGGAAAATTTGAGGTATTTTATTGTAAAGTCATGCATAACGTTATGAAGTACCTGATGATGCAGCCTCCAGGACACTTGTGTAACTATCGCTGAATATGGAATGATGGGAAGGGGAAAAGAAAGGAAGATATGGTCCCTTGCCCAACTGGCAGGTTTAATGTTTCTATGCTACAAGATCAAATACAGCTGCTAATCAGAGAGATGTTTATAGATGAGGGAACAGACGTTTCCCACAACAGAAGTTTCCCACAACAACAGAACAATGCTATGTGTGGTCAATGAATGGATATCATACATACAGTGAAGAAGACAGATCTAGCCATATCTTGAATGATCTTTGAAGGCATTTCTTGATTGAAACTAGGTGCTAGCAGGTCTTTTACAGAAAGCTGTCCTGTGAAATCAAGATCTAGAAGAAGCCCCCCTGGGAGAAAGCCCTCCAAGAGACTAATTGATTAAAGGAAAAAATAATTTTATTGGGATAAATAAAATCCTGATAATGGTAGTCAACTAGTCAACTCACATTTCTTGTTGTCATTATTTGGTAAAATATCACACTATGAGTGTATTATTTTTGGTCTGTTCAAAACATGTTCATTAATTGTTATTAACAAATCAAGACAACTTACGTTATGTATGTAAGCTCCAGTAGAAAGCTCATGTCCTTTGTTTATTTTGTATGCTTCTTAATTAGGTTTGTATGTATGTATTTTAAAAGATGAACACAATAATGTGCAATATGTTACTTAGATGATAGTGGAATGTGTATTTAATTTTGGTTTTGTAAAGTCGAGATAGAAAGCATATATTATATACATCTTTGTTACAGTATTTATATTTTTTTACAAGAAAAACAGTGTAAGTAGTGGAAAACTATAGTTATCTTTAATTATATTCTAATCACTTGATAAAGAGTTGCAGCGGCACTCGAAAGCTCGTGAACTTGTAAGCTAGTGAACACTTTTTGCGAGAGTGATCACGAATTTCCTAGAAAGCTAGTGAACACTTTTTGCGAGAGTGATCACAAATTTCCTTGTTGACCATAGTAGATTGCGAGACAAATGAATACCCTCTAGCGATTATATTCTAATCATTTATTGTTTCAAACAAATTTGCTCCTCTTTATCAGTTTCATAATTATTTCTAATTATCCAGTAACAATATAGAATATAAAGACATTTTCATAATCCATAATCTATAATCCAGTTCTGTTCACATTTTGAAACAATTTCTTCTATTTTAGTATTGATTATAAGGTATTTATCATACAGCATTCGCGACGAGAATTGATTTTAAAACATTTAAAATGTAGTGCTAGGCATATTCAGGCTTATATTTAATAGCAAAATGAGTATTATGTGTCTATAAACAAAATTAATAAAAATATGAAATCGATAATTAAAAAGATTATTTCAATGTTATCTGGGCCTTATTTTATGAGACTAATGGTCATGGGCTTGAATGCCAACTTTCATCAAATCCTTTCAAATTTCCATGATCAGCTTTAGTAGCAGGTACTAGTAACCATTGATTCATTGATTATTTCATGACTTGGAATTTCTAAAAAGCAACCGAGAACTTCTTGGCGAGACTAATATTTATTCTAACTCCAGCTCATATGGTGTTTTTCTACAGAGAATCGTTGAACAGTATTACCCGCGTAAGTATCCAGAATTCCGGAAAACTTCCCTGTAGAAACAGACGTGATGCGGTTTATTGATAAACCGCATCGTGGACCTATGGGAGGTGGTAATTGTCGTGTTAATCCGTTTAATTTTTCTGTAGAAACACACACTGAAAAAGCGTATCGTGTCTGGCGGAAGTATGTGAACCCGGAAGTACAATTTCGCGGTATATTTGCACGTTCTAGCCTTTTCAATCTCGCCAGGTGACATACCACAATGCGTTGCAAGGTCATAGGTTGAATCTCCTGATTTTCGATAAATGCGGAATGTGAGTTAATTGGATTATTTGCTCTGTAGGAACAGGTTGGTTTAAGGGTGATACAGTTTTTCAATTCCAGAAAAGATTAAACTGTTTTTAACGATTCTCTGTAGAAACACGCGGTATGTCTGATTATAATTGTGCTATTATACGCAATTACATTGGCCTAATATTGTTATTGCCCAAGAATTTATGTATTACAGAATGCCACTATTGTGCATTTCAGTTAGTATCAAGAACATATAAATCCTAGTTAAAATTGTGTTATTTTAAATTAAAAAAAAAAAAATTGACCTTGGTGACCATGTATCAAATATGCTCTATATGAAATATATTGAAACTAATTGTATATGACGTGTTTAATTGAATTGTATTTGTTCAAAATAAAGAGTCAACGGTAAGTTATTGTTATATTTCTCATTCAATTACTTCATGCTCTTTTTAACTCTTAATGTGCCATTCAATGTAATCAGCGAGTGCCACTTTTTGTCAAAGAGTCTATATTTAAATGTTTTATTTATGAAAAAAGAGAATCACTCATGAGACAATAATAAACCTCTTGACCATAAGCTGAACTGAACAATGGAATCACTCATGCATGCAATGCACTCCTCAAAATGCAATAGGCATAACAATAGCTGTATGACCATTGCACGAAAATGTGTTCGTGGCACTCCAGTGGATGCACAGATATGTGTTCATGGCACGTTAAAGGGATGGTCCGGGCTGAAAATATTCATATCTTAATACATAGAGTAGAATTCACTGAGCAAAATGCCGAAAATTTCATCAAAATCGGATAACAAATAATAAAAGTTATTGAAGTTTAAAGTTTAGCAATATTTTGTGAGAACAGTCGTCATGAATATTCACTAGGTGGCCTGATGTCACATCCCCACTTTCCATTTTCTTATGTTATTACATAAAATCATATTTTTTTCATTATTTCATACTTGTGTGAATAATATGTCTCCCTTATAATGAAATATGTAGCAGCAATAAATATCTAATGCACTAAATCAGTTGTCAATCCAATTTTTTGTAGTTCTTGGAGGAAAAAATTTGAATAAACCTAATTTCCTATAATAAAATACAAAAGAACAAGTGGGGATGTGACATCAGCCCACCTAATGAATATTCATGACAAATGTTTTCACAAAATATTGCTAACTTAAAAATTCAATAACTTTGTTATCCGATTTTGATGAAATTTTCGGCATTTTGCTCAGTGAATTCTACTCTATTTATTAAGCTATAAATACTTTCAGCTCGGACCATCCCTTTCTATAAAATGTGATTTTATTTTTTTTAATGAGTTCAATGTATAGTCACTTTGTTGGCCATGCCTGATGTGTACTTTACCATCCCCGTAATTGGTATAGTATTAGAGCAAAGTGAACTCTTGATTTATTTGACCAAGAACGAAAAGTGTTATACTCATGTAACCCCTATTGCACCAATCATTTGTTTATTATTCCTATTAATATCGTCAGTGAGTTTATGAACCGGCTCAAACCTTATTTTTGGTCAAATTTTCAAATTTTTTTGCATATTTTGAAAGCCTGTGATTCACTCTATTGAATAACCAAATTAAAGATCTAAATTCATATTATTCAAAGAATAAGAGCATATTCAAATTTCTTATGAACTGGCTTAAACCCCTCCTTTGACTTTATGAAGCAGCCTAAACCATTCTTTGGGTCCTATTAAGTCTCCGGAATGACACGCAGAGTTAAAAAGCCTGACCTAGTTGTTGCGCATATGTGGTTAGAGCCAACAAAAAAACATGCGCATGGCATTGAATGATTTTACAAACCAGTTCAAACCATGGTTTGTGTCGCTAAAAAAACAATGTGCATAATAAACATGATTTTATTAAGTGACCTTAACCCCATTTTTGGTAAAGATAAACTGTTTCTGAAATGCATACCTGCACTTCATTTCATATACAGTATTGAAAAACTAAATGCGAAATGCGAACAAAATTTCATATATTATAAAAGAATAGAATGTATGCTTTAAATTGGTATAAATAATTGATCTGGTTTCTTTCAAAGCGTGAAGTTATAAATGTCTGAAAAACCCTTGAACTTTGAACATGATTTCTCAAAAAGTTTTGGAGACCAGACAAGGTTTGAGCCAGTTCGTAAAAATCAATGACAATATGATATACCATGGAACAGCTAAAACTAAGAGACAGGTGCGAGATACCAGCCTTCGAGGCCCTTAGTCCTCACTCATCCCCAAATTCTCTTTCTCTCAAAGGTAAATTATATACATTGCCTGTCAATCTTAACACTAAATCACAGTTTCCTTCTTACAATCTCATGAATCAGGGGATTCGAACTTTGCATCTCTGAATATCACCAACAAGAGACAATGAAGTTAAAGGACACAACACACACTTAATTTTCATTAGTTACTCCCTTTTATATAAGCCCATGTGCAATGTAAGATTCAAAATAATACTCCTCTTTAGATTCATTTTACTAAATAACAATTATAAGCATCAATCTTAGACATACTGCATAACCACATTCTCGTACTTCTGGCATGCTGTCTGGTGCATTATGAACAACTTCCCATATTCTTACTCAAATAAATACTATTGACATTCAATGATGCAATATAACTATGTAAATTCATAGCAAAATACATAAAAGAAAAAAGGAATGTCACAATAACCATCATTTGCACTTATCAAATTAATGCTTTGAAAAAATACCCCGGGAAAAATACATACACCTTAGTCACAGGCTGCATGTAGAGCTTGTTCCTCAAACATACAAGTATGCAACCAGTCATAAAGTAATTTTTTACAAAATAAAAGTCTGTAAAATAATTTATAAGAATGGAAAACAAAGTATAAAAAGCCACTTTTTTACACATGTATTTGAATACAAATAACAGGACATATACAAGTATGTTGGCAAAATTGACATACTAATAAGGATACATTTTACTTTATGAGATGATAAGTCAGAAATCTTTCTGTCTACACTAACAGAATTATTGGCAATTACCACATTTAGCTTAAGAAAATAAATATCTCAGTGAAGAAAAATTCCCCATTAATATTAGAGATTTAAAAGTGAGTTGGGACAAGTGAACATAGTAATGAAAATATATAGTAATGCACGAGTAATCACAATGAGGAAGTGTTATAACTCCTTTGCTCAGACAATTGTATACATCATAGCAATGTCCATACATATTTATATTCTATCAAATTTGAATAATAAATTCTGCAAAATATACATCTTTTTACAATCTGACAAATAAACACATTACAATCTACCATGCAGAATAAAGCAATCATGCCTCTGTAATCTTTAGGGTTATTTTTAGTTCCTAATGTTCTTAAAACTTTGATAGTTCCATTCATATATGTAGGTGAATATGAAATAACAAATATATATCACAAGGAAAAGGGTTATGTTTGTAATGCACCATAAATAGACAATGTAATATTTTAAATGAGAATTTCAATGAAAGACCAGCTGAAATCCATTAATTATAACATTGATGAGGAATTTTTTTTTTTTTTTCATTCTATATATCAATGATTTAACCATGTTGTTTTAACATATGTCACTTCTATTTGAGGCCTCACTGCCCATGTGGGCACATTCTTTTTATGCAGTCAATCTCATATGCCCTCAGAAGAGTATATCCCTGCCACTGAGGGTGCGTTCATAATCAAATAATGCCTGTTGCGGCGATGCAAGAATGAACCAATTTACGCTATCTGGCCCCTCAAGAGAAAGATAAAGAGGTAATGATGAAGAAAGATAGATGATTGGTGGAATGAAGGAAGGAAGGTAGGAAAAGGAAAGTGGTGAAGTATGAACCAATTTATGGGATCTTAGTGGTCCCTTATTACAAGAGAGGTAAAGAGATGATGCGTGTGAGTAAAACAGTGGATATTTTATTGCTACCGAGCCCCGCATTATTTTAGGTGGAGCTTAAATGCAAAGAAGGTCAAAAATGACATTTGTACATGTACAAACAGTGCTGAAAGGAAATAAGTAGAAAGAGAACAGGGGATAAAATAGCAGATTGGTTTAGTAAAAAATACAACCAAAAAAAAAATTAAAAAGATACAATGATTTGAACAAGCATTAGAACAAACAAAACACAAATGGCATCATACAATCAATATTCATTCAGGGACAAACATACAGAAATATTTGAAAAGGGAATGTGTAAGAGAGCAAAACCTTTAAATACATGATTATTATAAGATGGACAGAATTAATCAAGCTCTGTCCAAAGTTAAAACTAGGTCCATGCTGCAACATACCTGGGATATGTAAAAGATGATAACAATACTTCAAGAAATAACCTTGTGTTTTTATTTCTATGACATAAATATATAAACAATAACTTGTCCATCCCTTGGCTAAATAATTATAGGAACTGAATGACCCACATTTAAATTACTGTTTCATGAGATCAGAAGAAAGCCATTATTTGGATGACTTCCAATTTCCTCTGGGTGGGCTTCATTTCCAGTGCCAAGATTGCTATAGACATCTACCTAACAATTAGAAGATAATTGCACTGTAGCGTGGTCTACTGGGTGCCCCAGGAAAGGGTAGACAAAAAGTATATTGCACCGTATTTCCAGTTAAAACCAGACAACCTATGTTATCCTACTACATGTATTCTCAAAATATGTCCAATGGCTAATTGAAACCAATGAAGTATGTTATTTCACTGACTTTGTAAAAGGAATACATAGGGGGTGTGTCATAAAGCTATTTCATTTGTAAGTAATACATGACTTTAAAAAAATCTGGAACATGTAGGCTAAAACAACATTCTCAAGCCATATAATTTCCACCAACTAAAATTGAAAGTATGGCCTTTATAGATTGAAGTTCTTATTGGCAACTACCACTTCAATGCAATTAAGTTCAATTCTATTAAGTCAAAATTTGTTTGATGATGGTTGAAGGAAGTTCCATTCTCCTATGGGGGGAGGGGGGGGGTTATCTCAGACAGATAGCAATTTTCACTCACGCAAAACCGTATGATTTCCAGTCCTGATCATTTTGGCAATTTTGATGAAAAAGGTTATAATTGTCTGCAGGAAAACAGCCTACTAACCAATTGGATGAATATCTGATGTAAACTGGGTCCCAAAAGAAACTGATCAAACTTTACAAAGGCACTGCACAAATTCCACTCAGTCAAAATGAACAACATTTTTACACAGGCTAGCTTCAATAATCTTTACTAAGCACACTCCATATCAAGAGATTGGTTTAATCACAGAGAGGCTATAGCTGCTCACATCATTTGGTTTCAAAATCTAAAGTCACATTACACCAAAAGAAAGAAAAATTAAAAGGGATTAAACAAACTTCCCAGTTTTTCACAAATGCCCTTCACAATGATTGACTTGATCACAAAGAAGCAACATGAAGTTAACATTTTTTTTTTAATGACTAGAACAATCACACCGCCACAGATCCCCAGGGGAATATCCTGGTAGGCAGAGGACATAGAGATGTATACTAATATATCTCTATGGCAGAGGATAATCTTAACACGGTGTTATCTGTGTGTGGCTGAGTGAGATACACACAAACACGCACCATGTTCGGATAATCCCCCGCTTACCAGGACATCCCCAGGGAGGTTTGTGTGTAATTGTGTAATTGGTCCAGTCATTTAAAATTTTTATATTAATTTCCTGTAGATTCTTTGTGATTGAGCCAGTCATTAAACATACCCGTGAAGGACGTTTGTAATAAACTGTGAAGTTTGTTTAATCCAATCTCATTTTCACTAATCCTTCTTTTGAAATTTTGTGGGTTTGACCCAAGGGGGGGGGGGGCCAGTCTGTACACACGCGTGACCAAAAAAAATGGGTTTAAAGGGGTGTTTTTTTCAGTTTTGGACGCAGTCCGCGCATGGACTCGTTAAGGGTATAAAAACACAATTTTTCAAGAAAAAGGGTGGTTTTGAAAGACTGGTCAGTGGTCAATCGCGGGGTCAAACGTATTTAGGGTATGTGTTTTCCCCCAAAAGCTTTTTTTTTAAAGACTAGCCAAACGTGTTTAGGGTATGTTTTTTTTCCCAAATGCTTTTTTGTTTAAGACTAGCCAAACGTGTTTAGGGTATGTTTTTTTCCAAAGCTTTTTCCCCAAAGGTCATATTTTGGCGACAACTTGTTTAGGGGCCAAAATGTGTAAATAAAGCACGCGAAAAACTTGTGAAGGGGGTTATTTTGCACACAGAGAAAAACTTGTTTAGGGGGTGTTTGGAAAGTACTTGGTCACGCGTGTGTGTGTAGAGCAATATATTTGACTGGCTTTGGATTCTGAAACCAATTGATATGAGGGGCTTTAGCCTCTCTGTGATTGAACCAATTGTACAAAGATTATTGAAGCTATCGCCTGTGTAAAAATATTGTTCATTTTGACTGAGTGGAATTTATGCAGTGCCCTGGTAAAGTTTGATCAGTTTCTTTTGGAGCCCAGTTTAGTATGATTGAGAGCAGTTATCAATATGAGATAGTCAATACAACAAGGATGTCTGGGTCAGGGGAGGGGCTGAGGGTGGTCAGCTCCTCCCACTCAATACATATGGTGATTGTACAAATTAAGTGTGCATGTTATTCTGATTTTTAGAATCAATGGTTATATGTCTGCTGAGAGGATTAAGGCTTCAACTCTGCGTCAAATTATGAATGTTTCATGCCCTTCTCATCCTGATCATTATTACATCATTAATATGTCACGGTATAGCATTCACTTTTTAAAAAGCATATTTTTCATTGTATTATGTCAAGACTGCCATCCTATTATAGCTTCTAGGAACTGTGTCCTTAACATACTGCAAGAAGTACACATACATAATAAAGAAAGAAAGTCAGAAATTCCTATCATTCTGATTCTCAAAGAGTTGACTGTAAAACAGACTAAACCCACTCCTTGCCCTTAACCTAAAGGACAATGAACAAATAAATAAGAACAATGGACATAACATTACAAATGTCAATTACGAATATAAAAGGGAGATCAATATGGATTTCCATCTTCAAAAAAAAAAAGTTCATTATCATTTTCTTTTTTATGGGGAAGGAGAGGTGGATTTCTTTTTCAAATCCTTGATATCAGTTCGATAGATTATGCAGTTTGGAGGAAATAACAAAAGAAAAACATATATTGCAATGCATGTTATTGGGAATATCTAATTGCATGAGATAAAGCAGAACATCAAAATAATTGGAAAGCAATATATTTTGATTGTAATAAAGACAGACAGTTCCAAACCAAATAACACACAATCCGTTTTACAAGACAGTATGAAAATAGCTTTCTCCCAAGAAATGAAATCTAATATTTGACAAGACTAGTATACCTACATGTATAAACATTGTAAATGATATTTTTTTTATTGGCATGGCAAAAAAAAACACATCATACATTTATGTACGAGCTAATAAAATGTGTGAATAACTTTGCATAAACTTGATATATCTTGTAAATTGTACATTCTAAAACAAGCCGAAGTAAAAAAAAAAATGAGTTGCTGATAAAATATAATTGTTTCACAGAAAAGAGACAAGAGCACACAACAAGCTATTACTTAAAAAGAAAAAAAAGTTCGTTTGAACTTGTCTATGAATTACTGTTACATGAGTATTACTGTAAGAAAATAGATAAAATCATCTTTGATGCAAAAAGTATGTAATGTACATCATATACCTATTTATGAATATTTTACTTTGCTTGATGCAATGTTTTGTAAAAGTTTATCTGCACAGCTCCACATCCCTTTGCAAAGTGTTGTTACTTTATTAAAAATTATGTTAAGTCATATCATTTAATGTTAATATGATATAATTGGGATGTTTCAATATTGTAAAAGACAGGATAAAATAAACAGATTAGGCTACATCAAACAACTTTGGACCTTACACTGATTTTCAAATCTACTGAAAATGTCCAAATATGTTTTCTATCGATAAAAAAAAGAATGAAACAAAATATAACTTTTATAAATTTAAGGCAGGCTTGCATGTGCATTGAATGTAACTTGCAGGCCTATATATACATGTATCACTAAAACAAAACACATGGACAAGACACTTTTAAAGAATTTGCTTACCTTTCATATTATGGAAATAATCTCAAACTTTAAGTTACTTCATCAAAATTTCAGGAGTTGACTTGATCAAGGAATTTGGCATATTCCAACATATATATTATTTGTTAGGGATTATGTTTAAATCCAATCATAATGGTGTATGCTTGCACATCTATCTCATTAAACAGCTCTGGAACATTAAACTATTAAAAAACCAATTAACAAAAAAACTATTTACTCACAATATGACAAACAAGATGAGTTGTTCACATGAGTAAATATATCAATATTATAACTTTCCCAGCTCAACTTATATCACCTTCGAAGCCATCAGTATGAATCATAATATACATTCAAGTTTTTATTCAGAAATAGCATATACACCACAGAAGCAATGCATGTACATGAGCAAGACTTATTTTATAATTAATAGTCTGAGATATGTATTTTACTATTTACATCATATTGTATGTACAAGATATATTATAATTTAACTATTGACTGCAACATATATAGTTCCAATTCAAGGCATTTCTCCAAAATAATTCCCATTTTCATCTCTTAATCTGCACGGAAGCCACTCTTTGCTATCATACACATTCTGCTTTCACTTGATACACTCTTAATTAGTAATCTATCAAGATTGTAATTAGGCACAAATCCAGATTGCTTAATTGATTTGTAATCTTAATTTTGGATTTATCCCTATTTAAAATCCATAAAGTCAATAGTGTATCACTTTTCTAACATACTTAATCAACTGTCTATTATCATTTCTCATATCTCCTACGCCTTTATATTATACACATAGATGCTAACTAGCCGATATTTGTAGACTGAAATCCTTTCCATTTTTAAACACATAATGGCATGTATCATAGTGATTCAAACCCAAACTTCAATTTAAAAACAAAACAAAAGAATTTGAAGAAAAGTTTTGTAGGCCCATAGTCTGAAGTCCAGTTTAGCCAATGCCATAGTAAATACTAAAATTATAGGAAGCTGAAGTATTTTATTATTCTTATGCTTACAGTGTTCTTTTCCTGTTAGTTTTATGGTGAAAAATAACCCATTTTAGTAATCATCATCATCATCAAATTTTCTAACTGGCTATTTAAAATCAATTGACCGAACACACAACCTGTATGGACACAGGTCTTGTAACAAAAGGCTTAGTGATTGATTCTAAAATTGATTTCATGATTGATTGTACATTGTGGTCAATGTAATTAATCATGAAAATAATGGTTCTGCGATAGATTGCTAAACTTTGTTTTACAGGGCCAACAAAAGCCGCTAAAAGAAAACAGCCATGAAAACTGTTCAGCTACTTAAGAATAACAAAATACTGTAACAATCAAAACATTACTGGTACATTAATATATTGATAGCACTTGTTTGGGGGTGAGGCTTGCTTGAGAAAGAAGCAGTTTTTTTTTTGCAATTGTGTGTCAAATATACATTTATCAATATCCAAAGTCAATCAACATACAATTATAGAATATTCCATTCATGTAAAATGTCACACAGATATCTTTCTCAATTTGAATGTGTCAAATCACCTAGTTTGAAAAAATATTATTTTCCTTCCACTGAGTTATACTGACTTTATACAATGTATGATATTTGGCAATAAATAGGATAATTTTGAACAATTAATGATCAAAACATCACCACAAACCTGTAACATAGAGATATGATCAATGACAATTAATTGTAGCTTTTTACCATGATTTGAAATATAGTTACAATTGATCAAATATCATATATGTAACAGAGTCCAGAATTGTAGCAATACTCACATTCTTGGTTTACCTATCCTACATGCTAAATGATATTTGTTTCACTTCCTGAACATAAAGTTCATTCAACCTCTACTTGTCAAGCACACTCTACTTGTGTCAACACTACGTGATGTTAGATAATGAAAATATTATATCTAGTATATACCTGCATGACCATAATCATGTATTAAGCCATACTTTTAATTTTAGCTAAATGAATTCTTTATCTCTTCAGGCCTGATTTCATAAATTGTTATTTGTCAACGCAATATGGTGATTGGATGTACATATCAACCCAAAATATCAGATTGCCATTTACTGAGCTGTTCTGGTGTATATTTTAGACTGAAACATATAATGATGCATTTGAAGCTTAATGGGGTTATTTAAACAATACACTCTGTAATGATGAGCAGAACATTTTTAAAGGAGTAAACTAAGAAAAAAAAATGACTTCAGGGTATATAAAAAAAACATGTGGAGAAAAAGGGGGGTATTTTCATCCATTTTTAATAACCAATGTGAATAATAAAATACTCTGAGATCACTCTAATTTCTAATGAAAATAAACATTTTCACCCAAATTGTTTCTCTGCTAAAAAGCAATCCTTGAATAGTTTTAGTCAATATCTTATGATGTTGCGCTAATGCTTTTACATTTAGACCCTGCTGCATTAGAGGTTGGTTTTAAAATGAACCAATATCTCTGAGAAATTAATTTCTGATTAAATTTTGTCATCAAGGTGATCGAATGGGAGAAAAACAAAATAATAACATATATTCTTATCAATGACAAAAATTGTTCACACTTGTGTAGAATGGAGAAAGAGCTGGCTTGCAATTTGTCTTGCAGATGCACGTGAATTTTTTTAGTTTTCAGCGAGATCTGACAAATTTCTTGATGAGCATTGTACTCTGACCTTGTGAGAAGTCTATTTGAATATCTACCAACATAGCATCTAGGCCTATAACATGAGCCAGAATTGTACTCACTCTTTGAACAATATAACATTTATGTACTTTTTAGCTGATGAAGTCTTATTTGTAAGAATCAATGAGAGTGACCTTGGAGTTTTCATGACAATCTCACAGCATTTCACTTTATTCTATCATATCTTCTATTCAGGTGTAGAATGACATTTTGTATGCATCAAACTAGGAGATAAACCCTTCTGTGGCTCACTTTAGAGCTAGAAAAATGTCAAGACACACAAGTTACTATATGCATTAACATATCTCTGTCTCTAACCTGATGGTACCATCTGCTTGGTGCGAGATGGACATCAACCATGCTCAAGTAGATAAAGAAAAACTTTATTGCAACCCCAAGTTATGTGGACTCACAAAGTAAAAGCATTACTGTCTTTCTGGTCCTACAGCAGATGAAATTCTGCTTGCTCCATCTGCTTGACTATATCAAGCATTACCTACATTATTCCTCATAGTTTAAAACTGAAGTAAAGACTAGCATGCACACCCATTCCTGTGCTCGCCTGCCTCGTCTAACTCCATTGGGATGCCCTGCCCGTTGCCATGAGTCATGACCGCACCTGGAAACTGGCTCTTGTCGACGCTTCGCTCCATTCTTAGCATCACGTTATCCAGCAGGCATTCAATCGCCTTGGTAATGTTGTTTCCACTTTTAGCACTTGTTTCAAAGTAGGGTAATCTAAGAAAGAATTGAAAGACAAATAGAGATGCAAAATGAATATCATCTGATTAACAAGAAATAATCAAATACAATTCTTTATTAAAAAAATGAATAAAATGTAAAGTTTGGAGCTAAATACCTATGTAAAATAGTATTAATAGGGATCTCGGTGGTGTGCGAAACCAACTAAGGATGCAAATCTTGAGTTAGTACATTCTTATATTTATGAAAAAGAAAACTGTCATTGGACCGTTATCAAATGCATTTTCTTATATCCCATTTCAGGCACATTTTGTCTTCCAAAGAGTCATGACTGAATCATTCTATTTATTAAGTTTTATCTCAATTTGACTTTTATATTCATAAAAATCAAGTCTTTATAGGATGGAGCCCAAGGTTTCAGAGTATAAAGAGCACGGATGTAGCATTACAGTTGAAACAACAGAGTTCAGGGAGCCAAGGCTATTTGTTTTCTAGAGCTTCTTTATTCATGCCTCATTAAAACAAGCTTTGTATGAATTAGAGAATATTATTAGATGATAATGTGATCAGTGGGGCTAGGCAAATCACAATCTCTAGGGGATAAGAGTTACACCGACCTTGGCATTTGGTACAATGAAACCAAGCATTGTGTTTTGGAAGACTTCAGGGGTAGAGAAAATGGAAGAATTAATAATCAATTATTCAAGGTTTTTCCTTTTCTTCAACTTCATTTTTTTTCAACATCATTTTAGTTGCTCTTCTTTTCCATGAACTTATTCCTGCACTACCAGTCTAATAAAAGAAAGGAAAATAGACCAGGTGGAGTCAGGGTGTTGACTGTGGCATTATTCATATTGCGACCAAGAGGTCGATCATTGCAATGCATATATTGTGGTCACATACTTGCAAACAAATTATATCGATATTAATTATACTGTGTTATGTTGCACACCATGTCAAAACTATTCTGGACTCAAACATATGACCATGGCAACAGGGCTAATCAATCAAAATCAAGGTTTACAATGGAAGTGACCGTAATGGCAAGTTACCACATACTCCAAACTTGTATTCTAACATTCTTTCCTGTCCCCATTTCCATAGAATTTAAAAATTTAAGCATTTTTATAACTACAATCATAAGTTGTTTTACAACTTTTAGTGTGGCTTAATAAATCTATCTTTATAAAGCATTTAATGTTTGTTTAAAAGATAATGGGCTACATATTACTACACCTCCTGGGTATGTAATCTGACCAGAGGGTGATTTCAAAGCTTGGTGTAATTACCTTTTAATATTGGTGTTAGGCTGATTTTTTTTTCCATCAGCACAGAACAAAAACTTAAAATAAAGCTGGTCCCGAGACATATCTCACCGAGTGTTAGTCAAATAAGATCGTTTTCATAAACTCACATTAGATATTGGAGCTAGAGAATATAATAAGAATCATCTGGTCTAACAACAAAACCATAATGGTACACCAAACTTCAGTTCACCCAAAATTAGGGATTTAAGTACAACTTAAGTCACACTTAGTACAACAGACACCATGCAGCTTGCCAGCATACCATCTGAAAAAAGCTGCATCTTCTTACATATCCAAAGATTTTATTCAAGCACAAACACAGTATAAATGCGTTTAAAATTTTAAACAATGCTGTTTACTATTATGAACCTTACAATAGTTGTTAAACAATTTAAATAACCATAATTAATTTATTGAGAATTAAATATTACAAAATTAAACTTTGGTGCTTAAAATTTTAAACACTTGTTAAAACTGCTTAAACAACTACAACTAAACAAGGTAAAAATAGTACAGGCTCTGTCACATCGTTCCGTGCAAGAATTGCGGGTGAGTTGCAGGCAATCACCTGCAACTCACCCGCAGCAAAGCTTTGAGCATGTTCAAAACTTTCTGCGTGCAAATCAGACTTGCATGCGCTTCTGCGGGCAACAGCATGTGAGATGCGTGCGAGATACTGTCAATGCGGGCAACTTGTGGGTAGCAAAAATTGTCACCCGCAAGTCACACAAGGCTTGCACGGAACGATGTGACAGGCCTTAAACAACATTGCATAAAAATTTTAAACAGCGTTTTAAGAGTCTGAAAGACCAATCAATAAAATGTGAGTAGGGGAGACCGGGGTTAGTTGGAACATTTTTGACAAAAATGGCTGTAAAATCCAAATAGATTTTATTCGAGAAACAATCAATATATCAGCTTGAAGCATATATCTCAGGGCTTCAAATGTACCCCATAAAATTTTTAACTCTATTATGGTTACTGAAAAAAATCCACCTTGAACAAGACTATCGCAAACGTTCCAACTTACCCCCATATCGGGGTAAGTTGGAACATGGTATGGGGTAAGTTGGAACACTGCATGGTCAATTAAGAATTATACTAAAACTACATGTACTTAAAACTGTAATATTACATGGTTTTAGCCTATTTGCTTTATCTTATTCAAGTTCAAAATATTAAAGTGTGGATTCGTTGAACTTTATGTAAGAATTATACTAAAACTACTTAAAACTGTAATATTACATGGTTTTAGCCTATTTGCTTTATCTTATTCAAGTTCAAAATATTAAAGTGTGGATTCGTTTGAACTTTATGTTTTCTATTATACAGCCACTCACGCAAGCAGACTGTGTAGTAGAATTCCGCATATTTGGGTGCGTTTGAGTTTACGTGCAATTAAGTGTACTATCAGCAATTTCATATACTTCTGCATCAAATTTATAAGACAAAAATTGATTGTTTTTATTTTTTTTCATACTTAATTATGCAAATAAGCATATACAATTTTCCAGAAATTTTTTTTTTTTGTATGTTTTTGCCTTTAACTCTATTTATTAAGCTAGTAGAATTTTTGGTGAGAGTATCAATTTTCATATTTATAACAAATATCCACCAAAAAATGCAAAAAATATAATTTCTTATGTATTTTTTGTTTTTTTTAACTTTGTTTTTTCCGATGGACTTTGTCAGGAGTCTTTTGCGATCATAAATAGCATAAAATGAATCTATTTGAACCAGCAAAAGTAAAAAAATAATCATACATTTATGACTTTTGGTTGAAAAACACAATTTGCATTGACCTTGTACATAGAATCACCTTTTTGAACAATTTTGGGTCCGAACATGCACATTCAATTTGTTGCGTAATTTTGAAACCGCGCACACAGGCATCACAAATTTGGTCTCAAATGATGCGCAAGACTTGAAAGTAAAAAGTCAGCTAGCAGTGTAGTAAAAAAAATTTGTGCGACGGCGTAGTGACTAAATTTCTTGAGGGGGGCTCAAATTGACCCCCCCCCTTTTGATAAGGGTTAACATTGCATTAGGTGCCTACAATAGGCCTTAAATGCACACTCAGACCTAACTGATAAACAAAACAAGCATGGTATACAATACATGTTCAGAAGAGTGTGAAATACTTTGTTTTTTTTTTCTCATATCCAATATTTTCATTCATAATTATGTTTGGGGTAAGTTGGAACATGTTCCAACTAGCCCCTTCAATTTTGTTCCAACTAACCCCGGAGGCTCATTTGACGTTTATAAGCTTACAGCACAAAAAAGGGACTTCACCATGGCATATTAATAACCTCATTTTGTAGCTTGGTTTAAGTGTCTATTATACCCCTAAACTGGCCAACTTGAGCTGTAAACTTCTCTAAAATTAAAACATTTCTGAACGAGAAAAAATTTACTCAGAAGGTCAAAAAACAAAAATTTGTTTCTAACTTCACCAGGCTTGTTGCACATGTGTTGTCTGTAATATGGTGGATGGCCGTTGATAATGACAATAACTTGAGGGCAGTATTGCAGAAATTTATTTAAAGACGTTAAAGAAAATTACAATGTTTCAACTTACCCCATGTTCCAACTAACCCCGGTCTCCCCTACTCCTAGTTTTGGCTTTAATGCTAAGTTGCTAACTGATACTCTATTAGTTTCAGAATTGTACACGCTTATACCCTGTCATCAGTGAATTATTCAGATATTCAATCACATGACTTTTCTAGCTTCTAGGCTAATAGATGCAAAAGCGGTAAAAGTGCAAACAATACAGTAACTTGCCACTTAACTGCACTTCCTTCCTGCTGTATATGTCAACTACTGTAGACATTGAATGTAGTGCTTAAAGGACAAGTCCACCCCAACAAAAAGTTGATTTGAAAAAAGGGAGAAAAATCCAACAAACAAAACACTGAAAATTTCATCAAAATCGGATGTGAAATAAGAAAGTTATGACGTTTTAAAGTTTTGCTTAATTTCACAAAACAGTTATATGCACATGAGTCCTGGTCGGTATGCAAATGAGGAGACTGATGATGTCACCCACTATTTCTTTTGTATCTTATTATATGAAATATGAATATTCTAATTTTCTCCTCCTTGTCAAGTGAAACAAACTTTTATTTCTCCCTGAACATGTGGAATTACCATTATTTTAACAGTTAATGGTTAAGTTATGTTGGTCCTTATTGTCAAATCTGTAAAAATTGAAATATTGTATTATTCAAACAATAAAAAACAAAAGAAATAGTGAGTGATGGACATCATCGACTCTCTCATTTGCATATCGCTGAGTTGTGCATTTAACTGTTTTGTGAAAAATAAGCGAAACTTAAAAATGTCATAACTTTCTTATTTTACATCCAATTTCAATGAAATTTGCAGCATTATGTTTGTTTGATTTTTCTATATCGATTTAAATCAACAATTTTCTGGGGTGGACTTGACCTTTAACAGCAAATGTAGTCTGCATATAATCTCCAATTGCAGCACTTTTTACAGTTAATCTGCAATTATTTTCTCAGGATAATTTGTATTTGCACCCATTTGTTTTGAAATCTACCTAAGATTTGCATTGTCTCCCCTCTTTTTCAGCCTTCTGTTATATTCATAATTACTTCATATCCCTTCATAATTTTTCTTTTCTTCATTTTCTCTATCAACATGTACTATTCCCTCTAGACCTCCTAGGCATGTCAAACTGGTTTTTCCAACTCTGACTCCCTGATAAGGGTTAGTCAAATGTCTATTTGCTCCCCCCACTAAAATCAATATAGTTTATTACATCACATTAGGTAGGCAATCAGAGCTCGGTTCATGGCTGTAATGAAGAAGTTCTCTTCAACAAATAACCCTGTAGGTCAATTAACAGAAACTCAATAAGTTTCTCATCTTAAAGGTTAAGTGATTATAGTCATCTAAAAAGAAACCTAACTTGCACTTTGCAGTAAACAAATAGCTTGTGTGGAAAGCTGTTAAGTTGGAAAGAAAAACAATTCACCCCAATGGAATCTTCAACATCATCAAAAACATCCTCAAAGACATAAGGTTAATATATGTTTTTAAATTTATTTCATATCCTAGCTACAGCTTATATTGAATAAGAATATGTTTTCTAATTTGTTAATGACCTATTTTCTTACTAACTGTAAATGTATTTTGAAAATATTATAGAAGAAAATGGGATTTGAAATAAATTAAAAGTTGAATATAATTATATTAGCTCCCAACAAAAAGAAATTATATTTTGCGATTTTCAATATTGTTTTCCCAATATTCATTGATATATCTGTTCAAAGAAATAATTGACTTCATTCATTTATTGATTATTTGAATACATGTATAATGATATCAAATTCACATGGTAATTGTCAATATGTAGGCTATTCTGAAATCATTCCACAAATAACAAAAATCATTCACATATTGGATGTAGAAAGTCTTAGCAACCTCCATCGACATCATTGTATATATACACAGGAATCTTACATGCTTTAAGCATTCCTTTAAATTCAGCAATGGGAGTTGCAAATTGCTAAATCAACGGGAAAGGGAGAGAAAGGCGCCAACCAAAAACATGTTAATACAACAGACGTGAGGTCAATAAATGCTCGTTTAAATTTAGCAGCATGATGTTGTCAAAATGATGATGGGGGGATCTGCTATGCGTACTGGTAATATTTTCTTTCCAGCAAAAATTCTGTACCCTTGAGCATATAGTTCCTTTCTTTCCTCTGAATACTTTTTGCTATCTTCTATTTCTATTCTCTTTCTCTTCCTATTTCAATCCATTTTATTCTCCCTTCTAATCTTTAATATCATTGTGTGTCATTCTATAAATTCAGTGCATTTTGCTCTACTGAAAGTGAAACAAGTGATTAAATTTTTTTTTTTTTTTTAGAAAAAAATAATGGGAACATAAATGATGGCAATGGGAAGAGAAATGTTCTTAGATTTCAGTAAAATTAATCAAATTATTCTGGATCATCTTTGACAAGGCCGCCACAAAGCCTGCTGCTCATGATCAAGAGGGGAAATTGTTTCTCCACCAAGTCTCCATAGAGAGTCTAATTAAAATTTGATCAAAGTCAGGATTATAAATTGATCTTATCTTTATGCAAATGTAATATCCCATGATTTAGCATCAGGGGAGATTTATTGTTCTACTCTGAATTCAACTGTCAGAGAATCAAGGAACCTGGAGGAAATAAAGACCCATCTTTCATTGAATGGAATGCTATGCCATCTCCTCATAACCAATTCCATTCTACTAGTATTATTCTTGGGAGAATCGTTCTTTTTTGTTCGTGTGTGAACTACAGCTTTTCAGAAGGTGGCATGAAAACAGTTTGGCTTTTTTATCCTAAAAATTCTCAGCACTGACTCTTGCCTTGTTTTCAAAGGTTCATGTATTTGACTCCCACCTTAGTATATGTATACTTGCATACTTTGTCAAGATGTCAATGTCTAATTTGCCACTCTCCATCCAGGTAAACAGGGGGTACCAGGTATAGTATAAATACCAATTTATTAGGCATAGCAATCTGAGCTCTGGAGCTCTTACAGAAATAATACCCCCCCTGCTCTACCTTAAATCTGGCAAACGGAAAAGCTGGCATATCCGTTGCTTTAGAAGCAAAATTTAAGAGGTTCTTTAGCATACTCTAAATCTGCCATACTGAGAGTAAATTTTGATTTCCTGTATGAATATGAAGTTGGTTTTCAAGGATGATTCATATTCTTAGAAAGGATGGATATGGATTAAGAATATATTTTGTCATAAAATATTCAACACGACCACAAAAATATAGAAATTATGGATTCCTCCACTAGATCTCTTACCCATATTTCTCTGCCATTTCCTTTGCCCTCTCGTCTGATACCGCCCTCTGGTCATCGAGATCGGATTTGTTACCGCATAATACTACATCAGGGTTCTCACAGTATGCATGCATCTGAAGCTGCGTCATCCAGTTGCGAATATTGATGAAGGACTGCTCGTTAGTGAGATCAAAGAGGAGGAGGAAACCCATGGCATCACGGAAGAATGCTGTTGTTAAACTTCGAAATCTGGAGGGGAAAATGACAGAAAGAACAATGTCTTAGAAATTTGTCAGTACGATTACATTTTAAGATATTGAAATAGACTTTATATTTTGTTACTGAATGGATCTTTTTGACTTATTTTCTTCAGAGAGACATTGTGAGAACTCCACCTGGTTCTCCTATGGAACAGTTTTAGTGCAAAGATAACAAAGTTAATGGATGCTGTGAGATATGTGTCATATTGGGGTGCATTGGGGTGAATGAAACAAATGATTAATCATAAAATATATATAATAGGTTTTGCACATGTATGACATTCATATGGCGCACTTCACCACCATTTCAACACCTTTCACTGCCTAATTCCCCGCTAAGGTTAAATGGGACAGATCTCACAATGAAAGTAGTATTACTTTAAACACACACACCCACACACTTTCTCAGGCACCTTTTAACTCTACATGTTTCTCTCTCTTCTCTTTTTCTTTCTCTCTCATTGATTTTCACCTTCTCACTCTCTAAACAATAAGAACCTGTTATCTGTGTTAGATGTTAACCTACCAAGTACCTTGAAATTCTCTTACTGCTGACAAACAACTCAGAAACTTGTATTTCCTTCCTGACACAGATTCAAAATTGATGAAAGAGCTACAAAACAACAACATTTAAAAATAGATCCAATTTCCAATGCAATTACCTTTACAGCGTAGTTATTTGCAATTATGATACACTAGGCCTTATATGTAGTCACAATGCAATCATCTACTGATTCCCAACACTGAGTGCAAAGGGGAGGGATGCCGTGAAGTAACATTAAAGTCACATTATAATCTCTTTACAGATTTAAACAGGACAAACAAACAAAATATTTATCATGGATCAAGACCCCTTACTCTGGCAGAAATTCCCTGGTCATAGGAAAACCTTTGAAATATTTTGGTGACTATAATTGTAGTCACATTCATGCAATTAAAGAAACAATAAGAATAATTAGTATATAATAATTAATTTTCCACTCCCAAAGCGGAGAAATTAAAGCACAACTGAACTGATTAAGAATTGTAATATCTGTAGAACAATGAAAAAACATCAACACTGCCCAAAATTTCAGAAAAAATCAGAATATTCAATACTCAAAATAAATATTCAATATAGCAGACACTATAAGATTATTACATACATCCTATCTTTCATTTAAAAAAAAAGCTCCCTTACCCCATCCATCCCCTCCACATATTCCAATATATATCAAAAGTAGATGGTAACATACTGCATCCATTCAGTCCTAGATTGCTCTAAGCTATTTGGTTTACTATATGTACCATTATCATAGATTCATCTGTAAAACATACACTCCACTCACTGACTTGTAATTTGAATTCCCATGTAATATTCTCAATTGTAATATGACAAAATGGATTCTAACAAAAAGAATCCTAATGATATGATTTCTTGCGAACACACGTGACCGTCATTTATTTGGCCTAATGCATAGATTTACTAATGACCGGTGATGATCGGTCATGAGTAAAGTTTAATGACTGGTCATGGTTTTAAAGACGAGGATGATTTAACAAAGATCACATTTTCACCTTATAAAACATGTAATAAACATCATTTTGCTCGGACATGAAAGTAATTACTCACGCTTATTACCTTTGTTACAGTCAAAACTTTTCCAAGGATGCCTCATGCATGTAACTCTCATTGATGCCTTTTTGAACTGCAAAGCACCACATTTAAATAACAGATCAAAGGTTTTGACACAGACTATTCATTTGGGTAGTCCGAAATGTTTACAATTTTATTGCACTTTGCACTCTAGTCACGAAAGTGGTCTAACTGATATAATGGTTCCATACCCCCTCTCCAGGCGACCTGCTGCATTAGACATATATGATCCAAGTATGTGCTATGAATGATCAAAACTACACCCACTTATAAACATCTACAGAAAGTATCAAGCCCCTGAAGACAAGCCCTTGTCTTCACAAATATGCTTCATATTTCATATACGGAGAGGGAAAGATACAAACTAACAAGCAAAAATATTTCTATCTCTCCCATTCCACTCTTATCCAGGTTTCTCTCTCCTCTCTCCTTTTCTCCCTTCTCTCCCCCTCTCTATGGTTTCTTTTCTTTCCATCTCACACAGACTTATTTCCCACTTCTTTCTGCTTTCGTAGCCTTGTTTTTTTAATTAGTCTTCCTCTATCATTACAATACTTCAACTACTATAATTTAAAACAAATTCGAAACAGCAATAAAGAAACTAAATAAAACTGAACAGTACTATACTTCTGACACCTTCTCACAAAATAGCTATGAATGATAAAACAAACTAAAATTCAAGAATGAATCGTTGATGAAGATGTATCTCTCACATTCTACACTATCCCATATGATATAGTAATAAAGATGCTACATGATTTGATAATGTCTCTGGAGTGTGATTGTCTTGTGCATTTGATATCAATTTCACCCATTCTCATCCACTTCAAACATCACAAATTCATTTGTCTCTTATATTAGAAAACTGGGGGAAAATGCAAAAGAGACAGTAATACCCCTTTCATAAACCCAATTATGCGGCTAATAGCAGCATAATTTGGTCGTAAAATCGGAGGAGGACCAGAGTTATCCGCATTATTTTGATGCTGCAATTATCCGCATAATAGCGGCATCGGGACCAGATTTTGACTTTATGAACACATTTCCAAAGTAATGCGGATAATTGCCATGGTGCGGTCACAAGGTCACCCTTTTTCAACACAACCGCATCGGAGGGGGTGTGTGCGGTTGCCATGACGATTATCCGCCTTTTTCAGGACGCGCTTGTAAAAAAGTGCGGATTATTTTCGGAGTTTGTGAACGCAATTTTTATTGAATTCTCCGCATTACTCTTAGGCGGCTAATTGGAGGATGGGTTTATGAAAGGGGTATCAGAGTAAAGAGCAAGTTTGAATATTCTTTGCAAATGAGTCGTGTGGTTTTGATTATCTACTGACTGACATTCTGCAAAAAAAATTGTAAGTCCTTCAGTACATACTAAAAAAATATTTCTTTGTGACGATGTTTCTTTAAACCACAGCCCTGTATTTGAATTAATTTGTGAAAGGGGATGGTAGTGTCTTCTGCACTCTCAATTTAAGGGATTTAATGTAAATTGTGTTTGGCTGTGGTTTGTGAATAGCTGCATGACTGCTAGCTTTAGATTCAAATCTAAAGCTATGATGTAAATCTAGATCCAACATTTACATAACCATGTACAGATGATCAGATATAATTTCAAATATCTGTAATTAGGAGTGAACAGTGAACAAGTAAATTGTCCAAGGTAGCACTCATGCCTCATATTTTCTTATCATGGCAAATCTAAAGCTATTCTTCATGTTCTTTGTAGCATGGCATTTCAGTTTCTAATCAAATTTGAACAATTAATTACCAATACCCTTATGTAAGTTTATTGAGTATATTCAAAGCAAAGAATATCTCAATAATTTGAAGTGCAAGTGGAAAAGCATTAAAACCATAATGATATCATAAACAAGTTATTTCATTTGTACTAGATTCCTGTCTCACGATTAAACCATTAAATTTGGTTGAGCACTACAGAACTACCATCTCAGATAATTATATTCAACTATCGGAGAGAATAAAAAGAATTCCAGCTGAGGTGGAAATAGTAAGGATCATGGAGAATTGATATTGGTGATTTAAAGAGCCTTTTGAAAATGTGCCATTTCTGTGTTTTCGGCTATCCTGTCAGGATATTTGTTACTCCTAATCCTATATCTGTGATACTTGTCAATTAATCAATCAATCACAATTTTTGTGTTAACAAGAATCAAGCTTTCAGGAAGTCTCCAAGAGACAATTAGGTAAACTTGGTAGGTGTTCCATTGCACCTTGTACAGGATATATTGGAACTACAGGTTACAGTAATTTTCTTCTCTGATCAATTCTTCTGCCTTCAGGCATCCCAACCTTGCACCTGTTTGAGACATACAAACTTTTCATTTGATCAACATGATAGAATTTGTGATGAGAACCTCTAGGGGATGTTGCAGACATTCTCCTCTCTTTTTTCTGTTTGCAGAGCATACGTGAAGCTAACAATAGATTTGTGAGAACCCCATGTCTCTTTTCAAAGAGAGGCCCACCAAACATAAGGAAAGGAAGAACCTACTGATTGAATTATACATGGTGACATTGGAAAATAAGGTTCTATAACTTAATCATCAATTAATTAAACATTTCAATACTTCTACAGAAGGTTATCAAAAATTGAAACCACAAACAATTCTGAATACTGATGAAAATATATATAATGGTAAAAGAAATTAATTGAAAAAGATTTCCTTCAATTTAGTGTAACTTATTTGAAGAATGTTCGTTCCAAGTTGAACGATACCTTTAAATTCTATGACCAACTGCACTTTTCCAATGAATGCAGGCACACAGCACAGGGAATACAGAAAAGGGTACAAAATAGGTTTTAGCATTTTTAAAAATGCCAGAGCAAATGGGGAAAAGGGGGTACTTGTTGTTTATTGCAGCAGAGCAGAAAACAGGAATGCGCCTACACAACAGACATGACACTAAACCCATGCCCTCACATCAATCGCAAGCGGGGTCTCCTAGACAGCGAGCCAAAAATGGGATTGTGTTACCCCCTCGTAGGTTCAGATGTTTACATCTCAAACAGGACGCATGTATACTGTAGTCTGCCGCAAAAGTCTCCCTATCAAACCTATATGAATTTATATCTACACGTTAAAAACTTCAAGAGCAACAATCACCATACATATTTTTATTTGATCAGTTTGTAAAAGATTCCAGGTCATATGAGTAATAAAATGAGGTTCAAATGTTAATACTATAATGATAAATTACACTATTAATGACACTCTCTAAGGCCTAAAAAAAACTAGTGTTGTAGACTTATTGACCTTTCCATACACAAAATTGAAATAAAAGCACAATAACCTGAACATTATGTACTTATTTCCTTCTTTTTTCCCCATGTTTTTTGGCCAATAAAATGCCAAATACAGTAAATAAATACATGTACTTCTCATCCAGCCTTCTTTTGTAATGAACAATCTGAATTCTATAGTAGCAGTTGATTTTGTTTTATTTGATTGGTACAATTTCATGAAACTTTCAAGGCCTTTATAAATAATCTTTTCCAGCATGAATTTAACGTTGAAATATTACAAATAAATCAATCTGATGATGCTACTTAAAGTTTGCAAGGCTAGTATAAGGGTATGGATTTCATAGATTGGTGGCACATCAGCTATGCCATTATAGCACACAGATAATTCATGCTATACCTTTGTAAAATTCACGACACAGTGCTAAGAAAATTTCATTCTCCCAAAGTAATTTTATTTAGTGGCATGCATGATGCACATACAGCACAGAAAGCCCAAAAAGAAAATGCTTAATTGTTGGCATGCAGATGAAATAGGCATACTTTTGAAAACTCTAAAAATGAAGCCAATTATAAGCCATGAATATTAAATCCATGATCAAATATTGTCTCAAGTTATGAAAACATGTGTGTTTTCACTCAAGGTGATATGATATCATATCCAGTAAGTATTCATATTTCTCCTTTTAATCAAAATGAGCCATAACTTCAATCAATATTCTTAGTTTTTTGTTTTTTTAAATAAAAATGATATCCATATGTTTTATTTCAACATTTTGAGACACACACATTGACAATCACTAATATAAAATGTGAACATTTTCACCTGAACATAAAAATCTAATAAACCCTTACTCTCATTTAAGGTCGCTGGTGTTTACTGCATTATATGTACCGAGTCTCACCTTCCCCAAATGATATCCTCAAGTTAACCTTTACTTTGAAACAATTTGCTACCATAAACTCATGAACCAATAATGCCTCCAGCACCATTCTAGATGGATGGAGGCATAAAAAGCTTAAAGTATAAAGCAAGGAGAGCATGGAAATATGATCCCAAGATGTAAAAGGATATCTATAGTAAGGTCATGCTCAAACAGGGTGTCTATAGCTGAAACATGGTGTATAAAGACCGTTTTCGATCAGTCTAGGTTTGTTCAAACTTGAGTTTATGTCCTGATCAACCCTCTTTGGGGATTATTAATCTTGAGATTAAAGAAATCCCATATGAGGGATTTACTTGATAGCAAAATGTGGCCTTGGCCCATGAAGTACATTCTAGTGCCGGTATATGTAACGGTATAGTTTCATGGATGAATTATCCTGAGCCCAAACTAAAATGCATCTTAACTTGAAATTTAGCAGGATAATTAATCTGAGGATAAATTTGATTTGAAAAAAGACTTGGGAATGTATGTAAAAAAATTTGATAATTTTCTTCTTTACCAGATTACAAATTAAAATACCTATAAATATTTGCAGAGAAATTATATTTGAAAATTTAATATGATATATTTAAATTATATCATTATGCTTAAATGAATGAAACCTCCAACTATAGACTATATTTTTGTGATATATTTGACTTTTACTGCTATGTCAGCCATTTTATTACATATGAACTGAACATAGATAAAAAGGTTGAAATGCTGTGCTGAATAAGCAACATATAAAAGAGTGCCACAAAAGATGTAAACCTTGGAATTTTATCAATTGAAGCAGAAATACTTCTTTGTTTTGGCTTCTGATATGGTCTTTAGGCTCTATGCAGTATGAAAGAGAAAGAGTCCAGGTTCCACTCTTTTAAAATTCATTATGATTTAAAGAATTATCATCATAAAAAACAATAATGCATGTTAATATCATTTGACACTATATCTAAGCAGTTACACAGTTGCCAACATTAGAACTTGATATCAGCTCCAGAATTTAAATACACTTAATAAATCAATTAGTAATACAATATTATTGATATCAATACATGCATAATAGATAAGTCAATTTCATTACTTGGATTCATCACTTCACCTAATTGCAATTATGATATACTATAATACACATATGACTAATTCAAGCTACATGTACATGTACATGTAAATGCAGACTGTATGATTATATAAAAATGCACAGCATCAACTTTTTAATTTCATAGAGTGGTTATTATTACAATTTTGATATTAAACATGAACTGATTTCTTAATCGTCAAACTATATGAGTCATGATGCAATATTATGCCTTTATTGTCTTTACATTTTCATGTGTTATATAGGAAAGTATATCGTTATTCTGCCTCTTCCCAAGCCACTATAATTCTTCAATAATCCTTAATCCAGTGTTGAGTGTATTGCACTGAATGAGAGGTCAATGCCTCAAGATCTCATTCAAAGGTCGAGTCCTCCCAGAAAATTGTTGATTCAAATCAATAGAGGAAAATCAAATAAGTATATCACTAAAAATTTCATCAAAATCAGACTGATGTAAAATAAGAAAATTATGACGTTTTACAGATTCGCCTATTTTTCACAAATCAGTCATATGCACAACTCATTGACATGCAAATGAGAGAGTCGATGATGAACCTCACTCATTATTTTTTTGTTTTCTATTGTTTGAATTAAACATTATTTCAATTTTTACAGTTTTGGCAATAAGGACCAATTTAAATGAACCATAAAATGTCAAAACAATGGTAATTTTACATGTTCAAGGGAGGAACAAAACTTTTTTTTTCCACAGGACAATGAGAAAATTAGAATATTTCAAATTTCATATAATAAAATACAAAAGCAATAGTGAGTGGGTGATGTCATCAGTCCCCTCATTTGCATACCGACCAGGATGTGCATATAAATGTTTTGTGAAATTAAGTGAAACTTAAAGATATCATAACTTTCCTATTGTACATTGATGAAATTTTCAGTGTTTTGCTTATTGGATTTTTCTTTTTTTTCTTTTTCTTTATTTTATTTTTGTTGAGATGAACTTGTCCTTAAAAAGAATTATTATTCATAATTTGGATTTTTCTTTCATGATCAGCAACAGCAACATAAAGAAGGAGAATGTTTCATTGCTTGATGGCAGTGTTGTTAATTTGAAAATATAATGCCATGAAAGGCAGAAATCGCTGAGATAGTGAATTACATAAAGATCATATGCTATTTTGCATTCACTCAGCATTTGAATTCTGTATAGGAAGGTATGCGGGGATGATTACAAATCCTGTATCAATGAAATTTGAAAGCACACCAACAAACTTGACTATTACAGGGTGGGGCTAAGTTATCTCCACCCCGTACCCCCAATCTAAATTTTTGATTAAACTCACCCGTGGGTAAAGTAACATTTGCTAATATTAAGCATAGGTAATCTTTACAGGTGATTTTGCAATTTCTTTTGGTAAAAGTAATTCTGTAATGATATAATCATTCTGCTGCTTCCTATAATGTAGGCTACTTCCACCAATCAAAATGCATTTTTCAACTATACCGTAGAATGTAAAAGCTCTATTCCAAGTGAACTTCAATTGATATCCTATATTTCTAGAATTGTCATAACCATTTTTCAACATGCAGAACATTTTTAATACATGTATGTTCACTCAGGAAAGAATATCCATTAATGACATTTCATAAAGTCTGTATCATGGCATTGATATATGATCAGTCATGGCATCACATTCAAGATTGAAGAAATTTGCAGAATTTCAAATGAAATATGAAACTCGTGCTTCATTCCACATTCATTTGTTTCTTCATCTTTTAAACATAGATCCTCAAAATACATCTTTAAATATAATATGATGGGGGCCCTGTGAGGTGACTTTCTGGTTTGCAGTATTAAGCTGATTTCATCCTCTTTCGATTGGCAGTACGAAGGAACAGGCAGAAGAACCAGGAGAATGACTGGATGCACTTCATTGCAAAAAGCAAATAAAGCCCTAAGGACTGTGATAAATTGTGTTTTTCTCTTTCCCCATTAGTGACATACTTTCCAACAAGATTATTGCAGTTTGCAACTAGAAATGTAGGGCACACTTAATTTAAGGGAAAATGTTCAAAATTCAAATCAATTCCACATCACTGAACAGTAATGGACTTAATTTTTCTGCAATGATAATTTCAAAGATTGATATTCAAAATTTTTAGATGAGATAAATGTCAATATATTGTAGCAATTTTTTTTTGTATCAGTCTGTGATATGTGTGTATGTACAGAGTATCCTGCACAAATATTCATATTTTGTGAGTCCTATCATCCATGAAATATATAACTTACCCTGCGCATGTCAGATCATTTTTATTTCATGCAAACATGATTGATAATCTATTTTCAGCAGCTATCATTTTTAAATTCTACTGAAAATATAATCACAATAGTCATTATTATCATTGTTATGATTGATAACCAAACATCACATTATAGTACTCTTGTTGTTCACCCTGACAATAAGTTCACTTTAATAAAAGCAGAAAAATAATGGTGAAGCTCCTTTGACTAGTATTTAAAATACACCTTAAAAAACAATCAGATTTGTAGATATTTTTCATCTTTAAAATCCCTTAACGAGACAAGCTAAGGTTATACATCTACTGCTATCTATATCCTTATCCTAATCATTCTCCTCCCACCTCCTCTCAAATGAAAGAAAAACAAATTAGACAAACGACCTCTATTCAGGCAATATTGGGGATTCCATCAGAGACTGCTGCTTTTAAAAACACGGAGAAGTTGTATTCACACATGCTGTATTTGTGGTGTAATACATAATATTATTTCTATATAAAAATAGAATACAAAAAGAAAATAGTCGCCTGTATTATTGGTAAATCTCTATAAAAATGATTATTAAAAAAAAATTAAAATGCCACAAACGACTTTGTAGATTTTGATAATACAAAAGTAATAAGTATGCAAATGAAATTTAAAAACAGGTAAATTGTTAGAAATCATCAGAAATACACAACTAATGTGGAGCGTTGTGGCCAAGTGGATTAGTCTTCTGACTTTGAAACAGAGGGTCATGGGTTTGAATCCCAGCCATGGCATAATTTCCTTCAGCAAGAAATTTATCCACATTGTGCTGCTCTCAACCCGATATACCCGGCTGGATTAATTCCTCGAATGCACTGAGCACTGTAAGGCAGCTCGAGCTAAAGCCGGGGTAGTAATAATAATAAAAAACATTGCGCCTTGGAATAGATTATTTCTAGATAGATCATGGCGCTATATAAATGCCTATTATTATTATTATCATTATCATTATTAATATTATTATTATTATTAACTAGATAAAGATTTACAACCTTCTTAACAGCTAACAAATTTGAAATGACTTTTATCAGATGTGTCACAGGTCTAAATCATATTACTTACGGATGTCGGAGCTAGAAATTTTGGTTTAACACAATACCTTTGGCTAATTTAATGCTTGATGTGAAGTTACTACTTCCATCTCCTTCACTATTTAAATAGTTGACAAGCTTTGTATTTCGATTTTGGAGGAACTATGTTGGTTTCTGAGAGGGATTACAACGTGAACAATGGTTACAGATGCCCTCCATGATCGATACAAACAGACCTAATTTCAGCTGCGCCTTCTGCTCTAAGATCGGTCACTTACAAAACAATGCTGTTACTCCTCCAACAAACATCTGTTTCAATTTTATCCATCCATTCAATTATCACTCTCACTCTAAGGGCGGTGTTGCCATTAAATCTTATAAAATTAGTGCCTTATTGCAGGTAACTTAAGACCTTCTACCTGCCCATAGTAGTATGGTATAGTAGTATAGTATTTATTTTCCGTATAAAAACACAAAAAAATGCAAAAATAATGAAGGTTCAATGTTCCAGGTGTATGTATTTCCATAATGTTTCCAGTTTTCTTGTTAAACATTAAATGCACAAGATCATTGGTGGATTGGTGGTGATTTTTTACCTGATTGCTAAGAAAGCATGAATGCTTGTAAGCAAGCAACCAGAGGACCGACGGCTTAAGGTCCTCTCCGAAGGACCTGGTACTGAGGATTAATGCCTTACCAAAGGGCACTAGCGCACGATTCGCGTGCTCACCACCGCCCCCTAAAATGAAATCCTAGCAACACCACTGATTCTAAATGTAGTTACCAGGAATTATTTGGCTCTCCCCCCCCCCCCGATAACAGGCAGAGAATGTAAGAAGAGCGGGAGCAGACAAGGAACAATTTGAAGAAAACATCGGAGCTTTCGTGCTTTGCGCGGGAGGGGAAAATTCCCTATTATAGGGAACGCCTTTCGCGCACTCAGTATTAAGTGTTTTGCCACTTCGCGTGCTCACTACCGCCCCCTAAAATGAAATCTTTCTGGACTTAGTTACCTGGAAATAGTTTGGCTATACCCCCCCCCCTGAAAACAGGCAGAGGACGTATTAAGATGAGAGGGAGCAGACAAGGAATGATTCACAGGAACGTCGGAGCTTCCACGCTTCTTGCGGGGGACACTCACCCTCCCTGCACCCCCCCAGGGAGCGTGCTTCCCGTGCTTTCTACCGCCCCTAAACTGAAATCCTAGCTATGTCACAAATTCTAGATGGAGTTACCGGGAAATATTTGGCTCTGCCCCCTTGCCCCTCTGATAACAGGCTTACGCCGCTGCAACGAGGCGCTTTAAACCACTCGGCACCTGATGAAGGAAAAAAAAAAGTCGGTCTCGCGGGCCTTCGGTCAAGTGGTCGGACTCCTAGCAATCTCCGGAATGCTGGCACACAGAGGTAAAAAATCTAAATCAAATGCAGTGCATATGCAGCGCATTAAAATGCAATGAAAGATTTACAAACTGGCATATACCATGGTTTACGCTACTAAAACTCAGTAAAAACTATGCACATGGTACACACAATTTTACAAAGTAACCTAGAGCCCCTTTTTTGGAAAAAATAAAGTTTCTGAAATGCATACCTTTGCTTCATTTCAAATATCGATAAAATAATATTGGAATTGCGAACAAAATTTTGCATATTATAATAGGATAGAATAAAATAAATAAAAAATAGTATAGGATTTATATAGCGCACATATCCATCTTGTTAGGTGCTCAAGGTGCTCCTATATTACCCCGGCTAAGCTAGTCTACCTATTCCGGTGCTCACAGGTTTTTGAGGAATTGTTTCTTGTGGTACCCATTTACCTCACCTGGGTTGAGTGCAGCATAAAGTGGATAAATTTCTTGCTGAAGGAAAACATGCCATGGCTGGGAATTGAACCCACGTCCCTAGTGTTGAAAAAAGGGCCTTGACTGCTAGATCATGATGCCCCCACCATGCATGTTTAAACTTGGTATAAATAATTGCTCTGGTTTCTTGAAAATCACAAAGTTATCAGCTCCTGATAAACATCCAAACTTTGAATGCGATTAACTCAAAATTTTATTTTGGAGACCAGCCAAAGTTTATGCCAGTTCTTAAAATCACTGATAAATTGTCAGGTGAATCACTAAATCACTCATTAACTTTTAAGTTCAAGATAACATTTTCTGTTATATTCATTACTCTCCTTAATCTCATGACATAACATTTACCATAAATCATCCTTGTTGCAAACAAACAAAAAGTATTGAAATTATAAATCATTCTCATTACTATAACTTGCAGATATATTGCACACTCAGTTGAAACCCTAAATAGGTGTCATGCCACTATCAATATTTGTCACCAAACTTTTTTCTACTTTAACTAAATATTAATATAAGTGTTAAAAAAACTGTTGCAGGAATTTATATGTAACACAAAGTCTATTTCAACAGTATTTTAAGCAAAACATTATGAGAATTAATATGATATGAAATAAGTTTTTTTCCAGAAAATATCTTAACACTGGAGAGGTAGATCAAGATAAGTTTATTTCAAAATTCACCACTACAAGATGATCCAAGATTGAGTTACCCCTTATTAGCTCCCCATACTAAGCAATTCTTCTTGTAAAAATTCACCTGCAAAATGTGATCACTACATGCTATCATTATCCCATAAAGTGCTCTAATCATTGCTTGATGAGGAAAAACATCTGTTTCTCTCACAAATAATAAACATCAAAATCATCTTCTGAGCTCTATTGTGTTCTCTAAAGCCTATGACCTTTTCTGCTTGCAGTTTAATGTAAGAGGTTTTAATCCTTTTAAATGTTTTATGATTACCAGTATGCTGCAGAGGATATACTGAAAAAAAATATAACAAATTTGTGCACACCTGATAATTCAAGTTATCATGATTTTCAATTTCAAATGCAATTAAATGATGAAACTCTAATAAATTGGCACTTCATAATATTTTCATGAAGTCATGAAAAGTTTATTGTGGTTGATTGCAAAAGTTTCATCTAACAGAATTTCTTAACCAAATATTTGTTTTGACAAAAAATCTTTTCATAGCAGTTTTTTTTCTTCAATTCCTTTCAAAGGATGCTAATCCATCTCATATGTATTCATGTCATGCACAAATAATTTGTCATGAGCAGTGAAATTAAGCCTAAAACCACATCATGCTTTACATGTACCTAAAATAGAATGAATCAACTTTGTCTGCGGTTATACCTACGTTCCAATACCAAGGTTCTTCACAAGCCCAAGTATGCACAATCATCAGCCTTATTTGGAATTACATTTAGGTTTAAGATTCAAGAAAGAAAACATTGGGAGGATTCTGCATGAAAATAAAGCTCCATTAACCTTACACTCTCTACAAAAATTGTAATCTACCAAAATATTCCATGAAATAGCCAGCCAATTGCCACTCCAAAACAATTAATCTTAATATGATTGTGATAAATTTCTGGATCAGAAATAAATAATAACAATAATAGTTGGATTTATGAAGCGCTTTTTGCCAGAGGATACAAAGCGCTGCTATTATTACCCCGGCTTTACCTCGAGCTACCATCACCGGCGCTCAGTGCATGCAAGGAATTACTCCTGCTGGGTACCCATTCACCTCACCTGGGTCGAGTGCAGCACAGTGTGGATAAATTTCTTGCTGAAGGAAAATACGCCATGGCTACGATAAATGAACAATATGAGAATTTGGTCTAATGGAGATGGGACTATTAATGAAAATGACATATTATAATTAAGGGGTTCTAAAAAAGATGCACTGACTCGACTCAAATATGAACATTTATAAGGACACAAATAGAATTTTGGATGTCCATGCATAATATCCCAGACTGACAAAATTTATTCATCATGTTAATATGTTGTCATAAATTCCACTGGGTAATTTCCTGTAGAGGGCAAATACAATTCGTCGGCATTTATCCGAACCGTCGTATCAGTCAATTTTGGTTTAAAAAATTGATTTTGAGATTTTTGCAGAAAATGAATGTACAAGTCCTATTCTATTCATAACTGAATTTCTAGGCAGCAATTTATTTTAGTTTTTGAGATATGAGGGGGGATTTTCATGGTGATGCCATAAAGTTTTGAAATGAAATGCGCAAATCCTATTGGAAATGTGTACTGTAGCAGAGCGATAAGTTTTGACTAACCAGAATTTCAATGTGCGCGGTCAGCCAAACTGTCGTATCGGCCATCTGCACTACATTGACTTTGCACGTGAAAAGCAATACAACGTTTTGACTGACCGCACGCATTGAAATTGCAGTCAGGGTTGTTGTATTCCCTATGGCGTTTTTGTACAGGGGAAATCTAAACCGAAATTACAAGCATAGAGCTCTTTTGCGATATTTTCTCTGATCCTTGGTTTTTTGTAAAAATAAGGATATAATTGTCAAGCAATTGTCTTGGTCTTTCCAGCCATGTATTTTTCTAGCAATGAATATGTTGTAAGGATGGAGAACTAAGTGTGAAAATTATCATGAACCCCCAGCACTACCATATCTTAAGTTTTGGGGAAAATTCATACCTCTGAATCCCCCAATTGGTTCCCATTTGAGCTGTAAATCTTGGCGTGATGATATTGATGTAAAAGCTAATATTACGGAGGCCTCTTGGCATTTACTTATATTTATTCGGTATATATTTCATGGGGGCACACTCTTATTCCTTTTGCATCTCAGAGGCAATTAACATGAACCATGCAGTTCTGAGCAGTATCTTAACATGGAATACAGGCTAAATAAAGAATTCTGCCTTTTCTTTGTCTGGTATTTGAATCTTTATATTTTACATCTCATTGGGAACTCTCTTCTTCATTAATCCCCCTTTTCATAGATCCATCACCCCACTGTTATTTGAATATCTCAATAAAACATTAAGCTGTCTTACTCACTTGCTGAAAAGAAAAAAAAGTGAATATTGAAAGAAAAGTGTTAATATTGCGGGTCAATGTAAATTCTCTGCACATGAAATAAAAGCATCAAGGGCCCTATAGCAATGAAAAAGGCAATCAATTGTATGTAAACATGAAGCATAACTGAAGTCTACAAATAGTTAGAATTACTTGTAAATATCAATTGCATCTCTTTATATGACAGGGCCCAGAGAATAGTTAGCAATTCAAAGGGTACTAATGGTTACAACATACATTACAAAAACAAAAGAGAAATGTCCCCAGTTGAATCCATTTACTTAACATGAGAGCTCCCGAGAAACGGAAAATGCATATCTTGTACTTTCTAACAGAAGGAGTTTGAGTTTTGATTTTGTCAAGTTGACACAGGGATGAATGCCATTGCAAAATGTAATATCTTGGAGTGCAGCTTGTGTGGTTGATAGAGACTCTGAGAAAGTATAAGACTTACAAAAGAAAATAGAAGCTACCTTCTAGGATTGGGGTAAGAGAATCTGACGAGATGCCTAAAGCTCTGTCTCAGTTTAGTCAGAGCAAACGATAAATAGGGAGTGCAGAAGACAGAAAGGGAGACAGAATGCGGGAGAGGGAGACAGAGGTAGATAAATGGGATAGAATGTATGGATAACAAAGAGATGAAGATAAAGATGGAGAGACACAAAGAGGGGTGGGGGAGATAGAGAGTGGAGGGAGAGAGAAAGAGAGAGAGAGAAAGAGAGGGGGGATTGCGATGAATCAGACAAGCAGACAGGGGGAGATTAACTCTTAACATGCCATTGGAATTGCAGCTCTATTGGATTTATACATATTCTGTTGTGCTAATTGGCGACAAGCTTCAAGTTAAAGGAGAGAGAGGGTTCAAGTAAGACAGACAGTGAAAGTGAGAAAGAGAGAGAGATAAAGAGAAAGAGATATATGGTTTTAGTGAAGTAGCTTTAGTCAGAAGTGACAGTCAAAATAAATGCAGAATCTTGGGGCCATGAAACCACTTTCTCTTCTAAATTTCTGCATCCATCACATTAAATATATAGCTCCCAGCAAGTTGAAAAGATACATAATTTGAGCCATTATCCCTGCACATGTTTTCTACCCCTGCAATCTATAATAATTCAAATGCTAAGATCGAGCAACAGAGAAATGCTAGAGGCACAAACATTGCTCTCCAACGTGCATTTTATTGAAATTGGAGGGATAATTGCTCTATATTTTTTAATTAGTATTTCTTCTTCAGGTCTTTAAAGGTTTTTTTTCTATAAATCATCTAGTTCTTGAAATGAAGCTAAACAGTCAACAGACATCTTGGTTAACTTCTAAAAAAATGAAATATGAATAACTCTGAAGATTATACATGAATGTAGAATTTTGCAATAGAAATAAATTTGTAGCTAAGAGTAAAATAACTATTAAAAAATTATTTGCAATAATATTTGCCATAACAGAAGGGGAAAAATAGGATCGTTAGTATGTTGTTTTTTGTTTATTTGTCTTTGTTTTTTTAGGTACATGAATATTTTTTCCTTGTGCATTGAGACTGCCACTTCTCGCATATCATAGAGCTGAGCCCATCCATTATGCCATTACCATGACAACACAGTACCTGACACATTAACAACGAGCACATCAATGATGTGGAGCTCATCCGACATCTGGCAACGAAATTTAACACAATTTTAATTTCAGCCCAGTTGACACTGTAGCAAATTATATTGGTGACATAAATTGAGGATATAGAATTGAAATTGATGACAAAATGACATAGAAGCATTTTTTGTGATCTATGAATAAATTTCATATAAATTAATCATAAATAATTTTCTAGTCAAAATTTCTAAACTCTGTGTAGAACCTTGGTGCATGTAACTCTCAGATGGAACAAAAATAATCAAAATCATTCAACAAATAAAGAAGTATTTTTTGTAAGTTTTGAAAATATATGAATAAATTAGCATATTTAATGAGTTTCAAAATTCTTTGTTGAAATTTTGTATCACCACCTCGAGCTATCATATAAAGCAAACAAAATTGAAATTGATCAACAAATGAAGAAGAAAAAACATTTTTTTTTTTTGAATACATTTTGCATAAATTATCATTAATAATTTTCTAGACAAAATTTCAAAATTTTGTGTACAAGTTTGGTGAACCTCATGCAGCTCTACCAGATGGAAAAGAAAAATCAAAATCGGTCAACAAATAAAGAAGAGGCATTTTCTGTGATTTATGAATACATTTTGCATAAATTAGTATAACTAATTTTCTACCAAATATTCAAAAATTCTGTGTAGAAGTTTGGTGAACCTCATGAAGTTCTGCCAGATGGAAGAAAAAAAATCAAAAATTGGTCAACAATTAAAGAAGAAGCATTTTATATGAATTTTTTAAAATATGCATAAATTAGAATATTTAATGAGTTTCAAAATTCTGTGTAGAAGTTTTGAATCCCCCACCTAATGCTGTCATATAAAGCAAACAGAATTGAAATCAGACTTGAAATGATGAAGAAGAAGCATTTTGAAATTCAGTCAACAAATAAAGAAGAGGAATTTTTTGTGATTTATGAATTTCGTATAAATTAGCATAAATAATTTTCTACTCAAAATTTAAACATTTTGTGTAGAATTGTGGTGAACCTTATGAAGTTCTAACAGATGGAAGAAAAAAAGTCAAAATCGGTCAATAAATAAAGAAGCATTTTATGTGAATTTCTAAAAATATGCATAAATTAATTTTGCATAAATTAGCATAAAAATTGTTCGAGTCAAAATTTCAAAATTCTGTGTAGAAGTTTGGTGAACCTCATGAAGCTCTACCAGATGGAAGCAAAAAATTCAAAATCAGTCAACAAATAAAGAAGAAGCATTTTTTGTGAATTTTGAAAGATGCGCATAAATTAGCATATTTAATGAGTTTCAAAATTCTGTGTAGAAGTTTTGAATCCCCCACCTAGTGCTATCATATAAAGCAAACAGAATTGAAATCGGACTTGAAATAGCGAAAAATAAGCATTTTGAAATTGTGGAAGGACGACAGACGACGGATGCCACGGCATAAGCTCATCTGGCCCTTCGGGCCGGATGTGAACCGCATCGCATATCTTGATTTCAAGACAAATGTGTATACAAAGTCTCATGAGTATTGGGTGAATTCAATGCACAATATGTGATCCACTGCCCCATCGCCAAAGTACACTGATTCCTACAAACCTCCATACACCATTCTGAGGGGTGTAACAATAGTTTATAGCCAAACGATAACATGAAAGGTATGATGGAACAACCCACCTGCACCATAATCATCATATCATGCTATTCAGATCCCACACAAAATGTCAAGTCTGCCGATCATGATAATAATACGGATGTTCATCGACTTCTTCAATTGAAACACTGATCACTGGATTTCAGTTCAAACCAGTATTATCTGAAATCATTCTTTGTTGGGTTTCCTACTTCTGAATGGTTCATGACATTTACGCAAAGCTTGAGTTCTGCCAATCCTGTTCTAAGATTTCCAAGGCTTTCTTTTAGATTCTTTACTTTGGTGTGAGGAGGAGGACTGAGTGGGCTACACCAGTGATTTTTTATTTCTAGAGTTGCATTTATTTAGCAAAGAAAGAACCAGTTTAATATAAAGAGTACAATAAATGTGCATATTCAATGAAGAGAACTTGTCCCAATCTTCCTCTTAATATAAAACATAAAATGATCCATCCCCATTTAAAAGGGCTGCAGAGACCCCACATTGTCAATGTTATATCAATATTTTTATGTGGTGGAATCACTGTTATCATGTTAACTTCACCCATTATTATGTTGAATATACTGATGTTCAAAATATAGATTATGTGGCCACTAGGCTCTTGGCCCCTTTAAATGGAATTAAATATTTGAGTCTTTAGACCGATGTTGCTTTCCTGAATATGTAACGAGTTTCACATGATATACATTACCCCCATAATTTGTTTTAATTGTTGATTTAAATCGCCATCACAGCTTGTGTATCAAGAACAAGCACAGAAAATAGTAGTTTTAAAAACAACAATCAGTATGAAAATAGTAGGAGTCATACTGAAGATACATAAAAATACACAACATGAACAACAGTTAATTTATTTCAATCAATTAGTTCATTAGCAAATGATTGCTAACAATTGGATTCATAATTGATGTGACTATTAGGTTAGACCTAGATTCATCAGAACATCAGAGCCACTCAAGCTTTGAAAAGATGGCTTGCCTATGACTGCAGTATTGTACAGCTCCATCCACAACATATTCCAAAGCTTGGAGTCTGCTGAAAAAATGTCTTACTCTTGACATTTCATGATTTATCTGTCTGAAGTCATGCAGAACAAGATAACATTTTCACTTTTTTCCTAGGGAGTAAACAAATGCTGATGCATATCTTCTGTGGGTGTTAATAGCTTGAAATGTCAGTGGTATTTTCAAAAAGATCATCTGAATCTAACTTAAAAGATTGACATTCACCCCACTCATGGGGATTCCAAGCACTCATTTATCAAACCTCTAATGGCGAAGTTTGTGTAAATGTTTAATCTAGAGGCCACCACACATCTTACGACTGTTCACGATTCGATTTTGGAACAAATCGCATTTTGCTCATTTTCTGAAAATGTGAATGGAACATATCATTTTATTTTGAGGTTTAAATTAATTGAAAAAATACTAATATAACCATTTTGAAAGATTGCAAGCCTTTATTTCGGAGTAAAGGCCAAATTAGTTTCAAATCGTAGCCAATCGTACGACTGCTATGACGTCATTACGACTAGATATTAAATTCGCTTTTATTCTAAGAAGGATGATAGCATAGTCACAGATTTGAACATAGGTATTGGTACGATGATTTAGAACATTACACAGTAAGATATTCTAAGTCTCAATGTTAGCATCAAATTCTACTACATTTTATTCTGAAATCGGGTCGCAGACCAATCGTAAGGTGTGCGGTCGCCTTTAAACCCAAGCTTGAGTTTGCTGTGTCTAATAAATACTATTTAAACAAGAATTCTTATGCTCTGAATGCGTCACATATCACAAGTACATATTATTTTAAATACTTAATCAACATTATAAACACAATAAAACCCAACTATCACCTAAATCACGTAATTCCCTTTACTTAAACTTAACATAGTCTGTCCCATGTTCTGAACTTGGTTTAATTTGAAACCATGGCCAATGGATAACCAAATGTGATGCAAATCTACATTATAAATTTATCATCACATTTGGCTCTCAAAGGATTACAAACCGTCTTGAAATGATAAATTTAACAGGTTCCTTACCGTTAAAACATGAAAAGATCCATATAAACTCACAGGAAGAATACAGTGTACACTAAAACTTATTTTAAATCCTTGGAATCTTTAGTCACTAAAGATTCCAAGGATTTAAAATAAATCCAGATCGGCTGTGAATAGTAACCAGCCGATTATTAGATTTAGATTTAAACCTTGTTGATTTAAATATAAATGTAAAATATTTGAATTTTATTTAAAAATTGAATCCTTAAGATTTAAAATAAATTCAAAATTCGGCTAGTCACTATTCACAGCCGATCTGGATTTATTTCAAATCCTTGGAATTTAGAGTGTATGCAAATGTTTGACACTTAAAGCTTCTTATAAGTTTTCTTTTAAAAGAACATGGGCTAGAAAATTCTATGGTATATATATATATTAAAGGGAAATATGGTAGGTGGTGATTTGTACATTTCAGAAAAATATATGTTTGTTGTAATTGAATAGACTATTTGTAGGCAAAGGGGGAAAACCCAACCTGTTTTATTTTCTCATGAAATGGATGATTAATCTTACCTTTCTTGACCTGCTGTGTCCCATAATTGTAAATGTACTCTTTGGCCTCTCGTTGTAGGATCTGCACCTTTAGGTCTATGTGTCTGTAAAAAAAATATAAAAAAATAAAGCCATATGCAAACCATTTCATAGTAAAGAAAACAAATTCTGATAAACACAATCATATTTCTTAGTTCATATCTAATAAAGATCACTCAAAGTTCAAACTACCAAAATAGTTTTAAACCAAGAGCAATTTGGGGGTTATTGGAACTACAAAATGCTTAGAATGTTTTAAGCATTTTAAGAGTTAAGCCAATGAAAAGCCCATCTTTCTTGAGTGTTCCCTGCATACAGTCAATGAAAAATCTGTGGTTATATTAATTGGGTTACAGTGTTCATGTGAACTCATTACATCATTAATTACAGTTGCACTGTTTAGAGAGTAATTCGTCATAAATCTGAAACAGTCAGGCCAATTTACTGTGCATGATGATGATGATAACAAAGAGTGTGTATGTGTATGTACTAACTTGTTTTACATCTTCATTAGATAATCAGGTACATTCCATCACGTTTGTGATAAGTAATAAATACAAGTTTTCTATCATCTATTTTACAAACTCTGGAGTAAACCAATTGGTGATAATTGGAATATCTACTTCAGGGCCCCATCTTACAAAGAGTTGCGATTGATCCAATCAATCACAACTATGGAAAGTCAATATAGAAAAATGCATCTATGTTCAAAAACTTTTCTAGATATGAATGTATATCCATACATTCATTGATTTCTTAACAATTTAGTGTGTTATCCTTTGTTAACAAAGCACATTTTGCAATTTTCTGTATAAAAAAGTATGACACTGATGGATTTCCATAGAGTTAAGATTGATTGGATCAATGGTAACTCTTTGTAAGACGGGGCCCTGAAGATCTGTTGAGTGAAAGGGTAAGAGGTATGTTATCAAAGCTAGATATGCACCTGTCAATATTTACCCTCATTAGAGGCAGATAGCAAAGGTGCCATGGACAAGAATTTAAGACTAAAGTTTTCAAAGTCATCAAAGAGGAGGATAAGGAAGAACAGGATGAAGAAGATGAAGAAGAAGACAAAGAAGAGGATCTGAGGGTTGAGAGAGGAGGTAAAATATTAAAGAGAGAAAGAGAACTAAAAGAGAGAGAGAGATTTAAAAAAAATTATTAGAGAGGAGAAAAAATATGCAAAATAAAGAAAAAACACAAAAATGATAAACATAATGATACAACAAATTCTAGATTTAATAATTGTGTTTGAAATTGAGGAAAACATATTATAACATAAGAGAAGTAACATATGAGACACATAAATAAAGCATAAGCTTAATAGAGAGGTAAGAATAAGAGAACGAAACTTGCACAGAATGAGAAGCTAAGAAGGTAAAACAGAAAGACCTGATGTACCTCATAAGATCACGTATGACCTGGTTTTTTAAAGCAACAAAGTTTTTGCCTCATCGCATTACCAATGTTTCCATATTGCTAGGCAAGTCACAAACGTGCCTTACTTTTCCTCTCCCCATTGACTTGAGAATTAAACATGCAAATTTTTTTCTCAACACACTCTAGACATTTATTTGTAACTGGCCCATGTAGCGATCATGTGACATGACTCTCATGCCAGGCTCCATATTGTCTGACAAGGAAAGAGTGTCAGAGAGTAGGTGGACAGCTCTTAAGAACTCTGATGTCTCAGAAATGCTATCTCCTACTTCTCTTGGGATTTACAGGGTACACTGGATTGGTCTGGAGTTGAAATAACAAAATAGGGTTACAAAATGATGATTTCTTGTTTTAAACTTGACCCGACTCTTTACTAAGACACAATCTGAATAATGATGAGTTTGGGACATTGTCTCACTACTGAATCCAATCCCATCTCTATGAAAAGCCAGTAACAACATAATTCAAGGTCTTCATGTAATGTATGAAGAAAATATCTGTCCATTGACAACAAATTCAACTGTGTGCATGTATTATCTCTTCAAACTGCCTTTTCCATAGTCATGATGAATACGAGTTACAATCTTATTACCACAATGCCAATTCTGTAAATTGCATTACTACCAAAATATTCATGTGAATCCATACGCAACCTCTCTGAACATTTGGTGTCTCTACATCTCTACATAATACAGCAGACTTGAAAACAAACTCCTTCTATTACACAAAAACACAATGTGTTGCAGTCTGTAGAATTTGTCTAGACAGCCAGACAGTTTTACAAAGTTCACAATAGATGGCCTCTACAGATCATCTCATAATATTTCAAAAGTTATAGAATGGCATTACATGAGCGATTTAAAAACCAAAGAATGAAGAGCAAGAAATTCAAGGATATACAGGTATGTTTGAAATTTTTTCAAACTGAAAGTCATTTATACTATATGGTAATATAGAAAGAAGAGAATTCAAGGCTTAAAAACAGCCTTTTCAGTATCATTCTTGAACACTTTCGGCAAAGGTTGTTGTGGTAAAATTTGCAGCAGATTTGGGAAATATAATTAAATAAATATAGCATTTGGGAGTTATACGTCTTTTGCTCATTTCTACAAAATTTAGATATCTTTTTGAGAAATATTTACAACATGAAGATACACTTCTATACTTTGCTTTAAAAATCAATAAATTTGAGAATTCTGAAAAAATAACCATGAGTTGAGATAATAAATGTACTAGTTTAGAGAACAAGTAAATGAAAAAATCTACCATTTAATTAACAGTGCTTACTAAAATAATATGAATTTGGTATTCACCATGCACTTAATCAATCAACCATCATTGTCTTAAACTCCTTCCTGAATAGATCATCATCTCCACAGCTGAGTCGCTTTATTAACAAGATATGAGCATACTCATCTTTCAATACCTCCGTTGCAACACCAGGCGTAACACAGGATCTGTCTGGTTTCAAGATGGAATGGGTTAATAGTCATCCATTGTACCAACTTGTTACAAATTAAAAGCTTCCATTCCGAGTCAGCTGCTGTATTGTCAATTATAATGGTAGGCAGGTGAGGAAATCGATGCTGGATCCAGACTCTTAAAGGTGTTTCTCCATCAGCCCCCATTTTTTCTAGATTCGAGGCTGAACAGCCAAGCCCAGCCCTTTATCTCAAGAAACCCCATTCCTTCAGTCCAAGATATAGTCTAACCCCTGGACTGTGGTAGTTTAGCTAGCAAGTCAAGTGTAGATCAAGAGGGGATAAAGTGCAGATTCCAGTCAGAGACCTTTCACAAACAGAAATGAGCCACATCCAGTCTGCATGCAATCCCCATTAACAAATTCATAAATGGACGTATCACATGTAGTTGACTCAGGAATATATTCTAAAAATTGAACGCAAGAATTAGCAAGATCATTGGGTCATACATTAAAAATAATATCAGGATTGTTCTGATCAGGATTGCATGGTTCCTGGATAAGATAAATCAGGATAATGTAACAACTTGGGCTGATGGAGATAGGCTGCACATTCTCCTGCTGTCTACCTACGCACCAAGGATCCTCTAGGTATCAATATTGGTCCAGTTCAGAACATTAGCATCCTCAAGTACTAAATATCTCAACCAAGTGAGGATTGGCTGGTAGCTTCAGGCGACTGTTTCATGAAGCTATTTGTCAGTTACGTACAACTTTACGCACAACTGTTGAAATGTTCCTGGGTGCAAAATCAAGTCTCAATCATTTCATGTCAATCAGCTATCTCAGTAAAAAAAATGTTTTGTAGTTAACAAGCATCAGCATGCAAAATTTAAAACTTGTCAAAATTTTGATTAGGTTGATAGGAAATGCACTCCTATGTCAAAACAAGAACAAGTGCATAACACCATCATAGTCTTCTGTGCTTTGATGCTCATTTTAGACATGAAATTGTCATTCACTGCAGCCCAATTGCCAAAAATATAATTGAAAACTTTAAATGCTTATAATGATAAAAGCAAAATTAAAGAGTTAATTTGAAAAATTGTCCAAACCTTCATAAATGAAAAATAATAACATGCACTTTTTTTCGATTTTTTTTTGTCTAAATCATGGTCTGGTTCAGAATATATTAGTCAAAATCAAGATTATATAAGTATATTTTCACCAATATCAAGTAAGTACTTTCACACAAAAATTAGATAATTATTATTATTTTATAGAGCATCACACATAGCAGATCACGTCACTATGCAAAGAAATGGTTGAGAATATCATTTTCTCTTGTCATATATTTCATTATTAAAACTCAATTAACAACTTACTTATCTCATTAGAAATACTATCAACTAGCATGATTAATTAGACCACTACATTCCCCATATTAAATTGGTAAATAATGTACAGCTTTGCATAATGTGGCATTGATTGGACTTTTTTGCTTTAAATGAGTGGGGCACATCATGGTGTCAGAAAATCATTCATTATGTTCAATATAAAGGCAATTTCACTCTACAGCGACAGGAAGATGAGATTCTCTTACTTCTCTCACTTGGGAAATGTTGCTCCTGCCAAACAGGCTACTTTATCCATATTTCACTTGTTTCAAAAATGGTTTCTTAGACAGGAATATTCATCGTCTGGCAGATGGAATGAAAATGCCTGAAGGCCGGAGAGGTATTCTGTTTCATATGCTTACAATATTTTCCCTTTTCCACCCATCATTTACTACAAACTTGAAAGCGGGATTAAAGTTCATGCATGTTTTTTAGAATAGTGACCCAAATTTTGTTTTTCTTGCCTTGTGCATTCCGATGGACTTACTCTATGAGAGAATGAAGTTGATGGAATGATCATGTGATGCAAATGTACATATAGGTGTAAAGTAGATTATAGTCACCATATATCATTACCTAGCTGCCTGCCATATCCTTACATTATTCTTCACCATCCCTTTTCAAACTATCCCCAATCATTCCAGAATAGCCTATTTCATATCTGCACAGTCCTCTTAAAGTTGAATTAAGAAGACGATTCCAAATATTGAGATATTTACATTAATAGCAACCTTACAACCCCCCAAACACTAATAGGTGATTCGACCCCCCATTTTCTTTTTTCAAAATAGTGAATTTGAACGATTTATCCCTACCCATTTTCCCTGAGTTCGCTCCTGCAATGCCTACCGAGACGGGTGTTCTTTGAGTGTGACGTCACCGGGGGGTATTCGGTCCCGGTTTAGTAAACAAGGCAGTGCCGTTTTGTGTACTACTATGGAATAACTGCAGTTGAAGTTGTATCTGCGAGCCATAGAACTTGCAAAGAGGAAATGATAAAAATATTTGTGGCCGTACTATTATTCCAAATATGTGAATTCCCTCAGAATGATACCATAGACCCTAAAGGAATAATTTCAAGGTGAATAATATGAAATTTGATCGAGATCTTCTCACCAGTCGATAACGTAGCAGACGTGTTATTATGACATATTTATCCGCGTGTGACGCGGCTCTTGCAAAAAAACACAGTTGGCTGCGGAATTGCTTTGTGCCGACCGGCCGCCCGCTCCGGCGCAGCTAGCTGTCGAGCTACCGTACCGTTCTTGTTGTCTTCAACCATAGAGATGTATACTAATTACTATATATCTTTCTGTCTTCAACTCACTTCCGAATTGCGTTTGTATGTGTGACGGTGACCCCTAGCGTAATTAAATATAGAAAACAACTCAGAAGGCCGAGAAAGAATACTATACGTTTGGTTCAAGATTGTTCTGTGGAATGAGCTATGAGTGGAAATGATCCAGAGGATATAAAAGTGGAGTCAAAGACAAAAGAAAAGAAGAAAAAACGCCAGGGGATCGCTGCACGGCCATGAACTAAGTCGACATACCAGACCATAACAGTACACTCAATGCCTGGGTGTTGTGTGTACTAGTATTATGCGTTCAGCGCGCGCTGAGCTAGCCGCCGGAATTACTTTCCAGCTACTCACTTGATTGAACATCGTGATAAAATAAATGAGAAATAGTGAAAATATCATTCAATAACTCACTGTTTGCTATCTTACATCATGATTGAAGAGTTCATGGTGGTTATTCATACTGTTTTTTATACAGGGAAAGTAAAGATTTGTACATATCAGTCCTATTTGTTTGATTTGAGTTGCTTTGAAAAAAAATTGTAAAATATCTGTCTTTCTCTGCATAGCATTTCTGTGTGACATTCAGGCACCTCTTATACTAAATTCCCCCCGGTGACGTCACACTCCGAGTGACTTTTCTGTACACTCGTCTCTCGGGCTCTGACAGGTGGCTAATTTCATAGACTTTCAAAGCAAAATATCGAGAAGGCAGAGGATTATTGTGACATGCTATGTGTTTGAACAACTTATATATACTATATATTGTATGTAGAACCTATATTTATGGAAACTCACCCCCTTCTTAATTCAACTTTAATGTAAAAACATGGATTGTTTTTCAAATTCAATTCAGTTTTTCCTAAAAACAATTATTTTCCATAAACCATTATCTGCTTCTTTATTTTTTTCTTGCTGCGCAAACTTATCATTACAGCAATTACGACATATTTACACATATAAAAAAAATCCTATACTTTCACCCTTACTTTATTATCTCCTTAATTTCTTCTGATATAATACACAAACCATATTTTTCTTAGCGTGAATGGCTTAGATTGACATAGCCATCTTATCTTTCATTCATCAATGTAGTTTTTATCTCTCTCAATCTATGAATGAACAATGATATGAAAGTATAATTGCCCTTTTGCTTATTTCTCATTATCAAAATGGAAAAAGATGCAATATTCATTCAACTAGAAAAACTCATTTGGGAAAATGAATCCTTGTCAGTATAGTGACATATATGCTACAAAATATCAGCATGGCCCAAAGATTTATGTCCATTTTCAAAGCAAAAAAATGAAAATGGAACTTACTGCAGAATGTTTATTCTTTACACATATCCGCGTGGTATTTAAAAATTTAAAATTGAACTTGAATTTTATTATCCAATGAACAATTACAGCATAAAAAACTTACATCAAAGAAGTATAATGAAATAAAATAGTTAACAGGATAATAAGAACCAGTAAATAGCATGAATGCTAGTCGGGTCTGGTACATTAAAAAATCAAAAAATTGATAATAGTCAATTATCATGTGTTTGACCATGAGCTTCAAAACACTGAAATCAGAAGTGCACTTATGATTTCAATAATCAAAGCTTTTTGACAAAAAAGAGAGCTTAATATCCTCTTTGTGACAGCCATCTCTGAGACTATTGTCTCACCATGAGAACACTTGAATGATGAAATCTCTTCTGGAATTCAAACACTGACATTTAAAACAAGCCAACTTGAATCACTTCATGGTTGTGTGCAGTCTACAAATCTTTGCTTTGCACACATTCCAAACCATTTCCTTCTCTGTAAATGGCAGTAAAGGTAAGGCCAAGCATAATTATGAACGATATACATCTTTGAACATTTCAGAAGCTCATTCATTTTTGTTCCAGTCTCGAACAAGGTTGAGCAGATTTCAGTATTCATTTATAGGTGTTTCACAAAATCCTAAAAGATAACAAGCATGAACACACTTTTTTCTTTTCTTTTTGATTGAAAGAAAGGAAAATATCATTCTTTTCAGAGCAAGGGGCCCTTTTCAGAGCATGAACCTTTTTTCCTCTTCAAAGAATCTGGGAAAATAAACTTTCTATGCCCCAACATTCATTGCATCATGGATCAATCCATGCATTATGATGTGACTTTAATCAATATATTTTTTTCTTGAACAAGATTGAAAAGGATTTTCTACTTTACTGCATATTGACTGCTACAAAGTGGTCACAAGTCACAACTAATGCATTACTTTTCACATGATCAAAGTCTGAGAGATCTTTATATTTTGAGATTGTCAAATAATACTATATAGCACAGTTATTATATGTTTAAATAGGACATTATTAAAGACATCCACACAGTTGATTCCAATTTTACCCCCAAACTCTGTCATGAATCTTTATCAAGGGTGTATTTATAATGCTGTATAAGATACTACCGACCAGTGAAATGTTTGTGTTATGAGATATCCCACAATTTTTCCCTGGTAAGTATTTTTACAAATTATGAAATTGAAAGATGTCTGTCATTGTCAACAAGAAAATTTCATTTTCAAAGTTCAGGTCAACTATAATCTGATGGGATACAAAATATGGGTAAAGTTGTTTGTGAAACACCTTCAGCCTGTTGCATAAAACTTTTTACCTGAGAAAACTCTGGTAAAAACTGATAACTAAGGTTAGTCTGATTTCTGCCATTGACTTTAACACAGAGCAAAAACTCAGGTAAAAAATATCTGAGTTTTCTCAGGTAAAAAGTTTAATGCAACAGGCGCAAGTTGTATCCCCATTCCCGGCCTCCACTTCATTTTCATGCAACCAACGTTTCTACAATGTGCATACATGCATTTTCTATAGGGATTTAAAACAAATCCTGATCACATGTGAAAAGTGATGGTTGTGATTTATTCATAAATTTCATATGAAAACTTCTAAACTTTTGAAATCCACACTTTCCAAGTTTAAATCTAAGGCCAATGTTCGCCTGACCAGTAATTTTACCACACCAAATCTGGATTGATCCAAAATCCATGATATTTAGAGTGTATAATTTCTCAAACTGTCAATTAAGAAATCTCCATTCCTGAGGTCAAGACTAAACAACATAAAATTGTTTGTCTTCCTAAAGCTTTGAATAGAGACCTCTGATATTTATCAAGTCAATATGAAAGTCAACACACTCTCTACAGACATGTTGCAATCACCAGGAGCGTGCTTTCAGTTTCATCTCTCATTCCAATTCATTGTGGGAGATTGACTAAGGGTGTTCAGGCTAGATGGAAAATTGTATGACAAAACATAAATGGATAAACACATCAAATCAGTCAATCGCAGCCTGCATGTCAAATCAAGTCTCTCCAAATCAAGTTGTGTGTTAAAATTACCATCCACTATAGCTGCAGCGGAAAACACTCCTAAACAGAGACCCCCACTACTATATAGGAGCACACTTGGTATAAATTATTCAGAGGAGAAAGGGGACATAAGTGGTGTGATCAAATAAAAGTTCCCCCAAACGAAAAGTACCAAAGCAATAATAACCCACAATACAAGCAAAATGCTTTATGAAAATTATTATATGATTTTATATCACACATCACAATGACTTGTCATCTTTTTAAAAAATAAGTTTGTAGGAATGAGATAAATCAGGAGCCTATTATACAAGGTCGAGTTCAATAAATTCAAAAGGTTGATCCCAAACTGTGTAGTTAAAATAAAAAAGATGAGATCAATCGCAATATGATATTATACCCCTTTCATACTGCCCTCTTCATTTTTCACCGGCGAACTTCTCCGCCTCGCATTCCTCACTTCCCCGGCGAAGAAAAAAATGTACCCTTTCGCACTGACATTTCTTCCGTGGCGAAAGTCAACGGGCGATTGCAGAACAAACGAAAGAAAATTGTAAACATTACCTCTTACCTATTACAAAAAGGTATCAAAAAAATTAATTACAACATATTTTGGAAGTATTACGATAAAAACAAACAATATCACCTTGTTTTTAAATTTAGCGCATTTTATACATGTAAAAAGTGCTTTTTAATAAATATTGTTAGTAAAAAAAATAATGTTCGAGGGTATCTTCTTGGCCATAGCATTCAGCTGAGCTTGCAACTATCGCGCGTGGAATCTCGGTACAGGGGACTTCAAAAAAAATTGACCTCTGACGTCATTAAAGAGGAGAAGTTCTCCTGTGTACCTTTCATACTGGACACTTTCCCCTTCGCTGACGAACTTCGCCGGTGAAAAGCGCAATATGAAAGGGGTATTAATTTGAATCTCTAGTAACTCTTTGTAAAGACCATGGATCATGGTAAGACAGGGTCTGGATAGTCAGAACAGGGATGTTTCTGTTGAATTTAGAGAATGCACTATTTGCTTGATATTGGCATTTTTTGGCCTGCCATATGCCTCAGACCTCACACACATCCACTATCAGAATCGAGAACCTCGCCACATCCATTTTGCGGTTCTCCTAAATCATAGTCGACTTGCATGTGAGTGACGTCATTTTAACCGTTCAAGCTCAGCATGAAGATCAACCTTTCCCTTTTAAAACACAGTTTTCAGTGAATTTTCACAAAATTAATGTAAGTTGTACGATGCATTATGTTTATCATATTTGCGCTTATTGCGCTGTTTCACGTGGTCGTACGTACACGTACAAGTCGAGTGAAATCTAAAGTATTCGCATCTGTAGTGAACAAGGGCAGACGACGACGTTGACTCGAACGATCAGACTGCTACGCCGTTCTCGTTCACTGCTCCTAAATTCTTGGATTAATTCTTCTTCATCAATGAATCAATATGCCAAATACTGGTCATAGAAGACCCCTAGAAGAGGAATGGTCTTGTAAATAACTCATTACATATGTAGATGATGTATGTCATATGGTCTCCAATATGATTTTATCAAGCTCAAATACCATACAATTTTAGACATTTGAAAAGAATATCTCACTAATTTTAAAATTCACTTCTGTTTCAGCTCTAGATGTCCATATCTATCAGACTCCAACAGTCTGATTACTATCGAATTCTCCCGGGGGGGGGGGGGGCAGTCAAATATATTGCTGTACACACGCGTGACCAAAAAACGCATTTAAAGGTTTTTTTTTTTAGTTTTGGACGCGTGCACTCGTATCAAAAACACAGATTTTTTTAAAGGGGTAGTTTTGAAAGACTTAGCTGAAAATAAACTTATAAATGTGTGTTCTTTACTGTACATGATTCTCAATTGTTTGTATGACCTTCAAAAATAATAGTACCGTCATTAAAAAAATAATGAAAGAAATTAATAAAACAAATTGGGCAAGCAATTTTTTATCGGGCAAGCAAATATTTTCATCACTTGCCCGACATGAAAAAAAATTTGTAGAGGCCTGTATCATGATCTATTTGGCATGTAGGAGCATGTTAAAGTAATATTAAATATTAACTCAAGATTCATGCTTTTCTGACTATGAACAAATCATTTTTTCATGCTCCATTTAAAATTTGATTTTCCTATAGTACTAGTAATGGAAGACAATATTAGATGTGGGCGAGTGCGTGGGGGCAGCCATAATCCAAAATTATCACTGCTCTATGAAAGAAATACACTGATGGATCATGACAAAATGTATCCATGAATTATACAATATTTTCTTCTAAAAGGTCAATTTCTTTTCATAGTTTTTCATACTCTTTTTCTTTAGGTAGCTTTGTGTTTTATGCTTTAATCGAAATTATACTTCTTCTCTGTACATGAGATCAAAAGTAAAGCACCAATGAATAATAGAAAAAGTGAGTTCATAATCATTTCATTTCTACCACATAATATTATACTGCAAGCTATAACCACACAAACTTTTTTCAAGTTTCAGGCAAGTATGGAATATTTCTCAGGTAGTTTTAGACCAGCACAAGCTCACTAAACAGATGTTTTGTCATGATCAGACAAATGTGAATATGACTGATTTGAACAAACTTAAAATTATATGATATATTCAAAGTAAAGTGTCCACTTATCCTCAGATAAATTGATGGAACTCTCTTAGATTGCCCTCATAAAGAAATGAAGTCTTGAATATAAATAACCAAAGCAGATATATCCTGGTATAATTAAATTGCTACGATACCATAAAGAAATTCAAAATTAAATGAGCCATGACCCCTCATCTCAATGATCCATTATTCAATATACCCAACATATGAACATTTGAAATATATTTATGTACAGTTAGATGAAAAAGCAATGAAGCAAAGAATATGATATATATAGTGTGTATAAAAAAAGTTAAAACTTAGAAATATCCTGTAAACTTATATATTTGTAATATTCTGAAGCTTTTTCCACATTTAAGGATTCATAAAGATCTCTAAGCAAATGACAATATAACTTTTAAAAAATCTTTCTGCTTGAGTGAGCGCCACTTACTTTTGAAAAGTTCATGAAAAATGATTTGCGCAGAACCTGGAAAAAGTTACATGAATAAAAGTAGACATTAATCATGAAGAACACACAGTCTTCAGCTACGAAGATAAATTGGAAGATATCTTTACCTTTTTAACCTCTTTCCTTGCCCAAAACACTTCATAAAGCACTATTGCACCCCCCCCCCTCCCCACATACCAAGGCCATCGTGATGATATCTGCTTTACACAGATTCAAATGAAATGGCATAAAGCATGATTTTCGTTTTTTTAATGACTGTCAAGCTTAAGAAAAGTGTGGAGAAACAAGTATTAAATGAACTATGAAATGTGGTCCCACTTTAAATGATAGAAACTTAGTGAATGAATGCAGAGGATGTCTGAATTTTTTGTTTGTTTACATTCAGTTATGTCCTCAGATCCAGCTGGTACAAAAAAAGGGTAAAGGTTGTGCTTACCTAGAGGTAAAATATTAATTTGGGTGGTACAGCTGTTACAAAACATTTTAATGTATCTGTTTTATTTCAATTTGCTAGTAAAGCAAAAGGAATGTATTAGAAATGTACAACAAGGTCAGTTTGTTTTCGCCTTTTATCCTTGACACAGCATGAAAATGAGTATTTCTGCACAAAGTGATTTCTGGAAGCTTTACAAAAATGGACAGTGCTCACTCAAGAGTAACATACTGCCAACATTTTTACTTTAATTTGATAGATGAGACCGAAACAAATATATGTGAAAAAATTATAGGCCTACTCATGTTGTAGATTTTTCAATTCCCAGGACTTTTTCAAAGTGTGAACTTTTCACTGATACATGTACACAATTAAGTATGTTGTATGCAATTCATGTACCTGTGAACAATTCAAACAATTTTGAATAGCAATTATTTCATACATATATATATATATATATATATCAAAAGGGTGCATTGTCATGTCTAACAACCTTTATTTGAATGTAGGTCACAAAAGGTCAACCAAAGTTTAATCTTTATAATAAATTACTCAAAATTAATTGAATGTAGTTTGGAGTATTATATAAATTGCAGAGGTTTGATCATTATGTACTTTGGTAAGTAAAAGAATGTCATGGAGAACTGAAAAGAAGAAAGGGTGGTATGTATACTAAAGCAACAAATTAAAGGAGAATGAAACTCTTGGAGCAAGTTAGCTTTTGTGAAAGCAGAAAAATCAAAGAATAAGATCAACAAAAGTTTGAGTAAAATAGGACTAGCAATAGGAGTTATGGGCATTTGCATGTCGAGATCACTAATGCTATGGAGATCCTCCCATTGGCAATGCGACCAAGGTCTATGATGTCACAGATAAACAACTCTCCCCTTTTGGACGCTGAAAATATACCCCAAAACATCTCTTTTGCTCATTCTAATCATATGACTAACGATTCATCAATGATATAATGTTGTGAAACCTCTGTTCTTGTCCTCTCATAAAGAGAACACCTCACCTTGTGATAGACTCTTTAAAAGTGAGAATATAAGTGAAATAAGTACTAAAGTAATGAGGGAGTTGTACGTGTGTGACATCACAGATCTTGGTCGCATTGCCAATCGGGAGGATCTACATGGCATTAGTGATCTCAATATTCAAATGCTTATAACTTTCTTATTATTTATTCAATCTTCCTCAAACTTTCAACAATTTGTTTCTTTGATTTTTCTCTTTGATATGGATTCAGCTGGTTTCAAGGGTTTCATTCTCCTTTAATCAAATTTAATCGAGAATCCACTGGAGCAGAGCAACTTCATACCCTTAAATTAAATTTATACCAAAAAATTGAAAATTATTGATGAAATGAAATCCGAGCATGCAACAGTGTATGAATAGGGTAGCACTTCATAAAGGCACTTGCTAGATGTTTTATCCCACAAAGTATATTCACCCAAAAGTTACCACAACAACATGAGACATCTGCGGTTCTCCTCAGCCAATTACCATCGAGGAAAGTGGTCGGATCTGACAACCCATCCGACAAAAGATGCACAAATATTTCATCAGATTTGAAATGAGTTAACATCCTGCACTTTGTATTTCATAAATCATAGAAGAATGCATCATGGAAATTTACTAGGTCAACACTCATGAAACCACTGCTCTTACTGTGTCTACATCACATGACCTTACTGGGTCATGTGCCTACATCACATGACCAGGACACCAGTAATCGGATAGCATAGAACAAATGATCTGGTATAACTTGCTGGTATTTCAAAGCATCAGAACTTGTATCAATTTCAATCCATTCTGTTCAATAAATCATGTTCATTTTCTTTCTGTCATTAAATCATGAAAAACAGAGATTACCTCAACACTTCATAGCCGCTTTAAATGGCCTCTACATTACTGCAGAGAGTAATAAATTCAATCTTTCCAAATACTATAGTTTGATGGCAAGGTATGATACTTTCATCCTTCATATTCATTCTTACATGTACATATTCATACCAACAATTATCAAATAAATCAAATGAGTCATATGAAGAAAGAGTAACATGGGAGGAATCTAAATAAAAAATTTACATTTCAAGAATGAAACATGTGTATAACATTGGTTCATGAACTTGCAAAAAAAGTGTAAAATACAAATCAAGCCAATTCCTGAGAATGCAATAAAAATTCTGTAAGTATCAATACTTTCAATTTTTTGTATTTTGCACAATCCAATTTCAGAGTGGGATGAACTGGGCTGGAGGAGACAGAACTGTCATTTCAATTCTGATACTTAAAGGGATGCTCCGAGATGAAAATAATATGATTTAAACGGATAAAGAAAAATCAGACAAACATAACACTGAAAATTTGATCAAAATTGAACAACGAATAACAAAATTATAGCATTTTAAAGATTTGCATTATTCCGGTGAAACAGTTTTAGTCATGTCTTCATGAATATTCAATGAGCAGATTGATAATGTCATATCCCCACTTGTTCTTTTGTATTCTATTATATGAAATTAGATTTATTCAAATTTTTTCTACCAAGAACTGAAAAAATGAATTGAAAACTCAATTAGTACATTATATATTTATTGCTACAACTTATTTCATTATAGATGAGACAAATATTTCACACATGTATGAAAAAATGAAACAATTATGATTTCATGTAATAACATAAAAAAAGGAAAGTGGAGATGTGACATCATCAGCCCACCTAATGAACATTCATGATGACGTGCATATACCTATTTTCACAAAATAATGCTAAACTTAAAAATTCAATAACTTTGCTATTTGTTATCAGATTTTGATGAACTTTTCAGCATATTGCTTTGTGAATTTTACTCTATTTATCTAGGGGGAGTACCCCTTTAAGCCACATTACGAAGCTAACAACACAAGAACCAATTCTACACTATTTTCATAAGATAAGAAACAGAGGAGAAAATTTGCAAATTGGGCTTGATTTACAGACCGAATTACACAAGTTAACACCATCAGTGTTTCTCACTCCACACCATAAATTTCTTGATAGGCTTTGCAACAAATTCGGAATATTCAAAAACATAAATGAAGAATTTGGCATTCATACCACTAGATGTACACAAGGCTATCATGGGGTTTGACATCTAGCTGAAAATGACTATTTTTATATTGGGCAACATTGTCTATCAGGAACAAAGTGGTTACAAAATTGCAACGCAGCAATCAGTGGTTTAGTTTGATACCGAATGCTAGGATTTGTGGATGAGTTGTGGTTTGGTGGATCTGACTCTCACTCTTGCTTTTCAATCTGATCTTTTTTCAAATTCCACCATGTCAATAGAGTGTCTCAAACCGTCTCGATCACAAGAATCCCCGTTAAATTACAAGAACTTTTTTCAGGCAAGTAAATACCCGTTAATTATTCCCACATTCACACCGCCCCCAAACATACTCTTCGGGATAAGTTCCTGAAGTTACGAGCTTGTGCAGTATACGGTCTGATAAACAAGTACGCAAGATTCAAAATCGCTAGCTCAGCAGCCACCCACGGTGCCTGCGCCCTACAACATGCTGTGCTAGAAGTTCCCCTAATTTGCTTTCACATTGCAAAAATACCTGCGACCTTGGAAAAATCCCTGCGAAAGCTCTCGAAATTTTGAAAAGTACCTACTATTTAGCAGGTATTTTCTTTCTGGGAGATGACGCGTAATTTGCTTTCACATCTCCAAAATTACCTGGTATTTTCTGAACGGGGTAAATTTCCTGATCAGAAAATACCTGGATCTGAAGAACTTCGAGGCTGTCTGAAACCACCTAATAGCTTCGAGGCCGTCTGAAACCACCTAATAGCGTCCACCATGTTGCCACTCTCCTCTAGAGTGATGTCATCTGGTATGAAAATTTCGAATACCGGTAAATATCACCCTTAATTCGTAAAACTATCTTTTTAAGAAGAAGAATCAACTGCCTAGTCAAAGTCGAACCCCGGGTCACGTCGCATGAAAAGTGTACGTATGTTTATCGCTGCATGCACTGGCGTTGGCTTGCTCACTCGGTAGCTAGCCTCGCATATCCATGCATATCGAACAGCACGGGCTATAAACCGGAAATTCACTTATCGCGGTGATCGATGGGATACAAGTTCCCGTAGTTTGCTTTCAGATTGCCAAAATACCCACGACCTTGGAAAAATCCCCGCGAAAGTTCTCGTAATTTCGCCAAGTACCTACTATTTAGCGGGTATTTCTTTCGGGGATATTACGCGTAGTTTGCTTTCACATTACCAAAATACCTGGTATTTTCTGATTGGGGTAAATTTCCCGATCAGAGAATACCTGGAACTGACGAACTTCGAGGTGGTCTGAAACCACCTAGTGAGTGGAGAATGTGGATACATTGTAGACAGGCATGAATGAGTGAAGCAAAGTTATTGTTTACTATTCTCATATCATGAAATGATATGTTTAAGTGACACAGAGCTCATCTGTATGCAGATGACAAACTTCTACATGTATATCAGCAGCAAAGTAGCCCTAGGACACAGGATACGAGCTTGGGGTAAATGATGATTCCCATTGGTAGAGAATGTGCATACATCGTGAATGCAATGAATCTTATCATATCATTGTTAGACATCTATAATAGATAGGACTCAAGAGCTAGGCACTAAGCTCAATAGACACCGGTAGAAAGCAAGGAGGGTATGTATGACTGGGTGTGGGTGAGGGTTTGCATGGGTGTGGGTGTGATTTTAATTCTACCTTGTATCCTATCTATCCTTCTATGGGTGCGTTTATCCGCCACTTTTTTACCCTATAATCATGATTCCAATCATGATTCAAATCACGATTCTGCAGAATCACGATTGCGTTTAGTCGAAATTGAATATAATCATGATTAGAATCACAAACATGAACTACGAAAAAAAGGGCGTTTGGAAAGACGTTTCTGCAGAATCACGTACGAAAATGTTCGGATAAACGATATCGTGATTTGAATCATGATTATATGACGTCATTGTGTCGAGCTATTTCCGGTTCTTGCCAAGGCGCGCGCCCCACGTTGTCACATCACATGTACGTCGCCGACCTCCAATTAAGTGTCCAACGTTGACCTATACTTCCTGGGTCAAACTGCGCACTGTGATGCGCACTGGATCGGTCCGAATCCGAGGAGAAACAGCGTTGGAACGAAGGTCGTCTAAACCCTGATTCTGTAGTAATTGTGATTCATGTTTGTGATTTGAATCATGATTCCAATCATGATTCAAATCACGATTCTGGCTTGAGGTCGGATAAACGCAGCCTATCTCTAAACCTGCCTTACCCCTGTCTGTTCCATGCCATTGTTTTAAACCAGGCAACAGCCTTAAAAAAATAATTAAATGAACAGTAAATAAGCATATAAATGAATAAATATGAAATGAATTCCCCTCTGGTTCAATTAAAGAGGATAAGATCAAAATGGATCACTGCATCGCAATCCAGGTCAACTCAAATCAACCATGAAAGTCAAATCATAATGGAAGTATTACCTTGCTTAAGGAATAATTGAAATCTTAAAGGGAGGATTATTTCACAGCTACTGCAATATATTTTCAGACTAAATCTATATAAGATGGAAGATATCATTCACTTCTAATTTACAACTGCTCAACAATAAAATGCTGAAAGACAACTTTCTCTTTGCTTAATTACATGCACAAAAATGTGCATGCAAACCTGAATAGAATAGAATTGCATGCATTAATAAGTTGTTCAATGGAATTTACTTTAGTCAAGAACCCCTGCTGGACAGCAGAGGACAGTGGAATGTCTCATCTGACCATTGCATCAGTCATTCTCTCCATGGATGACCACATCTCACTAACCACAGAATAAAATGCCTCAGACATAATCCCTCCAGAAGAAGTTATGAGAAAAATGAACAACAGAATCACTCAAATGAAAAAGCCAGATATTTAGGGTGTGTTTATGCTTCCATTGCAAAGACAGAATCAGCATTTTCAAACGTCATTTCAAAACGCCGATCTTAAACGTGGTTCTGGGAGTGCTGTTTATGCTTAACTTTTCAGAGGCGAAATCACGAACACCAGCTGGCTTCGCATCGTAATTTTCGTTGAGCAGGAAAGCGAGGTCAAATTGGGCGCGCCCTTTTTCGAAAGTTTTTTTTTTCCGAGTGTTGTTATGGGGAAGGTACGTCGACTGTTATTTAAACATCGAACAATTTCCGATATTTTAGTCATTGCATGGAGCCGTCATAGCCATATAATTTCCACCATGGTGAGGATAATAGTGAGAAAAAATAAAGAATATCAGAGGATACATAATAAAATAATAAAACATATTATGCTACTGGGGCATCTGGTGATGTCTCCTCATTATAACTCATGTTCCAAGTTTTTTTTTGTAAATCCCTCAACATTCATCGTGATGACAAATTGGAAGAGTAATACTAGTGATAGTACTTGAATCAATTATCACACATGCAAATGTAACAAGGGAGATGACAGGTAATTCTGTGGAGGTAACATGCGACCATGGACTCAAGGAGCAATGCGACTGTATTTGCCCGCGGATTTTCATCTTACCGGAAGCACGTACCAAATGACGTCATTTAAACACGTTTACGATCGTGGTTCTGTTTATACTTCCCCAGAAAGCCTGATTCTGGTCAAACGACGTTTACAAATGCACCTTTTTGTGAGTTTACGATCGGCATTTTGAAACGTCGTTTAAATGAAAGTAAGCATGGACGCAACCGTGTTTTGGACTAATCAAGTATGGAAACGCTGATTCTGACCTGAAAAGTGGAAGCATAAACACGGCCTTAGATGAAAGAGAGTTTCGCTCCATAGTCATCACTTTTCAAATATACCTTAAATGTCAGTATAACGGCATTGACTTCAAGAAAGCGAATGATAATTCTCCCCTTGATACACACCATCAAAATACACTTTAAGTTAACGCTATAGGGAATTTCAAAGGTGAAGTTGTTTGTGCAAATGCTCTCCCGATTTTTTGTTGTTGCTTATTTCATTGGTTCTACATCTGCCTCAGTAATCTATTCTAAGGTGAAGCATGACATTTAATTAAATAACGTCCGAGCAAGATATATAATTGTACCGCCGCCTATATACAATGTAGGCTTTGCATTCAAGAGTCCACAGGTGAATGACTATAAATCCTTAAAATTTCTTACAATGAACATAACACAAAGTTCACATCACGACCTCAAATAATGTACAATTAAGCCAGAACCATGGCCTAAAACATATTGCTAGAGCCTGGATAATCAGCATTAGCCTGAAAACAACATCCCTAGCAAGTAATCTCTTTCCACCTACAGTTAAAATTTCAGCTAATTCGTAATAGGCATTTCAATAAAAACAATTATTCTCTTTCCAATATAAGAAAACAATACATTTTTTTTTGCATGCACCCACTCAACCAAGACACGTGATAACCCAGTCACGTATGTTCATCGGGGGCATTTCACAGAGTGATTTTTGTTGTGTGATTCAACTGACAACTGCGAGTGAACTTATCTGCTACTAATTGGCTGAAAGCAAGTTTTCAGAGCAAGTTAAGAAACACATAAGGTCTATTAAAATGTTTCTAAGGAGGCACTTTTATATCATTGCAACCCCCCCCCCATTCTCATTTATCCTAACATGTACAAATGAAAAACTAGTAGCTAATCTAGGATCACAGAGAAATATATATTAAGTAAGGCTAAATACATATGAAAGAGATGTAGTCAGGTTTAATTACATCAGAATAACCATTTACACTGGCTTAAGGACGTTCCACAGTTAAAGTGAAATCCATGTCATTTTCACCAAACTTTGCACATAGATACTTTAGAACCTTAATATTTGAAATATGCAAGTATTAACGTAGGTCCATGTGCTTGATTTTTTGCTATAGAGCTTCAAAGTTCACCCAAATTGATGTTCTTAAGAATTGCGCATTCAAAAGAATTTGGCATTTTTAGACCTCGCAAGAATACTACAATGAGTTTAAACCTCTATTACTCAGTCAAAATACATGAAAAAGTCTTCAAATTTCGCAAGAGAGTTAATAATTGTATCGTTAGAATAGAGAATCTAATTATTGTGCTACATGTATTTGTTTGCAACTTTAAGTCTAACAGCACAGTCAGTTCTTAAAAATGGCGTAAAAGATACCAAAAACCCAATCTCAAAAATGTGAAATTTCAATAACAGACTACAAAAGTACAATAAATGCTGCACTTTATTCAAAATCCATGTCATTTTCACCAAAATTTGCAAAGTTGTAGAGGAAGCTATACTTAAAAGGTACAAACATTAAAAAATAGGGGTTCATGTGCTTGTTTTCAAACTATCAGCATTTTTATTAGAGCAAACATGCTTTTAAAACACCAAAAATGCGCCAAATGCTTTGTATCTATGTGAAGAAAAATCAAAACCACTCTACCATTTATTCAAACTCGGGGCCATATTCGTGATTCTTGGCAGTACTGCAGAGTAAAGTATTTTGAAATTGTAGAGATATTTTTTTTAATGGTCCATGGAATAATTCCATTCTTTTAGCTTCATAAAATAACGCATCGGATCTGCAGTTAGGATGCAGATGATGAGAAAAATCAGCTCATACCCACAGCTAATTAATCACCTGTTCATCCATTGTGACGTCAGCGCGCGGAGTGTTAAATATGCGCAGATCATAATGCGCACAAACATAACTGTGGAACGTCCTTAAGCAGTATTTTCGTAATATCACTTACATTCTTATCATGCATAGGCGTAGAAACCATTCAAATCATATTTCGTCTTTTGATTTTTTGTGAATTTTTTATTTTGATGGTTGAAGATATTTTTTGCCCTCTCTTTATTTTATCCATAATTTGGGGACTTTTTGGACATCATTTTGAGCAGTCGACGACTTTCGCCAATCCGCCATTTTGGAATTGAGGGGTACCGCAATCATGATGTTACGACCAAATGCAGGGGGCAGCAACACACGGCCATGTTAATTCTGCCTTTATGCAGACGTGAATGTAATTTCCGATTGAGTGATGGAGTCGAGTGCAGTCACGATGTGTGGATTGTACGTCATGTATGTAGCGAAGTGAGATCATGTTTTTTGGCCAGTTGATATTCGTATTTTGCTGAGAATATGGGAGTAATTTCTGTTGCTATTCTGTGCATGTTGAGGAAAAATATGTTTACCGTGATTTTCTGTTTGAAAAGCCACTTTCTATTTCAAAAGGCTGATTCCGTGAATTCCGTCCATTTTCCGTGATCATGGAAAATCACTGTCTCTACATATGAAGTAATTAACTATGTTAAATTGATTTACATTTTACATGAAGCCTTCTTTCAAAAGGCTATAATCCCAAAACACATTCTTGTTAATATTGCTGTTTTACACATAGGACTATACTTTTGATAATACATTAAATCATCATGAATTTTACTTGCAGTGAGAATGCCTGTATCAGAAAAATACAAAAATATAGAATAATGATATTGTTGACAAGCTTTGCCTTGAGCAAGGATATTTTAATGAAAAACATTTTCACTTCATCAGATATGAACTCTCTAAGTCCCTGGTAAAATCTTGATTCCTGACAAGCCAAGAGTTATTATTGATTATTCCTATTCAGAGGTTATTCTTAGAAATTTCAGACAAATAAAGGATCTTGGGGGGGGGTTCTTTCCTTCCTTCTGCAACATCTTTGCTTTCTGTAACATAATACTTGCTTCTGTGAATGAGTTTTTGGTAGAAATTTGTGATAATACAAATTAAGACTACGAGTTAGATCATTTACTTTGTCATATCAGGCATCTAAATATCCCATTCTAGTGATCATTATTCCACTTTATCATAACCCTTGTGGGTAAAGGGGGCAAACAATTATATGACATTATTCTTGGCTATCAGGGCTTAATTCCACCAAGGGAATTGCTAATTGGTGAAATAATGACAATAATCATTAGTCTTGATTAATCATTATTCTTGACTGCATCCATTAATAAGATTCTTAACCAGTATCTAAGGTGTCTATGTATCATTAAAACTGTGGTCCACAGAACTAAGCATATTCCTAGAATGAGGAACAGGTGATATGACAGGCTAGAGAAAATAACAAGCCTAATCACACTGAAAAACTTTCAGAATGTACACATATATTAACTCAAAACACAATAATAAATTTTGATTTCTGCTCATGTTTTGCTGTGCCAATTGAAGAAAAGGTATCGTTGTCTACACTGGCTATTTTTTCTATGTAACAGCTTAAATGACTGCTTGTTATCAATTTTCAAAATTTATCCCCTAGATTTATTTGGGGTGTTTTGCATACATAGGAGTGCATCCTAATTATATTATCCTGAGTTTTCACATACAGTGCCCTCTGACCCCATGATATTATGGTAACCAATGATGATTTTTAAAATATATATATATGTATATATCCAGGATATCATAAAATTTGTCCCCCGTTTTCGAAAATAGGCAAAACAGAAAAATTAATCAAAGAATTAATGAAGAACACAGAATTCACATCGTTTCATGGAAAACACATTTTTCAGGTTCAAAAATTGATTTATATTTTCATTAATTTCATAGAATCCCAAGTTATTAATTTTATGAAAGAAAGAATATAAAAATATTTCTTTTCTTTGCTTTCTGTACATAACACATACCCCCTCATTGATAACAACTTCAGTAAGCCTTGGTACATGTTTTTCCTCTTCCAAATGATCTTGTGGATGTGAAGAGGATTTTATTAGGACCCTGTCATTCCTGTGCTATGTGCACATACATAATAAAATCCTCAAACAGTCTTTCTCTTACAGCAGAGTCAACAATTGATTCAGTTACAAATTCAAAGTTGCATTAGTATATATTTACATGGCACCCAGTGCAAACATAATTAGGAATGACATTTCCCTCTGCACTCTAACAGTATCTACCTGTGATTTTGAATGTGTGGAGCAATTTATAGCAATTCTGAATGATATCAGCTTCAAAGTGTCTCCTTATATTTACTATTTCTTCAAACATTAATCTGAAAAGACAATTTTCTTTATTTTGGTATAGAACATGCAAATTAATGATTTCTTGATTTAGTGAGATGATCTGTTTAGTTATTTTCAATATAAATTCAGCATGGAGAATATTTAATTAGGAATAATTAGGAATGACATTTCCCTCTGCACTCTAACAGTATCTACCTGTGATTTTGAATGTGTGGAGCAATTTATAGCAATTCTGAATGATATCAGCTTCAAAGTGTCTCCTTATATTTACTATTTCTTCAAACATTAATCTGAAAAGACAATTTTCTTTATTTTGGTATAGAACATGCAAATTAATGATTTCTTGATTTAGTGAGATGATCTGTTTAGTTATTTTCAATATAAATTCAGCATGGAGAATATTTAATTAGGAATAATTAGGAATGACATTTCCCTCTGCACTCTAACAGTATCTACCTGTGATTTTGAATGTGTGGAGCAATTTATAGCAATTCTGAATGATATCAGCTTCAAAGTGTCTCCTTATATTTACTATTTCTTCAAACATTAATCTGAAAAGACAATTTTCTTTATTTTGGTATAGAACATGCAAATTAATGATTTCTTGATTTAGTGAGATGATCTGTTTAGTTATTTTCAATATAAATTCAGCATGGAGAATATGAAGAAGTAAACACAAGTTAAGAGATATTGATCTAAACTGTAATGGCGGAGTCACAGTTCCCGTACGACAGCCGTACGGCGAGTCGAAAACACCCGTTTTAACATTTTTCTGCACAATCCAAAAATACGGGGTTTGAATGAAAATGAATAAAACGGCTTTTTTCGACTTGCCATACGGCCGTCGTAGGGAAAATGTAACTGCACCATAGTGGAGAGTGGCAGTATGCAACTAAAGTAGTGCAAGCAAAGTTTGCACACCTTTGTAAAGTACCTGAATACAAATCATTCAATTTATTGTTATAAATTACTTTATCTTAACAGCCAAAACATGATGAGAATAGAAAAAAATCATGACACCTGGCAATAACAATAAATTACAATTGGATGCAATAGTTTTGAAATGTAAATCAACTTAGGAGAAATTGTCTACTTGTAGAGTAAACAAAATGTTTTTTTTTTAAAGAAAATGAGATGAATATTGCCAGAATACTACTTGTTGACTGTTCACAAAGACAAATACATATCAAGACACGCATCACTTCAAAATACTTTTTCCTAGGCAATCATACAGCATTTGATATTTCTATATTACAGTATAGTAGCTAGCGTTTCTATTCATGTATGTATGTCATCAAATATGTAAACATAAATATAGCCTTCTTGGGACTTGCTCCAGATTACTATAAGTCCCTAGGATTAAACATCCATCATAAATAAATCAGAATCTCTTGGATGTGCTAGCTTTGACCTTCAACCAATCACAATGCAATGAAAGATTCAAGAGAATTTATAAACAAGGGGCAGGCAGCAAGGGGTAAACCGGTAAATTGCACCCCATTAAATCTTAACAGAGTATCAACAATAATATAACTAAAACTTTTGTAACTCAATGTAAATTTTTTTTTCTATTTTCATAAAAAGTGAGTATTTATCTTTTATTTGTACAAGTACGTATCACCTTTTTTTGCCCTTGCTTGCCTTACACATTGCAATATTAGCTTATAAAATATACACAAACATTTTTTTTTTTGGGGGGGTCAGAACCTTCTTGTTGTTGATCCATCATTCCCTATAAGTTCATATTGAATCTTGGATGTTTGTGTATTGATTTTTTTTCTTGGGGGGGGGGGGGGTCATGCAAGTGATTATTTTTTGTTAATAATTTTCAGTTGACTAAAAAAAACCTTCACAAAATCCCCCGCATACACCACTGGAACCATGTGTGAGATCCATCTCTAAGATGTACTTGCACCTGCACAATTTACATTGATCCAAGGAGACCACTGCTTACTCCTTGCATCGGGCAGGGGATGGTCGTCACTCAAATTAGTCCACTATGACCTTATCCGTTGGGATGCATCAACCGTTTTTATGACAAAATTATGCAGACTCCACAAAAAAATTGATCTAATCAAGCGGACCATAATGTAAAAAACAGCAAAGTATACCGAAATATGCTGAGTAGAGGTTTATTGTGACCGCAGTCCATGAGTACGTATCGCAACATCATGTTTCAAACACAGAGCAAATATTGGTCAATTTTAAAATATCCCTATTTAAGATTCCTGTTTGTTTTACTTACCAACCGAAATGACTATAACAATTACTGCATAACAAAATCTTAATTATCTTGTATAATGTTGTGTATTTTACAACTAATTCAAACAGAAGAGTGAAGTGAGTGAGTTTACTTTATATCTGTAATAGGTTTGGTCTATTGAAATAAAAGAAGACAATTTGCTAGAAACTTCAACTGTATGAATTTTGGGGGTATACTTGAAAAAAAATCTAAAGGAAGAAAAGGATAACTAGCGAGAATTATAAGTCCTTATAGTCAGGATGATTCCATATTTATTGGGAATTATGATACTTCTAACTTAATCAAGCTAATGTACTTTAGCTGCAGGCAAAATGTCAAACCTAGTTTAATTGAATCGTTCCATGCTCGAGTTAGCTCATGTGAGTCCAATGTACATTTCTTAGGTGGAACGGAAGGTCACAGAATGACAAATAATTTCATTACAGAATCGCTTACAAGAGAAGTAAGATTTATTCCATGCATGTCAATTTCTTATCATTTTTCTTACCTTTTATCTCGTAGATTGATATACCAATTTCTCACTAGATTCTCATTTAAAATCTGATAACGAGAAATATGTTTGCATACATCTTTAACTTCTTCTTCTCCTCTTCCCCTACAATCTCTCCCTCTCCAATCTCTCTCTTCTTTTTCTCTCTCTCCCTCTCCTACCTTCCCCTCTCTATTCAATCCTCTCCTATTTCAACCCCCTTTGTCCCATTCGTTTTCTCTCTACCCATCACCTCCTCCCTGTTCACTTAATATCTTCATCCATTATCTCCCTTGCCCCCCCCCCTCCTGTCCATGCCTCTCATTCTCTTTGACTCCTCTCCTCTACCCTTACATCCACTCATCTATATCTGCGACTCTCCATGCTGACCATCCTACTTTTCTATTTTTGACATCTGTTGACCTTGCTCTTTACCTGTTGTAATGGGGGTTTTTTTAATCAGCAAGTGTGTCATATTCATCTAATCAAGATATGAATCTAGTATTTTTCATTCAAAAATATTTTTTTGCAAAAAAAGTATCACTATGAAATTATCTCCATTGATGATATGTAGATGCCAGAAAAAAGAAGCTGAATGATGATGTATAGAAATTACTACAGAAAATAACAGAGCATAACAAAGAAATAAAATGTCTTAAAAGAACAATGTCAGCTGAAATAAACAATGCTGGTCATGACTGCCTCAATCAATTGTCATTTTTTCTTATTTACTTACTTAGGCACTCTTGTGCTCTTGATCTTAAAGGTACAAGAATCACTGAGTGTTTAGAGTCCACTCTAAATAACATTAAATAACATTTTATTTCAAATATTTCTGGTTTGGCTATGGTCAAAGATAAAATATGGATTTGAATCCTAGAGACTTATTTCTGATTCTCAAGAGACAATAATACCTCACATTCCTTCAGAAGCCTATTTGTTGATTTTGTAAATGCTAACTCATCCCTTTAAACCAATGAAATCAGTCATTTAGATATCCTTTAGTCGACCCATCAGAGGGCCTCTTCTATCAATCAGATGTCTTTCTAATCCAGTATGGATAGATGCAGGGAGAATAATCAGCAAGAACCCCTAACATACACCAACCTATGATTGCCATCATCATCTCAAGTCTCTACTGATATTACCAACAGTGTCCAGGATGTTTTGTCAGTGGAAATGTATAAATGCAGGAACAAACACTTTAGTCTCATGAGCACTTGAAAATGATTCACTTTTTTTTTTGGGGGGGGGTGGGGTTAATTGAATAAATCTTACTGGCAAGGAAAAACAAGCAAATATTCAGAATATATTAACTCCCCTAAATGTAAAAATTATTTTTGAAGGGTGAAAGGGGTGAATATTATTATCAAACTGTCTTTAGGTAGTTGGATTCATTTTGTACTATATTGGTCAAGCAATCATACACAGACAATTGGTTTGGATTTTGAAATCTATTCACTCTTTGAAATGGTGATCAAAATTTTAAGTTTTCTGTGCAACAAAGCATTTGAATAAACTTCATTCAAAGAAAATTGAAAAAAAAGTTTATTGGAATATAATAACTACCCAGAACATTCACTCTTTCTGAGAGGAGTCTGTTACCGTATGGCATGTGGTTTTCAAATAGAGCGGTATCAATGACAGAGCAGTCTGTATTTAATTTACCAAATCGTCTTTCACAATCAATGGAGATTCGTGATGATGTTTATCGGAACGGCTCATTGAAGAGCCAGGGTATATCATCTCAACTTCTTCATTATGTCTGACAAATTGGTCTCTCGGGACATTAAGACCAGTTCACTATCAGTGTCCCCCATTCTTTGCTTGATGTAGTGAGGCAATAGGCTCTTTTCGTTTAATCATCCAATGACAAAACAGCCGGAATGAGAATGACTGAAATTACAATCTGTTTCACTGTGGCTAGACTGCATGAGAGGCATAATAAGCTACAGGGGAAATGGTTTGTTGATGTAAGGTACTACAATGAAACACTTATAAGACATCAAATGATGATGAGTGACATATTTAACGTAAAAAAATGATATCTATTCCTTGAAAAAGGAACATGAGATTGAATACCCAACAAGAAAAATACATTCAAGCAAGAATCCCTCTCTTATACAAAATATGGCAGAAAGCTGAAATAAATAGGATAACGGTGCATGTTTCATGCCTTGATAAAGTTTTTGTGTGCTACAGCTTTTTCCAATCTTAAAATCAGGTCAGCAAACATTATGCATATTAAGAAATGAACTTATCCTAAAACATATCATTTAAGTATAGATTTTTTTGGGGGGTTAACAATTGATAAATGCCTGTCATTTGATATATCCCACCTCAGAGATTACACAAGATATTATCCACAACAAGTGGAACGCCTCTGGCAGTCTCGCCTGCATTACGCGATTTGATATAGCAGCAGTCCTAACTTTGAAAACTACTATAAAATAATCATTCACAAAAACACCATTCATATAATGACATAATACCACGTTCATTGACCATAAATGACATTTGAACGGTGACTTAAGACTTGTCAACTACACCCACGTCCACATTTCATTCACTCTATCTATAAACTTTCAAAGTTATGATGGCAATTCAACAATTACCCCAACATGGCCTAAGTTTATTGACCTTAACTGACCTTTGACCTTGGTTTTGTGACCTGAAACTCAAAAGGGATGTTCAGTGATACTTGATTACTCTTATATCCCAAGTTTTATGAACTAGATCCATAAACTTTCAGAGTTAGGATGGTAATTTAATAAATACCCCAACACGGCCAAAGTTTATTGACCTTAAATGACCATTGACCACGGTCATGTGACCTGAAACTCGCACAGGATATTCAGTGGTACCTGATTAACCTAATGTCCAAGTTTCATGAACTAGATCCATAAATTTTCAAAGTTATGATGGTAATTCAACAAATACCCCCAACTTGGCCAAAATTCATTGACCCTAAATGACCTTTGACCTTGGTCATATGACCTGAAACTCAGGCAGGATGTTTACTAATACTTGATTAACCTTATGGCCAAGTTTCATGAACTAGATCCATAAATTTTCAAAGTTATGATAGTAATTCAACAAATACCCCCAACTTGACCAAAGTTCATTGACCCTAAATGACCTTTGACCTTGGTCATGTGATGGTCATGTGACCTGAAACTCGAGCAGGATGTTCACTAATACTTGATTAACCTTATGCCCAAGTTTCATGAACTAGGTCCATATACTTTCTAAGTTATGATGTCATTTCAAATACTTAACCTTAGGTTAAGATTTGATGTTGACGCCGTCGCCGTCTGAAAAGCGGCGCCACCTTTGGTTAAGATTTTGAAAATAATTCTCCCAACATGGTCAAAGTTCATTGACCCTAAATTACCTTTGACCTTGGTCATGTGACCTGAAACTCAGGCAGGATGTTCAGTAATACTTGATTAAACCTTATGTCCAAGTTTCATAAAGTAGGTCCATATACTTTCTAAGTTATGATGTCATTTCAAAAACTTAACCTTGGGTTAAGATTTGATGTTGACGCCGCCGCCGTCGCCGTCGGAAAAGCGGCGCCTATAGTCTTGCTCTGCTATGCAGGCGAGACAAAAATGTGAAGACTGTTTCAGGAATGTATGTACTAGTGCCTTACTTTCCATTTCTGTATATATATTGTACAAGTTCTGCATAACAGATATTCAGCCTTACTGTGGGAGGCCTACCATAAAACAAGTTATTAGTTTATAATAACTCTTGACCAAATAAATTGCACCATTGAAGAATCTCATATATTAGCAGATTATAAAAATTGCCACCAACAGAGCCTTAATTAACACACCCTTAAAATCTGAGCATGCTTCATTTCAACAAAAGACATGGATTTTCTCAACTATGAAGTCAGGTAAAATATTGTGTGGTTGATGCTCATCAAATAAGATTATCACCAGCATAAATTCATACACCACAGATTGGAATAAAATGTTGACTATCATAAAGATACTTCAACTGTAAAATAATACATCACAATGACAGATGTTTGAGTATGCTCCGGTAATTTCTTGTAAACATAGAACTCCATCACTCTATGCTAAATGTAGGAGAGCAGTATCTTAAAGGGGAATGAAACCTATGGAGTAAGTAGGCTTGTGTCGAAACAGAAAAATCAAAGAAACAGAACAACGAAAGTTTGAGAAAAATCGGACAAACAATGAGAAAGTTATGGGCATTTGAATATTGCAATCACTAATGCTATGGAGATCCTCTCATTGGCAATGCGACAATGATGTGTGATGTCACATGTGAACAACTTTCCCTTTGATGGACTGTAAAATACCCCCAAAATGTCTCTTTTTGCTTTTTCTGATGGTGATACAAACTCGTTATCCATGATGTATTCTTTAAAAATCTGTATTACATGCTCTCCTATAGAAAGAACACATGATCTACTGATAGATGTGATAAAAGAGGCAATTTAAGTGAAATGTATACTAGAGTAATGGGGAGAGTTGTTCACAACTCACAAGTGACATCACACATCTTTGTCGCAATGCCAATTTGAGGATCTCCATAGCATTAGTGATCGCAATATTAAAATGCTCATAACTTTCTCATTATTTGTCCGATATTTCTCAAACTTTCATTGATCTGTTTCTTTGATTTTTCTGTTTTCACACAAGCTATCTTGTTCTAAACGTTTCATTCTCCTATTAAAAAAAATCAAACTCATACATGATGATAAAACATGATTTATCTGACATATTCTTGTGTCAAATAAAGTGGATTATAAAAAAAAGATCATTTCTATGCATGATACAAAAATATGTTAAAATTCAATAAGCATAGTTTTCATGGAGTTAGTGCACATAGCAAGAAACTATGGGCCAAATTTATGTCTAAAAATCAATCCATTTTGCAATATTATCAATTAATTGTTGGCCTGCTTCTTGTAATAGAATGTATGAATTGATTTGCAGTAGCTATAATAGATTTTTCCATTGTAATTTTACTGTTGAACTTGACATTTGTAATTGATTCCACATAATTTCTTTACAATACCCTTACAAAAAGCCCGTTGTGGGATACAATGTAAATGACTTCACATCTTCATAAGATCAGGGCCCCATCTTACAAAGAGATATGATTGATCCAATCAATCAACCACAATTATAGAAAGCCAGCAACATCAACTTGTGTATGTTTGTTCAAAATATTTCCTAGAGGTGCTGACATATTTATCCATTCATTGTTTTCTTGAAAATTCTGTATTCTTCTGTTTGTTTACAAAGGAGGTCATCCAAATTTCCTGTGTAAAAAAATTATGACATTGATGGATTTCCATACAGTTGAGATTGATCAGATCATTCGTAACTCTTTTTAAGATAAGAACCAAATATCAAATATATTCAAATGCACAATCAACTGTAACTATATGTCTACAGGGGAAACAAATCAAAGTTACAGTAAATTGCCCATATTAATTGGATCACTCTACTTTCCTGCTTTACTCTAATCTGTTTAAGTTTTCTATGAGGTAGTTCTCTCTAAATTCTGAGTAGTTTTTGAGCATGTATCACAAATTCTTCTACTTCAACTCTCCACTTATATTTCTTTATTTACCCTCTTCTCTTCTACCTTCCTTCTCTCTTTCTCTTCCATCACTATCACATTCTCTTTTTTTTCATTTAACTCTTTTTCATTCAATTGTCTGTTATTACAGCATTGAAAATAGATGGGAGCAATGAGCGATTTTACTCATGTGTGCTTTGTGATAGCTCTCTCAACTGCCTTAAACTGCAAGTACCGATCGACTCCCAACATGAAAATCGCGCCCGTCCAGTCTCCCATCCACGCCTGCATAGTAGCCAGGCAGCCAGGCCAGTGCAGCTGCAGTTTTTACTTCCATGCATCGATCATTACTTTCTGACGTGTAACTGAGTGGGCTTTTTAGAATCATGGGCACGGCGCTTCAGAAAATGCGTATACATTTCACTGAAACTCTGATATCCCCGGCAACTATTTTTCAAAACGCTGCACGGTAAACATTGATAGTGAAAAATTTGCTTCTTTCTTGCTTTATGAAGATATAATCCTATATTTGCTATAGAAAATAAGTTTGTGAACTCGGGAAAAACCACAGATTTTTTCATTTTAGCGCATGTTTTTGGCGACGCCACTTCTTAAATCTGAACTAAGACACCAGATGCTCTGGAAATATGGCGCAAATCCCGCAATTTGAAGGGCAAAATTAGGATTTTTAGCTGCGATTTTTGGTAACAGTTAGTGCCTGAATGCAGTTTCACACCCACCTGTGTTGCAATGATGACTGATTGTGAGCTTTGCTAGTAGCTGGGTCAGTAGCTGCGCTGGCATAGGCCTTGCTTAGCTTGTAAAATGAGTTGACATGTTGACGTGAGCTGTCACTGTCAGGTTGCAATGCATTCAATATTTCATAAAATAATTTTCAAGTGAGTTTTTATCAAACAAGAAATTAAAAATTATGAAATGGGGAAGTACAAATTGGATGAACTTCATTTGATTCAATTTGATGGACAAAATTGTAAAATAACGTCAAATTGATTTAATACATTAGATGCAAACAATAAACATTAAATGAACAACACTAGATTAAATAATCATTTAACAATTAATAACAATGAAGAAAAAATAAATAAACAAATAAATAGCAATTAAAATAAACAATGTTAGAATAAATAGCAATGAAATAAACAATGTTAAACATTAAATAAATTTGTAACAAGCAGGACAAACTGCGATGCTAAACCATGCATTGAATCGTGAAAAAAAGAATGGCTCTCAAAAACTGAAAATGGCTCTGGTAAAATGAAAAATTGCTCTCAATTTTTTTTTCAAAATGGCTCCCTAGAAATAAAAAGGAATTTCAACACTGTCTGTTAATATTTATTAATGGTTCATTAAATTATTCATCCACAGTTTTTATCTTTATTTATTCTTTTTCTTTTTTATTTATCTGTTTTTTTATTTTAATTACTTCTTTTTTATCTTTTTAAATTCATGTATTCACTTATTTATTCATTCATTCATTTTTTTTTGGGGGGGGGGCCAGGGAATTGTTATTGATATTGAAGTATAATACTTTGATTTCTATATTGCATCCCCCATCCTTCCATTCTCCTTCACACACCCTTGCACATAAAAGCAGTTGTGTTCTCACTACCTTTCATGATCATTAGTACTTCAAATCATATTTGTATTTCCACATTCTACTCAAAAGGCATTTAATATTCCTTTTGACCACCTTGGACTTCATGGGTATTGCCAGTGTTAAATTCATTCATTTATAATGGATTATCCCAAACACAGAACTTGAAGATGATTTGATTTCTACAAAATACATAGGGAGATTTTTGCTACAGTTTTATGAGGGCGACTTTTATTCACTTTTGCTGCAAAAATACTGGTACACAAAATGAAAACAGTAGTCATTCTTGTCAAATAAATTCCTATCTGCTACATCAGAACAATTTTCTTATCAGATTGAATGGGATGAGCGTATGTAGATCAAGTCTACTTCAACATCTGTCATCATGTATCTTACCACCACACAGAAATTTGATTTATTGGTGAGAAATGGCAAATAGCAGGAGAAATGGAGGATAAATTATTCATAACAGTTGGAGGAAATGCCATGAATGAGATATCATGCCATACTGCATAGCCATAGTGATGTAAATCATGAAAAATTGAGACAGATTCATATGACAAAAGTACCTACATGTTTATAACAAAAATAGAATTTGATTGCAACAAGCCTTGAATTTAGTGACTGCATACATTCAGTACGTCTAAGGGAAAGTAATAAAATGCGGTGCATTATCTTGGAGTTAAAAATTGATTGTACATTAACTTTAATTTTGGAGCATACAGATATTAGGAAAGCACAACAGGTGGTGGGATCTATGTTTTAAAAGAAATATTAACTTGAATGGTTTCTAGACAATGAAATCTTTTGGGGATCTCATATTTTATATAAATGCATAAAGATTCAACATACTAACACTGGAAAACCAATCAAATCAAGTAAATGTCACCGCTTAGATTTCTTTCACACCATAATTGAAAAATCACCACACAATTCCCACATTTCCATTTCTATGTAGTTTGATCCATCACAATACAAATCCTATAACAAATCAGATTCCCTTTCCATCAATTTCTACTACTTCAACATGTCCAGTTTTTGACCCGTATTTGATGTGGTAATTGATTTTTGGATGGGAGCAGGTGTATGTGAGTGCCATGAAGGTTTTTATACTCGGTGTTAAATCACCCCTGTCAGTGCAGTTAGCTAAACAGCTACATCAATGTGGCTATATTACAGGCAGGCTGCACAGTGTCTCTTAATGTACACTGCAATTATAAAAGCTAAATAAGATAGATATTTCATTGACATAATGACTTGAAAAAACAAAAATTTAAAGGGTACAGAATTTTCACTGTCTTTTATGAAGAGTGATAGGTTCCAATTATTTATATTTCAATCAAACTGATGTACAGAATCGCCCCTCTCTCCAGAAGAAATAAATCAATAATGATAATTATAATTTGATGGATACATAATTCAAGATAATAATAAATAAAGAAATGAATAAAATAACAAATAATATAAATTCAGTCAACCAATCAATCAATGAATACAAATCAAAATAGGGGGAAAATGTAAAGAAAACATTTAACCATGTAAAGGGAATACCTTCTTTGTTTGTGTGTGAAGTAGTGTAAAACGTCATGCACGAATTTCAGGTCACATGATCAAAGTCAAAGGTCATTTGGGGTGCACAAAATCAATATGTTATCATTATGAATGGTATTATTTGTGTATATTCTTTTCAAGTCAGTACTACCGTTCTACTGAATGGTGTGATACAGAAAAGACTGCCAGACGCGTTGACTCCTTGTTCTCTTCATCTCTTGGCCGTGACTTTTGGGGGTCCATTCCACTCCCCCCCCCCACCATCTGTATGTCAATGTCATTAGTATCTAATTGTAAATTTCACTTGTCTTATGAAGTAGGCCTTTTCTTGTACAAACTATCCCCCTCCCCAAAGGTGCCGGTTAGAAAGTAGATAAATAACAGAAGGTGAATAAAAAAGTTCCCATAACATTTAGAAAATAAATCTTGCACGTCTTTACCCCCAGATGAATATGTGTGCCAACTTCCATGAGAACTAGCTGAAAAATGAGGAAGTAATTGGACCCGCAATGAGTTTTCCTGACTTTTTTTGCCAAAGTATGTGGTAACCATGGAAACACAATATCTAAGAAATACAAAAAATGTGTCTTTCCTCTCGTTAGCTATAGGCCTATGTGTGTACCAAAAATCATGAAAATAGGTCATAAAATGAAGAAGTAGTCCAATCTGCATGATGTTCATAGATTAATTATTGTAATATGATGTTACCATGGTAAAATAGTTTTAAAAGGAGTTTTTAGAAGATATTTGAAATTTAAAATGCTAAATTGCATCATAATAATTTAAAATCATTGATCCATAGATATCCTTTGTACTGGTTGCTAATGAAAATAGGTTTCCTAGCAACCGTTGCTTTGCTAAATAGAGTTCATTTTGGCACCACCCCTGAAAATGTTTAGAATGTTATTTCGATCACGTGTGCCAAGTTAGCAGAATCTGAACATGTTTTTCACCCCTTGCCTAGACTACTTGAGTACATGAATATCATTCTACCCATAAGTCAACATGCTCTTTACAAATGAATAGGGTTGAATACAGCAGTACATGTAATGTTTTGATGTCAAACATATCAGACAAATAATGATACTACCATATTAGATTAAGGTCATGTACAAGAGTTTAACCATGACTCTATTTCACATACATGTGATTAATGTTTCGAAATAATTTTGAGGATGAATTCAGTAGAATATTTGGTGAATTCAAGTCTGTAGTTAGGTGTTTGTTGTAGGTCCATGATATTGGTCTCAAAGTGTCAATCAGGCTGATAAGTAAATCCAAATCGCCTCCTTGCTCCTTAAAAGCTCTACAACAATTGCAAAACCTCATCACGATTCTTCAATTAAGTTTAATTTAACTTAACCCACACCCCCCCCCCCTAGGCTTTAGCGACGGCCCTGGATATAAGGTTTGATTATGATTCCACCCATTACGCCACACCGGTCCCCTGAAATTGTGGTTTCGAACTGCTTCAAAAAGACGTTAGGACAGGAAACAAAATAAGGCCAAGCCTTGGTTCATTTTGGGTATTGTGGTGTGGGTGGGGTTAATTTTGCCACACATAAGTATGTTCAACACTATCCACTACTCCTTGTGATTTTATTCTACTTTTCTATGATGAGTAAAATCTAACAACAGAATGAGGCAGGGAGTGGAGAGACAGTACCTCAATACCAACAAACAAAACCCACGTATGCTCTTAATATATCCTGGGTACAAGTCTGACCAAAGATAAAGTAAATCTTCAAAGCATTTCTGTGCCTTGAGCATATCACACAAATGTTTTACAAGTCCCACATGCAGTCATGACAGTTTTGCACCACAGCAGCGAAGAAGCCGATGTCAGTGACACTCTTATCACTTGCTCCTGGCCCAACATGCATTTCTAACCAACCCAGCGTGAAATTAGAAACATGACTTTCGACTCATCGGACCATGTGCCTTGGTACATCTTGTCTCTGCTCTGTCATGTCTAATCACTTTAATGACATTCAAGGCTGCAACTTACTCCAAAGATTCTTACTTTCAAACACAATGGCCATGGCATCAAAACTGTAATCAGAGAGCAGCATCATTTGTTATTCATATAATGCTACGGTATTTTGAATGTTTCTTTCTTAAAACTGAAGTTTTCCAATGGAATAATTCATCAAAAAAAAACATTGGTAACTAAAATATTATCAAGAAATTATCAACAAAATCAGGAAACTTCCAGAATTCTCAATGAAAATGATGAATACAGTGGTTGATATTTAAAGAAGTGGATGCTGTGAAGTATAGAAATCATTTCTTTCTCAATATCTACATAATGGTTCATTTCATTTGAGGAATAGTGTGGTTATCATCCAGGAAACTCAGAGGAGAAAACTCATTAAAATGTAAATCAAATCTGTCCCAGGAGCAACATACATGTACAGCCAATCATTCAGAATAATCAATTAAGATCCAAATGAAGTGAAGTCATACATAAAACATGTAGGTTCTTGGTATGATTCTCAAATGGAGAAGAGGTAAAGCATCATTGGAAACATTCTTTCAATATCCTTCAACATCAGTTGCAGGTGAAAGAGGTACATTAATTTATCCACCGGGAAGCAAAGGAATGTTAGGCTGCGTTTATGCGACCTCAAGCCAGAATCATGATTTGAATCATGATTTGAATCATGATTCAAAACACAAACATGAATCACAATATCACAGAATCAGCGTTTAGATGACCTTCATTCCAATGCCGTTTCTCCTCAGATTCGGGCCAATCCAGTGCGCATCACTAGTGCGCAGTTTGACAGAGGAAGTTTTTCGCACCTGTTTCGGCTCTCGAAAAATCTTTTGCTTCCAGAATTCAGTCTATACCTCATTTTGTTTACTTCTATATGCTTCTATTCATCTTGTTAGTTTATCCAAAATGGTGTTCGGAAGTGAATTTCAGCGTAGATCCAATTTAATATTGATACTGTATACTCAACAACAACTGAGATCATTGTCTGTCCAGATAATTCATTTACTAGAACTTGAAGTTGAAGACATGACCAAAAAATGAAAAGTAGTGGACGATGCGATGACCAACACAGAACTTGAACATGACAAAAAATGCATGCGTAGTACATAATCATGTACATACAATGAACATATAGAGCGCCTTGAGCTTGGCAAGAGTCAAACCGAAAATAGCCCGACACAACAGTGAGGTCATAGAATCATGATTGTAATCACGATATCGTTTATTAAAACATTTTCGTACGTGATTCTGCAGAAACGTCTTTCCAAACGCCCCTTTTTTCGTGTTTCATGTTTGTGATTCTAATCATGATTATATTCAATTTCGACTAAACGCAATCGTGATTCTGCAGAATCGTGATTTGAATCATGATTCAGATCATGATTCTAGGGTAAAAAAGTGGCGGATAAACGCACCCTTAGAGAATCAAGTGACAAGATTTAGACATATCATAGCAGGCCTTATCCATGTTTCCATTAGACATTCCCATGAGCAAACATAAATCAATGACTGGTCAGTGACCCACTTCAAATGCAATCTTCTCTCTGGTTCCTGAGGGGTTTAAAATCAAGTTCTATCTGGAATCACGTAACATGGTACCTCCTTGCCAATTATATAATATTCTCGGCTTGGTGATGTGAATGGCCTCCAGGCAACCACTGACGTGAATATAGCTGTCAATTTTTATTGGTAATCGAATTTAGAAAAAGACAGTTATCTCCACTCAAAAGAAATAAAGCTAATATATACATGTAGCTGAAATACTAGTATCATAATCAAAACAGTGTTCTCCTCAAGACTTTCTGGGATTTAAAGAAAGGTTAAAACATGGTTCTATAACTTTTATTTCAATAACTTTTTCTTACTGTAACTTTATTTTATTGTAAACAAAATATGTTAAAACGTATCACTGGCTGCTTTGATCTATATGCAACATCAATTTCAAAGAATTTTCAGCTCACTCACTTTACTCACTCACAATTTTTCAAAGCATAGTATCCTGAATACCAATTTTACAAAATAAGTTTACCTTTCTATCACTCAATATTATGAACCCTTTCTCTTCAGCAGCTCTCAGGGATAGAATTGACCGAGTGTCAAATATGTTTAATCAAGGACTTCCTTGGTTTAAAGGACAAGTCCACCCCAACAAAAAGTTGATTCGAATAAAAAGAGAAAAATCCAACAAGCATAACACTGAAAATTTCATCAAAATCAGATGTAAAATAAAAAAGTTATGACATTTTAAAGTTTCGCTTAATTTCACAAAACAGTTGTATTCACATCCTTGTCGATATGCAAATGAGGAGACTGATGACATCACTCACTCACTATTTCTTTTGTATTTTATTATGTGAATAGGGACAGTGATTTTCCGCAATCGCGGAAAACGGACGGAATTCACGGAAAGGGCCTTTTGAAACGGAAAGTGGCATTTCAAACGGAAAATCATGGAAAACGTATTTTCCCTCAAAATACACAGAATAGCAACAGAAATTACTCCAAAATCACAACAAAATGAGAATATTAAATGGCCAAAAAAAAACCCAGAAAACACGATCTCACTTCGCTACTATCATGACAATTCACACATCGTGACTGCACTCGACATCAGCACACTCGATTGTACCCCGCAGCGTACCCGTACACGGCCGGCCGGGTTGGGCTTCACATGCACACATATCGTTCAACTCTTTACACGGTCGTGTGTTGCTGCCCTCTACGTTTGAAGATGTAACAGCACGATATCGTGGTCTTAAAATCCAAGATGGCGGATTGGCAATAGAATAGCCGTTGACTGATGATAACGATGTCCAAAAACCCCCCAAATTATCGATGAAATATCATTTCACCGTGAAATAATGCTAATAATATGAAAGGTGAGGATGTATGCATGCAAAATAGGTGTGTAAAAATATTTTATGCACCCGCATACATGTAGATCCGATTAGAACGGATTTTATTGTGTTGTTGGTACAGTAGCAGATACAAATTTTGACCAGTGCGAGTGTGCGTGTTGTGATTTTGCTATTCAATGTGTAAACGGAATTGTCACTTTTCCGTGTGTACAAAGTCTATGGGGAAACGGAATTTCCGTTTTCTGACATGCTGAAACGGAATTTGAGATTTTCTAAAACGGAAAAAGCAATTTTTTGAAACGGAAAATCACTGTCCCTATGTGAAATATGAAATATTCCAATTTTCTCCCTGTTGTTGTATGAAACAATGATTAATTCCTCCCTGAACATGTGCAATTAGCATTGTTTAATACTATATGGATCAATCAAGTTGGTCCTTATTGTCAAATCCGTAAAAAATGAAATATTGTATAATTCAAACAATAAAAAACAAAAGAAATAGTGAGTGAGTGACATCATTGACTCTCTCATTTGCATATCACTGAGTTACGCATATAACTGTTTTGTGAAAAATAAGCATCATTTTAAAATGTCATAACTTTCTTAGTTTCCATCCGATTTTGATGAAATTTTCAGCATTGTTCTTGTTTGATTTTTCTCTATTTATTCAAATAAACTATTTTCTGGGGTGGACTTGACCTTTAAATGCCAGTTGTGGTACAATTTTAAAATGAGTTTGTAAAATTACCTTTAAGGGGTCTGCACAAAAAAAGTAGCAAAAGATTCTTGAAGAAATCATACAGTTGCTGAGAAATTAACAAAAAAGCCTGGCATTCCATTCCAGCCAGATGTTGGGCCTTTTTCCAAGCAATCATAGTACACCGCCCATGTGTGCTTACCTGTGCTGGCAATCTTCAGCTTAAATTTCAGGATTTCACAGATTTTAGTTTAATATACTGCACCAGATCTAGATCTACAATGATTGATATACTGACAATTCAATAACCTTGGTTTTACAGATTTTCTCATGATCTCCATGTTTACTGCAACTAAATTTATGTATCTATAAACAGCTTATCCAGTCATACTTTTTACAAGACAATCTATGGGTTCAGATCAAGATCTTTATCAGTTTCATGAGGGCCATATAATCATGAAGTGTTTTGTCAGTGATATTTCCCTGACTGACAACTATACAATAATCCCTGAAACTTTTGTGTCTGATTGGTTAAGAGCAAATATGTTGGTGAAAGGTGTTTCATAAAAAGCTCTCACTACGTTCACATCTAATAAAGATTGGTATGGTACACTTTGAAAACAAATCAGTCAAAATGACTAGTTCATCAGGTAAGCTGGGCGCGACTGTTATGCTAGTCATATTTGACTATTTTCTAGTCATATTTTACTAGAACAGAGTTATTTCTGACTAAAATATACATCAGAAATGTGACTAGATATATCAGTTGCATCCAGCTGACTACTGATCTAGTCACTTTGTTTTAAGAGTGTATAGAAAAAGATACAGTCAACTATTAAACAAATAGTACGGTACCATTTGTTTTCTAAACTTAGTATTCATTTCAGACGATACTTTGAAAATCCCATTCATTTTTCATATCTGATCACTAGGCTTTGCAAGCCCTTCTGACATAACATTTCAATATATTTCTTATCTTTTTTTAATGTATCCAACCATCTTAACAAATGCTGCATTTATAATTCATGCAACATGTCTGAATACACCCTCCTCAAGTTTTTTTTTTTTTTTTTTTCTTGAGTAATTGAATCCATTTTTGAGTCCCTTGATCATCTTCACTTCCTACAACCTAAAAGGAAATAGTTAATTCTCCTCAATATATAAGAGCAATCAACTGAGTACCATCCATATCATCATATCTCATTAACTTCTTATGTCTTTTCCAGGATGCATTTTTCTTTTCAATAATATCCATAATTTGATGGTGTGCTTTGATAACAATTATTAATTATGGATACTATAAGTGAACAATTTTGATTTTCCTATACAAGGTTTTTTTTTCTTCAGAATTTGATCATTAATGATTTTCTCAATGACTTTCATTTGTTTTACTTCAATTTTGGGGTTTAAGTTCCATATATGTTTATGTAAATGTCTGTTTTCTATGTTTTTATGTTACTCAGTGGCCCCATTAAAAACAGTATCTCAATCTTTGATGGGGCTAACCTGTTGCAATAAATGAATAAATAAATCAATAAATAAATACATAAATATATATATATAATATTGAAATACCTTGCTCTCTTCTAAACCATGTCATTCAAAAACTTTTGTATTTTGTCACATACCTGTGTCAAATTCTTATCTCGTCACAAATTTGCAATTAGGCTAACAATAAAATTTGAAACATTTATCATCTTTTTGCAAAATCCCCCACCCTCTACATTGACTGAAATTTCACCTATCAATGGCAAGGTAGTTTCTGACATGACCAAATCAGTAACATTATCGATACTGCAATCATTGTGGAAAAATCAATCTGCATATTCTTATGGATAACCACTTTTATTGAATGCAATCTTTATGACAGGCCTAATTTAGAGCTAAAATATTGTAAAGAAAAACCCCATACAATGAAAGAATGTTGAATCTTACAATAGAAACCAAAATTCAATTGGAAAATCTGGCAACTATTACGTGTTTACACGCTGCATCGGCTCACGGTGCAGACCCAAGAGCCTGTGCAGACTCGCCTTTTTTATGCATGTAAACGCGATTAACTTGCACCGGCTCTTGGTGCAGACAGTGTAATTTTGCTCCGCTAAATTAGTAGGATCAAAACCACAAGCCAGTGCAGACACAGCAATTTTTCTTTGTGTAAACACAAAGCCGAGTCTGCACTGCCAATTAGCGCGCGTTTTATAATGTAAATTTAATCCACTGATCTGTGCTTTTGCCCTGCGAGCCGATTCTGCACAGTGAGCTAAGGAAGCGTGAAAACGCAACGCAGGATAATCCGCGAGCCGAGTCTGCATTAGCTCTCGGGTCTGCACGAGCCGATGCAGCGTGTAAACACGGTATATACAACATTCTTTCATTCCATCCTCATTTAAAGTGCCCATTAAAATGCTCAATTCCTTTGTGGCTGGGAGAGTATTTCACTGTTAAATAATCAAGTCATTTTCAAACTACAGTGACTGAAAGTTATAGTATATTTTTAAGAGTACTGAAGACAGGAATGTTTTCATTAGTGAAAGTTACCAGTATCACAATGTCGTGCCATAGTTGCAGTTAGTGCCATTATAAAATAGTCCCACAGTTTGTGAATCACATCCATGTTGCCACTAAATTTTAAATTAGGAAGATATAGAAATAAGATTGTTGTCCAAAATTAGAAATGTTTGATCAAAGGTTACATATCTTGGTTACCCTAGCAACAGATATTTGCTGGAAAGCACTACTCAGGGAGGCATAATTATGTTTCAAAATCAATAGGGTCCCACCTACATGTATCTAATATTGGATCATCCAAGCTTTCAGTGAGAAGGATGCCATCAGTATCAGCTTGCAATCAATACTCATTTGATAGGAAGTACTCTAAGAATATGTGGGTCAAATGCTCACAGCCAATTTGGATTAAATATCGTTTTGAAGGTTCCCATGGCGGGAAAAATATAACTTAGCAGAATTCTTTCAGGATTGATCATTTTCCATACAGTACACCATGAGACTTCTACAGGATTAACAAACACTCTTGAGTTATAACAATTGCATATATGTGATGTTAGGAATTTTGTTTGATTGACTTGATGTCTAGAGACTAGGACAGTTCAAGTAATCTGGTATTTCACACAACCAAATTCAATCATCATACCTCAGGCATTCAATTTTAATGTATTCAGGGCAAGGCCCCTTTTCAATAGATCACATTTTTATATGATCAGTAGTAAAAAAATGTAAAGGGCACTAAAAAATTCAATGCCAATGATAGGGGCATAGAGGCCAATCAATAAGGCATCCAAGACCATGACCTTGGATGGCCTTGAGTTTATTTAAGCCCACCTCCAATTTGACTTTGAATTAAATATGTCTGCCATACATGCTGTACAGAAACCTCCAGGTTATGCTTATATATAATATACTCTGGAGGTGGTAATAAGAAGATGGCTGACAGTAATACTAATCAAAATATCCAGGCATCCGTTAACTATCTGACCTAGATGGAAGTTTGAGAGTGATTATACTGGTAGGCTTGGGCGACAATAGTTATCTATTTTCCGCTATATCAATTTCAATTATTGCTACCTAACGATTTACCACTGCCAAACCAAACACTAAGTGGTACTGCAAACAAATACATTAATCTCGCAAGGAATGGTATTTTTAAAAAATTGCATTTTCTGAAAAGTGCCCCCCCCCCCTGCTATTGAACTGCCCTGTCATTTTCCACCCCAGAGAGCAAATAAACTGAGCCAAGGCAACAACAAAGTCCCTTTTTACAATGTTGAGTTGTCTAGCAATTGAATTATGTCTTGTATCTGGGCAGATCTAACTTATCTTCTATTTGAACAGTGTCGGGCTCAATCGTTGTGTAAATCAGACTAAAAGGGAGCAGCTTTAACAGCAAATGCCACTCCTTTAAGAATAATTCTCTGACAAATATTTCTCTATTCATATCTTGCTATACATCCATGACATTTCGCCAATGAAGCAAAATAAATTTTATGAAAAAGGGGATTTGAAATATCGTCTGTAGATGAAAAAGGAGGGAATACATGTAAATTATAATCAACCAGTGTTTCTATTGAATGATCACTACAAGAATCACCACATACAATTGGCTTCTGAAAAAATCACACAAACTAAATTAGGCTTACCAATTGTAGCTCTTCTGCCTATTATAAAAAGATGTGGTACTGATAAATGCATGTAAAAAGTAATGTGCTAGACATAGATGGTCTGAAATTCCTGGACATACAGTATGTAAATGCATTTTTTGCTCCAATTAGGCGAGCCTTTTTATTTATTCTCATTTTCTAATCATGTCTATAAAAAGTGATATCTGTAATTTACAATCATTTGAGATACTTTTTATGAACTGGACTAATGATATAACAAATAATTGCTTTAGTGCACCGTATGACATAAATATGAACCAAGCATATTTATATTACATTGTGACCTGTACCTTCAATGTCTAAACACAGTCAACCAAGGCTAACATTATTTTGTTGACCAATCAGACTTTATCAAATATTTGCAATTAGGATTTAGACTAGAGGATGACTAAGTTTTTAATCTCTCCAACAAGCTAAACAATGTTAGCTCTCAATGATATTCATAGCTATCAAAGCACCACTTCAAACTGTAACGATTCTCATGTTATTAGGCAGAATCACCCAATCACATCAGATCATTTTTATTATTCCTTAAATATTCTGTAATATTCACTCTTTCTTTATTTTGACAATGAAATATCAAAATTAACAATTAAAATAACTATATCAAAGATGGTGATGATGGTGACGTGGTGATGATGACAACAATGACGACTACTATTACGACTATGACAAGAAGATGATGATAGTAATACTGGTGGTGGTGCTGCTAATGATTACCGCCATCTATTTAGGCCAAGCAGTGATATTACTCTATAAAAGAGAAACTCAGTGAATATGTTAAGGAGTTTCCAAATAAAAACCAAACCAATGATCTCTCTTGAAATTATTTGTTTGCTCATCAATTCAACAATGAGCATTCAATTTAAATCTGTGCAAAGATATATATCATATTATGTATTATCATCTTTCTATCAGCAACCCCAAAATGAATACTGTTCACTTCAAATGGGACATCAGGGCATGCGAAAAGTAAAAATCCAAATTTTTAGGGTGACCAGATTTACCTTATGCACACATGCCCCCTCCTTCCATTTCATTTTTATTCAGTGAATCATCCTTAAATCATAACCATCCTCTATGAATTATTTCTTCCAAGTCATCTTCGGTTGCACTCTTCCCCTCTTGACCATCCATCTGAAACTTAAATGTCTTTCTCAAGATGTCATCAACAAACTTCTAAATAGGAATACATGTCCATAATTAACATTTTCCATCTCTCTTTCTCTCTCTCTCACTACCTTATCATTCCTCTTATATCTTGTTTTCACTCAATTATCATGTCTCAGTCCAAGATAATACAGCAGATCCCAAGTACAAAAGCACAAATTATCGCAAAAACAAGCTAAATAGAACTTACTACTCTCTTTTCCCTGAAATCGATTCCGACAGTTGAAATAAATTTTGAGTTGAAGGTTCCATCTGTGTACTGGTGTAAGAAGCTGCTCTTTCCAACCCCTGAATCACCAAGGGCTAGGAACTTGATGAGGAAATCATACTCTCCGCTAGCAGGCGTGGTTGTTGTACCTGTATCCCCCATCTTTATGATGGAGTCTGAGTGAAGGTGGTGGTGGGTGTGGTAGGGGAAAGAATGAAGGGCAGCTTGTTTTGGTGCTTCCTCAGAACTCTTTCAAATCTGAAACAGAATAAATGTAATTGAAATTTCAAAAAATCAATCCAAATCATGCAGTAGCTTCAATTGGTAAATTACCAGCTAGGGCATTTCTTCTTCTAAAATATAGGACACCTACAGCCAACTACAATCCTAGCACTAGCAAATTGTTGATAATAGACCAGAAATACTTTATATTGTCTTTTAAGGAGTGCGTGAATATTACATTTCTGCCAACATTTCTCAAGCCATACTGATTGCCCAATATTTGTGACAGTACTACTACTAATCATAACAAATATCATACCAAATTTGTTATTTCTGGATTCGAAATTTCCTATTGTAAATTGTATACTTTCAGATGTTTTGCTACACCAAAATACAAGCTAGGTCTTTTGAAAACAAGAAGGACATTGATTGTATTCACAAACATCATTTTGAATCATTTTGACCTCAACAGACAACACAAATCCTCAGTGGCCAGTAAGTCTTTTCAAATTCCACACATTGTCATTTTGAACCTTTTGCTACTCAGGAGAACTCGTTTACGTTTACAGTCTCGTAAAACCCTTTCCAATGACACCTTCATAAACATGAAATGCTGAGTGCAGGGGTAATGGATGCAGACAGCCACCCTCACACATATCAGTCACACTTCTAAGCAGGCCGCAGGAGCATTTCTTGCATACAATGCCCCTTGCATGCTCCTCAAAATGGATGCCTTACCTTTAAACGCAGGGCATTTACACTACTTAGGAATGACTGGATTAAGACTGAAGTACCATTCTTATATGATGAAAAAGACAGTGGTACTTGGTAAAAGTACACCTAACTCAGAATAATTCTGAAACTAATGCTAGGAAGTTACTCGTTAATAATACTCAATGCTTAAACGCACCTGCCTAATCACTTACTGTCCCCTACAATCTCCTTACCATTTGTTCATATTCTACCTCAGACCAGGCTCAGTGCAATTTTAGAATACTTCTAGGGCAAATTAAAATGACCAACACATAAAAATTGAACCTGAATATTTATATATGCAGATGAATGGCTACAAAAATGGACACTTCGCCTGATCATAACAAAATTTAAAGTAGCTCTCTGCCATTGAATTTTCAAGATCTGACAGAGATATCAATTTTGACAAAATGCCCATTTTCATTTTTCTCTTTTTGTTACAACTCACATTTCCATTTTGTCTGTTTTATGGATATAATAGGAGAAAAATTGGATTACTATGATTAGTGTGATGGAACTGGATGAATTAAAATCACTTCCTGAATGGAAGTCCACTTGTCTTTGAATTTCTAGTAGGTCCAACAAATCATGGACATTAATGGATGGATCAAACTGAACTTTATTTGCAAATAAATTTCATGAATGAAATATAGAACAGCTTTTTTATCAAGGCAATGAAAACAGACCTTTAGGGGAGGATGTAGGTAAGTAGGATCCACAAACTATATGTTGACTGATATTGGCATGCTGCTGAATAAATGCCTTCAAACCGTCCATGTTCAAACACATGCTTTCTTCCAGTTATAATATATTGCACAACACAATGTGGAGGTCTACTTCAGTGACAGTACTGAAGACTTGAGCTAGCCTAGTTTTAAAACCTTAAAGACATACACCAAGTTCAGCTATTTCCTCAGGATTGTCAGCTCCAAAACACTCCAAAATTTACAAGCAGTGATGTGCATCCGTGTGCACGAAACCTTAACATCTTAAAAGTGAATATCAAAGTCAATTATCACAAGTGTCCTAATTTTCCAGCCTGTCTTTAATTGGTGCAGCCAGCTCCCAAATTGTGCACACTTCTGTAAAACTGGTGGCTCTTTTTTAAGTTTTTAAGTGCATCACTAATCTGTATAATGTGCGTCCACTAGATGATACTCCATTTAAATCATAGAACACATTCTTACTCTCTTTTGAATCTGCAAATAACAAACTTTACATATTCTTAACAAAACTAAGTAAAATATTCCTCACCAGAACATTCAGGTTTACTATGAGCACATGGTTTTAAATGAAGAAGCACAAAAACAGAGATAGATGGACAGACAGATACAAAGTCAAGATTAGCCAAATTATTGTAAGGATATTTTGATTTCTACTTTTTTTCATCAAATTTCTAAACAAGATTCCTCCCTAAGAATGTTTCTAACTGCACTTTAAGGTTCAAGATGTCAAGTTCATGTGTACATACATTCCAACAAAAAGTGCATTGAGCTTCTCACGTTTCATTTTCTAAAAACACTCAGGGTTGTAGTTTTCACAGTTTTTCATTAGTGTTCCATACAGTAAGATACATTATCATTCATGCTGGAGTCTGATCTTGCAGCATTTATAGCTCAATAAGTTCTGTTATGGGGTTTCATGGACCTCTCAAAGCACAATAACAGACACTAGCTACCAGAATCTCTTTCTAAAATTAACCTCGCTTTGTTTGAGGCCATTTCCAATATCAACACACAATCACTAATGTATGCAAACACGCTATATTCCTAATTTTCTAATCATTATTACGCTTTGTGCATGAATGAAGTAGCCATATCCTGTGAATGGTAAGCGGCTTTATTGGGGATAATGTGTTTCCTGTGTCATAAAACTCTGCTGAAAGCTACACGTAACTTGATTGAATCACTGCTATGTTTTTCAAATTTACTAAGCTATGTAGCCGAGATTGGGGTACCAGGCCTGACTCTATCAGGCCAGCACGTCAGAATCCAAATGATACTTGCTAATGAAATATTTCATCCATTATGGAATTCTAATATGAAACTAACTTAAGTGTCACCTGTAAAATAGATGTTACATCCACTGGCATATGTTTGCACCCCTCCCAAAAATTAAATTTGTTACTGCAATATATTTTTCATTTGACAATTTTCATTTTAAAAATCCTTTAAAATCTGCCCTATTCGTCCTTTTTAGTTCATACCAAATCGGTGACAGAAGTAATTACGAAGTTAGAAAGGTGAATTTTTTGCTCACTTGTAGTTTTTCGGATAGAGTGCAACATTATAAAAAACTTAGCCTCTTCACAATATTTTCCCACTATACTTCTGAGTAGAGACCTATCTGAGATTCAATATATATTTTTTTTCATCTTTCTTACAATATTGAAATAAAAATTCAACCTGCAATTTCAATCAAAGGAAGAAAAAAAACATGGAATAAGGATTTTTGTAAAGCATTTCTTCATTTGTTTTTATCAAATTCATTGTGTCTATACATGAAGACAGAAAAATTAAACTTTTTCTCATCTTTCAGTTTGAGGTGCTTCATCATTCCGGCAAAAAATCAATTAATATGAAATCGCAGCCTACACACCATGCGATCTTTCAATAGGCAGCTAGAAAACAACCAAGAAGAGGGAAAGGTATTTCCTATAGCAGAAAGGAAAGATGCAGAGACATTAAATGTACCATTATCAGGTGATGATGGATCATAATGGTATTCGTTGCCAGGGGCTGATGGAGAAGAAAAAAGTACTTTCCTTAAAGGTGATATCAAAAATAGTAACTTAAGGCATTCATACACTTTATAAGTTTAAGATATTTAGTCATATTACTTAGAAAAACAACTTAACTTGACTTGAATCATGCTATTAGATTCTGTAGGGGAAGGCCAATAATAAATGAGTCAGACATTGTGGTGGTGTTATGTATTGATGAACCATTAAACCCTTAACCCCACCACATTGTTTTCAACTTTGAAACAAAAAATACTTTTTTAGAGGGAAAAATGCAAATTTCAGCAAAAAAAGTAAAAAATAGTGTGAAATAGATCAGTGCTTTTTACCTACACACATCTTTAAATATAATCAAGAAATACGAACAATATTGTTAGTCCAGGTATGGATTCTCATTCTTGTCAGTCTTTTACATGATGGATACATAAGAAATGTGTGGATGTGAAAATATCGCATTAAATTCGGACTGCGGTAATTTGTGCCAGTGAACATGGGGCAAGTTGAGCCATAGTAATTCTTATGGTAATGTATAATAAAAAAAACGAACAAACCTTAAAAAGCCACTGATATGCAGGCAGAATGGAGCAAATTCACATGACAGTTCTTTTACTTTTAGAGGATGTTACTATTAAAAGAGAATTAGCAAGTGAAAAGACTTTAAATTAAAAATTGACATGCCGGTTCTTCCTGCATACATTTTTTACATAGATTTTGTAGCTCAACTTACCCCAGAAGGGGCAAGTTGAGCCATTTGACATCGTTTTTTTCAATGGTCACAATGACTTTCAGTGTGGGGGTAGAAAGTTATATATAGGTGAAAAATATTTCCCAAGAATCAAATTTAAAGGTAAGGTAATTAATGCTACAATATTATTAGTCATATCGATTCTAACATGCAAAATGCAAAAAGTGTCACAACTTACCCCGCCTTCCCCTACCCTTCTTACAGGGGCACAGACCAACAAGGAGTTCATAAAGACCACTACAAGATCAGTAATGAATTGTGAAAGACCCTGATATCATTGAAAGTTCATTGAAGATCAAGATAGTTTCATACTTTTTAGTGTTCCAGCGGTTTCGCTCTCTCTTGAATGGGGATTTAAGGTTACGTTGTAGTAGACTTTCCTATAGGCATGTAGGTTTCCCTTAACCCTTTGAACCCAAATTTATTAGAGGCGGCGTTGACCAATACCCTGAATTATTTGCACGTATCAACCACATTCACAAACTCCCATGATTCGGGCACAACGGCATCTTTCCCCCGCTAGTACCCGGACCAGGCCGGCTGAAGTTGATTAGCTTCTTGTAGACCTAGTCTACAAACAGAAATATCAACTTTAGTGTCTGTTTTGGGCTCAAAATCACTGTTTTGGCCAAAGTCAGATTTATCAATAGCTTCCCCATAGTTATTACACCGTGTATTACTGCACATGCCACATGAGCCACCGCTGTAGAGTGGCATATTTGGGCCATTTTTTAGGCTTAAAATCTTCAGAAATCAATACCAATCTTGACTGAAATTGTCGACTAAATATCCTTACACGTACTAGAAAGATGACATCATCTTTAAAAGATCACCTGACATTTAGAACCTATGTTTTTTAAGTCACATGGCTTCAGGCCGGTATCCTGGCCTATCGGGTAAATGTGCGTTCACTGGTAGGCTGGAATACAGGCCTATCAGGTTCAAAGGGTTAAGTCAGTTTTTGCTAGCATTCTATGATCTCCATCTACTGAACTGATTTCAAGAACTACAATACACGTAAAGTGGTGTATAAGGCAAAGCTTCCAGTTGGATCACACGTTTCACAAAAAAATAGACCAAAGCGTAGACAAAATCAGCAGTTATTCTGCAAATATACGAATATTGTTCCGTTTGTACAAAGTAACACACCCAACATCCACATGCTATAAACTTGCGTGCAGAGAAGGTAGCCAACTGTCATAGTAACTGCAAGCATGGGCAATTCCTGGTTTGGCATATACTCAACAAGCTTTGACCACGGGGCCTGGTCTGAACATGGATAGTGCTCAAAATAGTGCAGACTATTGTGGCCCATCTCTTAAAATAATTCTAAATTTCACAATTTCACAAATTTACATATTTCCTTCCAAATTCAAAAGTAGCAAATGGCTGTCTGCACCATAGACACCAAAAGTCCATCTGTGCCTGCCCTTGAATTTCATGGCCCCTTTTAACTAAATGATATGATCTATATCTCTTTCCAATAAAACTAGCTGGACGATTTGAGTCTAAACTGTGTCAAAATGTGTCAAAACTTACAAAGAAACATTTAGATGAAATACATTAGATCTAGATGGAGATGTAAGGAATGATTAATCAAAAAGCCCTGGAAAACAAACAACTGTGTGAACTACTTTAAGATGCTTTATACCCATCTGATCAATAAAAACCTATAGCTTGTCCATGATAAACAAAAAACCTGATAACTTATTTCATGCTACACAACCACCTTAAACCAGAAAAAAGGTGGTTTCAAACCGCCTCGATCATAAGAATCCCCGTTAAATTATGAGAACTTTTAATTTTAGGCTAAAAAATATCCATTAATTATTTCTGGATTCACACCGCCCCGAAACATACCCTTCGGGATAAGTTCCTGAAGTTACAAGCATGCGCAGTATGGTCTGTATAAGCAGGCAAGGCGCGAGATTCAAAATCACTAGCCCAGCAGCCACCCACGGCGCCCGCGCCCAACGACACGCTGAGGTAAAAGTTCCCGTAAATTGCTTTCACATTGCCAAAATACCTGCGACCTTGGAAAAATCCCCGCGAAAGTTCTCGTAATTTCACCAAGTACCTACTATTTAGTGGGTATTTTCTTTCGGGGAAATTACGCGTAGTTTGCTTTCACATTACCAAAATACCTGGTATTTTCTGATCGGGGTAAATTTCCCGATCAGAGAATACCTGGAACTGACGAACATCGAGGCGGTCTGAAACCACCTAAAGATCTTGGAATAACATCAATCCTACAATGTATAACATATGATACCAGGGGGGTGTTTCATGAAAGGACTTGTCGGACGTTTTATCCGACAAGTCCCATTTTATCCGACAGTTACCATAGGAACAGTGCCTCTCTGCCAATAAAAATCATGGAAAGATGTCAGATCTGACAACTTGTCGGATGAAAATATTGATGAAACTCTCCCCAGTTCAACTTGTCTTGACTAGCATAGTCTTTTAATCCTTTCCATACAAACATCCGTGGAAATGGCTACAAAATTTCTTTTTTTAAATAATTTTTATCAATCTTACTATCTTGCAGGCATTTTCTTTCAGGATATCATAAGTACTTTACTTTTAAACTAGGACATGTCAGGTTTCTTTTATTGAGTGGGTACGAAAACACCAAACCATAATGTTGTTTTTAAGATCTCAATTGGTATAAATGCAGCTTATGTGCAAATACTCAAAAACCCATGAAACCACATCCAGGTAATTAATGCAAAGCTTGATCAATAGAGGATTTTCTAAAAACCAGAATAATTCATCCTTGAGGAAGCTAAATTTAAACAATGTGGTCTGACAGCTCTATCTTAGAAAAGGACAGCTTTGAGTTTGATATCCTTTCAAATATTTAAATATCTAATAAGTATTCACTAGGGCTCTTGGGGGGTTTTTTCACATAGGCCTACTCCTTTTTGTCCTTCAAAATCTATTCAATGTCCCCTTTACCAAAATAATTTTACGAAACCCAGAGATACATGTATTACAGATGGTGAATAGTGTTGATTAAATGTGACCATAGAAGGTCTACCATACAGCACACAATCATCAGAAATACAATGTTCCAAGAGAATTTCAATTTAAAAAACAAGAATGATAGATACTCTGAAATTTACTGGAAATTATGTTTGAAATATCAGAAGATCTTATCAAACCTATGTAAGATCATTTTCCAATGTATACCTCAGCTTGAAATAAGCTGAACATAAACTTAAATTCCAATTTGTTTCAAGAGAATTTTAATCCAGTGAGCAGAATGAGAGATTACAACATGCCCCACCCACCCACCCATCCCAAAAAAATATTTGGCATTTCCTTTCAGGACACAGAAGAATAACATGCTGAATAGCCAATAAAAAATTATCCCATTCATGTACATGTATCTGTTAAAATATATGCAATTGTTGCAGCTCATCTTTTCAATGTTACACTGAATGTCAGTGAATTAACAGGTATTTTTCCTCTCCTATTTAAAGGGGAAAGTTCACTCTGACAATAAATTTGTTAAAATGAAAGCAGATAAACTAGAAAAGATATGTAGAAGTCTTGATAAAAATTGATTAAAGAACAGCATAATTGATAATTAAGTTTTGATTCAGTGTCGTCACAGACGAGCAGCTCTTCCATGATGTGCGATATAAATTTTCTCACAAATTTGAATGTGATTTTGTTTGTACAGTTCAGACACGTCATTTCATACCACCTTCTATAAGAAAAATATTGTTTGCATTATGTTCCATTAAAAAATGGAATTAATGGCACTCATATCATTAACATGTATGGGGGAGCCGCTCACATATGACATCATAAATTTAATTCAATCTAATAAAAAACTTTTTTTTAAATAACTCTCTTATTATTGTAAAGATTTAATAATGAAAAACCATCAAATAATTATTCTTTGATGGATTTTTATTAAACTTTCACCAATATTTTTCTCTAATTCATTAAACCAATTCATTGCCTGGGTTAAAGGGGTACTCTGGGCTGAAAATATTTATAGCTAAATAAATAGAGTAGGCCTAACATTCACAAAGCAAAATGCTGAAAATTTCAACAATATCTGATACAAGTAGCTAAGTTATTGAATTTTAATGTTTAGCATATATTTTGAAGAAAAAAAGTTACAATGTATATGCACATTGTAATAGGTGGGCTGATGTTGTCACATCCCCACTTAACTTTTTCTTATTATGAAATCATAATTGTTTTGTGTTTTCTTACAAGTGTAAATAATATGTTTCCCTTATATTATAAAATAAGTTGCAGCAATGAATATCTAATGGGCTTAATCAATTATTCTAATATTTTTGGTTCTTAAAGGAAAAAAAAATTCATACAATAAAATACAAAAGAACAAGTGAGGATATGGCATCATAGGTTTGCTCATTGAATATTCATAAAGTCATGCCTAGAACTGTTTGACCAGAATATTGCAAATCTTTAAAATGCAATAAACATAACTTTATTATTCCTGGTCCGATTTTTATCTAAATTTTCAGTGTTTTTGACTGCCTGATTTTTCTTTATCTGCTAAAATCATATTGTTAAAGCCTGGAGTACCCCTTTACCTTCCCACTGGCTAATTTGTAGATAGAACCCGAGACAAAACCATAATAGTGCAGTAACGTAGCAAACTCATGCCCAGTTCACATACACATAAACATACAAGTATGTTACAGCTTTTTTGCAAATAAATAATATACGATCACAAATTCTTGTGATCATTTCATAATTGTTACTCAATCATTTGCTTAGTGAGGTTGATATTAAAATGTTCTGCTATTTAGAGAGGACAAGGAAAGGCTGTGTAGATTATAGCATTCTGATTGACCCCTATATATGCTTTTAGTCAAATTACCTAAATATTGGGGCTATGCTCCTGGTTTATCAGACGATCGGGTTTGGAAAGTGATTGTACATCAGTAATAATTTCAGGTACGAACAGGCTAAATGATTCCAAGGAAGCTTATATAGCAAATCATCATGAAAAATATCAGTAACTTTTGAATGGGCTGTTTTGCCGGTACATGTATGCTATCAACTAGGCCTGCAAACAGAGCAGGAAAATTTTGAGGAAAAATGATGCTAAATGTGTTGATATGTATCCATTCTTATTTATTTTTTAGAAGTGTAAAACCAAGATGTACTGAAAAGAAATGTATATTTTGTAACATCTGATAAAGTAGCCCTACTGTTTGATTGCCACACCTCCCATCATTACTAAATTTGTACATGGGCAATTTGTCATCATAGCAATAATGGCCTCAAATTGGCCAGTGTTCTTTGGTGTTTGAACTCTACTCATTTGCAATAGCAAAGTGATTATGAAAATTGAATGTGTTTTCAGTTCACTCAGTGGAGAATCTTTTCCCTTGCAACTCTACAATGTATGTATGATTCAGTACCCATTCAGTCAAGCATACATTACAAAGCATCAGCGCAGTTCATGCAGTTAGATTTTGAAAAGAGCATACTGTAGGCCTACATGTATTGGTTTACTCATATCTACATCACAGACATATGATGGGAATCACTTTGGAGTCATCTCACTCTTTGAATTCTAAGCTTTACTTTGGTAGAGCTAACACGTAAAAAATCTTTATATGCTTGTAAAATCGAAATAAGGACTATGTATTTTAATAGGGCGGCAACATTCAATAAATAGCATTATCACTCATACTGAAGCAAGCTTTGATTAAATTCAATGTATTTGCATTCAATGCAAAAAATAATTTATTTTCTCAAACATTTTAGGTCACCATGACTATATTTTGTATTAAAAATTTTTAATGTTGAAATGAAATTCTAGTATGCTTCATTTGTTCACATCGTCAGCGTTCTTCTGAACCAACATATCAGTAAATTTTGGTCAAAAACTCGATTTTGAGATTTTTACGGAAAATGGAAGTATAAGTCCTACTCTATGCATATTTAATGTCTAGGTAGCAATACATTTTAGTTTCTGTAATATGTGGGGATTTTCAATTTGATGTAAGACAATTTTTTTATAACATGCGAATATCCCATTGGAAATGCATACATGTAGTGTAGCAAAAAAACATCAGCTCCAGGCTATTAATATGCAAAAATGCGGTCAGCAAACTGCCGTATATGTGCAATGCATTGACTTTGAATTGTGATTTAAAAGTAATACGTTTTATTGTTCGTGCGCATTGAAAATGTGGTCAGGGTTGTTGTATTCCCTATGGCATTTTTGTACAAGAGAAAATCTAAACCGCTCAAACCAAAATTACAAGCTTGTATAGCTTTTTGAAATATTTTTCCTGATTCTTGGTTTTATGTAAAAATGAAAAAAACCAATGTCAAGCAATTGTCTGGGGATAAAAAAGTAGAAATGACAGTAAACTTTGAAATATATTCTCTCTGAAATAGGTTTGCACGCTCGTATACGACTGCCGACGATACCTGCTTTAACTGGCAAGCAAGATGGTGGCCTTGTTAATTAATACATAAAGTGCAGAGCCTGCATGATGGTCAAAATAGAAAGGAATCTCAGAAAAGATGTATTCTTTTGTTCTTGGGTCTTGAAAGATTTACTTTTAGCATAGATCTCCCTTGAGCTGTATATCCATGTCTCACAATTATCATTTTTATCATGTTCTGTTGACTGCATGAAAGTTTTGATTTCAGCTTTTTTGTTTTTTGGCTTTTCATATACTGTATAAGTTTTACGATTTTTCTTTTTAATTAAGTGGTCAAGACTTCTTTCACATAGTTTGTAGATGTTTTCATAAACTTGTGTACTTTGTCATTCATTACTGAATTAAAAACCCCATTGGCAATCAGCCATATCAGCTTTCATGGGCTATCCTGTCATGGTATTTTGATACTTTTGTAATACAAGTTGTATCATACCTGAAAAATAAAATAAAATCAATCAATTAATCAATCAAAGCTATATGTCTCACATGGCAAGTCAGTGTACTGGCAGTCAAAAATTACATGTAGATGATCCCCCATCCTGGAAATAACAAGCACTTTACATGCATGTCAGATGTGTAGATTAAACAAACTATTTGAAGTATAGATTCTTGACACTACACTATTAAAAAGAGCTCTAACAATACTTGACAGGATTAACTAATCAGGTTTGGCTTACTTGTGGTGTGGATGCAATTATTTGATTAGATGATTCATCTTACATTTTAGTAAATGCATCATAACACCATACACTGCAAGAGAATTAATGTGTTCCTGGCTTTATTCATTAAATTTAAAGGACACAAAAAGTCTTGTTTTATAAGGCTTCCCATTAAAAATGATTATGTCAATTACATCATAATCAGAATTGGGCACAAACTGCACATCACACAATCAAGACTCAAAGCTGTAACTTGTTAGGTGTGTATTATCAAATTTAATGTTATTTTGTGGTTGAATGATACTGATGTGAGAATGGAAATTGAATGGGTAAAATCAACTCATGTGTGATTTATAATCAGCTCTATCTAGTTTAAGGAGTATGCTTCAATTTCATCATTCAAAGCGTTGTATTGTAAAAGTAGAGAAGCCATTCATCATAAAAATTATTCCAAAGGTAGTAATGTCTCCAACTTTCCTTGGTAGTGCATGGACATCAATAATCAATGTCTGTCTTCATAAATCAAGTTGTCAATATTTTTTTTTTTTTTTTTTTTCCATACATGTATCCCTTAGAGTCGGATTTGGCAATATGAGCCTACATTGTAAGATATATGTTTGTCATACATTATTATACCTAAAGGCTATTAGCAATTCAAGTGAGATACAATTCAAAGACTGATAGACCATATCCCTATATCTCTGGAAAGGATTCTCTTATTTATAAGGATTCTATTTTCAACACTTTTAGATTTGATCTAGAATTCATTTGAATTTTTTTTTTAAATGACAGCTCCATGAAACTACACAACCATGTCCAAGGGCAAAAACGATGCTTTTGTTCAGGTTTACTAGCCTTGATGGCCTAGATGGCCTACAACTGAGTTTTACAATGTATACCCAGGGTGATCACTTATGACTGTATCACAGTTCAGCAACTATCAATATGACACTTCTTTTCTAAATCTTACTAGAAGAGATTTGGCATTTTTGTAAAATATAGCCCTACAATACATGCACTCAATTTGTGTATAATAGTGGGGAAATGAAACCTTGAAAAATCCCCTTCAAAATAATATACTTCAGTTAGGCCCTAAATGTGTATATTATTTTGTGAAAGTGAATGGAATTGCCAGATCTATGGATTTTCCCTCATAAAGTATGGTGTTCAATTCTACATGTAGTACATTTTCACAAGTGATGATATAATCATTCAAAAAAGCCTTGAAAAATCAGTTATTTAATTTCAAATACCTATCCATCTGGGTAGTATGTCATCAACATATTTGGTCGACAAGTTGTCAGATCTGACATCTTTCCTTGATTTTGATTGGCTACGAGGCACTGTTACTATGGTAACTGTTGGATAAAACATGACTTGTCGGATATATCGTCCGAAAAGTCCTTCCATGAAATGCTCCCTTGGACACAACAGTTTAACAAACCATTCAATCAAGCTTTCAGACTTATATTTTCTGCATTGTATTTCACAATATCACTTGCTCATATATATCCAGAGATAACTTTTCATCTTTAGTTCTAAGAGCTTACTATATCTTTCCAATACATATCCGCAAGTTTTCTTATCACAAAAAAGTAATCAGGTCATTTTCAATTTCCCTCTTTATGGATCATACAGTTATCTATGGCCCTATATTTCTTGCAGATTGTTTTTAATTGGTTAAACTGACTGAGACTTTAAAGGAGAATGAAACTCTTGGAGCAAGTTAGCTTTTGAGAAAGCAGAAAAATCAAAGAATAAGATCAACAAAAGTTTGAGTAAAATAGGACTAGCAATAGAAGAGTTATGAGCATTTGAATGTCGAGATCACTAATGCTATGGAGATCCTCCCATTGGCAATGCGACCAAGATCTATGATGTCACAGATGAACAACTCTCCCCTTTTGAACACTGAAAATATACCCCAAAACATCTCTTTTTGCTCATTCCAATCATATGACAAACGATTCATCAATGATATAATGTTGTGTAACTTCTGTACTTGTACTCTCGTAAAGAGCTCCACCTCACCTTGTGATATACTTTATAAAAGTGAGAATATAAGTGAAATAAGTACTAAAGTAATGAGGGAGTTGTATGTTTGTGACATCACACATCTTGGTCGCATTGCCAATGGGAGGATCTACATGGCATTAGTGATCTCAATATTCAAATGCTCATAACTTTCTTATTATTCATTCAATCTTCCTCAAACTTTCAACAATATGTTTCTTTGATTTTTCTCTTTGATATGGATTCAGCTGGTTTCAAGGGTTTCATTCTCCTTTAAGTTTAAACAATTCAAATAACAGATACACAAATTGAGTTATTTGGCCTTGAATGAACATACATTATAATTATCAAAATAAAATTGTTTATAATAATTCAAATAGAACACTGAAGAGTAGGCCTATGAGACAGATATAAATGTAGCCTTAGATGGCCTTTGATATTTTTGGTGCCCTTTTTTATTTTGTTTTCATTTTATCCCATTTAGATAAATTCACTTCAAAGTCTGTCTGAAGCTTTGGGTAAAGTGTCAGTAATGTGAATTAACTATCATCTTACATTCTTCATTATGATGGAGTATTGGTCATTGGGTAGTTTTTCAGCCCTTAGATTTCACAGATTTTTCTTTTTTCAGCCATTAAAATTCTAATTTGGCATAAACATGCTCTTAAGGTACAGTAATGTTTTATTTTCAAACAAAAATAGCCCTTTGAGCACTTATTTTACGAATTGAATAGAAAGCTACAAAGATTATTCTGAAATGTTTAGCACATTCCATGCTCGGGAAAAATTGGGTGTCCGATTTAAGTAACATTTGATGTAAAATTATCCAATTATATTTGATCCTCACATCACTTTGGTGAATCTAGTTGGCATAATGAATTGGAATTGTGGGCCTTCCATTAGGGGGGTGTACTAAAACCAGTTAAACAAAATATTATTTACTGGAACTGTCTTCCGATTCCCCTATAATTCATCAAGTAAATCAGAAGTGTTTATTATGTGATTGAGATACACACTGGTTGGTGTATGTATACCCAACTGTGAAAACACAATCTAACCAAGGATATAAATCAATACTACACAAGCCTATTATGACATCATCCACCGAGTCTGATCAATAATCCTCATTGATACAATAAACCCACTTAATAGCACTGCAATGAATACAATCACATGTGGTCATAGATAGTGCAAGGACTTTGATTTATTTTGAGACTTGATTTGCTGAGAAAATATAGTTAGATCTCTCCCTTTAAATAATGTCCCAATACATGATTAATAAGCTAACATCAGGGCTAAAATAAATAGAAAGTTTACCCTGATATTACGTTTGTTCTGATAAAAAGTAGGAAAGTTAATTTAGGTTTGGCAAACAATCAATCAAAAATATACATTTTGTGATACATCAAATACAAGCAGCTCCCATATATAGTACAGTGTAAGCATTCATGTATATGACAAAATTCCATGTATTCTCAGATAATTGAAAACCATTTACATCTGCATCCAATATATGATCAGATACGCTCAAATTAGAAAATAAATTTATAGAATTATTAAAATTACATGGCCTGTGTATGTGGGTACTGCTTGCATCCAAGTTGCAAAATCATGAAACTTTTTTTCAATCAATCAATATGTTGTTTAGAGGATTTTATTTAAACTTTCATAATTATTTTCTCCAGAAAAAACAACTTGACATTATGGTATTCCCTTTGAAAGACCTATCTGTGTAGCTTATCAGTGTGTGCATGCATTTTGTTTTTTTTGGGGGGCTGTGATATGTGAAATCATGTACATTGGATCTCGATACGCAGAGGAATTCACAAAATGAAATGGGTCAATATCCCCCTTTCAACCTCTATTGAGTGACTACTTGGTGATACAAGTGATAAAAGTTTGATTCACAGACACTTTAAAAATGTGACTTTTTGAGAGGTATAGAAAACTCTGCACATTTATGAATAACCAGATTATAAAAACAGAAATAGTTGAAGGAGCAAAAGAAGAACTAAATATATCCCATAGAAGACAATATAATAATTTTGTTAATTACTAAGCAGTTCTTATGATGCTGAAAATATAATCCCATACATTTAAAACAGCAAATAAAACCAGCACACTGATTTTGAATTAACCCTTTGAACCCTGAATTATTATGGGCGGCGGTGACCTATACCCTGAATTATTTGCACGTATCGACCACATTCACAAACTCCCATGATTCGAGACCCAACGGCATCTTCCCCCGCTAGTACCCGGCCCGAGCCGGCTGAAGTTGTTTACCTTCTCGTAGACCTAGTCTACAAACAGAAATATCAACTTTAGTGTCTGTTTTGGGGCTCAAAATAACTGTTTTCACCAAAGTCAGATATATCAATTGCTTCCCCATAGTAAGCACGTGACTCGCCGCATATTACGCCGTGTATCACCGTACATATGACACGAGCAACCGCAGAAAAGTGGCATATTTGGGTCATTTTTTATGCTAAATCCTTCCGAAATCATTGCCAATCTTGACTGAAATTATCGACTAAATATTCCTACACGTACTAGAAAGATGATGTCATTTTTAAAGGACAAGTCCACCCCAACAAAAAGTTGATTTGAATAAAAAGAGAAAAATCCAACAAGCACATTACTGAAAATTTCATCAAAATCGGATGTAAAATAAGAAAGTTAAGACATTTTAAAGTTTCGCTTAATTTCACAAAACAGTTATATGCACATCTTGGCTGGTATGCAAATAAGGAGACTATGACGTCATCCACTCACTATTTCTTTTGTATTTTATTATATAAAATATGAAATATTCTAATTTTCTCCTCATTGTCAAGTGATACGATAAATTCCTCCCTGAATATGTGGAATTAGCATTGTTTGATACTATATGGTTCAGTCAAGTTGGTCCTTATTTCACCTCTGTAACAAATGAAATATTGTATAATTCAAACAATAAAAAACAACAGAAATAGTGAGTGATGGACATCATCGACTGACTCACCTAGTTGTGCATATCACTGTTTTGTTAAAAATAAGCAAAACTTTAAAATGTCATAAATCATAGCTTTGTTATTTTACATCCGATTTTGATGAAATTTTCAGCACTATACTAGTTTGATTTTTTTCTGTTTATTCAAGTCAGCATTTTCCTGGGGTGGACGTGACCTTTAAAAGATCACCTGACATTTAGAATCCATGATTTTGAAGTCACATGGCTGTAGGCCGGTATTCCGGCCTATAGGGTGTATATGCGCGTTTACTGGTAGGCTGGTATTCCGGCCTATCGGGTTCAAAGGGTTAATAAAATTGTGAAAGTACAAAGCTAATCTAAGCAGAAATCTAGTCTGGTTGAATCTCATGATCAATATGTATAGATCTAATAACAATTACAGGATGCCCCCTCCCTCCTTTTTACATAGACATGTTCATAATATGTATCCTAGCTGGCTGGGATTCCCAATTGATTTGATTTTAAATAAATATATAATTTCATTATGAAATTCTACAAGTTGTAGCAAGCAGAGTTACAGGCCTACCTAAATCAATTTATGCTAGAGGCTGTTTAAAATGACACATTATTTCAAAGCAAATGATCATATATATATCTTGTTCACTAAAATCCGCCGCAAGAAAACTACGTCTACGAGTACTGACGGCTTACAACCCCACACCCTCCCGCAGAGAAATACATAGACACCGCTAATGGATGCCAACACTACACACTGCATTGAAACCTTGAACTGAGCAGTGGTGCAATCCTAGCTACCGGTAGTAACATCATGGTAATTTTTGTCTTTTCTTACCTCTGAATGTCGTATTCCTATATCACCTCACAGAATATTGTCGAATCTATGTTCCACCCTTCACCGTCCGCCTGTCAAGATCACAAACACTAAAACAGCAGATTTCTTCCACAGAATATGTTAACAAAATTACCATTCCTATCACCTTATCCATATACGAATACATACAAATTCACGATTCCGCTCCCGATACGGCGGCTGCAATATATGCATGCCATCTGCATTGCCATTGCAGCATTTCAACGGCGTTCACGGTCTGCTAGCATTTATGCCAATTTACCACCACCTGTTTGGGAACGTTGGGCTACTGGCGCCATCTAACGCTATGCGCATTACATGTACATAATTATAGAGGTATTGGGAGTTGACATTTGGATGAAAATTTGATTAGGAGAAATGACGAGCAAAGATGATAAGCCCATCATGATTTGGGTGATGGCAATGATGATGATTATGATGGGGAGGAGGAAAATGTTGATGTTGAATTGATGATAATGTTGACAATGATGATCACAAGGATGATGAGGATATTAAATGCCAAAGGTAATGATGTTGATGACGACGGTGATGGTGGTGACAATGATGATGGTGGGGAGTTTGTAATGTTAATGAAAACGACGTTGATCGTGGTAATGATGATGTTGATGGTAATGGTGATGATAGAGTTGATATTGTGCCATTGTAATTATATCATTCAGAAGTAATATGTTGTTTATTCCATATTCATACATCTTTTGTTTTACATATGTTATTTGCTCTATAATCAGGTGGTAACTCTTTATACACTATTTTTCTTTCTTGCTTGTATCCTCTATCTTTGAATAAGTGTTGCTTTGTGTGTGTTATTTGATGAAAATGAATAAATATCCACCTTCCCTCTCTCTCCCTCTTTCTCAATCAGTCCCACTATATCTATATAGGTCTTTCTCTACTTTCCTCTCCTTCATTCTCTTGTCATACTTTCTATCTTCATTCTGTCTAGGTACAGTACACATTTTAATTCATCTTTTTTTAAACTTCTCAATCAGTTATAAACTACAAGTATTCAAAATTTTCAAGGCAGAAAGCTAACAACAAATACAAAATAGTGTGTGTGTGTATATATCTATTTTCATAGCATAAAATACATGTTAAATCAAGCATCATCACATTCATATACAACATTAGCAATATTTTATTAAACATTGTACATGAACTAGGAGCACAATTTCATCTCTATACAACTTATAATATTGCATTTGATCCACATTAAAGCTGGAGTACTGAACGGGAATATCATTCATACATAAAAAGAGATATAATTCTCCTCAGGAAAAATATGATTTCCATCAAAATATTAATCCATTTTATATCCTCTCTAGTCAATCTCCCAAATATATTCAAGAATATTCAAATATATTGAATCTAATTATTTTATCTTTATCCAATTATTTTCTTACTATTCTAATGACCATACATTTCAGAAATGTAAACATTGTTTAAAGTTGCTTATAAGGGTTTATACTCTGAACAGCAGACCATCCATTCACAATACACAATACTCGTCATTTAATTACAAATGTGCAGTCAACATTGCTCAGAAACATTTCAGTTTTCTTAGAATGAAAATCAAATCTCTTTAAACTTTGATTGTATAATTTTTGGTCAAATATTCATAAGTGAATATATTTGGCATATTCCTGAAAAAAAAAAACAACACAGTTTAATGACAATATTCTACAAAACCAATACAATTAACCAAACTGACATTTACTCTAACATAGTGATCAATTCTTTAAATATTCAAACTTATTGAGATATAAGATTAATAGATTAATTTCATTTTCAGACTTTCATCAGTATGCAGATCAACCTTTTAGGTGATTCAATTAAGTTCAAAAAATAATTCCTTAAAATAATGTCTTTAATTTTGTACTTATTCTTTGAGAATTCTTACTGTTCACTAAAATAATTCATATCATCTCTCCTATCAAAAGAAATTATATAAAAAAAACAACTACTAAATGGTAATTAATGTTAAAAACCGTATATTTTTTTTAGTATGACAGATTCACTAAGCACTATTAGTCGCTAAATCAGTGTGATTTTATATGTAAAAAATAAAATAATATCACTATATTAAATGAAAATAAAAGTATGATTAACAAAAAAAACCAAAATCTACAATAATGGTGTTCATGATATCTAGGAATAGAGAAGATAGAGGTTATGAAGAGGGAGATAGAGTGGGGAGCAAGGAAGAGAGATATAGGGGAAGGGGAGAAAAAGAAACAGAGAAAGAAAAAGAAATACAAGTAGAAGTATGTAACAGAAAAAATGTATGACAATACAAAAATGGAATAAATAAAGCAACATTTTAAATGATATATCATCATGATTATCCACTGTCATAAAAAAAAATATCAAAGCATATTTTTGAGCCTTGCAAACACACAAAAAAATACACATATTAGAGTGTAGTATTAAACTCCCATATATGAAAGAACAGTGTGCACATTTGGTCACATCTAAAGAGTATCATGAAAAAAAAATTGTACTGAAGTCAGCTATATCATTATAATAGCATGAAATACAATTTAAGGTGAAATGCAATTTACACAAAGTCATGATATAAAAAAAATAGCGCACTACACAATTTTTTTTTTCTACTTAATTAAGTTAATTCATTCACAAAACAAAAGTTCATTAATACAATTTTTTAATGGCTTAATCATTTTTAAATACTTAAGCTCAAATATTGTTGATCAACATTTATCAATAATATTGAAATACATGAAATATTAGTGTTTATATTTCAGCTTTAAAAATGAATATTTGTGAGATAAGGAATAGAGACCATTCATAATTGGATAACAATGTTTTACTTTATATGTACATAAAACTAAAAATCCTGTGAAGTGTCAGTGAGATGATATGACTAAGTTCAGCAAAATTTTATATAATGTTCACACATCCAACTGAACACCCTTCAAAGAAATAAAATTGTGCTGAAAACTCATGACATCAGAATGATTTCATTCAGATATTATGAGCCACGTTATAATGATGTGAGGAGGTTTTCTGCACTTATTTTATTTACTTTGTACTACTTTTTTATAGTATCTGAAAGGAAAATCTTTTATCACATCTTTGGTTGAATTGAAACTTGTGACAAAAATAGAATTTATGTAGGCAGAAGGCTTGTTGGGAGGATGCCCCATATCCCACTGACTTTGTAGTGTTGAGAGCTTTATTGTTGAGCTTTGTCATACCATGTTTAACTGAGTCTTTGATCTTTCATTACCTTCATCATTTTAAGAGGCTGTATTATACATTACATGCCATAGATATAATATATTCAGTAGTTAATTAAGTACATTATCATAATGCATCATATCATTGTGGGACATGTATACAATATTCAAAACCTCATTACAAAATTAGTAGTCATGACTGAATCATAATCATAAAAACTATGTATATTTCAATGGATTTCTGATAAAACACTCTCAAAAAATTAATCCTGCCATCGTGGAATGTTATTATTGCCGAATAGACAAATTTACTGCCTCATAAATTGGTCCAAATTCTAATTAAAGCTTGAGAATGAAGAAAAGCCATAAAACATGTAACAAGAATTGTTTAAAGAATAGCATAGAAAATACAGGTTATCAAAATAATTATTAATTTCCTTACTTGGAAAATTTCCTCATTATGAATGATACTCTTCTTCAAATATTATATTAAAAAAAAAACCATCTAAATTGCTTCTGCATTCTATCAATCTTTGTTTAATAGAAATAAAAATAAAAATTTAACTGTAATAAAATGTAATTACAATGGACAGAAAGTAGCTTTGAAAAACTATATTATCGCCTTCAAAACAGAAAGACCAGAATGAAAGTGTCCCTTATCGCAGAAATTGTCATGAGAGCAGTGGCCAAAAAATAAATTAAACACTTAATTTCGCACTAAATAATGTATTGTAGAAATGCATTTTCACAATAATACACAAATACACAATTGTAAATTCTTAAAATATATATTTCTGAAATATACAGCTCACTGTTCCCAAAGATCTATTGACATTAACTGCTGTACATTTGCATGAAATAATCACATCCCTTTATACACATGCATGATTTATATCATTGAATTCATCTAACAACCCCCCCCCCCCCCTTCACATTTAAATTTGTTGGGTTTCCCTTTTTCTGCTCGTCAAAGTTTAATCATACTTTTTTATCAATAAATGGATGAATTGCTCACTATAGGGTGTCGATAGAAAGTATTTTTACATTTGAAATTATACTTCGCAACCACTAACATATCCAAATAAAAATAATGTAATAACTGTCACTAAGTTCAGTAATACAACAGGTTAAATAAAAGACTTAACTTTCATTGAAAGAAAAAAAACCCATATAGTAGAAATACAATACACTGCAGCATACTCAAAATTCAGTGAAGGTAAAAAGGCAAGTCCTCGGTATCTATCATTTCTTTGTCCAATATTAGATCAGATATCAAAGAATGAACATAAATAAACATTGATCTAGTAAATTTCTTTATTGTTTGTCTTTTAGAGCCACGGTAAGGCTATTACCACTTGTCATACTGTAACTTCCAGTCAAAAAAATGGATTAGCATACCTTTCACCTGCAGTTATGTCCCATTCTAAATGTGTAATCAAGTGTACATTATTGTACCATGACCATGTCACAACTGTATCAGAACCACATAACAAGATTAGGGATCAGTTGCAGATTTGAAACAATAATTCTCATTGGTCACTGGTCAGGCTTTTGAACAAGATCAATGTAACAATGATCTTGATGGGACAACCTGAGACTTGATCACTTTGATACTATTCCAGAGAGCATTTGATCACATCCTAAAGCACAAGCATTACACCAAGGAACACAATGGATTCGTACTACTCATACATCTAGAAGGCATGACTCAGGGTTGGAGAAAGAAAGGAACAGAAGAACCTCAGACTTGCTAAAACAGAATAGTTACAAACACTAATTATACACTTTACTTTTATAGGGACACCTGACTAAAAAAGAAGTTTTTAAAAGTTTACAATTGCAAATAAACAAATTCATTTTGTGCTTCCAAAATGCAAATTTCTCCAACAGATATCACAAACAGAAATAATTTCCTACAAAACTGGTCACATTTAACTAAAGTAGCAAAACAAAAAAAACAGTTGTTGATATGCAACATGGAATGCCTTTAACTAAACATCACAACATAATACACCTTCAATCTGTAAATAAATTTAAGTACTACGCAAAAGTTGACTAATTAATAACAAGTGACAACAAAAACAAAAACGTATTTGAATTTGAAGAAAATAAAATCTTAGGAAGAAAAGGAAGATTTCAATGTCCTTACAAAACTGGATACTACATTGACATTCATAGCCAATAAAAATTATATCCAACTATCAAAACTTGTACAAAGTTTTAGTTTCATACATCATAAATATGATGATCAACACCCACACAACTTATAAATGATTAGATAAAACAGTCAGAGCCTGCAGGTAACAGAAGGGGGAGAGATAGGGTCCAATATGGAGGTGTAGAAGAGGTAGAAGCAATATGGATCAGTTCCGGGACTGTGAACCACAGGGTCTAGGGTTCAGATCCCATGCAAAACTAATGTCTTTTAGGTAAGACATCAATTTATCTTGCCACTTCCAACCCAGTTGTAAATGGGAAGGAATTTCTTAAACTACTCCCTATTGCCATTGGGTGGCCCAGGGGTGGATCCAGGATTTTCCAGAAGCAGGGGGGCACATTTTTCCAAGGAAAAAATTGACAAGCAAAAAAAAAGAAAGAAAAAAAAAGGTTCTTAACCAAAAATTACTGATATTTCGTCCACAAAAAAAATTGACAAGCAAAAAAAAAGGTCTTCAATTTCAAAATGGGGGAGGGGGGCATTTTTACATTACAAATTTTAATTTTGCTCCTCAAAAGGGGGGTGGGGGCACGGGCCGGCTGTGCCCTCCCTTCCCCCTGGATCCGCCACTGGGGTAGCCCCTGTATAAAGCCTATGATAAACTTATTTATCGGTTTGAATAGTGTGACACCACCACATCTACACCCATGTATGAAAAAAAAAAACTCAAATAATTTTTGATATTTTCCAAGAAGAGAGGAACAATCAAAATTAATAGAACATTCTAAATTTTCCAGGCAGTACATACCATAGGTTTATTTCTTACAAAAATGTAATTCACATTTTCTATGACAAACCTATTGTTCGGTTTGAATAGTGTTACACCACCATGTATGAAAAAACCCTCAAATAAGTTTTAATATTCTCCAAGAAGAGAGGAAACAATCAAATTTAAATAGAACATTCTAAATTTTCCAGGCAGTACATACATATTGTTCAGTTTGAATGGTGTGACACCACCATATCTACACCCATTTATAAAAAAAAAAAACCTCAAATAATTTTTAATATTCTCCAGAGAGGAAAAATCAAAATCAAATAGAACATTCTAAATTTTCAAGGCAGTACATACCATAGGGTTGCTTCTTAAAGAAAATGTAATTCAATTTTTTCTATGTATGGTCATATCGTACACACATTGAAGTTTCTTTGCACTCGGTGTACATTCTTGCAATGCACACAAAGCAAGATATTCTGTATTCTGTACATCATAGACAAACACAAACACACACAATTTTGACAATCAGGTACTGTCTGTACATAAAGACTCAACTTTTACATACAAAGAAGCACATAGCCACATATATGCTCTTCATTCTCAGTTTGATAATACTTTTCTCTTTACTGTAGGAAGCCTGTTTGACAATGAATACTGCACCCTGCCAATAATCAAATCACATGGTATAAAAGCAGGAATCCAATGCAGTAAAGCCATGATATGGAAATTGGCTATTTAGTAAATAAGAATTAATTGGGGGATTCAAGATTTCAATTCTGATTGATAGTTGTATGTCACTGATCTAATTATTTCAGGAGTTCAGTGCTATGATTTGAAGTCTGGAAATAGTGTTACATAAATATATCATTTATTTGATAATTATTTTAAGACAAAAACAGTCAAGATTTTTAACCTGCAAGTTGAACCATTCCTCCAACTGACTGAATTCAAGTCCACTTATGGCTTGTTCACACATGTGATTAATCTCAGTAACAAAGTTCAGCTACATTTTATACACAAAGACAATGTCATATAATGTACCCCCTTCAAAAATGCACAGACACAGGAAACATTTTTGTAGCCTAGCTCAGACAAGTGTGAACCAATCATATTCTTTAAAAAATAGCACAAAATTGTTTTTGTCCACATTTGTGCAGAAAAACCTTTGACCTTGTATACTTTGACAAAAGGCATCACGAAATAAAGATTATTATGTTAACAATTTGTTGATGCAACCTTTTGCAATAATTAATTTTTATTTTGTCTCACCATGTCTGAACACTAACAAAAATTAGCTGAGCTTAGTAATATATCTTAACAAGCTTATATGTGACAGAAAATATTGGCACCTTTTCCTCTTGACTTTCCATCATGTATTGCCAAGAATGACACACAAGAAAACTTAGATTGAAAGGGTAGTAGCTGTTGAAATTAGTGCCATGTATAACAAAACCATTTAACACTGAAAGGTCATCAGCTACTGTCTAAAGTTACTCCAAAACTGTCATTCCTTTTGTTGAAAGCAGCATAGCCAGAAATATCTTGTTCTAAGAAACTGAGATTAAGTCAGAACTTGCATGCAGAATTTCTAATATTTCCACCTCTATCTGCATGGGTGGTCTGTTCTGGATGAATGCAAGACCTTCAAGTGTGTGGAGCAATTGTGGCCACTTTGTATGGAGCGTTGTGGCCCAGTGGATTAGTCTTCTGATTTGGAAACAGAGGGTCATGGGTTTGAATCCCAGCCAAGGCATAATTTACTTCGGCAAGAAATTCATCCACATTGAGCTGCACTCAACCCAGGTGAGGTGAATGGGTACCCGGCAGGAATTTATTCATTGAAATGCCTCCATGCTGTAAAAAGGCTGCAGGGCTGAAGCCTAGGTAAAAATATCCAAGTCATTTGGAAGCGCACAGGGACGTTATGTCATAATGAGATATGCGCGATACAAGAACTGTGTTACTATTATTATTATTATCATTATCAAAGAAACTTATCTTTTGATAGTCCCTTTCAAAACCAAAAACAGTTCTGCATGGACTCCAGCTTTTCCATCTTGATTGAGTACCAGGTATACATCCACACATGTTACAGCACCTTTTAAGAAAGAATATCAAAACTATAAATCTATCAACTCTGCACACACTCATCCTTCAACTTTTCACCTTAGATACCTCCATGTTTCTGGTTCTAGGTATACCAGGCTTTGGATAGGGCAGGACAAGTCCACAAATTTGGCAAAGGTCACAGCACCTTTCTCTGAACTTTCTAGGAATATAGGGATAAGAATCTTTCAACTCTGCACACACTTCAACATCATTTTTGTTTGCATTTCTCTCACCATCTCGGCTTATATCATACCACATACACACTCATCAGATGAGCCTTTGTTAACTCCAGTCTACATGATACCCTGACCAGTGCCGCCCAGGAGCAATGTAAATCCTCTGACCGTTGAAGACGCAGGTCACTATCCCCAGATACCCTGTTCTTGGTACACCAGACTGCAGATAAAGTAGGAATACAAACAAGGATATACATTATTTTACTTCCACAATAACAGCAAAACGTATATATAGGGTTTTATACTCCAAAATGATAATAATAATTCAAATCAGGATTAATTCCTTGTGCCTTTAAAAAGAAGGAGCTAAAGCAGAGGTATTATACAGTGGGCCAATGAATAAGCAACTAGACAGTCTGGGCCTCACAAATGCCATATATATCACTATTATTATCATTCAATTACAAACAAACAGCATCATATCACTCATTATTTTGATGTTCACAAGATGGTACTAGTCTCTTTCCTCTTCTACCTCATTTATTCTTATTCATGACTAAGAATCTATTGAACGAAGCCATACCTTTAAATCTTGCATGATGCCTAATGCCTTTGTAATACTCTTAAAGCTGTTTTTATCAGTGTATGTGATGCGAACCTCGCTCGGTCCTTGACCCTGATTAGTCTTAATTTCCTGGAGTGTCCACTCATCTACACCGTAAACTCGCTCTTTAAATGCAGGATCATAGTTTTTCTGCAAATAGGAAGAAAACATGAAAACCTTATGAATGCATATCTTAATAAATCATACCTTTCAACAGATGCCAAGTATTTATTTGAGAGGACATGTGGTATATATACTCTACTATCAACACAGGAGGACTCAAAACTACATTATTCATCTGTTCAAATAAAGCATTTTCAACTAGTGTAATCAGATAATTGTCATTCTGACATAAATACGCGTGTCAAGTTTCAAGTTGGTTTATTAAAGTTTCATTTTATCACAAAAATGGGGCATTTCAGGATCATGACCTCTGACCTTGATAACCCGAAACCAATCACATCAATGTCACTTTGATAGGTATGCATGATTTAAATATGATATTGACATATCAAACAGTTCATTAGTTACTGCAAGAATGAAGACAGAGAGGACGAACAGATAATCCAGAAAAGGAATGGCTCTTTTTAACTACTGACAGTGGGCAGAGGCATGAAAATGTCTACACAAAATATAAAAAAAGTGTGATCAGCCGTGAGTTAAGATCAATCTCAAAGTTAATTTGATCTGAATAAATTTTTAAAAAATTATGAGGATTCCTGACCAAACCCTTTTTATAAATGCAGCATATACTAGTAAGGTTGAAGTGAAATGATAAAGCATTATAAAGAATGTTTTATAATCATATAAAATTTAACTTGCAGCAATTATTACTTCAAGATAGATGGCCTTGCATATCTATAAAGGTACCCACACAAATGCATTTACAATCCTAGTCAATTCTCAAAATACAAAGATGGGTAAACTCGTTTAAACCTAAACCATTAATTCCTTTTTACTTCTTGCTGTATTGGACAAGCTGATAAGCTTTAACTGCAATACACTCAAACATAATCCTTACAAAACTGTCGTTCATTTATCATTATCTTCTGGCGAAGCCAGCGAAGCTTTACTTCTTGCCCACTTCCACAAGAAATCAACAATATTTCTATTTTCTAAAGAATGAAATATATAACAGTAATACCTTTAATAAATATGATAAATCTTTGGTGGTAAATGAATAAAATTCTTTGTTGAGAGTGATGAACTTTAGATGCTGCTCAAAAAACTGCCCCCTGCAAAAAGAAGACAAAAAAAATTCAACTATTCCACTAATTATTCAAAACAAATAACATAGAGTCACATGTTCCCTTTTATGCCAGGAATGAAGTAAATTAAATGATTATTATCAATATTTCATAAAAGAAGATAAATGTCATTGTTTAATTCATAGGCAGGTTGAGGCTTAGGGGATGAGGTGTCAAAAAAATGGGGATTGGCTGGATTGGACACATTAGACCTACCAAAGAATAATTGTGCATCTTTTTTAAAAGAATGATTGTGTATGTCACTTCAAATCTTTAGAAAATTATTGTAAATACATCACTTTTAGCATAAGATCCTTTGATGTGGAAATGGGTGGGATCCCAATAATTTTCTATTTTACCTTCAAGAGACATACATATACATTTGAATACTGAGAAATGGGTAAAAAAAATCATGAAGATTACAGTATAACTTTTTACAACACAACTGCCATTGACATAAATAACAGGGCCTTTCATCACACTCAGCAACACAGATGAGGCAAAAAATATTTGGGCCTTTGTCTCACTCTGCTTTGCAAGAAAGACAACAAATGTATATACTACACCGATCGAGTCTTACTTGCTAACCCCAAATTTTCCAAAAGTATCCGTTCTAGATATTTCTGGTCGTATACAGGATCTATCTCTTCTTTGGTCTGGGAGCCTCATCCAATCATCCCAAAACCTGAGAAAAAAAAAATGAAAGGTAGGAGATATTAAATGAAAGCATACCTTTTTAAATAACTATAACCCTTCATCATTTTCTGATTCAGGGTTTTTATTGGTCATCTATAGCTCTATTGATATGGCTTTATCATTGCTAAATTTGGGATTTCAAGTTTTTCATTTATCACTATTCATTATATATATATATGTACTTATTGATTACTTTATTGATTGATTTATACATATATTTCCTTGTCATATAATGTTTCATTTATGATTATTTTTGTCTATAAATTTATCATTTGATTACTTACATATGTATTCATTAATCCATTTAAACATTTGATCAGTCACTTATTACTTTACTTTTCCACCATTAAATCAATCATTATTTCATTAAGTTATTCATCTTCTTCCTTATTCTAATTTTTGCTTTCTCTCCAACTCTATAACAAGTACATTTATATGGAAAACCATTCTCATTTTAGCATCATTCATTCTCACCCAGCAAACTCATTTACTTATATATTCTGATTTTTTCTTCTTTTTTTTTTCTATGTTATTCTGTTCTACTTTATTCTCTTCTATTTTATACAATTATAATTTATTGATAAATAACAAACATTCAATCTTACCCAGCTGGCCACTTTGGAGCTAACTCCAGCCATGCATCTCTCAATAACATCCAACCAAGACCAGGGAAAAAGTCACTCCTATAAAGCAACCCTGCAAAGAAGAATACCATACCATCAAGTTGGTAGAAAAAAACATAGATCTTTCTTTTGAATATATACTCTAATTCACGAAAACTCCTTTGGCAAATTCACCTTGGTAGAAGTGAATAAAATAAGATAAACATCTTACTAAGGGGCAGTGGCAAAATGATTTATGTTCGAAAGCTTGCCAACAGGTTATAACCAATGAGCTATCATGCCTCCTTGTAGAGGAATACAGAAACTTTGTATATACTTCCCTTTAACTTTTGCTGAAAGCATCTTGATGTATTCATTACTTTGAAAAAAGTATTTTCAGAATAAAACACTAGAAAATATGAATTAAAACAATAAAAAAATATTTTAATTATATTGTGAATTATTACCTGGATTTTTCTCTATTCTTGTGTCCCTCCCATTGTCATTCCATGCAGATACACACCACAGAGTGGGATCTTCCTTGAGGAGAGGGTAGGTAGCTAAGAAATACTCAAAGAAATCAACAGACACATCTAAATCATCTAGAAAAGGAATAGGAAAGAAAATGACAAAGTAAATGGTTATAAGAACATTTCTATTCCAAAATTTACTAGATGTTCCTATTTTTAATGAATATTTATTAATGACTAATGAAACATGATATACATATAACACCATTATTCAGGAATGCATTGTACATGTACCTGTATTTCAATAAAAGTCATATCCTAAATACAGAAAACTATCAACATAAAAAAATTCACAATTGTTCGAATAAAACTTTTATAACTCTGTAAATGAAATTTGTGATTCATAGCCATATTAAGAAGCATGTCATGATTTCTTATATCTTTTTGTGACCTTATGCTAAAATTCTGATTTTAATGTATGAAATCCATGTATCAGAAGATAATAAAAAAATCTTCATTGCATTATTAAAATCATCATGGAAAATGTTTGCAATGCATGTTTCTATAGTTCTTTTCAAAATAAAAAGATGCTATAGTATACAAATCTTTTTTTAACATCGAAATTATTACACACAATAAAACAAATGTAGGTTGGCACAATCATGTCTTCATTATGTAACAGCAGGGAAATTTGGATTATAGACGTAAGTAAGGATATCACACTTCAATATCCTCCAGCTGATATTTAACAAATCTAATGGTTAGTATTATTATACCTTCTACGATGATAACAGCATCAAATGAATTCCTAATGAACATCTGGTCAAGGGCCCACTTATAATGCCTGGATATCTTGTAATATCCTTCAAACTTTTTCTGGTTTGCTGGAAGATTTGCAATAGGGCTAAGATCTGGTTGCTGTAACAATTAAATAACATAAAAGCCAAAAAAAAATCTAATTTAAATAGACATCAACAATATCTGCACTACCATATTCTGAGAGCTAAAAGCTGATGGGAAATGGTAGTACTTAGTGCATGTATATAGTACCCAATGCAAGTGTCATAATGTGAGACTCCTGCTCCAAGGTTCTTCTCACCATCCTCAAATATCTTTCTCACATTATCACAGGAACTTCTCAAGTATATTATACATAAAAACCTGGCAATCTCACACCAAGTCATGGTTCTCTGTCTAAAGCGTTTGCTTATCATTGAAGAAGGCTTCACTGTTAACAAGGGAGAAACACTATAAAATCATCAAATGCATCTAGAGTAACAGTTTGCATTTCAGATTTTTTGACACGATTACTCAAAAAGAAGTGCAATTCCCACTTGCAGGGTTCTGATCCACCAGAAATAAATAAGAAGATGTGAAAAAACAAAAGTTGCAAAAGGTATTATATTTTCTCCAGAGGAAAAAAAATAATAAAACTGAAAAAAGGTGAAAATCAAAGACAAAAAAACTCTGCATTCCTAACCCTCTACTACATGTATTAAGAACAAGAAGTAGGGTAATACTAGTTATAAGAGTGTTTTTTGTGTGTTTTATATTAACTTGTAGATTTGTTTATACTCCTTGCTTGTTTTTAAACAAGATGACTTTTGCTGGTCTTGCAAAATAAGCCTCTTCAACTTCAGTTGAACCACGTAGTATGCCTATCAATCATTGGCCTATCAAGATGATGTGAAAACATTATTTTTATGTGAATCTTTAACTTTTACATGGTGATATAGAAGATTAAAACAATCTTCTAGGAAATAGCTTTATAAAAAATAAAAAATAAAATAAAACAAAGTAGGCTTGGCACTAACGAGAAGAGTATTGAGAAGAATGTCATGAATTAATGTATGTGACCAATTCATTCTTTTTTTTCCCTTCCAATCATGAGTTACGTTGACATAGATAGCTATAAAAGAAAAGGTTATGTAAAATGTCATATCTTGTAAACTGTTTTTATAGTACAATAGTATAAATAGCTAACTAAAGCATGATAATAGATAATTGATAATTCAATTCACCCTCATATGAACAACTTTGTCTCCAAACGTCCTAATCTCATTAGCAGTCTTCTGATCACCGCAATCCTGACTGACATATATCGGGAACTGCTCTGCCGATGGCCTGGTACTGAAAGGAGTCATAGAAATTTAATAAGTTAAGAAATACAACTCATGAGGGAAAAACAATACTATTGTAAATATTGAATGATTTCAGATTAAAGTTCAAGTAGTCTATCATCATGATAGGAGTCCGTTTAATTTACAGATAAAACTGTTTCAAATATTGACAAGTTGTTTTAATGTGATAATGATACAAACACAAGTACGTATTTCCACTGGAATTTCTCAGCAATTAACACCATCTAGGGGAACAGTAACTTTATAGAATGAAGATTCGTGATGGACCAACCGATGACCAACCAACTGCCCATCAAATTGAACAATATTGGATACTGAGAAAGGTACATGAAAATGATTGTGCATATTTTCGAAAAATATAGTGGAAAAAAGGAACAGTTCAGTATTTCTTTATATTCAGCAAATTTACATTCCACATGCATGTACATGTAGCTCACAATAAATGGTTGAATTTACTTTACCAATTGTTGGGTAAGTCATATACTAGTATGTGAAAAAAACAGCAATTAGTGCCACATTTTCACCTATTCCTTTCACGCAAAAATGCCTATTTGTAATGTCAATACCAAGGGCATTCTTGCATCAAGAAAACATATTAAATGAACATATCCTTGCAGAGACATTACACATTTTACAATTCATACTTTGTTTCTATTTAAATTCATTTTGTTTTACTTGTAATATTTACCTTCAATTTATAAGTTGTAAAGCACTTAAAAACTGTATTGTATTAGCTCTACATGTACAGTACATGTATATAAAAACTTCATATTATTATTTTCTTTTAATGATTCAAACAACATTGTTTCTATATAATCATTCAGGTTAGAGGTCATAATTCTCAGATATAGTTTGTAGTCAATGGAATACTTGAAATCCAGAATTGAATACAATGCTACAGTATGTATCCATCCTGCTCAATACAAAGAAGAGCAGCATTCAAGCTCATTTTAATACGGCTGTTTTATACTTCATACTAATGGTACAGGTGTAACTTCCATTAAAACCCAGGTTTTGATAGGCGTTTGAGCAATCTTTCCAATGAAATTTATACTTTATAAAGTTATAATCAATGGAAAGTTTGATGAAACAGGGCACATGAAAATTAACATAGGTCTATCAAAATTGGAAATTCTACAACAGATGTTCCATGTGTAAGAATATATAAACAAGCCCTTGAAACAGCTTTGTCATTTCACAGTTCACTCAATGGTAATGCCTGTGAGAGTACACACCTCAGATATAAAATTACAAGCATAAGAGGTAGGGTATACATTATATATCTTTTATGCAAAGGTGTAATATGAAGTTCACTTTAGCTGCATGCATCAGAGAAAATCAATGAGCTCAATTTACTTTTCTTCACACACAAATACAGTATGGTAACAATAATGGGCGTATATTTCCAGTCAAAAGAGCAATGTATTGTAGATAAAATACCCTGATCAATATTAAAGGGCAACATAATTTTCAGCAAAAAAAAAGAGTAGTCATGATATCCAGAAATTTATGCAAACCACTTCAAGAACTCACACAATGTTTTTTTTTTTGTTAAGCTTCATGTATTTTGTGATGGTCAGAAAATGAATTTAATATTCATTAGGGTAAAAACTGAACATGCATTAAATTCACTGGTCTGGCTTTAGAACACATGAAACCCAGCTGGGCAATATCACATTCCTAACTTTTTAGAGTACCGTATGTGATCCTCATTTTGTACCTTGCCTTCCTCATCATCAATACCATTCTGAAAAAAAAAGTTGGTTCTATCACTTAAATTCTTTTATTCCAAATATTCAAACATATACATTTATGATAAATGTGCAATACAACCTGCAGGTACATGTAGGTAATGAAATTATCAGAAAATCATATTTTCATCCCAAGTGTTCACCCCCCAAAAAACAAAAAAATGTAATTCAATTGAAACACCAATGTTAATCATGCCAGTGAATTCCTGTTTGCACAATATGTTTCCTTTAATTTTCAATTAAAGGATTTGGCCATTCAGCACTATTAAGTGACTGTTGGTCAATCTGAATGAGTTTTTTTTTCTATTAAATTGTAGCATTGCTCTACCCTGATTATATACAAAATAACATACAATTTCAAGATAAAAAATACAGGAAAGCTAGAAAAACAGTCTTGATTAAAATCCACTGCATATGGACACAGACATACTTTTTGATATTTCAAAGAAATCAAGTGATCAATTTCAGTTATTGTTATACCTGTCACAAAATAATCTAAACCAGTGATCGGTCTAAATTCCTTCATGTGACCACAGATATTTCCAGTCAACATCACAAAGTCCATGAATCCTGACATCTGGATTTTAATACCCTCATTGAATTTTACTCTACTTATTTTGATATTATTATTTTAATTCGTGTCACTTCAGTATCTATAGTTCCAACCACTTCCTTTGACAGCCATACACCCTGTATGTTTGTTCACTAGTCTCATGACTACTATCAAATCATTGTTGTGGTGTTTGATAAATCTATTAAAATTATTTTCAAACTTGTCTTTGAATTTGCTGTCAGAAAGAGTTGGCATAAATTCCTTGCATGCAGTGAGCGCCGGTGATGGTAGCTCGAGCTAAAGCCGGGGTAATAATAGCAGTGCTTTTTTATCTTCTGGCAAAAAGCGCTTTATAAATCCAGCTATTATTATAAAATACATGTACATTTTTTTGTGGAAGATGCAATCTACAAATTAGCAATTACTATCAAAGTGTCAAAAATGTTGGTCCATGAATTTTCAAAACTTTTCAAAGCATTTTTCTCTTTTTAGCATAAAACATGTCTCAAGAATAATTATAATAATTGGCATTTATATAGCGCTTTATCAATCTACGACTGCTCAAAGCAGAATGGAGTGGTACAATCATTTTAGGCTGCAATCTATGCATACAGCTTTTTAATACATTATAATAAAATAAGATGCTTGAAGAGCCTTAAAGGGGAATCCAAACCAAATAAAAACTTGTTTTCATAAAAAAAGAAAAATCAGACAAGTTGATAGGTGAAAGTTTGAACAATATCGGTCAAACAACAAGAAAGTTATGAATTTTTAATAATTGTAAATATTGGTAATCACTATACCCATGGAGACTTCAAATTGGCCGCATATGGGATTTCATAGTGATGTAAGGCAAGGACTACTCTTCCATGTACTCCAATACATATTATGGCTAAAATCTAATTTTTCCCAAAAGTTTTATTTCAGATTATATTTTTCTTTCATGAGTACATAAAACAATATACTACCTGGATTATATTTAGATTATTGCCCCAGGGGAATGGGTACTTAGGAGAAAACAACAAATCCCTGATAATAAAGTACATGGCCTATGGGAAAGTTGTCCTTGCCCCTTGTCATAATTTACTTACCCAGTTGCCAATTTGAAATCTACATAATATTAGTGATCTCAATTTTAAAGCAGCTATAACTTTCTTATTGCTTGTACGATTTCTTTCAAACTTTCGCCATTCTGATTGATTTATTTTTCTCCTTCCCAACACAACATTGTATGGCCAAGGCTGGATTCCCCTTTAACAATACAGTCCGACCTCTCTTATCCAGCCTCCCCTTATCCGGATCTCTCTATTATCCGGACGCATACTTGCCAAGATTTTTTCCCCCAAATTCAATCTAGTACGTGGGGAGATGAGATTTCAATCTAAACTCAATCCTACGCAAACTCACTTTGATTACATATACTTTCCAATATAGTCTACCTACAACCACATTATTTTTCATGAAATATCTCACCCAAATCACCGAAAGAACTTAGAAAGGATAATTTTCCAGTAAATCAGGAAAAAACAGCACAAACATTTCATCACATTCTTCTATTTTTATTTCCCGGAGAAAAAACAACACATGTCTCGCTACCTAGCGCTAGGCCTGGAAAAATAAAAGAGATTGGATGGTATTCCGTGCTTATTTTGCTAATTTCTCAGCAATTACACATTTTCTTCCAGAGCTTTTTGACACATTGTTTTTTTTATACATACAAACACTTTGGTGGTAATTTTATTGGATTCTGTTTGAACTCAGTTTGAGATCAGTACCACAACTTACATTTATCTTTAACATTCTGTTCTTAATTGTGAGAAAGCAAGTGAGTAAGCAAAAGATATTGCCATTTTCTGTAAATATTTTCTCATAGATTTTGCTGTAAAAGTCAAATCGACAAGATAATAAATAAAATATTGATGAAATTTATGTTGAATAATATAATACAATGAATCAATTTTTATGCAAGGCCCCCCTCCCTTACACTCTTTAAATCCAGTTTAATGCAACAGCAGATGGTATAGTCTATTCAGAGCCATTGAGTATTAGCAGTTACTGGTAATCCTCTGTTTCTTCTAACATCGTGCACAACATGCTATTGGTTCCAATTACTAAATTATGTAAAAGTAATCAAAATTGTACCCTACACAAGAGCAAGATGTGTAATCAAACACGGAACTTGTCTCAACCAAATATGACAAATTATCACGTAGAGTGGATTACATGTAGATCTACTTCTATATTGCAGCTTATACTAAAAATATGATTAAAATGAATGATGCAGATGCTCCAGATATATAATCTACTGTGCTTGATACTTGGTATCATATTATTACCGCAGCTGTCGCTAAGCTATCATATAGGCACTAAAAGCATTCAAGGAATAAATCCTACCGGGTACCCATTCACCTCATTATTAATTTTTATTTTTTTATCTTTAATATGTACATGTAATTTCCAGGAATACAATGAAGCTCATAATAGTAAACACTAGTACATTAATAATAATCATCAATAAAATATTTCAAATTCAGAAGGCAAAAGTAGACAAAAGTAGGGAAAGAACACCAGCTACTGTCTATTGATTATCAAAAGAAATCAAGTTCCTGACAAGGGGTAATTCTGAAGTACAATACTTACTCAAGGAGGGAGTTCAAACTACGCTTTATAGCAGATGGTCTATTGCATGCAATGACAACGATTGGTATCTTATAGGTGTGAAATGGATAATCAGGTTTACTTTCCTCTGCTGGCTTCTCATTCTCCTGATCCTGTATAATGAGCTTAGGAGGTTGGTGTTCTTCATTTGCAGCAGGAATGTTTTTAACTATAGAAAATTGAAAAATAATCAATATTTTATATATTATATATTTACTTTAAAAAATGAAAAAAAAAGGACTTAGTCCATGGATTAATGTAACTCTCAATGTCAATGTAGCCTAATTCTACTTTGGTACAAGTAGGTCAACAATACATTCAGCTTTAAACTGCACGATGGTTGCTGCTCTAAAGTTATCATTTGCAAGTTATACTGCTTAATTCAATAAATTCAATACCAGCAGGTCAACACACGACATTCAGTGATTCAGTTTAAGCCCGATGATTGTTCCTGCTCTAACTTCATCATTCACAAGTTGTACTGCACATTTCAATACAAATACCTTACAAGCATATCTGGCAAATGTTTTACAAAGCTTATTTTCAATACACACTTTGTAATTCTACCGAATGACCTATTTGCCTTCATTCTATCATAATTTATTTATGATTCATATGCTTATTACAGTATTTTGCACTCTTGTGTGTAATTCTACCGATTGACATATTTGCCTTCATTCTATCATAATTTATGATTCAGATGCTTATTACAGTATTTTGCACTCTTGTGTGTAATTCTACCGATTGACATATTTGCCTTCATTCTATCATAATTTATGATTCAGATGCTTATTACAGTATTTTGCACTCTTGTGTGTCGTAGAATGTTTTATGAAACAGGGCTACAACTTTAATACATACGATGGAGAAGGAGAAAGACTTACTCTTGTTGATGATTTTCACTTTTTCCTGCTCAATCTCATGAAGGAGTTGTTCATTAAGAACCATCTGATCTTTGAGTCTTCCTTGAAGTCTGTTCAACCTCTCTGAAAACTCTTTGGAAGACTTGAACTACAATAAGAATTAAGAAAAGAACATCAACAAAATATAGTGTACTTGTACCATGTCTGAAAGTATAATAATGAAATTGATTCAAGGATGCATCCAAAGGCAAATGAGAATGAAAGTGACATGTTAATGGCATTATGCTGCAATTTGCTCTAGCAATGCATTTTGGGTGCAGCACTATGAATTTTGAATGCATCACTGTATTGTATTTTGGGTGAAGCACTGTGCTCTGCTATGCAGGCGAGACAAAAACTCTGCAATCTATGTAAATTTGGAGGAGTTTCAAAGATTTCTCTGCTGAATATTCATACTAACCATGAATGTAATAAACTTTTGAAAAAATACAAGAAACTATCATTCTTACAACTTTCAAAAATCCTAATGCATTTCAAAGGGAAAAATCATATTCAGTATTACTACATGTATGATCATAAAAATCCAACTAAACAGATAAAATCCTACTATTGTACATGGCAGCTCTGAATATTGCACTGGTTGAATTTGTGGCAATTCGCGAATACAGGGTATTTAAAATGATATCCAGAAGCACCATAACTTCACGCTTATTAGATTGTTACTCCATTGTAGATAGTGCAAAAAACTCTGGCAGTCCCTCTTACTTTGATTGAATAAATAAAATCAATGCAGGCATGTAATATCAACTTCCATATTTGTAAAAAGTATGATTCTTCAGTAGGAATACAACACACAATATATCTCAAAAGGCTGAATGTTCAGGAGAATAAAAGATATTACTAATATTGCAATATTAACTGGAATTGCTTCAATGACCATTGATGCAGATTGGCATTATTCACAAACAAGGACAATACTATGCTACACTTTAACGGCTGTTATTCCTGGCCATTGCATATATCATCCTAAAAAAAGCTTACCATATGATCGTCTGTATTGCCTGGTCTAGTGAAAAGAAAATAAGTTGCTATGTTCCAAACAATGAAAAACCCTATGAACCATAGGACCATCCTTCGCTTCATTGTGATAGACGACATCAGTCTGAAGGAAACACAACCAAAACAAAAAAATCAAATACAAATATCACAAGTTGCTTTATTTACAATACATTTATTCATTCTCAAAATGTGGTTAAAAGAAATTAACTAACTTTTGGGCCAAGGTACCATAACAGCCAAATTTAGAATATCATGCATATTTTCATCATTTTATTGTTTTCATTCAATTGGCCATTGAGATATCTCTAAAATAGTTGGAATGTCTTCACAAGTCATCACTATACTTTAAAAACCATCTATAGAATATAGTCATGCATTTTGGACTTCCTCTGTTGTGCGTTAGTCCACCTACTGGAAGAAAGTGTCATAATGTCAAAAATATTAAATTCTCCCTATAAAAATACATTTTTTGAGAGGGTATTTTTCGATGATTTAAAAAATAGCATAATAAAGTAGTATAAATTAGTAAGATTTTATATGGTAATTTAACAAAACAAAATTTGAGGGACCAAAGTTTTTTTAATTTGGAGCCCCCACTTAATTCCCCTTTCCTCTGACTCTATAAGTCAAAGGGATCTAGTCATGTCAAGAAAAAAATCTGAAATTTTAATTATGGTCCACAGAACGGAGACCATTGAAAGACCACTGAAAGACTTAAAATTGGTGAGGTCTTACAGCGGTCTTCAAGATCACTGAAATTTGTCATCTCTGTGGAATGGCTCAGAAAGACCCCTCAAAGTACTCTGAAAGACTGATTGATATTTTTGGTCTTACTGGTCTTAGAGTAGTCCTATAGAGATCTTTCAATGGTCTTTCAGAGATCTTTTATGCAACAAGTGATCTTTCAGAATTCTTTCCATGGACTTTGCCTGGTCTTTCAATGATCTCTCATGAGTCTTACAGTGATCTCCGCAAAAATCTTGAGAGACTGCCGAAAGATCATTGAAAGACTATGAAGCCCTTTGAAAGTTCATCGAAAGATCGCTGAAAGACTGCTGAAAGACCATTGAAAGACCATTTTCCTGTAAGACCGGTGTAAGACTGTTTTGAACAGTTTCAAAAAGTTTTGGAGCCCATGAAGACCACAAAGACCACTGAAGGATTGGTCAGGACTCGTGTAAGACCTCAAAGACCATTGTAGTTTCATTGAGAGACCTCTGAAAGATCAACCAAAATTCATGGTCTTTCAAAGGTCTTTCAGCGGTCTTGTTCTCTGTGGAATGGGGTTTAAGAGAAAGTGGGGTAATGACGAAAACTTTTTTAATCAGAGTGATAGGAAGATTCCAAGTGAGCCTTTTTCCAAGACTAATACATAATTTGATAAAACACATATTGACTGTAACGTCTTTATTCAACATCAATAATTCATTTAAAAGCTATGGTACAAAACGCAGAAATTCAGGATTACCCCGCACTACCGAGCCACGGGGTAACCGCGAACGCCGTTCATGGACATATAAAAAAGAGGAGATATGTCATTTGCATTATTTTTCAATTATTCTTTCATCGGAAGAGACAAGTCAAACAGATCCATGCACAGGAAGTCAGACAACAATGTGCGTTATGGCCATTATGTCGTTAGAGCGTCACCTCACCTCTTGTTGTAGATATTGAGGTTTTCGGGATTACCCACGTTCCGGATCCCCCCACTCTTCATTCTTCAATGAAAGAACCATAAAAAAGTGAAAATCTGTCATAAGCATTTTTTTAATTATTATTTCATCGGAAGAGACAAGTCAACAGATCCGTGCACATAATCCTCAGGTCAAGGCTGGGAGAATCTCAGGGTGTGCAAATGCCGAATGTTGTCAGTTTCTCTAAAATATTATTCCGGCAATAGCCGGAATTCGGCTTTCCATTTTTTTTACCAAGAATTCCGGCTTTGGCAATAATTGTCCGTCTTTTCCATTGATCCCATCGCTGATTAGTAAAAAAAATATGATAGAGAATAAACAACAACACAAAATAAAGCAAAGCCAAGGAAATTACAAGACAGCCAAAACAAAAATTAGACTTCTCCAAAGGTGTTTCTCGTAGTACCTTAACCATGTATATTCATAGTATGTTACGTTCATATGCATTGGCCTTTGCATATATCTCATAACGACTGAAATGGAAACTAGCTATCTCTATCACATGCAATTTTCTTCTCGAGATCTGGAATCTGGATGAAGCCAAACGAACCTGTTAGTTTACACCTTTATTACGGCATGCAATCAACAATTTTGAGCCTTAACAATAGCACTTTTTAAGGATGTTATTAAGGACATTCATCTTGTGAGTATGCATCTTTTAGGGTTAGTTTTGCTGCTTCGATCATTATGCGACCACACCACGTCAGCGGTGGTGCATGTACTGGGGTCGAGCGAGCCAGCGCTTTCTCACCCTTGACGGGTATGGCCGAGCTAGCGCCCGGGCTGCATTTTAACCAGGACAAACGCATTTTTGGAAATGACTCTGACACTACCAATGCAATTTTCTCATCTTTATTTGACTACATCACCTATAAAAATTGAGATTTGAACAATAAATTTGATGGCTTGAATTAGAATCTAAAATGACTTTTGTCTTTATGAGCCTTGTTGTTAATGTTATTCATTTTTCACTTACAAAATGTATCTGGTTTACCCATAAAATATGATTAAATTAGAGGAGGAAAAACCCCTCAAATATGCCCAGATTGCAACAGAGAACATCTAGACTAGAGCTTGTACTCTTCAAGGGACCCCATGTACATGCTGCACTGACAATGACGTGATGGAGACTAGACTTTGCAATGCGCGTGCACGCACACGCTAGTACTGTAAACTAGCACATCAATGATGTGGAGCTCATCTGGCATCGCGTAAAGAAATTTAACATACCGTAATTATTAATTTCAGCCCAGTTGACAGTGTAGTGAATTAAATTGGTGACATAAATTGAGGAAACAGAATTGAAATTGATGAATAAATGACAGAGAAGAAGCATTTTTTTGTGATTTATGAATAAATTTTGTATAAATAAGCATATTTTTTCTAGTCAAAATTTCAAAATTCTGTGTACAAGTTTGGTGAACCTCATGAAGCTCTTCCAGATGGAAGAAAAAAAAATCAAAATCAGTCGATAAATAAAGAAAAAAAAGCATTTTATGTGAATTTTGAAAAATAGGCATAAATTAGCATAAAAATTTTTCTAGTCAAAATTTCAAAATTCTGTGTACAATTTTGGTGAACCTCATGAAGCTCTACCAGATGAAAGAAAAAAAATCAAAATCGGTCAACAAATAAAGAAGCATTTTATGTGAATTTTGAAAATTAGGCATTTAAATTAAAGTTGAATTAAGAAGGGGGTGAGTTTCCATAAATATGGGTTCCACACACAATATATAGTATATATCAGTTGTTCAAACAGATAGCATGTCACAAAAATCCTCTGCCTTCTCGATATTTTGCTTTGAAAGTCTATGAAATTAGCCACCTGTCAGAGCCCGAGAGACGAGTGTACAGAAAAATTACTCTGAGTGTGACGTCACCAGGGGGAATTTAGTATAAGAGGTGTCCAGATGTAATACAGAAATGCTATGCAGAGAAAGATGATTTTACAATTTTTTTTCAAAGCAACTCAAATCAAACAAATAGGAATCATATGTACAAATCTTTACTTTCCCTGTATAAAAAACAGTATGAATAACTATCATGAACTCTTAAATCATGATGTAAGATTGCAAACAGTGAGTTATTGAATGATATTTTCACTATTTCTCATTTATTTTATCACGATGTTCCATCAAGTGAGTAGCTGGAAAGTAATTCCGGCGGCTAGCTCAGCTCTGCGCGCGCTGCACGCCTATACAATACACACAACACCCAGGCATTGAGTGTACATGTAGTGGTCTGGTACCGGTATGTTGACCCGCAGACCATGCAGCGATCCCCTGGCGTCTTTTTCTTCTTTCCTTTTGTCTTTGACTCCATTTTTATATCCTCTGGATCATTTCCACTCATAGCTCATTCCACAGAACAATCTTGAATCAAATGTACTATTCTTCTCAGCCTTCCGAGTTGTTTTCTATATTTAATTACACTAGAGGTCATCATCACACATACAAACGCAATTGAGTTGAAGACAGCAAGAAAGGTATGCGGTACGGTAGCTCGACAGCTAGCTGAGCCGGAGCGGGCAGCCGGTCGGCACAAAGCAATTCTGCAACCAACTGTATTTTGCAAGAGCCGCATCACACGCGGATAAATATGTCATAATAACACGTCTTCTATGTTATTGACTGGTGAGAAGATCTCGATCAAATTTCATATTATTCGCCTTGAAATTATTCCTTTAGGGTCTATGGTATCATTCTGAGGGAATTTACATATTTGGAATAATAGTACGGCCATAAAAATACTTTTAATCATTTCCTCTTTGCAAGTTCTCCGGCTCACAGATACAACTTCAACTGCAGTTTATTCCATTATGACTTGTTTCGCCACGGACACAGTCCCGAACGAAAACAAGGCATTAAAATCGTCTAAAATCGCTACAAAGAAGAACAGTTTTAACAATGTAGGGATATATTATTGACTATATATGTCTTTGAATAATTATTACTTCCTTTCAGTATCATTCACATAAAATCAATAGCGATAAAATGAAGTTTTGACACAAAAGTAAATATGAAGGCGTACGTGCATTGTACACAAAACGGCACTGCCTTGTTTACTACACCTGGACCGAATACCCCCCGTGACGTCACAGTCAAAGAACACCCGTCTCTGTAGGCATTGCAGGAGCGAACTCAGGGAAAATGGGTAGGGATAAATCGTTCAAATTCACTATTTTGAAAAAAGAAAATGGGGGGTCGAATCACCTCCTAGTGTTTGGGGGGTTGTAAGGTTGCTATTAATGTAAATATCTCAATATTTGGAATCGTCTTCTTAATTCAACTTTAACATAAAAAAATTTCTAGTCAAAATTTCAAAATTCTGTGTTAAAGTTTTGTGAACCTCATAAAGCTATACCAGATGGAAGCAAAAAAATCAATATCGGTCAACAAATATTAAAAAAGAAGATGCATTTTTTGTGAAATTTAAAAAACGCGTCTAAATTAGCATATTTAATTAATGAGTTTCAAAATTCTGTGAAGAAATTTTGAATCCCCTACCTAGTGCTATCATATAAAGCAAACAGAATTGAAATCGACTTGAAATGATGAAGAAGCATTTTGAAATTGTGGACGGACAACAGACGACGGATGCCACGGCATAAGCTCATCTGGCCCTTTGGGCCGGATGAGCTTAAAACTGTTTGGCCTTGACCCTTTTGGCCTTGGCCTTGTCCTCGGGTGATCCGGCCTTGGACTCGAACAAGCTGGCCTTGGCCTCAGACATGCCGGCCTTGGACACAACACTGGTTACGGCTATTATGTCATGAGAGCGCCACCTCACTTCTAGTAGATATTAAGGTGTTCAGGATTACCCCATTCTCCCCTAATGGTTATTTAAAGGACAAGTCCACTCCAACAAAAAGTTTATTTGAATAAATAGAGAAAAATCCAACAAACATAACACTAAAAATTTCATCAAAATGGGATGTAAAATAAGAAAGTTATGAGTTTTGCTTAATTTCACAAAACAGTTATATGCACATCCTTCAGTATGCAAATGAGGGAACTGATGACATCACTCACTCACTATTTCTTTTGTATTTTATCATATGAAATATATATTAATTTTCTCCCCATTGTCCTGTGAAAAAAATGTTTTATTTCTCCCTGAACATATGGAATTACCATTAACATTTTATGGTTCAGTCAACTTTGTCCTTAATGTCAAATCTGTAAAAAATGAAATATTGTATGATTCAAACAATAAAAAACAAAAGAAATAGTGAGGGACATCATCGATTCTCTCATTTGCATGTGACTAAATTGTGCATCTTAAAGTAGAAATATATTGAAAATCATAAAAATGAAGAATTATATATCAAGTTAAATAAAGGGGAAAATAAGGAGAACACGATGGTGTACATAATTTATCAGGGAGACCGATGAAACTCACTTAATTGATAGTTTAAAGTTCTCTCTCTGAATGCTTCAATCACGCTCAATTACGTCCGCGAAATTGGGGTTTTTTGATGACGTTTATAAGTGTACGAGAGACGTGATTGGCTCTCCCACGTCAAGCTCCACTTGCATGCAAAACCTGTTGCGAGGATACGTTGCCTCCACAGCCCCCGTTTTTTGTCTCGCCCACGGCACATACTTACCACTTTTTTGGTCGAGTACCCCCCCCCCCCCCCCCCGCGGGAGGATATCGAAAATTCTAATCGGAAAGCCTTGAAAAAAGCACAACTCATTGAACGTAGAGGGCACCAACACACGGCTGCCATTTTTTCCTCTCCGGCAGAAAGATTAAAAAAATAAGGAATAAATCATCGGTAACGTATATTTTCAATATTTTCTTGGAATACCGTAAGTAACAGACTATAAACAGCACCCGTGGATTAACCGCACCCCCAACTTTGGACTAAAAAAAATAAATAAATAAATCCTTCTCACATTTACATGCATATTTGAGGTACGAAGAAACAAAAACTCAGTTAAAGATTTCAAGGTATCCAAAGAGATTACCTGTATGCGAAAATCTGCTGTTCTTGATCAATTCATCTAAATGTTAGCAAGAAAGAAAAGTCCTGACAATGTTGGCCACTTACACACTCACTCACCTCACAGTCACAGTATACACACACACAGCACTGCCGTTCTTACATTGCAAACTACGATACGGTACCAGCAGTATATCTTATCAAATTATGATGTGTCTTTCCGGCGTAGGAGGAAGAAACATTCACATTTCTTGCATCACAACCTCACAATCACTTTCAGAATTTGTCTAGCATTTGATGTCTTGGCATGAATTTTGGATACGGGATTACAGGAAGGTTCAAGAAACAAAGAAATTGGCATTTTTTCCAATTGTATTTACGGCTTCGTGCCGTCTCTCTCGTGTGTGGTGTACATGGTATCTTATGAAAAGCAAACAAGAAAGAAAAAATAAGCTGGCGCGAAACGAGACTTTCGCGGCCGGGAGGCGGCGGGGGTTATAATGAATAGCGCCAGCTTAAGTCGCACTATATAACCACAATACAAAGCAAGCTCACAATACAACGCAAGCTAGCTAGCTCTCAGCGCAGCTTACTCAACTCTCGCTCAGCTGTGACAAAATATTACAGAGTATGCTTGGTTTCTCTTTGAACTTAGCCAGGGTACTTCGCTGCTTTGAATCGAGAATAAAGTCGAAATTAGTGTCATGAAGGTGGGTGCGTTTGTTATGGAGAATATTTGATTAAGATCGTAATAATCGCTTCCCATTACCTGCGGCTCATACCCCTCTAAACGACATTGCCCTGGGCGGCTACGCTCGGCCACTCGATGTGTTGTGAACTGGCAGACGTCTTACATGTTCGGGAGGGGTTACGCGGGCGGGCTTAGACCCGTCATCGTGGATAAACCGCACCCCCGACTTTTGCTTCTATCCCGCCGAGAAAAAGGTGCGGTTAATAGACCGTTACTTACGGTATGTATAGTATCAAAAGAAAGATTAGAGTCAAACGAAAATAGTGGGCCTTCGTTCACGATAATATGTCATTTAGAATTTAAAAAAAATAAAAATCTAGACAAAACCCGGTCGCCCGAATTAGGCGACCTGATTACACATGCAGGCTCGCACTAACACACTAGCGTCGGTGAATGGGGATGATAGTAAAATGTCAGAAATTGTTAAATAAATCCCCAGAAACGACGGTTATTCCTGTCTAATCATAAGACATAAGTACCTTGTTCATTGAATGAGTGCCATCGGGGATATTCTGCATTGTTAATCCCCTAATGGCGGCTGCACGATCGCTAGCCGTCTGTGTACGAGGAGATATAAACAAATAAACATTTTTAAAAACTCCTTGAAACAGACAGCTGCCAGCTGTCTAACTTTTACATTAATTACAAGTTTTTATACAGTCTAAATCTCAAAGTCAAACAAAGTCAGCGTTTGGCAGTGGATTTTTAACTAGTGGGTCGTGCGTGCTGTGACACCACTTCTGACGTCCACAACACACTTGATTTTTCTGTGTGCAGCGGCATATAATGAACCCTTGACTAATTACTAGTATGGTAGTGGATCGTATTACCGAACACTTTTCATGAATTCAATCATATCAAACACACTATTCTCATAAAATTCACCAAACTTTCACCATGAATACACTATTACCTACAAAATATAAATATGTAAAAATTTGGCCGAAATCGTTTTTCCTATTTACAATATTAGCTTCCAATCGGACCCCTCTTCGCATGTGAAATATTTTGGTCACTTGAAAAAGGTATCGTATTACCGAACGTGTGTTTTCTATGGGAAAAGTTGAGAAAACAACAAAATCACTGATGCGCTATTTTGACCATATCTTATTATTTTTCGAATATTAAGACTTTGAAATTGTGTTTTTGACAATTTTTCATCATCTTGGCTCTATTCAAGTTCTCTTTGAAAGGATGTTGCAAAATTTTGAGCGTATGGAATTATTTTCTGATGCGTATGATGCGCACGCGCACGTTCGGTAATACAAGGCCGGTCAGTACCGTATGGGCACTAGTATTCAACCCGGCATAATTCAAAGATTTTGACATATTCCCCAAAATATTTAGAAATAGGGAATTTATCTTAATTTCATACCTTTGTTATTTCCAGGGTAATCTGTTGTCGGTATTTTCTTTATCAATCTGTCGACTGTATGTGCGGAGGATCGAATTATGCGGCGATGGCCTTCAACCTAGTCCTAGTGAGGATTGATAGCAAATTTCATTCAAAAGGGTTTAGATTGCTAAATTAGATCTAGGCCTACATGTAGATCTATGGAAGTCTCTGGCTTTGATTAATTCCCTGTTTGGTCTCATCTCAAATGGTCTAGTCCATAGTCGGATGGGACAAGGGCAGATTGAGAGACAGGGCCATCTTTCATCACTAGGTTGAATACTAGTACCGACGGATTGAATACTAGTACCAACAACCGTCGCCGTAAAATTCGATCGCCCGCGCACGCAGTTGACGGCACTCCTAGTACCAATGAGGTCCAACATTACATGTATGGACCTCATAGGCGACATCAGTAGTATTTTGTGTCAGAAATCTTTGTGAAGATGATTATTTTTGTATTTTATCAAAACTACAAGCTATCGTACTGTCTAATTATTACATTTCGATCTCACTAATTGAATACATTGTTAGCAATAAAAAAAATTGAAAGAAATGAAGGGGAACTTACATTTTCACGGCTTTTTCCTGATTTTCTGGGCAACTGCTCCTCTCTTCTGACTCGCGATCGAAGCTGATATGAAGATCACGTGATTCGCGTTCTCGTCAGCTGATCGGTTGGTTATTCTTTTCGTCAGACGTTAATAATATATATTTTATAATGCTAGCATTCATCGCTAATTTAGGTGAAAGAGATTGAAGTTAAACAGCGCCAGGTCGGAATCATAATTATTTTGGAAGAGTGTATTTATACACTCGATCTCATACCTGACGTAGACGGCGCTATTCAACAAATGCACAATCTTCAATATAAAAATAAAACAGAAAGAACGCCTTGAACACAGGCCAAAATGCCTAACGATTTCTCCGCGGCATTAACAACTATCGTAAAGGGCGCTCCATTTATCAATAAAGATGGACGCTAAGCTGTCTATGGCGACAAAATTTGCCGCAAATATTTACGAAGAATTGTGAGAAATGGTCTGAAAATGCAACAAAAGAACCGGTGAGTACCGATTAAACATTATTAAATTTATAAATAGATTATACATACCTTGTAGATTTAGTTTTTAAGGTGATATTAGTGCTTAGTTCTAAGCTAGGGAGGCCCAAACGCGCGTGAGTGGAGTCCCAGTTTATTAGCACGGGTAAGTATTGGGGTGTCGCCTAGAGTGGTTGACGGGTTGAAGAAAAATAACGGGAAAAGAATAACCAGCATTTGCTCTTGGAAATAAGACAGGTCTGAAATTCAGGTAAATTCCATATTTCTGTATATTTGAAGAAACTCTCCAAACGGGTTGAATACTAGTACCCTTATGGTAATACAATCACTCACTATAATGGCAGGGAGGTTGCAGTGAACAATCGAATGGGTGGGCAATTTACGTAACATGCAATGCAATGAATGGGACTGTGCAGTGGCTGAGCATGCAAGTAATAAACAAAAAATTCTGAAGAACAGAAACTCAGACTCAGAGAGCTCACCTTTTCGCCACCGAAGGACTGCAAAATCTTATTCCTCTTTGAGTGGTTGAATTTCTCCCAAATCCTATCTGCTACTTCATTTTGCTACGGAGTCAAAGGAAGAATCGCTTTCCATCATCTCGAGACTTCGAACGTGGAACCACCACTGTATTACGGTACGTCTGGTAGTGTAACAATTGCCATAGAGTCGAAGCGCTAGGCTAGGCCGCGCCGCGCGCCGAGCTATCGCTAGCTAGCGAGCTACGCTGCGTCGCGTCTGAATGGCTCGGGCTCGTGAGGTGGGATTTCAGCGGGCTTCGCGCGTTGCTGCTCAGCCTGAAAGGGCGAGCGAAGCAAGCCATTTCAGAGTCTGCTTCTAAATCTTGTTCCCACGGTTTCAATAAGTCACATCCACCCAAAATTTCAGAGAGCTTTCATTGGATAACTTCATCTGTCTGTAAATCATGCAAGGATCAGTCCCGGGGGGGGGGGGGGGGCACTTACTTTGACGAGTGGATACCATGCATGCGCCACAAAAAAAACGTTATAAGGATGTATTTTTTAAAGATAGGGCACGTTACGTACTAACGTAAAGGGTGTCAAAAACACTAAAATGATAAAAAAAGCTATAGGGTATTTATTTCGCTAGGAAAGCTACGTGTTTACGGTCAAATTGCGAGGGTGTAAAAAAGACTAAAATGTTGTATAAAGGAAGTCCTTTTTGCCCCAACTACGTGTTTAGAGTCCGATTTGCACGAGGTGTGGAAGGTGCATGGGGCTGTACTAAATACCCAATTATGTAAAGGTAAAACCAACGACCGACGGGCTCGTGACATAACAATTAAAATATTGCTGTACTTGTTTAGGGGTTCATTCAGGGAATACTTGCAAAGGTACAGTTTTGTTTCCAATACTTAAGGGTAGGGTTTCACATACATGTGTATTTGTTAAGGGGTGCATTTTCAGAATATGGAAAATGCTTGTTTAGGGTGCTTTTCGAGACCCCATGGTTGCACATGCTGATATCCACTCGTCAATGGGGGATATCAGTATCACAATCTGCAGCCACAGTAGACCTAGTCTAGCTGCCATGCAGACTTGTTGAATCAGCTATGGTACGTACTGTAGATGTGGGTCTACATTTGTAGACTACTGCGAGCGGCTAGCGCTAATTGAGTCAGGGATTCTGAACTGATTTTTATAGTATCGGCCGGAGCAAGGGGTTTAATATCACGCACAGGGTATCAATTTTTGGCTCATTTACATAAGCGACAGCAAAATGTCTGGACAAGGAATTTATAAAAAAGATCGGGTCTGTGTGCTAGGTCACATGGAAGTGAAGTGTGTATTGTCATCTTTTGTCCCGGGGGGGGGGGGGGGTACTGAGTCGAGATAAGGCATACAGGGATGTGCTGCTGGAATGGGTCGCTTTTGTTTTACGCTGGAAAATTTTTGGTTTATGGATACTGGCCTTAAACATGGGTCCATATATAGGTGCAAATAAAGTGCACATATGGGATCAACATGCGCCCGGTCACAATGTTGGAAACCATCCGCTGTTTCATTGAAGTATATAGTAAATCCCGTACAATGCGACAATTCGTTGTCTTTTCCCATGCAGCCCCTCCTTAAACGTGATAATTAATGACCTGGAACCAGAAAATTGAAATTTATTTGTTGGATGAATTCTTAAACCTACCCTTAAACATGGACCCCTTTTTGGATGAAACTCCCTAATGGGTACCTTTTTAGCCAAAATGACCCTTAAATATGGGTATGGTTTTGAGCCTTCAGCCGCTCACCCCCGTCCAAACCAAATCTAAGTTACCCCCCCCCCCCCCCCGGCTTTTGTCTTAGTGGTGGATCAATAGGGGGGCTAAGAGGGTTTATCCTGCCCCCCTCCCCTCCTCAACCCCTTCCCCCTTCTCTCCCACTCACATATATTTTCCTCTTTTATTCTCAATAAAAATACATAAGACATGTCAAAATCATAATTTTCATGAGTTTTCAACAAATATTCAATATATTTCTAATCTGTAATCACAAATCTCAAGATATAATCACCGACTGCTAAATAAAATGATACAAAGTTTCACAAAACTAAATGGAATGGGCATGGTTGTACATTCTTCTGCCATGTAAACAAAACATCTTTACTCTTATAATCAATTAGAATGATACTTTGTTTTCCCTGTCCTGATGAATGTGTGGAGTGCCCTACTCACCAAAACTTGACAATTCTTGTTTCATACTTCGACAAAATCATGTAATACCGTAATATATCAGGAAAATGAAATACTATGTACAAATAAAATATACATTTGTTGAACATACAAAACGATGTAAGGTTGTGAACCCAGGAATCCAATCTTTTATATGTCTGAAATCAAACATCTCATTTAAAATTATGATAGGACTCAAACATATATGAAAAGCACAAAAAGTTCAAATGCTTCATTTGCCAAATTAAGTACTGGTTGACAGATATCCAATTGCTAGTACCTTATATCAATAATGAATTACACCTATTGTATTCCTTCTCTAAAGCATACAATGAAAATGCTGAATAAGTGAATATAACGCAAAATATATCTGAAATTTGGAATGTAAGAAACAGATTGATGATACATTCCTGGGTCAGAACATTTCAACATGAAAAATAGGTCTACACGCTGACAATTTACTCTAAAGGTAATAAAATCTTCCTCCAATGCACTAGTCAAATCTATAATTATGATCTGTCCTATAAACACAGGTAAGAACAAAAACTTACAAATTTGGAAGCAACTTATTCTTTGATAAATTTCAGAATAAACTCTCCTCATCCTTATCGCATGTGTATTGATACACTACAAGATCTTGTGAAATTCAGTCAATCCATCACAAATTATTTGTTGTATGTTGTGTCTGATCAACTAGCACAATTTGTAACACTTGGACTACTTAAAAATGATAAAAGAATAGATAGACAGGATTATTTAATTGGAAAGTGCATTACTTAACCTGCCACAGATTTAGAGATGGTGGCAGAGGTAATTAGGACTACATTTTGAACACCAATATTTTTCATTCCATCAAAACTGACTTCTTTTTTTTCTATCATTAAATTACAAAAGGGAATTATTTTTTTAAGGAAATTTACAAATTCATACACAAATTGAGTTGAACCATATGTGATTGCCAATTACAATAGGCCTACATGTAAACCAGCTTAAACTTCCACCAACAAAAGAAATAATAAAATAGAAAGAAATAATTTTGGCATATATTTCAGGACATCAGAACCTGAAATATATTAAAAATTCATCACATATTTTGAGGGTTCGATATTGATAATTGTTATACAAATGAATAAAATCAAACTCAAATTCAAAATTTACAGAAGCTATCCATAACTTCTGATAAAATAGCTACAGAGGTGCTTTCTAAAATATTCAATCACACTTACTTTTCCATTTTTTAGTAATCAATCAAATAGCTGCATTTAATTACCATTTGAGTCTTTTTCCATATTTTTTTTCAAGATTAAAGTGTCAATGATTTGCTAGCTTTGATTTTTGTAGAAAATATGACAGATATGCACCATATCATATTCCACCATTAAAAGCTTGAGATAACATTAATTATTACTCTGCTTGCCATCAGTCACTGCTCCATGAAAAGTACCTAACTAAGTTTATAACAGCAAATATCTGAGTACTATGGTAACCGCATGTTTTCACTAAACATGAATAATTTACCTTCCATTCTATAAACATTCTAGGAGAGTGTTATTGTCACATCTTTACATATCTGGTTTGTATATTGTTGCATATTGTTGAAATGCAAACAAAAAGTATATCCAGGGAAATGCAGTGAAATGTGGTAACTACCAACTAGCTACAAGCTAAAATCGCCTCTTTCAAGAGGTCACGTTGCTGAATTTTGTACACAATTTACCTTGCTTGAGCTCGGTATTGTTCACATGAGAGCGGATGTTGATGTGCTGTTGCTTGTACATCACTCACAGCCGCACAAACCATTGCAATTACCACACATATTGGGTATCCAGGTTCCCTTATCACAAAATGGCCTATCAAGATGATCATTGCAAATGCATTTCACTCAGTAGACTGACTAGGAACCAATCAGAATTGTTCTTTCATATCAGAGAATAATTGGTAAGCTTTGAGATGCAGGGTTCAGCTCGTACATTGTGTTTTGTATTCACGTTGCGAGTTAAATATGCACTGTGTGACTGCTACCTTCAAATATACTGCACATTATTGGGTTCATTGTACTGATATCACAGCAATATGAAGCAGTATATACAAAGTTATGACCAAGGCATTAAAACAGGGTTTAGATGGGTGACATTGGGTACTACATATTACACATCTACATGGCTGGGAATAAAACTGTATATTCAAGTTGGTTTACCATGATCAATTTATGTATTCCAAGTTGGTTTACCATGATCAATTTATGTATTCACAAAAGAATAGTTCCTTTCCTTTCCTCATCTTTTTTTTACATATACATATATAGCATAACTATATGTACCCTAATGATAAGATATTAATTCCTATGAGATATTGATCTACTACAGATACAAAGCTTTACAAAACAAACCTAGCAAACTTACATGGTATTATTCTAGCATATTTTTTTTAATATGAAACTGTCTTTTTCTAATAACCAAATTGCACTTTGTTGTCCTTTATGAAAAAGGAAGTCATAAACTAAGACTTAACATCATACAAAATTTATATCATCATGAATAATGCTATGTTTCAAATCAAACTTTATGGTTTCAACATCAGAATTATTGAAAAGAAAATATCTGCAGCAACTTTAATTATCACATAACATTGGGGTTTATTCATTTAGGTGCCAAGAATGGTAATTATTCTGATAGTGATTGCATTTTGATTTCTCATATGAAAAAATACAAATGAACTTTCAAGTATAAAATTTCATGTGCTGCATTATCAACTTATTCCGAAATTCAAAAGAGATTACTAATTTGGTTTGCTTGTTTCATCATGAAAATGTAAAGAGAGAAAGAATAAATTGAAGGTAGATACTGGCATCTTCTCTTCAGAATTAATGCACTCAAGTGTCTCAATTTTATGGCTTTAATGCATCATGGTACAGAACAAGCAATCTGCCTATTGACAGCACTATTCTCTGTTAAATAAAATTCATAACTGATTGTCACTTTTAGAAAATGAAAACGTATCTGATAAATACTGCAATGGGAAGAGGAATGATATAAAATGCATCACAGTGATATGTTATCATTACCCAATACATGATAACAAATAATTGGTAATAGTGCCATTCAATGTCACATACATACCAAAAGATCATTTAAAAGCTTTTCAAAATCTTGAGATTACATAAAAGTTACAACTGATTGCAAAAGATAGCATATGAATCAAAGTTTTATGCAAAAGATTCATGTGTTCATCATCCTGACGATATATATTTTTCAAGAATCCCACTTGCCTTTCCTACATGTATTTAGGCTGCAGTCGCTCTAGACGGACCTGATGAGACTAGACATCATAAGAAAAGCCAACAATAAAAACAATCATTCATATAACTGAGATTGGGTATACATGAATCAACTTCATTAAGGAATATGTCTTACCCATCCTCTTGAATGGATGGATACATGCACAATACACAGGGTATGTCTATATAAAAAAAGGTAACCTAAGTTCAAAGGTCAGCTATATACATTTAAAGTGATCATTTCACTTTGTTCTGATTTAAAAAATTCTCCTTTTGGTTCCTGAAAATGGGCTAAACATTAGGCTTCTAGTGTAAAAATACCATCCCAAAAGTTTCAAAGTATTATATTTACAGGATCAATTTTAAAACCTTGGAGATGTAAACCAAAGTTTGAAAATAATTGGGAGTTGGTTTCAATGACTATGTGTATACAGGGAATCTGTGCACCACAACACATTAATTCTAGAAGAACACAGCATGACCTACAGTGTGTACAAGGTATACACTGAATGTACAGTGCAGCTAATAGCGTGTGTATAGGAGATACACACAACAGAAGGCAGTCAAAATAGCCAACAGACTTTTTGAATTGGAGAAAACTGGTCATAAGCTGAACCCGTCTACTAGACGGTTCTCAAAATCAGGGTAATAAATTGCTACTTGTATCTAAATTAGAGATTTTCATCCTATATTGTGGTCTGTTTCAGGGTTTTTGAGGACAAATACAGACACTCATACACACGTTTTAACTCAGTTTGAGAATTTTTTAAATCAGCTGCTCACAAAGTTAAACGATCCCTTTAATCAATACATGATTTATTCTTCCAATTTTTATTCTAAAATACTGAGTAACTCACCAACGTTAATTTGACACCTTGCTTGTGTCAAAATTGTCACGGGTCACAGAGTTTTTTTTTTAGTTTTGGTTTTTATCATATACCTGTACAAAACCCACTTTGTTGTAAGTTCTTGGTTTTATCAGCGTTTTTTTTTCACAGTAGAATTTGTGAATTGTGATCCCTTCTGCTAACTTTATGTGAGTGGATGTAATGTTACATAACTGGTGACCAGCTGCAATCTTGGTCGAGCACATCCTTAATAACTTGAGGGTACATGTTAGGCATGAGATCAATGTTCTTCGTCTTGATCCCGAAATGGTTAGAAGAGCAATGCAAGACATGCTGCGTCAACAGGGGAGGTGTACAAGTCGAAGGTGCTGGCGCAAGAGGTAGGGATGAATTATATGCTCACCAGCTGCTAGACTGTGGATATGTACATGACAGACACAAAAGTTAGCGGAGCGGATAGCCTTTCATTAAACTTAGTATTTGTGAAAAACAAAATGAAACCAAAATCTTACAGAAAATATTCTTTTGTACTTTACAAACCCAAATTTGGAGAAAAAAATTGGTTTTGTACCCCTCCCTTTCCACGGAACTTCCTCTTTGATCAGTGACACTAATGATGTATGCAAGGTGTCAAATCAAAGCTGATGATTTAGTCCATATCATAGTATACAAATCACAAGAACAAACTATGTAATTTTTATATAGCCGACCATTGGACTTCCAGTTATCTTTTTTTTTAGAAACACCCTGTTTATAACTATGATCATTATTTTAATCATTTAAGACAATGTAAGAAAAAATAGATACATGGTCTACTACATTCACAATTGTACATATACATATATACTATATACCTATGAAACGCTCTTGGGGGAATGACTATCATATTATGACAGTCATTTTCAATATTGGGCTCTTTGGAAAATATAACTTAGATTATACAATATCATTATATTTATAATAAAAGGAGTTGGAAAAAATTGTGATCATGGTCCAGGTCTTTTTATTCTCTCTGCTACTAATATTTTTCTTTCATTGTTTAAAGAAATTAGTAAAATGAGCACTACCTATCTGAATCTGATAAGAGATGTGTACATGAATAACAAATAGTAGAGATCTTTAATTTCATGACTTCATTTTCCTCACTGGGAATGTTATGAAGTGATCAGTTAAACGTCAACAAAAACTTTTGCAAACTGCTTCACATAATGCTCCATAGAATGCCACCTACTGTCATTCATTTGTGAAAACATATTAACCCAAAATAACAATAGTGGGTTAACTTAACACATTCTACATGTATTATGCAGATTCATATTTATAGGTATACTTGAATTAGCATGTACCATAATAATGGTCAAATAATGAATGGGTGATTTCACAAATGATACTATTTAAACTTGCTGCTATGATTCAACCCGTGTTCATTGAAATCAAATTAAATAAACTTTGGGTTTCTTTAAAAAAAAACTGCAGGTTGACCACAGCAACAATAATGAATTTACGGTCTTTTCCTAAAAGCGACCACCTACATTGAATCAAGTGCACTTTTTCTGTACATCTACAAAACCTATGTTAAAGTTAACCCACCAATCAAAATTTGTGAATACTTTTAATCAAAGTGTAAAATGATTCAATTGGATATACTGTACATTGCCTCTTTAGACAACACAAAAAATCAGCAGAAATATATAAAACAATGGTTCAATTAGTATGTCGCTCCTGTGTCTACCTTCTTCCATTTAGATAAAAAGTAAAACAAGTGGAACACCTCTGGCAGTCTCGCCTGCATTATGCGATTTAATATAGCAGCAGTGCTAACTTTGAAAACTACTATAAAATGATCATTCACAAAAACACCAGTCATATGACATAATACCACGTTCATTGACCATAGATGACATTTGAACGGTGACTTAAGACTTGTCAACTACACCCATGTCCACATTTCATTCACTCTATCCATAAACTTTCAAAGTTATGATGGCAATTCAACGATTACCCCAACATGGCCTAGTTTATTGACCTTAACTGACCTTTGACCTTGGTTTTGTGACCTGAAACTCACAGGGGATGTTCAGTGATACTTGATTACTCTTATATCCCAAGTTTTATGAAATAGATCCATAAACTTCAGAGTTAGGATGGTAATTTAACAAAGACCCCCAACACGGCCAAAGTTCATTGACCTTAAATGACCATTGACCATGGTCATGTGACCTGAAACTCGCACAGAATATTCAGTGGTACTTGATTAACCAAATGTCCAAGTTTTATGAACTAGATCCATAAATTTTCAAAGTTATGAAGGTAATTCAACAAATACCCCCAACTTGGCCAAAGTTCATTGACCCTAAATGACCTTTGACCTTGGTCATGTGACCTGAAACTGGTGCAGGATGTTCACTAATACTTGATTAACCTTATGTCCAAGTTTCATGAACTAGATCCATAAATTTTCAAAGTTATGATAGTAATTCAAAAAATACCCCCAACTTGACCAAAGTTCATTGACCCTAAATGACCTTTGACCTTGGTCATGTGACCTGAAACTGGTGCAGGATGTTCACTAATACTTGATTAACCTTATGCCCAAGTTTCATGAACTAGGTCCATATACTTTCTAAGTTATGATGTCATTTCAAAAACTTAACGTTCGGTTAAGATTTTGAAAATAATTCTCCCAACATGGTGTAAGTTCATTGACCCTAAATGACCTTTGACCTTAGTCATGTGACCTGAAACTCAGGCAGGATGTTTAGTAATACTTGATTAACCTTATGTCCAAGTTACATGAACTAGGTCCATATACTTTCTAAGTTATGATGTAATTTCAAAAACTTAACCTTAGGTTAAGATTTGATGTTGACGCCGCCACCGCCGTCAGAAAAGCGGCGCCTATAGTCTCGCTCTGCTATGCAGGCGAGACAAAAACTAACTTCAAAATATATCATCTATACATTTCCATTTATTTTTGTATATTGATCTTGCTTCATTTGTTGGATTTTTCCCCACAAATATGCATCAGGTGAAAGTTACAGGTATACATCACAATCTAATCTTGGTACTATCAGAGTAATGAATTAAAATACACAGACTATTGGGGGCAGCAGAGGGTGAGGACATCATATACATATTGAGTGAATTTATTCTGCATAATACACGCATGTACTTTCCAAATTGGATCAACACATTCTGTTGATTACAATTCTCCCCAGGGAAGGTTTCATAAAATTTGAATCAAATTTATTGCTTTGCAATGGAATTTTCTTGATAATTAGATTCAATATAAATATATCGTTTTGTGATGGAATTTCTTGATTGATAATCAGATTTGAAATATTTACTGATAAAAAGGTTCAAAATGTGATTCTGTGGCTCATTCTGAAATGATAATAATAATAGTACAAAGCACACATGTACATGTAAATGTGTACCATGTACTTATTTTGGAATATATAAAGAAAATAAAACTCTGAAATCATCTCTCTGCATTATACTTTCAAATATATAAATCAATAAGGAACAAAGAAGCATACAAATAAAATGTTGAGACAAAAATGGATATAGTGTTCGACATATCCAAATCGCATTTTCACAATACTCATCACCCATTTTTCAGCTTATTAAGTACACACAACTGAGGCTAGGGAGTTCATTCTTTTTTATTGCATATAAAACAGAATTCTGGTTAAAGAGACCTAGACCATGATCACTATATAAATAGTATTATTTTGTTTTATATGAAGGTGACAGAGGCAGACATCACTTAAATGAAGGAAGATTGGGCAAGCTGATGTTGGGTGTTGGAATGTTAGGCAGGTTCATGTTTTTGACGGCAGCTGCTGCTCTGGCTGGTGCTGCTGAAAGACCAGCCTGAAGAAAAGATGAAAAGAAAAAAGAAATGTATGAAAGTGCAAGATGTGAAGAAAGATACTTGATTTTTTTCAAATTGACTTAAAAGTCAAGGCAAGATATTTTATGTTGACAAGTTGACTTGGATTTAGAAGAGAAGAAAAAAATCTTGGATCATGTTATTCCGACCTCATGCAGGACAAGCAGAGTCAAGTGAATATTTGGACAATGTACATCCAACTTATACATTGCATGGCCAGTGAAGAAGTTCGGTTTGAATATATGTTGAAGAAAAGAATGTGAGAAACCGATATAGAAGGTGATCATAAACTTAAGCAAACAAATTGGATTTGGTTCAAGTTCTACCTGCATTTAATTATATACGTATATGCAAATTTGGCTCTATGATTACTGATTTATTCAAAAGCACAATGTCTTTCATATTTTATAAATACACACTAAAAAAATATTGGGTAAAAATGCTCCATGAAGGTAATTATTTGTCCAACCAACATTGGGCATTTCTTTTGGGCATTTTCATTTATTCAGTGTGATGAAAATTTTGCCCATGTAAAATAATTGCTGCTTATATCTTAATCTTACTGGACAATATGCTTCCCACATTGGGTAAAATACTGCCCCAAATTTGTTGGACACATAATTACCCTTGTGTTGGTTAAAATTTTACCCAATATTTTTTACAGTGTAAATGAGAAAAGTCAACTTTTGTCCTATTTTGTTATTATTAACAACCAAAAATACAGATATTATTCTATCAAGAAAAACCCTTTTACAGCAGTGTGTTCCAGATGCGATGTGGGACACCATGGCCCAAATTCACAAAGGTGGTTTTGAAAACCATCAGACCATTGAACTCATGGTTTATGCAGATTTCCTGTATAAATTACGCTCATTTACCACGTACATTAAAAAATGTCCAATGCTGATGCGCGCTTTTGTCACTGTGCGCCAAATTGACGAATGTTGCCATGGTTAGGAACGCTATTTTATTCATGAATCCACTGTTTGAAGAGTGGACTCATTAATTCAAAACAGTGGACTCATTGTTAAAATAGGGTGGATAACCACGGCAACAAGCGTCAATTTGGCGCACTGTGACAATAGCGCACATCAGCATTTGACATTTATTAATATATGTGGTAAATTAGCATAATTTATATAGGAAATATGCATAAAGCATGGGTTCAACCGATGATTTTAAAAACCACCTTTGTGAATTTGGGCCTATAGGTTTGAAAACTTCACCCCCCCAAAAGAAAAATCCCATCATTATATTCTTTACATTCTAAAATTGACGGTATTGGAGTGTGGAGTTGCATTCTGCATATTCCCACATCATATTAATATATATGTGTAGCTTATGGCTGTGAAATGGATGAAATGATCAAATTCCTTATTGTTTTAACACTCTGCCATTTACTCATCATATATGATATGTGAAAGATAAAATACAAACATTTGAAGAGTATTGAGCATTGTTTAGAATATATCTCATGTAGGGACAGTGATTTTCTGCGATCGCGGAAAACGGACGGAATTCACGGAATCGGCCTTTTGAAACGGAAAGTGGCTTTTCAAACGGAAAATCACGGAAAACATGTTTTTCTCAAAATGCACAAAATAGCAACAGAAATTAATCCCAAATCCTCAACAAAATACGAATATCAACTGAAAAAAACACAATCTCACTTTGCTACAACAATCATGACAATCAACACATTGTAACTACACTCGAGCCCCTCTATCACTCGATCGTATCTAAATTAGTTTACACTCACGTCCGCATATGAGGCAGAATACGGCCGTGTATTGCTGCCCTCTGCGTTCAGTCATAATATAATGATCACGGTGATTCAACAAATCCAAAATGGCGGATAGGCGGAAGTCGTCGACTGCTCTAAACGATGTCCGAAAAGTCCCCAAATCAGCGATAAAATCCCATTTAACCATAAAATAATGCTAATGATATGAAAGGTGAGGATTCATGTTGATCATGTTTCTCTAAATAGTTTTTGAGCTCGAATCTCTTCGATTAAAATGGATTTTAAAGCGATGTTAGTACATTGGTAGATGCAAATTTTGACCAGCGCTAGCATTTTGACATCGCTACTCATTGCGTATTGGTTTTCTATGTAAACGGAATTGTCACTTTTTCATGCACACAAAGTCTATGGAGAAACGGAATTTCCGTTTTCAGACATGCTGAAACGGAATTCGAGATTTTCTGAAACGGAAAAGGCAATTTTTAGAAACGGAAAATCACTGTCCGTACTCATGGCAATTGATTTTCATATTGCAAGTTAAGAAATTCACTTCTGACTCTCACTCATTATTGGTTCAAAAGGTTTTGCTTGTTAGGTTTTTTTTTTCCATTATAAAATTACCATACATTGATCATCACACACAGTAATGTTGATTCTAAAAGGACCAGTACATACCTCTTGTTTTTCTAATTTATTTTGTTCCTCTATCCTTGTGAGTATTTCTGTCATATTTGTTTCTAGAACCATTCCTCCCATAACCAGCTCTCCTAAAATATGATGAACCTGTCCATAGAAAAATAAATAATCACATTATTGACAGAGAAATCTGGTCAGAATTTCATGAGTAAAACCACTAAAATACAAATAATGGTATCTGAATAGCCAAGTCCAACCTATGAATAAGTTGATTTGACTAAATGAAAAAAAAAGCCAATCAAACAAAGCACTGAATATTTTATTAAAATTGAATGTATAATAAGAAATTCAAAAAGTTGCCATCAATTTTTGTTTTCAAGTTCTATGCACAAGACATACAGTTAGCATGAAAATCTGCAAGAGAACCGATAGTGTCCCCTACTCATTACTTATGTATTTTACGAAAAATTTGTAAATATGAAATATATCATTTTTCCTGACATTTTCCTGAAATTATGATCCAATACCTACTCTGTTTCAATCAAAAGCTTCCTTATTGTCAAATCTACAAAAATGATAAATAGGGTGTGACATCACAAGCTCTCTCATATGCATATCACTCCTGTTGCACATGTAAATAAATTAATCTTTGAAATAATATACATGTACTTCTAAACTTTCTTATTTTACTTTCAATTTAAAATAAATTTCCTTTGTTATGCTTATACGATTTTTCTCTATTAGTTTAAATCAACTAACTGTTGGGTTGGACATGACCTTTTGTAACAATTTTATGGATTCATTACAAAGTACATTTTGCCACTGATATTTTGACAACTTACTGAAGTGTTTCAAGCAGATATTCCATTTTACAGTTTTTAAGTCCTGCTTCTTAATTCACACTCATGGATTCAGTAGGGAAAAAATCTGTTCATTTTTTTTCCAAATCTATATAAAAATCATCCCAATAATTTTACAGAACAGAAATATACAACAATCATATTTCAAAACTTTAATAATTGATTGAAAGTAGACTGTCATTTAAAATTTTGTTTTGTAAATTATTATGAAGAAGGAAGATGACCTAAAAACAAAGTCATACCTTGTCAACATGGAATATTAAATCCAGCTCACAAACATTTTCAAAGCACTTGTCTAATGTCTCTACAAATACCTGCAAAGAGAGAGAGAAAAAAAAAGGAAATTAAAGAAGTTTCAATCATAATTCACAACAAATACATGTAATTTAGTTTTCCCCAAGATATATGAATACTCTGGATTCTCAATCACAAACTACGGAATAAACATATTTTGTTAATATTCTTTTCTTTAAAAATATGCTTTTAAATGTTTAAATGGTAACATAGATGGAAAGTAAGGATTTTAAATCAAAGCTAATCTCAATATCAACAGTTTTTAAAAATATCTTAAACCACCATTTAATCACCTTTAACTCATAAAGGTTTTCAACACTTTTATGAACATGCACTAAAATAATTATGAATTTCATGATGATGCCTGTCACTAGTAGAATGTTCAAGACTTTTTTTTAATTAAACATTCATATCATGTAAATTGTTCCTTACAAATGTATGCAAGTCATTCTCTAGTACCAGTATCCATTATTATCTTCTTTAAAGATAAAAGCCAGTTGTGGTAACGATCTCAAAATGACTTTTTACAGAATCCAATATAATGACCACCCACGTTTCTGTTTGTATGAATAAAAAATATGTGCCAAAAGATTCTGGAAGAAATTGTGCAACTGCTAAGAAATAAGCAAAATAAGCGCGGATTTGGGCACTTCCGTCGGGTCTTTATTACAGCAATAATAATACACTGTCCCACGTGTGCCTCTCAGTGTTGGCGATCTTCAGTGTGATCGTTTTTCAGCTTATATTTTATGATTTCACAAAGTTCTGTTTATGTAACTGTACCAGATCTAGATCCACGATGACATATCAATACTTTACCTTGGTTTTACAGACTTTCTCATGAAATCAGTGATTTACTGCAACTACTTTCATTTAGCTTTAAGTATAACCATATTTCATTTACTCACTTGTATTAAATCTAAGATGCCAAGTTCACTTTCTGATGAGTCCACACAGAAAACAAAGTACAATGTAGCATAATGTCTGTATACGAGTTTGAAATCTTCATTGCCAACAATCCTTTATCAGAAGAAAAGAAATAATTGAAGACAATACAATCAGTAATATTGAATATATAACATTGTATCATTTTAAACTGTAGCAGTTCTTTCAATTTTATCCCCTAATAATAAACCCCAATAAAAAATATCCAATTCAACTTATAAAAAGTAAATAAAAATAAACATATCTTACCCCTTTTTACACATTTCCACCCGACAAAAAAACTGAATTTATGTCAGGGAAACAAATTTCCAGCAATTGATTTGTAAAAGGACAGATGTAAAACCTAAAACAATAGTCATAATCATAAGAATTGTTTTGTGTTGTTGAAAGTCTAACTCTAATTCCACATGCCTCAAAAGTAATATTCAGAATATCAAAGACCACACTAAATGTAAAATAATATGAGTGGCAACATGACCATACATGTACATTGTCTCCCCAAAATAAGTGTAAACACATTGTAAGTATTGTTCACATGCTATTTTAGGGTCTAAAATTGAAACGAAATGGAGATGAGGAATAAAATATGGTTTAGGATTCTATTTTTATGACCCTTTTGCCTTTCCTTGGAACTCTGGTGAGTTATGGGAGAAATAGGAATAATGATTGTGTTTTACATATTCAAAGACAAATTGAAACACTTAAACACCTCAATTGTTCACAATATTGTGATGTTATGAAACCAATTCTGCTTATTCATTGAAGTTTGAATCAAAATGCCATGGTTTTTTTATATCAATCATACAACATTGAGTCTCTAATATCAGCTATGTTTCTATTTTGAATGAAAATATGTAAATTATGGATTTATGTATTCAGCCAAAATGGTTTCTTTTTCCAGAATCAAATTTTAGCTCAATTCTTGTTCCATTCCAAACATGTATTAAAATTTTCACCTGAATTTCTGTCACATGAATTCTGACCACTATCTTCAGGACATCTAAAAACTACATCAAATATGAAGACTGTGTCTGTTCAAGCAACAAGCTCAACCAAAAAAAATTTTTTTTTAAATAGAGAAATAAATAAAACCGATACATATTTGTGATTACAATTCAATAAATATTGGACTGAAATTTGGCTGCTATTTATCAATATTAGGGCTGCATTAAAACATCTTTTGTTGGGAAGCAAAAAATATTTGTAATATCAAAAAAAGGTAAATGGACGTCTAAACTTACATTCCACCTTCCAGAAAATTGCACACATTCTCATCTCGTTTGGAGACCAAATGGAAAGTTTCTCGGACAATCTGCTGTTGTTCATCCTCGTGCTGCAATCAAAGTAAAATAATATGGGACTATCTTGAATTTGCCACAACTGCTAATTTCTTAAATCATACCTTAGAAATTATGCTTTTCGAAGAGAAGTAGGCATAAAGTTGTACAAAACTTATTTGGACCATTTGATAGTGTCTAGTGTTTCACTCTGGAATTAGCCACTCTAAAGTAGTAGTCCAGTCATTTTAGTCAAAATTTTGACCAAACTTGGAGCAAAGTGCAACATAATTTTTTTTCACCACAATGCATTTCTGTGAGGTCCCTAGTACAACTAAAAGTCCCAAACTATCCAAATATTAAAGCATAGTTGCATTAACCTGTCGAAGTTACCCCCTTATCCGTAGCTTAACTATTAAAATATCGTGCTTTTTGGAGCCTCCAATGTGACAAAGTGGTGTTTTGCTACAGAGAAAAACAACTTTTATTGTCTTATAATAATAATTCAAGATTGGTATAGCTCACGTATCTGTCGATAGCACTCAAGGCGCACAATTCACTACTTATATAAAACAGAAATAAAATTAATAAATACACAAAAATTGAACAAACTGACATGAAAAAATACACAATCCGTTAAAGTTGGTAGTCAAAATAACAAGTAGGCCTTATCACACAACAGTTAAGGAAATGCTTCCCTCATGAGATAAGTCTTCAATTTGTTGTGGAATAGCTCACTCGACTGGCACGACTTAATGTCCGATGGGAGTGAATTCCACAAACGGGGACCAGCAACGGAAAAAGATCTGTCACCCCAGGACCTTTTCACTCTAACTTGTTGGAACTGGTGAACATTCCCTGAACGAAGACCAGGTCTACATGATCTCTTCACCTCCAGAAGATCTGATAGGTACACTGGTGTCTGGTTGATTTTAAGTTTAAAGACCAAGGAAAGAACTTTATATGTAAGCCTTTGCCTAACAGGCAGCCAGTGTAATTCCTTGAGAACTGGAGTGATATGATCTGACAAGTTTGAACGCTTTACAAGTCGTGCGGCAGTATTCTGGACCTTCTGTAGTCGTTTTATGTGAGTATACTATCAGGCAGTTCAACCAAAGTACTGTTGTACATATCCAAACGTGATGTGACAAGAGCATGAACTGCCTGCTTCGTTGCATGGGGATTCAGGTAATCCCGGATCCGACGAATCTGCCTAATGTGATAAAATGATGATCTGATGCAGCTAGAGATTTGTGGTTCCATAGACATAGTACTATCAAGTGTCAAACCTAGCGAGTGAACTTTAGAAACCGGCTCAACATGTACATCACCAATTTTTAGGTTAGGAATGATGACCTTTTTGATCTTTTGGGAAGAGCCAAAGAAAATGAATTCAGACTTCGCCTGGTTGATTTTCAAGTAGTTCTGCCCCATCCATTTGGAGATCTCTGCTACACATGACTCAAATCTAGCATGTACGTTGTCCACATCAGTTTGATTAGGTAAGCATGGTAAATACAGCTGAATGTCGTCAGCGTATATTTGGAGGCTAAAGAGGAGGCTTTTCTCTATCAGTTACATAAAAAGAAGTGATGGCATAGCAAATCCTACCCCCTCAGGGGTCTGCCGAAGTCACCAACCACAGAATGAAAATGACGGTAAAACCCCTGAAAAGCAGAAGTATTTTTGCCTCAATTTAGATAATCCTTGGGTAAAACCCGAAGGGGGGGAGGTACCTGTATAAATGTATGATACATGTATGTATGTTTTTTACATAGCGCTACCAATTACGTCTACGATCTAATGAGTTCTGGAGACCCCCGTTTATTATGTAGTCCGTTGCGGAGCATTGCATTTTTACCCGGGGGGGCCACTTACATTGACGAGTGGATACCATGCGCGACCAAAAAACATGTAAAAAGGATGTCTTTTTCAAGATAGGGCACGTTACGTATGTAACGTGTTAAGGGTGTAAAAAACACAAAAATAATGAAAAAAGGGTATCTATTTCGCTAGGAATGCTACATGTTAAGGGTCAAATTTGCGGGGATAATGAAACAAAATTTAAATGTTTTATAAAGGATGTCCTTTTTGCCCCATTAGTCGTGTTTAGAGTCCGATTTGCGCGAGGTGTGGAAGGTGGGGCCGTACTAAACCAAATGAAGTGTAAAGGTAAAACTGCGAAGACCGATGGACCCGTGACATAATTCACTGTACTTGTTTAGGGTTTCATTTCAGGGAATACTTGCCAAGGGTAACGTTTTGTTTCCAATACTTGTTAAGGGTAGGATTTCACAATAAGGGGTGCATTTTCAGAATATGGAAAATACGTGTTTAGGGTGCTTTTCGAGACCCCACAGTCACGCATGGTATTCACTCGTCAATGGAAGTGGCCCCCCCCCCCCGGGCATTTTTAGTAATTGTAGATCCAAGAGCCGTTCCGGAGACCCCCATTTTAAGACCAAATTTTAGTTCCAGAGCCTCCATTTTCGAAAGGTATTTAAAATATATTTTTACTTGTTAGCACCTCAAATCAATTTTAAAACGTTCCTGCTTGTCCGTTTAGTAATCTGAGATATTTACGACTTCTATTCTGTTTTATTTTCCTTTCCAGCATTGTCTGAATACTAGTAATACGTCACATATATTTCTGTTTGGAGAACAGGATTTCATAACGAGAGGTATATGAACAGGGCCTGACCTTTACTTTTTTCTTAGGGAGCCAGCCGGGCTCCTCAAGCACTTTTTTAGGGAGCCCGCATAGGTTTTAAGGAGCCCAAGTTTATCCCTTTTTTTTGCATAATACTGGTCATTACCTATTAAAATATTAAAGCACACCATCACGATACGTTTTTTGTTTAATAATCATCAGCACCAGTTGTATTTATTCAGGGTAAATCAGATTTTGACACCCCAACACACTTAGACACCGGTCACAAACACATAAGTCAATGACTTTTTTTTTTCATTTTTAATGCCCCCCCCCCCCCCCTCAAAAAAAAACCAAAAAAAAAAGGAAATAAATTAAATACATAAACAAAATTGATTTTTTTTCATGCTGAATCATGGATGTGGGTTGGTGTGTGTTTGTGTGGGTGTGACTGTGCGGTGGACTTGGATATACATGTATATGTTAAAAAAATTAATTCATCATCTAATTTCTACTCCAAATATTGTGTTTATATCATATCAGTACAAAAACCACACAGGCTAAGTATGTCACATGTAGGCACATGTTACATGTACATGCATGTACCCTAACTTTTCCTGCAGTTCTTTGAAAACGCAGATCTCCACGAAAATTGCATTTTTCTATGGGGGAGTCTAAATTCGGTGAAAAAGTATTCATCAATAACTTAAATATATATCACAATGAAGAAACCATCCAACTTTATTGGTAGTTTAAAAAAAAAAACCTGAAATGTAAACTCTATCTGAAACAGAAAATCACCATCATTGAGGCATTTACTGACCGAATTGTCCCCCAGAGCTCAGGCAGAGAGAGAGAGCTCCGACTTGCACAAGTGTCAGTGCGTGCGTGAGTAAAATCCGACGGCCTCCTAAAATCAGATGTTGCCATGTTTGATGATTTACTGTCTCATATTTACCCCCTCCCTTGAAAAAATGAAACAAAAGATTTTTCAGGAATAATTCACTACCGAGGTAAGTAATTTTGGATGTTAATAGGCGCCCTTTTGACAAGCAGAGCCGAAGTCTACATGACACAGAATTGTGATATCCCTAAGGGAAATGTGTGCATTGGAAATTACACACGGCGTAAATGATAATGGACCCCTGTACATGCAACTGTTTCTCGCACCGGTGTAGCCCGATTCTTTTTTCCATAGGTACCATGTGTGTGGGAAAACGTGGTACAGAAAAAAAGACGCAGCTAAGCAATTTGAAACTCGCTATTTTCAAGGTTTTTTATGATTTTGAAAACATAATTTAGACTTATAAAGCATGGATGAGTGTGCTGGTAAGAAATTGCTTTTTTAGTGGCTGGTACTAGAAAATCTTAGGGAGCCCACCGGGCTTTTTCAATTACTTTCTAAGGAGCCCGCAGAGGTTTTAGGGAGCCTTTTGCCACCGGGCTCCCGCTAAAATCGAGCCCTGATGAAATATATTTTTACTTGTTAGCACGTCAAAACAATTTTAAAGCGTTCCTGATAGTCCGTTTAGTAATCTGAGATATTTACGACTTCTATTCTGTTTTATTTTCCTTTCCGCTATTGTCTGAAAAATATGTTATTTATTTTTCTTATTAGAGAACAGAATTTCATAACAGAAGGTATATACAGTGCGTATATAAAAAAAGTTTACACTTAGAAAAAATCCTGTAAAATTATACATTTGTAATATCCTGAAGATTTTTCCACATTTTAACATTGGTACAGATCCATTTAAGCAAATGACGATATAACTGTCGAAAAATATTTCTGCTTGAGCGAGCACCACTTACTTTTGAAAAGTTAGTGAAAAATGATTTGCGCAGAACTTTGAAATAGTTATGCAAATAAAAGTAGACCTTAATCATGAAGAACACATGGAATTTAGCTAGTAAAATTGATTTGAAGATATCTTTTATCTTTTTAACTTGTTTCCTTGCCCAAAACACTTCAAAGAGTGCATTGCGACCCACCCCACTCCCCCACACACCGAGGCCATCGTGACGATATTTGCTTTACACTAAGCTGTGATTTACATGAAATTGCTTAGGCTTGATTTTCATTTTGATAATCATTGTCAAGCTTGGGAAAAGTGTGGAGAAACAAGTATTAAATGAAAAATGAAATGTAAACCCACTTTAAATGATAAAAACTCAGTGAAAAAATGCTGGAGATGTCTGATATAAACTTTTGTTCAGATTCAGTTATGTCCTCAAATCCAGCTGGCACAAAGAGGGTAAAGGTTGTGCTTACTAAGTGTTAAAATTTCAATATGGGTGGCAAAATTGTTACAAAATGCTTGAATGTATCCGGTTTATTTCAATTGACTAAAAGTGCATGGGAAATGTATGAGAAATGTTTCGCAGGGTTAAGTTTCATTTCGCCCTTTCCCCTTGACACAGCGTGAAAACGAGCATTTCTGCGCAAACAGATTTCTGCGAGCTTTACAAAGATGGACAGTGCTCACTCAGGTGTAACATTCTGTCAAAACTTTCACTTTCATTGGGTAGATGAGACCCAAACCCCAAAATATATGTGAAAAAATTACCCACATGTTGTATATTTTCTAATTCCCAGGGCTTTTTCAAAGTGTAAACTTTTTTTTGATACGCACTGTAGATCATGTTTTTGTCTCACCTGCATAGCAGAGTGAGACTATAGGCGCCGCTTTTCCGACGGCGGCGGCGGCGGCGGTGGCGGCGGCGGCGGCGACGGCGGCGGCGGCGGCGGCGTCAACACCAAATCTTAACCTGAGGTTAAGTTTTTGAAATGACAGCATAACTTAGAAAGTATATGGACCTAGTTCATGAAACTTGGCCATAAGGTTAATCAAGTATTACTGAACATCCTGCCTGAGTTTCATGTCACATGACCAAGGTCAAAGGTCATTTAGGGTCAATGAACTTAGACCATGTTGGGGGAATCAACATCAAAATCTTAACCTAAGGTTAAGTTTTTGAAATGTCATCATAACTTAGAAAATATATGGACCTAGTTCATGAAACTTATACATAAGGTTAATCAAGTATCACTGAACATCTTGCATGAGTTTCACGTCACATGACCAAGGTCAAAGGTCATTTAGGGTCAATGAACTTTGGCCGAATTGGGGGTATCTGTTGAATTACCATCATAACTTTGAAAGTTTATGGATCTGATTCATGAAACTTGGACATAATAGTAATCAAGTATTACTGAACATCCTGTGCAAGTTTCAGGTCACATGATCAAGGTCAAAGGTCATTTAGGGTCAATGAACTTTGGCCAAATTGGGGTATTTGTTGAATTACAGCCATAAATTTGAAAGTGTGTTGGTCTAGTTCATAAAACTTGGGACATAAGAGTAATCAAGTATCACTGAACATCCTGTGCGAGTTTCAGGTCACATGATCAAGGTCAAAGGTCATGTAAGGTCAAAGAACTTTGGCCACGTTGGGGGTATTTGTTGAATTGCCATCATATCTCTATAAGTGTATTGGTCTAGTTCATAAAACGTGGAAATAAGAGTAACCAAGTATCACTGAACATCTTGTGCGAGTTATAGTAGTTTTCAAAATCAGCACTGCTGCTATATTGAATCGCGTGATGCAGGTGAGACGGCCAGAGGCATTCCACTTGTTACTTGTTAGCACCTCAAAACAATTCTAAAATGTTCCTGATCGTCCGTTTAAGCAGCGCTCACGCGCGTGCATCAACGTGCGCATGTAAAGCACGCGTGCATAACGCAGTGGCATGGCGCTTAATTTGGGTGTTAGAAATTAATTATCAATTTCGAAAAATGCGCCACTCGTAATTCCGTACTTTGCGAGAGACCTGAATGTAAACAAACAAGCGTATAACATATCGTTCGGTAAAGTGTCATAGCAAAAAATGATTTCACTAGGAATGACTAATCTGATATCTAAATAATACAAAATTCCATGGAAGTTTTAAGGGTGTTGTGCCTTGCACTTTCCTGTGCACGATGCCAGAGTTGGAACCTTGAGAGCGTCAGACCGTATCAGGCCTGAGAGTGGCCCTTTTAAAAAATATCTGGTTTTTTTTAACGTAGGGAGCAAAGTGACCAGAGTCTCACACCTAACGGCCGAGGGTCCAAAGGCAACGCCCCGGAGGGGGTCGAGGGGGCAAAGCCCCCCAAAGCTCATGGATTTGGGGGTTTTCAGAGGATCTAGAAGGCATCTCCTCAACACCATGAAGTACCTGGAATTTGCTGTATAAAAGGGAAAGAATTGTGTTTCTGAGGCACAAAGTGCTTAAATTCACCAGGAAATATACTTTTATTGGTAGTGCATGCAACAATACCTCTCAATTATACATGTTAGAGGTTTATGAGATTTTGAGTTCAATATTTCTCCTTGTGGCATTGGCTGGCCATGTGCTGCTTGATCACGCTCCAGTCGCCATTCGCGTACTTTACTTCCTTATTACACCACGTACAGTAAGCTTTACCGGGTTCCTCAATTTTCCGTATGCACTCACTTGCCACCCTTCCATCCATTGATTTTTCAACCCACTTCCAAGTCCATTTCTCACGAACTGAAGCGTCGATCCCTTTCACCCTCTCCTCTTCACCTCGATCAAGAAATTTCCGTTGAAAAGCCATAATTTTTCACAAACTTTTCTTGTGTTTTCGCTCGCATGAAAGAACTCTCGTATTGACAAATCACTGTAATCACGCCTAGCGCTAACCCAGGGAGCTCCTGCCCGCGGAGTTCCCTTGGTTATCCTAGCGCCTGCAAGCATGAATTGAATGCAGCCCTCGCGCACGCACCGAGTGCACGCTGTTTCCTCCACTGCAACGCACGAACGGTCTGGTGGGTAATACAAAATGGCAGCGCCCATGATCGATACCGACCGTGTGCGATAAACTTCAGATAGCCGTCGAAGAATCAAGTTTTCGAATGCATGACGGCAATTTTCATAAAAAGTAACGAGAGCAAGTTGCCAGAACTTATAACTTTGTGTGAATTTGGGCGCAATGTGCATTTCATTTTCTAGCAATTTTTGCGAATAAGGCATTGAAAAAAGACACCCTAACCCCCCTTAATCTTATACCGGATTTACATCGATCTCAGAGACCACCTATGTTGGTGAAAAAATATCAGGAACCCGATAAATATCGGGAGAATATCAGACCTGGACTGTATTGACAATCTTCGTGATTAGATTCTCTAACGTGAATCGTGTTAATCTACCAAATTCAAACTATCTCCATATTTTCTTCTTTTTTAATTTTAACAGGGTAAATACATATGGAAGTCTTGCTATAATGAAAATCGATAGTGTTTTGTAAAAGTGAAAAATCAAGAAACATCATATTCATGTAATCATTGAGGGATGAGTCTCGACTCGAGCTAGTTGTTGTTGTTAGTTTTAGGCCTGTTTCACGCCCTAGTACTTAGTTAGCCTGGAGGCTTCTGGGGAGTAAAAGTCTTTCTACTCAACGTAGGCTTAATCCCCATGAAGCCTGGGTCTGGATGCCATAGGCTCACACGCACCGACGAATTGGGCAACAATAATAATGCGCCAAACTGCTAGTTATGTTTAGAATGTGATGTTAACACTTATGTCAATGGGCGATAATGTTGGTTGGCAACGTTTGGCAAAAAACTTGTTATTTTTTTTATAGAATGACGCTAAAATGAAATGAAATTATTAAAAGTAGAAGAGTGTTTTACTTACATGTTATTGACGCCATCTTGTCTCCTTTGTGATTGCATCCTAGCGACGCGTCTATAGAGGGCGGCAAAATCATGAGCAGTGCCAACCTAGATTTTATAGAATACTTGCAACGGCCGATAAATTTCATGAATCGTAAATTACTTGCATCGGCCGGTAAATATCATAATATACAATTCATGATATTTACCGGCCGATGCAAGTATTTTACGATTCATGAAATTTATCGACCGATGCAAGTATTTTATTTAATCTAGGTTGGCACTGCTCATGATTTTGCCGCCCTCTAAAGACACGTCACCAGGATGCAATCACAAAAGGAGACAAGATGGCATCAATAACATGTAAGTAAAATCCCGGGTGGCCACTTCCATTGACGAGTGGATACCATGCGCGACCATGGGGTCACGAAAAGCACCCTAAACACATATTTTCCATATTCTGAAATGCACCCCTTAACAAGTATTGGCGTGTGAAACCCTACCCTTAACAAGTATTGGAAACAAAACGACACTCTTGCCAATTATTCCCTGAATTGACCCCCTAAACAAGTACAGCAATATTTTTATTGTTATGTCACGGACGTCGGTCGTCGGTTTTACCTTTATACCTACATCATTGGGTTTAGTACAGCCCCACCTCCCACATCTCGCGCAAATCGTACTCTAAACACGTATAGTGTCGACTCTTGGGGCAAAAAATACATCCTTGGCCATATCGTGAATGCTGACTCCGGAGCCATAAATTATACAGTACCTGAATTTCACTGAGCACGACTACGCCTCGTTGATTTTCAATAGATTTGTTTCGTTCAATGCGATCGAGCTCACTCAGCTAGCTCTCTCAGCTCATGGACAAGACTCTCGCACGTGGGACAATTTCTCCGTTGACACGACGTTGCATGATAACTCTCGCATCATCACACCCCCAAATCATAATGGATCATCCTAGATGATATGATATCATACACAGTCACACACAATAATTTTCAGCGTACTATTACTTTATCTTCCTTTTTGACTCCAGCGCGTGTTATCGCATTGCCAAAACCCATTGACGGAGCCAAAAAGGAGGATAAAACCTAGAATCTTAATCTTATCGTTCTTTTTGGCTCCGTCTATGGGTTTTGGCAACGCGATAACACGCGCTGGAGTAAAAAAGGAAGATAAATAATAAGCTTGTTGAAATTGTATTGGATGGATATCTAACTGTCTAAAAGTGGCAGAGTGGTTTTGAAGAGAAGGGAAAAGAGGGGTTGATGGAATATACAGGTTAATTATCGTGCGTATCGTTAAAAAAGTGGAGTAAAAAAGGAGGATAAAGATATAGACAGTTTGAATTGATTTATTTAGTGGATAGCCTACTGTCTAAAAGTGGCAGAGTGGTTTTGAAGAGAAGGGAAAAGAGGGGTTGATGGAATATACAGGTTAATTATCGTGTGTATATCGTTAAAAAAGTGGAGTCAAAAAGGAGGATAAAGATATAGACAGTTTGAATTGATTTATTTAGTGGATAGCCTACTGTCTAAAAGTGGCAGAGTGGTTTTGAAGAGAAGGGAAAAGAGGGGTTGATGGAATATACAGGTTAATTATCGTGCGTATATCGTTAAAAAAGTGGAGTCAAAAAGGAGGATAAAGATATAGAGAGTTTGAATTAATCTATTTAGTTGATAGCCTACTGTCTAAAAGTGGCAGAGTGGTTTTGAAGAGAAGGGAAAAGAGGGGTTGATGGAATATACAGGTTAATTACCGTGCGTATATCCGCGTTAAAAAGTGGAGTCAAAAAGGAAGATAAAGATATAGACAGTTTAAATTGATTTATTTAGTGGATAGCCTACTGTCTAAAAGTGGCAGAGTGGTTTTGAAGAGAAGGGAAAAGAGGGGTTGATGGAATATACAGGTTAATTATCGTGCGTATATCGTTAAAAAAGTGGAGTCAAAAGGAAGATAAAGATATAGAGAGTTTGAATTGATTTATTTAGTGGATAGCCTACTGTCTGAAAGTGGCAGAGTGGTTTTGAAGAGAAGGGAAAAGAGGGGTTGATGGAATATACAGGTTAATTATCGTGCGTATATCGTTAAAAAAGTGGAGTCAAAAAGGAGCATAAAGATATAGACAGTTTGAATTGATTTATTTAGTGGATAGCCTACTGTCTAAAAGTGGCAGAGTGGTTTTGAAGAGAAGGGAAAAGAGGGGTTGATGGAATATACAGGTTAATTATCGTGCACATATAGTTAAAAAAGTGGAGTCAAAAAGGAGGATAAAGATATAGAGAGTTTGAATTGATTTATTTAGTGGATAGCCTACTGTCTAAAAGTGGCAGAGTGGTTTTGAAGAGAAGGGAAAAGAGGGGTTGATGGAATATACAGGTTAATTACCGTGCGTAATTTTGTTGGAAAAGTGGAGTAAAAAAGACGATAAATATATAGACAGTTGATAGGCTCTACTGTGACTTATTTTGTGGATAGTAAAAAGATGCAGAGTGAAGAGGAGACAAACGATGTGTTACTTAAATGACAGTGAAATTTCTTTGAAAACAGTGGAGTAAAAAATGTAAACCTGCATGGCTGAATTATCGCTGACTAAATAAAATGTAAGATTGATATATGACAGGGTTATTTTATAATTAGATTTTTTTCCTTTGTAACATTTAAGACAGATTAACAAAATTTGTGACACTGACTAAATAAATTGGCCGATCATTTTATTCAGATTTCGTCAGTTAAGTCAGTCAGTCATGAGAGGCCTTTATAGATTCCCACTTTGCTGCGGCAAAATAAGACAGAACTTTGAATTGGGAAGATCATCAATCCGATTGTCGACCACTGACTAAATAAATTTAGGACGATTTTGATTCTATCAACTTTCAGAAGACAGATGCAAATTCGGCTTTCTGTCAATCAACAGGTGTGAGAAATTAACAAGCACGTGGCACGCGCTGGGTACGCGTACATAACGAGCCATGAAATTTACATGTCTATTGAATTAGGCAATCCTGCACACTTGTAATATACATATAGTATCATGTAGATATCATTTTTGGGAAAGTAATTAGTTTGTGAAAGCTGTGTATCGAGCTGCAGGGATTATTGATATTCTTTTAGTTTGTTGAATGTTGGAGTTCAAGAATGATTTGACAAAGTGTGAGGCATTTTCCTCATATACACAAATTTTATTTTTAGTCAGTTATCCCATCAATGATAACAATGTTCTAGAAAAAGAAAGAGCAGAATCAAACAAACCAGTTTCCAATAGTTTTTCTTTATTTAGTCCAAGCCAACACTCGAAAAGCGAAAAAGCAAATGAGAGAGATTTGAGGGAGAGGGAGATCGAGAATAATAAGAAAGTATAGCCACGTGCGCACGCGCTGGAAGATTTTGATCGTGAGCCAACTCGAGCGCGGATGGAACTTCAGACCCAGTGTCGAGACTAAGCTTATGTAAGAAATTTTGTCCCCCAGATCTTTTTTGTCTCCGGAGTCAGAAAGCACGATAATGCCACATCCTTTATAAAACATTTTAGTCTTAATTTTTACACCCTCGCAAATTTGACCCTAAACTAGGCCCGTTTTGAAAGTCCATTTTTGATGCACGTGTACACGGCGTGTTTTTCACGTGTACACGTTGTAAACACTGTGAGAGCGAGTTCTGTTTTCATGTCGACACGGACCCGCATCAACATGTCAATGTAACATAAAAAGGGGTCTATATAGCCTAAGTCACAATTTTAAAGTTTACCTGAGAAGTTAGAAGTATCAATCCACAACAAGTGGAATGCCTCTGGCCGTCTCACCTGCATCACGCGATTCAATATAGCAGCAGTGCTGATTTTGAAAACTACTATAACTCGCACAAGATGTTCAGTGATACTTGGTTACTCTTATTTCCACGTTTTATGAACTAGACCAATACACTTATAGAGATATGATGGCAATTCAACAAATACCCCCAACGTGGCCAAAGTTCTTTGACCTTACATGACCTTTGACCTTGATCATGTGACCTGAAACTCGCACAGGATGTTCAGTGATACTTGATTACTATTATGTCCAAGTTTTATGAACTAGACCAACACACTTTCAAATTTATGGCTGTAATTCAACAAATACCCCAATTTGGCCAAAGTTCATTGACCCTAAATGACCTTTGACCTTGATCATGTGACCTGAAACTTGCACAGGATGTTCAGTAATACTTGATTACTATTATGTCCAAGTTTCATGAAACAGATCCATAAACTTTCAAAGTTATGATGGTAATTCAACAGATACCCCCAATTCGGCCAAAGTTCATTGACCCTAAATGACCTTTGACCTTGGTCATGTGACGTGAAACTCATGCAGGATGTTCAGTGATACTTGATTAACCTTATGTATAAGTTTCATGAACTAGGTCCATATATTTTCTAAGTTATGATGACATTTCAAAAACTTAACCTTAGGTTAAGATTTTGATGTTGATTCCCCCAACATGGTCTAAGTTCATTGACCCTAAATGACCTTTGACCTTGGTCATGTGACATGAAACTCAGGCAGGATGTTCAGTAATACTTGATTAACTTTATGGCCAAGTTTCATGAACTAGGTCCATATACTTTCTAAGTTATGCTGTCATTTCAAAAACTTAACCTCAGGTTAAGATTTGGTGTTGACGCCGCCGCCGCCGTCGGAAAAGCGGCGCCTATAGTCTCACTCTGCTATGCAGGTGAGACAAAAATTGGTGCAATTCAAAAGTTTACTCAGCTTAGCAGCGCATTAAATTAATAAAGAATGCAAAAGAAAATCAGTGCAGGGCCCTAGCTAGCGCCGACGTTCGTTGGATGCGCATTTTGTATACTGTACCGTACGTGCATGCACAGATCGCTGCAGAATTAAGTGAACTGAAGTTATCGATTGATTTTCATTATTTTATTGCCAATTTGAGGAGCGTTTGTTCGTAGGCTTGTAGCACATGTGTACGAGCGTATAACACGTAAGTTGTAGCAATGATCGCTGTCGCAATTGTTGATTCTCAAATTGGCTCTGAGTGTGATTGAGCAACGCTTTCGAGCTTTCGAGACCGGAGCAGACCCATTTCGTGGTACAAAAACTTGAGTCTCCAGAATAAATGTGGATTAAATCGGCGATTTTGGAAGTAAACTCACTCTAGGTTAATTGAAATATATTGACATATTATTAGTGATTAAAACATGTGCAGTGTCTGAGAACTAAGATTTAATGTGAGGCTGTGAACTTGTTCACTGACTTTACAGTCCCATGCAAGCTTTATGCAGATGCTACCATGTACACGGTGATGGAATTTAGTACACGTGCACTGACTTGACCCTGCGTGTACACTTGTACCCGAAACGGGCCTACCCTACCCTAAACCCGTATAGCTTTCTAGCGAAAAAAGATACCTTTTTTAGTGCTGCAAGTCAGGCGCCATGTTCGGGTTCGGTTCGGTTAGGTTCGGCAGAAATTTGCCGAACATTGGTTCGGTTCGGGGTTCGGTAATGACTGATAAAGCTATAGTTCATTCAGGTAGCATACCGGTAGACAATTTGTACTTGATTGACTGCATGTGCTCGCGTGCCCTCTGTCACATCAAACCATTTTATCTCTATCTTGTTGACATGAAAGTTATAGCGCTCAACGAATCAACGATTATCTCGAATTTGATTATCTGATGACAGATTTATTGGGTAACTCACAGTCACAGTTCTACCATGGAGACTCTTCCTTGTTGTCCATGCCTGGACCACTCTTTGGATACTTGCCAAATAAACTATGCTCGCACACACCATATACCAGTACAGTACAGTACCAGCTAGTCCAGCCAATGCAGTGCGGGACTCTGAGCTCATGAATATTTATATATACAGTCCGGCCAAACGTGATTGGCCATTGCATCACATACGAGGCGGCCAGCGCCAGTGCACTGAACTGTAGGCATAGTAGGGCCAGGGGCGTGTCGAAGAAAGCGTGCTTATGTAATGCCCCTTTCGCTAATTGGCTCGATAGGTGAACTAAACCACCAATCGCATGTCGCTGATTGTCGCATCGGTACATACAGCCACGTGCATTGTCTGCTCGCGAAACTCAGCTCACCGATTGAAGAGCAAGTGCCGAGATTTCAATGATTTCATTGGTCAGATTTCATTCGACCATGAACGTACAGACCAAGTGGGGATGCAAAGTTTTACGACTGTAATGGGACAGGGGGAGTAGAGTGATCATCGCATTGTTTATGGTTAATTTGAGAAGTTGATAAGAAAAAAAAAAAATACAAAGTAAAGATTGGGGGTCATTTTCCCCCAAGAGATGAATGTTTCCGCATGGCTTTATCTTCATTCAACTTTTCAACGAGGGGAAGGGGATCATGCTATATGCTATAATCATTCATGAGTGTTTGATTTTTTTTCATCTGATTGTTAATGTTTGGGCACTGACTGCATACTTATGGTCCGACTATTTATTGTCAATGCATTAAAAAATCATTTTTAGAAATAATTTCGAATATATTTTTAAAATTAAGTACCTGGCCTGGCATGCCTGGTAAGGTGATTGATGAAAATTACGTAGTGGATATATGTTGAACTTTTTGGCGTGTTTTATTCCCTCACATTCGTGTGATGAATGAAAACGTCAAAATGCACTATGAAATCACATGCATTGTGCGACTGCGAGGTTAGTATATAGCTATATTACCCCAAAATTAAGATAATAATAAATATTGGCGAATGATACATGTACATCAAATGAAAGGTCTTTGCATTTCAATTTCAATTCTTTTTATTTCATTTCCATTCAAAACATAATACAAAGTAATATAAAGTAATACAAATCAAGTACAATTTTACAGAAGGGCATTCTTACTTCGTAAAAAAAAAAATAAAAAAAAAAAACAGTATAATATAGAGCATAAATGGAAATGAGGGGGATCCACTAAAAAGCAAAGCTTGTAAAGTGTGGATCCCCCTTGGAAATGATAAAAGTATAGTAGACTTATTCTGATATGCGTACATATATGTATTACAGGAAAGAAAAAGAGATCAAAAGAAATCATACGGATGCAAATATAATTACTGAACTAATGCAAAGCTTTTCACACAAAGAGGTCTTCGTAGTAAAGGATGTGTTGCGCAAGACAGAAGAAAGGAAAGAAAAAAAAAACAGAAAGAGAGAGAGGGGATGACAAGACATAGAAGACAAGACAAAACAAAAGACAGGACAGTACAAGACAAGATAACTACTTTATAAAAGGAGGAAAACTAAGAATGGGAAAGGGCTGACCACGAACCAGCTTGATCTGGTGAAATGACAAAAGATGATATAACTGGACAATATCAGCTGAAAAAAGATAAAACAATAAAAGTGAAAAATGTAATGATTAAAATCAAGATAATGAAGTGTTAGTTCCGTTGCGAAGAATTATAGGAATTAAGCAGGATAAGTTTGAGTTTATGTTTGAATGAATTTAAGGAGACACTGTCTTTAATATTATTAGCTAGTGAGTTCCAGAATTTAGGACCGTTGAAAAGGAATGTATTTTTGGCCAGTAAAGTTCTGTAAAGTGGAATGTGAAGTTCGTCAGAGTGTCTCGTGGGGTAGTTATGATAAAATTGATTTTTAGGGAACATGGCATCAAAAATATGGGGGCATTAGAAATGCAACGAAAAAAAATTAAGAAAATTTGGCCATTCGTTAAGGAGTTATGGGTAATTAAAGATCAAATTTTTAAAACGCATTCTGCCGCATATTTGTGATGCCTCAAAATTTTTGCAATAAACATTTCATGTTTGAAAATTGCTCCATGTCATTCCAAGAATATTTTCCCTCAAGTCTTGTGCAACTTTTGAGTCCAAAATTATGGTGCTAGAGTATGTGGTTTTAAAATTATGCAACATTTAGTAGTACATGTCAGCCCCCAAAATGCTGAAATATGTGATTTAATTTTTAAAAGCGAAAAAATATGTAAGAAAACGTCTTTGATATCAATTGTTTCTAAAAAAAAATTGTTAGAAATGCCATGAAGAATACGTACGGCAAAAATTAGCACTCTACAAGCTTTAATTACTGAATTAGAACAGAAAATATTATTTAATGAATAAATTAGCATATAATTATTTCATATGAAATGAAGTATATACATGTAAATATATATATTCAGTGGAGTTTAGCTCTACAATCAAGTAGGACTAGTTGATGTCATTTTTCTACAATCTTTTAAATTTTTGTTGCCATATCATGATCTTTTGCAGAGAAATGGGGGAGCATATTCATGCTCACTCACACTTTTGCGAGGTTAATATATGCTATACGAACCTCGCACAACCACCGTGTTTTTTTGTAGTGGATTTTAGAGTTGTCGTTAACATCGCTTCAAAACGTGAATGATGTTAGCCGAAACCCATTCCGCTACTCACCAGGGCTTTTTCTGGTAGAAAGCGTTCCATTTTCAATTTTTAACATATTTTTTAATTTAAAAAGGACACAAAAAAGAGCAAAATCACTTACCTCCGCCTGGAAAGTGGCTTCGCACGTCTCTTCCACGGAAATAAAAAGAAGGTCGTTGGTGGCGCTAATACAGTTCACAACCTTAATTCAGCTTGGTGGTATTTTTTAAACTAGATTCATGATTCATTGTATACGCAATTCCAATAATTGTTTGATAAAATAGAGACCCCAATAAATGCAATAACTTAAAAAACGTACTTTTTTATTATTTTTGCTGACGATAATACTTTTTGGAAAATATTCAAAACGATGACAAATTAAACAAAAAATATAGAAAATTCTATGTACCTTGAACAAAGCCCCGCAAGTGCTACCGTTCGTTTGTCAATTAACGTTCCACCAAAGTCTTTACAGTAAAAAGATTGAACACTTTGCCGACTTTGCGTAACGCTTTGCATCGATTTACGTGTAAGATAATTTTTGTGTCTAGTCTTTTCCTTGTAGTGTCTTTGATATGAAGATAAATCGCGCACCCTCTTTCGCTCATTAGACGAAAAATTTGAGAGCTAGAAAGGTGGCTTTCGTATTTGTCAACGAGAAGAAAAATCAACGCTTGAATGACGCATTTTGAGGGATATTCATCAAATTATGAGGAATTGACTTCACATCGTTCGGTAAGTTTTGTAGGAGGACTTCATTCTGTAAGTCCTCGTATTCACTTTTCAGAAAATAACGTTATTTGTTGAATGCGCCGTGCCTTCAATTATTCTGTAGTCGGCGGCAGAGCCAGAGATGTAGCCATGGGTGATTCATGCTAATTTATTCATGAGATTATGTTTTTGGCTGCCAACACTCATTTGCATGTTGCATGTACCTCGATGACTCCAGCAATGCTGAATGTGGATATGCTGTGTGTGCATGTGATCACGAGAGTGGCTGACTGATGCAAGTACAAATGGGATGATTCAGGCTTTAAGCGTGAGGGGAGAGAGCCGGGGGGGGGGGGGGCGGAGCAAAATATGAAATATGGTTTTGTGTATGTTGTGTGTACCTCGTTGTTACTATGTTATGCTTATGCTCTATTTTTTTTTCTTATGTTTCTTTGTTTTTTATGATGATCCTTCAATGTCAGGATTTTATCAATAAACTTAACTTGAACAATTTGAATTTGTATGTCTGTGTATTACAAGCTGTGTAAGTTTTTTTGTTCAAAGGCTGCAGTAGAGGCGGTCCAGGCAGGATATACCTGCATGAAGGGGGAGGAGTAAAAAAAAACAGACCCCCCTAAATTTTCTGTTGATAACCCTTTTTTTCCCCTTGTCAATTTGTTTCGCTGGGTCCCCCTAGATGGGCCCCCCCTAAAATTTTGGTTGATATTTGATAACCCTATTTTTTTTTTAGATGGACCCACCCAAAATATTTTTGGGGGCTTGCCGCCACCAATAAAAGGGGGAGGGTACACGTGTAAAAGCAGCATTTTACATTAATTTTTTTTTAATAATGGCTCTCAAGGGGGTGGGTAGGATGTTAGCTATAGTATAGTCACGTATTGTATTACCAGACACATTATGATTCCGGACGCGCATATTACCGCGTTCGAAAACAATTTCGTACCGTAAGACTTCCGCAATTCAATTTTACAGAGCAATACATAGAACAAGATTTAAAAAACAAGGCGAAAAAATCCAACTTTTACATTATTTATCTCTAAAATGACAGAAAATGCTTAAAATATCATATAACATAGTTTTACATTAACGATTGATATATTTTCTAACGGAAATATGGGCCTGATTTGCCGAATTTCAATCTCGTCCACTCCTTCGATCGAATGATGAGGTGTGGTGTATTGTGGGTGATCGTCGACGGCTAGTTCTCAAGGTACCCGTGCGCGAGGTTTACCGTGAGTAGCCGTCGATTGGCAGCGCATCGATAGAACTTGACGAGCGTCACGATACGAACGCGAGCATATATTATTGGAAAGTGCCATGGAACATGCAGCTAACAAGAAAAAATAAAATAAGTTATCAAACACAAATTTATTACCAACATCTGCTCAGATTCGATATAAAAAGCAAATAAAAACTTAGAATTTACTCATGATATAATATAAGAAAAAAATCACACAAATTTGTTCTTACATCATTATAATCAAGGATATCTTTACCCGTCCGGCGCGCGTCCGGAATCATGATGTAATTTGTCGCGCACGAAAATAATTGTTTTTCGTGGAGGGGTATGCGGCACTCACACTATTGCGAGGTTAGTATATGCTATACGAACCTCGCACAACCAACGTGTTTTTGTAGTGGATTTTAGAGTTGTTGTTAACATCGCTTCATAACGTGAATGATATTAGCCAAAACCCATTCCGCTACTCACCAGGGCTTTTTTATTCTATGTACCTTGAACAAAGCCCCGCAAGTGCTACCGTTCGTTTGTCAATTAACATTCCACCAAAGTCTTTACAGTAAAAAGATTGAACACTTTGCCGACTTCGCGTAAAGCTTTGCATCGATTTACGTGTAAGATAATTTCTGTGTCTAGTCTTTCAATTGTAGTGTCTTTGATATGAAGATAAATCGCGCGCCCTCTTTTGCTCATTAGACGAAGAAATTTGAGAGCTAGAATTAAAGGTAGCTTTCGTATTTTGTCAACGAGAAGAAAAATCAACGCTTGAATGACGCATTTTGAGGGATATTCATCAAATTATGAGGAATTGACTTCACATCGTTCGGTAAGTTTTGTAGGAGGACTTCATTCTGTAAGTCCTCGTATTCACTTTTCAGAAAATAACGTTATTTGTTGAATGCGCCGTGCCTTCAATTATTCTGTAGTCGGCGGCAGAGCCAGAGATGTAGCCATGGGTGATTCATGCTAATTTATTCATGAGATTATGTTTTTGGCTGCCAACACTCATTTGCATGTTGCATGTACCTCGATGACTCCAGCAATGCTGAATGTGGATATGCTGTGTGTGCATGTGATCACGAGAGTGGCTGACTGATGCAAGTACAAATGGGATGATTCAGGCTTTAAGCGTGAGGGGAGAGAGCCGGGGGGGGGGGGGCGGAGCAAAATATGAAATATGGTTTTGTGTATGTTGTGTGTACCTCGTTGTTACTATGTTATGCTTATGCTCTATTTTTTTTTCTTATGTTTCTTTGTTTTTTATGATGATCCTTCAATGTCAGGATTTTATCAATAAACTTAACTTGAACAATTTGAATTTGTATGTCTGTGTATTACAAGCTGTGTAAGTTTTTTTGTTCAAAGGCTGCAGTAGAGGCGGTCCAGGCAGGATATACCTGCATGAAGGGGGAGGAGTAAAAAAAAACAGACCCCCCTAAATTTTCTGTTGATAACCCTTTTTTTCCCCTTGTCAATTTGTTTCGCTGGGTCCCCCTAGATGGGCCCCCCCTAAAATTTTGGTTGATATTTGATAACCCTATTTTTTTTTTAGATGGACCCACCCAAAATATTTTTGGGGGCTTGCCGCCACCAATAAAAGGGGGAGGGTACACGTGTAAAAGCAGCATTTTACATTAATTTTTTTTTAATAATGGCTCTCAAGGGGGTGGGTAGGATGTTAGCTATAGTATAGTCACGTATTGTATTACCAGACACATTATGATTCCGGACGCGCATATTACCGCGTTCGAAAACAATTTCGTACCGTAAGACTTCCGCAATTCAATTTTACAGAGCAATACATAGAACAAGATTTAAAAAACAAGGCGAAAAAATCCAACTTTTACATTATTTATCTCTAAAATGACAGAAAATGCTTAAAATATCATATAACATAGTTTTACATTAACGATTGATATATTTTCTAACGGAAATATGGGCCTGATTTGCCGAATTTCAATCTCGTCCACTCCTTCGATCGAATGATGAGGTGTGGTGTATTGTGGGTGATCGTCGACGGCTAGTTCTCAAGGTACCCGTGCGCGAGGTTTACCGTGAGTAGCCGTCGATTGGCAGCGCATCGATAGAACTTGACGAGCGTCACGATACGAACGCGAGCATATATTATTGGAAAGTGCCATGGAACATGCAGCTAACAAGAAAAAATAAAATAAGTTATCAAACCCAAATTTATTACCAACATCTGCTCAGATTCGATATAAAAAGCAAATAAAAACTTAGAATTTACTCATGATATAATATAAGAAAAAAATCACACAAATTTGTTCTTACATCATTATAATCAAGGATATCTTTACCCGTCCGGCGCGCGTCCGGAATCATGATGTAATTTGTCGCGCACGAAAATAATTGTTTTTCGTGGAGGGGTATGCGGCACTCACACTATTGCGAGGTTAGTATATGCTATACGAACCTCGCACAACCAACGTGTTTTTGTAGTGGATTTTAGAGTTGTTGTTAACATCGCTTCATAACGTGAATGATATTAGCCAAAACCCATTCCGCTACTCACCAGGGCTTTTTTATTCTATGTACCTTGAACAAAGCCCCGCAAGTGCTACCGTTCGTTTGTCAATTAACATTCCACCAAAGTCTTTACAGTAAAAAGATTGAACACTTTGCCGACTTCGCGTAAAGCTTTGCATCGATTTACGTGTAAGATAATTTCTGTGTCTAGTCTTTCAATTGTAGTGTCTTTGATATGAAGATAAATCGCGCGCCCTCTTTTGCTCATTAGACGAAGAAATTTGAGAGCTAGAATTAAAGGTAGCTTTCGTATTTTGTCAACGAGAAGAAAAATCAACGCTTAAATGACGCATTTTGAGGGATATTCATCAAATTATGAGGAATCGACTTCACATCATTTCGTAAGTTTCGTAGAAGGACTTCATTCTGTAAGTCCTCGTATTAATTTTTCGTAAATTAACGTTATTTGTTGACTGCGCCGTGCCTTCAATTATTCTGTAGTCGGCGGCTGAGAGTGAGATGTAGCCGTGGGTGGGTATGCGGCACCCACTCATGGGATCAATGCATCTCGCGTGCGAAGGATTCATATGCACATGGTGCACGCGAATCTTTCATACACTTTTTACTAAAATAACTATGCCATTCCTTTTTAAATAATGTTTCTAATTGTGCTATGACACTTACCGAACCATATGGATCATTTCTTGACTTCTCTTTGGTGTGTTTTTTAATAAAATAAAAGCATTTTCTCGTGATCTTCACGTAGATGCCGCAGTATGATCGTGGGTATCAACTTTTGCCTAAAGAGGGCGCGCGATATTATTCACAAGACGTTTGTTTACGATCTGCAGCTTGTACTGCTAGCTGCATTTTAGACGCTCAGCATTATTTTCCTGTTTCTGTTTTTTTTTTTTTTTTGCTGTCAAGCGGTATTTTCGATTGTAGTGCCATCAGCGATGATGAAATGTAAAGAGTCGCCTTGACATGAAGAAAAATTGTGTCACATTAATTCGTTAGTTTGTTTCCTATTTTTTTTCACTTTTTTCTTCTTCCTCATCTATGATCAAAGGTGAATACCTTTTTTTGATATCTGTTCTAAAAGCTGGACATTTTAAATATTTTGTTCAAGTAAATAAATCAACAGGATAGTAATCAAAATGCGATAGAGCTGACCGAGCTGAAAATTCTGATGATACAAGGACTTGAAAATAAAACATTCTGAGCACTTTTTATAACCATAATGAGGAGACATATATATATATATATATGAAATAAGCTAACACGAAAAAAAAACGTTTTGGGGACTGTTGAATAAGAATTCATGAGTGGGATAGGTAACTATCTATTGTATTCTTGTTCGTTTTCTATTATTATTTGTGTGTTGTGTTTATTTTTCTTGAAGCACCAAAAGGTGGACATGTCCGCTAAAATATATTAATGAAGTCACCATTATTATCATAAGCTAACGGATCAAAATGCAAGCGTGAAACGTGAGCTTCTTTTTTTCTTAATTCAGTCTTAACGATACTTTTTCATCATATTTTAAAGGTGAATCTCATGATTCAAAATGATCAATAAATGCTTGTCGCACGGGCAGAAATAGCGAGACCAACAGTTATTTTCAATATTCCGAACTGCATTCTGGACGTTGTATAAGCACATTTGTATAACAATTAAAATGGTGGGCCTTTTTACCTTACAAATGATGCGAGCGCTGAATTTTTGGACATTTAAAGGGGAATCCAACCCAAATAAAAACTTGTTTTTATAAGGAAAAGAAAAATCAGACAAGTTGATAGGTGAAAGTTTGAACAATATTGGACAAACAGCAAGAAAGTTATGAATTTTTAAAAGTTGTAAATATTGGTAATCACTATACCCATGGAGACTTCAAATTGGCCGCATATGGGATGTGATAGTGATGTAAGTAGGGACAGTGATTTTCCGCGATCGCGGAAAACGGACGGAATTCACGGAATTGGCCTTTTGAAACGGAAAGTGGCTTTTCAAACGGAAAATCATGGAAAACTTGTTTTTTTCTCAAAATGCACAAAATATCAACAGAAATTAATCCCAAATCCTCAACAAAATACGAATATCAACTGAAAAAAACACGATCTCACTTTGCAACAACAATCATGACAATCAACACCTGTATCGTAACTACACTAGAGCCCTTCCATCACTAGATCGTATCTAAATTAGTTTACACTGACGTCCGCATATAAGGCAGAATACGGCAATGTGTTGCTGCCCTCTTGCGTTCGGTCATGATACAATGATCATGGTGATTCAACAAATCCAAAATGGCGGATAGGCGGAAGTCGTCGACTGCTCAAGACGATCTCTGAAAAGTCCCCAAATCAGCAATAAAATCCCATGTAACCATATAATAATGCTAATAATATGAAAGGTGAGGATGTATTAATGTTGATTATGTTTCTTTAAATAGTTTTTGAGCTCGAATCTCTTCGATTAAAATGGATTTAAGAGCGATGTTAGTACATTGCGTATTGGTTTTCTATGTAAACGGAATTGTCAATTTTTCATGTACACAAAGTCTATGGGGGAACGGAATTTCCGTTTTCAGACATGCTGAAACGGAATTTGAGATTTTCTGAAACGGAAAAGGCAATTTTTAGAAACGGAAAATCACTGTCCCTATGTAAGGCAAGGACTACTCTTCCATGTACTCCAATACATATTATGGCTAAAATGTCATTTTTCTCAAAAGTTTTATTTCAAACTATATTTTTCTTTCATGAGGACATAAAACAATATACTACCTGGGTTATATTTAGATTACTGCCCAAGGGGAATGGGTACTAAGGAGAAAACCACAAATCCCTGATAATAAAGTACATGGCCTATGGGAAAGTTGTCCTTGCCTCTTGTCATAATTTACTTACTCAGTTGCCAATTTGAAATCTACATAGTATTAGTGATCTCAATTTTTAAAGCAGCTATAACTTCCTTATTGCTTGTCCGATTTCTTTCAAACTTTTACCATTCTGTTTAATTTATTTTTCTACTTCCCAACACAACTTTTATGGCCAAGGCTGGATTCCCCTTTAAACCTCAACAAATGGACATTCTAAGCATTTTATAAATATGAACAACATCATAAATGTCACTTACAAAAATGATGCCAGCGCGAAGCTCGTGCTTATAATTTTTGATATTGATGACAGGACTGTATCTAAATGAAAAATCATGCGAGCGCATTTGCGCTTAAGATTTTTATTCGGACTTTATGAAAAGTCCGACAGATTAACTATACTTTTAAAAAAGGAATGACCTCCAGAATTCAAGCGCGAAGTGCCAGTAGATTTATGCTGAAGTATAGACCTAGAACAGGGACGTTGAACCTTTATAATCATGAAAAAGACGGTATTTTTATGAATAAAATATGGAAGTCCAATTTTGTTTTAGTGTTAATATTTAGATCTTCAAACTTGACATTTTCCTATCCCCTTCATCATTCTCTCCCTTTCCCCATTTTCGTTCTCCCTTCTTTTCTTCTCTCCCTTTCCCTTCCTTTTTTCGCTTTTCCTTTCCCTTAAAGTTTTCTTTCCTTTCTCCCTTCCCTACTCTTTTCTCGCTCTTTCCATTTTTCTTTCCCTCTCCCTTCCCCTCTTTCTTTCCTTTGTTTTCTTTCTATTTTATTGTCTCCTTTTCCCTCTCTCTCCTCTACCTTTCCCCCTCCCCTTTTCCTTTCCCTTTCCCTCTCCTTTTTTGTGCAAACATCTTGCTTCCTACACACACACACACACACACACAAACGCCCGCAATCTAACGCACGTAATGCGAAACGATCGGGACATTATCATTTTGTTCATATATATATATATATATATATGTATATTTTCTCAATGAACATTTTCATCTTTTTAAAGCTTTGAAAATTATTAAACAATGATTCCATAGGCGAAATCTCCAGGGGCCGCGGAACCGGGGGGGCTAGGGGGGCTTCAGCCCCCCCACTTTTTTCCAAAACCGTGTACAAAAACGTAAAAATGACCATATGATTGTGATTTTTAGCATGGTCAGCCCCCCCACTTTTGGCTCAGCCCCCCCACTTTGAAAACCGTTCCGCGGCCCCTGATCTCAATGATCATTAGGAAGGTACCCATTTTCATTTTATGTCATTGTGATTATTCCATACTAAGGCAACATATTTTGGATATAAAAATACGTGAAGGAAATGTTCCTCTTCTGTTTTATACACTAGCGTACCTACGGGGGAGGGGAGTCTGCACCCCCCCCCCTGACGAGCCACAACCCATACAAAAGACATATCCCTGCCCCCCTGAGGAGCTTGAAAGACCTTTTTTGCCCCCCCCCCCCCGGCGAGCTTGAAGACCTTTATTGTCCCCCCCCCCCTTTTTTTTTTTTTGCTTGTCAATTTTTGTTTTCTGGTAAGAAAACGTTTATTTTTTATTGAAGACCTTTTTTTTGTTTTTTTGCGTGTCAATTTTTGTTTTCTGGTAAGAAAACCTTTATTTTTTATTGAAGACCGTTTTTTTTTTTTTTTTGCTTGTCAAATTTTTTGGCGGCCGATTTTGCCCCCCCCCCCTGTAGCCTGGAGGCGTCTGGGGAGTGAAAGTATATACTGTACGTATGGTCACTCCCCTAACGCCTGGCGTTGTGAAGTATAGACTCCTACGTACCGAGGGAAAAGGCAACTATAAAAATGCGCCAAAATGCTAGTTATGTTTAGAATCTGAGGTCACTAATGCTGTACATGGGGAACAATATTGGTTAGCAATGTTTGGCAAAAAATGGATGGTAATGGTTATAAAAAAGACGAATAAATTATATGAAGTAATAAAAGTAGAAGAGAGTTTACTTACACTTGTTGACATCGCCATCTTTGATCCTTTGTTAATGCAACCTAGTTACGTGACGCGTATAGAGGGCGGCAAAATCATGAGCGGTGCTATCTTAAAAAGTGCTAAAATGTCCCGCTTCAACCACTGAACTAGAAATACATAGAGAAAACATATTGCATCTTGCCTTCTACGGCGCGTTCTCGAACAATTGACCTAGCAAAATGGCGGCGGTCACGTGACTTATCGAGTTCGCCGGCAATGTTTTGCTTGGGTGTACACGACTTCCACGTATTTATAGTTCAGTGGTTGAAGCGGGACATTTTAGCACTTTTTAAGATAGCACCGCTCATGATTTTGCCGCCCTCTATACGCGTCACGTAACTAGGTTGCATTAACAAAGGATCAAAGATGGCGATGTCAACAAGTGTAAGTAAACTCTCTTCTACTTTTATTACTTCATATAATTTATTCGTCTTTTTTATAACCATTACCATCCATTTTTTGCCAAACATTGCCAACCAATATTGTTCCCCATTTACAGCATTAGTGACCTCAGATTCTAAACATAACTAGCAGTTTGGCGCATTTTTATAGTTGCCTTTTCCCTCGGTACATAGGAGTCTATACATCACAACGCCAGGCGTTAGGGGAGTGACCATACGTACAGTATATACTTTCACTCCCCAGACGCCTCCAGGCTACCCCCCTGTGGAAAATCCTAGGTACGCCACTGGTTTTATACTTTAACAGAAAACATTTTGTTTTCATTGGAAAATCTCTTAAAGGTCAAGTGCATCCCAGAAAAAATGTTTGAATAAATAGAGAATTATGAAACAATTAAACGCTGAAAACTTCATCAAAATCGGATGTAAAATAAGAAAGTTATGACATATTAAAGTTTCGCTTATTTATCACAAAACAGTTACATGCACAATTCATTGATATCTAAATGAGAGAGTCAATAATGTCACTCACTATTTCTCTTTTATTGTTCGAATTATACAATATTTCAATTCTCACGACTTTGACCAAATAGGACCCTCTTTAAGTATATACATGAGATGCAACCTGTTGATTTTTGGGACAATTTCCTATTTTGCGCCGACGACTTGAATCGAGAATGTTCGATAGGAAAAATTCGCATTTCAATTGTTTGCATAATTTCCATCGCAGTACGAAGGATGACTAAGGACGGACCGAGCGAAGTATCCTGGTTGAGATTTGGAGGTAAGCGATAAAAACACTTTTATAAATAAGTTCCTATTCCTTTTTTAAAAAATGAACTAAATCATACGATCAAGATTAACATAGTGGAAAGATATTGAAAGGTTTGGCGTTTCATAGTCCCTCATAGACCAAAAGCTTCAGTCTCTGTATTTTGGTTGTTCCGCTGAACTACGTTGGCTCCACTCACCATACATAGACTGAAGGGGATGGGGCCCCGTACCTACAGCCAACGTATAGTGAACTAGCGTTTTATAGATCGCGATTTAAAACTGTTTTTTAAGCAAAATTGAAAGTTTCATGGTTTCCATTATCAGGGAAATATATATAACTTAAGTAATTGCATACCTTGGGCCGGAGTTATTGAAAAAAATCCTCTGGATGATTGAGAAATCTGTCATCTAAGACATTTTCACCTGACCCGACGGTTTTTCTTGCAAGTTGCCATCTTGAATGACGTCATTGTCGTTATTAACTTAATGTCTCGAATCGATATATCGCGATTATAACTAGTACTCGTACTAGTATAACTAGTATCGTTTATCTTCGGTTTCGTTCGCATATGGAGCAGATCGTATAATATCGAAAGCAATATCGATATCACATTCGTGATTGTTGACGTTCGTTTGTAAATATTTTATAGTTTGGCTGCCATTTTGACAATTTTTATCGTGTTCAACCCAATTAAACATCGGTAAAGTATATTTTTCATGCCTTTTTCATCTATATCGTTTAAAGTATTTAAATGTTGGAATATCATCAATTAAAAGTTTGTTGTTTATACATCCTTAGATTGTAAATTCGATGTGTAAAATTACATCAAACTTTGGACTGTGAATTGACAAAAGGGAGGGAATGAGAACACATGCGAGCCCACACGTACACCCTACCGTCGGTAAATGGGGATTACAGTAAAATGTCAGAAATTGTTGAATAAATCCCCAGAAACGACGGTTATTCCTGTCTAAGTCCCTCACATTCGTGTGATGAATGAAAACGTCAAAATGCACTATAAAATCACATGCGTTGTGCGAGGTTTAGTATACTAACCTCGCATTTTGTGTGAGTGGCGGCACCCAAGGCCAGGGTTCATTACATGCTGCTGCGCACAGAAAAATCAAGCTATAGAAGTCGTGTGTTGTGGACCCAAGAAGTGAGATCCCAGCACGCGCGACCCACTAGTTAGAAATCCACTGCCAAACGCGGTTCGTGGTGCGAGTATTAGTACTAACCTCGCAATACGTGTGAGTGGGTATGCGGCAACTGCGATGCAAAGAAAATGGTTGGTAAATAATAAATATAAAATAATTTTATCATTTTCATAATTTTCATATTTGGAATAGCAAGTGTGATTTTTTCTTGATTGTATTTCCTCTAGTTGTCATTTTTAAAGCACTGAAATAAAGGTGTCCGGCAATAGGATACACTGCCACATAACCTCGCATGCATGTGTGACTGTGGGTGAGCTCGTCGCAGAAACGAGCGGCCCAGCATGGTATTCAACCAGTGGGACTGTACGTTTTCTCACTCATTAAATAGTAATTAAAACCAGAATTACAACACGATAATATGTCATATGATCTAAGAAATTGACTTGCAATACTTACGTAGTGGGTGTAGAATTTGGCGAGCCGGGGCTTTCCGTGGTTATTGAAGACTAAAATTGCTTTTATCATCTTGAAAATTGTCAGATAACATTGACCAGAAAAGACAGATGGGTAGACAATCGATTAACACAGCACACGCGCGAGCCGGTGTCTTTGGCCCGGCCGCCCGCCCCGGGTACCGGCGCACAGTGGGCCGGGGCGAAACAAAAGTGCGCCAAAAGTCATTTTGGACAAATTCAGATTTTTTATTTTTGTCATGCCCAGCTGAAAGACAACACTTTGAAGAATACTTCAGCAAAATATTTCATTCTGGAATTTGCATAAAGGTTGTTGATTTCCTACCTCAAATCGTAAAATGTGACATTTTGCGAAATGCCGTGCATATGACAACCTATAAAAACAGGCCATTTCACAGGGGGTTTTTCATGTAGGAATCTGAAATGGCACCCACATAATCCTGATATATTGTTTTTACGTGAGAAAGGGTTCAAATTAGATAAAAGACACATTTCAGGAGGTTTATAGGATAATTGTTCCTCGAAATATGATGATAATCCATGTTTTTTGCATTTACATTAGAAACGTTTGGATTTCCGTGGATTAATTTCCGTTTAAATTCTATCATCATCATTTTGCTAGATGTCTAAGCTTTAAGGCGATACCAAATTTAGCTGCCCGTTTTCATGTTAGAGCCGATTTTACTTGACACAACACCCCCAAAACCTGTTCAAAAACGGTCATTTTTATACCGCGCAGTCATCGCAGCGCACCGTGTGGGGTGTACATTGCCGTTCATTTTTGCACGGCGAGGACGATTCCCCTTCCACTTCATGAAAATGACATGAATTCCGGGCTTAATGCAAACAAAATAAAGGTTGGTCACGCATATTAGGGCTACCCGCCCCTCTTCCAGAGATAAAAGTTACTTGTAGAATAATTTCAGCCAAAAACCCTCCTCATAGTAAAACATTCGTGGTGTTATATACTCTGCGTTTTACCCAAGTCTACGCCGCTTGATAAAGCACGGTTAATATTTTTCAGATTTTTCAGTATTTTTTTAACCTAATGATCATTTTGATGCCATAAAATTATTTTTAGGATCTCATCCACACTTTTTAGGTATGTGAGATGCATAAACCAACATTCACTCTGGTCAATCTTAAAGTGGGTAACACATAACACAAAGTTTATATACTACACATTGTTTAGCGTAATTTGTCTTTTCACATGCAGATAGGTTTTAAGTAGCCAATCAAAATTTGGTATCAAAGTGACGTTATATCGGCTTTAAATTATGTTCAGTCGATTCTACGCCCAAAATTACCCCTAATCAACATGTTAAAGTAAAAATATAACACGGAATATAATTTTGGCGCACTTTCAACTCATTCTGGCCCACTGTGCGGCGGTCCAAAACGGCTAGTTGATTAGTACCGCCAGTACAAAACGACTAGTCGATCGGGCCCCCCGGATCCAAATGACTGGTTGAAATTTTTGCCGAAACGACAGGAGAGCCGCCGTTTGGTTCCGTATTCGTCAGAATGTAGTAAATGTAGTAAATATATTCTATAAATATCTGCTTTGGTGAAATGTTTCAATATATATATTGGTGTGATTTTTAATGTAATTTCATCCCAATTATTTATATAATTCGGTCTAAAACTAAAAGTGTTGGTACATCTAGATAAGAGGTATTTCAGCCTCGTATGTTAGGTACGGTATCGGTACCTTTTTTTGCGCACGTGCAGCGCTGCACTGCTTGGACCAAAGACCTTATGGCTTGGACAGTTGACACGATACGACGCGGCCCGGTACCGCACTGTACCACGTCTCCTTTTGGAGTAGGGTGTACCCTAACGACGTTATACCGGTATTTGTTTTTAACCTTTTTTTATTGTAAAACATGTTTCGTGATTTTGTTTCCCAATGCGAGGATATCTCGCATTGGTTAAAGCAGGCTGGTACTAAAGCGAAGAGATTCCTATCCTTCCTAACACATCCCTTGTCTGCATATTACGTCAAAATCTATACATCACAAATTATATATTTTTTTAATTAAACAGTCAAAATTTTGCTCGCAGCTTTTAAAAAAAAATTTGCGTTGTACGCCATGTCTGGCCCAAACTTTTGCCTCATTGCACCACTGGGGTAGATACTATTTTTTTTAATTGTTCTTCCTATTTAAGTGCGCTTTTTGCCTTTTCCCCCTGTGTCCCTTTCCCACTTTAAAATTTGCCCCGCCGCTCCTGATTATTTTCCTCTGTCTTCATATTTCTATATTTTTGGTAAAATATATAGCGTGAGAAATGACTTGCGGACAGAACGTCGCTGCATGGTGTTTCATACTTCAATGATCAGTGAAATGACAATACAAATCTTGTAGCTTATTTCTTGTGCCAAGCTTTGATCGAAAGCTTGGTGCAATTAAAGTTATATTAAGAAGTACATAGGCGACGGAAGCGGGGGGGGGGGGGGCGAGGGTCCATGTCCTCCTAAATTTGAGGGTTTTTTTTGTTTTGTTTATTTGTTTTTTTTTTTGCTTGTCAATTTCGTTCCTGCTTCCCCCCTAAATTCAGGTGGTCCCCCTAAAATTTTGTTTGTTCACCTTTTTTCTTTTTGCTTGTCAATTTTTTTTCCTGTGTCCAACCATAAATTCCAGGTAGACCCCCCCCCCTAAATTTTTTGGCTTCCGCCGCCAATGAGAAGCTATACAACCAATTTTGAGTCATTCATTCACTTCTAAATAAAATATATATATATAGGGCCTACATAATGCCAGCCAGGTGCGGATCCAGGAATTTCCTGGGGGGCGATTTTGTCCAGAAAAATTTGACAGGCAAAAATTTAAAAAAGGGTTAGCACTTGCACATATACGGTACTTTCGACTTTTTTTTTGGCTCTCAAACTTGGGGAGGCATGAGCCGGGTATGCCCTCCCCCCCTGGATCCGCGCCAAAGAACCCCCTCCCTCGAGCTTAAGGTCAGTTTGGTGGCGCGCCCATGCACGCTCTTTTATTATTATTATTAATATTTCATCTCCCCCTCTTTTCCCCCTTCATTTCCCCCCTTATTCCTTCTTTCCTTTTCTCATATACTTTTCCCCATTTTTTGCGATCTCTTCTTCCTACGTTTTTTTCTCTCCCTTTTATTTTCATATATTTCCTCCTTTTTTGACTACCCAGGTCCCGTGCCCCACCCCCCCCCCCAAAAAAAAATATATATATATGCGCATAGTGTGTGTCTCAATGAAGTGTCACTGAGAGTTCCCTGTGTTTTTGGCAGCCTTATTGTTGGACTTAGTTTTCTTGTATTGATACATTCATTTTGATTTCTACTTGATTACTTTGGGGGTTCGAAGAGCATGCAGCAGTGTCTACCCCCCCCCCCCCCCATCACCATAGCGCGCCAATCTCATCCTATTTCTTGCTTGGTTATGAAGACCAAGACAAACCAGCCATATTGGTGGATATAAGTTCACACCCCGAATAGCACTGGCGCACAAAGGAAGCACACGATGTGAATAGGGCTTCATGGCTCCACAAAGCAGCCGTCCCCGGATGTTTACTATGTAATTGGAAGAGTGCTAAAAATGCATACGACTCCCTAAATAACTTTAGATTCTCAAATCGGCAACTGTATCTGTTCTGTGGGTGTGTTTGACTTGGAGGAGCCAATTGGTTGAAAAGGACGACTGGAATATCACATTCTTGCTGTAGGGGTGATAATGGTGCATGAACAGCGTATCGGAACAGATCGCCTGGTCGGAACAAATTAAATCGACTATGACGATCGCATCACACAACAAAATCCGGTACTAATCGACGGGTAAAAGAGCCGTAGATTAGTACCTCCGGCCCTGATCGACTGGCCGGTCCAAATCGCCTATGACACCGGCACGGAAACACCGATCATCTTGATGAAATTTTCAGCGTTTATGCTTATTGGATTCCACCCCAGGAAAATGCTAGCTTGAATAAATAGAGAAAAATCAAACCAGCATAGTGCTGAAAATTTCATCAAAATCGGATGTAAAATAAGACAGTTATGACATTTTAAAGTGTCGCTTATTTTTCAGTGATATGCACAACCTGAGTCAGTCGATGATGTCCATCACTCACTATTTCTTTTGTTTTTTATTGTTTGAATTATACAATATTTCATTCATTTTCATACAATAAAAAAAATGCCGGGAATTTATACCTGTTGTATGTAACATAAATTTAACATCAGTAAGGTATCAAATTAGTCAATTTCGATATGTTTACGCCACTTTGGGTATCGAATTAGGGGCTTTTCCCTGTTAACTATATATATAACGCCTCTTAGGGTGGCCTTTCTCATGGGTTACGCCATTTAGACGTTCCACAGTTAAAACGAAGTCCATGTCATTTTCACCAAATTTTGCAGAGAGTTACTTTGGTATCTATGCATTTATTATGAAAATGCAAGAAATAATATAGGTTCAAGTGCTTATTTTTTTCTACGGGTCTTCAAAGTCGCCGTATTTGAATGATATGCAATCTTGCGCAATCAAGAGAATTATGCCTCTCTTAATTAGACCTCACGAATTCACCAAATGAGTTTAAATCATCTTTACTCAGTGGATACCTCATCAAACTTCATCAAATTTTCAAGATATATAACAAAGTGTATACCAAAGTAAGAAAAAGTCTTTTAATTGGTAAAACTATATCCATTTTGAGTCAGCAGCGACCTCATTTGGCAAGAATGGTGCAAAAACTCCGAGTCGGAAAAAACAACTCTTCAAAGACGTGAATCTACTCAAAAATTTAAAAAGTATTTTGTAAACTGCACTTTTTTTCAAAATCAATGTCATTTTCATCAAATTCGGCTAAATTGTAGAGGAATGCATATCGAAGGTGTAGGGAAGTTAAAACTATGGGGTCCATGTGCTCGTTTTTTAACTATGAGTGTCCAAAGTGATGCGAGTTGGCATGAAAGAATTGAAATCCACCTAAAATGCGCTGAAAACTTGCAAAAGTCTAATAATACCGTCTATAATGCGAATAGTTTTGCTCCCTAACATTCATAATCCATGTCATTTTCATCATACTCTCTAGATTTGCAGAGGAATATATTCAGATGACGTTAAAATATAAAAAAACATGGAATAATTCCAGTTTATAAGCTTCATAAAATAACACATCATATCTGCAGTTAGTGCAGATAAGGAGAAAAATCAGCTCACATTACCTCCAGCTGATTAAATCACCTGCTCATCCATTGTGACGTCAGCGCGCAGAGTGTAAAATATGCGCAGATCATGATGCGCACAAACATAACTGTCGGATATAATACGGGTGGGTAGCAGTCCATGTGGAGAGTGACCCCCCCCCCCCCGGATGTGCGTATAACACTGTTTTGTGAACAATAAGCAAAACTTAAAAATGTCATAACTTTTTTATTTTACATCCGATTTTGATGAAATTTTCAGTGTTATGCTTGTTTTTTTATTCAAATCAACTTTTTGTTAGGGTAGACTTGTCCTTGAATCAAATCAACTCAGGGGCCGTGGAAGCGGGGGGGGGGGGGGGCTGGCTTAGCTTCAGCCCCCCCCCCACTTTTTTCCAAAACCATGCATGTACAAAAACGTAAAAATGACCATATGACTGTGATTTTTGCATGGTCAGCCCCTCCCCCCCCCCCCACTTTGAAAACCGTTCCGCGGCCCCTGCAACTTTCTGGTGAGGTATATTCCTTAGATTGTACACTCTAAATTCCAAGGATTTAAAATCAATTCAGATCAGCTGTGATTAGTGCTCAGCCGAATTTTGAATTTATTTTAAAATCTTAAGGAATAAAATATAAAAAGATTTAAATTCAAATATTTTAGATTTATATTTAAAGGTCAAGTCCACCTCAGAAAAATGTTGATTTGAATCAATAGAGAAAAATCAGACAAGCATAATGCTGAAAATCTCATCAAAATCGGATGTAAAATAAGAAAGTTTTGACATTTCAAAGTTTCGCTTATTTTTCACAATATATAGTTATATGCACAATATTAAGTCACACGCAAATGAGAGAATCGATGATGTCCCTTACTCACTATTTCTTTTGTTTTTTATTGTTCGAATCATACATTATTTCTATTTTTGCAGATTTGACAATAAGGACCAACTTGACTGAACCATAAAATGTTAAGCAATGGTAATTCAACATGTTCAGGGAGAAATAAAACTTTGTTTCACAGGACGATGAGGAGAAAATTAGAATATTTCATATTTTATCATATAATAAAACACAAAAGAAATAGTAAGTGAGTGATGTCATCACTTTCCTCATTTGCATACCGACCGGGATGTGCATATAAATGTTTTGTGAAATTAAGCGAAACTTTAAAATGTCATATTTCTAGTTCATTTTACATCCGATTTTGATGAAATTTTCAGCGCCTGCTTGTTGGATTTTTCTCTTTTTATTCAAATCAACTTTTTGTTGGGGTGGACTTGTCCTTTAAATCAACAAGGTTTAAATCTAAATCTAATATTCGGCTGCATGGTCACTATACACAGTCGATCTGATTTATTTTAAATCCTTGGAATTTATAGTGTAAATATGCTGTCCTAACTATACCTTTTTGATTTTTTTATTGGTTTATGATCAAAGTTCTAACCATATTGGTATCATAAAATAACTGGACTTATTATGATAAATTTATCGAAACGTAGGGATTTTTCATGGGCAAATTCTTGTAATAGATTGAGCGCGGGTGCGGAGCAACGCAAGAGGAATATAAACTCCTCAAAAAAACATTTGGAAATCTGACTTTGATCGAAAATCCCTCCTCTTTTTTAGTAAATATTGTGATTGATACCAATGAATAGATCATTTTATTATCTTTAAAATTATATCATACATGATATGATTATGGTTCACATGGAGGTGCAGTGCATGCCTTGAAATGTGGGGCAAGGTCAAAATTTGCAAAATGACACAATATTGAAAGTCACTGTTCTTTTTTCCGTGGTGATGAGTGAGTTTCTCAGCGGTTTCTTCATAAGTTTGTTTTCATGCACCTTAACACCAACATTAACATGGAATAAGCAAACACATAACAAACAAACAAACATGCATGGGTATTTCAAACCACGACTCAAACCGTTATCTCACAGAACCATCTGCATTTTCCACAACAAAAACATCAAAAATGAAGAAGCCGCGGGGCTTGTTTGAATGGATTTTTATCTCTATTGACACATGCAGACAAAAGAATCATGTTCTTTATTGACCCTTCATGACTATTTCTGTTCGTTTTGCAGCTTTTCAATTCAGACCACATCCAACACTTGTAAATCCTGCTCTTTTCGTCATGGCCCTGATCATAACAAGCATGGTACCATTTTAAAGATAATTAAATGATCTTTTGAATGATATCAAAATATGTATTATGTAAAATTGGGAGTTAATGGCCAAACTCAGATTTCTAAACTTTTTAAAGGGGTTTATATACATAACTTATACATATACATATGCCTCAGCCGGGAATCGAACTCGGGCCCCCAGCTTTGAACGCCGGTGCTAGACCACAGAGACGGGTTAGTGGAATTGTCATTGGTAGTGGCGGCTTGTCATTGTTCAAAACTCACCTACACAGGCCTAGTGGCGTACCTAGGATTTTCCACAGGGGGGGGGGGCAAAATCGGCCACCAAAAAATTGACAAGCAAAAAAAAAAAAAAAAAAAAAAAAAAAGGTCTTCAAACAAAAATAAAGGTTATTGTACCAGAAAAAAAATTGACAAGCAAAAAAAAAAAAAAAAAAAAAAAAAAAAAAAAAGGTCTTCAAGCTCGTCAGGGGGGCATAAAAGGTCTTTCAAGCTCGTCAGGGGGGGGGGGGGGGCAGTGATATGTATTTTGTATGGGTTGTGGCTCGTCAGGGGCTCTGCCCCCCCTGCCCCCCCCCCCCCTTATAGGTACGCTAGTGCACAGGCCCTGGGAACGATTTTTTGGCTGGGGGTGCTGAAAAAGGACTAAATTCATGGGCAGATCCAGCTTTCGCCAATAAGGGGGGGGGGGCGAAAAAAAAAATTCACCCATATTTTCCCCGATCGGCCACTCAAAGATGAGTTTTGTCTGTTTCTTCGTTCAGTCACTTCTTTGCTTTATTCTTATAAAACATAGTAATCTCATAAGCCATATATTTAAATAGTGCGAGTGCGAAGCGCGAGCTATTTTTTTTGTGGAAATTTCATGTATCTTGTCTGTTTGTGATCCTAAACAAAATCCATATATAACTGATCGAAAAGGGACCTGTGAGGATTGTTTCTAGTTAGCCATAAAGCGATACATATTCAATAATCAAATTTTTGACATTCCAACATAAAAAAAATGGAAATTCGAAGCATATCTTGTAATCATGGGCAGGATAGGCATAACTAAACTATGCGAGCGCGAAACTTGAGCGGGAAAAAAAATGAGATTTAGATCTCATAAAAACGGGTCACTCGGGGTCACTCTATTCATGTTTTGTAAATTATGAAAAGAATGGGTAATTGGTTACCCTTAATCAATAATGTGAGCCCGAAGTGCGAGCAGAAAATTTTAGTCTGAAACTGGATGATTTAAGCGTTTTTTAAATAATTAAAGACCAAACTGGGTATGTCAATGCGTGCGTGTGTTTAAGATTTATACATAGTATCTGGGCATTCTAGACATATTTTTTATCATGAAAATCAATAATGTGATCGCGAAGCGCTAGCTGAAAATATTTGATATTCCTATCTGAAAAGGGTCAATTAAGCACTAATTCAAGCACTGTGTAGGAAAATCGTGAAGTGGATATTATGGATCGCTCTTAATAAATGATGTGAGCGTGAAGCGCAAGCTGATATTTATATTATTTTTATTTTGAACTAGGACCTGGACAGTGGTGTACCTAGGATTTTCCACAGGGGGGACAAAATCGGCCGCCAAAAAAATTGACAAGCAAAAAAAAAAAAAAAAAAAAAAAAAAAAAAAAAAAGTCTTCTATCTCGTCAGGGGGGGCAATAAAGGTCTTCAAGCTCGTCAGGGGGGCATAAAAGGTCTTTCAAGCTCGTCAGGGGGGCAGTGATATGTATTTTGTATGGGTTGTGGCTCGTCAGGGGGGCAGAGTGCACCCCCTGCCCCCCCCCCATAGGTACGCTAGTGGACCTGGACATTCTAAGGACATTTTGTCATCATATGAAAATGATGACTTTCTTCTATTCCTCTTCCTAAGCGCGAGATATTCCACTCTGAAGAAAGGACAATTTATTATTAGGAATTCATGTAAATGTTATTTTTTTATTTATTAGTCTAATAACCTAATGACAGCTCGAAATTTGTTGATATTAGTTCCTGACAGGCGCGGAACCAGGGGGGGGGGGGCACAGGGGGCACTTCCCCCTTTGAGATTGAGAAGAAAAATTAAAAAAAATTTGCTTGTCAAATTTTTTCTGGTACGAAATATCCTTAATTTGTGGTTGAAAACCTTTTTTTTTTTTTTTCCTTGTCAAATTATTTCGGGTACGAAATATCCTTAATTAGTGGTTGAAAACCTTTTTTTTGGTTTTTCTAAATTTTTCCCGAAAATTTTGCCACCCCTTTGGAAAATCCTGGATCCGCCCCTGGTTCCTGAAAACTGGATATTTTAAGCACTTTTGTAATTATGAATAGGATGCATGGGATAATATAATGAGAGCGCAAATCGCGATGTCATGAAAAGGGGATTTTAAGTAGTTTGCTTTAGAATTACTTATTATTACAGAGGAAAATATTGAGGTATACATTACTCACCAATAAAAATGCGAGAGCACAGCGCTGGCTGATAGGTTTTGACAATCAAACCTGAAAATTAAGGGATATTTTGAGAACTTTATGGAATACACGAGAGAATAGGTACCTGACAAATCAAAAAACGCAAGCGCGCAGCGCGAGCTGAAAATGTTGATACTGAGACAATATAAAACGGACATTTTACAGAACACTTTTTGAAAATCAATTTATGAATAAAACAAAATAATTAAAGCTCGATGTCGGAGCTGAAATATGTTTTGTACATTGACTTCAAAACTTCATATTTTAAGCTCCATATCAGCCTATTGAGAAAGAATCTCATTTAGCATGCACGTTTAGGCCCATCTCATCAAACATGCAATTGCAAACGCGAAGAGCGAGTGAAAAGTTTTTGTAGTGACATGAAAGGTTTTTTATTTCATTTTCCAAGTCGTCCCTCACCTTATTTTATTTACTCTTCTCCATCCTCTTTTTTTTCTCCTCTCTTTTCCGTTCTTTTTCGTTTTTTAAGTGCCCCCTCTTTTTTTGCTCCACAAAAGGGAGTCCCGGGCCCCCTGGATCCGCCTATATATAAATTTGACAAGCAAAACAAGGTTTCACTACAAAATGAAGGTCGTTTTGGTGCCAAGAAATTTGATAAGCCAAAAAAAGGGGGTTTCAACACAAGATGTTGGTAATTTATACATTTCTGACACCAACCACTGGCGTAAATCCGTGTTGAGGGGTGGGGGGATGACTGAAATATTTGGGGTTTTTTTTTGCAATTGTAATTGATATGTCCACAGTGGCGTACCGTGGGTCACGGCATTGTGGGGGCACCAGCAAAATTTTTGAATCACTGAGTGAGCGCGCGAAGCGCGCTCAGTTGCTAGTTATTCTGACCTAATAGAGAAATTTTAAGGACAATGTCATTGAACGGATATGTATCTCACTGATCAAATAATGCGAGTGCGAAGCGCGAGCTGAATTTCTTTTTAATATTCACACCTAAAAAGGGAAATTATAATCAAATTTGTGTAATCATGATAGGCACCTGTCTCGCTTAACAATGCGAGCGCGAAGCGCGAGCTGAAATTTTCGTATATTTTGACCCCAAACAGCGAGATTTTAAGGAATATATTTTAGGAATTCATTCAAGAGTATGCATATCTCACCATAGTCATCTAATGCGAGTGCCAAGCGCTTGCTGATTTTATTAGAATTACATCTGAACACATGAAACACTTTTTGTAGTCATTGCAATCATGATTATCATACGCATCTCACTAATCAAATATTGTGAGCGTGAAGCGCGAGCTGAAAATTGAGATAATTTAGATAATTCAGACCTGAAGTGGGGCATTCTAAGGTTTCTTTGTATAAATTAACTAGGACCATACGCATTTCGATACGAGCGCGAAGCGCGAGCTGAAAGTTTTTGATATTCAGATCAGAAGAAGGGACATTTTAAGGACTGATTTTAGGAATTCATGAAGAGCAGACTCACCAATCCACTAATGCGAACGTAATCACGGACAGGAAATGTTTTTATATATACGAAGACCTTAACATGGGGCAATCACTTTTTGAGTCATGTAAAAGAAGCATATGTCACTACATAAAACAATGATAACTCAAGTGCTAGGAAATATATTTGGTTTATATTGACTTGAAAACGGGATGTTTTAGTACAACAGGATGTTATATCTCGTTGAACAGACAATGCGAGCACCAGGAACAATGAAGACGTAGGCCCTGGGCAAATTATGTTTCATAAAGTTATGATAAAAATGTTTCTTATGTAATGTAACATAACATAAATATAGTATATAATATTATAATGAATAATATTTTCTTCTTTCCCACTACGTTTCTCTTCCTTTCTCCCTCTTTTCTCTTTTTCCCCATTTCCCCGTTTTTGTTGTTGTCAGCTGATGGGGGGAGCATGTGCCCCCCATGCCCTCCGTAGTTACGCCACTGTATGTCCATATGGCAAATATCCCTCCAATATTATTATCTTTTTTACCCCATGATGGTTTAATGGTTTTATTAGAGATTACAATCAAAATTTTTGACATTCCATCTTAATCCCTTCCCAAAGACCCCAACATTGATGAATTGGAAGAAACGGGGGTTTCTCTTCAATGTTATAATAAGTATTTCGTTTGGAAATGGTGAACTGGCTCTTTATTTGCATTTTATGATTCAATAATATTGTTTTATTTGTTAAGCGGTATTTTAGGAAGAATTTTCACCAATAAAACAATTATCTCTTGTGATTTTTTTTTTTCATTTCTTTCGTAAAAAGTGGGGGGATGTTTGTACAGGCCATCTCCCCCTCCTCGAAAAGTGGGGGGGGGGGATATATCCCCCCATCCCCCCGGGATTTACGCCAGTGGCACCAACCATAATTCCTGGGGGTTCTGCCTATGGACAATAATACACACAGCACCCCCTGGGAAAATTTTGGGGGTACTTCAGCACCCCTAGCACCCCCGCTTCCCAGGTCCATGGGACAACTTATCTGATATGAAGAACATGCACATATGAGAAGGCAAAGGGGCACATTAACACATAAACATACACAAGGTTACAGGTTCAGTTCTGGACGCATGGATCTTCGAATTATAAATAGTGCATGACGTCCACAGAATTGGCGCGGTCCGGGGAGGAACCTTAAAATCAAATTTAAATTCTGCATTACGCCACCAAAAATCAATCCTCATTTCAAATTGTAATACATCCTTAGACTCTACTACAAGCTCATGAAGACTATTCCATAAGTTGCAGATTCTCAATGAATTAAAAAGTCTCTTAAACATATCCTCATCCAAAAACACAAATGACCTCCTTACCAGACCTGCTAGCCTGTTTGCTTTTGACACATTTTTTTGTGTATGTGGGTATCAAAAGAAAGTCCCCCATCTAGACCTATATGCCCAGGTCTTTCGTATGAACACCGGTATGAATAGATAGTGTATACAACATTACCCTTCTTTAAATGATATGACCTGGGAGGGCAATTCGCCCGGGGGGGCCACTTACATTGACGAGTGGATACCATGCGCGACCAAAAAAACACGTAAAAAGGATGTCTTTTTCACGATAGGGCACGTTACGTACGTAACGTGATAAGGGTGTCAAAAACACAAAAATAATGAAAAAAGGGTATCTATTTCGCTAGGAAAGTTACGTGTTTAGGGTCGAATTCGCGGGGATGATAAAACAAAATTAAAATGTTTTATAAAGGATGTCCTTTTTGCCCCAACACTTCGTGTTTAGAGTCCGATTTGCGCGAGGTGTAGAAGGTGGGGTCGTACTAAACCAAATAAGGTAAAGCCGACGACCGAAGGACCCGTAACAATAAAACATTCCTGTACTTGTTTAGGGGTTCATTTCAGGGAACATTTGCCAAGAGTATCGTTTTGTTACCAATACTGGTTAAGGGTATATAGGGTTTCACACGCCAATACTTGTTAAGGGGCGCATTTTCAGAATATGGAAATTACGTGTTTAGGGTGCTTTTCGAGACCCCATGGTCGCGCATGGTATCCACTCGTGAATGGAAGTGGCCCCCCCGGGGCAATTCGTTAACTTATAAATAGTGGACTCAGGTTAACAGAACACGTTCGTGAGGGGCACTTTTCTTGGGTATAAAAGGGGGCACTGATACGAGAAAAGGGTACCCTTAAGGGTACAGCTCCACGTTAATGAGGCCGGGACATTTTCTTGCATAAAGGGTGCAGTGTTTTTCAGTGCTCCAAAATGTGGGGGCACTACACTGTGCGCCCCCTGCCCCCCCCCCCCGATCGCAGCCCCTGAATGGAATTCGGACCTATACATATACATGATGCAATTAACGTTTGCAATACGCTAAACGGGATATATTAACGTAGGGACTTGTCATGGCCAAAAGTGTGTATGTGGGGGGGGGGGGGGGGTATATCCCCCATCCCCAGGATTTACGCCTGCGTGCAGTATGATCATACCATATGATCATATACCAAAGGATCATACATGTACTTGTCATGATTCATGTTCATGATTCATGTTCAACCGTAAATTGGGGGATAACACAGCTAGGCGCGGGAACACAGCAGGCGCGGCCAGGCCCCCACCTCGGACAACCCTTGACTGTCATAATTATTTTCATTTAAAAATTACCTATTATTTGTTAGTATTGATTTCGTGTTTGATTTGTATGGTTAAGGGGAAATTAGGTGAAAGAAAATTAAGCTTATTATCTATTATCCTTTTTGTTATAAAAAAAAATCAATTTAGAATCACGCGCTGCGCCAATGATTTCACCTCAGCTCGCTAGCGCTAGCTCGCTCGCGCTCGCGCTCGTGTGCGATCGATCGATCGCAAAGAACATCCGGGGCATTTCAGTTCAAGCTATAATTTTAGTCGATCGCGGGAACGCTGTGTAGTCTGGAAGTGGAATGTAGTCTGGTGAGTGATAATTATCAAGTAAATTATAGATTTGTGACTGACAGTTGTTAATTTGACAAACATTGAAGTGTGTGCGTGGGAGATAAGTAATATGTGACATAATTAGCTTTAAATGTCTTTGGGTGAAAAACAGAACATTCGCTTTATTTATACATGAAAGTTCTGTTTCGGCGGGTCGTTAGTTGCAGCGGAGTGTATGCGATATGCGCTAGGTACCGGTAACACATGCTGTGTACGGTACGAGTGTTATGGGGTGTGTGTGTGTTGTGTGTAGCCTGTAGGTAGTGAGTGCAGCTGTTTATGACCGTATGACTATACCGGTATGTCTATGAGAGTTTTTTTAGTGGCTGATTGCTCTGTACGCGGGTTCCGATGAAACACTTGCTGCAGACATCAATTGATGACCTGTAATGTATTTGCATAGCCAGGTCTAACATCGTTAGACCGATAAATAGGTCTGTATCACTAGTTAGTAGTGTCAGGGACAGGGATATGCTCCGCTGGTCTGGGCTCTGGCTCGTCTGGGCTCTGGCTCTGCGCCATCCCCTCCATCAATCAGAATATGTTGAAAAATTAAGGAAACTCCTCCGATTTCAGTGTAACACGTCACTAGTAACACTAACAAGTAACAGTACAGTAGACAGGAATAACCATCGTTTCTGGGGATTTATTTAACAATTTCTGACATTTTACTATCATCCCCATTCACCGACGGTAGTGTATATTATTAGTGCGAGCCTGCATGTGTAATCAGGTCCACCATTCCAGTTTTTCCACCAATTCGGGCGACCAGGTTTTGTCTAGATTTTTATTTTTTCTTTAATTCTAAACGACATACCGTAAGGGCACTAGTATTCAACCCGTTTGGAGAGTTTCCTCAAATATATAAAAATATAGAATTTACCTGAATTTCAGACCCGTCTTATTTCCAAGAGCAAATGCTGGTTATTCTTTTCCGTTATTTTTTTCTTCAAGTTCAACCAGTTGACTGTGTGCGCGGGCGATCGAATTATACGGCGACGGATTTTGGTACTAGTATTCAACCCGTCAGCACTAGTATTCAACCTAGCAATGAAAGATGGCCCTGTCTCTCAATCTGCCCTTGTCCCATCCGACTATGGACTAGACCATTTGAGATGAGACCAAACAGGGAATTAATCAAAGCCAGAGACTTACATAGATCTAGATCTAATTTAGCAATCTAAACCCTTTTGAGATTTGCTATCAATCCTCACTAGGTTGAATACTAGTACCATTCAGTGCAAAAGGCCATCGCCGCATAATTCGATCCTCCGTGCATACAGTTGACAGATTGACAAAGAAAATATTGACAACAGATTACCCTGGAAATAACAAAGGTATGAAATTAAGATAAATTCCCTATTTCTAAATATTTTGGGGAATATGTCAAAATCTTTGAATTATGCCGGGTTGAATACTAGTACCCATACGGTAGGGCCTATTAAAAATTATTATCTTGAAAGAAGGCCCACTATTTTCTTTCTTTCTTTTGATACTATACATATTGCAAGAAAATATCGAAAATATACGTTACCGATGATTGATTATTTTTTCAATTTTTCTGCCGGAGAGGAAAAAATGGCAGCCGTGTGTTGCTGCCCTCTACGTTCAATGAGTTGTGCTTTTATCAAGGCTTTCTCATTAGAATTTCCGATATCCTGGCCAATCAATGAGTTCTGAACGCACGCACATCTACAAGCGCAAAGCAGCGGCACAAATCGCGATATATATAGCGCGCGACTGGTAAATTACGTCTGTAAGGATGATGACTTCATCCAAGATGGCAACTTACGTTGACCAACGAAAGGATCGAAGATGACTATGTTTTGATCATCATTTGAAAGGAATTAGCGGGAACTGCGGTTTTAAGTACAATATTTCTGAACTGTATATATTTTTTCGAAAAATTTGGATGTAATTTCTTTTTTATGTGACATTTTATGTATAAAAAAACGATCTGAAAGTCGGGTTTCCGCTGAATGTTAGATCTAACGTTACTGCTAATACGTTGTCTGTACGTACAGGCCAACAACTCTTCAGTCTATGTATTGGTGAGCGGAACAACCAAAATACAGAGACTGAAGCTTTTGGTCTACAGTTAAGAAAGACTATCTAAGCCAGGTCTAACGGGGGGGGGGGGGGGGGGGGGCACTTCCATTGAAGAGTGGATACCATGCGTGAACATAAGAAACACGGAAAAAGGATATCTTTTTCAAGATATGGCACATTACATACGTAACATAATATTAGGGGTGTAAAAAATACTGAAAAAAGGGTAGGGTCTAGATCTATGGTCCAATTTGTGAGGGTATAAAATATTATAAAGACTGAAATACCTTATAAAGGATGTACTTTTTGCCCCAACACGAAGTGTCTAGGGTCTGATTTCAGCGAGGTGAGTGGGATGGTTCTAAACTCAATGAAAAATAAAGGTAAAGCTAGACAGCTGGCAGGTTTCTGTTTTTTTAACATTCTTAAATTTTTTTTCTCCTCGTACACAGACTGTTCGCAATCGTGCAGCCACCATTAGGGGTTATGATGCAAAATCCCCCCGATGGGGCTCATTAGATTTTTGTCTTTATTTCATAAAAGTATATCATAAGAACTGTACATGAAACTTAGACATTAGGGTAATAGTGTATCACTGGAGATCCTTCCTGAGTTCAGGTCACATGATTAAGGTCATAGGTCACTTATGGTCAATGAACTTTGGCCATGTTGGGGTTATTTGAGGAATTGTCATAACTTTAAAAGTTTATGGATCTAGTTCATGAAACCATGGACCTACTACAAATGCACATTCAACGAGAGCATTTTATGGCCACCACCTGTTTCCAGCTGTCAAAATTGCTGTCACTTAGTTAACTTTTTCTTTACACTGTTTTTACGACGAGCGCCCGGGCCGATTGTTAATTCAATCCCTTCTCGACCTATGATAGTTGCCGATCGATCGCTGGCCCTCTTTCGACCAGATACGGTCATGTTAGTTTGATCGCTGCAATCAGGGAAAGTCCCTGCATTACATATAATGTAATGCGCAATTTATTTCTGATTTTCAATATATTTTTTCATGCTGTCAATATTGTGCAATTATCGTCTGATCATCAGAAAAAATCCTTTTGAATTTCGCCAATCCTCTGTAATTTTACGCCCAAATGAAAATAAACTTCTGACCAAAAGCAAGCTCGACTTTCGACATCAATATTGTCCTAAAAAGATGCATTTTTAACGTCTTTCTGCACATTTCTCCGTCAAATTTTACTGCTTTTTTAGCTGTAGATATTCTGATCTGCACGGTGATGTCAATGCATTTTGTGAGCGGTTGTTAGCGATGTACGTAAAAAATATGTTTATGCACGTCTGTTTTCTTGTTTCTGCGATAATTTTCATAGCAACTTTTAACGTTCGCTGCTGTGTGTACTGCTTTCAAAAGTGAACGAACAACACCGTAATGTGTAGGAGCAGCGCACAATCCATCAGTGACAGCTTGTTTCACGATTGGCTTGATGGGCGTCAGCTGGATTAGCGGCGACGGTCTTAGGCCCAAAGGAGAGGATTCGTTGAATGTCCAGTTGTAGTAGGTCCATGATGAAACTTGGACATAAGAGCAACCATGTATCCCTATCATGTGTGAGTTTCAGGTCATATGACCAAGGTCAAAGGTCACAGTCAATGAACTTTAGCCATGTTGGGGGTATTTTAGGAATTGTCATACATGTAACTTTAAAAGTTTATGGATCTATTCTAGTTCATGAAACTTGGACATAAGAGCAGCAATGTATCCCTGAATACCCTGTGCACGTTTCAGGAACATGGCCATGATCAAAGGTCATTTAAAGGTCAATGTACTCTGGCTGTGTTGGGAGTATGTGTTGAATTGGCATCATAACAAAAGTTTATGGATCTAGCTCATGAAATATTGACATAAGGGTAATCAAGTATGAATAATTGTTTTGCACATGTCTTAGGTCACATGATCGTGGTCAAAGGTCATTTCGGGTCAATGGACATAAAATTTTATTGTCATATTAGTGTTTTCTTCTGTGAATAATTATTCATGAGCTGTTTTCATAGGCAGTACTGCTGCAACGCAGGCGAGACTGCCAGAGGCATTCCACGTGTTCATCTTTCCATTCAAGTTCCCTTTAGAAAAATGTTGCAAAATTTTGAGTGTATGAAATTATTTCTGACATGTATGATGCATGCGTTCTGTAATACAAGGCCGGTCGGCAATACAATCACTCACTATACCTCACTTGATGGTTTGTGTATGTTACATTACATGAACCATCAGGGTGAGTCCATAAAATAGGGACAGTGATTTTCCGTTTCAAAAAATTGCCTTTTCCATTTCAGAAAATCTCAAATTCCGTTTCAGCATGTCAGAAAACGGAAATTCCGTTTCCCCATAGACTTTGTACACACGGAAAAGTGACAATTCCGTTTACACATTGAATAGCAAAATCACAACACGTGCACTCGCACTGGTCAAAATTTGTATCTGCTACTGTACCAACAACACAATAGAATCCGTTCTAATCGGATCTATGCGGGTGCATAAAATATTTTTACAAACCCATTTAGCATGCATACATCCTCACCTTTCACATTATTAGCATTATTTCACGGTGAAATGATATTTCATCGATAATTTTGGGGTTTTTTGGACATCGTTATCATCAGTCAACGGCTTTTCCCAATCCGCCATCTTTGATTTTAAGACCACGATATCGTGCTGTTACATCTTCAAACGTAGAGGGCAGCAACACACGACTGTGTAGTTGAACGATATGTGTGCATGTGAAGCCCAACCCGGCCGGCCGGGTACGGGTGCGGGGTACAATCGAGTGTGCTGATGTCGAGTGCAGTCACGGTGTGTGAATTGTCATGATAGTAGCGAAGTGAGATCGTGTTTTCTGGGGTTTTGTGGCCATTTAATATTCTCATTTTGTTGTGATTTTGGAGTAATTTCTGTTGCTATTCTGTGTATTTTGAGGGAAAATACGTTTTCCGTGATTTTCCATTTGAAATGCCACTTTCCGTTTCAAAAGGCCCTTTCCGTGAATTCCGTCCGTTTTCCGCGATCGCGGAAAATCACTGTCCCTACAATAAGCAACTACATGTAGTTAACTCCATCTGTACCAATTTTTTAACATGTCATGTTTTCAAAAATGTATTCGCAATTGTAAGTATTGTTGCAGCCGCCGGGCACACATACATGTACATGTACGGTACTTGTGATTGCAGCGTTTTTCGAATTGGCAGTGAATTTATAACTCGTGAAGAATTAGGTACAGGTTTTAAATCATTGATTTTGATATTTGAGACTTAGAGGCCGTTCTCATTACGCTTTCTAAAACTAGTTTACTGGAAACCGATTCAGGAAACCACTTTGGAAGATCGCTTTGCTAGCGTTCACACTTGATCACACGAAAGTGGTTTTCAAAATCACTTCACGTAAAGCGCACTTGTTGCTATGGAAATGCTCTCAGTGGGGTGACACGTTTCGCGCGAAATTCGAAACCGCAGCATAGGCATTCTACACCTGTCGTGTGGAGTAGCGCGCTCAAAATGTGCGAAGATCGCTTCTCAAGAACGGTTGTGTCCTCACTTACGCTAAAACCAGTTTAACGAGGCAAAGCGATCTTGAAAACTACATCGCGAGGTGGTTTTCCAAACTGGTTTGGGAGATCGCTTCCAAGACCGCTTTGACCGTTCTCACTACGCGTTAAACTAGTTTCCACTAAACTAGTTTCCAGTAAACTAGTTTTAGGAATGTAGTGAGAACAGCCTCTTATAGATCCATGGAAAAGGAGTGAATTAATTGCTTCCATTATATCCATATCACTTTCAAGAGTAGATCTCCAGATGTACATCTTAAAGATTCCTTTTAAGTTATTTTTTTGCATCAATTATACTTATTTTAAAAAATCTTACAAGTTGTGAATCTATGGTCTCTGGACTCGACCTGATAGTTAATGCTGTGTAGCGTGCATGAACAATCAGTTGAGGAGGAGGAGGAGGAATGTGAAACAAGCAATGCCATATCTTTCTCTGTTTTTTCCCCTTTAATATGTTATTACACATGTTGTGCCAAATTTAATATATCATTTACCCTTGAACTATGGATTTTAATTTGTTTTATTTATGATTATTAGACAAGTGGTTCCTATGGTGCAATTTTGAAATGTCATCACTTCACAACTTACAAGTATATGGACCTATTTCATAAAATATGGACATACATGTAATTGGGTAATCAAGTATCATTGATCCATTTCAGGTCACATGATAAAGGTCAAATGTCATTTAGAGTTGATAAAAATAGTATTTTTATTATCATGTGAATGGTGTTTTTTTATAAATGTAATTACTCATCTTTTAGTCGTTTTCCAAGTCAGCACTGCTGCTATGAATTATTGAATTGCATAATAATGCAGGTTAGAATGCCAGAGGTGTTTCATTTGTTTAGCATATTTGGATGATATTGTCAGTGATGTGCTTGTAGTTGTAGATTTTTTTCTCTTTTTACTCTAATCCACTTTCTGTTGGGGTGGACTTGACCTTTGAAAAATAAAGGTTTTGAAAGTGTATCCACAGGTCTCGAAATTCAGAAGATCTTCCTCTTATAATGTATCCTATGCTGAGGTTTGTGTATGAAAATGAATGCTCATGAAGACATGCACTGCAAAAATGATGTTGCAGCCATCATACATGTAGGCTACATGTAGAAAGAAAAAAAATTCTGATTTTTTATTATTTTGTAAACTTTCTCTTCAGAAAGTGAGAATGGATAGTGTAAATTGAAGCTTTTTTTAAACTTTAATGAACTATTAACTATGTTATTAATCCATAATCAGAAAGTATTACAATTAATTTGCCTTTTTTGGAAAAACAAGCCCAATCTAAAATGTTGTAATGAATGAACAGATAAGATGATGCAAATGCTCCATAATAATCAAACCCTGCATGCTATCTGTCTTTGCTCTGTACACCATGGTGCTTTTTAATTTAAAGGTCAAGTCCACTCCAGAAAATTGTTGATTTTAATCGATAGAGAAAAATCAAACAAACATTATGCTGCAAATTTCATTGAAATCGGATGTAAAATAAGAAAGTTATGACATTTTTAAGTTTCGCTTATTTTTCACAAAACAGTTAAATGCACAACTCAGCGATTTGCAAATGAGAGAGTCAATGATGTCCATCACTCACTATTTCTTTTGTCTTTTATTGTTTGAATAATACAATGTTTCAATTTTTACAGATTTGACAATAAGGACCAACTTAACTTAACCATAAACTGTTAAAATGGTAATTCCACATGTTCAGGGAGAAATAAAACTTCGTTTCACTTGTCAAGGAGGAGAAAATTAGAATATTTCATATAATAAAATATAAAAGAAATAGTGAGTAGGTGACGTCATCAGTCTGCCAATTTGCATACCGACCAGGATGTGCATATAACTGTTTTGTGAAATTAAGAAAAACTTTAAAATGTCATAACTTTCTTATTTTACATCCGATTTTAATGAAATTTTCAGTGTTTTGCTTGTTGGATTTTTCTCCTTTTTTTCAAATCGACTTTTTGTTGGGGTGGACTTGTCCTTTAACACCCATTTGGTACAGTAGGCCTACGTTCCTATCTCATGGAACAAAGCCCTACTAAAAACTTTCATTTACATGGTAGGCCCTACATCTGAATTTCTGCCCCATGTCTACAATATCCTTCAAACAGTACATGTACATGTACACCCCTCATGGAAGATGAATTTGGATGCAGCTTCATACAGAAGCAACATTTTTTATGGTACAGTAATAGAAAATGATATTCTGTCACGTCTTCTCTACTTATTTTATTGTTTGACGTTCTAAATCTTTGAGTGAAGAGCTTCCCTGAAATATGTGTGTTAATAGGGGTGTACTCTTTTCTGTTTGATACTGATCAGGAAAAATCAGATGAGAAAACTGTTAATATGTGGGTAAAATCAATCAAGATATGACATTTGCATACAGTACATGTACATGATGTGGATCTAAGCCATCATTTCACAACTATTTTTGCAGGGAATATGAATTCATAATCTGAAAGAGACCTTGACATTGCAAAAGGCAATTCTGGTTTTGCCTCTTCCTCTTAAACCGACCTCCAGTCTGGTCAGACTTGTCAGTGACCATTCATTTACGAGACCAATGTCCATTTTCACCTTACACTTGTTCTTACCTCAGTCATGTACACTTTCACAGCATTGGACCATCCTGCTGTCATGTTTGGCAGTTGGCCAGCTGACTGTGTGCAACATAAATTATGCATGGACAAATTTCTTGCCCTATCACATTTCACTCAAATGCTCTTATGTGTTTTGCCCATATGCTCAATAACAGTGACGGTGGGTTGCGCTCAGTTGTATTATGGTGTGTGCTTAGAATTAGATGCAAGGAGATAGAGACAAACGGGGGGGGGGGGGGGGGGGGGGTAAACGTGTTCTTGTATGTTGCACATTGACATTGGCTTGGTTGGTGGTGTATTATCATTAGGAAGAGAATGTACATGTAAATTATACAGATTTGGAGTCTATCCTCACACTAACCTTACACTGCCCATTCCTATGCTGACAACTTCTTATTTTGTGGGTGCAATGAGAGTTTGATTGATATTCTTACTGCCATAGAGAGAGCACTGTATGTATGTGTATAAAGTTTTTTTTTTTTTTTATAAATCTTTAATTCCAGTCTGCATTTTGAAGACTGGGCTCAGAATGAAAATCATGCTCAAAATATTCTCTTTTATGACATTACTGTCTAATAATTGATGATTCATCCATCCTTCCTGTGAAGACGTCCAATTAATGATGTTGCTTCCAATAGAATGATAAAGCTACACTGTATACATGTATAATAAACACCAATTGCTGAAGATAACAGTACATGTACTGTACATTTTAATACCTTTAAGACGTGAATACATGTAGACATTGATGTACATGTAGACGTACATCATGTACATTATACTGTTGATCCTACTTTCAGGATTTATACAATTGTGTACGTGTAGCTCTGATGAACAGAAACAAGTTACACTGTACATATCAACATTGCCAACTTAATTCAATCATTAAAAATCATACTGTACATGTACATTGTAGGTGCTACATTGACATGTCTGCTGCATGGGCATTTTTTTAAATATCATCTTTTCACTTTGATTTCCTGACCCTTCTCTATTCTGAAGGTCATCAAATAAAAACAAGGTATTCACGTCTAAATCAATTTTGTTGTAGTGTGGAGTGAATGATCTTTGAACATGTGTTAATGGTAATGAAAGAACAGCTTGTGTCGTGTATCTGGAAGCTGCCCAAGTGATTCAAGTACTTTTATAACACGGCTCTTGTCTCTTGGCAGTTGGCAATGTTGATATGTAATTTGTTTTTGTTCATTTTATGTACACTCATGTACCTGTATATTTTTTTAGAAAGGGTCCTCGCATCATTATAATATTAGCTTTTATCTCCTGTGAATTACCTAAAGCAAATCCTACTGTTTGGCTGAGCCTTTTTTTGTGCAGAACCAATTGGAAGAATTATAGATAGGAGTATTACACATGTGTGCAAATAAGCAATTGTAGAACTAACTAAACATCTGTAAGTTTAATATAACAGGGACCTGATAACACAGTTGATGCCTTATATTGAATACTGTATTCAAATATTTGAACTTGGATCACCAGATACCAGACATGATACATGTAGGCCCTTCTTGTACTACATATTACAGGCATAGGCCTCCAATGTAATTTTCTGCCCCCTGTCAGAATATGATTGCGTACCGGCTCCATGTATAGGTATCTGTGTTGTAAAACATCAAGGTTACGGTATAAATTTATATGCAAGTAAATAAGAGTCATTCAGCATTGTTCTTGACATGGACTTTAGCCTCATAGACTGAGAGAAATTGTCAAAAGGTACACACCTGCATGGAGTTGTTTGCTTTGACATTGTGCCGGAAACTTTTTATGATCTACATGTGCATGCACAGTTAAAGAGAGAAAGATACATTGTAAATGTACATTTAGGCCTAGGATATACATGTATGTAATTAGTACAAACTGTCAAATCTACATTGTACAGAGTGAGTTTACACATGTTTGCTTTTTATGTGGGTTTCTGTTCTGAGATCAGGGCCCCGTCTTACAAAGAGTTACGACTGATCCGATCAACCTCAACTCTATATTTTAATCCATTAATGTCATAATTTTTTCGACAGGAAATTTGCACAATGTCCTTTGTAAACATGAGAAGCACACTGAATTTTCAAGAAAAAGATGGATGAAATTTTAATATACATCATATTGAGAAAATGTTTTAAACAAACATGCATTTTAGATGTTGAAATTGCTGGCTTTCCATAGTTGCGGTTGATTGGATCAATCACAACTCTTTGTAAGACAGGACCCTGGAGACAAAAAAAGATATGGAATTCCTGAGATTTTCATTCACAGGCAGTTATTCTATAAACCCTGTGTAGGCCTACAGTACAAGTGTTATGAAAGCTTGTAAAGAGACAATATCATATGTCATTAGATCATTTGTCATTAGTTATTACCGGTACTGTAGTCGCCAACAGATTATTTTGTACATTCTCCAGAATTTGAAATACAATAGTTTTCAAACAGCCTGCTTGTATACATGTACATCAGACCTTCATTTTTGAGGAGCGCGATTGCGCCGGCGCTCCTAGCGCGCTCCTAAAAAAAAATCAGAAAAATGAAGAATATTCACCTCTTTCCTGACTCTGATTTGAATTTAAACTCTGTAAATATTGTAGTCCCATATGTAGATTTTCATGGCAACACCATGGAAGTCTACATGTGGGACTACAATATTTACCGAGTGTAAGTTCAAATCAGAGTCGGGAAAGAGGTGAATATTCTTCATTTTTCTAATTGTTTTCAACTAAATCAAAATAATTTTAAGGATATATGGAAAATAGATGGCCATTTCATGGCTTTAAAGATGTAAAATGTGAAATTTTAGCAATTTTTTTTTTTTTAGCAGGAGCGCAATATTTTGTAAACGTATTGACTCAGGCCTAGTTTCACCACAGATTAATTAATAACTACACAGCTATTGCATATATACAATGTAGGGACAGTGATTTTCCGCGATCGCGGAAAACGGACGAATTCACGGAAAGGGCCTTTTGAAACGGAAAGTGGCATTTCAAACGGAAAATCACGGAAAACGTATTTTCCCTCAAAATACACAGAAAAGCAACAGAAATTACTCCAAAATCACAACAAAATGAGAATATTAAATGGCCACAAAACCCCATAAAACACGATCTCACTTCGCTACTATCATGACAATTCACACATCGTGACTGCACTCGACATCAGCACACTCGATTGTACCCCGCACCCGTCCCGTATACCCGGCGCGGCCGGCCGGGTTGGGCTTCACATGCACACATATCGTTCAACTACACGGTCGTGTGTTGCTGCCCTCTACGTTTGAAGATGCAACAGCATGCTATCGTGGTCTTAAAATCCAAGATGGCGGATTGTCAAAAGCCGTTGACTGATGATAACGATGTCCAAAAAACCTCAAAATTATCGATGAAATATCATTTCACCGTGAAATAATGCTAATAATGTGAAAGGTGAGGATGTATGCATGCTAAATGGGTTTGTAAAAATATTTTATGCACCCGCATAGATCCGATTAGAACGGATTCTATTGTGTTGTTTGTACAGTAGCAGATACAAATTTTGACCAGTGCGATTCAATGTGTAAACGGAATTGTCACTTTTCCGTGTGTACAAAGTCTATGGGGAAACGGAATTTCCGTTTTCTGACATGCTGAAACGGAATTTGAGATTTTCTGAAACGGAAAAGGCAATTTTTTGAAACGGAAAATCACTGTCCCTATAAAACAATGTTAAGAAAAATCTACAATTTATCATACATGTATTGTATTTAATTGATTTGAGCTCCTCAAGGAGAGCGATTCTGGAAGCTCAATTGAGCTCCAAAAAATAAGGAGAGCGATTTATTGAGCTCCACGAAATTATAAACGTGAAGGACTGGTACATGTAGGGGAGAGTGGGGTAAATAAGGCCACCTTCTTATAATTCCAATTATATCACTTTAATGTAAAGCAGTAGAAAGTTCAAATTTTCATTGAACAATATATCAACAATTGAACATTCATGAAAGGACTTGATTATAGATAATAATCACAAATGCTGAATATCTCTGATTCCAACTGATCTGATTTTTATTTATTTTGGGTTTAATTTCAGGAAAAAATTGGGCAAATATAACGTAAAAAAGACACCTTCATATGTAGAAATAATAATTTTCCGGGGGTAGTTGTCGGGGGGGGGGTGATTGTCCAGGGGGTAGTTGTCCTTATACGAAATTTGCTACAGTTCTGGCATGCACTATAATTATACCTTACTCAAGTAAACTAAGATTAAAAGTTAATACACATTACTGGGTAGATACATTACTCGCATCACTAAAGTGGCAATGCTACTTTCAAAGTTATGATTTTGAGGTGCTGCTGGGTTTGTTCTCCTGGCCATGTGCACTAGGCTGTAGATGTTCTTTATGCTAAAAATCTGTGCTAAGGTACTGTCTCAAATACATGTACTACACAAACAGTAATCTATGACACCGTTCTCATCATACTTCCTAAAACTAGTTTATTGGAAACCGTTTCAGGAAACTAGTTTGGAAGATCGCTTTGCTAGCATTCCCATTTGATCAGCCGAAAGAGGTTTTCAAACCCACTTCACGTAAAGTGGTCTTGTTGCTATGGGAATTCTCTCAGTGGGGTGACATGTTTCGCGCGATATTCAAAACTGCAGCGTAGGCATTCTACACACAAGTGTGTGGAGTAGCGCGCTCAAAATGTGTGAAGAACGGTTGTCCTCACGCTAAAACCAGTTTAATGAGGCAAAGCTATCTTGAAAACTACATCGCCGGGTGGTTTTATGAACCGGTTTGGAAGATCGCTTCGACCGTTCTCATTACACATAAAACTAGTTTCCAGTAAACTAATATTAGGAAGGTAATGAGAACGGTGTTTATTTGACCCTACCATTTTGAGCAGTGAGCTAAAAACTAACAGGCGGCCTTATTTACCCCACTGTCCCCTAGTATTACATGTTGGATAGTCATAATTTCTTCATGAAGACATGCATGCTAATTGCACCTTTGGTGTACTAAAATGCATTAATGAACATGATCATCCGAGCCAAGCAGTAGAGTGATTAAAAAGTACATTTGAACATAATAGTTGGGGAATCTCAATTTCTTCCCTGTGCTTGGTGATTCAGATTCAGTCAGTTTTAAATATTTATTGATTTTGCCATTCTTCGGGAAAAAGTGATAGATACATGTAGACCCACAAGCCTTGCATGATATCGGTGATGGCACATACAGTAGCCTATGCATGAAAAGTACATGTACATGTACTTTTAGAACACTAGTAAAAAAAGGGATTTATCTTGATTTCTTATTGTGGGAGAGAATATGGAAGTGTACATGTATACACAACAATGGGCATGAAGAGTGTAATGTATTGCTTAGATCTATAGTGAAACCTTGTCATTATGGACTATTCTATCCTTTCATCAATCTTCACAACATTATGAATTATACTCATAATTATTTGCATGAATGGAAACTAATTTTTTTAATGGTATGAATCATACAAGGAAGAGGAGACCGAAATGAAGCTTCATGAATTTATATTTACTCTGAGGTATTATTGTCAAGGAGATATCTCAATTTCTTTGTTGTGACTTGCGTTACGTGACACTATTGAAGATTCCTGACCTTTAATACCGTATTGGTAATTTCCTCAGAAGACACTCACCAGAACATTTTTATAAAACATCTGGAAATATTATGTTAAAAATTGATTAACACCTGAATTTTTGTTTTCAGTCGATTGCCATTTGATAATATGACTTGCGTGACACAGGAGTGTGACTTGCATGACAAGTATCATTTTGGACTATAAGTTGAACAAATTATCATGATATTATACAGTAAAATGCGCCAAATTTCATTCAAACAGAACTTTTATGGTCATTTGCATCCCATTTATCTTTAAAACAAAGGAATTTCAAAGTCAAGCTTTGATACTTCTACTTACATGAAAGTTTACATGTGGCACTGCATATTGTACAGGGTAGTCCCATATGTATTATTTATAACATTTAATACGGTTTTTCTAAATAACAGTAACCATTCAGGCTGAAAGAATTGACATCTGCCAAAAAAATCCCAATCATTATCCTTTTCCCCAAAAAATATTGCTCGTTTTGTGATATGTGACTCACGTGATATACAAGTAGTCCTACCCTAAAAAAACCTTAATGTGACCCGTATGACGGCACTTTTAAAGAGTTTTTTTTATAATGAAGGGGTTTACAGTTGGCAATCTTCTTTGCTGGTTTGATTTAGGACCTTATGCTTACTTTTTATCAACTTCAGATTATACTGCCTAATACTTAAAGTAAACTAAACTTACAGATGTATTTTTGTTACGTGACACATTTCGAGGGTGTTTTTAACTTGAAATATTGTCAAGCTCAGTTTAAAAAAGTGCAAAAAAAACAAAGGTATTATAAAGATTGGACGGAATAAAAAAAATGATGTTTTTACAGACAACAGAATACATTTTTATTAGTGTCATTAAAACAGTTGCAAAAAGGCATTCTTTTTTAATGCAAATTTGACATCTCTGTAGGATTGTGTAACTCGATCATTTGTGGGTGAAAGGCAGTGAAAAATCAGATTTACACCTTTTGACATGTACCTAGCCAAAAATAAATATTCTTCATTGATTGGTTTAACTTGAAATTTGAAGCCTAGGGTATATAGTTACATGGAATGGCTGGTATATGTATGTTAATGTAGAACTTTACATTGAGTCTTCTCTGAAAACCTTTGAAAATTAGTAAAACAGATTTTCCTTATTGTCTAAATGAGGGTGCATCATGTACCTGTCTGCATCAAGTTATGACGTTTGATGTTCATGTCTGAGCATAAAGCAGGAAACATCATCTTCCTGTTAGGGCTTAGCCTGGCTTCCAGATGTTCAGAAAGTCCCAATTTCTAATATGCCCTTGTATTTGTTTGGACTTCCCTCAAATCAAAACAGAGTGCAGTCTTAATCTTTATATTTCTTGACAAGTTGACATGAAGGGAATCAAGGTATTATCAATAGACATGAAATAAGTTCTGTATAAAGTTTATGATGTCCAGGCTTGTCAAATGCTTCCTCTGTAGGACATGTCGTAATGGTTGATCTACTCTGGTCTCTTTGCTCCAGATTATTTATTATTTTTCATTATAATGCAGATGGATTTTAAAAATTCAGCTACTAGAATGCAGAAATGTATACTAAATATTTTCATCTGAATATACAATAATGAAGAGTATGGTACATGTAACTCCAGAGTAACACTCCATTTTCTAAATATTGCTCACTCATATTCCGCATAGAGAAACTTTTTGTTTATTATGCGCTGTACATGTGTAAGTGATGTACTATTATTATTAGGACTGAATCAAAATGTTTAAGGCTGTATCAATGACCATTAAAAGCATAAATATTTTCATACATTTGACGGTATGGAAAGAAAGAAAAAGAAATGAAGAAAAACCTTCCCCACAAGTTGCTGAAATTCACATTTCACATCTTTACATGTACTTCCATGAAATGGCCATCTGTTCTCCATATGGCCTTAATATTGTTTGAACATTTACTTGGAAACTATCAAACAAATAAAGAATATTCCCTTTTTTCTTGACTCTGAAAGATCGTTTTTCAGTTGATGACACACTTGGTCAACCGTCATGAATATCTACATGTGGGACTAATATATAGAAGGTACATTGTAGATGGCAATTTAATGGGTCTAAAGATGTGAAATATGAAATTTTAGCAACTTTTGGTGAGGGTTTTTTTTCTTTGATTTTTTTTTTCTTTTACCTCTGGCAAGGTAAGGTAACCCTAACCATCAATTTATGAATATTGTTGAAACTAGGCCTGAATCATTACGTTTTATTGTGAAAATATGTTTTGGCCTAACCGCTTTTAATACACTGGCAGTTAGGTTTAGCTTACAGGAGTACCCCATACCCCCCCCCCCCCAAAAAAAAAAAAACCCTCCCCAATGGAGCTGAAGCATCACATTTCATATCTTAATATCCAAAATGGTCATCAATTTTCCAAATTTCCTTGAAATTATTTTCGTTTCTAAAGTTGGAAACTATCAAGAAAATGAAGAATATTATCTTTCTTAATTATGGCCAATAATTTACATGTGCTATATTAATGTGTGATGCTGTACTGTATGTAAAGGGACCTTGAACATGTGCAATTAATACATGTAGATAGTCTTTAGCACAGGTACAAATACTAACTGGGGTCTTGGAAAGATCCCAACCACAATTTACTGAGTCATCAGTGGTTAAAAATGGAAACAACTCACAGCTCACTGACTCCCAATAGGTCCACAAAAAAGCCAAACAATGCTTGGCATATATGTCCAATGTATACTAATAGTACCCTGGATGAGCTACATGTATTAAAGTTGTACATGTATGTACAATAGTTCATACATGTAGTTTTCATTTGAAAAAAAAATCAGTTCCCCAATGTTTATATGTACAGTATGTCACGTGTCAGTGTTTTTGAAAACGTTACATACATGTAATAATGTTGTTTGATAGAGGCCTTATTATGAGCAGCATTGGTTAAGTGTGTTCGGTAAAATTTCCTTTTGACTTGGAACATGTGTATTCCTCAAGTTATTTATGATAAAATTATGTTTGAGTCTGATTATTGTAGGATTCATGTAGCAAAATGGTAATACATGTACTGTTTACGAATGTTAAAACTTAATCAACAAATACATCACATCAAAGAAAGTATTGTGCCTTGGAATATATGTATGACCTACACTGTACATGTATACATGTATTTTCAAATCGTAGAGAAAGTGATGAAGGAGAGTGGGGTAATTGAGGCCCTGGGGCAAATAAGGCCCCCAGTTTTAGTTTTTTGCTTATTGCTCAAGTTTACTTGTCAAGAGGATTGCTGTTTGTGTAGTATTTGAGACAGTTCCTTAGCACAGATAGCCCAATGTACATGGCCAGGAGTAGCACAAACTCAGCAGCACCTCAAAATCAAAATTTTGAAAGTAGCATCGCCACTTTAGAGAGGCGAGTTACTGTACCCAACCAGTAATGTATCTGAATTTACTTTTGTAAGGCATTATTGTACATGCCAGTACTGTTGTTTAATTCACCACTTTCCCTCTTTATCTCTGACTAGAAGCCTACATGTATGAACTCGACATGCCGGATGGGGCAAATTTAAGGCCCCCTTGATTAAAATATAATTAACATTTTATGATCTGTTAAAACAGTCAAATACAGTGGAGACATCTCCACACTTACTTATGTACACTATTAAAAAGAGTCCATCCAATGAAACATGTAAAATATAATAATATAACTGACAGTTGAAAACACAATCCAACAATCTTTTTTTTCATAATAGTGGATATGATTAATAACTAAATCCCAACCTGGGGGCCTTTGTGAAAGTAATTAAATATTAATCCTGTGATAGTTGCTAGTAAATGTTCAGTGATTGTATCATACCAACTGACCTTAATTTGAATATAGCAACACAAAGAAAAATCAAGGGGCCTCATTTGCCCCATTTTGATTGGGCCAATAAGGCCACCTGACAACAATGTTTAATGCTCATTAATATGCAAATAAGATTGATTAGTTTTCATATTTCTGTTGAATAATGTAGGTCTACTGTAGACCTACATGTAGTATTAAGACATCTAACCATGTTTTTGCTGCTTCATATACATTTACCAGGGGGTACATGTAACTCCCTGATTATATATTTCATTGCATTAAGTCATTAACGACAGGAAGAAGATGGTGCCCAGAATTCACAAAAGAAAATGAACTTGCAGGTTTTTACAAATGTAAAAAAACATTTTCGTAGAACATAATAACGTTGACCAATCATACTTCATGATTAATTATGATTGAATATCTTTGTTTGAAATATAAGATAGTGGGATTTACATTGAACATGCACGTTAGCCAGTAATTATGATGCACATGTACATATATTCAATAAAAAGTGAATTATTGTTTTGAAAATTCCAGACCTCTGCAATGTTATTGAGAATAAGTCCAGTGAAGAAAATGACATCCATATGTGCATGTTAAATGTACCAATTGAAAGTTTTAATCACTTACTGATTTTTTGTTATTGTACTTTTCATGACAGTTACTAGGTCTATGGTTGCAAAGATTTTAAAGTGAGGAGAAAAATTTGTATATTTCATATTTCATGTAATAAAATACAAACCAAAATACATGTAGTGAGTGAGGGAGTCAGTCTCCTCATTTGCATACAGACAAGGATGTGCATATAAGTGTTCGGTGAAATTAAATGAAACTGAAAATGTCACAACTTTCTTATTTTATATCCGATTTTGATGAAATTTTCAGTATTTTGATTGTTTGATTTTTCTTTTCTTTTTATTGAAATCAACCTCTTTTTTTTTGGTGGACTTGTCCCATAATGAACTACAAGTACAAAAAAAAGACATGATTAGTTTCAAGAAAAGCACTGTAGATGTTGCTTCCAATCTTACATATGTATATATAGGCCTATTTTAGAGTTGAATCCCCAGTTTCCATGATAAAGGGAAAAAAATGTATAGAAGTTCACAGAAAATAGTTTTCAGGTCCCCAAAATGAATTATAAAATGCAATGAAAATCATGAAAATATAACATGCATCTATAAGCGTTAACGCATGCAATTGCCGAGCACTATGTGCATGAAAACCAATGTTTCTCAAAGATTTTCACCATTAACAATGGCTACATATGTATTTATACATTACAGAGGAGAAAATGGAATGTACATGTAATGTGTAGAACACGGAAGAATATGGGATTGGCAGCTTAGAAAACTGTCAACTCGTACAGTGTACATAACTGTACATACTTTAAAGGGGATGTTCACCCTGACAAAAAGTTTATTGTAAAAATAGCAGAAAAAATGATTAAGACATATTGGCGAAGGTTTGAGAAAAATCCATCAAAGAATTAAAAAGTTATTAGAATGTTAATTATTTGATTTGTGACGTCATATGCAAGCAGCATTCCTCCATAGTGAATGCTAAAAAATCAAATGAAATATTATCTCAGAAAATTGAAAATGGGTTTTATTGTACCTTTTGTTTATCAATAGACAAATTATTTCACACCTGATCATGAAAAGAAAAAAACAAGTCATCAAGAACCATAAAAAAATGAATTTCATGCATATATTACATAACATATAGGGCAGCTGCTTGTTTATGATGTCACAAATTATTACTATCACAAATCCAAAACTTAGAATTCTAATAACTTTTTAATATTAAATGGATTTTCCTCAAACCTTCACCAATATTTTTTACAATTTTTTCTGCTATTTTTACAGCAAATTTTTCTTCAGGGTGAACTTCACCTTTAATAAGTAAATTTGCAATGTCAAGACATTGCCTGTGGTATTAATTACAGGTATGTGTGAGTATCACTTTCCATTGAAATGTCCAGAATGATTTTTTTATATAATTTTAATAGGGGCAGAGAGATATAGAGAGTCAATGACCCTTTGATAGAGAATGTTTTTTTTTTTTTTATACTTATTACTATTTAATAAGTAAGAGTAAAGTATATTCAAAAGCCTGATAAAACAGATCGTGATTGTTGCTTGACTAATAGAATACATTATTCTCAGGACATATACAAGATAGCACCAATGGTGCTGCTCCATTCCAACACTAGTACAAGTTCAAAGCTTGTACCCGCCTTGCTAGATGTGTGCATGTATCTGTTGAATAACCTTGCATTATTTATGAAATACAAAGTCGTGTACTCTGAGCGATGAGCCGAAAATAGCCGCTACTTGCTGCTCAAGCAATTTTCTCTCGCCAAAGCAATTGAGCATCCCACACAGATTTTTGTGCATTAATGTCTCTGCCAGCCTGATGCAACATCGTACGTAAATGTACGTACATGAGACAATTGACAGGTATAGAATAGTCCATGCATGCATGCATACAGTTGTTGAAGCAACTGCCGTTATTTGCATCTATTATGAATAAACCCATGTACAGTAGTATACCATAGGCCTGTCCTATTTCTTCCTCTCATCTTTAGATGTGCTTCAAGTGAATATTGACTGTACAAATGCTTTGAATTGATTTTATTTTGATGAGTTATCCTTTTGATAATGATGAAGTATGATATACTACTTTTCTAGATGTTGGGTGCATATTCTGCACTTTCATATAGCATCGAAGTGTCTATTCTGAGGTACATGTAGTAGTACACCGTTATTGTAGTGGCTACTTCTAGATGCACCTTTCAGTGCTTATAAATAGAATAGAGATTTGAATGCAACACACCATACACATGTTTTCATAAATAACATCAATTACTTGTGTTCTATGGGTATTTCAAAAAGAACAGTGTGAATGTACACATACAGGCCTAAAATGTAGGATAAACTCTATAGGCCTACATGTTCAATTATAGGACTACATGTTCAATTACATGTATAGGCTTTACAACATTTGGATCTTTTGAAATGATTTCTGCAGGTTGACAAAATAGTGTACTATGTAGTTACTTTGAAGGATTTTTGTTTAATTACAGTGCAAAAGGTCTTTCATGTAAAGCATAAACGTGGATGTACATATATTTTTCCTGTTTACAATTGACATAAATCCAGAGAAGGGACAAAACTTGATATTCAGTTTCCAGGCACACTTGTACAAATATCTGGTTGTCAAGTAGCTCAGCAGGGCAAGCTCTCTGTACTGGAGGTCAAGGGTGAAGGCTGTTGTCACTCACTGCTGTACAATATACATCCTTTCATGGAATATGTACACTGTATGTTTTCTTTGTTTGCTTTCTGAAAGAATTTTTTTTTCTCAGGGACTATTTCATAGCACTTGATGTATATATTTACCGGTAGTATGCAGAATATCTTTTCTTGTGCTTTTGAATTATTTCAATGGTATAATAGATTGTAAAGAATTTATAAGATTGGCTATTAGGGTAATGCATATACCAGACGCCTTGGCCTACATTTAGTTGTACATGTACATGTACATGAAGGTTACATTCAATTTTGTTTTGTTTTTCTTGTGACACAAGTTCAGTTAAATTCATTACTGGTAATTCCAAATAAAGATTCTACATTTTTAAGTTACATGAAGGTTGGAGTAGGCCTTTAATAAGTCGATCTTTAAGCTTCTTTTGTCTTTGATAAGAAGGAAGACAACCATCTTGATAATCTTGAAGTTATTTTTTCTGAAACTCAGTATGTAGGCCGATACCGAAGGGTTTGCATGATGTCAGATTTTAGGCACGCACAATGTTAAGAAGGCCTTTGAAATGTAGTTCTGAATTACATGTATTTTCCATCCATATTTTGTCTCCTGGTACATGTAATAACATTTTACACTTGTTGAAATGTGATTGGGCCAATTCTAGAATGTCTCTGGAATTTTGCTGTCCCAGAAATTTCATTTGTATTCTAAATTCAAGCTTTTCCTTGACCTGTTAGCTCGTTGTATAGAGATCTCTGTTCAAGAGAGCCAAGTTATAACTAGAGGGTGGGTTTTCTTCCAAGTGTCATGTAAATAATAGGGGCAGAGAGAGGGAGAGAGATATAGAGAGTCAATGACCCTTTGATAGAGAATAAGAAATTAACAGTAATACACTGTATGGGACAAAATTTGAAGAGAGAAAGAACTTTAGAGGGGCAGAAAGAGAGAGAGAGAAGATAGATTGATAATGAGAAAAAAGAATAAGAGAGCATTAGACAGAAATAGATACATACATACATGTAGGCTCTCTGCATCTTCAAATGAACACAGGGCTAAGTTTTCCCAAGTAAACCAAGAAAGTATTAACTTTCATGTATCTTTAAATTATCTGCAGGAAGGATTGACTGATGTTGGCACGTCCTGACAAGTATGTCTCGACGTAGAAGTCGGAACAGGAATGCCAGCAACAGTAGCATTATTACGACCACTAAGATAAACAACAACGACAACAACAGGACGTTAAATACACAGGAAAAGATGCCAGAAGGGGCAACAACAAATGGGGCAATGATATCAGTGACACGTACAAATGGGGACCTCTGTGCAGGAGCAACTCCAGTGGTGAGTAGCAACAGCACATAATTTTCAATGTTTCTTCTCCACCAAATAACTAATTTGCACTTTTGTGCTTTTTTTCTTTCAAACTAATTTTTGATGTGAGGTTTCCGGTCAGTCTTAAAGTGGAAGTTCACCCTGACAAAAAAATATTTTATTGTTAAATAGCAGGAAAAAATAGTGCCGAAGGTTGGAGAAAAATCTGTCAAAGAATAAAAAAGTTATTAGAATTTTAATTATTTGATTTGTGACGTCATCTGCAAGCAGCTTTTCTACATATCTTATAGTAAAAAAATCAATGAAATGTCATTTTCTCACAAAATTGAAAATGGTTTTTACTGTACATTCAGTATATAGACAAATCATTTCACACCTGTGTTTAAAAAAAAAAGTCATCACGAACCATTAAAATAATGAAATATTCGCATATTATATTACATAACATATGGGGCACCTGCTCGTTTATGACGTCACAAATCCAAAACTTTAAATTCTAATAATTTTCTTAATCTTAAATGGATTTTCTTTAAACCTTCACTATTATTTGTTGTTTTTTCTGCTATTTTTAAGTTTCATAAAAAATTTGTTGTATTAAAGATAAGAGAGTTATAGATGTTTGAAAAGTCATGCAACACTTTCTATAGGGATCCTCAAATTGGCAAACATGCTATTAAATGGCTGATTTTGCGAACAACTCTCCATGTGTTTCGTATACAAATTTCCAGATTTTCCACTTTATTTTACATATTTCTGATATCTCCTGACCTTGACATATATGTGATGTGAATTATATTTTTCCATGACATTTGTTGTGCTCAGGAGGAGTCAAGATGTGATTTGAAAGATAATAAAAGTATGTGCCAAATGATTCTTGAAGAAATTGTATACATGCAATTGCTGAGAAATCAGCAAAATAAGCTTGGCATTCCATCCAATTTGTCAGGTCTTTTTCAGATCAATAATAATACACTGTCCCACATGTGCTTATCAGTGTTGGCAATCTTCAGTGCGAATGTTTTTCAGCTAGATTTCATGATTTTACAAAGTTCACTTAATGTAATTGTACCAGAGTCCAGAGCTAGATTAAACTTGGTTTTACAGACTTTCTTATGAAATCAGTGTTTAGTTCAAATATGTTATTTTATCTTATAATACTGTACAGTACATACATGTATATTTATGGTAAACTTTAAAATGTTGAATTATTCAAGGCTAATTGATTAATCTTCTTAAATCACCAAATTATTCTGCCCTAATTTCCTTATGTACATGTACATGTATACAAATTCATATCATAATTATGATACCAACATGGTCTTTTGGAAAAAAGCCAGTTAAACAAATATTCAATTTCATAACCTCTAAGACTATATCTATCTTTAATATATAGCCCTTACAAGTTACAAAGTAATTGTATGAATTTGAAAGATTGGAGCAGCCCGTGAATTGATGTGAATAATTATAATCACAAATTAATATAGTACAATGTATGTGCTGCACATCATTACCATGCACTATAACATTACCAAAAGTAGATTAGATGTAGATTTGAGCTTATTTCAGCATAAAAAAGTACCATAGCTTAATCTGACTAAGGCTGCGTTTATGCGACCTCAAGCCAGAATCATGATTTGAATCATGATTTGAATCATGATTCAAAACACAAACATGAATCACAATATCACAGAATCAGCGTTTAGACGACCTTCATTCCAATGCTGTTTTTTCTCAGAATCGGGCCAGTCCAGTGCGCATCACTAGTGCGCAGTTTGACAGAGAAAGTTTTTCGCACGTGTTTCGGCTCTCGAAAAATCATTTGCTTCCAGAATTCAGTCTATACCTCATTTTGTTTACTTCTATCATATAGGGTCCATATGCTTCTATTTATCTTGTTAGTTTATCCAAAATGGTGTTCGGAAGTGAATTTCAGGGTAGATCCAACTTAATGTTGATACTGTAGGCCTATACTCAACAACAACTGAGATCATTGTCTGTCCAGTTAATTCATTTACTAGAACTTGAAGTTGAAGACATGACCAAAAAATGAAAAGTAGTGGACGATGTGATGACCAACACAGAATTTGAACATGACAAGAAATGCATGCATAGTACATAATCATGTACATACAATGAGCATATAGAGCACCCTGAGCTGAGCTTGGCAAGAGTCAAACCGAAAGTAGCCCGACACTACAAGTGAGGTCATAGAATCATGATTTGATCACGATATCGTTTATTCGAACATTTTCGTACGTGATTCTGCAGAAACGTCTTACCAAACGCCCCTTTTTTCGTGTTTCATGTTTGTGATTCTAATCATGATTATATTCAATTTCGACTAAACGCAATCGTGATTCTGCAGAATCATGATTTGAATCATGTTTCAGATCATGATTCTAGGGTAAAAAAGTGGCGGATAAACGCACCCTAAGTACTCCTATCCTACTCGAAAGCGTTCGTGCATGTTGCTTGTTGTCAAAAGAAAGGTACTGAAGTATATCCTTGCAGATAAACACGTCTAAAACTTTTACAGATGATTATGTTAAGAAGTTAGTACATGTGTCAATTAGGAATTTGTCGAGATGTATTGAACCAAATAAAAAAAATCCATGTATTCATGTGACCTAGAGGCCATTCTCATTATGCTTACTAAAACTAGATTACTGGAAACCGATTCAGGAAACCAGTTTGGAAGATCACTTTGCTAGTGTTCTCACTTGATCACATAAAAGTGGTTTTTAAAATCACTTCATGTAAAGCAATCTTGTTGCTATGGAAATGCTCTCAGTGGGGTGACATGTTTCGTGCAAAATTCGTAACCGCAGCGTAGGCATTCTACACCTGTCGTGTGGAGTAGCGCACTTAAATGTGCAAAGAACAGTTGTGTCCTCACTTACGCTAAAACCTTTTTAACGAGACAAAGCGATCTTGAAAACTACATCGCGAGGTGGTTTTATGAACCGGTTTGGAAGATCGCTTCGACCGTTCTTACTACAGATTCCTTTAAACTAGTTTTAGGAAGGTAGTGGTGAGAACGGTGTCTTAGTGTTGTTGGTGACCAGTTTCAAGCCCTGATACAGTTCCAGGACTGTTCTTTGATTGATCAATTTAGACCTTATCCCAACAAGAAGAAAATTTGTAAATCTGACCTCATATATTAATATTCATCATAATTTATGTAGAATTGCTCTTATTGCAAAAAATATAGGGAAGGAATGGGAAGATACAAGTGCACTGTACATACATGTAGTTCTTTGCTTTTTAATCTTTCTTGTACATTTATATCCGTAGAGTATAAAGTAACTCTCATTTAAATGTGAGTAACGCGCCCATCACAGCTCAGCTTGATCTCTTCCTGAGCACTGACTGCAGACACACAAAAAAACTATGGAATCCTCATAGAACTATCAACTACATTTGCAGGCACAATCAGTAATACAAATATTTAAGATGTTAATATCAAATGTGTATGAAACTCAGTTGGACATGACTTCTCTCTCTCTAAAAAAAAAAAAGATTGATGAATAAATTCTAGCTGTACACTTTTTTTTACATTCATACCCATTGTTATAATTATCTGACTTTGCTGGTATCAAAATATTGATATCCATAAACCACACTTCATGTACTGTACATACTTATAATTATTATCCACCATACAATTTGCATCACTTTATGTGGATTTTGCATGTTTTTAAGAACATTCATTAAAAATCAAGGGACTTGCTTCTGTCTTACATCTAATAATAAAGTGAAGGTGGTCACGCTTCATTAGTTGGGTACTGGTATGCAAGAAGGATGGAGGATGAACAATTAGATAAGTTGTTGCTTCATCACAGCGCCAAGACCAAATTTGTTGATTAATATCTCATTTTGAATTGAAGCCAGAACTATAGGCTACATGTAAATGTATTACTATGATATCAGGAACAAAAACTATAATTAAGTTTGAACTTTCTAACTCTGAAGTAAAAGGGGTGGAAGAGCCGGTTGGTGCGGAGCCGGTGGATGTGATGAATGATAAAATTGATGATTAAAGTTAATTGACAACCTTGAATAATTGGTTTGGTTTCGCTTATTTTTCACAAAATAGTTATGCACAATTTAGTCACATGCAAATGAGAAAATCGATGATGTCCCTCACTATTTCTTTTGTTTTCATTGTTTGAATTATACAATATTTCAAATTTTACAGATTTAACAATAAGGACCAACTTAACTGAACAATGAAGTGTAAAACAATAGTAATTCCACATGTTAAGGGAGAAGTAAAACTTTGTTTCACAGGACAATGAGGAGAAAATTAGAATATTTCATTAATAAAATACAAAAGAAATTGTGAGTGAGTGATGTCATCAGTTCCCTCATTTGCATACTGACCGGAATGTGCATATACATGTAACTGTTATGTGAATTTAAGCAAAACTTCAAACTGTCATAACTTTCTTATTTTACATCCGATTTTGATGAAATTTTCAATGTTATTCTAATTGGATTTTTCTCTTTTTATTCAAATCAACTTTTTGTTGGGGTGGAATTGTTCTTTAAACATATAAACACTTAAAAAGATATGGATTGATCACTCTATTCACAGCCATTGATATAATGGCTTGCCTTTGTTCTTCCTAGAGGTCCAATCAATCATAATACGTATGACTGTCAGTCTGATATTTTTAGTCAGTTTAAAAGCAATGAACAACTAAATGCTATTAAAATTTGACAGTTTTGAAAATATACAGAAATGAGGTGTATACATGTATGTGCATGTTAGCTCTGATCTGCAACCTCATCAATTATATTGGAGAAATTTGGTTAATTAAGGTCTATTAAAATTTTTCAATTCAATTCAATTCAAATAAACATTTATTTTCTTCCATTTCAAAACACTTTTCATAAACATTAGTTCATACAAAAATCAAATTGTTATGAGGAATATAAATATGTACATGTTTGGTATAAAGAAGAAGGCGTATACCCTAAAAGCCGAGGCTTGTGACGGGATACGCCTATAGACAGAAATACAATACAAAATACAATACAAAAGAAAGGGCAGAGAAAAGAAGAGAAGGAAGTGGAACGAGAGAGGGAGACGTGAGCGGGAGGCGGGCATGAATTACTGTATAAAATAGAATGCTCAACAAATGTATCAGTGGGGGCAAAAATATAAATGCCGCAACAACAATTGTCCATGGTTCATGTTAACTTAAAGTCAAAAGGAAACGTAAGTTGAAAAATATTCATATATAAAATGACAGAAGAAGTTTTTTCATTTTATACTTAAAGCTACTTGACGATAGAGATTGTTTTATGTAATCCGGTATTTCGTTCCATATTTTGGGGCCAGTATAACGAATGTTGTGTTGAAAGATTATTTTTCTATGTTTGGGAATGAATATTTGATTATTTGAGCGGGTATCAAAATTATGTATGTTGGAAACATGCGTAAACAAATCACGAAATTTGTGTGGAATTTGAGAATTTAAACACCTGTAGAGAAACTGACATTGTCGAAGTTTATTGATGTCGTCTAATTTCAACAATTTTAGAGAATGAAACAAATTTTTAGTATTTGCTAGTGGTATATTGTAATCTGGAGAAATAATACGCACAATTTTATTTTGAAGGGAACATAATTTCTTAAGATGTGTTTGGTATGTGTTCGCCCAGACCAAATTACAGTAATAAAAATATGGCAAGATTAAAGAGCAATATAATGTACGCAATACAGTTTTAGGCAAGTAAAAACTTAGGCGATGTATTATTCCAATATTTTTTGCAACTTTGTTCTCAATTTCATTTATGTGATGTATCCATGTTAAATTACTATCAATAATTACGCCAAGAAACCTTGTATTTTCAACTCTGGGAATAATTTGGTTGTTAAGTTTCACCACTACATGATTAAAATCAATACGCCTTGTGGAGTTACGGAATATAATGTAATTGCATTTTTTATAGTTAATGGTAAGCTTGTTTGCACAAAACCATTTACAAACATTTGTTAGTTCAGTATTTACAGTTTCACACAAGTGATGAAGATTTCTATCAGAATAAACAATATTGGTATCGTCGGCGTACATGATAAAGGAAAGGAGATTAGACGAACGATAAATGTCATTAATAAATAGAATAAACAAAAGTGGGCCAAGCAATGAACCTTGTGGTACTCCACATTTAATTGTCTTAAATTCAGACTGAACGGAGTTATAAACGGTGCATTGTTTCCGATTTGAGAGGTAACTAGAAAAAAGGTCGAGGGCAGTTCCACGAATACCATAGTTAGTTAGTTTTGATAAAAGTATATTATGATTAATTGTGTCAAACGCCTTTGACAAGTCAATAAATATCCCTATTGCGAATGAGTCGTGCTCAAAGGAGTCAATTATGGTATTTGTTAATTCGAGAAGAGCTAGTTCTGTTGAGTGGTCACTACGAAATCCGTATTGAGATTCAAAAAGACACTTGTTATTTTCAAGAAAATTATAGGCCCTTTTATAAATAATCTTTTCCAATATTTTAGAAAATATAGAGAGCACTGATATGGGTCTATAATTACCGATCTGCTCTTTGTCACCAGCTTTAAAAATTGGAGAAACTCGCGCAATTTTCATTATTTCAGGAAACACCCCAGAGGTTAACGATAGATTGAATATATGACATAAAGGTTCGCTAATTAGTTCGATTACAAGTTTAACAATCTTAGGTGAGCATTCATCAAGACCTGGGGCTTTATTGTTATCGAAACGCATGACAATGTTACATATTTCACGTTGGCTTACCGGATTTAAAAACAAAGATTTTGAATTTGGTTCAGATAGATAAGTTCTGAAATCTGTATTATTTTGAGGAGTGATATTAGCTAGCTTTGGACCGATTTCAACGAAAAAATTATTAAAAGCATTTGCTATTTGGAACGGGTCTGACGACCGACCTTCGTCACAAACTATGGTGTTGGAGGTTGATTTTTTTCTTTTATTTAATATTGATTTGATCATTTGCCATGTACGATTTATATTATTTTTATATTCTTCAAATTTAGATTTATAATAATTTTTTTTAGCCTGCCGTTTCAAACAGTTAACTAGTTTAAGAGAATCTTTGTATTTAAGTTCGTTTCTAACTGTTGGTTTATGGATATATTTTTTATATAGATTGTTTTTATGTCGAATAGATTGAAGCAAACCATCGGTCATCCAGCATTTCAGTTTAATTTTCTTACTAGGTGTTTTTTTTAATGGAAAATTGTTATTATACAATGTAGTAAATTTGGTTATGAATATATCATATGATTCATTAGCATCCTGCATATTAAAAATTTGTAAACTAAGTTTTCAGTACAAAGGTTTTGTAGATCATTGTAACAAGCTTTTCTCTTCATGATGTAGTTCATTTGCCAAGCATATTAACAGTGACAGTCATTTTGGGGGGAACATTGTAAAATTAAACATTGTTAATTAATTAGTGTAATTAATATGCATACAATAAAATATAATCATTTTTCTTTAAAGATTTATTTGATGGTCCAGGTTGGAGATATTTGTATCTCAATAAACAGAGTAAAATTCACAGAGCAAAATGCTGAAAATTTGATCAAAATCAGATAAAAAATAACAAAGTTAATGGGTTTTAAAGATTTGCATTATTCAAGTGAAACAGTTCTAGGCATGTCTTCATGAATATTCATTAGGTTGGCTGATGTCATATCCTCACATGTTCTTTTGTATTTTGTTATACATGTATGAAATAAGGTTTATTCAAAATTCTACCAAGAACTAAAACAATAGGATTGGCAACTGATTTAGTACATTAGTTATTTATTGCCCCAAGTTATTTCATCATAATGGAGACACATCAACACATGTATTGAAAAATGAATAAATTATGATTTCATGTAGCATAAGCAAAAGGAAAGTGGGAATATGACATCATCAGCCCACCTGATGTGCATATAATTTTTTTCACAAAATATTGATAAACTTTAATATTCTATAACTTTGTTATTTGTAGATGAAATTTTCAGCATTTTGCTCTGTGAATTTTACTCAATTAATTTAGATATAAATATTTTCAGCCCGCACCATCCCTTTAAGTATACATGTAGATATTACAAGATTGAAACTGCAAAGTACTAGGGTGATCCAATGTACATGTACATGTACATGTAGAAATAACTTTTGACACCATATTTTGTGCAGTATGTCCAATTACAGAAAAACGCATTTGAAAATTCAAATTTACATTGATGTGTAAATCATGTAATTAATAATTACATGTAGCTATTTAGTAATTTTAAGGAAAAACAAAGGTTATAGGGACTTTAATCTTTCTCATTATTTACAGAATGGTAATACCTATTTTAAACATGTTTTTTAAAAAAATTGACAAATATTTCCCTGTTCGCGAAATTGGATCACCTTCTGACATGCGTCCAGTAATAAAACTTAATTTTTTTTTTTTTAAATCCAATTTCGTTTGAAATACTTCTCTGGAAGCACTGTGTAGGCCTACATGTAATGGCTTGGAATACAGTTTACATTTGCTTCATTATGCCTGCTAAGCTTTGGAAAAACATGCATTTTTTCAAGAATAACTACCTATAGGGCAGAACAGCTTGAGTTAAGGATATTTTATAAAGCTTTATCTTTTATACAACATCCCATGGTCTGTAGTATGTGCCCATCCTCCCCTTCTCTCCCTCATCTTTAAAGTTGAATTAAGAAGACGATTCCAAATATTGAGATATTTACATTAATAGCAACCTTACAACCCCCCAAACACTAATAGGTGATTCGACCCCCCATTTTCTTTTTTCAAAATAGTGAATTTGAACGATTTATCCCTACCCATTTTCCCTGAGTTCGCTCCTGCAATGCCTACCGAGACGGGTGTTCTTTGAGTGTGACGTCACCGGGGGGTATTCGGTCCCGGTTTGGTAAACAAGGCAGTGCCGTTTTGTGTACTATTATGCACGTACTCCTTCATATGGAATAACTGCAGTTGAAGTTGTATCTGCGAGCCATAGAACTTGCAAAGAGGAAATGATTAAAATATTTGTACTATTATTCCAAATATGTGAATTCCCTCAGAATGATACCATAGACCCTAAAGGAATAATTTCAAGGTGAATAATATGAAATTTAATCGAGATCTTCTCACCAGTCGATAACGTAGCAGACGTGTTATTATGACATATTTATCCGCGTGTGACGCGGCTCTTGCAAAAAAACACAGTTGGTTGCGGAATTGCTTTGTGCCGACCGGCCGCCCGCTCCGGCGCAGCTAGCTGTCGAGCTACCGTACCGTATACTAATTACTATATATCTTTCTGTCTTCAACTCACTTCCGAATTGCGTTTGTATGTGTGACGGTGACCCCTAGCGTAATTAAATATAGAAAACAACTCAGAAGGCCGAGAAAGAATACTATACGTTTGGTTCAAGATTGTTCTGTGGAATGAGCTATGAGTGGAAATGATCCAGAGGATATAAAAGTGGAGTCAAAGACAAAAGAAAAGAAGAAAAAACGCCAGGGGATCGCTGCACGGCCATGAACTAAGTCGACATACCAGACCATAACAGTACACTCAATGCCTGGGTGTTGTGTGTACTAGTATTATACGTTCAGCGCGCGCTGAGCTAGCCGCCGGAATTACTTTCCAGCTACTCACTTGATTGAACATCGTGATAAAATAAATGAGAAATAGTGAAAATATCATTCAATAACTCACTGTTTGCTATCTTACATCATGATTGAAGAGTTCATGGTGGTTATTCATACTGTTTTTTATACAGGGAAAGTAAAGATTTGTACATATCAGTCCTATTTGTTTGATTTGAGTTGCTTTGAAAAAAAATTGTAAAATATCTTTCTCTCTCTGCATAGCATTTCTGTATGACATTCAGGCACCTCTTATACTAAATTCCCCCCGGTGACGTCACACTCCGAGTGACTTTTCTGTACACTCGTCTCTCGGGCTCTGACAGGTGGCTAATTTCATAGACTTTCAAAGCAAAATATCGAGAAGGCAGAGGATTATTGTGACATGCTATGTGTTTGAACAACTTATATATACTATATATTGTATGTAGAACCTATATTTATGGAAACTCACCCCCTTCTTAATTCAACTTTAAAAGCTATGTAAATGAACTCCAGAAAAATGAAGGAAATACATATCCATTCACTCACTCACTGTGCTGTAACAACTCTTGAATGAACTGTGTATGATCATGAAGTGTACAATGTACATGTATGAATGAATCCCACCCACCTGCATTAGTTTGAATGTCAAATAAGTGTTGATTTTATGATGATAGGGGGCAAGAAATAGTGGGTGTTTGTTTGTGAACCCCCGTAATGCTTCCTGTCTTTCTCTTTGCGCTTTTTCTCTTCTTCTATATCCTGTCTGTAGGCCTCCTCCTCTTCATCTGGTCCCTATCTGCCTTCCACCTCTACAAGTATTCTCTCCTCCCTCAAGAAGTTGGTCTGGCAAACCCCTGTGGTGGTGAGTTTGGTATGGTCCAGTGTGTTTGCGCACCACTCGCCAGCAACTTCTTGGTTTCATTTTAAAATTGGCTTGCACCATTTTTATTCTTAGTGGAGGGTTTCATTTCATTTATGATTTTCATTCAGAAATCTTTAGAAGGACTACATTTCTGTTTCTATGTTCGCTTTAATCACCTTGTATTAATTCATGTGGAACATCCCTACATGTATGCTGACCCTAATTCTTTAGAGTCAAATTGTTTGTGCTTTGGTTTGTGTATTAAAAATTCATAATTTTATTACTTGATTGTATGGAAATTAAATGTAGCTGTTTATAGGTTTATGCTCGGGGGGGGGGGGGGCACTTACATTGGCGAGTGGATACCATGCGCGACCAAAAAAACATGTAAAAAGGATGTCTTTTTCAAGATAGGGCACATTACGTACGTAACATAATAAGGGTGTCAAAAACACTAAAATAATGAAAAAAGGGTTTCTATTTTCGCTAGGAAAGCTACGTGTTTAGGGTCAAATTTGCGAGGGTGTTAACAATTAAGACTAAAATGTTTTATAAAGGATGTACTTTTTGCCCCAAGAGTCAACACTACGTGTTTAGACTTATGATTTGCGCGAGATGTGGGAGGTGCAGGGGCTGTACTAAACCCAATCAGGTAAAGGTAAAACCGACGGCAGTGACATAACAATAAAAATATCGTTGTACATGTACTTGTTTAGGGGGTCAATTCAGGGAATACTTGCCAAAAGTATTGGTTTGTTTCCAATACTTGTTAAGGGTAGGGTTTCACACACCAATACTTGTTTATAAGGGGTGCATTTTCAGAATATGGAAAATACGTGTTTAGGGTGCTTTTCGAGACCCCATGGTCGCGCATGGTATCCACTCGTCAATGGAAGTGGCCCCCGGGGTTTGTGTCTGTACATTTCATTTTGTGTCCTTGTCATTGGTATTGTCATATAGTTATATTGGTAGAATGTCATTCATACATGCATGGACCTATAAGAAATGGACGATTAACGCGAGCATTCTTTTGATGTAATCATAGTCGCCGTCTCCTGACTATGTGCATATTAATGATACCTACAGGTGCTTTGACAATAGCGACTACCCAGGCGAATCTGATCTTCACAAAGGAATGTTTTGCTCTTTTTGCCGTTTGTTGGCTGATGTCTTGTAGCAGATTATACCTTTCAATTAAGATGTTTCAGATTTGGAACAGCAAATTGAGAAGCAGACGATTTTTGTGATATCAAATTTATTATTATCGATTTGCACGCTTCTGCACACTCATAGTGACTTTTCTAACAACGAGAGGGGGACGACCCCTACAAGAAACCCACCATGTTTCTTTGGAATATTATGAGGAAATCTTTAAAATGTGATTATAAATTACAATCAATCAATTTCATTTTAGCCTCTATTTTGAAATATTCATACATTTTTCCAAATAAAAACCATGGAACTAAGATAACCAGTTGTAAACCAGAACTGCACATTAATTTCCGAGAATTCAGGCAATTTATTACCTTCTGCGCATACAATTTGTCTAATATTAAATGTCTAATCACCGAAAGCTTCTGTAACTCATGGTTTAATTGACGGCGACCATGATGGTATCACAGGAGATAAATATGAAGAGAATGTTATTCACATGACAATGACAGTCAGATGTTAGTGAATTCATTAACTAACCGATGAATGTCCAGCTTTCATAGGTCCATGATACATGTAAGTTCCTAAAAATTTGTTAAAGTTGTTTTATGTATCTTCAACCTTTACATGTCTTTCTACTATCATGACTATAGTTTCACTTTAAAAGGGTTTTTGTCACTTTAGCTGGATGTAAAATGTGCCTGGAAATACAATTCTTCTACATGTTCATTTAACGGCTAACTGCCAAGTGCCCCCCCCCCCCCCCCCGGAAAAATCTACTTTCCCTCTTTCCACTTTTTATCAGAATTATTGATTTTTGCAATATGAAACTAACAGGAACTATTTGGGGCATACTTGTCCTGTCATCTTCAAGAGAGGGAATACATGTACAGATGTAATGGCGATTAAATTTTGCTGAAAATAGTATCACACTCTGTATACATTAAAAGATATGAATTTGTGTGACATTCCTTCCATAAATTTGGTGTTGTTATCCAAGGCAATATAACGAACAGTCAAATTGAGTGATAAGCTACAGGCTTGGCATTAAGCTTCTGTGAAGTTCCTATTGTGTTTACGTGTGTGCTGCTACTTCAAGCCTCGAATTCTAATGGATGATGCTGTTGTAACTTGTAAGGATAAACAATTCTGAAATATATTTTAGGACTTTCAAGCCATTTCTAGATAAATTTGCTCAAATAAATGGGGAATATATCGTTGGCGTTCATCCAAATTGTCGTATCAGATCATTTTGGTTTGAAAAAAAGAAGAAAGATTTTGAGATTTTTGCAGAATATGAAAGTACAAGTTCTATTCATAACTAAATTTCTAGAAAGCAATTTGATTTATTTTCTGAGATATGTAGGGATTTTCACTGCGAGGCCATGCAAATTGTTGATGAAATGCGCAAATCCCATAGGAAATGTGTACTGTAGCAAAACAAACAACAGCTGCACGCACTTAATATGCAAATGCGCTGTCAGTCAAATAGTCGTATTGGCACTGCATTGACTTAGCATTGTAGCAGTGAAAAAGCGATATGACGTATGATTGACTGCGCGCATTGAAATCGCGGTCAGGGTTGTTGTATCGCCTATAGCGATTTTTAACAGGATAAATTTATACTGCTCAAACCGAAATTACAAGCTTTTACATGTAGCTGTTGTGCGATATTTTCTCTGATCCTTGGTTTTGTGTAAAAATAAAGATACCAATGTCAAGCAATTTTCTTGGTCTTTCCAACCATGTATTTTGCTAGCAATGAATATGTTGTAAGGGTGGGGAACTAAAGTGTGAAAATTACAGTAAAATTTTAAGTTGGTTTTCTCTGAAATGGGTTTGCACTGTGTGATACGACGGTTCGGATGACCACCGATGAAATGTTCTAATTTATCTATTTAAGATTGCTTTATGAAATAAATATCATTTCAGCTGACGAGAGTACATGTAGTTGAATAAAGAAGCACTTTTTCTCCCCGCATCCCAGTACTACATGTAATTTTCCTCAAGTGTCTTTGACTTTAGAACATTTTCCATTTCAATTTCATTGGCAAACATGGTGAAAGTATGAATATTCTAACTACCCGGTACATTTGAAAATTAGTAGTGTTTCTTCCTAACCATCTTTGTAAAACCTTTTAACTCTATTCAGGACCTTTGGGACCTGACGCACCGATGAAAATTTAACATTTTCTAAACAGGTTTAGAATGTTATTTATGTTATTGAAATTTTGCAAGATATTAAATTTCAAACCTTTTTCGAATGAACTCAAAGAATGAAGAGATGGTTTGCGTGCAAAATTTTCTTACTTGAATTTATCTGCCTTTTAACATTACGATATCTTCCTGTTTGGAGCAGACTGCCATATTTTCCAGTTCACTCCTTGCTTTGACATTGTGCTAAAGCACCGTCTTGGGACAAGGGGGAAGATTTAAACAAATATGGCAGCATTTAACGGGACAATAGTGTAATGTTGAAGACCGATGAATTAAAGCAAGAAAATTGAGAAATCATGCGCTCAAATAGTTTTCCCCAACAGGTCCATTTTGTTCATTCAAGTTAAACATTCAAATTAAACATCATATGAAAGTTTTTAAATGTGGTGGTAAAATTCATTGATAAAGCCAGTTTAAAATGTTCTATTATTTTTCTTTGGTGCACCAGATCTGACAAAATCATATTCAGATGAAAATGGTTTAGAAGTGATATAATGTACTTGACTGTACTACTGACTACGCACTATTGAAAACACCACACTAATGTGAATGGTTGATTTCCTTCAGATTCCTTCCATGTACATATTTGTTACATGTATATGTGTGCTTTAGGCCGTGTTTATGCTTCCACTTTTCAGGCCAGAATCAGCGTTTCCAAACGTGATTAGTCCAAAACACGGTTGCGTCCATGCTTACTTTCATTTAAACGCTGTTTCAAAACGCCGATCGTAAACTCACAAAAAGGTGCGTTTGTAAACGTCGTTTGACCAGAATCAGGCTTTCTGGGAAAGTATAAACAGAACCACGATCGTAAACGTCTTTAAATTACGTCATTTGGTACATGCTTCCGGTGAGATGAAAATCCGCGGGCAAATACAATCGCATTGCTCCATGGTCGCATGTTACCTCCACGGAATTACCTCTCATCTCCCTTGTTTTGCATGTGTTGTACTATTACTAGTATTACTCTTCCAATTTGTCATCACGATGAACGTTGAGGGATTTACACCAAAAAACCCGGAACATGAGTTATAATGAGGAGACATCGCCAGATGCCCCAGTAGCATAAACAAATTGATTATTTTGTATACTTAATATTCTTTATTTTTTCTTACTATTATCCTTACCATGGTGGAAATTATATGGCTATATCAAGAAGCTCCATGCAATGACTAAAATATCGGAAATTGTTCGATGTTTATATAACAGTCGACGTACCTTCCCTATAACAACACTCGGAAAAAAAAACTTTCGAAAAAGGGCGCGCCCAATTTGACCTCGCTTTCCTGCTCAACGAAAATTACAATGCGAAGCCAGCTGGAGATCGTGATTTCGCCTCTGAAAAGTTAAGCATAAACAGCACTCCCAGAATCACGTTCATGATCGGCGTTTTGAATCGACGTTTGAAAACGCTGATTCCGTCCTCACAATGGAAGCATAAACACACCCTAAGTTTTATAATCTCATAAAATGTTAGAGTATAAGTTATCTGTCTCTCTTAATTCTTCAGATAATTTTACTATCATGGTATGAAAATTGAATCAAATTGAGTACTGTACAAGCTGTTATTTTCGCGTACAGAATTTTTCGCGAATTGCGGGGGTCCCGACATTTTCGCGGGTTGTAATATTCGCGATCGGAACACGTACTAAACATTCCCACAGCATTTTGAAAGAAGCAAAACTAGTGCAAACTATGTGCAAATCTATGCTTCTGAAAGTCCTCATGCTGGATGTTTTCAGTAGCAAAGCTTTGCTGTTGGGGACATTTGCACTGAATAAGAAAAGTGTCAATATTTTCGCGTGTTGTTAAATTCGCGGCTGATCGACATTTCGCGAAATCCGCGAAAATAAAACCCCCGCGAAAATAACAGCTTATACAGTACTTTTTTGCCCTCCAAAATATCTGCGAAACAACAGCTGAACTTTGAAACACGTTTATCTCAAAATTTATCTCTTTGTGTCTTGAAAAAGGTTATGAAATGTACATGTACTATATTTGTTTCACTACCATGGATATGCATGAAGATATGGCATCCCTAAAAAAGGTAATTTTCAATAGACTGGTTTGTTATTTCATGGACCTACAACAGGTCCATGGTTATTTAAAACATCCAAAGCAAATTTTTTCCCCACTATTCAAACAATTCTTGAAAGAAGCTTATACAGCTACACATGTACATGTATGAGTTTGTATGTTTTGGGCATGTATTCTTACATAAATTTTGTTTCTTCATTATTATTTTCAGGATGATGATGTCTCACGTAAGAGAAGAAGGGCAGAGGAAGAAGATGCTAATACATTGATTGCATCCACACCAGTTCCTGGCAAAGGAAAACCAAAGAGGAGGAGATTGGAAAAACCTGAAGAAATTACAGAAGTAGAAGGTGAGAAACAAGAGAGAGAGAGAGAGAGATTGGCAGACAAACAAAGGGGGAGTTCCCTGCACCTTATATAATTTCCATGTGATTGTAGTCAAAACTTTTGCAGAGAACTTGCTCTCCTTTTTTTGTAGGGATTAGAAAATAAAATCGTGAGAGAATGATCTTGGTTGTGGAATTCATGAGGCACATCTATTATCATTGTATTATGGTGCAACATGACCCACATGCACATACAGAGCTTCCAGGTCTCCCGGATCCTGCGGGAGAATACTGGATTGTGATCCAATCTCCCGTTCTCCCGACCCCATGCCAAAATCTCCCGGATAATCAGGATTTTTAGCTGTTAAATTGTAAAATTCATACAAACGACTGTTTTACGAGTCTAGCATGTTCAACTCCCTAACACCCACGTGGAACCTCCTTATCACATTTTCATTTTACCCAGTAACTTTTACCAGTTTTTGTATAATCGTACGTTGATTTCCAATGTAAATGAAGATAATTTTACTGAACTACTGGTGAATTAGTCTAACAAGCTATTTTATTTCCGGGTTCTGCAATGTGTGTGATGGCAACACTTAAGCGGCACTCCATGCACATGCCCCCCGATGCGCCGCGCCCCGGCGCGGCCCTGCCTGGTCTCCGGCCGGCCGCGCTGCGCCAGGGGGCTACGAGAAGGGAAGTCCACGAGCACTGCGAGGCATTTTTCGTAAGCTTGTGTGCGCTTTATTCGAGCTGAAACTGGATCAACGATGGGATTAACAAGTGGATTACTATTACACCCCGACTTTCAGGAATAATTTTATTGACAATCCTGAAGAACAGAAGCAAAGTGGAGATTTTTTTCGCCTACGGTACTTTCACTTGGGTTGATCGGATTCGAACATTTTCTCTTTCGTGAGTGAGCTGGCCTGGCGCTGGCTGGCTGAGCTGTGCGAAGCGCGCCCCATCCCGATTTATCCACACTAGCTACAATCGCATCGTCAGTGACCATGGAGATGGAGTCATCCAAGACCAAGACGACAAAATATTTTTTCGAAGTATAAAGATAATTTTCAAGCGGAATGGGACTGTGTGACAATTTTCACAGGAATCCCTCAGAGACTTTAAACAGGCCACATATAATTATAAGTCTTTACACTCAGGGCCAGGCAAGCTCATTTACCATGTTTACCACTACTGCAGCCCCTTCCCCCTCTGGATAAAGGTATTTTCATGTTGAATGCATTCTTTTATGAATTATCAACAAAAACAATACTGTATTGCCTGAAGTATATATTTTATAGTCAATGACAATTCATGAAATCTCTCTAATGTGCATTTTTTATCTGCAAAAAGTTTTAATGGTTTAGACAGCTGTCAGTTACTATCAAATGTTGTTTCTTAATGTGTTTTGCTACCCAAAACTCCCATCCGTGGGACAACGTTCCGCCGCTCCCTCACAAAATTATACCTCCGCGAAATCTTCTGGATTCTATCTTCCCAATGTTGGCAGCTCTGCACATAATTTATTCATTCTTTCCGCTGCTAGGAGCACCAGAGAGTATGAATGTTCGACAAAAACAAACTGAGATGATGGGAGACTGTTCTTCCCTCAAATATTTAGTATTAATTCAGCAAATTAGTGAGAGAAAACATTTGTTTTCCATTGTTATACATGTATGCAAATTTTGGAAAGCTACAATTTTTTGTTGATAACCTGTGCTCACTCCATAAATTGAGAGAACAATATAGTTTTTACACATCTTTAAAAATATTTCTTTCATGTTATTTACTCAAAACTTCTTTGGAAAGCCGATGGAATTTCGAGTTTCAGGTCACATGACAAAGGTCAAAGGTCATTTAGGGTCAATGAACTTTGATAATGTTATGGGTATTTGTGGAATTTTCATCATCACTTTAAGAGTTTATGGATCTAGTTCATGAAACTTGGACATAAGAGTAACCATGTATCCCTGAATATTCTGTGCACGTTTCAGTTCACATGACCAATATCAAATGCCATTTAAGGTCAATGAACTTTGGCCATGTTGGGGGTATTTGTTGAATTGGCATCATAACTTTTATGGATCTACACATGTAGTTCATGAAACATAGACATAGGGTAATCAAGTATGTTTCGCACACATCTTTGATAGGTCACATGATCATTGTCAAAGGTCATGCTGGGTCAATGGACATAGTATTTTATTGTCATATGAATGTTTTCTTTTGTGAATAATTATACAATAGCTGTTTTCAAAGTCAGCACTGCTGCTATATCGAATCGCATAATGCAGGCGAGACTGCCAGAGGCGTTCCACTTGTTTTTGGAGGGAAATTGCTTTTTGTCATTTTTCCCCATGTAGATTAATCTAATCCAGTGCACTTCTGGATTTTGCATTGTATTTTTTTCTTGGAGTACATTTCTCAACCACAATAAAGTAATAGCTGTTTACATGTTAGTATCAATTTCTTAATCATGTGAAAGTCTCATGCCATATGAATAAATCTCTTAACTTCATATTTGAATTGTGTTCTATCACAATGGATTTAGTGTTAACGAAGTAGTATACTAGCAGAACATGTTCTAGTTGTTTAAAACATTGGATACATGTATGTCATGAATAATCATGTACTACATGTAAGAAAGTCATGCTTGTGAAAGTTCTTGAGACGAATATAAGTCTGCAGTATAAGACTAACTCACTGGTCTCTTTTTTGTTGGTACTCTGTTGCGGTTTTGCACATCACTCACTGATATTTCCGCCATACATCCTGTGTATTTCTTCACAATGAAAAGTGGGACAGACAATGTCATTGATTATCATGCTGCTTTGATAGAAATGATATTTCAGGCAAAAATGGGACACAGACACAATGAAATATCTTTCAGCCTTCAGATCAATAAGTCTTGACTGTAGACTGGCATATGTGGGAATAAAGCATTCAAAGACTTTCACTTCTGGTCAGTGTTGATTTCTGTAATGTATCAAGCAATGTGTAATCAGATACCTATCATTTTTATGATGAAGTACATGTACAGTACATATTTCCCGAATGCCTATTATATACTGGAAGACTCAAGAGGTCCTTATTTTTATACTTTTACAGTGTAGTATGATTGCATTAATATATTTTGCAAAATTGAGGTTTTTTAAACAAAAAATTAAAAAATTCAATGGGCAGAATGTTCGGTCTATTCATGCATATTTGGAAATTTTATGAAAATGTGCATGTACTCATACATATACATTTTGTTTTAAAATTATTAGGCCTATTCATAGAACTGCTTTTACATGCTATAAGAATTAAGATAATCCCAACTCATTTGTTGTTGTTTTTTCTGTTTAATTATAATGCAAACAATTCATTTCACTATTGCAAATTGTGCATTTTTGCTATAACAGCATTTCAATTACAAAAAAATATGCATCATTTTTATCTCCAAAATTTCTATGTCAAAGCAAAAAAAATCTATAAAGAAAAACAAAACAAGTTCAATACAAGTCCACTATAAAATCCCTTTTGGCTGCTACATGTACAGGCATTACCAATGAAACACTCAAAATCAGATTGCTTTCATGTGTATGTTTTGGCATCAACTACAGCTAATAGAGGTGCTTCATTGTGTCTCCATTTTTTTTTCTCTTTCAGTTCCAATTAGTGCTGTAGCTGCCAAGTCCATATCAAGTAACGGCACCGAAACCCCTGCAAGATCAACACTCCTTGGAACCATCTTCTCACCAGTTTATCAGTTCTTTGGAGGTAAGAAAATTGTGCTTTCATCTTCACTGTTCGCTTGCCAAATCACTTCAGTTTCATAGAGATTGTGCAATACAAAGAAGTTTTATTTCTGCCATGACATTGCTATATATGGAAGAATATTTTCTGTAGCAAAGAATAAGGACACAGAAAGAAAGAGAGAGAGAGAGAGAGATAGAGAAAGTAAATCGATCAGATAAATGGTATAAGAGAGTGGAAGCAGTTGATGCTTTTGAAAACAAAACCCAATTGCATGATGCAAAATTTAGTTAATGCATTGTTATTACTTTTTAAAATACCTTGATTGTTAAATTTTAGTTGGAAATTATATTTTACAGTTATTGTTTCTTAATAATAATACTTTTTATCAGACATTGATAATTTTCCAACTATTAACTTTGTCAAAATAAAGCAGCTCTCTCTCTCTCTCTCTCTCTGCTTTGTTCGTAGCTGATTGCAGTTTGTCAAGCCCAGCCTTTGTCAGTTGCCTCTGTTGGTTCCCCCCCATATAGATGAATGAGCAGATTGATCACTTATTTAAACTTTCGATCTGAAACAAAGTTATTGACTTTCATGCCCTCTGACATGATTTTTCTTATTGTTTGCTTATTTGAGCATTTTCTCATAAATTTTGTTAATGTTTCGGAAAGCTATGTATGAAGATTTATTCGTGTAGTTTTTAATCAGAGAGTAAGTCTTAAATATACTCTTCAGATTGGTTTAAACGTTTGAACAAGCTAGATAACCATTCTTCATTAATTTTTTTTTTCCATGGGCTAGGTTCACAGGCAGAGAACAAAGAGAACCTGACAGCCGTCCCTGAGAACCTGGACCTGGATGGGGTCAACCTTGACAAGGAAAACATGTGTGCTGAGCTCAACACGGCCAATCCGACCACGTCGGCAGCAGGGGGTGATGCGACCAGGACGACGATGACGACCATTGTCCCTTCTGACATTCACAACTCTGTACCAATAGCCTGCCCTAGTGAGGAAGAAGAACTGGAGAGGGAGAAGCAGGAACTCTACAAAGGTAAGCTGTTCAAAGATCAAGGCTACTTTATAAAGTGTCATCATAGAATTTATTTAGTACGACATTTATCTTCACTGATTTTTTAATTTTTCAAACATTAAATATGCTACTTCTGCTGATAATTTTTAATAGCATAATAAAAATATAATCTCAAAAGTTGTATTTCGATGCATATACTTTTCATTAATTTGAATCTGTCTTTGTCTGTAGATGCCAATCACAATGATTGGCCTCCGTGCCAGATTACGTATCAGACATATGAGCCCATCGAACCAGAATTCAGCATAGAAGATGAGTGGGAAACATTTGATCCGTAAGTATCACCCCCATCTAACCAATCCTTCTCAGAGTTATTCATTGTGATAGGAGGTATATAAGTTGGGCTGAAAGTCAAATTCTACATTAAAAATGATTACAGTGGTAGGTGATCTAACATGCTTTTGTGACCTTGTACTGCTTCAAGTTTCCAAGACCATGTGTTAAGACATTGATTTGATCTCATAACATAAGCATCTCTTTTAGGGTGTAGACCCTGAGTGAAAAAGTAATGATATATTAAAAGAACTGCCATTTCATGACAGATTGAAAAAAAAAAACACAAGACTAAAAATTATTGGATAGGTAATACAAAAACATTGAGGTTTGAAAGTAAAATGACAGCTATGAACTCTTCACAGAAGGAGAAGGAAATTGTTTGAACATTATATTGGTATAGTCTATAATACCTTGGTCACATTTGTTTGTACCAGCTACATAATTGGTTTCAGTAAAAATGAATAAAACGGCTGTTTTCGACTCGCCGTACGGCCGCCGTAGAGCAAATGTGACCGTGGTATAAGTCATATATGATGCACAGCAATCCAATATATGATTTTTTTTATGAGCCACAGTATTAAACCTTGGAAGACTGACTTGTGAACGTGATGAAACTTTATAGCAATATAAAAAGGCTTATCCAACAAAATATATTTATTGCCTTATTAACATGCATGTATCAAATTTGAAATAATTTGATTTAGCTTAAAATTTTTCCTTCTTTAAAATTATTGTGTCATATATAGATACTATTTCATCAAGCAGCTACCTCCTCCTACAGAGGAACAGAAGAATCGTACACCTGTCCTTCCTCTCAAGACAAGACGGTCCCCAAAGTACTCCCTTGTTCTTGATTTGGTGAGTTTTTATGATGTAATGAAATGCACTGATTACAAATCATAGTTTGATAATTATATATTCACATTGCCTTTCTAATGTATAGAAACGGATTCAAGGGTGGTTATTACAATGACTATGTGATATGATCAAGTCAAATACGACTTTGGTATCTGGGGTCATTATTGATGATGATGATGACGACAATGAAGATGATGTTGGTGAGGATGAAGATGATGATTTTGTGAGTGATGATGATGATGATGATGATAGTGGTGGTGGTGATGATGATGATGATGATGATGATGGTGATGGTGATGGTGATGATGATGGTGATGGTGATGGTGATGATGATGATGATGATGATGATATTGAAGATGATGATGAAGACAGCATTGACAGTGGATGTCATGATGTATGCATTGATTAATATGATGATGAATACTATCATGAATGCATTGTATTTTTTTAAACAGGATGAGACTTTGGTTCACTGCAGCTTAGCTGAGATGGAGAACTGTACCATGTCATTCCCTGTATACTTTCAAGACAATGAGTACCAGGTGAGACACTCTACCTGTCTTAACCTGTTGGAGACTGAACTCAAATATATACGGGCTGGAGTGTATGGGAAACATGTGTTATAGTAAAATCATTCAGTCTCCCATGGGTTAACTCTATAAAGATAAGTAAGCTCTTGTGCGATGTCCCCCTCATGTTATTGTAATACTTTTAGCACAAGACCTGTTATTAGTGTTATTATTATTATTATTTTCATTATTATCATTATTATCATTATTATTACTATTTATTTGGCTATAAAAACATACAAAATTGTACCAAGCTGAAGTAAGCCTGAATAAGACCAGCTCTCTAACCCCCTCATTCATAATATTGTTTTTTACCCACTATTAAAGAAATATAAAGAGAGTCGGTTGTAATACAGTATGTTTGGAGAAACAGTGTTTTATGTATTCTATTCAAGAACCCTGCCTAATGGATATTGTGTAAGGAGTCAAAAGGAGGATAAATCCCCAAGAATTTTCAATGGAGGGATTATTACATGTTGGCCTAATAACTCCTGCACAAATTAACACTTCCTGTCTATTGGTTTTAGAAAGTTTCAACACAATACCTTACTGCTTTTGTTTAGTTCCAGGATCCACCAAGTAGGAAAAGTAGCATTATCAGAATGTTTAAGTTTATTCAGTGCTGGCAGCATGAGAAACAACACGTATGCTCTTTCAATTACCACCTTGACATTTTTCATTTTGCCCGAACTGAAAGATTACTTTAATCACTCGGTATTACAGAATCTTATAGCAAACACTAATTTTTCAGGTGCATTACAAATGCAACCACCAAAATCCAATCTCACAGTCACAACCAAAACTTTATGCTCATCTGTAACCTTGCACCTCTCAAAAAAATTCATGCATGTCTTTTCACATCCATCCAGGTGTATGTGAGAACACGACCATTCTTTCGGGACTTCTTGGAGCGTATGTCAAAGATCTTTGAGATCATCTTATTCACTGCATCAAAGAGAGTGTATGCAGATAAGCTGTTGAATCTGCTTGATCCAGAAAAGAAGCTAGTCAGGTGAGAGTGACTGGAACTGTTTTTGTAAAATCATTAGTAAAACTGCTTAACAAGGTTTGGTTGTTGATAGCAAAAAAAATCAGGTCTAGTAGTTTGAGAAAAGGCATATACGGTAGGTCGTGGTATTGCAGAAAACATGTAGTAAGGATGAATACACCCATCACACTAACAAGAAGTTGTTTCCCTGCACACTTTTAAAAAAATGTTTAGAAAGAGGAAATAAAGAAATACTAGGGAAGAGAAAAAAGGACAATAAATGAAGCAAGGAAAGTAAATTAGAAAGAAATAATAGTAAAACACAATCATTATAACCTTTAAAAAATTAATATCTGTATATATAATCATACAATTTTTTTTCCCTGTAAGGTAAAAGATTCTATCAACCTTACAAGTAATATCAAATTTTAATCTTTGACAAAGCATATATATCAAGGAGTAGCATCTTATTGTTAGCTTAATTGTAACTAACCCTTACACGAAGGTGATATTTAAGTTGCCAACATTTCTTATTACTTACATTCGCAGAGATTCTCAATTTAATGGTAGTGATTTGTTATTATCATAGGCATCGTCTGTTCCGAGAGCACTGCATCTGTGTCCAAGGTAACTACATAAAGGATCTCAATATTCTGGGCAGAGACCTAACAAAGACAGTCATCATTGACAACTCTCCTCAAGCATTTGGATATCAGGTATTTTTTAAAGACGCATTACATATGATGTTTATGATGATGACAATGACAACATCGGTTTTGATTATGATGATGGTGGTAGTAATAATGATGATAGTGATGATGATGAATTCTATAGTGTTCAAAGCACTAATTCTCATTATTTGATATGGAAACAAAAAATATAATAAAAACGTTTTACAGAACTTTATAAGTAGTGGCCAAACGACCTATTAGAAAGTATCAATATAAGGTGAAGTTAAATTTCAGTGGGAAATAAGAGTTTCTGTACTTATACAATTGCCATTCCCCTATTGTTTACAATTTTATTAAAATTCACAATATGCTTAATGTTAAGGAGGATTCAAAACAATGAATAAACACCCATTCTGCAGGCCATAACATTTATTTTTTTTTTATTTAAAGAAAATTACAGTAGTTACTTAATTATTGTCACCATTGACTTATTTGAAATAGGAAAAGGATTTGGTAAATTCACTGTGCTTATTATGCTCTGTTTTCTCTCTGATATAGTTGGAGAATGGCATCCCTATCGAGAGTTGGTTTGCAGACGACAATGACTCAGAACTGCTCAAACTGGTCCCGTTCTTAGAAAGCCTAGTGTCAATGGTAAGTACAAGTGAGCAGAGTACACTTTATCCATTGGAATACTGAAAGAAATTCCCCCAAAACTTATTCATAGATTTGTTAATCAACTGTACATGTTCAAATGAAGAAAACAGATGGCTGAATGTTTAGCTTAAATGTTTATTAGTGAAAAGAATTGGTAGGGAAAGTTGAATACTTGAAGGTTACTGAGGATTTGTAAATCATATGAATTGTGTTATAGGGTCAGGATTATTCCGGGGGGGGGGGGGAGTTTGACTACATAGCATTAAGTAATGATTATACACGACAGTGGCCAATTACAACTCTTCTTTGATACTTGTAATTGATTGTGTTTCATTCCTGTATAGAATAGTTTATGTGCCAACCATAATGTTCATTGCAATATTTTATTCTTATCTTGTACAGAACGAAGACGTAAGACCGCATGTTCGGGCGAAGTTCCGTCTCCATGAGCTGTTACCTCCTGACTAAAAACAGCAGAGCTTTCATTGTAAGAAAGAGCACCATAGAAGAATCTTGTATAAAAGTGTATTTTTGTGAGCTAGTATGCAAAAAATCAAAAACAAAAAAATGAGAAAGAGAATCAAGAAATATTTCTATGAATGATGACAGATTTTTAACTATCATGTACAAAGTAAAAGAAAAAAAACACAACAAACAACCTCTTCATAACAATTGCTTGTTGTATTTTAAGGCTGTGTAAATAACAATTGTTTGATTTCACTGTGTAAATACTCTGTATGTAGACTTATGGCCCTGTTTGTTTGTTGCAAACCAAGGCTGCCAAAATCGAGGTTTTCAGTATCGAAAGATATTAAGAACATCATATATATTTTTGTTTGTTTTATCAAAAAATATGTTTCAAGTGAACAGTAGAAGTTTTATAATAAGTTATATGAGTGCTAGTCAGATTTTTTTCCTCATCAGATTAGTTTTAAAAGGTATTTATAATTTTCATTCACATAATTTCCTACTCAATCAGGTAATACATTATTTTTTCATCACTTCTCTGTCTATGAAACAATATTTCTCTTTGTGTGCGAAGTATGAGTAGTGTTGAAATTCATTTTCATTTAGAAAAAAATATGTACATTTTACAATTCTGCTTATTTCACCTTAATATCAGAAAGAGAATGTTGTATTTCAAATTTTGGGGGCTTCCCATAGACATAATTATTTTGTTTTTATCTTTGGCTAGGGAAAAACAATATTAAGTGCCAAAATTAAATAAGTACTGATAAATTTGAAGAAAAAATTATATACAGGTGGACCAAAAAAAGGAGAAGAATGAAGTGAAGTTTAATAATGATGTGTTGCAACAAATTTTTTTTATAAACATTTTCTTGTAAAGAGACATTAAACCAAAAAAATCAATTTACTAGAACAAAAAAAGAAAAAAATAGGGAGATGAATTTATGGAATTCCATCCAGTATAAAGAGTAATTTTTTAAGAATAAAACTGTTTTAAAATGAAGACTAGCAATTTGGAGATTTTTATGCCAGCAACTTGTAGTTTACCTATGTAAATAATTATACATATGTTTGTAAATATTATGAAGAAACTCATATCTTTGTATAGAATTATTATCTTGATTTTTTTTTGGCTTTTATTTGTGTTGCTTTAAAACTGCCTTTTTCTTTGACGAGTAGTACTTGATTTTTAATTCTATTTCTCTCTCATTGATGTTATCTTGATATATCTTTATCTACCCTAAAAAAATTCCTGAAATAATGCAGTAAATTTTTATTTTTAGTACTACACCTTCAATTTCTCAGTATGACAATCAGTGATTTAAAATTCACTCATTTTAGTCTAAAGTACTGGTAATCGATTTTTAATTCCTTCAAATAAAAGGTAAATGTTTTTTCTTCATTAAATCATTTATAAAAAAATACTTCTTTGAAATGCCCTGACTTTATGATATGGTAGTCGTGCATTCTTATAACCATACATTGTGTGATTCAAATTGACTTTTATAAAGGCACTTTTCCTCCATCAAAATATTTTCCCTTTAGCTATGATTGAGAGTCCTTTTGGATCATTCAAGATTTTATTCTGCATTAGCATTTACATGCATTGAATATTAGAATAAACATACATTTTTTGTTAATTTTTCAAGAGAAAATTACAATTCCGCATGATATTTCTGTTTCTGAATATTTCACAATCCACTTATGCTTGTTAACTGGTCAGGACATGTGAATTGGGGGAGTAAATTAAGGTGACTCTTTTTATTAAAGTGGATGAAATAGCACTTTTCAGTAAAAATAACTTATTGCCATTCCCATTTGTGGAAGTAGATCAAACATGCTAGCTTGATTCCTCTGTGGGTCTTTTTAGTTTTTATAATCTTGTTTTTATTGTAAAAATGTAAATAGATATGCTGCTTATTTCCCTTTCCATTTTTTCTATCATATGTGAATGAGCTGAAAAAAAATTTGTAAAATGGTGATCCACTTCATGTAAACATTTACATAAACTTGGGAGTGTTTTACTTGTTAACTATTTAGTTTGTCCACATGCATCATCAACTTGTAACATCTTGTTCCTCCTATTATATCATTGTAATTTGTAGTGTTTTTAAATGTCCGCATTGCATATAAACCTTGTATACGAGTTTGTTGTAAAACTTAAAAAGAGACAAGTCCCTAAAGCCTGCTTCTTTAAGAAAGATATTTGACACAAATTATTCTACTGTAGTGATTTACAACATTCATTTCTATGACAGAGGGGGTCTCTGTGTGCCACATATTTACAGAGGTTATTTTTAAGTGTTATCACTTTTTATTTAACTTACGTACAGCAATGTCAAGACAGTTTGCGGTCCTTTTAAGCTCTTAAGTTGTGGTTACTCTTTTTGCTATGTATTATTCTTGCTATTATATATTACTATTTTTGTTAAAGTCCACTGTGGCAACAATAGAAAATTAAGATATTCATTATAAAAAAATATGGCAATTGAAGACAGAAAACCTTAGCCAGAAATACCTGAGCATTCAAAGCAATCAAATTTTCCTTTATTTTTCTTCTCAAAATGTACGAAATATATCTTAATTTTTATCCTAGTTTTTTTTAATATATAGTTTTTATAATCCTTTTTATGAATAAAAAAAAAGATATGAGGTTTTTCACACTGAAAATTATGTTACTTAATTGTTCCATACATGTTTTCTTAAAGTATTTTATTGTGAATAAATAATTTGTTTTGAATATCAATACCAACAACCATGACTGCAACCATGTAAAGAATGAGGATACATGAATGTATCCATTTTTATACCTTTCCATGGGTATAAAAATAAGTGTGAACTTGCCCCTCATGTGCCGTTTTATGTATTGTATCATCCATGCCTGCACCTTATGTATCCTTGACTTGTCATTAATTACTTTGTCACAAGTTTTGTGAGAACTTACCTTATCCAATTAGATCTGCTAGGAAGAGTAATTTAAACAAATAATATTTCAGAACTCGATAATCTCCTAAATGCTGCTTTTTGTCTCGGTATTCGTAGTAACATTGCAACTAAGCTTGCTGTGCTTTGGGAAGCATTGCATTAGTAAGATTTAAGTTTGTACAATATTACTCTGAAATTCTTGTGGTGCTTCCCATGAAAATAATGCATCAATTTAAGACACGTTATTCTTTTGGTTGATGAAATTGTCCATGATTTGTTATGAATTCCTAGATATGTACAAATTAATAAAATATTAATTAGTGTTGGGGATGCTCTTTCATTGTAGCATTTTATTTTCAATCAATGTTCATCATGTTACAAAACAGATATGCTGCATGTCAACGAAGTATATCATATACTGGTTGACCAATGAGCATTTGTATGAGGCAATGGGTTCTTAGTTCTTCAATGTGTACCACTCCTTTGCTCTCCTCTGTCTTTTTCTTCTCACCTGTGATATCCAATGAGACTGAAGTGGATTTCAAGTTTGGTGTTTGTATTGAGGTGTATTAGGCTGCTTAATCTAGCTTCAACACAGAATGTTTGTTTACAACAATGATATCATCACTGAATATTACTGAAAGCTTAAAACCTAGTGATGTCTGTCCAAGCACCTCGGACACTTTGACATTGGTGCTGTGGCTGATGTAAGATCATTCAAACACCAATGCCAACTGATGATACCAATCCACCCATGAGACCAATGTCCTTATTTGTTGATCATTTGACTTATCTGTAGTTTTTGGGACCTGGATGTCTACTACTGACATAAATTTAAGAGAGGAACATTGTTGGTCATCAGTCTACTGAACTGTTGTATTTAGTGATCTAAAGTTATTTTCGCTTTTCTGTGATTATGCTTAATGTGGTACGAATGATCCAGAAAAAGAGGGATCGAGTCGTAAATAATATCTTAGCAAGAGTTGTTGCTGGATAGGGACTGGATAATATCCTCCAACCCCATTAAAGCATATCATGATTCATGTGGATTTTGAAGATGAAGCAAAAACAGGAAACTAGAGTTTTGGAATAGTAAATCTTTTAGAATGATTTTTAACTGCAATAATTTTTGCCAGAGTATGGATAAAAAACTGTTGGCTGTCTTGAAGGATCCTTTCCCCGAGTCTCGATCCACATTTTCCTTTCTTGCATCAATATCAATCTTCTCTTCTTTGCACCGTTTGGAGTTGCAAGACCCTTTGCTTCTATGCTCAGGATTTTACACCACTCTTTGCAAATGCTGCTTTCTGTTCGTAGAGACAGCTTTTGGTAAATCATTGCAGCAGTGTGGAGCTACATGTAGCATGTGCTTACAGATATGCATGATTATCTTCATATTTTCCATTTTGAGTATTCAGCATTCTCATTGTAACCTCGTAATAAAATAGAGTATTAAGGAAAAATGTTTCATTCATTTCCATTCGCATGCCTTTGTATGAAAGTTCACCCAAGACATAAGTCTTATTTTTGTTCCTTGACAATGCAGTTATCATTTACTAAGTTCCTGCTTTGTTGTAGCATTATTATAAGATGTAAAGCAGTGAAATGTACTTGTAGAATTCATTAATGATTTATATGGACATCATTTGTGATCCATTTGTACAAAATTTACGGCAGATGATCAAATTGAACATATGAGAATTTTAAAAGTATATGCCAGATATTCTGTTGCTAACAAATTTTACATGGGTAGGTATTGATGCTTTCATGGTATTAATCACCTCCATAGATTTTTTATTATCTGGTTATACTATTATTTTAATCCATTCCCACACAACATGGTATTTTAATGGTGTTTACATTCATTTAAAAAAAAAGTTTTTGGAGCTCTCTGTGTTGAAATAAGTTATTACCAGTTAAGGCAACAAAGCCTTGTATCTCATAACAGTGATGTGTTTAAAATAATGTCTAAACTAGCTCCATAACAACTTAGATATGAGATTATCCACCCTTTCATTGAATTTGAAACAGGTCATTATTTCTGGAAATTTCTTTAAGATGAACATACAAAATAGGGATTTAAAAAAAATAGAATGGTATGTCACTCTACTGGTGATAGCAGCGTTTAACATTATACTGAAATATGATTATGAACCTTTTTTTTGGGGGGGGGGTATTATGACTAGGTCACTGACTTGGTTTTATTCCACAGATCATACAAAGGTGATTGCCCTATAGTGTACTGTATCTCAATTATGAAACTAATTTGTCCATTTTCTAGCTCAGCCTTCTGATGTACATGTACAAATTGTATATACTATCTTCATCATGTGATTATATGTAATTTGATTTGTTATCTTAAACATTTTCTTTGATGCAAACCAACCCAACATATCATGGTGGTTGTAAATTTATCCAGATAATGAGTATATGAATAATTCAGTTTCAAAATAAAGAGGCTTTCATGTTCACTTGACCGATTTCATTGTAGGGTTTAGTGATCAATATAAAAATACTATTATAATTTTTTCCTGATCCTTGAAGAGCTTTTGAAAAATCTGTATTTTCAGTTCTGACATTATAGGTGTTAAGGAAAGTAGCAAGATGATTTCAATACTGTAACAAAAGTTTGCAATCATTTTTAATGGGCCATTGTCATTTTGTGATTGGTTGCAGACCCTGGTGTTAATGGGCCCAAAGAGACAGAATAAATGTGTCACTGCATTCTGTTTTGTTAGTTTGACAAAATGTGAAAGGGTAGGAGAAACATCTGTTTCATTTTTTTTTTCAATGAAATTTTTTATTTGTTTATGCTTGGATTTATATCAAGTCTTTTGAATATTGCCGAAAATTCTGTCTCAGACCATTCCCTTTCATAATAACTTTAAATACCATGATTTGCAATGCAGCCTACTTTTCAAAATTTTTAGTTTGATGATATCATATGACATCAAAACTATGACATTCAGGGGTTTTTCTAGTTATCACAGTTCACCAATCTTATATTTGTGTTTGAAGAAATTGTAAGATATGACCCTCTGTTATAGATCAATGTACATGTAGATGACTGTAGTTATTACCTTATTGTATATACCTCTTCATTTAATCTGTGTGATTGCTTGTGCCTTTCTGGCTTGTCTACCATTAAAAAAACAGTTCAACACCCCAAATATTGTGACTCCTTGTTTCTTTTGTCTTATTGATATAAATGTCTTTATTATTCGAATAAGACAATCATAAAATTTCCGATAACTTCTTTTAGGACCTTTTGATTCATAATGGAAATATATTGATGAGATTAAATCAAATTAACTTGAGATATTTTCTTGTAAGAGACACTCAAGCCTATGCATTATGATAGATATTTCAGCCATGCCCACAACTACTGGAAAGTAATATGATGGGGACAGTGTTGGTGGTAATTAATGATTAAAGATAGTGAAGTGATGATGATGATGGATGGATGATGATTTTGGTGGTAGTGGTGGTGGTGTAAATGATGATGGTGTCAGTAGTGATGGTGATGATGGATGATTATGATGATGGTGATGTTTTTTTTATGTTGTGGAAGGTGATTGATAGTGAGGAATGATTTTGATTGCTACTATGGCTGATAATAATCATGCTCTGAAGGGTTTAAAGGTTATGTTTCATCTCTCAATTAAAAAAAATGAGTAGGCCTACTATATTCCAACTAACCACTATTACACTAAGTTTCATTTTAGAAAAACAAGCTTGGCTCTTGATCTCATTTGTCAGGTGTGTTTTTTCAAGCAGTAACAATACACATGCTCATGGGTGCCTATCTTTTTTTTAGATTTTCTGCATGTGTTTCAGTCTGGATTCTATAATTTAAAACTCAATTTTAAACTCTTTCTGAACTTACTATTTTTAACCTTTGTTTCTCTCTCAATTATTGCCAACTGTTTATTTTCTACTTTTCCATTTCCACCGCTTGTTTTTTTAATTCATATTAATATTTTTTTACCTCCTCCCCCTCCACCTGCTGTCTTTGTTTAAACAGGGACGTCTCTCACGTCCCTGGTTTAAACAACCAAGAACTTGTCTCTCAACCAAATTCTGCATTGATCAATAGATTGAAAAAAAAAGAATGTCAACCCCAAGTGGTTTGTGGTTGGGGTTGTGTGCGCTGCATGCATGCACTGGTAAAAAGCGTTAGAGGGCGACATACCGCAAATGTGCCGTCTAAAAATAAAATATGGCGGGTTTCTTGAAAGGATACAAGCAAAATCTGCCGCGGATTGGACTTTCCAGACATTGTTTTGATTAGGTGAGAGAATGTTGCGATGAATCGCCGTTGTAGAAGCGATTATTTCATTTGAAGTATTGGCAGTGAGGTTTACTGCACATTGTTGGATGCATTCGTGTTAAGTAATAATTATAAACTGAATCTCTAGTGCATCTATCTGAAGATGCACTTACTGCGGCAGCCCGAACACAGTTACGGATTTCTAAGGCTAAGCTCAGGTATCGTAGTTAGTGGACCCATCTATTGAGTTTCATGTCGGTACTAAAATAGAAATATGAAAACATGATGGTGGTCCCCAAGTCCAAGACAGTCGGCGCTAATGCAGTTAATGCATTAGTATACTGGGATCCCACTTCTGGTGTCCACAACACACAACTTCTATGACTATGGCTTGATTTTTCTGTGCGCGGCGGCATGTAATGAACCCTTGGCCTGGGGCTGGGTGTATTTCGACTGCGATCTTGACGACATCGATGATCGATCGTTCGAAGCCTCAGGCTCAGGCTCAGACATTGTTTTGCTTGGCTCGGCTCAGGCGATGGTTCGTTTAACGTTAGGCTCCACTACACTTCACTACCGCTTCACCTACCCGAACCCTCGGGTGACAAATATCCCAGAGGGCCAGTCAAATATATTATTGCTGTATGATGGGGGGACCTAAAGCTACGCACTTTGTTTTCAAAAATTCAAACAATAAAAACTATCCCAATTTTAATATTTCAACAAATGTCTTTCACTAATTTGTAGCAAACATTCTAAAGATCATTAACCAAGAAGAAAATATAGCAAAACTCACTAATACGAAAATCCCGCCGTGTTTTTCGAACACCTCTTGATTTCGCCACCCGATGTAGAAGGGGTCCTAAAGCTACGCACTCGATTTATCATGCAAAAAAATAGTATTTCCTGTGCCTCAATTTCTAAAATATATTCATATTATTATAGGGTAAAATGAAAGTTAAGAGAATATAACTCCAAAATTCTAAACAGGTGTGGGATTTCTCTGCATTTAGAGATTAAAAAAATAAATGGACGCGGGCGCGAAAGGACGCGCTTCGTAGTTCCTCCAGGAATTTAGACTGTTGTGCTCAATATTTTGGCAAAATGTAACCTTTTGCACTTTGGACCATACTTTATGGAATAATCCACATCAGTCTATTAATACTGCTGACTACGCTGGACCCTTTGGAGCAAGGTATGACTATTTCATTATACTGATTTTATTGTTTCAAATTAACGTCTCCTGATCGAGAAACTCACAATGAAAAGCAAATCAACTGCGAAGGGGTACAACGAGGTTGCTGCTACAAAAGGCCCGAGCGGCCCGGGGCGAAACCATGATGCCAAGCCTGTCGGAGCTATGCAAGCCTCGCCAACGCGCAAGCATCATGAGCAAAGATCTAGTGCGCGTTCCCGATCCCCGACGAGGTCAACAAACTCTCGATTCAGTGATGACGGAGGCGAAGAAGGGTCTGCTGCGTGTGAGGTACCAGGCGTCGAAGAAGGGTTGGAGGTGGCTATCAAAAAAGCTCTGCAAGTTATTCTTCTAGAAGAATCGTTCGTAAAGAACCTAGTCAGCTCCATAAAATCTGTTCTTGTGAAGGAAATTGAATCAGCAGTTTCCGATCATGTTGAGTCCATCTTATTCGAGAATGCAAATCTTCTGGAGGAAGTCGGTCGTCTAAAAAACAGAGTCGAGTCGCTAGAAGCTGCAGCTGATGAGGCGGAGCAGTATTCACGCCGCAATTGCCTGATTTTCAGTGGTATTGCTGAATCTGCAAACGAAGATACTGATGCCAAGATCATAGAGGTGTGCCAGAGGAATCTGGGTGTTACAGTGAAACAAGAGGACATCGATCGTTCTCACCGCCTTTCCAGCCATGCTGCGCTTGAGAACAAGCAGAAGGATCCTCGTAGTCGTAAGCCCCGGAATGTCATCATCAAATTTTCCAACTACAGGGCAAGAGAGGCTGTATACCAAGGCTCGACATTAGCAGTGGCCCGGTGGCCCGGGGCAACCAAAAATGAGAATTGGGCCACCAAAATTCTTTAAAAGTCAACACTTGGTGGCCCGGTTGGGCTACCAAAGTTTTGATAAATTGTAATGTTTTCTATTGTTTCAGGCCACTAAATTTGCTTAGCGGGCCACCAAAATTTATGAAACTTGATGATTTTGTTGAACGGATCGGGCCACCAAGAAAAAATTTTAGTGTGGAGCCTTGTGTATACGCATCTAGGGCTAAGCTGAAAGGCCTTTCAATTTACATCAATGAAAATCTAACACGGAAGCGATCTCAGCTGTTCTGGCAAGTAAAGAAGGGAAACCTCCCGCAAGTCCACAAAGTCTGGACTCAAGACGGAAGAGTAACAGCGATGAATAAGAGTGGGAAAAGAGTTGCTCTTTCAAGTGTAAAGGACCTCGGAAAACTTGACCAATTGAAGGAATGAGACAACAATATCAATCAAATTCACTGAACTGTAATACTTGGTCTGCTTGAGCACACAGGCGAATTCCTGTTTACTATTTGCTTTAAATTGCACTATTAAATATACGATTTGTTTTTAATAACGTTAATCACTAGAACTTGGTTCTTATTTTATTGAATATTTGTATAAAATTACATTCATTACTTACACGTAATACTTTTCACTTGTTTTGAAGTGTGACAACTTACATTTTATTGTTATTGTTGCTGTTGCTATTTTGCACATATTCGGGTTTTTCATGTATATATATTTGATAATTAAAATGATTAATGTATATAAATTGCTTAGAGTGGAGGAAGTAAAATCTCAACCTAATTTCAACATAAGATTTAATGATTAAATACCCATGTTCAATTTGTAATAAATCTGTTAAAATAAATCAAAAGGCTTTGTTATGCACTGTATGTTCACAGTGGGTGCATATAGTTTGTGGCGGGGTCTCAAGAGAGACCTATGATTCAGATGAACTGTTTGAAAATTGGCAGTGCCCGAAATGTATTCTCCAAAGTGTATTACCTTTTTGGAATGATCCTGATCTATCTACTGAAGTCGTGTATAACTGTAATAATATTTCTGTCGACGCACATGATGATATGTCAACCGAAACTAATGATTTTGCTCTAAAAGATATTAAAGGTATAAAATTAGCTCATCTTAATGTCAGAAGCATTGTTAATAAAGTTGCTGATTTACAATGTTGGCTGAATAATAACCCTTATGATCTACTAGGAGTGTCAGAAACATGGTTAACAAAAGAACATTCTGATAGCTTGATTTCTGTTAAAGGTTATAAGTTTGAGAGGAAGGATAGATGTACTCATGGAGGTGGAGTGGGATGTTTTATATCAGAAAATTTATCGTATATAAGGAGATTGGATCTTGAATCTGTTGCCTTAGAAATAATTTGGTTGGAGTTGCAACGTAGCAATAGTAGCTCATTATTTATTGGTATATTGTATAGAAAACCGGATAATCATTTAGATTTTTTTGACAGTCTTGAAAGTAATCTTGAGAAATTGTATACAGTTACAAACAACGTCATCCTTCTTGGTGATTTTAACTGTAATATGCAAACCATAAATAATCTTTCTAGAAAAGTTTCCAGTCTCCTTACTACAATGCAAATGACACAGGTTATATCTGAACCCACTAGAATTTCACCACATAGCCAGTCAGTAATCGATTTGGTATGTATTTCTGATGCACTTGTTGACAATATTATTAAGTCAGGAGTGCAGTCAGCTGGACTTAGTGATCACTCTGTGATTTTTACTGCAATTAAAGGGAAACATCAATCCCTTTCTCCGAAAATAACTAAATGTCGTTCATTCAAGTACTTTGACAGTGAGAAATTTAAAGATGATGTAAGGAAAGTTGATTGGCATGAGTTTTATTCCTGTGGGACTGACGTTGAAAAATTGTGGCACTACTTTAAAAACACACTCCTGGACATTTGTGACAGGCATGCCCCCGTGATATCAGTGCGGCAAAAACAAAGAGGGGTACCTTGGATAAATGATGATTTTTTGGTGTTAGCACGCGAAAGGGATTATTATCGAAAGCAATTTAGAAAAACAAGATTAATTTATTGGTGGAATAAATTTCAGTTTTCCCGTAACAGAGCTAATAACTTGATTAAAAATTTGAAAAAGAAGTATTATCAGGACAAATTTAAGGACTGCGAAAATGACATAAAAAAGAACTGGAACATTTTATCGAAGCTTATACCTAAGAAAAATAAAACCACGAGTCATGATGTTAAATTAACAATTGATAATGATCAAATACCTAACAATGAAATAGCTCACGTTCTAAACAAAGCCTTTAATGAAGTCGGCTCAAGGTTGCAAGCCGCTTCGGGTAATTTCTCGAAAGATTTATTAAACAATTTACAAACTCTGTTTATTCCAGATTGTGAATTTAAATTTTATGCAATAAAAAAGGAGTATGTTTTGAAAGAACTATTACATATTGATTGTTCGAAAGCGGTCGGAGTAGATGGCATTCACCCTAAGTTTCTTAAGCTGGCAGCAGAGAGTATAGCTGGCCCTTTAACCCATTTATTTAATGCAACTTTACAAACTAGTGTTATTCCAGAAGATTTTAAAACAGCAAGAATTACTCCTGTACATAAGGGAGGATCATTTGATATTGACAATTATAGACCAATTTCTGTGCTTCCAGTCCTGTCCAAAATACTAGAGAGAGCAATACATGATCAATTGTATAAGTACTTAAATGTAAATGATCTACTTGCAAATTGTCAGTCTGGCTTCAGACCGTCTTATTCTACTGCCACTTGTCTAACTGAGATTACAGACTTTTTGTATGATAAAATGGACCGAAAACATGTTACTGGTGGTATTTTCTTGGACTTACGCAAAGCTTTTGATGTTATTCCTCACAATTTTATACTTGCAAAACTTAAGTACTATGGTATTACTGGCAATGAATACAACTGGATGGAATCGTATTTAACAGACAGAAGGCAATTTGTAATGATTAACAATTGTCGCAGTGAATTTTTGAAGATAAAATCAGGTGTCCCACAAGGATCTATACTGGGTCCATTGATATTTTGTATTTTTATTAATGACATGTGTAATTTGAAATTGCATGTACATTCTAAAATGTCTCTTTATGCTGATGATACCGCCATTTTTAATCACGGTGAATCAATTAAGGAGGTACAAAAGTATTTGCAAGATGATTTTGATTCAATAAGTAAATGGCTAGACTTAAATAATATGCATTTACACCCGCAAAAAACAAAAGCCATGGTATTTGGTCAAAAGAAAAAGTTGAGGGGTGCTCATTTGTCAGTGAAATTCAGGAACATACAATTAGAAAATGTAAAAAAGATTAAATACTTAGGTGTCATGCTCGATCCGGGCTTGACTTGGTGCGAACATATTACTAATATCGTTTGTAAAATATCTCGGGCAATAGGTTGTGTAAGGCGGATTAAGCACTTACTGTCCTTTGATATTATGAAGAAGCTGTACTTTTCTATGGTTTTACCTTACATTGATTACTGTATTACATCTTGGGGAAGCAGTGCAAAAATACATTTAGATAAGATACAAAAACTTCAAAATAAATATGCCAGAATGCTTTTGAAAAAAGATTATAATACATCACAAATTTCTTTGTTGCAGTCACTGAAGTGGCAATCAGTAGATCAGCGTATAAAATATCAGTATTGTGTTCTTGTATATAAAATAATGAATGATTTAGTTCCAAATTATTTAAAACCTTTAGTATGTAAACGGCCCGTGAAATACAGGACACGGTATTCTTTACGATGCCCCCTTCAGCTTCCCAAAGCTAGAATTGAACATAAAAGAAAATCTTTCGCATATGTCGGACCCAAATTATTTAATGCACTTCCTTCAAATTTACAAGTTTGTACCTCCTTGTTAGTTTTTAAAAAATTATGCAAAGCCTTTCATACGAATTGATAAAGAGCGAAATGATATTCCTTTGATTTACAATGCTATGTATGTTTAAATTGTCACTTCCCACTCTATATTTTGGTGTTAATTGTTTCTGATGTTAGATATTTTGTATTTTGTATTTTTGATGTTGTTTGTTGTTGTTGTTCATAGTTATCTTTACATGTATTTTAAACTGCAGGGCGCCTTTGTAAAGCAGTTTTAAGAACTGAACAGGCCTACCCTGCAGTATAAAATAAATAAAACAAAATAAATAAATAAATAAATACTGCAGCCTCTGTAGAAAAAATTGAATAGTAATCGTTCGTCACTCTGCAGTCACAGTTCCACACACAGAGTGCGCATTTGCCATAAAAACTGCATGCGCGATGAGTGGTGCGTAGCTTTAGGACCCGCGCAGCATTAGGACCCCCTACCATACACATGCGTGACCAAAAAACGTGTTTAAAGGGGTGTTTTTTTTTCAGTTTTGGACACGGGCCGCTCGTGCACTCGTTAAGCCAAGGGTATCAAAAACACAGATTTTCAAAAAAAGGAGTAGTTTTGAAAGACTTGTCAATGGTCAATCGCATGGTCAAACGTATTTAGGGTATGTTTTTTTTTCCAAAGCTTGTTTTTAAGACTAGCCAAACGTGTTTAGGGTATGTTTTTTTTCCCCCAAGCTTTTTCCTGGGGTCATATTCTGGCGACAACTTGTTAAGGAGCCAAAATGTGTAAATGAAGCCCGCGAAAAACTCGTTTAGGGGGTGTTTGGAAATAATTTGTCCAAGCGTGTGTACAGCAATACATTTGACTGGCCCCCCCCCCCCCCCTGGGACAAATACTCGCTCTCAAAAACCAGTGACAAAATGTCACTTTTTGGTAAGAAAGGCAACACATGTAAAAAAAAAGACATTTGATAAACAGTAGAGGTGCACGGCCAATATGGGAGACAATCTCCCACATTGGAGACTTGCTTTGCAAAAGAAAATAAACAAAAGCTGAATTTTTTCCACCCAAAATGTTGCCTCGCTGAGGTCAGAAGCCCATTTGTTTTGTGTGTGGATGACAACAAAAATCCTTATCAAATCAAAAGTAGACGGTGAATTTTCAAAGTAGATGTTGAAAAGGGGTAATTTTTCATGAGGAATCTGTTTATCACATTTTTATTTGCCGCCAAGGTAATCCTTTTGCAGCAAATGTAAACAAAGGAAATTGGTCTCCCAAACTGGAGTGGAGACTGTTTCTGAAATTGGATACCCAAATTCTTTACAAAAGTCTCTGATAATATTAGAGATAATCTCTCTCGTGGGAGATAGTCTCCCATATTGGTCGTGCACCTCTTCTGTATTTCCTGGGATTGTCCCGTATTTTGTCCCGGCGTCCTGACAAACCCTTCCCGGGACGCCTAATTGTCCCGTATTTCAGAATATTGTTCAAAATATAATTCATACATAGAAAAAGGAAGAATTTTCATCAAATAGCTGACAGGTGACGAACCAGAGACAACAATAAATTTGATTAAGTGATCATACTGTAAACGAATAGTTTTTCTTGATATACACGCAAAGTCATGTACAAGCTGCTGCATGCACATGGCCTGCACTGGCCTCCTGCCTGTGTGTGGCAGGCTACTAGCTAGGCCTCTAGGAGTAGGATTGGAGCAGATTCTCAATGGTGCAAACAATCTCACATGATAAACAGTTTTTCTACCAAAATAATCACAAAATTGGAGGGAATTTTTTATAATTATAATTATGGATTCTCAGATTACTGATTTGGTGATGTACATGTAATCTGAGGAGCAAGTTATTGAGTTTTCATAACTAGATCTAGTTGTTTGAGCTTGGTTTTGAGTCTTGTTGTGATCGGTGCGAACTTGTAAATGTGATGAGAGATGCCTGTGTGATGCCGCGCTGTTTCATCTAATTTTTAAATTTGACAATGTTTCAATTTTTTGAAATTTTATTTATTTCTAAATCAGTTTAGTTTTCTAACAATTTTTAAAAATGTATTTTAAAAACCCAAATATTACGATTTATGTTAGATTATTTGATATTTTTGTTTGCTTGAAGATTTTTTTGAACTTTTTTCCTATTTCTTTCATTTTGTCTTTCTTTTCTATCCTTTTTTCTTCATCCATCCTTCCTGCTTTTCCTTTTTATTCCATCTTTCTTTATTTCCAATCTTTCCTAGCTTTCTTTCCTGATCCTTTCTCTCTTTTTTCATTTTCTCAGTCTTTCCTTTTTTTCTCTTACTTTCCTTTTTTTTAACTTCCTTTTATATTTCCTTCATACTTTCTTAGTTTCTTTGCTTAAACTTTTCTTTGCTTCATTCTCACTTCCTCTCCTTTTTCTTTTTGTTCTTTCTCTCCTTCCATTATTTTCTCTTTTTCTTTCATTCTCTCCTCCCTTCTTTCTTTCCTCCCTCTCTGTCGACCTTCCTTTCATTCTGAATTTTCTTGTTTCCTTCTAATTCATTTCCCTTATTCTTTCTTTCCCTTCCTTCTTCCTCCCTTCAATGAAATTTTTTTCTTTCCTTCATTTTTTCTTTCTTCCTCCTTTTTTTTCTTACTTTCATTTTTCCTTTCTCTCCTTTATGTTTTCTTTCACTCATTCATTCATCTTCCCTTCCTTTCCTTTATTCATTTCAAAGAAAGAAGTTTTTGAGCATTACAAAACATAGATAGAGCTGTCTATGTTTTGTAATGTTCAAAAACTTCTAACAGATTGATTTCATTTGTCTAAGTATAACTTGGAACTGCAAGGCAGGTAATCCTGGCTTGCGTATTATTTTAATGTTAAGACTTACATTACAGAAATTTGTACACAGATGGTCCCTGACTTATCCATCATATCACACTATTATTATTACATTGGCCATCAACAATATTCACGAGAAGTCATCTCGCACACAATGTGAGGGACCCAGATATATATATATATTTAATAGGCCCAATGTATTATTCCCCTGAAAACTGGAGTTCTAACTTAAGGTGATATCAATTAGATTCTAATTATTTTCAGTACTTCAATCATTCATAGACCTGCAGGTATCTTTTGATGGTAAATGTTTTTTTTTCCTTCATAGAAAGAGTTATTCAAAATCAAACACAAAAACAATTCAATTTTACAGAAAAATCAAGAAACACACATATTAACTGTACATGCATACCATTATCTAATGATAAAACAAAATCATGTTTTTGACTGAGAACCCTTTCAATTTCACAGTAGTGTTTCAATACATTCCAGGGTGCTACATAACTTTTTAGAAGCACTTGCCCGGTCGGGCAAGTGAATTTCTAAATAGTTGGAAAATACTTGCCCGAAAACACATTACACTTGCCCGAAAAAAATCCTTCAAATTAATGTTTTACCGCTTCACAAGAAAGTACTATGGTTTTATACAGTGCGTATCAAAAAAACAATTACACTTTGAAAAAGCCCTGGGAATTAAAAAATATACAACATGTGGGTAATTTTTTCACATATATTCTTCGGTTTGGGTCTCATATATCCAATGAAAGTAAAAGTTATGACAGAATGTTACACTTGAGTGAGCACTGTCCATTTTTGTAAAGCTCGCAGAAATCTGTTTGCGCAGAAATGCTCGTTTTCACGCTGTGTCAAGGGGAAAGGGCAAAATCAAACTTACCCTGCGAAACATTTCTCATACATTTCCCTTTGACTCTTAGTCAATTGAAATAAAATGGATACATTCAAGCATTTTGTAACAATTTTGCCACCCAAATTGAAATTTCAACACTTAGTAAGCACAACCTTTACCCTTTTTGTTCCAGCAGGATCTGAGGACATAACTGAATCTAAACAAAATTTTATATCAGACATATCCAGCATTTTTTCACTAAGTTTTTATCATTTTAAGTAGGTTTACATTTCATTTTTCATGTAATACTTGTTTCTCCACACTTTTCCCAAGCTTGACAATGATTAACAATAAAAATCAAGCCTAAGCCATTTCATGTAAATCACAGCTCAGTGTAAAGCAAATATCGTCACGATGGCCTCGATGTGTGGGGGAGTGGGGTGGGGCGCAATGCACTCTTTGAATTGTTTTGGGCAAGGAAAGTTAAAAAAGGTAAAAGATATCTTCAAATCAATTTTACTAGCTAAATTCCACGCGTTCTTCATGATTAAGGTCTACTTTTATTCGCATAACTATTTCAAAGTTCTGCGCAAATCATTTTTCACTAACTTTTCAAAAGTAAGTGGTGCTCACTCAAGCAGAATTTCTTTTTGACAGTTATATCGTCATTTGCTTAAATGGGTCTGTACCAATGTTAAAGTGTGGAAAAATCTTCAGGATATTACAAATGTATAATTTTACAGGATTTTTTTCCAAGTGTAAACTTTTTTTTTAAACGCACTATACCATTGCCCCTTTCCTCTCTTTTTGACGTGAACTATTGTACCTTGTAATAGATCGAAATTGGTGTCAATACACCATTTGATTAATTTTTTCTCTCATATATTTTCATGTGCTTTTGTATATGACCGTGACACAAAATAAAAAGGGGAATCACTGAAAATAACAAAAAGAAGAAAGAAGGAAGGGGGGAGGGAGGGAGAAAGAAAGAAAGATAAAGGGAAGGTGAACAAATGGGTGAAGGAAAGATTGAAGGAGAGAAAGAAAAGAGATTAATGGAGAAAAGAAAGAAAGAAAGGGGAAAAAACAGGAAGGACAGAAGGAAATAGCAAAAAAAACAGAAAGAAAGAATAAGGAAAAAGAGAATGAAAGAAGAAAATAAGAATGAAAGAAAGGATGAAACTTTAGTGGAAGGAAAGAATGAAGTGAAGAGAGAATTGGAAAAAAAAGAAGAAAATAATGGAAGAAGAAAGGAAAGAAAAAACAAATAGAGAAAGGAGAAGAGAGAAGGAAGCAAAGAAAAATTAGAGGAAAGATTAATTGAAGAAATAAAAAAAAAGAGGAAAGTACATGTAAGAAAACGAAGGAAAGAAAGAAAAATGAACAGAGAAAAAAAGATCCGGAAAGTAAGCTAGGAAAGATTGAAAAGAAAGATAGATGGAACAAAAAAAGGCAAGCGGGAAAGATAGAAGAAAGGATGAAGAAAGGATAGAAAAGAAAGAAAAAGAAACAAAGAAAGGAAGGAAGGTAGCAAGAAAGGATTAAGGAAGGAAGGAATAAAAAGAAAGAAAGAGGAAAAAAGCTCAAATTTGAAACTGGGCGCACCATCCACATGTATGTATGCTGACTCTGTATGTGTGTTTTTGTGTGTAGATCACAAAAAATGTCGCAAACTGGCTTGCAATTTGAATTGAGGGAAGTTGTTAACTTTGTTTTTCTCTCTTTCTCTTCTGTATTTTTGCTTGTGAAGTATGGGGAAACTTTGTAAAATTTCATTTCACAGTGAGAATTTCTCTTGCCCGGTTCGGGCAAGTAGTTTTTGTCTTTACTTCAAAACACTTGCCCGACTCTAACTTTTACTTGCCCCGGGCAAGCGCTTATGTCGCACCCTGCGTTCTTAAAAGAACTACTAGTAAAAGACAATGGATCACACTTACAATGTGTCCAATAAAAAACATTTAGCATGAAGAATATAACAATTTACAGTAGAGTATTGAGCGCCAAGCAACCAAACAAAAATAAATTCTTATTCAAATACAGGTCATTGTTCAAAATAGAGGTTTGAAAGTTCTTAATTGTTGAGTTACAGGGCAGTCCCAAAACAGATGTGAAATACTTTCAACAGAGGAAGAACAGAATGTACATAAATTAGATTTAGACAAGCCCATATCCTAAAGATGTTAGTTAACCCCAATTATCAGATTGAAAACTTTATATTGAAAGTAGCAGAGTTTTGTTGAAAAGACAGCATTTAAAGAAAATCTATATATATACATATACAATCTATTCCTATTATTAACCAGTTCATTTAAAATGGATGCCCATTTTGTTTGCGAAGTCGGAGACTTTAAGACTTTATCAACAAAAATTCTATGCATAAACTTGCATATATTATAAACATTATTTGAATTAAATACAAAAAATCTTCTTGAGTTGTTCTACTCTCAACAAGGTGTAGACGAATATGTTTCCATTTATTAGGTATTGCAGAAATCAATGAATAATATTCAAGAAAATTGCAATATTAATTTTGTATTTTTGTATAAAAAAAGTTGCGAGAGGAAAGTTTTGTTCATCAATTACATGTTGAATATTGATGATCCAATTTTTAAGCCAAAGTTTATATATGGTAATAAATATTGATTTAATGGTCACAATCAATAATAATTTTGAGGTATAGGTTCCCTGCACTGAGTTGAAAAATGACTTCAGTCTAGTTATGCTAACCTTGCACTCACACAGTCAAAATGTGATAAAGTTTCAAGGTGGGTTGGAATAAAAATGTGGAATCTGTGCCATATTTCCCACAAGCATGCAGAGGGCCCCTGATTTAAGAAATGGACCAAGAGAGCAACAAGAGAGTTTTGTGTAATCTAACCCCACCCTAGCCTATCCAACAACAATGCTTAAAAAAAAAAAAACATCAAATACAATGGAGATTGCAAAAATTTTGTGAAAGAATCATATGAATTTTGTTTGCGAAGTCGGAGACTTTAAGACTTTATCAACAAAAATTCTATGCATAAACTTGCATATATTATAAACATTATTTGAATTAAATACAAAAAATCTTCTTGAGTTGTTCTACTCTCAACAAGGTGTAGACGAATATGTTTCCATTTATTAGGTATTGCAGAAATCAATGAATAATATTCAAGAAAATTGCAATTAATTTTGTATTTTTGTATAAAAAAAAGTTGCGAGAGGAAAGTTTTGTTCATCAATTAAATGTTGAATATTGATGATCCAATTTTTAAGCCAAAGTTTATATATGGTAATAAATATTGATTTAATGGTCACAATCAATAATAATTTTGAGGTATAGGTTCCCTGCACTGAGTTGAAAAATGACTTCAGTCTAGTTATGCTAACCTTGCACTCACACAGTCAAAATGTGATAAAGTTTCAAGGTGGGTTGGAATAAAAATGTGGAATCTGTGCCATATTTCCCACAAGCATGCAGAGGGCCCCTGATTTAAGAAATGGACCAAGAGAGCAACAAGAGAGTTTTGTGTAATCTAACCCCACCCTAGCCTATCCAACAACAATGCTTAAAAAAAAAACATCAAATACAATGGAGATTGCAAAAATTTTGTGAAAGAATCATATGAATTATTGATCTTAATAATATTTGAGTTCGATGAAAAAAAGAAAAGAGACCCTCATTTATTTTTTCATTATACATCTATGAGATGTGAATGACAGTCCTTACAGAGATCCTCTTATATGAAACTTGACCAAGTCTTAATGATAATGCATGTAACTATTGCTAAAACGTTATGAGATTCCAAACAGTCGGTCAGCAAATTGTCCTTATCACAAGGTGAGCAAAGACTGTATTACAATTAAGATCTGTTGCTGTTCAAATTGGCTGTGGTGCATTGGCTTTTAATCATTCTGGCTTTGAGGTGATGTTATTTCTACTAAATTGTGTATGATGATGCTTGAAACCATTGTATACCAGTAATGAGAAGCATTGTGATCGTTTTACTTCAATCTCATGAAGATGACTGATTTGTGTGACTACATTCCACTCTGCAGGTACAACCATGACTTTTGGATAATGCACCAAGAATGATTATCCAAGGTTGATGATATGATAAAGGGAAGGAATGGCTCATCCAGGGGAGAGTATCAACTTTGATGGACCAGACTTACAGGAGGAGCATGAAGAAGAGCTAGCATTTGAAGAGCTTCACAGGGAACAAGAGGTGTGTATGAACATAGTTGTTTTTAGGCCCAAGTCAAAGCATTTAACCATTGTTCAAATGACTGAAAACAAAAGTTTACAATTTGCAATATGTTTACTTTCAACCAGTTATATCAAACCACTTGAAATAGATTTTGATTTTTTTTAATGTTTATGTATTAGATCAGAATTTAAGTCAAAATAATAGAGGTCATGTATACAATTGGCTCATTCTTGCACTAATATCTGGAACTGATCTAATAATTTATTGTATTCAGCCAATGTGACCACAAAATCAGCTAAATCGAAATAGACTGATATGTATGTGCATGTAACAGGTGCAAACATGCACAATGAAAACCTGAATATGAAATGCATAGTTGCTTATAATAAGACTGTATTTGTACATAAATTTGTGGCATTCATACTTTTTTTGACAGATGCGACAACATTTTTAATTTATCCATATTACCAAATGGAAATAGAAGTAGAAACTTTTCTTCTAGGAACACAAACAGTTGCTAGTTAAGAGTTTTTCCCCCAAGGATCACATCATTTTTTCCTTCTTAACAAGGAATAAATATGCTTAATTGTGAAAAGACATTATCACACCCATAAAATGAATTTTGCAGTGAAAAAATATATAAAAGAAGATTTTTAAATTTTGTATTATTAGTTGCTTCGTGCCCAGTCAGTAACCAAAAATACCTGATATTTTCTGATTGGAAATCTACCTGATCTAACCCTGATCAGAAAATACCATGCATATTTGCCAGGGTTTTTCCCAAGATATATGCTTAAAATATCCTCAAAGAAAGAAAATGCCTGCCAATTAGAGGGTACTTTTCAAATTATGAGAACTTTCACAGGGATTGTTTTAAGTTATAGGGATTTTTGCTGTATGAAAACAAATTTTGAGAACTTATATCCCTTCGAAGGACAATGTGTTTGGCATTTAATTTGCTAGCTAACTGAGCTAGCAATTTATTAATTGTCTGCCTCTTGTGCTATTCAAACCTAACTGACTTTGTTAAATTACCATGGCTGTAAGGCTCTGATTTGATTGGGTACAGTAAACGTATGAATGGGGATAGTGATTGTTAGGTATTTTTACAATTGAAGAACTTTTCATAAATTGACAGGTATTTGAGTGATTGAATGGGTGTGGAACACACTTTTTTTCTTACTACTACCTTTATTAATGTATCTGTTATAAAATTATTTGAATATAATTCATAACTATTTCTAAATTTGTTAAACTGTGGTTAAGATTGCAAGAAAGGCATGCTTGCCATTTTGACATCAAATATGGTCAATTTACAGTGAAAACAGTCTAAAGTTTGAATAGGCCTACAGTTTTTTCCCTCACTGAACAGGGATGGCTGTATTCACCTCATTCTTGCAGCAATTGCCCTCACCCGAGGTACCCCCTCTATCCGCTTTGCACGCTTTAGTGCATCCTCCATCCTCAATGTGATGCTCCAAATCTCCACCCCCTCCACTTATTTTTTTTTTTTTACTTCTTCCCTCCACAGGGATTTTATTGGCAATCAAAAATCAACAGATACAGAAAATGATAATACAATCACTGATAAAAAAAACAATGAACTGACAAGTATAACAAAATAATTTTACATATGACAGTCAAATAAATAAAGAGATGCTTCAATCAAAACCATAATTTTCTTGTCAAATCTGCTTTGTTTGAAATTTTGTTGGCAATGTATTTCGCATTTTGGTATTTAGTAATATTATTGAGGATTTAATGATACTGAAAAGAGGGATTGTATTGTTTATTTTACTATCATTACACAGTTTTTCCTACTATAATCAAAATACAATTAAGTGCACAATAGGCCTATATTTATTTGATTTCAGCTGAAAAATTAGTATATCACTGGTTTTGGTCCTAACCCAGTTGTATAACTTTTAAATTAAATTACGCCAATACGCAGGCCTGCATTACGCTTTTGACCTTAGTTATTACAGGGCTCGACATTAGCAGTGGCCCGGGGCAACCTAAATTAAGAGTTGGACCACCAAAATTCTGTAAAAGCCCACACTTGGTGGCCTTGTTGGGCTACCAAAGTTTTCATAAATTCCAGTGTTTTATATTGTTTTAGGGCCACCAAATTTGCTTTGCGGGTGACCAAAAATATGATATTGATGATTTGGTGGACCAATTGGGCCATCGAGAAAAAAGTTAGTATGGAGCCTTGGCTGTTATGATTTTGAGCATTTTTGATACACAATTGGTTAAATACATTTTACAATGGTAAACTCATCCAAAGGCAGTTTATTATGTTCATTTCATGCATGATCATGTCTCTTTGTTTTCATCGCTGCGCATGTTATGACATTCGCTGTGTTTTCTTGAAGTATATTTTTAATTTGAAAATTTACTTGCCAGACTGGGCAAACACTTCAAAAAGTCAAAAGCACCCTGGGTAAATGTTCCTGACAATCATCCTGTAGGGTTGGCATCTCTGCACATTCGGTGATGTTCTATTACCTCTTCAAAGAAATTTATATTGCTGCACGGCATATATGAAATTACTACTTTTATCTTAAAATCAAGACTTCTGAGCTTCTAGATTACCACTTTTTGCTTTTAAAGGTTGGCAGCTCTGAAACCAACGCAATATTTCATCAATTGTACACTGAAATCCCAATGAGCAATAAGAAACCTCCTTGTTTCTCGAAGATGCACTTCCATTTAAGAAAGCTCTTGTTTATTGTTTTTCTGTGTTTCAATAGAATGGAATAAACTTGCTAGCATCCCTTTTTACTTTTACTAATATAGCACATCTGGAATTAATGGTTGGGGGATTTTGTTGAATGTTGATCTTTTGAATGTTTCCTTGGTAGCAACACACAATGTATGATAAAAAAGAAAATTTGATCGGACATCATAAAAATCTGAAAATCCTTCAGATAAAAATGCCCTCCTTCTTCCAAAATATTGTTAATGAAGCAAACCCCCTTTTGATACCATTTTTTCATGCATAAGCCTATTTGTAAATTGCCAATTTTTTATATTGTCATTATTCCATAAAGGAAATGCAGATACATTAACATGATTATTATAATAGATGGCTTTATATAATAAAGCAAAAAACTTTTCACTCCAGAAAGAGAATACAGGTCTGTTATGATGGTTCTCGAAAGTAGAGAATACCCAAAACATGTTATATACAAAACAGTTACTTGTTGTCTTGGCAAGGATGAGGTAAGAAAACAAAGAATGTTACAATCAATTGACTCTTTTACAATCCTCTTAATCCAAGACACTTTTAGTTATTGACAGTGTGAATATATATATGTCTATCATTTTAACTTGCCATTTGAATATTTCAGGGACATTTTATTCCTTCAAACTTTATCTGGTTTTCCTCCCATATAAAATCATAAAATAATGAGTTTAATTCCTTTAAAACTTTGTCACTAGAATGTTTCTTCCATTTTGATAATTCTACTTGAACCATCCATCTGGCCTGTCATCCCACCTTAGAACTATTGGCTGCATGTAGGCTACAGTAATTTGCTGACCAGTCTTCTGCTTCTTCCAAACCCAACTCTGACTGACAGAAGTCACAGAACCCAATATTATTGTATTTATTATTATTATTATTGAATGAAGGGTTGATAACATTCAATCAATAAGTTCTGAGAAATAAGAAGCAATGCCCGCAATTCCACAATTACAGTGAAAGAACTTCCTCAATACCGGGTACCGGTACTAAAAACTTTCTTGTTGTTAGGAAGAGATGCACAAAAGCCACAAACCGGTTTTGAACACAATCAATGAATTCTTAGATATAGCCCGGTGTGGGGGATGCTATAGATTTCTACTACCACTGGTTTTTTTTTCCTGAATGAAAAATACTTTCAATACCATTGCTAGATATCATTAAGTTCTTTCACTTCCGTGGCTTTTGAGTTATTCGATACTACTCGACTTCACGCCCTCTATTATGCTCTCTGTCATCTGTATTATAGTCATGCCATAGATGAATACAATGTAAAGACTAGGTCATTGAATAAGATTTCAAAGAAGCCCACCGCAAAATAATCGGGTAGCTGAGCTGTTCAATAAGCAAGTAAAATTGATCAATATCAAAACAATTCTTGTTCTATTGTGCAGGAGATAGTTGGTCTTTTTTATATTGAGACTTAACTGGGTAATCGGCACTTCAAAACACTCTGAAATCATTACCCTGGATGCCGACACAGTTGACTTGGCAAGTGTGTCTGGAGGGTGTAAAATCAAAATCATATCAAAGCTCAGGTATTTTGAGGTGGACATGCTGTTTTTTACTCATCACTGCCATTTACATCATTATTTCGTATTAATGTCCAATGGATTATTATTTTATAATGTGAAGTGATTACCATGGGAGAAAAGGAAATGTAGAGATTATATAAAAACCTGAACAACTCAGCTAGAGTAAGAGACAAAGTGATTACTACCTGATGGAGTCAAAATGTTCTCTACTGATTAGTCAAAATTAAATCCACTGATGACTATCTATATTTAAATTGATTGGTTGAAGAACCTGACGTAGGTGATCTGGAGTTCATGGAAGTACAGCAGAGAGTGCAGTTGTTCTGAGATACCATATTTTGGTTGATTGAAAGGAATTTCTTAGGTGAAAATACATGTAGATCCAGTCGGAGGATATTTTAGGGCTGTGTAACAATTGTTTAGGAAATAAGATCTCTAATGAAATGATGGAACTGTTCCATTGGTTTTATTTTTTGCCTTCTTGTTGCCTTTGTTTCTTGAGTTGATTTGTTCAAATGGGTGTATCTTTTTAAGATAGATGTACATGTACATTCATTGATTCCAAACAATGAGGCTTACAAAGTAAAATTGATGTTAAAGTTTTTTTTTTGGGGGGGTTGTCTTTTTTAGGATTAAGGTAGTTTTTTTTTTAGTCTTATATTTATTTATTCTTCAGCCTTTTTTATCTATTTGTATTTTTTTCTATTTTTTTCCGTCGTTTCCTTTTTACATAAATCATAGATTTCTTTATTTTTATTAATTTGTTTGTTAACAATATCATTTGTACAGCAGCCCAGAAGGCTATTTGGAACTGTTTAGTTCAGAAAATTGTTGAAATAATTTCCCCAATGACCAAAACTGCCAATCAAATTGAAAAGCAAAATAGTTGTTCCAGCTGTCAATAAGCAATATTGAACTTCAGTGCAATTAAGTGTTAGGACTTTTAAGAGTATTTGTTCTGCCTGAGTACATAACAAAGGGACTGCCAAGGGTAGTCAAGTGGTTTTAGTGTACATGTAATGACTAGACTGATAATGATAGAAGGAGAAGGGGAATAAGATCTTCTAATTGGAAAGGTCTCAGAAGTTTTAATATCATGTGACTGAACTTGTCCAATAGCCATGCTTTACTACTTCTTGCTTACCTGCATTTCAACATATTAGGGATGGAAGAGCCCAGGTTGAAAAGCAGTGCATGGTCGAAGAATCATCAAAGAATCTTTCATGCATGACTTGGTTCTTTGAAAAATATTCTTCTTACACTTCATTCACTCTTTAATTCAAATGAGGGGTTGGTGTTGCGACTGACTACTTGGTCCTTTTTAACCTGGAGGCAAGTGAAAGCTGAGCTAATGCACTTGACTTCTTCCTCTAAAAATTACTAGATGTTTGTGTCTCCTATTTCCTGTTGATGATCCAGTCCTTGTTGATCTACACTTTCACACTTTTTGGAAATCATGAAAAGACAAAATGATTGATTACTGTAACATTTGTGGAAATAATCTTCCAGATACAGTGGATTTTTGAGTGGATTATTTCATTACACTATCTTTCCTTCTTATCGCAATAGATTACGAATGGGTGAATTACAAAGATGTTGGTACAGATGTTGCCATTATGGTATGGTAACAAACTTCATTATTCTTCATGGCAACAAAATCATGGATATAAGACAGATAACAACTTGTGATCTTTCAATGCAGTGGTTATGTGATGCAGATTAAGCATAGTTTGAACCTTTCTGAAATAAATAATGAGCACCTTATCAGAGCTATGGTAGGTGAAGCACCAGGATTAAAAGTAACAAGTCTGCTTAGCAGTCTCAAATCTTTGGATACAGAGATAGTTTTGCAAGATGTGGGAGACATCAAAGTTTTGCTCTTGAAGGTGAGTTCAATTCATTCAGACTATGTGGAAATGCCATGATTGGAGTGGTTCTGACATTTGCCTTTCAATGACAGGCTCAAGTGCCATTCCACAACCTTCATTTCCTTCAGTAAGAAATTCATCCGCATTGTGCTGCGCTGGACCACAGATTATGCTGCATTATTGTTGAGTGTTTAAAGACTGCTGATAAAGTCATAGCTACATATAAACTTCTCTTCTTTAGTGCAGCATGTGATCCAAGCATACATTGCAAGATCATTTGTAATGCAGCAATGCATGATCTATGTCCACAGTAAATGTCCTGTCAGTTTGTCACACAAAATAAAATGAATATAGAAATGTTATAAGACCCTGCTTCCTTATTATACTTTATGATTGGAGAGTTGCTTTTCATTCCCTAATATTATCTAAATAAGAGTCTATATTTTCTTATTTTTGTGTAAAGTTGCGGGACTTGTTGTCAAAGGCTCTCCCAGATGACTTGTTAGAAGATGATGTTCAGTCCATCCCAAGCTCTGAACAATCATCCTCACTATCAAGCTGTTCACCGGAGTTATCTCCAAGGCAACACAGGTATGTTTTTTTTTTGTCTTTTGACATCAAATTTCCATGTTTTACTACAGTTTTGAGTTTCCAAGGTTGAGTTCTTTACCCTACCTCACTCATTACTTTATATCATTATCACCAAGGCATTGAAGGTATGATTTGGGTCCTTTTACATGAAATTTCTCCATCTTTAACTATAATTCTTAGTTTTTTGTCTCGCCTGCATAGCAGAGCGAGACTAAGGCGCCGCTTTTCCGACGGCGGCGGCGACAGCAGCGCCGTCAACATTGAAATCTTAACCAAGGTTAAGTTTCTGAAATGTCATCATAACTTAGAAAATATATGGACCTAGTTCATGAAACTTGGACATAAGAGTAATAAAGTATTACTTAACATTCTGCCTTAGTTTCAGGTCACATGACCAAGGTCAAAGGTCATTTTAGGGTCAATGAACTTAGACCATGTTGGGGGAATCAATATCAAAATCTTAACCAAGGTTAAGTTTTTGAAATGTTGTCATGACTTCAAAAGTATATGGACCTAGTTCATAAAACTTAGACATAAGGGTAATAGTGTATCACTGAATATCCTGCCTGAGTTTCACGTCACATGATTAAGGTCAAAGGTCATTTAGGGTCAACAAACTTTGGTAATGTTGGGGGTATTTGTGGAATTATCATCATAACTTTGAAAGTCTATGGATTTAGTTCATGAAACTTGGACATAAGAACAGCAATATTTCCCTGATTGCCCTGTGTGTGTTTCAGGAACATGGCCAAGATCAAAGGTCATTTAAAGGTCAGTGAACTCTGGCCGTGTTGGGAGTATACATGTGTTGAATTGGCATCATAACTTAGGAAGTTTATGGTACTTGCTCATGAAACATCGACATAAGGGTAATCAAGTATGAATGATTGTTTTGCACATGTCTTAGGTCACATGATCATGGTCAAAGGTCATTTTGGGTCAATGGACATAATATTTTATTATCATATTAGTGTTTTCTTTGAATAATTATTCATTAGCTGTTTTTCAAAGGCAGCACTGCTGCTATATCGAATTGCGTAATGCAGGCGAGACTGCTAGAGGCGTTCCACTTGTTTAGATTCATCAGTGTTATTCATACAATTTACAGTTTTGTATTTGAAATATATAGTTCTCTTTATCTCTATATCTCTGTCACTCTCCCCACTCGCTCATACACACAAATACACACACTTTCTCTATCTCTCTCGCATGTATCTTGCTCTTTTTCTCTTATCTTTTTTTTTTACACTAAAGGCCACTGCACACCTTACGACCCAGCTGGTCTGCGTGAATGGAAATGTGACGTCATATAGTTCTCTTTATCTCTATATCTCTGTCACTCTCCCCACCCGCTCTCACACATACACACAAATACACACACTTTCTCTATCTCTCTCGCATGTATCTTGCTCTTTTTCTCTTATCTTTTTTTTTTTTACACTAAAGGCCACTGCACACCTTACGACCCGGCTGGTCTGCGTGAATGGAAATGTGACGTCACAGCTCTTGTCAGCTTGAGAGTTTCAGACCGGTCACAGACAAATCGCAAGGAAAATCATAAGGATTTGACATGTCGAATCCTTACAACTGAATCTTAAGCTCAATCCAACTTCCAGCCAATCAGACAGCAGAGTCACACTTAAATACTGACGCATACATGATATACTGATATGCAACGCACATACGTAGTAGTAAGCATCATATTCTGTGTTTACACGCTCCATCTGCTCGTGGTGCAGACACGGCAATTTTGTTCTGCCAAAATAGTAGGTGCAGACACGGCCATTTTTTCTCCATGTAAACATGAAGCCGAGTCTGCACCGACAATTTGTGCAGGTTCCATTATGTAAATTTTATCCACTGATCTTTGTTTTTGTCCTGCGAGCCGAGTATGCACCGCGAGCTGGGGCAGCGTGTAAACGCGACGCAAGATAACCCAGGAGCCGAGCGTGTAAACACAGTAAATTTCTCAGTTGCTTAATCGGCAAAAAGCGCATACATGAGTCGCAGACATCAGGGTAGTCGGATCGCAAGGTGTGTGTTGTCGAGGCTTATGACTACCTTGTGATTCATCTCCCCTCTCTTAGTCGCAGACCAGTCGTAGACCACTTAGGTCGTAAGGTATGCAGTGGCCTTAAGTCATCCAGACCTATATAAATTTACTTCATTCCCTCTTTCTTATTTTCCTTCCATTCCTCTCTTTTGCTCCTTTCTCTGCACTGAACATGTTTTCTTTTTTTATTACCTTTTTCTCCAAATAAAAGAAGTAAAAATATTAATAGAGAAAAGCTGTATATTACTCGAGCAGTCCTGCTAGGCTCTTCCATGATAATTACAAATTTCTAATTTCTTCAAGCCTAACCTCTCTTTATCTAATGAAAATATATCATACATACAAGTCAAGCTTTTGTTTAGATATTAAAATATCTCTTTTAACATTCTTATTTTCATTCAAGCAAATCTGATTTTGTCTAGTAATTATATTATGTTTACAGTCCTTCTGCAGATGATCAGCATCAGTGGCTGTATAAACCTGATGCTTACCATCAAGTCTCTACTCCCCATATCTGGGGAGGTGCTCCCCCACTCAAGACACCAGCAGGGGTAAGCAGTCATTCTCATTCAATAATGCGATAGACAAACTGTATACAATGTTGCAAATTTTTGTAAGTTTGATCAAAAGGTAGCCCTGGAGAGTCTAATATTATTTTCTTAGCCTGAATTTCATATTCTGCATTGCTAATAAAGAAAAATTAATAGGAATGATGATCACTGATGATGTAGAAGTAAAATGCATGCAGAACTATGGATAGTGAAACAAACACTCTAAAGGTTGGCATTAATGAAGTGGATGGAGGGTTTGGATGGTTCCTATTGTCGATAATGCCATTCATTGTCCATTGATTTGACATTGTTTGATGATGAACCTGAACCTGTGTATGCTTATAGTTATTGTTCACACTGTTGGCTTTACCTGAAAGAATGAAATTGGTTGAAAAGGATGATAATCCAAGCAAGTAACAATAACCGTGAACAAGAAGAGAAATCTCTAACAATGACCTCATTAGTAGATAGACTGACAAGTTGTTGGGCATTCAATTGGAGAATGTGAAAGAGCATGCAACCTTCACAACAAACCACCTGTAAATGTCAATCTTCCTTGAGTGTTTAGTCAGCATGTTATAGAGACTACATACATGTCAATCAGTTTTTCTTTGCCCTGTATGAGTAAACATCTGAAACATTTGAAGAAAAAAAATGAATATAAATATTGATTCAGAATAATGTAATTAATCAGTTTCATCATAGTATAGAAGTCTATAAGAATGCCACTGATTTTTCTTAATCTCTCACTTATTCCATTGATGAATTATATAGGTCTTTATAAGAACAAACTTTATGATCAGTTATTTAGTTTAAACACTATATAAGAATGTGTTATAATTCACAAATAACAGATGTTAAATTAGGACTACACCTCCATTTTAGTGTTTGTGAATACATAAAAAAAGTCTATTATAACAAAAAAGAATCCTCCAACAACAGAATATTTTAAGTTGGTCAATGATATATACTCCATATGAAGTTGGGAACAGTGTTACACTTTTTGATTTCATGATTATTGTAATGCCAAAGCTTCATATTTAGTTGACTGTTGACTCCTCTTTTTTTTTCAAGGTTTGTATACCTTTGTTAAAGGTCAAGTCCACCCCAGAAAAATGTTGATTTGAATAAATAGAGAAAAATTAAACTAGCATAACACTGAAAGTTTCATCAAATTTGGATGTAAAATAAGAAAGTTATGACATTTTAAATTTTCGCTTATTTTTCACAAAACAGTGATATGCGCATTAAATTGGCATGCAAATCAGAGAGTCGATGATGTCCCCCACTTACTATTTCTTTTGTTTTTTTATTGTTTGAATTAAGACAATATTTCATTTTTTTACAGATTTGACAATAAGGACCAACTTGATTGAACCATATAGTATTAAACAATGCTAATTCCACATGCTCAGGGAGCGTTATGATTGTTGTATTTTTCTCTTTTTATTCATTTTTTTTGTTGGGGTGGACTTGTCCTTTAAATAAACAAAGAGAGTATTTTTACATTTAAAGCTATTATTTTTTTCTTTTTTCAATCCTTTATTTTTTCGTCAAGTGGTGGCACAACAATATCAATAAGTTGCTTTTATGTGAATGTTATACAGAACATGACATATGTCTCTTAAAATAAAATATGACAATTTAATTTCCTTGATATGTTTATTGTGCAAACTTGAACATACACTGACTGCTATTGAAAAAATGACCTCTAGGTTGCAGGTCGACATGGAGTCCACCAGGTTGGTCCATTGAGCAACGGACATGGGGATCCTTCCAAAGGCAGTGAAGACCACACTCCAGATAACAGTCAAGATTGGCACTTTGAACACCATCACAACCGATTACAGATCCCTGAACAGCACAACAAGTTCCATCAAGGACTAAGTCCAACCACTGCTGCTTGGGACGCTGCCAGGAGACAGACAGCATACAGTGACAAACACCATAGTGACCTTGACTTGAGTGAACATGAGGAGAGCCAGCATTATGGGGAGGAGGATGAACAGGAGAAGCATGTCAACGGGATCTATCCGTTGGAGAATGCAGGCAACATGCAGCATGGGCTGCACATGCCAGCAGATCATGACTTTATCCCAAATGGCCATGGAGAAGACAGAGAAGATTCAGACTATTATCTCCAGGATCATCATGACCCTAATGGTGAAGAGGAAGAGCCTTTCATGGGGGAACGGAGACATAGTCAGCAGTACGAACCACCCAAGTTGGCTAAGACCAAGCCGACAGCAATCAGCAAAGCTGCAGGGTGGAAGGACCTTGATCACTTCCCACCACGTCAAGAGGATGGGCAGGTCATGCGGCATGCATCCAGTGAGCCAAACGTTGGAATGGTGCACTATCAAAGAAAGAGAGAGAATAATAGTGAGGAGGCAAGGAATGATACGAGGAGGATAATGTCAGAACAGATGATGAACGGTGATGTTGACTTTCAGCATCATCTGGATCCTTATCAGACAGAGTACAATCATGCAGGTTAGTATCAGAATCAAAAGATAAATCAAAATGTCAGCTTTCTATATGGTATGTAGCATGATACTTGATAGAAAAATTTTGTCAGTTATGAAAGCATGTATTATAGATGGGTGATGGGTTATTATAACAATCCATCTATAATTGTTTGTGGGTCCATACTCATATGTTAAAAAAATTATTAAATTAAGTAAATGGAATTAAAATACTGTGAAAATAATGTGCATGTTTGATAGATTGTAAATGATTGTGCTAGTATTCTGGGGATATTTTTGTAAATTTTTTTCATTATTGTGGCATTGGTTGATTTGCAGTACCACGATCTCTCATTGGCCAAAAGTGCACACAGAAATCATTCTTCACTCATTCTTATCGTTGGTCCCTATGCTCCCACAGGAAGCAGAGGTCAGAATATAGCTCAACTAGAGATACTCTACCAGGCTCGGGGGCGTGAGATAAACAACCTGACAACTCAGCTAGAGGCATTGCGTGAGGAAAGCACCAGGGAAAAGCGCATCCTTAATCATCAGCTTGCAATGGCACAAGGTGATTAACCACTATCATGATTAAACTATCCATTCTATCTATTGCAATTTAAAAAACTGTAAAGACATTCATTCATAGCAAAGAAACACATTGAGGATGGGGGGCATGGTGGCCCCCTTCTGATCTCGGCCGCTGTTTGTTTGATGGATGGGACTGAAAATTGGCCTGTGCATTCCTTACCACATAAACTACAAGCCAGTATAAAAAAAATTCTGAAAATAATTGTTTTTTTTTATTTTTTATGAATACAATATGCAAACTTATTCATGAAAAACATTTGCATATTCAACACCCAATATCACTTCAAATTTTCTTCTTTATTTTCCAGAAGTCATTGTAATCTATTTTACTGGTTTCCACAAAGAAAAATTGTAAAAGCAAATTTTTTCTTTATGTATTTCTTTGTTTTTAGAATTTCTTATGTATTTCTTTTTTATCTTGTTTTTTATGGAAATTAATACAGACCATTTATCAACTAAATAAAACCCTAAATTGATAAAAAAAATAATCACCCTTTTATGAATTTCATCTCCCATAGATTTTGTACACAAAGTATAAAAATGAACCATTTTGGCATGACATTGTCTCGTAAAAAGTCATGTGGCCTCATGATTCTATACCCATATGTCGCAAATTTGGTCTCAAAAGTTGCGCGAGACTTCAAAGAAAAAATTCATTAAAGTTTGTGGCACTACCTTTTTGCGTTTCGGAAATATCGTGTGAAGCGTTGAGGGGCAGTCCTTTTAGGGTTAAGTTGCTAGAATAAAGAGCACTGTCAAGAAATAATCTGTATAATAAAATGCTAGCTTACAGCATGGAGTACAGATTGTCCTCATGATTGAAATTGTCCAAAACTATGTCACAGAACAGACAATTTGATCCAGCTAATTTGTATATCTTAATCCTATGTGTAGTGATTCTAAGTTTTGAAAAGAATTTATTTGTAACTTTGTGTTTGTTTACCTTTAAACTTTAAATTGTCCAACCCGATTTTTATGATTTTTAATTTAGGAATTATTTTCTGTCAAGGCTCTATTTCGCCCTGATACAAAGTTTTTCATTATCACTGTTTAGATGAGAGAGATGGTTTAGGTACAACCTATGGTGAAAGTCAGAAGCTGATGAATCAAATGAATAATGAGAACCATACACTGAGAGGCCAGCTACAGTCAGCCCAGCAACAGGTCCAGGCTCTCACAGAAGCTAACCAACAGGTAAAAAATCTTTCAGAAAAAAAAGGAAATTCATTAAAAATGAAATAAAATCAGTTATCATCTATGTTGATTTTTATTTCCAATTATTTATTGATAGCCAGTTATTTACACATTATTTCTAAATACATTTTTACCTTCCCATCATCATAGATTCATTCAGAATTGGACACTGCTAAAGCTACCATAGAAAGCCTGAATCGCCAATTGGTTGAAGTCCATCGTTCACAGCCACTGCATAGAGCAAGAGAACAGCAGGATTCTCTTTTAGTGGGACTTAAACAGAAGTTTTCACAAGAAACGTCAGAACTACGGGAGAAAGTTGATGCAGCAAATAGGATGGCTTCTGAAAAGGTCATTATTCTGTTTATAATTGAGAAGAGATGATGAAGAAATACTATTTTAAAAAATCAATGCATTCTTGTACTTTTGAAGTTTCTTTTATAAGACATGGTTAATTTTTGCTTGTTTCGCTTCGGAAATTTACAGACTTCCTACATTATTGCCTGTTTGACAAAACAATAATTTTTCTGCTTATAACCAATTCATGACTTTAATCCTGTGAACAGACAATAAGATCTAATCAAAACTCAATTCTAACCCTTTATGTTGCTTGGAATAACATTGCAACATATTTCTAGCACTCTATTCCAATATCTTTGATAAATTATATCGCATTTACACTTTGTACAAATAAAAACTTGATAGCTCACCTCTTATCACCACTCATCTAGATATTACTTGATTGATAGTTTATTGTAGTTTTTAATCATTTTTGTTCTTCTAATTTTATTGTGATCTGTAGAGTACACTTGTTGAACAGTTAGAAGCAAAACTGCAAGCATCTCTTAAAGGGGTTGATCAAGCAAGAATGGAACATGCAGAAACAGTTAATAGACTAACAGCTTCTCTGCAAGACAGCCAGAAGAGATGCCAAGAGCTTATATTACAAGGTTGGTTTAAATGATTATCAAACACTATCTTTCTAAATATAGATTCTATTTTCCGTAAGAGTATTTAAACCTGATGAGTAGTCATGCAGATATGACATTCATGTAATGAAATTCTACGTTTTTATTGAATTAATTCTTATTGTTTTCTTTAATTTTGTTAGTTCTTTTTTATTCTCATGTATTTTGTGGTGTTTTTTTTTTGTATGACTGAATGTATCCAGGATTTAATTTTTGCATTTCAAATTGGTTTTGATACAAAATTTACAGTTTTGCACAAAAAATCATTATTTTCTATTAATTTGTGCCCTAAATTCCTGGTACCAAACTTAGAATCAAAAGATGTGCAAAACTTGAAGGAAAAAAGGCAATGAAATGATTACCTCACATCTACTGTGGTTATGGAGTTGACTGAAAAAACTGAAAGGGGTGGGGATGTGGTCAAAGGTTGGGTTAATGAGTGTTAATGAATTTATTAACAATTCATTCATTGCTCTCCTTTGTGTTATTGCAGGTTCTTTGCCAGCAGTTCAAGAGCTTCAGGTCAAACTTAATGATGCTTACAAATCCAAAGCAATGGCAGAAAATATGTGCCAAATATTGCAGGTAATTATAGGTATCTTTACAATGACCTTTGAAGGAATCCCATTGAGTATCAAGTGAATTTATAGATATCATGTATTCACAGGTTTGTAGTTTTTGTCTCACCTGCATAGCAGAGTGAGACTATAGGCGCCGCTTTTCCGACGGCGGCGGCGACGGCGGCAGCGGCGGCGGCGTCAACACCAAATCTTAACCTGAGGTTAAGTTTTTGAAATGACAGCATAACTTAGAAAGTATATGGACCTAGTTCATGAAACTTGGCCATAAGGTTAATCAAGTATTACTGAACATCCTGCCTGAGTTTCATGTCACATGACCAAGGTCAAAGGTCATTTAGGGTCAATGAACTTAGACCATGTTGGGGGAATCAACATCAAAATCTTAACCTAAGGATAAGTTTTTGAAATGTCATCATAACTTAGAAAATATATGGACCTAGTTCATGAAACTTATACATAAGGTTAATCAAGTATCACTGAACGTCCTGCATGAGTTTCACGTCACATGACCAAGGTCAAAGGTCATTTAGGGTCAATGAACTTTGGCCGAATTGGGGGTATCTTTTGAATTACCATCATAACTTTGAAAGTTTATGGATCTGATTCATGAAACTTGAACATAATAGTAATCAAGTATTACTGAACATCCTGTGCAAGTTTCAGGTCACATGATCAAGGTCAAAGGTCATTTAGGGTCAATGAACTTTGGCCAAATTGGGGTATTTGTTGAATTACAGCCATAAATTTGAAAGTGTGTTGGTCTAGTTCATAAAACTTGGACATAATAGTAATCAAGTATCACTGAACATCCTGTGCGAGTTTCAGGTCACATGATCAAGGTCAAAGGTCATGTAAGGTCAAAGAACTTTGGCCACGTTGGGGGTATTTGTTGAATTGCCATCATATCTCTATAAGTGTATCGGTCTAGTTCATAAAACGTGGAAATAAGAGTAACCAAGTATCACTGAACATCTTGTGCGAGTTATAGTAGTTTTCAAAATCAGCACTGCTGCTATATTGAATCGCGTGATGCAGGTGAGACGGCCAGAGGCATTCCACTTGTTCATGTTAGGATGGCTTCATGTAGACGATAATTACCAAACCCCCCCCCCTACAGATATCCCACTCTCAACTATCAACCCCTCCTCAGTGGTATCATATTTTATTCCATCTGTGGAAAAGTAGGAGAAAGTAGTTTTATATTTGCAAAATCCTGGTATTTTCATTGAGAGCCTTTTGAAAGATTTTTTTTACTTTTGAAAAGTGAATGATACATGCATTAGTATATTGTTTTCTTAAAATTCATCCTTAAAAACTAGCTTTATAACATGTGATAATGTTGTTCCTGTATATTTGTTTGTTATATATGTACACACTTTGATTAAACTTCTTTTTTGATTTGAAAAAGTGAATTTAAACAAATTTGAGTGATATATTTTTTTTTCAAAGGAGGAGCTAGCTGATCTGAAAGACCAGATAATGCTTTATGAAGGTGCTGTTGACCTTGGGGTTGTATCAGGGTCAGGGGTTAAGCAGCATTCTCCACCCACCACAACCGATGCAGACATAGTGAGAAACCTTGCCAAGGAAGACTGGAAAACTCCACTCCCCTCAGGGTATGATATTATAGCCTTCCCTTCATGGCCATATGCAGCCTCAGGGCTGGGGAAGGGGACCACATATTTTTTTCCACAAATTTTCACAAAAACCCAACCCAAGTTCACACTATGTCCTTCAGTAAGTTAAATAAAGATGGAAGAAAATACAGGCTCATTGTCAACTTTATTGCTCAAGCTGTTATTACATTTACATTTTTTTTTTCCTTTCCTTTTTTTGTTGTTAATATTTATTGTATTTGCAATGTTGTCATTCTTTACTGTAAAAAATATAGGCCTGTGTTTTGATGTCCAGTTCAACTCAAGCCATGATCTATGTCTGTGCTAAAAATGTGGAAAACAAAAAGCATTGATGAAAATGGAAAAAAAAATGAGTTGAAATGAATTAAGTGCTTAATGTGCCGATGAGTTGTGTCACATTTGGGTTTCCATATTTGAATCACAACTTTAGACCAGAGTTTAAATTCAAAATTAAAAGTTCAAAATTAAAAATGTGTCATGATGCGATTCACAGTCAAATATATTGAATCTCTTCCTGTCCAACCCCACACAGACCTCAGAAAAAATCCAAGGAGTCCATGTCTCCTGAAGAGACCCTTGGGAAGCTGAAGGCAGAGCTTGGTCGGTCTCTACAGAGCATCCGATCAAAGAGAGAGCAGGTCACCAAACTCCAGGTGGAGCTCAGGGAGGCAAAGTTAGAGGGACTTAAGTGGAAGGAGAGAGTGGAAGGAGCTGAAGCAAAAGTTGGGCAGCTTGAGGTAAGTTGGGGGACAATATTGAAGTGGATCAAATGGCAATGTTGCAGGTCCAAGGTGGAGAATGATACTAACCTCCAGATGGTGTTCATGGAGGCAAGGATGGAGGGGCATAAAAAGGAAAGAAAGGAGGGAGCTGAAGCTATATTGATTTGGAAGCTAGTTAAGGGTTAGATATTCAGTTGATCATTAGGGATAGTTCAAGGTTGAAGGAGGATCTTGGTGGAGCTAAGGGAAGCAAAGATATAAAAGTAAGAATCAATATCTGAATTTATATAGTGCTCTTTGCCTGAGAAAACAAAGCACAACTTTTATTGCCCTGACTTTAGGTTGAGCTACCACATTTATCAACAGTGCTCAGTGCATTCAAGGAATTAATCCTACCAGGTCCCGATTTATCTCACCTGGGTCAAGTGCAGCACAGTGTGGATCAAGTTATTGCTTAATGAAATTACGGTTTGTCCGGTGTTTGAACCCACGACCCTCTGTTTCAAAGTCCGGAGAGTAATCAAGTGAGCCATAATTTTCTACACATAGGGACAGTAATGGAAGGAGAAAGTGGAGGGAACTGAAGTTACAGTTGATTATTTGGAGGTGAATTGGGGCTTAGATGTTGAAGTCATTGAAAAGATATAGGAGCTGAGGAAGCAAATATAGAGGAATAAAATTGAAGAGTTAATTGAAGCAGGTAAATAAGATCGGAGGAGAAACTGTCTATAAAACCCTTAAATCCTTTGTCATCATGATTAATATGCATGTCTCACTATTTTGAGTTTGCTTTACCACCCCCCCCCCCCACCAATTTTTATCAGGCTCAGCGTGAATTACTCAAGAACACCTCATCACAGAACTCAGCCCAAGAAATAGATGCTCATAATGAACAATTAGAAGGGTTGAAATTAGAAGTGGAATCTAAGACAGTAGCATACCAGGAACAGGTAGATAAAGTGGCATCACTAAAGGCTGAGATGGCTGAGATGGTGGCTGATAGTGATCAAGATAAGAAAGAAGCAGTGGATAGGTAAGGATTAATTGATGGTTCAATTGTTGCTTACTTTTACCAGTTGTTTGGCACTTGCTTTCACATCTTTATTAATTTGCTTTATGTCTTTGTTTTATTGTGTTATGTCTTGTTTTTTGTTTAATATTGTTTGTGTATTTGTTCTTATACCCCCACCAAACGAAGTTTGAAGGGGGTAAATAGGAATCATTGTACGGGCGGGCGGTCGGTCGGTCGGTTGCGAATCTTGCGCATCGAACTACTTCCTCAGTTTTTAACCAATTCTCATGAAACTTTGCACACATATTGGTGTTAAGGAAAAGATGTGCAAGACCCATTTTTCGTATGTGTCAGAAATTGTGTTGGCATGTTAACGGTATATTATGGCAAAAATAAGGTAAAAATCTTGCAGTTCGATATTCTTCCTCAGTTTTTAACCAATTTTTATGAAATTTGGCACACATATTGGTCTTGAGGTAAAGATGTGCAAGACATATAAAATGTGTGTCAAAAAACATGTTGCCATGGTAATGATATATATTTTATGGTGAAAAATGGGTGAAAATCTTGCAGTTTGAATTAATTCATCAATTTTCAACCAATGCTCATGAAATTTGGTTCACATGTTGGGTTTTGAGGTAGAGATGTCTGAGACACATCGAGTTGCCATAGTAACAACATATTATATGCCCCAAATTTGGTAAAAATCTTGCGGTTCGTACTACTTCATCAGTGTTCAACTAGTTCTCATGAAATTTGGCTCATACATTGGTCTTGAAGTAAAGATGTGCAGGGCATATTTTTCTATGAGTTGGACATCTTGTTGCCATGGTAATGACATTAAAAAAATCAGGCAAAAATCTTGCAGTCTGAACTACTTCATCTGTTTTTAACTAATTCTCATGATATTTAGCTCACACATCGATATTGGGGTAATACAAGGCAAGACACATTTTTTCCATGTGTTGAAAGCTCTTGCCATGGTAACGGAATATGGGGGGTTATTAATCACCTTCAGTGATAATTCTCGTTGTTAGTTTGTTCTTCGACCATATCCACCATTTTACCTAGCCATCACACCTCAAATAGACCTGGATTTCATATCAAAGCTTAGAAAGCTACTGTGTAATTATTTAGTTGATCTGTGAACGTGAATGCATATAGTGATCAGTGTATTATCATTTGCTTAGTTTTGTGTAAAAGGACCATTGACCTTTTCTTCTTTTAAGGAAGATGAATGATTCAATTCCATCTCAACCATAGACAGTCAATAATGCATCATGTAGAATCTTTATGATTTGTATGGTTGAGATCAATTTCAATCAGTTACACTTTCGATAAGATGATAAGAAACATGTGCACAGCCAGTTCAAATTGTAAACAGACTTACAACTTATTAGGACTCGTTCTGATCCCAATAAGACCAATTCATTGTTCATATATTTTTTCTACATTTGGTATTGTAAGTTGTGCACCGTTTATAACGATATGGAAAGAGTAAAACTCATATGAGAATGTTGATTTTTGGAATATAAATTGATGACCATCTCTGATCTTTGTTTAGGTGCCAAGCAACATGTTTGCAGCTCCATGAGGATGCATCACGTAATATGAGAGAACAGCTGGTTACTAAGCTTCAGACTGAGAAAGAAACTCTTATTGAAGCTCATCAGTATCGGCTTCAAGAACTCAAGTAAGTGGTCCATGACAGTGTTGAAGAATCCATTCCCCATAAGGAATGCCTTAATAATCTGAACATCCACTTGCATTCATATACCTGTAATTACTAAAAAATGAAGATTTTTTGAACTATTGGACTGAAATCAATCTCAGAATTTAATAATTCAATTGAATTAATTTAAGAATAAGTTAGTTTTGAATTTCATGCAGCCATGAGAATTCTATTCATTTATCCTGTTTCCAGTGCGTGAGTGATGATATATATTTCTAGATTTGAAGTAACAATGAGCTCCATGAATTTATTTTTTCATATGACAGGAATGAGATGACTGAACTAGAGAATGAACTTCACAAAACTAAGGCCCTTTATGTAGAGCTGTGTGATGAGAAAAAATCACTTGAAGACAATATGGAGAAACAGATCAGTTCTTTACAAGAAAACTCTCTGCAACAGGTGAATATCAAATTGTTTGCCAAATTCAACCCTTTGATTCAAATTGTGTATCGCAATTTCTTTTCACGCTTTCTATTTCTTAGGGAACAATTCAGAAAATGTTGTTCTTGGTATTGTCATTTAAAGTGTTTTCATTTCACAGTTCATGCTGTTGTAGTAGTCATTGCAATTTAGTATACCTGCTACAGTTATTAAATTGGAATAAAATCTTTAAATAAATCAACAACTCATCAATGAATCATTGAAATCATTAGTTCTGTATTGCGATACAAATTTGAATAGCATTTTTGGACATAAGAGAAAAGCTCTCAACTAAGTAATGTACAGTCCTATGTAAAAATATGCTATACAAAAGACTTTATGCATATCAGTCTTTCAAAAATGTGGAGCGAATTGGGATGCGATACCAGGAAAATTATTCCCTGATTAGCTACCATTTTTGTCTCGCCTGCGTAGCGGAGCGAGACATAGGTATCACTATTTCCGGTGTCGGCGTCGTCGTCAACAATTAGGTTGTACACCCAATAACTTTCTATAGCTTCGAGATGGGATCACCAAATTCATACCAGAGGTCCATCTCCTGAAGGCACAGGTCAAGTTTGAATATGAGTCGAATTTTGAATAAGGTCAAAGGTCAAAGAACTTTCCATGACTGGCACTGTGCTGTGTTGTACACACAATAACTTTCTATAGCTTCGAGTTGAGATCGCCAATTCATAACAGAGGTCCATCTCTTGAAGGTGCAGGTCAAGTTCAAATGTGAGCCAAATTTGAATAAGGTCAAAGGTCAATGAACTTTCCATGACTGGCCCTGTGCTGTGCTGTACACACAATAACTTTTTATATCTTCGAGGTAGGATTGCCAAATTCAAACAAGAGGTCCATCTTTTGAAGGTGCAGTTCGAATGTGAGTTGAATTTGATTAAGGTCAAAGGTCAATGAACTTTCCATGACTGGCACTGCTGTGTTGTACACACAATAACTTTCTATAGCTTTGAGGTGGGATCGCCAAACTCGTAACAGAGGTCCATCTAAGTCATATAGCATACATGTAGTTTTGACGACATGCAGTCTCTTCGTGACTGCAATATGCAGGCGAGACAACGCTTGGCGTTTGCCTTGTTGTTGTATTATTGTTGGTCATAACATATGCAAGCAATGTACATTATATCATGGAATCTTTTCTGATATCAAAGTTAATCATGCCGGTGTGCCCCAAGGGACACGACTTGGCCCAATACTTTTTTTAATTATGGTAAATGATTTATGTGAAAATATTCCTATACACTATTTTAAATATGTTGATAATTTGTCTTTAGTACAATGTCGTAAATCAACTGACACTTCGCAATTACAATCAGTACTTAATTCAGTGCAATACTGGTCGCAGTCAAATAATATGTCACTCAATCCCTCAAAGTGCTTTACCTTACATATTACTTTTATGAAAAACCCCATCACTCCTGAGGTTCTTGCCATTAATAACTCTGCCTTATGTAATGTAGAAAGTATCAAAATTCTTGGAGTTATTATACAATCTGATTTTACATGTCAATGACTTGGTTAAAAGGTGCAATAGAAAATTATATATGTTAAGGAAACTGAAAAAGTTCAATTTACCTTTGAAGGATTTGGTGACAATATATATGGGTTATATACGACCAATTTTAGAATATTGCGCTCCAGTTTTCCATAGCAGTCTTACAGCAAAACAAAATAATACTATTGAAAGAATACAACGGAGAGTATGTAAAATTATCTTAGGACATAATTACATCACATACACAAATGCATGTCAGGTATGTAATTTACCAACACTTGAGGAGAGAAGACTGACACTGTGTAAAAAGTTTGCAAAATCACTTTCAACTCATCCTTTGTGTAAGACATGGCTACCTCGGAAAAAACATACAAACATATCTCTTCGTCGTACAAACAACTATCAACAATTTCCAATAAGAACAACAAGATTTAAAAACAGTCCATTGCCTTTCTTGGTTGACATACTCAACAAAAGATGAGTGTGTTGACTAGGAAAGGCAATGCAAAATGATCATCCCCACCCCACCATACAATTATTTTTGTCATTTAAATAAGTGTCAGTCTCCTCTCCTTCAAGTCTGCCATTATCATAATTGCATTCATTCATTCATTCATTGCCTTTCATGCTTTATTTAAATTGTATTAACTTTTGAATATATAGCCTTTTGAATGTATTTTACTGTGGTTTTTACTATGTATTTAATAATGTACCAACACCAACTTGTAAACATGATATTTCCAGCTCTTGCTGTTTTTTCATGTATGATTGTTAACATGTTTGATTATCAATAAAGACCATTTTTGAATTGAATTGAATTGAAAAATGAAGTAAAGTTGAACAGGGCTTGCACTGTTCAGAATGTATTAGTTTCTTAGCCTTGTGTACTTTGAAGTGTAAGCTGTGATATAATACTTATCTCTTTCATGTACCTTATTCAAAGATGAAAGAAGAGATGGAGAAAGAAAAGCAGAGTGCCCTGGATGAACTAAAGTCTTCTATGGAGGCAAGTCATAGAGCTGAGATTGTCCTGTTCTCAGAGAAAATGAAGAAAGAACATGAAGAATCATTGGAGAAGATCAGATTAGATCAGGTAGGTTTGTTGTTTAATATTTCTTTAAAAATTATCAAACTTGAAGGGTTTAATTGCTACTATTGCTATTATATTTTAATATTCCAATGTGCACCTTCAATTTATTATGTTAAACACTTTGGGCTAAGACTTGGTATGCTAAGGAATGTAGTATTTAGCAATCTAATAAGGACCGATAAGGACAGAGTGGGAAAATATGCTTCATATAGAAGTTTTAACAAGGAAAAAAAAGCTCAGCTTAATAAAAAGAATCACTACTATTATTATGTAGTACTTTCATCATAATTCTATTCTTGGATCATATGTACTAGCACAACAAAATGCACCTTTACTTTTTACTAGTATATTAATCATTTTTTATCTTTCATATTTAGAAACAACTTCAAGAAAAGTATGAAAAAGAAATGAACTATGTGAAGAATGCGCATGAGGAGCAGAAGAAGAAACTAGAGAAACAAATTTATGAGGCTGAGAAAGAAGCAAAGCTTGATAAAGAGAAAGAAAATGCTAAAAAAGTAAGTAGGTTTGCAATATCTTATCAGTTAGACCATGAAATAATGAAAATAAAAATCAATGAGAATGATATTGATAAAAAAAATTTAAAAACAATGAAGAAGATGATTTTGATGATGACAGTGGTAATAATGATGTATTGGAGGTGATGGCATTATTGGTAGTGGTGATGATGATGATGACAACGATGGCAGTGATAATGATTAGGGTGATGATACAAACAATGACAATTATGTCAATTTTTTTCGCCATTGCTAAGCAGCACAGCCAAATTATTATCAGTAATTTATCTCTTAATTATTTTATTTCTTGTATGTTTCCTACCAAATAAAAATACTGATGATGATATTCAATATGAATTCTAAGAGAACCAGAACCAATGAGATTGCTATGATATCATTTAGGATGAAGCTGATCACATCAGTAGACTAGGTTATGAGTTGAAAGACATACGGCAGAGGTATGAGGAACTGTTAGAATCATTTACCAGTCAAGTTAACACCCAAGTAGAGAAGGCCAAGGAACAGTGGATGAGACAAGAAAACCAACGTAGGATGTCGCTGGATCGGGTTAGTAAAAGTTGTTGATTTGAAGAATAGATTCTAAGAGGGGGTTACTCTTCTGGTTAATCTTGGCATCTGTGCACCCTTCAGGTAAATGCTACCTGAACATCAGAAATGCAGCTGTATCAATAAATCATATTTCAAACTCAGTAAAAACTTATATGATTTAAAAAGAATGCTGTTAACTTTTATTTTCAAATTGTCATTTCAACCTATTATAACAAACTTTCCTGCTATTAAATGATAGTTTATGAATTTACTCATTGAAACATTTTGTTTAGCTTTCCTCTGTAGCTGCAGCAAAAATATCAGAAGTGGGAAAGTATATCTGCCCATTGTTAATAATTGTACCTATGGAATCTGTTTAAAGGTGGTTATTTTGGGATTAATTTTTTTGCCAGGTAGATAGTTCTTTCTGCCAAATCATGTGGTTACTGGTTATATTTCAGTTAGTAAGATTTGAGGTTCGTGAAGTCCATTTGCAAGTTATCAAGATACGTATGTATGTATGGTTACTTGATTCTAAGAAATATTAGGTATTTAGGTATTTAATTGCATATATTTTTTAACTTCATTGCATTTTTCAGACAACTGTACGTAAATGTCTGTTGCGTATCAAAAAAGTTTTTTATTAGACTGCACTGAAATCAGTTACAATCATTTCTCAAACAAAACTGCTAATCATGTGCGAAAATTAAAATTATTCCCTGATTAACCATTTACAAAAGTTATATGATTTGTGATATTTAATGTTCATTGTCCAGCTCCACATTGAGAAGCCTTGTACAATGTACATCTAGATAGATAATAGAGATATTTTCATTTGCTATATTAGGTTGCTGCATCTACCATAGAACAGATGAAGGCTGATCATGCTCTTCAATTAGCTGAATGGCAAGGGAGATTCACTGATGAAGACCTACAGGTCAAAGAAAGGATTGCAGCAGCTGTGAAAGAAGCTAAGGAAAGCTGGAAGAAAGAAGAAGAGAAAAGAAGGAGGGAATCTTTAGAAAAGGTAGAATATTTACATCTTTCTTAAGATCAGATTGTCATATTTCCTGTCGCCTACAATCAAAGGGATTTGAATCATTTACCATAAAAGTTACACAAATTCTAAACTGTTTGCTGTTATCACTGCTTCATCGTTTGTAAGTGTGTATTACAAACACAGGTCTGTATGTAGTGGAATAGAATGCTTAGATCTCTTGGGTTTTACAAATTCTATATTGAATGAATGCTCAACCAAATGTTTCATGAAATAAGAGGTTAATTACTGGTAATTGATTTTTTTCATATACTAGTATTTGCATTTTACAAACAACAATTAATTTAAACAGGTAATATCATATTTATTTCTCTTGAAATATAGAAAAAGAATACCAGCCTATTTCATGAAATATGTTTTCAAATGATGTTCACTGAAATCAAAGGCCATGGTATCAGTAGTTTTTATAAGCAGCTTGTAACTCCTTAGAAAATGATAGTAATGACAATTTATCATAAAGCTTAATGACATGTTGATATGTATTTTTGCACCCAACTTCATCTTATTAAAAAAAAAGTTTCCATCCTAAGGTTTCTTGGAATGTTGACTTGGATTGGTTGTTGAGTATTGTTGTTATTGTTATCTATTGAAAGGTAACATTACCATGATATTGATTTTTGTGTAGTGTGGTATGGAATTGTATTGTTTACATTTCTTTCACAGAAGAGCCATGAAGACAAGGAGCAGGAAACAAGATCCCAGAAGGAGCACCTGGAGCTGAAGCAGCAGCTCCAGAGGATCCAGGAGGCCCTAGGTGTCTCCCAGAGAGACAGTAAGCAGGTTAGAGCCAAGTATGCCCAGCTTAAAGGGAGACACCAGCAGGAGGTGATGGATCTAAAGCAGGAGCTAAAGTCCTGTCAAGTCAAACTAGAGCAGGCTGAGAAGACTCTACAACATGAGCTAGAGGTATGGAGCTTGAATAATGACACCACTCACCCCCCCCCCCCCCATTTTTCAACCTCAACATGTTTATTTTCATTAATAATTTAGAAATGCTATTATTGTACAAATACTGTGCTTGTCTTTATGGGATTGTGTGTCTTAAAAATGCACTCTCAGGGGTTCCTTTTTACATACAATTTGTGCATTCAAGGAAGTGGAATCAACAAACCTTTTCTTTCCCTGTAGTGTATTTACTTTGATTAAATGCAAGCATAATGGGAAATTCCACAAATTATGTATGTTTGATCCATATATGTATTGTCTTCCTGAGATGTGAAGTAAGAATGGATAAAAATGGGGGTGAGATGCATGAAATGGCTAATTTTATATGGACTTGCCTTGATACAGAGTATTAACTATCAATCGCAATCAACTTCTGTATAACTGAAAGGGAGGAACTCAACATCATATTTTTCCAAATTGATAATTTTCATTCATATTATTGACAACTATGACTTTTCTTGAGCCTGGAAGAAAACTGTATTTGGGATTAAAACAATGTTTCTTTTATCTTGACAGCAACTACAAATTGAGATGAGGGAGGCCAACTCCGTTACCATGGAATCAATGCAGGAGCGTGTGTCAGCTATCCAACAGAAACATTCATTACTGGTAGAAAAGCTAAAAGCAGAGTGGGAGGAAGAAAGACAGAAATTGAAGAGAGAAAGTAAGCAGAATCAGAAAGATGTTGATAGCATTGCTACTCAGGTATGTAACATATCATTTCAGATGCACATTCTTTATTTTTCCCATTGATGACTAGAATAGGATTGTGTATCCCTGAACTTGAAGTACATTCCTCTTTTGTACTCTAATTTGTCCCCAAGTCGTCATTTTGACTGTTTATGCAAATTAAGAATAATATTGATGATCTGGGGTCTGTTTTATAAAGAATTCACAGCTGTGATTAATCCTGCCCTTCTGGCGCCTAACAGGGCTTTAGTAGCCAATTAAAATCATAGTTCTATGGTAGGTGCAATAATGGCAAAGTCACAAGTTTTAATGAATTTGGCCCCTGGCGGGATTCAAAACACATCTGTCAATAACTGCTTGTTCATTCCTACCGTCAATGTTTGACGCCTTGATAAGATTTGCCCAATTTTAATTTTTTTTCTTTCTTTTTCAGACAATATCAAATAATGAGTCATCTATCATTGAAGAGCTTAGGATGCATTACATGAAGTCAGTAGAGAATGTCAGAGGTAAGTTTCTATTCCCACCATAGATATTTATAACAGGGCATTATTTTGTCAGGTTGTCAGTCTGTTCAGTGTATTGTTCTTGTGATAACTAAAGAACTGTTTGACGTATCAGCTTCAAACTTGCTCCAAGTATGTTTATGTGAGTGACAATAATCTGATTTATTTTGGGGCATCAAGTCAAAGGTCGATACTGTATATGAGGTAATTTTTGCACTAGTTTATTTCCCGACCTAGCAAGTTTTCTACTTTAATATTATGTCTATGTATAGTAGTTGTAAAATCTTAAAATTATACCTTCAAAAGCTTTCTCATGTGGTAAAAATTGTGGAAATTTCAGTTTTGCAAAAAATGTATGGCCTATATAGTAATACCCATTTTCAATTCTGTGTTTTATCTGCATCTTTAACTAGCTTCGGCAATGAGCTATGTCACTGATATGCAGAAGCGATGTCAAGAAACCCTGAGGACTGCTGTCTTTGAAGAGAGACAAAGAGTGGCAGCAAAGATGCGCAAGTTCTACACTAGACAGGTTCAGTCCATGAGGGATGCTCCCAAAGAAAATAAAAGGTGAGAAATACCACTCTGGAAATTTATATATGTTCATAATAATAGTAATAATGTAAGATTTATATAGCGTACATATCTGTCGATGACACTCAGGGCAGACAATTAAAAAACTTATACAATACAGAAAATAAACACAGAAATTGAACAAATTGACAAGAAAAACCCCCCACCCAATCAGTTAAAGTTGGTAGTAAAAATAACAAGTAATCCCACAACAATTAAGCAAATGCTTGATTCATTAGGTAAGTCTTTAATTTATTGTGGAAGAGCTCTCTTAACTGGAAAGACTTAATGTCCAATGAAAGTGCATTCCACAAACGGGTACCTGCAACAGAAAAATGTTCAATGTTACTGTAGCTGAGTAGCTATCATGTTTAGCTCTTAATGAGTAATGCACATCTAGGAAAAGTTTGACAGAGTTGGTTTGAAGGTTTTATTAGAATATCCACATATCGCAGCCATTTAGGCTGAATTGCATTGGATTTACAAAATATAACAATAAAATGATACCATGATATAGCAATCAAACATTATAAATATATTATTTACAAATAAAAATACAAACAGTTGTTTCAGTTTATTTGTGTTTTAGTTATGTCTTCAGATTTGCAGCTGAAAATTGTCTGAATTCAAGAGTTTGATTGGTTAAGATAAGTGATATTTTAGGGCTTTTTTATGTAGAACATATATACAATGATTCAACTATTCAGATATTCTTAAGCTTTAAATTGCTTTTTGTAAAATATAGATTTCAATACTTGCCAGAAATAAATATTGTCTAAATCTTCATACAGAATTTCTTAAACCTGGATGAAAAAAGAAATTGATGACTCGTTGTGTTTGACATAATTATACTAACAATACAGTCAAATGATAAAGTTAAACATGTATCTTAGGTTTCAGTTTGATGAATATGAGATACCCTCCAACATGTAACTGACCTACCTGCTTCTATTTGTACATTTTATTTTTATTCATCAGAATGGAAACATCTAGTGCTTCATCTGATCAGCCACCAGTAGATCTAACTAGGTCCTTACCACTGCCCAGCAACAGGGTGTCATCCTTGTCCACCCAACAGACTTCAGCAAGTGAACTTGGACCACATTCTAGAGCCAATAACATCCCATCTAATCGAGTAAGTAGAAGGGTTCATCCGGATGAGACCCCGAGATCCTCAGTACATCACTCGAGTGGAATCAACGCTGAAAATAGAAAGGTACAACTACAGAACTCTCAAGTGCCTCTGGATGACAATCAAGGTATAAGGTTGCAGGAACTGAGAGGTTCAGCATGGGGAGATCAGGCTGGCCAAGAGACTCTGGAAAGCAGCAATGTCCATCCTTGTCAAGTTGCAATGGAAAGGAGTAACGAAAGGGATGCCCATGGTTTTCATCACTTCACAGAAGATGATATTGGACCAAATTCTATAGCCCTTTTGAAAAATGGAGATATGATCTTTAGAACAGAATCAACTCATGTTTCAGGAAGACACTCGAAAAGCCCACCAATGCAAAGACAGCAGCAGCACCACAGTAACATTACTGCTAGGAGACGTAGTGATGGTAACAAAGATTGCAGTCTGAGACAGGAAAAGCAGCTGAAGGTACCTGTAAGGAAACCCGAGATCCCATCCACAGTATCAACTCCAGTTGTTCCATCTAGCAAAAACACTTCTCAAGATACAACAGAGTTACATTATGCTTCTCAACAAGACACACACTGTTCTACAAAGTCCTGGGTCAATACCCACAGTGAAGTACCTCCACAGGGATTAAAGGTACCAACTGATGCAAATTTCTCCTTTGAATCAGATTATGCAGATCTACCTCAGTCGCTCCATGGCAGCAGAGTGCCACCTTCTTTGCCACACCATCCATTCCTTGAGGAAAACTTTTCCAGAAATGTGCCTTCACCGAGAAGATTAGTTGAGCTACAACATGGGTTGTCACAGACCCATCCCGTCAGAGACTCGAACAAACAGAATGTGTATCATATCCAAGAGTCTGCAAGGGGACAACTCAGCCAGGAAGCCACAATAAAGATGTCTAAAGTTGTTGTAAAGGACATAAAAACAGTGAACGAAGACAGCGGTATCAATAGCCCTGCCTATGTGCAGCCTTAGGCCAAATCACTTGATAGCACAGATACCTCTACAAAATTGTCATGTGTGCCAAAAGTAGTAGATTGTGCCTGTTCTTACATTGAAATTCAGATGCAGTGGAAATTTAGTAAAATTATTTCGTTAGGATTTTCAGTTATTTACATTATCAAAAACATTGTTTTAACAGGTTTTTGGAAACTAGTAGAGTAGTAAGTACTCCAACCATATAAATGACAGGAATCAGAAATGCAAGTACGTGACCCCAAAATTAATTAAGGTCAGAAATTTACTTTATTTTATCTTCTGTTTTGAAATTGTTCGTTATATAAGGAAGCATTTCATGAAAGGACTTTTATGTTTTATCTGACATTTACCATAGTAACAGTGCTTCTCTGCCAATCAAAATCAAGGAAATTTGTCAGATCCGACAACTTGTTGGACAATGTTGATGAAATACTCCCCTAATTTATCAAAATGATTTTCTTTCTTTTTTTGGATAAAGTATGAATAAAGGTACCTGTAATCAGTTTGTTAAAGCTCATGGCTGTATTAAATGAAGAGATTATTAAGTAGATACAATTTATATTTACTATTGATAGCAAGTTGATGTAATATGTACATAGACTTAAAATTACACATCATTTTAAAATTTGTCGGCGGTCATCAGAACCGTCGTGTCACACATAAGACAGTGCAAACCCATTGCAGAGAAAATTGACTTCAAAGTTTACTCTAATTTTCACACTTAGTTCGCAGCCTTGCAACATATTCATTGCTAGAAAAATACATGGTTGGAAAGACCAAGACTAATGCTTGACATTGGTATCTTCATTTTTACACTAAACCAAGGATCAGATAGAATATCGCAAATGAGCTACATGCTTGTAATTTCGGTTTGAGCGGTTTAGATTTCCCCTACAATACAAAAACGCCATAGGGGATGCAACAACCCTGACTGCGATTTCAATGCGCGCGGTCAATCAAAACTTTGTATCGCTTTTTTTCACTTGCAAAGTCAATGCAGTACGACGGTTTGGCCGACTGCTCATTTGCATATTAAGTGTGCGCAGCTGTTATTTCCTTTGCTACAGTACATGTTTCTAATGGGATTTGCACATTTTATCAACAATTGTATGGCATCTCCATGGAAATCCCCTCATATCTCAGAAACTATTAAAAGATAATTGCTGCCTAGAAATTTAGTTATGAACAGAATAGGACTGCTTTCATTTCCTGGGAAAATCTCAAATTCGATTTTTCAACCAAAATTGACTGATTCGACGGTTCGGATGAACACCGACGAATTGATTATATGATATTTCCTATTTCTAGGTACAGATTAGTAAAATATAAACTTTGTATGAATAAGTGCGTGAGTTTCCTTCACCTATTGCTCAGAGTAAATAGGAAAATTTCCCTTCCACTATGTTTTATTGCATTTGAAATAAAGAAGTATGCATCCTGTGTTATAAAGTGCCTTGAATTGTGCCGTGAAAGAAAACAGATCTCTATTGTAGGAAGAAGTGGTAAGTGGTTTAGTATTTATATTTCATAAAAAGAATATGCTTCAGATGTATTGCTTGTAAGATTTAATGCCTTTACCATGTCAAATTTATTTAGTATACTCCTTAAAAATTCCTTTTGAGATTTTACTGTGAAATCAATGTGTGGTGCAAGATGCATGAAGAAATTTTTGTATTTGTATATATTGTATATTTGTAAAGTTTATTTATAAATGTAAAATAAAATAAATTTGTTTATAATGGATTCTTGAGTGAAAATTGAACAATGCCTATATGTTTCTATGGGAGCTTAACATTAAAGATTCAAACAATTCAAAACTGCAAGGCCACATATGGCACAAAAATATTGATGTGCATGAAAGTTTTGGGGTTAGTTTTGCTAAACTGCATGTATGATAGATTGACACAATTTCAGTGTTACTATTGCAATATATTTTAGCTGGAAAATGAAACATGGATTGCAAGTCATGCACATCAAAGTTACACTATAGCAACTTGTAAAAAAGTTGGTAATTTTTGCTCCATTTCAAAGACCTTTATTTTACAAGAAAGATTTGTTTCCCGATTGTCATGAATATATAAACTTTTTGAGTTGTGCACACAAATATGGTAAATTGTGTAATTTTCCAGAAATTTTACATTTGCAAAAAAAATATTCTATTCAATTGGCTGTGCGTCATTGAATAGATTACCATGTTCTTGACTCGTGCATAATTTCTACCGTCACAATCATATCAATCTATACATAGTATTAATAATCTAATTTTGCCCTTCCTCCTCCCAACATCCATTAGTTAGTACCTACTTTCACCTCTCTATCCCCTTTTCATTTCTCATCTCTTTCTATCTGTTCTCTTATTCTCCCCCCCCTATTTCTCCAATTTCGGTCCATTCTTTTTCACAAGTGGTCACATGGATGCCATCTGCTATTTTTTTATTGCAGTATTTATGATTTTCATTTTTTCATTAAAAATCCTTCAAGTTTCATGGGAAGTATCAGTTCAAAATAATATTGTTGCACATGTCTATTACAGAAAAAGTTTTTCTTCCATCCGTTCAGTACTATGTATTCAGAATGATAGAATCCCTGCAATCACTTCCAACTATAAAGCCTTCTACATAGTGAAAACATTTGATAAAATATTTGTTGATCAAAAAGCATCTTTATTACACAAAATGGTACAAAATTGAAGAATAGTTCAACTCGTTCTTTGCATATGGTGAAAAAATCTTCTGAAAAAAGTATACATGTACAGTATATATACACTAGGCAATGATAGAACTTTTACAGAAATAACTGATGAGATAATCAAGTATTATTACTCCTACCCACCCATCCCCCCCAAAAAAGGAAATATGCTATAAGACATAATGAGGTTTGCAAATAAACAAAAGCTAAGCCATTGGGAGAATCTGAACAGCCATATATAATATAAAGTTCTTTATGCATTCTTGAAAGTCTACCCAAACAAGTCGGTTTGAATAAATTGAAAAAAAAGAGCATTAATGCTGAAAATTTCATCTATATTGGATATAATGTATGTTGGTTCACACCTGCTATTTTTCTTTATTTCATATGAAATACTTCCTTTTTATTCCTCCGATCAGGTAAGACATGGTTTGAGTCAACCTGGAACATGTGTGATTGCTAATCTTGTATTTGGACTCAAAAGCAACATACAATATAGCATATAATAAAATACACACAAATAGTGTGACATTGGCTCTTAGAACTGTTTCTTGAAATCCAGAGAATCTTTGATTTTTCACATCCAATTTGAAGATTTTCAGCGTATAAAATTATTGTTTAATCTTCCAAGAAAAGAAAAAATATGTTTCATACATTGTCACAAGGCCAAAATAGTGTGTAGAAATTTGATAAGGCTAAAAAAATTGAGGAATGATTGAAGTTAGGAAATCAATTAATCGTGATCAATATTACACATCACATTGCATAGCAAAGAAGATTGGTACTGATAAATCACAATTACTACATTAATCTCTAGCTCATATCCAAAAATCTTTGAATGACAATAAACATGCCATATTTGTATAAATACTTTTTTTGCAATTTGCATCAGAAAGATGACTTTCAAATTTTCAAGTTTATTATATTTGTTATTACATTTTGCCTTCAATCATTTTGTATGCTATATGTATATGGACATCAGGAAGTGAGAAACTTTGCAGAAATAACATTCAGCATATGAAGTATATCATCATTCTAGCTACACACATTGAAAATTCAGTTAAGAGCAAGATATATTCACAAATGTGTATAATGCTTTACCAGTCTAATTTACCTAAAATTCACTCATATTCAGCTGTTCAAATATATTATCATGCAAACCCATTTTACATGAGATAAAATCAAACTACAAGAATATATTGCTGCATTAATGAGTTTATGAAAACAAAACCCTAATTCATAAATAGATGTCATGGCAACTCTAAAACTAAGGCACATTGATAAGGAGCTTACCAAGGCTGAAGTAATTCATGTGATATTAACGAATAATAGCAAGGAAGACTCAAATGGATATCTGGATTACACAAACCACAAGCCATGTCTAATCCCCTGCACATGTTCTGGTATGTCACATTGGCCACTCATGACCACCTTGAATCACATTTCTGGGGAGTATTCATGAAACAATGGCTGATCTTAACTGACAAATTTGTTATGAGTAAATCAGATGCAAGAATCTGATTGCTGAAATCACTATTAGTTTCATGAAATGCTCTCCTGGGAAACACTTACATGACAATCAAGTTATATATTATATTACTAGGTTCAACAGTACTCTGTTAATTAACAATGAATGAAATGATCTACTTCAACGGGTCAATTCCTCTGGGAGGACAAATCCCAAAATAAATTATGTACAACACATCTCACAAGGTGGAAACCATCTCTTTAAGTCTTTGTCATCCTCAGAAGTCACCTTACTCATCAGGGCAACTACTTTTATACCAAATTTTACACCAATATGGGAAATATCCTCTGGAGTTCTAGAACCTGTATGTTTTCAGCTTGTTGGGGATCACTTTTCTGGATCTTTGTCACATTTCATGAAACTTGTTCCAAAAAAAAATATACAATTGACATAAATGTTTAGAGTCTGCATTACTTGATTGGCTGATAGCAGAAATTGACAGTCATTTAGATTCATTATAATAATTATTTTAATGAAACAGCACCATATTCCAATACACTTGTTTTAGCTACTGAAATCAACACATTTGATTGAATAATAGATTCATATTACATGGTAGCATTTGTTGACAAGTTTAATGAAGCAAGGCACTAACTCATACTAAGGCACTGTTCTGATAAAAAATATTGGCACTTTAGTTTGTTTAACATATTTAATATCTTTAAACACATTAAAGGCACATGTATTCAATTAGGTAATGAAACTTGGTGTGTTTTTTTCATGCTTTATAACTTGAGATAAAATTGTCTTGTCATACCTTATATTTCTCAAAATGCTAAATGCAGAGATGAAGTCACTATTGCTCTGAGAATTAAGGATACCATAACAGAGTGTACTAACATATCAACCATGTCTTTTTATCCTTCAGAAAACAGGTCATTAGATTTGAGATACACTGCTTTGTCACTCAACCTATATAATTTTTCAGGCATGAAATTTGTGTATGATGATCTTATTATAACAATCCTAGAGCAAGCAGACTGCTCAAAAGTTAATACAAGCAAGTGGAATATTGTCATGTACACCACAAAATAACCAGAAACAAAACACAAACCCTTTCTCACAATTTATACATAATATACACAAAGATGTGTAATAAATAAGGTAATATCTCTCTTCAACACATACATTTTATCTATAGGAAGGTTTTGCATGGTACAAACTGATCATGTTGGAAGATGAGGAGGAGGCACTAGTTTAACATCCTTGAAATATGGATGTGAGAGAGCTGTCTTGGCTGATATCCTCTTGTCTGGTTCATAGCAAAGCATAGACTGAGGATGGAAAATAAATACACATTCTTATTATTTGTACAAACCCCGATATCAATAATCAGATAAATCCATACTTGATTGCAGTTTACATTACTAAATTACTGTGAGAAGAAGAAGAGCACATGAAAAGTACAAAATTTTCCAAAGGTTTATCTTTCTAGAACATCATACTGGTAATACAAAGTAATGCAATTGAGTGCAAATATAAAAGAACCAGTCTGAATGGTTTCTTGCCAGTAAGGAAAGATGCATGTTCCATGACGTTGAATGGGCATTCCATTGAGTGAATGAATGCAAACCTTTGTGTTATGGAGCCGAGGGGATGTTTCATAAGAAGCTATTCATACTAAAAGCAAAGTACATCCATATTAATAACTGAATAAAGATGTGTTAAAAAAATATGACCCTAAAGCTTTATACTCATGTTGAAAAATATAAGAATCTCATTTGAATAGCAGCAGATAATACAGTAAATTGCCAATTCATCTACTCTCAACTTGTCCACTCACCACATGATCTACTTTTATTTAGTCTAATGCCATTCCTTTAATCAATATTTCGTCTAACAACCATTTGGTCCATTAAGCAATTAACCAATTGGTCTAATCACCATTTCATCTATGACCTTTTCGTCTCGTAACCTAATGGTCTAATATCCATTTCATTTTCATTAATTTTGCACAATTTAACACTTAGTCCAATTAGACCAAATGGTATATGGACTAAATCGCTATCGGACGGAATGGCATTAAACTTAATGAAAGTAGACCATGTGGTGAGTGGACGAACTGATGGTAGACCAAATGATAGTAAACGAGTTGGCAATTGGATGAATTGGCATTAGACAAATTGGAAATAAACCGATAATATGCCTTGTAAATCAATAGTAAAAATCTAACTGATCTTAGTGTATTTCAATTTAAGCTGTGCATAATTTTTCTGAACAGGTTTATTAAACAACTCCCTTGTCTGCACGCAAAGCATATCATTTTAATGAGTTTTTATAATTTGAAAGACACTGAATCTTCTCCACAGTGGGTGGTGTAAAGTGTCTGATCAGTTTGTCAATGGCATGTATATATTTGACCGTTCGGCAGTCTGAAGACCTGTTAAGAATGCATGTAAATCAATCTATTGGGGTATTTTCATGTTTTGTTGTCAATGGCATCTATTAAAGAGCTAACTCTCTCCAGTAAAGTACACAAGAACAAAACTACAAAAATATCATGCTTCAAAACTAAAATCTAATTTACATTGTTTGAGAGTAGTAATTTGAATTTCTGTCAATTTTATATTCACAATACAATTATTTGTCTTTTGCAGTAGAATGTTTTACAAATTGCATATCATTATAGCCTGTTTTTTACAAGGCTGCTTATGCTGCTATATCAGTACATACCTTGAGTAGGTCCTTGCCATCTTTATTGAGCATGGGGACTATCTTGCTGAAATCCTGAGGTGACCATCTTGGGAAACTGGTTTTGTAGTCGGGTAGAGAAGTGACCCCAGGCCAGAGTTTTTCATCTGGAGTGCCCATTGTCCGGAATATCCTGAAGAGCTGGTCAATTTCAGAATCACCCGGGAATAGAGCTCTCCTTGTTATCTTTAAAGAGAGAAATTGAGATAAAGACAATTACCTCTAAATCATTCAAGGTAAAAGCATGAAAAGGTTACTGAATGGTACAAACAGTTACCCAACTTTATAAGAATTCTAATAAAAAACCCAAATTATTCAACTAGTGACCAAATATTAATTATAATACGGTAATGATATGGATGAGCTCAAATGTGTACATAATACGTAAAAGGGCGGATTTTAACAAGCTATGATTTCAATTTGGCCCTTGGCAGTTTCCTAGAGTCTTTTTATTCACATTGGTTTAATAAATGAAATTTGAACTTAAAAAGAGTTTCAATTTTTTTTTGAAATTCTCCAATGGAATGTTTCAATACAACTTAATAGCCATTACATTCAGCATATAAATTTAGGAATTAATTTGAGGTGATCTATAAATTTCAACTTAAGTTTTACTCCATGTTATATATAAACATTGCTATTTCACATCATGTAAACTACTTTACCATCACAATTGTGTCTATACACCCTTTGCATACCATTCTTTTTATGTTTAAACTTGATACATCCAAACACTTCCAATATAAAATAGACATACAACAAAAAGAGATAATAGAAATCACATGAAATCCTTACCATCTCTACAAAGATACATCCTATACTCCAGATATCCACAGCTGTAGAGTAATACCTGCAGCCTAGTAATATCTCTGGCGCTCTGTACCATAATGTGACAACCTGGTGGAATAGGGAACATCAAGTTAACATAATGGACCAATATGTGAAAATCATGAAAATTTATTAATCTATTACTATACCCTTTTTTCAGTTACAAAATAATCTAAATATTTTTTATTTACGTTTTCACAAAATATAATTCAAAGTTTAATTAAGGAATGTACTTGCAGCAAAGAATTATTTCATGAGAACGTCTTTACAATCAATTGTCACCATATAATTGTAAATCTAGTGCAAATCATGAAATCTGAACTGAGAAATAATCACACTAAAGATAAGAACATGTGAGACGGTGTATTTTTACTGCTTGGGAGACCAGGGGGCCGTTTTATAAAGCCGTTTGAATGACATTAAGAACGACTGGTGATCCTTTCTTGTGTTAAATGATATTTACCATTAAATGTTCATTGGTGATTATGAAGCACGAAAGAAAGTTTCACCAGACGTTCTTAAAGTCGCTCTTAACTTACAAACAGCTTTATGAAACACCCACCTGATATCTCGTTGGAATGCCATACTTATTTACCTTATTTCTGAGCAATAACAAATTTTCTATCAGAATTATTTGACACATCCAGTATTTTTCTTATTTAAATAAACTCCTGGATGGTCATGTTATTGGCTTCGGTTGAACTTGAGATATTTACCACACCAGGGCCCCGTCTAACAGAGAGTTGTGATTGATCCAATCAACCACCAACATCAATATCTAAAATGGCTGTGTGTTCAAAATATTATCTAGATCTAATGTATATTCATACATTAATCATTTTCTTGGAAATTTGACATGCTTGTCTTTGTTTACATAAGACATTATGTAAATTCCTGGAGAAAAAAAATTATGGCACTGATGGATTTCATATATTTGAGGTTGATCGGATCAATCATATCTTTGTAAGACGGGGCCCTGGCATATATCTTCTAATTTCACATAACTTAGCTTATATCTGTAGCTTCGCAAAAAAGAAAATTAATAAAAATATGGCCATGTTAAAGAGAGAGCAATGACCATGATCAAAAGCAAAATAACAAGTTTATGTACGCAAGACCAGTGATCAACTTTAGCATCAGTATATTTAGATGAAAACCACTCAAACTACTTGAACTGACAAAAAAGGATGAAGCTGTGAAGTCAAGGACATTTACTTTCATGCTGTTATGGCTACAGACAAACCAAGGCCTACCTCATGAGTATATGTCCTGACAGGAACCCCAAATGCTCTTGCTAGTCCAAAATCAGCAAGTTTGATACGGCCTTCTGCATCAATGAGCAGATTCTGAGGTTTAAGGTCTCTGTGAAGGACACGGTGTGCATGGCAATATGCTATACCCTGTAGAAGTTGCTGAAGATAACTCTGCAAAAAAAAAATATTGGATAAGCTTTTGACACTGTAATGTATAGGGATTTCCAGGGCTCCCTTTTCTAGTTTCTAGTGCTTTTTTAGCCTTTCGGGGGCTAAATCACCCCCTGCCCCCATGTAATTTTTCCCTGCAATAATCATATAAGGCTAACTCTACAATATGACAAGCTCAAAAAAATTATTGATTGTAGGGGTGGCAATTGAAATTCCCTAATTTTCAAGCTTTCTTCTGAAAGGTTTTACTACAGCTAGAGCACAGCCATAAAAGAGATATGTATTTTGTACTGAAGTGAGAGACACCGTACCTTGACTAAAGCTGTTGGTAGACCAGATGGAGGGGCAACATCCATGTATTTTTTTAGATCCTGGTTCATGAACTCAAAGACAAGATACAGCTTCTTATCACTGTGCACAACATCATGTAATCTATGCAGTCATAGAAAGAAAAAAAAAACAAAGAAAAGTGAAAGACATTTTTCAAAAAGCTTTATGAAAAACAGAACATAAATTGACTGGAAGCTAGATTGATTCTCAACTCCAATCCTAAATACTTATCCTTATACTAAATGTATAACTCTGCCACTGCCAGGTCAGAATTACATACATATCTTCTAGAAATTTCAAATAATGACATACTAATCTTTAACCCCTAAAACAGATCTTCACCATCATTCACATATATTCACGTTATATGAAGCCAAATTTGTAGTCAATCCCACAAACAATCATTTGGTTATCACAAGAGAAAGACATTTGCTCTCATGACCCCAACTCTGATCAGATCTTCCTCACTCAGAAGCATACATGAGCCAAGTTAAAATTAAAGTTTTAAAATGGTCCTCTGGTTCCCCAAAAATAAGATATACTTCAATGTATATCACGACCTCAGTTAACTTCACATTATGATGTTATGGCCATCTACATAATCCAAGTTTAAAGTTGGCACCCTAATTGATCCTTGGTTATTGCGAGTACAAAATGTTTTAAGGTTTATAATGACCTGCAAGGGTTCCATTCACAATTTCTTTGATGCTTACATGACTGAAGATGGAATTTATAATAGGATTAACAAATAAAAATGGTGAAAAACTGCCTACTTAACCAGTAATAATTACTTTCTGAATATTTAAAACAAAACTTTGAGGCCTTTCTGAATATCAAATAAATTTGTGGTGTAAATTACAATAATAATAATAATAATTTCATATACCGCAAATTGCAAATTGCCTCTAAGCAAAAGGAAATATGAAGCGAAAAGGAAATAGAAATACTTTGCACTACAAAATGTTAAAAAAAATCATGAACAGTGCTTATTAGCTGAAGTTTCTTGTTTAACACAAACTGCTCTCAGCATATAAAAGTAAAATCAGAAATAAAATATTACTAGAGTACACTATATGAACACCAATAATATTAAATTAAAACAGCAACTATAAACAAAAAAGCTGAAAATCACATTCATTTCAAATAAATGTGAGCAATGTGAGCAAAGTGGCAAGAATTTCTTATCACCATTCTCATCTAATAATGTCATTTTAAAAATTAGAACCATTAATTATTAATGACAGATTTAATATAAAGAAACATTTTTTTAAACACATACACTAAAAAAAATACCATCGTTCTCTAGATAATCATTCTAATTGTCAGAATAGATTCCCCCTATATAGAATGAGTATAATTACTTGACTATGTTCTTGTAGTCCAGTTCTTTCAAGAGTGCAATTTCTCTGATGGCAGTACTTGGGACACCTTCTGATTCACTGTAACAAAAGAAAAAACACAGATAATCAATGAAAAATAAATCAATTTACTTGTATGCATGCCAGTTCTCGTCTAAAACATGTATACAAGGAGAGCCAACGAGGGATGTGTATTTTGTCAGTCTTTTCTTATTCATTGAGATTAGAACCAGTATTGAAAATTCCTCCATAGATTTGTACGTATGCAACTATTTATATCCAAGACCATCATGTTTGTTCTTGGTTGTGGGGTGGGGTTCCACATGGCTTTAATTACACATTAAGGAATCCATCTCCACAAGTACACTGTCTAACAATGAGCACTTTTAGAAATGTACGTCCACATAGTGGACTGGTACGAGATGACGTCATTTTTTGGCGTTCCATATGCCTCAGGTCCTCACACACGTCCACTATCAGAATGGAGAACCTCGCCACATCCATTTTGCGGTTCTCCTAAATCATAGTGGACGTGTACGTGACGTAATTTGGACCGTTCAAGCCCAGCATGAAGATCAACCTTTCCCTTTTAAAACAGTTTTCAGTGACTTTTCAAAAAATTAATGTAAGTTGTACGATGCATTATGTTTATCATATTTGGAATTGCTTTCTGACCTCCAAAATTTATATCGATATATATCCTAACTCGAGGAAAAAGGAATCAAAGCAAGTGAAAGGGTACGTGTGCACAAGTTGCACTTTCGCATCACCCGACCGGGTCGCCAGGCGATGGTACGCCAGATCTTCCGGGACGGGTAGCGTGTCATGACCCGCTGGTTATCGCGCTGTTTCACGTGGACGTACGTACACGTCGAGTTAAATCTAAAGTATTCGCAATTGTAGTAAACAAGGGCAGACGACGACTCAAACGATCAGACTGCTACGTCGTTCTCGTTCACTGCTCCTAAAACTCTCCAGTAACAAGTGGAGCACCTCTGGCAGTCTCACCTGCAACATGCAATTCAATATAGCAGCAGTGCTGGCTTTGAAAACTACTATAAAATAATGATTCACAAAAAACACCATTCATATAATGATACAATACTATGTTCATTGACAATAAATGGCATTTGACCTTGATCATGCGACTTAAGACTTGTCAGTGATACTTTATTACCCCTATATCCACATTTTATAAACTATGTCAATAAACTTTGAAAGTTATGACAGCAATCTAATAATTACCTCCAAAATTGCAAAAGTTCATTGACCTTAAATAACCTTTGACTTGGGTCATGTGACCTGAAACTCGCATGAGATGTTCAGTGATACTTGATTACTCTTATGTCCAAGTATAATGATCTACATGTAGATCCATACACATTCAGAGTTATGATGGTCATTCAACAAATACCCCCAACATGGCCAAAGTTCATTGACCTTTGACCTTGGTCATGTGACCTGAAACTCGCACAGGATGTTTAGTGATACTTGATTACTTTTATGTCCAAGTTTTATGAATCAGATCCATAAACTTTCGAAGTTACAATGGTAATTCAACAAAAACTCTAAACATTGTCAAAGTTCATTGACCTTAAATGACCTTAGATCTTGGTCATGTGACCTGAAACTTGCACAGGATGTTCAGTGGTACTTGATTGCTCTTATGTCCAAGTTTCATGAATCAGATACATAAACTTTCAGTTATGATGGTAATTCAACAGATATCCCCAACATAGCCAAAGTTCATTGACCTTTGACCATGGTCATGTGACCTGAAACTCGCATGAGATGTTCAGTGATACTTGATTACTTTATGTCCAATTTTTATGAATCAGATCCATAAATTTTCAAAGTTATGATGTTAATTCAAGAAATACGCCCAACATGGCCAAAGTTCATTGACCTATGACCTTGGTCATGTGACCTGAAACTCGCACAGGATGTTCAGTGATACTTGATTACTCTTATGCCCATGTTTCATGAATCAGACCCATAAACTTTCAGAGTTGTGATGGTAATTCAACAGATACCCCTAACTTGGCCAAAGTTCATTGGCCCTAAATGACCTTTGACCTTGGTCATGTGACCTGAAACTCAAGCACGATGTTTAGTACTACTTGATATACCTTATGTCCAAGTTTCATGAACTAGGTCCATATACTTTCTAAGTTATGCAGTCATTTCAAAAACTTAACCTTCAGTTAAGATTTGGTGTTGACGCCTATAGTCTCACTCTGCTATCCAGGTGAGACAAAAATGGACCTGTGTTCAACTAGTTATTTTTTTAGTTGTATTTCAAAATTTAATAAAAAGTAGGTAAAATGATAGATAGACTTAGGTTTATTCACTCATTCCATGTACAAGATATACAAGATAAACTAACTCTAAAAGCTTCATGCACTGTCGAGGTCTGGAGGTGATGGAGTGATCATGAACCTCAAATTACAATTAAGACCAGAGTCTTCTAAGTTCTAGGCAATTGCTCAGGCCGATAGAACTGTTATTTGAAGATTATTTGATGGAAACAAATGGTGTTTCACAGTCCCAAAATAGAAAATCCATGTTTCATCTTTAAAAGGCTTCAACAATGTACACACGCACATGAGTAGTTGAACAATTTTTTCTGCACTGGGTGGAATGCAGAAATCCTTACTGTAAAGTAAGGAAATCGCCCATTATCGTTGCAGATTTGTGAACATTCATATTTGCTTGGCTCAAGAGCATGCAGACTGTTTGGAAAGCATTTTTTGAAAATGAATCATTAAAGGCTCATTCTGGGCCTGTGAATAATAATTTTTTACCAATGAAAATTTCTTAATAGGCCTACTTTTAACTGCCAAAGCGAAAGCCCATAGGACTCGAGAATTGATGAGTAGGGTCTATAAAGATAATTTCCCCATCATCCCCCAGCATTTGCCATCACATCACATGAAGTCCTAATAATCTCTGCTGCTTTCACCATTGGATGACAAGCAATTGATGGCAGAGGTATGTGCTCTAAATAGCCTTCAATCTATAAAAATTCTAATGTTACCCCTCAGGGTCAAATTCACTTTTTTGTATATCCTTACTTAGGTAGCATTCTTGCCAATTTGAGGATGGGGGGGATCTAGATCTAGATGATAGATCGAGAGATGGTGGGCATCATTAGCTAATAGTTGTATTCCTTGCATATATCATTTGAATAGCGTCAACAATTGCACAGAAAAGCAGGTGCTACTACCGCTAGATGCGCTTTTGTACTGCCACTGGTTTCTTGCCAATGAAATCAAGCGCAAGCATATCCTGCAGCCAAACTTTCATCTGCTCATTCGAATTACTTTCACTGTTTCAAAATTCACTCAATTTCCTTTTCAGATCATGCAGATCACTGACAGTCCAGAGTCACTGTCAGTGTGAGTCAGTGAGTGAGAGACATCCCACTCTCATCAATCAGAATTTTTTTTTAATGTCTTCCGTCTAAGTAAGTTTAACTCCAACCTCAATCAGGTTAAGTGGCATTATCGTGAAATTGGGAACTAGTTCCTATTTTCCACCGGACACTTTTTCACAAGACATGCCCAACCTTCCTTTTCGAGCTTCCTCACAAACTGCAGCTGGTGCGCTGCTTGTAAATCCTTCAAAGAGTTTAGATAAAAAAGATTGATTTTATTGCCGTCTTTTCTCTACTCGTTGAAATGGGAACCAGCATGGAGAGTAGAGTAACCTTGTTTACTAGTGAGATTTATTTCGATTCTGAGAGATAAATCCAACTAGTAAGCTGTCTTTGTCAACTCATGGAAATGGGAATCGGCCTGTATTATTCTGAAGAATTTTCCATTGCTGGTTCCCATTTTCATGAGAAAGACAGATTACTAATGAGATTTATTTTGTCAGTGATGAATCTGACGAAGTAAATTTCACTTTTAAACCGTCTTTATCTACTCATGAAAATGGGAACCAGCATGTACAATTCTTTGAGAATTTTCCATAGCTGGTTCCCATTTTGAAGAGTAGATAAAGACAGATTACTGATGAGATTTATTTCGTCAGTAATGATTCTGACAAAATAAATCTCACTAGTAAATTGTCTTTATTTACTTGTGAAAATGGGAACCAGCATGTACAATTTCAGGAGATTTTCCATAGCTAGTTCCCATTTTGAAGAGTATAAAGACAGATTACTCAGGTGCAGATCCAAGGGGGGGCCAGCCGGCCCCCTATTTTGGGGCAACCTGCAGAAAATAAGTGTCTATTTTAACTTGTGAGAACGCTTAAAAATATAAAGAAAAGTAAAATTGGAGGTATTATACCCATGTTTAATTTACGGCCTCGAAACAGCCGGCTTGACCCCCATAGGCCTATTCGCAGTGGCACCGCATTCTGTTGGTTCACATAAGCACACCACGCTACCGCGCCTGTGCGTTCATCAAAGACTGCACATTGGTTTCCTGCACGCCATCAATGGCCGAGTAGCTCTGCATAGGAAGATTACCATATGCGCTCAGGTAGGCCGTACAAGTAAGAAAAAGACATACTAGTAGCCCGATTTCGACATGACGGGAAAAAGGAAGCAACAGCTCACACTTTGACAGTTTTTCCCCGGATTTTTCACACAAAAAAGTTTTTTCCCCAATTTTCAACAAAGTTACAGCTAAGTGTTAGTTCAAGGACCACTATGTCCATGTTAATTGAGATACGCAGCTTATTTCTATTTAAAACGTGCTTAAATTTTCAAGTTTCAGATCAGAATATTTAAAAAATTCCTGCTCGCGCAAAATCGCATTATTGATGTATAAAGATACCCAATTATTCATCTTTTTCATGGTTAAAAAATCATGAATAGTGTCCTGTTTTGAGGTCTAAATTCTCTATTTTTTTCCACTCACGCTTCGCCCTCGCATCAACTATTAATATAATTGTTCTGTTCATGGTTTCACAAAGTGCTTTAGAATGTCCATTTTTAAGGTTACCTTTATTATTATTTATCTTTTTAAATCAGGGCAAATGATATAAAACAGCAATTTAGTCAATCTGTTTACCCTGTATAAATATTTTTTGATAAATAAATATAGAAAAAATGTATTGTTGAAATATTCATATTTTTCATGGCTAACTGCAAACAGTCCTTAACAGGTCTATTTAAATTTTTTTTTAAATTTCTGCTCGCGCTTCGCGCTTGCAGTAATAATCTAGTTAAATAACCATTGTGTTCAGGATCACAATCATTGCCCGGAACGTTCAATTTTCGGAACAAATTTCCAAAAACTTTAGCTCCTGCTTCACGCTCGCAATATCTAAATAGTCTATAGGGCTTATGAGGTTAAAAGTTATAACTAATGATGTTTTTAAAACATAAGGCTAAGAAGTGACTGTTAGGACTACCTAGCTAAATAATTATTATAATAATAATAATTATTCATAATCATGTATTAAATGCTATTAAAGGACTACCCCTTCAAATAAACAAACAAAATTCAATTTTACGCGGCCCATCAGGGAATATATGGGTGAAAAAAATTTCGCCCCCCCCCCCCCCTGGATCCGCCCATTACTTAAGCCCTATGTGATTAAGACCTTTTTCATCGGTGACGATTCTGACAAAATAACTCTCACTAGTAAACTGTCTTTATCATCTCATGAAATAGGAACCAGCATGTACAATTCTAAAGAATTTTCCATAGCTGGTTCCCATTTTCACAAGTAATGTAAGATATAAAAGTTTATTGAAATGATTCATCTCCAACAGAGTCCAAGCTCCATAACTTAAGACTCTAGTCTTAGATTCTATATCTTGATTGTGATTTATTTCATAGGTCTGGTGAATCCATTTTGTAATAATTTTTTTAATGTGTGAAATTGGCAGAGTGGTCTTGAAGAGCAGGGAAATGCAGGATAGATTTAACTTCTGGATTAATTACAAAATGATTACTGACGGAGATCAATGCGCTACTCTCTTACATCGTTTACAAAAATAATATGTCTTCTCTTCAACCTTGTGGTGATAGCGGACGCCGCTGTAAACTTTTAAAGGTCGTGTTATGGATGGAGATCACTGCGCCACTCTCTTACATTGTTTATAATGATAGACATCTTCTCTTCAACCTCGTGGTGATAGCGGACGCCGCCGTTAACTTTTGAAGTTGGTATTACTGACAGAAATAATTGCGTTACTCTCTTACCTCCTTTATGATGATAGACATCTTCTCTTCAACCTCAATTTATTTGTCTTTGCAACTTCGTCGGGAGATGATTCTTTTATATTTCTTCTTGGACATCAAAAGTTCATTTCTCAAGATAGTAATAAATTGATTTGAAAATGCTAGCTCCCCAAAACATTTTAATAACATGTTTTGAATCATCGCGCGTGCTTGCGACTTCTACTACATTTTAATTGCACTTGCGACTTTAAGATGATGCGTCGTACGAGATCGAGAGATCATTCCAATAATTCTAAATCGCTAGCACCTAAAAATACTTATAAAAGATGTCCCGCCGATCGTTCATTAACCTGTGATCTATGAGAATTATTTTCATTTTATTTTCCTTTGCGACTTTGCTCGGAAGTTGCGTCTTTCGTTTATCTTTCTAATAAAAATTACTCGGTTTATTTTAAAGTACTGCTCAGTAACACCTCAAAACCCCTTTAAAACATGTTCCAAACGATCGCGCATGTTGGCGACTTCAATTCCAATGCATTCGTCTTTGTGACTTTGTCAGGAAGATGCGCGCGACCGCGAACAAAATTTTTATGTGTTCCTTTGTTTTTAAACATCGCCGATTCGATTTCGATTTTAGAAGCTGAACTGCCTATCCGATTTTCGATCTGATTTTTGATCCGATTTACAACATTAAATTAAACCCTTGCACGGAATCGTTGATGTCATCTGATAACTTCTCTTGTCCACGTCCACCCATGGAAATCTGAGCCCGATGAATTAGAAATGAGGAAAGAGGGAACCAGTGGCAGTGCCGTGGCGGTTGTGTGACTGAAGAGCTTCGCATCATAATTATGAAGCATTTTACATCAATTCTATTGAAAATCGCCGAAGGCGAAGTGACTAGTGAGGTTTCTTTACTTTTTAGTTTAACTTAAGTTTAACGTCATAACTGTCAGTGTCATATCGCGTTGCAGGCGGTAACGTTAGACCTAAGTTAGATTATAGATCTAGGCCTAACGTTAGACCTAGATAAAAAAAACAAAAGTTAGAATAATATCTAATGTTAAAAGTTAATACAACTAGGCCTACCGTTAGATAGAATTGTAGGACAAATTTGATTCAGTGACCAGTTTTTAAAAAAAAGCATGGAATGGCCAGTTAATTTTAATTTTTTATGCTGACTTAATTCAATACCTAGAGTTAGAGTGTAACGTTACAAAGTTACAAATACAATAAGTAGGCCTAACTTAGGTTCAATCAAAAATAAAAGTCGTCTTTGGAAGAGTTCCTAGCCATGCCGACATCGACAGTCGGGCATTCGAATACATGCGTAGGCCGATAGGTGGGACTACACAAAATAATGCTGGACACGTCAAACATCAACACCAACCAACCAATGTCATCGGACCAGCAAGACAGAACAAGGTATTTAAAATACCAAATAACTCACGTATCCAGTCGTATTTTCTTCAATGCGACGGTTTTTCCAGATTTCAAGTCTTTTGCCTTGTAAACCACTCCATAAGTGCCTTCACCAATCTTCTCAATCTTTTCAAAGTTATTCATATTTATTGTCTTTTAACTCCATATCGCAGTGACCGTACCAAGATCCATATAAGCCGAGCAGCTTGCTCGATATGCTTTGTCAGTTTTGCCTTAATTTGCGCGGCAGAGCTCGGGCGCATTCGGAGCTTAGCTCTCCGCTCAAATCGCGAAAGACATTTATGCACAACAAACGATGGCAAAAGCTCCTTGTGTTTGTTGCAGACGACAAATTTCTAGTTCGCGCACTTTAAATCACGTGACAATTTAAACTGCCATTGATTGGACGAGGAACATTTTCGCCGGCTCTTTGTGCGCTTGTGATTGGCCTAATATTTTCTATACCGCCAAGCTTTTATACATGTTATTATGATTGTCGGCAAAATAGGTATAATTATGCATTTTAGTTTGGAAGGATAATTGAAAAAATTGAACAGGCTCGCCTAATCTTCTTGTGTTTTTGTGTCCCTAATTCCATTCAATGTCATTTTATTGTCCACATGGAACTTCGTTTTGTAATTTGTAATGAAACATGACATATTAACATAATCACATGCATAAATTATATATAATCATACAAATTGCATTAAACAGCGACATATACAAGAGAAATTCTTCAGGACAAAGAATGGGCGTTAATTTGTGATGGACAGGCAGGGGCGTAACAGGGGTCGGTGGTCGGGGGGGGGGGCAAAAGCAATAAGATTTCCCGGTCATATGATCATGGTATGAACAGGCAGTGATGAGGCAAAATTTTGAGGGGCCAAGATATGACGTATCGGGCAACATTTCTAGAAAAAAAATGTGAGTGAGCGAAGCGAGAGAGCAAAAATTTTGACATTTTATTACAAAAATCCAATTATGTGATAGCTTTTGACATAATATTCAGAAAATAATATCATATATCACCATTCTCTCTTTCCTTTTCTCATTTGGTCTGTACGGCGCCACTGAGCAGGATTTTTTTTAATTGTGCGTGAGCATTAGGGCATAGATATATGCCGCAGTAGGGTAATGAGTAAAAAAAATGAAAAGAAAAGAGGGGGCACAGTATGGCACGCGTGGCAAAAAGTTGCTTAATAAAAGTCCCGAGCAAGCGAAGCGAGCGAGAAAATCCTTTTTAATGAGCATCTAGCTTTGAGATAGATTTCGACATGATATTCAGAAATTAACATCATTATCTTACACTTTTCCTTTGCTTTTCTATAGTTTCCTCCCATTCTTTTTTGTTCTTGGTTGTAGAACTTTTGGGTTAATGGCCCAAACCCTTCCATCTGAACGCCAGTGCTATACAGCTGGGGTCCTGATCGCGCATGGATATATATATATAATTATATATATATATATATATATATATATATATATATATATATATATATATATATATATATATATATATATATATATATATATATATATATATATATATATATATATATATATATATATATATATATATATATATAGCATTTACACAACAGATTAAATAACGTACTAAATTTTGAGGGTGCACAACATAGCAAATGTGGGAAAATTTGTAAAAAGTCGCCAGCGAGCGAAGCAACCCAGAAAAAAATTAGCCTTTTGAAATGAAATTCTAATTATGTATAGTAGATTTTTATACGCCCGTCCTACGGGACCTATCACGATCGGTGTCCGACGTCCTTCTGTCTGTCCGTTCGTCCGGCATCCGTTAACTTTTCCTTGTAAATCACTTCAGTTTTTTTTTTTTGGGGTGCATTTCCCTCATGATCGAGGATTTATTGATGAAACAAAATAAAATTCAGCAATACAAAGTATACAAATCAAGGCAGTATCCTCTAGGGATCATAATGGCATATACAATATTATATCAGATGAATTCAAATAAAGTGAAATAGTCTTCTTGGTAGCCTATTGTCTACTCTTTGCATCTTTTCATTTTATCGAAATTTTCCTGCTATCTCTCTTTTAAACACAATATGAATAAGACAATTTTCTCTTCTATCATACTGAGTTAAATTTCTTTCCAGAATAAACTTATAAATACACCATAGAGCTATAACTAAAACGATGTATAAATCCTCATGTTCTAGAATGAATAAACAATAATTTTTATGTCAATTTTTATTTCTTTATGAAAAACATCTTTGATAACTCTCTGTAAATAAAAAAAAAGGGTTCATTTAACTCGCAAGTGAAGAATGCATGGATAACATCTTCTTCAGCTTTACAGTGTAGGCATTTGTTATCGTTTGCAATACCCCATTTATGGAGGTTTCGCTGGGTTGGTAGTAAGTTATGATAAAATTGAAACAGAACTCGCGTAATTTGTTTTCCTGAAGATTCAAGAAAAATCTTTTGAAACATTCGACGTTGTAATATTAATAGACACATTTGTTTCCCCAAATAAACAGTGCATATTTACGAATGGTATCCTATTACAAGACATAATCTATAAAATGATTTACTGTATTCGTTTTTCTTTTTTGTTAACAATAATACAGGGGACTTCCATTCTTTTATTTAGTGGGTATTCTGCATTCGTATTTGTAATTTGATGTACCCATACTTTTGGTATAGCTTGCTGGAGTTTCATATAATCAAATATTAAATTTGCTTTATTTTTCTTCGTTCTCAACACACCAAAAAATGTTCTGTTCTCTTGAATGAGCCGTTTTCAATTAAATCATTTAAAAATAGGATTCCACAGCATTATACCAGTCTCTTTAATAAAACATATTGCCATTAAACATTATACTTTGATTAAACCAAAATCTCTAGAGCTTTTTCATTTTCATGCTCTTTATATTCCAGACATACCTGAGACCTTATCATCATCCATGCGTGCAACTCTCCATAAAATATAGGTATTCTTTTTTCTTTTATAGTCTTAAGAATGGTTTTATCATAGTTACAGTTGAGCAATAACTTTATGCCACCTATCTGATCAAACCAAGCATTACTCATAGTTTTCCATATTACTCTCAATAGCTTCGTTCAAAAATTGACCCAGCCATTTTTTTATTGATTTGATTTGAATTTATTTTTCTTCTACATAACAATATAATATAACATAAATGTAACAAACATATATTGACAATAAATCAGGTATAAATCATTTAGCATAAGATTAATAGCAGAAGATGGATTGCCATAGATATATAAGCAAAAAAATGCTTGAAAAATATGACAAACCGAAACATATTTTAACCATATAATCATATTATTAGCAGAATGGACAATAACAAATTATTAAAGTATCAATTAAGTATAATATAAAAAAGAGAAGAACAAAATCTAACAAGCCAAAACTTGCTATAATATATAATCAAGTAAAAAATCTAAAACTCAACAATTGATAATTTATGTCAGTCATATCACTTCAGTTTAACTTAACCTAAGCTCATATAATTTGATGTGTATAATACTACAATGGATTCCAGGAAGCCTATTGATTTTGATATCAAAAGGTCAAAGGTCAAAGTCAAAGGTCAAAGTCTTTGTTAACGCGATAACTTTAGTTTAACCTAGGCTCATATAATTTGGTGTGTATGATTCTAGCATAGATCACAGGAATTATATGATTTTTAGGTCAGAAGGTCAAAGGTAAAGTCGCCACCTTCCACTTTTCTTGCTTGACCAATAACTCAATTTTCCGTGTTATAGGCGGGCGTATATGACTGTGTTCGCCTATAGCGACACTCTTTTTACATTATATTCATGAAATAACATATTATATTTCATTGTTTTCCATTCATTTCATTTTGTTTTACTGCCTTCTTTATTTTCTTTATTTCCCATTGGCTGTTGAACCAAGAACCCCCCCCCCCCCTGTACGCCATGCAGGAAGGGTCCTTACAGGGGGCCCGTTGTTTAGTGCTTTGGAAGTTTTTAGATGAAGAGCCTCTACTGAATGGGGTCAGGGTACGCTCCCCGGTAGCTGAGGAGATTTAGCCAAAGTATACATTCAGAGGATTTTTACGGTAACCCTTGCCAACTTAAAGCTTTATTTAGGTACAAAGGGGATATGTCTAGCCCTTGGACGTTTTTTCCTGACCTTTATTGCATAAAATTTAGCAATAGACAACCTTCATTTCCCGCTTTGCTTGCCATTTTGTCATCTTTTAATTTATTTCCCTTTTTTGCTTATCATGCTATACAGTGCGTCCCACAAAAAACGAAACCGAGATTTATCGATGATTTATTATAACTTAATCACAAATACAATAGACAAATTACGTATCAATGTAAAGCTTAGAATCTCCTCTTTCATCTGAAATTACTTAGATTATTTCTCATTCACGCGTGAGTGAGCAAAAATAATTTGAAGAGGGATACCAAATGTCATTTGGCGGGCTGTATCTGGGTTTCAAAACGAAAACCACATTTTTTAAATGTTCAATATCTGCTCTTTAATTTGATACCTTAATTACAGAAAAGTGTCAAGAAATAACAAAGTTCTGGTTATTTGAAATAATGCTTGAATTTCAATAATTTCATAAAATGAAGAGGTTTTACATGCTAGCGTTCGAACTCACTCGACACTTCGTTTTGTTGACGATCAGCCATGCATTAAGTCTGTTGTGGGAAACCGGTGAAAACACGTTTACTTAATGAAATTATGGAAATACAAGCATTGTTTCGAGGGAACATAACTTTTTTACTTCTGGACCATTTCTTGTGATTAAGGTATCAAATAAAAGAGCAGATATTGAACATCATAGGCATGTGATTTTCTTTTTTAAATACAGATACCCCCCCGCCAAATGAGTTTTTGGTATCCTTTCTTCAAATTGTTTTTGCTCACTGATGCGCGAATGAGGAACAATCTAAGTAATATCAGATGAAAGAGGAGATTCTATGCTTTACATTGATATGTCATTTGTCTATTGTATTTATGATTAAGTTATGATAAATCATTGCTAAATCTCGGTTTCGTTTGTTGTATAGTATTTCGCATCTGTTCTTTCTCACACGTTCTTCTTTCCTTTTCCCTATTTCCTTCCTTTTCCCCGCTTATCTTTTAAGTTTTCCCTTTTTATGTTTTTTCTCAATTTCTTTTCACATTTTCCCTTTACTTTTAATTCTCCCTTTCCTCTTTTTCTCCCTATTTTTTCCCTTTCATTTCCTTTTCTCCCTTTCGTCTCCCCCCCCCCCCCGTTTTTTTTCCGGGTGAAATCCACCGGGGGGGGCAGCCTGCCCTCCGCCTATTACGCCTCTGTGGACAGGGGGACATCACCACGAGTTTAGAGATGGGGATATCATATCAATATCAAATGCCCCCATAATCTTTCATGATAGAAGGGAAAAAATTCTGCTCGCGTTTCGAGCTTTCATAATACTCATCCTGTTCATTATTCTGGATATACATGTATAAACAAACATTTTGGTTTGCACTTCGCGATCGCATTATGTGATTAGTATAAGATACAAATAGCCTTTCAAAGTTCCCCCTTTCAATAATTATTCAATTCAATTCATTTATTTTATTTCAGATTTTACAATATAAAATGTGAAAAAGATTAAAAAGAGGGTAGCACCTCAAAAAGCTTATACGCTTGTCGAGCAGGGTGCTCCCTCGCCTCCCTGCCATCATATCAGAGAACGACAAGATAAACATAACATAATAAGATAATTACATTGAGACTTTCCATCATGGAAATAATGTACAGTCAATTTAATGAAATGCATACATGATACTGTGTCATATAAAATTTATTACGGTAAACAAACTCCACATGTCTGTTTCAAATTCAAATCGAAAAAATATATACATATATCTAAAATAATATTTGTCAATGTAATTTATAATTAGCGACGGCAAGTGGGGCAATATAGGAGAGATTTCTTGAGATTTCTTGAGGCTTCTGTTAAATCTGGAAAATTTAAACAATTTACTTGAGTTTTTGATTTATTTCAAAACGTATATGTTATCTCTAACAGCGTTTTTACTGTGAATCACTTTTTTATCATTATGGGTTTTTTTTTTTTTGGGGGGGGGGGGGCATTGCATGGGTGTATCGCTCAGTTTAGTCTGCAATCCCCAATTTTTGAGGAATTGATTTTTTTTATATTCAGACCTTAAAATGGTTTTTAAGGACTGCTTGTAGGAATCCATAAATAGCATACATATTTTACTAATAAAATATAATGCGAGCGCGAATTTATTAATTTAATATGCGGCTAAAGTGCCTACATTAATTTTTGTCAAATTTTGCACTCTAATACTGCAAAATTTCTCGCACGGTCGCTCCGCTCCCACGCTCAATCTAATCTAGGGCATTACAAGATTTTAGCCATGGCAAATCCCTACGTTTGCAATGTTATATCCCCTGAATCATGAGAGTTTAGTTTTACTATGTTTATTTATGAACTGTATGAAACCAATATTTTTTATATTGTTATAATTCTGATCATAAACCAATCAAAACATCCTTTGAATACAGTGCGTGAATGTGTGTGTGTGTGGGGGGGGGTCATTATCATATCATCTTTGTGAAAGCAGGAGATTTGTACAAAATATATAGGCATACCCTATACTTCAAGTTAAGTGTACGATGAGTTACTGATGACATTGACCTAATAAATGATGTTAATAAAACACAGAGGCAATTTAGGACAGCAATATCCCACACCCTTTGCTCGCTCGCTTCGCTCTCATATTGTTATTAACTGCCATTCATTACTGTATATCACAACAAATCATTTCAATATAGCTATGGAAGTTTTATGAACTGGTCCATTTACTTTCTATTATGATGACATATAAAAAACTTAACCATGTTAAAATTTCAATGTTGATTCCCCCAACATGGTCTAAGTTCATTGACCCTAAGTAAATGACCTGTCTTTGACCTTAGTTATGTGACCTCAAAATAAAGCAGGATGTTTAGTAATACTTGATTACCCTTTTGTTCACGTTTCTTGAACTAGGTTCGTATACTTTCTAAGTTATGATGTCATTTAAAACACTTAAACTTAGGTTATTAAGATTTCAATATTGACGCCGCCGCCGTCGGAAAAGCGGCGCCTATATAATCTCGCTCTGCTATGCAGGAGAGACCAATTTTAAAAAAAACGGGGAAAAGAGAAAGAGGGAGAAGGAATGAGAAACATAGTATGAAAAGAAAAAGGGAAACATAATCTTAAAAAAAAAGATAAATTTGATGAAACATAATTTGTTTAGGCCGTATGGCTGTGTTCATTTCCCCGACGCTCACATTGTCTCGTTCTATAAAGGATTAAAATGGTGCTATCATTTTTTCAAGTCAAAATACCCCAAATATTTTTCATCGCGCTTCGAGCTTTAATATTTTATCTAGTGACTATACACGCATCTTTTTCATGATTATTAAAATGATTGCTACCTTTCAAAATATGTTCAGTCCGGGCTTTGCGTTCGCATTTTGAATTGGTGAAATATATATATATTTTCCTCAAAGCAGTTCTCAAGATGTCCCTCTTCTTGTCTGAAGGTTAAAAAATGACCCGAAACACGTAGCTTTCTTAGCAAAAATAGATACCCCTTTTTTATTATTTTAGTGTTTTTGACACCCTTATCACGTTACGTGCGTAACATGCCCTATCTTAAAAAGACATCCTTTTTACGTGTTTTTTGGTCGCGCATGGTATCCACTCGCATATTAAAGATGAATCCACGCATTAACAATATAGTATTAAGCATGATGGTAAAAAATATCTTTTCTGCCTCGAAAAGTATGGGGGGTATGTTTATTTACTACTCTGGCCACCCCCCTCCGAAAACTGGGGGGGGGGTGTATCCCCCATCCCCCGGGTCTTATATGTCACATGATCAAGGCCTGTCATTTAGGGTCACTGAACGTACGTAACCAGTTTTACATTATTTTGACTTGTATTTTTGTGAATATTCGTTTTCAAAGTCAGCACTGCTGCAAAAGCAGCGTGAAATATTGCTTTTATAAAATAAATAAAAAATACGTTGAACGATAGAGGTCGACAGCATTTTCTGACACGAGCATTGTCCATTCCTACTAATCCTATTTTGTTTAGAATTTAGGTTAAATAATATTAATAATTAACTTTAAATGGCTGATGTAGGATCACTTCAAGAGCAAGCTTTGAAACGAAAGGAACGATTGAAAAATCTTCGTAAAAAACAGACTCAGGTAACTAAGTCAAGAGGAAATTATTGATACCGGTAACGTAGACGGCTAGCTAACGACCGTTCAATGTCGCGTCGGTAGCACAGTGCCAGTCCCACTAACTGTTTATTTTGTAGGGATCGCGGCGCGGCTGTTTTTCCAACATTTTTTGTGGGAAACAGTGGCAAAGGTGGATTGTCCTTCGCCAAGCTACAAGATGCACATCAGCACATATTCAATGAACATGGTTATGATGTAGATCTATGTCTAGTAGGTTGGACAAAGAGAAGAAGATGGTGACTGACATAAACAGCAAGTTTTTTCCCCGTCTTACTCACTCTGGGGCTACACCGCTATTCCAACGCGTGTTGGAAAAGTCGACGCCAGACGGGTACGTTTTGGCCTTGAATTTCCAGCAAATTAATCAAAATTACGGCCTAAATTTAGGTCTATGTTATCAATTATATACTAATTTCATAATTATAATGTAAAACGGGTACTCACGGGTTCTTTTCTTTCCAAATTTTGTGTTTTCATCGCCTCTTCTGGCCAACTCTTGCGATGGATTTTGTCGCCATAGGATCCTGTACGTGCAAATCCAGGGCGAGTTGTCACATGACGCTCGCGAGTCTCTAGGGGTAATGGCCTTTAATCAAGGCGTTCTTTTTGCTATAATTTTATAATGACGCTTAAATATCGAAATCAATGTAGACGAGTCTGTGCAGGGGTATATAAGAGGGTAGACCAAAAGCTTCAGTCTCTGTTATGTTGGTTGTTCAGCTGAACTCCGTTGGCTTCACTCACCAAATACAGAGACCGAAGTTCTAGCGCGATCTGTACAGGGGACTCAATGGCCATATGTTTATGTACTTAAGAGCGGATAAAACGGGGAAGTGAATTTGCGCGACAGCCGAGGTAAGTCACTGTTTTTGTTTCTTTTAACTTGATTTTTCTCTGTTTTTTGGCAATTAATGCCAAGAGGGAATATTAATTTGCATTTTGGTCGCGTTAATTTTCAAAAATTTTATTTATTAAAGACAAAAATTGAAGAGCCCCGACGGGGGGATTTTGCATTGCAAGTCCCCTAATGGTGGCTGCACGACACTCGTCATCCCCGACCATTTGCCAAACAGCAAAAGGTAGGGGATGGGACTAGAGGTATGTGAGGCGTACTCATAGACAAAATTTGTGATAAAAAATGTAAAAGTAAGAGAGTTTGACTTACCAGTCTTTCCCCCCGAACCAAACGTTGATCTTCCTTCCGTTGTTGCTGGAATTTATCTTGGACTCAACGATATCTTGTCAATTATTCGAGGACTCTTCGGTAAATCGTCAGAATGTATGATGAAATTTGTCATGATCCTCAGCAGCGCATAGACTTCTACGTAGAGGATGTAACGCGCCCTCTTGTGCTCAATTAAAGAAAGCTAACGGAAGCGACCACACCACTGTCCTCTACAAAGCTGTATAAAAATGCTTCTCACCACAGATACCTGTTTCCGGTGATGCTTCTATTTCGGAAATCCAAGATCCAGCGATAGTAGTCTCTTTCTCCCCTGACACACAATATTTTATTTTTATTATTTTATACATCAGAATAATTTTAGCGCCATCAGCTTAGTTTATTCTATAATGAACTGTATCTTGTCGTATGCTGAAAGGAAATATGATGCCTTTTTTTTTGGGGGGGGGGGGGTTATTGCTTCTTTTCTCGATCCCCGATGCCTCTCTTTTATTGAGTACTATCATTGTAAGGGTTAATTATTAATATTATTATTTTGGTTTTCTATTATTTTTCATATTATTATGGAATATTCATCATCATATCACTTTTGTAAGCCAACATTTTGTACCATCCTGAAATTAATATGGGTAAAGGCTGAAATGTGAAAAGAATGGAAGGGGCAAGAAACTCAAGACAAAGTGATAAAACAGAACATAATTACGTTCCAATTCTTTTTAATGAGTTTCTTTTATTTATCCAGGATGGGGAGCACATCAGGCTCGTGCCCACCCCCTCGAAAGCCATATAACACATTTATTTTGTATCCATTTTGTTTGATAATTTGTACTGTTAATTTCATTTGATTGTAATCCTTTATGTTTGGATTTGAAATCAATTAAATTAACTTGAAACTTTCCCGCCCTCCCCTTGAAAATTGTGATCTACCTCTAAATAGGCCTTTGTGGTAAGTGATTTTTTATTTTATTTATTTCTTAATGAAAATCCTTTAGGTTAGGATTTTAAATCAATGAAAACAAACTTGAAACTTCATACTGTATAGCGAGGAGCTGTGATAAATAAATAACTAAATCAAATAAATCAAAATCAAATCATAATTGTGAAATTATTCGTTACATAAATCTCCTTCACGGGGGGGGGGGGAGCTTGTTATTTTTTTCTGTAAAAGAAACCTCCCCCTCCCCCTTTGGAAAATCCTGGATTCTCCCCTGATTAGACCCACAGTAAAGTTTGTTATTCTGAATTTCTGTTACATAATAATTTGGAAATTAATGCCTAACTTTGTGAAAAGTATTTCTATCGTCAGGTTCATTAATTAGAAAAGAATAAGGGGCTTTTTCATCAAGAGTCCCATAACAGAAAATTAACAAAATCGAAACAACTGAATTTCTCCTTAATTTTTTTTTATTTCATACAAAAATGTCTTATTTCATTCCACTTTCACAACTACTAGTATCACTTTTGACTTTGTATAAACATGAAACAAAATTGCAAATTTGTCTTGATTGAGGCTATCAAGACTTCCTTACCAGAATTCATTACAAGCAAAGTTTCGTCGAAACATCAATGGTCAGTGGTCCAAACGGGTTGATGAGCCTCTATGGTTTCGTGAGTTCTTTTTTCTTTTTCGATTTGTCACTGTCGAACACAATAGACGTAATGGAGGCAGTTGGATGAGGTTCACGTTGAGAAATCGGTGAGTTTTTATTCATTTTTTATATCATATTTATTAATTTAAAGTCATATCTGTCAAAATAACAGTTTACATCAACGGATCAGTTCAAGTATGAACTGATTCGCGATGCTTTGGGCAACAGATGGGGGGAAAATGACCAATGTATATTTTAACAATAGAGAGGTATACAGCCGAGAACGAGGTTATATTATAACCTCGTTCGTAGGATGAGTGCTGCACGATAGCGAGCCGTCTGTGTATGAGGAGAAATTAAAAAAATTAAAAAATGTTAAAAAACTCCTCGAAACAGACGGCTGCCAGCTGTCTAATAAGAGGGGACATAGTACATGTCGCATGTGGAAGATAAAAGTTACGTAATGTAAGTCCCGAGCACTAGCGTACCTAGGGGGGGGGGCAGTCTGCCCCCCCCGATGAGTCACAAACCCATGCAAATTACATATCTCTGCCCCCCGGCCCCCCTGACGAGCTTGAAAACCTATTTTGCCCCCCCCCCCGACGAGCTTGAATACCTATTTTGCCCCCCTGGCGAGCTTGAAGACTTTTTTTTTGCTTGTCAAATTTTTTCTGGTACGATTGAAGACCTTTTTCATTGAAGAGCCTTTTTCTTTTTTTCCTTTTTTTTTGCTTGTCAATTTTTTTGGCGGCCGATTATTTTGCCCCCCTGTGGAAAATCCTAGGTACGCCATGCACTGCCCGCGCTACATGTATGTTGGTAGCCCTGGGACCTCTGGATATTAACTAATCCAATTTAATTACAGATGGCAGATTTTTTTATTATCTGAGTAGCCCCCCCCCCCCCGGATTATTTGTTCTCACATTACTTTCCTTTTTAAATTTCCTTTCGTTCTTTCTTTCATTTTTCTTTCTTTCTTCCTTCCGTTGCTCCTATGTTTTTTTTTCAGGTGAAATCCACTCGGGGGATGGCCAGCCATGCCCCCATCTGTTTATGCCTCTGAGATGTAGGCTATACTCATGATCTTAATCTTCGATTTTCCAAAGTAGGGGGGTGCAATTTCTCAAGTAAAATTTGACAACCCCCCCAAAAAGGTTATCACAGAAAAATTGTCATTTTGTCTCGCGTAAGATTTGACAAGTAAAAAGAAAAGATGGTTACTAAAAATAAAAGACTCATTTTGTCCGTGTAATATTTGGCAAGCCTCCCCCCCCCAAGTTTAACATATCGGAGGCGCGATGGCTCAGTCGGTAGAGCAGGGGTTTCGGATTCCGGTGACCCGGGTTCGATTCCCAAGTGGTGCGCTAGTGCCCTTAAGGCTTATCCTCATTACCAGGTCCCTCGGAGAGGACCTTAAGCCGTTGGTCCCCTGGTTGCTTGCTCACAGGCATTCGTGCTTTTTTAGCAGTCAGGTAAAAAATTTCGATATAACATAACATTAAAAAAAAGTGAAGGTCATTTTGTCCTGCGTGAAATTTTAAAAGTAATAAAAAGATGGTCACTAAAATTGAAGTTCATTTTGTTTGTGAAATATTTGGCAAGCCCCCCTCCCAAAAAAAGGTTTTAACTAAAAATGATTGAAGGCCATTATAAGTATAAAAAAGTATAAAAAAAAAAATCACTAAAAAATGAAGGTCATTTGTCCCACGTAAAATTTGACAAGCCCCCCCCCCCCCCTAAAAAAAAATGAAAGGTAGCTGATAATGATTGAAGATCATTTTTTCTTGCATAACATTTTACAAAAAAAAGTGTGTCACTATTTGGCGAGCCCCCTACCCTCCAAAAAAAAGGTTTAATTAATAATGATCGAAGGTCATTTTGTCTCTCGTAAAATTTGACAAATAAAAAAAAAGTTGTCACTAAAAAAAGAAGGTCATCTTGTCGCGCGTTATATTTGGCAAGCCCCCACCCCCCTAAAAAAGTTTGTCATTAAATATAGAAAGTCATATGTTCAAAGTAAAATAAATTTGGGAAGCAAAAAAGAAAAGGACAAAAAAGAGCAAAGAATATGAACAAAATATCCCCATTACAAATATTGCTGTGATTCTCATAAGGAGGTGGGGGGGGGGGGGGACTTAACTTTGTACGAACGACATTTTTTTTTTACATCCAAAATATTGACTATGAATCTCAAAAGGTGGAACGGGCCAGAAATGCTCAACCCCCCCCCCCCCCCCGATCTGCCATTGATTCCAATCGATAATGACTTTTCCCTGCAATACTGATGCTTGAAATCAAGATACTGAAGATTGATATATTGTAATATAAATTATGAACGTCTGACAAAAAGATAACCAACCGATCACCTGACCGATCAGCTGACCAGTACGTGAATCACATCGTAGTTGATCAGTCCCCACAGCGTTTGGAACGCTCACCAAGAATTCAAGAAAAAAGACTGAAAATGTAAGTTTAACCTCAATCCATTAAATTTCAAATGTCGTAGAAGTTTCCTTATCATGTTTAAAACTAATTAATACCTAAATTGTTACCATCCACTATGTATTAAGGCGTACATTTGCCAAAGTTCTTGGGTGCAAATAGAAACGGCAATGTCTAACCGGTTTTATCACTGATGTCGCCTATGAGGTCCATACATGTAATGTTTGGACCTCATTGGTACTAGGAGTGGTCTTACTCAAAATCAAATAGGCCTAGGGGGCCTAGGCCTAGTACCGTAAGGATACTAGTATTCAACCCGTTTGGAGAGTTTCTTCAAATATACAGAAATATTGAATTTACCTGAATTTCAGACCTGTCTTATTTCCAAGAGCAAATGCTGGTTATTCTTTTTCCGTTATTTTTTTCTTCAACCCGTCAACTGCGAGCGCGGGCGATCAAATTTTACAGCGACGGTTTTTGGTACTAGTATTCAATCCGTCGGTACGAGTATTCAACCTAGCGATGAAAGATGGCCCTGTCTCTTAATCTGCCCTTGTCCCATCCGACTATGGACTAGACCATTTGAGATGAGACCAAACGGAATTAATCAAAGCCAGAGACCTACATAGATCTAGATGTAATTTAGCGATCTAAACCATTTTAAGATTTGCTATCTATCCTCACTAGCATGACTAGGTTGAATACTAGTACCATTCAGTGCAAAAGGCCATCGCCGCATAATTCGATCCTCTGCGCGCACAGTCGACAGATTGATAAAGAAAATACCGACAACTGATTACCCTGGAAATAACAAAGGTATGAAATTAAGATAAATTCTCTATTTCTAAATATTTGGGGGAATATGTCAAAATCTTTGAATTATGCCAGGTTGAATACTAGTACCCATACGGTATAGGGCCTACCTATATTTTTTTTTTTCTAATGAATTTTCGTTTTAAAAAGAAATCAATTTTAATATCATATAGGGCCAAGATCTAGATGTCGAAAATGAAGTTGTATCCCATTTAGATCTACATGATTTATAACCCAGGGAACTCCCGCCCGCGCAGCGGGAGCTCCCTGGGTCCCAGAGTGGGTAGCCAGGCGGCTTCTAGAGAGTAAAAATCATTTACTAACGTAAGGTCACTCTCATGAAGCCAGGGCTTCCGTCATATACTTTTGTGTGTACCACCAAAAAACCTGAAACTTTCGCCCCTGAGATTTCTACTTTCTTTCTCAAAGATCTAGCCCTAAATCATGTACATGGGATAAAACTTCATTTCCGACATTTCTACGCTCTCGTTGTTATTTTTGAACAAGAATTCATCAGAAAAATGAGAGAAATATTGTGTAAAGACGGAAGAGACTTGCCCGATGTTTACGCCGCCATCTTGTTTTCTATTGTTCTTCCCCAACGTTACCCGACGCACGCGTCTGTAACGTTGTTCATACCTTTGTTATTTCCAGGGTAATCAGTTGTCGGTATTTTCTTTATCAATCTGTCGACTGTGCGCGCAGAGGATCGAATTATGCGGCGATGGCCTTTTGCACTGAATGGTACTAGTATTCAACCTAGTGAGGATAGATAGCAAATCTTAAAATGGTTTAGATCGCTAAATTACATCTAGATCTATGTAGGTCTCTGGCTTTGATTAATTCCCTGTTTGGTCTCATCTCGTTACGCACGCATCTGTAACGTTGGAGAAGAACAATAGGAAACAAGATGGCGGCGTAAACATCGGGCAAGTCTCTTCCGTCTTTACACAATATTTCTCTCATTTTTCTGATGAATTCTTGTTCAAAAATAACAACGAGAGCGTAGAAATGTCGGAAATGAAGTTTTATCCCATGTACATGATTTAGGGCTAGATCTTTTAGAAAGAAAGTAGAAATCTCGGGGGCGAAAGTTTCAGGTTTTTTGGTGGTACACACAAAAGTATATGACGGAAGCCCTGGCTTCATGAGAGTGACCTTACGTTAGTAAATGATTTTTACTCTCTAGAAGCCGCCTGGCTAAGAGTGGGTTACATGATGATTTAGGGCTAGAGCCTAGATCTTAGACTTTAGTTTTACTTTTAGAAGGAAAGTAGGAATCTAGGGGGCGAATATTTCCACTTTTTGCGTGGTACACGCACATTAATGCCTGGGGCTGGGACGCAATTAGCCAAGAGGCTCCTAGAGAATACAAATCATTCACTAATAAATGTGTGCTCACTCTCCAAGGAGTGAGGGATTGCACATGTTGCATCCCATTCATCTGTGACTTCTTTGTACTTCCCCGTTAGTGAATTCATTTGCTGATCGGGATACCGGATTCCCACCAGTGCAACACTGGCGAATCTGGAACAAACAAATTCCGACATGATACTGGGCCTATACTAGACCTTATCGCAAATAGCATTTGTCGCGTGAGGGTGTATGTCACCGCAAAGGATCACAGGAATGAAAAGGGAGCAAACGCGGAATAGGCTTTCGGGAAGCCATACAACGCCATATGTTTTGTGTAGTGTCACTCAAAATCCAGGCTTTTTTTAAAGCCTGATTTATTTGTATTGAAATTATTTTGGATACTTGAATGTGGATTTCTAGAACAATCTTTGTATCATGATTGCCCAGTGAAAGTATGAACTCAATGCTCACTGTATTTTCCAAGTTTTCAGGGGCTAAATTTGGGAAGATTTTGTGGGAAAAGTGAGCATGCCATGGTGATTGCGGGCATATGCCGATCGACTTTAGAAAAGATCACGTCGGTGATCCGAAGAGAGCCTGAGGCTATTTTTCCATTAAAGAATATGGATGAGAATAATGTAGACCATAATATATATTTTATCTCCATGACTAGTAAATCTAGCTAGTTTTTGTTATTTTGGGGGAAATAGTCCTTTGGCAATGAACTTTTGAGTTTGATCATTACAAGATCTATAAATATAATGTTAGAGGGGGGGGGGTGAGACTCGAGGATCGAGCGGCCGGAGAGCGGAGAGGCCAAATATAAAGCAATAAGCTAGTGTTTATATATATATATATATATATATATATATATATTTATATATAATATATATACATATTAAAGGACAAGTCCACTCCAACAAAAAGCTGATTTGAATAGAAAGAGAAAAATCAAACATGATTAACGCTGAAAACTTCATGAAAATCGGATGTAAAATAAGAAAGTTATGACATTTTAAAGTTCCGCTTATTTTTCACAAAATAGTCATATGTTCAACTCAGTGATTTGCAAATGAGAGAGTCGATGATGTCACTCACTCACTATTTCTTTTGTTTTTTATTGTTTGAATTATACAATATTTCAATTTTTACGAATTTGACAATTAGGACCCCCTTGCTTGAACCACAAAATGTTAAAATAATGGAATTCCATGTGTTCAGGGAGGAATTAAACTTTGTTTCACATGACAGTGACGAGAAAGTCAAAATATTTCATATTTCATATAATAAAATACAAAAGAAATAGTGAGTGGGTGATGTCATCGGTACCCTCATTTGCATACCGAACAGGGTGTGCATATAACTGTTTTGTGAAATTAAGCGAAACTTTAAAATGTCATAACTTTCTTATTTTACATCCGATTTTGATGAAATTTTCAGTGTTATGCTTGCTTGATTTTTCTCTTTCTATTCAAATCAGCTTTTTGTAGGGGTGGACTTGTCCTTTAAGAAATACATATAAATAGGCCTATGACATGCAGAATAAATGAGATTAGATAAATCCTGAAAACTTTTTTATCGATGCCGTATAGGCCCTAGTATTCTTCATGGTCTCCCTCTCTGTCATTTTATTTTGTCTGAAAATTAAGCAGCCGATGGATATTAAAAAATTCATACTAGTAAATGATATTCCTTTGTTTTAATAAAACAAATATTCAAATATTTGCATCTTCAATTAATTTCATCGCAGATTACTTCTCTCACAGATCACCTTCCTCATTTCATTTTTCTTAACTTATTTTTCTCTCAGTCATTATATATACTTTCATCTATTCTCACATTTTTTGTTCTATTTAATTCCAATATTTTGTCTTTGCAGTATTATAAAATCTTGGGACCAGGCCACTAATAAAACTTCAGAATGTCCGGCCATGATCCTGAATTACATGCAATAATATTATGTATCTGTGGAGAGAAAAAGAAAACACAGCTCGTTTAATATATCTGAATAAAATCATGATTGAGATAATTATTTATGAAACATGTATTCTTGACAATCGATTGATATATTACTAAAATATATAAATAGAATAAAATAATCAAATCTACTGCAGAGTTTGTTTTATTAATCATCATTTTATTAATTCCTTGGAATGCCAGGACCAGTTTCATCCACTGCCTCGCAGACGTACACTGTCCCTGGGCCGAGAGTGCCTGCAGTCTGTGCATTATGTGCATACAAGCGCACTTTGCACAGTCACAGCTGACCAGCTCAGAATACGCACAGACAGTGCGCGAAAATGAAACAAAATTGAACTTGTCTTCATAAAATCTGTGGTAATTCTTGCAGCTATAGACAGCACATCTATCTCCGCCACCCATAATTAAGAAGAAAAGTGATGTTAGTTTCTGATTCAAATATGACGAGCCGTTTACTTGAAGAAAGCAAAAAGTTGGCTGTGGACGTCTATCGTATTTTGATACACTATGGAAATCGTACACTTTATTGTCGGCTGTTGCGTTCGCATGGTCGCATCCGGCCAATAGCGGCGCTATTGCTCCCTTTTCGATCCCATGATCCTTTGCGTGAATCTATTTGCGATAAGGTCTATTATAAAACATGATTTCTTGACAATCGATTGATACATATCATCTGTAAAATATATAACTAGAATAAAGTAATCAAACCTACTGCAAAGTTTATGTTTTTATTGATCATCCTTAGCTTATTTTTCAGTCTGTGACTTTCCTCCACCTCGCTGATCGGACTTACTGTCCCTAGGCTGAGAGTTAGTGCGAGTGTCCGCAGTCCATGCATACAAGCGCACTTTGCAAAGCCACAGTCGCAAAGCTAAAAAACACACAGTGCACTAAAATGAAACAAAATTGCCCTTGTCTTCATGATATCTTCAAGCATCACTGCAAGTTAAGATAATACATTTTTCCCCATCCAGGACCCTGTCACCCATAATAAAGAAGCAAAGTAATTTGACGATCTATGTTTACGAGATGAAAACAAAAAGCCGAATTGCACGACGATCGTATTTCAACACCAAATGTATATTGTACATGATATCGTCGGTTGCTAACGTTCACATGGTCGCGTCCAGACAATAGCGGCGCACTTGCCCCCATTTCGAACCCTTGATCCTTTGTAGGAAACTGTTTGTGATGGAGTTGGATATAGGACACTTTAGTGACTCTCGGGGACAATGGGACCTCAAGGTTGAAAAAAGCTGCCAGTGTAGTCAGACTTTCAAGCACCATTGTACAAATCTACAGATATTCATTCAAAAATTTTTACCTTAGATATGACTTGTGAATGTGATATCTAGATCTACCCCGCGACAAGCCTTTTCCCAATCATTGGGTGCATATTTTAGTTACCGCTGGTGCCGACTTTCTAGAAATGTACCAACCGATGTATGTACTATTCCCGCCTATGAGGTCAATATTGTCATGTATTGATGTCATTGGTACTAGGAGTGGAAGTAGGGAACTGTGCGTGTGACTGAATAAAGTGCTGCTTTACTAATTGAACGGTGGTTCCCAATTCACGATAATGCCAATACTACTTTATTACTGGTCCCCTTTTCTTTTCTCTTGCTTTTTGTTTACTTGGTCTCTTAGGAATAACCATCTTTTTTTGTGTAACCTTTTGCACAAGAGTCATGAACATATTTTTGCGCAATTTTGCATATATCAGTATCTAACATTAACAATATCTTGAAAAACTGATACCACCAACAGAAAAAGCGACCCGAAATTGCCCAGTATAGTAACATTCTTAAAGATAAAATCTGCATAAATTAGCAATATGAAAATATTGGCTAAACATTGGTAGATTTTGTCAACATTTTATTGGCATCTGTTTTTAGAAAATCTGAACTTCTCTACAAGCTTCAAGAAATCGCTATTTTGCAAGCAGATGTTTTCAAACTTGTAAGTAAAATGTGAAACCAATTGATTATGGCATTTTAACCTGCATCTGATATAAATATCTTTTGTCTGCATGAATTTTTTTTCTAGATTCTAGAACTTTGCAAAACTATTGTTCAGGAAATAAGCTCACACTTTTAAAGACCTTTTTTAGCTAAACTAGCATTTGCCAATCGGCATAGAATTTTGAGATTATGATACCTTTGAAATTCCTTAAATCACATAATGATTCTGTCAATGATTCTGTCTGACTGCGTGGCAACTATAGCTACTGTAGCCGTGAATTTGTCCTTGTTTTTCATTAGCATTACCCCCCCCCCCTTTATTTTTGAATTTGTCCTCTACATTTTTTTAGTTTGGCTAAATATTAATTTATTTTTTCTTCTTTTGAAGGGTGAAGATAATGAAGACAGTCTCAAGAGGAAAGCAGATGACTCTGGTGAAGATGAAATAAAGTGAGTCTATTATCTACAACACTTCTAGCAGACCAACAGAGTTATTACAGGTGTTGAACTAATGCGCAATGTGCAATCTTGACCAAATATTAGTAAACAAAAAGCTGAAAAGATGTCATTTGACCAAATAAACGAAAAGCTGAAAAGTCATTTGACCCCTTACTTCTGATGCAGTATTTCCAAGTCGGCTGGTCAAGGTTGGTTTGTGCATGGAGATGTGCACATTATGGTGAGGAGGAAATCCATTAGAAAACCAGAACAGATAATGTTATAGAAACCAGGAAAAGGGGATCAATTTCAAGCACCCATCGCACCCCACCCTTGATCAACCTGTTATGCCATTGCAACAGCATTTACCCCTTTCATATACCTATAAATACTGGCTAGATTCGTGACTGAGTCCAGTGTAAATGTTCACTGTTTGATCAAATGATTGATAACTCAGTTTATTTTTAAACAAGAATGAGCTTTAATATAAAGTGAAAGTGATCTTTAAAAATCTTATTAAAGTTCTTGAAATGTGAAAAAAAAATAGTTGAAATCAGAATATATTCTGTTAAGCTGATGATTTGGTTGTAGTTAAGGTGTTCAATATCAATGGCTTGTACTAGTGAGGCCGTCAAGTTTATTATTTTCTCTGTATTTCTGTCACAGGAAACCTGCCTTTAAGAACTATAAACCTGAAGATGAGAGCTTGCAGGAGCATTTAGTTCCCCAAACAGAAGTGCCAAAAGGTAGAATACAGTAGCATTGAAACATACCTTTGTATTTGTCACCAAAAGATAAACTCAATTATATTCTGCATAATGTATCTCTCCAATACTATGGTCTTGAGCCAATTATATCAGTCTTCTGTGATTGAAATTATTCAATCATCTAGAAATATATACAACTACAAGGCTTTGCCTTGCTCCACCCATGTAGTCACCCTTTATTATTTATCTGATGCATTGTCAAGTACACATGCTTGTGACAAAGAACTTGTGAGTGTAAGTAGTTTTTAGCAAAACACCTCATTACATTACAACAAGAAGTTAGTTATTTATTGAAAACTCACTTGAAATAGGATGCTTGTTTTGGCAGTACCTATTTGTTTAAAATGTTAACCATTTTGATTTAGTGTGAACTTATGCCTTGTGTATTTTGATGACATTTGATGCTTACATGAAACTTTTTTTTTTTGTATTACTAGTTGAGGAGCAGGTACAGGACCAACTAAAAGCTGCAGTGGCTGAACCGGTTGTAGAAGAAGTGGACATTACAAACCTTGCACCCAGGAAACCTGACTGGTAAGATCTTCAGCATCACTTACTGTAAAATTCACTAGACAATTTGTCATACTTTGTAGTCTACTAAAGTCAACTTTATAAAGTTGAATCATCTCCTATTAAGACAAAACTGATTTTAAAATTGTCAAAGCAACATTTGTTGTCCCTAGAGATTCTACTTTGACAGTTATTCTCCTTTGGAGTCATTGACATTGAATCCTTAGAGAGTGTACAAATATTAAATGTTCATGAATGCAATGGACAGAATACTTCACGAGGTGAAAGATGAAATGATCCATTCACCAAGGTGTAGCTGAGTTGAATGGAGCGTTGTGGCCCAGTGGATTAGTCTTCTGACTTTGGAACAGAGGGTTGTGGGTTCGAATCCCAGCCATGGTGTAATTTCCTTCAGCAAGAAACTCATCCACATTGTGCTGCACTCAACCCAGGTGAGGTGAATGGGTACCCGGTAGGAAGAAATTCCTTGAATGCTTGAGCGCCTAGACAGCTCAGCTAACGCCTGGGTAATAATAATAGCAGGGCCAACTGGTTGAACAGTTTTCGAAACTGAAGTGGCTACCCTGGGTAAATATACCTATATTATTATTATTATTATTATAATTGATCATTCATTTCATCTTTCACCGAATGAAGTATTCTGTCTATTGTACAAATGAAAAGATCATTCCTTTTTGTCTCACCTGCATAGTAGAGTGAAACTATAGGCGTCGCTTTTCCGGTGGCAGCATCAACATCAAATCTTAACTGAAGGTTAAGTTTTTAAAATGTCATCATAACTTAGAAAGAATATGAACCTAGTTCATGAAAGTTGAACATACAGGTAATGAAGGTATTACTGAATATCCTGCCTGAGTTTCAGGTCACATGACCAAGGTCAAATGTCATTTAGGGTCAATGAACTTTGGCCAAGTTGGGGGTATTTGTTGAATTACCATTTATATAACTTTAAAAGTTTATGGATCTAGTTCTTAAAAACTTGGACAAAAGAATAAAGAAGTATCACTGAACATCATGTGCAGGTTTCAGGTCACATGACCAAAGTCAAAGGTCATTTAAGGTCAATGAACTTTGGCCATGTTGGTGGTAATTGTTGAATTGCCATCATAACTTTGAAAGTTTATGGATGTAGTTAATGAAATATGGACATAGGGGTAATCAAGTATCACAAGTCTTGGGTCACATGATCAGGGTCAAATGTCATTTAGGGTCAATGAACATAGTATTATATCATTATATGAATGTTTTTTTTTAGTGAATACTTATTTTATAGTAGTTTTCAAAGTCAGCACTGTTGCTATATTGTATTGCGTAATGCAGGCGAGACTGCCAGAGGCCGCTTAACTTGTTTGTTTTATATGATACCTAAAAATAGATCATTGTCATTTAGCATTTATAGTTTCGAATAAATAAATTGCACTTATAAACTTGAATGCCAAAGTGCATTAATTGTGAACACAGTCTGTTGATTGTCACATACATAACACACGCACTGTAAACACAAGTGTTCTACATGTATGTGTACTGCCAGTGCTCTTGACACGCACATACTATGGAAAAATCATATGGATTAAAAATTGCACGATGAATGGACCCAAAATTGCACGGATGATGGCGTCATCGTATAATGGGCTGAATGATTGACATCAAACAACCAATCAAATAACAAGGATCTATCTAGGTTACTCATTGTCATATAAATTTTAATGAAGCACACTGAGTTTGATCCTGAGATATTCTTTTCTGACTGTTTTCTATGGTGCTGAATTATATAAACACAAATAGTTTGTGCATTAATTTCATTTCAAGAATTTCCAATTAAATCAGGACGATATGGAGTACATGTATTAAAAAAAATCATATTTCCTGTATTTACTTTAGTACCTTTCTGTTCATACAGAAGGTTATTTATTCTAAATATGATGTCCTTTTGACAATTGCAGTATGTGGGAGATACATTAATAACTCCTGCCACTGCGAACAAAAAGTAAGATATTGTGAGTTCCAGATTGTAAACACATATTAAAGTCTGCCCCAACAAAAAGTTGATTTGAATAAAAAGAGAAAAATTCAACAAGCACAACACTGAAAATTTCACCAAAATCGGATGTAAAATAAGAAAGTTATGACATTTTAAAGTTTCGCTTAATTTCACAAAACACTTATATGCACATTCTGGCTGGTATGCAAATGAGGAGACTATGACGTCATCCACTCACTATTTCTTTTGTATTTTATTATGTGAAATATGAAATATTCTAATTTTCTCCTCATTGTCAAGTGATACAAAAATTAATTCCTCCCTGAACATGTGGAATTAGCATTGATTAATACTATATGCTTCAGTCAAGTTGGTCCTTATTGTCAGATCTATAAAAAATGAAATATTGTATAATTCAAACAATAAAAAACAAAAGAAATAGTGAGTGATGGACATCATCGACAGATTCACCTACTTATGCATATCACTGTTTTGTGAAAAATAAGCGAAACTTTAAAATGTCATAACTTTCTTATTTTACATCCCATTTTGATGAAATTTTCAGCACTATGCTAGTTTGATTTTTCTCTGTTTATTCAAGTCAGCATTTTCCTGGGGTGGACTTGACCTTTAATGAAGACACAACCATATGGCATACATTCTACACTATAGTAACAAGTAAACCTCTTTTTTATTCTTTACTTGTGCAGGGATCTGAAGAGAGATGTGGCAAAGAAACTTGAAAAGTTAGAAAGGAGAACGCAAAGAGCTATTGCAGAACTGATAAGTAAGTTTTGCCAGATTTTTCACTTGCTCATTTTGATAAACATTTGTGTTCTTTGACATTATTTGAACCTTTTTTGTTTGGGGGGGGGGGCCTGGGAAGGTCATGAATGGGTGTTTGACAAGTTTGATTTATGTTTTCAACCATGATGCACATGCATTGGTGCTGGTTCAGATTTTTTAAATGATACTCAAAGGTAGCAGGTAGCATATTTTTAAAATGATAATTTTTTATTTGTATGCCATAGAAAGTCAGTGTTGTATTTAAGAAAAATTGCATCAGGGGCAGGGACATGCAATAAGATTGGGGCGGGGCAACATCTGACAATAGGGCTAAAATCACCTACTTAAAACTTTTTGCGCTATTTGGTTCTTTAGTTCAGCAAGCTAAACTGTCAACTTATACTCTTTTTTTTCTTCCCTTTATTTTCTTATTATTTAAACGATTATTTTTATCATTTTGCTCCTCCAAAAAGTAGCATTCAGGACTCCTTTGTCCCTCCTTAGATACACCATTGTTGAAATGCTCCTAAAATGATTAGTTAATGACAGATAAACTCTTACTATTCACTTGACTTTGGTGTAAACAGGAAAGCTGATTATAAAATATTGGATTTATGATATTAAAGGATAGGAAATTAGAAATTCAATGAAGCTTTAATTGAAGGATGTAAGCTTCCTGATGACTTTCTCCCTGAATGGTTTATCTCACTCCAGGGTCCCGTAACACAAAGGTTGGCGATTGATCGTATGCTTGATTTTCACAATTGATTGCACATTGTAGTCAATGAAATCAATCGTAGAAAAATGTTCTACGATCATTGCTAAGTTTTGTGTTACTTTGGCCCCAGATCTTCCATAATCCATGTTATCTCTTCACTACATTGGGCAGTTGATTTGTAGAGAAAGGAAAATATGTGGAAGGTCATTTAATGGGCAATATTGTCATAACATTGAACATGCACTTGCAAAGAAAAGAAACTAATAGACGTTTGTTGAAAATTAGTATTTTGCACAATTACAAGAGAATGATGTAGTAAACCCTCAAATTCATATGTAAAGTAACATAATACAGGAGAGTTTGCCAAAGTTAAATCTATTTCACTTGGCGGGTGAAATATGTCTAAGAAAAGGTCAAGAACTCATGCTTTGAAAAATCTGGACTGAAAATTTGCTTCCACTTAATAAGCAATTATTCAATTTGCAGAAGGTTGATTTATGCAGACTTGACTAAACTTTGATTCTAACAAAAATCAAATCATTATTTATTGTTGATAAAGTGTAGCCCTTGTTCACTAACCAGTATTAAATGAATAGGTGGTGAAGATTCATAGCTAAAATAGAATCATTATATGTTGTCATGTTCAATTGGTCACACCTTGTAATTAAGTGTCTTTTTTCTCATATCAATCTTGCATCCAGGAGAGAGGTTACAGAACTCTGAAGAGAATGACATTGTATCAGCCCTAACAGCGCATTCAGAAGTCAGTGAAAAGGAGAAAGCAACCTATGACTCTGATTCAGATTAGTACATTTTGAAACAAATTTTGCGTAACTTAATTCTGATGATAATGACTTTGTATCAGCTATTACAGCACATACAGAGACCAGTTGAAAGGAGATGGCTACCCCATACTCTGAATGAAATTCCAACCGCAAGGAAGATTTCTTCAAATTTCCAAACTGATTAATCTGATCTGTAAGCAGCAGAGAAGTTGCTAGCAACGGAACTTCCTACACATACACCTATCTCATGCCATCTTGATATAGAAGAGCCACTGAAGCTTCAGACACCCCTTTTTTCTATCAATTTCAGTCCTCTGCCTCTTTGAGTGATTTTGCAAACTTCGTTCCTGTCCACTCATTTATGTTATGTTCCCATTTCTTGGGCTGTCTACACTATTTGTGACTCCATCTCATGGTTCCTTTAAAAAGGACCACCTGATATGGAAATATGACCATACCACCTTAGTTTATGGAACTTAGAACTTCAAGAATGACCAAATCAGATGGCGATATTTATTATGTTTGTGAATGAATCCTTCCTTTATACATTAATTCAGAGAATATAGAATATTCAAAATGGCAATCAGTATGTTCTATACGATTGGAGCATGTGGAAACAAAGTAACCTTATTTCAAATACCACAATATCTGGTATGAAAGGCATAAGAGTAACGTTCATAAGTGAGTTTTGTACTCAAGTGTAGAGGATTAGCAACCATCCAAATGTTTTGTTTTAACAGATAAAATAGAAATGGATGTTCCATTACGGGATGGGTGCCCCATAACTTGATGGAAAACAGTATGGAAACATTTAATTCTGTACTCTCCACAATCCAGATATCTGACTTTTTACATACATGTGGTTTGGTGTTATCATTAATGTTTGACACTTGAATGAAGCTTCATGACGTACTTGCTGTCAGGATGCAAAGTCCAGCTGTGACTTGGAGGGCCCTTGATTGTGAATATCATTCACAACACCAAGTAAACAGCATATGTTCTCTTCAAGCAATCATGTGATGTGTTAACATATTAGAACATGTTGTATGTGACTATCAAACACAGTCTTTCAGTATTGATGATTTCAGTATAAAACATAATTCATAGCAATCATATTAATTATCTTAAAATGTGACTATGATATTCCCCAGGGGTGGGGTGGATGGGGATCTTATTGATTGCTCTACATCAGGGTTGGGCTCAATTAATTTCTTCAATTACAGTTAAATAATTGAAGAAATGTTCAATTCCAATTACTTTTCAATTAAATTACTTTTTTATTCAATTACAATGACCAATTACTTTTGTCAATTACAATTTCAATTACTTTTCTATAAAAGTCATATATGAAATCACTTTGTATTCTGTATGTATTAGCACCACCTATTTCAACATTATTCTAAACTATTCAAGAGTTCCAATACTGTAACTGTATTTAAATTCTTGATTGATTTCTATATTGATATTCCTGGTGATCCTCTTCTTCATTTAAAGCTATCACTTCATGTCTCCCACACTCTTCCCTGATCAACCTCATTAAGTGGTTAATAGGCTGTTGTGTAATTAAGTAGTGACCTAGATCAGTCTCCGTCTAAGGAGCAGATACGTTCGCATCCAATTAAAATTCCCTGTTAATGGAAACCTCATATCAGACCTGGTCATTAATGATTAAAAATTCCTTCATGGTTCATTTACTGTGCGCTTAGAGGTGTGCAAGTCCAAGACCATGTGGTCTCCCACACATACATATATTGTGGTAGAGTTTTTAACACACACAGGCCATGTTACATAATGGGCAATGCCATGAAATTATCAATCTTTTTGTACTTCCGACCCCCATTTTTCTCATTTTTTCATAAACTGACCAAGTCATGGTCCTTTGAGAACACTACAGACAATCAAAAGAACAAGAAATCAAAGAAAGAAGATTTCATGAAATTCCCACATATTAGGGGGTCAGACGTACATATTTTATGGAATTGCCCTAATATAAACAGATAAAATGCTTTTATGTGAACTACCTAGATTTAAAATATTTCATTCAACCAAACTAGTCATTGATAATTGTATCTCATCATTTAGAATAAAAATTGAGTGTGGAGAGGACCTGTCCTTGCGCCATTGGTCCTTTGGTTGCTTGCTTGCTTACGAGCATTCATGCTTTCTTAGCGATCAGGTTAAAAATCACTACCATTTCCATTTTTACATATATATATGATATTGCAATGTAGGATGAACCATGCATGACAATATACCATTTACATTTTAAATGTAGTTTGTATGAAAGTGTATCGCTATTTGTAGAGTCATGTCAATCACTGTTGATTTTATTGAATAGCCAGGTATGATTGGTCTAATACATGTATCTGACATCACATGGCTATTAAATTTAATAAGGGCCTTATCGCATAGAAGTTGCTATTACACAAACTTGACCATTTAGTGGTAACTCTCATAGAGTCCTTGATTGTCTGTTATGAATTGTTGTCATTATACTTACCTTTGAATGGCAAAGTTTCCATAATAATATTGTAGTGTTAAAGGAATGCAGTTGCTTGGGATTTCTCAAAACTCAGCTGGTTTATGAATGTGTGTTTCGTTGATGAATAAATGTACATATTTTTATGCTAACTTTTTAGACTTTCAATCATTGGTACGAGTACCTTTTTGCTTTACATAACGGTGATGTAATGGTTCAAACAAAACATGTATTCAAACTTATGAATAACAAAACTGAATATTGTTATTGTCTGACTCAACATTGCAATGATAGTTAAAATTAAGTTGTGACATCATTTGACAACTTGATAATCAGTGTAGCCACTAAAATAAACTTTTTCAAAAGTATGAACATGATATTTGAATAATAGTTTGAACCATCATGCACTATGCCAAGGTTTTTTTTAACAAGTTTTAGTATAAAAAAAATGATAGAACTTACCCTAATATACACTACCACAATTTGCTCTATTTTCCCCCATCCCTTCTCCCCCTCTCTTTACTACCCCCACTCGCGCATTGTATATATCTGGCACTCGGCTAAACCCATCTTTCTCTAAAGAAAATGATCACACGAAGCTAAACCATTTTTTCGCCATTTTTAATGATCAATTACTGACATATAATTATACTTCTTTGAAAGCAAATTTTACATATCATTTTCCAAGCTTAAGAAATCATAATGCAATGAAACGTGTGTCAGTTGATAGGTACTCTTCAATACCCGATTATTGTTACAACAGTATTCACTCAGTTCGAATATTTATCTATACAGTATAATAGAGCAAGATGAGCTGAAATCCGACAAGAAATTAAGATTGACAGTCGTGCAAGATTCAGACAATGTGATGGAAGGATAAGGAGAGATGGAGAGAAAAGAGAGGGAGAGTGGATGGAGGGAGAGAGAATGAAAGAGAGGGATGGAGTGTTTGGGGGTGAGGAAGATGAATAAGAACGACCTGTGATACCCCAACATTTTAAGTTGATCATTAAACACAGTCTGCCCTAATTTCCTGTACAAAGACTGAAAAAAAAAACTCTCAAGAGGGGCAAAATACCCAGCTTGGATGCTGATTGCATCACCTCTCATTTCAAGTTTCATACACAATATAAATTTGGAACAAACAATGTTTAATACAGGAAAGATCCACAAAATAAATATAAACAACAATAATCTGTAATTATAACAATGGTTATTTGTTACTCGAGTCTCGACGATTCATCCTGTAAGTTATCGTAAATATTTTCAATACTGAGTTTAAAGTTGAATGCTGAAAGGTAGATCTATCTGTGATCATGCCATAAATTCTTAATTTAGGTATCAATATTGCCTTATGCCCTTTATTTTAAAGGGGCTTCAAGATGCCCCAGCTTTCCCGGTATATGCGCAATCCCGTTTCATTAATTTTAATTCACTGTAAAGTTACTCTCTTCATTAGAGTTGTAACGATCGAATATTCCCAACAGACAAAAAGACAGATGCATATCTGGATTCTACTACTCTAACACACCCACCCTGTCTAGTCAGTGTTTCTAGAATTCTTACACGGTATACCAGTGGCTGCATATTTGACATTTATATATATTCAGCTGCTCTTTTGTAAAATACAATGCCATACGTGTGATGAACAGGGAGGCAGAATTAAAAGAACAAATATAGCACCGCTGAAAATGGTTTACACGAATGGTATACGGTAGACTTATTTATTGCACGCTCTGTATTATTCTTTCCTTTGGCATGCCTATGGCCCTTACTTATTGAAAAATTGTTCTGTATAACCATACTATTCTAATGCTAATATTTTCATATATATATTTAGATTTTTCTTCATATAAATATAAATTAATTCCAATCCATAATATATATATTCGTTGGTCTATACCCTGTTTATTCACTGCATTTTTTAATTCTTTTTTGGTCATACAGACCCCTGTTAACAGTTTTACACATCCTCTTCGATTTAACCTTAACCATACTCCCCCTCTCTCTCTTTCTCTCTCTCATCTCTCACACCCACTTTCTCTCCCCGCCCAACTCTCATCCTATGCCTACCCCCTCCCAACCTCATCTCATTCCCCCATTTTATATTTAATCTCCTCCTCGCCATTTCAATCCTTCAATCTCAACTTTCTTTCCCTTCCTCTTCCCCTTACCCAAACTCTCGCAAATCATTCCCTTACCTTTGTTGTCTAACAGCTGGCGATATTCTCATCTGTCAATCGCACGATACAAGGTCATAAATTTTCGATCACATATTAGGTAGAGAAATTTGAACCCATCTACCCTCATCTATTACACTACACTATTGCATAATTAATCACTTCCACGCACACTTATTCATGTGCAAGGAGAAAGTGGAACAAATTTAGGGCACTCAAATTCATCAAACATCACCGTGAACAACGATATTGTCGTATATATTTTCATGACATGACTCGCATCGTGTTGCTAATGACTGGTGAAATGTAACGTTTTATGAAATAGTTATGATCAGTTCTGATTTGATAGCCCCAATTTTCAGGAACACGGTGTCTGTCTGCCGATTGACAGACATGAATAATTCAAAACAAAGAAGGGCACAACGTTCTAGTTTTTACCATACAGTCACGATATACATCTTGGCATTTTTCAAAATGTAGCGTCATCAGTAGCGACGCCTCTCAAAAACACATTTTCATAAAGCTATCAATTTTCTGTCGAACTCCGACGTTTCCTTGTTTGCATGAGAGATGTACCTACTTACTGCAGGTCTATGTCTCTTTCATTCTAATCAAATTTTAGACTCTTCTTCATCATAATCAAAATCTTTGGAAATATCAGCAATCATGTCTTGGGTAATTATTTTGCCCATCCATTTTCTCTTCTGGAAATATGCCACTCTTAGATTTCCAGTCCTGGTGGTTGCTAGAGAAGTTCGGGTACAAAGTCATCGTGTTCCGTTAATTATTTCAAGAGCCATTGATAATCCAATCCTTATTTATTAATACATTTGTTTTGATGATCCTGCTATTTCAGCATCTCAGCCGATGATGTTCTTACGGTCAATGACAAGAACCGTCGTCCAACTATCTTGAGCAGAACTGCATGGCCAGTCGAGCAGAGCATCGATACTGTTATGCCATCTTAACGAATCTTCTCTCATTGCTCGCTTGTTTTTCAGCACACTTGCATATCTCACAAATAAACTGCTCATTGCTTGATTTTAAAGCTCATTATAATGATTCACCATGTACAGAATAAACAACATGGGTCATACAGGATCCCCTTTTAAATTCTGATCTGTTAAAGTCACGACAGTGTTTGTTGCGACGCCATTCGTCGAGGATGAGTTGGTCGATCCGTCAATACCCCTGTCTTGTGATTCTGTTAGAGTTGGGTTGTTATTGCCTCCTCCTGGTCTCATGAGCTCTCCTGGGATTGGTGTACCTTGGGTTGAACCTTCTTCATGTGTCACTGGAATCACATCGATGTCTCTGAAGTAAATCAAATAATGATATTTAATGATATTGTAATGAAAATTAATATTTTTTGTTCATAAAAAATATTTCAACAAAAATTCATCACATCGTTATTACATATATATTAATATCAAACTAAGAAGTAACGCAGTGAGATTTGTACTGGGCAAAATGTTTATGAAATTGGTGCCAATAACAATGTATTGGCCACCAAGCCAATGAGGAAAAGAATGACGTCATATATTCAGTCATTTAAAGTCATATGATGTGCAGAGCTCATATCACCCTTTATACACTTTAACAACCAAGCATTTTGTTTACAAAACTCTCAGATATTGTTTATCCCGCGCCTATAAATTGGTTTTAAAAATCTGATAGTACAGAAAAGGAAAGATACTAGTCACTTTTGATTTTATTATGTACATACATTTACCTTGTATTGTTTTTTTAACATTGTGATATGGAAAATAAATACCAATACCAATACCAATGTAAACACAGGACGGACGTTGCCACTTAGGGGGCAATGTATTGTAAGAAGGTGACTTCATTCTTTTTTTCTCTCACTTGCAATACTATCAATTAGCCCTTTTCTTTTTTTCTACGCTTCTACATGTACTTGAAAATCATAAGGTACAGCTGTGTTTCCCTGTTATCAGCTTAAAATTATAACCTTTGTCCACCTGTTAATGCAGATTTATGTTTTTGATACTAATTTACCCTTGGATGCTTTGGCAAAACTCCATTATTGTCATTTATTTCTAATAATATTTTCGGTCCCATTATCCTCACATTTTAACCTTTTTCATACTATGTCATTAATGAACAGATCACTGCTTGAAAAAGATACTTGGTTACGCATTAACTTTTGCAATTTTTGGCAGATGTCCATTATTGTAATTTCATCTATTAATAACAAATTCATGGTATCCATTTTTCGTTTGATATTTTACGGTAAATCATGGACTTATAACGTCTATGGGTAAATACAGCAAATAAACGAATGGCTCAACTTGTATCGTTACAAGTTGAAGAAAAAAAGTAATCGATAACTTCATGGCAACAATGTGCATCGATACCAATGGCTTTCTATCATGCGCTGTCTAATTTGAGACTGATGATTTGGTATGAACACCTTGAAACATCCATGTTCTCAGTCTTAAATTGTTACGTAAGTTTTTCATCATTTTTGTCAATGAACAATCGTATGCACTTCTAGGACAGATTTAATATTAGTGATAGGACATACCAATGGCAAAAGTGTTCATTAAAATGTGTCAAATTTTGCAGTTCGACTAATATCAGATTCACTAATTAAATCGGTGACTCACCCCGCAGTCCTGATTTCCAAAGAAAACACAATTTAAAGAAGACACTCGTATATATTCAAAAGGGGCCATAGTGAGGGGCATCTTGTATGAGTCATTACTTTTATTTATTTGTATCCTTACGTATATGAAATATAGAGGCCAATATTTTCGATAAAGCAATTTATAACCTGTCTACATCTTGATCCGCTCGAATCAGTATGTCTACTCTCCATTTTATTACCCTCAAAGTCCAAAACAAGATAGCTCGTATTTACAGCTGCTGTTTAGCACAATTTTGTCATTTTGATATAAGGATTCAGTCATCTTCCATAACTGTGAATGAATTATTCAAATATGTGTTCAAATTTCACAAATGTGTTCCACAAGAGTCCGTCCGAGTAGAATTTGCATCCTCCAGGGCATATGGATGTCAGAATTATGGCTACTTTACAGATTTACGCCAACTGTTGTGTATTGGCGAATATACAGTCTGACTAGATGTATGGTCATATGGCTGTTGATGAATTGGTTTTAAAGGGACTGTTAGGTGCTACTATGATAATGATACTGTTGAAATTGGAAGGCATTTTGTGTGTTTTCATACTCCTTGTGCATATTTTTTAATAGTCACTAGTTTAAAATTAAAGGTACGTTCGTCACACGTGAATATTAAAGAAAATGAATAAGGAAACAAGACTGAACATGTTGGTAACATAATTGGCGGCGGAAGTCAACAAATATAGGGGTCCACCTGAAAAAAAAAAAAATGTTATCAACCTTAATTTTAGGGGGGATTAACCAAATTTTTTTGACAAGCAAAAAAAAGGTTATCAACCTCAACCAACATTTTAGGGGGGGGGGGTTTCGACAAGCAAGCAAAAAAAAAAGGTTATCAACAAAACATTTAGGGGGGATCGTCCCCCCACCTCAAATTTAGGGGAGACAGGCGTCCCCCCGCTTCCGCCGCCTATGGGTAACATCCAAGAGGGTCTACTATGTAGTCCCTGATAGTTATTTCTGCGTGTCTCCCTTTTTTGTGTCATGTTATTCCAGCGAAACCACATTTCTGTCAAATTTGATATTCGCACTACCCTAGAGTTTTCAGCTTCCATTATCAAATGTACAATGTAATCGGACGGCAAAGTAAAATATTCTTCGTTTTTTTTTTTTTTTTTTTTTTTTTTTTGGGGGGGGGTCAATTGCGCATGCGAATTAATTTCTTTTTTAGACGGGAGGACATCATGAGAAAGTTTGAGAAGATGATGATTAAAATAAGAGACAATATGATACAGAAGACAGACACTTAATATAGGAAGAGAAATGATGACCGGGAAAAGGGTTGAATATAAAATTGAGTTTCCAGCTGCCCCATATGGAAAATATGGAGGTCGTCTTTGTTGATCATAATTCTCTTCTTGCAAAACAAGTTCAGAATTCCGACGCAAAATGATTGAAAATGAATTATACTTCCCAACTTGTAGAAAACATGGACGTTCAATTAAATTATTACCGACTAAAATCCACTAGAATGTTGAAATTAGAATTGAGGATAAGAGTGATTGGACCACAGGAAAAAATGTAAATCATTGTTATGAAGTAGATAAGAGTCATATCAATTTTATTTTGCAACCAATGATTCTGATCTAATCCTCTGAAATACACGATGAATAAATGTGATTCATATAAATTTCTGATAAAAGTATCTTTTATTGATATTGATAAGTATATCATAAATCTTTTTTTGAAACGAGTATGGTGAAATATATATGTTTACAAGAGATAGAAGGGTGGAATATATATAATTGAGGGGAAAATGTGGTTCAAACCAAACGTGATAAAAAGAATTGAATATTTCAAGGTGGTCTTTAAGTATGTCAAGAGGATGACATGAACATCTCGTAAGTGTATATCGGTGAAAGTTTCGTGTCGTATGTTTTTATACGATGACGTTCTTCAAGTCGATTTAGCAGGCGTTTTTTTTTCTTCCTTAGATTGAAGACTGTTCATGCTAATACTCAGAATGCAATTGCTTCGACAGCTTCCCCCTTTACAGTCCTTAAGTTCTTCTATGAAGAAACATCTCACCCTCTCTCCTGACTTTCCCCAACCCTTTTTGCCCCCCCCCCCCGTTCTCTCTCCCTCTTTATCTGTTTCTTTTAAGGATTTTGACTGTGCATATTCTCTCTCGCTTGACTTCGCATTTTATCATGCTCCGTTTTTTCGTCACGGCATACAATCTCCACCATCCTAAACTCGACATCTATAATATGGCTGGTATCATGCACTATTGATCCCTCCCTCTATCTCCTTTCATCTTCCGTTGTCTTGTACCCCAAATTCCATCCATCTTCATCCCGTGAGCCTTGTGTACAGACAGAATTAGATCTCTTCCGAGAATGCTTTCTTACTCAATCTTGGATAATTTGTTGTTTGTCTGCCTGTGCACATCTGGATTTTTGTTTCAGCTGTGCAAATCAACATACTTATATTAATCTTCAAAATGATGTACATTTGATTTCATTTCTTTTAACACCATGAACGCCCCTATATTATTCGTGTCTCCATTACCAAGTCCCTATTGTCCATGACTCTTCTACTAGAATTCGGAAATCTAATTCATTTATCTCCTCAAATTTCACAATCTTACATTATTAAAACAATCTCATTATTTACCCGCGTATACTCCTATCATCCTATTTATCTCTACTTTCATTCTTTCTCACTTTGAGAAACACACTCCATTTCATCATCTCTTCTTCCACGCCCCTCTCTCTTACTTCTCACCCTTCCTTTCCCGTTAGCAATTGCTATCTCCAAGGACTAACATAGAGGCGAGGTCACACGGGGGGAGGGGAGCGACCGCACCCCTATGATTTTAGTAGTAGTGAAAATATAATAATAATAAGGAAGAAAACAAAGAAAATATGAAGGGAAATGAAGAAAGAAGAGCATATCATTGATTTAACTTCATTTAACTTTATAAAACTCCTCTTATTCAAATTAGAAACAAAATTACGCCATCTTTAAATAGTCTTACCCCCCCCCCAACGAATGACAATGGCGCACCCCCACTTCTCATTGAAAAACAAATCCATTTGATCATCAAGGAGAAACGTGCATCTCGCCCATAAACATACACCGACCTAAACATACACGCACATCTACCTATATACCCCCACTCTTTTCTCTTTTTCCACATCACTTCCCTGGTTCTACCTCCACATTTAATATTACCCATCTCCCTGACTCCTTTCCCATCTCCAGCATACCCACCCACCCCCTCATCTTCTGTATAATTTTATTCCCCAATGTTCTCTTTCAGTGAACGCTTAGTTGCCTTTGCACTCGAGTGACTCATCCCAAGACCCTATTCAACACGGAGAGTCCGAAACTAACCATTAACAAAACTGTCGGAGAACGAAAAATAAGAGGTCGATGCCTGGGACTGATATATGAAATGCGTGTGAGGTCATGACAGAGCAGAGTTGCAGCTATAAATGGTGAAGGGAACCTCTTAACCCCCAACCAAATCAAACCAATTATAAAGAACGAGAAGTGAACCAGATTATTTCACCAAACTGCTAACTAAAGTCATATAAAACATGAAATGTGATATTATTTTTTGTTCGATCATAACAAAGAGAGAGAGAGAGAGAGATGGGGGGATGTAATGACCGACTCCCTACCGAATTAATGACAACAGATGCACCTTAAATGGCGGAACCAACATGACGCCATTTTGACAAGAAATCTCACTACTACGTTGGAGTAAGCCATTAGCCTTGGCTACTAAGTGACCAAGGATGGGAAGGCGAGAAACACGTCTCCCTGTCTCCTCTTTGAAATATTCAACTCTTCACGTGTGATGAGGAGCAAGCCTTGGTCGAGATAATCTGGTGAGAGCCGAAAGGGAGTTTACTTTTGAAGTATATTAATTTGACTGGCTCTATACTGATGTTCAGCTTTTAACGATTCTAAGATGTTTACATCTGGTAAAGATAACAATCTTACGACTAATCAGGACAAGATGAACCCCTATAATTATGATTGGTCAAAATATGCTCAGATAGTGGAGAAAGGGTCAATATGACTGAGAAATAACCAAAAATAAGGGGGGGGGGAAGCAAAGAAGAGTATAAACAAGAGAGATTTCGGTCGTGTAATAATTTTAAATCACTTCCGATATTCGATTGAGGAATAATTACGTTGCTTTAAGGTCCCCGTGCCCCCGCTCAATTAAAATTAAGAGATTTTCGTTAGAGTAAAAAACAGTTGAACAAATGGCGTCTAAAGCTAATCAGAATCCGGTATTATGTATAGAGAAGCTTACTTTTGTCAACCGATGTTAAAACTCAGTAACTTATTACTGAGCAATCATGTTAGATGATGAAGAAGATTCTAGTTTCTCAAATAAACTACAAATTTATTCAAACGGCCATCGATATAACAAGTCAAAACCAAGATTTTTTTTTTACTTTGAAACTTATTGTAACCCGTATACCCCCAACCAAAAGTCTGATGCGTGTTCAAATAAAGGGGTGCATTGGCCCTATAAAGTGAAGCTTAAGATTAAAAGAAACAACGCTTACCTGTTTGCTGGTTTCTTTTTTCTGTTCTTAAAGATGATGAATATAAAGAGAGCTAAAATAGGTAGAAGAATGCAAGCTCCAAGAGACGATGAACCTATTACCACAAGTAGACGAGTATCTGCAATAAAAAAACGAATAAGAACTTGTAAAATACGTATATTTCTAACCTGTATTGAGAATCGAAGTGTTTTTTTTTTTATTTAGACGGCGTTTTTACAAACAATATATTTCCACCTTAATTAAAAATAGACCGGTGGGAATAAACGACTTGTCGGACGTTTTTATCCGTCCTGTTTATCCGACAATTACCATAGTAACAGGGCTTCTCAGCCAATCAAAATCAAGGAAAGTTGTCAGATCCGACATGTCGGACAAGAATGTTAATAAAACGCTTACCTGGCTGATTTAGGTTGAAAATATACTCTTATATCACTACATAATTTTGCAGCCAAGTCAATGTGATAAATGCATAAATGAAAAATGTGCAGGTTGGCTATTCATTAAGCATAAACCACATGTTCATCGTTGACACCATTGTTTAACAGCGGGCTGGGTGATGTTTAGTATGTTAAAAGTATATCACAATATTCTTAGTCATGCATTGAGCATGAGGTGGCAATACTGTGTGTAATCTTTGTGACCGCACCGAAAATTTGTCAATGCATGCAGAATGCACTTCTGTTGGTAATATTCGTGAAAGCACCTGAACTTAAACAAGTGGTGTACCAAAGAGGTACGAAGGGAGACGAGGGGAGGTGGGATTCCGATACATGTATATAAATTATACAAATAAAATAAACGTGTGTGTTGTCATAGAACTAGATTTGGGAATATCATTTCGTATATTGTGATGAATTTTACATTTATAACATATTCCAGATTATAACACAAAGCCAAGAGCTGTAGGCCCATGTCCTTTGCAGGAATGGTAATTGTCATCTCTTCAAGAAGACTGCAGCTTAAACTATAACACGTTATGAATTATGAGATCGAAAGATAATTCGACCTCGCAATTTATGACCATAACGTAAGAGTATTTCGGTCTGCATGTACGTACATTGTTATATATATATATCGTACGAACAGCTCTAAAGACGATGCGTCGCTTAATAGAAAAAAAAACTCTACCTGGAATGAATCTAATCTCATATTCTAAAATGCTATGGTTAATTATTGATAAACCAATCATGAACAAGATGCATTAATTACAGACAAGCATCCCTTCGGTGCTCAACGAGTATATTTTCTCCACACTCATCGAGGAATTTCATGATTCTACCAAGAGAATGTCGATGATCTTAAAAGTTATTGTAAAGATGTACGTGCAATTCGACTCGATTCCACAAAACTAGATTTCTTCTTTATGTTACAACCAGTAATTGAAACAAAAGTTTATACATCTACTGGCTGAATGTAGTTTCCACTCCATGTCTACTCAATAATGGATTTAAGTAGTCGAAAGATGTGAAACTATATAACTTAAGTAGTCCTTCAAGAGTCTTGGTGAATAAATACTGGTAAGATTGATTATATGACAATCACACTCTAACAAGAAGTTGACAAGGCTAACTATACATGTATACAGTGTCTAGTTAAACTTCACTGTATAGCTGACCATCAAGAATCCTGGCTGTATACTATGAAATAGAAGTGTGATCACATAATAATGTAACAAGAAGTGTGACGAGATCTTCCTTGTGAATGATTTCCTCATTTTTCCAATGACATTGCGAGCTACAGTGACAAGAGTCTCACCTATATATATCCTACTAACATTCTCGTTTTTCAATTATTGGATGAGGTGTGATCCCGAGATTCAAATTGATTTTAAGGAGGATCGTTCCAAGATGCCATAGATTCATTACTACAGGGAGGATCCGACAGGGTGATGAATATAGTATGAATGTCGAAATATGTTGAATCTCAAGGGACAACTTTATGCATGAGCAATATACTTGTAGCCATCCTCTCCGAGGGGTGGTCGAAATCTGTGCTCGCCTAAAATACATGTATATATATATATATGTACACCCTTCTCCAGAGTTGAAATTTTGCTTGTCTGATTGCCCTAACCCTTCTTGTCCCCCAAAAGGCTGAATAAGTTTTTTTTTGCCAAGAGTTGATAGGATATGAGGCCCCTGCCCCAATCATATAAAAAGGAAACTTACTCCCCGTCATCATTTGGCCTACCGCCCCCCTCCCATCCGTCACCACAACGTATGGATATGAGGGAGAGTTTCTCACCGGTAGAACCTTTTGAACGATTTGAACTTCTAAATTTAGACACCCTTGACGAAAGGTTGGGAGTCATCACTATCGCCATCCAACGTGTGTGTTGGTAAACATTAGATCAGATCATGGACCTACTAATAAGTCCATGATCAGAGGTAAGGTAGATAATTGTGAGGAATCAAACAAAATGATGAAAGGTTAGCGTGAAGAAGATTCTTGATTGAGAGGCCAGAATATTACGTGAACAGCAAACATACCAACATAACAATATCGGACCCACATGGCCGACATATCATAGAAAATATAAACTAATTTACTGTAAAAGAGAAGAAATTTGTATCATCATTATTCAAAAGTCAGAATAGATCCTCGTAAATGTGGTTAAACTTCATAACAAGCATTTCACGTGGATATATTTTTGTATATAATGTATGGAAAAATGTACTGAAAGAATCGGCTTTATAATGATCTGATTATATGTCATGCAAATATAGTCACCTCATCTCTAACGTCATGACTGACAACATGCATGTAATATAATCGATGAAATTTAACGTCCAACATCCTTGTTTGTCTTATCATCCAGTGATGTTTTTGACAGTAATGCGTGGTCGTGTTGTGATGCGGGGGAGAGGCAAATTACCAAGGGGTACTGTTCTTGACGCGTTTACATCTCCAGTGGCATGTACCGGATTATGAGAAAGATGGGAGTAGGGGAGATAGGAAGCAAGTTCTGAAAAGATGTATATCAAGGATGGGGTGTACCATTTACTGATCATAATAACAAAAGTCCAGGATCCAAGATCAAGTTCAAAGGGGGCACATGGGGTCATGTTTCCCTTCCAATTATAAAGTGTTTTGTGCTTCTGCTTCTCCTTTCATGGGCATGGGAATGCCCACCCCCTTGAAGAGAGACCACTTTTCCCTTTATTGCTTGTATAGAAACAGAATTAGGTAAGCTTGCTGTTTCCTTGCCCGAGAACCCGCCCCTGCCAAGCTTCATAACCCTCACAATGTATCTACCACAATTAGAATAGACTTCCTTGGCTATGAGCCTATTGTATTTTTTAATTGAATTGAATATAAATGATAGCTTTTCACGTTACATCCAAATATAACCATGGTAACCCAAGTAAAATAACCGTATAAAGTAAAGTAAGATCAAGCACATGGTGTTATTCTAAGCAATTTGTACTTACAATGGGTTGCGGTATCTTTTCAAGTTGTTTAATTCGTTGATGTGTATGGCAGGCAGCCACAAATGATCGTGGCGGCAAATATATAGGGAATTAACATAACATAAAATGTAAGGAAATGAATGGGAGGGAGAACCATATCTTTTCTGATGTATTGCCATGTTCCATTAATGTTGAAATAAAATGAAATTTTGCTTTCAGGAGCAACATTGTAGAATATGTTTGCAACATGTTCGTTTCCATTAATAATTATGTACATTTTGATCAACACTAGAATGTTGTGCAAGTACTGGATGGATGGAAAATAAATTATTCTTTTCATTTTTACTATAACCCTAATGATGTGTTGTATGCAAAAGGAGGGGGCACTTTATTTTATTTTCTTTATGTTCCATATTTGAGTTTTGGTAGTAACATACACACATGTTTCTGTAAGTATAAAATGAAGATTAAAAAATATTCCATTTATCCCTTTTGAGACAATGTTTATGAAAAGGATGAGAACATCAGCATGATCAGCAAACGCCTATATTTTTGCTCATGTTGCTTGTAAGTGTACTGCAGGGCATGTGCTATTAATGTTGAGAAAAGAGGAAATTCGTCTTGACGTAATATCATTCTATCTTTATCAAATCAATCACATTACACACCCTTTACATGTCGCCAATGAAGCTCGCTCTAACGTCTAATATATAGTTAAGCAAATATTTGCTCCTTCAGATCTTCTCAATGCACATTTTTTATTTAAAAGAGGGTCATGCGTATGTTGTGGTTATTTGTAGATGGTTAAAAAGATCGTAATTATTTTTTCGACACCTTAATAAAGGGAGGAAGACTTCAAACATTACTATCTATTTTTTTTTCAAGATTTGGTTGAAACATTTAGCGATTTCAAATTTTGTAAGATAGCTACTCAAGTAGGCAATCGTTTGAAAATTTTTGTTTATTCTGACAAGTTCCCCGTTTCCTGATTTTCGAAAATCGGGGGCGAATCCTGTACCCTTTCGTCTTTATACCTCACCCTTGCCCCCAGAGACAATATGATCATTATAAAAAGCACTTAAATGTTTTCAACCTGAATGTGGTAGCTTTAACTCATGCGGCTCTTTAGTTTGAAACATTACATTTTGTGTGACTTGAATGCACAGTATTCACTGTCACATCATAATATGTCACCTTGAAGTTCGTAAAAGATGGTTGAATAATAGCTTTCCTCGTCTCCCTTTTAGCCATCAAATCGAATTATGTCAAATCGAATTAGAAGACATATACCCTTGACATTGCATTATACTGTACGATTACTGTACTGTACGGTGCTTAAAGAAAGAAGAAATTGTGTAGTCATCATAAACCATCAAGAATCTGAAATTTATGCATTTCATGTTACATAAAATATGGGGCAGCTGCTCGTATATGACGTCACAAATCAAAAACTTAATATTCTAATAACTTTCTTAATCTTTAACAGATTTTCCTCAAAACTTAACCAATATTTCTTCTTATTTTTTCTCAATTTTTATAATAACCTTTTCGCAAAGGTGAACTTCCCCTTTAATGGCCAGCAGAGAGGAATCACCCCCCCCCAAAAAAAAAAAAAGATGCCCGATTATCAGTGACGTAATAAGTCAAACAATTTGAAGGGTTATGTCATGGTGTATGGGGATTTCTAAATAGTCAACATAGTCGAAATTGAGCGAAACGAAAGAGTAAAAGTGAGTTTTTAAAATGAAAAAAATAATAATTTAGTGACAAAATATAAGTTCTTTTTAACTCGAACATGGAGATTTTAGGAAGACTATCACGAGTCTCTTGCATCGTGCATGTACCGTGGCCAAAATATTACCATGCCAAAGATCATGCCCGTTATATTAGTTTTACTCTGAAGCTCTCAGATGCTGCAGACAGCTGTAATAAAAATGTTGTTATCAACTCATTATCCCACTTGCATATTGTTCCCCTATCCCTTGTTTCTTTTGTTTTATTTTTTTTTTTAAATGATATATTTAATCGATTTTGATTATGCGATGGTAGGTGGAACAAAATACTCGATATTATTTCTAACCATGAATCAATTTGCTTTTCTTTATATATTACATCTTGATATTCTCCTTGCGCCAGTGGGTTGTGTTCGGACAAAGAAGTACTATATGCTCAGAACGATCATGATTTAATTTAAAAAAAGCTTAAATGAAAGAAAAAAACATCTTTGGTAATGAACATGCTAAAGAAATTAATAATCAAACATATATTGAATGGAGTGGGAAACAGTGGCAAATTTTGACAATATGCGTGAAACAAGACAATTATGATGACATCGAAAACCAAAAGAAACATTCATTACAATGTGTACAACAAAGGGTAACCCAAAGGGGGTTGGGACGAAAGGGGGAGCTGATATCTTCTCCTGGATTCATGACCAGCTTCCGCTAGTATAGAGGTTTGTTGATCATTAATCATGACACATGACAAGACTATTCCCTGTGTATGTTCACATCTAATGAAGCAATTTGGATTGAAGCCCAAAACAGGACAGCACATCGCGGTAATTAAAAAAAGTATTGTTATTGAAAAAAAAAATATGACAGGATGCATAAAAAGTGAAACGCTGAAATTGCCTTTGATTTATGAAACAAAATTAATGATTCATTTCTAATTGAATCAAGTTCGCTAAATACATGTATGCATACAATGCCTTCAATAAAATTATGGTTCCATGACATTTGCTCCGGCGACAATTGCTCCACTATAACTTACACACGCTAATCTAATGACCAACTTCGAACATGGGTTTAACACTACACTGTAAAAAAATATTGGGTAAAATTTTAACCAGCACGAGGGTAGTTATGTGTCCAACCAATTTGGGCCGTATTTTGCCCGATGCGGGAAGCATATTGTCCAGTGATGTTAAAAAAATAAACAGCAATTACTTTAGAATGGGCAAAATTTTCATCACGCTGGATAAATAACAAGTGGAATGCCTCTGGCGGTCTCACCTGTATCACGGATTCAATATAACAACAGTGCTGACTTTGAAAACTACTATAAAATAATTATTCACAAAAAACACCATTCATATAAAGATTCAATACTACGTTCATTGACATTTGACCTTGATCATGTGACCTAAAACTTGTCAGTGATACTTGATTACCCCTATATCCACATTTTATACACTATATCTATAAACTTTGAAAGTTATGACAGCAATCCAATAGATACCTCTTAAATGGCAAAAGTTCAATGACCTTAAATGACCTTTGACTTTGGTCATGTGACCTGAAACTCGCATGATATGTTCAGTGATACTTGATGACTCTTATGTCCAAGTTTTATGAACTAGACCAATATACTTAGAGTTATGATGGTAATTCAACAAATATCCCCAACATGGCCAAAGTCCATTGACCTTTGACCTTGGTCATGTGACCTGAAACTCGCACAAGATGTTCAGTGATACTTGGTTACTCTTATGTCCACGTTTTATGAACTAGACCAATACACTTACAGAGATATGATGGTAATTCAACAAATACCCCAAACACTGCCAAAGTTCATTGACCTTAAATGACCTTTGACCTTGGTCATGTGACCTGAAACTCGGACGGGATATTTAAAGATACTTGATTACTCTTATGTCCAAGTTTTATGAACTAGACCAATAAACTTTCAAAGTTATGATGGTAATTCAACAAATACCCCCAATTTGGCCAAAGTTCATTGACCCTAAATGACCTTGGTCATGTGACGTGAAACTCAAGCAGGATGTTCAGTAATACTTGATTAACCTTATGTCCAAGTTTCATGAACTAGGTCCATATACTTTTTAAGTTATGCTGTCATTTCAAAAACTAAACCTTTGGTGTTGACGCCGCCGCCGTCGGAAAAGCGGCGCCTATATAGTCTCACTCTGCTATGCAGGTGAGACAAAAATGCCCCCAAAAAATGCTTAATGTTGGTTGGACACATAACTACCCTCACGGAGCATTTTTAGCCAATATTCTTATAGTGTGTATACCCTACTCTAAGCCTAACCATAAACCTAACATAAAATAGCTTGTCAGCAATCTTGTGAATTGCATGAAGAATTAGGAAAATCGAGTAAATATAAGCCCGATGTCGAATCGCCTCATTCAACATTTCTTTGTGGAGCAGTGAACGGTTTCAACTTATTTTCATCACAATTCTTACAAAAAAGAGAAAAAGATAAACTTTACAAATTTCTATTACCATATATTTCATGAATATCGCCGAGACAAACTAAATGACGGATCAAAGAAGTATCCTGAAAATATTCTGACTTTTAACATGAACGTTTCTTTCAATGATTGAAATTTGTCGAGTAAACATGAAATATTGAACAATGAATGAGCATTATAAGACGTCGACAGTTGAAAACGCTGAAGACATTAAGCTACATATTTTGATGAAGAATCTGATATGTTTCGAAACATTACTAACAGAGGAATATACAGCCAGATGAGAACCAATCAAGAAAATGATTTCATTAAAAGACACTTCCTCATAGAATTTCACACATGTTGCCGATATTACAAAACTGCTCTTCCGATTTTCCCAACCTAATTACACAATCTTTCGTCCCAAGTAGGCAAAACAATCAAGGGATGAGCTTCACTTTGCAACTCACGTAAGCAATAATGAAGTGAGACTGCATGTTGCCCTTAGCAACCAAATTGATTCGTCTCCCCTCTCTCCCCCTCTATCCCTCTCTCTCTCCCGCAACCAGTGGCAACAGATCCCCAGAGCGCCAAAGATGGATACCATAAATGTCAATATTTTGACAACTTTTGCTTTCAAACAATATTAATTTTCAACCCGAAATGGGTCGTGGTACTCTTGGTGATCATGATTAATCTTGGAAGTTGGAAAGATGAAAATCTCTTGCCGAGATACATTCATGGATGGATCTCCTTGGCTGCGTTCAAGTTTATATTCTAAACACACTATGTAGTTTTTTTTTATTTACGATTTCTCATAAACAAGGTAATGTTTGCAATATGGAAGTAAGAGAATGTATCTCATAAACACGAAAAAATTTGGAACACGTTAAAGTTTATACAATAGAAAAACGAAAAAAATGTCCCCAATCTGCACCGATGCTATACTGCTATTTTGTTAATAAACGGTGTAACAGAGAATTCGGATAAATGCCCCTCAGAATGTGATTACATCATACCCCTCTCCCAACACTATATGTATTTGTAAAGAATAATGTCGGGATTATTTTTTTTATCCTCTTATGATACTACGGGTGTCATGACATTTCTTGCTAAGTGTATTGACACAGATTAATTTCGATCAATTTGTTTCAAGCTAATGGAGTCATCACCAAAGACATCCCTCGGGCGCGCGTTTAAATCTATTTACATTATACATGTAGCGTGGATAATGTTCATATAAGTATTTATTTATTGGGAAACACTTCAACGATGGAGAACCAAATATCAGAGAGAACATACTTGGATAGAGAAAAATGTACAGTTTGTATCGACCAAATGGAGATAACATTACTAGTCTTGTGGTATTTTTTTCGATTCCATTTTCATAAACCCTTGAAACAGATATCTTGAAAATGAATCAAAATAATTGCTCTCCTTCTTGTAATAAGAACTCTAGAGATACGTTAATCATCTCTGATTCCAAACTCTGAATATAAAATAATGTCCACAGATTATACTAATCACCACAATTATGAACATTTTACTCTGTTATAAGATAGCCAACAATTATTTCCCAAGGTTCAAATCTGTACAAGAAATACAAATCCCGTCTCACTACGACGTTGTAAGCTGCATTATCAGCGTGTGGAGAGTCGGAGGCGGGAAAATAGGGACAGAAAACATGTATTCAAGGCTTAAAATAATTGAAAGTGAAAATGCAATCTGACTTTGCAATAAAACGTCAATTTGCTTGAGGTTGTTTTTTTTTACGAATAAAGATGTGGGGTAGGCGTAGAAGGTATTTGGAGAAACTGATAAAGTCACTAGAAATCAGGTACATTTAAGATAGATATATACCTCCTTAACTGGATTATTATCATAATTAAATCTTTTGGCGCCATTGAAAATAAAATTGGCACAATGTTAATATTTTCTTAATCATAGTATCTCGCTTAAATCTCATGTATATTGTGTGAGATATTAAGAAACACGGCTTTATATAAACGTGATTTCAAAGAAGCCAATATTCAGGATCGATCAGAGCAGAGTTTAAATGAGCAACCAAAATTTGAAGGACTGTTGTTTACCAATTGGTGAATTTGAATACGCATATAGAGAGAGCATAATACTTGGAGAAATAATTGTAAACCATGAATAATTGTAAACAAAAGACTATAAGAAAATGAATATGACATTATACTAAATGTCAAATGATTTAAATGGTTTACCAGATATTTGCTTTTAAACAAGCATTCCCGTGTTTACCTTTGGAAAAATTATACCAAAATTAATGATTGAGCATATACCAAGTATTGCAATTTAATTTACCAGTAAAATATAATTTTTGCCTACATAAAACGAAATATTACCAAACAGTTAGATTATTCATTTTCTTGGGCGAATTTCTATTTAATCTTTTTAGACTGAGAAACATCACAAGGACATAACCTGCTTTTTTAAATCTAGAAATGAGTATTATGGAGCACATGAGGAATGAACGTTCAATGCAACGAGCAATGTTACGTGCTTGCAAGCAAAAAAAAATGACATTGTGAATGTAAAAAGAAAAGAAATCTGATGCAAGCGTTCGACTAAAAGGATTGGCAAAATGCTTTCTGAATGCACTAAGAGATGGGGAAAGTGTTTCACAGGGAAAGCAGGAAGAGGAAATAGTGGTGGAAAATAAAATACAGGGTAAGCTAAAAACATAATTTAATCAGTTGTTCCTAAAAAGAAAAATATCGGAACAGCAGATTCTAAAGTTAAACATTGCCTTAAATTTTCTTATCTTAGCACCAATGGTTAAAACATATCGACAAGAATTATGCAAAGATGTGGGTAGTACTTTCAGGACTAACAATTGCCCATGAAAGTTACATGGTGTACCGTGAAACCTGTACACTCTATCATTATTTTATTTGGTACATTGTTTTAATTTTCCAAGTTTTGTTAACTAATTTTGTACAAAACTGCCTTTCACACTCCCAGGGTAAGGTGAATCATAACATTTTTATGAATTTTTATGACATCTATTTTAGGCTGCGGGACAACGTATACACCTAGTATATGAAGGGCCATTCCTGATACAATTCTTTTATCTGTCGCTCAAAATAATTTGCGAAATTTTTAAAATAACTGAAGTTTAATTAATCGACATAGAATCTAAATACTTCTCCTCATAATAAATTGCTTTTCAAACAAAGCAAACAAAACTGAACATTTTGAAGGCAAAAAAAATTAACAAGGTCCACCATTTCACCTTTTCAGGGATATATGTCGTTAAAAAAAGAACAGCAAAGGAAATGTTAAATGAAGTATACATCGCGAGAAATTGAGAAATTTTGAGAATATTGAAGAATAGTGGATGGAGATAACAGGAATTAAGACGCATAATCATGGAGGAACGTGAGATGGTGATAGGAGAGGAGATTAGGAGAAGTGAAATAATTTTGACTTGAGAAAAGAGACTGTGAACATGGAAAAGGGAAAATTGAGGATGATGAAGAAGAAATAAGAGGATGGAGGAGGGACGAATTAAGAAAATAAAATAGAAAACAGATGGATAGTCAGGGAGATATCATGAACAAAAAGATGGATGGGCTTGATTTTTCATGCAGCAAGCACTGTGCAACAAATGCAATGAAAGGACTACTAGACATTTACCACCAAAGCCACCACGAGATGAATTGAGACCAGGTGATACGGATGAATTAGGATGAGGTGCAGGAGTGATTCTTGAGGATACATGGATACCACCACTTGAGGACGACGAGGAGGAGGAGACAGATGAATAAAACACTGAGGAAGACAAAGATGTAACCATAGCCGAAGTACTTCTCCCGGATTTCACACTTGTGGATGATGTTCTAGAATTCGTATTTGAAGATGATTTTGTTGCCATGGTAACACGATTTATCCTTGAGGGCTTTTTAGGTGTAACTGCATCATTTGTTGTAGGATTCGTAAAATCCGCATTGGTTACACTTTCTGATGTATTAGACGGATTGGATATCGGAAGCGTATTCGTAGGTAATATGTTGGATTGGGGGCTTGGATAGGGAGAAATATAGTGTGATGATTTTGATCTCTTATCAAGGGGTAAATTTTCTGTAGTCCCTTCTGAAACGTCCTTATTGGATTTTCTAGACCCATCTTTGGAATCATTACCCTTGCCCTCTTCAATAGACGGTGATGTTTGATTTACACTATCTGAATTAAACCCTGTACCCCTATCCTCAAATGAACCTTTCGTTACAGTCCTGGCTGTACTTGCAGAATAAGGACTCACGGAATGGTAATTCTCCAAGGAGGAAATCGATAAACCTGTATTATCTGTTGGAACTGTGGGTTTTGGCGTCCTCAAAAACACATAGGTTGTGCTTTTAAGTACTAAGGGGGTATGGGGTGTAGCACCTGTTAATGTAGACGCTGAGTTTTCTCCTGCTTCTTGCTCATGTCGTGTAACTGGTGTCATAGTTCTCGAAGACAACCCTATACTCGTATATCCCAAAGTAGTTGCATTTCTGGTCGGCATTGCGGTCGGCCTTGCCGACGATGTGGTAGACGGTATTTCTGAGGTGGTACTTCCAGTTGTTACGCTCCCAGTTGTCGGGAGTTCTGTGGGTGAGAAGTCCATGAATGAAGGAAGGTGTACATTGAAGTCTGGTGAACGTCCACATGTACATCTTAGGACTGCTTCGTCTGGGAGTGCCAAAGGCTGATTAACATGATTGTTTGACCAACAAGTTCTCGACATCTTGGGTGAAGTTCCACACCTGCACAAGGAAAATAAAAGCATACGATTGTTGCCAGTGTGTGTGTTATTTTATAAGGTATTGTTGGGACGGTACAATTTCATCACATTCTTGACCCTATGTATGAAGCATTCCGATTTCAGTAGGTTAAATATTTCTTGTGGTATCACATGTAAATATAGTGTTATATACGCACACAAAAATACATACATTATCCATAAACTAATATATCCACAATTCTATTATTTCTTATCAACGTTTATAATTTCTACCCAAGTTGAAATTGATAATTTGTTTACAGGTACATAGCACCCAGCTTAACTTGATAATGAACCACCAACTAATGACATAGTTTAATAGCAGACGATCATATCTAAAAACTAGCAGGTGACGTAAAATAAAATGCAAGAGATGACAAAATGATGTCATATTATTGTCTGTTTTGAGCCACAAAGTCACTCTATAGCAAATAACGAATGCACACCCTGAGTTCTAGCGAAGTTAAAACCTAAGCAATATGCAAGCATTCAGTATACCTTTCGTGCCTCCAAAACATTTCTCCTGTATACCATGCTGCCATAAATGATTTAGTATATCGCGCCTAGCGTGGAAAATGTACTGCTGTTAACTCTTGAACTTCATGCACGAGTTCAGAAGAACGGGTTCTTAGATCGTAATCCTTTATTAATCATCGAGCTCTTGCTAATTTTTCACGAAATTCTGTGACGAAAGAGGACCTGAATTCCTTGACGTTCTGTTGGAGCAGCATTCGCATAACAACATTCCATGGTAACGGAAATAGAATTAGATGTTTCTGATCCGCCGAACCCTCTCAAAATGCATGTGAGTCACCATCTCTGTCAGAGTATCGAATCTTTCTCCGAGCTGTGCCTTGGATAACGAAGGGTGTATAGTATAATTCTTTAGGTAATGTTCCATTAGGAAGGGTTGTTATTTCAGAAGGTGGGAATAAAATAGAGATTGACAGGCCAATTTATCTAGTAGATGGCAAAGTATAGTGATTCTTTAACAACGGATCGTCGCATTGGCACTGTGAAGCACATAATAATGAATGACAGAGAAAATGAAGGCCATTTTCGAATTACTTCTAATATTTCCTTTTCTAGAACTCCTAGTGGCTTTATAGCCTTTATTAAGAATATAGGAGACGTTATAATGCAGGAAGGTGAGTGAGGGGAGAGGGGGGGGGGGGGGGGTTGAGAGTGAGAGACTCAGAAAACGATGGGAGGTGGGGAATGGGAAAGAGAAAGAATTAAAGAAATGGAGAGGGAGAGAGGGGAAGATGCTAAAGAATAAAATGCTTTCGAAAAAAAAAGACAGTGGTAAACCTTGGGCAAGACTAAATCATTTGAAAAAGGCTTGTAAGAGTGATTGAAAATAAGGACACGATCACTCTCGAAAAATACACGTGGGCATATTGTCATTTCGCTTTGTATAAATCTCTCATATTGTCGAGATGTAGCTAATTGTAAATAGGAATACGTTTGGCATTGCTGATAGCGATGTGCTTTTAAAGGTAATCAGATTGAGTGCATGGATGTTTCAATGGAGATGTCTTGAACCTCTGCAGGACCTCTCAGGCTTTTTGAAAGAATACCCCAAGAGAGATGACGAGGGATTGAATGCTTATTTCATGGCTTATAATCATATGCCTCTTTAGAAAACGGAGCTACGTAATTCACCTCGCTTTTTTTTAACAATAATTTTTGAAGAACTAAGCAAAATCCTGATTCAATACCATGTTTGTCGTTTACGTTATCAGCGTAATACTCGTATTTGCCGTTACCATACATGAGGGCTCAAACATTGCATTTATTCGGATAAGATCATTCTGACAAGTTTGGGTACTTGCAAAGTAATTTCAACCTGTCTGTTGTAAATCTCTTGATAAATGTGTTCTCATTGGTCCAGACTCGTGTACACGCATGCAACTCTATGCCATTAACTGTTGCTCCCAAGTTGTATCGGGTAATGATAAATAGATACTTGCTTTCCTTTATCAGAGACAATTTACGGAGAAACAATTACCAGTATTAAAAACTCACAATCAATTCGTCGTGAGTGGATATTTGTTATTAATGCAATCATTAATTATATAGGCCCTATAACTCATATTTAAGTTTGCACATGCTTCAATATCTTGTAATTGATGTAAATTCGAGCGCATAAATATAAAATTACTTCTGCAAAACACGCACACAATTCACATCACGGGGTTTCGTCACTCTTATGGTAGGTTCACGGTGTTCCATAATGGTGTGTTCATGTTAAAAAAAACACTTTCCTCCCCATGAGCCTTTGAATCCCGCTCCCCCAGGATACCTAACGGGACGATGACTTCCGGATCCCGTCGGTCTCCAGATGAGTCGACTTTTCATCCGGATATCAAAAGATCCGGTTGGACACGTTCCCAAAATGAATTTCTAAAGCTCGTTATGTATTCGTTGTCACGTATACTGATTTTTTTTTACATGTAAATTGATTTTATAAGGAATGATACGGGAGCAAGTGTAAATTAAAAAGAAATGATCTTAAAACATAAGACTATACAATTTTGTTTATGCAGCTGGTCCACCAACAAAATAATTAAAGATCATTCTACACAAGCATTGTGATTCTTCTATTCCTCCATCCAAACTTTTCCAACAATGGCCTAAATATACTCTTAACGGTTAAAGTTGGTCAATGGTTAAGTGACCACCTTGAATGTTCTGGGCCGAAATACCGATCCGGCTGCGGTTTGTTACGATGTTCTTCAGTTGTTTTGCGATCCAAAAGCGATCAATAGCGGAACATTATCGCCTTTGACCCATGTGGATTTCTCCTCTTACCTTTACTCTATTAATGTGAGAGAGTTCATTATTCAACAGAAGGCTTGATGTCTAATAGCGAGGAACGTTCTTTTGATCCTCCGACAAAGATTTATTGTGACATTCTGGAGACTTAAATGGTATACCCATTCGGATCAAGAGGTGTTAAAAGCAGTTTGAAGAAAGTGTCATCCAATTACAGCTCGACATGCATGCAAGCAGGTGACGCTGAAATATCACAATCTGAAATACAGCCTCAAAGATAAACTTCACTTCTATTAATGGATTGAATTAATGGAGAAATGCTGAGTTAATGCATCAAACACCTATGTTGTAAGGTTTTGTTGATCATCGGAATCATAAGAAACTGCCCGAAATCTGCTAAGATCACACGCACTGCACGCAAAATGCGCGTATAGGTGCACTTATTGACCGCTTTGTAAAGCTCCGATCATCCCTATTTGACCTGACGGATTTGAATTATGATAGAATTATCAACTGAATGAGTACTAACTGCCTTAAATTGATCAAAGTGAAATTCGTGTTCGAGTTAATCCGATAGGTATGAATGATTTCTATTTTTAGAGTATACTTCTGCGAAACAGGGAGAAAGAGTAACGGTGTGTACAAAACATAACATCACATTTTTTTTAAATCAATGTCGGCAAATTTAGGCATATGTGACAAAATTACAGTATTATACATGTATATTTCACTTTTTTGTTTCTATTTGAAATCATACTTTGCAGATACACAGAATGGACAAGGCTCATTACAATTTAACTGCATGCGAGGGTAAACAAGAATGTGGTTAGGTTGGTTTTATGATAGAGATGAGTTCTGCTGTAATATTCATATCTTGACCCGAGTCAATTTTTTTGCATGTGTGAAAATTGATAGGGGATAAATCTTTCACCCCTCATCGGTTTATTAAAGTTGGATTGAGATGATTTATGTATGGAGTATACCACATGCCATGAATACCCAATGGAAGGCTGGTTTGTTCGAAATTGAGTATGAATCCTATATACGGTGACAGGGTGGTGATCTGGAAGGTTGCAAGGGAGCGCACCCCCTCCCGAGAAATGATTGCATGATGGCCTTATGAATATGGGAGTCAGCAAGTATAAATAAAATCATAACAAAGGAGGACAGAGTGTGTGGGATGGGGTGTGGGTTTGTGAATGCGTGTGGAGAGCGCGAGGGGATCAGACTTAATCCAGGGGGCCGAGGGGCCTTGCCCCCCTAGACCCTCCCTTTTTTGGCAGAACATTTGATTATACCACTACTCCCCTGATCTTCATATACACCCTTGTAAGGGGGGGGGGGTGTCCGACACCCTCAGGCGATTCAGGATGGTAACTGATATGAGGGGCAGAATAAAATATTCATAACAATTCATGATTAAGTATAACAAGTATCAAGTCAGCACCGCGTTATACATGTAGCTTACCCTATGTAATTTGCTATTTTGTGTTATCATGTACTTGGTTCGCCCCCACTTGGGTTATATGGTTAAAAGAGGGAGAGGGATAGCTTTAGGTCCAGTAGATTTTCTTTTTATAAAATCCTATCGAGAAAAGTAAAATTATTATAGTGGGTCATCCAATTTTTTTTTATAGTGGGTCATCCAATACACGACATAATCGATATTGAACAGCATATGGTGCCGTGGCCGAGTGGTCTAAGCCGCCTGGCAAAAGTCCGGGGTTCGAGTACAGGCCGCGGCACCTATTCCCGTGAGCAAGGCATTTAATCTACAATGCTCTTTCATCCTGCTTTCAAATAAATGTAAATGCTATATGCATTGTTGGTAATCCAAGGTGCACTTGAGGTGATTGGGGTTTTTATGGAAATATTGTTAAAGGTCAAGTCCACCCCAGCAAAATGTTGATTTGAATAAGTAGAGAAAAATCAAACTAGCATAACACTGAAAATTTCATCAATATCGGATGTAAAATAAGAAAGTTATGGAATTTTAAAGTTTCGCTTATTTTTCACAAAACAGTGATATGCACAACTCAGTGACATGCAAATGGGTCAGTCGATGATGTCCATCACTCACCATTTCTTTTGTTTTTTATTGTTTGAATTATACAATATTTCATTTTTTTTTACAGATTTAACCACAGGGACCGACTTGACTAAATCATATAGTATTAAGCAATGCTAATTCCACATGTTCAGGGAGGAATTAATCACTGTTTCACTTGACAATGAGGAGAAAATAAGAGTATTTCATATTTTATATAATGAAATACAAAATAAATAGTGAGTGGATGACGTCATCAGTCTCCTCATTTGCATACCAACCAGGATGTGCATATAACTGTTTTGAGAAATTAAGCGAAACTTTAAAATGTCATAACTTTCTTATTTTACATCCGATTTTGATGAAATTTTCAGTGTTATGCTTGTTGGATTTTCCTCTTTTTATTCAAATCAATTTTTTGTTGGGGTTGACTTGTCCTTTAATGGCTTTAATTCGACTAGGTTTTATTAATGATTTAGTTTTATGTATTTGGAAAATCTCTTTTTATGTTGTGAATATTTGACACTAGGAAAAAAGATTTGAGTACGTTGAGTTTATTAGGTTTTATTGTAGCACTCAAGAAAAAAAAAGAAAATGTAAAGTGTTAGATACATGAGTTTTCAATGAATCTATACTTTGTAAAGAGACGTTTTATTTGATGCATGCATTTTATATGAATTGAAGTTGTCGACAAATAAAAACTTCTTAATAAAAAAAAAAATTTTATGTCAAGTCATTATTTTTCCCAACTATTTTTTTCTTTACCCAGTCGTCCTCTCAATATGCAAATAATCAATACACAGCGAGATACTGTGTGCAGCGATGGAACATGATATTATGGCAATCGATAGACATTTTGATTCATGCCAATTTATTCCTCTATCGATTTTGATCGATACATTTGCTTCCTAAATCTCTTTCAGCTTCCTTCATCTCGAAGCGATACTCAAGGCCGCTCCATAACCTGATCAAAATGAAGCGAAGATGACTCGATTACCCATCAATTATTCTACAACAGCAGCTGCACCAATAAGACTTGGTTTGCTTCAATTATGAATGATCTCCATACAGTCGCCATTCATTCCTAAAATTTAAATGTTTCATTATTACTCGAAGCACTGGTTGGATCGATCTATTTCCCTCTTGTACCCCTTCCCCTCTCTCAGTGCCTTTATTCCTTACCCCCCCCCCCCCACTTTTCCTTCCTGATCTCTCACTTCAGCTCCAAATCGATGTATTTTTTCCATTAAAAAAATCTACTTTCTGTACACTGTAAAAAATGAAGTGCTAATTTAGCACTTACAGTGCTTGTATAGTGCCTGCACTACGAATGCTGATTTTCTAGTTCAAATTTAAACTAGAAAATCAGCACTCGAAGTGCAGTCACTATACAAGCACTGTAAGTGCTAAATTAGCACTTCGTTTTGTACAGTGTGTTGCCCCTCAAACAAAGTTCCGCAACCGAGACAAACATGAAGGGAAATAAAATTTAACATGGTAATTATTTTCTGTATATTACGGTGAAATCTGTCACAAATTCATTGTAAAATGTATTGTATTTTTTTTCGCTCGTGACTTTTAAGTTTTCCCATTGGCCAGGTCTTGCCTCCTCAAAATATTTGACTCATTACGCCACAGGTTTCAAACACTTAAGTTATATATCTCGTTACAAGATATGGGTCATTAAATTGGAATCATATTTAACCTTAAATTATTTATCTTAAAGTTGATGGCCTATCTTCTTATTTTTGTTTGTTAAACAAGAGTAATCAATAGGTTAATTTTTATGTAATGCGAAACAGAGAAATCTTGTTGGCACCCTTATAAAAGCCTATTAATGCAAGTGGAGGACCATGATTAGTATATTATGTTGCACTCATTCAGGTCGAGTAATCTTATCCTCGCCCCCAAAGAAATTACCAACGTTCTTGCACGTAAGTTTTAGCCTATAGCCGATATTGTTTATGTCTGATCATTTCTTTATCACTCCACAAAATACACTTTATAATTCATATCAGATTTACATGGTGGGCTAGGTGGGACCTGTGATTCGGAATCCTAAAATGCTCAAATTTCATAATTCTATTATTCTATTATGTGATTATAACCATCGATCTGACAGTAGATAGTGCTAATCTAATCTCCGTTTTCCTATTTTTATTCGTAACCGTCACCATGTTAACTGCGTGATGAGTTGACTGTGTGGTGATATCAGCAAATACAGTTTATACAGATTGCCTCGTGATTGAGAAAACTACAAAAAATGGAATTCTGTCTATATTGTAAGCCATTACGTATCACTTTCTAAGAACAAAAATAGAACCAATATTTTTGTCAATCTTGATTAAACGAATTCTTCACTATTTTATGTCTGAAATACTTCATTCTAGAAATTCCACTTACAAGTTATGTTTCGCTTATCATTTCCTGATTCTAAATGACGCTTTATCAACCATTATGATGTTTACTACCAAACCAATCTGATTTTCCAAGAGAAACTTCTCTATCTATTTTATATATCTATCTACTCCCAGTTTAGTTTTTCATCCGTTTATCTACTTTCAATACTCTGTATATAGGCCTACTTTCTAACGGTTCACATTCATTTGCATTCTAATGTACTTGTGACATCTTAACAGAAGCTGTTTATTTATTGGAATATGGACAAGGCCAATTGGTCATATTTAATGATGAAAAGATGGACTCATCCAGAAAGGATATTGTTATTCTCTGCACTAGAAGACAATAATTGTCCAAGACTTTGCAATTTCTTTTACATGATTTTGGATTGAAATTTTATTTGACCGAAATTTTGAAGTTCAGTTTTGCATCATCATTTGCTCGTTATCTACCTGGTCATTTATCTATTTATTTATTTACTTTTTTGTTTATTTATTTATTTGTTTATTCATTTGTTTATTTATTTATTAATTCACTTATTTATTTATCTATTTATTTGTTTGAATATTGATTTGCTTTTTTATTCACTCCTTTAATTTTATTTATTTCATCATTTATTCATTAATTCATTTATTTATTTGAATATTCAGCTATCAATTAATCTGTTCATTCATAATTAATATTTTCCCTTTGAAATATTGTAGTGATATATGTGTGATATGCTCATAATTATTCTTGACCTGTTCTCTGATGTACAGATGGTGTAGTACAAGCTTGGAAGAAGGCCGACCAATGCATACCTGGAGGATAGAAGGTTGTCTGACATTAATTTGTCCATGACCAGGAGCAATAGGAACGCATTCATGAGAAAGTGAATAGCTAGAGACAGATCAATAAAACAAACAAGAGACTTCATCAATGAGGGTAGAGTAAGAGAAACGAGAAAATAGAAGAGCAAGGAGAAGACTGTGGATTGGATGGTGACTATCATGTAGAAGGAGCTGTGAGGAGGTCAGGATGGAATTCCCTATAAAAATAATTCCAGATCGTCGGTAGTTATATTGACCAGCCGAACTGTGATTTTGAGTTAGACCTAAGACAATTTTTTTTTCGGATTCAGAAATAAATATCTAGAAATTAAGTTAAATCCAAAATTCGATTGGTCTATTTCGAATGTTTGTAATGCTAAGTGTATAAAAAGAAAATGGGAGAGGTCACGGAGATGGTGGGAGAGGGGAAAGTGTATGGGGAGAGGGGAAAGTGTATGGGGAGGGGGTGGTAACGGGGTTGATGATGATCAGGTGTATATCAATAGAACTACCACGATTCGCTGTATCATAAAACAGAAGGACAATGGGAAAGAGGGAAAGGGGAAGATGAAGAGAAGGAAGCATGTAAGAGGGAAGGATAGGGATAGAGGCAATTATCATTCTAGGAAACTTTATCCTAAAAAATCTAGGTGTCATATAGATTAATGAATGATATAAACATCACATATCGAAAATATTGATATTCTGTGCGGGTGCTTTATTCCCTCTTTTGATGACCATAAAACGATGTAGGCCAAACCAATATTTTACCATAGAAAGAAAACCAGTACCGTTTGTCAAAAAATTGATTGGCATATTTATATATAATCTTATATAAATCAATGGGTGTTTGTGATGTGGGGTCAACACTTATCTAAAACCTTAAGTCATATTGATAAGTTTTATTGTGATCCGAACTAGGAGGACAGTACCATTAGAGCACAACGACACAAATCTGAGTGCTTCTAAAATTACTTCCAAAAATAGAACTATTCAACGTGTCTTCAATATAAAAAAAAATAAAGTAAAAAAAAAAAGCAATTTGTTTTGCTGTTTGTGTATGATTTTAAACACAATAACTGTGTTCGAACAGTCGCTGTTTAAAATCGGTTTCTATTTTCAACTGATTTTCTCAGATGGATAACTCCATGATTATAATAATAAGCATTGCAAGAGAATTGTATGGACATAATAAGTGAGAAGGATATACCTACTAAAACTGACCCTTTTCAATGATAAATTCATTAAATGACACGAGTGTTATTATGACAAAACCCAAAGCCTTGTATTAAAGAAACATTTCCTTGGTTCCCGCATTGGAAAACACATACAAACTGATATACCCAGACGCTACAGACCTGCAGAATATCAGAAATATATTGGAATTTAAAAAAAAATGATAATTTGCATTATCGAAATATATAATGTATCCCTTTGCATGACAATAAGGGTGACAACAGTGATATTCGACCAACTATCAGGTTGAAAATGTGCAAATTCAAACGCCGATGTGAAGGATTTAGATATAATATCTTTACACAATTTCAAATGAAAATCGGATCTGATTCTTTGGAAACATTATGATGATATTGGCCATTTGCTTTCAGCATTATAGCCAGAACTGATGAGTGTGAACCGAAAAATGCTCTTAATTCAAAATCGTTAAAAGGACCACACAAAAGTGTGAGCTGGGTATGACTATTGTTAGAGTTATTTCAATGTCATGTAAATATTTCCAGTTGCATTTGGCTAGAACACAGACATTTTCTGACAAGAATTTAGTGAGATGTAACAGACAGTTGTTTTAACATTGCATGATTTTAGATAAATTCCATATGACAACATTTTAAAGCAGAACATTACGCAACAGTCCTCAAACCTGCACAGATTTAGAAAGATTGTAAAGCTATTGGAATCAAATCACACAATTTAGTGTCATACATACATGATTTATCAGTACATTGCTCTTACATTACCAGGTTAAATATTCTAAAGGATGATTTTTATTAGATAAGGTCAAATGAAATGGTCCTCAGACGTCTCTCAAGTTCGTGAAGAACTCATCCTTTCCAGACGTACTGCGAGGATATCATTTGCCGATTTGAAGAAAAAAAAATCGTGGTAATATATCAAGTTTAACGACCTTTGTAAATGAGTTTTATCGGTGAAAAACTCTCACTTCAGCCATCAGGTATTAATAAAACGAAACGTCGCTATCCCCCGTTGTATTTGCCCTAAATGTTAATTTCGACGTGAGCAATCTGTGGATTAAAGTTGCTTCGCAGATGAAAGGGAAAACAAGAGTTGACGCCAACTTCACAGCACTGATTTCAAATTGACCTATTGTTGACCATTCAGAACGATAATCATATTTCATTTGGTCTGTATCATGTTTGTCATGTTCATTGTAATGTCTGTAAGTATGACTCCTGCGTGACCTCCACCCCCAACAGCTGAATTCTAAGTAATATCTGAGGCTGTCTATAGGGTGTATGTATTGATCGTTTTAGGGACATTACCAACTCAAACAGGCATGGTATACATGGTATACACAAAATATGTGAGTATATATGAGTATAAATATATTATATGTATAAGAACTGGAGTTAGTAAACAAACTTCCATGTTAATTATGACGACATTAAAACAATTTTATACAGAGAGTCTTAGTTGTTATTATAACATGATTCATTTCACTCTTCATTATCATCTATAAGGTCGATCACAATGATAAATCTTTGACATCTGTCTTGCATTCATTGTCAAAATTACGTCATACATTGGTTAAATGATTGAAAATTCGAATACGAGACCAGATAGAACGTATTTTTTTTGGAAAAATATATTTTGCTACTCTCTTCCCAAGTGTAGCAGATGAATCCCTGGATAATCTGTATGTACGAGAAGATCTCCGGTGTGTGACACTCCGTAAATCGGCAACAACTGGCTTGTTCAAAATGATATTGAAAGATTATTTCCTTAATGAAATTGTTGATTTAATGCGCTTAGAATGCCACTCTATATAGGTGATTAAAATCGCATCATAAAAGCGAGGGATAACGGCATGTAGGGAAACTATAGAATGACCCATTACATTGAAGTTTTCATTAATTTTTGATACTTTTATCGACTGACGGTGTAAGATGAAAGAGATGGAAATAAAACACACAGAAACGCCACAAAAGATAGATGCTAAATCAGGACAAAAGAACAACAGGGACAGCAGATGTTTAATCTTCAATTAGGTTATCGCTAGGTTGTTTATGAATGTGAAATATAAGAGAAATCGGACATCCACTTATCAATAATTTTATAGTAAACTTAAACTCGATCGACCTAGAGTGACGTGATCACAAATACTTTAAAACTGAATATTGGAGACCAATTCTATTTGCCCTCATAAAAACTTTCAAGTTCATATATTTTCAAAACTTATAATGATCACTTCAGAGTTCATTAATCTAATAATTCACACCTTTATCTCTATCTACTCGTTAGCGATAAATTTTCTTCTTAAATACAGGTTAGGTATTAAAGAACACAGATTCAAATTCATATTTTTTTATTTTGCAAAATAAAATCAAAGGGTCATTTTCAAAACTAATTTTGTAAAAGATTTTGTCAGCAAATATTCAAGTATTGTGCATGTTTATCATACACCGCTAGACCAATCGCACAGGTCTCTACTTAGACTTATGTTTTTAAAATTTTGATGACGCAATTTTATGGGAAATTTCTGTAGTTCTTGGAATTACTAAATCAATGACTATCAAGAAAATTTTAACTGATTTTGCTTTAAAAAACGAAAAAAGTGTTCCAAATTGCTGCGAAAACACAATAGATACTTTTCATGAAATGATCTAGTAGATCCACCTTAAAATAAACGGCAAGAAGTCAGCGGCGTAACAGGGGTCGGTGGCAAGGGGGGGGGGGGGAAAGAGCCAAACATTTCCCGGTCATATCATGGAACAGGCAATGGCAAACATTTTGAGGGGGTGGTATGTATCGGGCAAAAAAAAATGTATATAAATGCGAGCGAGCAAAAATTGTGACATTTTTTATTGCAAAAATCCAATTTTGTGATAGATTTTGACATAATGTTAAAAAGATATCATATTTCACACTTCTCTCTCTTTTTTGTACGCCACGGTGAACAGGATTTTTGTTATGATTGTGCGCATCTGGGCGAAGCTCTATAAATTATGCTCGAGGGGGCCCAGTATGGCGCTTGTGGCAAGAAGTAGCTTAATATAAGTCTCGAGCGAGCGAAGCGAGCGAGATAAAAAAATCACCTTTTCATGAGAATCTAACATGAAGATAGATTTTGACGTGATCTTCAGAAAAATATAATACACTTTTGCTTTGCTTTTCTTTCTTTCCTCCTTTTTTTTGTTTGGTTGTAGAACTTTTGGGGGCCATAGTCCAAACTCATCCATACGAGAGTGCTTTATGGGTGGGGTCCGGGGCGGAGCCCCGGAACTTCTTGATATTAAAGCCATTTTAAACCTTACAGATGGCCACTGATTTTTAATCAAATTGCGTGTATATTTATATAGCTTTCACACAACACATAAATTCATTGCAGTTGTGTACCGTTATCATCCAAATATTTTTAGGGGCACACCATAGCAAATGTAGGAAAATTTGTAAAAAGTCGCCAGTGAGCGAAGTGAGCCAGAAAGAAAAATGGCCTTTTGAAATGAAATTCTAATTATGTGAGCGATTTTTACATCATAGCAAATATCATGTCATATATTTTTTTCATCCATCTCATTTCGCTGCCTCCTTTCTTTTCTTTTATTTCACCTTGGCTGTGGAACCCCCCCCCCCCGTACGCTAGTGCCTAAAGGGGCTCGTTATAGAGCCCTTTAAAGGTTACAGATGAAGAGCCCCCACTGCACGGGTCTTGACTCTTGGACAGAGCCCCCGGTAGCTTTGGAGATTTAGCAAGTTTATGATAGACTTTCATACGACATTATGCAATATACCATCCATCTTTCTTCCCGCTCGTTATCTTCAATCCTCGGCAGCCCGGTAGTGTTATCTTGTCCCTTTTCTTTATTTTCCAATTTAGATTTTGGCTCATTCCATTCTACATTCATTTCCCGCTTTTGTTTGCCTTTTTGTCATCTTTAATTTATTTCCCTAATCATGCTAATGTATTTGTATATCGGGGAGAATTATTCTTTATCACATTTTCTTCTTTCCTTCCTTTTCCCGTTTTCTTTCCGTTTTCCCTTGTTGTTATGTTTTTTCTTAGTTTTCTTTTCCCTTTCCCTTTCCTTTTCCCCTTTCCCTTTCCCCCTTTCCTCTTTTTTTCTTTCCTTTCCCCTTCCCTTTCTTTCTTTCTCCCTTTTTTTTCTTTTTCCCGTTTTTTTTAATTTTCCCGGTGAACTCCGCCAGGGGGGACAGCTTGCCCCCCTGCCGCCCCGCCTGTTACGCCACTGCAAGAAGTGCTAAAATTACCATGGTACAAACGAATAATGTCTTCTGTGAATAATGAAAAGTAACAAGTTTGCCTCGAATATGTGCCCATTAATGCGATCCTCCACGAATCGATTCCATATTATACAAAAGTTACTTGTTACTTGTTACTCCATTTCATTTTAGAGGAACTTAATTTCTGTGATATTTTTGTATTTTCTCCCTTCTGTCGCTGAATTTAGTTGTAATATTTCGAATTGTATTTTAATGAAAAATTATATATAAACTTCATATCATGTTGGGAGTTTCATTGCTGGATTCCAGTGAGAGAGGGGAACTACATGATACGTAGAGGGGCATTTAAAGAGAGGGGGTTATCAGAAAGGGATTTATTCAGGAAAATTCATACAGAGAGGGGAGAATGGGTGTGTCCAAAATGAAACTGTTTCTATTAATAAGTAATGGTTATTAAAATGAGCAATTGTATTTTGGTAAAAAAATGACTATTGTCAAAGAAATATAGAAATTTCTGAATTGTTTTTCTCACTTCCATTAATATGCAAAACTGAGTCATTAATTCCATTTCACAAAGTACATTGGGTAACATGGCACATAAAACGATATTTAGTGAAAGAAACCGTGTCCACAATTATGTTCAACATCTACGATTCTCACACTGGCACTATACACAGACAGTTGATATTAAGTTTAAAAGAAAATAAACATCTATACAATGTTCGAGGGTAACGACTGACAAATGGGCTTTTGAATTCTTCACCTTTAGAATAACCCGAGCCCCCTATATATATTTAGAAGAGAATTGTAATGCTGACCGATGCGTCTTATTTACAGTACTATCAATAAACATTCGACATTATTCCATTTCCTTTCCTGATAAAGAAATATAATTGTCATATATTTGTTAAAGAGAGAGAGAGAAAAAAACACACACAATCCAACATAAATAAATTCCCTGCTCAGAATTACATTACTATCACACATTGTTAGTATGGTACTGGAGTGGTTGTGTGTATCAAGAATAAAACATTTTTTAATTGCTCTTTGACGATTTTACTATTTTCTTTACAATAGATAAGTTGATAAATAAAAAAATATCGCCATTCGGTGATATAGTAGTCATAGTTTTACCATAAAGAGCTTTATTCTTCCTCCATTAGTCTCTTGCCTCATCATTCCTTAGATCTTCTGTCCCTCTCATTTTCCAATAATAATTTCTTTATGACAATTTAATAGATGTCAGTCTCAATGAATCTATCGTTATTAAACGAGACGTACATACGCATGTATTATGTGCGTACCTAAAGGACATGTCGTTTGATCGCAACTCTTTTTTTACGAAGTGCTTGAGGATCTGATATTGAGTATATTGAAAATAAAACACAACGTGACTGTATTTCTTTCGTCATTTCATTTTGCATAACGGAAGAGATACGCATAACACACCGGAGAAACTTATGATAGCACAATGTTGATGAATAAAGAAATTGTAGTGTTATTAGCTCATCACAAACTGAAATATTACCGGTTTTCGTTCTATCGTAATATCGAAGATGGAGTTTAAACTTGAGCATGTGATTTAAAACCAAAATTGATTTTGAAATTGAAAAAATTGCCTTTCTACCTCCTCTTTTTATCGTATTTGAGCCACATGCCATCATACACTGCTGACAACATTCGCTGCTGCTCTCCATCATGGTATAGAATGCATCGAAATGGTATACACGTAATGGAAATAATGGTCTTTATGTATTTAGGGTCTCCCTCAACTACTGCAATGACCCATTGTAAATGATGTTACGACCTGATTATGTATCTGCCATAATATTATAGCTGCTTGACTGACCCGGTCGTAATTGCCATAAGTCAATACGGGGTAAACACATTGAGACAGCACTGTTATGTAAGAAAAATATTGTATAAAATTTACATTGAAAAATATCGCACTTTGTTACTGCAAGCAAGTCTACATGGATTCGAGCTTTTTCTAACGTGGTACAATAATTAGATCACTATATACAGCAATAAAGTCATGATGATTAATCTGAATATCAAGTATGTAGAAGTTCCTCCTTTAAGAAATAATATCACTGTCTAAAGATCTGAACATGTCATATCGTTCATTAATTATAATAATAAGAATATACAGTTCTTGTATAGCGCATATCACATTTTGAATAATGTCTCTATGCGCTTCCAAAGGACATGGATATTATTACCCCAGCTGTTACAGTAGCTTGGCAGCCGTAATTACTCAGATTACAGCGCACACGCCTTTCAAGGAATAAATTCCTGCCAGGTACCCAGTCACCTCACCTGGGTTGAGTGCAGCACAATGTGGATGAATTACTTGCTGAAGGAAACTACGCCATGGCTGGGATTTGAACCCACGACCCTCTGTTTCAAAGCCCGCAGACTAATCCACCGGGCCAAAATACTCCACAAATATCAGATCAATCAACAATGTCAAAAGGGGGTAACATGACGAAAGGTAAAATGCAGTACTTTATTTTATTAAAAAAAGCTAGTCATACTCCAAGAAACCTTTGTTCAGATATACTACCGTAAAGTAATTTTATGTTAATTGCTATAAGTGTAACTTCAGTGCTGAAACCCCACCCCCCCCCAAAAAAAAAAAATCGTTAAGTGGGGTCTATGTGTATTGAGATATTGTGGGCAGGGCGATATCCTTACTGAGATAGTTGAATTTTGACCAGTTATTTTTAATAAAGAAGAGATAGTTGGTTTGAGTACGGGGGTGGGTTGTAGTTTTGTTTTAGCCGATGTTTTATTTATATACTGAAACGAGTTAGAGTTAGGATTTATTTCGATTGTTCGATGTGATAAGGTTTCGATTTTTGAAATGAATAGAAATGAGAGGTGCTTGCATTTGGTTGTGAGAAACACGTTAGTGATTAAAATTCAAATTTAATAGGCATTTGGCTTGTTTATGATTTGTGATTCTCTTTGGAATATAGTCGCCAAATGATTTTTGATATCGTTTTTTTTTTCTAAATTGCTTCACTCACTTAGGTTTTGAGTTGCTCAAAAATGAAAAAAGAGACTCAAGCTTCTCTGTAACATCATTTATCAATAATATTTGTGATTAAGTCATAAATCACCGATTATTCTCGCTCGGATGGAGGGGGGGGGGGGCTCTGGGATGCATTGCATATAAGGTAATGAAAGGCAATGATATATTTTTTTAAGGAGGATCTTGTATTAGTCTACAATTCTCGTCACCCCCTCCTGTTTGTCCATCCTTACATAGAATCGCAGCACACGGGATTATAGATTCATGTTGCAATTGAATTTGGCATCTGGGTCTGCAAAACAGAGGTATGGGCGAACTGTGTTTTCGTTACATGAACACAAGTGCTACTTCAAACATGCCAAATATCCCGAGAGCCGATTTAGAAAAGTTTAGAAAGAGGGAGAGAGCAGCTGCCTACTTAGGCTTTTCAGTTTTGACGTCAAGACGATGGCCATATAGGCCTGTTTACTACGTATAGTTCAAATGTATGGATGTTTCTTTTCTGAGAATCTCCTAGGTTTATTTCCAATTCGTCTAATGCCAATTCGTCCAACTGCCAACTCGTCTACTATCATTCGGTCTACCATCGGTTCGTCCACTATCCACATGGTCTAATTGCCAATTCGTCCACTCACCATTTCGTTTAATTGGACTAAGTGTTGATTGTGCAAAATGAAAGAAAATGAAATGGATGTTTGACCAACTGGTTGTGATAAGAAATGGTTATAGACGAAATGGTAATTAGACTAAGTGATGATTGGACCAAAATGTTATTGGACTAAATGGTTGTTAGACGAAATGTTGATGGACGGAATGGCATTAGACTAAATAAAAGTAGTGGTGAGTGGACGAGTTTGCAGTAGACGAATTGGCAATTTATCATCTCTTATACCCCAGTCACATTTGCTCTATACGGCGGCCGTACGCCGCGGCGAGTCAAAAACAGCCGTAACATTATTGTACCAGCTGCATACATTAGGTGGATTTGAATACATATAAATAAAACGGCTGTTTTCGACTCGCCGTACGGCGACCGTAGAGTAAATGTGACTGAGGTATTAGTGAGTTATGCATTCAACATATTACTCAACTTCAAACATGATATTATATATATATATAGTTTACTTTCATGAATTGTTTATAATTATGTCTGACAGATCCCTGGCAAGCTTTTAATGGTTTCAAACTTTCAAGAACAATAATGATAAAATTTGAATATATATATATTTTAGTATATGGAAATAGAGTCACGTCTTTCAAAAAGGTAATGGTTACAGCCATGATAGCGACCTTTATGAAAATTCGCTTCAATAATTAAATAAAACAGAATAGCCAAACCATCAAACCCTTTTTAAAACGCAATATTAGATTAATATTGAAATTTTACTTAAATATAAAGTAACTGATCCATATTATAATTATCTGAATTGTTTTTTTTTCTTTTTACAATAGTTTGTAATAATGTTGATCAGCTTTACAGATTGCAGCGGTCTTGAGGAGATTAATTCAGATCGCTGGTTCATAATAGTTTAATATAAGTTACCATATCTTTAAAAATTCGATTGCGTTTACGGTCTTTTTGTAGGTCTACTTTTAAAATACAATTTTCGATTTGCCAATAAGAGATGTAGTTTTCTTCTTATTATTTTTTTAGAGCCCAGGCCTACAAATGCTTTCAATATACGAGTGGGGTGCCTCATACTGATCTGTGCAAGTTTTAAAGACTGCCCGTACCTCCCCTCTTCTTTCGGCAAAGATAATGTTAGTCATTGAATGCTATCATCCAATATGTGTTGTATATATAAAAAGGGCCAAGAAAGGTAAAGGAGTACAACCTAATGCCTTTCCCACCTACTTCCTAGCCTATTTTATACCCCTTGATATTCATGCATATTTCATCATTAGACGAGTTCCCAAGCGTTCAATATACCAATACCTCCACTGCGCCACTTCATTATTATTTTGGAGCGCATCTCGACTACCTCAGCTCGGCATCTATAGTTTTGTCGAAGAGATCTTGCTTTTATTATTGCTTCTTGTGAATAATGAAAATGAAGTCGGTGTATCGCTCGAGAGGAAAAACAGAAGCACAGACGCCAACAATTTCGACCCGATTCATTTTGTTTCCGTTCTTCCGAACAAGGTCATTTTACATTCATTCACAAACTTATGCGCCTCGTTGCAGTGGAGGAACGGCGATGCGAGAAATCTTCTCTTGACTGACATTTTTCTCAATTTTTGTATTACTGTTTTTCTTCATTTTTTGTGCCTTCAGAAGGTTTTGAAAAATAGAAGTCAATTTACATGTACCTTTCATTTGATATGTTATTCATGCAATGATTCAAAATGTGGAATGATCTGATGTTATTTTGTTTAGCCTCCTGTTGTTTGGCAAAGAAACAAAATCGCCACATCACAGTTGCAAAATTAATTATATAATTCGTACCATTCTTTGACCAAATGCACATACTATTGACTCTAATACAAGAATACTATATTTTGCCTACAAGTCTATGCACTCTTTTATGTCATGAACCAATTTTTTTACTTGACCTTGAGGCACTAGCGCTAAAGTATTCACAATTCAAGCACTGTTTACTCAATATTAGCTGGGGAAATAGTATTAGTGTAAAATTAATAATAGGACACAAAATATGAAACAAAAATGATATTCAAAACATACCGTGATCCGTTATCCAATATAGAGTTGTAAAAACAATCGTCCCCGTCGGCCTCCAATGAAGAAACAAACTCCTTTTCTCATTTGATACTCGTCAAGGGGCACCTCTTGGTAAAGAAGATTCACAGCTCTTCTCAGACATCAAACTGAGCGGCCAGAAAAGATCGAGGGTAGTCCATCAAACGTTATATATCCAATTTGACCGTCAAAATGCACATGTAAACTTGAGCGAAGTTTGACCTGCAAATGACAGATCTAAACATTGCATTCGTACGCAGAGATTTTTCACCCCCTCTCTCCCGGCGGCCGCATTTGTTCGCCACATGTGTCAACGAAAATCTCTACGTAAATTGATTACTGTTTAAAAGAGAAAATTGAAAATGGGCATGCCTCAAAACTCATTTGCGAATCAGCGGCGCGTGTGTGGATTTCGCGTCGTTGCTCATCCTTTTCTATTCAATTCCACCCGCGAAAGCTCGTGGCGTATTTGAGGGTGTGCGTGGTATTCAGGGTGAGTGAGCGTAATTGCGTGCGTGAAACGCGACGAAGAGGGGATCCAGTTGGCTCAGCAAAACTGAATTGTATCTTGTAGAACCATGGACCTATTCCATGGTAGAACATGACTTGTAAAATGTCACGATGAATGCAAAAGAATGCACGTAGACGTGATAATCGCTTCTGTTCATCACTTTTAAGTCCACTACCTGGTTTGTTAAATTCAGCAGTTCTCTAAACGGGGTCATTGCGTTATCCTCAGAGAGAAGAATGTCCTTTTATTACAAAAGAACAAAGTTCTTTTTATTCTAATGAGGACTAATGAGCTTATTGACCATGGGATGGTAAAGAATTTTGGTTTTTAAATCCGGTTAAACAGGGAATGTTTAGGCCTTTTTGTAGGTTGAGATTTCGAGGTGAAGTTTTCCAAAATATGATGTTTTCAGCGATTCATGTCGGAATGTCTCACTGTGATAATTTTACCAGAGTCAAGAGAAAGAACAGGCCGTATAGTGTTCGTCAATATCCATTTGCAGTTGGATCAATGGCGAAATATCTCGATTCGAAAAATAATAATTTGTATTTCAATGACCATGCAGAATGTACACTTTATACTTTTCACAAGACCCAAATGCTTGCTAGAGGCTTTTCAGACAGAGATTCGACTAATTTTTGCACCTGGATTATGTCAGTTATTCATCACAGACAATTGAAATGAATACATTGTTACTAGATTCCGAGGAAGCAAACATGCATAATTTTGAACCCTATTGACTGTTCGTCACAGGTGAGTACTATCCCTTGTATCTGCTGACCTATAAAGATCAATGAAAGTATTGACATATCAAATTATTAAAATTGATTAATTTATGAATTAAACATGGGCAAATGATAAAATCAATAAATGGAAAGACCTATTAAAAATACATAAATATAAACGGACAAATCAATGAAACAAATTGAGGAATTAATAAATAAGTTTATTGAATTTTACTGGGTTTATACAGTTTCTTTTCAATTAAGGATTTAATTACGAATAGCTTAATCTGTGCTACACTCGGAATTTAGTGTAATTCATTGATCATACTTGAGTTATATTTTAATCCTCTATGGTGCATTGGACTTCTCTATTTAAAGAATATTAATATAGCGCCATCTTCGTTAAAGCAGTAATTGCTAATATTCAGACATGAAATATCTTACTAAGCAATGTTCTAAATCATCATAATACATGTATTGAAATATGTGACTATGCTATCATCCTTATTAGAATAAAAGCGAATTCAATAGGCCTATCTAGTCGTAATGACGTCAAGGCAATTGTAACATTGGCTACGATTTGAAACCAATTTGGCCTTTTACGCCAAATATAGATTTGCACTCATCCAAAACTGTTATATTAGTCATGTTAATATTCTTAAAGCTAATTTGAACCTCAAATAAAAAAATATTTTTCATTCATATTTTCAGAAAATGAGGTAAATGCGATTTGTTCTAAGATCGGATCGTTGACCAGTCGTAAGTTTAGCGATGGCCCAAAGGATTATTTGGCTGCCGCTCCGATACACTGGATATACTCCGGAGTTTTCGTAATCACTATACGCAGACGCTTTCTCTAACGCTGATAATCTTTTGTCAAACATGACAAAAGGCCTTCAATGACAAAACAGCCTTTGTCGACAAACGACATATTTGCGATTTTTGTCCGGCCCGAATCTTTGACCGACCTGCTGGCCCGGTCCACCAGCTTTCGACAAAGTTTCTCAGCTGTCCATTATGATTGACTTACAATTTCAAAGAAATTGGTACGTTGTAAAAAGCGTTTTGCGTAGTGATTGTAAAATACGTTTCTGTAATGTATATACTCTGCGACGATTTAGTGATAAAACTGAAAATGAAGGAAATATAATGGATTAAAATCAGTGAAGCCCCGACTATGAGTAAATTAAAACATATGTCGGCTTTAGTGGAGGCCTAAGTGTTTTGTTTTCAACTTCTCAAGAATGTTCTCAATAAAATTAATGTTATCTATATACACATTATCTCAGGTTATGTCTAAGAACTACATAATAAATCTAATTGTTTTGCACTGCAAACAATAATCCATGATATACAATTTATATCGAGAGGAATTGAAATAATAAATCAAGAATTTTGGACGAAATGAAGCAGCGCCATCTATAATTATGTTCAACCGCCTGAACGTATTCGGGAAGAAATTATATACCGTAGGAAAAAAAAGCCATCGGGACGATTGCATATCGTTTCTAAACATATACGTATAATGTCACCCTCTTGACCAATCACTTCCTAATATGTAGATTAAAAACAAGCCCTGCAATCTAAAAATACGATTTATTGACGCTACCGTAATTCACATAACATCTTTAACTGTGAATTTTAAAAGTGAACTTGAAAAAAAAAGTTTATTCTTTGAGTAATAGGATATGCTAACTGAGTACTTTCATCACGAAGTTTATGAAAATTGCGTAGTATTTCTCATAGAGTAGCATAGCCCCAATTTGATAGAATCGAGTCATTACATAGACGTAGTCTTAAATCTTGTAGCCCTGTAAAATTTCAATGGAAGTTATTAAAGTTCTATACCTGAACTTATCTTTCACCTCTTTTACTATAGGCCTACCCAGGGACGTGACCCTCTTACGCCCCTGTCCTATATACCGCAGTGCCTTTACAGTGACGACATAATATAGGCGTGTCTTTTGAACCTTAACACCCTTAAATTTGGGAGCCGCGGAACGGTTTTGAAAGTAGGTGGGTGGGGGGGGGGGGGGCTGACCATTCAAAAAAGAACTAAAAACCAACAAACAAAAAAAGAACAGTTAAGATTTTTTACGTTTTTGTATACGTTTATTGACAGTGGGGGCTGAAGCAACCGCCGCCCCCTTGTTCCGCGCCCCCTATAAATACATTCGGGCCAAATGTTTGTTTCAGTAATGCTATATTGATTGGATATGCTGACCAACTAATGGGGAAAACTTCCAGTTTACCATTTCCCGTTCTCCTTCCTTCATTTTTCCTCTTATTCTCTTCCTTCTTCTTTTTTTAATTTTATTTTTCTTCTTGTTTTTGTTATTCTCTCACCTTTCTTCTTCTTCTCCTCCCTCCTCCTCAGGGAGATTTCAAGGACTTCAAATTACTTCTGCCTCATCGCCTTTTATAACATTTATGGCGGTATTGGTATTAAGAAACTTGACGTCATTATGGGCGATTTTTTTCTTGATGAGAAAATACCATGATAATTTTATGACTATTTATTCGGTTTTTGCTTCTATAGCATTGCAAATGCACATACACGATTCTTACATCTGTGATGCTCGATGCTCTAAAGAGTCCGAAGTGCAAAGATAATGCAGATCATTACAAACCTGAATGTTTATATTGAAGGTGTTTCCTCTTTCTTATCACAAATGAGGTAATGGGGCTTGGGGTTGGGGCTTAATCATATACCAGCACATATACAGAATATCAGGGGTGATACCAAAATGACTGTTTTTTTTTTGTTTCTCAATAGAATTAAAGGGGTAATATATTTTCACACTACTTATACCTTCCATATTAATTCAATGCTCTTCTTTCTCCTCTCTTCCTCTTTATACCCTCTTTGTTTTTGCTCCTTTCATTTTCCCTTAAAAAACAATAATTATAGGCCCCCTATGGCGCCGCCTCTACATAGTACACAGTACATCCACACATCCACAAAAGAGTCCCGTAACCGAAGGTTAGCGATTAATCGCACGCTTGATTTTTACGATTGATTGTACATTGTAGTCAATGGAATCAATCGTAGAAAATTTTCTACGATCATTGCTAAGCTTTGTGATACGGGCCCCAGGGGGCCGTTTCATAAAGATGTTCGTAAGGAGCGAGTTTAAGAACGACTGGTGAACATTTCTTACACGCTAAACCATCGCCAATGGATATACCATTTACCACAAGAAAGGATCACCAGTCGTTCTTAAAGTCGCTCTTAACTTACGAACAGCTTTATGAAACACCCACCAGGGCCCATCTTACAAATAGTTGTGATAGATCCGATCAATCGCAACTATGGAAAGCCAGCAAAGTCAACATGTAAAAATGCATGTTTGTTAAAAAAAATCCTCGATATGAATGTATATCCATAAATTCATTGATTTCTTGACAATTCCCTTTGTATACAAGGGACATTTTACAAATTTCCTGTGTAAAAAATCATGACACTGATGGATTTCCATAGAATTACGATTGATTGGATCAATCGTAACTCTTTGTAAGACGGGCCGCTGTTGTCACTTCGATGGTCGGTGCAGGCCAGCAAAATCTGCTGGGTTCCTGACCGTGCTAAAAAGTCAGTAAACCCCACCAGATATTGAACATATTTCAAGTTTTTAAGTTCTGCCATGTTTTAGATATTTAATTGTGAATTCAGATGATAAAATATTTCATTCAATGAACAATATTTCTCTGTGCTCGCCGAACATTACAGTGTTGTTGTCTCCATTCAACACTCAGCATGAAGGAGTCCATTTTCTGGTTGGGTTCACTAACTTTTTAGCACCACTGTATATCACACAATATTATGTAGAATAATCACAATAAAGACAATTTGAAATAAAAATGCACTATTTTAAAAGGTTAAATATACATTAAATTTTTATCAAATTTGCAAAGTGTGCGTCGAAGAAGAAACCAGAGTTGAGCCCTATTTATTTTTCATCAACACGCAACCAATTTCATACTGACGATATTCAACAATACACTCTAAAACAACTTATTCAACTTGATATCTTATTAAAGGGACACTAAGTAGTTTCTATTTTGAAAAAAAAATAGATAATTTTCAAAATTAATAGATTTCATTTAATAAAATGACAAGATAATTTTCTCTTTTACAAGACGCTTTCATGTTGATTTTTTTAATACTCTATATATCTTTTTGAATTTGAGGAGATTTATTTTGAGAATGCTCAACATCCTCAGCGATCTTAGTCTTGTTCGTAGTATTATTTCCATTTTTTAAAAATCCTTTTCTCTCATTCATTAGTGATATAATTCCTACAGTCATATTTTATAAAAACAAAATGGGTAAGTCTGTTGATGCGTGTTGGTATGAATAAGTGAGCATTGCTAAAATGAGGATAAATTAAAGATAGAAGTACAGGCCCCAACAAAGTATGACAAAATTAAATAATCTATTCATTTCTCATACACGGTTTTAATTTGACAATGAATGCTAAAATATACATGTATAAACAATATACAGAATATAGTATGTACTATGTACATTGATTAAAATGTGATTGCAACATTATAGGTGGAAGAAACAACAACATTAAGTGTTTATGCGTTGACTTGAATAAGTATACACAATAAAACAAGCATAATAGTGACAATTTAAACAAAATTGGCTGTAAAGAATTCATAACCCTTTAAAGTCTGGCTTAATTTCACAAATCATTGATATACAAATGAAATAGCACATGTCACACACCCATATTTTTAAAATAATATTCCACATAATAGCATCAAATTAATGCTATTGTGTGGAAAATAATATATTTTATGTTTCTTTCTTATTTCATAAAAGTAGAACGGCAATTCCACATTTACAAGGTGGAGTATGATCTAGTGTTGTGTTTGCTTCATGTTCGTCTATTTATTGAAATCAACTTTTAATGGGGTGGACTTTGCTTTTGATAAGAGATTTCAGTTATCTTTGTTTTAGACTGCATGAAGATCAAACGATGGAAATGATTTTGTATAATATATGTTGTGTATCGATTAAATTCGAAAATCCGTATAAGATTTATGGTTTGATATTGAAAATGAAACGATTCATAACAAAGATAATCAAAAATTCTTTCAGTAACAATATAACATCAACTGTTAGTATCCTGCTGGTTAACAAAACGCATTTGACCTACAGGGTTTTTTAAAAAAGGACATATCCCCCCGGCGATACATCAGTGACGGATCCAGGATTTTATCAAGAGGATGGGGTGGCAACATTTCTCTCACAACTTTAACAAAACAGTTCTGGTTGGCAAGAAATTACCCAATTATCGGCCATAAATATGACCAGCAAAACTATCAAGTGGAGCGCCTCTGATGGCAGTCTCGCCTGCATTACGCGATTCAATAGAGTAGCAGTGCTGACTTTGAAAACAACTGTCAAATAATTATTCACAAAAAAAACACAATTCATATAATAATATACTACGTTTATTGACCCTAATTGACTTCTGACCTTGATCGTGTGACCTAAGACTTGTGCAGGATGATCAGTGATATTCGATTACCCCTATGTCCACTTTTCATGAACTATATCCATAAACTTTCAAAATTATGATGGTAATTCAACAAATACCCCCAACATGGCCAAAGTCCATTGACTCAAAATGACCTTTGAACTTAGTCATGTGACCTGAAATTCTGGACGGACGTTCAGTAATACTTGATAACTCTTATGTCCAAGTTTCATGAACTAGATCTATATTCTTTCTATAATCAACACATATGATGACATTTCAAAAACTTAACCTTAGATTAAGGTTTGATGTATAGACGCCGCCGCCGCCGGAAAAAGCGGCGCCTCTCGTTTCGCTCTGCTATGCAGGCGAGACAAAAATGAAAAATAAGTAACAATTTACGACCAGTTGAAGTATCTGGGATAAACGAAAAGAATATACGAATCTAGTAATCATTTTCAGTTGAAAATATATATAAACACACGAGACCAAATGTAAGTAAGATTGCAGCTCGTGATATGTATACGGAAACGGGTAAATAAATACTATTACGGATTAACATAACATAAATTTGAGAGTTAGATATACATAATTGTAATATATTTCTTGTAAAATTAAGAATGAAGGGTAGAACATAATCTAAATTTCGAAATGAAATAATTCGATATACACATGAAAAGTACAAGAATCAAAATCAAATACGAATTGGTAATTTAGGCACTATTACATTCCATGTATTGCATTTTCCGTAAAATGAATGAGTGTTCATGATATTCATTCAGTTATATTATCAATGAATTATTTTTCATCAAAAACAAATTACCCATACGCCATTTCTCCGATTAGATATTTCAAATCATAATTTGAACAATACAAGTTATGACAGGAATCGTCTGTCATACAGATTTTTCACAATGTAATTCGAACAATTTTCAGCCGTTTATCACGCACTCTTGTAAGCTAACATACTGTCCACACAACAATCGGTAAAAAAAAATTATCCAACCAAAACACACATTATTGGTTTAAAACTACCCAGAATTTGATAAAGTTTTAACCGATTGTTGTGTGGACAGTATGTCGCCCAACAATTTTAAGAGTATGACAATATAGTCATCTTTTTATTTATTTTTATTTACATAATGCGTCCTCCTTAAAGTTTCCTTTATCTTTATATTTTGGAATAAAGCGTTTTTGTACTTCTCGAGGCCGGCCATGGCTCCGAGAACAATTTTGAAGTGTGGTATTGTGCTTTGACTTGGTCCAGGAATAGGAGCTCTGAAGTCAATGGCCTTGAGCCCTTGGGTTTGGCCTCGAGATAAGAAAGTAACAATAGGTCAGTATTCACATATAATCATTTGTAGTGTTGTGATCCTCGAGTATAATGTGGCCTTGATTTGAATGCCTAATCCTTAACCATGACCTTGGGCCCTGTAGGCCAGTCACGACCTTGTCTTTCTGATCATGCTGGCCTTGCGCAACATTCTGGAATAAAGGTATAGATTAATAGTCCAGTCAATCTAGCCAGAATAGGGGGGTAACCCACCACTAATTGCAACACGAGATATTCCACTGAAATGCTTTCCAGGAAGGTCCCTTAAACAACATACTAAAAGTCCCAAGAAATCCAAGCAGTGGAAATTTATGAAATTTGCATATTATGCAAATTAGCCATGAAAAATTAGAAAAAGAAGGGAAATGATCCAAAGATTACAAATTAAATGTCCAAAACAATTTAATTTGAATGGAAGTTCATGATAAATAACTGAATTCAATGTTTTTAATCAAAAGTGCAAAAATTTATATCTCATTTGCATATTATGCAAATAAGCATCCTAATATGGAAAAAATGTCAAGATATTGTTATTTTTCTCATATAGACTGCTTGAAAACATTTCATTAATGTTGAAATTAATATGCTACTATATCACTAAGCATGAGAATTCATCCCAATGCCTGAAAATTAATTTGCATATTATGCAAATTAGCCATTAAAAAAAATAGAAAATGAGGAAATTAATCCAAAGATTACAAATTAAATGTCCACAGCAAGTAATTTTGAACAAAAGTTCATGATGAATAAATAAGTTCAATGTCTTTATTCAAAAAAGCTAGCAAATCTGCCTCATTTGCATATTATGTAAATAAGTATCCTTATATGGAAAATGTCAAGAAATTTTGATTTTTATCACATTGACTGCAGTGAAAACATTTCAGTTTTTCAAATTAATATGTTGCTATCACTAAGCATTCAAATATATCCTAATATGATTTATATTCAAGGAAAAATACTGGAAATATGTTCTTCGCTTCCTAAGCGTTAGTCTGACAAGATGATGGGATTGGCAAGAACAAAGCACAGTATTTGAATTGGTGTGTAGTTTGTTAGAGTCGACAACCCTTTCTTAATATATGGATGGGAACGACTTAAACTTTCTTGAAATTTCACCGCATAAACATGATAAAGGGAGGCCAGGAAAAGCAAACTTATGGCAGGTAAGAACTGATGAGTAGTCTCATTAAGAAGTGCAGCAGAGATTCCGTCTGGCCTAGTAGCTTCGTGCAGGTTGTTTTCTTTAACAATTTCTTCAGTAGTCTGGCTACTATGGCACGCTTATAGGGAATCAATTAAATATATATTTCACTTGAAAAAAATATGTTTGACTAAACAATATGTTATCTGGCCATATCTGGGTCAGGACTGGGTCCCAGGACTTCAGCGTCATCATCATCATGATCAGTGGTGAATACTAAGACTAAAAATCTTTGCCTTCCTTTAATAGTTATATTCCAATGTAGTCATAGCTAATGATATTAAGGGCTTCCAACATGCTAATTGTTACAGCCTGGATCATTGTCAATCCGGTCAACAAATTATGTATTATAGGCTTGTCTACAAACCCTCTTATGGTCCTCTTTAATGCATTGTAGCAATTCTGAGCTTTACGTTAGTGATGCTTTTGGAGCTCTCAAATGTGCAAGCCTTCCTAGCCTTTCTCTTAAACTCTTGACATCTTCCGACACAACTTATGTCCATTGTCTCATTGAGGCAACTTGTGTCGGAAGAAGACATGGTTAACGGTGTGTTCTTGTTAAAGTCCTCTTGATTGGCATTCAGTCTCCTATGCTCGACTTGTCGGATTTCAGTACAGAGAGTTGTATGATTGTCCAAAGTACAACTGCATGACACGATTAAAGTCAGCATTCCTCCAGAAGAACATCCTTAGTCGTACCATAAAATGTTTATTCCTCTGGATAACCTCACAGTATACCCATGAGTAGCACATTGTGGCAAGTGGAAGTGTTACACACTGTCTAATCAATGTTGGATGGTATTTGATGGTGATGTTAAGGGTGTTCCATTATGTTGTGTCCTCTTGTTGGAAAGGCAATAATCTGGCTTAGTCCTCCATCTGGTTTGTTCATTGTCTCACTGAGGAATTTCTGTTTACCATAAATATCAGGAAATTAATATTATTATTTGCATACGACTTACTGAGAAACTATAGCTTTAATATTTGGAGATGGTTGCCATAGGAGATTTATCAAAGAGGAAAGAACAGAAAATGGATGCTTCATCACGAAGCAGCAACTGGATTCTGCAAGAACGTCTAATCACGATTCCTGTATCTGAGAAAGATGCCTATAATGCACTTTGAGCCTTCATCATGAATTCATGAATGGCTTTCATGTCGCTCGTATAGGCAAATGCCCATTGTTACTCTTATTAAGCATGCCCAGAGATCTTGTGATCCAAGCAAGTACTCATATTCACCACCAAGACAAGTGATGATGATGATGATGATGGGTTCTTGTAAAGCGCCGGTATCCGCCTCAGCTGGGCGCTCATGGCGCTTGCTCAAAAATAGGAAATATCTCACAAATTTCAATGTCTTCAAACAGTGCTTAGGATCATCATTCAGTTCAAGTACTGTCCTAGTAATGCTACAATTGAGTTATTCTTGTCTTGGGATAATGTTGGAGTGGGGAACAGAAAGGTCTTCAGGTAAGACTCAAAAGTTGATTGGGTCTCTGCTCTCCTGATAAATTGGGGAAGGCTATTCCACAGCTTTGGTCCAGAGATGTAGAAGGCTCTGTCACCCCAGGTTGTGTGGCTGAGAGATTCCCTCAGCAATGCTTGAGCTGCTGATCTGAGACTGCGTGTTGGTTTATGCTGAGATAAGAGCTCTGATATGTAGGGTGGAGATTTATCGTTAAGCGCTTTAAATACAAGGACCCCAAGTTTATAAGCTAACAAATATTCGAAGCTAATGGGCTTTTCTTTGTACGGGTGTGACATCTTGTGCTGATCACTTGGCAATCCAGGAGTTGCTAGCGTGGACTATACTCGCAAGAAACGCAAAGTCTCTACAAAGTCAAGAAGAGAGCAAGACTTGGATGGAAATAATGAAGCATTCAAGCAGTGGGATCCATGTAGAATGGACTCATCATTGTACAATATGAGTGGGGTAACTGCTCGTGACAAAAATCAATATCAACCAAGCAAGAAGTGTAGGGAAGGTCATCATGGTTAATACACATAATCTACATGGAATTTTAGAGAAAAGTATAACTTATGTGTTTCCTTGAATATTTATAACATGTCGGATGCTTATTTGCATAATATGTAAATTACACTTCAGATATTAAGCTGATTATTAATGTGTTAGCCATTCTTAGTGATCGCATCATATTGATCTAGACTGAAATGTTTTCATAACTTTTTTGTGAGAAAAATCAAAATTTCTGGATTTTTTTCCATATAAAGATGCTCATATATATGCAAATGAGGTAGATTTATTTACGATTTTTATTTTTAAAAAAAATTGCAAAACTTACCATGGGCTTCAGTTCAATTCGTATTGATTTCTGCACTTGATTTCCAATATTTGGATTATTTTCCTTATTTGTAAATTATTATGGCTAATTTGCATAAAATGCAAATTTTGTGATTTTCCATATGCTTGTATATTTAAGGACTATTAATATGGTGTTTAGGAAACCTTCCTGTGAGGTATTGCCATATTCCAATTTCAATAGATAATCTACTTGCAATTTTTGAGGGATGTATCACCAGTATGTTTTCTTGAATATTTACAACATGTTAGATACTTTTATTTGCATAATATGCAAATTACACTACATACACTAAGCTGACTACAAATTTATTCAACGTCCTTAGTGATAGCAGCATGTAAATTCCAACATTAATGAAATTTTCAAGCAGACAATGAGAGAAAAATCACAATACCTTGACATTTTTCCATATAAGGATGCTTATTTGCATATTATTCAAATGAGGTAGATTTTTTTGCACTTTTGACAAAAAACATTGAATACAGTTATTTATCATGAATTTTCGCTCAAATTGAATTGTTTTGGACACTCAATTTGTAATCTTTGGGCTATTTTCCTTATTTTTATAACTTTTTATGGCTAATTTGCATAATATGCAAATTTCATAAATTTCCACTGCTTGGATTTCTTGGGACTTTTAGTATGTTGTTTAGGGGACCTTCCTTGAAAGCATTGCAGTGGAATATCTCGTGTTGCAATTAGTGGTGGGTCAAACCCTATATTGACTGGACTATAAGACATCCCCGTGCAGTAAGAGGCAGTCTTGTTCAATGTTTAATTTTACTCGCATAGTTCACAAATTTTCTGCGTAGTTCTGTTATAAGATAATGTATAAAATTGTCACTATCCATGCAAGCTGCATTTCCATCTACGTGTTTCATTTCCTTCGTCAACAGTGTCATAGTTAATGCAATCTGTAACATAAATGAAACTTGCCGTGACCATGCAAAAGATCATCTTGGTTAAATGTATGTAAAGGCACTGCTTGAAGGCATGGTCACCATGGTAATATTTACAGTTGCTTTTTTTGGTCAAGATACAATTTGCATTGGACGATCATAAGAAACAAGTCCTGGACCAAATCCTCATCGGTGGGCTTAAACATGGACTGCACAAGAATACATATATGCCTAAAACAGAATAAATCCCTGTAAATTCATATATATATATATATATATATATAAATATAAATATATATATATATATATAAATATATATATATGTATTTTTATTTTTATCAATTTATTTGTAGCAGGGCATCAATTCCTGATAAGATCAATGAATGGCAAGATTAAGAAATTTCACAAAACAATGTAAACAAAATATCCAATACAATATATTCAACTGGTGGGGTGCATGAGTAAACATAGAATAACCCATGTCAAAATGAAATATGTTTGTATTTAGTGATTTGAGTCCAAATGTCCCCCCCCCCTCTCTCTCTCTCTCTCTATCTATCTCTCACCGTATCTATCTTTCTATATCTTGCTCTCTTTATCTCTCACCCTCTATCTGTATTTTCATGCACACGTTCTTGGTGTCAACAAACAAAATACAACGAAATAATGCTGATTATTAATGTCCATACATCGTTCGTATGCAATCAAACAAACCAACCAACCAAGAGCAACAGCAATGCTACTATAGATTTCAGAGTTCGGTCATCTGAACAACTGGTGCTGGTTTCTCTTTCTTTTTAGGATCATCCTCCGAAAGTTCTTTGTTTTCAATTCCATTATTGGTCTCATCTTTACTAGAAAATGCTTCCTTCCCCACTGAATACGTGTTACCACCTGTATCTGTTTCATCCTTCCCGATCAGACCGTAGGTCGAATTTTGAGTCTCGAGCGGCGGTGGCCTTCCGTTTTCATCCTGGTTTTCATCGTGTCTTCTATTTCTATATAAACGTGGATATTAAATATTTCGTTTTTATTCTTATTCATTATTATTTCATTATATACTACGCTGTTCCACTAAATAGTATTTGTATTGATTATCGGAGTGTATATCGAAACTAAGTGAGAAACCGAGATTTTACGCCCTCCTGGAGATTGTCTCGTAGTCAATCATACATGCAAAGATCCATATAAAATTGTATCAAACTATGCGGAGAGAATAGTTCTACCAGGACATATCAATAAATCAATGATTGAATGTATACATACCTTCAGAAAAGACAACTATTGGGACTTTTTTTTCTGACTCACAGTGTATACAGCAAGTATATATTGCAGTTATCCATTATAAAAAATTCATCAACTTTTCAATAATTTCATCAAATCTATGGATCAAAGCGAAATTTTGTGCAGAGTCTAAATTTTTATGTAACTGTATGGGTCTGGCGTCATGCCCTCCGCTCATCTTACTATACCCCGTGATGTGTTACTGTTTACCAAAATAAGAACATTCCAACAACATAGTGCTCTTCAACTGTATCCTCCTACATGGGGTAAATAACAAAGTAATTAAAAAGAAGAAATAGACCTTTGAGCATGTAGTGTGTCACGACCATTTTTGTGTGCTTTGGATTTTACGTACCTTGTTTTATCATGTTTATACTTGATGGCAATGACAATGACAATGAAGGCGATGATGGCTAAGGCAGCACAGCATATCAAACCTATTGCCCATGTGGAAAACGCTGTAAAGTAAATTGTTTGGCGAAAAGGTTATAACTCGTCAATATCTACCGTTCGTGCAGTCTCTTCCTTCATTCTCTTGTGTTCATGCCTCTGTTTTCCTCTAACTCAATGTTCTTCCTAGCGTCAATTCTCCCTTTGGTAGCTTTAAGGCAGATTATTATCATTATTCTTATTGTTACTATTATTATTATCATTATCATCATTATTATTATAACTATTATTATCATCATCGTCATCATTATCAGCATTGTTGTTATTACTATTTGATACATATATGAGCATGCCCTTGTGCAATTAGATTAAAATGTAGAAATACAAGACAGGAAAGTAGAAAATACATGGATAGTGTCTACTTTGCACTTGAATTAATTTGTTGAAAAATTAATAGACGAACACAAATCAAATAAAGAAATAAGGCCGCGGCAAAATCTACTAAAAAGGCATTATAAAGGTAAACCATTAATTCAAAATTCAAAATTCGAAACATTTCAAAATATTTAAAACATTAACCTTGAACATTAGCATTAAATATTTCATAAAAATTCAAACAATAACATAGGCAGCGTTCACAAAAAATAATTATCCTCTGATGCCGTTAAGCATGATTGTGAACCTTTTAATGCAATTAGATACAATGATTTATTGATGAGGTACATTAAGTTATCAAGCTAAATTAGGTAGGTTTTTTAATATCAAAACACGTATAGTTTCAGCATCGTTAAATTTAAATTAAAGAGGTTGCAGCAAGGATTAGTTACATTAAATAGTCTTAAAAAATCAAGGTTAATTGTAACCATATTATGAATGTTACCATAACATAAATGATAATGCCTGGATATTATTTGTGGGGTGAAAATTTTGTTAGATAATTAGAAAAATAATAGGTTACACCCTAAAAAATATTAAGTGCTCCATGAGGGTAATTATGTATCCAACCAACATTGGGCATTTTGTCTCGCCTGCATACCAGAGCGAGACTATAGGCACCGCTTTTCCGACGGGGGCGGCGGCGTCAACATAAAATCATGACATAAGGTTAAGTTTTTGAAATGACGAAGGTCATTTAAGGTCGATGAGCTTTGGCCATGTTAATAGGTAATTGTTGAATTGCCATAACTTTGAAAGTTTATAGATATAGTTAATGAAATGTGGACATTGCTCATCTTGCATAATACCCCTTTCATAAACCCAATAAAACACAATTATGCGGCTAATAGCAGCATAATTTGGTCGTAAAATAAGAGGAGGACAAGAGTTATCCGCATTATTCTGATGCTGCTATTATCCGCATAATAGCGGCATCGGGACAAGATTTTGAAGGGCAGACAACTGGCCGCGATGCGTCAAAAGACGATCTCTGGGGTAAAAAAAAAAAGGGGGGGGAGGCATTTGTGGGCCATGCAATCACGGTATGGGCCATGTTTTTATATCACGTAATTCATATTGAGGCGCGGACGGGTTCGCGGGGTCGCTTTACAAATATTGTTTTATAGATTATTATTATTAATATCACTACTACTACTATTACTACTGCTACTACTACTTATTCTTATTATTATCATCATCATCAATTATAACTCTATTATCTGCATTATTACAATTTGACTCATACTTTATACCGTGTCCTTGTGCACTTACTGCCCTGCATTGATAGTAATGAGTCATGACCTGGGTTTATTTCAATCTTTTTTATGTTATGTATATCTATGCACTTTGTAAACTTCTTTCATTTATTGTGATTTCAATAAAATGTTATTATATCAATTTTCAATTAAAACAAGAAATTAGAACAACACATGAATAGTCTTTATTTTGCACTTGAATTAATTTGTTGAAACATTAATAGACGAACACAAATCAAATAAAGAAATTACTCCACGGCAAGGTTTCCTAAAAGAAATGTAAAGGTAAAGCATTAATTCAAAATATTTGAAATATTAACTTTAAACACCAAGTTTTAATGTTCTTTAAAAATCAGAAGAATTACATAAGCAGCAAGGAGGAAAAACAGAGTAGCATACGGATTAGCGTTCACAAAAGAGAAATTATATGGACCCCTATATACGAAAAACAGCATTTGCTGATAGGGTGTTCCATCCCATACAAGTGGTGAATAAATAAATAAAAATCCTCTGATGCCGTTAAGCTTGTGAACCTTATATTGATTCAGATAAATCTGTTTATTGATGTATTGATTAAATATATTGATACTTTGATTTATTAGATATATTGAGGTAAACAAACTAATTTTCCATGTTGATTTGAGTGGGGTTTTTTTACACCAAAGCACGTATAATTTCAGCATCATTATCAAAGTTAAATTCAAGAGGTTGCAGCAAGAATTAGTTACATTATAAAGCCTTCAAAATCAATTGAAGGTAATTGTTACCACATCCTGAATAATTGAATCCTGGATATTCTTTTTTGTTAAAATGTTGTTAAATAATCAGCCAGACAAAATAATAGTTTACACTTTACACAATATTTTTCTGTGGCGAAAATGGGGAACCAAAGTGAATGCGAGCTTAAATACGCGTCGCTCGAATTGTAAATGTGCAATAAGATTTGCTTACCTTGGGGACACTCTGGAGGCTCTGTAGTAGAAGACGATGTTTGTTCTAGTTAGAAGGAAATCAACACATGATGAAAAATATTTGTATTCAACAAAGATACTGACAAAATGCAAGTGGCCAAAATAACCAGTTTCTCAAATAGCAAGGTCTTATAGACATAAGGGCCATGTTGCATACCAAAAAAAACTGGCAATATATTTGGCCAGAGTTTTTCAATGTGTTATTGTCAATTGCACAATTTTGTTTGCCAGAGCTCTTTGCTATGGCAAAAGTTTCATGCAACTAGCCCAAGCATGTAACTGTAAGGTTTCATCAATATCATTAAGTCATGGATAACTAAGCCCATTCTGACCATATATTTTTGGTATTATATAATCTTTTAAGTTGATGTCTTTAAAAAAATATATTACGTACATTATATTCTTCCTTATTCTTGCCTTATCTTATCTTACACGTGCCCAAGCCATCTTAAAAAAATATGTTCCCTTCAAAATGAAATAGTACTTCTCAAGTGCTCCGGAATTATTACTTGCTGATCCGGAGGCGAAATTATTTTTCATGACTTGCGTCTTCGGAATAAGAGTACGCATGCGCGTGGACCATCTTTACAAAATCAACTGTGCCCTCCGTTCACGTTAACTTTGCCACGAATGAATCAGCACCCTCAAATTACCGGTACTTACATCATGTACATATTCCTCAGGCTTAGATCTACATCTAGATCCAGTTCGTAAACACTTATCAAATTGCTATGACAAGACAAAGTGTTAGGCTAGACTATAGGACTAAAGCCTAGGCTATCGCATTAACTTTATCTCAAATCTGGACCTGTTTAATGCCATGGACCATGGTTAACTTAAGAACTGGTTAAAATTTCGAACTTAACGTTTACTTACCCCGTAGCACGAGTAAGTCACTTATGCTCGTATTGTGCTCGTGCGATCACATGCGAGTGATGCAAGAGGGATTGCGAGTGGTTTCATATCAGTCTCAATAATTGCATGGCTGATTGCATAGTCGTGAGAGTCGACGTGAGACAATGCGATTGCTCGTACGTTTGAATGAAACCAGTCAGTGCGAGTGTTCGTGTAATTGATGGAGGTATAGACCAATTCGAACTCAGAGCAATGTAATAGCAGCCATAGCTTTAATTTCGTGGAGTTTATATCACACTTTTTCTAATATTTTCTGCCCTGGCTCTCTTTTATTTATTCTTAACTCCTATTTTATAACACCGAGGAACAGTCGCATACATGCGAATGCAACGGTAGTGCAATGTTGTAAGCCGTGTTGCGATCGGTCTTGCAACAGTCTTATGGCCTATTATCGCGCCCAGTCGCAAGACTGGTCTCTGTACATGTAGGTCGCAAGCACATATGCAAGTGTTGTACGACCTCCAGTCGACGTAAGCCCCTTTCACAATTGACGTACGACCTGTTTACGACCACCTGCAACAGTTTTTTCTTGTTGTTGCACGATCGATCCCTTGGTGTCTTGCGAGCACTCGCAGTCGTTGTAGACGATCGCACAAACTTGAGGTGGTCGGAGGTGATCGTGACTGGTCGCATCTGAACTTTGAACATGTTCAAAATCCAAACGCGATCAAATACGATTGATTCACTCGCAACAGGTCGTACCATCGGTCGGGCGATCATCGTGTGAGTGTTGTTCAACGTTGTACGACTTGGTGCGAGAGGTGGCACAACTAAGTATAGTCGCATTTAGTCGACTGGAGGTCGTACAACACTTGCACATGTGCTGGAGACCTACAGAGACCAGTCTTGCGACTGGGTGCGATAATATGAGACTGTTGCAAGACCGATCGAAATTACGGCTTACTACATTCCACTACCGTTGCATTCGCATGTATGCGACCGTTCAGCCCCTTTCACAATTGACGTCCGACCAGTTTACGACCGCCTGCAACAGTTTTTTAGTGTTGTTGCACGATCGATCTCTTGGTGTCTTGCAAGCACTCGCAGTCGTTGTAGACGGTCGCACGAACTCGAGGTGGTCGTGACTGGTCACATCTGAACTTTGAACATGTTCAAAATCCGAACGCGATCAAATACGATCGATTCACTCGCATCAGGCCGTACCCGGGGTCGTACCATCGGTCGGGCGATCATCGTGCGAGTGTTGTTCAACGTTGTATGACTTGGTGCGAGAGGTGGCCCAACTAAGTAGTCACATTTAGTCGACTGGAGGTCGTACAACACTCGCACATGTGTTAGCGACCTATAGAGACCAGTCTTGCGACTGGGTGCGATAAAATATAGGCCATAAGACTGTTTCAAGACCGATCGCAAAACGGCTTACAACATTGCACTACCGTTTCATTCGCATGTATGCGACCGTTCCACTCGCAATCCCTCGTGCAACACTCGCATGTGATCGCACGAGCACAATAAGAGCATATGCGACTTACTCGTGCAACGGGGTTTACTGGTTGTTTTTGTTGTACGACAGCTGTTGCAACTGTGAAAGCCTCTGTGCGATCTTATGAGATGACTAGCAATTGATGCCTGTTGCAGCCTGTCGCACGACCAAAAGGTCGCAAATGGTCGTACGTCAATTGTGAAAGGGGCTTAAACGCGACTTTTTAGTTGTGCCACCTCTCGCACCAAGTCGTACAACGTTGAACAACACTCACATGATGATCGCTCGACCGACGGTACGACCTAATGCAAGTGAATCGATCGTATTTGATCGCATTTGGATTTTGAACATGTTCAAAGTTCAGATGCGACCAGTCACGACTACCTCCAGTTCGTGCGATCGTCTACAACGACTGCGAGTGCTCGCAGGACACCAAGAGATAAATCGTGCAACAACAAGAAAAAAACTGTTGCAGGCGGTCGAAATCTGGTCGTACGTCAATTGTGAAAGGGGCTTATTTATTCTTAACTCCTATATATTTTGTAACACCGAGGAAAGGTCGCATACATGCGAATGCAACGGTAGTGCAATGTTTTAAGCCGTGTTGCGATCGGTCTTACAACAGTCTTATGGCCTATATCATCTCACCCAGTCGCAAGACTGGTCTCTATAGGTCGCTGGCACATGTGCAAGTGTTGTACCACCTCCATTCGACTAAATGCGACTACTTAGTTGTGCCACCTCTCGCATCAAGTAGTACAACGTTAATGAACAACACTTACACGATGATCTCCAGACCGAAGGTACGATCTGATCATGGGCGGAAATCCCAGGGGGACAAGGGGGACATGTCCCCCCCTACTCAAAATAGTACGGGGAACACAATTTCAAATGTCCCCCCTACTATTTGCTACTATTTGTGGTCCTTTATGATGGTAAGAAATACATCATTCAAAATCGAAATAAAACATGTATTTTCAGTGGCGTACCGTAGGTCGTGGCTTGGGGGGGGGGTACCCGCAAAAATTTGGAGTCACTTAGCGAGCGCGCGAAGACCTAATAGAGACTTTTTAAGGACAGTGCCATTAAACGGATATTCATTTCACTGATCAAAAAATGCGAGCGCGAAGCGCGAGCTCAAATCTTTTTATATTCAGACCTAAAAAGGGACATTATAAGCACATTTTTGTAATCATGATACGTACCTGTTTCGCTAAACAGACAATACGAAGCATGAGTTGAAATTTTTGTATGGACCCCAAACGGACATTTTAAGGACTATATTTTAGGAATTCATTAAGAGTATACATCTCTCACCATAGTCATCTAATGCGAGTACCAAGCGCTTGCTGATTTTGTTAGAATTACTTTTAAACACATGAAGCACTTGTGGTCATTGTAATCATGATTAACATACGCATCTCACCAAATATTGCGAGCGCGAATCGCGAGCTGAAAATTTAAGAAATTCAGACCTGAAGAGCACAATCTAAGGCTTGTTTGTAGGAATTCACTATAAGATCATACTATATTTCACTAACCAAATGATGCGAGCGCGAAGCGCGAGCTGAAAATTTTTGATATTCGGATCAGAAAAGGGACATTTTAAAGACTGATTTTAGGAATTCATGAAGAGCAGACATATGTCACCAACCCACTAATGCGGACAGGAAATGTTTTATATTAAGACCTTAAAATGAGGCAATCACTTTAAGTAGTCATGAAAAAGAAGCAAATGTCACTGAATAAAACAATAATAACTCGAAGTGCGAGGAAATATATTTGGTGTGTATTGACTTGAAAACGGGAGGTTTTAGTATAACAGGATTATATATCTCGTTAAATAGACAATGCGAGCACCAGGAACAATGAAGATAGGCCCTGGATAAATTATGTTTCATAAAGTTATTAAAAAAAAAGTTTTTTATGTAATATGATTGTAATATAATATAACATTACAATGAACAATAAATTCTTCTTTCCCACTACGTTTCTCTTCCTTTCTCGTTCTTTTTCTCCTTTTCCCCGTTTTTTTTTGGCCAGCCGATTTTGAAGTTTATCAATATTTTGTGAAAACAGTTATATGCACATTATCATGAATATTCATTAGATGTCACATCCCCACTTTCCTTTTTTCTTATTTCAATTTGAATTTGAATTTATTACCAAATATCACTGTCAGGTACAATTACAAGGAATAGTATATCACATACAAACAAAACATTTGGTAATTGGAGCTAACATAATAGCAAGATGCTAATCGAGGTAACCCCCAAATAATGTCATTATCATAGTTTAAAGAATAAATTTAACTAAATCTCAATATTGTACATCAAATTCAGTACTAATTCTACTTATTACTGTTGCAGAAAATTTCGATTATTTTCAGTGAACATATTTACACTATTTACAAGAAAAAAAATCTTAATTATTCACAAAATCTTTAAATAGAATTATTTGTTTTCAGGCAGTATTTTACCATACCAAATTAATTATAATCTTCCAGTAGCAATACTTTTAACGATTTGCTAAATAAATCACAATTGTTTCATTTTTTCATACATGTGTCTCCATTATGGTGAAATAAGTTGCGGCAATAAATAACTAATGCACTTAATAAGTTGTCAAGACAATTGTTTTAGTTCTTGGTAGAACAATTTTGAAAAAAAAAAACTCATTTAATAAAATACAAAAGAACAAGTGGGGATATGACATCATCAGCCCACCTAATGAATAATCATGAAGACATATACTGAGAACTGTTTCACCAGAATAATGCATATCTCTAAAATTCAATAACTTCGTTATTTGTTATCCGATTTTGATAAAAAATTTCAGCATTTTGCTTTGTGAATTTCACTCTATTGAGATATAAATATCTCCAGCCTGGACCATCCCGGGGACCATCCCTTTAAAAACTTGATTGGTGAAGAAAATGCATATCGATCTATATAATTATAATCAAGAGTTATGAGCCGCGCGTTTAATTCAGTTTACGAACTTTATGTGCATGTTCTGTGCACCGACGTGACGTTAATTTGTGCCTGAGGTTAATGCGTTCAATGCCGATACAGCGTAGGCTAGATCAGAGTCTATCAAGATCTAGAGACTATAGACTAGATCTAAACTAAATTTATTGTGATCTACGACTTGTTCTGTATACGGACTAGACACTATTAAACCATTAAACCAATGCTACTAAGCTCATTGGTCTAACGTATATAAGAAAACAGGAACGGGTAATTTGAGTGTGCTGATTCATTCGTGGCATCGTTAACTTATATAACGTGGCCACAATCATTAATGCATACTCTAGACGTAAGTCATAAATATTCATATTGGTGTCCGGAACTGCGATGGGAAAAATCAAAAATCATTTCGCGATCCGGAGCAGGCCCTGGTGCGAAATGATTTTTCCCATCGCAGTTCCGGCATCCAATATGAATATTCATGACTTGAATTTTACTTTATCAATTAATATATGAACATTTTCAGCCCAGGGTACGGTATATGTATAACTTATCCCATTCCCATTATACTTCAAATGAATTTTAAAATCAGAAAACCTTTTCATACAGTCTCTAAAATACTAGCAGATCAAGGGCAATTCAATGTTAAATTTTAGCACTTGTCTTTGGCACTTTCAAGAATGTATCCCTGATGAATATATCGTACATGTAGTATCTTTATCAATAAATTACGAGGGATGGTTGCTGACATAGTTGAATTATTTTACGATCAGAGAGACAGAAGACATGGACATGACAATCAAAATAATCATTGCGAAGACATTGTGTTCTCGTTTCTGATTTTTTGTGTAACTTACCAATAAGTTCGGGTGTTGTTGCATGCATGAAAAGAGATTTAAGAAATAATGCAAAAGTTAATTTTGACAAGATATAGGGTGATTACGATCTGCTCGTGCAAGCAGACAACTGGTCGCGATGCGTCAAAAGACGATCTCTGGGGTAAAAAAAAAAGGGGGGAGGCATTTGTGGGCCATGCAATCACGGTATGGGCCATGCAATCATGTTTTTATACCACGTAATTCCTATTGAGGCGCGGACGGTTTCGCGTGGGTCGCCTTATGGTATTGCTATGTAGACTATAGTATTATCAATATCACTACTACTACTACTACTACTACTACTACTTCTACTACTACTACTACTACTACTCTACTACTACTACTACTACTACTACTACTACTACTCTACTACTACTACTTATTATTATTATTATCTTAATTTGTTATGTTATGTATACCTATGCACTTTGTAAACTTTTTTCATTTATTGTGATTTCAACAAAATGATATCATATCAATTTTCAATTAAGACAGGAAATTAGAAAAACACATGAATCGTCTTTATTTTACATTTTAATGAATTTGTTGAAACAGCAATAGACGAATACAAATCAATTAAAGAAAATAAGGCCGCGGCAAGGTTTCCTAAAAAAAATGTAGAGGTGAAGCATTAATTTGAAACATTTGAAATATTAACTTTAAACATTAATATTAAATATTTCTTAAAATCCGAAGAATAACATAAGCAGCACGATACAGAACAGAGTGGCACACGGATTAGCATTCACAAAAATTAAATTATCCTCTGATGGCTGTGAACCTTTTAATGCCATTTCAAAAGATAATTACATACATTGATTTATTGATGAAATACATTAAGTCCCAAAGCTAATATAAATGTTTTTTTTAGCATCAAAGCACGTGTAAAATCAGCAACATTAAAGTTAAATTCAAAAGGTTTCAGCCAAAAAAAGTTTAAGTAAAAAGGTCTTCAAAGTCAAGGTTAATTGTAACCATATCAGGAATATTTAGGCCTGGATATTTGTTGGATTAAAATTTCATTAAATAACTAGAAAACAAATAATAAGTTACGTGGTATGTACACACTGTTAACCAAATTAGTCCAAGATCGGCCCCTTAGTAAATTGACCAAACCTTGTGTTTTCATAAATACAATATTTTTTGATGGTTTCTCGTCAATTCGAGGGTGCTGATTACGAATCTGAATGATGTCACTCGTGTAACCTTGAGCATTTTCCGCAAATTGGCAAAATCCAATATGGCCGCCAAAATACTGTATGCATATTACCCATGAAAATCATAAAATTGCCCGCACATTGGTTATAAAATGTATGTATTTGTGTTGCAGGAGTGAAATACTCACTGAAAATTTTTCTATATATTCAAAATGGCCGCCATAGACCCCTGTATTTTTTAATGAATGGGGGAAACTAAATTTCACAAAAGTGAGCACTAAATGCAAGTAATTGTGATTTTTTGTGAAATGATGGATGAAAACATGATCGCTGACGAACGTATCATTTGCAATGTCATGTATGTAATAAATGAAGCATTTTAATATTCAAAAAGCCAGCAAATGCCCTGACAGTATTGTGTACAATGTTAATGGGCACAAAAGAAAATCACAAGAGTGAGTACTAAAATGCATATTACTAGTATAAAGATAAGCGAGTAGAATACTGGCTAAAAACTATAAAATGCATGTAATTGTGATAACCGAGTAAAATATTGTCTGAAAACATTTTTTCTAGCGAAACATATCATTTCTTTTGTCATGCATGAGATAACATGTAGGCCCTAACAGTAATATCTACTATGTAAATGGGGACATGTAATTTTGTAAGAATTTGGATTTACTTGACTATGAAATCCCTAAAATCCTGTTGTATGATAAACATTTTTTTAAGACATGATTTTTATGAAATATAGCATTTCTTCTGCCATGTAAGTGATAAATGTATTTTGACATTCAAAATAGCTGATACAAGCCCTAACTAAATTATGTTACATGCGTTTAGGGAAATCTACGTCTTACAAGAATGAGAATCATAAACATGCATGTAACTGTGATGTATGAGTAAAAATATTGCCTTAAACATTATTTCTGAATAAATACATCACACATTGGCCATGGAGGTAATAAATGCTGTACTTTGAAATTCAAAATGGCTGCCATAAGTCCTGAAATTATTATGTACATTGTGATTTGGGACATATAATTTTGACAGAATTTGACTTTCCTTGACTGTATGTAAGTATTGCATGTATAATTGTGATGTAAGAGTGAAATATTGTCTAAAAGCATGGTTTCTAACGAGGTATATCATATCTGGTGCTATTAAGGTGATAAATGTTGCATTCTGAAATGAAGATGGCCGCCATGGGCCCTTATTGTGTACAATTAGAATGAGGACATAATTTTCACAAAAGGGCATACGGCGGTCATTTTGAATTTTTAAATATAACATTTATCACCTAAATTTTAGATGATATGATATATTTCGTTAGTAATCATGTTTTCAGACAATATTTCTCTCATACACCTCAATTTAGTCAAGCAAAGCCAAAATTTGTTAAAATCATTTGTCCCCATTCACATTGTATATAATACTGTTGGGGCCTGTAGCGGCCATTTTGACTTTCAAAATACAGTATTTATCACTTACCTGGCAGAAGAACTGACATATCTTGTTAGAAATAATGCTTTCAGACAATATTTTACTCATAGATCACAATTACGTGCACTTATGGTGCTCAATTCAGAGGCGTCGATCCTGGGGGGGGGGGGGGGCAGGGGGGTGATCGCCCCACCAATGAAAATATTTGGGGGGGGGGCAAACATATCGTAACATTATCTGTGTAGTGAGATATGTATCCTCCACATGAATTACTGCTACAAACAGTCCTAAACAGGTACCATTCCTGTTTTCAGGTCAGCATTAAAAAAAAATTCAGCTCGCGCTTCGCGCTCGCATTAATTTGTTGGTGAGATATGTGTCCGAGTCTCTTTCTCATATAGATATAATTAGGCCTGTGTGTGTGTGTGTGGGTGAGTTTGTTTGGTGTGATCGAGCGCCTTTAGAACGATTCATGATTTTGCCCCCCCCCCCCTAATCTGAAAAATGGATCGACGCCCCTGGTGCTCATTCGTGTAAAAATGTATTTCCTAGTTCGCATTGTACATATACAATCAATGTCTATGGCGGCCATTTTGAAAGTCAAAATACAGTATTAAACACAAACTTTAAACCCGAATGATATATTTCGTTAAAAATTATGTTTTTTACACAGTATCTCATTTTTTTATCACAAATAAATGCATTTCAGTGCTCACTCTTGTGATTTTTTTGGTCCTCTTTCTCATTATACATAATACTGTTAGGGCCTTTGGCGACAATTTTGAATATCAAAATACAGTATTTATCACATACATGGCATATTAAATAATGTAATTCGTAAGCAATTGTGTTTTAGTCAGTATTCCACTCGTTTCACTTAATAATATGCATTTTAGTGCTCACTCTTGTGATTTTTGTTGGCCCTATTGCCATATAAAATAATACTATTTGGGCCAGTGCCAGCTATTTTGAATATTAAATACAACAATTTTCCCATACATGACATAATAAATGATATATCATGTTAGCATTGATGATTTTCATAATTATATTACTTCGTCCATAGATCACAATTACTTGCAGTTTAGTGATAATTTTTGTGAAAAATTAATTTTTCCTATTTATATTGTACATAATAGGGTGTACAGAGGTCTGTGGCGGCCATTTTGAATATCTATAAATAAATATTTTGTCAAAAAAAGTTTTTTTCAGAGAGCATTTCACTCCTGCAACACAATTACATACATTTTATAGCCAATTTTATGATTTTCATGGGTAATATGCATATTTTGGCGTCCATATTGGATTTTGCCAATTTGCGGGAAATGCTAAAGGTTACACGAGTGGTATCATTCAGATTCGTAATCAGCACCCTCGAATTGACAGAAACCATCAAATAATATTGTTTACATGAAAAAACAAGGTTAAGCCTCTTCTATCATGGACTAAAGTGAATGCGAGCATATAGCTCGAATAGCAATGTGCAATACGTTTTGCTTACCGCAAATGGCTGTACGATTTTCAGTCGTAATCATAAACGTTGTTGATTCTAGTTGGAGGAAATCAACACATATTGACAAATAATTGTCAATTAGTAAAAGTTGTTTTAAACAAAGATAGTGGCAAATACAAGTGACCAGAAATACCCGTTTCTCAAAAAGCATGTTTTTATAAACATTATAGCTTGTAAGGTTTCACATCCACACTTTCCTTTTTCTTTTGTTATCACATGAAATCAATTATTGTTTCATTTTTTCATAAAATTAATGTGTAAATGATTTGTCAATGTCTCCATTATGATGAAATATATTGCAGCATAAATAATTAATGCACTTAATCAGTTGTCAATCCAATTGTTTTAGTTCTTTGTAGAACATTTTTGACTAAACCTAACTTCATATAATAGAATGCAAAAGAACAAGTGGGTGATATGACATCATCAGCCCACCTAATAAATATTCATGAATGCCTAGAACTGTTTCACCGGAAAAATGCACATCTTTAAAATTCAATAACTTTGTTATTTGTTATCCGATTTTGATCAAATTTTCAGCATTTTGCTTTGTGAATTTCACTCTATTTATTGAGCCTGGACCACCCCTTTAAAAGAGTATATCTCTCAATCATGTCGTAGCTAATATGAAATGCGGGGAACGGTTGCATAGGTGACATGGATAGGTGGCTTAGTTTAATTATTTTATGATCAGAGAGACATAATACATAGAAATGACAATCAAAATAACTTAACAAACAATTAGTTTTTGTCATTACTATTTGTTTAAGTTCGTATACACGATCTGTAATGAAAGTCAGAGTAATGCCGAAAATTTGTTGACAAATTATAATTTCCTCCTATTAAAAAAGGGCTCTTTATTTACAATCAAAATAACGTTGATTATCGCAAAGACATTGTGTTCTCGTTTCTCATCGTTCGTGCAACTTACCAGTAGATCCGGGTGTTGCTGCAGGCATGAAAAGAGATTTCAGAAATAATGCAAATAATACTTTTAACAAGATATATAGGGTGATTATCGACATTATTCTAAAACAAAAGACAAAATATGAACATATTGTTGTTGGTTAATAATAAAAGAAAAATATCATTCTGAATAAATTTGTAGATTTCAGAAATAAGAAATGTTTTTTTAATTAAGGTATTCAGCGACTTATGGATCATAATTATGCTGACAAAATTTAATTATATTAACACAACCATATCGGTCTTACAAAACAAATGCTCCTTATAATATAGAGACTGAAACGGAAGACGAAGAATTTGGTAAGAGAACTTTAAGTATAAATTCCGAACAAGTGAAGCACACATAGGACTTACCCGTACAGATCAGTATCCTTAGTTACGGAAGCTTTTTAAACTATACGAGATGGAGAAATATATTTTATCTTGACAAATTGACATTTATTTCAATATGGTCGTTTTCGAAGATATATTTCAAAGAAACTAATAAGTGAGGACTTACATTTGCTTGTTGAGGGACTTGTGGGAGGACCTGTGATAGAAGGAGAACGATGAAAACGGAGATATAATTATATACAAACAAATTAATTGTATTATCAATCGCCAAAAAAGGCAAGGAATATTAAAATTGTGATTCATGACATCTTCACTTTCATAATTTGAACTGCATTTGCTTTGACGAAGGTGACATTATAGTCGTAAATAATAATAATAAAATGAATGCGAACTCTGTTCAATCCCACTTACAAATAGTTAGCAAATTGGTTTCGATTTGGGCCTTGTGAGTCAAATAAAAAACATCAGAAGACAAATTAAAGCAATAGACAAACATGAAAAGGACAAAGAAAATATTGGTAGATTAAAGAAGCAACAAGATGACAGTGCTCGTAACAACAATGTGGTCAGTGGCGTAACTACGGGGTGGGCATGGAGGGGCACGTGCCCCCCCCCCAATCGGCTGACCAAAAAAACAAAAAACAAAAAACGGGGAAAAGGAGAAAAAGAGGAATAAAGGAAGAGAAACGTACTGAGAAAGAAAAAATTATTGTTCATTATGATGTTATATTCAATTATAATTATGTTATGTTATATTACATAAGAAATATTTTTTCATAACTTTATGAAACTTAATTCACTCAGGACCTATGTCTTCATTGTTCCTGGTACTCTTATTGTCTGTTTAACGAGATATATAATCCTGTTGTACTAAAACCTCCCGTTTTCAAGTCAATATACACAAAATATATTTCCTCGCACTTCGAGATATTATTGTTTTATGTACAATAGTATGCTTCTTTTTCATGACTACTTAAAGTGATTGCCCCATTTTAAGGTCTTAATATAAAACATTTCCTGTCCGTGCTTATGTTCGCATTAGTGGATTGGTGAGATATGTCTGCTCTCCATGAATTCCTAGAATCAGTCCTTAAAATTTCCCTTTTTCTGATCTGAATATCAAAAATTTTCAGCTCGCGCTTCGCGCTCGCATCATTTGGTTAGTGAAATACGTACGGTCTTATTGAATTCCTACAAACAAGCCTTAGAATGCCCCTCTTCAGGATTGAATTTTCTCAATTTTAAGCGATATTTTATTAGTGAGATGCGTATAATGATTATTACAATTTTATTACTACAAGTGCTTAATGCGTTTAGATGTAATTCTAACAAAATCAGCAAGAGCTTGGCACTTGCATTAGATGATTATGGTGAGATATGTATACTCTTAATGGATTCCTAAAATATAGTCCTTAAAATCTCCCTGTTTGAGGTCAATATATACAAAAATTTCAGCTCGCGCTTCGCGCTCGCATTGTTTAGTGAGAGAGGTACGTATCATGATTACAAAAATTTGATTATAATGTCCCTTTTTAGGCCTGAATATCAAAAATTTTGTTTAGTGAGAGAGGTACGTATCATGATTACAAAAATTTGATTATAATGTCCCTTTTTAGGTCTGAATATCAAAAATTTTCTGCTAGCGCTTCGCGCTCGCATTTTTTGATCAGTGAGATACATATCCGTTTAATGACACTGTCCTTAAAATGTCTCTATTAGGTCAGTATACCTGTCAACTTAGCGCGCTTCGCGCGCTCACTAAGTGGCTCAAAATTTGTCTGGTACCCCCAATACCGTGACCCACGGTACGCCACTGAACGTGGTACAATGATTAACATCAAAAGTCCTTAAATTTGATACATTAGGACATGTAAGAAGAAATTACATTTCAAGAAACACTACATGGGTGTACATACAGCAGAATGGAGTGGAACCCAGAAGGGGCGACGCTATGATATTTTGACGGGGAGGCGGAGAGCGGAGGGGGAGCTAGGCAAGGCGACCTAAAGATGATGCTATATTTTTCTCAGTGGAATTATAGAAATTTGTTATGGAGTGACACGGCCAAGACCCCTCTTAATTATCATCAACTTCCTGGCCTTTTTTTCCCTCTATTTTATCGTATTTTCCCCCCTTTTGCCCCCACTTCTTGAAATGTCAAGTGCAACGGTCGCGCCTCTACCCACATGTTACCGCCCCTGGAGTACAATATATATAAAACATTTGTATACATGGTATGAGGAAGTAAATGTAAGGAAATGGTATACAATTACAGATCTCGCACACAATATTACACTTAAATAATCCATGATAAAATGCAGCATGACTTTACTAAATCGATCTATGAACTACGATGTATGGCACGTGACTTATCTTAATTTTTTTATTTGGAGACAGACTGTTGGAAAGCACTATGAAGATATGAAGCTTTAAACAAATATCAAAATCAGCCCCGTCTGATACAAACTTGTGTAGTAATTTGCCTCACCGAATACCATGTACGTTGTTCATGTATCTAAAAATGAAACTCTTGCAACCGGATATATCGATATGAATCTTTTATTTCAGGGGTTCTGAAAGAAAGGGAAAGTATGCATGAATGGAATCCGCTCGTAATAACGTTTTAATGATTGTTTTAATTGTTATTGTCTCTTTGTCTGTACATGATATTGTTATCATCGTGTTTTTTTAATGTATATGAAATAACTGCTCATTGAAATAATAAAATCAAATACAAGCACATTACACTATTTGATATGCATGTATATTTAAAACGGTCGCGTTGGTGGATGAAAACTACATAGACATAAGCAATACTACATTGAGTAAGCAAATGAGTGAGTGAAAATGAATGACGCTACACAGTTTGTTTATGATTTCATTATTTTTAATTAAAACATTCAATAATTATCGACTTGATTAGGAACGTTTGCCTTCCCTAAAAAATGACATAAATTAGGATGATTTTAAAACCCCAAGGGTTGTCAAGCAACATCAAACATGATTGGAACCAGAAATGCTACTTGAGAATTTTGAAGAAAAATAATTTGATATTTCATTTTCATTTCATTTATTTCCAACAATAAAAATTCAAAAGGGCCAATCGTGTCAACACTCATATCTTTTGCATATTCTATTTAATAAAAAAAAATATTTCCGTTTTACCTCCAATAATATTAAACTTGATTTGAATTTTCAATGAATTTGGTACTTCTTTATCATCAAAGCAGATACAAAATTGAAACATTTGATATTACAGGAAATAAAATAGAGATGAAAAATGAGTGAGTAACATCATTAATTCCCTCATGTCAGGATGAGCATAATTGTTTTGAAAACTAAAATCTAAAAAAAAAAACACGTCGTAACTTTCTCATTTTACATCCAGCGATAAATGCATCGCCGATATTAATTTGTTTCACCGACTATTTCTCCGCAGACAAGTTCCGCTGACTTTGATTTTGCTCCGCCGAAATTTTCTCCGCAGACATTTTGTTCCGCCGACATTTGCTCTCTGCCCATAAAAAACATAAAATTAATATTTCCGAAAGACCATAGCTACGCGATATTTGTTTGCTCTTCCACCAACAGCTGCATGCTACGTTGATAAAATTGTTCCAACACAGAAGGCCCATGGACGATGTGGTAATGGTAGTGAAGGGGGGGGGGGGTGTAATGCTTTATATATCCTTCATGAAAATGATCCACGATCTTACCCGCTTTCATGTCGATTGCCCAATATCGACATGCTCGCTTCACTCGCTCTTATCCACACTGGTTAAAACGTGTTAGAAGATTAATTTTGAACGTTTAACAATGTCACAATGGGAGCACGTTTTCAATCCCAATTCAAGGTACTCTCCTTTCTGAAATATGCAAGGTTTTCCTATCTAGCCATCAGGACATTTGGAAATCAATCACGTGTTAAAGGAAAAGGGGGAAGGAAAATTAAGGGGAGAAAACAGAAAAAAATGTCCAGACAATCTCACAAGAGCTCTATACAGCAATCAAAACCCGATTATTATTATCAGTCTTAAATTAATGTTTTTATTGTATGCAATTTCTAATGAGTATGACTGCACAACACATACACGGTACAGCATCTCAGATTTTGCAAATATTTCTTGCATGTCAATGATATTGAATCGAATGGAGTAGTTTTCGGTAGAGCAAATATCGATATCGGTAAAACACATGTCGGCGGAGCAAATATATGCAGAGTATTTGTCCTCATTTGACGCAGAGCAAATGTCAGTGGAGAAATTATCGCAGGAGCATGTGTTGCATGAGCAATTGTCGTCAGAGCATTTGCCGCAGGAGCAGTTGTCGCGGAGATACATGCATGTACATGGCTAACATTAAGGCAGTCGCCATATCATGCATATGGGACCACATGTCTTCCTAAACATATATTTTGACACTTTTTCGTCAAATTTCTGAAAGAGGAAAACACTTTTCAAATACACTACTATTAATCGACGAACTTCAAAGTTCTGATATATGCATCCATTTTTAAACCAGAATTGTCTATGTAATCAGGATAATGTTAATCTTTACTTGTTTTACCTGGGGTAATACTTGATTGGGTAAGAGTTGAAGCATTCGTAATAATGGTAGAAATGATATCTGAGGCCGTTGATATCACGGTTGATGTAAGGGTTGATGAGACTGTTGTAGGCTCTTCGGTTGTTGGTGATGCTGTTATTCGGAACATAAAAAAATTTCCTTTCTCTTATGTTTCAAGTTATAATATTTTCATTTAAATAGGTCTGTAAAACTAAAAGAGAAGTTTCAACTTTTCAACATTATTATGGATTAATCTAGGCGAGGGTAGGCTTTGCATCACACGGACTGCTGTTATATTTAATCAATTTGCTTTTTATAACCAGCTTTAAATATTATTGGTTGAAATTTTTTTTTTTAAGAGATGTTAAACATGCAGGATCATGTAGTGTCATACGTTATTTATCATACTTTCCCATCGCATTCGTGTTATAGTTATTACATAAATTTCTGTAAGGTTAATTTTTGGTCAAAGACTATGACATGTATGAGGGAATCCTGGATTATTTGGATAATTCGATCAATAAATTACAAACTGTCCTACATTCTTCCAGTTTAAAGAAATTCCCAAGCCTGATAAGCAAAACATTATTTAATTTTCATCGAAATCTAATGAAAAATGCAAAGTTGTGACTTTCCATATTTTACATTAATTTTTCCATGCAGTTGTATGCATTATCTTGGAAATGAAAAAGCTAAATGATGTCAGCCTCATTTTATTGCTTTTGAAATTAAGATTTTCTTATTAAAGCTGCATTGACTACTTGCTTAATTTGTGAGATTTTCGCTGTAACAAAATTTGTTACTTGGAGTATGTAAAAACGCTGTTTATAATTTTTAGGCCCGTCACTTTTACAACAAATGTTAAAAGTTTTTTTCAAAAAATGTTTTAACTTTTTTTCAGAAAACTTGTTTAAAAGTTTAAACAGCTTCTTTAAAACTTAAAGCAATAGTTTTTATAAAGTGACGGGTTTGAACGACATACTTAGAATTTTAGATAGCGTTTATACAGTTCAATGAAATAAAATTTTCATAAAAAATAAGGTGGCTGAGGTGTACTCAGCTCACCCGGTGTATATTCGTGATAACAATTATTTAGTATACAGAAATATGTTGAAAATCACTATTAAGTTGCAACAGTAATCATTCAACAAAGACGATTAATTCAAAGAACAAACTACAGAAAAACACTCGACGGAATAAGTAATAGAAGGAACACAAAAATATCACATTTATTCATTTATTTATTTGTTTAGTTAGTCACTTAGTAAGTTAGTTGGTTAGTAAGTTATTTACTTAGTTGGTCAGTTTATTATTTACTTATTTAGTTAGTTTAATTTCAGCAGGGTAGCCCCATTAGTAATTGACATACTGTTTTACATAAAGACCATGCATAACATAAAAACAAAAAAGTGCAAAATTTACATAAACAAAACATAGTAAAATGAAAAAAAATCAATTGCAAGCTCTGCTAGTCAAACTTATTAAGAAAATAATATACGAACAAATTCTGACGAACAAATCATTTCATCATACTTAAAGAATGTGTGAAGATAAAGGAAATCATAATTTACAGCTTTTAGGATCAATAATGAATATCTTTTTAACAAAGTATTCCAAGGTTTAATACTTGGTACATCGTGGTCTAATACGAATTGCATAATAAACCTCTTATTTTTTAATTAAATAGAGATCAAAGAAAGTATTTATGAATAAATTATCATTCCCTTCATCATCGATTCTATTATTTCTATCATAATCGATAACTTTCGCTTTTTACTTGAATGAACATAATATATGTTTTCCGGTCCAATTTCGTTAAAATTTCAACCGATTTAATGTAATAATTCAATTTGCAACTAATTTGAATGACCTATGAGATCAGCATTCAAATATCCAAATACTTAATTCAATTCAATTCTATTGGCACTCGATTTCAAGGTTATCTCATTGAAACATTTATAAAGCACGATCAAATTAAAAATAGCTGGAGAAGTGTTTTCAAATTCGCACCGGTACATTGCTTGCGAACGTTTAGGAATTCAAAATCATTAATATGCAATCACTTATAGGGTATGGACAGTGCTTTTCGTTGTTGTTGTTTACTTCTTTTGAATAATTATGGAAATGTGTTTTACTTCTAAATTGGATGTTTACAATTTTACTAAAATGTATCATCCATCTGACAAACCATCATCGGAACAACAACTCGTTTTTGTTCCACTTTCAATACCATGTTTCTTATCCCTACCCCAAAACGATATAAATTACAATTATGTAAAATAAAAAAAAGAACAAGATAATGAAGAGAAAATACCTGCCATTGGCATAGGTCATCCACCCACTCACTAGCGGATCCAGGGGGGGGGGCAGCCGACTCGTGCCCCCCCCCTTTTTTTAGAGGCACAATTATTTTTTTCGTGGACGAAATGCCCTTATTCTTTGGTTAAAAACATTTTTTTGCTCGTCAAATTCGTCGGGAAAATGTGCCCCCCCCTTTTGGGAAATCCTGGATCCGCCCCTGCACCCACTCATCAATCACTAAAAGAATAAGCGTTTACAACCATATCCTATAAGTGTTACATGAATAAAGTCTTTATCAAACATAATGGAATAAAATCATTTTAACTGAAAAGGTCAGAAAAAATAGAAAGATAGGGTAAAGTTTTTAAAAAAAAATTGTATAACGTAATAGAAAAATGAACACAGAAACATGCTATCTAAATTTGGACGTTTAAAGTGCAATTATGTGTGCCGATAAATGAAATTGAAAATAGTATTCTAGGAGAAATTAAATGATCAGTTCGTCGTCGCGAAATTAAATGACACCTTTGGGCCATTAATTTGAACGAATTTCTCTGATATAAAACGGTATTGAATGCAAAATAAATGAAAATGAACCATGTGTGCAGAGGGTGGACGAAATATTTCGAATTTGAACGTCCTTTCATTAATTTAAATGCAAATCTGATGAAATTGGACGGGAAAACCTATAATAATAATGATAATAATAATGATAATAACAACAATAATAATAATAATAATAATAATAATCAGTATAGAAAAGATAAGATAGAGAAAGAAATATATAATGCTGAGTATCAGACAAAAATAAATTCTAATAGAATTTACCAAATTATGGGAACGTGGCAGATGAAATGCAAACATACATTGTGGACAAACAATTTTTCAATTAAAATTTAATAATAATGAAATCATTTTAGATAAGCGCTAAAAGAAATGGGCTGTCACATGCCTGGAAGGTTTTTGCAGAACCTTTACAGTGAAAAAAAAATTGAATTGATCCTGGTGATACTAGAAATAGCACATGCACTGCATGCAGTGATCAGCATGCATGATGCATATGATGCAGTGAATGTGATTAATTATATTTATTAATGCGAAAAACATAAACGGAAAATTCCCTCTCGTATTTTGGACGTTACGGGCGATTCAATGAATAATAATTATAAGAAACTTTCAAAATCTTTGGTTTTTACCCTTTCTCAAATTCAGGTCAACTAGACGTTGTATATGCAAAGTGACATCAGAAATTGGTTGGCCCAAAATGTAGACCTTCTTACATGAAAATCCGAACAACACAACGACAAAAAATAGGTAAATGGGAATACATCTATTTTGTGTTCACTTTGGCAGAATATGTTTTGTACATTTATCATTTGGATAATTCAAAGGCCAGTTCGTCACACCTAATTAGAGGGAAACAAATTTAAAAATAATTCACAGAAAAGATGGAAAATCTTCAATTTGTAGTGATGGGTAAGGTATAATGTAATCATATAGTCTGGATACATGTATATATATATACCATGTATACTGCCTATATATCTAAGAACGTAACTTCCTGTGACGTACGTAGCTAACCATGGTTTCTTAATTGTTTCAGACAGAAATTATAAAGGATCTATATATCATGTTACATATCAAATGACTTGTCAAACCAGCAAGAACATGAAAATCACGGTTTGTTTGATTGAACCCTGTTTGAGGAAATTGTATACGGACAAATACATGCACGTCTCAATTTTTCAGGGCCTCTTTTTATAACGTAACTGACCGAAATTTGAAATCCTCTATTGAAATTTGTTCCAGGATTTTTTTGATGGTGTGAAGTAGGCTTTATCTAGAGGTATCAGCTTTACAAGAAAAATGTATTATAATATCAACTCATTCAAGTAGGAGCCAATCTTAGAATAACAATAATGAAAAAAAATAATGCAATTGTTCTTATTGTTCTTATTGTTCATAAGTTGCATCAGTCAATTCTTTTAAAAGATTGCGTATTATATTATTCCCTGATGCAATCACTTCCCTTCGTAGCACATCAAATTCATATGTTACTTTTCACAATGATTTATACAGTGGTGTATTAAAAAGCTACAATTTTGCATAATATTGTGGGGGTTATTTTCTTGCTTATAGTCTTAACACATCTCATTCATAGTTTTGACGTGTATTTTTATCAAGTAGGAAATGTAGAAAATTAATGAAGCTGAACTTCAGGATCAGAGAAGATGAAATCAAATGTGATGTTAATTTGTTCTCCAATTATCACAAATACTGATTTAAAGAATACATGCCATACCTGGACACGACGAGCAGAAGTTAGGACGTGAGATATTGAATTTAGGAGGGGGTTCAGTACACGTATAGTTTGAATCGAGAGTAAGACAAGGCTCCATGTTTGGTCCAATTCTATTTAATCTGCAAACGTAAATGGGACATAATAAAGATGGTAATAGCAACAAAGCAACAACAAACACAATTAGTATAATTATACAAATAATAGGGACACATGTGCCATTCTTATTTCATAATGCAAGGTTAGAACTATATATTGCCTAATTCATACTATGGATCTTTACGTTTAGACATCCAGGCTCATTTTTTTGAGCAGATCAAAATTGAAAAAGAAGTGACAAAGATCAAGATAATGGAATATCGTCTTACCTCATATTTAATTAAAGATTTTAAAAAATCTTATCGAAGATATCCGTAAGTTTGGTAATTATTATAGTGTAAATACGAATTTATTGAACACAAATCATAAGTTATTTATTTATTTATTTATTTATTTTGTTTTATTTATTTTATACTGCAGGGTAGGCCTGTTCAGTTCTTAAAAATGCTTTACAAAGGCGCCCTGCAGTTTAAAATACATGTCAAGATAACTATGAACAACAACAACAACAACAAACAACATCAAAAATACAAAATACAAAATATCTAAAACCATTTTAAAACGATATTTTCAAAAAATTCCCATTTACGTGTCTTTCATAAAGCTCACAAAGAACGAAATACTGTATATGAATAATGGCAATTCTTAAAGAAATAATACGTCCTTCACAGTATCCCAATGCTGAGCAAAATACAACAAGTGAATTAAATAATTTTGCAGTGGAATAACCACTCAGGTGTTAATAATACGAAGTTAATAAGATCAACCGTCACCACAGCCATCAATTGCAACATCATTTCCATCACCATCACCATCCACAATCACTATCACCGTGCACCATCACTGCTTCCATCATCATCATAATCATCATCACCATCGCTACAAACACCTTCGTCATCATCATTATCATCATCATTATCATCATCATCATCATCATCACCACCACCACCACCACCACCATCATCATCATCCACCATCACTGTCATCATTAACATTATCATAACAATTCATTGTATAAAAAATCGCCTTCGATTCTTCCCTTGTCTTCTTAAATACGAGATGGGGGGTCAATCTGATTTCTCTTTGTTTAATCTGAATATTTTTAGCCTATTCAGCAAATTGTGAAAGAAAGAAATACAAATAATAAACCAGTCATATATAAGATACCCAATAGGTCCATGCCTTGACTACTGCATGTCTTGTTTCCTTGTCCATAGTCCAATTACCGATTTCTGTAAGTTCAGTGGATTATTCAAATTGGTCATTTTACAAATTCATAGAATTAATTTTTTTCACTACGGTTATACATGAGTCAGATGAAATTAATTTCGAATGTTGAGTCGGTCCCTAAATACCACTTAAGGAAATATAAAGGTTGTAAACCAACGTCTAGTATCCTCCTTTTTGTTGGTTTTAAATTTGAAAAGGAGACAAAAAATCGCAATATATAATAAAGATTCAAATGAAAAGGAAAATCAAAGTCCATCTTAAGCATAATGTTAAATTGAATTGTTTTAATAATGTAATTTCGCTTTTCTTTCGAATATTAGATGGCCGTAAATCATAATTTAACGTAAACACAACAAAGAAAATAAAATCATTAAATGCTTGATAAGTTATGCTTATGGAGGGAAGGAGAGTCATGACCCTTTATCATGATGATGGTAGAAGAATCAGTGTATCAGGAAGTTTGAAGAATATAGTAAATATGACTATACAGAGTCCTTAATTATAGTATTCAATAACAATATAATAATATTTCAATTTCAAGTTCGGGTTTTATTATTTTTACAGCACAGAATGTTCTATGTAATTATGTTCTCATGGCTTTATGTTCAGTTTATTCATCGACATAATTATTGAAAATGAGTTTTTGATGAATAGATCATAGCGTGTTCAAATAATTATATGATTGCACATTATCAAGTGAATATTTTTTCCTTGAGTGGGAGCTCAAACAAACTTAACGTGGTGGGGAAGGGGTGCTGTTCACCTGGTATTTTATTGTCATGGTTATAACCTTTAAAACAAGACTTGCAAAAGTAGCCGATATATTATTTTCTCAACTATATATTTCTATGTCCTTGGGAAAGAGTTCAAGAAGTTTATCCTGACGAAAAGTTGGTTTAAAAAAAAGAAAAAAATAGACAGAAAGATTGGTGAATTTTTGATGAAAATCAAGCAAAGAATAATAAATTTGTGTACTTAAAAGTTTTTAATTTGTGACGTCATATGCAAGCAGCTCCCCCGCATATATACCATAAATTCTAATTTTTAGTTTGGTTTGGTTTGGTTTTATTCACAATTAAAAAATACATGAAACAATTATAAGCAAATATGCATTGCATGATCAAATGATTATAATTCACGAGCATAACGATGAATATAATACAAATTTATAGAAAACACGTTTAAGATTGGCTATGAAAAGCCAATCTGTTCTTCCCTGAACCATGAGTATAATATTTTTCTTATAGAATGGGATATGAAATGATGTGTCTGATGATATATCCACTTCACAAATAAAATCACTTAAAATCACTTTCATTATTTAGAAATAAATGCCTTTTGTGGGATTTATATCAAACGATGAGGAGCTTTTCGTTTGTGACGTCACAAAATCAACACTTTTACAATTCATAACTAAGTAATTTTGGAGGGATTTTTTCTCAAATTTTCCTCCTTTTAACAAAATCAACTTATCGTCAGGGTGAAATTCTCCTTTAAGTGCGGGCTTTGATGCGACCGTACGTTGGGAAGAAGGAAATATGATGTATTATGACCAGTATCCTCAAATATGGCACACGCCTTCAAAACCAGACACAAAATTCTACGACGTGATGTATTATGTGGGCATTTCATACTGAACCATGCAGTTTGCATTTATAGATTTCAATACTATCGTGATTACCATTACAAAAACAAAATTTGTATTTCATTACCTTGTTTCCTTAATTAATTAATGGGTGGTAATTCCGAGGCGACGAAGGGGGAGAGGTCTTTCCCCTCAAATTTCTATTTTTGTGTATTTTGTGTGTGTATGTATTTGAGTTTTGTCAGACGTGTATCAATCAGATATGATTATTTACGTCTGGGACCGACCTTTAACGTCACCATCTGAAAGACGTGACCAGGGCTCGAACCTCGAACCTCTGCATCAATTTGAATTTTTTTGTCGTAGCCTATCTAAAGGCCGCCGCACACTGTAGGACTAGTCCGCGATCCGATTTTGGAACACATCGCATTTCGCTCTTTTTCTGAAAGTGTGAATTTAAAATATCTTTTTTTATTTGAGACTCAAATTATCTGAAAGAATACTAATATAACAATTGTTGATAACAGCAAGCCTTTATTTTGGAGTAAAAGTCAAAGTAGTTTCAAATCATTGCCAATCGTACGATTGCTATGACGTCATTTCGACTTTATGTTAAATTCGCTTTTATTCTATTAACGATGATTGCAAAGTCACATATTTGAACGCATCAGAACATTACACAGTTAGATATTCCATCTTTCAATATTAACATCAAATTCTACTACGTTTCATTAAAAATCGGGTCGCAAACCAATCGTAAGGTGGTGCGGTGGCCTTAAGGGAATGCCCCCCCCCCCCTCGTGTTAACAAAATACCTTCTGAAATAACAATCATCCATCCTTAAAGCAGTATATTACCCAAACCTCGTTATAATATTCTTAATTTCGAGCATTATTCCAATTGAGATGATCTGCTGATGTAAAAATTTCAAAATTGATAACTGATATTAAACCATGCTGGTAGTGTCGCCTCGTTTATCTAATTTCTCCCTCTCCTTTCTTCTCTCATTTGGCTCCATTACCCTCTCTTCTGTCTATCCTGCATCATTTTTCTCTGATATCCCCCGGAAGCATGACAAGTAATGGTCCCCCATATCTCTCTCTCTCTCTTTCTCGCTCTCATACACTATTCTGTGTCTCCCCAATCCCCCCCCCCCTCGCTCCATCGTTCTATTTCATTCAAATTTTTTCTCTTCATTCTTATCCACACATGTCTGCCCCAATTCTCTTTCTTTCTTTATCGTTACTGTATTTATTTCTCTATGTATTTTTATGGTTGTATTCTTTAAAGGTCAAGTCCACCCCAGCAAAATGTTGATTTGAATAAATAGAGAAAAATCAAACTAGCATAACACTGAAAATTTCATCAAAATCGGATGTAAAATTAGAAAGTATTTTAAAGTTTCGCTTATTTTTCACAAAACAGTGATATGCACAACTCAGTGACATGCAAATGAGTCAGTCGATGATGTCCATCACTCACTATTTCTTTTGTTTTTTATTGTTTGAATTATACAATATTTCATTTTTTTTTTTTACAGATTTGACGATAGGGACCGACTTGACTGAACCATTAAGTATTAAACAATGCTAATTCCACATGTTCAGGGAGGAATTAATCACTATTTCACTTGACAATGAGGAGAAAATTAGAATATTTCATATCTCACATAATAAAATACAAAAGAAATAGTGGGTGGATGACGTCATCAGTCTCCTCATTTGCATACCGACCAGGATGTGCATATAACTGTTTTTGTGAAATTAAGCAAAACTTTAAAATGTCATAACTTCCTTATTTTACATCCGATTTTGATGAAATTTTCAGTGTTATGCTTGTTGGATTTTTCTCTTTTTATTCAAATCAATTTTTTGTAGGGATGACTTGTCCTTTAAGCTTGTAAACTGAATGTATTTCAGCCTATGGGCTGCCATGATCACTGAAAAAAAAGTACTACTACTTCTACTACTACTATTACTACTACTACTACTACTACTACTACTACTACTACTACTACTACTACTACTACTTCGACTACTACTACTATTACTACTACTACTACTACTACTACTACTACTACTACTACTACTACTCCTACTACTACTCCTACTACTACTCCTACTACTACTACTACTACGGCTACTACGACCACTACGACCACTACTACTAATACTACTACTACTACCACTACTCCTACTCCTCCTCCTCCTCCTCCTACTACTACTACTACTACTAATAATAATAATAATACTTACTACTGACTAGTGCTACAGACTACTGCTACTACTTCTACTACTACTACTACTACTATACTACTTCTACTATAGTACTACTACTACTTCTTCTTCTACTAGGACTACTTCTACTACTCCTACTCCTACTACTACTACTACTACTACTACTACTACCACTGCTACTACTACTACTACTACCACCACTACTACTACTACTACCACCACCGCTACTACTACTACTACTACTACTAATAATAATAATAATAATACTTACTACTGACTACTGCTACAAACTACTGCTACTACTTCTACTAGTACTACTACTACTTCTTCTTCTACTAGGACTACTTCTACTACTCCTACTACTACTACTACTACTACTACTACTACTACTACTACTACTACTACCACCACCACCACTACTACTACTACTACCACCACCACCACTACTACTACTACTACTACTACTACTTCTACTACTACTACTACTACTTCTACTACTACTACTACTATGTCTACTACTAATACTAATATATTTGGGAGACTATTATAATCAAATATGCATTACACACAGACGGACAAGTCGTAAAAGCCGAAAAAAGGGTATGACGTCATCTTGAGGTTGTCTTACCCCACCCCTCCCCATATCCAAATATCCCTACTATCTTCCTATAATGATGGAATATTTGACATCTATTTCTTATCACTTGATACGTATACACTATTAGCTCGTATGGATAACGAAGCTCCTTGGGATAACTGATGGACTTTCTTTCTTCTCTTCCATGCTTCGAAAATATGTAATAGCTGCACTAATGCATGCATCAAACGGGCATTCTTGGTTGACTAGCGTGTGTGTATAAAACTTTAAACTCAAAATCGTAGGCAACACATGATATTATACTCTGTGCATCTATACGTGAAAACATGGAACTATGAGTAGTAGGTCCGGGTAGTAGGTCCATGGTGAAAACAAGTGCTAGATTAAATGGAGACGGGATTCCTAGTATATACTTACATTACTCACAGGTATCCACTAGATGAGAGCAGGTTATGCCTTTTCCGCGTGAATTCAATGGTGGGCATCGGTTCTGCATACTGCAATGAAGTATAAAATATCACGGTTGTAGGCTACACTCTACAGTGTTTTCCCCTACTCATTCCTGCAAAGTAATGTCTTCCGCGTGCATGTCTCCAATCACCGATGTTAATGCTCCTAACTGTTATCTTCTTCCACCTTTATTCAGACGAGAAATGCAAACACTAATGCTAAGAGCAAACTGAACTTCGGTCTTTAATGACTAGGCCTATACATGCATATCGGGGGTACACTACTTCCCACACACTTTGACAGTGACACAAACGCTGTTTATAAATCAGCAATCATTTTGCACCAAAAATGTAAATTATTGTTGATTTCCAACGCTGATTTGAAAGTCTAGCTACCAGCCAGCCATGCATGCACACGCAAATGTGAAGGAGTGTGGAACTGTGCACAGCTGTTATGTATATTTTTGAATGAGGTATGTCTACTCGGGACATCAAGGGTCAAGAGGAAACGCCCATTTAAAAGGCAGTCCGCTGGAATATCAGGGGTTTTCCCTTACACTAAGCGGTTAGTTTGCAAGGACAGACATCTTATTTTATCATCATTCATCATGGAGAGTCTGAAGTAAGAGGCTAGATTCACTCATGATACATGGATACTTTCAGACAGATGAGGGGGTTTGGAGAGTATTCTCTACCCTATCCTTGGTATTGGTACAGTGTCAATTATGGGTCTGTGTTTGCAGACTACTCAGAGAGCGCCGAGGTTCTTTCCTAAATAATTTACTCTTTGTTTAATTCCTTTTTTATCGCTCCATTTGTTTCTTTAACTTGAAAAATCACAGGATAGGAGGATTGCATTTGCCCCATTGCCCTATTTGGTGAGGGCCCCTGTTTACTAATACCTCGGTCACATTTGCTCTACGGCGGCCGTACGGCGAGTCGAAAACAGTCGTTTTATTAAATTTAATTCAAGCCACCTTGTAGCTGGTACAAAAATGTTATAACGGCCGTTTTCGACTCGCCGTACGGCCGCCGTAGAGCAAATGTGACCGAGGTATAACTACCATGGTAACGCTGATCAACAGCCAATAAGAATCAAGGATTCCATGCAAGTTACAATGGATGGCAAAGTTACCATAATGGTAACTTTTATGCAACGGGGGCTCTCATCAGCCAATCACAATCAAGCTAACCATTATAATTACATTAATTGTAAATTTACAATAGTTGTAACTCTTTATGAAACGAACCCAGCATTCCAATGGGCACAGCGTAAGGGGTTTGGGAACGAAGGAGGGGGATTAAAAAAAATAGTGTCATTAATAGATATTCTTCCATTTGAATTTCAATAAAAAACAAACAATAACAACAACAACAAAAAAAAAAAAACATTTCTTCCCGTCCCCTTTTTTATTATTTCAATTGACACCGCATCTCAAGTTCAGGAAACAGCCTGGAAGTACATGGAAGTATATCATAATAACGGCACTTGATATTATCACATTTCCTTATATATTTTTGCCTGTTTGATTTCCTTGTATTCTAATACATTTTTATCTTTTGCTGGTATCCTTATTTTTATTTAAGATGGTAAATTGAAATTGGATAGGACAGGACAAGCTATATACCAAATCTATGACAGACTTGAAATATGTTCATTAAAATTAATAAAAATGTAGAGTTTCTGGCAAGCTCTCCTGACACTTTCCCAAATATTCAGAAAGAGGGCCTAGCGGTTCATGAAGTGACTGTTGAAATTGCAATCCCATTAAAATATGTTGTCTTGGTATGCCACTGCACGATAGATTGGTCTTCTATCAGTTGTTGATTTCACACGTTCTCTCTCTCTCTCTCTCTCTCTACCACGCACAAACAAACAAAATAAACAAACAAACATGCATGCATACAACCCTCGTAAAAAACCCTTTTCCCAATATAGCAACATTTGACTCCACATACTGTATTCTCCTCCACCCTTCAGTTTTATTCGTCTCTTCACTCTTAAAGGAGTTCTCAAAGCTGAAAATGAAATGGTTTGAATAAGAAAAATCAGACAAACAAAACACTGAAAATTTGATTAAAATCGCACATAGGAATATCGAAGTTATGACATTTTTAAGATTTGCATTTTTTCGGTAAAACATTTCTGTGCATGTTTTCATGAATATTCAATGAGTAAATTGTTTGTCATATCCAAACTTGTTCCTTTGTATTTTATTATATGAAATTATGTTTGGTCAAATTTTGTCCTCCAAGAAAAACAAATATTGGGTCGACAACTGATGTAATGCATTAGATATTCATTGCTGCTACTTTTGTTATTATAAGGTATAAATATCGTAGACACATGTATGAAAATATGACATAATCAGCCCACCTGATGAAATTTCATGACTACGTGCATATTATATAACTGATGTCACAAATTGTTGCTAAACTGTAAATTTCAATAATTTTGTTAATTTCTTTGATAAAATTTTCTACATTTTGCTCAGTTAATTTCTATTTATTAAGATATAATTATTTTAGATATAAAAAGTTATAATTATTTTAAGTCCGGAGTACCAATTAAAAAATATATATATTGATGGAAAACATAAAGCCTGCCATCAATCGCTTAAGGCCAATGATAAAGATAATCATTTATTTGCAATAATTCTTATACGTTTTGGAGCCCTTACAACATGTTATACCTATACCTTATACCAGAGGAGCAATATTGTAAAGAGTTTTTTTATTATTCAAATCTATACAAGCAATCTTGCTAAACATAGTCTATTTTAACAAGCCAGATAGCAAATTAAATATTTTTTTTCAATCGCGTGCATTGTTATATCTCCGTAGATGAACCCCCGAAATGTATGAATTGAGTCATTTGCAAATTGCAATCTTTGGAGAATAAGTAAAACGTTTGATAATCAAAACCCTTTCAGATAAAAATATCTTAATTGTCTTTTTATGTGATATTCATGTTTATATTTTGCAGAGACTGAGAGAGGGGTGGGAAAAAGAGAAATGCAGAGAATGTAGGAGAAAACAAATAGATAAATAATAATTTATTAAAACCGCCAAGAAAATAACTTGACGTTTTCAGGATGACAAGGACAATACACAATGAGTAAAAAAAAAGAGATACTAAAGTTGTAGTAAAGACACGCGAAATTTTATACTAGTACTACAAACGTGAATCGCAAATTATTTTACAAGCACAGTATAGAGGCTAGACGTTCAAACACATCTCTACATGTATAAGCGAATTTGACCCAAGAGGTAGGTTTACTCGATGTGTACCAAATGAATAAACGAGAGAAGGTTCGCCGAAGAAAAATGTTTAACACCTATGTTGGGCTGGGCTCAGCCGAATCTTAAAGGTTATGTCCACCCCAACAAATAGTTGATTTGAATTAAAAGAAAAAAAATAACACCCACCAGTAGGCCTATAACACCAAAAATTTATGAGACCCGGATTTGAAATAAGAGAGTTATGATACTTAACAAAAAGTTTTCTTATTTTTCACAACACAGTTAAGGGGGAAACACAGTGATATGCAAATGTGATAGTGGATGATGTCACTCTTCTGTTTTGTATTTTATTACATGTATTTTAATCATATTTCATTTTGCAGACTTGATAATAACAAGAATCGTCACCAAATCATGATATGTTAAAACAATGTCAATTCAACATGTTCAGGGATAAATCAGACTTTGTTTCACATTTTCACAATTTCGTAATAATAACATTCAAAAGAAATAGTGAGGGTGGCGTCATCAATTCCCTCATTTGCATAAAGACCAGGATATGCATATACATGTTATAATTGTTTTGTCGGATATTGTGCAAACTTTAAAAAGGTCATAACTTTCTTATTTTACGTCTGCATTTGATGACATTTTAAGCGTTAAACTTGTTTGATTTTTGTCTTTTCATTCAAATCAACTTATTGTTTTGGTAAGTAGACTTGACCTTTTACGTATTTTATTCTGCAGAATAACCTTTCAAAACGCATCTTATTTAGCGTTTCATGTATACTTGTGTTTTTAAAGATGTCCTTATTTATGATTGACGAAAACAGATTTGAACTCGAGTGTCTTTGAAACCTTGAAACGCAGCCGCGTGATTTACTTTACGATCGATATTACGTAATCGTTCAAAACTTGCGGTATGGCAAAGGAGACAATAAAGAATCAAACAAGGACTTAAACTTGGGTATTATGAAACATGGTTTATAAAGGCACATTATTTTCACAATAATTGCAAATAAGCTAGATAATTATTATTTCTCTTGACTGTTTTTTAATAGAAAACAAAACTTTCTAAACATAGACAATTATGATTTTGTAATAAATAGTGACAACTATTTACAAAGCAAAAAAAATACCATACACACCATAATACATCATTAATAAAAGTTTCTATTCGTCATAATGGCTTTTATCAAAACGCAATATTATTGGTTAATAAATTAAAGTGTCAATCATCCTTTTTCACAGCCAACATACATTGGTATGGGCCTATTTCCACTATCAAGATGAGCCTGTGAAGTGTTCAAAAACTTCGTATGGAGAAAAGAGAGTCATTCGAATGAAGTGGCGATTTACATGTACTATTTATATTCCCTATAAAGACATACAAATGAAAGCAAACTAGGTAAACATTTATAACTGGCCTTGAGGGGAATATCAAATATATTGCCTGCGACAGAATCATATTGGCCCGAGTCTTTAGAAGAGGGCAACATGGTTACTTTAAAGATCTCTTTCAGTTTCTCTTTAAGTTAAGACTAAATGAAATTAAATACCCAGCATGCCCAGTGGGTATTGAAACTGATCAATGTAATAACTTGGTGATTTAGAGCGGTTCTAAATACATTATTAATAGGCCTGCAAATCTTATAAAGGCTTGCAAGGGAAACGCAATCGTTTTTTTTCTAATACATTATGCAAAATGAAGTTATTGTTAAATTGTACGTGAAGCGCGCTTTCATTACAAGAAGTGAATATTATCATCATTAGTATTGTCATGATAATGTAAATACAATATGTAAACACCAGATAACCTAAGATTGGTTGCGGTAATATATCTTCATTATACACTGTAGTGACTGAAATAACGAAGCAATATTTTCTCCGGGTGTACTACTAATAATATATATATCATTATTTTATGAGGCACCGATTATCTATTTGCCTATTCAATGGCGCATTAACCCCGGCTATAGCTCCAGTTGCTGAAGGCGCTTGGCGCATTCAAGGAATTATTCCTGCCTGGTACTCTTTTACTTCACCTGGGTTGAGTGCAGCACAATGTTTGTAAATTTCTTGCTGAAAGAAAACATGACTGGGATTCGAACCAACGTCTCTCTGATTGAAATACGTTTAGTCGAAATGGGTCAAGATTTAATGATTGATTATAATATAATTTTTTTGTCAACACTGAACATGTTAAGGTTACTAGTCAGTGAAATTAGGGCATTCTTTCATAATCCTACTTCAACACATAACCATGAACACTTTCAAGGCGATATTGAGGTATTCAATTATCATGGGTATGATTTCTTTGGTTTAGCTAGAGATGATTTTCCCCGAAAAACTGTGAAGGCAATAAAATGTAAAAAGGTATGTTAGGTGAAAAACCGATACCTGATCTAATGATTTAAGATTCCATGGGTATTGATAAACAATGCAGGCACATGACAGCATAATGAAAGAAATATTTTCTATGATACCATAAGGACTTTACAAAACAGTTAGGGAGTCTATAATGATGCAGTCACATTTTCCCTACGGCGGCCGTACGGCGAGTCAAAAACAGCCGTTTTATTCATTTCTATCTAAACCACCTATTATGTAGATAGCACAAAAAATGTTAAAATGGCTCTTTTCGACTCACCTTACTAGGGAAAATTTGACTGCGCCATTAGTTCTCTAAACGGTACTTATAAAAACCAAGTCGAGAATGCTCGCCCCAGCACTTATGTGCCATGTTTAACATGTAAATATTTCCCACATGAAAGATACACTTGGGCTGCATGATGCATCCTCACGTTCCGATCACAGATCAAAATGGAAAGAACCAACACAAAATTTTGTCTCTTAATAATGCAATGAATATATACCATGATCCTACATACGCAATAGGAATATCCGAAAGGGATGGTTAAGTTTCATCACTGTTCTCGAATCTAAAAGCAGGAAGGTTACCTTTCTGTTTCAGGAAGTTCCTGATAATTATGGTTACCCGTTAATATTAGGGACTTAACGCATCAGGACAGAAAAAAATCACGAGAACGCTAAATACAAAAGAATTTTGTCGATTATGTTATTATACAAAATGCAAACTATTCACGCACGCAAGACAGACGAGGGTACTTTGAATAACGCCATTGTGCTATTATGAACACAATGTGTCGAAATAGTTTCAATATTTAACAGTTTAGTATGAGTTTCTCAACAAATTATCCGAATACTTTCTAAATATTTAGCACGAGAATGTTCTAGTATTCTGCCCTGTTCGGAGTCCCTTTGTAAACTTGACAAAAATTTAAAGAGAAAACAATAACAAATAGATAGTTGACACTCACGTATCACTAAAGCCCCTTTCACAATTGACGTACGACCATTTGCGACCTTTTGGTAGTGCGACAAGCTGCAACAGGCATCAATCGCAAGTCATCTCATAAGATCGCACAGAGGCTTTCACAAATGCAACAGGTGTCGTACAACTAAAACAACCAGTAAACCCCGTTGCACGAGTAAGTCGCATATATGCTCTTATTGTGCTCGTGCGATCACATGCGAGTGTTGCACGAGGGATTGCGAGTGGAACGGTCGCATACATCATGTACATGGGAATGCAACGGTAGTGCAATGTTGTAAGCCGTTTTGCGATCGGTCTTGAAACAGTCTTATGGCCTATATATTATCGCACCCAGTCGCAAGACTGGTCTCTATAGGTCGCTAGCACATGTGCAAGTGTTGTACGACCTCCAGTCGACTAAATGTGACTACTTAGTTGGGCCACCTCTCGCATCAAGTCGTACAACGTTGAACAACACTCACACAATGATCTCCAGACCGATGGTACGATCTGATGCGAGTGAATCGATCGTATTTGATCGCGTTTGGATTTTGAACATCTTCAAAGTTCAGATGCGACCAGTCACGACCACCTCGAGTTCGTGCGATCGTGTACAACGACTGCGAGTGTTCGCAAGACACCAAGAGATCGATCGTGCAACAGGAAAAATCGTTAAACATGTCGTACGTCAATTGTGAAAGGGGCTTAAAGGCCGAGTGAGATTGCACATGAAGTATGTACAATTTATTTTGCAGATAGAAGTTTCTACCCCAAAAATATCACGTAGAAACCACGCGATCAGATACCAAAGGCCTGTTACAACCGATAATGTCGCAGCAACGCATGTCACATGCACCAACGCATAATGTCGCAGATAGCGACATTATGCCGAGAGCGCCCGACTAGACGCATAATGTCGTAGCTTTTCTACTATTACCGCATAATGTCGCAGCGATATTGCTTCAGGACTGGAGTTAAATATAAGACATAAAATATGTTTTCACTGATTAATTTGTGCAAGCTCTGTCCTATGAACGTTTTGAAGATTGTGTTTGGTGGGGGTGATGTCTGATATCTTTTCCGTTTTTGGAAATCTGATTATAAAAGTTTGTAATGGTATTTTTCTTTTAACAGCTCTTCAATAGAAGTAAAACATATTTATCGATTTCACACTGAGAACTACATTAACCTTTTAAAAATAAGCTGCTGAAGGCGAAAAAAATAAGGACCCGGATACAATACGTAATTTAACAAATCTACTTCGTTATGTTGAGTTCATTTTAGATTTGAGTTTCATTTCATGTTATCTGTATTCACCTCAATTAAAAAAGTTTTAATGGTTTCTCATGCTGCTTTTCGATTGATTCTGAAATATTTTTTACTTCAGTCTCATGATCAGGCCTATACCTGAAACATTACGGCCGAAATAATTATGAACTCCGTTGATAAATACGAATTAATAAGGTGATTCTAAACGATCTTTAATCTGTGAAGTCCAGAATCATTTTGTAACAATAACATTTTTGGAGGAGACTACTGCCCCGGAAGAGCTCCTTACAGCCAGGGATATAAATAAAGTGAGATATGGAAGTATTCTCTGGTCACTTTCTCTGAAAGACCTGCCGCCATCAAGTAGAGACTTTAGACTTCTCCTGACGGAAGGGTGTACAGTTATTTTATCAAACTTTCTTTGCTGAAGTAAGGAAGATATTGTTTAATAATGAAACATATTGCATTTCTTATCCTTAATAATTTCAGATGTCTTGTTAGTATGTACGTTGACATCGGAAAGGACGATCTTAATTTTCCAACAGAACTTATTCTAGACTTGAAAAAAAAAAATCAACATAATTATTGCAGTATCTATTCAAGAAGAGTCATAGAAGGCCTTCAAGGTGTACTATGACATTCGAAGTAGTAGCTTAACTCTTTGTCATGCTTCAGAACTTGATACTGAATCGCTATCAAATAGAGGTGTTGATGAATCAGGTCTCTTATTGGGACTCTTTCGAGACGGACTTCCCATAATTCTTTGTGCAGGATACATCTTAGATGGCAGTGTTTCTATCTTGGTGGATAGCTTGCCATTTGGTACACCTACATCGTTCTCATTCAGCGTCATCAAGCGATCTCTACGCTCGGGATATCGCAGATCAGAATTATCAATGTCTGTTGATAAACGGTTATCGTCCATGTCGTCTTTACCATTTCTCTGCGATCCATTCTTCCACCTATCACGAAAAATTGAGGCTTGATGTTCGACGAGCGGAGCTGACGAGTCATGTCGGCTGACAGGTCTTGCCACTTTCTTCGGTGATGATCTGATGCCGACAACGGCAGATTTGACTGTTCTCAACATAGGGAAATTTCTGACCACGAATGGTGAATCGGTGCCCGATGACACATCTCGTGTTGGTGGTATTTCATGGTTGGGGTGTGTTGGTTGATCGATTTGCAATAGAGGAAACTCGTTTTTGTTCTTCGGTTGGTCGTTGACAGTAGGTAAGTCGCAAGGGACTCGGTCAGCTTCACATCCATCAGGCCTAGATCTTCGCACGTCATCATGTCTGAAGAAGAGAGAGAGAGCGAGAGGGTTGGGTGATAAATACATTTGACGTACATACATGTAAGCACATTTACTGATATAAAAACTTGAAAAGGACCGTAGGTTAAGCATTTTTATCGTCTGATAGTACTTATGTGTGGTAATGAACAGGTACCAGAGTTCGGAACAAGTGGGTGTTTGGGGTTATACAGTGCGTATCAAAAAAAGTTTACACTTTGAAAAAGCCTTGGGAATTAAAAATATACAACATGTGGGTAATTTTTTCACATTTAATCTTGGGTTTGGGTCTCATCTATCCAATGAAAGTAAACGTTTTTGTCAGAATGTTACACTTGAGTGAGCACTGTCCATTTTTGTAAGGCTCGCAGAAATCTGTTTGCGCAGAAATGCTCGTTTTCACGCTGTGTCAAGGGGAAAGGGCGAAATCAAACTTACCCTGCGAAACATTTCTCGTACATTTTCCTTGCACTTTTAGTCAATTGAAATAAAATGGATACGTTCAAGCATTTTGGAACAATTTTGCCACCCAAATTAAAATTTCAACACTTAGTAAGCACAATTAACCTTTATCTTTTTGTGCCAGCTAGATCTGAGGACATAACTGAATCTGAACAAAAGTTTATATTAGACATCTCCAAAAAATGTTCACTAAGTTTTTATCATTTAAAGTGGGTTTACATTTCATTTTTCATTTAATATTTGTTTCTCCCCACTTTTCCCAAGCTTGACAATGATTAACAAAATGAAAATCAAGCCTAAGCCGTTTTATGTAAAGCACAGCTCAGTGTAAAGCAAATATCGTCACGATGGCATCGGTGTGTGGGGGAGTGGGGTGGGGGAGTGGGGTGGGGCGCAATGCACTCTTAAAAGTGTTTTGGGCAAGGAAACAAGTTAAAAAATGTGAAAGATATTTTCAAATCAATTTTACCAGCTAAATTCCACGTGTTCTTCATGATTAAGGTCTACTTTTATTCGCATAACTATTTCAAAGTTCTGCGCAAATCATTTTTCACTAACTTTTCAAAAGTAAGTGGTGTTCACTCAAGCGGATATATTTTTCTACAGTTATATCGTCACTTGCTTAAATGGATCTGTACCAATATCAAAATGTTGAAAAATCTTCAGGATATTATAAATTTTACAGGATTTTTTCTAAGTGTAAACTTTTTTTGATAAGCACTGTATAGAATGAGGTCACTATATAAATTTTATTTTACTGTATGTGGAGTTTCTGATGAAGACTAAGCTTCAAGTCCTTTTTTTTACCATTCATTGCTTCTTGGCAGAAACAAGAAGGTTCACCTGCAAAAATGACTGAAAGGGCTCATCTGATTGGTGTATAGAAATTAGGAAATGTTCTTTATTTCACAATCACGAAAATTTACGTGGTTGGTGAGCTTTCGATTGCTTGTCAGACCGTCGCGTCGTAGCTGGCGCTGTTGCTGATGCTGCATGATGGATTCAGCTTACCCCCCAAACAGGTAAATTTTCCTGATTGTAGAATAAAGAACGTTTTATCAGGTCTGTACAGTCAGTCTGCAAGCCCCTGTGTTAATGAGCAAATGAGCAAGATTTATCCAAGTCCTCTCGTGGCTGAATTCATGTCCCTGCAAAATCTCGTGAATTGTGAGACTTTCTTTCTCAAAGAATTTAACCACTTTCTCCTTGAGTAATATTGATTATTTTTGTACCATGGGCAAGAGTAAATGTTACCCTTTTATATTGGTCATTTCTTTTGAATGAAATATTTTGATAAATAAGTGAATTTTTTACCTGAAAAGATGCATCAAACAGAATTTTCTTCCTCTGTTTTCACTTGCAACTTGTGCAACATTTTGTGTTTTAGGCACCAACATTATTTATATCATCAGAAAGCTCAAACTCTATACTTTCTTACAATGTCACTCTTGATATGTGGCATCTTTTAGATGGGTCAGCAGCCAGTTATTTCCATCAAGATGCAAGACGAGATTTCTGAAATTTCTGAGTAACATAAATTCCAGAGTTCTGATTGGCTGAATACTGTTTTCAAAACAAACAGGCGCGGGTAATTTGAAGAGATTACCACATGGTGAGTGTGACCTTGCAGAGGCCCAGTGTGGGGAACATTGGGATTTGCGTGGGTGTGTGGTCTGTATGACCAATCAGAGCGCAGTATTCTTGTTTTTGAGCTGCAAAATGTACTTGGCCTATGAAAAGCTGGCTGCTGACCCATCTAAAATACATCTTCTTATAAAAATTATATCATATTAAAGCTTAGATCTTCAGCTTTATCATGATTTAAAAATCATTTGTGCCCAAACAGAAATTAAGTGTGAAAACAACAACTTTTGTTGCATGAAAAAAAAAAATTTGTTTCATGTTTTAGATCAAAAGTTTTTCCTATATTACAACATTCTTTTAAAAATCTAAACACATGACCTAAAAGAATGCTTCTTCTTCTTTACAAAGATACCAAAAACATGAAATTTGGTCTATATTTAGAGCAGCAATGGCCGAATAAAAAGAGGTGTTTTGGTTCGCACCAAGCTCATTAACTATGCAAAAACCCTCTTGTCATGAATATCACTTGGATAAAAGAAGCTACTTTTTCAGGGCTTGCGGACTGACTGTGTATGAATGTTTTTTTCTTTTTTGTTTTATTTCTTCGGATATCAACGTAACCGTAAATTCATACATAGACATCGACACAAGAGTCAATATTTTGTCCCCTTTTCAATGTATTTTAGTGGTCAGCATGAGAAAATAACCTGACCAGTGGTTTTGAATCCAGAAGCCACCCTCTCCTGCTCTGTAAGCAAAGCTCTACCCACATATAAAACAGTGTCCACAAACTACTATCGATATCTGTCATGTGTGAAAAGAAAACTGCTTCTTAAAATAGGTCCATGCTAATTTAGAACCTGGTCAGTAATGATGTGAAACACTTTGGTCAATAAGTGATAGTTATATTTTAATCTCATATCTTGTGCAATGTATTTAGTTGTGATTTTTATACGGTAAATAAAACCAAAGTCTGATGGTTACTCATTGCTATATTACCGTTTCTTTTTCTTCTTTCTCGTGAAGCAAAACAAAAGGCAGCCAAGGAAGAGGATGATAACGATAAGCATGATACTTGCTCCTATCAGCAGTGCCACAGATCCTGCATGTATACAAACAAAATGGAGAAAATTCAAATAAAACGAAACGAACATTTTGATTAATAATGTTCATTATTAATGATATTGATCATTCTGAAAGTTATCATTCCTTATAATTATTGGGTTTCGGTGAAAAAACTGTTCGTATATCAAAAGGTGGTGAGTGGGGGTGGAACCTAATCAAATGACGTGACTGCGCATTAATATTCATCAAACGTGCAATTTTATTCATGGCCATTTAGTGTGCAGTCAATGGCCACTGCTTTGAGATGATGACAACCTACCAAATAACAAGAATCAACATCACTTTCTTATACAAAAATAAACTCATGAACACAATTTTCTTTCGATCATTATTATAATCACCCATATCCGGTACCTTAAAAACATCCTAAATACACCATCCACGCCTCGGCAGCAAGCGTATAGAACTATTCTAAAGGTACTTTGTGTGGGCCAGGATATTTCTTATTAATACCCAAGCTGACTGTCTACTGTTCAATCATTAGCCATTACGACTGCTTACTTGGATGTAAGTTGTGCCATGCTGCTGAGTTCCCTCCTGATGGTGCGGCTGATGAAGAAATAGTTGCAGCATCACCACCGCCACTGGCCCCTTCACCCGTTCTCCACACTCCAGTCGGCAGCACTGTCGTCTGCAGAGGAAACAGGGTATTGTTGGCCCACGTTGGGGGCGCTACAGTTGAGAATTCTGCACCCGCCGAAATTGGAAAGACCAAATTAAAGGGCGGTGGATCCCGGCCACCGCATTTGCAAGTTTGGGGTTGAAGACGCTCTGCCGAGACTCCCCGCCAGCACTCTCGACCTCCTGAGTTCACCATGCTCTATGACCTGACTCCCGCACTGATAGAAATTTCAACACTGCAACAGAATAAAAGAGAAAGATAATAGACAGAGGTGATTGTATCGCGGCAGGAGATGATAAAGGATAATATAGGATGGTAACGTTTCATTTTATTTGATAAACTAAAATCAGATGTAAACGAGGAGTAGGCCTATCCTTCTGTGTGGTCAAACAATTCAACTTCTATGACTATTTACCAGTATACACTTTCAAAGAAATAAACAATAAAAAGGGAGATATAATTATGTTGGGTGAAGACTGTAATTACTAATGAGCTTTCTGATAAAACTGATTTCATAACTAACTATGCAAAACTAACATAATTCATAGGGACGGATCCAGCATTGTCCTATGGGGGGGGGGGGGGGGGGGCCAAGAAAAAAAAATCAAAATTTTTCCCAATTAGCTGACCAAAGAGCTCCAATCCGGGTTTTTTTTGGGGGGTGGGCGTGGCGGGGAAAAACACTGAAACTGAAAAGTATATTTTAGCTTTATTTTTACAAGAAGATTACGAATTTGATAAGCGATAATGGATAAGGACTAAATAAATGATGTGAGCGTGACGGACAAGTTTCATGTGTCTCGAAACAGAGCATTCTGGGAACTATTGTTTAAGATACATGGATAAGATACATTTCTCACTAAATAGTTCATGTGAACGCGAAGCGGAATTCTTTTATTCACTCACCTGAAAAGTGAACGTTTTAAGGAATCTTTGTACAGTGTTGTAGGGATATATCAAGGGCCTACGTTCCTCGTAAATCAATTAGGACCAATGCGAGCGCGAAGCGAGGCCTAATATTCTTATACTGACCTTAATGTTTGCTTGAATTAATGAAAAAAGATACATATTTCACTAACCAAATATTGCGCGGAAAATTGTTAATATTCAAACTGCAAATATTTTTTTGTATATTGTCTTTAACACGAGATAATTTAAGCGTCATTTAATCAATAAACGGGCAATAATTACGAATCGCGAGTGATTTTTTTTCTTTATACTGTGATTTCACTTTGCTTTCTCTTTTTTATTTGTATTTATCTCCTCAATTTTTCTCAATTCCTTTTTACTTTTCTACATTTTTCTTTTCCCTTTTGGCATCGCCAATAGATCGGCCTATGACATAACGCCTATAAAACTGAAATAAGAAAATTGTTTCACATTAATTTTTGCTTCTTTGTAACTTCGTTATTATTCCATCACTCTCATTACTGTTCCAATAAGCGGAACATCTCTTATCAGACTGCTACAACGTCTGAATTTTGTGGACATTTCCATCTCTGAAGAAACTATTTGCATCATATTCGTTCTGACAGGACAGCGGGATATCTATAGATACATGACACCGAAACTTTCACAAAGTCACATTTTATACACATAGGATGCAGCAGTGCTGATGCTCAACTGTTTATTTACCAATTTTTCTTTTAATATCTCATTCATCGCAGGGAGTCGAAAATTGCTTAGACCTTGATACTGAGTTTCAACTTTGTGTTGAACAGTCCCGATACAGTCTTTCATATCATTTCACAAAGCTTGCATCAATTCACATCAGTCAAAATATTCCCATATGAGTGATTTACTGAAGTCGTTCGTTATGTTAACGCAATGGTTTTTTTTCTCACTCGACCTACTTAGAACGCGTCATGTGGCATGATCACAATTATTGAGAAGTGTGATGTCACATTCATCTTTCTCATGGCAAATGGTTCTGAAGAGATTCAAAAAACCAAAATGTCTCAAATGACGATAGTTGCTAACAATGCAAGATTCCATTATCTCTGTCCCTAAACGATTGACATATGCCTTGCGCAAAGATTCCTCCTTTGGCACCATCGCTATGCTGTAACAAACGACTGTGATATCCATACTATTGGTAGATCTTTGAGCTAGGTTCGCAGCACCATCACATGACGTTGATCTGGGCCCCGTTGCATAAAAGTTGCCATCCAATGTTAACTTGCATGGAATCCTTGATTCTGATTAGCTGGTGATCGTCGTTACCATGGTAATTACCATTAGATGGCAAAGTTACTATAATAGTAAATTTTATGCAACGGTGCCCAGATATGACTTCCCATGCAGTCCTTGATTTGAACAAATGATAATCAGCACAGAATTATTCTGAGTTTACAACACAGAATAAGTCTGTATTGTAAACGACAGAATGAGCGTACAACAGTCACAATCTTGAGATGGAGTCCATGGAATTTAGTCCAACCTTGTATGTTCCTTGGTAAATATCGGGTTTGAACGTTTTCTCAGATTTTCTTACTAACAAAAAAGGACTCCCAGTTCTATGTAATTCATTTCAATGATCATTTCATCATCAATACTATATAATTTATACAATGTTGTACAACTTGCTGATACTACTCAAAATATTCCATGTGGTATGCCATGGCCAGGCATGCGTAACTGCATAACAAAAGCGATGTGAATACGCAGCCATCCGTCTACCCAGTGGCGTAACAGGCGGGGGGGGGCAGGGGGGGCAAGCTGCCCCCCCTGGCGGAGCTCACCGGGAAAATAATAAAAAAACGGGAAAAAGAAAAAAAGGGGGAGGGAAGAGAAAGGAAATAAAAAAGGGGAAAGGAAAAGGGAAAAGAAAACTAAGAAAAAACATAAAAAAGGGAAAACGGAAAGATAACGGGAAAAGGAAGGAAAAAAGAACAAGTGAGAAAGAACAATTTGCCCCGATATACAAATACATTAGCATGATTAGTGAGACAGGGAAATAAATTAAAGATGACAAAAAGGCAAACAAAAGCGGGATATAAAGGCAGAATGGAATTAGCCAAAATCTAAATTGGAAAATAAAGAATAGGGACAAGATAACGTACACTACCGGGCTGCCGAGGATTGAGATAACGAGCGGGAAGGAAAATGGATGGTATACAGCATAATGTCGTATGAAAGTCTATCATAAACTTGCTAAATCTCCAAAGGCTCTGTCCAAGAGTCAAGACCCCGTGCATTGGGGGCTCTTCATCTGTAACCTTTAATGGGTTCTATAACGGGCCCCTATATGGACCATTCCTGCATTAAGCTTTACGTTGAAGCATTGGCGTACCGGGGGGGTGGTTCCACAGCCAAGGGGAAATAAAAGAAAATAAAGGTGACAGCGAAATGAGATGAATGAAAAAAAATATATGACATGATATTTGCGATAATGATGTAAAAATCTATCACATAATTAGAATTTCATTTTAACAGGCCATTTTTTTTCTGGCTCGCTTCGCTCGCTGGCGACTTTTTACAAATTTTCCCACATTTGCTATGGTGTGCCCCTCACAATATTTGGATGATTCCGATACACACTTGAATTTATGTGTTGTGTTAAAGCTATATAAATATACACGCAATTTGATTAAAATAAGTGGCCATCTGTAAGGTTTAAAATGGCTTTGATATCAAAAGGTTCCGGGGCTCTGCCCTGGACCCCACCCATAAAGCACTGTTATATGGATGAGTTTGGACCATGGCCCCCAAAAGTTCTACAACCAAACAAACAAAAAATGAGGAAAGAAAGGAAAGTGTATTATATTTTTCTGATTATCACGTTAAAATCTATTTATATATATATATATATATATATATATATTTGCCCGATACGCCATATCGCCCCCTCAAAATTTTTGCCTTATGACGCCATTGCCTGTTCCATGATATGACCGGGAAATTTTTGGCTCTTGCCCCCCTGGCCACCGACCCCTGTTACGCCAATGACACACTCATCTAAAATCAATTATGCGTTCATCTAACATTGTCTGCATTGTGTATTAGCTCCCACTGCATGAATTGCGTGTCATCATATACATGTCCATTTACCTGTCTTGTACAAAATGATTCAGGTTATTGGAAAATTAAAAATCATCTTGAAAATCATATTGTGTTTATAACCTACAGCGTATGAGTTATTACTTGCACTAACGCAGTGGAATGGATGAAAAAATGATAAATTGACCCATGACCAATTCAAGATGCCATTTCTCTGGAATTGTATATCAGCACAAACAATATCCTTAGGACTGGCAGTAGCGTAATGAGTCCAAAAATTTGAGGGACAATGCATGGCGTATAGGAAAAAAATCATAAAAAGCTGCAAGCGAGCAAGAAAAAAAGGACCTTTTTAATAAAAAATCTAATAATTTTTTCATATAATACTCATTAAATAGTATCATATTTCACATTTCCCCCTTTTTTTTTTTTTTTTTTTTATTCCTTTTTTTTTCTTAGTCGTGAAATTTTGTGGGGACCCATGCCCCCTATCTGTACACCAGTGAGGATAATTTTCTGGATTTGAGAAAACATTTGTTTGCAAGGGATACTTCATTACAGGCGGTATGTGACCGGTAACGTCACTATTTTGATGCAAAGCAAACGATTTTAAAATTTAGGCTTTGCTTATTAATGTGTGTTTTAAGCAAATGTGTCTGCTAGAGCCAGTCATTATTTTGCTTCTCTGCATTCCTATTTTTTTTTTTTTTAGATTGGCCTCTGAATCAGACTATGACTATGGGCACTAGCGTACCTAAGGGGGGGGCAGTCACAACTCATGCAGGGGACGTATCCCTGCCCCCCCCTGACGAGTCACAACTGATACAGGGGACGTGCCCCCCCCCCCTTTTTGAGAAGCCAAATTAATCATTTGTAATGTAAAAATGCAATGAAAACAGCCGTGTACCCCCTCTTTTGAACCTCAAGACCCTTTATTATTATTTTTTTTTTTCTGCTTGTCTATTTATTTTTCTGGTAAGAAATCCTTTTTTTTGGTTGAAGACCTTTTTTTTTTTTTTTTTGCTTGTCAACTTTTTTTTCGGGTAAGAAATCTTTTATTTGTGGTTGAAGGAATTTTTTTTTTCCTTGTCAAATTTTTTCGCGGACGAAATATCCTCCAAAAAATTGCCCCCCTTCTGGAAAATCCTAGGTACGCCAGTGACTATGGGTCACATGAAATGTGCAACATGAATATTTGGTCTAAACCATTTTTTGTGAACAATAATCGTTTTTCTTTTTATGTTTGGGGTTCTCGGGGCAACTCACTTCAAGGGAAATTTGTGATTTTCTCAAGAATTCTCAATCGGAACTTCAACATTCTCTTTAATATGATGAGGGAAGGGTCATGGGTAACCGCATTCGTCTACTACAGAGATTCACAGTAAGAGCTGTTCTGAGAATGATGACTAACCACGTCCTCGTTGTGACCAAATCAATGGGGAGGAGAGAACGATCAACTACACGGAAGGCTCGCCTTTGTACATGCTTTATGGGTTGTCGAAAGACGTTGTCCAGTTCTTTTACATTGCATTGCACAAAGAATATTGATTCATTCGAGTCTGTTTTAGAATTGAAAACTCATTTGATTCTTTGATGAAATATATTCAGTTATAATTTGCCAATAATCAATTCCTTATATCTATGATGAACACTCTAAAAAACGAGAGTACAAAGTATTGCGAATATGGGTTTTCTATGGTTACAAAAATACAAACCCTTTGTGACCATTATTGCTACAAACACGAAGCGAATTGATCATAAAATCTGAATACATCCTGTGATGTAAAGTATAGATTTCGGTTGACAAAAAAAATGGCGGGGTATTCATCTTATAAGCATTAAAAGATTCGACAATACAGTAAACTAAATTTCATGAAAATGGCTTCTATATCCTTTTTCTTTCTTTGCTTCAGCTTAAACTTCCAAACTTGACTTTTGACAGCTGATGGGAGGGGTCATTGACCTTCCAGACCTTCCCTGGAGGGGGTGTGAAATGAGTCGTGATTAGTCCACACTCCATCCATCATTCAACTTAGAAGTTACTCTTCACAATCCTTGACTCCAAACCTTTTATTCTGTTTAACCCGCCAAAATGACCTTTCATTGAAATATGAAATTACCAGTGACGATTTTGACGCCTACTGCATTACGCCTTGAAATAAAAATTGTTACAAACTCGCAAACAAACACCCAGACGTGTCAGAATGCTAAACTGGTTGATGGCATGTTTTTAAGACGCCAAGATTGATTCCATCGATGTGTCACATATTTCATTTAACGAGTCAAAGTTCTTTAGCCAAAAACACAGTGTCACAATTTAAATAGAAATTCTATATTTAAATCTTAATGACATCTATTAACAAATATTGTATAACGAGTCCGGTACCCGATTGTATAGGACAAAGAAGAGAATGAGCCGCGACACTCGGATTGACATGCCTTTGAATATTTTCTCTGATTTGGAGGAGGATCGAACATTAATATCATGCAAACAAAATATACGGATTGATCATATCAGATCAGCTGATTGGTCCACAGGAGTACATCATTGGTCATGCTTTATTTTGTTCACATCTCAAAAGCAAAGTTTTACGAAAATAATATTCCGCTTTTATAGAGCGTTTAATACATCGGAACGACGTCTTTAAGCGCTTAACCCCAGTCATCGAATTCTGGCATGCCCGCATACATTTTGCAGACTTTCTCCACTCCCTGGTGACTATTCCAACAAGAGTTCCATGATTAAAATATTTCTGATTAGTTTGATTTTAGCATGTTGGTATCGTAGCTTTGAGATAAAGGAAATTATGACGACAAGGAGAGGGAAATAATGAGATGTGTGATAGGAGAAAGGGGGAGGGGAGTAAATAGAAAAAAAAATAGAAGTATATTCCTTACTATTTGATAGAAGAAATTAGCTAAATTCAGTCAGTTATATAAATTAGATCGAGCTTAGACTTCCACAACCATCATGTTTCCAAAGAAAGTTAATTCAAATGAATTTCATCATACTATACATTGTTTCATTTTCACATTCAAAAGAAAAAATACGAGTAAGCAAAGATTAACATTCAAGTTCATAATAAGAATCACTCTCTGCATCGTGTTCAAAATCAAGGAAATTACAATACTTTCCACAAAACATGACCACAATTCCCTTTTAACCAAAAGGTCGTTTATAGAATAATATCGTAATTCTTATTTCTCTTCGCCAATTCGGTTCATTATTTCACTCAAAGGGAATTCATATCCCTTGGGTGGAATCAAGTTGATTCCCATGAACCTTCCTCTCAATAGGGAGTGTTTATTATGAATTATTGAATGGTGACCCTCCGACAAACCCTGCTCTCTCTTCAAACATCTGTACCAAAGGTGTGCTCAATAAAGAAGGTGATCCGAAATTTTCAGAAGAGAGATTGTGGTCCCAATCTCAAGCTGTGAGTGATTTCAAGGTAGATTTTGAAGATGATATAGATGGAACAATTTTCTAAAAGATGTTTCTGTAATGTCCTTATATCACGTTTGATCAAAGTCTTGATGTTCGGAAATGTGTAAAATATTCTTCAATGCATTGTTTGAAACTTTTAAAAATCAATAATGGAATAACAATCATATCTCGAACGAACCGGATATTACAAAATGAGTATCATAGATTCGTTTAATACAGAAATATATTTTTAGAAAATCCCACATTTGGAGGGCTGTGTAATTACAAAGCAATCAATTTCTTTATGGTTTTGCATGAAGGTAGAATGTAAATGAGGCATATTCAAAGTAAGTTAAAGGAAGAGCGTAATACTGTTGTGTGAATTTCTATAACTTTATTGTTCTCAATTTCCATTATATATATTTTCTAGATCTAATTAACGTCAGGTGTTAGTTGCTATATATTGCTTCCAATCTTCCATTGTTCTAAATTTTATTTCATATTAGCTTGTTAACCTCTGTCATAGTAAAACACCGTTGTTGGGTATTTTGGGAGTCAGACATTAATTTTTGATGAGGGAAATTACCATAATCGCCGAAGTGAATAGAACATTTTAACCAAAACAAAATGAATAAGAACAAATATGAAATTTATTTGGATCCTATATGAGTCTATCAATTTTGTTCAGAGTGCTTACATCGATGTCCTATTATGTGAATATAGAAAATAAATAAATAAGTTGGAGAGGCTCTATCCTAAAATATTATATCATATGATATAATGTATAAATATAATATATAAATATGATTTTATATATTATATAATATAACATAAATATGATATTATATTACTAGTATGTAATATATAATACATGTGAGAAGTAGGTCGAGTAATCATAACCGTACAGGATATCCATTTCTATATTGCCCCTTGAAAAATATCCATGTATAGGTGTTCTGGTGGTGAGTACGCTTGTCAAGGTATAGCAATTATCACCTGAGTTATAAGGGGAGCTCACAAACCTTGGTGGTAATTAGGGTGTGGGAAGTAGTTCGAGTGCTCCACAAATACTTGAACCCCCTCTCAACCAGAATGCATTTCGCAAAGAAAAAAAAAGTGCCCTTAAAACTTTGCATACATCGGGATAGGTGAAAACAATTTAATTTCGACGGTGCTGTGATCAAACTATCCCGGGTTTAGCATGTTTTGGTCACCCTGGTAATGTACAGAGGGTGTGAATATCGTGTCACCGAAAGACTAACTCGTGAACATTCTTCCCCTGCAGCAAGCAAAGAAGTTCAGATTCGCGCCTGGAAATAAAAGAAAAGAAACAGAAAGGGTGTTCGTACAGAGATGATTCAATTAGAGAAGTGCAAAGCTACCAACATATATTTTGGGGAGAATTCATTTATGAAGTATAGATATGGACAGAGGAGGAGCTATACAGAGGAACAGGGGACAGAGCCATACATAGATAATGCCTGGCAGGAGGAGACCGCCCCCTGTGATTTTTTTTCAAGTAGGGGAGGGAAAGGAAAAAGGGGAGACAAAGACTATCAAAAAGAGATTTCCAGCTCGTATTACTCTATCATGTCTATAATGTTGTACAGTTATAACCTTTTGGTCGTATTGCCCCCTCTAATTTTATTTATTCATTCATTCATTCATTCACTTATCCCTTAATTTACTTGCCCTTTTATCTAATTAGTCATTGACTAAAATGTCCATATTCATTCATGTTAATTCAATCAATCATGTATACATATCATGTGTACTTTTTAATATTTCATGTTTCCTTTTCTGTCAAAATCACAGAATATGCAATGTTACAACTTGGAAATAGGTTACGTCTTTAAAATGAATTCTTTAGATTAGACGGCCACATTGTCAGAATCTCGCTTTCGTTTTAATCTTAACCATGTTGCATCACGCAAACCAAACCATAAATTTGAAGTTCAATTTGCCATGCAAGTTGGGTGCGGTCCAATATATTGTAAATGATTTACGTGTATGAAAACTTATTATCTATGAATCATGCATGCTCTTAAAATTATTGCATTTAGAATGAAACTGGTAGATAATTTAATATGATCACGAGTATTTGCGGAAATCATATTTTTGCTGCTATTTGCGACAAGTAAATAAACATTCGTTTTCTATTACATTCATCATGTTCATAGGGAATGAAAAAGCAAAGAGAAACTATTACCAACAAGACTGGTTTATCCCTATATGAAGGAAACAACATACAGATAAGTTTCCACATATACTCAGATATTTCTAATTATGCATTATATAATTGTTTATGAAAATATTTAATGTTTGTGAATTTCTTATATTTTTTTAATTTTCAGTTATATTACTGAAATGTAATTATTATATAGAATGATTTTGTGATATATTTTTTGTTGGAAATAAACTCGCATTTGAATTTTTAATTTGAATTTGAAAGAAGAATTACATCTCCCCATCCCCATTCCCAGTCTGTGATAATTTAAACGTATTTCAGAATGATCCTTTTCCAAAGATTTCATATCCGAGCTTTATATAGATGCTCTGAAAATCTGTAAAGTATTCACACTTACGTATAAGATCATTAAGAATATTTCATTTGTGAACGATGGTGGAAGTTATTGAAGAAAACGTAAATTGATGTGTGCTCAGTGTGCAACTGAGCATTAGCATACGCGGAAATACAGATAGTATTTTATCAGCAAACGATTAAACACCATCATCTTTTCTATCAATAACACAATTCAGACAATATTCCAATTAAAATTGAAATAAGAACACTACATCCATCCGCCCAATATCCAAGCCACAAGAGGAAAATTCATCTTGAATCTCGAGTATATCCGGGCAATGACGTCATCATAATCGGATGTTGACCGATACACTTCTGTCACACCCCGGGTCACATATCGACAGTGAAACTGTGAATGGGCAGTTAAGCATCTTTTGGCGAATTGCGATGAGGCTTTTTTATATTGTGATTAATAATCATAACATACTTACTCATTTCTAATCTAAAAAAATAAAATTATTAAGGTTTCATTTACAATTTTCTGTGATCTACTCAGTCAATTCTTGTTAATTTGTTCATATTTGCCGTTTGTTCATTGATATTCATTTTTACAATGGACAAGATTTATTCCTTTTAACAGGTTTATTTTATGCCTACATGCTTAGATGTACCCTTACGTTTTATGCAGAACAGCGAAAAAAGACAATGTTGTTAATCGTAATCCTACCAATAAAGTTAAAACATAATCTACAGTGCATTATATTGGACACATCATCCCAAAATTAAGGTCATGCACCAAACTTTGTTTTAAGAAAAATCAATTTGGGAATCCAACAACCACCAAACTAAATAAAGGCTTGACTTGAGGATACTAAAAAAATAGCAATACACTGTTAGATTCATGTTTACACAGAGAATCGCTCTACTGTCTGTAGATTGTTGCTCCTGAAATGACAGTGCCTATGGATTCTAGGAGCACTCAAAGAAATGCTATAAGTATATGTATCGAGAGCCCAGAGATGGCCACTACAAATCAAGGTACCAACCGCTGGTGTAGTCTGTGAGACTGGGGTTACCAGGGGGAAATGCCTATTAAAATCTAGACCTGCCCATGACCTTCAATGCTTGTCCTAAAGGTGTTATGAGAAAGGTTCGGGTTTCTGTTACCCCTCCGATCCTGTTTCAGGTTAATACTCCCGGCCAGGTCATGTACACCGGTTCAAATACGTGCCGTAGACCTGCCTGATAATACCTCTCACCTGTGGGGCGCTATCAAGGGTTTGGTTGGATACCATGGCTGCAATAATGACAAATTAAATCTTTACTTGTTTAGCTTAAATCAACGAGAGTAAACTTTACCTTGTATATTCTGTGCGGGAATAGCAAGACATTAAAAGGGGAACATAATACCCACTATGTCTACACCTCAGAGGTGAAGCAATTCATCTTATTGAAAATGACTGTGTGACAAATAGCTCTCTCTCCTAGAACATGGTCCATGTTTAGCTAAACTGGCAAACCATGGGCTTTAAAAGAGAAGGGAATCGTTGGTGATATCACTAACAATTCATTGGATAGAATTTGATGAAACCATAGAGCCCCGTGGTCAAACTAAAAAAAAATCATAACACAATACCCATATACTCATGATATATGACATAATTTGGAACTTGCAAGGTCGTCGCTACTAGAAAGGACGAGTGGATAGATCTACCCGACTGGTTGTAATAATTTGAACAATCTTGAAATTCGTTTCATAAAATATTTCGCGTTATCAACGTTATTCGTTGTAAAACCCCGCCTAATATCTATTTCATTATACCTCAGGTTTAGAACTTTTTATCTGAAGATAGCGCAATAAAATAATTGTAACCTAAAAGAGTGCAGCGCAGGGTGTGGTCACAATACTTTGATTTACGAATACCTTTGGTAATGTAAAGAGGGAATTAAAAAAAAAAAGAAGAAAGTGATGTAATTATATTAAGATTTATGACAATTATAACCACACCGGTACCTCGGCATAACAGGCGCAACCTTAACCGACATCATGGACATCAGACCAGGGGAGCGTTTCATGAAAGGACTTGGACGGGTTTTTTTCCGGCAAGTCCCATTTTATCCGACAGTTACCATAGTAAAAGTGCCTCTCAGCCAATCAAAATCATGGAAATTATTAGTGTTTTGTCTGATTTTACTTTCCGCCCTTTCACACAGTAAAACAAATAGTAATTTGAATGATTCCATTAAAAAATAAGGCTAATGACGAATTTTTAGCACATGTGAATCCAAACTATAGAATCACGAACGCTAATCACAATCACGAGTTCGAATTCTACTCCGGATGTGAATTCCAAGTTTCACTCAAATTACGGTACGAATTTTCCATGTGAAAGGTCCGATGATACAAAAGACGAAGGACCTTTTCACACATGAATCTTGAATCATCAATGTAATGATGATTGCAATTTGTCTTTAGAATCATCAGACCTTTAAATCACACAGAAAATTCGTAATTCGTAATTGTGATAAGCATTTGTGATTCTTGTTTGGTTTCACATGTGCAAAAAAAATCGTCATTAGCCTTATTTTTCACTGGAATCATCATTCAAATTACCCGATACGTTTTTTTTACCGTGTGAAAGGGCGGGAATTGCAATCATTTCAATGGTGATTCAAGATTCACGTATGAAAAGGCCATTTATTTGTTCAAATTAAGTATTGTCAATCTTTAGAACACCTTTAAACTTACTTTCTGTTGGCTTGTACATTTTGGTTACAATAAATCTACAAATTGTAATCGGATACAGTAATCTCATGCTCCAGCACAACCTCGCCCTTTGAACCAAAATATGAAACCAAAGGCTATACTCACTATTTTCATGGATACTCTTTTTCAGACCAGTTATCTTAATATATTATTTTTAAAGAAGTTAAAAAGGCCGCAGTTGGTATTCACTTGTAATGTTGTAGTAATAACATGAATAATGACCAATGCTCAATTCTAATTCGTTTATATTGATTTGATTCAATTTTATTGAATGTTCAAATCATACAAGAAAGATTCAGATGGAATAGCTTAATTCGATTTTATAAGAACTAACTTATCTTAAATGTCATTTACTTCTTCATTCACTTACAATGACAGTATAATATGTTAACAGTCAATCATACTTGATCATCATTATCTACAACAAAATTGAAAAAACAAAACAAATAAACTTAATATGTTTGACATTAGTTTGCAAAGATATACAACCCATATGAAATATATCATTACTGCGTGGAAATAAAAACCTCAAGCGAAGGCTCATTTATCCTTCTTAAAATTATGTGGTGAACTTGTAGTGTCAGAAACTGCACTTGAGTCAAGTTCCAGCCCTCGTAAGAAAGAAAAACAAAAGCAGACATTTAAAATTCTCCAAATGGCTTCGAGGAATAACCGTAGTGTCAACTCTTGACCTTACCACCATTTTTCAAAAATATGGAAGGAGTTTATGATGGAGAAGAGGCTGTCAAGGTATCACTTGAAGAAGGAGTCGAATAGAGATTTGTTTCTGTGCTTGTGTAAGGATGAAACGATTTACATTTAGGATGAAGTAGGATCAGGGAGAGGGGAAGAGGCCACGGAAACGTGGGGATGTAGGGATTTAAAATATCAAGTGCTCATCATCTCCATGTTTCCAAAATGTGATGCGAGGATGAAGATGATACAGACCAGCGTTCACTCCATCCACCCCCAACTCCCTGCTCCATGTACGCATTACATTTGCGTGAAGACTTTTGCCCCGATAGTCCCTTTCAATACTCCTCAACTTCTAAATTTCAGTTCTGTCTCATTCTTCGTTGCCCCATCGGCAAAAGTCATATTATAATTCTATCAAGTACATGGACAGAGCATAGGACCTGATTGTCTGAACGGTTATGTCACCCATATTAGGCACACACACACACAAACAATATCCCGACCTAACAGCATGGTTCAGAACACTCCCTTTTTTATTGAAAATTTGAATATTAATCAAATATTGATAATAATATAGATAATGTTAAACTTGTATTTATTTTACAGTTTGATAGAAATTTAAAAAAAAAATCGTCTACTGTATGTTATAGACCCTGGAGAAATATCAACACACGATGATGAAATTTCATGTTAACTGAGGTATTTGAGGATCAAATTAGAATATTCGAATTTAAAACTATCCCTCTTCTTGTTTATAGTGTTTTATTACATTGTGGTAGTTTAGAAATAGTAAATTTTATGTGATTCGAAGCCACAACCTCCTTATAAAGGGAGAGCGTCAGGCACACCAAAACCACGAGACGAGTGACGCTGCGGTATTAAGACACGGGGCTGTATGTCGGTCTACCGGGTATCAAGTCATAACAATTATCTAGGTATCCTGTGATATCTTTGTTAGATTTTGTATAACATCATCATTGTCATGATAATTTTAAATAAGGAGGATAAGATGTAAATATAAAAGAAATTGAACACGGGAGCTTGGTGCTCCATATGCCATGCCTGTAGTACATTGAGGAGTTGAGGGTTAACAAACGATCATGGATTGTCAAGTTTGACAGAAGACTTTATCACCAAATGGATTTACTAGACCCGCCAACCTTGGAGATGATGATATTCATATCTCACTGACCCAGTTTTCCAAAACCAATCGGCCTCTTTTATATTCATACTAAAGGACAAATATCTGTTTCGTACCCTCCTGATTGGATGGTTTGTGAGAGATAGTATACGGATAGTATCCGCCGTTCCGCTTCATCGGTTTCCACGGATAGGCCTAAATCATGGCCTAAACCCAGGGCTGGACAGACTATTCGGAATGTGTGTGGGACCCAAATACCAAACAATAGGGAAATTTCGCCAGTTTAAGTATTTTTCTTTTTTTTTTTTGCTTGAAAATATTTCGATGAGACAAATTACTACACATTCTATATCTAGTGTTGAGCGTTCCTTTTTTTCAACGAGAACGATTTTTTACAAAGTGAACCACCCCCTCCAAAAAAAACAAAAAAACACGAGCTTCCTATATATAGCAAGGGCGAGTTCCATGAGACCGTCACAAGTTCGCGGACATCTCATAAGAATACAATACAGACTGCTAAGTTAACCCATGTTTCTGGTTTTCAAATAATTCAGAACTGGGACGGTGTGGGGTAAACACGCCTAAATATTAAACTTGCCTGTACTGTATCTGGCAAAAAATTGTAAGTAAATGTAATACAATAAAATGTATCCTTAATTACAAATAATAACGTCGTCTATGATTATTTTTTTATCTAAAAAGGACGTCATCCACATCGAGCCACGCCAACCCAAGTGTAATGTGAAAAGGTTTACAGAAAGTAAAATTCTTCCTATATATGAATTACTGATAAAAATCTTTGAGGAAAAATTGTTAAGGGAGAAGAGCCTGTTCTGGCATATGGTTTCAACATTACTTTCAACATTGCTCCGGGTTCGGCCATTATTCTTCAGAGTAATAGGGCATATCAATGATTATGACAGTTGTATTTTTCACACCACCCACAAGATTATATCTCGAGTTCTTCCCCACGAGATGGGAACTCGAGGGATAGACATTTCCGATCTTTGCCCGTCCTCTTTCAATTCTTGCAAAACTGAGGAATGAATTCGACCTAGAAACAAAATAGAGCACATCCACTCCAAAACGGCAGATTTTAATGATATCGATAAGTGATTATATGATTTAATTTCAAGGTTATTTAAATTACAATAGAAAAATGAAGGCAAATTAATGAAATGTTGAAACTACAAGAAGATACGAGTATTAACAACAACAACAACATAATAATAATAATACAATAATGTGGGTGTGGCAAAGACCCTGCTTGGAAAAAAATACGATATAATTCGTTCCATTTGCAATAATCTTGAAATAAATAGTACTTTTGGCATTTTGACTGATATACCACGGTTGCTGGTAATGAACAGGCATGTTAGTTTTGTGTATTAGATAAAAGAGAAGAAATTCAACGAGAGATTTATTTCATTTCATAATTTCTGGGATACAATGAAAAGGACATGTACGTATGTTGGAAAGTGTGCATGAGGTCGCGAACCCCCCCCCCCCCCTTGTATATTTACATATTGTCGGAAGTAGTTAATTCCATCAACCAAAATCGGCTGTGATTCAGGAAAGAACTACTACTTCATGTAGCTTATGGAGTCCATCAAAAATTGGATCATAACAATATCTACAAACAATCTAACACAGGTGCGTTTCTGTCCTTGACAATGTATCACACGAGTTGGAATATGTACAGTATATGCGGCAGGATGGTTGGATCAATGCTTTCATTATGTGACAGATCTCAGTTTGTCGATGGAACATCTCCACCACTAACCATTATTCTGTAAGGGGTGCTGGAAGGCTCAGTACTTGGGCCGATGTTACTTTTTATGGACAGCAATGATATTGTTGTGGGCATATGATGTTGATCTGGCGCTGCACAGCTGCTGCCGGGCCCACGATTAATTAGGCAAAGCAAATTTTTGGTGTATTTAATTTCATGTCTATTTAAAACAATGAAATATGGATTTTCATGCATTTTTCATCTTCATAATGCCACCACTAATTAGACTATTCACTGCAAACAGTGTGTTGTATCACAGGGTCTAGATAAGAACTACTTCATCTTCTATTGATAAAAAATCAAATTGGAAAGCACTGTGGGATATACATTTCTTCAACTTCATTGATGTGAAATGTATTTGCATAGTTTGCATGGACATGAATTATCTACAATAAAAAAAAACTTAATTTGTATTACCATCAGTGACAAACTCATTCCCAGGACGGACAATTTCCTATTAAAAAAAATACATAGCCAGAAGAGATCATCACTAAAAACCCGAGTCTGGAACTTCCAGAAGATAACATATTCATCCATAGCTTCTCGTACTCTTGGAATCGTGAATCGAGCCCAGGAAGATGTGACAGAAAGAGCGAGAAATCAAATATTATAAGCAATTAGCCAGAATTCATATATTGTGACTAAATTATACAAAAAATAGTATTCTTGAAATCATCAGCTTTCCATCATGGAGTATGTACAGTAAAATGTTCGTTGACATTGACCACGACATAAGAGGGGACTATAAATTACACGGGTAGAGGAGCATCATCAGTTACAGCACAATCCTCTCCAGGACATTATTATACGCTTCCTGGGATAATAGGTTCTGGGTTCCAGGGCCTGTACAGTCATAACTCAACTCTGCCATAAAATGGAATGTGAATTTGAAAAGTACATATGAAACTAACATTGAAAGGATGGACAGGAACTTTCGGGAAAGGAAATTTGGCAAGGACAAGAAATCTGGCATGGGAAGAGAAAATTTATCAACATGATCAACAGAAATTGAACTCCGTATGATTAAAAAAAAAGCCAACTAATGGTGCAACGTATAAGGAGTGAGGTAAGGGCATTGGCAGGTAAAGTCATGACAAGAGAAGCTGGAGAAGGCGAGTTCACGAAATGTTCAAATACAGCAAAGTGACTCTATGTAGGGACTCATCAATGGTCCAATGTATTATTTCATGTTCATATCCATCATTTCGAATTTAGTTTGCTCTCTATCTTATTTTTGGAGGGGGTCGCTTCAATTGAATTTTTCATAAATTACTCTAGTAGTTATGATAAGCTTTCTACACAAAGGTGATAATAGTCCTGTACAGTTGAATCCGACTTCAGATCACTACAACTTATGGCGGCCATAACTGAGGGGCTTCCACAGAAAAATAAAAGCACTTTTAACGGGTTATGCAATGAGCCAGGTGCGTTGCTATGTCAATACTTAATTATCATTTGTTCTGTATATACTTGAAACCCCTGTTAGAAATTACCATGAAAAAACATCCAAACCGAATTGGTCGATAAAAAGTACCGGTATTCATTTTATGGGCGAATTATGAGCCCTGATGACGTTCTGCATCAATGCTTGGTTGACTACGTGAACGAAGTCTAACCTTTTACCAGTTGCCATTTACTTTGTACACTCGGTCATTATGTCAAATTACTAATAAAATACAGTGTTGCTCATAAAGTTTAAATATTTTCAACTTTAATCAAAATTATTCATCCATGCATCAAGATATGACATGATAAAGAAAATATTCTGATGTATTAACACTGAAGTGTAAGCCTTAAAAGTTCATTGCAATATGTACAAAGCAATACTTTTGTGAATAGGTAAATGGGTTTTCAATTCAATGTAGTATTACCCTTTTGTCTTTAATTTCTGGTGGAGGGGTAGTCCTTTGCCAGGACTGTTCTGCTTTTCAGTTGATCAATAACACAATCCTCGACCTCTACGCCCGAAATGAAAACAGCCCCACGATTTCCTACCCTCATCACACGACCCTCATTGGTGAGGGGCGTGAAAGAGGGGATAGCACGATCACTGGGGATGGCGCGCAGGGAGAATGAAGCAAGGGGAGAGAAATAACAAGTACACCGACGTTTAGAATCTAGACTAGTGGAGGGGTTGCCCGCCCCCCCCCCCCCTACACAGCTTATGATGCAAACGGTCATGATTCAGTGTGCCATCTCGTATAACTATCTCGATGATAATTTGGACTTTGAAAGGCATGTACCCTATTACTGTATGCTTTAGCATTGTGTTAAAAACATGGATTTGAAATTTGTGGGGGACAAGCCCCCCCCCCCCCGTTTTTTATTTGCACAGTAACCGATTGAAGATGATCGTCTTCCCGGTCGTGACAAACTCTTAAGAATCATAGTTAAATCACAGCTGCCAGGAACAAACAGAAATCCATTCTGTGGGATTATCTTAACTTTAAAAAAAGCAAAAAATGTACCTTTTCATCACTATTTGCACCTAGAAATTCTCGTTTGCATTTCAAAAGTGCATAATACTTGACATTAAAATTGTTCAAATTCGAACCTTTATTGCCGGGCGATTCAATGTTAGAAAAATCAGCAATTTTTTACAACATTTTTCAACCTGCTGTCCAAACGAACGAAGAACTTCAATTTGCTTTGTGGTAATATTAAAGTACTACTGGGTAGACATGCAAAAAACTGACAACCAACAAAAACATGTTGTTCATAGGTGAATTAGAGCTTAAAAATTGCGTGTCGTACGGGACATTTCTGCGTCCCGTACGACACACAACATTTTCACCTATAATTTACCCAAAATCATTTTTTTTGTGTTGGTTATTAATTTTTCACATGACTACCCACTATAGCTTTATCATTGACAAAAAAGTACATTTTACTGCTCAAGCATTCGGCTAGGAAACTAGAAATTGTTGACAAAATGTCCCGTACGACACGTATGGAATCGCCCTATTACATGGTTCATTTCTGCACCCTAAAGAGTGCTCAAAATAATGAGCATAATTATTGCACTTATCAGCACTGCTATTGGCTAATGTACCAACCGCTATGGTTCAAATTTTTTAGTGTGTATCTTTGCAGTGAATTCCCACTCGATCTTCAAATTTGGAAAGGAATGCTTTTTTCTGTATGTCCCTATTTGTGCATCCACGAATAAGGCCTAACTTTCTCTCTCACTCTCTCTTTCTCTCTCTATTTTTTCTCTTTATCATTGAAGTATAATAGACCCAAACCAAGTGTTTTTGAAAAAGAAGCAAATGAAGATAAAGGAAAACGTCATATTATGCCACAAACAAACTCAAAATAGTCACCCATGGGTGGTTCGAGGAAAAAAGAACGAGGAAGCTAAATTGAAAGAATGAAAGGAATATACGGTCTCATCATTATTTATAGTGGGTGTTGTTTTGTATTGTCTGATGAAACAAGAAATTGCATGTCCTTCTACGATAGGCTATATAGGCTCATCACCTACATGTAGATGAAGATCCAAAATCAACAATGGTGCAATAAATCAGAAATGGATAGGGTTTTTACATAATATTTTGCTTCCTGTTAATAATGTTATTCATGTATAAAAAAAAACACATTGTAACGTACCCAAAACCGGACATTGGAGACATGATTATGACAACAAAGCCATATTAATATCCATGCAGTTAAACTATGCTTTCCGTTGATGATCATGATTGTGATTTAGGGTCTTCACAGTGCATGCAATGCTAGAAAAACATACTGTAAAACAAATTATATGGTCAGTCATGCTTTTGGTCGTACGTGATCATAAACAGGCCTAGAAAAGATAGAAAATGTTTTATCTCCAATGAATGCTTGAATATCTATCTGCAGAATGTGTTTTCTGGGTTTTTACGCTAAATTGCGAAATGGAAGCTTTTGGTTGATGGCGATATAAGCCGAGAAATGTAACAAAACATAACGCATCGATGTACTATTGATGATGTAAATCCTAACAATCATCGCTCACTGGTCTGAGAGTGAGACACACAAAGGCATAGGAAGGTGATTAATACCCCCAATTTACTCCTAAATTGGTAACATAGAGCCTTATATTGCTTTGCCGAAGGATGCAAGGATGTATGAAATTACAGGCTTGGATGCATTAAGTTCACGGTAAATTGGATCGTCATGTACTCTAAATTAGTTTGCTTAAAACGTTCATCATACCTCAGTCACAACAAGAGATCTGAATACACAAACGTATCATTTCAAAATTCGATTAAAGTCTCAGTCGGTTTGGTCTGGGTGTGAAGGTCATAAGACTATAAATCGAAAGGGGATCGCTCAGAGTACCATTGCGTATAAATGCTGGCAAACTTCATTCTGGTAATTTTCTACCCCTGTCGTGCAATTTAAGGTCGGTCACACCAAAGAAAAATAATTATCAGGGCCATTAATAATTGGCGAAATGTATGTCAGTGTAAGTCTAGAAGCCAATCATAAAAGAAAGTAAGAAGTTTTATATCAAGATGTGAATAATTAAATATTAGCATCTGCATACATGTATATTCACCAATCATAGAGGCTATTTCTCTATACAGTATGCCAACCCCCTTCTTTTTATCTGGGACTATGGAGTGACCTTAAAACGGGGTCATCGCGAATATGGCGTTGAAAGGCCGACACTCGAAAGTAGCAGCAAAGTCTGGATTAGTAATGCAGTTACTCGTGTTTGTCTGCCCCGCCCCGCCCATTGATATAACCATGGACCCTATATAGGGCCCATGATATAACCCAGCCACACTCTATGTACATTTCAAACCACCGATTAATAATTCACTTGGGCATGGTATGCTTCATTTCACTGAGTGATGTTAGGGTGATTTTTTTTGTAGTAATCTGACCCACGAATTAAACTTCACTTTGACTGACATGAGCTAAAATGAGTCTCCATCAATCGAACGCAGACTACTTATATTAATACTCAGAGGGGAGAGTTACAATTACAGAGGAATTTCGTGTTGACGAATAGACTCGAAACTGGTCAATTTAATCCATCATGAAAAGTAACTCATGTGTGTAATAGTAGACGAATTGTATAGGGATCGTACGTGACAGGTGTGAATTGAATATATCTGGTTGTAGACATTGTAGTGAAAGCCTGAATTGAGAGGGAGGGATTCTAGAACACAAGAGAATCAGATCGATTTTTAAAATTTCAATTCGAGACTCGTATTGTTGTTCCATTCGATTTGTATACCACAAAAAAATAAAACAACATCTGAGAGAGGGGAGAGAGAGAGAGCGGACTCACTTTGGTTGAGGCTAATGTAATGGAAATATTAAAATGTCAATGAATATACCCATTGAAGTAATAAATGGAAAATAACATTCAACTTCTGTTGTGGAGCAAAATAATAAGACATTCCACCTGGATTGATGAATATCACAGTTTTTGGAACCCTTTAATGCTTTAACCGGGTTTTTACTCCATTATGATATAATGAATGGAAGAAAGGGCAAGCGTACATAACGGCTGAAAAGAAGATTCACTATGATAATGCATTCAAATCATTCATTTGGCTTCGCGATTGATACATGGCGGGAGGTCTATGAATACCAATGATTGAGATTTTCTTTGTCTATTAAGCCTCTAAATTTTCATTTATATTGATTACCACCCCCCCCCCTCACTTCACCTACATTAATGCCCATAACAGTATCATTATTGTGTTGCATCATAACAATGGTATGCATCCAAAGATCCTCGATACACCATAATCAGACATTAATCCAAGCAGAAAAGAGCACAAAGAATAAATAGGTCCCCGATTGCATTGCGCTTTCGTCAATAAGTAATGTATAACAAATGACTGCTTAAAAGAAGAACTTTGGTCCCGCTTTGGTCTCCTGTGCTGTGAAAGCATATGTGTTTAATGGGATAACAGAAGAATAGTGATAGAGCCTACGGCGTACATAATGTGGTATAATCAGATAATGGACGAATGGATGACGACATGGATCATTAAGTATCATGCGTTAGTGTGAAAGATTTTATCCGCAATCGATAGTTTGGCATTTTGTACAGAAGTTATTCAGAGGATGGAAATCCACATGAAGATTGACTAATTAAAGATCACTGTGTAAAAATCATCACTCATTGTTTGTTACTTAAAATACATGGTGACAATTCAATTATGTTCCTTTGGAAGCGCATGAAATTCCGTATTCAATGTTTCAAACCCACCTCAGATCAAGCAAGGATCATTTCATATCAGATCCACGTTGCATCGGTCGCTATCAATATCGCATAGCAACAGTATCTTTGTATGCCTATTAAAATCATTAAAAATATAGGCCTACGTAATATCTTGAAATAATTTTAAGATTTCCCTTTGCTTACATTTACCATATACAACTTACTATGTTGCTGGTCCTGTATAAAGTATAGGCATATACTATACTGACAGGCAAAGGTATAATGCATGCATGAGATGTTCTGTTTTAACTCATGCTTCATAGGCTCTTCTGGCATATACGTTGCCATTTATTAAACAACACATATTCAGTACACACAACTCCCATAATGGCATTGTCATCACCTCGGCCTCAAACATAGGCATGCGATAGCCTACACGGTGTATTTACATTACTATGCTTTCTTAACTCGCCTGTCAGTCTGCAATGTCATCTGTCTGCGCGATATGAAAATGACAACGAGAGAAAGACAAATGAAAAGGGATGCCTCAGCCCCTCGAATGATACGAGCATCCCCAGCCGAGCGGTATCGCTTTTCAGTTCGTGTAAACAAAGCGCATTAGTAACGGCACGACCCATCAACACACAGTCGACCTTCGTTAAACATATGCAGTCAGTAAAACAATTAACATTAACATTCGTACTCACTTGATTGAAAAGCTGTTCAAGGGGAATTAGTAGATAGATGGTAGCTCAGGCCGGTCACACGTCCGTATTTAAATTCCCTTGGGCAAAATTATGCAACACAAGACTCCTCGGTCCAATCACATCTTTGTTTCGATTGGCAGGGCGCCACTATATTCCCATTTGAAAAACGAAAGCCCACTAGTTGTGTCGACTAAACCTTTCAAATGAAAAATTTAGAAATAGGTGAAAAATGCAGTACGTGTGTGTTTCATTTCGTATTAGCATTCCAAACATTTAAGTTTGACATTTTCGAACGTTTCCGTCACCTTTAAAAAAATCACACAGTGAACTGACGTCAAGAGAATGTTTCTTCCAGAATGTATTGAGCGGGATATATTTTCCTATATTCCCCTTCTGTTCGCTTTCGTTCCGTGCGCTGCCGTCTGGGTTGCCGTCTGCATTGAACCAACGATGCAAATACTGCGAACACACACCGATGTAGTATGATTCGGAATGAACGCCAATTTTTCGTTGAACAGTGCGCCTGCGTGCATAATGCGAAGCACCCTACTGTGTACATAGCTGCCATGTCAAAACGAATTGACAGAGGATGCTTTTTAAACATCACACGTAATTTCTCAGAATATCGAAACATGTGTAATCACATGATCTAATCATCGAACCAAGTATGTGAAAATAATGTAGTATGGTATTTCTTTTAAAGCTATAAGCCTACAATACTTCTTAATGTTTAGACGCGAGAGCAATTATCAAAATGGGTGATTTTATGCTAATCCCAGTGTTTCTTACGACGCCAATTTCATATGTGTTACATATGTTACATTGAAAATTAACATTAATATAATTATTTCAATACAGTTCCCTTTACAGTGGCTCATTCCAGTTCCGAGTGTTCACGAAGCTCTTTTTAATGTCCTTATCCACTCTAAATTCCAAGGATTTAGAATGAATGAATGAAAGTACATTTATTTCCAACGATAAAAGCATCAATACATTTTAACTTGAACAAAACTATGCAGGTAGCAACTCCGAAAGAACAGCTTGTGATGAGTGCACCGTGACATAAACAATAAATACATAGTACATGGAAAACTTATCTAAACAAAGTACAATACAAAACAAGAGGAAAACAAATGGGGAGGGGCAATTTTATATAAAATACTACTATATCAATTGAAACAGAAAATAAATCGTCATATCAATCATCCCACAACTAAAAGTATAAAGCAAATCACAAAAATTTAGGGACCAGACGTAAGTTTTTTCTTAAATTTTGTCTTAAAGCAGATACGAACCAATAGCGCCATCTCGAGTCCTCAACTACTCATGCCCGGCCAGTTTCCTGATCCATAATGCTAGTGTAGTCTAGTAATATAGACCCACTTGAATGATAACATGCTGATTAATTACTCAATACATTCATACTACAATAATTATGTTACCAAGTAGCAAAACAATTACTTTTCCTCTCAAAACATTTTAGTTTCTCTATACAAATACAATTATTGGTCAATTTATTCTCTGTAGTATTAGTAGATACCTGAAAACGTATATTTTAAGACTATATATTTATAACACACAGTCAATGAGGGACCACACACAGTTCACTACCCCCTTTAAAGTTATCCAAAGTTGGTGCATTTATAATGTCTGTAGGTAAATTGTTCCACTTTTTCGGAATATAAACGAAGATTATGTTGATAAGAACAGGTCCTGTGTCTTGGCAGATGGTTGTGAATGGTGACCAGCAAATTGTTTTATTTATTTTTAATCTTTAGGATTAACTTTTAAATCTCAAATGATTTAAATTGAAATATTTTAGCTTTATGTTTACATCCTAATGGTTAAAATTTTTATTTAATATTCGGCTGGTCATTATTCACAACTGATCTGGATTTTAATCCTTGGAATTTAGAGTGTTATTTTTTTTCAATTTATAAAAGTGGTATGCAGGGACGGATACGGGATTTTCCAAAAGGGGAGGCACATTTTCCCAAGGAAATTTTTGACAAGCAAAAAAAAAAAGGCTTTCAACGAAAAATAAGGACATTTCGTCCACGAAAAAATGTGACAAGCAACAAGCAAAAAAAAGGTCTTCACTCTTTCAAAGGGGGGCACACTTCTGTTTAAATGGCATTTTTACATCACAAATTTTAATTGTGCCTCTCAAAAGGGGGGATACAGGCCGCCTCCCCCCCCCCCCCCCCCGAATCCGCCAGTGGTGGTATGTGCAATTCAGATTAATATTATTTCTGAACCTGTGCAGTTAATAAGTCGTAAGCCTTCATTGAACAAAAGTGCACCGGTGTAGGGAATACTGAGTGTAGCTGTCCGTTTTTATGAAATTGACTTTTATGTTTACATCTTTTTTTATCACATAGGTCTACTTGAAAAACAATTATGACACATTTGTCTTTTTATACGGCTACATGAATATCTGAGCAAATCATAACACCTAATTAAAATATCGAGCAAAACGAAATTCTTGTAGCCGCGATGTTGTTGTTTTTTAATATCGAAACATATACGGAATTGAATGATTAAATAACCAAACTAAGTGCAAGCGACTGAAAATTTCTATTTCGTTTTAGACGGAGCTACTACCAGGATGCCACAATTTGTTTTAGAAATAATATCATAATGTTACATCATAATCAGAGAGGTTTTTAAACTGCTCACATTGCCTACATGGTTTGATCACGTAGTCTGATGATAAATTAATGGTAATTTGTAAAGTGTACTCTTTAAAATATTCATACTATAAACAGGGATAAAATCTCCAGGTTCAAAGAATTACATTTTCATTTGCCAAAAACGTTCTTATTCTCCGATAAGGTTCGAATGACCAACACGATATTTAACACTCTTCATAATGCATTTGGATTTTTTTAAATAAGTGTGTATTAAGATTAATTTACATCACACAAGTCTATTTATAGGACCCCACCCGGATTTCGGTCCACCTTGAATTTTCAAAATCCCAAATGACATGTAGTTCTGCATGTGCTATTCATCAGAATCGAAAGAGAATAAAGGATTTAAATGGAGACAAGGAAATACATTATGATCATTTATTGCACGTGAATGATTATCTTTATTCATTACAAATATGATTAACCATGTTTTCATTTCATGAATTTTGATCAGGGAAATTCCCTTTTGAATGTAGGCCATCAATTTCATTACTTTAAAATCCTTAATTCCTTGTACATTATATAGGAAGCGGAACCTTTTGTGCTATGGGATTCCAATGTTTGACAAATAAAAGTGTATCAATAATATTGTTTCATTTTGGTATCAGATTATGTAAAAGTTTCATTTTCTTCTATCAATGGTTCTTTTCAAAATCGGACACGTTTATAATACAACAGCGTTGAGGGATCCTTTATGCTATTGATATGTTCGGGGGTTTCCTATTTTCATAAAAAATGATAAAAGTAAACAATATTATATAACTTTTTTTAATTATTCTAGATAACATGTTTTGAATAGCATGAAAATCCTAATGGTCAATTCCTTATCAATTCCATTAATCCTTTTATTTCCTCATGAATGCCCATTTTTCCTGAAAACCAATCTTTAACTTTTGGTTTGGAAACAAATAATTTTTTTTGCTTTTTCTCAGAAAAGGATAGAGGGAACTTGTGATAGGATGTAAAAAATATGACAAATACTTGAAAGAAATCCATTTGTAAAATAATATCACAGTAAATCTGGTTACAGGTCCTTTCTTTTTTCTTTTAGGACGCGTGTAAAAATAAAAACTAATCGAATTCAGAACGTGGGCTTCCAAAATAATGAAAAAATTACATATTTTCACTGGCATATAATAGGCGTATTGTATAAGTTTCTTGGATATCTATGGTTGAGTAGACTTTACATAACAAATATCTTTAAAAACCTATAGTATTGCTTGTGTGTGTATGGGTGTGTGTGTGTGTGTGTGTGTGTGTGGTTGTTTAACTCGCTCATAGAATATTAGTATTAGTACACTAAATCTTAAACTAATTTAAAATTTTTGCCCCCACTACTCCACTTTATGATATTATGCAAAGAATCACAAATGCTATGCATAAAATACTGAGTCAGACTTACTCGGACAAGAGTCTAATTGATAAATAATCCGTTCCGGGTAATTCCGAGGCTACTTGTTTTGGACTTTAGAAAAGCCTTTGATATTACCCCCCATGCACGATATCCTTATCAAGAAATTATATTATTTTGGCATAAGAAATATAGAGTTAACATGGTTTGAATCATACTTAATTGGAAGAAAGCAATGTGTGTCCTATAAGGGCAGTACTAGTGATTTTCTGCCTGTTCATTCCGGGGTACCACAGGGTTCAATTTTGGACCCTTTATTGTTTTGTATGTTCATTAATGACATTAGTAATTTAACCATGCATTCTAATACTAATAATTCTCTTTATGCAGATGATACTGCAATATTCTCTTCTGGATATGGAGTTAAAGCTGTTCAAACACAATTGCAAAGTGACGTTTATGTTTTAAGTAAATGGTTAAAAGAAAATGGTTTAGTTATTAAAACAGATAAAACGAAAGTTATGTTATTTTCAAGTCGGAGGAAGGTGCACTCAGTCAAGTTACAGATATACATGTACATGGATGGTAAATCCGTAGAAAATGTAACTAAATATAAATATCTGGGTGTCACCTTCAGTCATCTTCTGGTCTGGTTTTTTCACGTCAATTCCATCATTAAAAAGATCATGAATTCTATAAAATGCATGCGGAGAATCAATATCTGACAGAATACGTACTCGCCCATTTGTATTTTTCTTTAATCCTTCCTATTATCGACTACTGTTCAACTGTGTGGGGATCATTAAAAGTGAAAGTATTGCAGCGACTACAGAAGTGTCGAAACAAATATTGTCATTTGGTATTAGATGCAGACTACTATACCCCAGTCCAGAATATCTTGCACTCTGAAATTGCAATCTGTTAAAAATAGAGTGAGTTATAATTACCAAGTACTTATGTACAAAACTTTAAATGGTCTTGCTCCTGGTTATTTATTGCAAACTATGCCTCTGAGACCTAATCACTATCCTACTAGATCAATCTCATCACAACAATTGTATCTCGCAAAACCAAGAACCGAGTATAAAAAGCAGTCGTTCTCCTATATATATATATAGCAGCAAATCTATTTAACTTGTTACCAGTACCCATTAAGTGCTCTGCTTCACGAAACGTCCGTAAATTCCAAGCAAGCTAATTAATTTTTCTACTGTTTTTGTTATAGTATGTATAGGCCATACCCCCCTATTGTTATTTGTTTATTATGTATATATATTATTTTTGTATTGTGTATTTTAATTGTGTATGTTATATAATTGTATAATGTTAGAATTGTGAATGATAGCAGGGCTCCCTTGTAAAGCAGGCCTCTGGCTTGAATGGGACTACCCTGCTTTTTATAAAGAAAACATGAATAAATAAATGTCTACGTCATTTGAATTATACACATAAATCTTGTCAGGGTTACAATATTTATCAATAGTTTAAGGTAGACAATTTTATATTCATCAACGTCAAATAAAAATAATGAAAGCAGGTTTGCATTGTTTGCTGCTACGGGTTGTTAACGGATGCCTTAAATTCCAGAAATGTGTTTTCTTATTCCAATGGAGGCGGTAAAGAGCTATCCCTCCCCTGGATACTAATGATGTAGATTGACCGTCCAGGTATATTTACAGAACGCTGGCAGAGAGAGAGAGTTTGAATTCAGTGATCCATTTCTGAAAAAACCGCAAGTGAGTATTCGTGAGCGAGTAAGCTTTTCAAAATTTTCGAGATTCTGTCAGAGATCTGTTTTGTAAAAAGTTCATACTTAAAAAATGAACGTTTAAATGTTGATAAAAATAATTGAAAACATTGCAACAAGGGGTATTGAGAGAGAGTGGAAATGGGTTCCGACTTCTCCAACTTCATTTTTCAAAGCTAACCGGCCATGAATTTGATTAATAAATGAAATGAACAACTATTTTTCAATAAACAATAGAAAGCTTATTATGAATGAATAGTTTTATTGCTTCGTTTATTTCAATTATCTCTTTATATTTCGGTAATTGACTGGATTGTCAATTAACTGGATTTTCAGCTGAAACTCATGAATTATGATAAATAATTATTGAATACACAATTATCAAAGCACTTAGTTAGGCTGCAAGCCGGAATCGACACACTTTATATGTTGATTCACTGCAAAGAAATCTGACTGCGATTCCTGACACATTGGCAGTGAACACTCTTGTTGCGTTCTATAATAGAACTGTTCTTGAGACTCTTGATAGGTTTGCTCCTAAAAATAAACGACGAAAGTCATCCCGAACTAGGAATCCTTGGTTTAATGAGGACATCTTAATTGCTCGCAGAGTTAGGAGAAGAGCAGAGCGGAAATGGAGAAAGCACCCATCTACAGCTAATCGTAAGGTTCTCAGCGATAGTATCAAACATGTTAATGATACAATTATTAACTTAGCCAAGCAAAACTATCTGATTGGAACTCTGGATAATGCCAACACTAAGACTGTATTTAAAACAGTTAATAATCTTCTCCGACGAAATGAGAGAGTTCTTCCATCGTTTGACTGTCCAATGAAGTTAGCAAACTGTTTCTCATCGTTTTTTCACTCTAAGATTCAAAACATCCGCAAGAGTTTGGTAGACAATAGCTCTGTAAAGTTTGATGACAATATTAGCTTATCACCTGAAACTGTGTCATTCTCAGAGTTTGATGTAATCTCTGAGGACAATGTAAGATCTGTTATCTCAAACATGTCTTCAGCATCCTGTTTATCGGACTCTCAACCTACTTGGTTCCTAAAGAAGTATGCATCGGCTAATGTTTCTTCTCTAACTAAAATTGTAAATACGTCTTTGCAAACTGGTATATTTCCCACAGATGTCCACAAAGCTGCAATTACTCCAATCCTCAAGAAGCCCTCTCTCAACAAGGAAGAGCTGAAGAACTATAGGCCTGTTAGCAATCTAAGTAATGTTATCGGACTCTCAACCTACTTGGTTCCTAAAGAAGTATGCATCGGCTAATGTTTCTTCTCTAACTAAAATTGTAAATACGTCTTTGCAAACTGGTATATTTCCCACAGATGTCCACAAAGCTGCAATTACTCCAATCCTCAAGAAGCCCTCTCTCAACAAGGAAGAGCTGAAGAACTATAGGCCTGTTAGCAATCTAAGTTATGTTGCAAAGATTATTGAGAAGTTGGCAGCAGTTCAATTCACCATGTTCACTGATCATCTAGCAAGTAATGGTTTGAATGATGAAATGCAATCAGCATATACAAAACAAACTTTAGCACAGAAACAGCCCTTTTTTGAGGCTTCAGGACTTTGTTTTATCTGCTTTTGATCAACGACGTGGGGTTTTTCTTGTTCTTCTTGATTTAAGTGCTGCATTTGATACTGTCGATCATGAACTCTTGATAGACTTGAATCTAAATTATGTGTAAAGAATACTGTGCTAAAGTGGATAAGATCTTATTTGTCAGGATTGAGGGCCATCTATCTGAATCTCTACCATTACAATTTGGTGTCCCTCAGGGGTCGGTGCTTGGCCCCATCTTGTTTACAAATTATATTACACCAATTTCAGATATAATTAAACGTTATAACCTTCATTATACTGTATATGCTGATGATATCCAACTCTTTACTCATTTTGATAATGTTAATCATAATAATGTCTTGTCAAATATTGCTGCATGTATTAATTAAGAACATGGATGTCTGCCAACTTTCTACGTCTCAATGTCCAAAAGACCGATTTCATTGCCTTCACACGTACTCCATTATCCACAACTAATCTTACTCTAAAAGTAGGTAATGATGTCATTCCATTGTCACGTAGTGTAGTCAATCTTGGTGTTACTCTAGATTCATCCTTTTCTTTGACCAACCATATTAGCAATGTAGTATACGCACATGCAATTATCATATAAGAAACATGTGGCGAATAAGAGGTTTTATATATCAAAAGACATGTCATCATGCTGTTCAAGCTCTGATAATTTCCAGACTCGATTACTGTAATGGTATGTTTCTCTCTTGTCTGCCAAAGATGTAAAGCGCCTACAAGGTGTCAAAAATCAGGCAGCCAGACTTATTTTTAAGTTAGGACGGCAAGCACAAACTTCTTCCTATTTAAGACAATTACACTGGCTGCCTATTGCTCGTAGAATTGATTTCAAACTTTGTCTATATGTACATAAATTTTTCACCAATCAAACTCCATCTTATTTCAACAACAATATATCAGTCTACACACCCAGACGCACACTCCGATCGTCAGATGACAAGACCCAATTATTAAAACCAAGATTCCTCTTCACACTCGTCGGCAAACGCTTTGGAATAGCAGCACCCAATATTTGGAATAACATACCAAAAAGCATTCGTGAAATCCTGAAGTCATATTTCTTTAATGCATGATTTATTTTGTTTGTATGGTTTATGATTATGTTGTATTATTATTGTATTCAATGTAAATTTTTGTAAAGCGCTATGGTACAAACGTGAATAGCGTTTCTTAAATACAAGTATTATTATTATTATTTAATTCTGTAAGATTGCATAGGTCTGAACGTAGAAATCAAAGATATCGTTCATTGTATGAACGTTGGGATTTCCTTTTTTCTTCCAAAATATTTCATAATATTTAAAATAAACCAAACGTGTATATATCTTTGATTGTTTTGTTTGTATCTAATTTTTATGTTGAAAATTTTGAAATAAAAATACGGAGAAGTAAGAAAATAAAATATTGTCAGAAAATATAGTTGATTTTTTTTCTCAAGAATATGGAATGACAAAAGGCTTCATTAGACCTCGACATACAGTTGGGAATGTCATTGGTTACCTAATACATTAGAGCAAATTGTATAATCATTACAACGTATAAAATTCACTTGCCGCATAATGAAGTGCAAATTGGAAATTCGTTACATGGTCTAACTTATTAGTGAATACACTTTTTAATTTCACGCGAGGTTTTACCTAAGTATTGTAAAAACTCGACACTGACGGTGACGCACTGTTCTACATGAGACTATTTAGCAAGATGCTCAGGGGACCGATAGCCGGGATGGCATCCCCGTATAAGCTTGTCTCTCAAATAAATCTGCAATCTTTTTACACTCTCTGTAATATGCTTTTTTCATGAAGTGCGAAAGAGTGGAAGTAGGGGATTGAAAATTTGGGTACGTGTAATTACGCAATTTATATCGCAAATCGTAAAGACCCATTTGTTGATACGATGGTGCATACCTCTTATCTCTAGAAAAAATATATATGCTCAGTTAATAGGTTTAAAAAAATTAAATAAAATGTTAGATTTGCAATAAAGAATGTACCTCACGTTAAGAAATTACTTTTTTTAAATTGAATATCTGCTTTTGTTTACATGAAGTTGAACACGTATCCATGAACAAATTAAAGTAAAAGCTATACATAAAAAATATCAACACAATGGATTTTTCAAAACTTCATATAGGAAACAGCAGGAGTGCTAAAATTTACAAGGACTAATAATAAGGTTTCTTCTTCAAGTTTTCTTTTTCTTCTCCTTCTTATTATTATTATTCTTCTCCCATAACCTCACGTAGAAAATTTTTGTTGGGGGTGACAGGATGAGTAAACTTTTTTTAATAAACTCCAAAGCGAGGGAGCGAAGCGACCAAGCTTGTTATTGGAGCACTTTTGAATTGTATGTGTGAAGGGAAATTGAATGATTTCATGCATACTTTTGGTGAATGTTGTGAAAATTTTCAGTAAGAAATGTAAGTTTTTAAAATTTCGGGGGGGGGGGAACTGCCCCTTGCCCCCTAACCCCCCCCCCCTTCTTCTTCTTCGTCCTGTGTGTATCGAGCTTCAAGATCCACAATGTGTTTCAATCGTACATAGAAACGTAGAAAAGCGCTCAATCTTGTGATGTTGGAATAATTGCGTAACATCATATAATACTCTCCATGAAGCAAATAAACTAATCACAAACAGGCAACCTCTGCAGGCCTTCATAGAGTACAAATATCTAGCTCAGATCCGTCCAGACTTCGAAAGCATTCTACATCTACAAGCAGGTAGGCAACAATTATTCTTTTTTGTGTTAGCATGATATATTCTTCCGCATACGATTCAAACATTTTCTGGAATTTCTGCCAAATACTTACAGAGACCTTCAAATCAATATGCCCATAATATACTTGCAATCATAAGTGGGCGTGACTCGGTCTTAGAACTAACGATGAATACAATAGATACGAAGCCCTCGCTCGCTGTATATTATGCAGCTTTTGGTATATACTGTATTTTGACAATCATATGAAAATAAGAACATGACTTCAAATTGTTGTTAAATAAACTTTTTTTTATATCAATAAATGAGACTAGTTTGAATGAATTCGAATGTAAAATAAATTGCTGTACGAATTACGCACGAATCAAACATCGCCATACAAGGATCAATAGGAGGTTTGATTTGGACCCAAGCCACCTTGGACAAAAAGGTCAGTTGGTCACGTATGAACAAAAGAAAAAAAAAAAACGTTTTGGGGTAATCTGATAGGGAAGAATTTAGATCATCTATTAACATAAACAAATAAGTTTGGATATCTTTCCCCAAAATTTAGAGTTTCAAAATGATATGTACTGCATGTATGTGCACGTGTATCGTAGAGAAGACTTAAATTTCAAGCATAATTAGTATAACAATATTGGCTCCCTGACATTTTAAAATTTTAAAAGCTGCAATCAGAAAATCGATTCTTCTATATATATTGAAGAAAAACAGAAATGTTATATAACATTCGAATATCATTTAATTTCAGAATAGCCGAACCCGCTGGTATGACCAAAAATCCTGACATGAAAATCGATTCTTTAATATTTATTGAAGAAAAACAGGAAAGTTATCAGCGTTACATAATATTATTCTAAATTCGAATATCATTTAATTTCAGAATGGCCGATTCCGCTGGTATGACCAAAAATCCTGACATGCCAGGTCTGTTTGACTTCTTCGAGTATGAAGGTATCCCGATGCCTGGAGTCGTCCTTAAATCTAGTCTAGATGAACTCAAGACATTCGAAGTCAGATCAGATGACGTCTGGATATGCACATATCCCAAATCAGGTAATCTTATCGTGCTCCCTCCTATGATGCCTATGATGTTCCAACTTTTACAACAAAAAGTAATGTTATACATTCACACAAACGAAGCCGTCTCAACCGACCAGTGGTACGTCATTGAAAATAACATGAAAACTTTGATCGGTCTGGGGAGTGTTCCATGAAAGGACTTGATCAATCGTGTCCTGCTTTATCCTACAATTAGTTACCATAATAACAGCGCTTCTAAGCCAATCAGAAACAAGGTCAGGTGTGAGATCTTATAAATTGTCGGATGAAAATGTTGATGAAACGCTCCCGGAGTCGATTTCGTTACAGTATGACTGTGGCATTATACATGATAGCCTACTTGACAGGGTTGACAACGGATCATAGAATAATGAAAACCAAGTAGAGCATGCACATCTAATACTATATAGTATATGATACTTGAAGAGTATGAAGAGTATATCTCAGTATTCTCTGTACTTAGATTGCATCGCCATTTTCTCTTACTATTATGTCTGAATGTCATGAAAACAATCAAATTCTGGTGCAGTAGCTTTCCTACTTGCGAATTTGTCTTTGTAGAGCACGGAGTGTATATTTTTACTGTTCTCTGATCTTTTGTCATGTATGTTCCGGCCCGGGGTTCGACTTCCTGCCATTATTTTATTAGTCCTTATTTTCTTCATATGCATATAATTCAGATATTCTATATTTTCGCTGTTTACTTCACTACTTAATTTATAGATTTTTCTTTGCATTCTCAAAGTGCTCCAATTCATTCTTCAGTCCCTCTTCATCATTTAAAAAAATGTCTGCAGTTATGTTTTGGATCATGTCTTACTTAAGATGCTTTGTTTGCCATTACGATGTATCTCTCCTCCATTTTCTAATGATATAGCATTATTGTCATAGACATGTGCGTATTATGGAGGGGCCTTTGGGGCCCAGGCCCCCGGGTAGGCGAAAAAGGGGCCGCCAAAAAGAGGAAGAAAAGAAAGGGAGAGCAAAGGGGGAGAAAAAAGGATGGAAAGAAGAAAATAAAAAGACCCCCCAACAAAAAAAGGGGGAAGAGATAAGGGAAAGAAAGAAGAGGGAGGGGGCGCCGAAATTGATGTCCGACCTAGGGGGCGCTGAATCGATGTTCGACATAGGGGCGCCGAATTGATGTTCGACATAGGGTCGCCGCCTTACTGTTCAACCTAGGGGGGGGGGGCGCCGAATTTATTTTTATTTTACCTAGGGGCGTCCAATTGATGTGCGATATAGGGGCGCCGAATTTATGTTCGATATAGGGGCGCCAATTTGATGTTTGTCCTGGGGCGTCAAGTTCATATTCGACCTGTGGCATGTCTGGAGCGCCAATTTGATGTTTGACCGAGGGGGCGCTAAATTCATGTTTCACATGGGGGCGCCAAACTCATGTTTGCTCGCATCAAATGCTTATAGTTAGACATTAGATGCCCATCCTGTTCATGATTACCAAAAGTGCATATTTTATGTCAGAATATCAAAAACTTTCATCTCGCTCTTCGCGCTCGCACCAACTGTTTAGTAAGGTGACGATCCTGTTCATGGTTAAAGTGCTTAGAATGTCCAACTTTGGGCCGAAAGATAAAAAACAACTGTATTGGGGATACGCCCTACCTGTTGGTTAGAAGGGCTCCCACTGGGAACTAACAATGATTTTGATTTGTTTGCTTCCGAAATGATGGGCGGAAACTTAGAGAGATATGACAGGGAAGACTAGAATACCACCCCTGGATACGCACCTGATAGATATCAATAATGCAAAATGTAGTCTGATCTGTGACCCGTGGCAAAGCAATGGCAAGATTACCAAAATGAACTCTTAGATGCTCTGTCCTGGGTTTTCAATTTATGTTACTGTGTTATTTGTATTATGCCATCAAGTAATCAATTATGTATTGATTGATAAACAATTTTCTGTTTTGTTTGATAGGTACCCACTTCATCATGGAGATGACATCACTCATATTAGCAGATGGTGATCCATCCAAGATAGACCGAACAACCCACCTAGCAACCATTTCCATGTTAACCATGGATCGCCCACTGACCGTGGACTCCCAGCAACAGAGAGATGAAGAACCACCCACACTATCACCCAAACCATTCATGGATGTGATCAAGAAGGCCCCCTCACCTAGAAAGATAGCATGTCATCTGCCCTTCCAGCTTCTTCCACCGGATATTGAAAAGAAAGCTAAGGTGAGAAAGCAAGATTACGACATCAAGGTATCATCGGGGTCAAAAACAAGGAAAGGCCATCAATATTCAATAGAAATTATGTCACAGGATGTTAATGAACATTTTCTTTACACAAAAAGAAAATAATATTTTGGTTGATGCTTTATCAAATTTTATTACAGAAGTATACATAAATACCCTCGTGTAATTATTCAAAATAATCGCTTAGTTAATATACAGTTTGATGTCTACTCTTCATAAACCAATACCTAGGTTATCTACGTGGCTCGTAACCCTAAAGACATGGTTGCATCAGCAATGAGATTCACAGAGAAAACTGTTGCTTATCCGGGAGGCTTCAATCAAATGATTATTGATATGATGAATGGTGGTAAGTTTCCCCCACTCTTTCCCCTCTTTTTCCCCTTAAAATGAATTATTCATGTCATGATATAATGAATTGTGTGTATATGATAGATAATAAAGGACTAGATTCGAATACTGCATTTCTTGACTTTACTGCATTCCATCACCAGCCATAACAAGTAGCATACAAAATTAATCTTACATACAGTTGTATTGACTACATTGGTACAAAAAGAAAATTATAGTCCTTTTCTTTCTCTCCCATTCCATCTTTTTACAGCACTAAGAGACTTTAATATTTGTGCTATATAAAAACCGAGTAGTATAATTCATAGTATCTCAATGCATTAACCTGTATTTTATTTTACCCTCTCTCTTTCACAATCTCCCTTTCACTTTCTCCTTTTCCACCTTATAGCCTTCTCATATGGCTCCTGGTTTGATCACGTGATGGGATATTGGAACAAGCGAAATGAAGAAAACGTTCTCTTTCTGAAATTTGAAGAAATGAAAATGGTTTGTATCATCCTGCTCTTTCCCCCCTACTTTTTCCTTCATTTTATGGGATGTTTTGTTTCCCTGCCCCTTCCACTGCATTATTCAGACTGGCCTTAGGCTCTGGGAGATCAGTGGGCAAAGAGAAATGAGATTGCCCAACTGATCATTTCTTTGGGTATTAGAAATTTCCAGTGCAAAAAAAAAACAAAACATGAAAAAGAGAACATTCTACAGAACCTGCATACTGGCAAGATTTGAAGCTAATTTTCCTTGACTTTATTCACGGAGTTTTTTTTAATTCTTTCACAACCATTCTTTAGAATTCTGCAGATGTAGCTCAAAGAGTTGGACAACACCTAGGGCGCCCTCTCTCACCTGAGATCCTTGAGAAGGTTGTGACAGGGAGTGGTTTTGAAGGGATGAAGAAGACCTATGACAAGATAGAGAAATCTTCAGACAAAGGCAAATACCTTACCAAAGCTGCGGGTCAAATGTCATTCATGCAGAAAGGTAGGTCTACGTATACAAAAGGTTCCTCTAGGCTGAAAATAACACTGCACAGACAGAACACTGAAAATTTAATCAAATTTTATGAAGAACAAGAAAGTTCTAGATAATTCAAACTTCATTAGCTTACAATAATCCAGTAAAGCAGTTATATGCACATCATCACTAAATGTGCCATGATTGAGGATTTTGACATCTCACCATCTTTTTTTTATTCAATGTATGAAATTACAACAAAAAGAAGATGAAGAAACAGAAAGAAGAAGAATAAAGGTTGGAAGGAGAGGAGAAGAGGACAAATATGTTCAATCTCTACAAATGAAATTCATCCTTTTTTACCCACTTTTGTATCAATATCCAGGTGTGATTGGATCATGGAAAGAAAGATTTACAGTGGCCCAGAATGAAGCCTTCAACAAATGGTACCAAGACAAGTTTGCAGGCTCTGATTTACAATTTCAATTTGAATAATTTCATTTAGCAAACACAAATTGTCTTTCATAATCATGAAACTGATGCAGGTTTTTCAGTAAAAATTTCTAGTGTTCTAGTGGAACGTGATTTAAGGCACTGTTCAAAGAGAGAAACATTACATTAAATGTGACCTACCACCCCAAAACCACCAATATGTCGCCAGGTAAGAGTCTCTGTAACTAGCCAAAATAGTAATTTAGTCTAAAAAAAAAAAATAATAACTTATCTGAAAGAGCAATCCTTCTTCTTCATACTGTGAAAATTTGAAGTCGTAAAGTTGAATAAAAAAAAAGATATAAGAGTTTCTTGGACAGCTTGAAAGTTCCACTGAGATTACACAGTATGCATATCTCATGCTTAAGTGAACCCAAACTTCAAACCTTGTTTTCTCCTTATTTTTTAAGCCCTTGCTGAATCTCCTCTGCATTTAATCAAGTAATTGTAATGGTTATTGTTGGTCAATTTTAATATATTATATATCATTTTAAAGCTTAGGAAGTGAATTTTCAAACTCAATGACAAACTCAATATTCATTTTGGTCAACTTGTTGTTGGTTTTGGAGTGGCAGGTCACAAATTTAAAGTATTTATTATCTTGGAATTGTCCTTGAAAATATTAATTATATTAATTTGAATTTATGCCTTTACTTGATTGCAATTGATTGTAATCCTACACCATAAGTGGAATCTGTGGAAAGGATGAGACACTGAAATTTGCATGAAATTGTAGATAGGTCTAGTGATCAATTCAGATCCCTCACACCTAATTACCTGAGCACCATTTTATGCAAGATGTCGTCACTGACATGTTGACATTCACTGAAAATTATAGTGAAATAATTGTTCTTGATTGGCCGAAAAAGCTATGTTAGTTTGGTATCAGTCACTGAATGAAAACCAGCCAATGATTAACAACCATCATTAAAATGACGCCGTGGTGGGACCATAAGAGGTATTTCATTGTAAATTAGGCAAGAAAGAAAAATAATGACATGCACAATAACAAATGATAAAGAATTTGTAAAATGGAAACAACATTTTAATCTCAATTACTCTGGCATGATATCAAATCACGACCAAACAGCCTTCACAAAGTATTTTTTTTTAAGAGAAAGAAAATAATAGCACCTTTGTAAGTTCTGCGAATAACAAACAGATAATTACATGAAATAAATAAATCAATTCCTTTCTATCACAACAAGTGTTACAATGTTTTTATTATGCATTTACTACAACCCCCAAAAAAAACTTTACCATAATAATTAGCTGATTTTACCTACTCATAGGATAACTGCATAGGAAGGAAGGAAATTATATTTGATATTAGTATCACCATAATTATTCACCTAATACCATCCACTCCCTAACAGCATAACTCTTTTCTTCCTGCCAACTCCCTGTCAGCCATTTCAGGCCATGCATATGAAAATCCGGTTCAGGATTAATTACCGGTAGATGGATTCTCTATTGGGTGCAGTCAGAATTTATGCCTCAGCTACAGCAAGAACTGAAATATATATGGCACACCTATTTAACATTTTAACATGATTTAATCTCTGTGACTTTCAAACAATTTGTGTGATGGTAATCCTGATACAATCATGTTCTGAAATGCAATAAATTTATTTTGTGTTAGATAGAGGATGGCATTTTAATCCCAATTCAATGAAAATAAATGAAATTTTAGCTAATGGTTAGTAATTGAGACTCTTTAAACATAGACAGTGATCAAAATCTAGGGTTTTAGGTATGGGTAGCCAGATGTGGAATAAGTTGTAAACAGTTGATGCTCAATTCATCAGTATACTTGGCCCTCAATGGTTTTCTTCATTATTAAAACATAAGAAAAAGGACAGTGTAGTGGAATATAATTGTTTTAAGCTTTTGGCTAATCATAATTTAGGCATGAATTTTAAATTGTTTCATTTAAACCACAGTTCAGAATATGGGCCAATTAATTTAAAACCATGATTTGATGTTGAAAGAAAGAGGTCATTTGAAAGCAGTAATGCATGCGCCTTTAATTAAAAAGGAGAGAAGAGCTGCATTTGGAATTGCATCATGGATAAATATCTTGAAATTAAAACTGCCCCTTTTTTTTTCTCTGAGGAGGCATAAAGTTTGTCAAGTTTGAAAAACTACTTTCAAGACAAAACATGACTTTCTTAATATAGTTACTGTTTATAATGTGTGATATAAACATAAGAGCATAGCTATAATAAATTACTAGTATGAAATACAGCACATACCATATACATCACAAATGTAATGTACATGTACCTTGGGAATATTGTTCTAAAGGATGGAATACAATTAATGAATAAATAAGTCCTAATTGCTCTCTACAAAAAAATAATAAAACATATTTTTATACATGTAGTTCACGTCCATACATCCTCAAGGTACCTCTTCTCTTCTCTTAACTTGGCAATGAGCTGTAGCATATCATAGTCTCCTTGTCCAGTCTTTTCTTTGAGAATCTCCTTCCAAGTCTCCAACACGTTCTTGGCCATATTCTTTGCATCCCTAATAAAGAGTGGAAATAAATATCATGTCACCATGAATGCCAGTTAAGCATATACAGCGTAAAAAGCTCTATAGCAAGTGATCATTGGTGGAAAAAATATCCTAAGGTATTATATGGTACGAAAGTGATTTTAATATGTCACAATGAATATACATCAAGGACTATTCAGAGTTATGCATCATTTACACATCTTTTGTGCTACTGAATTTTCATGAGCTATAAATAAAAGAAGGTAAGCATCTACATGTATATTATCTAGACGCCCCCACACAAACAAAGCTTAACTTTGAGGCCATTGAAGGCCATGGCTATGGAAGCCCTGTTGACTGGCTGTGATGCTCCTCTCATTGGATTTACTATGCCTTGTGTTGTTTTCTCATTTGTGCTGTAACATAGAAATGGGTCCTATGCAAAAGTGGCTTTGCCCTAAAAATGTTGAAATTCATGACGTAAGCCCCTATTTCCTTCTGCTGGTTCAATCTTATTTATCGTGCAGAAGCTCAATTAACTGGTTTTTGCTCTAATGATTGTAACAAGTCTAAAGCACGGAAGGTACTTATTATACGTAAATCATCTACTTACCCACACACATACACATAGGCTCCTTTATCTAGAAGCAACTCTGTCAACTCTTCCTTGTACATTCTCATGTTGTCCTGGACATAGCGTGGTGTCTGTTTCTCACTCTCATCATGAACAGGATCATCTCTGGAGAATGATACACAGAGATGGGATAGGATACCAGTCTCCTGGAATCCTTCAAGCTTCTCCCTGTCAGTCATTGAAAGAAAATCATCAAGATTTATATTGATTGTAAACTAGCACATCAATGATGTGGAGCTCATCTGGCATCTCGCAACGAAATTAACAAAATTTTAATTTCAGCCCAGTTGACACTGTAGTAAATTACATTGGTGACATAAATTGAGGATATAGAATTGAAATTAATGAAGAAATGACATAGAAGCATTTTTTGTGATCTAGGAATAAATTTCATATAAATTAAGCATAAATAATTTTCTAGTCAAAATTTCTAAACTCTGTGTAGAACCTTGGTGAACCTCATGTAGCTCTCAGATGGAACAAAAATAAAGAAGTGGAATTTTCTGTGATTTATGAATACATTTTGCATAAATTGGTATAAATAATTTTCTACTGAAAATTTCAAAATTCTATGCAGAAGTTTGGTGAACCTCATGAAGTTCTACCAGATGGAAGAAAAAAAAATCAAAATCGGTCGACAATTAAATAAGAAGAAGCATTTTATCTGAATTTTTAAAAATACGCATGAATTAGCATATTTTATGAGTTTCAAAATTCTGTGTAGAAGTTTTGAATCCCCCACCTAGTGCTATCATATAAAGCAAACAGAATTGAAATCGGACTTGAAATGGCGAAGAAGAAACATTTTGAAATTGTGGACGGACGCCACGCCACAAACTCATCTGGCCCTTTGGGCCGGATGAGCTAATAAAAACTGATTTCAAGTACATATTTGTGCATTAAATAAGACATCATAGCCACGATATTTATATTTCTTATCAAGCTAATACACTATCATTCATCAACAAGACTTTGATTCCACCCCCCCTCCAAAAAAAAATGGAACTAAGAACATAACTGATCCAAGGATGATAAATATCTTCTGGGCCTCCACTTCTCTCCTAGGTAACAAGCAGCATAGGTAAATTAATGCCTTGCCACAGCACATCGCATTTGAATTTCTAAAATTGCATTCAGATATAAGTTTAATGCAACAAGAAATAGAAGAGATTTATATCCTTTCACACACCTGTAAATGTAATCCCGGTCTTTATGCCTGCAACCAAAGAACAACCAAACAGGACCAAACGTCATGCTCCCTTCTACTGCTTTCTTCATCATGTGACTCCGATGCTCAAGGAAACCTACAAACGGAGCCACACCTGTACCAGGACCAATCAAGATGAGGGGTGTGGAGGTGTCAGAAGGCAGATGGAAATGTTGATTCGTCCTGTAGTAGATGGGTATCTGAAAATGACATGATGACAAAAGAAAGATAGAATACTGCAATATCATTTCAAATTAGGTTATCATCCCAAGATTTGAGAGATTTTTCAAAATGAAAATATAGTGGTGAACCATTGCTGAATCAAAATATTTCCTCCTATTTTAGCCCTAAATCATAAAAAAGGTGGCTATATGAATGTGAAATAATGACAAGCTAAACTAAGAATACTGTAATATAATTTAAAATCTCAGTATCGCTCCAATATTATAATGACATTTGAATATTTCTATGGATAGCTCTTTCCATGTAACCAAAGTCACTGTATTAAATGGGTGAGCGATTCAAATATCAAAATATGCTCGCAGAAATTAACCCTGCATTAAAATAAGGGGAATATTCCAATTATGGAAAGAACCAATCAATGCAAACACTTGAATGAATTATTACAGATATCATCATAGAATAATATAAACAGCATCCATTTACCTTGCTGGGTGCTTCATCCTTCAATGTAAGCTTATCAACTTTCTCTTCCAAGTTCTGCATGATGATCTTTTGAGATGAGCGACCCTGTATCCTTGTTGCTAGGTGACTCAACCATCCAGTACACACCCCCTGTCTGGCTTGGCTCCGCCCATTTCCCTCAGGTATGTCAATGACATTGAAAACAAAATGGAAGCTGGTTTGACTTGTCAGTGGTGAGCTGAATATACAACAAAACATAATGATCATTAATTGTCTCATGTTATTAAAAAAAAAGGATGACTATAATTGGCTAAAGGTCAAATTACAATCATTTTGTACAGATAGCAAATTATCAGAAATTTGTAAGATAAAAAGCAACAAATTATCTACCTGAAAAGGTTGTAACTACATATTTCTCTTCTTGTTACTTGGATTCCAGGTGAAATAGAAAAACCACTTAAGGGACAGAGATTTTAGGAGTTTCAAGTTAAACACAGTTATCAAAGCCTGATCAATTCAGAGTGTTAGTGTGCATGCATTTGTCTGTCTGTGACACCTGTGGTATCATATGCTGTATGTACCTTGAGTGACTTTACCCAAACATTTGTACCTAAAATTGTTCCAACCAATTTAAAGGGGTACTGTTAAAATGGCACTTCTTAGCAAACTTCCATCTAGACAACCCTTTTTCAGCATTTACAATAATTAAGTTTAAAATTAAGTTGACAGAAATGACTGGGAAGTTGAATAATGTAATTACTTTTTAAACAGGATAAATATTTGACAAGGCCAATTATTTTGGATCCTAATAGCAAAAGATGACAAGCACATAATTTCTATCCTATCTATCTGTGACATTGAATGTTTCTGTAATTTGCATGTATAAAGGAAACAATGATGGACAAACTCCTGTATAAAGATGTCCAGGCCTATATTGTTTGAAATTTCTGAACATGTCAGTCCAAGCAAACTGATCACATCCATCATCACACCATACCTTGATATTGAATAAGGCCTTGGCTGAAGTCTGGTCATGTGTTCCAGGATACGCTCGACGGGAGGATTGCATGATGGGAAGGCAATAAGTATGTCCATCAATGAGAGACTTGGAGCACGTAAGAAAGTTGCATAGTCCCCTTGACCCTGTTTGCTACAGAGCTCCTGGAGACGTCTCTTCTCCTTAGGGTTACTGGTGTGTTCTAGCAGAGTACGTAGGAATGCCTGGAGAAGGAAAAGTTGGTGACACAAGTACTGATAATGGCGATAAAAAGCTAGGCTGATAACGAGATTAAACTACAGTAAACTTTTCAAACATCTGCAACATTTACTAAAGGTGTACTGAGCCAGAGCTTGGTTTTTAGTGTGGGTAGCCAAATGGGACCATTGGTTCTATTATTTTAATTCAATTTCATTACACATGAACTGGACTTGTAGTCTTTTGCTTTTATTGGTTTTCTTGCCAGTCAAAGGCAAACTTGACAAATAGACAGCAGGTTGCATGTTCCAACTGATATTGTGATAGTACTAAAACTGCCAATTTATCATAGATAATTTAAATGACAAAGTGTTACTTTACAAAGAGTCTTAAACAAATAACATCAAGAAAACAAACCTTTTTTGGTAGCGCCCTTATGTCACAGCAGGTAGTGAATATATGTTGTAGGGTGCTGAACGGAGGAATGAAGTCAGCAATAGAAGCTTTCTTCTTCTTAGTACCTTCTAGTACTGATATCCTGAAAGGCACATCTGACATCTCTGTTAGCCTAAGATAATGTAAGAGCTCTGTAACCTCCTGATCATCATTTGGACAGATTATACTGAAGGAATCTCCTGGCTGGAAGTTCAGTGAATTTTCCTATAAGATAAAAAAAAATAGAGGCATCTTTTATACTATATTCTTTTGTCCATTAAACAAGCACTCCTAACTTTTTTTTTTACATGTACAGGCAAAATTTGGAATCCTTTTTGTTGAAACTCCCAATTTGTGAATTCTTTTCTCTCACACCTACTGACTGACAGATGTGTCTTGTACATAGCAAAAATTATTCACTAACATCAGTCAACATCTAACACTTATCAACTACCCAAATCTTATAATTTACAATAACCCCATATTCAAGTCAAATCCAATGACAATTAATAAAAAAAATAACCCATTATCTTTAATAAAAGGATACCAAGGAACACTTGATGCCAGGACATATTTCATTCATCAACACTAACAATTGCACTTATTGGGGATAATAACACATACTTGATCTTTCCTTTCCAAAATTGGTTTGTTTTGCAACCCAACCTCTAATAACAAGCCTACTTTTAGCAAGGAATGCTCTAACGCATCTGTGGGAGACAGCTACTCCCAGTCTCAGGCATCCACATTATAGCGTTCATTGCCAAAGATGTATGTCACAGGCATTGTGTTGCACATCTTAAGTTCCTTCTTTAAGATAATCACAACCAATGACTCTAAAGATAATAAGATGAAATTCAAAGGTGGTATAAGCACATGCACACTTACAGAAACCTCAAGTTCTATGTCTAGAGCCCTCTTGATTGCATCATCCCTGGTCAACTGGGTTGCCTTGACAATGGTTGCTTGGATGACACCAGATTGAGCTGATGGAAGAGCTGCTCCTCCTTGTATTGGCAAAGATTCGAGGTCCTTTAAATTACAAGTCAGAGTTAATGATATGTTACTCAACAATCATAATTTTCATACTTTTTGCTGATATTTGCATATATCAATTTACTGGCTGAAAATATTGTACAATCTACATCCATTTCCAAAAATGATTTATGATTCAGAAATATGATTGGCTGTTGTACAGAAATTATTCTAAAAAAATTCCAGCAAATTTGTTACTTAAAATACTGGTAATAGTGATGTCCATGCTGATCATGTACAGCAATGTCTATGTTACACTGGTAGCATTCATAAACAAAAGACCACCATATATTTCAGTATACATATTACATCTCTGAAAAAAGGCCATACATGTACATGTAGAGAAAAATAGTATACAAAATATAGATAGCAAAAAAAATGATATGCTTTAAATCTTCATCTGTGCCATTCAGAATATGACAAAACAATGTCAAAGATGATAATGACCTATAATTCCAACATTAACCTCACTATTCTTTTTATATAAATTAGGACCATTTACATCGATCTTCAGACACTATGTCACAATCACAACATTATACTTTAACTCAAAATAAAACTTCATTAAGAATGAAAACATCATACAAGCGTTATGAATTACAAAATACTCACTACTGTTTCATTATGGGCATATTCCAATTTGAGGAATGGGGGAGGCAAGACTGGCATCGTCAGTCCACTTTCACTGAGGGGAGGAATCGAGTGGGTTAGTGAAGCCACCAAGGGTCCTTCCCTTGTCCGATCTGTTGTCTCCCCCTCCTCAATCAATTGATCAGTCTTGCTCGACTGTGAGGTAGGTTTCTGCAATGTATTGTTTGAGTTTCCAGGGCCAGCTGGTAAATCAGAGTCATTCACATGCTTGCCTGACATTGCACTTGTGTTATTGCCTGTAGAAGATTGTTCATTAGCCTGGACTTTTGCTTGGTCTTTCTCAGTGATCTGAAAGACACCATTCTGAGTTACATTTGTATCATTTTCAGCATTTTCTTTCATATTGTCTGTATTGACCTCCCCATTCATCTCAGCAAGGACATTTCCACTCGAGTCTGAATTCTCTTGGTTATCCATCACCTTGTGTAGCACTTTCCAAAGTCCTTCTATCCATGGTTCCACTACAACCTCCAACCTGTATGTATGACACAGTCAAAAAATAATTCGCAGATACAGATTAAAAATAGTTATATTTCATACTGAAATCATATTCATTTATTTAATTAAATTTGGCTGCAAAGAAAAATTAGTTCTTACATGAAACCAGAAGAATACAAACCTTAAGTCTTCACCTAAGGACTATGTAAATAAAGATATTTATTACATTCAGTCAGTAGGCAGGTCCCAAAAAAGTGGCTTCTTTCATCCAAGTGATATTGATAACTAGAGAGGTTTTGCATATCTAATATGCTTAGTGCAGACCAAAACACTTCTTTTTCATTCGGTCATTGCTGCTCTAATTATACATCAAATTTCATGATTTTGGTATCATTGTAAAGAAGAAGAATAATTCTTTCATGTCATGTGTTTGAATTAATTTAAAGAATTTGTAATGTAGGTGAAACTTTCGATCTAAAATATGCTACAAAATAATTATTTTCAGGGTTGGCACGTTTTAAACGGTGTGTTTTAAAACATGTTTTAAAACGCGTTTTACGTTTTAAAACACCGTTAAAAAAAAAAAAAATGTTTTAAAACACCGCATAGGCTTGTGTGTTGTAAATTTGCATGGATGTGATTTTAGATGAAGATTTTTTTTCATACTTTTATTTCTGAAGTGGTGTACTATTTTCTTCTAACTAATTAAAACTCTTTCTCAACACCACTCCTTTTCTCCTCTTTCTCTTTCCCCTTTATTCTCCTCTTCTCCATTGCTTTGTCATGTTCCTTTCCAAGATTTTGCAGGGAGGACTCAGCCACAAGAGAATTTGGCCTATTTGCTCATTAGCATAGGGACCTGCGGACTGACTGCATTACTAAATTATGAACATTGATCAAACAATTCAGCAATTCCTTCTGACACAAGAGGTATCAAGGAAGTATCAATATATTTGAACATATTTTCAACAATTTCATAAAGAAATCCAAACAAAACCATTTGTATTCTTTCAATTTTGCATCTTGAAATTAATCATTAAAATTAAAACAATGATAATTAAAATCTGGTGACATACAAATCAATATTATCAATTTAAATCATTAATCATAGAAAAAAGGTAAGACAAGATTGCTTCATGGAGTACACAATTATATCCAAAGTTGCTCTTATTGATGGTACCTTTACATGAATAAACAATTATTATTCATTTTAATGATTTTCGATGCCCTATTACAACTGTAAGGAATATTTAAATGAGTTCAGAATAAACAATATTTTTTTACAAAGCATTCGGTACAAGAGATTTGGCATACTTAAGTAAATACCTAGGTAGTCCATTAAAAATCAAAGCTGAAAACTTCTTAGCGAAGCACAAAGCTACTCACTACAGCAAAAATGGAAATGAAGATCAACTCATATTCTTCGTAAAATAATTAAAAAACAAACCCTGTTGCGTCATCTGCATATCCTGTAGGATAAAAATGCTTGGCGCCAAGCTGCTGAAGTCTTTCATCAAAATTCTTCCCATTTCTGCAAAAGTTACTATAGTTGGAGTCCCCCAGTGCTTAATAAAAGGAGAACAAAGCAATAACATAATTATGATTTTTTTTTTATATTTAATATCTCAAACCTTGTGTTCTTATCTCATATGTTATCAAATAAATGCCCTCACCCTTTCAAATTAAAAATATTTTTAGGTACTTACTGCCAAATAAATCAGTAGACATGAATACTGAAAGTGAGAACTATCAAAAGGTTTGCTTTTCATAGTAAAGGTAAGTTGGATATATTTTGTTTTAAAAATGGCAGGCATCCTATTTTATCTAAGAATATCAATGCATCTACTTCACTTAAATTTTCTGAAATATTATGAACTCATGACAATACTTCCTAACTGATAACAATTTTAAGTAAAACCTCAAAAATATTTTTTTACTTCACAAATTTATTCAATTTACTACCACATTTTAATGAAATATTCCTGTTTTACAGGTTTATCTCATGAACGAAGTTAATAATAAATATGCTTGAAACAATATATATACACATGTATATATATATATCTTGAAGATATCTGAAGAAGGCCCAACTAAATGGCCGAAAGCTTGTACTAATAAAAGTTGAAGAAATCCAGGCTACGTCTCTAGCTTCAATGCTTTTTGAGCTTCTTCGCCAATATATATATATATATATATATATATATATATATATATTAGGCCTGGGAGTAAACATCGATTGATCAAACGGTTTGAATGGCTTGCCGCCGATTTAGTAAAATTTACACTATTTGAATGTTCGGCAGATCTCGATTAGACACTTGGGACACACAAAAGTAGCTCACTTGAGCTGATATGTGATTGGACCTTCAACGGCCAATTAAACATTTTGGGAGACAAAGAAGAAGAAGCCACGTGCGTGCGTTCCCATTATCAGAAAAGGTCATGACTTCAAAAACAAACTGACCCCTCCCCAACTACTGTGACTTAGAAGACGTGATTAATCAAATCGGTTAAAATGACATTCGTCCCAGGCCTAATATATATATATATATATATCATGAGTTGTGCAGTGTCGAACACCCGACACTGCACAACTCAGCCCGAAAGACCCCAAAGACCCAGAACCCATGAAGAAGGCCTAAGGCCGAAAGCTCGGATTAAATTGTGGTCTATCAGCAACGTCCAATCGTCTTGTCACTTTTTTCGCCAATATATACATATATACATACATAAATAACAAAATAAAACAAAGGACTTCAATGTTAGTGATTGTATTTACCTAATAGCGCATAGTTGAGATTAGCTAGATGGTCTGGAGGAAGAGTGGTTTTCCTGAGGCGTCTCCAGAACTTCATAGCTGTCTCTGGACATTCTCCTTCACCAGTAGTAGAGACAACCATAACCATACATGTCTCTTTAGAAAGGCTGAACTGTGTTGAAAAAGAAATAATAATCTGATTATTGCTGCTATAATATGTACATTATTGGATGACTAAAGAATCTAATGTGTAAACATGAACTTCATGTACACTACACATAATAAATCAGTCTTGTCTTTTGCATATCTTGCAACCAAAATATCAACACTTTTCAAATATTTACAAAGCAAAGGAAATGATAAACAGTGCATACAGAAATACAAATTACAGTAAACAAGTATCAGAGAAAGAAACAACTGCAGAATAGTAGCCACTTGTACTCATGGAATAAACTTCTACTGAGCAGGCTGAAATAAGAGCTTTAGAAAATTATCAAGGTATTCTGTAGTTAAACCCAAATTTCCGATGCTTACAAACAAAAACATATGTATGACACTTTAATTTCTTAATTGTTTATATGTCAATCTTTAATAGCTCACTAACATTAACAAATACACCTTTTTTGTTTTTTACTTAATAAAGAATAGATCAGCCTTCATGTGCATGTGATTTACAAGAATGGCCATGTAATGTACCTTCTTTTCTGTGAGACTCAGGCAATGAATATCAGACTGCAAATCATGTTTGGAAGACAACTCATGAATCTCTTCAGCTATGGCTTGGGACTGGCCAGTCTCTGATCCATATAACAGTAAAAATCGCTTCTTGCCCATTTTTTACAAAGGTGGGTTCCACTCTGATTCTTCAAAAGTCTGTTGACAAATAAAGAAAGTAAAAGGAATAAAAATGAGAAGTGAAATCTACCTGTAAATTTCTATTTCCCTGAATAATCAATCAAATTATGAGGAAGGCTAAAAAAATGTGCAGTTCTCATGCAATTGGTCTCATACATTGCTCTTTCTTAATGCAACCACAAAAGTACAGAAATATATCATTAAAAAAATAAAAGTAAATAATAAAGAAATCATGTTAAATTGAAAAAAAAATCAAGTGTTCTTAAAAACAGTCCTTAAATAATCACAGCTACAACATGAACTGGTAAGTACCGGTACTACAATTCTATCCCATGAATTGCATGAAGAATAACTGCCTGGCTGTTGCATATAAATTTCATGAAATTATGAATTGATACACTAGGTGGACAAAGTGGGCGGGTTGGGTGTATCTTTTTTCACTAACTAAATTAAGTTTCAGGATTGAACTATTTCAGGTTAATCTCCATGTCAAAATCTACAAAATGAGATACACTCTCGTCCTTTTAATTTTGAATAATGTAATAAGAAAATTAAGGGGAAGTTCACCCTGACAACAAGTTTATAATAATAATAATACATAACATTTATAAGGCGCTTACTACTGGTGTTTCTAAGCGCACTGTGTTCTGTTTATGGTTTGTACTTCGGATTAAAAGAAAAGAAAGAGAAAAAAAGGTGGCAGGGGAAAATGACACAGCTAATGCAACTACTGTATACCATGTATACTAATAATAAAAAATCAAAACTGGTATGCACCTCCAATTGACTGATCCAAAACTGTGAATCATCTATTAAACAGGTAGGTTTTGAGTAGAGTTTTGGACTGATTCACAGACTTGGCATTATGAATGCAAGATGGTAGCTTATTCCAAAGGGAAGGGGCAATTGAAGAAAAAGCGCGGTCACCATACTTTGTAGAGGTTCGAGGTCCAGGAATTAACTGCATTGTAGATGATGAATGGAGAGGTCTTGAGGAGGTACTAGATTGTCAAGAAATGAGATCTGTAAGATATTTTGGTGATTGGCCATTGAGAATTTTGTAGGTGAGAAGAACTTTGAAAGAGAGACGGTGATGTATGGGGAGCCAATGAAGAGAACGCAGAATTGGAGTTATGTGCTCGGATTTCCTACTGAGAGAGACTAATCTAGCGGCAGAGTTTTGAACTCGTTGAAGTGGAACAAGGTACAGTATGTATGAGAGAGGTTGGAAAATATTGAATTACAGTAATCTAAGTGACAGGAAACAAATGCATGTGTTAGTTTGGCAGTTTTGGGTCAGTCAAGTAATTTCCTAATCCTACCAATTTTAAAAATACCATATAATGCAGACCTGCAAATTTGCTTGATAGATCTTGAAGTGTAAGATTATAGTTAAAAAAATGATAAAAATTATTGATGAAGATTTGAAGAAAATCCATCAAAGATTTAAAAAAGTATTTAGAATTTCAATTTTTTAGTTGTGATGTCATATGTAAGCAGCATCCAATATATCATGTAGTAAAAAAAACAACAGTGAAATGTAATTTTCTCAAAAAACTGAATGTTCTTCATTGTACCTTCAGTACATGTATCAACATCAAAATTTATTCACACCTGCTCCTGAAGGAAAAATAATAATAAAGTCATCACGAACCGTTAAAATATCAAAATTTATGAATTTCATATTACGTAACATATGGGGCAGCTGCACACATGTGTCACAAATCCAAAAACTTAAATTGTAATAAGTTTTTAAAAGTCATCGATGGATATTGCTCAAATCTTCACCAGTATTGTTCATAATTTTTTCTTGTATTTTCCAACCAACTTTTCTTTAGGGTGTACTTCCCCTTTAAGGCAAACATTATAGTGCCTTGCTTTGCATTATAATTCCCAAAGAGGCACCTCCAATCTCTCTGTGAGATATCATTCTTGGAATGTGATACAAATAGAAGAACTGTGTCAGTACAAAAAGGTACATGCAAAAATTGCAAGTTATTGTAATGTTACAATTAGATCTAGGCCTAACTTGTAAATGTACGTTACGGACGCAGCGTCCATAACGTTGGCAAAGAACAATGAGAAACAAGATGGTGGCGTAAACATCGAGCAAGTCTCCCCCAGGGACCTGAGAAGCGGGGGTGCTGGGGGTGCTGAAGCACCCCCAGAAATTATCCTGGGGGTGCTGCGTGTATTATTTTCCATAGGCAGCACCCCCACGAAATCAGGTTCCCCCTGTATTTTTTGTATATGTACATAATTATCACATCCGACAATCGCAAATCATTTACATAGTCTTTCACATATTCCAATAACATCCCTCCTATAACGCGACTCAATCAAGCTCCAGCGGGGCAGCACTCCGATACAGACGTAGTCGCGCGCAATACGTGATACACACTGGGGTGGTTGGACTTGAAACTTCCAGGTTTTATGTCGAATCAATTTAGTGAGCGCGCGCCCGACCGTGTATTGTATACAAAAATTACAAGTAATAGAAATCAAATTTCACAGTCTTTTTCGCCCTGCCCCATGGCCCTACGGGCTGGGAATCGGGGGTGTTCGGGGTGAAGCACCCCCAAAATTTGAGGGTGCTGCGTGTGTTATTTTCCATATATATAGGCAGCGCACCTCCTAGAAATCTAGTGGTAGGTATGATAAATGACAGAAATGTAATGAAAATGAACGACGTTTTGTAGACCCCCCCCCCACTTCAGAATTTTCCGACACATTATTTGAAATAGTGTTTTAATTCACCCTCTTTCAGATCGGAATATCAAATGTTTTCTGCTCGCGCTTCGTGCTCGCTTTATTTATTTTTAGCATAAAAAATGTATTTAGAATGCCCAGATACTAGGTCTAACTCTAAACACGCGCACGCGTGTTTTATTCAGATACGCAGCTTGATTGGGGGGGGGGTGTACTCCGGGCTGAAAATATTTATATCAAATACATTTTATCAAAATAAATAAATTTTATCAAAATCTGATAACGATTACTTAAGTTATTTAATTCTAAAGTTTAGCAATATTTTATGAAAATGGTGATATGCATGTCGTCATGAATATTTAATAGGTGGGCTGATCAATGCTGTCACATCCCCACTAGCCTAGCTGTTCCTTGTGGAATCAAAATTGTTTCATTTTTTTCATACCAGAATGAATGATATGTCTCCCTTATAATGGAATAAGTTGCAGCAAAGAATATCTAATGGACTAAATCAGTTGTCAATTCAACTGTTTTGGTTCTTGAAAGAATATCTAATGGACTAAATCAGTTGTCAATTCAACTGTTTTGGTTCTTGAAAGGAAAATATTGAATAAACCTAATTTTATATAATAAAATACAAAAGAACAAGTGGGGAATAATGCTAATCTTTAAAATGCAATAACTGTGATTCCTTGTCTGATTTTGATCAAATCTTTATTCTTATGTTCGTCTGAGTTTTCTTTATCTGTTCAAACCATTTAACATTCAGTGTGGAGTTTCAGATCAGAATATCAAAAATTTTCTGCTCGCGCTTCGCACTCACATTATTAATTTAAGAATATATCCAATTACCCATCATTTTCTTGATTTACATTTCAGGTCTGAAATCTCAATTTTGTTTCCGCTCGCGCTTTGCGCTCGCATCAATTGTATAGTTACATACCTATCCTGTTCATGATTAGAAAAGTGCACTGATGTCTCGTTTTTAGGTTTGAAATCTCATTTTAATTTTCCGCTCGCGCTTCGCGTTTGCATCAATTGTATAGTTTTATACCTATACTCATTATGATTAGAAAAGTACTTAGAATCTCTCGTTTTTTTGGTCTGAAATCTCAATTTTGTTTCCGCTCGCGCTTCGCGCTCGCATCAATTGTAAATATACCTATCCTGCTCATAATTAAAAAACGTGCTTAGAATGTCCAGTATTTAGGTCGGAATGTCAAATTTTTTAGCTCGCGCTTTGCGCTCGCATTATTTGATTGTTGATATATGTATCGTCTTCATGGGTAACTGTAAAACAGTCCTTATAACACGTCCCTTTCGATCAGGCCAGAGCGTATATAAAAAAATATCTCCTCGCGCTCACAATTATTATTTGTTACATACGCATCTTGGACCACAAACATTGCTCAAAATGTTCAATTTTCAGGACAAAATACATGAAATTTCCAAAAAAAATAGCTCGCGCTTCGCGCTCGAATTATCTAATTATATATTTATGTTCTTTTATAAGAAGAAAGCCAAGAAGTGACTGTCATATATATGTATATTTATATATATATATATATATATATGTGTGTGTGTGTGTGTGTGTGTGTGGTATGTGTGTGTGTGTAATAATGTTAAACTCAATTGTGTGTCTGCCCCCCCCCCCCACCTCTGAGGAGAGATTTCAGCACCCCCACTGAAAAAATCGTTCCCAGGTCCCTGGTCTCCCCCGTCTTTTCATAATATTTTTCTCATTTTTTTAATGAATTCTTGTTTAAAAATGAAATCGATAGCGTAGAAATGTCGGAAATGAAGTTGTATCCCATTTACATAATTTAGGCCATGAAAAGTAAGGTATTAGGTTTGCGTCCAAAAATTTTTCAAATGACATGAGGCTTTTTTTCATTATTCATTATTCATTATCTAGCGGGCGTGTACATTTCGCTTATTACATGACGTCATCTAGCCACTGCCGAGAGCCAATTTATGAATGAAAATATAGTAAGCATGCGCATTGCAAGCCTTCCATAGCCCCACACAGTATTCCACCAAAACAAGTGTGCAATTCTCTATCACCTCGTACCAAAATCGACCTAAAATGTCACTTTCCTATATTTTATATGAATTATGAAAGGTATTCTCGGAGGATCTATTTTCTCACCGATACCGCACAGGTAAGTGATTTTGATTACTTCTTGCTTTTCGGTCAAAATCTTACGAATTAGCGTCGATATGGCATCGTGTTCGTTGGAGTTTGTAGAGTCTATCGCAACGTGTACAAAGTCAATTGATTTCCGGGTTTTGGAGCGTCTCGTGAATATGCATGAAATTGTCGAGTCTCGATAATTTTCGGTCGATACTGGAGCGATCCGATCACGAACCAAGACCATTTCCCGCGTAGACAATGTGACCGGATATCGTTATCGCTATCGATACTTTCGCACGCAGTCCGAAGGAATTATTTTGGCGACCACGTAGTCATGACGTCATGACGTGATCTGCGCGATTGGCCAATCAGCGATCTCCAATTCGCTGAGCCGAGACAGTCTATCCGTTGTACACAGTCTATGGACAATTTGCCACAGCTAGCTAGCTGTGCGAAGATCGAAGGTGCGCTGCAGTGGTATACCGTATGCACGTAGTAAGTGCGTATTTACTACCCTGCGATGATTTGGAACTTGTAATTTCGTGATGGAGAGCAAGGAAATTAATTTTTTTTTGAAATAATGAAATTTTCATGCGGGAGGTTTTGGAGCATGCGGGCGGTGGACGCAAATCTAAAACTTTCATTCTCTTGGCCTTACATGTAGGGCTAGATCTTTTAGAACGAAAGTAGAAATCTCGGGGGGCGAAAGTTTCAGGTTTTTTGGCGGTACACGCACATGAATGGGACAGAATCCCTTGCTCCGTGGAGAGTAAGCATACGTTAGTAAATGATTTTTATTCTCTAGGAGCCTCCTGGCCAGGCCTAGGGAAGTGGGAGTTGCATGACAACCAAAAGCCCACTGTTTTTTTTTTCCTGTTATTTATTTTTTCCTGTTTATGTGCATTTCAGGCCAAAACAAAATAATCTTGATTTTGGTCCAGTTCTTTTTATATATTTTCATGAAATAAAGACAAAAATTGATGAGCCCCGTCATGGGGATTTTGCATTGTTAACCCCCTAATGGCGGCTGCACGATCGCGAGCTGTCTGTCTGTGTACTACACAACTTACAAGCATGACAAGGACTAAGGTCAAGGAGAAATAAAAAAAAATTAAAATGTTAAAAACTCCTCGAATCAGACGGCTGCCAGCTCTCTAATGGAACTCTTGCTTTTTTTTATTTTAGTGAATGGGACATAAGGAAGTCTTGCCCGATGATTGTGCAATAAGTGCCGGTGGTCTATTGATGCGGAGGGCGAGGGAGGGCCGAGAGATTCCGATGCGATGGCAAAATCCCACGCGCTGAATGTTCACAAACACAGATTTCGATAGGTGGGAATATGATGTAGGCCTAGGCCCTAACGCACTCACACTAGTATATGCCATGGCTTCCCTTCTTTGATTGAACGTAGCGTTTTGCCTTTCCCTACTTTCTTGAATTCACCAAAATAGAAACTAAACAGATAACCATAACAGATACGTTATCATCACGAATAAAGGAAAAAACATGTAACCTTATAAATCTATTTCGATCTTACCGTTTCCGAGATGCAGACACTCACAGTCATTACTATGACGTCATAGCATTATGATTATGCAATATCCACTCGACGCGACGTCATCACAGCATCTCGGCCTACTTTATTTATGTAAAATTGTCATCACATGTTTCATAACTTTAGGCCTATAGTTTATTCTTACCATGTGATCACGTGTCACTCATCATTCCAAAGCACTCCCTGCGAAATTGGGTTAATCGATCATAACTGGCCGGCAATAAAGTAATTGCAAGTACATTGACATTGAACACCGGTCAGCTTCTTGCATGCAACAATAAGTAAAAGTCAAATTAGCATCAGTTATCATAAATTTGCAATTGATTGCAAATATTTTGGGAAACACCCTTAAGACTAGTGTTTTGTCATGTTTTTTTTTATTGAATCATATTTTAGGCCTATATCACTTTTGAAATACACCTTAAAATAAGTATATCTACATTGATTACACAAACTGTACAAAAGCTAGAGGAACAAGTCCACCCCAACAAAAAGTTGATTTGAATAAAAAGAGAAAAATCCATCAAGCATAACTCTGAAAATTTCATCAAAATCGGATGTAAAATAAGAAAGTTGTGACATTTTAAAGTTTCGCTTATTTTCACAAAACATTTATATGCACATCCTGGCTGGTACGTATGCAAATTAGGAGACTATGACGTCATCCACTCACTATTTCTTTTGTATTTTATTATATGAAATATGAAATATTCTAATTTTCTCCTCATTGTCAAGTGATACAACAATTAATTCCTCCTGAACATGTGGAATTAGCCGGGTGAATTAGCATTGTTTAATACTACATGGTTCAGTCAAGTTGGTCTTTATTGTCAAATCTATAAAAAATGAAATATTATATAATTCAAAGTAATAAAAAACAAAAGAAATAGTGAGTGATGGACATCATCGACTGAGTCACCTAGTTGTGCATATCACTGTTTTGTGAAAAATAAGCGAAACTTTAAAATGTCATAACTTTCTTATTTTACGTCCGATTTTGATGAAATTTTCAGCACTATGCTAGTTTGATTTTTCTCTATTCAAATCAGCCTTTTCCTGGGGTGGACTTGACCTTTAACATTAAACATGGTTATGGAATATACAGCAAAATATCGATTGTAAATCTGCTATGATACACATAGTGATTATTCTTAACTCATCTTTCTTAAAGTCGTAATAGGGTATTGAAGACTATTAAGATGAATAATAAATAATTGTTTATATCAGGGGCAGCAGAACGTATTTTCGTTTGGGTGGGGGCAAAGCCAAAAAAGGGGCACTTGTATGTCAAAATTGGCATTTTGGTGCAAACGGATATTGTCACCATGAGATTATCATCTGCGTGAAGTAGTTGTGTGTTGTAGTACACACTAAGAAATTCGGGTTCATTTTACACGAGTACCCCTAGGGGTGCACACGTACACCCCGAATTTAGAGGGTGTACACGTCTACTCCTTAAAGGTAAATGCTAGTTTTGGTAACGATATCAAAATGAGTTCGTACAGAATCCAATGAAATGACCACCAAAGTGTCTGTTTGTATAAATAAAACGCATGTGCCAAAGGATTCTGGAAGAAATTGTGTAATTACTGAGAAATCAGCAAATAAGCACAGGATTCGGGTAGAGCGTCGGGCCCGACGCTCAAAGCAATAATTATACACTGTCCCACGTGCGCTTATCTGGGGAAGTTCAGTCTGAACATTTTTCAGCGTAGATTTCAAGATTTCACAAAGTTTGGTTTATGTAACTGTACCAGATCTAGATCCTCGATGATATACTGACAATTAAGCTTGGTTTTACAGACTTTTTCATGAAATCAGTGTTTACTGCAACTACTGGAATTTCTCTTTAAGGTGCATAATGTACCCCACCTAAAATAACAAAAAGATTGTCGAGACTTCCGGTCCAATCAATTTCTGTATCGATTTTTAGTTACTTTAGTTGGGACTCGAACTCACCTCGTTTTAACTGTAGTAAAGATTCTTCCCGCTATGCCAGCGAGAAGCGCTAAGATTGGATGAGGTCCCTATAGCGATATGATCCGACTCTTTTTTTTACTTGTGCTGATAGTTGTGATTCAAGTAGCTCTATTTACTGTTTCTCCATATGTATACGTAATCAAAAGTGTTTTTGAAACAATTATCACATAAAAATTGAATTATTTCACTTCGGTAAAATGTGGCGTTAGGGCATTGTTATTTCGGGTAATCTTGGTTCACAAATCAACTTTATCTATACCATACGTCTATCAGCGAGACTGGTGGGGTGCGCGCAAAGAGTACAGGGGTGTACAACAGACACATACTCTCGCATAAGAGCTAACTTGCACCTCGATGGCATTGCGAGGTGTACACACGTATCGTACACCCCATTTGCACCGGGATTTCTTAGTGTGTAATTATAATTTAAGCAAAGCTTTTTTAAGCGATTTCTGATTGACAAATTACATAGTCTTTAATTTTTCGCGAGCGAGCGTAGTGAGCAAGCGGTTTGGAAAATTTTTCAATTCTGAAGTTGTGAAACTCGTTTTTTTGTCAATTCTGGCGCCAATTACCCTTTAAAGGGCATCCTTGCGAGATGTTGCGAGCGCGAATCGCTAGCTCTAACTTTTGGACATTTTATTTAATAAAACATGAAAAGTTAAACATTCCGAGCAGTATTTATCATAAAAATGTGTATCTAACCAAAAATTAACGCGAGCTGAATCTTTTTATATACTAACCAAAATGAACCTGATAAGGACTGAATTTAGTGACTGATGAATTGAATACATATCTCACCAATCGAATAATGCGAGTGCGAAGCGCGAGCTGAAAAGTTTTGATATTCCAACCTAAAAAAATGAAATTTTCTAAGCACTTTTTATAACCAACAGAGTGAGTGATGTGAGCGCAAAACGCGAGCCAACCTGAGAACTGGACATGCTAAGCATTTTTATAACCAAGGACAGAATGAATACCTTACTAAACAATAGCTAATGCGAGCGCGAAGCGCGAGCCAAAAATTTTGAGATTTTTAAACCTAAAATGTATTATGTTTTACTTCTAAAAGGGTATCTTATTTTGAAAAAGGGCAAATTTCATTTTGAAAAGAGGGCATTTTATCCTATGGGGATTTTTTTCCTTGGGGGGAGGGGGGTTCCGCCGCCCCTGATATATATATATGATTATGCATGTATACTCCCTGAAGCAAAATAAAATGTAATATTTAGGCACAACACGTTCGTTGAATAAAATTCACCTATTTATGTCTTCTCTATATTGTACTACGAGCGCCACTTTAAAAGGAAATATATCACAATATGAAATAAGTTGCAATTAAAAGAGAATCTACTTCAGGGAAGAAAATATGAAGAATTAAAAAAAATGTACCTCACGATGGGCAAATTTGATTTTCCTCAGTAGGATTTTTTAGGACAAGTGCTCCCTGTCCCTTCCCCGGTTCCGCTTTCCATGCAGAAAGGAAAATAAGCACTAATTGCAATTACCTAACATTAACAGACTGAAAATTTTGAGCAAACTAGAAAAAAAAGAGGCATTTATTGGAAATGTATAAGGGCATATCCAAATGGGCACGGGGCACTCAGAGGTGAAAAGGGGCAAACTGCATGCAAAAGGAATTCAGAATGAAAAAATGAGGCCTGCATTTTTAACAAGAGCATTATTTTGTGTGTGACTGGCTTTATATTTTTTGTTTGATTTACATCAAGTTTTAGCTCCATCAAAACAATTCAGAATGTCTATCATCGTGATCATTTTTGGACACATCTGCCTACTGCGTGACGTTATCACAATCGGATTGACGACGCGGTGTTGCTCCCAAAAACAATTAGGCGAAACTAAATAGATGTAAACATAATGAGAAATGGTCAGATGGACAAGAAGGACTACCTGTTCGCACCTTTGTTAATCATCCTCACCTTTAAGAAGGCAAAGACCAGTATATTACTATTATTATATCAACTTGATCTCAGAAGATGGAAACACACCTTAAATCTTTAAATCAAACAAGACTCGGTACTTTGCACAAACTGGTACACGCAAACTTCAGTTTCGTATCCATTCATCATCAAAAATGCACAGGAACTGTTGCTACAAATTATATTATTTATTTACATAAAGAAAATGAGAAAATCAATGAAAAAAATACATTCACAAATTTAAAAACAGATGAAACATACATAATTATATACATTTTAAAATTATTAGTTTTATTTGACTCCAACTCAATAATCACAAGGAAATGGAAAGAAGGCCAATATACAGCTAAAATTTAATTCATGCATGATCATAAGGGGAGCGTTGTGGCCCAGTGGATTAGTCTCCGGACTTTGAAACAGAGGGTCGTGGGTTCGAATCCCAGCCATGGCGTAATTTCCTTCGGCAAGAAATTTATCCACATTGTGCTGCACTCGACCCAGGTGAGGTGAATTGGGTACCCGATAGGATTTATTCCTTGAATGATACCAAGTATCAAAGCGCAGTTGAGTATATGCACATAGTAACTGCGCTATATAAATGGACATATTATTATTATTATTATTATTATATGTCTGATAGTTTAATCATGGTTCCAGAGAAATAACAAAACATGCCTTGAAGATTATGTAACTCTAAAAATGATCATCGATTTGTATAAGCAACCAATCAAAATGTTTGGAAACTTGTTTAATGGAGTCGTCACAAGAATTATTTTATTAAGTACAGTGATCTATCATCTCATCCATGGCATCATCCATCCGTATTTTTTCATTTATTCATTTTTTATTCATTTATTTATTTTATTTTATTTATTTATTTATTTTTTTTTTTTTGGGGGGGGGGACAACTTGTGAAGTTGAACGGATGTGTCGTGGCTGTGTGGTTTAAGACGCTTGACTACACACTTGGAAGTCCGGGGTTCGATTCCCGGCACTGTACTTTATCGAATTAGATATACAGTATTACTTGATAATTATTTGCCAATAACAAAATAATGAATTGAATAAAATTATTTAAAAAATCCGGAATAGTTCAGAATTATTCAACGTTAACACCCATATAATCTCTATACAAACATCTAAATGAATAGTAAATACGAAATCTTTTTAAGATTAAGAGATAATTTAACCATGTTCCAGCTTACAAAGACAAGATCTTAGATGCTTAAGATGGAATCTTCGACCCAACCCATAGCTGGGTGGCAATTTCGTAAAAGGCATCTGTGGGTGTCGAATTAAACCCCTTACTGGAGTTTGGTAGTATCATTCTGAATCACGGCGCCATGGAGTTAAGACAGCGACTTGTACTCCTGATCCTGATTGTGATGTCATTGGTAAGTTCTGGTTAATCGTAATGGATAGTGTTAAGTATAAAGTATCACGTGTCAAAAGAAATTGCTTTCTTTTAGTTTTCAACCAGAGAACGCTTACATCCTTAATGATAAATCAGATAATATATAGATTTAAATATCGGGTTTAACAATCGATTCCATTAATGTTTTCTTCACGTACCCCCCCCCCCCCCCGCAATGTAAATGATGTACAACAGTCAAACCTCTCTATTCATTTTCCCCAGAAATGTAAGAGTCTAGTTAGAAAACTCATAATCGAGGTCGTAGCTTACATTCAATATTAGTTTTAGCCAGATAATCCTCATTCCCTTTTTTTACTACAGAGTAAGATTAAAACGCATATCAAATAAAAAAAAGTGAAATTTATCAGCTGTCTTCATGTCTTTATGTTGAAGGTCGTAAATGATACTTTGGCAACAGGAACATTCAAATTGGATCTGAAAAATTACTTGGGGGATTCCAGAGATTTTAATAATGATTGCTGTGACGAGGCGGATAACGGCTGTGGTGGATGCGACATCGGTTTTACGATCTGCCTCGATGACTTCCCAAGGTGAGTTAACTAACGAGGTCTTATCACTTAGCAACAATGAATACATGTCCCTTGTCTAATAGGTGCCCCTCCTGTCTGCATGTCTGTCGTATCATTATTATTTTTTCTTCATGTACATATCCTCTTGCAATGGACCAGACTAGTACATGTAATGCAATTCCATACAAGTTTTTTTCCACCTTAATTATCGTACAAATTAGGTATAATAATCAATGTGTCTCGTGTACGCTCTTGTTTACTACCATCGGTAAAAATGGCAAAGATAAAAATGGCAGAGGTAAAAATGGCAGAGGTAAAAATGGCAAAGATGAAAATGGCAGGGTTAATAATGGCAGAGGCAAAAATGACAGAGGTATTAAACCCCCATGCAATAAATTGTCAAAAAGCCCCCACTTATACATAGATTAAATATGAAAGGTTGTGAGAAAACAGATGTTGGACTAATGGTTTGGTTTAAAACTGCCCAGAATAAGATAAAGTTTTAACCAATTGTTGTGTGGACAGTATGTTGCCCAATATTTTTAAGAGTGTAAGGAACGCCCATACATTTTATTCGCTACACATTTCCAAATTCATGCGGTATCCGTACCATAGAAACTTGTTTTGGAACCTGACATTCACTTGGACTAGCTGCAATGAGTTATTACTTAAAACACTGAACAATAATTGCTATAATTGCATCATTTACATTAAACTATGTGTCATATCTATATCTATTCGGATCCATTATGATGTGGAAGTAAAGAAAATTACTTTTCTTACAGAATGTTTGTTATTTTTCTGTTATCCAATTTATGCAAGTGGTTCTAAGTAATCTCAAACTTGTATAGTTCAGAGGGTTAATGGCAGCGCATATTGGTGTTTACATTAAAATCGTTGGGTTTGCATGTGAAGCGCTGTTCTACTTACGAAAAGGCCAAGATAAATCATTTCATTATTAACTAATTGAAATAATTTTGGCAATAAATTTTTAAGTTTAATTATATCAACGATAAATTATAAACCTAATATAACGATGAAAAACAAGACAAATAATATGTAATTAGTTCATATAGCTCATTTCATCGACAAGAGTCCGTTCAAGGTCAAAAGGCTCTCTCTCTCTCTCTCTCTCTCTCTCTCTCTTCCTTGTTGCCGTAGCATGTCATTTTTACCTCTGTCATTTTTGCTTCTGCCATCTTTACCTCTGTCATTTTTAACTCCGCCATTTTTACCCCTGCCATTTTTGCCTCTGCCATTTTTGCTTCTGCCATTTTTACCTCTGCCATTTTTACCTTTGCCATTTTTACCTCTGCCATTTTTACCTTTACCATTTTTACCTCTGCCATTTTTACCTCTGCCAGTTTTACCTCTGCCAATTTTACCTGGCACAGTTAAAACACTATCTGTGTCTATCCTTTACAGTTACACTTTATTTTCCGAACTGTGGTTCTGCTCATTCAATGTTTTAGTTATCAATCTGTATTCTCATATAACTTATTCATTTGTTGAGGACCTATCCAAAATAGGATATGCTCACTTTTAGCCCCCTACTGTGTATTAAAAAGTTTTAGATCGTTCTTAGACATTTTTAACAATACCAGAAAAATAGTGACAAAATAAATGAAATAAAACGAAGTAAAAATTATTACATTTCGGTCGTAAAATTCGTGACCATTAAACTTTTATACCCTAAAATATTATATTTAAAAACATTACAATATTACAATATCACAGTATTACAACATTAAATTTATCTGGTAAATTAAAGCAACGAATCGTGCGTTGTATTGCAAATTTTCTTGGTCGGTAACTTCTTCCGTTTTTTAGTGTAGTTTTGGACGTTAGTTATGACAAAGTGCTAGATACGTAGGTTTGGCAGATAAATATAGCGATTGCAAATATATATCCAACCAAATATCCTCCGGTAATAGTTAATGATCACGAAACAACATTTCCCACTTTTTTATTAATCACTATATACGCTCACTTGTATATTAATATTTATGGCGTTTTGGGGAATGAACCAAGTCAGCAAGTGAGGTTAATTATCAATATTATATTAATGTATAAAAGCTACAGAGGTCAGGATCATGTTGAGTTTTGTCTAGAAATTATCACTTCTGCTGTGCAACAATCCCAAGTAATTTTGTCACTCGCTGCGCTCGCTCATGTAATATAATCAAGGTGGTATTAACATGAAAGAAGAAGCATAATGTTTGCGGAAGGCAAATAAAAATATGATTGAATTCAGAGAAAAATATCGAATGGTAATTTAATCATGAAATATGATATCTAACAACTAAAAACATATTTATTTTTCCTCGCTCGCACCCTTCGCCCGTAAAATAAAATGACGGCATGCCTAATGATTTCATAAAGCAAATTAAAAAATGTATATATATTTCTGGTATAAAATGCCTATAGCACGTTGTGATTATGAATTACACATTTTTCTCGCTCGCACTGCTCCCTCGTAATATCTTAATCAAGCTAGTTTCAGAAGCAAGAAATTGGATCATGCGCCTCGTTTAAGTGTCTGTAGTGTCCGTTTGTTCCTGGCAGCACTTAAAGTGTGCGCATGTTTCTTCAATCTCTGCAGTCGACCACGCATATATCTTTGTCTGCATTCTGCTGTTCTTTTTCCCCTTCAGGAGTTTTGGAAGGAGTGAGATCTTGTATTTTGACAGATGAACAAGGCGTTTGTATTTCTTCACATACATTCATTACCTTGGAGACAATCACTTTTGCTACCAGTCGTCATGGTCATAGCTTCGACCATTGATGAAAGTGTGTTGATCGGCCTATCGGGCTGTTCTTTCGAAATTTTCGAATTTTCAATTCTGTATACAGGACAGTGGCTTGATAGAGCTTATACGGTATGGAACCTCTGCAGGCGAAACCTCTATAACAACTGTCAAGGGTTCGTTATCGGGATATTATTCGATACGAAATATCTCCAGTTGATTTTCATCTTACATCTGAGTGTAGAATAGTCGCAACATAAAACGATATAGTTTGATCTGGACAGAAACTTTTGTAACGTCATTTAGCTTTGCATTTCCTGATCGTTATATCCAACCTCAGTCACAAACTGATGCTCTTTTAAGACATCATCACATTTCTCATGAGCAGCATGGCAGTAACCTCAACCCCCCAAAATTGCTTTTGATTAGATATACAGAAACATAGTAAAATAATTCAAGAGATCCAAGATGTCAACATGTTTATTCAAGTTTGTCGCCATAGCCCCCTGTAATCTAATTTGTCAAAACTGTGAGATAGAACTCTAGAGATGTTTGTTCTACAGTTCAAAAATCATGGAATGTAGCAAAATTTGTAGAGTTATTATGTACAGCATGACTCGTCATTGATCATACATCATTCGATTTGTATCAACATTTCTACCAGAAAGTCCGAACATACTCCCAGGAACACGGGCAAATATTTGCTTTAAAATGGGGAGTTCGTGATCTTAGTCCCGTAGTGTGTATCTTCAAAGTATACACCATGATACCAGAGACCAGAGTCATTTGGGAAGTGGGTGGGGCAGAGTGTCTCCTGATTGAGTTGTGTAAATAGGGGAAAAGGAAAGGAGGCGTGGAAAGGAAAGAAAGGAAGGAAAGGAAACAAAGAAGGAAAATGAAATACGGTTTAAAAGGCGATGGGGGAGGGGAGAAGAAAAAAAAACATTTTCATAAACGTATTCTTCATCATCCAAGAGTATCCGCAATGAGAATGACTATTCAAAATGCTTTTTTAAAGCTCCAGCTAAAATGTGCAGGGAATAGCTTATCTCAGCCAACTATTTAGTGATATAATAACTACAGAATAACTAATTGGGGTTGAAGATAAATGAAATGTTAAATCTAAATCATGCTTGATTTTAGTTCATTCGTGAGAATTATAATTGATCTCCGCTTAATTTCCTCCAAAAGATTACGAAATATTGCGTTCATATGCTTTAATCATGTATCTGCTCTCTAAATTTGACTTTCTGAAACCGATTATCTGAAACTTATCATTTTCGAAATGAGAATGCACTCATGATGAAGAAATAAATCATGTAGAAATAGAACCATATTGCAGAATTAAAGGATTTTTGTGACAGCATAGTTGAGTGTAATAAAATGTGTTTAACTTTTGAAATATCATAATTGCCAAAAATGTGTTTAACAACTTAATTTGAAAGCCCACTGTGTAAATTTGATGCAAATGCAAGAACAATGGTATATCCACAATTCCTATTTGGGTCTCTATAAATACAAGTCTTGACCTTCTAAAGGGAAAATTAGAAAGAGACATCACCTGAGAGAAATACAGGGAAATGTTTTCTCTCTGTGTTTGTGTGTGTGTGTGGGGGGGGGTGGGGTGTCCGTTAATTATATTAGGGAGCATCATCCTATATCCATCTCATTTTGTTATCAAACAGCTCTGGATCATGTACCTACATGGATGTTTATACAGGCCTTCTAGGAGAAGACATTTCATCTCTAAATTTTAGTTCCCTGATAGGCAATACTACCAACCCCATTTTTTCAACCTTCAGTTCTTGGCCGGTAAGTTTTCGTTCATAAGGATAAGTTTGATTTGAATAATTCACATGAAACAATATTACGGTGATGATATTCAATATGGATTAGGATTTAATCGTTAATAGTTCGTTGTCTGGCATAATTTTTCATATTGAAATTAAATCATTGGGACTTACATCTGAAATTACGACTTTTACATCTGAAATTACGACTTTTCTCATTATTCATGAGGTTTGGTTTAATTAGACGACCATAAGTAGACAAAGACATTCAATAGTATTTTCTATCGAGGAACTTTCCTTTAACATAATTTTTCAGATATTCACAAAAACAATTATTTCGATTTCGATGCAACAAAAACATTTTGTTTAATGATGAAAAAATATGTAGTGCATATACTGTACAAACAAAATATAAAAATAGTATTTTTTTAATATAAATTCATTCCTTTAAAACAAAGTTACATACATGTATACAGTATGTATCTTTTGCATAGAACTAAAAAAGATAAATGACACAGGAAATTTACTAGTATTCAGGGGCGGCGGAAAGTATTTACGTTTGGGGGGGGGGGCAAAAAAGGGCTCTTGAATGCCAAAAAGGGCATTTTGGTGGAAACGGATATTTTCACAGTGAGATTATCAACTGTGTGAAGAAGTTGTGTGTTTTGTAGTGATTAAGATGAACAAAATTTTGTAAAGGTGATTTCTGATTGATATATATTTAGGTTTTTGTTATTCGCCAGCGAGCGGTTTGGAAAGAAATTTAAATCTATAAGGTTGTAAAACTCGCTTTTTGGTCAATTATGGACCTAATTATATTGTTAAAGGGATATCATTGCGAGATGTTGCGAGCACGAGTCACGTACTTAAACTTTTAGAAATTTCATGTAATAAGACATGAAAAGTAAACATTACGAGCAGAAAAAAGATGTGAATCTAACTAAAGAATTAACAACGAGCGCGAAGCACGAGATAAATTTTTGTTATACTAACCAGAAAAGGAATCTTTTAAGAACTGTATTTAGTGACTCATGAATAGGATACGGGCTACATATCTCACCAAGCGAATAATGCGAGCGCGAATCGCGAGCTGAAAATTAGTGATATTCTAACAAAAAAACTGGACAATCTAGGCATTTATTTAACCAGGAACATAATGACTACCTTAATAAACAATACTTTGTGCGAGCGCAAAACACGAGCTAAAAATGTGTAATATTCCAACCTGAAAACTGGACATTTTAAGCATTTTGTATGAACACGATATGTATCTTACTAAACAATATTCTGGATGCGAGCGCGAAGCGCGAGCCAGAAAATTGTGATTTTCTCATCTGGAAAACTGGATATCCTAACCACTGTTACCAGGAACAGAATGAGTACCTTAATAAACAATAATTGATGCGAGCGCGAAACGCGGGGCAAAAATTTGTGATTTTCTAACCTAAATTGTATTATGCTTTACTTCAAAAAGAGTATTTCATTTTGAAAAAGGGCACATTTCACTTTGAAAAAAGGGCATTTTCTATTTTGAAAAAGGACATTTTTTCCTCCGGTGAAGTTTTTTTGGGGCACTTCCCCCCCCCCCCCCCCCCCACCGCCTCCGCCGCCCCTGCTGGTATTCTTAATTTTACACGGGGCTGCTTCCTGAGTTTGCTTATTTTTGTAATAAATAATGTCAGACTTATTTTCAATTTTTACGAAGGGTACTGTAGAACTTCGCATCACAGTGGTTGATGTGGACAATGATGACACAACTTTGGTAGACAGCTACACTACGATTGTTTCGGGTACACCAGAATCATCTGTTGATTTCGCCATTGTGGAAACTTTACTCGTTGCCGGATCTAGAACGATCTCGAAAACAAGGTAAGTTGGCCTCAGAACTTCTTTTTTGCGTTAATGACATTGTGTGGTTGTTAAAAAAAACCTGCACATAGCAAACAGCAATGTATACCATGTCTCTGTGTTGAAAGAATTATAATGATTATGAAAGATGGAAAATTGTGAAAACATTACTAGAAACTTAATTTTCCTAGGTGTGTAAATACGAAATAATAATAATAATACACAGTTCATGTGTAGCGCATATCGTATCACGATATAACGTATGTGTTTCTGCATTAACTGCAGTGGTGTGTGGTTCTGACTCACGCCTTGTAAACAGAGGGTCGTGTGTTGGAATCCCACCGCGGTCTAGCGTCCTTTGGCAAGGCGTTAATCCACGCTTTGCCACTCTCGACCCAGGTGCTAAATGGGTACCCGGTAGGATGCGAAAGATATTGTATGTTTAAATTTGCCAGCGCCATAATGAGGCGGCGATGAATGCAAGGAATTCCCCATGCAGGGAGTGGAAATTGTGCACTTTTCGTGCGTGATTGAAATGAATCCAATGACCGGGGTAATAATATGCTGTAAAGCGCTTTGATCCATTCTGGAAAGAGCGCTATATAAAAATTGGCTATTATTATCTAGTAGCCAAACAAACATATCAAATTGACAAATGTAATTTTTCTTTCTATCTCATCATTTTTCTAGTTTGGAAGTTGAGTATGCCTTTTATTGTGACAACTACTACTATGGCATCTCTTGCGGTATATATTGCCAGGATACGAATGGGGATAGCGGCCACTACACATGTGATTCTGATGGATCTAAAGAATGTCTCGAGGGCTATGAAGATCCATCTTCGGACTGTACCACTGAAATAAATGAATGTATTACGAGCAACGTTATATGCTTAAACGGTGGTACGTGTGAAGACAAATTCCTTGGATATAGCTGTTCATGTCTCGATTTCTTTAGCGGAGAATTTTGTGAAATCGCATCTGAATGCCTCAGCTCTCCTTGCCAAAATGGTGCAACTTGTACGGAGTTGGCTACCAGTGGGTATAGCTGTACTTGTGCGTCTGGTTTTATTGGGACCAACTGCGAAATAGAAATCAACGAGTGTGAGAGTTCCCCATGCGTGAACGAGGCTACATGTGTTGACCTGATTGGTGAATTTAGATGTGACTGTGTGAATGGGTGGGAGGGAGAAACATGCAGTGAAGAAATCGACGAATGTGCCAGTAACCCATGTCTCAATGGTGCTACTTGTCAGGACTTGTTTGCTACATACCAATGTGATTGTCTCAGTGGCTATGAAGGAACAGTCTGCGAGACAGAAGTCAATGAATGCGATGGCAGTCCTTGTCAAAATGGAGCAACTTGTATTGACCAGATCAACAAATATCAGTGCAACTGTGTTGATGGATACTTTGGTGTTGATTGTGAAGCAGAAACAGATGAATGTGCAAGCTTACCATGTGAATATGGTGGTACCTGTACCGATGTCATTGATGGTTATACGTGCACATGTGCAGACGGATATGAAGGTGTCAACTGCGAAAGTGAAATTCTAGAATGTGACAGCAACCCCTGCAGTAACGGTGCCACCTGTCAGGACCTTGTGAATAGCTATATTTGTGTGTGTCCTGGTGGGTTTAATGGCATCAACTGTGAAACAAACATAAATGAATGCATTTCCGTCCCTTGCCTTAACGGCGCTACTTGCGAGGATGGCGTGGATGAATTTACATGCATCTGTATTGATGGATTCGAAGGAGATCTCTGTGAAGACAATATCGATGAATGTGTTGGTAACGAATGTAAGAATGGAGCTACCTGTGTAGATGTCATTGCCGGTTACTTCTGTGATTGCACTTCTGGGTATGATGGCATCTTTTGCGAGATCGACATTGACGAATGTTCAAACAATACTTGCCAGAATGGAGCTGTGTGCTTAGATAGGATCGCTGGATATGAATGCGACTGCAGGGAAGGCTTTGACGGACTGTACTGTGAAGTAGACATAAATGAATGTGAGAGTATACCGTGTCAAAATAATGCTACTTGCAATGACCATGTTGCGGGGTATAATTGTTCTTGTCTTTCCGGCTTTGAGGGGTTTCTCTGTCAGGATGAAATAGACGAATGCACGAGTAACCCATGTTCGGTTAATAACTCACAATGTATAGATATGATAGATGGATTCGAATGTGATTGTAATCCTGGATATGAAGGCGAAACATGTGAAATAGATATAAACGAGTGTGCCAGCATAGAGTGTAAAAATGGAGCTACATGTATAGACATGGTGGCTGATTTTATGTGCACGTGTATCCAAGGCTATATAGGAACCTTCTGCGAGGTGGAAATAAATGAATGCGAGAGTACGCCTTGTCAAAATAGCGCTACATGTCAGGACATTCTTAATGGGTACTTATGTTCCTGTGCAGCTGGTTTTGAAGGAGATAGCTGTGAGGTTGATATAGATGAATGTTTTAGTAATCCTTGCGTGCAGAATGCCACGTGTGATGATAGGGCTAATGGCTATACTTGTATCTGTCCCTCTGGTTATGGTGGGGACAGATGTGAATATGAAATCAATGAATGTGACAGTAATCCATGTCAAAACGGAGGTAATTGCACGGACTATTTAAATAGATATGACTGTTCGTGTCCGATGGGTTATGAAGGAAATGACTGTGAAATTGATATCGACTTCTGTGAGAATAACCTCTGTGAGAATGATGCACTATGTGTCGATGGACTACTTGACTATACATGTGATTGCGTTCCCGGTTTTGAGGGGCATTACTGTGAAGTTAACGTAAATGAATGTGCAAGTGATCCATGTCAGTATGGCTCCCGTTGCCTCGACGAGGTCAACGGTTACTTCTGTAACTGCACCGAAGGCTATGAAGGTGGTGACTGCCAGGTGGAAATAGATGAATGCTGGAGCTCTCCATGTCAGAACGGTGCTGAGTGTGTCGATCAGTTAGCAGGGTACACCTGTTGCTGTGAACCAGGATACGAAGGAGACAATTGTGAGCTTGAAACAGATGAATGTGCGAGTGAACCTTGTCTAAATGGAGGATCATGCAGAGATAGTCTGAATCGTTTCATCTGTGATTGCCCGCGCGGATTCATCGGTCGATGGTGTCAGTTTGAGATTAATGAATGTATTGTCAATATGTGTGAGAATGGAGCTACCTGCGTAGATGAAGCCGGTGGTTATTCATGCCTCTGTGTTCCAGGTTTTTATGGCGATCGGTGTGAGAATGAAACTAATGAATGTGCTAGTGATCCATGCCACAATGGAGCAACATGTGATGATGTCATCGATGCATACAGATGCCAGTGCAGTTCTGGATACGAGGGAATCAACTGCGAAAGGGAGACAAACGAATGTGAAAGTGATCCATGCCGAAATGGGGGACAATGCCAAGATTTACTTGGGGACTATATTTGCAATTGTCCTTCCGGATACGAAGGGAAAGACTGCGAGTTTGAAATAAATGAGTGCAATAGCAATCCATGTCAGAACGGAGGGGAATGTGTAGACCAATTTCATGGCTACACCTGTTGTTGTCTAGCACCGTATGATGGACCAAATTGCGAGTACGAGAAAAACGAGTGTATAAGCAATCCGTGCCTAAATGGAGCAAGTTGCATTGATGGATTTGATGAGTATCGTTGTGCTTGCACACCAGGTTTTGTTGGTAGAAATTGCGAATATGAAATCAATGAATGCCGTATGAATGTGTGTGAAAATGGAGCCACCTGTATCGATGAAATTGGAAGTTACGTTTGTGTATGTACTCCTGGGTACGAGGGAAATAGGTGTGAGAACGAGACCAACGAGTGTCTAAGTAACCCATGCCGAAACGGCGCTCTCTGTAAAGACATGTTGGATAGTTATTCATGTCAATGTCTACCCGGTTTCCAAGGACCACTTTGTGAGATTAATTTTGATGAATGCGCCAGCCACCCCTGTGATAATGGTGGGCGTTGCATAGATATGGACAACGGATATAGATGTAATTGCTCTGTTGGGTTTGATGGACAAAATTGTAGAATCAATATAGATGAATGTCAAAGCTTTCCTTGTGAAAATGGCGGGATTTGTCTCGATGGAGTAAACGAATTTTCTTGCTTGTGCCAGAATGGTTATGATGGAATAAGATGTGAGATAAACATTGATGAATGCATAAGTCAGCCGTGCAGAAATGATGCCGTCTGCGTAGATGGTGTCAATGGGTACAGTTGTCAATGTGCACCGGGATACACAGGGCCGGAATGTGGTCGTGAAATTGATGAATGTAGCAGTGTGCCATGTCAAAATGACGGTGTATGCACAGATTTGCTTAACAACTACACATGTGAATGCATGCCTGGTTTTCACGGTAGAGATTGTGAAATAAACATAAATGAATGTAACAGTTCACCTTGTCTACATAGCGCAACGTGTGTTGACCAAGCGAACGGTTACCACTGCGTTTGTCCGATCGGTTTCATGGGTGTCTTCTGTGAAATAGAAAGGGATGAATGTTCAAGTTCTCCTTGCAGACACGAAGGAACTTGTACGGATCTTGTAAATGATTACACTTGCAATTGTTTGCCTGGATTCAGTGATCGTAACTGTGAAACAAATATCAATGAATGTAGGAGCGATCCATGCTTGAATAGGGGAACGTGCATTGATATGGTAAATGGTTATGAGTGTGTATGTCCCGAAGGGTTTTTCGGCTTAAATTGTGAGACTGATATTGACGAGTGTTCCAGTCTGCCATGTCAGAACAATGCTACATGTGTTGATGTAGCAGGGGGTTATAGATGTCAGTGTGTACCGGGATATGATGGGTCAAACTGCGAATTCGAAAAGAATGAATGTGCCTCACATCCATGTCTACATGGAGGAATATGCCAAGACAAATTTAATGATTATGAATGCGAATGTATGCCCGGGTTCATGGGGAGGAACTGTGAAGTTAACATAGACGATTGCTTAAGTCAACCCTGTCAGAATGGTGCCTTTTGTGAAGATCGCACTGAAGAATATAGATGCTTATGCCGACCTGGATTCTTTGGAAAAGAATGTCAATTTGAATGGGATGAATGTATAAGTATGCCTTGTCAAAACGGAGCGACATGCAGGGATCTTGAGAACAGTTACTGGTGTGACTGTCCGATTGGCTACTATGGTCGTGACTGCGAGTTCGATCATGATGACTGTGCTAGTCGTCCTTGCCAAAATGGTGCACATTGTGTTGACCAAGTTGCTGGCTATCACTGCCTCTGTGTCCCTGGGTATGTTGGTCGTGACTGTGAGAGAGAAATTAACGAATGCGAAAGTAACCCTTGTTTGAATGGTGCTACCTGCACAGACCGACTCGCTTACTATGAGTGTAATTGTATTCCTGGTTTCTTTGGTGATAAATGTGAGACAAATCGAAACGAATGCTCGAGCCATCCATGCCAAAATGGAGCTAGATGCGTGGATGGCGTTGATGGTTATCGTTGTAACTGCACATCTGGTTATTTTGGGATGAATTGTGAAATAGAAAAGAATGAATGCATGAGCTCGCCGTGCTTAAATGCAGCTACGTGTGAAGATCGTATTGATGGCTATCGTTGCATTTGCAGTCCTGGCTTTGAAGGGAGGAACTGTGAAACTGATCGAGACGAATGCAGGAGCAACCCTTGCGCGAACGAGGCGACTTGCGTTGATAAAGTTGCTGATTTTAGATGCCTCTGCCCCCCTGGCTTCGATGGTAAAAAATGCCATAACAATATTCATGAGTGCCAAAGTATGCCATGTTTGAACGGTGGTCTATGTTTAGACCAGATAGCAGATTACCATTGTGACTGTACTCCAGGGTTCAGAGGGAAAAACTGTGGGGAAAATATTAATGAATGTGCAAGTAACCCTTGCAGAAATGGAGCAACTTGTCAAGATCAGATCGACAGATACATGTGCCACTGTGCACCTGGCTTCTACGGAATACTTTGTGAATTTGAAATGAATGAATGTGCGAGTCATCCTTGTCAAAATGGTGCAAGATGCGAGGACAAAGTTAATGATTACATGTGTCATTGCTCACCCGGTTATGTCGGTAAAATGTGTGAACTTGAGCGTGATGAATGCGTGAGCTTGCCTTGCCAGAACGGTGCTACCTGCGTTGATAGTTTCAATGCGTATATGTGTGTGTGTCCCAATGGTTTCGCGGGACGTCTCTGTGAGCAAAATATCAATGAATGTGCAAGTCATCCATGTTTGAACAATGGAACTTGTATGGATGGTCCTGGTGGATACTGGTGTAGTTGCATTCCTGGTTATATAGGGATGAACTGTGAAATAGAGGAAAACGAATGTTTCAGCAATCCTTGTTTCCATGGTGCTACATGTGTGGATCGAGTGGCAATGTACGAATGCATTTGTCCAAGTGGATTTGCCGGACTAAACTGTGAAGTCAATATTGACGAATGTGCAAGTCATCCGTGTAGGAATGGTGGTACCTGTACCGATGAAGCTGGTAGATTTAGGTGTACATGCCCACTAGGGTATGTTGGGACGATGTGTGAGACAAACTCTAATGAATGTCTTAGTCATCCATGCCAAAATGGTGGCATTTGTCATGATGCGATAAATGACTACAGGTGTAATTGCACATATGGATTTTCAGGAAAAAATTGTCATATTAATGTAGATGAATGTCAAAGCATGCCATGTATGAACGGAGCCACCTGTCGTGACATGGCTGGTGGTTTCTCATGTCACTGTGCTCAAGGATTCTATGGTTCGTTTTGTGAGTCCGAAATGAACGAATGTGAAAGTCACCCATGTCTGAATGGTGCCATTTGTATAGATCGAATCGGTGGTTACACGTGTCAGTGTATGCCGGGTTTTATTGGGATGTACTGTGAAATTAATGCAGACGAATGCCACAGCCGGCCTTGCATGAATGGTGCCACCTGCATGGATTTGGTTGCTGGTTATGACTGTGTTTGTAGTGTAGGGTTTGAAGGGCGCAACTGCGAAATTGACATGGACGAATGCAATAGCAGTCCTTGCTTGAATGATGGTTCCTGTACAGACTTAGCAGGCAAGTATATGTGTCATTGCCGACCTGGATTTGTGGGAAATAACTGTGAGATAAATTTTGATGAATGCATGAGTATACCGTGCCGACATGGATCAACATGCCTGGATAGGATTGATGGCTATGACTGCCAGTGTTCACCGGGTTTTGAAGGGCGTAATTGTGAAATCAACCGAAACGAGTGTGGTTCACATCCTTGTCGAAACGAAGGTTCCTGTCAGGATCAGATAAATGGTTACGTTTGTCAATGCCATCCCGGTTTCATTGGAAGGGACTGTGAAGTTGACATTGATGAATGCGATAGCCATCCTTGTCAAAATGGCGCAAGTTGCACAGACATGCCTGGCCGTTATGAATGTCACTGTTTACCTGGATTTTATGGAACGGACTGCGCATTTATCATCAACGATTGTAGCACAGACGCATGCAAAAATGGAGCAACTTGTGTGGATGGTACAGATGGGTACACCTGCAATTGTGCACCTGGATTCGAAGGAAGGGACTGTGACATCAACAGAAATGACTGCATCAACCACATGTGTAGAAATGGGGCACTTTGTGTCGATGGCATCGACAACTATTCATGCAGATGCCAACCTGGATATAGTGGAAGGTATTGCGAAATAAACATAGATGAGTGTTCAAGCAATCCTTGTCTTTATGGGGGAACGTGCTACGACGGAATTGATGATGTCCATTGTGTGTGTAAGCCAGGATATGCAGGACGGTATTGCGAAGTTAATAACCACAATGACTGTCGAGAAAAGCCTTGTTTAAACGGGGCCACGTGTTATGATGGAGATAATGATTACAGATGCAAGTGCATGCCAGGATTTACAGGTAGGAACTGTGAAATAAACACGAATGAATGTCAAAATCATCCATGCTTAAATGGTGCAACATGTATTGAAGGTGATAATAGTTTCAGGTGTGTATGCACTCCGAGATTCACTGGAATATATTGCGAGATGAGAGTCAACGCATGTCAGAGCCAACCTTGTCATCATGGTGGTACTTGTCAGCCAATAGAGCATAGTTTCGTTTGTGTATGTCCAATGGGTTATCAAGGAGATGAATGTGACCAGGATGTGAATGAATGCATGCAGAATCGTCCTATCTGTCCAGAACACAAAGTTTGTCGAAACACACCTGGCTCCTTCGAATGTGTCTGTCAGCAAGGATTTATTGGAGAACTGTGTGATATCCCTGTAGATCCATGTGTCTCTTCACCATGCCAAACTGGAACCTGTGTGAACTACGACGCTGGTCGATATACGTGAGTTAATCTCATAGTACCTAAATTTGTTAATCTCGGTAATGAATGAAAATACGTATATATATATATATATATATATATATATATACAGTGCGTCCCAGAAAAACGAAACCGAGATTAAGCGATGATTTATCATAACTTAATCACAAATACAATAGACAAATGACCTACCAATGTAAAGCTTAGAATCTCTTCTTTCATCTGATATTACTTAGATTATTCCCCATTCACGCATGAGTGAGCAAAAACAATTTGAAGAAAGGATACAAATAAACGTGTTTTCACCGGTTTCCCGCAGAAGCTATCGCATGGTTAACAAAAGACTTAATGCATGGCTGATCATCAACAAAACGGAGTGTCAAGTGAGTTTGAACGCTAGCCTGTAGAACCTCTTATTTTTATGAAATTATTGAAATTCAAGCCTTATTTCAAATAACCAGAACTTTGTTATTTCTTGACCATTTTCTGTAATTGAGGTATCAAATTAAAGAGCAAATATTGAGGTTTTAAAAATGTGGTTTTCTCTTTGAAACCCAGATACAGCCCGCCAAATGACTTTTTGGTATCCCCTCTTCAAATTGTTTTTGCTCACTCATGCATGAGGGAGAAATACTCTAAGTAATTTCAGATGACAGAGGAGATTCTAAGCTTTACAATGGTAGGTCATTTGTCTATTGTATTTGTGATTAAGTTATGATAAATCATCGATAAATCTCGGTTTCGTTTTTTGTGGGACGCACTGTATATATATATATATATATATATATATATATATACATACACATACATATATTTATAATTTATGATCTTTGCTACTGCTCATATTTCATGGAAATCTTTTAACGAATCAAAATGCAATTTATAAGGAAAGAGGATAATGCTCTTCATCATTACATCGAGCTTTGATGATATTTCTTACATGAAGTTCATTAGGAATACTCTTTTTCAGATTGATTTCAAATGTTCATGATTTCTCAGTTATTAACACAGAAGCGTAACATGAACATTATAGACTTGAAAAGGATTCTATTTCTATACTTTATTCCATGAATAGAATATTTATTGGTGGAATTCACAAAATCACATATCCTCCTAATATTTTTTTTTTCTTTAAAAAAAAAAAATGTTTTAGATGTGCATGTCCTCCAGGCATGGGAGGTGAAAATTGTGAAGTGCTACTGGATCCATGCCATCCAGACCCTTGCCAAAATGGTGGGGAATGTATCCCTTCTTCACCTGATGATGGTCGATGTAGGTGTCCTGTTGGTTTCTTTGGACCATTTTGTGACGTCGGTAAGTTCAGACATGACTGTGGTTAGTGCGGGGCCAGTGATTTATATCTTATCATCATAAAGTTAATGTAAATGTTACTTTAATATAGAAGCACTAAAATATTTTAGATATTTTCATTGGCAGTATACCTTTATGATGAAGTTATTTTTTTTGTTCTTTGTCTTTAAAGTGCATGTTGTGTATATGGTGTTTCCCTCAATAAGATTTCCTTTCTTGCAGTCCTTTCATTCTATTGAATTGTGTTTTTAGAAGTCCGTATTCAACCTATTGCTATACTTTATCTTATAGTTGCAAACATACTTTTTGATTATCCGAATACAGTTGCGTTATATCATGTATATCGTAAAAAACTGTTTCAGACAGTGTCCTGTTTCTATAACTAATTTGCTTTTTAAAGCTCTGTCTGTCAGATGTACCGGAAGCTCTATGACTGTCTTCGTTCCAACAAACATTCCCGGTGTCAACTCTCCCCAGTCTGTCAGATTTACAGACCCGGCCTGTCGTGCAAACCCTCTTGGAAACAACATGGCTCGACTGTCAACATTGTATGATCAATGTGGTACTCAAGTTGAGGTTAGTATCTAACTTATTCAAAAGTAAAATAACGCTCCATTGTGCGTATTTTTATTGGGGCGAAACGTAGATAGGGCAAGAGTTTAAAAATCACACAGTGTTTATGGCAGCTTTGTCGTCTTAACTTCGACTGAAAAATAAAGATCACATTGGAATCATTAATGAGCGGTGCGATGACTAGATGTGATGGCGAGGGTGCAAAGTTTTGCTTTAGTGAATAGGATCCAGAGCCCCACAATACAAACTGATTGATTTTTACAATTCATTGTACATTCTTGCCGATGCAATCAATAAAAAAAAATGTTCTGCGATGAAAAAAAAATGCTAAAATAGGTATTGTGTTATTGGGGCAACAGTTCCAAAAACAAATACTGGCACACCAAGTTAAACTCAAACGATAGAGATTTAAAAATGTTAAAGTTTTTATGACACTGAGTCGCCATTGTCATGGTCACAAAGAAATCGTATTGCTGTGACAGAAAAAAGAACATTGTTACTTCAAAAGGGTGAAAGGTATTCCAATAGCCATTTCATTTTAAAGAGATGGTCATAGTATTCTCAAAACCATACTGGATATTTCATATTCAAATAATTGCCTCTTGTATAAATTGTTGCTGACATATCTTAAAATATTTTTGTGGAATAGTAAATTCCTTTTTTCAATTCTTTTCACCTTTTCATCTTCCTTTTGTTTCACCCAGACCACCTTGACGGCATTGAAATTCCACAACGTCGTGTATTTCCCGAAGGATGACCATGATCATGACCCCGCCCTTCACGATGACCAACAGTCTGTTCCTGTACAATGTGTTCTGACCCGAGAGCTACTCACCAAGGGTCAGATTGACAGTTTCCTCACAGAGGAAAATACCAAAGAGCTTACCGGACTAGGGAACTTCTCACTAGAGATCAGGCAGTATCTTGATCAGGATTTCAAGGTGCCCATGAAGAGCGGGGAAGATACCATCTTGGAGGTCGAGGTGGGAGAGGAACTGTTCTTTGAGGTGAGCTTTGTGCCTGTAGACGGGTTCGACATTTTCTTGGAGTCTTGTTGGATGTCGCAATCTGCCGAGTCAACTGCCACGATTCGTCACGATATAATAACTGATGGGTATGGTGATTACAATTCTTATTCCAAGTTTGTCATTCGATTAATCTTGTATTCGTACTTATCATTGGGTTTGCTACAAAGAGAAAACCCTTTAGTTGTAAATTATGTTTAACAACATAGAATGATTGTGTTTAACCACTTCTATGTGGCATTTGGTCACACTGTGATAATTGCTTATGGATTCATGTTTGAATTCACTTACCATGTCAACATCAATATAATCAGTATTCTTCCATAGGAATTTTTGAATACTCTGGTCACATTACAAGCGTCACAGAGAATACAGGGGAGGAAATATATCAGTATAAACGTTTAATATTAAAAACTCGTAGTTTATATATCTTTTCTTCATTTGATTGTATCACAGATGCCCCTTGGACGATTCTGTGCAGTTCCTGCACTTTGATGATCATAAGGAACGAAAATTTTCTGTCAAACCTGGTTATTACATACATAGTCTTCCGCAGGTAAATTATGACTGATTAATTGTAATTTCAAACAGATAGGGAAGAGGTCGTTTTTCTTATTCATTACCACTTCTTATCATTGGAACCCGCACCAGATTTTACTCAATGTGTCAATTATTTAAAAAAAATCAAACAGCTTTGACAAATAGCTGTGTGAACTAGAATTAAAAAAATATACATAAACATGTTTATATTCATGCTGACGTACATATCTGAGATCAGTGTACCTTATCTTATTATAATTATCAAAATACGAGATATAAGTTTCTGTTCTATTTTCAGGGATTTCATGTTTAAATTTAACTCCTATTTTACTCAATAGGTCTACTTGCATTGTCAAGCACACGTGTGTAATACCTTGGAGACCAATAGCCGCTGTTCAATGGGTTGTTTGACGCGTGGCGGTCGACGTCGTCGTGATGTTATCCCTGCTGATGTATCATTGACCGCGTCACTCTCTCATGGACCAATGACGACTCGAGCTCGTCGTGATACCGATGTGCACGAAGCAGCTGCGCACACAGAAAGATCAGGTATATAACTTGGTTTCACAATTTTCCAGGTCCAAGGTGGATCCAGGATTTCCTTTTGCCGCAATGTTCGGTCCCCGAAAATCTATTCTTTTGTTTGGCAAACTTGTTTAAAAAAATAAAAATAAAATAAAAATAGAAATAAAAAAAATGAGACGGATTCTTGCTACTGAAAAGTACCTAAATGACAAGCAAAGGAAGAAGAAACCAAAAGGTTTTCATTAAAACTGTATCTTTTTCCCTATTTCCAAAATGGTATACAAAGGGGACAGCTTCTTCTTCTGTCAATGTAATACATGTAAGTGTTCATTTTCTACCGAATGGGATGGGGTAATGGCCTAATACTTTGTGACCACTAGGGGTCCACTTGAAAAGGCTTGCTATTCATTAGGCCATTATTCATAAGTGTTTCTAGTATAAATAATGAAGTAAGAATACCTCAAGTTATGGTGAAGTAAGGGGGTCGCTAGTAATAATTAAAGAAGAGGCTCGCAATATAAAAGTATCGCTAAGCCTATCGAAGAAGAGTGTCGTTAGTCATAATCGAGTAAAGATGAAAAAGAAGAAATTGGTACTCATAATATATAAATTAAAGGACAATTTCTTATATGAATATTTTTACAAGCAAAGCAAACGCCCAAGCATTTGTTTTTTAATGCTTTAATTCATTGTTTTTCAACACTCTAAATCGTAAAACCGTAAACCTACTGCCAATAATACTTTATGCTCTAAAAATAGCCCTTTGATTTTTTCTTCTCCCTCTCTATATTTGCAGATCTGAATCAAGTTACTAAACTCACAATCTTCGCCGTAGCTGGCTGTATACTGGTTGCTGCTGTTGCCTTCGTTGTAGTTGCCATGGTTGTTCTTCCAGTCAAAGCCAACAAGTCCATACCATGAGGATTGATACAGCCATCTCCTACCTCAGTAAAAAAAAAAATCATAATAAATATAGGATATTCATTCATGAAAATATCCGTCTATTATGGAACAATAGTGAATGTTAGTTTAGTTATATGCTTCAACCACCAATCGATCAAAATAAGATGTCGTTTTACTCTCTCTAATAGCAATTAGTTTATTTGCTATTGTTTAAAACAGTTGTCTTAATTCAGGAATTCTTTGATATACACTTGATGTACCCCAAACTTCATACGGTCATGATGGTCCTTGCAAAATCAATATTCTGTGGAAAGGATTCGATACGTTAAAGCATGTTGAACTACCTCTTCGACATTTAATTTCTCTTACTTTATTTTTACCTTTAGTTAGAAATATTTCCACATAAAGAAGCTTTTTTCTATAAAGGTCTTAAGCTGTTGTTTTATGCATACGTTTTTATTTTCTTCGTGTTGTTTTTTTAATCCAAAGGATTAATCATTATGTCATGTTGAATTTATATTGAATTTATATTGAATTGTCAGGTGCCTTGAGCATTCCTTAGAGTAGACATGTGCGCACTCGAAATGTTATTATTATTATTATCATCGTTCTGAAAGGGTTCAGGGTAGACATTTTGGCTCAATAATAGAAGTCTGGTATTCTTTGTCGTCTTGACAAAAAAACACATAAAAACGGGGAGGTATTGCAATCTATAAGGAAAGGAAAAGGCATTATTTACATTTTAGGATCATTAACTTTAGCACCTATAAGGTGAATACGTGCTCTATCTAAATCCTATATTGTGTTGTTATTATTATAACTTAAAAAACGACAAGCATTTATATTGAAATAACATTAAGTGAGAAAATTCACGTCAAAATATATTTCATTCTGTTTATTTCCATGTCCATTGAGTACAACATATTGTTTGGTTTCGTACGTCTTGATACAAGCAGTAAACATATAGCAAATTTTTACGTACAAAAGTACAAATATAGCCAAAATACAAACAGGTTCGGAATCTAAAAAGCGGAGCTTGTCTAGTGCAGGCTATGCAGCCCCTTTTTACAAAATATTCCTATAAGTAAGAGAGAGAGAGAGAGAAAGAGATTTGCCCATGATATTTATGTGTTTGTTTGTTTTTTGAAAACATAGGCCTACCTTCCAATAAAATCTATGTAGCTCCCTCATCGTTAAATTGTCAAAAGTCAGTGATCAGGGACGACGACATGTACGTGACATGAGCAGAACTCGATTCATGACTCGTTACATTACACCGTTATTGAGTTTCTCGAGGCTCAGATTTTAACTGGATGAGCTTAGATTGCAAATCGAAATAATAAAGACAACAGGAATTATAGCCAAACGAATGATGACAAATGATCAGACAATCTATAAAATCACTGACGGCCAACATTTTGTAACACATGCCAGATATATTTTCATCTGAACAGTTGCCGTAGCAGATGCCGTCCGAACGACTTTATATACAAACAAGGAAATTGCATGATAAAGATTTTTTTCACATACTAATCACGGGACTAATCAGAGGGGAAAGTGTTGTAGATTGATGAAAGGAGAGTCGAGAACTGCATGTGGCAGATATCCGGACTCAATATATTGAGAGACCGCAGGGAAAAGGAGAGTGAAAAGGGGAAGGGAGGGGTGAGGAGACAGGGTGTTTGTGTGTGTAAAAGAGAGAGAGAGAGGGGGGGGGGGGGATGGGGAGAGAAGGGTGCGGGTGGTGCATTTACACGAAAGTGAAAAGAGCAACCAGAGAACCAAATTTACATGTATGTGGTCTTTAGTCATATTATGATTTTACAAAGAAACTATATATGTTACAAAAAAACATCGGTTCACTTATTCATTTGCTCGTAACCTCTCCACAAATCAAAACGGGAGATCAGTTGCTCAGTTCAAACGCATAGTTGCCATAAACCAGATTATTCATAAATTCACCATTCTCATGGGTGAGTTCTTCCTAGCTCCAAAAGTAATAATCCTTTCATTTTTTTCTTGTCAAAATATCACTTGTCTGTTATCGTAATTTGTTAAAATTGATGGTGAAGAGGTGAAGGAAATTGTTATTAATGTAATGTGTTTCTATCCATTCAAATTACAACGTAAAAACTATCGTTGAAATGTCGCGTTAACTATGATACAAAAACAAATCGGAATTATATATCATTCAGTGTTGATTTACATCTGTCTCTACTTGACACAAACTGGACACTTGCACATTCATCCTAAAAGAGTGGTGTGATGAAATATGTACACAATTTATATCCATCGAAATAACAAGAAACAATTAAAACATCAGGAACAACAAATAATAAGGAAAAAACATGAACAACAAAGTAAGGAAAAAATATCAGGCAAAGAAAACAGGCAAAGTATTATAGGATGTTCCCTTTTTTTGCTTACTGAAAGATTGAAGCTAAAAAAGGACAAATACTGCAAGTACTGACAAAGTCAATAAAATTCTATAAAACCATGGCAGCACTGGATGACGTCATCGGGCAGAAATTGAAGAAAGGCAAGAAATCAAACTACACCATCGGTCGTTGACCTCGTGAGAGCGTTGCATCCCTTCCTTGAAAAGCATTTAAGATGATATTCGAGAATGCGAGGACAGTCGAGACAGCATCTATTCTTAGACAGCTTAAGTACTATTTTGGCCATCTTGAATCTTATTATCGATAATTTGTTTTCATTTCATCCCCCAAATCTGAATTTTGATCTGTTTTCCTCTCGTGAACGCCGTGACTTCATTTAAAAAAAAAAGAGAAGAAGACATTATTAAACAGGGAGGAATTAAGGGACCGGAAATGGCTGCACTAAACTGTTTCATATTATTCATTTCAACTCATGATTTAGATACATTAATTGAAAATCATTAATCAATTAAGGCTCACAGTAAATTTTGTTCCAGTTTATCGCGATATCGACAAATATAACTTATAGTTTAATGGTCAATAATTGATCGTAAATGAAAAGTTAACATATTGAGCTTTGATGAATAAAGAAAAATCTGTTCTGGAACACACTTATTTCTGACAAACGTTGTTGGGGGATTCAAACAGGAAAGGGAGAGGGGGGTGATGATGAGACCAAAATATTAAATTTTCAATGATGATATTCGGCAATTTTGCTCTATAGGGTGGATAATTGGAAGGGATAGAAAATTTAATAATTTTGTTAGGAAAATATTTTCTGAGAAGTAAGAAAAAAACAGAGATCTTTTATCCTGACCTGTGTCAGATTGTGCCCCTCAAAAATTTTGGCTCATTACGCCATGCACTGATGACAATAAAACATCGGCTTAGATTTTTGGCTATAATGAAGTGTGATCTAAAATATATATGTGTTTGGACATGATAGAGAAAAATAATTCAGACTAGGCCTACGTGTTAATCTACTGTAAAAAGACGTCTTAACTAAATCTGTGTCCCGCAAACAAGAAATGAATCCCCTAACGTGATCTGGTATCCTTGTCGATATCAATCTGGTAATTGGTCAAGGTAGATGATTTGTATCACTGATAATACTGATGGTATATGATTTCTTCTAGGGCAGAGGTTGTATATCGCTTTAAAGGACATGCATCTTGATCTATCTACTCCAGGATCAGACCACCCATCATTAATGATAATGATAATAATAATAACGTTTTATTTACCCAGGGTAGCCACTTCAGTTAGGAAACTGCTCGACCAGTGCATAACGTAATATGTTATTATTACCCTTTTCAAATCTAAATGCTGAGCGCCTAGCAAGAAGGCTGAAGGTCCCATTTTTATAAGTCTTTGGTATGATTCGGCCGAGGATCATACCCACGACCTCCCGTTCATGGGGCAGACGCTCTACCACTGAGCCACCATGCCCGATGGAAGGTGTTGAAGCTATCATTTTAAAGTAATTATAAGCTATATATATTATTCACTCTTGCAATAGGGCTATGCAAACAGCAACTCGGCATATGCCATGTGACCCTTTAACAAGCTCTTTCTATTTGATCACCTTAAAAAATATTCTGACGATGAATTAGCACATGTTCACTCTGTAGGAAACAAATAGTTCAAACAATACAGGTGTGAATTTGCAGGGGGAAGAGTGCAAGGTATGGTAAGTTTAAAGAAAATTTTAGTTATAACATCATTACAGAGTAACATCTAGTATGACCCACTCTTACAAAATGTTGCGCTAGACTTCAAATCAGACTTCCAACACAATATTATATCAAACTCAGTTGAGTTAGATTTCTAACTCAAAGTAAGCCAGGTTAGCATTAAGCACTCTCATAGCACTATCATCATGATCATTAATCAACAACATTACGAACGAGTCTTTGATAGTTTTTAGGGAAAAGGAAAGAGAGAAGGGTGAAATATGATAATATAGGCTTACAGTATCTGCATATAATATGTCAAAATCTAAATAAAAAATATAATGTTGAAATTTTTGCTCGCTAGCACCTCTTTATAAAATTTGTCCACTAGGTCCTACTCCAAATATATCCCTTAAAAAATTTTGGCTCATTACGCCACTGATTCAGAGCCGAGTGACCATGGACCAAAGCTGCATGGGTACCCCTTAATTACAAGGAACAGTTTTGAAGTCGGGGGGGGGGGGGCTGACCATGATGAAATCACCATTAGATTGTCATTTTTACGTCTTTGTAAGGAAGGGGGGAGAGAGGGGGGGGGGGGTCGAAGCAGTGAAATAGGGGTCCCTGAATGAGAATGGTATTTCTGTTCAATCATTGAGTTCAGGCTATACCCATCAAACACATTTGTAGGGGTCGATCCTGAGCTGAAACAGGTTAAATACACAATCCTTTTAAACTCAAACATGAAAACGATGCCAGAACCGGAATCCTCATGCAGAATATCAATATTCACAGGAGATCCAAATACTAGTATGTTGTTTGTTCACTTGTGACGCCATTCTACTGCATGACGTCACTTTCTATCTACCATTCTCGCCCAGTCAATGGTTTCTTATTATGCAGCTGACGCCTTGCAATGAGTCTAACAATTGGGCTTTCTAAAATGATATTTTCCTCCAATTTTACTTCCGCTAAATTCGGGCACTCGATCGTCTCTCTAGCTCTAGCTAGCTTGCTCTCTGCAAGCGCAATTCTGCGGCGAGATCATCTCTAACTACTTCGTCACGTCTCTCGATAACTTTTCCACAATTTCCCATTGTTTCTCATTTGACAAGCTATCGTTAGTTTCAAATCAGTCAAATTGAGAGTTAAAAAACAGCGGAGAAAAAAAGGCATGAAAGGGGGAGACTTCGTTCCATTTCGATGCTTTCAAACGTTGCTTCCGTAGCTTGAATTTGAACGCTGTCTACGGCACTGTGAAGGACTGTACGCCGCTTCTTCTGGCGTTCTCTTCATTGCCTTCGCTGTCGAGATTATACCGAGGCGAGGGCATATCTAGCCTTTCTAGGACTAGGCTCTACGACTACGTTTGTTTTGCAGGGGATACTCGCGAGCTCCAGTACCGGTACTGTCTCATTTCATGGGCAAGGTGATTTAATTGTGATCATCAGCAGCGTGGTAAGTGGTATGTTTAGATGGTTTTTCATGGGTCGATTTAAAAGTTAGCAGCATGAGCAAGTTTGCCTGTAATTTAAAGGCAGTAAAACAAACTATCAATAACAATTGTAACATACCGGATTGTAAGTCATAACACTTTAATAACAATAAACACAATATTGAAACTTTGAAAGTCTGGACTCTGGTTAACCCTCCCTGGGTTAGACTCTGGTAGAAAGCAATCATTCAATGAACAAGGTTATGTCATGATCTACCTCAAATGAGGTTTGTGTAGGCTCCACTTCACTACTGGCTACACCTACCCGAACATCAAGGTGGTGAACTCGCTCTGATATCGATTGACAAAGGTGAGATTGTATGGGGGGAAAATATCAAACTCGTGCAACACGCAACAACACAACCTTTAAAAAAACAATAAAAACTAATAACATTCTTACTTTTCACAAAGTTTCACTTCTTTTCCATGCTTCTATCAGTCTCAACATTGCCAAATTGGTGATTCAGAGCCAGTAACATTTTCCTCACACTTATTAATTCACTGCCGATTCCAAAACAGCAAACGCAAATTGTGCGTGCGATGGAATCAGCAGTGAATTATAGTTATTAGTTAAGGGTCTACACCTAATGTGTATAAAGGTATACAAATTTCAGACAAAAAATAAGAAAAATGAGAGGTTTCTTACCAGACCCGGCCAGACCGATCTTGTGTATCCATTCGTAAACACTGCAAATACAATAGGCTTGACCCTTAGTTTAACCACTTTGTTGTAATGTACATGTAGCTTCAATGATCAATGTTACAAAATGCCGTTTTGAAGAACAATTTATACTGTAGATAAAAATTATTATTTAACAAATAATAGAATTTAAAGTTTGGTTGTAAATAATTAAAATAAACAATTTTTTAATACCTTTATACAAATGAGGTGTATAAAGGTATGTAATTTAATAAAATTGTGGTGTAAATTGCAATCGGCAGTTGCAAAGTTTAATATGAAGAGAATTCCCTTCTTGTGTACAGAGTTCACTAGGTATAGTCCCATATGCGTGTGTATGCTCCGTGATATAATGACAATATCAAAATCATAAAAGAATATTATCACAGAGTCTTCTAGTAATTGTATTGTAATTTTGTAATTTTCTCCTCATTGTCATGTGAGAGAAGGTTTTATTCCTCCCAGATCATGCGGAATTGCCATTGTTTCATTTCAACACTATAGTTCAGTCAAGTTACTCCTTATTGTTAACTCTGTAAAAATTGAAATATTGTATAATTCAAACAATAAAAAACAAAAAAAATAGTGAGTGAGGGAAATCATTGAACCTCTCATTTGCATGTCACTAAATTGTGCATATAATTGTTTTGTGAAAAATAAGCGAAAATGAAATTTTCAGTGTTATGCTTGTTTGATTTTTTTCTATTGATTCAAATCAACTTTTTTCTAGGGACTTTAGGTAGAGTCTAAATGGAATCCTTTTGATTATATTTTTCTAAATTAAAAATAGAGATTGTAGAATGACAATTTTCTTGCAATTTTACTGTCCATCAATAGAGGGCCACACAAAAAAGTGACATTTTAATAAATTTTTGAAATTTGTGTACATTGGAGACACTTGGCTGGAACTCCTCAGAGGACAGAAAAAAACTTCGCCTTATTACAATGATAGCTTCTTTAAGGTGATACATGGGGAACTCCCCCTTGATCTAGAAAAATACACCTCAAAGAAGGAAACACGATTGAGACACCCCTCAAGATGAGGAATTCAAGGTAAACTCAACGTTTATATCAACAACACAATTAGCGAACTCGTTCTTCCATGAAACCATCACCCATTGGAACAATCTCACAAAAATAATTGTCACTTCAAGAAGTTGAGAAACCTTCAAAATCAAACTACATGTACAAAGGCACTCCCAAAACCCATATCCCCAAACAATAAATGATACCACTACTCTCTCAGCCACGAGTAACACTTCCTGGTGGAGGACTTCAGGGAAAACATCTACAAGGTACATGTACATGTGGATTTCCCACAGGCACAGGCAGGGTGGTTGCAGTGAACAAGTGGTAGGAGTACTAGTTGATGCAAGATTCGCCTTTAAAGACTATATCTCACAAGCTGTCTCTAAATCAAATGGGTTTAATGAGGAGGTCTTTTGTAAATTTGGATGTTGACATAGTGAAGCTTACATGTATCGGTATTAGATGGCCATCCAGTTTGGCCACCTTTTAGTTTTAGAATAGGTGATCACGGCTATAGAGTGTGCAATGAAGAGCAACCAAGCTAATCCCACAACTGAGGAACTTGTCCTACAAGTATTCAGAGCGACTGTATCTGAAACTACCATCTCTTCTTCACAGACCTATAAGTTTATTCATAGTATCTACATGTGTATGTATGACTCTAGCATAGATCTGCTTGTACACCGTAAGGAAGGAAGGACTGATGCCATTCACTAGGGCTGTTATTGTTGAGAAAATTCCCTGTCGATATCATGCTAAATATATCTTAACGATATCGATAACTATTGACAAAAGAACATAATCAATACGCATTTTTATGCATTATAGCAATGTCGCATACTCGGTTGGTCAAAATTTGTATTTGCCACTGTACCTAGAACACTTCAAAATCCGCGTTCATCGGATGTAAATGACTACATAGCATCTTTTAACAAACATATTTAACATAAAATACATCCTCACCTTTCACATTATTAGCACTATTTTAGGGTTGGATGAAGTTTTATCGATAATTTTGGGGCTTTTTGGACATTGTTCTGAGCAGTCAACGTATTTCGCCTATCCGCCATTTTGATATCGTGCTGTAAATCTTTGAACGTAGAGGGCAGCAACACATGGCTAGGCTGTGTGATAGCTGCCTTCTACGTTAGTTGAGCTTGCGCTTGTGATGTTTTTGATTGGATCAAATGGAGTCGAGTGCAGTCACGATGTTTGGATTGTCATGATCTCACCCCCACTTTGCTATAATAATAGCGAAGTGGGGATGAGATCGTGTTTTGTGTGGCTAGTATTTTGTTGAGATTTCGGAGTAATTTCTGTTGCTGTTCTGTGCAGTTTGATGAAAAATACGTTTTCCGTGATTTTCCGTTTGAAAAGCCACTTTCAAAGGGCCGTTTCCGTGAATTCCGTGAAATCGCGGAAAATCACTGTGTCCATACATAATAGCGGGTATTATCAATAAAGAGAGAAAGGTTATTGATTTCGCTAAGTGGCAAAAACAAGCGATTATCGTCAGGACTATCGATAAAGGCGTTATCGATAACAGCCCTACCAGCATGCAAGGTTTGATGTAAGGAAGTTCTTCTTTTCGATCAAGTAATAAGTTTTTGGAATAGTCCACCAGAAAATGTGGTTTCAGCACCTTCTGTAAATTCTTTTATGAATCGCTATGATAATCACTGAAAGGATATTGCTTTTGTGTACGACTTTGAGTAATGTATTTTTCTGTCTTGCAACATGCATCTAATTGAAACTGATAACGTGTGGAGCATGCAGTTTATTCTCTTGGACTGATGAACAGGCATACATGTAGTTCTACGAGCATCATTGGAGTAAAGTAAAGTAAAACAAAGTAAAGTATGAGTAAGTAAGCTACATTGGTGATTCATGCAGAAGTATTAAACATAGCCAGAAGTTATCTGATTTTAGATAGATCATTTGATAGGCCGAATTAACTTAGCTAAGATCCATCTGTTTGGAGGAGCTTTTAAACATTTTTAATTCAAGGGTCTACTTTTTTGTTTAATACTGAAGTACAGTAGTAAGATATCAAGTGGAACAACCAATGAAACAGAGAGTGAGAGACTGAAGCTTTTGGTTTAGGCCTAAGTCTAATATGGCAAAAGAATAAGTTTCTGTTTCATCAGTTGTTCCACTGGCACTGGAATAGGCCTATGTCTTGTTCCAGTGTTTACACATCCTAATTTAAAAAAAAGTTAAAAACTCCTCCAAACAGATGATTTCAGCTGTCAAAGTTTGATCCTGCTTTAGGGGTATAATTTATTTGTCCCTAAAAGAAAAATGGATGCTTTCTTATTTGCCACTTCATGTCATCCCAGTGTATCACTCTCCTAGTAACAACAAAGTTAGTTTGACGGGGGGGGGGGGGGGGGGGGGGGTTCAAGATAACCTGAAAGCAATTTTTATAGTAAAGATAAGAAGAAAACAGAAGATTTAAGAAAAAAACTTTAAGTTAATTTCGGCCTTTAAGTTGCACTGTACAACATCTTGCCCCCTTACAACATACCCTTCATACTGGTGCTGCTATGAGGAGGGGGTATGTTTAAATTACAGTGGGATATGCTTCTAGGATAAGTTAGCTGTCTTAGTTAGCATCCACTTTTGTGTGCAAATAATTGATGTCCCTAAAGCCAAGGATTAGGCCTATTGGTTCAAGCCCTGGTGACATTAAACTAAAGTTGATCCCAGTCAATAATTATATCTCATTGATACTCTGTTAAGATGCACACATGCATCACACATATTCATTTATAATCATACTAAAATGTCTTCCTTTGATTCAGCAATTTCACGCTAGACCCGTGCACAAAGTGATCCATCAGTCTCTCACTCTCACTCAGCAAGGTGTTTTGGGTTCATATATGGTGTGCAGGCAAGATACATTTTTAATGCCTTGTCTGAGCTGGCTGAGCCATGAATAATGATAATAAATAACATTCAAACTGAAAAAGAAATTGATATTTTATTTGAATGTACCAGAATATTTAAAACTTTTTAAATTTCTCACCAGCATGTTAAGAATCTGGAATTTTAATTGTATCATATGCTGCATGAATGTGATCGTCAAAGTCTGTTTAGAGAAAAGTTGCTCAAAAATAATTTTCTGACCTGGCTATGCAATTTAGTTGTTACTACATGTTCCCTCTTGTAGCAATTACCGTTTACTATAAAAAATAGGCCAAATTGCTCTCGCATAGTCACAATATCATTATGCAAGAGTTCTTTACTGTACAAATGCCTAGGGGGCCTACAAGTGCTGTACTATCTGGTAAACTGGTGAGAATATTTTTTAAAAGTCATTTAACTGAACTTCACCATAACATTTACATGTAGATAATCAATTGCATTTAAAGTTAATAACCCATCAAAAAAATTATTCAAAAAAGACAAAGGGCAATAGCAAAGTTGTTTTGAATGATTGTTGAAAAAATGGTTCAAAAGGGAAGAGAAATCAAAGTTCATGTATCCATGTCAGCCACCCACGACAATGGGTGATAATCTCTCCTATTGATACCTCTCCCCTAGGTCAGTCACCTTTGACAATGGGGGATAATCTCTCCTATTGATACCCCTCCCCTAGGTCAGTCACCCTTGACAATGGGGGATAATCTCTCCTATTGATACACCTCCCCTAGGTGGGTCACCCTTGACAATGGGGGATAATCTCTCCTATTGATACCCCTCCCCTAGGTCAGTCACCCTTGACAATGGGGGATAATCTCTCCTATTGATACACCTCCCCTAGGTGGGTCACCCTTGACAATGGGGGATAATCTCTCCTATTGATACCCCTCCCCTAGGTCAGTCACCCTTGACAATGGGGGATAATCTCTCCTATTGATACCCCTCCCCTAGGTCAGTCACCCTTGACAATGGGGGATAATCTCCTATTGATACCCCTCCCCTAGGTCAGTCACCATTGACAATGGGGGATAATCTCTCCTATTGATACCCCTTCCCTAGGTCAGTCACCCTTGACAATAGGGGATAATCTCTCCTATTGATACCCCTCCCCTAGGTCAGTCACCATTGACAATAGGGGATAATCTCTCCTATTGATACCCTTCCCCTAGGTCAGTCACCCTTGACAATCTACCTATTGAAACCACCCTGGCCCAAGTTATTTTCAATGCCCAGCTTAGTGAGAATGAAAGGGAAGATTTGTCACAGGGATGGATTCTTTTTAAATTTTGAAACACAAGTCAGATAAGTTCATTGATTTTTTTCAAATAATGTGCATACTGCACAAGTTGGACATACATGTACCATTTGTACATAGTTTCCAACTTTTCATGAAAATTATATACCAAAACCAAATCCTGGTTTAATTCCCTTTTTCAATTCAAAATTATTTAAGTAAAGTACTCCAGTAAACTGAAACTTATCGCAATGGTAAACACATGGTGTTTGGAGTTTTTGAATTGGCAAACAAAGGGAACAATTAGATGTTTGCAATGTACTTTACTAAGATGATAGCTACATTCCAGGGGTGCTTTTCATCAACATTTTTTGTCCAACAAGTTGTCAAATGTGGCAAATTTCCTTGATTCTTATTGGCTGAGAAGGTTGTTACTATTGGCTGTTACTATGGTAACGGTCAGATAAAACAGGATCTGTTGGATAAAACTCCTTTTATGAAATGCTCCCCTGGATAATATTGCATTGAAATGAAAAAAAAAATGAAACGTAGGACAGCTCCATACATGATTTTTATAAAATTTTAAATTAATATGTGTATGTATGTTTAATTTGTTTTGATTATAATTACATTTATGACTTGATACCTGCCAGCTTTCAGGCAGCGAGGTGAAAAATGCTGAGCTCTTCTGCTGTAACGATATAAAATGTAGTTTTAATGTGAATTTCCATCTGTCAAGAAAACCACATCATATATTGTGGCATCAGATGTAAGCAAAAATAGACGTGAATATCTGTTTGTTAGATAGACTGTGACATTTGTCAACTTTCTATCGATTTGCTTGGAGCATAAGCTGGCAAACATGTTGTTATCCTCTCATCAGAAACTCGCCATTCCTTGAGACATGTTGTTCACTGAAACCATATCCTGTTCAGAGATGCCTTTTCAGACAAGTCTAAAAACAGGAAGGAATGTATTCCTATTTCTTATTAAAATATCTTAAATTTTGGGACATGCTGTCAAAGGTTAGTATTGAAAGCAAAATGATGATGAAAATACATGTACTAGCCACTGGCCCGCACATAGTCTGACCATTATTAAAAATTTAAATTTTGGTGAATTTCCCATAAGTGCATAAATCATATGAATTTTTGTGCCCTCAATCGGTTCAGATAGTAAGGATATGAAATATAATTGTGTTTCATTGGAATAATTTACTGGCAATTTTTTTTTGCATGGGATGCCAAATCAAAATAATTCTGCAATTTTGTGTCTCAATACCAATTCCCTTATAAATCCTATAAATTCACTTTACATAATGCAAAAGCGCCCAATGATAAGCTTGGTCGCATTGTTCCCTCGCTTTTGATTTTTGTGGAAAAAGTTTTTGGGTCCTGCCCCCCCCCCCCCAGCAAAAAAATTCTGCATTAGGCCATGGTCATACACATCCCTTTCTGAAGGGTGAAGCTATGGCTTTCACACACTTGGCTCCCTGCATGGATGTGCTGTGCTTTTAACATGGTTGCTTGAATAGATATCTCATTGGTTTACATTTGTATGACTTTTCAAACAATGTCATCGCACATAACTTCTGAATGGAGTAAAAACAAGTGCACATATCCATGATCTTTAATAAACTTTGTATACGGACCTGTTGACTGTTTCATCTTGTCATTTGTGTTCTTTTTTCATGAGACTGGTCTCAGGAATGAAAGAAAGAAGTACAAATATATACAGGGTTGCACAACAAACTGACTGAGATCACTTACATTGAAAGTGACCGCAAAACATGTACCTATATGTATTTGTGAATATTCTGTGCATCATCACAGAAATGCTTTATATACATGTATAGCAAATGCAGATCTTGAGGATCTATTGCAATTGATGTTTATTCAGTCATTGGTAAGGTTGATGTTTACTTGACTAATAAATGTACACTGTATAAGATTGACAGACCTACAGGTATGTGCATGTACTACCAGCATATGAAGTGGGTTGGTTTGACACCCCCCTCCCTTTCATATTTTCATTGATATTTACCCTTCAAGAGCATTGCCATCGGGTAAAACCAAAATCCATTTAGAGCAGATGCTTCTTTTAAAGTGGCGTCAGACATTGATGTGGAAGAATCTTACAGTGATTGATGTTAATTTGTTCTCAGCCATTCAACTTGAGCGGCTTTCAAGTGGAGTTCGAGGAAAGAAAATTGCCTCGATTTGCGGCCATTGGTACAAACATGAGAGTCCTAGAGCTACGCAATTTTTCAATTGAAGTGCCCAAACAAGCAGTGGGTATTGACAGGGATAGGTTTGGGGGATTCAGAGCTACATGCTCATGTAGTCTTCCTACCAGGAAATACATTATATTTTCATTTTTACATACTGTATTTTTTTTAGAACAATGAATGTTGCTAATGAATGCATATTTTTTCGCAGCTACCAGGGAGATTCAATGAAGTCTTACTGTATGTACATGTAGGTTACACGAAGTTTAGACAGCCCACTAAAACTTTGCATTACCTAGCAAATTCTGTACATGTGTGTGTACTGACCTGACAGATGTACCAGTGTTGAATTTTTTATTCTGTTATTTCTTAATATTTTTAATCTTTTCATTTGATAAAGAAGTCAGTTCAATTAATCAATGAATGATTGTGTTTATTCATTTAATGTTATTAATATTATTTTTCTTTCATGGGGGAGGGGTTTATTACATGGATACATTGTACTGCAACTCAAATGTTCATGGACCATTTCATAACAAATCTTTCAAATCTCATTTGAATTAATAATAGATAGAAAATGATGGTAACCATTTTTCAATTCCTATTGTGTTTTCATTGTTGAAAATGGCAATATTGAAGAATTCTTTGCATGGTAAATTTATTATGAACATCCAGATCTCCACAAGCATTTGGGCAATTCCATAAAATATGTACATCCGACCCCCTATATGCGACCTTCATGAAATGTTCTGTCTTTGATTTCATGTTCTTTTGACAGTCTGTAGGCCTAATGTTCTCAAAGGACCATGACTTGGTCATTGTATAAAGTGAAGTAAGATTTGAGAAAAATGGGGGTTGGATGTACTAAAAAGGTTTATCATTTTATGGAATTGCCAATTTCTGAATAGTAGGCTGGCAGATTGTAGGCCTTACCGCCTGCATTTAGCTACATGTTTAGGGCACACATGAGTAATTCATCCACGTGCAATGCATTCTACACAGGCATAAATAAATTTCACATTTGATTTTAATAATTCTTAAAAAATAGACCAAATGTTTGTATATTTAAATATAAATTATAAAAAAATTATACTTTCATACTTTTTCATGATTTGGGCCTTTGGAGAAGCTGGACTGTATTGTTGTATTTTGTTTAATTTAATTATCGTTATCGGCAATACAGCTCTGGTGTTTCTCGCCGTGTCACTGATCCAAATATGTTTAGTCTTGTTTCAGGCCATTTACAGAGCTGCCAAGTAGTACAATTTTTCCGTATTTAGTACATTTTTGCAACCAAAATACAGCAGTACGTTTTTTGTATTTAAAAAAAAAAAAAAAAAAACGTACACAAATATGGTTATTAGATCAATGTAATTTCAGGTAACTTGTTTTTTTTAAATCATTTGGTAAAAACCAGGGTGAGATATACACAAGTTTCAATGTTTTTTTTTTTTTCATCTGCAAGAGCAGTGCACATTTTAGCTTGCATGCAGCTTGAGCGCCGTGATGGGCGAGTGCGCCAAGCATTTTATTATGAAATACACTTTTTTGGGGAAAAATACAAAATATTTATCTCATGAGGTAAAAATACTGATTTTTTGGTCAAAATACTGATTTTGGGGGATAAGAATACTGAAAATGCAAAATACAACTTGGCAGCTCTGCATTTAACTATTGTTTTAGCTGGAAAGGTACCTGATTAATGTACCTACATGTAGTTTTGTTATAGGGCTATTGTTCATTATGATTAATGCTTGTGTATTACATATAAATCAAAATCTATAGAGGGATTAAGTTTTGATGAATTTTTGATGAGCTGTGATTTAACACATGAGTGAATGGGAGCGTGAAGTACTCTTGTGTGCCCTGTATGGTATTTGTTACGAAACAAGTCTTGGAGTGATTAATTCATGGAAATAAAGCAATTTTCTCCAAATGTATTAATACCAATTGAATTTGTATGTGAATGTGTAACAGTAGGATATTTGTCAGCAGGGAAAATAACATTTTCTTTCTTGGGGTTACTTTTCTATTTCTGTTTATGGCATGGGGGCTATTTATTTGCTCTTTACTTTTCATGATTTTTTTCTCCACTATTCCTGAGTTTATCTGTGGTGATTCCATAAATGTTTTTTTTTTATGTAGTGGAGAATACATTTGATAAGTCTTTTGATAGAGCACTATCAATTATATATAGATTTCAAATTCAAGTTGAATAAATGCCGATCCTGGGATGCATTGTACATGTATATTGATGCATGAAAGTCCAGAACAAACACAGTCACGTTTGTGCATAAAAAAGAAGATGAAAGCTAATAATGTTGAAACTTGAACAATATTTTGTACATTCATATATTTTATAACGTTTGTAAAATCCAGGATCTTCAATTGGGCAAGTTATCAAGATCACCCTATGCAGAATCAGGATGTTAAACACCACTTTCTAGCAATACCATTTCTATGCAATCCTTGGGACATCAGCTTTAATCCTCATCACTGTTTGATCCCGGGCTTAAAACACTCATTGCTAGTCTGATAGCCACTTGCATCAAATTCAAATATAACTGCTCAGAATTAGGAAAGCATGATCACTACAGGGATCCCTAATACCACTTCAAACACTCATTCATGTTTTATTCATCTGTAGGAAAGGCAAACGGAAGAGCAATATTTTCACTGAGCCTCTGAGCCAGAGGCAGCTTCATGGCAATACATGTAGGTTCTGAGCTGTATGAAAAAAAAAAACCCTGTGCAGTGCTTTCATCAATAAAGAACATTAAAAGATACCCAACTTTAACCTGGATGTGACTGTTCATCCCATTCTCACAGATATTTTAAAAAAAAAATCTATATGTAGCTCAAATTACGTGTGAAGTTCTAAAATATAGTACCGTTTGCGACCAGTTTCAGGGCTTTTAAACAGACCATCCCACTCAATGCGTTCTACTGTTCGATTGACAAGACCAAAGGGGGGTTTGACTCAGTGACGATGAGTTGTGACGTATTGTCCTAACCCCCCCCCCCCCTCCCATCTGCCCCTATTCTCCATGTGAGGCTCTTGTCAACAGGGAAGGGGCTGTGGGATTTTGATTGTACATGTTTTACAAATTTAAAGAAATTTATATTTTTGGGAGTCCAAGGGGGGGGGGGGTGTTAAACCCTAAAACCCCAACCTAGATTGGACAAAAAATTGTAGAATTACTGAAAAGGGTAGGAAAATTTACAAGTACATCTAAGAGAATAAGGTGAAAGAGGGGGGGGGGGGTATACACATGTATGTACATCTTATGCTTCTTTCAACAGAAGCAAAGGCCGATGTCTCAGATTTTTCTTGACGTCATCGGTGCTTTAATCACACTTCTGATCAATAGAGTATGCACATGAGGGAGATTAATATACACCACAATTGGTATTAGACGGAGCAAAGGATGTCGAGGTACTCATTTCACGACAGAGTGGAGAAAACTCGCCACATGATCCTTAATACTAAATAATAGCATTTTGCTAATATTGCAATATAAGAAAAAGGCTCTGTGAACCCTTTCCATTTCCAAGTGTTTCATTTTATTTGACTATTTCACCATATCGAATATGCATGTTACTTGACTTTCTCATCAGTGCACTTATCACAAGCTTTTAGTAACACGTTTTACAGAAGACATGGTACATGTACATGTATGTGAGAGATGACAGAGTGCATTCTGCAAAAAATACCAAGGTTCGAAATTCAATTTCCAGCATACATGTATGGGCAAATGTCATCATAAAGTTCAGTTTTTCTTTTTGTTTTTAAATGTATAAATGTTAATGCATACATACATGTAAGCATGAAGAGTTTTGAAAATATAATGTAAAACTAAAGTTCCATAGAAAATTGTTCCAAATTTATTTCGGATTCAGCAACCTTGTGTGAGAAAAGAATTATTTAGTTGCATTTGTTTGTGTTCTAATGTTTCTTTAAATTTCAATATAGAGGGGATGCAAATTAAAACAAAAGTTTCAGCACAAATTATTTCTGCAAGGTCCCATTTTTTGTGTATTATTACATGTGAGATGGATCCACTTAGAATTTGTTTTTTAATTAAACAGAAGATATATCACTCATTTTAACTGTATCAAATAAAAAAACACATTTCAAATGTATTTTGATGATAGCAGGGATATCTGTCCCGAAAATGGGGTTTCTTTCTTATGGTACACAATGTATTCATAATGTACCCATCTGTATGAAATACGCTAACGTTAATAATATTTAATTTGTTCTATATTGCAGTAAAAATATTTTGCCAATTTCATTTGTTGTCCTGCTAAATAGTGCTTATGCCTTTCGTTGATGCCTTATGAAATAAATTCCCTTGTCTTGTCCTACAAATGCCAAAATGCCAGTCTTTGAGTCGTACCGGTCAGACGCTAGTTGACCGACCGGTTCGGCTCTTCCAAGTTCTATAGTACGGTACACTTATTACAGGTAATGCGATTGTGATCAAATGGGAGGTAGCCTATACTGTGCTGTACTTAGATTAATACATGTATAGGGAATATACGCAATAGGTGTCCTGGTAATATCCACTGTTGCTCTAAAATGTAAACTTCTCATAATAAATGATTTAATCCTTCAATTTTGGAACTAATCATTTTCAAACCAATATGTCTTTAATACTAGCTGGCAATTACAAGGTTATGCATAGTACGTGTTTGCTTGTACATTTCCATAGACATGTGATCTCTACATAAATGACAATTTTGTAAATAACATGTAAATCATACTAGGTTCATAAAATGCACCTGACATACATGTATGTAGAGCATACTCGGGGAGTTGAATATGCATGGACCATGATACACAATAGATACATGTATGGATTTAGAATTCATCACTTGGAGGCTGTAAGCCAAGGTGTAATTCATGAGAGATTTTACATTTTATGGTATATCCGATATCTGATGGAAATTGGCTTTACTATTAATGTTTGGTGATGGAAAAGAGTACGTTTTACCATTGCTGGTGTCATTTGGCACAATCTTGGCAAGAATTACATTATGAGATCTGATGGATTACAAGTACTGTATGTCATGTAGTCTACAGGCACAGACCCTGATTTGAACTTTTATCAACAAGTGGGTCTCTAAACAAAAGACAAGCACATATAAAACTTGCAGTATACAATGCTTTAATAGGCTGCACATTCAGACCCTTAACATGAGTGAAGGGTTTGCACAGTAGACTAAACATGTAAGTACACCCCATAATTACATCCATGTTTCGAACTCACCCATTTTCACTTCGAAATGTGATTGTGTGATTTATTCATTTAATTGAAATTGAAAACAGTACTTAATAAGACAAAAGAAAGAAGAGAGAAATGTGTCTTTCAGTGGGCATTATTTAAAAAACATGGTCGGTCTGTCAGATTTTTAAAAAACAAATGATATTGCAGCATGTTATATTAAACAATGAAATAAAGGAAGCTTTAAAAAAAAAAACCCTGATATAAATACAAATGTCTAAAGTCAGACTACGGAACAATTTCCCCCAATCCATTGATGTCTTCAATAATCTGCATATTAATTATATTATTAGTATTACAACCATATACACACACAACCTACAACACAAGGACCTACATATATGGACCTAATAAATCAATGAACCCTCCCCCGCCCCCCATAAAAAATATAAAAAATAGGCCTGACACATGTTTATTTTGAAAAAAGTTTAAACGCTATTGATTATGGGCATTTATGATTAACCAGTGTGGGTTAAAAAATCTGTAAAAAAAACCTTTACCAAAAGTTGCTTGAATTTCACATTTTGCATCTTTGAATCCATGAAATGGCCATCTATTTTCCATATTTCCTTGAAATTGTTTTGATTTAGTTGGAAAGTATCAGGGAAATTAAGAATTTTCACCTTTTATCGTTTTCTGACGGTACACTCGGTCAATATTCTAGTTCCACATGTAGACTTTCAAGCTGTTGCAACAGTAACTGTCAACTCCATGAAAGTCAACATGTGGGACTGCATTATTTACAGAGTGTACCTCAGAAGTTGCCAACTCTACTGCTCTTGGCGGTGGTCTACTGATTTTCAGGCATTTTCACCACCTGCTGCTTTTATTCTCCTTATAGAATCTACCGCTTAAAAAAAATTAGCTGAGATGTATTTTCACCAGGTTTTACTAAAAATACGCTATTAAGTGATTACACTAATGCTCGGTCCCAAACTCTTTTTAATGAAGATAAACTTTGGATCGTGATATCATTTGTTTTTCTATTAATGCGCTTCTTGTTAACACCAGTTTGCAATTTTTGTCCCCTTTTAGTTGCATGATTGTGCTACATGTATTTCCACGTTTCTGAAGTTTATAGTGTTGTATGTGATGGCCTACATGTATAAATTTCGCTAGTCATAAGAAGAGAAGAGGGTCACTAGTCATAATAGTAGAATATTTTCGCCATTCGTGAAAGGAGAAGGGGGTTGCTAGTCTTGATAGTAGAAGAGGGTCAATGGTTATAAAAGGAGGAAAGGTTGCTAGTCATAATAAAAAAATAGGCCTGTCCACCAACATAGTACGTTTGGGTCGATCTTTGGCAATTGCTTAACAATACGAAGTAAAGTTTTACTAAAAAGCATCATGAACTTTGATGCGTGTTGTTTTATTTTGTCCTGTTAATATGAAAAGCCAGGCCACTTGGACAGAATTTTAAAGTGATAGGTTATGAATGTTCAGGGGTGGGGTCACCCACTTTTTTGGTTGAAGGAATATCAAATAGCCGAGTGGGCATAGCCAGGGCTCGACATTAGCAGTGGCCCGGAGGACAAGGGCAACCAAAAATGACAGTCGGGCCACCAAAATTCTGTAATAGCCAACACTTGGTGGCCCGGTTTGGCTACCAGAATTTTGATGAATTGTAATGTTTTCTATTGTTTTAGTGCCACTAAATTTGCTTTGCGGGCCACCAAAAATATGAAATTAATGATTTTGGTGTACCTATCGGGCCACCAAGAAAAAAGTTAGTGTGGAGCTTTGGCGTAGCCCTATATAGGGACAGTGATTTTCCGTTTTACCGGTAATTAAAACGGAAATTCCGTTTGGTTCTAATACTTTTCATGTTTAAATTCATGGAATTCACCTTTGCAAAACGGAATTCAGGTTTTTGCTGTGTACATAATCAGTGACAAAGCGGAATTTCCATTTTTAGATCAAGTTGAAACGGAATTACAGATTTTCAGAAACGGAAAGGACCATTTTTTAAAACGGAAAATCACTGTCTATACCTATAGAGACTGACGTTTCTGTAGTACATTATTAAATGAAACCTCTCTTTTTGACAAAATAACGCAGCATTGTCGCCATATACACATGCCAAATTGAAACTAACTGCCAAATTTGATATTATAAGCATCATTTATTATTATAGAAATCTGAATAAATTATACTCCCCTGGGCAAGTGGTTAGATCATAAACTGGGTCAGAAAAACTTTGTCACCTGACCATCTTGAATATTGCGTAACAATTATTACTCTACATCAATTTAAACACTGTACTAGTTATATGTAGTGGATAGGGACTCAATAGAGAGTTGTCCGTAAGAAATTGTTAGAGGTCAAGTCCACCCCAGAAAAATGTAGATTTTAATCAATGGAGAAAAATCAAAGAAGTATAACTGAAAATTTGATCAAAATCAGATGTAAAATAAGAAAGTTTTGAAATTTCAAAGTTTTGCTATTTGTCACAAATCAGTTATGTACACACTCAGTTATATCTATATGCAAATGAGAGAGTTGATGATGTTCCTCACTCACTATTTCTTTTGTTTTTCATTGTATGAAGTATACAATATTTCAATTTTTATAGATTTGACAATAATAGCCAACTTAATTGAACCACAAAATGTTAAAGCAATGGTAATTCCACATTTTCAGGAGGAGTAAAACTTTGTCCACATGACATTGAGGATAAAATCAAACTGAATCATATATGAAATACAAAAGAAATAGTGAGTGGGTGATGTAATCCATCCTCTCTTTTGCACATCGAACAGGATGTGCATACATGTATAATTGTTTGGTGAAATTAAACAAAACTTTAAAATGTCATAATTAAAAAAAATTACGTCCGATTTGGTCGTAATTTTCATTGTTACGCTTGTTGGATTTTCCTCATTTTATTTCAATCAACCTCTTGTAAAGGTTGACTTGGTGGCCTTTTCAAGAATTTTCATGATGTGAGTGAGGGAGAATAGATATACGGAGAATTGAATAGAGTTGAGAATATAGGCATAGAATTAGTAAAAAGCAAAAAAAAAATTAAAAAGGGATATTTTGTCTACTAACATTCATGAACCTGAACACTAAACATATAATGCAAGTGCGAAGTGCAAGCTGAAGTTAGTCGATATCCGAAAGTGGGTACTTTAAAGGAGAATGAAACCCTTGAAACCAGCTGAATCCATATCAAAGAGAAAAATCAAAGAAACATATTGTTGAAAGTTTGAGGAAGATTGAATGAATAATAAGAAAGTTATGAGCATTCGAATATTGAGATCACTAGTGCCATGTAGATCCTCCCACCGGCAATGCGACCAAGATATGTGATATCACACACGTACAACTCCCTCATTACTTATTTCACTTATATTCTCACTTTTATAGAGTCTATCACAAGGTGAGGTGTTCTCTTTATGAGATGACAAGTACAGAGGTTTCACAACATTATATCATTGATGAATCGTTTGTCATATGATTAGAATGAGCAAAAAGAGATGTTTTGGGGTATATTTTCAGTGTCCAAATGGGAGAGTTGTACGTGTGTGACATCACAGATCTTGGTCGCATTGCCAATGTAAGGATCTCCATAGCATTAGTGATCTCGACATTCAAATGCTCATAACTCTTTTATTGCTAGTCCTATTTTTCTCAAAGTTTTGTTGATCTTATTCTTTGATTTTTCTGCTTTCACAAAAGCTAACTTGCTCCAAGAGTTTCATTCTCCTTTAAGAAAACCACAAACATTTACAGCAAAATATGTAATCGCAAACAAATTTTATATTATTTGGAGACATTTTTGAAAGAGTTTAACAATACTGCAAGCACGAGCTGAAATTTAATTTGATGACATAAAAACGGGGCATAATTATTGAAAGCACTTTAAGATGCATTCAATAGACTTCAAAATTTCCAATGTCTCTAGCTTTGGGAGGGCCCCCTTCCAGACCTCCCCCCCACTCCCGCGCAAAGTTTACCGCTTTTGCAGTCTTCTATGTTGGCAATTATGGGACCATCATAAAATGATATTTCAGAGTCAAGAAAGAGGTTAATATTAGAATATTCTACATTTTTTGGTAGTTTCCAACTAAATCAAAACTATTTCAAGGAAAAATGGAATATAGATGGCCATTTCATGAATACAAAGATGCAAAATGTGAAATTTCAGCAACTTTTGGGAAGGTTTGAACATTTTTTGAAAAAATGGGTCAGTGACAAAAAAATTGGGTTGGTCTGTCAAGGACAACCAAACAATTTTTGTTTTGCCGGATCAGAGTGGATCTTCTGATTTTGTATATTTGTTGATAAAGCAATGCTTTTCTCCTTTCAATGTTCTTACTCTTTCCCCTTTTCCATCTCTCGTTCTGTCTCCCCCTCTCTCTCCCTCTTGATCATTCTCTGTCATTTTCTTTCAGTATCCATCCTTTGACACTGCTCGTGATAATGTGATACAAATAGTGGTGGCGTGAAAAAGAGGAGTTTATGCTGGGCCTGTCTGACAGCTTTCAAGTTTATTCAACTAATAGACTTAATGCATTTGAGAATTTTGGGTGCCTTGGGGTACATTTCCTTCTTAATCAAATTGATGGGTGCTGCCTCCGGGGGTTGCCATCCCATCCGTAATGTGACCGAATAGGGATAGAAGAACAAGACCATGTGTTGTTTTGCCAATTTAACAGCTTTTAAGCTCTCTTGCCAGTTGTTTTGTAGTGAGCATCCAATGGATTGGAAAGAATAAGCAAAATGTTTGGGGGAATTTCAGAAAGGGGGAGGAGGAAGTACTGAAGAAAGATGGGATTAGTAAAGATAGTTTTAGTTGGTCTACTTGGTGAATATATACTTGTACTATGGACCCTACTGCTTGTACATAGTGATGAACCCCACATAGAACGTGACTGATTGTTGAGGGACCTTGAGCATATTGAGGTAAATAATGCACTATTCATGGAAAGCTACATTTACCTTCAGTAAATGAATGGCAAGCCATCATTATTTAGAAGTCTTTCAATTCATTGCATACTCCCTATTGATAATTAAGCTGACTTGTCTGCTTTTATAACATAAAAGTAGAATTGGGTTGCCGTAATGAAGACTGCTTGTAACTAATTCAAATTTATGATTGATATTTAAAATTAATTGCATATTAATTTCTTGCCTTGTTTTTGAATTCTTTATCCCCATTAATGTAGTCTGCAGGCACACATCCTAATCAATACTGGAATAAATTTCTAGGTCTTGCATCCCTATCCTGTACATGTCTGTAGAATAAAAAATTATGTCAACATTTTGAGAAGTTGCAGCAGAGTAGCCTATTCTTATTTTGATCCATTTGTTTGCAAATTCAGACCAATTCTAATGTGATTAAACTACAAACCTGTGGCTTTGAACAATGAGCTTGTTTCTTTTTTCCTACCAATAGATATTGTATACATGTTTTACTGATGTGGCTGCTACATTTGCCTCTTTATTCTTGTTCACTAAGTTGATATCTTCAGATGATAACACCGTAATACATCACATGTATTCCAATATATGAAAATTCCTTAATTAAAAAAAAAAAGATTTGAATCAAGAGCTTCTCTTTGATGTCCAAGCAATTCAATAAGCGTAGTAAAATGTTTCTTTCATACAAATGAAATACATGTAATATTTAATATGGATCTTGCTGCCACAAAAGACACTTTTTTGATGAAATTAATTTTCACTAAACAATATAATTGACGAGGAGTAAGCTCATTTTTCATATACAGTGCGTATCAAAAAAAAGTTTACACTTAGAAAAATCCTGTAAAATTATACATTTGTAATATCCTGAAGATTTTCCACATTTAACATTGGTACAGATCTATTTAAGCAAATGACGATATAACTGTCGAAAAATATTTCTGCTTGAGTGAGCACCACTTACTTTTGACAAGTTAGTGAAAAATGATTTGCGCAGAACTTTGAAATAGTTATGCGAATAAAAATAGACCTTAATCATGAATAACACATTGAATTTAGCTAGTAAAATTGAGTTGAAGATATCTTTTACCTTTTTTAACTTGTTTCCTTGCCCAAAACACTTCAAAGAATGCATTGCACCCCACCCCACTCCCCCACACACCGAGGCCATCGCGACGATATTTGCTTTACACTGAGCTGTGATTTACATAAAATGGCTTAGGCTGGATTTTCATTTTGTTAATCATTGTCAAGCTTGGAAAAAGTGTGGAGAAACAAGTATTACATGATAAATGAAATGTAATTCCACTTAATGAATGGTAAAAACTTAGTGAAAAAATGCTGGAGATGTCTGATATGAACTTTTTTTCAGATTCAGTTATATCCTCAGATCCAGCTGGCACAAAAAGTGTAAAGGTTGTGCTTACTAAGTGTTGAAATTTCAATTTGGGTGGCAATATTGTTACAAAATGCTTGAATGTATCTGTTTTATTTCAATTGACTAAAAGTGCAAGGGAAATGTATGATAAATGTTTTGCAGGGTAAGTTTGATTTCGCCCTTTCCCCTTCACACAGCGTGAAAACAAGCATTTCTGCGCAAACAGATTTCTGCGAGCTTTAGAAAAATGGACAGTGCTCACTCAAGTGTAACATTCTGTCAAAACTTTTACTTTCATTGGATAGATGAGACCCAAACCCAAGAATATATGTGAACAAATTACCCACATGTTGTATATTTTTTTATTTTTTTGATACGCACTGTATATATGCTTATCCTCCTGGAATTGCCCTCAAGACTTTTTGAAACAAAGATTGGAAAATAAGTTATTTGATTGAATGTTTACACAAGTAAATTTCTCTCAAAGATGATCTGGTCGTCTGTTTTAAAAGAAATTTCACCAAAAGAGCATAGTTATTTGAAAAGAAAAGAGAAAAGTCAGATAAACAGGTTGGTGTAAGTTTGAATTATTTTTGGCTATTGATAAAGAACGTCTTCTAATATTTAAAACTGTAAAAAGTTGGAATTACTGTATCACTCTCTTTGATAATGATGCTTGAAAGAAAATCATAAAAAGTTCCTTGTGATTGAATATATGAAAAATGGGAGAGTTGTCGTGACTACTTGTGGGTAATCTTCTGCTCACCTTGAAATAAGCTGCCAATTTGAGACTGAAATTATAATACTGATTTCATTTTCGAACAGCAATAAATTTGTTAAAATGTTTGTCTGATTGTTATCAAACTTTCACTATTCTGTTTTATCCTCTACATAAATAATTTCATTACCGAGGTTGGATTCCCCTTTAAATAGACTCGTCCCTGTAGTTCGCCATCCATGAAAGTGATCATCCAGTCAATTAACTTCTCAGAAATAATTAATAAGACAATTGATATCTTGATATTTTTTTCTTAATTCATCGAAGCGAACTACATGTAAAAGAGAGTGATTAGAAAATAAAGTACGTATGGGTATTTGAAATTGGTTCAGGCATGTTGAAACAAATCATCTTAAATAATGTACATTGTTTTCATCCACAAAAATGATTTTATAACCCAAATTTGATTGCCCTTTAACAAAAAAAGTACAGTTCACCTTGTGGTTTGTGATGTAACACCAGAGCAGAGTAATTATTAAGTCAATCAACTTCTTGAAAAATAAAAATAAAGTGTCATCTTGTTATTTTGTATTGATTTAATGAAGCAAAATAAAAGTGGATAATTAGATAGATAAAGATTACACATCCCATCCAAAAAAGTACTTATTACCCTGAATACAATGTAGGTAGGTTTCATGTAATTTTGGTTCAGATGTGAATGATAAAACAAAGCTCAGCAACATATGTTCAGAAATAGTGAGATAATCACCTTACTTGTGCTTTATGGAGAAATACACTTAAAGTATCTAATAGTGAGGCAGAGTGAAAGCTGTAGATCTTTTTCTTGCCTTTCAATACTATATATATATTTTTTTTCTGAGCCCCTTTTTCCCTTGGGGGCATATTAAAGGTATAATGCGTATGTTACAAGTCATCATGGATAAATATAATTCTGATTATAATTTTTTTTTTTCATTTTGTGTATGGAAGCAATTGCAGAAATTGTCCCTGCTCTTCATCACAATGACATCACTTAATATGTGACCAAATTTGAAGGTGTCAAGTAAAGTGATTATTGATTTTTACTTAAAAAATTTATAGACTGTTTGCCCAATTTTATTCAAACCTTCACCAATCTGCTTGTCTGATTTTTATTTATTTTTTTTCAATTAAAACAATTTTTTAATGAATAATTTTTTATAAACCATTTCTGCTATACTGGGTCTGTAATTTTCCATAGGGCATTCCTGCTGTACTGTGTCTGTTTGAGGATTTTTGAAAATTGTCTCAAGGAAAATTTCCCTTAGGACACTATATGACAGGCCATTCATATCATTGATCATTGTCATTCCTTGAATTGGTCTTTCAAAGAGAAGTGAAAATTTTGGATTGAATTATTATATATCAAATACCAAAAATGTTTAGAAAATTGCAGAGTCACTTTCAGTCAGTAAAATGTTTTAAATCTTTTATCCAAAATATATCTGTAGACACAATTTTCCCACTTGAATCAACCAATACATGTTCGTTGACATTGTCTTTGGATATGACTTGTCTATTCAAGTCACACCAGCGCAACCGACTGTAAACTGACCAAAAGCTATTACTTTATGTCCAATACATACCATCGGTCAGTTTGGATCAGTTTGATTGGTGTGACTGTAGTATAACAATGTGTGTGTGCGTGGACATTAAAGGAGAATGAAACTCTTGGAGCAAGTTAGCTTTTGTGAAAGCAGAAAAATCAAAGAATAAGATCAACAAAAGTTTGAGTAAAATAGGACTAGTAATAGAAGAGTTATGAGCATTTGAATGTCGAGATCACTAATGCTATGGAGATCCTCCCATTGGCAATGCGACCAAGATCTATGATGTCACAGATGAACAACTCTCCCCTTTTGGACACTGAAAATATACCCCAAAACATCTCTTTTTGCTCATTCTAATCATATGACAAACGATTCATCAAAGATATAATGTTGTGAAACCTATGTACTTGTCCTCTCATAAAGAGAACACCTCACCTTGTGATAGACTCTATAAAAGTGAGAATATAAGTGAAATAAGTACTAAAGTAATGAGGGAGTTGTACGTGTGTGACATCACAGATCTTGGTCGCATTGCCAATGGGAGGATCTACATGGCATTAGTGATCTCAATATTCAAATGCTCATAACTTTCTTATTATTCATTCAATCTTCCTCAAACTTTCAACAATATGTTTCTTTTATTATTCTCTTTGATATGGTTTCAGCTGGTTTCAAGGGTTTCATTCTCCTTTAATAAATCAGGCAGATTTTTTTTCCTGACCACCACTGGCCAATAAATCCATGGAAATGCTTTTCATCTTGCCATGTTGATATAATATCACTATCGCCTAGTTACCTATATCACATTCTCTTTCGAAGCAATGCGGGGCTTTCACACTTGCCCTGTATAGAAGATACCTGTACATGGTATTTGCTATTAAATCAAGATAGACTTCACAATCAGAAAATGGCAGATAGTTCATCAATGTGAAAAAAGTAGCCCCAAATACATGCAAATTTTGACAATTGTGAGTAATTCTATTAATTTTTTTTGGGGTACTTGATGTGTGAAAGCAAAAAGAATGCACACTATTTGCTTTCGTACAATGTACTTGAAAATGAGGCTGATGTTGGGATTGATGACCTGAGAAGATAGCTGTTACCCGTTACCTATCCTCCAGATGCATAGTGGCACATAGGGCCTCCACCGAACGTCTCCACCTTTGCCTTTCAGAGGCCACAGCTCTGGCTTCTGTCCATGTCCTCAATCCAGCCAGGGTCCTTTTTTTTTTTTTTTTTTTTTCACTGTTCGTCGCAACAATCAGAAGATAGCACATGTATACAATTATTTCTTTGTCAGTTTGTGTTGAGCGGCTGGTGTTTGAATGTTGTTTGGCTGAACCAAGCATTACAGCTGGTGTTGATGATCTATGTGCAATTTTCACATTCATTAACACCCATCCCTAGGAATTGGGGAGATCATGGTGTCAAGTTGAGTGTTGGTGTGGGCGGTCTTGAGCTCACAAACAGGGTGAAACCCCCAAGGTAAAATGAGCTTTTTACAGTTAAGATGAGAGCAGAACAAAACAGCTTTATACATTTTAATGAGCAATTATATTGACTCTTTCAGTTTCTTGTAGTGATTTTAGAACTTACATCCTGGATGATAACATTTTATTACAATATTCCCTGATTTCACTTTCATCATTAAGACTTTTGACATGAGGATGAGATGATCAGCAAAGGGTTGATGTCATGTGCCATCTATATTGCCATCAAGGATTGTCCTCCCTTTTGTGTTTTATCGGAATCTCAACACCAAGAACAACACTGAACACCATATTTGAAATCATCCAGTGTACAGGAGATTTTTCTGGTTCAGGTTAAATTGAAAACAGAAAATATGTTAATTTACCATTTTGGCAGTCCTGAAAATGTTCTCATAATTTTCTGGTATTTTTATATTGGGACATGTGTGTAAGCAGCTTACATGGACATCGTCCAAGGATGAAAACAGGAAGCATAACTTCTCTTTTTCTCCCTCTGCTTCTTCTACTCCCATTAGAATTATTTTGCTTTGTTGATTGGTAATGGGTAGGCATCAATGACCTGGCCCACTTCCATTGCAAGCTCCCTCCGCTTGCTCCCTGCGTCAAGTCATCCATACAACCTGTGATGTCTCAATTACAAATTAAAATCTACAGGTGAATATTCTGATGACTCTTGTGCCGTCCATGCTGAGCCAGGTTTACCCGCATTTTGAAGATGCATGTGGAATGTTGATGCTTGAAATGCAGGATGGTGTGTTTCGGATGTGCTTCAATGTTTCACTTGGTTGGGTTTGAGGACTATTTTGAGCTATTCCATTTTTAGCTTGGCCACTATAACAGGTATCGGTGTCAAATACAGATGCTGCTTGTGACTGCTTCTCCCCAATAAACAACATTGAATTTCTGCCACCATACAAGAAGAAAACACAAAGTCACTGACTTCCTATCTGGATATTGTTTTTACTGCTTTTATTTATATTCAGAGGAAGCTCATTGTCTGTCTTAAGTTATGGTTATTACCCTAGAACTTTTGTTCACTGCTCCAGTTTGTTTTTATACATGTAGATCCCTGTTTACATGCATATTTCTGTTCTTTTAAAATACCACAGGCAATTAGATTGGTATTCCTTCTCTTGATATTTTTTTTCATTTTTCATGGAGTTCATATGACGGTTATAAGCCGCTAAGGAGGTTTAGAACCTAATCATCATGATTTAGCAATATTTCTGCTTTATCTTAAAAATGCTTTTAGATTGAAAACCTGTTTTGATGTTCAATGTTACATGTATGTTTCGGTTTGGTTATTCATTGAGAACACTGTTGGTAGTTTCCTATAGTACATGGGCACTTACACATTGTATTATCTATTGCTCCAAAATTGTGGAATTCAATGAAGTTTAAAGGCCAAGTCCTCCTAGGCAACAAATCAAATTGAATGAATCAATAATACTGAAAATTTTACAGAAATCTGATGTAAAATGAGTTAGTTTCAACATTTTAAAGCTTCACAAGAGTAATTTTTCAATTTCACAATACAGTTACATGCTGCATGCAGAGAAGTTGGAGTTACTTCTCTGCATGCAAACAAGCAAGGAAACCAATGACACCACCTAGCTACCCACTTTTTCTTTTTGTATTTTAGTTAGTACATATGAAATTACTTTTCTCTATGATAATGTAAAACATGGTTTTATAATTGCTCTTAAACATGTGCAATTTGTTTGTTACCTATTGTGATGTAATCAAGAACTTTCTTGTTGCAGTTGCTGTTGCTATAATAAATTACTAAAGAATATTGAGTGTGTGAACAGTGTGACATAATTGGCTTTCTCATTTGCATATATGTGTTGTGCATATACCTGCTTTATGAAAATTAGTTGAAAATTTGAAATGTCATGAATTAATTTTTCATCATGTTTCAATGAAATTTTGAATGTTTTATTTGTGTGATTTTTCTCAATGAAGTCAACTTTGTGTTTGGTTGAAGTAGACCTTGAAGTGTAATTTAAAATATGTGTTAGTGTTAAAAATAATGTACAGAAATGGTGGTTAGTACAGTATACATGTACATGTATTTCTATTTATATGGATATACTGTATGAACATATACATACATGTATTTAACAAGTCAATAACTCCCATTTCCCTGATATACACCAAAATGTACAATTTATATGTATGCATGCATAAAGGAGGTCATACTGCTCATGCAGCAGTGCCAGTACAATAAATGTCTAGGATTGAAAATTGTGTAGGATTGCGGTTCCATTCAAACTACCCATTCTTTGATATCATATGGCGTAACTCAATCATATACATGTCATGAATATTTGATATCATATATGTTAATTATGGATGTCATATATAGGACCCCTTTCTTTGAGTATCATTTACACTTCCAGAATGAAATCTTTCTGACTTTTCCTCATCCACTTTTTCTTTTTGGAGGGGGGAGGGGAGGGGGTAGAGGAGAAGATGAATGCTTAACTTGGATATTCAATTAAGTAATTGTTTCAAAATGTATCAAGTCACGTGACTAACAATAAAAAAAATATGAATTTACTATATTTAGAGAATTCAGACTTCAAACTTCCAAACTTTGAAGAGATTTTCCTGGAATTTCAAAGCAAAGAAAATGTACATACTATCTCTGCTACATTTATAGGTCTGATTATTATTATATCACAAAGCCCAGAAATACAATTTTGAATTTTCTTGCAGTGTGAATGACTATGTTCATCTAGCCTTTGTATGAAGTGTTTCATCGTCAGCGTAGTTTGCTGTAAGCACGCCTTGATGTAACACAATACCACAATTAATTCTCCATCACAGTGTTTATGCTTTTGTGGGTTCCTTTATTCCATTGGCTTGCTGTATTGTTTTACAGAGTATTTAATGAGAGCTGGGAAGTACTACAGGCAGTCACAAGCAATGTGGAAATTAATGTGACACTTAAACCATGGAGCTATTAATAGCTCTATGCTTAAACCAATGTGGCTCCGTTGAGGTTGATCATTTTCTTAATGGGGATTTTGAATTTAACTTTGCATTCAATTTCTATCATGATTTTGGAATAGTTCTGTTTTATACAAGCAAATATTTCTTGTTGGTGGAGTCTGGATGTACATGTAGTGGGACTCAAGGTTCTTTTAGACTGACTTGAAAACCAAGAATGCCAAGTATTTTTCAAAGCAAATTCTTGTAATATTCCTGAAAGAAAATACCTGCTAAATTGCAGGTAAATCTCCTCTGTTTATATACATTTATATTGCAATCACTTGAAGAGTAGAATTATTCAGTGATAATGATATGCTATATTGTGAAGCACTTTGAGCCTGAAAATGGAAAAAAGAGGACTATACATGTACATTTATAATTGCTAAAATGTAGGCCTATGTACAAGTATGTATCAGGTACTTGTCAAACTGAGAAGACCTTTCACAGGGATTTTTCAAAGGTCATGGGTATTCTTGTAATGTGAAAGCAAAATACGACAAAACTTTCTCGTCCGAGTATACAAGGTGCAATAGAAAAACATATGCATACAGGACTAATGGACGAGCAAAATTTCGGGAGTGGCTCTTTCCACTTTCATCCGCTCCAAAATTGGCGAAAATCACAGTGAACGGATACTCGATGGATAGAGCACATAAAACATGTCTGCCATGAGTACACAACTGATGCATAGCACTTTCCAACGAATGGCAAGATTTCTTTTTTAGTTTTACATCTTTAAACATAAAAACTCTTCTGTATTTAACATACCAACTTGTCAGTTTTTCAAAATTCTGTATTTTTGGTGCGTGGGGTGCGCCAACAATTTTGGACCTTTTTTTCTTCACTTTTGCCTCCAATATGAAACATGGATTGATGCCCTGCCAGTCAGTAAGGTACTTTTTCTGTGGAGTTGTAAATTGGTATGTACATGTATGCCTACATGTAGTGATGCCACAGGAAAAAAGTGAAAAGTTTGGGAGCAGTTTGTGTAGAAATTGAGAAGGCACTCAATTCCTAATCACAGCATGAACACTTGGAAGAAGAGATTTTATTTCCATATTTTGGCAAATGTCAAGATATTTTATCAGTTCAGTTGCCTTTGACCTTCCAAAGGAATTCTCTAATCTATATGATTTTCAAGTCAGTTTTGAGTCTTCACAGTGATGCTTCACTATATTTCAGATTTATTTTTTGTAGCACTACCTTTTCTTCCCTTAAAATTCAGCATGAACCATGAACACATCCTATATAAATGTATTCTGAATTTCTAATTCATAAGTTTCCCTTCCAGAATGCCTGCTTTATTTACCACTTTGATTTTTAAAGCAATAATCAAGACATATTTCTATATGTGCTTAATATTTGCAGATTTCAGCACACTTAAAAAAAAGCAAGTTAACACTTTTTCACTCTTCAGAACCGTGGGGGAAGGGCATTTCATAAAAGGACTTTTCGGATGTTATATCCGACAAAGTTGGTTTTATAGGAACCGCTCTCAACCAATCAAAACCAAGGAAAGTCGGATCTGACAACCTTTCAGACAAAAGTGTTGATAAAACACTCTCTAGATCTATGATTATGATAGCTATTCACCTTGACTTAAAGCCTGTATCTACAAGTTGTTGCGAACAGTTCCTCATCGATTATTTGTTTTCTATTTTCTACAGGAATAAAACCTGACCACACTCTGTAATTTGGAAGTAGGTCTGACCAAAATCTGACATTCTATCATATTCTGCACAGTTTGGAATTACCGCAGGTGAGTACTCAATAGGTGTAATGCGGTTAATATTTACAATTTTGTATGCAGTTTGCCATATACTGGTGGCGGATATTCATCGATAAAAGAAAACAACTACTAAAAGCAAGACAGCAATACATGTACACAGGCGTTGTTCCACAACCATGTTTATTAGTCTTACGCATCAGATGTATCGCTTTACGTAGATTATACGCTGGGATGACAATGATAATTAGTGCCTTGCACATTCTGCTAAGTAAAGATGAGTGCTGAATACATGTAATTTGTATTATTATTATTTATTATTATTATTATAGGTTCCCTCAGAAAGATTCTACATGCAACACATAACAATATACTTGACCCAAAGATGTATCCTTGCTTGATACAACTTATGAAGACTTGCAGGTAGACACTCATGTTCGGTTCAGTTTAAAACTATAATGTAAATATTTATTCTTGTATAAATTTGCCAAGGGACTTCAAATATTAGTGCTGAATTTGACTGATGATCAATATTTTGTAATTTTGAGGATTCATTTGGGCTAAATATAAGACTCATGTAACCTGAAAAACACAAGTTTTCCTAAATGATGATTATAAAAGAATGATAAGGAAAAATAGGTTAATTTTCCATTGAGATTGAGAAACTCATCAATAAATGAAACTATTTATGGTATAAGACTCTTGGTTAAGTGTAATGTATACTTTTATTTCCTGAAGTCAACTGGGCCTATTAACTACATGAAGAAGGTAACCTTGACATTTAAAACTGCAGCCTTAACTTCATGTTTTGAGGATGGTTGTGTGAACTATTATGTGGCGCTATGGACTTTCCCTTCAATTTAGCACAGGATAATGTTCGTTATCTATGCTAAGTAAGATTTCATTCAGCTCTACCCTTAGCCTTGGCCAAGGTACTTGGTGCTGTTTTTTTCTCTGAACACGACCTAGACTTGCCTGAAAATGTTGAGTATTGTTCAATGAGGGTAAGCACTAAATAGTACCCTGTCTTAACAAACACTTTTCTGACTGCCCTACCCCGATAAAAGCAGGGTGAAAGAAATCCCCCATTTCTGTTAAGACGCTCCCACTGGGAGAAAAGCAGGACTGTGTCGGGAAGGAATTTTCCAAATTTCGGCCTGCTCAGACCAGGGTGGAAGCAAGGTAGAAAAACAACTTTCTGCTAACGCCCGGACGCATGTTCTGTTAAGACGCGATCAGGGTGCAGTCTGGCTGGAAAGCTCTCCCTCTCCTATGCCTTTCTCCTTTTCTCTCTCTGTTCCTCTTTTTCTCCCTCTTCATTTCCCTTCTCTTTTTCTTTTCCTCTCTTGTTTCTTCTTTTCTCTCTATTTTCTCTCTTTCCTCTCCTCTCTCATTTCTTTCCCTTTTTTTGGTTTCATATCTCCCTTTCCCTTAATTCCTTTTTCTTTCTCATTTCCTCTTACCTTCCTTGTCGTTTTTCTTCCCTTTTCCCCACCTTTCCTTTCCTCTCTTTTCTTCCCTTCCTTTTCACTCCCCTTTCTATTCCCTTTTCCTGTTCTTTCCCTTTGTTTCGTCCTCTCTTCTTCTTTTTTTCTCTCTCTCCCCCTGTCTTTTCTCTCCCTCTCGTTTGCCATTTCTTCTATCTCTCCCTTTCTCTTCTCTTTTTCCCACTCTCTCCTATCTTCCTTTCTTTTCCCTCCCCCTTTCATGTCTATATTCTCATTTTCTCTTTTTCCTCCTTTTCTTTTCCATCTTCCATTCCTTCATTTTCCTTATCTTTTTCTATATCCCCCTTTCCTTTCCCTTCTCCCCTTCCTTTCTTTTCTTTCATTCTCTTCTTTTTTCCTCTTTCCTTTTCCCCCTCTCCTCTTCTTTCTTTTACTTTTCCCCTTTTCCTTCCTTTAGTTCTCCTTCTGTATCTCTCTTTTTTTGGAGGGGGGAGGGGGCATTCATTGCCGTGGAAACTTTATCAGGGTAAGATTTTAAGTGAGTGTCTGTTAAAGGACAAGTCCACTTCAACAAAAAGTTAATTTGAATGAAAAGAGAAAAATCCAACAAGCATTACACTGAAAATTTCATCAAAATCGGATGTAAAATAAGAATGTTATGACATTTTAAAGTTTTGCTTAATTTCACAAAACAGTTATATACACATCCTGGTGGGTATGCAAATGAGGAGACCGATGACGTCATCCACTCACTATTTCTTTGTATTTTATTATATGAAATATGGAATTTTATATTTTTGTCAAGTGAAACAATGATTAATTCCTCCCTGAACATGTGGAATGAGCATTGTTTAATACTATATGATTCAGTCAAGTTGGTCCTTATTGTCAAATCTATATAAAAATGAAATATTGTATAATTCAAACAATAAAAAACAAAAGAAAAGTGAGAGACATCATTGACTGTCTCATTTGAGTTGTGCATATCACTGTTTTGTGAAAAATAAGCAAAATTTTGAAATGTCATAACTTTCTTATTTTACATCCGATTTTGATGAAATTTTCAGCGTTTTGCTAGTTTGATTTTTCTCTATTTATTCAAATCAACATTTTTCTGGGGTGGACTTGACCTGTAAGACGGAGCAAGGAGGCTACCACCTGCGGTTTTATTGCCTCATTGAGGAATTACATCCCCCTTTTTCTACCCGCCCTCTACCAGGGCACTGTCTATTAAAACGGGGCTTAAGGCCTATATACATGTACTGACCTGAGTGGTTATTGTAGTTTATTTCTTTAGTTCTGTATTATAACTCTACCACTAAATTGGTAGATAATCAGAAGCAAAATAGCTTATTGAGAGTGCAGACAAAACCACACCTTCTAATTTGATGAACCAATCAGAGTAGGCAGAGAGAATTTCATGAATATTGAATATATAAGCTTTGATTGATCGATCGATTCAAGCATCTCTGCATGCTTTGTGAACATAGCAGGCGGCGAAGAGGATCTCGCAGCTAAAACACCTTGAATAAGTGGCGGAATGGTTGAAATTGTAACATTTTAAGGATTTACAATCAAAAGCTATAGGATAAGCATAGAAGGGTGAATATGTGTTTGTAATAAAAGGCCAATCTATATCATTTCAAGCCATTCAACTGTCTCCTCCCAAAACTGCCAGAGTTCAGCGGGAGGGACTATTCACATTTATGTGTTCCAAAAGTTCTCTGTTGCACAATAACTTTCTTCGATCAGCTGATTGCACAAACTATTATTTAACATTTAAAAAAAATGAAGGAGCAAAACTTTGTACTTAATTAGCATTGATAATAAATACTTTGTAATAAAGTTATTTCCATGTAATAAATCTATGATTTATTGAAAGTTCAACTAGATGTTAGTAATTATTTTAGTACATCAGAATACTGACTGCCATGATCTAATGAACGAATCCACACAAAAGACTGGATAGAACAATGACGATTGGCCTCGATTGCAAGGCCCTCTTAAATATGCAAAATATAATGAGCTTTTCAAGTTAGAAAAGGCCTCGCCGCTAAAGTGGCTCAGTCTGACAATCTTTACAATAAAAGCACACTGCTGGAGTCCATTTTCAAACCCTGTTCACCAGACAGGCAGTGCGCAAGGACTTGCTCAAAGGCTACACTGTCCATGGAAACGACACCTACCCTGAAATGATCCAATTTGCATAGAAACATGTTTCACTTCATGTGATCTTAAGTGGCACTGGTGCTCCAATAGTGTGCTGGTCCTCATTAGCCTATAATTTAATTAATGACCTGCTGCAATTGGGTATGATAAGGGTGGGCAGGACAGTCTCTTTGGAGAGTATGTACAGAAAAATTGGATTTCCTCTAATATGAAATGTTAGACCGAACTGCAGTGCGCTCTCCGTGCTTGATGTTAGGGGAAGCTAATGGAGCTTACTCTCGGGCTGATGATGATACATCTCATGGGTCGACACGATGAGCAAAGCCTGCCTCGCATACTTCATCAAGAAGAGAGCGGTAGAGATTTGGTTAGAAGGTGGAGGATCTTCCATCTTGGTTCATGGTGGTAGACCATTTCCTGAAGAGAAGAAAGGCAAGGAAATGGATGTGTTGGTGTGATCGATACTTATGGGCAGAGATATCATGCTTCATTGAAAAGCACAGAGGAGAGGCATAATGGTGAGGTGGATGGGGAGACAAGGAGGGAGAAACAGTTTAATCAAGGGAATAATGGTAACATTTATTTGAATAAACAAACTTTGGATGCTATATGGTAGTTCTGTAGTACAATGTGTGAGGTACTTTTCCTATTTTTTTTTTTAGAATTGGTTTTGTATTATTTTCTCTTTTTTTCACATTATGCTGCTATTTCCCTAGTTATTGCCTATGTTATCTTCATACTCTTTTCTTCACCACTCTCCCCTCGTTCTCTCCTTCTATTACCCTTTTTCTTTTTGTTGCTCTCTCTAGATATATTCCCCCTTTCTGTATCTCTCTCTCAATTTATCTTGTATGTCTCCCCTCATTCCCTTCTAACTCCCCCTTAGAGCTCCATACCCTTGCTCTCTCTCTCTTACTGACTCATTTCCCCCTGGGTAGGGCTGTGTAAACCCATCTCCCTGTTTTCAGGAAATGTGCTGCATCCTTCTACAGAACTCTACTTCATGCCGCCGCCTGTGTCTTCTATGTGCTTTACAGGTAGATGCCTCTCTTGTATCTCAAAGAATCTTTAAAAGTTCAATATTAGCTCATGAATATGAAAGATATATGATCATGCTTTCATTTTTACTGTACGTTTAACTCATGCTGGTGAAGGTCTTACTATTTTTCATTCACTGGACCTTTTAAACATGACCTATTCAGCATTGCTTAAAATGAACTTGACCGAGAAACTGGTGAAGAGTGGTGAAAGCCGCAAGGGTGTACCAGACTTAAAATGAACTGCAAGAAGGTACTAAGACTTCCATTAACACATTATTTTTTGTCCGTAGCTGAGGTGCTGCATCGTCAAGGAAGAGGTTGTACTCGATTTGAAAAATCCTGAGAACACTTTGTTTGTTGTTTAGATCTGATAGGCCTATATGTACTTCAACAATTACAGCATGAAACCAGCAATAACCAAGAATTCATGGCAAAAACAAACATTGTAATGAGCACAGCTGGTTTTAAAGCACCTGTGGGCTATTCCATAAAAGAAAGATTCATATAAACCATATTATGAGTGAAGCACTGTTTTTAATAATTCACGATGCCTTCTGGCTATTAGTGTTGTAACGATGAAGATGATGGTTACTTATGCATGGTCTACTTGTACATTGCATTGGTGTAGCTAGAACTGTTCAATTCATTATCTGAAATATTTGAAGAAAAAAAGAATAAAAAAATAGATAAATAGCCTCCGACAGTAATTCAATTATCCTAAGTATACTTTAGTATAATATAAATCACCTCTTCCCCATTGTGTATATATTCTTTTTTGAATGACAGCGCCGTTACAATTGACAAATACTTGTTACGTTGCTTTACTTTACTAGCACGAAAATCTTAATTCACCGATGAAGAAAAGATACTGATACTGACTTCTAGATCTTCAGTGGTGAATTCATGGCGATGGAGCTACATGTACAGCAGGCTGGAATCATCAAAGGTGCGCATTTCTAAATTTCAGAACGGCGGTGCAGGGTTTTCAACGATGAGAATTGATCTCTGAAGACACTAGCTAGCATCCCATTCATGCTGCCCTGTATGCACTTTCTCTATTCCTTGGGAGCATTTTTATTATCCTGTTTCAGACACAAAAGCATTTAACCACTCAAAGAAATCTTGTCTCTATAGTCTGCTGTGCAAACCCTTCACTCAAGTTAAGGGTCCGAATGTGCAGCCTACTCATGCCTTGTGTACTGAAGGCCCTGACTTGAAACAGCAAGTTTTGTATTTGCTAGTCTTTGCGTGGAGATACACTTGTTGATCAAAGTTTCAATCAGGGTCTGTGCCTGCAGACTAGTCTCTATACTATACTAGAGTAACAGACAAAATAGTCATGTACAGACATTCCAATCACTCCAAAACAGGAAGCAGTGAAGCATATTTTTAAAATCTTGTCAAGTTCATGCCTCTTTTTGCCCACGCTCTTACCATTCATGCTGTTTTATGATCGTCACACGTACAGATGAATACACAGACCATGATATATCATGAAAATGTTCATAACAATGCAAAATTCCTTGCTACGCCGCCGTATGACACTGTTAAAGCCTATCTTTAGTTTTGGTAAATCCCACCAAAAGTGCATGTGTGTTTTATTGGAAAAATTAACCAATTTTACATCAGATTTGATTCGATCAGTTGCCAGATCAAAACAGAATACTGTATGCATATTTTTGTCTTGTTTATAGAAAACACCATCTCAAGCATGGAATAGGCTGAAAATTTCAGGATATGATATTTGCCAGTAGCTCTCTGATATCCAGTTACTAAAGGGCACACACCACTAACTATTTCCCCATAGACTCATGTGTTAAAATTGAGATTTGAAAAAATCGCCAAAAATAAGTCTTAGAAATGACATCATCCACACCTTTATCATTTGGTAGTGTATCCAATATCCTTCAAACGCTAAAGATATGAAAAGGTGTTTTTCAATATTTTTTCGCGCTACAGGGGCTCATACCAAGACTACGTGCAAACTTGGTTGCAGTCACAGTGCTCACTGGGTTTCTTGGGCAACTAATTAAGTTCCCATAAAACCCAGCATTGACAAATTACTGCTCTCCCATGGGACTGAACAGATCCAGTAGTTATCCCTCTTTATGCCCATATGAAAAAAATTGTTCAGATATGCACCGTTGATTTTATATGAATATTTTTCCAACCATTACGTCATTTTAGGTACGGGTCTAAAGGGGATTCCCGAAATTGCCGGATCCTATTAGTGGTGTGCGTCCTTCAGAGGGTGCGATTCTCACTGAACTTGGGATTTTTTTTCTTTGGCACAACCTTAGGGTATCATATGCATAATGTTAAAAAAAAATAAAAATTTGAGACCCCGTTCTCTTATGATCAGGGAGTAAACATTGTCTCTCCAGGGTTATAATACAGACAGAATACACATAGTTGAAACAATGCACCTGTAAGAAAATTTTGTAATGTTTAAGCCCAATCCATGTTCATGAATTGAAATTTAATGATAATCATCACCTTTGAAATGTTGTAAATGTGTTTTAATAGTACTTGATTCATTTTTCTAAGTCATTATCACTTGAAATTAATATCACAATTCAAGAGAAAAAACAATAAAAACAAACGAAAAAGCAAAATTAAGTGTCTCATGTGTAATAACATTCATAGTTTCACAGAAGGCAGAGAAAATGAGTGGCATATCGAGAGAAAGGGATGGGAAATGGAAGGAGAAAAGGGAGAGAGAGGGAGAGGGAGAGAGAGAGAGAGAGGGGGGGGGGAAGGGGAAAGGGGGGTCATTGGAAAGAGCCAAATGACAGAGAATGATAGCTGAATACATTGTGATTATCATCATCATCCAGAGTTATGATTCAGTAGTACAATAAGGGGACATTTATTGCTGGCCAGTGTGGAATTATGAATCTGTCACCATGGCAATTATGTAATGTAAACTAGGTGAAGGACATATGGAAATACTCATGGAATTCTGGCTACAAATATGTCACTGCTGCCCTTCTGGGATAAAAAGAAAATGGTTTCCCTGTAAAATAGGGAGCAAATCAAGACATAATTGTGATTTTTTCTACTGATTGTGGGGAGGAGGGGGGGGGGGGGGGATACAACTAGAAAAGTGTATAAATACAAGTGAAAACTTTCCCCACCAAACCAAAAGCAGTCACAATGGGCCCCAAGAAACTATCTGACAAGCGAAAGAACCTCTTTGTACCTAGCCATAGAGCATGGAATAAGGGGCTGAAGTGGGAAGCTGGTAATTCCAACAGTATTCTAATGACCAAATATGTACGTCTAACAAGAGAGGACTTGGACCGCACAATGACCCGTGATGAGCGCGGTAACTTTCTTCACAAGCATGATCAACCTGTCAGTCGCTCTTCTACAACCATGATTCTCAGGCCAAAGACATCAGAAGACTCTGTACCACTGGCAAAAATGTTGACATCCACTAATGGTTCCGCCGTCGGTCATCGGATTGTTGATGTAGAGAAGCTCACCATGGCCATCAATGAAGCTTGCCAACAGCATTCACATTGTAGCCCTGGGTGTTCAAACATGGACTGGATGATTCCTTAAGAAAAAGAAAAAATAAGAGGAATTGCAGTTACTCTCATATTCAAGTGCAGGACTTGTAAATTTGAATCAACTGCTCTAAAGTTTTTCAGAGAGATAGATAAAACAGAACCAGGGAGAAAAACTGCTGTACCGAACATGGCTCTACAGGTTGGGCTATACCAAAGCAGTATTGCAAATGCTGCTGCAAGCAGGATTCTAACAGCAATGAGTATTCCAACCGGATCACTTAGCGGTTTCCAAAAGACAGCTAACAAATGTGGTGATATCTTGGCCACTGCCAATGAATTGGATATGGCAGAAAGGCGCAGGAAGGTGAAAGACATTTTGGAGTACAGAGGGATGGACAGAAATACACCTATTGACATAGAAATTGACAGACAATATAACATCCCTCTCAGCCATGCAAAGGGGAGAACACCATTTGCACCAGCGACTCAAGCTCGCGATGTTGTGACAGAAAATGTGACCCCAGAGAAGTACATTGTAACTTACAATTCAATGAACAAACTTTGTAGAGTAGGCCAGAGATTAGTTGGTCAAGGAAAAGAACCTGCCTGCCCTAACCATCCTAAGTGTACAGCCACAATAAAGATGAGTGATAACATTGGGGATGAAATGCTTGGTGGACAAAAATGTGCACAAAAATTACTTACTGGAGATGTAACGCAGCTACTTGTCAAAGGTGTTGTTAGCAATAGTGATGGACTTTTTCACAGGGGAGTCCAAGAAGTCATGAAGAGCGCAGCTGGTGTAGATCCAACATCATACATTTGTGTCAATCACCTCAAGCGGTCTCTGTGTAAAAAATTGGAAAAACTTACTCTAAGCAAAAATACTTTCCCAGGTAAAACTTCAAGACTGAGAGACAAGCAGCAGAGAGCAATGGCAAGCGACATTGCTTACAGGGTTCAAGCTGAATTAAATTCAGCACATAATCAATCAGGTGACATTTTAGTATATGAAGAACAGATACAAAGATGTGGGTAGGCAATGATTTTGTGTTATACTGGAAATCATGAACTGTGCTGGAACCAGAGCCTAGCATGTAAAGGAGGGTTCAAATTTCCCTTTTTACCTCTGGACTTCAGACAGCGGATAACGCTTAATATGGGAGATCAGCAAAAAATTTTGGGAACAATACGTCAAAGACTGTCATCCCAAACCCTCAGGAGAACGCGGTTTAATTTGTCAACACAAAAGGCAGAGTCAATGAATTCTGCTTTCAGAGTAACCTATCCAAAACATTCCACTACCTATGTAAGAAATCAAGCAAACAGAGAGCATTCTGCCATACAACTTACCAACGGGGGCCCCCGCATCGATCCTTGACAAGGCCTTAGCTGCCCAGGTTCCAGTGAAAGGGGGATCAAGACTACGACACAAGCTCTTGCATCTGCAGCAGAGAAGGGACTACTGGAGAAAGAGAAGTAAAAAGATGACTGCAATTAAGTCCAAAGCTACACATAGGGAGTATAAATACAAACTGTATCAAAAGGTAAAAAGATGGAAAGATGACAGCAATTTCCACTCTTATGTGAAGGGACAATTAGAAAACACTCACATATCTATTCAAAGTGATCACTCCTATGACAGAAAGATCTGTGATAAAGGGGAAACTAGATCTTGACTTTGGATCACTTTGTTTAATAATTATGTAGTTTAGGCCAAGACCTCTATCCCTAATTTCCCTAAAATTAGTTAATAAACTCACTGTAGTCTAACTTAGTGATACTTAGTTCTAGGAGGAAGTCAGGCTGATATGATGCAAGGGGGCTCGTGGGATTGGCAAGCTTTCAAATTATGGCAAATTTGATGCTGTTTGTTCTCTTCATGGCTCTCAAACACTAAATGGCTTGGCCTCACACAGATGCGATTACCGCATAGGTGAGAGGCATGGAGCTCAGACGAAACCTCCCAAGTCATCGCCACCCTTGTCATCAGCACAAGCCGATGGGCATGCCTGGTGGTCTTGCGGCTGCCTGGGATGTTGACATCCACTAGGCCATACCCATTTTTCGTTCGCCCTTTAAATGGCCAACATGCCGACGGCTCATCCCCCCTTTTATCTGTTTTGCTGTCTAAAATGTTTGAGTATTTTGAACACCATTCCTGTTGTGGATCAGCCATGATTGTTTACCGTAATAACAACACTAACAAGTAACAGTTACAGCCAAATAACATTAATTAATAGTAAGTTTTGCCTTCTGCGAATGAATTTCAGTACCCAGACATTCATTGCTTTAAAATTCCATATAAAAACATCCAAATTTTACCTTGCCATGCTATTCCTTTTAACTTGACTCAAAATCCTATCCGGGGAAGATGTTGAAAGAGAATTACTACCAATATTAAACTAGGTGCCGGTGCTGGCCTGTTTATGTTTTGGTCTACGATCTACACGTATTTCTGATAACTACGCGCGTGCTAGTCTGGCATTGAAGACCCCGATATAGGAAAGTGCCAAAATTACACACAAAGTCAATGGCAAAAGTGGCATTTTTATATTTGTTTGAGTATTTTGAAGAAAATGGTGCCTAGTTAGCTGCCAATTGGGTTTTCAAGATAGAACAACATGACAGACATTCATTCAGAGTGTTTGCACCCCTTCTTTTTAATCAGTTTCCCTTCCAGGAGTAAAACATCCAGCTAGACCTGTTCACCACACATCATCCCTTCAGGGCACACACCACTAACTATTTCCCCATAGACTCATGTGTTAAAATTGAGATTTGAAAAAATCGCCAAAAATAAGTCTTAGAAATGACATCATCCACACCTTTATCATTTGGTAGTGTATCCAATATCCTTCAAACGCTAAAGATATGAAAAGGTGTTTTTCAATATTTTTTCGCGCTACAGGGGCTCAAACCAAGACTACGTGCAAACTTGGTTGCAGTCACAGTGCTCACTGGGTTTCTTGGGCAACTAATTAAGTTCCCATAAAACCCAGCATTGACAAATTACTGCTCTCCCATGGGACTGAACAGATCCAGTAGTAATCCCTCTTTATGCCCATATGAAAAAAATTGTTCAGATATGCACCGTTGATTTTATATGAATATTTTTCCAACCATTACGTCATTTTAGGTACGGGTCTAAAGGGGATTCCCGAAATTGCCGGATCCTATTAGTGGTGTGCGTCCTAAATAGTAAAGTAAGAAACATTACCAAGAGAGGGTGCTAGATTTAAATTTTAAGTCTAATGGCCAAAAAAAAATGCCATATTTAAATTTTAATGGGTAAAAATGGATTCAATGACTACTATGTTTTTTCACTGTTGTATTGATCAATGATGCTCAAGTATGGTTCAATTTATTGACTCTTTACCAAATCTTAAGGCAGGCTTTAGATATTGTTATAGTCAGCACCCATGATATAGTTATGTCCCTTTTGTGTGATCACTGGACCCTAAATGAAGTCCCTTGATACTACCCCAGTTCATTGTCCAATTTCTATTACTCACCCAGGTCCAAACACAAGGTTTTAGAGCCTCAACTTGCAGTTTGTAAACAAAAATGTAGTTCTCCCTTTCTTTCCGCCCACTCTGCTTCATGGATCAGTCCCAAGTTCTATTCATCATTGATACGCACTGTAAGGGCAAGGATTTAGAATATCAGTCATGTTTGTATACTACATGTAGACCAGGCTTCAAGGAAATAAATCGCATGCCATACACAGATCAACCTACAGTACCTGCAATAGATAGGATTTTGATAACCCACTTTCCCCTGGTTTAATTGTTGTGAGAGTTTCTCTGGCATGAGACAAGCTTTATATTGTTTGGATTGATCAGTTTTGGATAGAAACAGAAACACGACAATTTGAATATTCTTGAAAGGTAAGAGTCTTACATCTAATTTTAGAATATAAAATTTATTGGACTTTATTGGAAAGGTGACTTTCACGTTCAGTTTCTCTTGTATGCATAAAACTGTGTGTCAATTAATTGGCATGACTGTAATTGACTTAAGTGTCAGTAAGACATTATTTGAGAAATTTTGTCATGGTTTGTTTGATTATTATGCAGGCTTTTCTATTGTTTGCTGTCATCAATATATTAATGTGAGATTAAATGGGCGTGTCTAATTCAACAGTGCTCTGAAAGTGAGTAAGCTATTTATGCCTGAATATGTACAATGCAGGTCTCCTGGAAAAATTGTGAAAGTATATTTGGCCATCTCTAGAGTAAGTGCAGACAAGAAAATAGTTACATACGTCTAGTTTTATACTAGGTGGGGGCATTTTGGTCTAGTGGTTATGAATTCCATCTTTCAATCTGAGGGATATTCACTTCTAAGTCATGGCATGTTTTCCTTCAGCAAGAAATTTACCCACATTTGCTGCACTCAACCCAGGTGAGATGATGGGTACCAGGTAGAAATTTATTCCTTGAAACGCAGTGAGGTTTTAGGGCCATACATTTACTCTATATTATATTGATATTGATAATAACGTCAGTTATTATGCACTTTATGTTGACTTAAAAAACATTACATATGTACAGTGTACCATACTGCACTTCACAGGTGTACAACTATTTTTTGGTGAATAAGATCACAGTGAAAAGACTATGCAAACATGCAGACTATGAAAAAGGCTATGCAAAGGTGACAATTGATATCAAAATGCAGCTAATTGTCTACACATTGTAACTTGCTTTGTGGGATAGAGCAGAAACCCTATGGTGTGCAAGAAAGCTTTTAGAATGACAATCAAAATCACAACTAAAAGAAGGAAGGCTACAGTTGTGGAATTAAACAATTCAAATTTAAAAAAGGCAATCATCAAACAATGTACAGGAACTTTTGAAACACTACTTATGCAATGAAAGATGTTTGTACACTTATTTAAATATGGTAAAAGGGGATAGAAATAGCTTATCAGTCTGGAACTCTGGATTATTAATTTCATCAACCACCCTTTGGAAATTGTCACAATGACGTCATATAGTGTTTATTTTTATTATGTCTAGAATGGGGACATTTGTCATAGAAACGATGAAATGGCAGGAAATAGTTGGAGTTATATCAAGTGAGTCTGTCAATTTGGGAGAGTTACGTGCATAAACGAGAAGTACATGCATACATGTAGGAGATTTTTTTTTGGAAAATTGACTTAGTTTTTTATTAGAGCTACCAAAAATCTTTGATAGTTTCGGTCTGAAAAATACTCCATCCAAACCTGATGCATTTACATGTAATCAAATGGTATTCAGCATTTCTTTTTTTTTCATGTGGTGCCTTGTGCATATTTGTCTATTTTGTTCTATTGACGTCATGAATCTATTCACCTTTCCACCTCAAGGGATAACTTTTTATTGGTATTCTTATTACCAGGAAGTTATTGCATGGTTTCCATGGTGATGCAGTCACTTCTGTAGAATTGGACTTTCATTGTTATTTGAGTTACTTATATAGACAGTTTTAGTTCAAATACAGTATTTGTAAGTGTTTATACATGTAGGTACCCAGTGTTTGAGAACAATTATTGGAACTGATTGCAACTATAAATACAGGAAATTAAATGTATGTTGTTATTGTAGCACCCTTTTGGTGCTACATAATATTTTATATGTAGTGAAAAGGATAAAGACCTTGTAATAATTACCCCCCCCCCCTTGTATGGATATGGATATTGAACATCCATAACTACATGGTCAGAGCAGAGAGTTTTTATGACCTCTGTACAGATTGAGAGAGAGTGAGCGAAAGAGAGAGCCAATGGTCAGTTCTGGGTAGTGTGAGTCAGGGTCTGGTGGTCATTATTCCCAGAAATAATGACGTGAATGACATGAATGACGTAGAAGTATTTTGGGGAAAAGTTGATGGACTCTTCCATCTGTGCTACCCTAAAGGGGTGAGCAATTAATGTTTACTGGTTTTTGTTTATTAAAAGAGACGACTAAGGATCAACAAGTATTACTAGTTATAAATATACACACCCCTTTAAAAAAATAATGGTACTGTCGAAAATACCTTTATATAGAAGTTCTGGAGGCATCTTCTTCACAACTTTTGAGATGGAGAGGAAACATCCTCCATAAAGTTACTATCATGTAACTTCTCTTTTTTCCTGATTCTCAGGTAAGATCCAAAGTCATCCTTCCATATTTCAGTTTATAAGATAATTTAAGAACTGATCTTATAGATTTAATTTTGAATGTTAAGTTACTTTTCCAAAATTGTCTTTTACACATTTTGCTTATTATCAATCTTTGATTGAATAATATTTAAAGTTTAGTTCTACATATCTGATGATAGATATTATTCTATAATCTACATCTTATTGAATGTTTGAATTTCTTATAATTGTTTCTAACCATCTATGATTATTGTTCATGGTAAAGCACTTGTTATTTATGATTGTCTAGCAGCGCGAGCATGGTGCGAGTTTTATAGTTGAGCCTTTTAAACTTAGCGAACTACAAATTCTAAGCAAGTCGCGAATCCAAAACAACTAAACGGTATTATTCTGGTCAAGCGGATAGGCTGAGTTCCCTATCTTGCCGCGTTAATACCGTGCGGACTCTAATGTATCTGATTAAAGACTCTCTTGAATATCATTGTGCTAAACCACTTTATTTCATTATTGATTTGATGTTATTGTAATATGATTTACTAATCCTAGTTATAAAAGTATTGAGATGAAGTTAGATATTTAATATTTAATATAAGAAATAATTAATCATGTTTTGATTAAAATGAATACACAACTTTCGAGATGGAGAGGAAACATCCTCCATAAAGTTACTATCATGTAACTTCTCTTTTTTCCTGATTCTCAGGTCACTGGTCGTCTGACCATGAACGGCATCACTATTTTATTTCTTTCTGCACTGAGACCCTCAATGTTATGTTAGTTTCAATGTCATTATGTTAGTCTTGATAACAGTAGTTGTTCGACAACTTGTTTTAAAGTAATGTTGAGATAAATTCTAAGTATCATTTGAACTATATGTTCACACCCGTTCGGATAATTATGTAGCCAAGAGTTACATCATCTTTTATCTTTGTAAATATCATGTATATAATGTTCATTTATTAGTGTAGTATTAAAGGAACAAATATCCTTTATATTATGTGTATGTTAGTTTATTTTATCGGGTTTTATAATTTACATTAGTTAATAACATAGTGTGAATGTTGTTGATTGATGATGTTTGATTATGTGATGTGTGATTATTACAAAGTAAAATAATTACAACCATATAGTATTATTTAATTTCTACCTCTGTAGACGGACAGGGTGGGGATTCTTTGTATAAAAATCCTTCCGCTGCGCTGTTATTATTGTCAAGTAAAAGATCCTCCCCCACCCAAAACGGACCCGTGCTACATTATCAAAATAGTACAGAAATATTTTTTTTATAATATTATATCGGAGGATAAAAACTTTTTGATTATTAAAACACAAACTGTAACCCCCCCCCCACTCTTGGCTTGTGTATATATACTATACTAGAGCACACAAGAGAAGATATAGTCTAAATATTTTCACCTCATTTCTTTTTTTATGTGCTACATGTTTCAAATGCCAATTAAACATGGCTATGTTTTAATTTCTTTCGTTTGTGTAGTATTTTTTATTTCAAGTGTCATGCAAGGGCATTTCATCATTATATACATGATTTCCTGTCCCTTAACAAATTAATCGAAACCTTTAGGTAATTAGTATTTGATTAACTTGTAATGTTTACAACATATATATATATATATATATATACAAAGATTTATGTTTATATTAATACACCAATTTCATTATTTTGCTCTGGATATTCTTTCACTCCACTGGTACAGTATGTCTGTACAACAAAAAAAAAGTTTGTTTTCAAGTTTCTTCAGATATGGATAGTGGTTAAAAGTAATAATTACATTCAAGTTGATGACAAAGCATGAAAAATTAATCAGGTGATTATGTACTACAGTTTCATAGATGACACCTCAATGATTTGGTTTTGTATGTAATTAAAGGATATGATTGATATTAGACCATCTATAATGAAAGCTCATAACAACTCAGCATTTATTAGGTTGTACATGTACATGGTACATATATACAATGTGCAGTTGTGCACTAGTAATATAGGCTTTGTGGAAATTAGTTGCTAATATTTTACAAAGGAAAATGTTTTACAATGTCATTTATAATTGTATGTTCTCTTATGTCCCTTTCATACTGCACTTTTACCCGGTGAACTTCACCGGCAAAGTTTGCCAGTGAAGGGGAAACTGTCCAGTATGGAAGGAACAGAGGAGAAATTCCCCGGGAAAACTGTTTCCCCGGCAAAGTTCGCCAGTGAAATGGCCAGTATGAAAGCTAACCAGAGAACTTCGCAGGGGAAATAGTTTCTTTGATGACGTCAGAGGTCAATTTTTTCTCCCCGAAATTCCTAGAACCGAGATTCTGCGCGCTAGCTCAGCTGAATGTGGAGAGCCACGCTATTATGACCGATCCGATCATTCCATAGAGTTATACCCTCAAAGATACAATTTCTTTTTCATTTATTATAAAAGCATTTTTTTTTACATACTGAAATGCACTAAAAATATCAAAAGAGGCATTCTTTATTTATTCATTTTTTGGCTAGAATAGGCCTATTTATGAATTATATTGTAATTTATTTATTTTTTACACCTTTTTGTAATAGGTAAGAAGTAATGTTTATAATTTTCTTTTCATTTCTTTCTGCTCTGCACGTGCCGAGCTGATCAGCCGAGAAATGTTTTACCAGACGTCATCTCCAAAACTTCACTGATATAATTAATTGGATGTGTGCAATTAATTAAACAAAATAGTACAACTGGGCGTTGTGGTGTGTGCCTGTAATCCAAGCTATGTGGAGAAGTTACTTATTAATGCAGAGGTTCGAGGTTCAAGCCCTGGTAACGTCTTTCGGATGGTGATGTTAAAGTTCGGTCCCAGATGTAAATAATCATATCTGATTGAAACACGTCTGACAAAACTGAAATACACACACACACTGGGCGTTGTGGCGTGCGCCTGTAATCCAAGCTAATTGGGGAAGTTACAAATTGATTTCGAGGTTCGAGCCCTGGTCACGTCTTTCGGAGGGTGGTGTAAAGGTCGGTCCCAGACGTAAATAATCATATCTGATTGATAAACGTCTGACAAAACTCAAATACACACAAACGATTGTGCCTTATATCAGAAAATTAAAACAAAGCGTGCACCTTCATTGACAACGGGTCTTTGCTCACTTCATCCCGAGCAAACCGCACATCGACTTTTGCCGAGGAAGTCAGTGCGAAAGGGTACATTTTTTTCTTTGCTGGGGAAGTGAGGAATGTGTGCCAGAGAAATTCGCCAGGGAAAAATTAAGAGGCCAGTTTGAAAGGGGTACTAACCTGTCAATCTTCATGACTACATGTACCTGTCGGTTTCGGGGGGGGGGGGGGGGGGGGATGGTAAATGACATGATGGTAATTAATGATTACAGATACATGATTGTACGTACTGCAACAAAAGTTCATTTATCAACATCAAGTGTCAGCCAATTAAATCAAATGCTACAGTATGTAGATGTACAAATTAAACTTGGAAATAGATCAATGAATAAAAAAAGAATGAAAAGAACTTTTAAAATGATAAACAACTTGTGTGTGTGCAATGTATAAAATGATAAATATTACAAAGTAAATTGCAGTCATTTATTTGGAATGGGAACATTATGAATTACTTTTCTGTTACGCTTGTGCCCACTTTAAATTAATGATCATGCATGCATAAATTTTGTTTATATGTATGCTGGATAAAACCAGTTTTTCATTGCTGTTTTCAGAGAAAGATGTACATGTGTGTAGAAATAATCATTCTATTTAAATTCTTCTGTTTCATGTGACTCAGGCCATGTTTATGCTTCCACTTTTCAGGCCAGAATCATAGTTTCCATACATGATTAGTCCAAAACACGGTTGCATCCATGCTTACTTTCATTTAAACGACGTTTCAAAACACTGATCGTAAACTCACAAAAAGGTGCGTTTGCAAACGTTGTTTGACCAGAATCAGGCTTTCTGAGGAAGTATAAACAGAACCACGATCGTAAACGTGTTTAAATGACGTCATTTGGTACATGCTTCCGGTGAGATGAAAATCCGCGGGCAAATACAGTCGCATTGCTCCATGGTCGCATGTTACCTCCACGGAATTACCTCTCATTTCCCTTGTTACATTGCATGTGTGATAATTGATTTAAGTACTATCACTAGTATTACTCTTCCAATTTGCCATCACGATGAATGTTGAGGGATTTACAAAAAAAAAAGGGAAAATATGAGGAGACATCGCCAGATGCCCCAGTAGCATAAACAAATAGATGTTTTATTATTTTATTATGTATACTTTAATTTTCTTTATTTTTTCTCACTATTATCCTCACCAAGGTGGAAATGATATGGCTGTGTCAAGTAGCTCCATGCAATGACTACAATATCGGAAATTGTTCCATGTTTAAATAACAGTCAACGTATCTTCCCCATAACACTCGGAAAAAAAAACTTTCGAAAAGGGCACGCTCAATTTGACCTCGCTTTCTTGCTCAATGAAAATTACGATGTGAAGCCAGCTAGAGTTCGTGATTTCGCCTCTGAAAAGTTAAGCATAAACAGCAATCCCAGAACCACGTTTACGATCAGTGTTTTCAAACGTAGTTTCAAATCGCTGATTCTGTCCTCGCAATGGAAGCATAAATACACCCTTAGAATGTAATGGGAGAAGCTATGAAGAATGCTCAAAGCTTTTAGGCAGTTTGAAATTTTGTCCAGGATTAAAGATCAAAATTAGCTAACCTACTGTAATTGGGCTTGTAAAACTTTTCAGTCAGTAGGTGGTTTCAGACCGCCTCGAAGTTTGTCAGTTCCAGGTATTTTCTGATCGGGAAATTTACCCTGATCAGAAAATACCAGGTAATATTGGCAATGTGAAAGCAAATTACGCGTAATCTCCCCGAAAGAAAATACCCACTAAATAGTAGGTACTTGTCAAAATTACAAGAACTTTCGCAGGGATTTTTCCAAGGTCGCAGATATTTCGGCAATGTGAAAGCGATTTACTGGAAATTTTAGCCCAGTGTGTAGTTAGGCGCGGGCACCGTGGATGGCTGCTGAGCTAGTGATTTTGAATCTCGCGCCTTGCCTGCTTATCAGACCATATTGCGCATGCCCGTAACTTCAGGAACTGATCCCGAAGAGTATGTTTCGTGGCGATGTGAATGCAGGAATAATTAATGGGTATTTTTAAACCTAAAAAAGTTCTCGTAACTTAACGGGGATTCTTATGATCGAGGCGGTTTGAAACCACCTAGTCAAGAATTGCTGGAGCATTAACTAAGTGGTCATATCAAGATATTTACTTCAGAAATTTATGTGTTGATAGTGTTTCACCATACCACTAACAATTCTTCTGATAAAGGTATGCATAGCTCTCTGTGTGTTGCAGGCCACATCTCCCGCCAGCTGGTGTTCTCTAATACCCCTTTCAAACTGGCCTCTTCATTTTTCCCTGGCGAACTTCTCCGGCACGCATTCCTCACTTCCCGGCGAAGAAAAAAATGTACCCTTTCGCACTGACATCTCTTCCCCGGCGAAAGTTAACGGGTGATTTGCTCGGGCGGAAGTAAGTGCAAATGAAAGCGCGCGCTTTTTTTAATTTGAATTTTAATCGTACTCTTTCTTTATTAATTGCAGATACCTAATTAATTTGATCATTGAAGTTTTGGAGATGTAACACTTCTTAGCTGCTGCTGCTGATCAGCTCACTCGCAACAGTGTAGCCAGGATTTTATTTTGGAGGGGGCGGTAAATGCATGCGAAGCGTGCCAACACTTACAGAGCGCGCGAAGCGCGCTCCCTAGGGGGTGGGTGCAGGGAGGGGGAGTTTCCCCCTCCCGATGCGAAGCGCAAAGCTTTCGGTGTTTCATAAATAAAATTGAAAAGGAGCCGTCTCTATACCTATATCAGCTCCAATTCAGTTGTCTATATTGTGATTTTGAACCTTGTTTTCAAAAGTGATTGTGAACGCACAAAAAAGGAATACAATGGCGGAAATTAAAATAATAACCCCGCGCGAAGCATGGAAGCAAAAGCGTTTTATCAATTTTTTTTGCAAAGAAAAGGGTCCCGAGAAAAGGGTATTCTCTAAGATATATTGGATACTTCCCTTGGAAAGATCAGATTTGATTACAAACAATTTAGCGACAGTGCATATCTTTAACTCCCAAAACAGAGGAGAAGAAGTGTATATGCCAGGAGGAAGATATTCCTCCCCGCGCAGATCAATGAAACTCTGAAATTTCAAAGGGCGGACGTTTCATCAAATGCAGATATTTCTAATACCCCATTGGCTCTAATTCAATTGATTTTCTAAGATTATTGAACTTCATTACAAGGAAAATCGCAGAAACTTGAAACTTCTGTGATTTATTGAAATTAAATAAAAAAAGGATGATGTATCATTTCTTTGACTTATCCTGAAGCGCTTCATTTTTAATGATAAAGAAACTCAAGTGTCATTCAAAATTTCAAACGGAGGGCGCAAAAAAGGACAGGAGATTAATGTGCAGGGAAATGATATGAAGTTTAATAGAATTCGATAAAAAATATTGTACTTTTTTATTTAATACGACACAAATTTTATACCTTCCTCTTTTTAAATTGGGAACATGTTTGCCCCAAAATCATGGTTGTTTAGTAATGAGCTGAAAAGCAGGAGAAGTTGCCTATATGGAGGTGACGGCAGAAATTGATATAAAGATTTTACCAGCACGGAGCCGACCCGACCAAAAGTTGCGCGATCAATAAAAAAAAAAAGATAACTTCATAATTATACTTCGACCTTACCTTACTCTAATTCCATGTCCCAATCCTATACATGTGAAATTTAACTGGCAAAAAACACATATAGCTGAGGTGGAAAAACAGGGTTAAAGAAAGGGTGGGGGAAACAATGGAGAACTGCAATATTGTCATTTAACCGCGCGAAGCGCTTAAGCAAAATTCATATATAAATTTAGAGCAAGAGTGAAGGAGTTTCTCTTTAGAGAAAAAAAAAAATTATAAAAAGAAAAAACCCACAAAGCTACCCTTCTTCCCTTTCCTCCCTTCACTTTTCCTTTTCTCCTCTCTTTTTTCTCTTCTTTTTGTTTCGCCTGCATAGCAGAGCGAGACTATAGGCGCCGCTTTTCCGACGGCGACGGCGGCGTCAACATCAAATCTTAACCTAAGGTTAAGTTTTTGAAATGACAACATAACTTTGAAAGTATATGGACCTAGTTCATGAAACTTGGACATAAGGTTAATCAAGTATTACTGAACATCCTGCCTGAGTTTCAGGTCACATGACCAAGGTCAAAGGTCATGTAGGGTCAATGAACTTGGACCATGATGGGAAAATTATTTTCAAAATTTAACCGAAGGTTAAGTTTTTGAAATGACATCATAACTTAGAAAGTATATGGACCTAGATTATGAAACTTGGGCATAAGATTAATCAAGTATTAGTGAACATCCTGCTTGAGTTTCAGGTCACGTGACCAAGGTCAAAGGTCATTTAGGGTCAATGAACTTTGGCCAAGTTGGGGGTATTTGTTGAATTACCATTATAACTCTGAAAGTTTATGGATCTAGTTCATAAAACTTGGGATATAAGAGTAATCAAGCATCACTGAACATCCCCTGTGAGTTTCAGGTCACAAAACCAAGTCAAAGGTCAGTTAAGGTCAATAAACTTAGGCCATGTTGGGGTATTTGTTGAAGTGCCATCATAACTTTGAAAGTTTATGGATAGAGTGAATGAAATGTGGACATGGGTGTAGTTGACAGTCTTAAGTCTCCGTTCAAATGTCATTTATGGTCAATGAACGTGGTATTATGTCATTATATGAATGATGTTTTTGTGAATAATTATTTTATAGTAGTTTTCAAAGTTAGCACTGCTGCTATATTAAATTGCGTAATGCAGGCGAGACTGCCAGAGGCGTTTCACTTGTTTTCTTTTTGGGGACGTTTTTTGGGGGGCGACCGCCCCCACCGCCCCCCTGGCTACGCGCCTGCTCACTCGGCACGTGCATGCAGAATTAGAACAAACGAAAAGAAAATTGTAAACATTGCTTCTTACCGATTACAAAAGGTGTATAAAAATATATTACAACATATTCTAGAAATATTAGAAGCAAAAAAAAAGAAAGTATTTTGATATTTTAAGCACATTTTCAGTATGTAAAATAACGCTTTTATAATAAATATCATTAGTGAAAAAAACAAACTGTATGTTCAAGGTATTTAACTCTATGGAATGATCGAATTGCTCATAATAAAGCGTGGCCTTCTACAGTTAGCCACGGAAATAATAGGTAGCATGCGTGCGAAATCTCAGTTCAGGGGATTTCGGGGAGAAAAAAAATGACCTCTGACGTCATTAACCCTATAGCACCTGAACCGCCCGAGACCACCCTTCCTATTACACACTGAACCGCCCTTAACCGCCCGTACGTTTTCTTTGCGCTATAGTATCTCTTGTCTATGATTTACCGTGGTAATATATAGTATAGTATAGGTTGGCTGCTATATAGATCTGCATAGAAAAGTGTATGCTCCTATTGAGTATAATAGAGAAAAACCGATTGACATGCATCGGTGTGTAGCAAGTTCCAGACTGTTGCGCAGTCGATCTCAGCAAAGATGGCTGCGTCCATGTTTCGGAAAACCACTTACTTCGCCGAAGAAGCTCGGGCGTTGCTATATGTTCATCAAAACGTTGGATATCACACAGAGTGCGTCTAGATGTGAATTGGAATTAATTTTTGACATATTTGATCCAAGATTTGGGGAAAACTTTAGTATTCTGTCAGTGATACTTTACATTTTTTTGAAGGCGTGGGACTGGGGCGGCTGAAACCAGATCTTTTGTTTTTTTTCTTCTCGCTCTGCAAATGATTGTCAAAGGTCAATATTCGTACATCTGATTGAACTTTGCCATGTACCATTCTATTCAACAGGTCCTATGCTACAAAATAAATATAACTTGTAAAGAACAAAAGTAAATTTATAAAAAACTATTTCAATTTGTTTGGAACAATGCCTACTTATTACCAGTTTTATTGTTTCCTCCAGTGAGTAATTGCCATTATGCATAGGAATCTTTAGGTGCTATAGGGTTAAAGAGGAGAAGTTCTCCGGTTATTGGTTTAATGTTAGAAATGTCAATTCATCTTTTGAAGCTACTCTGTAGATTGAGAAGCATGAGAAACCAATCAAAATGTCTGCATGAATACTGCAGGAGAGTGATGTATTTATAGACATTCCACTACAGTTTGTTCTTGAAGTGTGAACCAGGAAACCTGTGTAAGCCTACCCGTACAATCATATTGTCCAGTTTTGAGGTTCTGCAGAATTTTAAAATGCATCTTTTTCAGCATTTCATCTTTGCGTATTGAAAGAAAAAAAAGTCACTCTAATGTAACAAGTTGTAATACTGTACTTAAAAATCTTTAGTTGTGAACCACACCCAGCATCAATTTGGTTTAAATAAAACTAAAGAAGAATTCTTGAAGTGTATTAATGAGCTCTTGATGAACATCCATCAAGGAATACAGAGTGATGGACTTTTCTAGTCTTTATTTTGTGACATCACTTGTTAGCAGCTAGTATGCCATGTAATATAAAGTTCTTTAATTCTCAGCTTTTAATGGATTTACAGGAAATGTAAATTATTTTATTAAAAAAAGTGTTTGATATATTGAATGTAGAGGTAAAGTAATTTACTTTAAAAAAAATGTGTGTAAAGGATTTTTTGCCACCTGACAAATTGGGGAGCAGATTGCATGAGATGTCATAAAATTAAAATGTTAAAAGTCTAAAGTTCTCTGTTAATTGTTTGATGCAGTTTTGCCAAACTCATTTTTTTTTTCATTTAAACCAACTTAATGTCATGGTGAGCTTCCCCTTTATGAATAGTGCAATTCCATTAGCCATTTGACAGTATACTGTAGTACTGTATGAATGGGGAAGACAAAAATTGGGAAGGGGAAGAAAAAAAGGATAAGGGGAAAGGGGGATTAGAGAGAATGAGGAGGATGGAGCAGACAGATAATTTTAGCAGATCTAATTTTAGAAGCAATTTTGCACCTCATTAATTGGGTGGGATGGAATGAAACTCATAATTGATTGGGGCAATGTATGACTGATTTGATGAATTCATATCAGACACCATACTGACGGGCTGGGTATTTCCTTTTCCTTCACATGTAGCCTCATCCTCTTCACAAACCATGCTCATATCTACGTAAAGTATAGTTTACATGATTGCATATTAAAGCTGCTATTTTCGCGGAGGTTTTATTTTTTTCGGAATTCACGAAGTGCCGATCGGCCGCGAATTTAACAACATGTGAAAATGTTGACACATTTAGTAATCACTGACAATGTCCCCAACAGTAAAGCTTTGTTATTGCAAACATCATGTGTGGTGAAAAAGAAATAGATATGCACCTATATGTTCAAAAAGTTAGCTATCATTTCACTTTATTTCTAAAAAAAATTAGAACCTTAATTATTTCCCGACATATTTTTAGCAATATTTATTCACTCACTGTAATATCACAAATGTATTTTCCATGAAATAATTTTATGTTATTGTCATCTGATTGACTCTATTCACAGGTACATCGGCAGCTATTTGCATACTCATTAATATTCATAAGTCACATGACCAGAGGTTTTTAGAGGTTTAAGACTCTGTTCACAAAATTCAACATTTTTGCACTTAAACCCACTTTAAAAAAAATGAATCTAACAAAACACAACTTCCAAAGTTTACTTTTACAGATCAAACTGTGACATGGTGAATTTTCAAAAAAACGTGAAATTTAATCTAATTTTTTCACTTTTTCTGACTGTTCTTTACAGGGATGTATGTACTAAAGATATGTCAGCATGGGGGTTTTGAGGAGTATATTTTTACACATGTTTTGCACTATTTTTGTTTAACTCTGGAATGCAGTGGAAGTGTTTGGTACATCTTCTGATCGCAATTTCAACAACCCTAGAAAATGTCGGGCCCCTGCGATTTGCAAAAAATTATGCACGCGAAAATAACAGCTAATAAAGTACTACTTGTTCACTCTTTCTTATTGCTTAGCCACACATATTATGTCAGTAAACATTTTTTCTACTCCTACACTGCCTCCTACAGTTTCTCTTATGCTGCCGTTTCAAGCAACTTTCCCAAGACCAGGGGAATTTCTCTCCCCTCAGACCATAGTCTGAATGCAGTGGTCTCATTGTTCAGCCTACCAGGGCAAAGTAGAATTGTGTACTGTACTTTGATACAAGTTGGAACTAGTGCTAGACTTCTTTCAGGACCCACTTCTTGATTAAAGTGCCAATCTTGGTCTCTGCCAGCTGACTACGTGTATCTCGCTTAGCAATGTATATTCCAATTCAAGTTTTGAAGTTGTACATAAGTTCACAGCTGGACATATTTGCTTTTTTTCATTATGCTCCTCTTTTTGTATCTTTTTTTATCCTTGATAATTCAGTCTTATCTTTGCAGATATTATTTCATTATTTTTTCTACAATGAAACACAATTACAAAATATACGAATGGAAGAGATCTTTATATTATCATTTAGATAACTGAATGTTAACCCGGCCCTAGTGACTGGCTTTTCCATCTTCGTCTTGTAAGGAAAATGTGTCTCCATGTGAAACAAATTTAAATATTTGCTGCTTCCTGGTTTTACCATCTGAAATAGAAGTTTAGCTTGTACTTCAATAGAATTTGAGTTGAGTTACTAAGTGAGTGTGGTGTTGACAAGATAGTTTATCATGTTCACAGAGAGCTGTCTTTACCTAACAGAGAAGGTAACAAAATTTGAGGATGGATGATGAGGTGTATACACATTTGGGTAATGCGATTGATGAGGAATGATGAAAGGGAGTCAGTCTAATTTCATTAAATGCACATCCCGATCATTGAAGAGGAGACAGAACGGTCTGACAGCTTGGTGCTGGCGTTTGTGAGATTGGCCAATTATTATTACGGGGATGTGAGGTGCACGGCAGGAATTGGCAGGAATTGCGAGTGGTAGAAGTAGTCACCGCTGCACCCGTCATCTCTCTCTGGGAGCATGGAGATGTGACAGATATGACAGAAAGGTTATATTATTTCTACAGACAGAGTAGTTCATCCTCAAGGGTATTAGGAGAAAAAGCGGGGTGATAGATTATTACCCAGCTACTGCTTCCTTCAGGGCTTTCACACTGCAAAGAAAAAACATTAATTTCTTAAGTCTTCTCTCAAAAGGGTGTGTTGTGAGCGGTAGGTATCTTAGTAAATTGCAGATACCAGTGATAATTGGGCCACATGTTTTTGGTGGTCATTCTTGTATCTCTGAGCTTTCATGTTGATAGTTTTGCTTGTTTTGAGAGTGATGATAAGTTTAGGCATTTCTTTTCAGTGTAAATGAGCAAGATTTACAAACTCACTTCTGTAGGCGGCTAGGCCTAAGGAGTTTGAAGCTCCTTGGTAGGCCAGACAATTTAGAATGGCAGTTGAATTTAAAGCTTGCTACTCTCTAAAGTTTTTTTGCATGTTTGTCAACCTGCTTGATGCTAACCAAGTGTAGGTTTGGAGCAATCTGCATTTTAGTGCTCAATCCCCTTGTCAACTTTTGTGGCAGTCCCAGGATATTGATTAAAGAATATACATAGTAAAAGAGAACTTGATGATACATTTGCTGTTTGGATGCATTATTTATTGAACATGACATGTAAGCAATTTGATTCACACTTTTTTTAGTGATGTTTAAGCATTTATTAGTGCATTGTACGTGTAAATGTAGTATAAATGTAGTGTAGAGTGTATTTTCAAAAAGCTGTGCACTCTTTTAATTAAAATAGTATTAGTTGTCTATAAGACTACATGTAGGCTATATATCTTCTTTCATGTTAGAGGTTATAGCACCATTATGGCAACATGTAAATTTTCATATTTTGTTTTTTAATGGACTAACAATTCAACTGATAAATTTCACAACCACAACATCCCAAATTACTGACACTGGCCAAATCGTATACATCTAACTTCAATAAAAATGAAATGAAAAACAATAGTCCGACAATGTAAGGGTGTGACTTAGTTTTAACAGAGAGTTTTAGAAAGAAGTGAACAAGAAACGTGTTACAGTCGTCTGACCATGACCATGTGTGTCAATGTTGTCTGCACATGTTCACTACAGATATGAATACATGTATTTTAGATTTCACTTGACGCGTAAGTTTATGTATGTCTATATGAAACAGCAAGAAGGTAAGCAAGCACCGTGCACGTCAACTATGATTTAGTTAGTAGAACTGCAAAATGGAAGTGGTGAGGTTCTCAATTCTGATCAGGAGGTGAGGACGTGATGCACGCGCAGTGCCTGAAAATGACGTCATCTTGTACCAGTTGTAAACTCCCAAATACCTACTTGTTAATCCCAAGAGATCCCCATTCACTAAGTAGCCATTATCATTTACTATCCCTAAACTGAATTAATTATATTGCAGTCAACCATTCATAATAAAACTTAAAATACAGTGAATAAAACTGGCATAGAATAAATTTGAAAAGAGGAAATGAAAAGTATGCTTCTTATTTGAAGAGGATACCATTGATCAGTTTTTGATGGTATCTAGTATTCATATGTCATTAATTTTAAAGCAATCTAATTGTGTTGGCCTAATGCGTTGTCACTCTCCCAGCCTCCTTTTTTTTCTTTCGTGGCAGCAGTGCCATAGCCTCGTTTAATTTGAATGAAATATAGATGAGGGCAATTTATCATCCGTCATTGTCGTAAAGACTGTATCCTCACAAGCATCAGGTCTTAAAGGCCTGTTTCATGTTGCCATTGGATTGAGGCTTGAGTGGTGCAGTACATGTAGTAGTATATTATGATATGGTGTGAAGATGCAACACTGGTATTAGAGTCATGAACCTTTTTCACAATGTGTAATAAAATTTTCCTTCAAGTGCTGATGAGGAAGAAAGAGTAATGACCTGCAGGCATGCGTTTCATGTGTCGTTCTAGCATGGTATTGTTTGCTCATGTTTGGAATTTTAAAAATGGGTTGCAGTGTTAAAACACATAGTGGAGATGACTTTCTGTTTAAAAAATAAATACCTTTTGGGGAAAAAAGTGCAAAGGATGCACCACAGTATCCTGGGATATCATGTTGCTAAGCGCCATCTTGTACCCCGTTTAGATCGATCTCTCTTTCATGTCACACTCGTGTTACAATTGTCTGGAGTGAACACGGCCTGAAATTTCTTATCAAAACACGAGGGGCTGTTTAGATCATCTGTGGTAATCACGAGGTACATTGTCTCCCTTTGGACTCGCGAAGTGCGTTGTCATGGCAAAATGTCAATCAAGGGAGAAAGCGCGCGTTGCACAAAGATCCAGGCCATGTGCTCAGATAAAGGACTTCCATTTTCTATGCCGAGTTCACGCCAAGACCGTTCAGATCTACAGTCCAACAGTGGATCACGCTGTGTGATCTAGCGATTGTGCTAGACTGTCTAGGGTGTATTTTACCTCGCGATTACCTCAGATTCGTGCTTTGTCCTCTGTGCCGAGACTGTTAAGATCTAATGACTCGTCTAGAAGCTCCTGAGGCACTGCAGATTTTTTGCAGATCTAAACAGGGTATTGCATTCACTTGAAATAGAACCTTGTGACACTTATCAATCATGAACACTACTAGTAATGAATGTGAAATACTATTCCAAGTGAGTGTACATAGTCCACTTGTGCACATAGTTGTCCAATGCGACAGTGATAGCAAAATAATAATACCGTATTGCAATAATAGCACTTTGAACATTAATAAATCCCACATTTTGGGGAAGCCAGGATACTTCCCTTAAAAATAACAATTTATTCTCATTTAATTGGTACAAAATGGGCGAAGTACATCGGAAATTCATTTATTATTAAGAATTATCAAATCACACTGGGAAATTTGTTTTTCAACATTTATTTGTATGATGTTGTCTCATTTGCCTATTTCCGTGTTGCAAAACCCCTAGCTGTAATATTGTGTATGAATGAAATTGAAACAATGTCTTTATTTGATAAGATTAGAAAGTACATTTATGCAGTGTCCTAAAAATCATGTCATAACTAGAAGTCCATGCCAACAAACTACTTAAAATGTCCCTAATTTTGGAATGTCACAGTTTTTTTAGACCTCAAATTGTATCATTGAGCCATTGCACATCTCAGCATTTTGCATGTTTTTTTTAAACACCTTTATCCTTTATTCAACAAGGTTGTATTTAGTGTTGCTTCCAAATATATTAGATTACAGATTTGGTGAAATGAATGACAGTATTGATTATTAGGTCACTTTCAAATAATATGTGAGCAACATCTGCAACAGCAAAGGTTTAGAAAAAGGTCTGTGCAATCGTGGTTTCATGGGTGCCTCGTAATTATTCTGGAAATCTAATCTTATTACATTTGAAGAAAATATAACACTTTTAACATTTTGGGACGAATGGATGATGGATGACGACACAAATGGACGTTGGGTCGAGAATAAGTCATCCAAACAATATTCTTAATTTTTCCAGATCAGTTGACAAGGTAGAAGTTTCTCAGTAATTTGTAATACAATCATCAGCTATTTCTTCTGCCTTTCCCGTAATTTGACGAGGGAGAATATTCCGTTTTGTAATTTGGAGTGCATCCAGGAGGCAAAACCATTTTTCCTTGTCCCTTGCTTGCGTAGATGCTGACGTCACAATCTTTCAGTCTCAATTCAATCGATGGCAAATTAACAACTCTAAATTGATAAAGGCGGCTCTTATTTTTCAACCTTAGAGCAACTAGAGTGAAAAGCAATCATTTATTGTAAGGAGGAGGAAACAGAGAGCTTTGTTTCCAGCCAGAAATTGTAAAATAATAGTTGAAATTGACAACTTGTCCACCCCCCCCCTTGCAGTGATATTTTCTCTCTTTCTGTCTCTCTCTCTCCTGGGCATTAAGCTGAAGGCTTGAAAAATTATTATGAATCTCTCCTGGACAGGAGGTGTGAGGTCAACAAAATAAAGATATCCCACTTATTAGCATGTTTCAAAATGTTTCAGTAATATTATTGATGGAGCTATAGGGAATCTAAATATGGGATTTTTCATTAATATTGCTACCCTTCAGGATTCATTTATGTTTCATGATATGGATGGCATGCAGATATTTCAAGGGGAGGGGATGGCAAGAGGACCTGAAGGTGTTATTTTTTTGTTAATGAAATGTATTAAAGTCATGTAGTTTAATGGTGTTCACAATTGAGTTCACCCTGACAATAGGTTGGTTTTAATAAAAGCAGAAAAAAATATTTCAAAAAATATTGGTGAAGGTTGATGAATTTCCGTCAAAGAATAAGAGATCTATTAATTTTGAAAGTTTTTTATTTTGTGAAATGCCATTTTTGTCCCGCCTGTATAGCAGAGCGAGACTACAGGCGCTGCTTTTCTGACAGGGGCAACGGCAGCGGCGGCGTCAACATTGAAATCTTAACCAAGGTTAAGTTTTTTAAATGTCATCATAACTTAGAAAGTGTATGGACCTAGTTCATGAAACTTGAACATTAGGGTAATCAAGTATTACTTAACATCCTGCCTGAGTTTCAGGTCACCTGACCAAATTCAAAGGTCACTTAGGGTCAATGAACTTAGACTGTGTTGGGGGAATCAATATCAAAATCTTAAGCAAGGTAAAGTTTTTGAAATGTCATAACTTGAAAAGTATATGGACCTAGTTCATGAAACTTAGACATAAGGGTAATTGTGTATCACTTAACATCCTGCCTGAGTTTCAGGTCACATTACCAAGGTCAAAGGTCATTTAGGGTCAATGAATTTTTATAATGTTGGGGGTATTTATGGAATTGTCATAACTTTAAAAGTTTATGGATCTAGTTCATGAAACTTGGACATAAGAGACGAGTAACCATGTATCCCTGAATATCCTGTGCGCGTTTCAGGTCACATGACCAAGATCAAAGGCCATTTAAGGTCAACAAACTTTGGCCATGTTGGGGGTATTGAATTGGCATCATAACTTAGAAAGTTTATGGATCTACACATGTAGTTCATGAAACATAGACATAAGGGTAATCAAGTATGTTTTGCACATGTCTTAGGTCACATGATCATGGTCAATGGTCATGTTGGGTCAATTATTATCATATGAATGTTTTATTTTGTGAATAATTATTCAACAGCTGTTTACAAAGTTAGCACTGCTGCTATATCGCATCGCGTAATGCAGGCGAGACTGCCAGTGGCGTTCCACTTGTTCAAATAATATTTTTCTCATTTTTTTCTGCTTTTATTGAAGCCAACTAATTGTCAGGGTGAAAAACCCTATTTTATATTTTTGGTGCTGCTCCTGAATATGTCAAGTTATTAATTTATGTTTACTTGTGACTGTCTACAATTCATTTGATCAATATTTTTGTTCTGACTACATTCCTAGCCATTACCAGAAAATTTTGAAATGCAAACTAGTGATCTTGTTGAAATTTATGATGTTTTTACACCCCCATACATTTTAGCAGTATATATGGTTCATAGATTTATGATATTAATCCAGTGTCGGATTGTATCAAGTACCTACTAAAATATTCCACATAAAAACTTACAAGCTACAGTAAGTCCATTCATCACTGGTGTAAATCCAAGCAGTGAACCTATTTTTCAGGGGGGTAAACTATTGTTTTATTCTCACCCCCGATTTGAATAGTATGACATAGATTTACATCCGTGCCATTCAAAGTCAGTTTTAACTCATAATACATGTATTTTCTGCCATCTTCTCAATCTCTCTGATTGTAGGATATAATATTTTCGAGCAGACTCAAATTTTAGAGCAAAATGCAATCCTCCCCAGTCGAAAATGCAGAAAAAAAGTTAGTACATGTATAATGTTAATGTAGTGCACTTTAATTTATGCTACATAAAGTACATATGAATCAAATTCATAGAAGCCTTGTCCTGTCTGCTTTTATTCAAGAGTATTAAAAAAAAGATGATATTATTTGAAAAAATAAGGGCAGTCAGGTTTGGACAGGGATAGACAACCAATACTTTCAATCGCTTGTACAGACTCCGTCTATGATCAATATGATGCATCTATGGACAGAATGCATATGTAAAAATATTGCAGTGCAAACAGAGAGCAATGTGATCAGTGACATTGAACATTCAATATTAGGAGCTAATCCTCTGACAAATTTGCTGGTATTTACTAAGTAACTCGATACACACAAAAGCATTCATAACAGATAGTGAAAGTGAGAGAGAGAGAAAGGGAGAGAGAGAGAGGAAAAATAACACTGCAAACAAGTATTGAGAGTGAGGGCAGTTGAACGGAGAGATTGAGAGCGAGAGAGAAAAAAATAGGTGCGTGTCTGAATTGATGGTGCGCATTAGAACTCGCTGAACTTGTTGCCACTGTTTGCCTGGCTCTCATGAAAATATGCTCCCCAATGCTGCCTGATTGATTTTGCGCTGAACGAATGAGCAAGGCAGGCGGATGGATTGATGGATAAGGGTCTTGGAGCAAAGATTGAATTCTTCTTTCTTACTCTCTCTCTATCTCTTGCTATGATGTATAGGGATGCTTGCAAGGCATAAGGAATGGGACTTAGGTATTTTGTGTTTAAACTGTGTTCTTGCTGTTAAGTCATCAACTGAAAGGTGAGCTGATCATTTACAATTTTCTATGCAAATATTATGTGTTCTTTGATGTGGGGGGGGGGGGGTAATATTCTGTGGCAGTGTTGAAAATACATGGGAGTGACGAGCGATTTCGCTCTCTTCTGCTTTGGAATCGCTCTCTCAACTGCCTAAAACTGTCAAGTACCGAGCAACTCAAAACATGAAAATCACTCCCGTCCGCGCCCGTCCAGTCTCCCATCCACGCCTGCATAGTAACCAGGCCAGCGCAGCTGCAGTTTTTACTTGCTTGCGTCGTTGCTTTCTGACGTGTAACTGAGTGGACTTTTTAGAATCATTGTTGCTACACTTAAGAAAAATGTCTATCTTGTTTCAAATTCCTAGATATCCAGGGGTACTATTATTCAAAATGCTGCATGGCACCAGGTCTCACGATAACTTAATTAACTTTGATACCAAAAAATTTGCTTCTTTATTTGTCTTTTTGAAGATACGATCCTAAGTTTGCAAGAAAATTAAAGTTCACGAACTTGGAACAAAATCACAGATTTTTTCAATTTTAGCCCATTTTTCAGCGACCCCGCTTCTTAAAACTTAGCCACTGTGTGCTCTGGAAATATGGCGCGGATCCCACAATTTTAAGGGCCAAATTAGGATTTTCAGCGGGGATTTTTGGTGAGTTACAGTGCCCAAGTATGTAAATGTATACGATGTGTGTTGCGGTGATGATTTGTGCTCAGTGGCTGTGCTGCCGTGTGTGGCTTGTGAAATAAATTGACATGTTGACATCAGGCTGCGATGCATTCAATATTTTCAAGTGAGTTTTTATAAAATAAGAAATTGAAAATTATGAAATAGATTCCTCTAGTACAAATTTTTTTTAAAATAAGATAAACTTCATCCTTCCTTAAGCTATTCGATTTAAAATTGTAAGTTGGAACGTCCAGTTAAATTAATACACGAGATACAAACAATAGCAATTGAATAAACAACAATAAAATAAATAGTCATTTACATGTAACAGTTAACAACAATGAAGAAAAAATAAATAGCCATTAAATACACAATGTTAAACATTGAATGAATTTGTGAACAATCAGGACCAAACATGATGCTAAACCATGCACTGAATCCTAATAAAAAAAGAATGGCTCTGGAAGACTGAAAAGGGCTCTGGTCAAATGAAAAATTGCTCTCAATTTTTTTTCAAAATGGCTCCCTAAAAATAAAAAAAAGTAATTTCAACACTGTTCTGTGGAATTAATTCAGAAGTACTTTACCATTCAATGATTCAGATTTATCATTATTTCACTACCTTAATAATGTATGTGAGAGAATATGGATACATGTACAAACTAGAATTCTGTCTTGTATACTGGTACACAGTAAACATTTCTCCTTTTCTTGGGGGGGGGGGGGGGGGGTCTACAGTACCTGATACTATGAAAGAGAATAACCTATGCATAACCATTGAACTTTATATGCACTGTAATGTGTAGGTCAGTTGTTATATCAAGTTCTAAATATGATTCCTAGATCATGCAATTACAGTGTGCAGTATCTTGAAAGCATTTTTACTTTCAAGATAAATTGTTCAATTATATTTGCAAATGATGAGGAAGAGCATGTACACTTGCAGCTACATGCATCAATACAATGTGGATTGAGGAAAATGAATGGAACTATTTTCCAAATATTCATTGTCTATGAGGATTACATGATAAATTGTCCTGTCTTTATACAATCAATTATTGATTCACTTATTTACTCTATGCCCGATCTCTTTCAAATCCAAAGTCATAACTTTCATGAATAATGCAGGCCGCATAATGATATTTCACGAATTAATGGACTTAGGAGTACGGACATTGTGATGAATGGCATGTAGTGGGGTTTTTTTTCTTGCGGCACACAGACAATTGGGGACTGAATCTTATATTGGAGACTTCATGAATGAATCATGACTTTAGCTGGAGGAGTATAATATGGTAGGATAACGTGTATGAAAATTGATAAAGCTCATAAATATTAGACTTCTTAGTGCTGAGTCTTTCAATCCTATTTGATATTGAAACTATATATTTTGCTCGAGAGTACATGTAGGCTATGGTGGAGTAGAAATGTGAAAAAGGATTTTAAAAGTCATTATAAATCAATGAAATATCTGCTTTAGTTTCATAGTAATCTTAGCAAACCACTCATATTGAACTATTTTTAAACTTGCCTGGTATGTTTTTTACAGGAAGTTAATAATGTATTATTCAGTGATTGTCAGAGTAAATAACTCAAACCCCAATCATTTGCAGGCTTGAATATTACATTATTATGAACAATTTATTGTGATACATGCTGTAATGTGTAGCGCATGCTGTACGATGAACCTTGTTCAATCATTCAAATTTTCAACCATGCATGATTAGTATACTTGATGTAATGCACACATGTAAAAAATATGAAAAACATGAGTTTTTCACAGTAATCTTATGCTGCTGTTTGCTCTTTGATAAAAAAGCAGATATCCATAAGACACATGTATATAATCATCTGCTTTGTCAGAAAGGTCTAGCTACAATAAGAGAGTCATGCGATTTTTTAAAGCAGGCTATTACAGACTTGATATAAAATCATGAAGATGGCATGTTGAAGGAAATATTGCAACTCCTGAACTACCTACATCATTTTATTAGAAGTCTGTAGTATGAGAGAAAAGAGAGATATGAAAGAATAAAGAATGGTATACAAATGCACCTGGAATTGACAAAATGGTGCCTTGCTGGTCACACATCTATTGGTGGTTTTGGAAAATGAAGTGTCTGGTAATCGATAGCGGGTCTTGGAGAACATGTGCTCAAACTTTGTGAAGAATTTAGATGATGAGAGGTACCTCTGCAGGGCTAACATGGACTATGTGTCATATGTATGAGTCTTTTAGAGAGAAAGAAACAGAAAAAAAACAGAATACAGAATGTGAACAAGACATTGTTGCCATGACGTCCATGCAATTATTTGATATTTTTTAGGAAGATTGCCTGTTGTAATATATTGTACAGAGAGAACTATTGTAGGGATATTGCTTGTGTTGAGTAATTGATTGAAGGATTATCAATTTTCGCAAATAGTGAACTCAATTTATATGACTACATCTGAATATCAATAGTAATTTGTAAAAGTTATTGTAATCTTTTAATATTTATTTTTGCACTATTTGATTTCCATTTCATGAATGTGATCATGATGTTTGAAGTCACCTTACAACTTGTATCTCCTTCCATGAGTGAACTGCTTGTTCACACACAACAGGCATCATACATCATATACATTGTAGATTATAACGTGTAAAATCTTTATTGAAAATGTACTCCAATGCATGTGAGTGCCTACATGCCTGCCTGCCTGCATTTTGGTGTGGAGGAGGAGGATAATACTTCTAGATGCTCTCGACCCAAATAGCCAACAACTCTCTCAAACTGAGTATTAATGCAGGTTTAAATACCCATGTACATGTTCTTAACACTTGCACACTGCCCTGTAAACTGTACACTCCCACCCTCACTCCCTGTTTTTCACGCTCTCTCTGTCACAGATGCTCTCTCACTTGAACCCCCCCCCCCCTCTCTACTTCCCTCTCCAAGGCTCTCTCTGTCACCACTCACTTGCTGTTGGGTTGTTCCGCTGCTTCGACAGTCGCTTGTGTTTTGGGTATATTTTAGCGTAGCGGATGGGCCGGCCTGCCAATGGATCCTTGTAGCGCAGAATGATTTCTGACGGGCGATAAGGGCAGATGTTATTGCATTTTCTACTCTTGACATTGCTATACGGAGAGATAGAGAAGAATTGGGCATTTAGACTGGATACTATTCATGTATGGTCCCAGGTTTAACTGCGGTGAAAAACTGTAAGTGTAGATAGAATATTTAATTTCTACCCTGTGAGTCTACTATTCTTATTAATGCCATATTGTATCTCCTGCACTTTTACAATGTTCATGTATTATGAACTTGTATGTATTTTGCTGGTTATTTCTTCAAAAGAAAAGTTGGCTTTATACTATTTGACAATATTCCCGTCTCTTCCCTCATCCTGTATTTTTTTGCACTATTCCACTGTTCATGTATTATTGTGAACCCGTGTGTAAGTTGTTGATATTGTTTGCAATGCCTACTGTTTGATCGTATATCCCCTTTCCATTTCTCTTTCTTCCCCCTTTTTTTATACTACTACATTAAATTTTATTAAAGGTTTACTATCATGTCAATGTTATGATCACAAAACACTGCAATTAATTATACCCCCTCTCTCTCTCTCTCTCTCTCTCTCTCTCTCTCTCTCTCTCTCTCTCTCTGATGCTAGTATTTTGACTCCTATTAAATACAACTATACAGACAAAACACACAAGGACACAGGTATACATATAATGCAATGGTCAGCTTGCTGTTAACTATTTTTTCTTTTATTCACATGTACTTTGGTATTGGTCATTAGTCTACCATGTGTACCTCGTATAATATGAATATAGTTCTATTCCTTCCTACAGTTTGATGTTTATCTTTGGAAGATATGAACTTGCTGCTTTGTGAAGTACAATTTTCTTATTTCTTGTACAGGACACATTGTAACAAAGCATGTTACATATAATGGCCATTTGATTGGTTTATGCTTATTAATATTATTATCATTATCATCATCATCATCACCACCATCATCATAATTGCTGTTACTTATATCATTGTTATTTTTTATTTTGTTTAAATTTCAGAATATCAATGTCTTCTATGAGAATCTTTTCACAATAATTAATTTATCATCAAATATAAGATCAAATAATCATTGGGAGATTAATCTTGCTGTGTGAGAAATTACATGAATTTTTATGATTTACAACATCTCTAATAGCGTCCTATATCTTTCAGCTAGTTTGGTGGATTTAATGTGTCCTGGTTCCAATCTAGTGAAATGTCCTGATTACTCATTTGCTCAATTACAGTATCACTCTCCCTTTAGGCCTCTCGTAAATTACGTCCTGCTTGTAGAGGTAGGCAATTATCTATTCTGTAATGGCCATCCTTTCTGCAGTGTTATACACGAACCAAACTGTTATACGCTTACTTAATCATCCACTTGAGGTTATCTTAACTGGGCTTGTATGGGTCAGGGAATTTCCATAATATCCTGTGCTTTGAAAATGAAAATATATTTTACAGAAGCAAGAATTTGTCAATTTCCTCTGAAAAATCATTGAAGATGATTTGCTATTTTTTAATGTTCTATTCCCAAGAGAGTTTTGTTTTATCTTCTTTGTTTTTCAATTTCTGTATATTGCATGTTCAAAATATTTAATTGATGTTCATCACTTGACAATCTTTTCCTTCCCCTCTTAGTTTCCGGATTCCTTGACTTTGTTCCATATTACTTTCACTCATGGACCTGTATCTATATACATGCCTTGAAATACATTGATATGGTGTAAGGGCATTTATATTGGTTAGATTCATGATCTGTGGAGAAGGACCCATTCCCTCCTGATGCTTTATACTCAAGATTCTAAACTATCCATTGTTTATGATCTCTATGTCTTCTTTTCTAAGCAATCATCCCCCCAATGTGCATCTATCGTTATTTTTTTTATTCAATATCATTGAATCTTAATTTAATCATATCCATCTCATACTCTTCCTGTTCTGTTTCTCCCATAGCTTCCTCTGGTTATTTATCTGTCTATCCCTCTCCTATCTCCCTCTCTTTTCTTTTAATTTCTCTGTCTCTGTCCTCTATGTTTGTTTTTTCTCACATATTTCAGACTTTAATATATCTTCATTAGTCTTCTCCATCCATGTCTCATTCAATGAAGTTGGCGATGGTACATAGACAGCTATATTTTGGTTCATTTTTAGGGCGCCGTGGCCTAGTTAATTCAACCCTGTACTCCTGAACAGTGGGTCCCAGGGGAATGCCTAGTGAACTGCTTCATATCTCCACATGAGATCACATTTTCCCATCTTCTTTGTTTTCTTCTTTTTCCTTTAAGATCTGTCATGTTGATTTTTTGCCTGTCTTTGAGATGTCCTTGGCTTTGCCTTCAAACACCATGGGCACTCCTTTGATATTTTCTTTTCATTTGATCAAGAGTGAAACGATGTGCTAAACAGAGATTGGCCCCTCATGGCATGTTTTCTCCCTTAAGAACTCATTTTCTATAGTTTTTCAATGTTTTACCCTTCCCTGTGTGCACACATTTACATCATCGTTTTGCCATGATAGTATTTGACTTCATCATTAATGTTTATTTCCATGATATGAAAAAGCCAAAGTTAAGGATTTCATAGAAATTATCGTCATTGCCTAGTAATTTTATAAATAGCACCATTATGATATTCATTTTTTATATCCCCCAGAGTGGTAAAGGTTTGAAATCAGTTCTTAATCTGCTGCAACTTAAGATGCCTTGCTATAAACATTTGATTAGCTGTTTGTACTTGAATGTATTATTTGTGATAGTTCTCATGATTTTTGTTCTTTAGTAAAGTGAAATCAAATACAGACGATCTAAAAACCCTGTACTATCCCTCCCTCCTTGCTCATTCAAAGATCTTAGCCATGCAATGACCTTGTTTGCACACGGTGCACGTTGTACCAAGAAGGCGTGAAGAAAGTCACCGTCTTGAAGAGTCTGTGGCACCTCGGCAAATAAGGCAGGTTGCAGAGGTTTTAAAGATCAATGTGATCAATAGGGGTTGCCACCCTAATGAGACTGATAGTTTGGTCAGAGCAAACACTGGGTCAGATCAATTCATCAATCTCATACTCTTCAATTTTATCTCCTACTATATTTTGCCTGTGATAGCCAACATATCTTTTGCTCTCTTCTAGATATTGCTCTCATTCTAGTTTTTTTTTTCTATCTCTCCTGCTACTGTTGATATACATTTGTCACTTTCAGCTTATCCCTGGCATGACAATATTTTCCTCTTTTCTTCTTCCCTCTTTCTGTCATTAGTCCCAGGAAATAGTTGATATTGAATATTTTAATTTCCTTTTTTGATGTTATTGTAGTTTTGCTTAGAAGTAGTAAATACATATTATTATGATCATGAGGATTTTCCTAAAAACTTGTAAATAAAAGTTACACTAATGCATTATGCCACATAACATGATTTTAGATATTAATTATATAGATATAGTATTAAGACCCTATGCATAATGCATTTTATCTTGGATGAATTTCATTAGATTAGTTCCAGTTGGTTTTTATCTACATGTAGTTCTTGAAATGCGAAAGACAGCTGTGCTTTGTGTGTACATGTAGATCTGAATGAAGAAAAATGTAAAACAACGACATTGATTTGAATGAAAATAAAATTGGTCAGGTAATAAGTTAGATAGAATGGCTTCGTCTCTATCTGTCCAGTCCAAGTCCTGAATAAAACCCATACTTAATGCCCCAAATGAGCACTTCCGACTCGTAGAATTGGGTAAAGGTTAAAAGTGTCAAGCATACAAGCTATCTGTCTGTATTGACAGATTCTGTCTTCGGTAAATCTGAATCGCGACTAAAAATAAATGGAAAGGGGAAGGAAGTGCCAATTAGCATTTATTCATCCCCTCTTTTTCTTTGCAGTCAAATAGATAACAAGGAGGAGGAGGAGGAGGGGAAAGTAATACATTATATAAATGAAGAGCACCATATGGCTATGGAAAGGGAGAGACCTGGAGACAGAAAGAAAGTGAGAGAGGGCAAGGGAGGAAGGGGGGGGGGGTCAAACATAAATGGAGGGAGAGAGAGAGAGAGAGGTGGGGTGGGGGGGGGGAGTGGATCAGAATCAGGGGAAAGGTCGAGAATTGAAGTGTGGTAGAACTGTGGCAAGGTGAGGAGGGGAAGGTAGTAAGGGGAAGTTCACCCTGACAAAAACTTTATTGTAAAAATAGCAACAACAAAAAAGTAATTAATATCATTGGCAAAGGTTTGAAGAAAATCCATCAAATAATAAAGTTATTAGAATTTTAATTATTTCGATTTGTGATGTCATATTTGAACAGCTTCCCTACATATCGTATGGAAAAAAAAATCAGTGAAATGTCATTTTCTCAGAAAAATTCATAATGGTTTTTACTGTACCTTCACTATATCAACATACAAATCATTTCACATCCATTCCTTAAAAAAAAAAGTAAAGTCATCAAGAACCATCCACAATTTTTGAAATTTATGTACAGTCCGACCTCCCCTTATCCGGATCTCTCTATTATCCGGACGCACACTTGCTGAGATTTTTTTTCAATTCAATCAAGTACGTGAGGAAATGAGATTTCAATCTAAACATAATCCTATACGCAAACTCACATTGATTACATATATTTTCCAATATAGTCTACCTACAACAACATTATTTTTCATGAAAATGTCTCGCCCAAATCACCGAAAGAACTTAGGCAGGATAATTTACCAGTAAATCAGGGCGCAGCGCATACATTTCATCACGTTCTCTTTTTGTTTCTCGGGAAAAACAACACATGTCTCGCTAGCTAACGCTAGGCCTCAATACAGACAGCGCCATCTATCATGTTTGAGTCTACAGTCAGTATAACAATGGCTGACATTGCGAAGCTGCGATACCCGCCGCGATGATCTAATTGTTAAACTTAGTTTCATCGTGTCATTCTCTTTCTTTCAAGGTATGCTCGATGTATACCTCAATCATTTTAGCAGGTAAATTATCCAACCGTTGTGGCCATCGATCGATTTTATTTCCGTAAAAATACCGCCTATTATTTGCACTGACACAGCAGTGAATACTGTCTGTACGCCCTCTACAATAGATAACGTGTAGCTACCACCGTTGGGGAGGCAGCAGCTGTTGGTCTCCCAGATCCGGATAAATCCCTTATCTGGATTGGCGCTGGTCCCATCGTGTCCAGATAACAGAGGTCGGACTGTATTTTATATTACATAACATATGGGGCAGTTGCTCGTTTATGACATCACAAATCCAAAACTTAAAATTCTAATAACTGTATTGATCTTTAATGGATTTTCCTCAAGCCTTCACCAATATTTTAAATCTATTTTTTTCTGCTATTTTTACACCAAATATTCTTCAGGGTGAACTTCCCCTTTAGCAATAAAGAGTAAGGAGTAAAGAGGGTAGCCTGCTGAGGTGATGATGTTTTGTAAATAAATGAAACTATAGTAAAAAAAGGGGTGAGTTTGAACCAAGATGAGCCAAAGGGTATGATTTGCTGTGAAGGAGGAGGAGCTGTGAATAAGTAGGGTTAGTAGGAAAGGGTCCATTTACAGCTTGAATTGTACTTTCCTTCAAACCATTAACTAATCTAGTATTGACGTCAAGGGAATGACATGGTATATCAGAAGTGACATTTACAAAGGGTCACTGATAGAGAATTAACATCACCAGTCTTCAAGGCTTTTATTGAATTATTGGATGTAATGTAAGATTTGCAGAAAATAATATTACACATCAATTCAACCAAAAAATTACACGGGGGCGGCGGGCGAATTCGCCCCGGAAAGTCCAAAAAGAGCCCCGGAAAAGGGCTAAAAACATTCACACGAGGGCGACTGCAAAACTCATAATCGCCCCCGTCAACACTGTATATTTCACAGTGGCAAATTGTCCATAGACTGTGTACAACGAATAGACCGTCTCGGCTCAGCGAATCGGAGACCGCTGATTGGCCAATCGCGCAGATCACGTCATGACTACGTGGTCGCCAAAATAATTCCTTCGGACTGCGTGCGAAAGTATCGATAGCGATAACGATATCCGGTCACATTGTCTACGCGGGAAATGGTCTTGGTTCGTGATCGGATCGCTCCAGTATCGATTGAAAATTATCGAGACTCGGCAAAATCATGCATATTCACGCGACGCTCCGAAACCCGGAAATCAATTGACTTTGTACACGTTGCGATAGACTCTACAAACTCCAACGAACACGATGCTATATCAACGCTAATTCGTAAGATTTTGACCGAAAATCAAGAAGTAATCGAAATTCGCTTACCTGTTCGGTATCGGTGAGAAAATAGATCCTCCGAGAATACCTTTCATAATTCATATAAATTATAGGAAAGTGAAATTCTAGGTCGATTTTGGTACGAGGTGATAGAGTATTGCACACTTGTTTTGGTGGAATACTGTGTGGGGCTATGGAAGGCTTGCACTGCGCATGCTTACTATATTTTCATTCATAAATTGGCTCTCGGCAGTGGCTGGATGACGTCATGTAATAAGCAAAATATACACGCCCGCTAGCGTTGAACGCACCGCATGTACAGTACATCTTGTTAAAGCAGAGCCTGCAGCAGAGCAGCCCTGCACTGCTGACCAGCATCCCTTCAATGTGGCATACACACACACACACACAGACACACACACACACAAACGCAAAAAAGCCGCGAAATAGCTCCAGAAATTGTAGCCCTGGAAAGTGGAAAAAGAGCCCTGGAAAATGAAAAAGTAGCCCTGGAAAATTTTTAAGTTTCTCCAAAAAGAGCCCTGGAAAGAAAAAAAGTAATTTTTTGGTTGCATCAATTCATCATATCACCAAATTCATACCTTCTCCACGCAATCCTCGTGGTATTTATTTTAAAACACGCTTAATATGATTTGACCATTTTCAGAAGTATCTCCCTGATATGTCCCATTTGTTGATAATCCTTGTATACATGCTTAGAGACTTCAATAACATGAATGGTTCTACACACTCTATTACCATACAGAGGAGAAGCTTGTATATGTTTCAAATTTGTTGCCAAGGTGACATTTCATCATTGAAATTCATCTGGTTGCTTTTTCATCGGCTTACCCATTATATCAATTGAGTTGATAGTCAATGTATATGAATAATGGTTACTTTGTTTTCTTCACTGTTATTCAAAGTTTTGCATGGATTTTCCTTCAATTTTCTTGCCCTTTCCACTGGTTTTCTATACTAAAATTGGAGGATCAGAATATAAAAAAAAAACATCTTAACCCATGAAATAACAACTTATTTTGTAGTTAGAACATGTTTTCAGGGAACTAATGACCTTTTTGAGGGATTTGAAATTAAGAATACTGATAATAACAAGGGCAGATATTGATTTGAGATTTTGGTTTTTAAGTACAGATCTCTTAACCATACCAAATTTGAAGGAAAGAATCTTAATTTTTACCATTCAGGGCTCTTGTTTAGATAGGATTTTCCTTTTTATAGTAATAGTTTTACTATGTAAAACCAATAGGAAATGTGTTTTTGTTTTGCTATTATTGAGCAAATTCATACATATATAGAAATGTACGAGAGGTCATTGCTCCCCCCTTCCCCCAGCTTATATTATCATGCTCTCTCCCACTATTTCTTGTCTCTATCTCTACTTTGCTCATCCATCTGGAGATATCCAATGAAGCGTATTAAAAAAAACCTGAAACCACTACCAGAAATAAATTGTTAATGGCTTCTTGATTTGTGTATATTTGCAAGAGAGCGTTCTCTGGCATTATCTAATACAGTCATGCTAATGGATAAGCTATTGCTTTACCTAAAGGGATCCTGACCTAGCCCTTCAGGCTATATGGGTTTCCACCATGTTTTTCTTTCACTCGTTTGTTTGTTGTACTTATTAAGGTTGTTTAGACAGATTAGTAAGGCCAATTGATGCATGTAGTTTTAATCTGTAATACACATGGGATAATGTTAAGGATTATTGATGTGCTTAATTTCAATGTGTACAAGTTTTTCTATAATGTTTATAACTGACACAAAGATTATGAATGAAGTCTTGTCTAAGTGAATAAAGGGGTCTCACATTTTGCGTCATTTGAATGCTGGATTGTAATGACGCTAGAATTATGTTCCATTCACACGGCTGATTAGGTTTCGTGAATTGCACCAATTTAACATTTTCAAATTTTGCATTCACATGCTCAAACTTTCTCATTCGAATGACGCAAAATGCATACGTGTGAAACCCCTCTAAGATGAATCTGAAGTATAAAGTTTCAATCTGAAAAATGCTCTAAAAAGTTTGAATAATACTAGATAGATGAGATAGATAGATAGATAAATGGCTTATTATCAATAAAAATCAAGACATCATTGCAGCTAAGGCCGAATTACGATGTATTTACAAAGTAATAATGACACAAAAATTGTTCAAACAATAACACAGATAATTACAAATAAATAATACAGATTAAGTATAGTATTGAAGTTACTTGTGTTTAGGAATTTTGGAATGGAATATTAACTGGAAAATAAATTGTGTGTCTGGGAAATGACTAGTGGGTATGCCATTGTAATAAATATTAAACTATATTATAATAAAAACGGAAAATATTCAACAGTTTAACGGAAATATAATGTTCTCATTTCCTTCTTGTAATTTATAATATATACTACAGTTAAGAATATAAAAGTGAAATTCTCAGCAAAAATTGTAGAGACAAGATCAAAAGTGGCATCAGCTAAGCAGTGCCATCTTTATAATTTAAAATTTGAATCTTCTCATGGTGCTAGTCAAAGTATGAATAAACAAAACAAAATGTATTTTGGTTCAATGTCCCAAAACAAAAACAAAGAAATTTGTGTCCTTTTAATTAGTTTAATGTGTATGAACTATGAAATACTACCACAGTAAGAATGGAGAGAATTTTTTTTTCTGTCATCTATAAAAAAAAGAGAGTTAATTGATGAATGAAATTCAATGGCGATATATGTTGGCATTCTGACCGTTCTTTCCCGCCTCTCATCATTAAGTTAGGCATAACCTTTTTCGTCTTTCCCATTCAATACAACCGATCAACTGATTCAATCTAACAAAACCTTCTGCCCCACTTTCCAAACACTTATTAGATCTCTCTATTTCAGCTTAACTCTTTAGACATTATGATGCATGCTGTTCTGCCCCTGTCACAGAGAACTTAATTCAAAGAACTTTGCTACCAGTAAATTTGCATAATACCGTGGATTTGTTGAATCAAAGAATGACATTTTTTAAAATTAATACATATATGATAAATGAATTTGACAAGCCAAGGGCTTTTTATGATTTTCCCAAATCTTTTGCATTTATTTCCAGAACTTTGTAATGTAATTTCCATCTTTTTCATTATATTTGACAAGCCAAGAGCTTTTTATGATTTTCACCAAATCTTTTACATTTATTTCTGGACCTATGTAATGGAATTTCCAATTTGTTAATTTTTTTTTTAATAAAGAGCAAAAGAAATGAATAGTAATGGATTGCAACCGCAAATAAATTACTTCCCATGAAATGTTAACAATGTCAAATGTATATTACAATGTGTTGCAATGTTGAAATAGAAAAAAATCTGATAAACAATCTATGACAAGCCAAGGGCTTTTAGTGATTTTCTGTGTCTTTGATAATTATCATTTGAACCATCTGATGTAATGTTCTTTAAAAAATTAATGAAATGGAATACAAATAAGTTTCTTCATGCCAACTGTGCTATTTTTTCTTCAAATTTCGAGTGATTTTTCACTGTGTCATTGCATTATTTGTTCTGCCAAATTTTGGTGCTTCCCCTTCATTTGTGATAAAGTGGGTTAATAATGGGCATTGGATGACACAACACTGAAACAGTTCCTATTTGATTTATTATTATTGAATTAAAGCAATGATGTGGTTCTTGTTTTTATTTTTTGAAATAAAGAAATTTAGAAATTTAGGATTCACTCATCAATGACATTAATTTAGATTGATGATGATATTGTCCGAACTCTGTCATATCTTTGTTTGCTGAAACATGTTTTTGACTGTAATACAAGTACATTGTGTGTCTTGACTGTGTGATCGACCTTAGTGCACTTTAAACTTTCAAGACTTTGATTATTTACCATTTAATGTGTTTATGGTAGAGGTCAATCTGACTCCTGACATTCAACTTTTCAGGGTTTACCATTGCTTGTTAGGAAGAGATGACCTTTGGAATGATACATGGTTACGCAAACGTCATCATCATTATAGCATATGATTGTTTGCAGTAACGTGCATAAACAGAAAGCCGTATGGACAACCTTTTCAAGTCAGTCTCCTAGGGTTTATGTTCATATACTCCCCAAGGCCAATGGTAATTGCTTATTAATTCTGTTGATAATTGAATCTTCCAATGTATAGTGCTGAAGGAAGGTGATAACTCAATCAGTTATTATCACATGTATTAGATCAATCAAAATGTCATGCTTGATTTGAAAATGCATGTTACATTCTATGAGATTAAACATTATTTTTTAACTTACAATTTAAAACAAATATGTGTATAATACCACTGGGGAAATTAAACAAGTGTCATTCAAAAAAAAATAATCAAAGGTTCAGGAAATTGAAAATATGGTTCATGGCTTGTAATTTCTGAAAAAAAGGGAAAAAATTGTCTGAAAATGGAGGAAAGTGCTTATGAAATATGAGTATCAGCTTTCAGTGATTGAAAAGAACCCCAGCCAAAGCAATGAACGTGATATGAGGCTGGTTCTATAAGACTAAACTCACTCGGTGTTAGTTTTGTAAAGCTACATTGGGTGTTGGAGCTCAGAAAAGTAGCTTGATTCATGCTCTTGACACTAACACAAAACTTAAAACCATCAACTGTAATTTGTTGATCTTCACAGTTCTGCTCTACTATTCCTCCCACACATACACACACGTACCCTCCCTACATACACACGCCCACACAGACAAAGATATGCTAGTTGTATTCACTTTTTTTTTCTTTTTGCCATACCTTCTTGTACTTCTGTAATACAATAACCTTTTCATTATCATCAATAGTTTTTTTTTTGCTCTGGTAATTTGTGATTCTATTTTTACAGCTTCTGTGGGCCACAGGGTCAAAATATTTGCCTGAATGATTGGTATTTTGTTTTCCCTGATAATTATGAAGAAATATGGACCTTGAATAACTGATGTGCATAAATTTAATTGACCACAATAAATGTATAAATGAATATTGCCCTTTAAAAATGGCTTTAAAATACTTCCTTTACGTTAAAAGAAAAGCAAAGTGCAAAAACTAAATTGATGACAGTAAAGTTGTAAAGAATTGTTTTATAGAAAGATTACCCTATGTATGATATAAAAAAAATGCTGTGGAATAAATAATGTCCTTTTTATATAACAAGAGGATGGCACTGAAGAAAATATGACTTGAATTAACAAGTCCATTTGTTACTGTATTAAATGTTAGTTATATTTAGAGTAATGGGACCATCATATGAATGATGATTATCTCTCCTCAAATGGTAAATAACCCTGAGAATGGTATCAAAACAGGTAATTCAAGTTTCTGCTTGATCAGTTGTGCATCAGGCGGAGTGTGGATTCTTAAGGATACTGCCAGGACCAGTGAAGCAAAGCATGAAAAGTGAAATGAACTGCCAATGACCGATAACCTATATCTATACCTATACTCTCTCCTGGTAGGCCTTTGTGTGGTTTGACACCTGCTGGATCATACAAATACCTAATATTTTCTGATCAGGAAATCTCCTTCAATCAGAAACTACCTGGTAGTACATGTATGCTGGTATGAAAGCAAATTTCTTGAAAATCCCCTATTGATTTCCTCATAACACATTGATTTAGTACTTCAAACTTTCAAAGAAAATGGAACAATTCTGTTTATTTATTGCACTTTATCTTGTGTGTTTGTTACACTTGCCTCATGTGAATATGCATAGTATTGTTGAATATATTGCTGGCAACATTCTTATAAACCAACAGCCTCTGAAGACCTATCCAGATCAGCTTTTGCTTATTTTATTTTGCTACATGATTCAGAATTCATGAAAATGGTGATATTGGTTCTTAACAATTTGATCAAGGAACCAAGTTATTCCTGTAGTAAGCCCATGTGGGCTTCCCATAAATGATTTGTACAGAGAGGGACCACCAAATTCCAGTAGACATTTGGTTGAAAAATTGCCATAAACTTTTTTACCAATAGGGACCTGTTTGGTAAATCCATTTGTAAAATTACTCTTACAGATAACAAGGATAGATGTATGTTGTGCCAGACTAAGAGCACCAAAATTGTCATGATGATTGAGCCTTCTCTCCAAAAAATTATTATGATTCTACTAATTTCTTTTGTTTTGTTGCAAAATTCATACTTTGGAATAGGCTGTGTTATCATATTGAAACATCTGATGAATATGAAGATAATTGATAATTTGGCGTGTCATACTCCTTTTATTTGTAAAGCCATTTGTTAACCTTGAGTGTATAAGTTTATGAAACAAACCCCTGATTTTTTGTTGAAAGAAAAACCGGTAAGAAAGGATGGGAAGATTATTTTGCTTGAATACACCTTGTTCATTTAATGTATTTATTTCATGTTTACTCATGTATTATTCAATTTTTCTTTATTTAATTTATGCAATTTATTTGAATTTATTATCATTTTTCGGGGGCCTTAAGAGATTAAAAAATGTAGATTAGCAAAGAGGAAGAGAAACATGGGAGAATGAAAGAATGAAACGGTTGAATGAAGATGGAAACAAAAGAATTGCTGAAGACAGTGAGCTACATTTGAGTGATAATATATCAACATCTACCATAGATCTATTGTGGGACTCCAGAGAGAGGGGGAGGGAAGCATGTGTGTGTTTATACTGTGTGTTTGTGACTTCCGTGGTTGAAGGGGAATGTAATATACAATGTCGGTCCCTGTTAACCCATTGTAGATGTTCCTTCCATCCCTTTGTTCTGCTTTGGTGGGAAGCAGCAGGTGAATTCCTGAAAAGTACATTACACAGGGTAGTCAAATGTCATGGCAGTGTACTGTGCTGTGTGTGGTTTGAGGGTGAAACAAATGTTGATGTAAATAATGGTTTGTGTCTCTCTCCATTAGGGATTTGGGAAACGGAAACTTTTATAGGGTTGAGTGAGGGGAAGTGGGAGGAAAGATTATAGCAAATATGCGGGGTTAGGTTGGCAGATGGAAAGCAGCATATCATCTTTCCAGCATTCACTTTCACAAAAGATGATGTAATACAATAAATTTTGGATGTTGCTTTTTTGTGCCAATAGTTCTCTGCCCTAGTGCCCATTCAAGAATGGTGAAATTCAGTGTATAATTCTTATTCATAGTTAGGCCAATCCAAGTCCCTCCTTCCTCTTTGTATACATATTTTTTTTATAGCAAATGCTAAATATGAAAAAGAAAATCAATTTGAATTTTATTTGCCATAGATATAGTGTATAGAGCTACTATTTTGTTACTTATTTGTTTTATCTGTTAATGTGTAAAGTTTTATATTATATGGCAATAAACATGTTTTTAATGAGAATTTCATACAGATATTACACACAGTGGTTGGGAAAAAACAAGAAACTAACTTTATTGTGATTATGTTTGTGATTGCAAAACCAATAAAACACACAATTAAAAAATCTTATAAATATATCTTAAAGAGAAATTCCAGTATTTGCAGTAAACACTGATTTCATGAGAAAGTCTGTAAAACAAGGCTTAATTGTCAGTATATCATCGAGGATCTAGATCTGGTACAGTTACATAAACTGAACTTTGTGAAATCTTGAAATCTACGCTGAAAAATGTTCACACTGAAGATCACCAACACAGATAGGCACACGTGGGACAGTGTATTATTATTGCTAAAATAAAGACCCGACGGAAGTGACCGAATCCGCGCTTATTTTGCTTATTTCTCAGCAATTACACAATTTCTTCCAGAATCCTTTGGCACATATTTTTTATTCATACAAACAGACACTTAGGTGGTCATTATATTAGATTCTGTAAAAAGTCATTTTTAGATCGTTACCAAAACTGGAATTTATCTTTAACCTCATATTGATTTAAATTGCAAAGGGTGATATTTGATTCTCAGACAATTTCTTCCATGTTGAAAAAACAAGATGCAAAAGTTAAGTATAAATATATGAGAAAACAGTAACAAGTATCCATATGTTCCATGAGATAACATTTCTACCATATGGGACTCTCGTTGCATTTAGAATGGTCAGCGGCAAAATTTGGGAATGCTTGTCTGTGCTCGTAACTCAAGATCCTTATCTAAAAACCACGCTCATGATTCTAAGCCTCGACTATTTTCTTTCTTTTTGTTTTTTCCTGTGTCATCTCCCTAGTTCACTGTGTATACCTGTCACAGATGTATGGCTCATTTGACGCGCGTTCATATAATATGTAGCCTTATTATGACAGCAATCGGAAGGGTGAAGAAAAATAGTCCCCTCCGGTGAAGTTGATTTCATTTTATATTCTTCCTCTTAAAGGTTGATTGCATACTCATGAGTTATTGGCAACAATCACCCTGTCAATCTAAAAAATAGAATGGTTTAGAATAATTTTCCAAATTATTCTCCCTTTTCCTTGCTCATTTCTGAGTTTTAAAAACAAAACAAAATTCCAACCCCTCCCTATATCATTACAAATAAGTGACATGAAAAAAAACCCCATAGGCCTACAAGATTTTTATCAGAATAATCCACATTAGGTTTATTATATGGAAATACAATAATTGTCTTACTAAAAGCTCTTCTGAATCAATGGAGATTCTTTCAATATGGTTGACACAGAGGTGGAAGTGAATAGCAAAGGTACAGTAGCAAGCTCCTTTAAGTGAAGCTGGAACCATGAAGTCTCAAGTTTAATGTGGCATGTATAATCTGTTTACTGCAGGATGCCAAGAAAAATATGGAGATGAAATTCATGGTACATTTAGTCAAAATGTAAACGAGAGAAACCTTTATTACAAACTTTTGAAATAGTCCAGAATTTAGGTAATTTTGATGTATGCGTTTTCATTTCTTTTAAAAGAAACGATTGTAGAGTATGATGTTGAAAAGGCCAAAGGGAATTTTTTTTCATTAAGCTACATTTCTTGTGATATAGAGATTTACATCAGTAATTTGTGTTAACTAAAAAGATGTAATGGAACATTAACATTGAATGGTTAATAATAATTTATTAAACATGTTGATTTGCCATGCATTTGCAATTAGACAGTCTTAATCATTAAAAATATTAAGAAAGGCATAAACGGATCTCTTTATATGTGTTTGTCTTAGTACATGTAGCTTTAAAAACATAATTGTACACAATTCATTTAATTGTAAATATTTTTGACCTAATATGAAAGGCCTTTTAGTATTGATAATAATTATAATAATTATAATGATAATAATTGTGTATGCATGTATTCTGTTGCATTCATAGACCAGGGGTTATCAGGCACCCAATCAAAATATGTCCTTATAAATTTGCACATCTCCAATAGAATAAATTAATTTATGTTATCACAATATTTCAAGGTATACACATCGGGATTAATTGAATAGTGACAACTGGAATGCAATTTTGGGAGGATTTATTAATATTGGAATTGGGCTTTCTTGTCATAGAAAAAGATTTGCCTTGGTTGCACTACGATTCAGTCTGTGAAAGTCGAAATACATTTCACTTGTAATTGAACACCATCATTGTCATTGAAAAGAGTATTTCTTTACTTTATAAATTTTTGAAAGGAATAATAATAATTTGACCTGCTTGTATACTATTCATCTCTTACTTTTTCTCTATAAGCGCTCCATAATAATGCAGCATAATTAAACTTGATTTAGCAGAGCAGCTGTTACAGTAACACACTTGTGTATTCCTCTTTAGAAATGATTTCCTGCCATGCCCCTATTTCCCTAACATGGGTTGAGTGTAGCACAATATAGATAAATGTCTTGCTGAAGGAAATAAAATTATGACTGAGATTTGAACCCACAACTCTGTGAATGAAAGGCAAGAGTCAGTACCAGTAGGCCACAATGGTCCATGTCAACTCTGTTTTTATACTGAATCGATATTTTTCAAACTATGTTTAAGTGTTCATGTGAAAACTGCAGTCGTTAGTCCTGAGGCAGGAATCATACATCTGTGTCTTTGACTTTGTCTATTTTTTCTTCTCATTCTCAGAGAAGAAAAAGAACTTTTTTTTTTGGTGTGACTGGCAAGTTGACCTGTGACATCCTTTCCTTCAAAGGTGTAGTGATGCATGTGAATGATGAAGGAAAGTTGCATGATTAGGATAAAAATGGGTGAATTAATAGGGAACAGTTTCATGCCAATTATTTCTTTTCAAAACCAATAATTTTTCATATAATAAAGGTATGAGCAGTTTGTCTGTAATCTTCTAAGTGCCAAAAGCAGTCTTCAACTTATAATGTGCAGAATTTGTAGCGAGGAAGAAGAATGAAAAAATTGCATGGAGTTAATTACTTTGTATACATCAAAGCTATGATTGAAACCATGTGGGTATGTTGGTTTACTCAACTGAACTCATTAACAAGAGTTCAAAGTACAGAGCATGGATAATTAATAAGATCTTAATGAACTTTTGACGGTGATAAAAGCAGTGCTAGATTGTCATTACCCAAGTCATTTTCCCTTTATCCTTTTTGTTCTGTTACTCCCGTGCCACCTCTATCCATCTAAGATCTGGATTGTTATAGCAGGCGCCTGCCTTAATTCAAAGTAGAAATGTAATTACTCTACTCAGTTGCATATTATGTGTATCTCAAGGAATGGGAAAATAATGACCCCCTGTAGGTTTTGCCCTCAGATAAGCCAGGTCTCTCATTATGCTCAGAGTGTTTTCAGAAGTAAACAAAAGTGTGTTTGGGATATGTGTTCATTGCCTTTCAGCGCTAGCTATTGTAGGTAGGTTAAGACTAGATTTGTGACAAGGATTCTAAAAATTTGTTTTCAGTCCTGCCAAATCGGATATTACTTGTGAAATATAGCAGCGCATGGATTGTGATTGATGACATATACATGTAGTTAGTTGTGTGGGGTGTTTGTAACACAATGCCTTTGATTTAATGAATTTAAAGGGAAACTTAATTAGTAATCTATTATCATGGAAATAGATTTGATCAATTTCATAGGTTCTTACTTCTTTTAAAAATAACATACCATACATTATGAATCATAACATAATAATCTTTTTTTTTTATTCTCTTTTTTCTTGTAACTCTTTACCTCTCTGTCTCACTCTTTCCCTCTCTCACACTCTTTCTCTTTCCCTCCTCACACTTTCTCTCCTCACCACAGATATGCAGTTCCAGACATCTGATTGACCCAAATTCCTGTGCCATGCCAACACCATTTTGAAACCAAGGTTTTATTTAGGATTAGCAATACCCCCACCTGGGTGTTCTCGGAGAGTGGCAAAAGGAAGACTGAGTCCCAGGAAATATCTTCTGAAATCAAAAGCCAACACTCGTCAGGAAATATCGGGCAACAATGGTATTTCAATCATAAAGGAAATTGTGAGAGATTTTCAGTATCCATACCCAAATTCCTGATTCCATATGGCTTGGAAACATTGTATTCAAGTAGCCTAGTGGTTGTGAAAATTGAGAAGACGGTTACAACATAACGTAATTGCTGTGGTTCGCTGGGAATTTGGTCATAAGTTGCCGTTGGCGTCTTGGAGCTGACCACGGAAGCATTGACAAGTGAGGTATGGCTCTCTCAATATGGGACAAGCTAAGCCCCAATGAATTTGAGATTCTCCTCGACTATGTGAGCTGTGAGTATGATCTATTTGAATTTTTACCTTCTCTGTCATATTTTCTCATATCTGCCTCTCAATATCACTTCTAATGTTTCAATTTGCTAAGGTTTTTTTCAATAATATCTCACCTCAACATTATCCCTCCCTTTTTCATTTTACTTAATTAATGTTTCTTGTTTTTTCTTTCAATTTTACCCATTGGCATTGATACTAAATGTTATATCCACCCCAAATGTAAAATGAAAAGAGAGCAATTAAGTATGAGCAACTGAATATTTTATTAAAAATGAAAAAAAAAGAATTGTATTTTCACTTATTTTTAGCCCGTCGTCTTTCGTCCATCCACAATCTCAAAATGCTTCTTCGTCATTTCAAGTCTGATTTCGATTCTACTTGCTTTATATGATAGCACCTGGTGGGGATTCAAAACTTCTACACAGAATTTTGAAACGCATTAGATATGCTTATTTATGTGCATTGTTCAAAATTCACCCAAAATGCTTCTTCCTTTATTTGTTTACCAATTTTGATTTTTTTACCATCTGGTAGGGCTTCATGAGGTTCACCAAACCTCTACACAGAATTTTGAAATTTTGAGTAGAAATTTTGTTATGCTAATTTATGCGTATTTTTCAAAATTCACATAAAATGCTTCTTCTTTATTTGTTGATCAACTTTGATTTTTTTTCTTCCATCTGATAGAGCTTCATGAGGTTCACCAAACTTCTACACAGAATTTTAAATTTTGAGTAGAAGTTATTTATGCTAATTTATTCATAAATCACAGAAAGTGCATCCTCTTCTCTATTTGTTGACTGATTTTGATTTTTTTTCTTCCATCTATTAGAGCTGCATGAGGTTCACCAAACTTGTACACAGAATTTTGACCAGAAAATTATGTCAATTTATGCAAAATGTATTCATAAATCACAAAAATACTTTTTCTCCTTCATTTGTTGATCAATTTCAATTTTGTTTGCTTTATATGAAAGCTCTAGGGGAACTGTCTCCATCCCTGGTGAAAGGTTGGGTCAACAAATATGACAGATAACAACATGTTTGGGAACATATTCAGTTATGCAATAACAAGTAATGAATAGATATGTAGGCAGTTTATAAATTATTTGCCAAAAAATAATTGTTTAAGAGTGATCAAAAAAAAAAAAAAGTGATAAAAATCAATGTAAACGTGTGGTACATTTTAACTCTTAAGCAATTCTTTAGTAAATGGGACCAATATATCGGTCAATTTCAACCAATGTTTTGCTCAGACGCATTACAAGTTGTTATGTTGATCAATTATTTTTTGTAAGTGAACACATGTGAGAAGAGAAAGAGAAGTTTTGTAGAGGGTAAAATTAGACATTTTTACTCTCTAATCAGATATGTTTCAGTTACTTGTTGCATATTGATTTTATTAAAGGCTCTGGTTGACTAGGTGAGACCTGAGAAGTGTTTTCCAGCTCAAAAAAAGAAGAGTCTTTAGCTGTCTGAACAATGTAAAAAATTATTTAGTCAGTCATTGGTTTAAACATATATCCATCACAGTTGAACCTTCTCCATTTAGCTGTCTCCTGCTCACCTCCAGGAATTTTATAAGCTTCTCTTTTATCTATTAGTTTTGTTCTAGAGTCTTGAACCATAATCATCAGTTTCTTAAGTCTACTTATAATAATCTTAGATGAGATCACTTAAACTTGTAATGGCATTGCCAATAAATGTTTAATGATTATTGAAATGATCTCCATTAAATTTAATAAGTACTCTTTAGTCAATATTACCACTGTTAATAGAATAAAGTCAAGATGTTTGAGATCATTAAGGGAAAATGTATTATTTCATCTGTATTTTATATGTATGTAGATTATGACATGTTTTTTTCTTTACCTTTATTTTCTATGCCAAAATCAAAACAAAAGTTTGAAACAATTATTCTTATCACACAGACTCAACTAACCTAATGCAATAACCAAATCTTAATATAAGCCTTATTTGTAATTTATTTCTGGCTGTGTAAGATATTGTTACATGATTTTTAAAAAAATGTACTCAATTTGCTTTCTCACACTGAAAACAATACTGAGATGACCTGCACAATTTCTCTAAGGTATGAAAAGAAATGAAGTACTTACTTAATAACAGGCATTTTCTTTCAAAATTTAGGGATATTGCAAGAACTTTGCTCTCACACTTTTAAAATTCCGGGTATTTGTTTGATCTAGGTAAAATTCCTGATCATGAATACCAGATATGTTCTGTGATCAGCTGGGCTTAATTCAAAAGTGCATTATGAGTTGTAGATGAATCTCCCTTATATTGCAAGGCCTGAGGGTTGATGTATTATGCTTCTATACCTGTACAGAATTCATAATGAACTTGTTTAGTTTGTACTGGAAAAAAAAAAGCAACAAAAATTCTGCATTTACCCATGGAGTAGCCTTTTACTTTTTTAAAAGAAACACCAGAATATGTCATAAAAATCAAACCCTCCTGACTTTGATTGTAAATGCAGATTGTATCTCCTGACTTTTGATACAGAATGCACCTGTATTTGGGTAAGATATGGGTTTCTTGTGAGGACACTCATCCATAGTTAAGTGGGATGTTTAAAAAGCAGACAGGTGGTTTTCCTGTCTATTTTCCGGTAATGGTGTCAAGTAACTCAGATGACCTTTAATTAGTGATCACTTCAGCTATCTAAGGTAGATATCAACTTATAGTTTGTTATCTCTGTGTAGTATGGCTCTCTCATTTTAATGAATATTTTGTTGAGTCCTTTATTTTTTTTTTACAAAAGAAGTAACATTTTTTAATAGTTAAAAATTATCTGTTTAGCTCCAATCAAATTTTCTCGAGTTCCCATTGATATTTTACTCAAATTATTTCACAAAATTTCACAGTTATGCCGATACACCCTTCTAAAAATATTTGTAAATAAACAAATGAATGAATGTGAAATTGAAGAAATGAATCAATGTCTGACATGACATGAATCGAATGAGATGATAAATTAATGAACAATTAACCAATGAATGTCTGAATTAGGAAATGAATATAGAAAGAAATGTGTATTTGATTCTTATTTGATGGTTTCACCTTTTGTAGGTTTTGGGGTCAGAATGTGCCCCAAAATGTTTTTGCACCTTTTTTGTTGGGCCTACATTTGACGTATGCTAGATAATATGGAAAAGAAATGAAAATTACATGTGTTGATCTATAGCACATACATGTACATGCATTGATATTCTAACACGTGTGACCAAGTTGTGTAACCCACAACCCATTCCAGGCAAGGGATATGATACTGTGTTAGTCATACCTAGCATTCAGGGTGTTGAAAGATAATCTTATGAAATGAAGGTGCCATTTGTTTGAGAAGAGCATAGCCCCAGGGAAGGGGAGAAGATGGATGCAGAGAGATAGATAGAGATGCATTGGAGAAAGCTAAGATGGGGCTGGGCATGACAGGGGAAGTTATAGAGACCAGTTTTTTATTAGTGTAGATAGGTGCCTTAAAAATGATATCAACTTGTATCATTATCAATATGTTCATGATTCCTTACCCATAATGCAATATCATAGTCTTTTGATACAAATTTTGTTAGAAAAAAAAATTCTTCCATGGATATCTTTACAAGGAACAACCAGGTTACAAAGCTCTTGTGTTCTGACAAAGTTCAAACCGCCATTGTAATTTATAGCAGAGGCCAAAAAATGTTGTCTCATATTTTAGCAAAAATGTATTTACTGCCCTGTGTCACTATTGCAGCAGTACATTCACATATTTTGAGACAAATCAATTCTCTTTGGAGGACAGTCCTCTTTTGAAGAACAGGAAAAAATATATAAGATGAACTTGATCAGTTTGATATGCATGCTGTAGGAAAAATGTCTTGTTTGCCCTTTTTGTTGTTAAACTGCACAGCCAGTCTTTTTTTCTCAATCATACATCTTAAAATCTTACAGGAGTAATGTAAACACACTTCTTGAAGCATTCATTACCATATTGAATTACCAAAAGAGGACATCTACGATCAATGACTACTTACTTGAACCAAATCAATGAAACAAAAGCTTTGAAAGTAATACATCTAAAACAGATCACATTATAGATCCATTTGAAACTCACACATTTGTTTTTATTCTTCCACTTCAAAATTACAAGTGAAAGATATCTTTTGCATACCAGAAAATAAATTCATTTTTGTCCTTGTGAGATACGGTATCTGTCACACTTTTTGAAACCAATGCAAACTGACGTCCAGATTATTTTTAAAATGTGGATCCTCACAGTATTACTTAAAGCAAAAATAAAATCATGTAATTGTGGGAATGAAAAATAAAAGATATTTACTTTAATATGGTACTATGTACATCAGGCTTATGTAAGAAGCATTACATGTTTCAAAAAAAAATCTTAAGTGCATTGGGTTTGGGTATGATTGACAAGGTAACAATGAAAAAGAATTGACCAGAGTGTATAGAGTACCTACATGGTGTACATTTACCACATCATGTAAAACAGTGTGCATGTTTGTGATTACATCATCATATCATTGTGTAAGTTACATACTGGAGCAATTAAAAAATGGCCTAAGATTTATGTCAGACATTTAAATGATAAAATTGTGGTAGGAGTCTATACCTTGTTTAAAGTGACAGTGTACATGCTGTGTAGTATCCTTAGATGTGTACATAGTTCTTTATTGAAAATGCGAGTCCTTTTGACTCTGTACAGGGACTAACCCTTTTCCACATGCCATGGTGAAAAAAAATTTGAGTGTCACACCAATGTATACAACACTGTAGTCATTCTATTCCACACATTTTTTTTCTCAAATTGAATAATGTGTTATTTGGTTCAGATCTTTAGTATGTCTTGAACAGATTTTATGTTTGCCTCTGAGATGATTCTCTTGAATTTGCTTAGAATAGTGTCATCCTCCTCTTCCTTGAGGCACAGTGGTAGCCTCATCTCCTGTTTGCTGTGAATGAGATGCTGAATTTGTTGGATTAGTATCCAAGGATGTATCACATTCACATTTATTTGAGCAGGAATGGGATAGCAGTGGGACTTGGGGCGTCCTTGTACATGTATCTATATGTCCTTCACATTACATCCATTGAAGTGAACAACCATACACTGAATTTTTGGGGGGTTGAAGGCAGTGTCTCTGGGGGAAAAGTCTGCATTGCAGAAAATGACAGTTGGGTGTCATCAAAGATGTTGATTATTTTCCCCTTGAACATGAATGGAATATCAGGGAATTTTTTCATGGATCTTGTAATTAAATCCAGACAATACAAGCTAATTTTTATCATTATTGTGCATTTTTTTGGTTTTATCACACTGAACCCTAATTACAGAATGCAGTGTTTTCATTCATCACTGAAGAGTATAGGGTAGTCTGTTGGATAGAACACAAATTGTTGTAGCGTTGCCTAATCAATGTTGATGTATGGGGAGAGACCCTGGGTAGGATTCTGAGAAATGAATCGAGGGTATTCAGGCTCTATAGTTGACTGCATGACTGACAGTAGGGTGTGAATGGACATGAAGATATTAATTTTCCTATCTTCTATTGCATGTCCCCCATTAAACTTTCCATCTCTGATCCTCTCTGTCCCTATAACCCTATCTCTTTGTCCCTCTCTCTTTTTCCTTTCATTTTCCTCCCTTTTTTTCCCTGCCTCTTCCCTTTCTCTCCATTTCTTCCCCTTTCTATACCTTCTCCAATAATCTCCCCATCTTTCACCCCTATCTCTCTACTATTTATTTTTCATTATCTATATTTATATGTCTATTCCTTTTTCCCTTTGTGTTTGTCAAATCATCTTCTGTATAATATCACTTTTTACCTGTGACCTTGCTATCATTTCTTGTATTTTGTGTGTATGAATCTTGTTATGATATCTCCCTCTCTCCCTCCTTCCCACTCTCTCTGTGACTTTCCTCATCTTTCACTTATCTTCATTATGCCATGTCTCTCTCTATCCTCACACTCTCCTAGACATTTTTTCCACATTATTATCAATTTCTGGTCCTTTATCCTTCATAATTCCCATTTTTTTTTGCTGTTTCACCATCTTTGTTCCATATATTGTTATCTTATACTCCCACTGCCATTCCTTTTCATGGTTTTTCAACATTGACTTTCCTGCCACCTTGCAGAAATCATGACTGCGAATTTAATCAACCATATTTGTTGACTGAAAAATCTACAAGTATTTCCTGAATTCCCGGGAGACCTTGAATTTGAAGCAAATCTGACCTTTTTTCTTTGCTCATGCGTGCTCTCAAGAACTTATTAGTTTGACAAGAAGTCATCGCAATTCATTTCAAGACACAAAATAAAATGCCTGTGCAGTGTGTAGTATTGTTATTATGATGTTTCTATTGTGGTGTTTTTATATGAATTGCTTCTGCTTGCCTTTTTACTAGCCTTTGCCTGAATCCAGCTGTTTTCTTAACTGTGTTATGCGCAATTCATCATCTTACTTTCTACCTATTCAATTTGCATCACTTTTGGGAAAACAATAATTATAGAAACAGTACCAGCATAGTCTATCATACTCAATGCTAGTTAGCCATAGGTTTTTGGCAAATGCAATTACTTTGGTACCCCCAGAATTAAATCATTATACATGTACATCAAAGAGGGGTATTCTGTGGTATATTGCATGTATGAGCAATTGTTATTCTGATTACCCTAATATGTAGCTAGTAAAAACAAATAGCCTTTATTCCTTTGAAATAATATCCTCTAAACAGAGATTTCCAAATCTTATTAAGATATGAAAACATTCTACACAAATATTCTGCATACATGTTTCAATGTGATATTTGTGTTTCTTTGGGCTTTAACTCTATTGGACTCTAGTGTTTATTTGAATGTGTATCACACTAACTTATCAGTAATATTGAAATTAAGATAGTAAACTTGATACCTTCATGTATTAGTTCATAAATATAAAATTGTACTGATGGTACCTGTTCCTGCGTTTTGCATGTATGTAATCTTACGGTATTTTTTAACAGCTGTTTAAAAAAAAATCCATGATAGATTTCCACTTCCAAATGTCAACTTATTGAATTATTAATATCTTCTGGGGTTTAAAACAAACCATTGCTCTGAACTACCCCTAGAAGGTCACTTTGCTACTTCTTTTCAGAAAAGAGGGAAACAGAAGGCTTGTGAGAATCATAAACTTGTTGTTGTTTTGGGATTATAATGGTAGTTAACTCGAAAGTTGTGGGGTGTTTAAGCATTAAGTTTAAACTTACATGTAAGCAGCAGGATTTCAGTGTAAATTGCAGGTTTGCGATGCAATACTTCTACTTTAAATTAGAAAGCCAGGGCTGATAAGTGATTTACTTCAATAATCCTGATGTATCCGTCTACTTTTGCTAGTTCATGTTCATGGACTGCCCTCGAATATATATGTACACGGATTTTGCACAATAGCACCGTCTCCAGGTGAACCCATGACCACTTCTACCTCCGCTCACACCCTTATTATGCTAGCATGCATGTTAAACTTCCTCTTTGTTTTTTCACCCTCGCAGAGTGAAGATGTCTCCAAGAAAGTCTCTTCTTGAAAGTACACTTCCAAAATACGATTTTAGGCCATATTGTGTTCCTCCTATGCAACCAGATTCATTGCTAACCCCTTTTTACTTCGGTACTGCATGGTTTAGCTCATTTTAAATTCTCTGAGTGCAACGTTTTAAGCAATTTTGCGAATTGCTTCTTTTATCCCAGTGTACTGGTTTTGTACACAGTGTCTATGCAAGGTCTTCTTCCTCCCAAAGCCTCCCCACACCCTCTCTTGCTTGATAGCTCTTTAATTTATTCTTTTCGTTTGTTACGTGAATATTTTCTCCTTTGCTTCCCAGCCAGAGTTTCGGGCATCGCCCTTTCTCTTAGGCTCGAAACATGAATTCTTTTCTCTGCTTTCTTTTCGAATTGCAGTTGACTTGAATTATTTATTCAGTCTCACTTTTTAGAGGTTTTTAGACTTGGTTTCGCTCCTTTTTAGAGGCTATTGTTAATATTTCTGACTTGATGGACTATTTAATCAAATTAGTTTATAAACAAATTAATGATTGATAGCCCTTGTCTGAGTTATTAAGTAGTTAATTATTTCGGTGTTATTTAATTAGCTAGAACAGCACAAGTGAATTTATCTCTCATTTGTTTTCTGTTACGGCACTATTGGGGGTCCACAGATGTCCCCCCCTGTTTCCCTCCCTACAGATGTTTGTTCTTTTCAGACAAACAACAAGGGGAGGATGAGTTCCGACTCATCTACAGGCGAGCCTATTTTCACCGCCTTGGACAGGTCCTCCTCAGGTTTGTTTTTTTCTGAAGCGGAGGTTTTTTTTTTCTGAAGCGACGGTGAGTATGAAGGCTAACATAAGAGTCCTTTGCAACGGGCTCAAGAGGGGGTGGAACCGTGTTGTCTTATAGAAGACGTTCACGTGCGCTCAAGGCGATGGCCAAGGACCCGGCGATGGGGCCTAAACAGGAGGGGAAATCCGAATCCTTGGCATCTTCCCCAGGTCTGCCTGACCCACCGACCATCAGACTAGGCTTGATGCCCCATAAGACCCGCACTGCGGGCCAGGGCAAAGGGACGGTCAGGCCCTAGTCGTAAGAGGCACGTTGACTCGACTCAGTCGGCTCTTTGCATTCGGAGAAATGGACAAATCACCCAGGTCTAAAGAGAGTTGCCTCACCTGACCCTGAAACTAGTGGCAGCGACTTGACGCCAGCTGTCCCAGCAATCGGGAGGGTGGCTGTCGAGGATCCTCTACCAGATTCAAAGCACCTTTTACCCTCTTCTGCTCCCGACAGAGGAGAGGAAAAAGAGTGCCCCGGCCAACTGGGCGATCCTGCCTCCTCTTCCATGGAGACACTAATGAATTTAATTCATAGCGCTCTGGGGCAGTGTAGGCTCATTTCACCGAGCACCTCACAGGTGTCTCACAGGTGTCTCAGTACACGATAGTGATCAACCAGGCATAGAAAGTCTTTCCTCGTAGAGGAAAGCCGCCAGTGTTACGTTTCACTGCCGCCCAGGCCTGCACAGGTGTGACTCCCCCGTGCATCAGGCCCTGCCTAGTACAGTCATGCTGGCTCAACGAGTCATGACTGCTGGCAGTATGATGAGTTCGCCTGAGAGATGTGTACATAGCCATGCCGCCTCGGGGGAGCTCTTGACGCTCCACCTGGGGAGCAGACCATCCATTCAGATGGCCCCCGCAGGTTATTCAATGAGACTACTCGTGTGCTGACGAATCCTTCCATGACTCATCCATAGGCACGGCTCCCCAGCCTACACCGCATGGTGAGCACCGCTTCAGCGGTATCTCCCCCATCAGCGACTGAGTTGGCTGATGATGGAGAGGAGTCATTTGTTTCTTTCAAGGTTAGCACCCATGTCGGGCATCCCCCTGCAAATGATTTTAAGCTTTCCTTTGGAAGGGCAGCATGTAGGCTGCACATACCCACAGGAAGGTGTCATATTCCCTGCTCTATGGAAATTATTCCTCATGCATGAAGACCGAGAGTCTTTTCACAGCAATAAGCACCTCCCCCCAACACGATGGGTGGGAGCTAGAGTGGGTACCCGCTTCTCAGGCGCTGTTTATGGCAGAGTTGAGAGATTGGAGGAGCGTTTCATCAGTTATTAGTTATTAGTTCTGACTTCTCGCCTTGATTCTGTTTGGCCGAGAATCACTGTAAATGTTGGATAAACAGGATTGGTCGGATGAAGCATGCGACTTCCCTTTCATAAAACATCCCCCAGATGTCCGTTATGAGAAGATAACCTTGCGTCTTACAGCATATTTTGAAATCTCCTCGCCCTCCGTTCCAGAGCCTCGGAGTTAAACATTTCTGTCTCGGATAGATTGCTCCTTTATGAATCTATGCTGACCATTGTCGGCACACTCTGGATACAATCTGAGAAGCACTTGTTTGGGGGAGCGATCGCCTCTCTCCTCAAGGAGGAGATTGAGGGTCAAAAACAGGCAAATTAGATTTCAAACAATTCTCAAGGCTCCCACCCACGGTTCTTCCATTCGGAAACCGTCCAAGGCTCCCCCGAGCCACCCCTCGGCTGCTACCCAGCAGCTTTGCGGCAGCCTTTATGCTACTGCAACAGTGAGCCTCTCACGCTAAAGACCACAAGCGTTTGTGGCCCCAGAAGAGGGAGCAGAAAATGTTGCGACATGAACCCAGTGTTTACTGGCAGTCGTATATTTTCTGTACTGACAGAGCAATATCACAACTTTATTCAAGTTGCTTCATGCTCTCAAGCTCTGTGACGTTATACCCACCAGCTACATGCATTTCTTATCGCTTGATTCTTGGTGGAAAGAAAGCAAATCATCGGCATCTTACACGGCTGGAACGGAATTAGAATTCCACTACCACTGCTACCTGCTGGGCTGCATATACCCCTTCTGTCGCATGTTTTTCTGAGCACCCGCTCGAGCCATCTCACCCTTATTGTGGGGTGTGGCCTTAGCTCTCTAACCACAATCAGCTGGTTGGAGTTTCAGGGTGTCATTACTCTACTTCTCTACCCTTACTGTGTATATCGAAGTGCAAGAAATTTGAGGTCAAGCATTCGGTAGTTACGGGCGACTCCACCTCCTCCGGGTATTTTTGGGATCTGAGGGGTCGTCCGTATGGACTCTACATGTGTTTTTCTCTGCGGCCTGGGCTGCTGGGTGGATTGATGTGTTACGTAACACTCCTAATCAAATCCCCTTTTAAGGGCAAAAAATCTGAAATCCTTCCTACCCTTTTTTCGCCACACCTTCTAGGGTGTGATGGAAGGGAAGAACAAGGCATAACTCCGCTAAGCTTAGGGGTAGTGCCTTTTAACCAGGCCGAACAGAAATACCTTTCAGTACTGATTCTTCACCAACGACCCAGCCGTCCGGGGAGCCAGGGAGCTCCAGTCAGTAATCTAGGTTTCCCTGGCACATTCGGGTAGCCCTGCGAGATTTTCCGAGAGGTACCATGAGGTTTTTCATTGGCAGTCCGCCATGACTTCCCGGAGCGGTGTGTTTTGTTACTGGTCACGCCAGGCTTATTTCGCCCAAGCTCCAGTTCACTTTCACCACCTCAGATCATGGCACCGGTCAGGCGCGTTTTGATCTGGTCACAACTTAACCCACGCTAGCGCACCAAGCTGGCGGCGAGTCCTTTTCCCGCAAATGAGCACTGGCTTTCGATCACTGCTCTGCCCCCCATGTTGTCGGAGATGGGCTGAAGTTGTACCACTCCTTGAGGAAGTGTTCACACCTCACTCTTTTGGAGAAAAGTCTACTTCTTTCTAAGTTAGACATTTCTAACTTCAGCACAATGGCGGGTGGGGGCTTATTATTTTGGAGTAGTCACCTGTGGGGGTTTTCACAACGCCTAGTTGGCTAAATTCATTGTAGTTTTTGCCTCTTTCGACGAGTAGTTTGTTATTTTTTTCCACAGACTCATCAGGATGGAGCACACCCGAGTGTTGCTTCACTCGGATGTGTTACCAGGAGGCTTTCACATCCTCCTGTCATTGTAAATTCCTCACTTATTATGCACAAGTGTGCTCTTTTGGTGTAGGATTTTACGAACAGGACTCCCAGCTTTTAAGCACCGCTGGACCTGAATCTCCAGGAGCTGAATCTTACTTTACTGAAATGTGTTATCAGGGAGGCTTTCACACCTTCCCTTTGGTGTAAATTCTTCACCTTTTGCACAGTATGCCCTTGAGTTTAGGAATTTGTGCACAGGTCTGTGGTTTTCAAACACAGCCAGACCTGAGCCTTCCTGGGCTGCGAGACTCCCGTTGTGCTACACTTCAGGGGCTTTCACACCACCCCAGTATCATACCCTTCCCCTCAACACTTAGTGCACTACGGGGGAATGATGGCTTGTTGTTGGACGATGCGATTGACTTAAACTCCAGCTGTTTTGGTATGTTGAGGTAGTACTAGGATACCTCGTACCCTCCATAATGTGCTACCTATCTGAAGCCTAGCCTTGCTCTTATTTTTAGGGGGGTGTCTGCCAGACTGGAGCCCTCACCTTCCTGCGTACCTTCATTTCTGTCACGGAAATAAACTTCAGTCTAGGTTTTACACTTGAGGCTTCTCAGAGATGCTTGTTGCGTCTGCTCAGGTTGGGTGTGTATGAGCTCTTTTCAGACTTGGCTGCCATCGCTAGTGACAACCAGTCTCAATCTTAGGTGCCATGGTCAGGAGGTCTATGGCGTCTGACTGCACTGTGAAAGTCTGAGGTTTGATTCCTGGCACGGCTCTTGTCCAAGACATTGTACACACATATTATATATATTTTTGCCCTTTTATCTTGCATCTAGATATAAAGAGGCTTCTGCTTATTGATATACCCAGTGGGCTCACAGGTCCTTGTGGCCAGGGGCGAGCCTAATGCCAGGGCTTAACTGTTTGGTTTATTGCCGCGTCGGCTGTTTTTCTTTTGGCTTGTTTACTCCATTCCAGAATATATCCTTTATTGTTGAAGAACTATCCCGCCCTCTGTCCCTCGCCTTGCCTGGCAACATGTTACTTTTGTGAGTGCTCAAAGAGAAGGTTTAACATGTATGCTAGCATAATAAGGGTGTAAGCGGAGGTAGAAGTGGTCATGGGTCCACCTGGAGATGGTGCTATTGTGCAAAATCTGCGTACATACATATTCAAGGGCAGTCCATTAAATATGAACTAGCAAAAGTAGACGGATACATCCGATCATCTTGTAAATACGAAAGTCAGGTAAGTATTTTCATGATCCATGCTCCGATTCATAAAAAATTACCAAGGGAATAGTAATTTTATTTATAAATGTTTACTCTAATTTTTGCCATACCTGACATGTATGTAATTCATGAATTTGACTGATAATTTTTTTTCTAAAAGTCTAGACATTTTTTAAGGAGACTAGAAATGATGCATTAAAATTATATGTTTTACTGGCCTAGATCTTTTCTAAACATTGTATATAGATGAAATGTGTAACTTTATTATCTAATATAATTCATTACAATTTGAGGTACCCGCTATTTAACTCGAGCTTATTATTTTGGATGATATGATAAAGATCATAAATAAGTAACTTTTTCCACATGTTTGATGTAACAATGCATTAAAATTATATGTTTTACTGGCCTAGATCTTTTCTAAACATTGTATATAGATGAAATGTGTAACTTTATTATCTAATATAATTTATTACAATTTGAGGTACCCGCTATTTAACTCGAGCTTATCATTTTGGATGATATGATAAAGATCATAAATAAGTAACTTTTTCCACATGTTTGATGTAACAAAAAAGGCACAAATAATTCAACAAGATTGTGACATCACAACAATTACATGGTATTGATGAGATTTATGTGGATTTGTGTAATTTAATTTTAATAAAACAATACTGGCCTAACATGTGCAGAAAGCTGCTTAATGGATTTAAAAATTAGGAAGATAAACAAGACTTGTCTAACAATTCTCCTATGCATATACTAACAGATATACTGATAGGAATTGTCCAATACATTTCTCAATTTCTGGTGATAATTATCGGCGGAGGCTGCATAATCTTTTGAAAGTACTCTTTCTGTATTGATAAGGATCTGTTCAGGTATTTACTACCTCATTTTAAAAACATTTTATTCATTGCCAAATGCCTGTGGGGATCGCTTTTTAGCACTCCACAGTGATGAGAGACGGCGTGGGTAGGGATATTGTGATATTTATCACTTTACTCTTGCAATATCTGGGGATTATTAGTAAAACTTACCTGTAATCCAGAGGATCTCGTTTTTAAGCCATCCCTTTTGAAAAATACTTACCGAGTCAGAATAAAAGATGGATATTATGGATATGAACACATTCTCCTTATTGTATTTTAATCACTGATTATCAAACTTTTCTACCTTGCCATTCCATTATTCTAAATTTATTTTTTCTTTATAAAGATGAAAAAAATATTTTTGTTTCTTGTATTGTTGCATCTTGATATTCAGAGTATTATCTATTTACTTCAATAATCGTGATGTATCTATCTACTTTGCTAGTCCATGTTTCATGGACTGCCCTCGAATATATATATATACACAGATTTACTATCAATAACTGGGATATCATTTGATTTGCTAGTTCATTACGATTAACTTGCACGCCGAATAAAAAGTACACAATTTTCCTGCGCGTGCGCTGCATCTCCCTATGAACGCACTATCCCAAGATCATCGCGCAATTGGGCGTCCATTTCCTCTTTATATTCGCCTGCCGTCGAGTATAGTCGCAAGCTAAGTACACTCCCAAAATTGCAATTTTGTTTCACACTTTGGATTCTTTAATTTGTTCCCTTATTTCAATCTTATTTTTTTATTTAAGATTGTTTTAAGCATATCCCATCGCGCGGAGCCCTCCGTGATATTTATTTTCACGTATTTTGTTCTTCTTGTGAGTCTAAACATAAGATACGTTTTCTCGCAGGACGGGTTGCTTTCGCTTCCCCTCCCCGTAGCTCCGCGCTCCTGCGTGTCGCGGGCGTTGAGCTGTCGCTCTCCTTTTTCTTTATTAATTCTTTTTAATTCATTGACTTCTCGCTTCTACGCTTACGTCTTGAATTTCTTTGAATTTATTTTTCTTTCCACAGATAGGTTTTGTTGGACTGTCAGGAGCGTCGTGTTTATCTGAACTCGTTTGAACTAGTTGATTGTTCTTTTGTTCCAATCAATTCTTGTATTCCTTTGTTCTTGTGAATTAATTAATGCCTGCCGCCCAGGGAAGAAAACCGGTGTCCTTCGGAAAGGGCTTTGCCTTCTCCAAGGACGACACCGAGGCGTTCTTCACCCCCAAGACGTTCTCCCCCCAGCTTAACCGCATCGGGGCACGTCTGGGGACCCGTTTCTCTTCCAGTCATTTTGCCACTGTTGAGAAAGCGGACGTTAGATATGAGGCCTTGACTCGTTCAGCCCTCAGACTTACAGCCTTCCTCGGGGCCTTGCTCGGTTTACGAGCACAGTCCTCCGAACTGGAAGTGACAGCCAACGACAGTGTCCTTCTTGATGAGGCACTTTTGTCCTTGGTAGGCGAGCTCTGGATGCAACTAGCTACTGCATCCAACTCGCGCAGAACTCGCGTCCTTAGTAGACTGGGCATCGCGTCCAAGGACTTGCTAGAGTTCCTCCCAGGCGTCCTCCAATCGAACAAACATTTGTTCGGGGGCGAGGTGGCCTCTCTTCTGAAAGAAGAGATCGACGGACGCAAACGGGCTTCGGAGCTTCTTAAAGAACTCAAAACCTTGCGCCCGACGGCTCAACCCACGAAGAAGCTGGCCCCCAAGGCCCGTCCTTCCTTTCGTCCCGTGGTTGCCCCATCTCAACCCCGTGCACCCGCTCCGCCAAGTCGCAGAGCTTGCACTAGACCTCCGGTGAGTGCCTCGCGTGGTGGTCAGGGTAGGGGCAGCCGGCCAGCCTACAGGGCTCCGGCCAGGCCCAAACAGCCTCTTTGACGGGTTTTCCCGAGCGCTGGGACCGGTCGGCGGTCGTCTCCGTTATCTCCTCCCCGCATGAAAGGAAATAACGGACGACGCTTTTATCTTATCCGTCGTGCGAGATGGCTTCTATATCGATATAGAGGCCTTCTCGCATGGCGCGATTCGATCCGCCCCGCCGACCCTTTCTTTTCTTCATCAGCAGTACATCGAAGGCAGCGGCCTCCGTGACTTAATCTCCCTTATTTTGCGCACTTTTTTTTCTAGACATGCCTCCCTTCACGTTGAATCCGTGTTGGTCTAGCAAATCAAATGAATATATCCCAGTTATTGATAGTAAATTATGAAAATACTTACCATTATTTTCTTATTTACGCAATAACTGGATATATTCATTTGAACCCTCCCATCTACCCCTCGCCTTGTGTGGCAACATGTCTTGCGTGCAGGCTCATGAGAGGAAATGGACGCCCAATTGCGCGATGATCGTGGGGTAGTGCGTTCATAGGGAGATGCAGCGCGCACGCAGGAAAATTGTGTACTTTTTATGCGGCGTGCAAGTTAATCGTAATGAACTAGCAAATCAAATGAATATATCCCAGTTATTGATAGTAAATTATGAAAATACTTACCATGATTTTCTTATTTACGAAATAACTGGATATATTCATTTGAACCCTCCCATCTACCCCCGCCTTGTGTGGCAACATGTCTTGCGTGCAGGCTCATGAGAGGAAATGGACGCCCAATTGCGCGATGATCGTGGGGTAGTGCGTTCATAGGGAGATGCAGCGCGCACGCAGGAAAATTGTGTACTTCTTATGCGGTGTGCAAGTTAATCGTAATGAACTAGCAAATCAAATGAATATATCCAGTTATTTCGTAAATAAGAAAATCATGGTAAGTATTTTCATAATTTCATTGCACGATAGCGCCATGCCTACCTCTGCTCACACCTATATCATGCGAGCATGTACGTTAAACATCTTTGTTTCTTTGCCCTCGCGGAGTGAAGAAGTCTCCAAGAAAGCATCTTCTTGAAAGAGCTAAGTACACTTCCAAAATACATTTTTAGGCCATATTGTGTTGCTTCTTAGCAACCAGATTCATTGCCAACCCCTTTTACTTCCGTACTGTATGGTTTGGCTCGTTTTAAATTCTCTTGTGAATCGCTTCTTTTTTCCCCACTATACTATTTTTTTATACAGTGCCTTTGTGAGGTCTTCTTCCTCCCCCAACCGCGTAGCCAGGATTTCATTTTGGAGGGGGCGGTAAATGCACGCAAAGCGTGCTCCCTAGGGGGTGGGTGCAGGGAGGTGGAGTTTCCCCCTCCCGCGCGAAGCTTTCGGTGTTTCATAAAGTAAAATGAAGAGGAGCCGTCTCCCTTGTCTCTAGTACCTATATCAGCTTGAATTCAGTTGACTATATTGTTTTCAAAAGTGATTGTGAACGCACACAAAAGGGATAAAATGGAGGAAATTAAAATAATGATTACCCGCGCAAAGCGCGGAAGCTAAAGCGATTTATCAATTTTTTTGCAAAGAAAAGGGTCTTGAGAAAAAGGGTATTCTCTAAGTTATATTGAGTGCTTCCCTTGGAAAGATCAGATTTGATTACAAACAATTTAGCGACAGTGCATATCTTTAATTCGCAAAAAAGAGGAGAAGAAGGGTATATGCCTGGAGGAAGATATTCCTCCCCGCGCAGAGCAATGAAACTCTGAATTTCAAAGGGCGCACGTTTCATACCCCATCAGCTCCAATTCAATTAATTTTCTAAGATTATTGAACTTCATTACAAGGAAAATAGAGCGCAAAAAGTTGAAACTTCTGTGATTTATTGAAATTATATAAAAAAGGATGATGTGTAATTTCTTTGACTTATCCTGAAGCGCGATTTTGAATGATAAAGAAACTTGAGTGTCAGTCAAAATTTCAAACTGAGGGCGCAAAACAGGACAGTAGATGAATGTGCAGGGAAATGACATTAATTTTGATAGCATTTGATGAAAAATATTGTACTCTTTTATAATTTGATATGACACAAATCTTATACCTTCCTCTTTTTAAATTAGGAACCTGTTTCCCCCAAAATTATGGTTGTTTGGTAATTAGCTGAAAAGCGGGAGAAGTTGCCTATATGGAGGTGACGGCAGAAATTGATATAAAGATTTTACCCGCCCGGAGTCGACCCGACCAGAAGTTGCGCGATCAATTTGAAAAAAAAGATAACTTCATATACTTCGGCCCACCCTTACTCTAATTCCATGCCCTTGAACCTTAACCGGCAAGAAACACATATAGCTGAGGAGGAAAAACAGACTTAGGGAAAGAGCGAGGAAACAAAGGAGAACTGCAATATAGTCATTTAACCGCGTGCAGCGCAGAAGCAAAGTTCATATATATAAAATTAGAGCAAGAGTGAAGGAGTTTCTTTTTTGAGAAAAAAAATAAAGAATAAAAAGAAAAACCCACAAAGCTACCTTTCTTCCCTTTCCTCCCTTCGCTTTTCCTTTTCTCCTCTCTTTTTTCCCTTTTTTTTGTTTTTGGGGACGAATTTTGGGGGGCGACAGCCCCCACCGCCCCCCCCCCCCCTGGTTACGCGCCTGTCTTCCCCTAGGGTCCCTGCGCTCTCTCTTGTGTGATAGCCCTTTATTATTCTCATCCTTTGTAACCTGAATAGTTCTCCTTGCTTCACAGCCCGAGTTTCAGGAGTCGCCCCTTCTCTTAGATTCAAAACATGAATTCCTTCCTCTGGTTTCTTTCAGATTGCAGCCAGACTCCTTTTTATTCAGTCTTAGACTTGGTTTTGCTCCTTTTAGAGGCTCTTATTATTAATTCTGCCTCTTCTGGCTTGATGGATTATTTAATTGAATTAATTCAAAATCCTTGTCTCTCTTGTACTTGGTTAAACAGATACTATTGATTATTAACCTTTGTAGGAACAAAACAGAACAAAATGAATTTATTATCTTTTGTTTTCTGTTATGGCAGCTTGGGGGTCCACGGGTGGCAACCCCCCCTGTTTCTATCCCTACATATTTTTGTCTCGCCTGCATAGCAGAGCAAGACTATAGGCGCCGCTTTTCCGACGGCGGCGGCGATGGCGGCGTGGTCAACATTGAAATCTTAACCAAGGTTAATTCTTTGAAATGTCATCATAACTTAGAAAGTATATTGACCTACCTGTAGTTCATGAAACTCAGGGTAATCAAGTATTACTGAACATCCTGCCTTAGTTTCAGGTCACATGACCAAGGTCAAAAGTCATCTAGGGTCAATGAACTTAGACCATGTTGGGGGACTCAATATCGAAATCTTAACCAAGGTTAAGTTTTTGAAATGTTATCATAACGTAAAAGTATGTGGACCTAGTTCATAACACTTCGACATAAGGGTAATAGTGTATCACTGAAGATCCTGCCTGAGTTTCAGGTCACATGATTAAGGTTAAAGGTCAACAAACTTTGGCCATGTTGGGGTTATTTGAGGAAGTGTCATCATAACTAGGTTAATCATAACTTTAAAAATTTATGGATCTAGTTCATGAAACTTGGAGTTAAAAGCGTAATGTATCCCTGAATATCCTGTGCCTGTTTCAGGAACATGGCCAAGATCAAAGGTCATTTAAAGGTCAAATGTAAGAGTCTTTCGCGATGGACTCGAGAGGAACCGTGTTGTCTTCTTGCAGACGTTCACGTGCCCCCAAGGTGATGGCCAAAGACCCCGTGTCCGGGCCTTAACGGAGGGGAAGCCTCTGCGTCTCCCCAGGCCTGCCTGACCCACGGGCCATTTGGTCACTGGGCCAGGGACGGAATGCAGCGCTCTCCTTGGCATCGAAATCGACTAGGCTCGATGCCCGATAAGACCCGCACTGCGGGCAAGGGCAAAGGGCGGTCAGACCCTCGTCATAAGAGGCGCATTGACTTGACTCCGCTGGTTCTTCGCATTTGGTGAGTGGGACAAATCACCCAGGTGTAAAGACAAGGTGCCTCATCTGCACCCCTAAAATGCTGGCAGCGACTTCACGCCAGCCGACCCAGCAGCCAGGATGGTGGCTGTCTTGGATCCTCGACCAGACTGAAGGCCTCTTGTAACCCTCTTCTGCTCCCGCGGAGCCCCTGACAGAGTAGAGCAAGAAGAGTGAGGTATCATAGGAACATAAGCCCCGGCCAACCGGGCGATCCTACATCCTCTTGCGTGGAGACTCAAACGCTAATGAATTAATTCATAGCGCTCTAGAGCAGTGTGGGCTTGTTTCGCCGAGCACCTCACAGGACACATCCACCGGTGTCCCTACACACCATAGTGATCAGCCAGGTGTAGAAAGCCTTTCCACGCAAAGGGAAGCCGCCAGTGTTACGTTTCACTGGCCCCCAGGCCAGCACAGGGAGTGACTCCCCCCATGCATCTGGTCCTGCCTAGTACCGTCATGCCGGCTCAACTAGCCGTGATGAGTCAGCCTGAGAGACATGGCTAGCCGACCCGGCAGCTCTCATCGCCACATCCGGGGAGGAGACCGTCGATTCAGATGACCCACCCTCTGCAGGTTATTGAGGAAGACTACATGTACCCGTCCATCAATGAATCCTTCCATGACTCCTCCATGGATATGGCTCCTCAGCCTACACCCATATTGAGAAGCACTTGTTTGGGGGAGCGATGGCCTCTCTCGTCAAGAGGAGATTGAGGGTCAAACACAGACAAATGAGATTATGAACAATCTTCAAAGCCTTCCACCCGCGGTTTTTCCATTCGGAAACCTTTGGAGTCTCCCCGAGCCCCTCGGCTGCCGCCCAGCAGCTTTGTGGCAGCCTTACGCTACTGCAACAGTAGACCACGAGCATTAGTGGCCCCAGAAGAGGGAATGAAAAATGTTACAATGTTTACTGACACTTGTACATTTGATGTACCGACGGAGCAATATTACAACTTTGATTTAAGTTGCTGCATGCTCTCGAGCTCTGTGGCATTTTACCCACCAGCTCCATGCCTTCCTTAGCCCTTGATTCTTGGCGGATAGAAGGCGAATCATAGGTATCTTACGCAGCTGCATCAGAATTAGATTTCTACTACCACCGCTCCTGCCAGGGCGCATATATCGCTTCTGTCGCAGGTTTTTCTGGGTGACTGCTTGAGCCATCACCCCCTAATTGCAGGGCGCGAACTTAGCTCCCTAACCATACTCAGCTGGTTGGAGTTTCAGGGTGTCATTACTCTTCTTTGCTACCCTAACGGTGTACATCGAAGTGTGAGAAATTTGAGGTTAAGCTCCCCGTAATTTCGGGCGACTCCACCTCCTGTGGGTGTTCTTGAGATCTGAAGGATTGTCCCCATGGACTCTTCCCCCGTTTTCTCTGCGGCCTGGGACGCTGGATGGATTGATGTGTGAAGTAACACTCCTAATCAAATCCCTTTTAAGGGACAAAGAGCCTGGAATCTCACCTACCCCTTTTTCGCCACACCTTCTTGGGTGCGATTTTCGAGAAGAACAAGGTATACCTCCTCTTATCTTAGGGGTAACACCTTAACACCGGGCAGGACGAAATTACTTTTCAGTACTGATTCTTCACCGACTGCCCAGAGGCGGTCTTATGAGTTTGCCGTCCGTGGAGCCAGGGAGCTCCAGTCGGTAATCTGGGTTTCCTTGATGCAATTGGGTAGCCCCGCGAGATTTTCCGAGAGATACCGTGGGGTTTATCGTTGATAGTCCGCCACAACTTCTCTGAAGCAGTATGTTTTGTTACTGTTCACGCCAGGCTTATTCCGCCATAGCTCCAGTTCACTTTTTACCGGCTCAGATCAAGCCGCTGACTGGGCGTGTTTTTTATCTGGTCACACCACCCCAGTATCATACCCTTCCCCTCGGCACTTAGTGCTCTACGGGGGAACTATGGCTTGTTGTTGAACGATGCGATTGACTTTCCTCAAGCTGTTTTTGGTGTGTTGAGGTAGTACAAGGAAACCCTCCATAGCACACTACCTATCTGAAGCCTAGCCTCCCCTCATTTTTAGGAGGTGTCTGCTGGGCGGGAGCTCACGTCTTTGTGTACCATCTTTTCTGTCCCGGAATTAAACTTCAGATTAGTGTAGGTTTTACACTTGAGGCTTTTCAGAGATGCTTGTTGCATCTCGTCAGGTCGGGCATGTATGAGCTCTTTTCAGACATGGCTGTCAACATTAGTGACAACAAGTCTCAACCTGAGGTGCCGTGGTCAGGTGGTCTATGGCGCTTGGCTGCACCTTGAAAGTCTGACATTCGATTCCAGGCACGGCTCTTGTTCAAGACATTTCCTGCTTCTTCGTTCTACGGTGGGCACAGGTGCGTAGCTATTGATGTGAGGATGGAGGCGCTCGATACTAAAAAGTATCCACTCATCTTGAGCACTCTTCTTCAAGGTGCTCTACTTGATGACTTAAGACGCTCCAGGCGTTTTGCCTTAAACTTACATCTTTTTAAAGAAAAATTCCTCAGCTGAGGAGAACTTGCGCCCTCAGCCTTGAAAGCAGTGGCCTCCGCATCTCCATCTCCCTTGAACTTAGTTACTTCCCTTTTGTGACATGCCTCCCATGGTTTTCCGTGCCAGTCTAGCAAAGTAGATGGATGCATCACGATTATTGAAGTAAATCATGAAAATACCTGATTTTCTTTAATATTTATGAGATAATTGGATGTATCCATCTACCATCCCGCCCTCCATCTCCTCGCCTTGCGTGGCAACATGTCACTTTTGTGAGTGCTCAAAGAGGTTTAACGTACGTGCTAGCATGATATAGGTGTGAGCGGAAGTAGACATGGGCTCGCCGGGAGATGGCACTATCGCGCACAGAAATCTGTGTATTTGTATATTTGAGGGCAGTCCATGGACCATGAACTAGCAAAGTAGATGGATACATCCGATTATCTCGTCAATAAGAAAATCAGGTATTTTCATGATCCATACTTTATTTTTGGACCCTTTTTTCACTGGCATCAGGGCATAGATGTTATCTATGCCATTAGTGCTTGGCATACATTCATGTGGAAATTGTGCTGATTTTAATCTCAAAGTAACCGAAAGAGGATAATTACGTACATATATGTAGAAAGCGGAAGAATGCCATGGATATTCCATCTCTCACTGGAGCATATTCCTCCATCTTTTTTTTTTAGAAACCCCTATATACTTTGTATATGTCATCCACCTCTACAAAATTCTAGATCTGGTATTATAAATTTGATAGGTTTTAACTATGGAGGTAGAAACACACCTCCACATTTTAACTTTGTTGTTTTAATGTTTTCTCATTGTTTTCCCATAAACCGTAATGAATCCAGATATTTTCATTCTGTGCATGAGTGAAAAAAAGTTCATCTGGACCATTGAATTGCTTGTGATATGGTATGACAGTTTTCAAATATACCAACATTCGTATTAACTCTTGTCATGTTAATTAATAAGGTTTCCTAATATGTGCATTTTATCAAATTATTTCAATATAACCAAGATTCAAATTGACTTATCATGCTCAAAATAATGTGCAAGCATACAAAATTTTAGCATTTAACTTTTCAGAATCTCTGTCTCCTCCCCTCTCTCCCCTAATCCTGGCTCCCCCAGTCCCTCTGTCTTTTATATTTCCCATTCTCTATTATACATTTCTCTCCCCCACTCCCCCAACTCCTGCATGCATACTCACTGCTGCCTCTCCCTTATCCAATTCTTTACTAGATCCTGCCTTGACAGGCTAGGATGTCCTCGTCACTGTCGTCCCCTGGATGCCAGTGCTTTTCTAGATTCTTGATGATGGGGCCCGCCAATGTTATGATTGCCCATCCAATTAAAGAAAGCCCAGTCGACCATTCATTCTGCATGTATGCACTCGCCGGCATTCTCCTACTCTAATCACTGTCGACGGGGGATGGTCCCGCCGCCAACTGGTGCATTGGCAAGGGTTGAATCACCGCTAATTTGCCCAGCAGGGTCCTCTGCTGCCAATTTATCGCGTCATTGTCTTTAAGGAATCTGGTTTGAATTTCTATTGTATCGTCTTCTTGAAAATATGACAGCAGAAGATGGTGTTTCATAATTCACAGAAATATGTATTTTATTGTGTGTCATACTTTTATCTGTCATTTTTGTTTTAGAGATTGATGAAACGTGAAACCTGTGCCCAGTAACATAAAAGATGCAGTGAGTTGTACAGTTTGATTATAACTATTGCAGGATTTGCAGCCATTCGTAATTCTTGATTATATTTCTTCACATATGAAATGATAATGATTCAGGTCTCATTCCCAAGTCTGTTGAAAAAGTATGTACTTTTTCGGAGATAGAAAGTCTTTATAGTATGGTATTATACTTCGCTGTCAACTGAATATGCATTGCGATTTTTTCCATTAAGCATTTCAGATCAAAATGTCTGTTAAAAATCTCTATTATGCCCAAGGATGCGCAGATTGACATTCAGATTCATTCATGCTATGTCTCTTGTCAGTCTGACGATCGGCTCTTCATTCAACGTAATACTGTGTCAAAGTGTCAAATAATTCAATCTGTTGATGAAATGAGATGAATTATGGATGAAAACCTGCAATAATCTGCAAGGAAAAAAGACGGTTCTGAGAGAGAGAGAGTTTTTCTACATACACAAGGGATTTCTTTTATTTCATCTACGTGTAAACCGCAATGCGACTCAATTCATCTTTGGAAGCGCTGAAACCGAGTATTTACGTCACTGATTCGTCATTTGTCATAATCAAGCCACCAACTCACCAACGGTCCCAATTTTACTGTGACCCCATTAGGTAGTTTTCATTTTATTTTGTCCTCTTTCAAAATCATAGATACTGTCTGTTACTCTCCTTATTTCTTACAGTGGATGTAATGGGGGAAAAACCCTTGTTGTCAAATCTTTGGTAGCAGCTCTGCTACTAGAATACAATCTTCATCAGTTTAAAGCAATTAAATGTAAACACAACCCCAAGGTTTTATTGTATTTCATTTCAGTTTCTTTCATCATTTTAAGTTTGAAATCATATTGTACATGTCTGAGAGTTAGTTAGGGGGATGGCAAGTATCATTTTCATCTATTTGTATTTTATGTGTTTGATGTTTGATCAGCTGTACAAAAATTCTCAGAAAGAAAACCTAAAAAAATTTCCAGCTAATAGAAAAAAAAAAATCTTTAATAATCTTTTAGACCAAGTCAGTTTTCAAAATTGGTAAATTGCCAGCAGAAGTAGAATTTATAATCCCTGTTAATAAGGCCTGAAAAGAATTGTTTGTTTACCATAACAAAAGGAAAGAAAAACTAGACTTGGTTGGTCTGTAAATTTGGTTAGGGCCCCAAGTCCTAGACCCCCTTCTTATTACCATCCTAAAACAAGTTTACTGGAAACTGGTTTAGTGGAAACTAGTTTAGGTGAAATGAGAACACTTAAAGCCATCTTGGAAGCAATGTTCCAAACCAGTTTGGAAAAACACCTCACGATGTAGTTTTCAAGATCGCTTTGCCTCGTTAAACTGGTTTTAGTGTGAGGACACAACTGTTCTTAAGGAAGCGATCTTCACACATTTTGAGCATGCTACTCCACACACTGTGTGTAGAAAATCTATGCTGCAGTTTCAAATTTTGTGTGAAATAAGTGACCCACTGAGAGCATTCCCATAGCAATGAGACTGCTATATATGAAGTGGTTTTGGAAAACCACTGTTTGGTGATCAGGTTGGAACGCCAGCAGAGTGATATTCCAAACTGGTTTCCTAAACAGGTTTAAAGTAAACTAGATTTAGAAAGTACATACATACCAAGGTTTTTACCTGACTGCTAAGAAAGCATGAATGCCTGTGAGCAAGCAACCAGGGGACCAACGGCTTAAGGTCCTCTCCGAGGGACCTGGTAATGAGGATAAATGCCTTACCAAAGGGCACTAGCGCACCAGTATGATGAGAATGGGTCCTAGATATATCATATGAAGATCAGGGGTTCTGTAGGCACATGTGTTCTCTAACTATGATATAGACAGTGTTCTACCACCATTTGTCAATTTTTCAGCTCTATTTGTTAACAAAGGCAAGGAAAATTTAGGAAACTACATTTAGGGGGTAAAATTTTGTTAAAACAATAGTTGGCTGTTATTATTCGGGTCGGTTGGTTTACTTTTGTAATTTTCAAAAATCCGTAATGATGGATTTTATCAACATTTTTCTTTGTCCATGAAAAAGTAGATTATATGTTTTTTCTCCAAACTAAAGCTGCAAAAGCTTATTCATGCAAATATCAACTGTTTCAGGTAAAAAAGAAAGTACCCATATGTAGTGAAGAAGAGCACATTGATATCCCTAGGCCACAAAGATTGAAGATGTGCTACAAAAACTTGTTAGGATAAAAGCATACTTCATCATTTAGGAGAGAATCATGAATGTGGAGGAGGGAGAGTAAGTGAGAAGAGGTAGAGAATAAGAGAAAGAGAGAGAGTGGTGTGTGTGTGTGAGGGGGTGGGTGTGTGTGTGTGAGCAAGGCTGTGTGCAGAAAGTTTTTTTTGGGGGGGGCAGGATGCGCACAAGTTTTTGAAGAAACTCAAAAGCGTGGGAGTGGAGCGACCAAGCTTGTCATTTTGGCACTTTCGCATTTATAAAGTGAAACTGGAGGATTTTGTGCACTCTTTTGGTGAATTATGCATCAAATTTTCAGGAAGTAATGTAAGTTTTCCACGTTTCGGGGGGGGGGGGGGGCAACTGCCCCCTATGCATATGGCCATGTGTGTGTGATAAAGAGAAAGAGAGAGGGGAGATGGGAAGAAGGGATTTTTAGAGTTTTTTAGTTCAAGAAACAGAAAACTACATTAATCAAGAGCTATATGAAGAATCAGGTTGCATATGAGTCAGCTGAAGATGTTCTCAAATATTTGTACTGAAATTGGCCAAGAATATTAAGTTTAAGTAATGGCACGATGCAAGCACCTGTGAGTTTCGATTTGCACCCGAGGTTGGAAATTTAACTGTATTTCATCCGCTAGTTCATCTTAAAGGTACTATGTATAGTTTAGTTGTAACATGTACATGTTTGTCATCACCCCCTTTTTTTTACCTTGAAAAACAATCTTGAGAATGTGAATTCTAATCCAGCAGCTATTAAAATCCATTAAAATCTTTCTGATATATTTGATTAGTCATCAAAATATCTTCTAGATATTAACATCAGACATGAGAAGATTTTATTCTAAATCCAATATGTAACAGAAAAATGTTGAAAGAGCTACAAGTTCTTTATTATGCAAAGTAACACCTTTTTTCTTCTTTGGTAGCCACTCCTATGAAAAAGTCTTCAAAAGGAATTTGGGCCCTTTTCTTTCTCAGCTTACTGCAGCACTGAATGAAAAGAACCCCTATGGCTTGATGCAGGAAATACATACTTCTCACAAATCCAATTACAGTAAGTCTACAATCAGGCTGGTATAGTGCCTTTGGGATAACATTAAAAACATTATTGTGCGGATAGCAGAAAAAAAATCTTTTTATCTTTCATTCTTTAAAAAGAATATGGCACCAGCATTATATTGATCCGGTTATTGTCGTAAATGGATTGCGAATAGTTCTCAAAATAGCATGAATATGAGATTTAAAAGTATTGTGTTGACAATAACAGTGAAATAAGAATTGAAAGAGAGAGAAAGAGTGGGTGGAATTGAGAGAAAGTGAGATTTGACAAGTGAATAAGAACTTTAGTCTATGTCGATGAAAATGAAAAAAAAATATTAAAAGAACGAACATTACAAAACATGTTGAGCACACCCTTTAAATTGCACTTGAAGATTGCAATTTGGAGAAGACCTGAAATAGCACAAAATGAGCCGGTGAATGTATACGAAGGGTCATCAAAGTTCAAAGTAATAAGGAATGGGCCCATTGAGTTACTAATCGAGACCAAGCATGGAGAATTGTGAAGCCATCGCTAGCCCTCCATGTCGTCGCAAGAGCACGTTTATAGCAGCAAAACATTTATTCATGGCGTGAATCGGTATGAGTCATACACCAGGCATCTTAGACAAACAAACTCATTTCTTTCCATAATCCTCTCAGTCCATCTTCTTTTATTCTCTCCCTATCCACTTTTAAATGTCAAAGTTAGGATACATGTCAGGGTTAAAGGCTTTGGGGAATGAATTGGCTGAAACTTGGCTCCTCTCAATTGCTTTATAACAGTAATATTCAATAAAAGACTAGTAGAATGTAGTTATGTGGTGCAGGGTATGTGTTCTCAATTGCTTTATAACTTATTAAAAGTAGTTGTATAGTTGTACAGAAATCAGTTTGTATGATTTCTAATCACCCAAGACTGATTAGATGCATCGTTTGTTTCTTGCATCATGTTTTTTCTTGATCCTATCAAGTGCTTATTTTTTAGAGCAGATATATTGCAGTTAGAGAAAATTATTTGACCTACTTGTAAATTCATGTGGGAAGTATACTAATGAATTTGATGAGTAATGGAATGCAAATGAAGAGAGCTTGGGTCATCAATATAATTATTGTGGAGAAAATTTCCTGATGCATTTTAAATAGTCATTAACATTTTTAGTAATCGTTGCCAATCATTTGCATTATCATGCAAACAATTATGAGCTCTCAATAATCAATATTCATTTCAAAGCAATCTGTTTGACAAACAAGATGCCATATTGATTATTAGCATCTCTGTCACTTGCTTCTCATTTTCTTTTTATTTTCAATAAAAAAAATGTGTTGGAGGGCTGATCTGGGCACAATCCCATTTTTTTTAATGTAGTCTCATTATCTGTCTGGAAAGTGAAACCTTTTTTTAAATATTGATTGTATATTTCCATGATGTGAGGTCAGATGTTATTCAAGGTCTGACTGTTATGACTGCTAGTCAGTGGAGTCTCTAGTTTGTTCACCCACAGAATAGTACTTGAAATAACTGAAATGATGGAAAGAATGATATGAAAAAAAGAGTGAAAAGAAAAGTAAGGGATGCCAAGATGACACAATTGATACACACAGAATTTTAGACATGCAGATCTTCTGTATTGAGAATGAAGGATAGGAAAAAAGGGTAATGGAAAAGTTAGGGAGATAGTGAGTGAATGAGAGAGTGAACAAGAGAAAGAGAGAGAGGGGGGGGGGTAGGGGAGGGAGTGGGTGAGAGAAAGAGACGGGCCAAGTGTGGAGAGAATAAGTAGGATATTAGGGAGGTTTTTCGTCAGCTAGCGTATATTCAAGCTGTTGATGTTTGAATTAAGAGCTGCTTACGGAGGTTCTATGTCGATTTGAAGATGGGATATTCTAGGAGGCTATGGTACCTTGGGTTGCATACTTCAAAGCCATTTTCTTGATTTTTTTAGATGCACACAAGGTGTTTTCAGGCTGGCATGCTTAACATGGAATCTTATGTGACCGTTTCTCTCTATCTACCATGCAGAATGTGTGATGGTGATATTAAAAGCGATACATAGAGTTTGAGTGTATTTTATCAAAGATTATTAAACCTTATTGGATCCCTTCATCTCTACTGGTCATTGACATGAAAATTATACTCGTATTTTATCTTTTTTGTGAAATGCCATGTGTTTAAAGTTAGAATTAAATACTCTGTATTAAACAGACTTGTGGTTTTTATCCACCCTCCATAAACTTATTTCTTAAAGAAAAATTTTATGCTAGAAATGGTTAGAAGTGCTTTAAGACATTCAAAATCATAAATGCAAGTAATCGATAACATTAATTGAAAAATTAGTCAGTTATAATATAAGACTGCATAATATATTAAGGTGAATATTCTGATGATAATTCAATATTAAATGGAATCAGTAATATAACCTTTTTCTATTCTGATATTGGGACTGTGATATCATCAACTTTTTGAGTTTGTTGATCTAGCTTGTATTCTTACATTATTTTGTCACACTTTATAAAGAAAAATTACAAGGTTATACCATTAGTAACCATGTAACAGAATTACTTGGCTTATCTATTTTTAGTATAATTATCATACTTGCCATATTTACTCATTTTTGTAATAAAAACATTACAAGTATAGTACTAGCAAAAAAAGGGATTTTCAGTATCAACACTATCATCTGAGGGAACTGAAATGTCTTGTGAATACATGCAAATGATAGATTTATGAGTCATTGAACCCTATTGCATTTCTTTTATTTTCGTATTGGTGCAGACATTACCGGAATATATGAGGCTCATTGCAGTGTCTAATTTCCACTTTGGTAAATATTTAAATTCGAATGCGAGTTCGTTGACCATCCTTTAATAGCAACACATCATGAAATCCATATTAATGTATACAGTGTGGTTTTAAAGAAAGTTTCGCACATTGTGTACATGTTTCATGATCCATATCAACCACGCATGTGAGTTTATGGAGATGCCTACGACAGATGTTCAAAAACAAGGCTTTTTAAAGCAAGTACAGTAAGTACTCCAACTCTGCAAAATGGCGCTGAAGTGCCCTTTTCTGCATATATTTGTATATATTGACAAGATTAAAATCAAACAAGACGTACATTGACCATAAGTTTATATCTACAATAAAGAAACAGCCATTCACTTTAAAAAATTATGATTTCAGACATTTCACTAAAAGGACTTTCAATGCAATCTTCCATCTTTTAACTCTGTGATTCTGAAGTGTGTGTAAAATGAATATGTGGGCACATATGGACATGCTTGCTTTTTCCATCTCAAAATAACAAAGTGCCAGTTCTAAAAATTTTGGATTTGATTTAAATTTTTATTTTTTCATAATGTAAGAAACAACATTAAAGTTTGATGCAGATAAAAGTTACAATTCATATTTTTAAGGTGAACCCATAAGGGCCCCTTTTATGCTTTTCACACTGCACATATTTCCGTAACCCTGGGAAATTGGTGGAGCTAAAGGGGGTCTTAGTCCCACCAATGGGGCCTTTAACGGAGTGGGAACCCAAATCTTCAGTGTCTCCCCCAGGTCTGCTCTACCCACCGGCCATCATGTCACTGGGTTGGGGACAGAATGCGGCTCTCTCCCCGGCATTAAAATCGACTAGGCTCGATGCCCCATAAGACCCACACCGCGGGCCAGGGCAAAGGGCGGTCAGATTCTAGTCGTAAGAGGTGCGCTGACTTGACTCCGTCGGCTCTTCACATTTGGTGAGTGGGAAAAATCACCCAGGTCTCTAGACGAGGTGCCTCATCTGAACCCTGAAACTGGTGGCAGTCAAGGATCCTCTTATTACCCTCTTCTGCTCCTGCGGAGCCCCCGACAGAGAAAAGGGAGAAGAGTGAGGTGTCAGGAATATAAGCCCCGGTCAACCGGGCGATCCTTCCTCCGCTTGCTCGGAGACTCGGACGAGCACCTCACAGGACGCATCCACCAGTGTCCTTGCACAGCATGGTGATTGGCCAGGCGTAGAAAGCCTTTCCACACAGAGGGAAGCTGCCAGTGTAACTCGCGTTTCACTGGCGCCCAGGCCAGCACAGGGGTTGACTCCACCATGCATCTGGTCCTGCCTTGTACCATCATGCCGGCTCAACTAGCCGTGACAGCTGGTAGTATGACCAGTCCGCCCTAGAGACGTACATGGCCATCAACCCCGGCAGCTCTTGGCGCTCCATCCAGGGAGGAAACCATCCATTGAGACACCCCCCCCCCCCCGCAGATTATTGAGGAAGATTACTCGTCCATCCAATTCTTCCATTACTCATCCATGGGCACGGCTCCCCAGCCCACAACGCATAGTGAGCAGTACTCCACTGGTATCTTCCCTGAAGTTGGAGAGGAGTCATTTGTTTTCTTTCAAGGAGGACAAATTTAAGCCCGTTTTTGAAAGGGCGGCAGGTAGGCTGAACGTACCCACACGAAGGTGTTATGCTCCCTGCCCTACGAAGATTATTTATTCCTCATGCGTGAAGACCGAGAGTCTTTTAACAGCAATGAGCACCTCCCCCTAAAGGATGGGTTGGAGCTCGAGTGGGTACCTGCCTCCCCAACAGAGAAAAAGAATATAAGCCCCGGCCAATCGGGCAATCCTACCTCCTCTTGTTCGGAGACTCAGACGCTAATAATTAAATTAAAACGCTCTAGAGCAATGCGGACTAGTTTCATCAAGCACCTCACAGGTCGCATCCGGCAGTGTCCTTGCACACCATAATGATCGGCCAGGTGTAGAAAGCCTTTCCACGCATAGGGAAGCCACCAGTGTAACTCACATCTCACTGTCACCCAGGCCAGCACAGGGGATGACTCCCCCCATGCATCGGGTCCTGCCTAGTACCGTCATGCCGGCTCAACTAGCCGTGACTGCTGGTAGTATGATGAGTCAGCTCGAGAGACATGTACGTGGCTATGTGACCCGGCAGCCCTTGGCGCCACATCAGGGGAGGAGACTGTACATTCAGATGACCCGCCCCCTGCAGGTTATTGAGGAAGATTACTCGTCCATCCAATTCTTCCATTACTCATCCATGGGCACGGCTCCCCAGCCCACAACGCATAGTGAGCACTACTCCAATGGTATCTTCCCTGAAGTTGAAGAGGAGTCATTTGTTTTCTTTCAAGGAGGACAAATTTAAGCCCGTTTTTGAAAGGGCGGCAGGTAGGCTGAACGTACCCACACGAAGGTGTTATGCTCCCTGCCCTACGAAGATTATTTATTCCTCATGCGTGAAGACCGAGAGCCTTTTAACAGCAATGAGCACCTCCCCCTAAAGGATGGTTTGGAGCTCAAGTGGGTACCTGCCTCCCCAACAGAGAAAAGGAATATAAGCCCCGGCCAATCGGGCAATCCTACCTCCTCTTGTTCGGAGACTCGGACGCTAATAAATTTAATTCAAACGCTCTAGAGCAATGCGGACTAGTTTCATCAAGCACCTCACAGGTCGCATCCGGCAGTGTCCTTGCACACCATAATGATCGGCCAGGTGTAGAAAGCCTTTCCACGCATAGGGAAGCCACCAGTGTAACTCACATCTCACTGTCACAGCACAGGGGATGACTTCCCCCATGCATCAGGTCCTGCCTAGTACCGTCATGCCGGCTCAACTAGCCGTGACTGCTGGTAGTATGATGAGTCAGCTTGAGAGACATGTACGTGGCTATGTGACCTGGCAGCTCTCGGCGCCACATCAGGGGAGGAGACTGTACATTCAGATGACCCGCCCTCCGCAGGTTATTGAGGAAGACTACTCGTCCTTTGATGAATCCTTCCATGATTCCTCTCTCCAAGAGGAGATTGAGTGTCAGAAACAGGCAAATGAGATTATGAACAATCCTCAAAGCGGTTTTTCCATTCGGAAACCGTCGGGAGTCTCCCCAAGCCGCCCAACGGCTGCCGCCCAGCAGTTTAGCAGCAGCCTTACTCTACTTCAACAGTAGACCATGAGTGTTTGTGGCCCCAGAAGAGGGAACGAAAAATGTTACGACCTGAACCCAATGTTTACCGACACTCGTGCGTTTGATGTACCAATGGAGCAATATCACAACTTTGATTTAAGTTGCTGCATGCTCTGAAGTTCTGTGGCGTTTTACCCACCAGCTCCACACCTTCCTCATCTCTTGATTCTTGTTGGATAGAAGGTGAATCGTCGGCATCTTACATGGCTGGATCGGAACTAAATTCTACTACAACTGCTACCTGCCGGGGTGCATATACCGCTTCTGTCGCAGATTTTTTCTGGGCGCCCGTTCGAGCCATCATCCCGTAATTGCGGGGTGCGGCCTTAGCTTTCTACCACAATCAGATGGTTCGAGCTTCAGGGCATCATTACTCTACTTTGCTACCCTTCCAGTGTACATCAAAGTGTGAGAAATGCCCCGCTGGACGGATTGACGTGTTACGTAACATTTTAGGGACAATAGCCTGTAATTACTTTTCAGTACTATTTTTCAACGACGGCCCAGCTGCGGTCTTATCAGTTTGCCGTCCAGGAAGCCAGGGAACTCCAGTCGGTAATCTGGGTTTCTCTGACGCTATCAGGTAGCCCCGCTAGATTGTCCGAGAGATACCATAGGGTTTATCGTTGGCAGTTCGCCATGACTTCCCTGGAGTGGTATGTTTTTTACTAGTCACGCCAGGCTTATTACGCCCTAGCTCCAGTTCACTTTTTACCGCCTTAGATCATGCTGCCTACTGGGAGTGTTTTTGATCTGGTCATTCCTGAACACACACCGGCACACCTAGCTGGCGGTTAGTCCATTTCCTGCACATGAGCACCGACTTTCAACCGCAGCTTTGCCCCTGTGTCGTCAGGGCTGAGGTTGGTTTAGCACTCCTTGAGGGAGCGTTCACACCTCATCCTTTTGGGAAAAAGTTCACTTCTTCTGAGTTAGTCTTTTCTAACTTCAGCACAGTGGCGGTTTGGGGCTTATCATATGGGACTAGTCACCTGACTTCTCTTAAGTGTGTGACGCCCCTGTGGGGGCTTTCACACCACCCAGTTGGCTTAACTCATTGTAGTTTTTTGCCTCTTTCGGCGAGGAGTCTGTTGGTTACTTTTACCACGGTCCGTTGGATTGGATCACACCCGAGTGTTGCCTCGCTCTGATGTGTCATCAGGGAGGCTTTCACACCCTTCCGTTATTGTAATGCTTCGCCCGGATGTATTGTCAGGGAGGCTTTCACATCTTTCCTTGAAAGTAAATTCTTTACCTTTTGCAACGTGTGCTTTTGGGTGTAGGAATTTGTGCACAGGTCTCTGGTTTTCAAACACAGCCAGACCTGAGCTTTCCCGGGTGGAGACCCTCTCGATGTGCTACACTTCGGGGACTTTTACACCACCCCAGTATTATACCCTCCACTCAGCACTTAATGCACTACAGGGGAACAATACCTATTGCTTGTTGTTAGACGATACGATCGACGTAACCTCAAGCTGATTTGGTGTGGTGAGGTAGTACTAAGATACCTTGTACCCTCCATAATGTGCTACCTATTTGTAGCCTAGCCTCGCTCTTATTTTTAGGGGGGTGTCTGCTCGGCCGGAGCTAACCCCTTCCCACGTACCTTCATTTCTGTTGCGGAAATAAACTTCAGATTAGTCTAGGTTTTACACTTGAGGCTTTTCAGAGATGCTTGTTGCGTCTGCTCAGGTCGGGCTTGTATGAGCTCTTTTCAGACTTGGGTTCACCGGGAGATGGCACTATCGCGCAAAGAAATCTGTGTACATATATATTCTAGGGCAGTCCAAGAAACATGAACTAGCAAAGTAGATGGATTCATCTGATTATCTTGTGAATAAGAAAATTAGGTAAGCATTTTCATGGTTCAGTGGTTAGTCTTTATCCAATCACTCATTCAATATCAACATCACCTTTTAAGTTGTTCTTGTTAGAATTTTATATGAAAACTTTTTTTTTCAGATTGTAGTCTTTACTAGATCTCAGGATTTTCTTTACTAGCTGATACATTCTCAATATTGAATCCTCAATGATGGATGCTTGCTCACTCCTATGGTTTTATTCATTTGTTGTGTGTATTAAAATCAGAGCTTATAACACTTTTTGATGGATGGAACCATTAAACAAGAATCCTTGCATGAAATTGCTTTTGGAGTGACTCTTAGTTTTTATCTATCCTAGATATGCAATGCTTAATGAGCATAAGAATAGATCGAAAAGGAACACTCAACAACTTTTTATTGACACTTAATGATTTTCTCACTCTTTTTTGTATTTGTTGATTACTCCCCATCATTATCACTACATCTCCTATGGTCTTTGTTTTTTATTATCCATACATTTTCATTTACATTCCTAACTTTAACTCCCACTCCCTTTTACTATCTTCACCTTGTATCTCTCTCTTGTCTTCTGTGTATCCTGTATCTTCATCTGACCCTGTAGCTCCAATATTTTATTTGATTTCATCTCTTAATCCTTTACCTCTGTATCCTCTAACTTTCTTTATCCCTACCCCTGCCTGCCTATCACCCTCTCACCATGCCTCCCTGTCTCCCTGTCTCCTTCCTATCATTCTTCCCCTCTTTGTTGTTGAGCTTTTATTTTCTTGAATGTGCAGTTGACGCATTAAGGTCTGTAGGGGACCTTGCTGGCATGAAGATAATTGCCCATGTTGCAAACAACGTGGAAATGAATTGTTCTCTCCACATACTCTGTCTCTTAGCTTCTCATCGATAATTCATTGAAATCAACTTGATTGAGAGAGAAAAAAGGAGTTTACCAATGATAAGGTATGTTCTGATTGTCATGGAATCACACAAGTTACTGTTGCACAGCAAACCATATGGACTTTATCTGTATTAAGATGTCCTGATGCAAAAAGGGTTGCAGAATATGTATATTGCTTGCTGTGTGACTATGGCTTACATTGCTACATAAATCATATTCTAACATTTGAATTTAGTTGCATGAATAGGTTAAAATTCTTGTCCAATTTTTAATTCAACATGTTAGAATAAAATTTAAAAACCAATCAGAATTCAAGGAATCAATATCTCTGTCATTCTGCACCATTATTTTACATGGCTTTGAGTGGTAAATTCTGATGCAAGTATGTGGTGATTTCAAAATCAATATTCTTTAATCAATACTTTTACAGTGATATGGACATTAGTAATAGAATGCATTGTAATTCAAACATGGTATATGTACTCCAGTTGCTTGGTAACTATTTGATTTGTCAATATTAAACAAAGACATTGAAATAAATTTTAGAAATAATTGAAAGAAAATCAAAAAGGTGCCCACCTTCATTTAAGTTGGAACACAGATGTGGAATGCTTAATGGGTTATTTAATTGTCGAAAATAAATATTTATACAGTATTCTGCATTGTAGTTTTTTATATGAATCTGCCTTCATTGACTTCATTTTTCATTTTCCTATAGTAGATTTTCCTCTTTAAAGTAAATGTTTCACTGTGAATGTAGTACACAATCATGGCTCCAAATCATTCATGAGCAGAACATATCATGCCCCATGGTCTCATTAAAAATATTCCTTGTGTTTAAAGAATTATCTTTTGGCTACCCTTAATTACCTCTAATAGATGAATGCAAGGATATATTTACTCTTTAAGGACACATCTGCTGATCATCTCCCTTCTCAAGGGGCGTGAAACTTTGCCCCTCCCTTATGTTTTCAGACCCGTGTTTGTTAGGTGCAAGTTCTTGTTTCATTCCTATCCCTAATTTCTCACAATTTCAATTAAATTGAAAAAGTGGTCTTCCTTTCAAATTTGAGAAAGGAATGACAGGTCTTGCGCTATTTGTCCAATCAACAGTCTGAGCTAAAAGTATATATATATTATATTTAAAAATAAGATGTGAGGAAATGTACATGAAATAGTTTGTAATTACTGTCTATCAGTGTGTCTGAATCCAGAAAAATGTGTCTATGTGTCAAAAATTGCAAGGAATATATTTATATATATATATATATATATATATATATATATATATATATATATATATATATATATACATAAGACTTGTAATGTTTTATCTTTTACCAGGAGAGCTTGTCTAGCCTGTGTGTACTTACAAGAAAGCAGGCATTTTCATTTGTTGGTACAGGCCCATTTCCTAATATTGTCCAGTCCAAATATGAATTTACATTCAACAATTTTTTTTTCTTTTTGCCACTGACTTTTGGAGGTATATTACCTGTAGCATCTTCCTAGATATCACCCCGCCCCCTTATGTAGAACACTTTTCACATTCATATTCCCACTACTAGACTGTATTAAAGTTTTTTTTGCTGAACTCAAGAAGAAATATAGTAGAAACATTTTGTCTCAACATGAACACATTCAGACTGGCTTGTACGCCATTAACTTTTGTAGGTTGCAGTGCAGCTTTAAAGTTGCACAGAAAATTGAGAGTATGGGAGGATGACGTCAAAGCGATTTGACCCCATCACGGCCATGTCACTCCTGGTTTGTGTCATCTGAGTGGATTGGACAGAGGACAGAAGGAGAGAATAACGGAAGAAGGAATGTCAAAAGGAAGCCATGGTAGCAGACTTGGAGAGTGAAAGACAGTGGAAATGGACAGAAGAGGAAGAATGAGAAAGAGGTACATTAAAGAGAGAGAGAGGCTGCTGTATGTTTTTGAAAGTTTTAAATGTAATGAAATGATTTGGGATGAAGCAAGCAGTGCAACAAGACAATTGAAACTGGGAGAGAGAGAGGAGGGGGGGGGGGGAGAATAGAAAGAAAGAGGCAATAATGTAGAATGAGAAGAGGAGAAATAGGTCATTGATGAGTGCGATGTTGGAAAAGGCTTTGTGATGCAGTTTTGAAAAGTATGACAGCAAACACTCATCCAAAAATAGTATGGTAAGGCCTTGAGTTGAGCCTAAATTCATTGTGTACATTGTAACTGCAACATACATGTTTCTACTGGAGTAGACAGAATACTTGTAGCCTCCCAACTCATCATCCTTATCTTTGAAGGTAGTCTGTATTTCAGACTCTATTTATACATATTTTCATACTAAAAAATGACATGAAACATACACTGTTTTGGCAGAGTTAGAATAATGATACAGAAATTTTACCCCTGGCTACACTTGTTGGTAAAGTCTTATTCAGTGCATTTTATGTTGTCTATTTCAAGTTTTTGTAAAGATGAAATCATAAAAGGTCTGAATAGCCAGGCTTGGGCTGCTCATCCCCCATCTCGTTGGGCACTGGTGAGCAAAGCAGCTGTCCTGTAGATCCCTGTTTAATCGTTTTTCAATATGGGATAAGCATTCTCCACAAGATGGAGGACGATGAAGAGGGGGCTGAATTCAAAACATCTGCATGTTTTTCATCTAGCAAAGTGGAGTCATAAAGAAAACAACCAGCCAGATAATAATTCTTTTATATCATGTAGTATTATATGAAGTATACAAACACCTGTCTTATTGAGTCAAGGTCATATCAAGCAAAGATCAACTTTACAACTGTGAAGCATCCTTTGTTGGTTATATGGAAGGCAAAGGAATCATCATTATTATTTTATTTTAAATATTTACATGCAAATTGTTTCAATATTCTTATTTGTTCTTATCTCTTAGGCTCAGGCACCTTGCATCTGAAAATCTCATTAATTATTGAATGCAATGATGAGAAACAAATATATGTACAGTATTGCATATTTTGAATTTTGATGATATTCTATACTTCTAAGAAAGAAAATGCTGGCACATGAAGTACAGAGATCATACATTGTAAATCTCTCTCTCTCCCTCACATACACACACACACACACATGTAAGATAGATTTGATCTTTAAAGACAAATTATAAAATAATACTTCAGAATATATTGATAAAAAATGATACTATTTTACTTGTTGAGTTGCTCATTTATATGGATACCCAACCATGCATTCTAGGAAACCTGAATTAATTTGTTTATATTAATAATAAATAGATTCTTTGTAAATCAGTTCCATATCATCTTATGAGTGGCAGATGACATTTTGTCTCTGTCTGAAAATATCATTTTATTTTTTGAGAAGGGTATTTACCAAACCACAGCTATCATGTATATATGGTAAAGTAATCTTCTTTGATTCTTTGGGAGTAAAAAAGGCCAAAATGCATAAATTTTTACCAAGAATCATGCTACTTAACATTTATTTCATGCTTCTTGACATTAAAATGTGATATTAGCTGAATCTGATAGAAATCTACAGTATATGAGATATTGAAGAAGTTTGATTACAAAAAGTGTGAAGATTATGAATTTGTATATCATTTAAGATTTTGTACATGTAAATGGTAGATAAGTGACATATGAAATCTACGTAAGATGTTAAATAACTTTGATTATTTTACAATGTATGCTATGTTAAGTCATATATACTAACATGTACGCTATGCTTAGTCATAGAATCACCTGATCATTTACTACTCCTGTTGACACTCAAAATTAATTTAGAATTAGCTGAATTTAAACAAAATCTTCAGATGTGAAATTGTTCATTTTATGCAGTATGACCCCAATGCCTTCTAGAAGCAGATGGTACAGAACCGTGAAAATATATAATAAAGACATCAATGGGGTAAGGTTGTAAATCAACACAATTACCTCAAAAATCATGACTTAACAAGTCCTTTTTCATTTTGTTTATTTTCGAGATGCAAAATACATATTTACATCTGCTATAGTAATCTTGTTAAAATGATATAGATTTTCATTATATGCAATATTTAGGTCATGAATGAAAATTATTTAGCTTTAAATCACGTCCCAGAAAACTATTGATGAATATTTATTCTATTCTTTTGTACTCAAGGAAGGTGTAGAAAAATTGCTACATTTGATAGTGATCTACTCAAGATGTTAAAGAACTTTCATTACATGCAATATTACATAATGGCTTGAAACAATTGAACCCCTAAATCATTTCCTGGAAATTATTTTGTCATGTCTCCCACTGTTTTGAAGCCCACATGTAGAAATCTGTTACATCTGATAGCAATCTACTTAAGATGTTGAAATGCTTTCCTGATACAAAGCATGAAATTTTGAGACTCACAAAGTAATCAGTCTTAAATCATATCTTGGAGACCAATTGATCATTTCTGTCCCATTCTTCTGAAACCACTGTAGAAATATGTTACATCTGATGGTAATCTACTCAAGATGTTAAAGAACTATCATTGTAAATGCAATATTGAGATTATGATTTAAAAAAAATAACAGTCCTATAATCATGTTTTGGGGACTAACTGATTATTTTACCCATTCTTCATAATTTGATATTGAGAAATTTGCTATACCTGATAGTAATCTATTAAAGGTGTTGACAATTATGAATAATTTTCTATTTCAAATTTGTGAGTCTAAAGAATATTGCTATGTCCATAAAACCAACAGATCATTTAATCAGACTTCTAGAACATTTTTTTTAAATTGCTACCTTTAATAGTAATCTACTCTAGATGTTGAAGAATTTTCTTGGATACTGGTATAACCAGAATAATGGACTAAAAGTATTTTCTTTGCATTTATATGATGGTGTTATTTGGGTAAACATTGAGTGGTTTAACACCCTTTGTTCAAGGTCTTTTCGTTGAAAACATTGAGAAGTAACCTTTACGATTGCAGTATCGTCTTGTTAAAATAGCTGAGGCCACTGTATATGCCTATAGAGATGCCATCAGTTCTATTTATTATATAGAGTTCTGGGTAATTGTTACCACATTTCATGCTTGCTCAACTGTCATGTAAAAACCTTGGGGGATAGCTGTGAAACATTCACACGTCTTAAGATCAGCTTATTTAGCATAAATCCCAAAGGATCTTGAGTAACACTCTATATCATCCTGTCATAATATTGAGGTCTGTTTCTGTCGATGTGATTATCAAATGTTCCCAGAATGCATTTAGTGATGGAATAACCCACAAACTAGATACTTGGATTAGTAATCCATTCCTTCTTCACAAATACAGATAATAGTATTTTATGCTATGCATAATCATGTGTATAAACAAATATTTTTGTTCTGTTGATTGAAATTGTACTGTTAAAATTTTGCCATTCTTGTATCTACCCTGAAGGGTAGGGGGGGTACAGCCATCACTCAAAATTAATGTTCCAATGGTTATTTATTATTATTATGATGTTGACCATAATACTAGAAAAGCCATATTTATTGGATAAATTATGTATGAGCTAGAATAAAAGTTTTTGTATTTTGGCAAATTCTATTAAGGTGTCTTTGGATCACTTACATTTTTCTTAACGTGTGACAGCTCAGTCCTTGTCCTTACACTCTCTGTGACCCAAAGAGTCCCCCCCCCCCCCCCCACCATCTTTCTGTTTTCATTCCTCCTGTACATTAATTCCTCCGCATTGTTGTTAGTAGGGTGATGTGACGTGTCAGCCCCATGTCTGGTGCCATGTGGGGGTTGCACTTGTTTATACAGGGGCCCAGTAGTGATCATGTCAGCTATGCATGGGTGATTATTTGTTTTAGCAATGCAAACCCCTCAGTGGGAACACTGCCTCTGATGGTATACGCTGGCTGAAACCTTCACCTTCAAAACAAATCCAGCTTTCTTTCATTTATTGCATGTATTTGGCTGATTTTTATGTGAAATTTTGCCTTGTTAGGTTGGGGGAGAGATGGGAAGAAGAAGAGGTGATGTCAGTTGGAAAATTAGAATGTCAAATAAAATGGACAATGGATTTTCAAAGAAATTGTGCAGTATGGTATAGGAAGAAGTTGTTTCATTTTGCATGTATGTTCACAAGAACTGACCCAGATATTATCTGGCTAGTATTGATACAGATTTTTTTCTGTGTCCATTTCAAAATCAAACATGAAGTGGATCAGTTAATGCACTAGTGTATGCTTGATCTACTTCTGCTCTTGATTCCAATCAAAGATTTTACACAGGAGAATGAGAGATGGAGGGCGAATTAGAAAACATCTAAAGAAGGGAGACTGGATGGGATGACAGAAATTGCAAGAGGAAAAAGAGAGAGAGAGAACAGAAAAATGAGATAAGTGGGTGAGAAAAGAGGAAGAGTGTGTGTGTGTGTGTGTGTGTGTGTGTGTGTATGTGTGTGTGAGAGAGACAGGGGGAGGGGCAGAGAAATGGAGAGGCAAGGAAGACTATAATTACATTGAACTAGAATAAAAGTATGATGACTATCTGGGAATTGGAACAGTAATTCAATGTAACTGATACTGACTTGTTTGAAGACCTTTGAATGAAGGACAATTATTCCATCACAAGTGTGAACTGCAGTGAGTGACCAAAACATATTTATTCTCCAAGGCTGAGGCATGCCAAGGTCTCTCTCTCTTCTTGTGCAACATGGTTAATCACCTGCTACTCTTCAGTTGACTTTTTGTCATACCCCCTTCAGATTTACTTTCCTAAACGAGTTCAGAAAATCACTAATATGATCATGAGCATTACATTCACACTGCCAATGAGCTGACTTGATTATTGTTATGGGAACACTCTGAGCACCATGTGGTGATTTAAAGGTTTCCGCAAAAATATTGTGGACAGGTTTTGTCATAGCTGCCCCAGGCACTATTACACAAATTATTTTGTTCAACACACGTAGTACTTCTGGGTGAAGATCTATATATAGTCTAGTTCAGAAAGCAAAGTGACCTTGAAAATCACATCACAATTTCATCTTAACTAGTTTATAAACTTATTTACATTGCGTCCTTGATAACTTGGAGTATGTATTCAAAGTCACACCAACCCACAGAGTTTGTAAAATGGGAGCCAGTTCCAGAAAGCAAGTCTGAACAGAGAAAAGTTGTCATTCAATTTCATAAACATGAAGTATATTTTTTATTTTACATTTGTTAGAAGTTGCTAGCAAACTGTCATAATTAAAAAAATTAAATTTGAAGATAAGTCAAGCATGTATGCATATTATTCTTTTGAATCAAATAACACTCATGGTTCTTCATTTTGTGGGTTAGTAATGGCAGTCTAAACACAAAAAGGACTCCACCCCCCCCCCCCCCACAACAAAAATGTAATGAGTTTTAAGCCTTGATAATAGACTAAATAATAAAATGGTTTAATAGATAAATGTTCAATACAGGAAAAGGAATTTACTTTGTTTATAAATCAATCGAAAGCAAACTCAGTACTTATGCGTAGGAGTGTAATAAATGTTAAAGCTTTAGAAATGTAATTCCAAGAGGATATCCTGTATGAAATCAACTCCTTGTGTAGATGATCATGAGTGCACAATTGAAAAATAGGAAATGATAGCAGGATCACTTCAGGAAGTAATATATAAAATGACTTTTAGTTGAATTATATCGGTAGTGTGAACAGTGGCAAATTTCAAATTAAAACATTTTTTCATTGAATTATCGGATAACATCATTTGCAAAGTATGGACTTCCATTCCATCTTTGTAGTTGATTAATTCCCTAATAACAACAACAACAATAATAATGATAATGAACAGTTCTTGTGTAGCACATATCACATTATGATTATAAAGTCTCTATGCACTTCCAAAAGACTTGGGTATTAGTACCCTGGCTTTTGCCTGGCTGCTGTAATATGATTTATGTACTAAAGCCTTGTATTATGATTATGAAACTTGTGTCTAAAATTTAGAATTGCAAGTACATCTATACTTACACCCCAGTATCAAGCAGTTTATTGTAGTTTCTATTGCTGCAGAATAAGTGCTTTTTATTTCTATTTTTTAAATGTAAGTCACCATGACAAGTACACTAAATAAAAAAACAACAGAAAAAAAAAAAACAACAAACATTTCATAAATGACTGTTGGAATATAAAATCAAATCACAATTGTACCACTTGTTCAGTTTTCATTTATTTTTATTTTTGTCAGGTTTAGCAATCATTTAGAGTCAGAGTCAAAATTCTCGCTAGCAATTGGAGACTCATCAATTGTGACATTTTGCCCTTTTTACTGAAAATGTCAGCATGAAATGATTCCTCTTGTGAAGCTCTTACAAAAACAAAATTTCTTGTTGAAGTAAGTGGAATGATGGAGGAAAGAAATGATAAGCTTGGAATCCACAATTACTCATCACGGATGTCAATATTGCTGTTATTTCCTGGTGCCCTTCATTTTTGTTTTTGTTGTAATTTCCTTCTGTAGAGACAGTAGAGTGCTAGTTTGAGTTGTTTTCTCTGACAATTGAGACAGTAGTTGATGTTTTTGCAAGGAAATGCATTTTTTGCCATGATATCACTTTATTTTTGTCTGTCCTATTCTATGTTTAAGAAATTGTAAGTGGGGGTCTTTCAAAACACTTCAAAGTAGCCTTTCGGGAAAGAGAGATTTCACTGATTCATGCAGTTTATAAAAAATTTAGTTTGTATCTTACCTGCAGCTTTATATTTTTCTAACCAAAATGACTACAATCTATCAAGAATAACAATAAGAAATGACCCAGAGTAAAATGAAACGGATATTAGATGTCCATTCAATGAAATTATTAATACATGGGTTAATAAACAATGTAAGGAATTGAATAAAGCCTGAAAAGCTCAATCAATTGATAACTATGAATACGGTACTCAAATTTGATAGTAAATAGATGATTCATTGAATGTATAAAAAAGAAGTTCAATTAGAGAAAAGAAATTAAAGTGTAATGATATGATGAATAAAGTAAAGATGATAATGATGGTGATCGTGACCATAAAACAGTATTTTTGCATTGCTTGTGTTTTCACATTCCCCCTTCATATAAACACCTTACTCTGTTTATCCCCTCTAAGCATTTTTCATTTCATATTTCCTAATCCTTTTTATTATCTGTTTTTTAAATTTCATTTTAACATTTCTCTATCATCCCTCTTTTCCCATTAGTTTACAACTCTTAGTTTAATGGACAGATACTTGATATACTTCAATTATCATTTGTTCACATTATGTATGATTCTCTTTCCATCTTCCACATTTAATATTCTTTTTAAAGTTTGTAAATGAGATTTAGGAGCAATACACATCTGCTACTATTTCAGCAGGAGGCCTAGATTTCATTCTTTAGATATGTTTTTTCCGCTTCCTCATTAAAGCAGATGGAGGTCATCGACCATCCTCAAACACTCTTACCTGTAAAGAAACATCTACTCATCTATTTGCATGGAAACGTGATGGGAAAACCTGGCTAACTCTGGGCCTCGGAAATGGGCAATTGTACGTAGCTTGTTGATTGATTGCAGGCATTACAAAATTTGGCTGTTTACTTGGGAGAAAGTGATTATCATTGCATAGTATATATATATATATATATATATATCCCGAGACTGATTGTTTTTCAGAAGCATGTGAGGGAAAAAGGGGGAATGAGTCCATTCCCAACTGTAAATATGGATTATGCCATTGATTTATTTATTTGAGCTTTTTGTGCTTTGTATTACTGTTGGACAATTATTTGAATCTGAAATCATTCTAAAAAGAATTTACTTGAATTTAAATAAGTTACCTTCTGTCCGAATCTTGGTAATGTTACATTGCCCTCTTACATTTCAATCTTTTAAAGCAATATAAAGATTGTATCCTGATTTATTTTCAATTCCACAAAATTATGCAAAGTCATCAGGGCCCGTATTCCATAAACGAGATAAGCATGCTTAAGTCAAAAATCTAAGCATTTTGTCTTAGTTTTCTGTCTAAGACAAAATTCTTAGCCAAAACGCGTATTCCATAAAGAATAGGCTAAGAATTTTGTCTAAGAATTTGGCTAAGAATTTTTGCGCGACTAAGACAGATTTAGGATGAATGGCTAAGTAACTTTTCTTAAATATGCAGAGTCTGTATTTCATAAATTCTACATGGCTAAGAATTTTGCCCTAACTTTAAGACAGTTGTGAGTTGTCTTAATTGCTTTAAGACAACGTTTAAATCCAACAAATCATGGCCAATTTTTTTTTAGAATTTATACCTATATTGCATTTCGAGCTACTTCCTCAGTTTTTAACCAATTTTCATGAAATTTGGAACACATATTGGTCTTAAGGTAAGGAGGTGTAAGAATTTTTTTTTTGCTTTTTCAGAAATTGTGTTGCCATGGTAACAGTATATTATGGCCAAAATTTAAAATTTAAATTACTTCATCGGTTTTCTACCAATTCTCATGAAAGTTGGCTCACACATTGGATTTGAGGAAAAGATGCGCAAGACACAATTTTGCATGTGTCGGAAATTGTGTTGCCATGGTAACAGTATATTATGGCAAAAATTATGTATAAATCTTGCTATTCCAACTACTTCCTCAGTTTTTAACCAATTCTCATGAAATGTGGCACAAACATTAGTCTTGATGTGAAGATGTGCAAAACATATTTTATGCCTATATACAAAAATTGCGTTGCCATGGTAACAACATACTAAATAACGAAAATTAGGTGAAAAATTTGTGGTTTTAACAAGTTTACAATATTTCAACCACTTCTCATGATGTTTGCCACAGACATAAGTCTTGAGGTAAAGATGTGCAAGACACATTTTCGCATGTGTCGGAAATTGTGTTGCCATGGTAACGGTATATTAGGGCAAAAATTATGTAAAAAATCTTGCAGTTCCAACGACTTCTTCAGTTTTTAATCAATTCTCATGAAATGTGGCACAAACGTTAGTCTTGATGTGAAGATGTGCAAAGTATATTTTATGCCTTTATAAAAAATTGCATTGCCATGGCAACAAATAAAATAACAAAAACTAGATGAAAATCTTGTAATTTGAATTACTTTATCAGTTTTCAACTGGTCAATTCTCCTAAAATGTTGGCGCACACAATAGTCTTGAGTTGAAGATGTCTAAGATATACTTTTGCCTGTATCAGAATTCGTGTTGCTATGGTAACAACATATTATATAAAGAAATTAGGTGAAAATCTTGTGGTTTGAATCCCTTTATTAGTTTTACCAATTCTTATAAAAGTTGGCTCACACATTGATTTTGAGGTGTAGATCTGCAAGATATATATTTGAAAATTTGTTGCCATGGTAACAGCATATCAGATCAATAAATGTGTAAACAGCATGATGTGTATTGAACTACTTCTTCATTTTATGACATTGGCCTATATGTCCATGAAATATAGGTTTTGAGCTAAAATAATCTGCAAGACACATTTTCTCATTCATCAAAATATGTGTTTGTATGATAACTACATGTATACGCCAAAAAAAATTAAGACAATGGTCAATGCTAACTTTTGTTTGGCTACATAGAGAACTACATGTAGCTGATCGGCTTAGTTCTAGCTTTTTTTTTTTTTTTTTTTTTTTGGGGGGGGGGGGGGGGGGCTAGACCTCAAGATTTCGAACTACAGCCCCTAGTTTAGATCTAAGCCTAGATCAAGATTCTTTAGTCCTAGAAATAACCCAATGCTAGATCCCTAGCCTACTTCCTTTCTCAGGCCTAACGTTAGATGAGTAGAACTAGACTAGATCTAGCCTACATTTACTATTTTTAGATCTAGAATCTACATTGAGATAGAGTCTACAAGTCTCTAGATCTACACCTATTACTATGACCCTATGTACACCTAGATTGGTATAGTTCTAGATCTAGATAGGGTCTAACTTTTATTTAGTCTAAGTGAGTAAGTCATTTAGTCTAGATCTAGGCCTAGGTTAGAGATTTCTAGATCAAACAGCAGACTAGATCAGCCAGTCCTAACGTTAGGGCTACCGGATAGGCTAGAAATAAAATCTAGAATGAATAGAAGAAAGCACAGGCTAGGCCGCCTAGGCCCTAGATCTAAATTCTTATATAAATCTAGGCCCTAGTCTAGACTGAGCTGTTGCCAGTGTTGGTCTAGGTTTAGGCCTGTTTTCTAGTCCTGGAAACCTAGATCTAAACAAGTCCTCAAAATGTATAAAATAAAAACTCCAAACAAACAGATGGACCTAAAGCAGGAGTAGATCTAGATAGATGTCTAGACTACTACTAGGACTAGATCTAACTTTAGGCATAGGCCTAGTTGGCAAGCAATGCATAGCGATATATCTAGCACTGTTGACAGGAATAACCGTCGTTTCTGGGGATTTATTTAAAAGTTTCTGACATTTACTGTCATATCACATTGGTGAGACTAGGCCAACGTAACGTTAGACTGTTTAGTGTCGTACTCATAATACTAAAATAGCGGAACAACTAAAATACAGTCGGAGACTGAAGCTTTTGGTCTAAGTCAGATCTATTCTAGACCTACATGTAGATCTAGATAGATCTATCCCTGTCTTAAGGCTAAGCCAGGCTAAGTCCTGCATGTTCTAGGCCTAGACCAATACTAATATAGGTCTATCGTTAGATCTAGGCCTAGTATGTAGCTTCAGTCTCAGTTGCTCCACTACGGCACTAGACTAACAAAGTCAAAGTTACGTTTTGCTTCAGCCTTCAGGAAAGTAAAAACAATGTTCAATTCTCCTCCAAACAGACGGATATTAGTTGTAGATCTTGGGCCTAGGCTAGATCTAGGCCTAATGTTAGACCCAAGACTAGTCTCAAAAGTTACAAATGTTTTCCCTTAGACCCTAGGTCTACTTCAACTGAAGTAGAATAAAGATGTCGAGAGGAATCTACCCTATCCCATTTAGATTTTGACAAACAATACATGAAAAGTAATGAATGGGACTGATACATAAAAAACTGTGCAAGTCACTCGGTTTGGGATTGAAATGTTTTGGTAATTAACAAAATATAGAATACTCTGAATAAAGAATTCTTACCATATATGGGTGATGAACGCTCTTCTTTTACTACAATAGTTGTAATTAGTTTCAATGAAATCAAACTTGTTACGAAAAAACAACTTCAATGACATTTTTGCTATTTTGTTGCAGTCACCCCTGCAGCAGTTTAGAAGGTCATAGAATTTGACTTTGAGACTTTGGCTTAGCCATATCGTCTGACTTGAGACAAATGTCTTAAAGTTTATAGAATATCGTTAGGGAAGATTTCTTAGACAAGCAAAATGCTAAGACAAATTGCTAAGACTTAAGCAAAAAACTTATCTCGTTTATGGAATACGGGCCCAGGTACACATACTTTTCTTATAGACATATATTGATTGTTATAGACAAATATTGATTGTTAAATCAGGAATCTGCATATATCTGTTTTCAGATCACACCATTCACAATTTTTTTTTTCAATATTAAGATCTCTCATTTTATTAGAGTAAAAGAGAATATCTTTCAGACACTTTCAATACTGAGGAGGCTTTAATACAGTGCTGTTGCAATACCACTGTTCTTGAGCAGTCTTTGTTATAGTGTGTTTATTATTCAAATATAGATATTCATAAATTGTCAAAACACATAAACAAAGGTTTTCAGAGAAAGATAGCATGTAAAGCCTACAAAAAACATGTATTCATATCTTGTAAGATCAATGTAGAGTGTAGTTATGAAAATAACTTAACAAAATACATTAAAATATTAATTTTTTTAATTTCTGAAAAATGTCACTGACTGTTAAGCATCACAATACACTATTGCTAGTTGATTTTTTTTTTAATAAAGATAGTCTTCATGAAGGAGAAATGTTGAAAAAAAACTAACTAGAACACATGCAATAACAGATTTTGTCAAGCCAACATGAAGCGTCTCTGTTTATTGAGATGTATACACATTACAGTTACAATGTCACTGCCAAGCACTCCCCTCACAACATAGCTATTTAGTCTGTGCAAATGTTTACACAATGCCTTACATGCCTACGTCTTCTCTTTCCGTATTCCTGGCATACGTATATCATAATGGGTCTCCCCTTAGACCACCAGCACGTGATTGCGCTCAGGGAGTATCGGCTCTCATGGATCACGTTATGGTGTCCTAACTCTATCTGACCGATGATAGATATTTCTTTAATCGAAGATAGGTGCTGTAACATATAGCTTCTATCTCTCCCTTGCATCACACATTGGAGTTAATAAAGCCCTGATGCAGATTTCAGGGAAACTCTCAAATTAAATCTTGTAGAAAAGCAATACAGATTTCTTTACCCCTTTGGATCCACAAAAGCTTTATAGATACTTGTAATACTAGCTATAATATATTTCACAAATCTGCCTGTTGCATTAAACATTTCAATCAGTTCAAAACAATGAATTGACCTCCTAAGACTTGTAAACGTATATTTTATTCACTCATGGGTTCTCAGATGTTCCCCCCGACAACAAAAAAATCAACTCCACTTCTATCCCCCTTACTTTGTATAATTTTGATGTATGTACGTACACATCGTGATCCAGTGAGAAAGCGCATTGTTTGATCATGCAATGTTGCAAAATCTGGTAATGTAGTAGAAAATTAGAGTGATTAGTTAATTGCTAGTCGCAACATAATATTCAATAATACTTTGTAAAGGGCATTGTTTGAGCTTGGTAATTATAAACCATGCTAATCAATAATGTATTGGCATGCCTTCAAATTCTCATTTGAAATGTGAAGGTCTTTAGTGGGTAATAATAAATGATTAATGCAACATCATAAAGCAACAGGAAAAGGTTAACTTTTACCAGATTAGCATACATGTAGGCAGTTATCTTACCTTTCTTTTGTGATAAAATGGATGGATAAGTCATCTTCATTTTTCTGAATGAAGGAGCCCGGTTTAAATGGCAACAATATATATATATATATATATATATATATATATACAGTGCGTCCCAGAAAAAACGAAACCGAGATTTAGCGATGATTTATCATAACTTAATCACAAATACAATAGACAAATTACCTACCATTGTAAAGCTTAGAATCTCCTCTTTCATCTGAAATTACTTAGATTATTTCTCATTCACGCATGAGTGAGCAAAAACAATTTGAAGAGGGGATACCAAAAAGTCATTTGGCGGGGGGTATCTGGGTTTCAAAACGAAAACCACATTTCTAAAAAGTTCAATATCTGCTCTTTAATTTGATACCACAATTACAGAAAATGGTCAAGAAATAAGAAAGTTCTGGTTATTTGAAATAAGGCTTGAGTTTCAATAATTTCATAAAATGAAGAGGTTTTACAGGCTAGCGTTGAAACTCACTCGACACTCCGTTTTGTTGACGATCAGCCATGCATGAAGTCTTTTGTTAACCATGCGATAGCTTCTGTGGGAAACCGGTGAAAACACGTTTATTTAATGAAATTATGGAAATACAAGCATTGTTTCGAGGGAACGTAACTTTTTTACTTCTTGACCATTTTTTGTGATTAAGGTATCAAATTAAAGAGCAGATATTGAACTTTTTAGGCATGTGATTTTCTTTTTAAAATTCAGATACCCCCCGCCAAATAAGTTTTTGGTATCCTTTCTTCAAATTGTTTTTGCTCACTCATGCGTGAATGAGGAATAATCTAAGTAATATCAGATGAAAGAGGAGATTCTAAGCTTTACATTGGTAGGTCATTTGTCTATTGTATTTGTGACTAAGTTATGATAAATCATCGCTAAATCTCGGTTTCGTTTTTTCTGGGACGCACTGTATATATACTTATAACACATTTCAAGGTCATGTTCTACATGTACTTTCTATATATAGGAGTGTAATTTTCTAATTGAATTTTTTTTTTGGGGGTGTCATTAACAGGGTATGTTGGAAATAGATGAGCGCATGAATGATTGAATCTGGATCACACTTTCAAGTTTAATTTAGTGTAATCGTAAGTCAATCTGTAAATGTTTTGAAAGAAATACATTTGCAGCCTTTCAAATACAATTAGATGAATTGATTAGTGTTTAAACATTAGCTTGATGTTCACAACAGGATTACTTTAGAGTGGTTTCATTGTTAAAAATTATGAAATGATGATGTTCTCAAAATCATTCAATCATTGAGGACTGGCATAATGGTATTCCTATTGAATTTCCGTTCATTTTTTTTAGTGCTCTCACCAAACAACATGCCATCATTCTTTCTATATCTGACACAGATATTTTGTGGATTGGCAATTTGATACTTAATGAGGTCAAGCATTAGTTGTGGTTTTGATCATGATATTTTTGCAGGGAATGGGACAGATGTAATGTGATATGAACATTATTTGTGTGTTTAGATATTGAACACTCGTAAGTTGACCAATATTTCCTTGGTCATATTGCAGTTTGATGCAAGATGGGTTGGTGTCCAATAGGAGAGAATCATCCAGGATTCAAGGTTTCAAGCTACACTGACTGCCTCCTTCAATTCTTGCAGTATTGTAGTACCGGGGACCGGCAGGTGCGATACACCGGGTGAACACCCTACTCTTTGACGAATAGTGTATTGGTTTTAACATGCATAGGTTGTGACTCTCCTATACACGGTACCAACATTTGCGTCCTTTCCGATGGACCGAGTGTTTTCCAACTGCATTCACACCCGCACTGAACACAGCGGTGAGGCACGCTAACACACAACGCTAGCATCAGATTTTTTTGTTAGACATCTTCCGGCATACTGTGGGACTCGAACCCACGCACGTTGAGATCTACGATCTTATCGGGAACAGGCGCTCTAACCGACTGAGCTATGCTGCCTGGAAGAATAAAGAAAATGTTTTCCATTAGTAAGCATGTTTTGCATTCACACTTTAATATTTGTGAGAGTAAGATAAAAAGATAAATGCCAGTTGTAATAACAATTCATACTGAGTTTCTACAGAATCCAATCAAATGATCAGCTAGGTGTCGGCATTTATAAATTAAAAATATATGCCAAACCATTCTGGAAGAAATTGTGTAATTGCTGAGAAATTTATCAAAATAAGCATGAAAATTCATGTATGATGTTGGGTTTTTCCCCCAAGCAATAATAATGCACTATCCCACATGTGCTTAATTGTGTTATTGATCTTCAGTGTTATTTTTTTTTTCATTTTAGATTCCACGATTTCACAAATTTCAGTTAACTGTACCAGATCTAGATCTATATACATGTATATCTCTTGATGATGTTTGAATGTACCTGTAAGTGCTTTTCGGCACAGAGACAATATTTTCCCTCTGCAAGAGTATAAAAATAGGCCAAGGCTCCAAGGTATTTGGTTCCAGCCATCTACTGTGCAGCGGCAGTGCTAATAATTTAGACTGGATAGATATAGCAAGGTAGTGCTGCGTATTTAGGACGCACATATATGCTGCCTATTTTTTTCCCATTTAATACATGAAAATATGAGGGTGTGTTCAGTCAAATTAATAGCTAGAATCATGAACAAGAATCAAAATTCAAATAAATATCATAGTTGTATTGGAAGATAGTTCAGTTGCATATCCTATATTTGTTATGCCCACCCACCATGCATCCTAGATCAGTAAATTTAACATAGGAAGTAGAGGTCAACCTTCAAGTATAAGGAAAGCCCTTTAAACTGGAAGAAGGCTCATATAGTAGAATGTGATATCTGTTGGTTCTCCTCCATCAACATTTAACATCTGTGGGTTTTCAGGGTTCAATGTTTATGTTTGGAAGACCAATTTTTATGACCCACAAAAAAAATATAGGACAGACCCATAGTTTTGAAGTAAATGTAAACCATGTTCCTAGTGTAAAAACTATTGATTGAACGTAGCCTAAGTATATTGGGTTGATGCATAGTTGTATACATGAGTCGCCGTTTCACAATAACATTAATGACTGCTCTGTGATAAATTGGTTTACTCAAAATAAACCTAGATTTTTTCCCCTGCTTTGCCAGAATACAAATTGTTTGTATACCATCCATGTTTGAATGGGATGCATATGAATTGGATCATATTATGCCATAGAATCTTTCAAACCAGGAGATACTATTACATTGCAATTATAGAATGTAGTAATGAATACATTTTGATGGTGAAACAAGTTTGGTGACAATTTATTTAATACTGTTGGTTTCACATATAATACACTTTAAAGACACTGAAATAACAAACAAAGATTTCGGACCACAAAATCAATTTTTTAGTTCATTCCTATGTATATATTGCAAGAATTTTCATAATTTGTTATAGAGTACTTACACATGTGACCTATTCTCATTCTTATAGGCTTAAAATATAACCTTCTAAAAACTTAATTCACAAAACATAATTATCAGTAAATGAAATTTACAACTGTGAGGCATTCACATTTGAGAACTCTACATAGCATCACAACAATCTTATCTAAAGAAATACCAATTGACTTAATGAATGAAGATGATGCTCTTTCTAATATTCAGGCACAAACAAACATAATTTTCCCATTATTCAGTCTTGATCTGCCTCTAAATATAATAACCACAAGTATAATACACCATTCATCATTACTCTTGTCTGATTGATGAATACAAGTCTGATGAATTGGCCTAACGGGGAATATATTAAATAATCTCTTGATCGGGATGCAATTCATTCTGTGGGGATTAGAGTCCAATCCAATTCATTTTGTTTTTTTCTAGAGTAGTCTATGGCCACAGGTGCTGCTACTCGTGTTCACACAACATCATTTATTTTACAGCTGGATCCTGCATCTCCGTTCACTTAAAATAGGAATATAAATGGTAATTTTAATGTGCTGTATTGTTTTATATAGTGCATGGTTTTGAATTACATGTGCAATCAGATATCAAAGTAGCAAAATTATAAAAGGTAAATATTCTGATCAAATGTGCTTTGTTGTGAATGTGGTTCATTTTAACATACTTAGTGCCATTGTGCCTCACACTCAAGAAGAACTCTAAATGGAAAATTTTACCTCCACAGTCTTTGCAGACTACAGTTAATAAGCAATTTTGAAAAGATTTGGAATAGCTAGATTTGAATGTTAAAACCTCATTTTTTTGTTGTATTTTTTTAAATCATTATATTCATTGTGACATATATGCTTGCGTCAGAGACTGATTTTAATCTCAGAGATGTTTCATAAAGCTCTTTGTTTAGGTATACCTCATTTATGATGTACCAAAATGTAAGCTCAAACTTTTTCATAAAATATTTAAATCCCATATCTGTATTTCTATGTAACAAAATATTGTGTCCATGTTTGAACAATAAAAGTGTTAATCAACAAGTACATTACGTGACTTAATGCAATTAAGATACATATTTGGTTTGTTATATTTCAGTCATTTGTAAAGTTGTACATTAATGAATGGCTTTCTGACGTTGGTTCCTTTCGGCTTTTTTTTCTTCGTATTCTGTTTTCTTCATCCTTCTTCATCTGGATGAAGCCCAACTAATGTTATCATACTATCTCAAGATGTCTTCTTCATAATCCTCTATGGACCTTAAGACACTTCCTCAGAACATTCCCTCACCCATCATGTCTCATCTCTCCCACTATTCCTGACTTGTATTTTGTTTTCAAAACTTTTCAGTTTGATTAATTTGGAATCCAATCCATTTTCCCTCATAAATGTCTATCTTCCCTCCAGTATCATCTCTCATGTTCCCTTCTCCATCTCTTCCAAATGACAGCATCTTACCCCCACCATTCTGAAACTTTACCCCTGCAAAATATCTCCAAGGTGGCTCTCTTGTCCTTTCATAGTTTCCATTTTCTTTGCGATAATTCTCATATCTTGGTTCCATTTCCTCCAATTTGCCTGTTCGTAATGGTTATAATGAGAAGTGGTAACTGAATAATTGGTACAAAAATGATTTTTCAAAATAGGCTTCCATATTTTGTAATGTCTATGCAAAATGTATATGCAAAACATTTTTTCAACTCTGTTGATATCATTAGTGTAAATAATTTTGATCACATATCAAAGTGTAACAGTCTTTAAAACACCTGGGGTATTTCCATGGACATTTCCCCACATAGAAAGTGCGCAATAATCACATGCTTATGTTCACATGAGCAGAAATTCTACTTGTACTATACACATTTGTACTAGGCCTATGTACAAGACCCAACATTTGTATTTTACATTTTTTAGCCATTTTTTAACAAATTAAGCTCAAACAAATGTCACCTGTGTTTTAAATTTATAGGATCTAACATCAATAAGTGTAGTCCTTTTCTTTCTAATTGACAAAGTAGGTAAATATACAAAGCACCCAGAATAATCAATTTCACTCATTTTCCAACATCCTGGTTCTTTCCATCACCTCCTATCCCCGCCCCTCCCTCCCTCCCTCCCTCTATTATTGTTGACCTCAAAGCCACCCAGGGGTCAATCCTATGCTAAAAAGTCCCTGGGTCTTCTGCTGCCTGGGGATAGCGCATGGGGCTATTTTTAGCTCCCGTTTGACGTCATAGAGCAGGATGATGCCTCTTTGCTACCCTCCTGGACGAATTATGATTGACTTTTATTAAGAGCAACCAGCCGGTTGAATGCCTTTGGGAGCTGTAACTGAAAGCAAAGCCTAGATAGCTCTTGGCCTTGCTTGTCTAAGTACCCCTCTACAGCACCCAAGGAAAATCCTACTCACATAATTCCAAGCAAAGAGGAAGAAAAAAAAAGAAAGATGCGCAGCCCTGATCCATTTAGCTGTTTGCTTCGCTCTCTTTTTCCCCTATTATCTGAATGAGTTTGATTAATTCTCTCTTGGCCTGTCTCTCTCTATCTCTCACTCCATGTCTCGTCCAGTATTTGATTCTCCTTTCTTCCCATTTTAGCTCCTTATTTATCCTGCAGTGCCTCAATCCAATTTTCTGTCTCCTGTTCTATTTTGAGGTGCCCTAGTCTCATATGTCATCAGGCCTGTTTGTGGAAATTGCTTTATGGCTTCTTGTTTTTCATTCTACTTATGCTCTTATTCTTCTCCTTTTCATCTTCCTAATTGCCATGTGTACTGAGATAACAGTATCTCTCATGGCATGATATTGCTGCCAAAAAATGTAATTTGCCCTTTATTTATTGGAAGTGAAAGATTAATTAAATTGTCACTTTTTCAAAATCTGATTTGCTGTCGGGCGAGATTCATGTGCCAGATGACTTTCAAAGCTCAAGTTCCATCTCAAGCAACAAGTTTTATATGAGTAAAAAGAAAAGGGGAATAATGGAATAGAGCGCAATTATGTCATTACAAATTGAAATCAAGCATTTTAATATCAGTATTCCCTTGTTTCACCTTTATTTTGTTTTTATATCTTTTCTGCGTCATTATCAACTTTTCGTAATGTCTTGTTTGAATAATGACCACCCCATCTGTGTATAAACAATGAAATATGTGTACCTGAAATATCTTGTACATGCGTCACATGCACATACAGTTGTCATATTTCATGTACCTGAAGCAGTGCATAATTATGTTCTATTGTCTGACATGTTTACTTCTGATGGTGCTGTACATGACATGCAATGTTCAGCTCATGTCTCCTTGTTATGAAACCAAGTTTTGTATCTGATAAAGTCCTCTCATGCATCAATGGGATTACATTATACCTCTTGATTTATGACTCCATTTCTCAAAGCTTTTTAATGACAACATTCTGATTTTTCTGTTGTTAAATTTACTAGTCCATTGCATTAGGATTGAATGGGGTGCACTTTAACTTTGATGTGTTTTTGACAGTTACACTTCTGTTGATATACATGATAATGTCATATCACTTAAAGTAAGACACTGCCTTGTCTGTATAAATTAACCTTCACCCCCTCCACCATGATTATCATAGTTGGAAGGTAAATCCCCAAAAGACAGTGTTTACCAATGCCATTACTACAATGGTTATATTTAATGTGTAGAAATCTGAACTTTGATATGTGTTGTTTTGACTATTGTTTATATACTGTAGGTAATAAGTAAGAAAGACAGAAAATTAAATTCATGCAGACACTTTCAGTTTCACGATAACTCTGACTGAAAAATCATTTATATAATCTCCTGGGGAGATTGATGAACAAATATATGGAATAAAGTTGGGTTTCTGTTTCATTTTATTTTCACTTTTTAAGCACTTTGATAATGATTTCTCCGGATCAATCTTTAAAGGCTTCATTTTCACAACAATCACATACAAAAGCCACAAATGGAATATTGCTGCTCAAGTGTTTTAAAAGTCAGATCAATGTTAACCAATGCCTTTAAAAGAAAGAAATATCCAGTATACATTGGTATTCTTAAGCCTGCCCTTATTTAGTTTCATTGAGGTATTAAGGTATCAAGAGATTTTATTTTGAACTGTTCACTTGCATGGTAAATCCCTCCAATTCTAGTTACATGAATCCCCTGGATTGGGTTCTAACCATTGGATTTACCTACAAGCTTTCATTATAATATGCTCTCATTAGTCTTCACTGGGGGTATTAAAGTATCAAACGATCAGAGATGAGTGTTCCAATTCATTTCTTCACTTATTGCTGATTATGCACTGGAAGAGGAGACCTAGCAGTCTTTAATAAAAGCCTTCCCAATTTTAATACAGAACAGCTTTGCATCACAAAAGTTGTTGAAATTTGTTAAGATTTTAGAGGCAATTTAGCATGACCAAGGATGTTGGAACTTTATGAAATGCAATGGAGGCTCAGTCATGATTGGCTTTCTTGCAGCTCAGATATGTATTGGGTGATTTTACTACGGTGTTGAAATCTGGTGGTGGTGTTGTGACAACACCAACACCAGCCACAACACCGTACATGAAATGGTGCAGGTGTTGTGATTGACTTCGGAAAATATGATATATTTCCGGCAGTTCGTGTTCAGCACTGGTGTTGAATGTCGTCTGCTGAACCGAGCATCATACAGCTGGTGTTGACAATCTACGTATAATTTCCCCATTCACCAACACCAACCCCCGGGATAGGAAAAATCATGATTCCATGTTCGGAGTTGGTGTTGGTGATTTAAAGCCCACGAACAGGTGGCGAACAGGATGAAACATCCCTGTTGAATTAGATTTTTACAGTTAAGATCAGTGCAAATCATTTAAGCCTTACACAATTTAATGGACAATAATGTTTACTCTTTCGGATTCTTGAAGTGATTTTAGCCTTTGCATTCTGTACAATGAGATTTCACTGTGATTTCTCCCCAATTTCACTTTCATCATCCAGAAGTTCTCGCGTAAAGTTGATATGATCAGCAGCTCAGCGCAGAGTCATGACATAGGCTATCGATATTGTGATCGGTATTGTTCCTCTGAACCCAGCTCGGTGTTGGAGCTGGATTCAACAGCCTTATCACACTCTCAACACCAACACAGAACACCGAACTTGAAATCACCCATTGCCAGTGGGCGGGCAGGCTTAAAAAGACAGATGACTAGCTCCATTCAATGTTTTCCTGATGCAACAGTGTTTTGATTTTATTTCATGTTTATGATTGTAATTTCTATCTTTAAAAAGAAAATTGATTTAATACATAACAGGTATTGGTCATGATTTTGGATTCCACGGTGGGTGATAAACAACAACTGTTCCTTGGTAACATTCTAATGATGTTGAATTATCCATGATACTTGAGTCTCTATAATTGATTTTGGGTGATTTGATATTGCATGGATGAGGAAGGTAAAGTCCCTCATTAAAAATTTGCCTACAACTCTGTTTTACTTTGCCCAATGCTTGTACAAGCTTGCATTTATACACTCGTAGACTCTTTCATTGTGCTTAATTGGGGAATTAATGGATCATATGAGATATGATTGTTCTCTTTCGTTTGTCCACTTATTGATAATTACTGGCTCAAAAGAGGAGAAAATTATCATCCTTGGCAGATTTTACCCATAAATGCTTCAAGCAGTAATGGTGGAAAGGCTGTTTAATGGCACAAGATGTTATATTGTATAGTATTTAGTTTTGGATTATTTTCTTTTGAAATGCACTTGTTTTCAACATTCATCCCCATTTCTGAAATTAGAATGAAGTATCCCCCCTCACTCATATTTAGTTCAGTTTAAGTTAATAGATGTCATTTCATTTGCTATACTTTCTCTTGAAATTCCCCTTTTTATTTTTGCCTTCATAATAGTTTTAAATGAATATATAAATGTAGTATATTAGATTCTTTTCAAAGTTTGCAAGACCAGAAAGTCTATCTTCTAACCTTCTGGCCAACTAAGATTTTTAGTGGGAAAATATTGTTATTGACATTTCTAAATTGATGAATATTAAAATGATTTATAGGTAATAAGTTGAGTTTGTAAATAAAGAAATTACAAATGAATTTGCCAAAATTATAAACTTCAGGAAAGAAACAAGCTATAGATTTGAATCATGCATTGCACTTAAATCTCGTATTTTTTTCCCTTCTTACCGATTACGAAAGAATATGTTCACAAATACAGTTTTGTTTATTCATTGAATGTACTGAGACTGCTTCACTTTATCAATCATTCTTTCCCCTGTATTATCCTTGCACTCTTGCCTCTTAATTATGGCACTGAATAACTATTAGATGATTAGCAGTAATTAATCTTTGCGGGATGATACTTCCCAGATCGTTGTTGCGTGATGAATTGATAATGCAGACTCGCTGAGTGGCACAACCCTTTCAACATAGTAATAATTAATGGAATATCATCAAGTATTCATCATGTGTCGCTGTAGTGATATTAGATCCATTTTGAAAAGGATCGGCAAGGGCATGGAGTGTATATTTGTTACATTGTCTTTTCTTGCAGACAGAGCTGTAATGCGTTTTACTTATATATGTGTGTTCTATTTCTCTCTTTCCCTTCTCTCTCTCTCTCTCTCTCTCTCTAGCTTTTCCCAGATCCTTCCTCTTTCTTTTCCCTTCCATAGCATGCAGTCTGGAGACATGAAGTATTAACTAGTTAAACCCACTTTTATATCAAGAAAATACTTATATTCTAGTTATCCGAAGCACAGGTCTCATTGGTTAAACATCACCACCTACACCGCCATCACCACAATGACCACCACCACTACTACAACTACTATCATCATCATCACCACCACCACCCCCGTTTTTTGTCTCGCCCGTGGCACACCCCTACCACTTTTTTGGTCGAGTGCCCCCCCCCCCCCCCGGGCACCATCACCACCACCACCATCAGTATAATCATCATTTTTCATTTTTTCATCATCATCATCATCATCATCACCATCATTTTTCATCATCATCATCATCATTTTTCATCATCATCTTCCATCACCCATCTACTATTTTGCCTATGTACTTAGATTGGTTCCTTTCTAAAACGTCCTGCTTGTTGCCTGCATACTTCACAAAGCCGCTGTAATGTTTGAAGCTATAGATGGGGTGATTCCATTGTAGCCATTCTTCATGTTGCTCGAAGCATGATGACTTGGAGCACTGGTCATAATCTTCTTGAGAGCTATTCAGCACTTGTATAAAATAGATTTTGCCTCATCTCCTCTTTTTTTATGATTCAGATTACTGATTACATGTAGCTTAAAGTGTATTTGGGCTATTATTTTACTCTCCACTATGTGCCATGAAGAACAGGACATAAATGCTTATGTATTTGCACATTTTTTGACATATTTTGCAAGTCATGTCAGTTCATTGAATTAAGATGTTATTTGAAATTGAAATGCATAGAAAATTAACACACCCCCTTTTGTATTTGTCCCCATCAACTATTTAAGTATTTGCAAATGTGATGAGAAAAAAAAATGCATTACTGGTAGTTAAATATTGAATATAATGTATCTGTCAACAGAGGGCTCACCTCTACATGTACATTTTCATACAGATGAGAATGAATCTCTTTCTTGTGCATGGGTGTTATCTCATCTGTACCCTTTAACAATACCAAAGAACAAAATAGCATGAATTTTCATAATTTCATTCCATATGTTTACATAATGATTTGTAAATGATATCCAATTGTTTAGAATACAATGGGGAGGGGAATAATAATGCAGATATTTCTAGAATTCAACACTATCAGTTGATAAGAATGGAATCAGAGTAGGATTCATTCATTGTATGACGAAACAGAGTTTTCTCATATACAGTTCAAATAGATTACAGAATGTTTGTTTATTTGAGAGCTTGGTCATCCAAAGACAAAAAGATGTCATATTAACAGATCAAAATAATTTCCAACTGTCCTTACTCTTGTTCTATTTTGAACATGTTTTCAGAAATAAAGGACTAAAAATTACAAGTTTTCCTTGCAAATTGTTCCAATAATGGTTCCAATAATGGTTAGTTACATATGGTTTAGGAGAGTGTAAAACAGGGTAAAGCATCCCCTTTCTGACTCCAAGTTTATACAAAGTTGTACAAACTAAGGTTCTTCAGTGACACCATTTTTTTAATACAATTATAATATTTGTGACAGTGAGAATGGTGTTTACCCTGTGTTACATTTATTGGAGTGTTAAAGTACATGTAGATAAGCAAGCCCCTTTTCTGACACCCGAGTTGAAATATATAATAAAAAATATAGGCAAAGGTGTTCAGACAACACTATATATCATATGATTATAACATCTGCTCGAGTAAGCAGTATGTTTATCATGTGATACAATGTGTGAATAAGCGCCAACAATGCTCAAAGTTGACATGAAGGCTGTATGAGATTACAATCGGAAGATATGCCTTTCTCTGGCAGTCTATAGATGATCTGAATGTAATTTTGAATGTCTTTAATGTATGGTAGACTTGGCCCTGGTGATACCTTGTGTACAATTTCTTCACAACTTTTACAAACAGTCATTTACCTATGTCTGTCTTGATGTAGAATACCATGATCCATGACTGGTATTTTTCCTGCTGCTTTCATTCACGATTGTTCTGCTTCCTTAGTAAATATTATCTTAAATTATTATCTTGAATGGTTTATATGATAACTGCTGCTACTGGATTTCATTCATTTGACTATACTTAGCTTTTTTTTTGCTGCTTCTGCGACAGATTATGTTGTTACTATACTCTTACCAATGTTTATATTCTACTGATAAATTTCCATTATTTTTCTTTTAAATAATTAACATCATTGTTGTGATGGAATGATGAAAATTTGTATTGTGACAATATTATGCTATTTGTTATTCACATGAATTTCAATTTAGCATCTTGTCATGAAATTATCTAGTCTGTAATCAGTAATACTGTTAGTTGTAGAGTTCTAATTTTACTAGCATTATCTTTGCTATCTGTTTGACGTGTGGAATGCTTATTTATTTCATATCACTCTTATCTCGGGTAGATGTGAAAGTCCTGAGCGTCGGTCTCTTATTTGATATGCTGCATTACGTCACAGTACTTCTCTTGACATTTTGCAAGACAACTTCATCACTGTTGCACAACAAACATGTCAACTTTCAGTAGTTTTCTTTGAAGGGTAGGGGGATAGGGTGATGAAACTATATTCATAAGAAAAAGAGATACAATTGTCAGAGATAGGGGAGGGGGAGATTATAGGAGGGAAGGGGAAAAAGAGAGATGGAGACTGGTAGCCAAAGACAGTGAGAGACAAAGATAGAAGAGAGAGAGGGGGAAAGAGACCGACAGACATAAGAGAAAGGGAGCAAGATAGATAAATATATATAGAAAGAATCTCTTATCATCCTGTGCAATTATTGACTATTACTATCAATTTTATTCCATAGCCTCAGAAAGGTTAATGGGAATGAGAGGGAAAACAAAATTCCATTCTACCACTTACTCATGATCATTGAATAACACAATCAATCCTTCACCTATTTACATATAAAAGGTTAACCAGCTCGTTTACCCCATCTCAAGTTTGGCCACATTTTTACACACTCCAAAGTTTCCCAGGCAACAGAGGGGAAAAAAGATTAATGATTAATCATCAATATATCTGAGCCTCTACAAATAATTTCCTTGTTTCCCCATCCCCTTTCTCTTTGGGAGATTGCAACCCTCGTACCTTTCAAGTGGTCTTGTTTCCTCTGCTCTTTCTTCCTTCTTCACACGCTTGTATTTTTTTCAAGGATTGATGCTGTTTCAATTTGCTGTAAGAGCCGTAGTGTGGTCCTTTGACATTTTCTCCAGGTAATTTGTTAGAGATCCCTCTCTCTCTTTTCTACTGTGCTCATAAGATAAACTTCAGCACTCGGTTTGTGGAGGAGTTACATCACAAAATCAATCACACTTATAAACACTATTTTTAAATTTTGTTAAGCATTGCAAGTTTTGATTGTGATTCATATGGAGATACATTATGTAAAAGAAGAATGAGGGTATGTTTTGTTGGTGGGTAGTGATTTAGACACATATACTGGAAAGGAATTAGAATTGTGTATGTGTGCAGTGATACATTTCTGGTTCTCGTCTATTTTTAGTATGATGGTGGTATAGTTGAATTGTGAGGGTTTTTTCATCTTCTTAATATTTCTTACTCTTTGCTGTTGAATCATGTTTGAAAAAGCAATTTCAAGGCGCTTTTATTTGTCTTAGTATGAGGAAAGTGATTTGAAGAAAAAGTGAATTTATTATTAGATACATTGACTGTACACAGAGATATTACTTGGTTGAAGCAGCAAAAAGAAAAGGGGAATATGAATGTAGAAAGAGTGAATGAACTAAAACAAGAAGAAAGAGAAAGAAAACATACACTTACACACAGAATATGGTAATGTTTCTATATTCTAGCCTAACAAATCCCAATAGATTGAAAAACCTAGGACCGAAGTTCAATTTAAAATGAACCGTATACAGTTCACTCATAGGCAAAAGATGTATGGATTGGTCAGTGGGTAAAAAACTTATATATCTTACTGAGAAGAATAAAGATCTTCTGCCCATAAGCCATATTTGAATAGTTTATTGTGAAGTTTACACTTCTCAGTCCTAGGTTTTTCAATCTGTTTGCATTTACTAGTTTGGCAAGAGTAAAAATAAATGGGCAGAGATAATGTGTGCATGCATACATAGTTTATGTTTAATGCATTGCTCTCTGTATACATGTATTGTACCCCCCCCCCCCAAAAAAAAAAAAAACACTGTTTTTGCACTGGCCTCCAAAATCATAATGAATGAATAACAATGACTTGAATGGAATATAATTCACAGGTGCCAACTTTGTTGAGCCTGTTCATTCACCCACTTACTGGGAGATGGTAGGACTGAAAACAAAAGTGTATGTGTGACAGAGAGAAAGAATGAATGGACGAAAGAAAAAAAGAATGAAAGAAAGAAAAGGGTATAGAAAAGAGAAAGAGAAAGTAGGGAGAATTAAAAAAAAACAAGGAAAGAGAGATAGAGATCAGAGATAATTTGAGAAAGCAGAAGGGATAAAGATTCAAGGGAGAGATGAATGGAAGTAAATATTCTGAAGCCTGCAATCAAGATATAAAAATAGGAGTGTAATGAAATCAATATGATTATCATGAGATATAAGAGGATCAATACCTTCCTCTGTCGTCATATTCCGTTTGAAAGGAAAGTGTTTGTGCATCTCTCCCGTACATTCTTGCCGACATTTAAATGAGGATTAACAGTAAACGCAGCCATTCTGTCGCAAAGTAATGAAACGCTGTTGATATTGCAGCTAAATTGTGCGGAGAGCCGATGTGCGTGGAATTGCATCAAGGGGAGATAATGCTTAAAAGACCGCATCAATTTGTGAGTGAGGAAAGAGGCTCAGATCGAGTGCACACTTGGTGTGATTTTTTATTGCGTTACCCTCCCACGTAATCCAAGGGGGTGCCAGTGGGCTGCAGAGTTTCTCATCTAGGGTGTGGGTGTGAGGCTTTTAAACGTTAGTAATGATGGGATGATTCAAAGAGATCAGCTCTTTTTTGTGGTCCCTCTCTGATTTTTTTCTTAAAAGTAGGAGATGGGATGGAATCATCAAGTGGTTAATGAAAACTGACATGAAATAAAGAGAGATTTTTCTGATAGATATACCACACTGTTCCGCTCTAGAAAGCTATCTGGTTAGTGCGGTTCATGTAGGTGTGGACATACTGTATATAGCTGTATGTGCTCATGGCCTATGTGAGATAAAGTACATATTCAGTTTCTCACTTTATTTTTATGAATGAAAATGTTGAGTGCCCCAATATTGCCTTTTAAACAAAAAATATGTGTTAATGTACAAATTCATATAAAATAAGTCTACTATGAGGTTCTGTTGTCATCTCTGACATGATTTTCCTCCAAATACAAACATGAAAATGGAAAACATCTTTCAGATTGTATAGGTTACAATCATCTTAATTACTTTGTTTAATGTTCCATTTCTTTTTCTTATCCTTCTCTTTGCATATGACGATTTGCCATTCCACCATGACTGTTCCTTCATGTTCTCTTGATAATTTATCATCATCAGGTAAGTAGTATGTAAATCAAATGATAAAAAGGCCAGGTCACCTCAACAATATGTTGATTCAAATGAAAAAGGAAAATCAAAAAAGTATAAAACTGACAATTTCATCCAAATTGATTGTAGAATTGAAGTTTCGCTTAATTTTACAAATTAGCCGAGTGCACACATATCACTGGCAGTGTACATGAAGGAATATGAGAGCTGATGATGTCATACACTCACCATTTCTTTGAATTTTATCATGTAAAATATAAAAAAGTAATTTTGGACTTCTTTAATGAAATTATGGTTTGACATCAACATGAATATGTGAGGTCACCATTATTGTATCTGTTTAGGATTCAATCTATATATTTTTTTCATTATTAGATGCTATTTCATATGAATTTTTCATTGGCTGCTGTTGCTGCTATAAATCACAAAGGTTATGAAGACACAAGATATAGTGAATTTGCCATCAACTTTCATTTGCATATCAACCTTGTGCTCACATGTCTGTTCTGTTCAAAGCAAAAATTCAGATTGGTTTAATTTTCCTATTTTACACCTGATTTTGATGAAATTTTCAGTCTTGTATTTTGTTTGGTTTTGCTCTAACTATTCAAATCAACTTTCTGTTGGGGTAGACTTTGGTATAAAACATAGGGTATGGAATAAAAGAGATTAAATTGTTGTGTTTTAGATAGGAAAATTTTGCAATCCTTTTTTTCTATGATCAAGAACTTGTTTGTATGAATCATATTGCATTGTAAAATGGAGAAGGGATAACGGTCTTTGAAATACAGCTTGTAGGTTTTTTTTTCTTGCTCCTTGTGATGCAAGAAATATGGTACTGGGACTCATCCTTCACAGATTAAATCTTGAAAATTTAATACAAGTATGCACAGTTTCGGAATTATCCACAATGTAGGGCAAAACAAACAGTCATTGTAATTGAGTGTAAGTATCCACAGTAAAGTGAAGGATTGAACAATAACATCATCAGCTCGCCCCATATAAATAAAATGTTGATTGAAGCTGAAAATTTATTCAATGAAGAACATCATTGTCATAGGAATTCATGTTACAATAGCCTTTAAAAAGTAGTTCCTGCAAACATAATGATATAGTGGTGTCCTTGAACAATGCAACCCTTTGAATACATTTTCTTGCATTTTTTCCGTTCTTGTTTCTAAATCTGTCTGGTTCCTTTTACAATTTAATATGTACAGTTTCATATTCCTTCATGTACCAGAGGAAAGAAAGAAAGAATAATATTGAGCATTTCTCTCGCTTGCCTCTGATTATTCCTGGAAACCATAAACCCTGCTGGAAGGATGTCCACCATCTTTGTACTTTATTGCCTACAACCATAGTGACATCATCAATTTGTTTTTCACTTGCTTCTTGTATTACACTGGAAGGTTTCACACCATCCCTAGATTATAATATTTCATTCAGTCTCGTGATTTATGCTGCTAAAAACTTTTTTTTTGTTTAAGTAATGACAATTTTCACCTATATGGAATTGACACTTTCTTATGTAGGCCTACCTAAACCTAAAAGATAAGAGATTGGCTGCAAATAATTGAGTCATGTTCGCCATTTTATTCATGCACATGAAAATAAATCACAAAATATTTGAATAAACAAAGTTTTATATATTTTCTGCTTATTCTGTACTTGATAATTAGAAGTGTTGATAAAGTAAAATGATATTGGCTTTTCCGAAGCTGAGAAAGTCTAAAGTGTTCTTTATAAGGTTCCTATCCAAGGATAATGATTTTATATATATATATTTTTCGAGAAAAGTTACATTCCATTTTTTTTCTTGTTTGGCTTTCTTTGACATATGCTAGCCAGATTTCTTTTAACAAATATATTCTTTTTATCTAATAAACTATGGAGTGAAAGATATCGAGACTTGTTTCATTTAAAAAAAAAACAATTATCACTTTTCTGTAGTCAAACAGGCGTAATCAGGAATGTTTGTTTAGTAAATAAGTCCAAGGTTATGTATCAATTATCTCAAATCAAGATCTATTCTATCCATTTAAATCAATCCTTCACCCCCCCCCCTGTATTGTGAGCAATAATAAAAGGTTTTCTGACTGTATGGTGGCCTTGTGTGAAGCGATTATGATTGTCTGAAATTATAAACCACTGAATCTCAGAGCATAAACAGCCTGATTGTCAGGCTCAAATCATCTTCCTCTCTGAAACCTGAGACAACGCGGTATGCTCGGCTTACCATTGTATATCTCATCGGCAAGAAAATCTAGGTTTTTCCATGATAAATTCATCATATCAGGACAAGGATTCACTAGTTTTTGCCCTGTAGTATAAAACCTTTTATGGCATTCTTTTTTATCTTTCATTTCTTCCTCAATTATTGAATCTCACTCTTCTCTTTTCTTTGTGTCTCAAAAAAAATGTTGCTCCATCTGTATATGTAGTCCTTCTTTTTTCTCTACTTAAGTCATTGCATCTATCAGACTTACTGCTTAAGATAGAGAAACAAATTGTTTCCAATTGTGTTAGACAAAAGTGTTTCCATCAAGGGCATATGATGTTGTCAGAGGCAACACAAAAAGAAACAGAGCTTTAGAATCATGGATTATGATAGATATGATTTATAAATGTTTTACTCTGTTCTCTATAATCAGCATTAAATCCTCAGAAGTGATATTAAAATAAATTAGTAAATGAATAAGTGAGTGAGTGAAATGAAAAATGAATAAATGAATAAATAAATTGTATAAATCAATAGATTAATTGAATCAATCAATTAAGCAGGAAGTGGCCATTTTTTTCCTGTTGCTGAAACAAATAATTGCTGAATATAATTGCTGCTCTCTATAAAGTTGGGTGTGTGATTGAGCATTCAAATGAAAAAAAAATATTGTCAATCAGGCATAATCTCTGTACACCTTACATATTCTACAAGTAAGTTAACAGTATTCAAAGTATGAGTAATATGTAGGTGGATAAACATGTCTAACTATACAGTGCGTCCCACAAAAAATGAAACCGAGATTTATCGATGATTTATCATAACTTAATCACAAATACAATAGACAAATGACCTACCATTGTAAAGCTTAGATTCTTCTCTTTCATCTGAAATTACTTAGATTATTTCTCATTCACGCATGAGTGAGCGAAAACAATTTGAAGAGGGGATACCAAAAAGTCATTTGGCGGGCTGTATCTGGGTTTCAAAAAGAAAACCACATTTTTAAAAAGTTCAATATCTGCTCTTTAATTTGATACCTCAATTACAGAAAATGGTCAAGAAGTAACAAAGTTATGGTTATTTGAATTAAGGCTTGAATTTCAATAATTTTATAAAATTAAGAGGTTCTACAGGCTAGCATTCAAACTCACTTGACACTCCGTTTTGTTGACGATCAGCCATGCATTAAGTCTTTTGTTAACCATGCGATAGCTTCTGTGGGAAACCGGTGAAAACACGTTTATTTAATGAAATTATGGAAATACAAGCATTGTTTCGAGGGAACATAACTTTTTTACTTCTTGACCATTTTTTGTGATTAAGGTATCAAATAAAAGAGCAGATATTGAACTTTTTAGGCAAGTGATTTTCGTTTTGAAATTCAGATACCCCCCGCCAAATGAGTTTTTGGTATCCTTTCTTCAAATTGTTTTTGCTCACTCATGCGTGAATGGGGAATAATCTGTAATATCAGATGAAAGAGGAGATTCTAAGCTTTACATTGGTTGGTCATTTCATTTGTCTGTTGTATTTGTGATTAAGTTATGATAAATCATCGCTTGATCTTGGTTTCGTTTTTCTGGGACGCACTGTATAAAGCGGAGTCACTGGTCCGAAACAGTTTTGATGAGCTTTCTTACCCCTCCTATTTTAATTTTGAAGAATGAGGCAAAGAATTTGAATCCTTCCCTACTTATCGTTGCTGTGAGGTCATAGTTAGGAATGGAATCATTGTACTGAGTAAATGGAACAAAAAGTTGTGGAATTTTTGCCTTTTCAATTGCATGTTATTGTGGTGAAGTTTGTTACAGACCATTGCCCATCCATGAAAAGGATGAAATATATCTTTAGGAGGGTTCATTTTGAACTGTTTTTGTCTGATCATGGCCTGTGAGGGAATACATATAATTCAACATTGTTTACAGGAGGAATCGTCATCCTGGTGTTGAAAAGAAAATTTTCTACAGATTGCTACCCAGAAGCATTAGGATGCTTCATATTGAATTGACAGCAGTGTGATCTGAACATTAATTACCCGCTTTATCAGCTTAAGGAGTTAGTATCTTATCAATTCTTCTTCCGCTGTATGCTATTGGTTTATTTTGTTTGAGGTCATTTTGATTCTGACATTCAAGCTAAGGATATATACCAGGATTTCTATTACGTGCAGGAAGACGGCTGAACACTCCCTGCACCTATTCCACTTCCTCCACTGGTGTGTGGTGTCTCATGTACATGAATATAATGCTCTAAATTGCAAAGATTCAGTATTGTAAAGTGGTGAGGACCTAGCTTTGATCATTCTCGGCCATTTCACATCCCCCTAATCAATGTTTTCATCAATTAGGAAGTGCAATGAGCACCTCTTTTCAAACCATCATAAGAACATGAATGCTGGAATTGGTGTTGCCACTGGTAGCAGATGTGTAACTCTGCTTTGCCAGGCTTTCTTTCAGCTGTAGTGGCGTGTCAGTTTTCAGGATTGTATCGATTTTGTTTTTGAGCAAACATGAAAAGCGATCTGCCCTCATATATCCAGCGTCAAGGATATTAGCACCAGGCACACACAGGTATAATGTACATGTACATGTGCGTTGCGTGCCTTTCCAGGGAAGTATTCGAAAGAAGAAACTCGTCCAACTTCCATACAGAAAAAGAGGGTATTATAAAGTGACAACCCATGACTCTCTTTTTCTCTCTCTCTATAAAAGTCTGAGTAAATTTGCAGGACATGAGGGCCTCGGCAGTTGACGTGTAGAGCCTGCTTGCTTGCTTGTAATGGGGAGCATTCAATAGTTTGTGTGTTTAGACTGATCGTGGATCTAACATTGGTAGTGAGAGAGAGAAACCGTGCTCATATTATCACATTAGCAACATGCGATAACGCTGTGCAAACACACTTGGTGAGAGGATTCGTACCTTGTTAAGACAAAACATTTCTCTCCAGGGAGGTTTGAGATAGACTTAAGACACCGTTCTCACTACCTTTACGTTTACTGGAAACTAGTTTAACGTGTAATGAGAATGGTCAAAGCGATCTTCCGAACCGGTTCAGAAAACCACCTGGCGATGTAGTTTTCAAGATTGCTTTGCCTCGTTAAACTGGTTTTAGCGTAAGCAAGGACACAACCGTTCTTTGGGTAGAGATCTACGCACATTTTGATCGCGCTACTCCACGCGACAGGTGTAGAATGCCTACGCTTCGGTTTCGAATTTCGCGTAAAACTTGTCACCCCACTGAGAGTGTTTCCATAGCAATGAGATCGCTTTACGTGTAGTGATTTTGAAATCCACTGCGATGAAATGGGAACGCTAGCAAAGTGATCTTCCAAACTGGCTTCCTGGACCAGTTTCCAGTAAACTTGTTTTAGAAATCGTAATGAGAATGGTGTCTCTGGGATCAATCATTCTACACTTCCTCTCCCTCCTTCTCCCGGTGCCCCTCTCTCTTCTCCTTGTCCCTCTTTCTATTTCCCCCTCTTCTTTCACTGCTTCATTCTCACTTACCGTGCCATTTGTAAATCTTCCCATCCCATGATTGTGCGCTACCTGGATTCTTCCCGGCTACTGGCTTTGAAAGTGTGCTCTTCATATTTAGTTCCTGATACACTCACTAATGCTCCACTGTACCGCAAGTGCTCAGAAACTCAATCTTTGTGGTCATCTTGGTGTCCTTGTCTCGTGCATGAAACTTCTTTATTTCCATCGTGAATATCAGGATTTTGTCTCTGCATTTTTTTGAGCATTTTTCAATCTTCAGAAACTTTTTTTAAACATATTTTCATAATCAGAAATCTTGTTCCAGTCAGGATTTAAGAAAGTTTAATTAATCCATTCCTTTACTTTAGTTTACTTTAGAGGAAATCTTATCTAGTAGATGTTCATGTTTTTCATATTAAACGAAGGATCTTTTATCTCATGATATCAAGTCAGTAAATTAATTGAAAGAGTTTAAAGTTGTTTTTAGGGGGTATCAAAATTTTCATGTTTATTGGCATTGGAAGTCATTTTATAGAAAACTCTTATCTCTCTCTTCCTGACATCTTGCTGAACTTTGAGATTAGGATATGTGTAGGCTGTATTGATACAGCAACAGATCAAAACATTCAATTTAGGAAGTGCTTGTCTGCTACCATTGACAACTGTCTCATTTTTATTTCTGTAATCAGAATGGTCTCTGAGATATTTAGTTGGATTATAAATTATTTTAGCTTTGTCAAGGACACTGAGGTAATTGTATTTCTTTACCTTCCAAATCCTATATATTAAATAACCATAGATTATATCTACTGCAACTCTGATTCTTTCCTTGATATTCTTTAATTTGATTTACTTTATGAGTTTACTGTCAATATAAATAAGACAGAGAATGATAGAAAAGAAATGTTCTCTTCGAAATCATCAAAAGTTACATCCAAATTCACTTCTCATTCAAACAATAGCTTCAATTTGATTAGACACATTTTGTAAGGCTTTACTTATTGGTACGGGATGGCAAATGCAAGCTTCTTGCAGTGTATGCTGAATCCTATACATATACCAGCCAGTCAGCAAGCTAGCCACTCGACGACGACGATGGTCTGGTGTGTCTAAGTGTGTGAGCACCACACACATCTCTCTCATTTCTGTCCTTACCACCTCTCGTTGAAGCAGTGGTTTCAGCAAAGGAGAAGAGAGGAGATGGAAGAAAATCAGGGGGAAAAACTGCTGAAGTCTCTCATGTTTGTTGATCATTAAGTACACATAACAGCTGCTTTTTGACACACTACAAGTTATTTGTAGTTTGGATAGATTTGTGCATCAGCACAATACAGTGGATTTGCTTATGTGTTTTGTGAATTGGAAGCTAGAAATATCAGACAAGATTATGACCTTCAATAAAAGCTATTGTGCACCTTGATATCTGTTGTGGATCAGCTGAAAACAGGATCTATTTACATCAAGAAGTGTATCTGAGTACATTGACTTGCGTTTATTTTGTGGTGGAATTTTTTTACCCCTTCTCATTTGCGAGCACCATCTGCAGCTTAGTGGGAATAATTCTGCAATCTTGTAAATTACCACGCCGCTGCCTGGGAAAGATGGCAGTCTAACGACTTGCAATAAGTGGATTCCCTAATATCGCAGGTGCATTCCTTCTCACTGACTTTCCCCACCCACCCACCCCTTCTGTATCGCCCCCGTCTACTGACCAACAAATCCATCTCATTTTTTCCTTTTCCTTCAATGATAGAGAGTGTGCTCCCATGCATTCCAAGCATCAACAAGCCAACCAGCTTTAGCCACTCTTCAAATCTCTCTACTTGTGTGTTTGGAGAATCCTCAAAATGGCAATGTAAGGTACTACCCAGATTTCTGTGAAAAAAACAACCACCATTTTGTCTTCCATATCGTGGTGTGAATATATTTGTTCTTCTGTACTTCAAGTTTTGCAAAGCCTTTATTTTTTAATGCTCCCATATTTTTTCAGAGGGGGATCATCATTGGATTGCCTAGAGTTTATCGATATTGAATTCTTTTGAAGTTGTATAAATCAGAAATTTATCTCGCTCCTTAAGTCATTGACAAATTTTGCACCACTGCCAGCAGATTCTTCATTATTGCTCATCTGAATATACTCATAATTGACATCAAGTTGGAAGCATTCAATCTTAATGTAAAAACAAACTGACAAGATGCCTGCTTGTAAAGGAACATGGCCCTTCTCTCGGTCCTATGCCTCCATTGGCCAAACAGATCAAAAGAGACAGAACTCAAAGAAAGAAAGGCCAAGCTGGAAGTACCGCCTCTTTCGGAACTCCTTACGAGGTCGGCAGAAAAAGGAGGATGATGATAAGATATCCAAACCGCTTTTCGTGCCTTGTACGTCGGCCCTTGTGATGGCGCTACAGGGTCAAGCTCAGGATGTAGTGGATATCGTCATGGTGGGTCAGTATAACTTGCAATTTTAATCTATTCTCTTGATAATTTTTTTGTAGTAAAGAGCAGAATGAATATTGGAAAAGAATACTGCAGAATTTGGCAATGAAATTCAACTGAAAGCATTATCTTTCATGACATGCCTTTATCGCACCTTTCTGATTTATGGGAGGAACATGTGAAATCTATCACAATGTCTGGTAATCTATACGTGTTTAAGAAAATCCAGTGCAGTAGTCAACTGTATATTAGCCTCATTAATGACTACCTTATTTGTTGTGACACATTGTACTAGTCTTGTCACATTCACAGTGAATATTTCATGCTATTCCCAACTTTCCTGTTTTGAGCTGTGTTATTGGCAAGTACTCAAATGTAGCCTATCCCTAACTTCTCTGAAAATATATTAAGTTGAAGTCCTGAATGAGCTGTTTATTGTACTGCCTGTTTCTGTAATATATCGTGAAAATATGGGAAAATTACCAATCCCTGTGAGAATTAGCATCTCCATTTAAACTGGAACTCAATCTTAATTCATATATGGGCTCAACAATTCAAATGAAATGTTATCACTTATTGTATTTGAATGATCTATTCATCTTTTTTTTTAAATCCCCCAAGTGAACCCCAAACAAAATTTTTCCAATGGTGATGTTGCAGTCATGGCTACTAATGGAGGGTTTGCAAACTCAAGTGCAAGACAAGATATAAGTTGTGTACACAGGTCATTTTTTGTGAGACATTTTTTCCAAGGAAGGAAAAGAATCTCGGTAAGAAAATGCCTAATTAAATGACCTCCAAATATATTTGAAAAGCACAAATGGAAATAAGATAATTTTGAAAATTCTGATGGAGCTTAAGAATCTCTCGAAAATTTGACAAGAATCTATATAAAGATTATCAAATACCTTGGAGGCGGGGAGTGTCTTCTGTCAACATCACATCAGGTAATTGGCACTGAGGGGGTGGGTCAACAAAAATATGAATAATAAAAACACAAAACTTTATACAACTTCCCACAATGTACTAAATATTATGCTCTTCTCATTTCAAATATTTATTTGAATGATCTTAGATGATAATTACATGCGATTTTAAGTTCTGGATCTAAAAGGTGTTTAAGAATATCATGAATTACTTTGTAAATCTCTTGTCAAAGACCTCTAGATGAGTGTTTTTACAAATATAATTCCAATTCTTAGTAAGAAGCCTTCATTCACATCTTAACCCCTTCCATATTTATTCAATGAATAATTCAGCAGCCAGGCCCAAACAAAATGATTCTACTTGCTAGAGAAATGCCATCATACCCAGAAAATCTCCGCTTCTTGAATTGCATTGATGATAGGGAAATTAAGAGGTCTGATGAAGGCGGGGGAAACACCATTCAGCATATTTTCATGGTAATTAACTCATAGTTTGTAAGTGATGTGTGGGAAGACGTGGCTAATGTATATGGCGAGCAATCATTAGTCTGAATCCATGACAAGATTGTCTGCGATTTATTGGATTTCCATGCATTAAATGAAAAACTGCGGTTTCTTTCTGACAATCTGGGAAGCAGGGACAATGTTGGTTGCATATCATTGATACGAGAGAGATAATTTGGGGAATCGTACTTCATCATATTGTGTGATTCGTCATATTGCTAACTTTGAAATTATGTTCATGTTTTTGTAGTGTCTATACAGAAATGGTAAACCAACTTTGGTAAAAACGAGCGTTGAATCATTCATAATTTTGTGTTTATATGGCATTGTTTCAATTACTTCAACTATGCATGTATGCTATTGTTACTTTTATGATATGACAACTCCAACTATTCCATGACACCACCTTACCACAAGTACTACTTGTACAACTAATATTATTATTACTATTATTTGGGAATGGGTCTTTACTCATGCAGGGCCAAGCCTGTGGCATTTGCTTCCAGAGAGATTATGGAAATGTAGACATCAGTGACCACCTTCAAGGGCACCCAGAAGACATACCTGTATAGGAGTGCTATTAACAGATGTTCATTTATTCATTCATTGTTCAAGTTTTGAACCTGTCATCTATTTTTAGCATCGATTTGCACTGAAGCTCTTTCGGCATCTAATTGAAATGGTGGTTGTAGTATCTACCACCACCACAACCATTACCACTGTCACCACCATCTTCATTATCACTCTCACCAATACCTCCACCATAAGACTACCACCACTATTCCTACTTCTGCTTTTATTAGTATACCACGACTACCTGCAACACTCTACCTCAGAAATCATTGTATAATGTTCCATAATTTTGTAGCCTACAATTTTACAGGGTGTCTAACTGAAGCAATTTTGATCCTTCATACCAGCTTAGTATGAGAGATAGGGGAAGTGACCCGATTCTTAACGGAAGTCATTGTGGGTTAATATGGCAGACATTTCAGTTTGGATAGAAATATGACCTACTTGTTGCTGTGACATCACCAAAAACATGATAAGAAAGAGAAAAGGATGTATTGATGTTTTTACTGTATCAAAGTAACATAAAATACATTATCATCCTTATCAAAGAAATTTTTTTGATTGAAAGGCAGTAGAGGGTTTCTTTTTCAGGTCACTATATTCACTTTCAAGCATATTATATATTTGATAGTCTTGATATTTTACACATTTGGATAACCTCTGATATTTTCCTTATATTTTGGTATTCTCCATTCCTGCTTGCCCTCTTAATTCTGTTAATTCATTGTAAATTATAATTTGAGGTCTTTTCAGTTGCCTTCTGTGATGTATGTGTCTCGTTGTGTCATTTAAACTCTATATTTCCTTTTATTAACCTTTCCCATATCTTTTTTAATATATGCATATTTGCAAGCTTCCCTTTTTTTCTTATATCTACTTTCCTTTTTATTACTTTATGTATCTTTATCCCTTACTCTCACTCACTCTCTACACACTCCCACACACAAGTTTGCACACTCTCTCCATCTTACACACACATCCTTTCAAGACCAATGTGGCACCTTAATGTTGTTGGAGCGTGTCACATTTAATCCGCTGAAGTCCGATGTCCCCGCCTCTCCATTTTCCTTTACTGGAATTCACAGTTTTCATAGGACCCCTGACCGGTCCTGACACTGATCAATTTAAGGATCACCCTCGGGTAAACAATTGCATTGTGCAAAACAACATCCAGTCTCACTACCAGCTATACAAGAAGAATATTATTAATTGATATACAGGAGAGGGAGGGGAGTGAATACTCCATTAAAGATATGGTATACATGTTTGATCGTTAATGGAATCAAGCCGTTTCTTTATGACTTTTCTGAAAAGAACATCATATTGATTACTTTCCTGTAGTTCCAAACTTCCCATTGATGAACAGTGTGGTGAATTTCAATTACTCTTTAACAGTCGATCAAAATAAGGTTTTCAATGACACACAGCCTGTTCAGTGACAGACATTTATACCCAAGCTCTATTACATGATACACAAAATCTGAATAGCCTATGGACTTTTACACAAATGTTATCTGATGAGAAAAGAATGTATTGTATTTTCATTTCATTCTATTTACTTATTTTATTTCCAATTATATTCACTCATGTTCATTTTATCAAATAAAAGTATAGTGATATTGGTAAAAGTTAGCATATAGTTTTTCATTGGTCATTTGGTCACCACTGCCCTCATCCATAGAGGGCTTTTACACAGAGGGCTTTGTTATTAAGATGATGCTCATATTATAGCTTTGACAATTTTCTGTTTTATTGGCATCTAGACTTATAAATCCACCAAATAGCAATGCTGTTTTAGTATAGCTTTACCATCGCATGACAAATTGTGTCTGAATATTGGAAAGGTTGCAATCAGTTGTAATTTTTAAGAAACAAGACCATTCACTGTTTGACATGATGGAAAATTAAACACAATATATCTTTTTTCGTCCAATGAGGATTTTAGACTAACTTTTTTTCAATGAACAGCTTGAATTTCAATTCATGATTATATGTAGAAAGAATCTCCAATTACAATGTCAATCAAATTGATACAAAGAGAAATATAAGTCCAAAACAAAACCATTATACCAGTAGAAAAAAGAAAGGAAACATGATGGTTCATGCCAACATAAAAATTGAAATGGATCCAGTCAGTTTGGTATGATGAACATTTTTTTCATCAATATAGTTTAATTTTCTTATTTTTGTAAATTCAATAACATTGTCCTTTGTCATAATCATAATGGTGATGATATCAACAATAATAACTAAGCAATAACAACATCATCATTACCAACATTGATAGTTAGTTGTTATGTAGTGCTGATAAATCTTGTTTCTCCAGTTATTATTTCAAGCAAATTTCTTTGTGTATTTTTACCCTTACCTATGACCATAACTATTTAAAGAAGCCACAATAATATAAATACTGCCAAACTATTTAATTGATGGGTGATATCACTATCAATCATTGCCTTGATATTAAAAAATAATTTTAAAACCAAGCTTTTGGGACCTGTCTAACCTATATTCATGTGTCTGTTAGTGCATTAAACAGTTTTTTTAAATTGATATCTTTGTATGCAGTTTTATTTAATATGCAGTTGAACTTAACACCTTCCTTTTCTGAGTATTTCTTCTTTTTAAATTATTTCTGTGTGCCAACTTCCATTTTTATGGAGATTATATTATCAGGAAAATTAACTTGAACTTACTGTTATAAACAGGACAGTTTTGTGGCTCAAAATTGCTTCCATTGTTGTACATAGTGCAAATCCTCCTTCATCAAACGTAAACTTAGATTTGATGTACTTAGGGGAGGGCACAACTTATTTTTTTCAATATCTTAAAGATATGGAGTTGTTTCATTTCTTATATCATCAACTTATACCCTGATTACACTCAGCAGATAATGTTGGATAAAAAGGCTGAATTGCTATTGTAAGTCAAGGAAATGTATAATTATTACCCTATACTGTAATTAATAGTGCAGTAGTTGTGTGGGCATTTTATTGCATTAGGCAGTCTCCAAACCACATTTTGAGCTATCAGAGCATGAATTGCGTAGGTAGTTAGATATGTGTAACTTATTAAAAATCCAATCAATCAGGAACATGTGACTCCCACTATCACTATCTCATATCGTGATTGGAAAGTAAGTTTTTACTTTTCTGCCCACATGCTACTTGAGCTTCCTAATGGCAGTATGCGAAAGACCCTGATCTGACCTACAGAAAAGGTCAGGCATGCAATCATCTTTTCAACCATTCTCCCTGTCCTCCCTTCTTCTTGGTCCTCTAAATTTAGGCTGACTGTGACATTCAGAAAAACACATTATGTAGAAGAGGGCATTCTGGGCTCGACATCAATAGACTTGTGTTTATAGCATTCCATTATGGGAATAGCAAAGCAGGCAAAAACCAACCAACTCTGACGCAGAACTTGAAAGCCTCTATGCCAGAGAGTGACATGGGGAAAGGCAGGCACTCATTTGAGAGCAAGGTTCGATGAGAACGGCCGTAGTGAAAAGACAAAAGTATAATGAAGTAGCTGGAATTTCAATCTGTGCATCCTCTAAACGGGTTGATAATCATGTTTGCCTGGTTTTGTATTTACAGGCATGTCATTGTCTGGTATACATGTTGAAGGATCCTGTAGACATACTATCTTCTTGTAGTTCTGGTGTAAGGCCATACCATGTCAGGCTGCTAGTTTAATATCAGTATTCTGTAGAATTTTATTGCTTTCTATGTTGACTTGAGTAAACTAATATGCCTATTATTTCTGATTCATCCAGGAAAATAAAATATCAAATTGAAAATAGATATTGCCAACTAAATACGGTGCTTCAAAATAATCTGAAGAGAAATCTGAAAACTGTAGGAATTCCCTAAAGATAACTGCCATTAGTGTTTGTGATTTCGTACATGCATGTTCATCTTATTTTTTAAGAAAATTATTATTACTGAAAGATCGCTTTATGTTTGAATTTAATGTTTAAGATAACAACATGAATCAGACCAAAAAGAGGATTTCTGTACCTTTATCATTGACTTTCCATGAGCCTTTTTCTTTTGACTAAACATTGATTAATCTCTAAAGTATTTCCTATGGGGCATTCTCCATTACAAATTGGCAAGTGTACCTGAACGCTGATGTAATCAATACTAGAGAGGTATCAAGATTTGGGGGAAGATGTGAGGAATTTGTGATATTGAAAATTGCATCAGCAACACAGAGTTATTCAAGTTGCAAAAGTTCCTTCAGTCCACCATTTTGTTTATCATGTTGAAATATTGAAGGGGGGTTATATACAGCGTTCCCACAGTCATGGAAAATCCTAGAAAAATTTGTGGTCATGGAAAGTTGGGGAAAGGTCAGGGAATTTGGAAAATTTGTGAAAGTCATGGAAAATTCATGGAATTGCATTTACCTCTTGGCCATGTCAGCTTTCTAGTTGTTGTGTCCTGCAACTCTCATACTCTGTGATCATACTCTATTATAATTGGTGTTCATGATTTTCATTTTCCCCAGTTCTGTGACATCCCAAATTCTACATAACTCCCAGGATGTCACGGGAAATCATGGAATGCAGTAATTTAGTCATGGAAAAGTCATTGAATTCTGTTTTCAAATTTATGTGGGAACCTTGATAAATGGATCTACTGTCTAATTGGAGAGATGGTAGTGGACTCTATGAAAAATGTTTTTTAACCTTTAAAAAGACCTTTGAAAGCTTTTAGAACATTGATAAACAATAGAGGTATTATGATGCACATGGAGCTGACAGGGATGGTAAGCACATTTATTTCAAGGTATCACAAGAATTAGGCAATCACTTTTCTGATTCTGCTTTCCTTTTTTATCTAGCTGTGATACAAATAGATTGGGTGTAGATTGAGATCAAAATGACACATATTAGAAAATAGAATGATTCCAATATTTCTTTGACAAAAAAACTGTTTTATCCTATATACACTTCAAACTACATTCATCAAAGTAATATAAAGTGTAACTGACGGGTACTACTCAGAAGGTCAGGGCCAGCTCTTTGAAGAATAGCTTGGAGGGATATATAATCTTCGTCTCTTACAAGATTCAAAAGAAAGCCATGGGACTTGAAGTTAAAAGGAACTTACATTGTTGGGAAGGTTGAAGTAGCTTTATTTGAAATCTTTGAATTCTACATCCTCTCCCGATAAAAATGTTATGAAAATATTTGCTCTTTCAGGAGTGTAAGATAATGAATTTTAAGTGAAGAAATGTTATTTTCACTCAATTTTGATTGACCATTAAATCATATTTTCACTCATTTAAGACAAACCTCAAGATCTTATATTCTCTCCAAATCTACTCTAAATTCATTTTTAAAAGAGTTAATCTATTCACAATTTTAACACTAAAGAAGGTAATTTCAGCTGGTTTGCTGCAGAGACCTGCGTAATATTTGAGAGGCTAGTTAGGGAAGCAATGTCAGTATCATGTGATTTATCAGATAATCTTAGTATTTTAATGAACAGCACTGTAGCTTGTTCTGCATCTCCTTACTTCCTATCCTCCACCCCTACCTTTTCCCATGATCTTATTACATTTCACCTATGTTGTACCTACAAGGTGCTCCCTGCTCTCTCTCTCTACCAACCCACATTCATTTCATCGAGTTCAGTCAAGATAATCCATATAGCCCCACTATTGACTTTCTTAATCAATGGCGTATAGCCGTATACAAGGATCTTCTTGTTGAGAGTCAATGCCCTCATCTATTTCTTACTCTTTATCATACAAAGAATGTAACTATCTTTTCATTTTTGTCATGATAAAATACCTGTGTTCCTACCTTCCCCCCCCCCCTGCCCACCACTTTATTCCCTAAGGTCTACCTCATAATATTGATTCGCGCCTACTCATCTTTCTCCACATAAGTCTGTGGCAGGACAATGACCTACACTTGGAAGAAACTAGCTTTTAACTCTCTCTCCTCTTTTTCTTAATGTTCTTTTCTCTCTGTGTACCTCTCTTTCTCTAACTTTCTTTCTCTCCCCCTTTCTTATCTCTCCCTTTCTCTCGTCCAACTTTCCTCTTCTTGTTTCCATCTAGAATTTGCTACCATAACACAACTGAAAATTTATCTCCATGAATCATTGAGTATTCTCACCAGCCTTAGAGAGTAGGACTAACAGAATAACTTTAGCTTGTGAAAAATTGATAAAAGGGGTACTATTAAAGCTCATTCATTGGCATCTATTGTGATAACGATTTCAATTTTCACCACATTCTGCTTTTTATATCAGATTGATTGTTAAGTTATTTTATGTTCACCATTCATTATTAAAGACTTAAATGTTTTACTTAAATGAGTTTACCTATTAAGTGCATTCATTTTCATTAATAAATTGATGTTTCAATGTCTGTGTGACGTCATTTGTGCATTATTATAATATATCAGATCAATGGTGTATACAAAAATACCTCAAATTCTTCAATGAGATTTGTATACTTTTATTTTACGTTTTATATTTCTAAGACATCATTCCTGTTTTTTATGACATTTTATACAATCTAAATTCCAAAAGGGGCCTATTCATTTGAAGTCACCATTTTACCTTGAAGGTTTAAAAAAAAAAAAATGTGTCAGGTAAATATGATTTTGATATAAACATGCATGGATGAAAAATCCAAACTGATGTCTTTTTGTGAGCAAATACATGTTGCTCTTGAGAGGAATAGATTGAGTGACAAACATAATTTAATAGCAAGGTTTGCATGTATCCATGTATAGTTAGTTGGGCTCATATTTTCCATTTGGTAATCTAATAATACATTCAGAGATTTGATTGTAAAACCAAACCCATCTGAAGAATGGTTTTCAGTATAGTCACAAAATTGGGTCAAGAAAATATGCTTTTGAGAGTTGTGATGGTGGCAGTCCATGGAAGGTTGATTTAATCACACACATCCTTATGCATTAACATTGTCTTTGCTCTTTTTAGTTTCACTCTTTTATCAAACAATGTACTTCCTTGGTCCTGCCTTTTGTGTGAAAGTCATTGTCATTGCATTGTCTTCATTATATTCACTTTTTTATTTCCATTTCCCTCCCTCTTGCCTCTGCCATCTCTTGTAAGTGCTTCATTTCTTTCTGCCTTTTCTCCCTTTTCTTCTCTAAATAAGTATTATAAAAATATGACATCATACAACTTGAGGGTATCACATAATGTTACATATTGCCACTGAATGCACACAACAAGTCAGGAAACTTTAAAAAGAAAATGGGAAAAAGGGACTCCAACTATTCAACTGATACAAACTGCAACATTTCTGTAATTCTTTTGATTCAACCTTTATTATGCCTTGGGAATCAACATGTTAGAACATGTTCCTACCCTTCACACTTTTATTTAATCGATAATTGATAGCAAGTTTAAAAATAAACACAGTTCCCTTTTTCAAATATTAACAATAATTTGTTTACTCTACCAGAATGAGTATATGATTCCAGGAATAAAGGGTGAACCATTAAACCATCATTCATGTACACTCCCTCTCATATTCAGCAAAGCTAGATCTTTCTTTGATGCAGATTTTTTTTCAGTTTACTTGAACATTGCTTTTCGTTGCAATCATAGAATTGAATCGTGAAGAAATATATTGTGCAAATATCATGTTTTTTGCATGCACATATTAGACCACCTTGAAATCTAAAACTTAAACTATGTACATAGGATATCAAAATCATTACAAACTCAGTGAGCCCTGGAATGGTAGGTTAGACACGGAACAGCTAAATAGGCTGACACTGATTTGTTGTAAGTACATGTCATTAACCAACTATGGTAATTTTCCTAATTGCTGAGAAAGTCCCAGAGATCTTTGCATAATAATTGGAGTAATTCTCCATTTCTTTATTGCAGTAAGGTACAAAGGGATCATGTTTATCAGTCTTGTTTCACGCACAAAAACAGAATCTCAAATTCAACTTGCATTATTACTGGTACCTCATTTATAATGGAAAACAAGAAATGTGTGAGACAACTATTTGGTACAAATATTTTTAAATTATATATATATATATATATATATATATATATATATATATATATAGTATTGATATATTAATTAAATTTGCTGAAGCATTGAAAGGTTTAAGCTTTATTATGCTTATTGGCTAAAATTTCAAGGTATTTCTGACAAAGCGTGAAATGCTAGTACTTTTAAGAGCTCATTTCCAGGACTGTACCTCAGGGTATAGTTGATGACATAGTGCAAGTTCAAGATCACTGAGGTGTTCTGATTTTGATATCACCCCTTAACTAGCAATCCATTAGGTTGTGTATAACTCAATTTTTTGTGTGGATTATTAAGATGCAAATGTGAAGTTTAAGTATCACATTTAGAATATCAAAAAAATGAAATGGTGAAGAATCTAGTAACAAAGCAAACATTAATGCTTTATTTGATTTACACTTCATAATTAATGCCCTCATTCATAGTTTACATACTTAAATAATACATGCATTTAAAATATGCCTGTGGCTGGTCAATTGGAAGGAGGCTTTGCTTTGCTGCCCTGAAGAAGAATATTCTGCACCTTAGATTCTGGTCACTCATAATACTGGAATTTTTTTTGCAAAACAATTCCTGTTTATGTCACATTCTTTTCTGATTCAATCCAGTTCAATCTTATGGAATTTGCACTACATGACTCTTATTATTGAAACCAACTTGTCCAGTTGTCCAGTTGTCCAGTTTGAGTTCCCCATTAAAGTTTACGAAAAGTACTAGGTTCATATCTGTAGTAGATAGCAGAGCAAACTTCATTTTTCTTGTCTCCTTCCACACCCATCTGTACACCCACCCCCTCCCTCTCTCTCTATATATATATATTTATATTTACCTCAACCTCTGTTGAGTATCAATCTTAACTATAAACAGGGCTTACAATTACAATGCATCAGAATATTGCATAAAAGTTACTAAAATTAGCTTTTATCTTTGTGAAAAATATCTTATTATTATATTGCATATTAATCTTGCCTTTAAATGACAACACAGTGTTTGGAAAGAACTCATAAAATCTGTTGGTTGTCAAGTAAATAAATATATGTAGGAAATATCATAGTGCTGTATCTGTATGAAGCAACAGGCGAGGAATCAATATTAAATTCATGCCTGGGACGTTGCTGCCATTGCATAAAAGAAAAAAGGATAAGTTATAATTCAAGACACTTTGGATGCATACACTCTTCCATAATACACATCATGAACATCATCACACAGGCATGCAAACAATATACTACTGAGATCTGTTTTGGTTGTAGTGTACTACTGATAGCGCTGGCCCACAAGCGTTCAATGCACATCTACTTATTGGACAAATCAGAGAATTATTCTTTTTGGTGCTTTAAACGCAGGGTCATACAGGCCCATGGGGGTTTCTCTCAAGGTTTTTTCAGCTCTTCCCCTCTCTTTCTCTCTCTCCCCGGCTCATGATCAACTTGATATGAATTGATATTTTGCCTCGTATTGTGCAAATACTTGCTTTAAATCCCTGTTCTCAATTCTTTATATTCTTATTTTTCTATTCTTCCTTTTCTCTATTAATCATGAGTGAATTAAATATATGATGATTGCAATAATTTGTTTGATGAATACCCTTCCCAAGATATCTACCCATTTTTCCATTATCTCTGTATTGTCTTTTTATCTCGTCAATTTGTTTATGTGAGTGTGTGTGTATGTTGGTGTTTATTTCTTTTTGCTTCCCTTTTTCTTTCTATCTTTTCACCCTGTCTCTCTTTCTCACACACCATTCACTAGCCTAGCATAAGTACCTTTCTCCCATACTCTCAGCCAGCTATCATTAGGCTCTCCTCATTTTCATCTTCACCATAAGGTTATATCAGTTCGTTGGTACCCAAGTAAGGGAATGGCTCTATTACCCACTACTTAAAATGCTGAATTCTTATCGCTTGTTTGTCTTACAGAGTGGTGTCCTACGTTTACATCTGCAGTTGTTTTTCTTCTCATTTCCTATTGCAATGTCGCTGTGCAGGAGTATGATCAAGCATGTTTGCATTGATTTTTTGTGTACATTGTATTTTGCTCTGTTGATCTTACAGTATGCAGCATTATCATAAATTCCACGGAAGTTTTTCTTGTGCTTTTATATTATTTCTAAATCTTTTTGTTTTGCTGTAATATTTTTAAATCGGCCTTTTACAGTTTTATGAATAGCTTTATATATTGTTTTAGAAACTATTTTTTATTTCGATTATTCAAAGAAGCTGTAGTTGAAAGGAAACGTTTGCATTCTGTTGGTAATTTTTTAATGAAAACCATGTACATTAAAACTTTTCACCTGTCATTTCACTATTAAATACCATTTTCTGGATGCTAGGTCTACCTTATAAAATTGATGAGTAACAACTAAATTGATGCTAAATGCCCGAATTCATCCAAACATAATGAAATATTTACTGCTCTGACAATCTATATTGAAGGGGAATAGTGACTATTGACCTGACCATCATATTGTTCATACAGGTGGTTTCAGACACTGACTTTGACACCCAGCCTGGGTATAGGAATGGGATTGCGTCACTGAGGGCTTTGGTGATCAAACCTGAGTAGGGTATATCATCATTGTGATCTACATCATTATCGTCATCCGTGTCCATGAGATAGAATTCTGATATGCAGTGATGGAGAAAGAGAAGGTTATAGTGGAAGAGAGCTGGAGAGAGAGGGAATGGAAGAAAGAGAGATTGAAGATGGATCAAGAGAGGGGGAAAGGGAGAGATTAAGAGATTCACAAAAGAATGAGATAGATATGCAGAAACAGAATTAATCTAATACAAGACATACCTGCCTATAGCAAGATATCCAGTTGCAGAGGAAGAGAGAGAGAGGGGGGAATTTGTGAGAGATAGATAGTGAAAGGGCAAAAGAACACAACCGATTGTTAAATGATATAGCTGGCAGAGACACGGCCAGAGGGAGAAAATATTATTTGTTGATGTAATTCAGTTTGCGCCCTATTTGCGGTCTGGGAGCGTATTTAATCAAAAGCAGACGTTGGTGCCTTCCAAATGCAGCTGTTCTCGTAGATGGTTGCTCTTGCTTATGGTGATCAGGTATTTCTATTGGAAACCAATATCTACACAATATTCTATTTGTCAAATGAAACACTTTGTTTATTAAATAATTGCAAAATGTTCAGAGAACTCTCATCACATGTAGTACTTGAACCACCCCCCCCTTCCAAAAAAAGGTCTTGGAAGAACTTATAATGATAGATCTATACAATGTCTTCAGTATAAAAGGACTTGTTAATGATAAAATCTTTATTTTTTACCACACACTTGTCAAGCATTCGTCTCCTTTACCATGATTTATTCCTCTCTGATAATATGAAGAGCTGTTCCTTTGTTTCTTTTCTCAATATATTACATAACACTAGAAAACGTTTTGCTATTCTTACTTTCATTTCTATTGTGATTTGGTGTATTTCACTGTTCATATCTTAATTTATAATTTCTCACCATGTATATTACCTTCCTCCTTTCTCTTTTTCTAACTCTCTGGTCTTGTTTGTTTCCCTGTTTATAAAATTGATTGGTAATGATACTAGATGGATTAGCCCAGTTCTTCATCAGTGGGAATGCCAATTTATCTGCCAGTTCTAAAATTAGCTCCCTTAATCAGAATTGTGAGGTCCCATTTGTCATGGCCTCCAGCTTGGACTTTGACTCAAGTTTTCATGTATATCAATAAAGAAACAGGCTTAGAGAAACATGCATCTACTGTATCTGTGTCACACAATTATTCTCTATTTGGAGATACAGTTAAATCATGTAATACCTCAATTTCAATGATAGATTACCCATCAGTATATAAATAAGGTAAATTATAGAAATTGGTCATGAAGGAGATTAGTGATAAGATTTCATCCGTTACCCAATAGATGAAATGCATTCAAAAGTTCAATTTTCTGTATATAATTATCATTGGAAGGAAAGAGCCATATAGCATTCAAGTAAATATTACTCTTTTTACAGGTAATATAAGAAAATTTAATACTTTTTTCTTTAAACAATCAGAACATTTTAAACCCTTTTCTTCAGCAACTAGTATCTCTCAAAGAATTCCATATCTTCATTAGTTTTTTAAGGTGCTTGAAGGGGGGGGGGGCTGAATCTTCAAGGCTTTATTGCAGATAAAAAAAATTATGATTGGTATAGTTTAGAATGAGAGAGTCAGAGATTGCTTACTCGACAATACTGAAATGTCAAGAGTATAAGATTTCAACCGTCTTTGAATAAGACAGTCAGTTGGTTTAGGTGATTGTGTGACCATATATAGTTTTATATGAGACCAAAATAGTAGAATTGGTATAGGAGTACAAGTAATGATGTAGTAGTAATAGTAGAAGTAGAAGTAGCAGCATGCAGCAGCAGGAGTAGCAGCAGCAGCAAGAGTAGTAGTAGTAGTAGTAGTAGTAGTAGTAATATTAGAAGTAAAAAGGGAAGGAGGGAGGTTTTCTCACATTTGCCTTTCAACATCAGATCAAATATGCAATCTGATTTACTGGGTGCCAGCTAGATACATGATTAATTAAACTTCCCCAGCATACCTTTAACATTCCAACATCATGTTGTTCCTAAAGTTAATCAACCGATAGAAAACTAAGTGTGCATTGTACTTTCTGAACGGATGAACTTTATGGAAATATCATTATAATTTTTCTTAGATTAAGTTTGTAATTTGTGAAAAAGGTGCCCTTTGTATGCCCTTAAATCCCCGAGAATGATTTTAATATGATGTGTAAAAAAATTAGTCAATGGAGTGTATAGCTATATCAAGCTGAGAATACATTACAAGGTTAATTTACCCATACTTACTTTTAATGGATTGTGCCAGCGTAACTCTGTCACCTTACATCCTTTTTCAACCATACATTAATTGATGGTAAATAGCTGATGATGAAAACATTGCTCTCTTTAAAATAGGGTACCTTCAAATCTCCTGCAAAATGGGTGATTGTTATTCAAGCTGCTGTTTGCTCTTACCCCCTCGCCTAAAAGCATTTGTTAAATATTGAAAAGGGAGGAAGAGTTTTATTGGCCTGTTGGCTTCTCATTTGATGTTAGGCTGATCTGATTACGTGCTATTAATTGGATGAAGAGCATGTAGATGAAGTCAACTTTGCTGATGGTAATTAGATATTTCAACACTTGTAATGGCTTCTGACATTGCTTCTAATGATGTATAGCAACAGCAGAGAACAGTTTAATTATCTAATCATGTCATAACTAGTCCCTGAAGTACAATTTCTGACGTAATCTTTGGTTAAAGTAGGGGAGACAGAGATTGAAATGACTCTCTCTCTCTCTGTTTACACATTTCTATTTGTATATTAAGGTATTTATCATTGGCGTTCATCGGAACCGTCGTATCAATAAAAAAAAAATGATTTTGAGATTTTTGCAGACAATGAAAGTACAAGTCCTATTCATACATACTTGAAATTCTAGGCAGCAATTTATTTTAGTTTCTGAGATATATGGGGGTTTTCATGGCGATGCCATACAAAATGTTGATGAAATGTGCAAATCCCATAGAAAACGTGTACTGGGTGATTTCAAGTAGTGTTCGGTGTTGGTGTTGGTGTTACGAGCGTAAAAAGGCCACTGAACCGAGCTCCAACACTGAGCTGGGTTCAGAGGAACAATATTGATTGCGTTATCGATAGCACAAGACGTCACGCATCTGCGCTGCGCTGCTAAATCCTCTCAACTTCACGCGAGAAGTCTCGACGACAAAAATGAAATCGGAGAGAAATGCATGAAATTCTCATCGAACAGAATACCAATGCTTCTATTAAATCAAGAAAGAGTGAACATTATTCTCCATCAAAACATATAAAGCTCAAATGATTTGTACTCATCTTAACTGTAAAAGCTAATTATACAGGGATGTTTAATTGTGTTTGCCGCCTGTTCAAGAGCCTGAGATTGCCAACACCAACACCGAACTTGAAATCATGATTTTCCCAATCCCTGGGGGTTGGTGTTGGTGAATGGGGAAATTGAACGTAGATCGTCAACACCAGCCGCAGTGCTGGGTTCAGCAGACGACATTCAACACCATCCTTCAACACGAACTGCTGGAAATACGTCATATTTTTTTAGGTCAATCCCAACACCAGCCTGATTTCAAGTACGGTGTTGTGGCTGGTGTTTGTGTTGTCACAGCACCAACACCAGATTTCAACACCGTACTTGAAATCACCCATTCTCTCTGTATCTATTTTATGGATGCTGATTTTTACTTATGATAAAGAGAGATGAATAATTCAGTATTTTCATCAAAATGTAAAGTGCTATTCTTAAAAAAAAAGCAAAGTTAGGTAGACATTGCTGAGATCTCTTTGTCATATCATCATCCTTCCATTCCTCTCATCATGAATAAATTTTGAATATTCAAGTCTTTCCCACTCCTCTTCCATATTTTTCGTCCCTATTTTCTTTTTTTTCTTTTTTCCCTTTTGTGTTTTATCTCACCTTTTATTATTTTTCTTTTCTCATCTATTTTCTCAGTGATGATTATATTCAATTGTTTCTCCCTTTCTCTTGCCCCCCCCTCACCCATCGTTTCTGCCAATCTCTCTCTCTCCAAGCAGGAATCCTTTTGCTATTTTCATGTATAAGCACGTTCCTAGTTACGTGGTCGTCACCCCTCAGAGGGTTCATGAAAAATGCTAAAGCTCCTGTTACTCATCAGTATAAACACTTCATCATCTTTTAAAGAAGCATAATGGCATTACCTGTTGATAAGGACAGGTTTTAATGCCCTTTTGCAACTCAGTGGTCCTTAGAGCCCTCCACAGGAGATTAGGCTTCTGAAAAATTCAGTACCACATGTTAAAAACACATTGTTGATCAGCTAATACAAGGCAAAAACCATTACCTGTTTTGTAATTGTTTTGGCAAGTTACGGAAGTGGGGATGTCAGAGCCTTGAAAGGAAATGTTTTGTTGCTCACCATATAGAAATAGAGCTAGCAAACATGTTTTTAGAATGGTTATTCTTCATATTGTTGTATGAAGATGGAGTGATTCTGTAATTATATTCATACTTGAATGCCCTTTTTATTAAGTATTGATTCTATTTCAATTTTAAGATATCATCTCCAAAATACCTCCTCCTTCAGAGCACCTGACATCAACAATATGTTTTACTGATATCAATTTATCTTTTACTAAAGATAGGTGAAATGGCAACAGTTGTGGATGATCATCTATTGTAACGTTTACATTCACACGCAAGTACATGAAGTAAAGCATCTATTTGGATTAGCATTTTCATGATTTTCTTTCTTTTTGTCATCCTAATGTTTTCAGATTCAAGAAAAACTCTCAAGGATGTGTTAGAAGAATTCAACGGGAATGGAGTATTATCCAAATACAATCCAGAGCAGGTAAGTTATATTCATTATAATGGTTTCACATCTTAGGTAGATATGCATTGTAACATAAAGCTTAATGATTGATCATGAGGCTGAATTCTATGATTGATCATACACATAAATCAATGCAATCAATCATGGTAATCAGCCCCACAATCAAATACTTATATTTGTGTTATGGGACCCAGGGGGTGATTCACAAAGCTGTTTAATAGATACGAATGACTTTGCACACTGACTTGACACTGGAACATATTATTAAATCAAATTCTCAATCACGTGGATTCAGCTTATCAGATTAGATTGAAATCCAATCATCATAGATTAAGATTATTGTTGTTATTAAGCATCTAAATGCTCAATTTAATATTAGTCAGAATTTGATTTTGGTTGCAGGAAATCTACTCCTACTTTGATGAAACTTCAGTCATGTGTAGAAAAAGGAACAATTGATACATCATAATTTTGTTCATATAACTGAAAATTCACCAGAAGTAATGATACCAGATGGTCTGTGGCATAAGTATTTTATAGATGTCCAACAATATGAGACTATTTTCAATCAATTTAATGCCAATTTTCGTTTTTTAATTCACTTGATGATTTTCATCTTGAAATATTTATAGAAGAACATTTTTACAATATGGAGTGCCATTTCCTGTTGTTTAATACAATTTATAAATAGATCACCAGAAATCTACCTCATTCAAACCATCATGAGTTTGCAACTGAAGAAACAGCAGCATAGATGAACTATAATTAAAGACTAAAATAATGCATTTCCCTCCGTCATTCAGTCATCCTTATATGATGGCGATTGACGACCAGTGGTTGAGTTTCTGAATGGAACACTCCAAATGAAATAAAGCACTTTCTATCTTATCGTCCTTGTGGTGTTTATTAGAAATGAAAGTCTATCCTTCTCGAGAGAGTCATCTTCCTCTTCTTCCTCTCTCCCTTGATAGCTGCATGCGTGGCCTCAATGTATTTTTAATCACACTTCACTATTTCTCTCAGGACTAATGACGCAATTGGAATATATTTGAATGTCACAAGATTGTACAAACAGTCAACACAAATAGTTTGCTCTCAGAGTTCATGGTTGTCTCATGTGTTTATATTTTTCCACCTTAAACACTGGTTCATTTTGCTTTAGTGAAGATGTGGAAAAAATCATATTGATAATTCTATATTCTTGAATTTAAACAATTTTACTCTCTAATTGTCTTTTGGATAAAGGAGTAATGATTTTCCTATTTATCTGTTGAGCAGTATTATTTGACTGTCTCATCTAGATGATGTCGTGCTCGTAATAAGTAATCGAGAAGAGCTAACAGATTTCAATTTTCAAATGATGAATGAAAGTGCTATTGGAACTTTGTGTATATATGTCAGAAGACTGAGGATTTGTTTTCTGAAATATAACAAGTCCTAGCTCCAAAACTTCTTTGTTACTTGTCAATAAAGCACTGTCCCACAGTAACTGTTAGAACTAAACACAAGATGTTTAATATGGCTCCCTTAAGGAAAATATAGTTTGTATGAAGCAGTAATAGTTTTACTGATAGTGTGTATCTCATTTGTTATGATTCTCTTATGGAACATCTTTAGCCCATCAACTATGAAGGCTTCAAGCTCTTCATGGAAACCTACCTTGATGTGGATATGCCAGAAGACCTCTGTCGACATCTCTTCCTTTCTTTTGTCAAGAAGACGCCATCAGTTTCCAGGCATACCAGCAGAGAAAAGGAGAAGGGCGCTATATACGACGTTGGCAGTGCTGTCGCGACCGTTACCACCACTGCGGCATGTGCTGCCATCACAGGGAGCAGCTCTCCGATTGAAATTGCTGGGCCGACAAGTGGCGGCAACAACAATACAGAAGGCAATGAAATGACCAATGGTAAGAATTATTCTTTGGGTTTATGTATATATTAGGACCACAAAGAACTTAACGATTGAGGCACTCCATTACTTCTTTGGAGAAAGAAAAACTGACATGTGACATAATTTGCAGATTTAGATCTGGAGTAAGTTACATTACCATTTGAAGGTAATCATTAAATCAAGATGGAAGTGCCACCAACTATGGCACATGCATCCTCCATTTGATGTTTCAGTGGATCTTGCATGCTGGCTTGTATTGTTTTCCTGTCTATGTTTATTCAACCCACAGGTGAAGATTGTTATTAGATCTTGCAATCAAGCCAGACGTGTATGTGCATTTTAACAAATTGATCATTGAGCCAGTTCTTCCAGTTTAGTTACATCCCACACTCCCATTGTAACATACGTGAATAAATCTTTACCTCGGCATCTTATAGATTTGTTATAGTGTCTCCCATTATGTTTCACCATCCCATCACCTAACATTGTTTCCAGTGGAAAATAAAATGGTGTATAAAATTTGAAAAATGAAAAGGAGTTGATGCTCGGGTGGTATTTAACATGCAGCAGCTCTACTAATTGATGCTGGCTGGCCATGTATCCTTTGTCATCTTATGTAATGGAAGATTATTATTTTTCTGTTTACTTGATGGGCCTTCCCTTTCATATCCCTTTCTCCACCAATCGTCCAAATCTGTTGAATATTACAAGTATCTTTCGTGCTCTTTCCTCCGCCCACCCACTCACGGCTTTCTCTCGGAGTCCCTTGTAGTGTTTATCATTCAAACCTTGTCATTGGTAACCCCGTTGACATTTGCTCATTTTGTTAGCTCAGCCCTCTTTGAGATATTTTGAAACTTGTGTAAGCGCGGCTCCATCAAGAGTGTGTACTGTATCCATCAAAGCTTTAAAAACTACGGCTTTGCTCAATAGATTGTTAATAAAAACTCAAAAGTAATAGAAACAAACTTTTTTATCTATGCGTGAGACTACACAATATCCTGCCCACGTGCTCATCTGTTCTGAATGCAAGATTAATCTTGTATCAAATGGCTTGAGAGCATAAAACCCAGTGGTGAAATTAATTGTTCTTGCCTAGATGTGAAAAGGTTAAGGGGGAGACAAATAAGATTAACGACCATCCTTACATGGCCGCAAATTTCCTACTGACATTTGCAAAGACTGCCACCAACTGTACACAGTGTCTCTTTTTTGTTGTTGACAGCTTAGGTGAATCATGACACTTAGGGCAAGGGGTTTCAGATATACAATCATTTTAGTTTTAATGCATCCCCTTTTATTTCTCGCTCACCACAAAACATATCAAAGCTGTCAAATATGAATTTTCCGTACTGAATTGTACAGAAAATTATGTTTTCCCCGTAATATGCAGCTCTATCCATGTCCTGGTGCATGAACCTTTTGACCATGAAAAAAAAACACACTCCTGTCCGATGTCCGACAATTGAAAACTCAGGCTAGTGCAATTCTGCCATTTACTTTAACACTGGAAGAAACTCAAAAGCTTTGTACAGAAATCGCCTGGTTCTAGTAGCAACTGGTTAAATCTGCTGTGCATAGATGGATACCCTTCTCAGAGATGATGCCCATTTGTGTCTTTCATGCTAAACTTCTTATAATCAAAATCAGATTTCAGACATGAAATATTTTGGATTTGTCCTTTCTTTCCTTTTACAAAGTGTTATTGGCTCTTATGACACCCCTTTCTCTTTAAATATTCTGCATAAGTTCATGGTTTTCCCTTACACAAGATCAATCTCAGTCTACTTCTCTTTTCCCCATTTTCCAAATTATCATCCACTGTCCACATTTGTATTTGACCAGACAGTTAACACCACACATCTTTTGTATTAACCCTCTTTGTTTTCTCAATTTGTTCTTTTTCTGCTATCTTGTTGCAACTTGCATTCCACTTCTCTACATTTGAATTCTGAATTCATCAGGAGAGAATGTGTGTCGGGGTCATGCATGGCAAAGACAAGGGACTTTAAACATTTGATATTCACTTTGGTCTTTCAATGGAACATTTAATCAATACATAACCTGTATTTCTGTGACCTTAGTAGAGAGCGTGTTTGGCTCATTCTTTTGTGTGCTTATTCTCACAGTGCTATTTTAGAACATTTTTTCTCTTTCAATGCTGCAAAAACATTCTGTCTTTTTTTTAGATACATGCCCAAGATTTTTAGAATATTTTTAGGGGGGTCTTCTCCTTACACATGTTTTCCCTTCACCTTTCTCATAAAAATACATCTGCATTTCAATGAAAAAAAGTCAACATGTTTGTGTTATAAAAAATGCAAGATTTAAACCTCTTAATCTTTTGTGTGCACATGCTGCATGAAGTCACTCTTGGTCAAACCTTGGCTAAATTTGAGCCAACACGGGAAGATATTGTAACAGAGACCTTTTCACATATCTTATTTGTCTTAGGGTGTATTCAATAAAGGTTTCAAAATTTAAATATCATGATTGAGAACGTGATTACACAACGTAGATATGAGAAACAGGGTGTGTTCAATGTCCTCCATTCCTGGTCGTAAAGTAAACGTCTTTCAAATCATGATTTGGAGGAAAATTTAAGCGTCGAAAAAGATGCGTTTGTAAATGCGATCACCTCAAATTTTACGACCTTCAGCATGGTGTATGCGACATTGAACATGATTGAGTCTTTAAAAATGTCTTTAGATTTGTTCTCGCAGTGGAAACCTACACAAGCAGGTGCCAAATTGACCTTTCTTGTGATGGGTCAAACTGCACAATAAAGTTGCACTAACAAAAGCGGGAAATTTAAAGACTATCAGCATATTACTAATAGCTTTATATTTTTGACACTGAACGGTGCACTGCTGATCGTGTTTGTGTTCTGTGTTTGTAATTGAGTTTTCAATCATGATTCATGTTGCTGTTAAAATTTGAAACTTGACATTGAACACATCCTTATTTATGTACCATACTAGCACACAACATAGGACACTATTTTTCCTATCATCGATTGACTCACAAATGTGTCTTATGAAGAAAATGGGTGTGATTACATGCAAATTTTCAGTATTCCACTTGAACAGCCAACAGTTAAAATCACTTTATCATGCAATGTGTTAACAGCCTTAGTTTTTTTCTCTTTACTACATCAGAGTCATTTTTGTAATACATTGATGATAGCTTGTCATGACTGTGATTAAACGTCCATCACCAATGTTTATCAAATTTGGATGATAAGAGTATCTTCTACTTGATATATTGTAAAGCCGTCGGCGTGTGCTGTTTACATTTTTTCCTCATTATGAAAGCCTGTATTTGAGCTGTCGAAGTCAAGTTCATGATATTAGATGATATTGTAGGCTCTTTAAAAGAGCTACATGTATATAATCCCATCATTAATAAGGCCTAAATGAACATTGTTATGTTGCCCTCAATCATCCATCCGACCATAAAATATGTAAAATGTGAAGAAAAGTCAAACATGGTTGCTATTTTTTTAGCAAACCTAATATAAACAAATGCAATTTTGTGAGAAAATGTCAGATTTCGCAAAGAATGAAGCTTAGATGATCATGAAAATACCTTACTTGTTAGTACTTTTTATTTCAATCTCTTGATTAAGCTACAAATAGCTTCAGAAAACGAAGGAAAGGTAAATCGCATATGAAATTCTGTTTATTTTGGTGTTTAATTCTGCTGCACAATATCACTTGTTCTCATCTCTGAAAAAATATATCTTTAATGATATTACTTTAAAAAGTTTGTTTGTATTGAACTTGTTCAATCTTTATGACTGGTAACACTTGCAAGGTGTATATTAGAAATGGAAAGAAAAGATCACAATCAGCTTCAAGACCTTATGCCAACCCTATTTGAGTTCTCCCAGAAGTAAGAGAAGAAAGCCTGTAAGATAAGCAGTCATGACGTCTGTGTTTGCATCGTTAGCACAGCTACTACTCCTCCTGCTCCTCCTGCTCCCATCCAAGCGCTGTCCTGTGGGGTTTGCAGGCTAAAAATGGCACAGTGATTAAATGCATTGCGATGGTTTTAGCCACTCCAGAAAGCATTGGGAATTTTAAGCTTGGCGTCTTAACGAGTGTGACATCATCACTTGGTCCTATCCCCTGGTTGATCCACATGACGCGTGCCCGATGATTAGGATCTTGAATCAAGGTCTCAAATCATAATCTCGCTTTTTTATTCATTCAAACTTTTCTATTTTTCACCCGGTGAGGTCAATTTGTTTTGTGTATTTTACCTTTCTATTTGCAAAAGGAAAAAAATTGTTGTTTGCTTCTGTATAAAATGCTTCAAATACGATGCACTAATAGAAATTTTAAAAGAAAAACTAGATACTTGAAACTCTTAGAAATCTTTGCAAGTTGACTCAGACTTTGTTTGTGGAAAATAGAATGATTTATTTCCATTCTAAGTAGTTCCATTGTCATCTTTCTCTACATATAGATGCATTGTTATATGAAGTGTAGTGCACCAATACCAGTACATCCAACTTTTTTTTGTAATATATAATGTTGACACTGGCTCCAAACTGTCTGATTTTCTACAATTCTGGTTAATCCAACTTTTCATTTTGTCATGTTAAAGCATCATATTACATTTTTTAGCTTGGCATAAAGGCATATTTTATATCACCTCATCCTCAGAATTTCATGTGTTACCTTTTTGTACACCCCCCATATTACTTCTACTTTAACGTATTTGTTTTTAAATACTATTGTGTTTAGTTTTCAATTAACCCCCCCCCCCCCCCTTATTCCATATACTGCTTACCTGAAGGAGATTTTGAAAACCATTCTTTTTCATGGAACTGGTATTTACACAAACAATTTAAAAAATTCACTTGCCACTTGCAGGTTATATGCACCCTGTTTTTTATTGTTGGTGAGAAATAAGTCTCAGACTTAATGAACTACTTTTCCTTTTTGAAATGATTTCTTTCAGATGCACAAACAACAGTTTATTGAATTCATATGAAATGTGATGTCTCTGCAAATCCTTTCTCCCTAATATCATCAATATTTGTTGAACCATCATTTTTTAGAGATCCTTGTTTCCCTTTCCTTCATATTCTTTTTTTTTTAATTACATGTATCCCAAGTTTTCAATGTTTGCCACTCACACATTATCTGCATGTAATATTTATATCAATGAATTAGGAATTCAAGTCGACTGAGCTAGTAGGGGATATAAGGTTCAATGAAACTCGTAGCTTGCATAGTAAGCAGTTGCATTACTTACCCACCCCCCCCCCCCCTATCCACCACCACCACTCCTTCAAAAGGGACATGGAAGATATAAGTAGAATATTCATTATTTCTACTTGAACATAATTGGATGATATTAACTACAGAAGATTATCAATTTAAATCATAGTTCATGTTTGCTATATAACTTTGGGATGAAGAGTGTGTTTTGATAATTAAAATGACTTTTTTCAGGTTATGCAGAATCATGAGTGATGTATTAAAAGTTTAAAAGTGCTGCATGGTCTGAACATGTATACCGAATTCAATCTTATTTGGCATCTGTCAGTCTCCAAATTTTATATCATGACAGATTGGCCTTATTCGTGTACATCTTTAGCAATAGACAAGGGGACCTGTCCAAAAGACATATCAATGACAAGTTTTAAACTTCTGAAATGGAAAGGATTTTATTGGCCGATAGAAAAAAGAGAATTTATTCATAATAATAATAATAATAAACAGTTCTTGTATAGCGCATATCACGATTATGAATAATGTCTCTATGCGCTTCCAAAGGACTTGGATATTATTACCCCAGCTGTAGCTTGGCAGCCGTAATTACTAAGATTACAGCGCACACGCATTTCAAGGAATAAATTCCTGCCAGGTACCCATTCACCTCACCTGGGTTGAGTGCAGCACAATGTGGATAAATTTCTTGCCGAAGGAAATTACGCCATGGCTGGGATTCGAACCCACAACCCTCTGTTTCAAAGTCCGGAGACTAATCCACTGGGCCACAACACTCCACACATGTGGAAAACGATCCTTATCAATCCCATATATCCTTTAAATGCAGAAGATAGAACACAGAATGCAATTTACTATCTATTTCATTCATAAATGGAAAGAGTCAATTTCTGTATCCGTTAAACCCATTAGGAAGTAGGCATTCATTCATCAGTCTTGATTGGTTTACATCTAAAACTCTATATTTAAAGAGAAAATTGAATTTGTGTTTTAATAAGAATATATTCTGAGCTTCCTTATTTTTATTTTTGTTCAGAAGAATTATTGGTGGTAATCAATATTACAATGAAGAAGCAACCTTTGAATACAAAAAAATATATATTTTTTTTTAAAAGAAGACTGTTAAGTCTTATCTATCTATATCTATTTGAGCTACTTTTCACTGGGTTTTTAGTTTCATCAAAATTGAGGGTCTCTTATTATCATTCACTTAAATATTAATAAACTGAGAAGTGCAACTGTATTATAGGGTCCAACTTTTTCCCAAGACCGTTTGATTCACAATGCTTTCATTATATCTTTAAATCCATTATCTCTGTGTGCGAACTAGCATGGAGAACATTGATGACAAGCAGGCGTTTGGTAGAGGGCATTTAGTCAATCACTGCATGAACCATGGACATGGCACTTTAGCTTTACAGCCCACGCAATGTGTGGCGCTGACTGAATCCAAGCTCACCAAAATTGACTGTCGTCTACGATTGTGCAATATTGGTTCTTCTTGATGGCATCAGCTTTGGTTGAGAGCCTTGATAGGCGATTGGAAAATGGGGTGCCATGTTCACATTTTGAGAAAGAAAACTATTTAGAAACAACTATTTCATAAACTCCCTAGGAATGGTGTGGTATAACAGTTTGAAGAATTTACTAATGCTTGTTGCTTGAATTACAAATTTGGGTGAAAAATAGGAAAAACACAAGTCATGTTGTGTCTTAGATGGGCATAAAAGTGTTTTTGGTATAACATGAGGCCCAGGCAAATTCTACCTTTAGCAACTCACATTTTTCAGCACTCACCTTCTAAATTTAAGAAGGTTGATGTATTTTACATTTGCACTTGGGTTTTTCAATCATTCCTCTCTCTTTTTCTTTTCTCTCTCCCCTCTTTACACTTATATGCAACTATAAAAGATGCAGTAGTATCATTTAATCTTAAATTAATAATTCTACATTGTATTTTGCAATGTTATGTGAGAGACCAGGTTCATATCTTATGCAGATCGCAAATGTGCAATAGGATTTTACTCTCCTTTTGATTTTAAATGTCCTCATTTACATTGTAGAGGGCCCAACCAGCCCATATGTGGAGAACAGACATGCCCACTTCTTTGTCAATTGAATGAAATGTCATGGTGTGGAGAAGTTCAAAGAAGAGTGTAAAAAGAAAAAGTATTGTTTCTATCATGGTTCTGTGGAATATACACATAAAACTATAATGTTAGAATATTCTTAATCAAGGGATCATTGGGATTTTTTGGGGGGAGTGGGGGTTCATGTTGCTTTTTTTTTAAATTTGTTAGATATATATTGTCAAATCATCAATAAATTTGAGATAAATCTTTTCTGAAGAGCAAAGACTTGGAAGAAGGCCTGTTGTAGAATCATGACTGAGATTTCTGTTGAAATAAATGTCACTGGAAAAAAAAGCATGTTCCTAGGTTGAAGTATTGTTGATTGAAGGCAGCCTATGTCTTCCTGATCTTATCTGCTATCTATGGATATGATTGTGCATGAAACAAATTTTGAATTTCTGAGAGAAACACAAATTATATTCATACATCTTCATGTTCTAAATGTGAAAATTTTTAAAAACATTCCTGTTTTTTCTTCTTCCTCTTCCAGGACATGGACAGGAGTCTGGTGTCATCACAAGAGGAAGCCCCACCCAATCGAGAAGTTCATCCAAGAAATCCAATGCCTCCAACGGAACCCCTTCAAGTCATTCCATGCGCACTGATGCACTCAGGGTCGAACAAACCACTAATGAACATGGAGATATTAAAAAAGGTCAGAGGTCATCTTAGAAACAATGATGAGGATAGAAATAGAATACAGTGAAAAATCGGAAATAAAATAAGTTGGTTCCATCAATCAGTGAAAGTATTCAGTAGTGACTATTATACAAAATTGAATGGGATTATTAGTAAGCACAGAACATTGTAGATAATATATTGAGCTTATATGTATAAGAAACTTCAATTGTTAGTTTAAAAAGAAAATGTAGGGAGCATTCTATAGATTTCTCCTTCCAGAGTAATTTTGTATTTAAATCTCATTATAATGAGAGAATTCTCTTGAAACTAGTTTACTTTTTTTCGGGGGAGACATGTTTCAAGTGAATTGATGATAAAGCAATCGGGGAAAGCAATATCAGTAGATATTGAACAAATGTGCAGTGGAGCTTACTTATACAATTTTTCTTACACCAAATTTATACTATTTGTTAATATGAATTTCTAGATAAAAGCAGAAATAGACAGAGCACATTCTGTATACTGAAGACATCATTATACTTAAGTGTTGAATATTTCCATTTCTTCATGGGTATTTTTTTTACGGTTCTGACGTTTTATGGTTTTGGGGCATCCCCATTAATTTCTTCGTTCTAACAAAGGCAAATCCATGGAGAACAACAGGCGGAAAAAGAGTGCACTCTTTACTGCCATACGCAAGAGCAAAAGGAATACCAAAGACACAGAATCATTAGGAGCATTGACCTCCTCCCGAGGGTCACTCGCACATCCAGATGTCACCAATCAGGTCGTCTACATGAAAGATATTGTCTGCTACTTGTCATTGCTAGAGGGCGGCAAACCAGAGGATAAATTAGAATGTGAGTAAATTCCCCAAGTAACCCATTAGCAGTCTAGATTTTCTAGGAAAATTGAACCAAAGGGGATGTTATATAACATGAAGTTTTCCACTCTGTTTGAGAGTAGTGGACAAAGATTGGTTGATATTCTACAGTAGAATATTGAAAATAAATTGTTGAAGTGCCATTTTATTTCTGATAAGAAACTATATCATTTTTAAGACCGGAACATTTTTTTAAGGACTGTTTTTCTGTTCACCCTGCAGAGTGGCTTTTGTATTCATGATTTTTCTTATAAGAGCAATCAAGATGCCAAATCTGTCGGAATTAATTAGTCAAGGACTTATATCTCTCAGAAAAGGGATAGTGTGAACTGCAAATCTTCACTTTCTTGAAATACTTGCCGTGTTAAAACATTTTTTTTCCTTCAATATCACCATGAAATATCGTTTTGAAGTCATGCAATGTTGCATGTGTTTGCTCTCATTCTCTGTCTGTATTTCATCCCCATCTCATCACCTCCCCCCCCCCCCCCCCCCCCCCGTCTCTCTCTCTTTTTCTCTCTTTCGTTCCTTTTCCCTCCTCTCTCTCTCTGACTTTCTGTCATTATCCCTCTCTCATCCATTCTATTTCTAATTTTATTTTAACATTTTTTCTTTTCATATATGTATATCTTTACTAACATCTCTCACGGTTATTCTATTCCGTTGGATGATGTCTTGATTATTATTATTTGATGAATTTCACCATCTCATTTTATTATTCATTACATCCCATGTTTAAGCTTTAAATTTCCATTGAATCTTGTCCCCAATTTGTCATCTTTGTTTTGTAAATTTGCTTTTCCTCTGCTGTTTATCCCCTTATTACCATCAGTATTGCTGTCATACTGCTATATACATATCTTTCCCCCTCTTTTTCTTTTCCCCTTGTTATTGAAATACCATGAAGTTTAGTTTGCCCATGTAATGTTTTGCATGCCAGCATTTTTTAAAGGTGCATATATGTTATGGAATCTCCATATAATGTATTTTTATACTTTGCATTCTCTTTAAATCACCCAACATATCTCTGTTACTATTCAATTATCTACCCCCCACCCAATTTTGAATAATCCTGTGCTTCTATTTTGTGTTGCTCACTCGACCTTGATGACTGATTTATAAATGTTTATTATTGTTGTTTGTAAATTGCATAATTATGCTTTAAATTTTGGTTCATACCTTCACTCGTCCTCTCTTGTATTTCTGTATTGTGATCTCTCACATGTGAGATGTGGCTCTATGTTCCTCTTTCTCTCTTTCCCTTCTAACACAATCATTCCCTCCGTCTTTAGCAGTTGTGCCGTGACTTTCTTCTCAATCTCCTCCCCTCATTATACTGATGACAGCAAAATTAGCCCACCACCCAAATCCCGCTCGATGTAATGCTATCCAACATTGACTCGGTTTTCAGTCCGCTTAAGTCGCGGCAAATCCGGCAGCCTTGATTGAAGCGCGATGCTCCATACGTCACACCCACACACGGCTGCTTGAAAAAGCAGGACATGTCGTCAATCTTGTTTTCACATTCCTTCCATTCAATTTATCCACCAATCATCGGTGCCTTGTCGCTTTTGTTTACCTTTTTGGGAGAGATGGGAATCGGTCAATAGACGAGCCAAATATAGCAATAAAGTAGAAGGATGATATCACAAATAAACCCATAATGAAGTTTCTTTGAATATTTAGAGCACAGCAGCATTCCATTGTATAAATACTTGTTTTTTCTCATTGATTAGCTGCAATTATAAAAGGGAATGCCTGTTTAAGACGTATGGTGATGACACTTGTTATTTGAGCTCCAGTTTCAATGCTGTTTGTTATACTTCATATTCTCCTAAAGTTGATAAGAAACTGTTATACCTGGTTAAGAATGATGTAAAATATAACCTTTTCATCATATACAGGTAAGATAAGCATTTATTGTCTTTTGTACAAAACAAAACAAGGAATTGACTTGAAATATCGGTTGCATTAAAACATGTCAAACATGCCTTTTGTCAATTGTTACGATACTGCAACAAATAACAATGAAAATTTAGTTTTAAATTTGATTTCCTTTTCTTTTATTACAGGAAATATATAGATCACTAAACAAAATATAAATAAATATTAATCTTACATCTCTTGAAGTGCTGATTATAATCCGAAGTTAAATCCAGAGAAAATCCAAGTTGGCTGGCGAAAATTCCTTAAATTAAAGTTCACAGTGATGGCGATGATGAAATTGATGTTGAAGCACGATGAATAACAAGAGTCACTGTAACGAGTTGAAATGTCTGTGAAGACAATGTTGATGATGATTAAAAGTCAATTTCAGCAATCAATGGGTTGAAAAGCGTTCATTAAAACATGTTGATGGTCTCGATGAGAACTGAGAATTCCTCTCTCAAAGTAACTGCAAACAGTTCATTGATGGTGTGCAAATAATTCCACAGAAGATGTTGTATTCCAGTTGGAAATAAACTATGCTCTGACACAAAGTCTGGTGTGAAACTCTGATCTGATATGATGATCTCCTTAAAGAAACTGCCAGCTTGTATATAAATTATTCACTATTCTGGAAGCTTCTAATATTGTCTATATAAAGAACATTCTGCCAATTTCTAGAGCGTCTAATTTTAGAAGACTCTTGAATGACCTCAGTGAAATTAACAATATAAACAATGTAGCTAATCTAATTGTCTTTTTCTCTGCCACTAGCAGTCTATTGTCTTTGAACATTCCAGAAATAACAAAGATTACTCATGTCTAACAAAGCTTTACTGAGACATTCTGGAATATTCTTAATCATTCTATGCTATGAATATCCTTAAAGAGGAAATAACTAAATAAATGAATGTAATTGCTCTTACAATTCTTCTTATACAAAGGCCTTTAGTGCACACTGTTCACTGCACACTAGCAGCCTTTCTGCGGGCAGGTAACGTGCAGTGTGCGCTAACAGCCTTTGTGCGGGAAGATGACGATGTAGCCTAGCATTTCAAATAAAAACATATAGTAGTCCAGTTTATGCAATTTTAATCCCAAACTTACTACTATCTCTAGATATATTTAAATCCATTGATAAATGATAGTTATAAAGGCTCAATCGCTCAAGATCTGTAGGAGGTTGTATCAGCCTTTAGGCTTTCACTGTATGATATATTTATGGTTCCTAATATAGATTACAAACATAGACGCCAGGGTAGACACTGAGACGCAATGGATGAAGGATAAATGAAAATCAATAGTCAAATTTCTCATCAATCTATTTTTGAACATCCATCATCCTTAAAGGAATCACCATGTTACTACATTGCCTCCCTCTGTGGTCATTTCAGAACAACTACAAGTAGGATATTGAGCCAGTCTCCTCAGCCAACATATTACAGCATACTGACTGCATGTTATTCAGAATTTGTTTGTTGATATATTTGCCTCAGCCATATCCATTATCTCTAAACACTACTGTAACCCCTACTTTATCCTCATTTCCTTTATCAGCTCTTAATACTCCAAATCATTTCCATACTATTACCCAGACATTAATGGCCTTTCTCTTTGTACACTGCTAATTGATTACCCATTCTGTATGTCCCATCTTTTCTCTCCAGCAATTTTCTTTTCTCATTTGATGTGCCTGGTTCTATCTCAGCCGTGACCTCCCTGGAATTTAGCTATCAAACCCATGGCATCTGCTTCAGATTACCCCCATCATATCTCACTATTTGATTTTTTTCTTGCCTTTTATTTTTCCTTTCCCTCGTCGTCGCGTGTCAGGGTGCTGTTTGGGCTAGATTTATGGATAAAAACAAACGTTAATTACAGTGTTAATGATCCATTAAGATATGTGATGATGACTAAAAAAAATACTCATGTCATTTAGGATTCTCTGTAGGAATGCCATTATCATAATTTCTTTGTTCTCATTTAAATAACTGACTTGTTATGTATACTCTGTATTAATTGATGATGACAAATAAATTTTCCAATTGAATCCAGTTTGAAGAGTTACAACCAAAAGACACTTGTTTAGTTGGGGAGTTTATGATTGTTCTATTGACCTGTAAGGTTTAATTATTAGAGATAATTATTAGACATCATGAGGGGTGAACATTATATAGAAATGGGAGGTAACTGTAGGCAGAGAATAAAGAGTTAATAGCTGTTGTTTATGTCATGGCTTTAATGACATTATAACTCTCAATTTTCTTGTCTCCTTATATAATCTTGTAATTTCTCAAACGAATGAAAATACAAGATATTTTTAATGAAAATATGATATAAACTGTAATGTTTTGCCCTTGAACATGAAAGAGAAATAAGGACTAAAAAAAATGCATCAATTAGTACAAACAAAATTTGATGTGAAAGATTCAACTTCAAATTTATGTCTTAAACAGTGCAATGTGATACATTGAGATTTCAAAACTAATAGATAAGAAAGTAATCACAATAAAACAAGTATTACAAGATCAAAAGGCATGTTATTAGAATGATGAAGTGGGATTTAGGAAGTAGCAAAGGTCATTGACCTGTCACATTTTTCCCCGGTAGAGAGTATGATTTCATTTGTCTTGATTTCATTTGTCTTAATGATATTTTTTCTCTTATTTTTTTTCTCCCTATTTTCTTTTCTCCCAAACAGTCATGTTCAGGTTATACGATACAGATGACAATGGTATTCTTGACAGCAGTGTAAGTTGAAATAGTCATCTTTTTAAAGAACATTTTTACTATATATTTATAATCATAACTTTCCTGCATGGAAGCTTTCATAAAACAACTTTACTCACAAGCACTGACCCTTTCATGGGAGCTAAATCAATACTATGGGGTATATCATTTAGCACAAAAAGACCACTAGTCAATCGTTAAGTCATGTTTTAAGTTTGAACAGCTTTATGAAAGAGCCCCCAGGTTTTTCTGAATTATACAATACTTTCTTTTTGCTATTTTTTTTTTTTACTTTGACACATTCATACTTAATTGTTGCCATTCTTATTTTTTATGGTGCATCACTTGCATTTCAATTTATTTTGTACCAATTTTCTTCATGTTTGAAAGCATTCATATTAAGGAGTTTTATCTCTTACTGCACAGAGAAATAGTAAAAACAAATCAAGACATAAATGTAAGCTTTTTATTGGAAATATATCAAAGTTAGAGGATACATCTTCTTGTTTATCACCTTTAAGTAATCATATGTTACTATATGATGAATATTAGAAACCTGTAGATTTTATTAGGATTTATCAAAGTTGATATTGAAATAAGTAGGAATATTTGATATTATTTTAAAGGGCAATCATTTTATATAACATAGTCGAACAGAACTTATTGGTAAAATTAATGAAATAGAAATAAAAAATGTCATCCTAGAACAAGTTAAATCCCTTGGCAAATATGTAATGATTTAAAATACATCATGTATTCTTTATTCTTTTGTTGTACGTCACAGGAGCTGGATTGTATTGTAAACCAGATGATGCATGTAGCTGAATATTTAGGATGGGATGTCACTGAATTAAGACCAGTAAGTTCTTATCGGATAAAATTTGTAATATTAACCTTTGGCTGCCAAAACCTTGGAGGAAGAATTGAGTTTCAAATTACTTCTAGAACACCTAGGGGTGGACTATCAAATGTGATGCCAACAAGTTTGATGGACATATTTTAAACAAAAAGTTGTTATATTTTGTAATAACCCTGACTAAATTTTGCTGAACATATGCAATGTTTTTCTAAGGAATTTTATCTAACTGGTTTGATGATATTAAAAATACATTTTCTTTTTAATAATCCTTGTTTGTTAATTGAGAAGTCTTTGATTTAAAAAGTCATATTCCAACCATTGGTCAAGTTATATGAAACATTATTAACTGCTTTCTACAAATCACCTGTTATAATCCAGTATCAAGCCTATAAAAATCAAAGCATTTAATAGTGAAAGGATTACCTGTTGAAGTTAATGAAAAATCTTACAACCTTTAGATTTTAGTAGATTTTAGGAGATAATCATACTAATAGTATTATACTTTCATCTAACATCTATATGTCCTTTTCTTTTATTTAGATCTTACAAGACATGATGATAGAGATTGATTTTGATTCAGATGGGACTGTATCGCTAGAAGAGTGGATCCGTGGCGGCATGACAACCATTCCTCTTCTTGTTCTTCTTGGCCTTGAATCAGTAGGTACCAGGGCCCTGTATCACAAAACATATCAATTGATTGTATGATTGACTTTTAGGATGGATTGTATGTACTTGGTCAATACAGTCAATGTAAAAAATAAAAAGTCAGTGTTATGATCAATTGCTAAGCTTTGTGTTGCAGGCACCTGAGCTTACTCAAGGGCCCTTTAACACAAAGCTTTACACAAAATCTCTCATTTCAAATAATTATCTGAGTTGTTGAAAGTGGGTATATTGAACAGTAGGTACATGCAATAAGGACCTATTTTTCAAGAAAATTATTCATTCACAGTTGATTTTATAGGGAGATTACTAATAATACTGACAACAACAAATAATAACATGGCCAAAATATCATAAAAGATAATCTATAAAAAAAAAGAGAGCTACAATCAATCATCTTTTTTGTGACCCCCCCATATTGATGTGTTCAATATTTACAGGAAGAAAACGTAATATCCCAAATGAAAGCTCCACCCCAATACATGTATGTGTCTCGAAGATAAATTATGAAATGTTCAGATTAATTATGAATTGTTCAGATTGTGTTTATTCTTGTTGTATTTCAACATGGAGCAATATATATATTAATTATATCTCTGGCCATTCATACAATTTTTTATTTTCAAATGGGGATATATCTAAGCATGGTTGTACATTTAGGGGCAATCGTTTTGATACTGATGTCTGACAAGGTTGACATGACCTTTTAACCTTTGACCTTTTGTACAGAATGTGAAAGATGATGGCAGCCATGTATGGAGGTTAAAACATTACAACAAACCAGCCTATTGTAATCTCTGCCTCAACCTCCTAGTAGGGCTTGGAAAACAAGGTTTATCATGTACATGTGAGTACATCAAATCAGTATTATATTGTGTACATGTAAGTATAGTGTAATATGCATTTATAGGATAAAAACAAGACCCTTCAAGTATTACTTCTTTACCATGAAACCTGTATATGAAGTCTTTTCCACAAAATAGACAAAATGGTTAAATTTATACAGTGCATATCAATAAGAAGTGTACTCTTTCAAAAAAGATCTGGCGATTGAAATATTTGTAACATCGGAATAATTTTTTGTCATGTATATGGGGCTTCAGTCTTCTCTATGTGATGGCAATATGATTTTTGATAGAATGCTAAAGGATTCTATCTTACAGCATTGTGATATTTATTTTTATTTTGATGAATTTATCTTCCCAGTCTGCAAATACACCGTTCATGAACGCTGTGTACAACGCGCCCCACCCTGTTGCATTAGTACATACGTCAAATCAAAACGGACAACGAATGTAAGTATTAGCTAATGGATTTAGGTTATGCATTATTTGGGGTAGTAGAGGGGAGAGAGATTAAAAGGAACACATTCAAAGGTCATTTGATTTGTGAAAATACACCAAGGATTTGATTTGGAGCATCATTCATTATCATTTTATTTAACCTTTCTATAGGTCTTTTATTTACATTCATAAAAATATTTCAATTACATAAGTCATGAACAGGGGCCCGTAACACAAAGCTTAGCAATGATTGTAGAACATTTTTCTACGATTGATTGCATTGGCTACAATGTACAATCAATCATAGAAATCAAGCGTACGATCAATCGCTAACCTTTGTGTATACATACATATGCATGATGGTATTATGGGGTTAAAGTTGAAGATGTTTTGAATTTCATTTGAGTTATTTTGTCATAATGACATGTATATTTCGTTAATAATGGGAATATTTACATATTTCTTGACATCGTTGTTCACTTTTGTTTTCAATTCAATAAGGTGATAATATTCAAATTTTCTCTACTGATGTTCTTATTCCTGTACATTGTATATTACAGGGTTTTCATCACCTTGCATGCTTTTTTTTTGGTATCATGTTGCATGTTCCGAATCTAGTGTATTGCACATTGATTTGTACACAGAAAAACGTAAATGTAATCATAGTTTCATGTTGCTACCATGTTTATAAATACTATTTGTTGACATAACTCAGACGACCCAGTCTCATGATCATTAACTTTTTTTCCTCTCTGGTAGGAATATATTTCTTGAAATGCAGTGCGCGTAACAGCTGCTCTGCTAAAGCCATGGTAATTATGCTGCGTTACTGTAGAGTGCTTAGAGACTTCTGATAAAGTAAGTGTTAAGCGCTATATAAGCAAAACTGTATAATTATTATTATTATGGGAAATTTATACATGTTTGCAAACAATGTGAAAGTAGATTAATAAAGGGTCAAATTTAATGTTGTATGAACTTCTCATCAAAAGGCAATGGATATGAAAAATGTTGAGTTTAAATATCCTTATTATCCTTGAGGACAAAATTATCTTTCAAGAAAACTGTCACCTGTGAATATCAAGTGCAATAATCAAATTCTGATTTTATTTCTTTCAAAAATTCTATGAGATACATGTACAACTCTACATATGGTGTTTTGTCCATGCTAAACCTGAGTCAAATAACACGAATCTTGGAAGGAGTATATCAGCTTCTATTACACTTACTATTGCACTTGCATGTAACAGATATTATACCAGGGAGCGTTTTCATCAAGCTGTTCGTAAGTTACAAATGACTTTAAGAACGACTGGTGATCCTTTCTTGTGGTAAATGATATTCACCAAATGTTCATTTGGGTTGATTTAGCACCTAAGAATGGTTACCAGTCGTTCATATTGATGCTGGTAACTTACAAACAGTTTTTATGAAACACCCACCCGGTTGTATAAGGGCAGGGATATGTATGTGCATTCATAAAAGTATTGCACATTGGTAGATTCCTACATGTGTATGGTAATCATACAGTAAAAATAAGGTGTCTCATGTTGCTTTATCCTTGTATCTACTGCCATATAGGTACAGCCTTTTAGAGAGCTCTTAAAATGAATGATTTTATTCCAGTGTATAGTGGTATCAAAGCAACATTGGCTTCCAATCATAGTATCTTCAGGATTTCTTTCCTTGAATTTATTATTAAATCTAGATTTTTGCCAACTATACTCTATCCAATAGCAAACCTTTCAGTTTTTGTTTTCTTTCTCTTTTTCTTTTAAGAATAATGAAAACTTGATTACTTGGTGAATGTCAAAGTGATCACAATATTCTCTTGCTTTTATGTTCAGATTTTGATATTTAGACAGTTAATTTATAATGAAATATAGAATTATGGAGATTTCTTCTTTACAGGTTATGAAGCGACTGCATGTTGTATGCAGACTGGGTTGTGCATGGTTTGCCCTTTCCTGTTTGTTCATTGTCACTTTCCCCCTTTTATTTATATTATTTTTGTGACAAGATTTCATGATTATGTTGGAACTTGACTGATTCATTAGAGATGTCTGAGAACTGCCATGACAAGATTGAAATCTAGTTGCATTTGTTTTCTTCTACAAACTGAAGGGAGAAGAGATTTAAATGTTCTCGTTTTTTTTACTTGGAATATGAGGTGGTGTTACCAAAATAAAGTAAAACAAACCCAAATGCACTTGTTCATAATTATTTCCCTCTTTCTCTCTGTCACTCATGCACCATTTTTTACCCAAAATTCAACTTTGCCCCCCTCCCTCCTTCACTCTCACCTGTGTTGGAAAGTAGATGGATTTTGTTCCTATGAATTCATCCAAAATCCAACTTACATATCTGTTTATCAAAACATAAAGTTGCTGGTTACTTTTAATTGGAATATTCACCTAATTCACTGGTGCTACTCTAAGTGAGCTCCTGTGTTGTATAGGAGTGGCTATTGCACTCTCTTACTGTTGTTTGTCTGCACTCTGTCTTTCCTTCACTCCCCAAACAGTATCGTGGCAGCATGCTGATGGAGGTAGTTTGCATTATATTCTTGTTTTTTTTTTTTTGTATCTCATCACTAACATCATCTCTATAGAATCAATTATATGATGCAAGTACAGATGATATCATTGTGTACCTATTTGTTATACCCACTGATATGTGAGTGCTAGCTTGCATCAGGAGGTAATAAGAAGGCGTATACTAATTAAAAAAAAAATACAAATTCATCCCAGCTCAGCACTGAATGCATCAATTGGAATTTACAGATAATTTCATATCGGATCTCTGTTTCGGTCATTGTCATAAAAACAAATTGTAAAAGGAAAAAGGAAAAGTTTGTAGAATAATACTTGATGGAGAGGGGATTAAGGCACTGTACAAAAAGTTAGAGCTGTGTCTTTCCAGCATGAACACTGGAAGCATCTTTTTGTCACCTATCACATTTGATCAGAGAAGAGAGAATAGACATGCAAGAAAGCTGAATACTGAGAATCATATTATAACAGGATTCCTGCAACTTCTTTGCTACGTCTTTGCCATTGTCAATTGTGAAAATTTACAATAGAAAGACAATGTTGGATTCCTGTGGGAAAGATGTAGTTCTGCCTCTTGGTAAGGTGCATTATTAGTTATCTGAAACAGAAGAAAATTACATGGTTGCTTGGCGATTTTCACCCCGATATGCTCAAAAGATCCCTGGAAAAAAGATCCCCAGAAATCCCCATTTACTGCAATGTTAAAGTATATTCAATGTTTCAAACTTTGGCAGTAGACTGAAAAGTAGTCCTTAGGGGAAAAAAGGGTTTTGCCTGATCTGAAAGCATTTTTTTAAATGAGAAAGACTTATCAAAAGAAGCCTAACAAATGTATCATAGATGGTAATTGATGGGATATAATATTTTTGATTGATATGTTGTTTTGAAAACTTTTTCATGTAGTTTACTGAAGATGTGGACATTCAAATTAGGAAGGAGGTGCTATTATCTGTGATCTAATTCAACCAACTAACTTTCTTGCTTTAATGATATATTCATTCTGTGTTTAGCCACTAACTTTCAAATCTGCACTTAATCAAAATAACAAAAACATCATAAACACTTTGAAATTATATAGAGAAGATAAGTATAAACATAATTAAATACCAATAAAATACCAGTGTTCTGGAAAGATTATTACCCTCCCCATTTTGGTTTTCAACTGCACCCCCTTTTTTTTTCAAATAGAATTTTCTCTGTCAGCAAATTTACTATTTAATGTTATTTCTTGGTGCACATGTTAACATGCTTATTATTTTTTTTTTAATGTTTATTTTTGAACCTTTATATACATGCACCCTTCTGCTATTTATATCACAGTCCCACCCCATCGTCTTCATGTCATGGATTTCCGCCATCATCTCTACATATTGTTATTGCACAAGATTGCATGGTAATTAACCCATTATTATTTAAATGTATGTTTGTGACATGGTGGAATGTACTGTAACCTTAATCATGCATGTTCATTTACTCATAATATTTATATTTTTTCTGTTTACTTGTTTCTGGTCTGATTGTAATCATAGTTGACTATGTATTTTTATCAAATGAGAAGGACTCTAAAATATCATAGCCCAGTTTTTTTTGTATTTGCCTTCCTCCATTTCTTCAGCTTAATTAGGCTTTACTCATAAATAACATGATTTGAGTAAAAATGCAGACCCAGCAAAATCGCAACGGATAATACAATAATGTTGCTCAGAAGCTTTAAAGCCAACACACAAAAAAACCTTATGTATGTAACCCTTCATTTAGCTTTGACCTGATCATGCACAAATTAAAACATTCTAACTTTTATACCCGCCATCTGTTTTAATTCACATCACACATTTTCCCCCTATTTTATGTATTTATTCTATGCTATTAACATCATGCTCTATAGTCACGTGACATGTTATTTCTTCTCATTTTATGAATAGAAGAATTTGATTATTTCAAAATATTCATGCCTCTGCTCTCTTATGCTGGGTGGTGGAAGCATATGTTTTCATATTGTCTGCTAGTACATTATAACATGAAATCTGTGAGTGATTGTCACAGGTTAATTTTACATTTAAATCAATTGTAAATGATCCCATTGAACATTGATTCAATGGAAATGCCTTCAAATTATAAGTGAATTATTACATCATCATAGGTGAAATGGGCGTAGCAAGTCACTCCTGAAATAATGATAAGTGCCTAATTAATCAAAGCAATGCTAAAATACACTGAAAATCACCAACATACTTTATACCCACCACTTAGACACATGTAATACCTTGAAGGATAAACTATTTTGCTCATTACTTAAGTCCTGTGGCACTTCATACGAGCAGTTGGTGGTCATAATGTTGGATTGTTTAGGGAATTGGTCTAGAATTGATATCAAAACTAGAGAGTATGTTTCAATTTGAAAGTGTTTTTTCAAGTTATTGTTGAGATGTGATACAGTACTTTCCTTCTATTAGAAATTATTGATCAATCTGTTTACTCTGTTTAAAGAAGCCTTAGACTTAATTAACATTTAGCTTAATTAACAATTAGGTTTTAGAAATTATTGAATCCCCTTTTCAGTGAATATTATTCTCTATTAACAATTAGCTTGCTCACATTTAAAGTTGGATGTGTTTCTTCAGCTTAAATTACTGTGATAATCCTTAAATTAATTTAGGATACAGCTTTGTAAAATTTTGCTTCAGTACCTATACATCATTCTGTAGTTATTCTATTCATACACTCCTCATCCGTTTTTATTTCTCATCCCTCTATCCTTTTCTTCTTATCATTCTCTTCTTTCATTTCCCTTCCCAATCACCTTTTTCACACTGCTATCTGCTACTCATACTCTAATATAGCAACCAAAAAATCTGTCACGCAAGGACGCCGAGGTTTGGGGAGAAGTTCCGGTAGGTCAACTTTTTTGACATTTCTCCTTGTTTTTTGTTGAGTCAGTGTGGAATTAGTTGTGTTTTTGTACCGGTGTACATAAATTGAGTTAAAGTAGACACCCTTTCCCAAATGCTTTGAAATTGGCTGAAATTCTTTTTGTGCTCATTTCACACTACTTTTCTTTATTTTTACACTCATGTAGTAATGCCATGCTTTCAAAATTGTCCTTTAGAAGTGTAATGCACATTTCAAATGCAAGTAATGAACAGATTTGTTTTCTCTATACTATGCGTATCAAAAAAAAGTTTACACTTAGAAAAAGTCCTGTAAAATTATACATTTGTAATATCCTGAAGATTTTTCCACATTTTAATATTGGTACAGATCCATTTAAGCAAATGGCGATATAACTGTCTAAAAATATTTCCGCTTGAGTGAGCACCACTTACTTTTGAAAAGTTAGTGAAAAATGATTTGCGCAGAACTTTGAAATAGTTATGCGAATAAAAGTAGACCTTTATCATGAAGAACATGTTGAATTTAGCTAGTGAAATTGATTTGAAGAGATCTTTACCCTTTTAACTTGTTTCCTTGCCCAAAACACTTCGAAGAGTGCATTGTGCCTCAACCCACTCCCCCACACAACGAGGCCATCGTGACGATATTTGATTTACACTGAGCTGTGATTTACATGAAATGACTTAGGCTTGATTTTCATTTTGTTAATCATTGTCAAGCTTGGCAAAGGTTTTGAGAAACAAGTATTAAATAAAAAATGAAATTTAAACCCACTTTAAATTATAAAAACTTAGTGAAAAAATGCTGGAGATGTCTGATATAAACTTTTGTTCAGATTTAGTTATGTCCTCAGATCCAGCTGGCACAAAAAGGGTAAATGTTGTGCTTACTAAGTGTTAAAATTTCAATTTGGGTGGCAAAATTGTTACAAAATGCTTGAATGTATATGTTTTATTTCAATTGACTATAAGTGCAAGGGAAATGTATGAGAAATGTTTCGCAGGGTAAATTTGATTTCGCCCTTTCCCCTTGACACAGCATGAAAACGAAAATTTCTGCGCAAACAGAATTCTGCGAGCTTTACAAAAATGGACAGTGCTTACTCAAGTGTAACATTCTGTCAAAACTTTTACTTTCATTGGATAGATGAGACCCAAATCTAAGATTATATGTGAAAGAATTACCCACATGTATATTTTTTAATTCCCGGGCTTTTTCAAAGTGTAAACTTTTTTTTTATACGCACTGTAGAATAATAGTTTATCATTACATTTGTGTAGTGTAATTGACATTGTAAATTTGCCTTTATTTTCATTGTTAGAATTTGTGATGGACTTGCCAATATCAGGGATTTACCAATATTTCCTTTTCTTTGCGTATCAAAACATGCCATTAATATTGCTAGTATATAATTCTAGCTTCCAACCCGTAAATTTGAACTGAAGGTTTGAAATTTCAACTGTATTAAGTATTATCACCTTCAACCAAACTTGAAGTACAGCTAAAGAAATTGAATAGTATGATTTCATGAGGACAGGAAATCAAAATACAGTATAGCACTCAATGCCTTGATATTAATTTAGCATGTATCATTTTTTTTTCATTGGTTCCTTGTAAACCATTAATTTCATAGATAAGAAAACACTCCTATCATAGTGAAATACGACAGAGACAACTTATCCCAAAGAAGAAAAAATGAGAGAATTGGACGGATTTGATTAAATCAGATAAACAATAAAAAAAAAGACAATCACCCTTTGTTTAAGTAATAAAATGATGCTGGAACTTTGTGAACTATATGTAAGAAGCCCTAAGGGATATCAGATGGTGCTGTTTTGGCAGTCAACAAAATATATGATGCAACAAGTACTTGTTTGCAATAGTATCTGTACTTTATTTATTCAAAAATGTATATGTTTGAAGCAGGAAGACTTTTGAGCATAGGGAAATACGCCTCATGAATGAAGAGAGATGTGCTCAAATAAGATACCTAGCATTAATTTTTTGCCATGGAACACAATTATGTCTAATAATTCTTTCTCAGTGTCTAATTTGTTATAGAAACCATAAGACTAATTACATGTATTCTATTTACTTTAAATGAGAGTTTGACTCAGGGAATTGTTGTTTTATATCTTTCCTTATAGAGACCAGAACCAGTCCTGTTTTTGTTTGAGTCCAAATCTAGTGGTTGTATTAAAGTCTCATGAACATTTCTTTTGCGTTCATCCGAACCGTCGTATTACACATACGACAGTGCAAACCCATTTCAGAGAAAATCAACTTCAAAGTCTGCTTTAAATTTCACACTTAGACCCCCAGCCTTAAAACATATTCATTGCTAGAAAAATACATGGTTGGAAAAACCAAGACAATTGCTTGACACTGGTTTCTTCTTTTTTTTAACATAAAACCAAGGATCAGAGAAAATATCGCAAAAGAGCTACATGCTTGTAATTTCGGTTTGAGCGGATTAGATTTTCCCTGTACAAAAAACGTCATAGGGGTTACAACTACCTAGACTGTGATTTCAGTGCGCGCAATCAGTCAAAACATTGTATCACTTTTTCATGTGCAAAGTCAATGCAGTACTGATACAGCAGTTTGGCTAACCACGAAATTGCATATGAAGTGTGTGCAGCTGTTGTGTTCTTAACAGTACACGTTTCCAATGGGATTTGCACATTTTATCAAGAATTTGTATGGCATAGCCGTGAAAATCCCCGCATATCTCAGAAACTAAAATAAATTGCTGGCTAGAAATTTAGTTATGAATAAGATAGAACTTATACCGGTACTTTCATTTTCTGCAAAAATCTTAAAATCAATTTATTTTTTTTGACCAAAATTGACTAATACGATGGTTCGGATGAACGCCGATGATTTATCTTGGCTGTTCAGAGCTAGAAAGATGCTGCTTCAAGTGTTAAAGTCTTTCTGTCTGTCAGAAAGTGGTATGTGTAATATGACAAAAGTAATGACATTCTGTCTGATGTGTTCACTTAAAGAAAATTAAAACAAATTTAAATGATAGTGGGCTGGGTTGTTTTTTTCTCTCTCTCTGAATGTTTTCATATTCAGTTTTGTATCAAAATGGTATTGATAAAAAGTTTTATAACCACTTTATGGTTCATTATTGGTATTGAAAGATTGTATTTGCTAGATTTTTAGTGTTATTTGTTTATTGATTTTATGTCCCTATTTTCTCTTGGATGTTTGTATACATGTCGTGCACCACCAAATATATGATTTCCAAGTGTTTGCAGAAACTCTATCTGAGAAGATGGGGTAAGTTGAGCCACCACCCCAGGCAAATTATGAATGAGTCAGACATTATGGTGGTGACATAATTATATTGATGACCCATTATCCAACCACATTGTTTTCAACATTGAAACAGAAAATAGTTTTTTAGAGAGAAAAATGCAAATTTCAACCAAAAAGTCAGAAAGTATCAAATAGATAATTGCATTTTACCCACATGCATCTTTAAATATTCTAAGGACATAAGATGACAATATTGTTATTCCAGGTATGGATCCTCATTCTTGTCATAATCTTTTACATGATGGGTGCATAAGTAATGTGTGGATGTGTAAATATTACATGAAGTTTAGACTGGAGTAGGTTGAGCCAACCAACATGGGGCAAGTTGAGCCATGGTAATTCGTATGGTAATGTATATATAAAAACAAACCTTACAAAGCCATTGATATGCAGGCAGAAAGGATCACATTCACAAGACAGTTGTTAAGAAGAGGATTTGAGTGTTTATTGAGAATAAGCAAGTGAAAAGACTTTTAAATGAAAAAATTGTCATGCTAGCTCTTGCCCCATAGCTTTTGTACATAGTTTTTGTGGCTCAACTTACCCCAGAAGGTGGCTCAACTAACCCCATGGGTGGGGCAAGTTGAGCCATTTGACTTTTTTTTCAAAGGTGATGGTGCCATATAGTGTGGGGGTTGGAAGTTGCATATTGGTAAGAAATGTTTCCAAATAATAAAATTTTACGGCAAGGTACTTATTTTTACAAGATTAGTGGTCATATCTGTCCTAACATGCAAAAAGCAATAAATGGCTCAACTTACCCCACCTTCCCTAATTGTCGCCAGAAATTCCTGAATATTACAATATCCTTTTCATATTGTATACAAATATACCAGGCTTTGAATAAGTATAGTAGGAATTATTCGTCTGAGGTTGGACTGGCATTACTATTTTTCCCCGAGGGGCAAAGCCCTCGGGGTAAAAATAGTAATTTTGCCAGTACAACCGAAGATAAATAATTCCTTCTCTACTTTCGAAATAAAGGCCTGGGGCCCGTAACACAAAGCTTAGCAATGATCGTAGAACATTTTTCTACGATTGATTCCATTGACTACAATGTACAATCAATCGTGAAAATCAAGCGTACGATCAATCGCTAACCTTTGTGTTACGGGCCCCAGGTATATTATACATACATTTAATAAGTTATAATACATTTAATAAGTTAGAACAATGAATTTTGATAATCTAGTTCTTGTATTCGTAGTTCATCCTTTTTAATCTGAACCAAAATATAGTTAACACGCTTCGCTGACTGACCTTCTTTTCCTGAAGTCACATGCTGAATGGAATGCGGATTTGTGCCTGCGCCATCCCTTCACGGGACTTGCCCGTTACAGACACCTCGGTGACCGGTGCATCCGAGAGATTGAATGATCTGTGACGTCAATGGAGGAATAGTGCATGATTATATCATTGACGTCACGGAATAGTAAATTTTCTTCAGTGGGCGTTTCATTTTCAACATCATCGCAAAATAGTGCAAATATTTTTGGTCACATGATGCTATTTAAAATCAATCAGCATACAGGGTTTAACTCAAGTAGGATATAAGGAGCAATATACATGTCTGACAAATTCGTTTGTTTTAAGGAATGTCTAATTGTAAAGATTTTATAGAACATTGTTAGTGTGATGCAGAGATATCTTTATTCTTTCTCCTTTTTTACACAGCATGCCTCATTCTTTACAATTGAAAGCCATCCTTTTGAATAGAGATTTTTCATTTGAGTTATTTATGATAATTCTCATGTCACAATATATAGACTATTTATCCCTATGGTTCTTGTGGCCATTCATCATGTTAGTATGAGTTTCTAAAACTAGTAGCTCTTTATTTTGGTCTTATTTTTTTGGATTTAATTACAGTGTCGGTTTATCATTCAAGTTCTTATATTCAATTTCACATATTCAATTAAGAAACAGTTCATTCTTATATTATTTGATATATAAACTACATGTGCATATACAAGTAATAGCATAATATAGCATACTCCTTTTAGTGTCCAAAATCAAGTTCTTTTTGTGTTGTTGAAATTTCCTCTCAGTTTTCTGAATAGATAATTTCCACCAAGGTATGAACATTTCCATCATACCATTTCTCTTTTTTCTCTCTGTAGAATGAAAGACTGGAAAATAAGATGTATCCATATGTTAGGATGAGATGTTGATTGAGATCAATGTTGAATGGAAGAGTGACAAGTTTTATCATTCTTTGTGCATAATACATGTATTTCCTTACATTTCCTGGCACTATAAACTTGTTTTCCCTTATGTACATGTAGTTTCCTTGATTTGATAGACATATTAGGTCAAAGATGCTGCATGCATTTCTATGTGTATAATTATACTTGAATACCAGGGCACTGTCTTTATAGAGATTTGATCCAATCAGTCATAACTATGTAAAGCCATCAATCCCAATATGTAGCATGCATTTATCCATAGGTGACATGCAAGCTTCAGTTTCCTGCCAATCAAGTGTGCTCCTTTTTGTCCAAAGGGATGTTTTACAGATTTTGTGTATGAAAAGTTAGGGCATTGATGGACCTCCATAGTTGAGGTTGATTGGATCTATTTGTGAGACTCTACCCAACTCTGTCTATTCATTTGTGTGATCATTGGCGGCGGAAGCCAACAATTTTAGGGGGGGACCACAAAATTTTTTTGACAAGCAAAAAAAAAGAAAGGTTATCAACCAAAAATTTAAGGGGGGACGCAAAAAAAAAATTGACAAACAAGCAAAAAAAAAAGGTCAACTAAAAATTTAAGGGGGGACCGTCCCCCCCACCTAAAATTTAGGGGGGGACATGTCCCCCCCGCTTCCGCCGCCTATGTGTGTGATTATGTATGATGTATGTTTAATTTGAATCACATTTGCATTGGCAGTAGGTTTGCTAAGATATCAAAGATTATTTAACCCACAATGCATCATTTTGTATTTAATATCCATGTGCATTGTGGTGGTGATACAACGATGTCAGTTTTATAGAATTACTATGAATATTTAGAGTGGAGGTATACTTGGTAGTTGAGTCAGGCAATTGTATATTATGTTTCAATCACATTATGTAATATATGGTATATTTAAATTGTCATTGATAGGTTAATTTCCACTGATTGAAGTTCCCTTTAAACTTCGCTGGAATTATAGTTATATTAACATATTTTCATTTCTGTGGTATAGACAATATTAGACTATTGTTCTTGAAACAATTAACTTTTATCTGAGGTTAGATAAAATAAAGATATTGTACAATTCTTTCCCTATCTTTGTAATAGTTTTTAAGAGAGAAAAATTCTTTTTTTTTCGGAACTTCAGACTGCACTTCACACAGTTTTCAATCATACTTGTATTGGATTAATTTTGAGGAATATCTCTTTGATTCAACAGATCATGAACCACCATTGGGTAGAAGGTAACTGCCCTGGTAAATGTGACCGGTGTAAGAAGTCAATAAAGAGCTACAATGGTGTAACTGGCCTTCACTGTAGATGGTGCAAAATAACGGTAAGACTGCTAAATTCTAAATTCTTTCTTTCCCTACATCTTCTTCATCTTTATCTTCTTATCCCTTTTCTCCTCCCCCCTCAATGTTCTGATTGGTTTTATAAAAACAGCTCCTTGTGTTATCTTTGTTTCTTTTTTTTTTATATTACTTTACTTATTTTCATGCATCCTTTTTAAAGAGTGATTAAAAGATTATTTCTCTATCTTCCTCTCTGCTGTAATATCTTTAATTGGTGGAATCCAAAGGATGCCAGATAAAATGATTATCGCCAAGACATGTTTGAATTTGTTCCCTATTTTGCAATGTTTCAAATTTATATTTTAGCCATTTTTTGTTCATTATTGCACACATTGGGAACAAAGGAGCTTTAAAAACACCCACTTTTTATAATTCTAGTACAAGTTTTTCTGAGCCCTCCCTATTTTCACAATTTTATGTAATCTTTAACAAAGTCAACAACAGGAAATTGCAAACAATGACCAGGAAAAGAGCACATCCGTTTATTCTATTTTGAGTATAAGCTCAAAAAACTTTCTTTCCAACTTAGAGCACCAGCTTTTAAATCAACCCTACCCCCTTAATGTGCCACAAATAAGTTTACAAGAAGACCTCAGCTGCAATTAAGACATTGTGAATGCAGTACCTCAGGAACTTTCATATGGACCTGTGAAACTGGAATACATTCAAGCAAATAAGATTTAACAGTCAAACTAACAATGAGTTTGAGTGTTTAACAGCCAAATTCATTTCGATGAAGTATGATAAAAAGAAATGAGAGTAAGTAATCAAGACCATACTATATGATTTTATGAAAAGCAAACTACACCAAACCATACAAGTATGAAGGTCAGAGATTATTGTGAGCTAGATTCTTTTTAAATGGAAATCCATTTAATGTCTTGCCATGGTAACCAGATGGTAAACAGATATTTTCCAAGTTGTGTATTTTTTAGAAGAATGTGCAAATAATGAATATGTAAATTCACGGGGTTGGTATTGTAATAATAAAATTTCCAACAAAAAGCAGGTCAAGTTCATTTTACCAAAGGCCTATATCGAAGATAGAAGGAAACATGTTTCAGCTGATTTGAATACAAATACATGTACAATCAGTGGCAGATCTGGGATTTCCAAATGTGGTTGTGCAAAACTTAGTTCCTTGGGGGGGGGGGGCAATTTTTGATATGCATCAAAAGATTTTTTTTTAATCAAAGACTCTGGTAGCGGACCTGTTGTCCAGAGGGAGGTTGATGTTGATGATTGAGATACTCTGGTATCTCTTGATTATGAGAGCATTAAAATGTTGGGGTGGGAATCCACGTTAAATGACTTTAAAATTATGTAATGTAAAGTATTAGAAACCATAATTTTATAAATCCACTCTTGTTTTGAAATGACAGATTCTTCCGATTAAAGTTTGATTTGTGTTTCCTAATTATGCTAATTGTCTACAGGAAATTTATATAAGGTTTATATAGAATGCGTACTATCTCCACTCATGTATATATATATATATATAATATGAATGATTATACTAACATGAATATTATGTAATGTTGAAAATGATGTATATGTACAGTGCGTATCAAAAAACGGGACAGTTTTGAAAAGTCTATAAAAAAATGATTCAAATTATTATATCTATATTTTTATGTTAACAGATGTCTTATCTTTGAAATGCCATTTAAAAAAATGAATTTTGTTCATGCTTGAGCAAACACAGGACGTTTTTGTTGGGGGTTCAAAAAGAGGCTTGCGCCAAAATGGCAGAAATGAGAAATCTGATGATTAGACTTTTGGCTAATCTTTTCATTTTCTTTGCCATAATTTTCGAATTATGCTGTCAAATTTCATTTACAAAATTATTTATTTACCTGAAATTTTTTTTTTTCATTTAAGCTTCTTTTACCTTTCAATTTTCCTTAATAAGTAAGAAAAGAAGACTTTTTGTCAACCCAAGTAAGAAGATTTGCATTATTATCTGGGAGAATTTGTAATTATTCAAATCCTTTAATACTGGTATGTGAAACAAATTATGTTATGGTACCTATAAAAGACATGAATCCTATTTTCAAGGGGTTATTGAATCCTTCACCAAGTTTAATTATGTGCTTGACAGGACAAACAGGAAAAGATTCATGTCTTTCAATGGCAATGGTGTATTGAGTCAATTTTAAAGGAGCAAGATATGGCAGATCGGGTAAAATGTATTAAAAGGTTGTGAAGTGAACAAGCAAAAATTTCCACTTTTTTTATTGAAATATCCAATTTTGTGATTTTGACATAATATTCAGTAAATGATATCATATTTTAATTTCTATGTTTTCTGATATTTTCCTTTCCACTTTTTTTTCTTGGTCATGATTTTTTCTTATTTGGGGGGGATCATTCCGAGCCCCCACCCATCAGTATGCCACTGTACAAAGGCACCATAACCTTTGTAGCACACAATGAAAGGAATTGAAAAAAAAAATATGCTCTCCCATACTTCGGTAAAAAAAACGTTCCTGCCTAAAGAAGAAATATTCAAAGCTAAAAGAGAACATATTAAAAAGGAACAACAACAGAACTATTCAAGCAAATAAGAAGATTTGGAAGTGCATTTTGACCGCATAATTCGAATATTATGGCAAAGATAATGAAAAGGTTAAGAGGAAGTCTGCTGATTAGCAAGAAGTCTGACCATCATATTTATCATTTTTATGCCATTTTGGCACAAGTCTCTTTTTTAACCCCAGACAAAAACATTTTGTGTTCGCTCAAGCATGAACGAAACTAAATTATTTTAATGGCATTTGAAGGATAAGACTTCAGAGCACCTATTGACACCAAAATATAGAGATCTTAATTTGAAACAAAAAATTTATAGACTTCAAATCTGTCCCGTTTTCTTATACGCACTGTATATATGAATCAAATCTTTTCCCTATGACCATGCCTTATTTCTAAAAAAGGTGCCATGCGTAGTAGCAAGCACTTGTAAGGAAGTAGGGAATCAGGGGGGGGGGTCTGAATGAAAGGATCCTAGAAGCCAGGGGTTAATATTCTGAACATTGCCTTTTCTCAATATTTTGTCTTTTTCACAAAGATATGATAGAATTGGCATTCTGATAGATATCACAACTTTTGTTCTAAAAATTTTGCCTCTTCTCTTTAGCGCACACCAGAAATATGCAGTTCATTATGCGCATAATCCCAATGTACAAGCAAAAGATGAGATAAAAATTTATGGCAGGGTGTAGCTGTCATCAATTTTGTCATTTTAGTACCATAATATCCTGATATTATGCCGATTGTATATCAAGCATACAGCAATATCATTTAGATTTAAATATTTGTTCATGCTACAAGTAGTTAGGCCCTATGAAATATTAATTTTTCCTTTTTACTCTGTTTTTGAGCTCTTCAAAAAATCCTTTTCAGCTCCCTGTCTCTGTTTGTAAATAAGCGCATCAAGCACAGTCGCGCAATGCCAGCTACTGTATTTAGGAAACTCAATGCTCCTTGGCCTTCCTATTAGTTAGAAGGGCTCCCCCTCAGAAGCAACAGTGATTTTGATTGGTTTGCTTCTGAAAATATGGGCGGGAACTTAGATAGATATGACAGAGAAAAGATAATATAAGAATACTGATATGTGACAATCATAGGGGTGTCACATCTCGGAGAGAAATAACAAAATTTATGACAAATTTTATGACAGTGTACCAGAATACCACCCCTTGTGGGTATTTCATAAAGCTGTTCGTAAGTTAAGAGCGACTTAAAGAATGACTGGTGATCCTTTCTTGTGGTTAATGGTATGTTGAATTAGCGATGGTTAAGTGTGTGAGAAATGTTCACCAGTCATTCTAAAAGTAGCTCTTAACTTACGAACTGCTTTATGAAATGGCCACCAGGTCCCTAGACCTTCTACAAACCCTTCTGAAGTGGGTCAGAGACCTTATGAGAGGCTTGGCCTTCTTGAATTTTGAGTTATTCTCAAGCATAATACTAAGCTGGCAAGCAGTGAAAATTCATAAACCTTACATTGCTATGTTTGTAATTTATAACCTTTTGATTGGTGTATGATTTGTCAAATTCACTTTTAGCTCCAGTGTGGGTCTTAAAACTTATATTTGAGTCATTAATTAATTATTATGGTCTAGCATTATTTTCTAGAATTAGTAGCTTTTTTAGAACTGGTAAATTGGCTTGAGGATTTTTTAAACAGCGAGAAATGATAATTAGGAAATCAATCAAATGCATTCAAGCTCATATTTTCCCCCAAAAAATATGACTTGGTTTTCATTGATGTGGAAGACATTACCATACTGGTTTCTGTTTCTACTCTCAAATCAACATCTTCAAGTGTGATTATCCGTTCATCAAAAGAAACTGGCCAAAAGCCAATATAGGATATACAGTTCATCATGTTGGTGAAGATGAAAGCAAATCTTTACTGAAAAAAAGATGCAATGAATGCACTTCTAGCAGGAAAAAAAAAATGGTATAAATATAGAAGTGACACGTGTGGATCATTAAATGCTTTCTATGTTTTTTATCCTTCTTCCACTTGCTCTGTCTGTTATGCCTTCATCCTCTTCTTTTTTCACCTCTTTTGTCTTTCTTTGTCTTTCCCTCTCTGACTCTTCCTCTCTCTCTTATCCTTGTCTCTGTTTCCCACCCTCACTTATTCAAATAACAGCTCCACAATAAATGTGCCTCCCATGTCAAACCAGAATGTAATATGGGAGAATTCCGTGACCACATTCTACCTCCAACGGCTATCTGCCCAGCAGTTCTGGTAAGTCTGCTTGTTATTTTCTTAATATTCTGTCTTCCATGTAGATGTTTATTTAGCATGACATCACCTTTCATATCATGACTGTTCTATCCATATTATTTCTTAGAAAATAAAAAACCAACCAATGAGGCACTTCTTCACCCAGCCTCATTTTATGTATTAATTTTTGTTTGTTTCCCTGAATTTGGGTCATTTGAATTTCTCAGACTCGATATGGTTTGAATCATCCATGAAACTGTGATTTGTTTTTGTTCACTTTGAAAGAAAAAATGCAAATTATTTCAATTTAGTCAGATTTAGTATTTTGATAATCCCTTACTCGCTCTCTCTTTCTTCCTATCTCTCCCATTCTCTCTCTCTCTCATTTTATTCAACCTTATATGACCAGCCACCCCAGACCAATAATAAGTCACCCAAAATGATTGTTTATGTTTAATGAGTTTAAAAAAGCACATCCTAAGCTTTAAAATGATGAACTTGTTAAAATTCATTAACAATAATCTAAACAAATACTTGATTGAATGCAGAAGAAACTAAGCGATATCTTCACAAAATAAGTATTATGCATACTGTGAAATCTCAATGAAACCTCCAAGCAGTCCTTAAAAACTTGTGTCATAAAAACTCTTGTCTTGTTTTCTATTCAACTTTACAACTTAAAAATTTTGCAGCATGAAGAAGAATTACTCTTTCAAATAAGCTTTTTTTTGCTTTTTGAAGACCAAATTACTGTTTCAGCCATTTACAGAGAACCTTCCCTAGCGAATTATAGGTTTTGGCTGGTCACATATGATAAAGCTTTCATATTTCTTGTTTCACACTGGTAAATATTTGTATTGATTTACAATCTTTTTACATTGAAATAAATGCTAAAGAATGCTATATTCAAACAATAAACTTTGAATATTAACATATTGAATTCAGGGAATTGTAGAAGCGTGGGTATCTGTGTCCCAATTCCTTTTTTGTCTCACCTGCATAGCAGAGTGAGACTATAGGCGCCGCTTTTCCGACGGCGGCGGCGGCGGCGGCGTCAACACCAAATCTTAACCTGAGGTTAAGTTTTTGAAATGACAGCATAACTTAGAAAGTATATGGACCTAGTTCATGAAACTTGGCCATAAGGTTAATCAAGTATTACTGAACATCCTGCCTGAGTTTCATGTCACATGACCAAGGTCAAAGGTCATTTAGGGTCAATGAACTTAGACCATGTTGGGGGAATCAACATCAAAATCTTAACCTAAGGTTAATTTTTTGAAATGTCATCATAACTTAGAAAATATATGGACCTAGTTCATGAAACTTATACATAAGGTTAATCAAGTATCACTGAACATCCTGCATGAGTTTCACGTCACATGACCAAGGTCAAAGGTCATTTAGGGTCAATGAACTTTGGCCGAATTGGGGGTATCTGTTGAATTACCATCATAACTTTGAAAGTTTATGGATCTGATTCATGAAACTTGGACATAATAGTAATCAAGTATTACTGAACATCCTGTGCAAGTTTCAGGTCACATGATCAAGGTCAAAGGTCATTTAGGGTCAATGAACTTTGGCCAAATTGGGGTATTTGTTGAATTACAGCCATAAATTTGAAAGTGTGTTGGTCTAGTTCATAAAACTTGGACATAATAGTAATCAAGTATCACTGAACATCCTGTGCGAGTTTCAGGTCACATGATCAAGGTCAAAGGTCATGTAAGGTCAAAGAACTTTGGCCACGTTGGGGGTATTTGTTGAATTGCCATCATATCTCTATAAGTGTATTGGTCTAGTTCATAAAACGTGGAAATAAGAGTAACCAAGTATCACTGAACATCTTGTGCGAGTTATAGTAGTTTTCAAAATCAGCACTGCTGCTATATTGAATCGCGTGATGCAGGTGAGACGGCCAGAGGCATTCCACTTGTTTTTATTTGAAACATTAGGATTTAATTAGTATGATTTTAATAAACTAATTATGTAACATGATGATAGTGATGATCGTAATCCTTATAGTGAGAACTTATTAAGCACACACACTCTGAACATTTGGCTCATTGCACTACATGTATGTCCCCCATTTATTGCTCTAAAAAAAGGTAATTCTGAGATTATAACTTCTTCATATAATTTACATTATAATGCACCATACTTATCCTTGCTCAGGGATAAATATTAAACCACCATAAAAGATCAGATTTTGAATTATATTACTTGTGGTAAATTATTATGAAATTATAATGAATCCCCTTTTGATGACATACAGGTTTATCTTATTTTTCAGTTCATAAAAAAGAAAGCTTAAAGGGTTAGTTTAGAAAAGGGAGAGAATGTAGTGTTTGGAGACCTGTGCCAGACAGAATTAAATAGTATACATATCACGATCTTAAATTACTATCCAGAAGAGGCTAAGATATTTTGCTTTTAATGATTTTTTACAATGGCCATGTTGAATTTTCTCTCATTGTGAGCAAATATTCCCATCATCGATATTCTTTTTTAGATATGAAAGTATAAAGGGGGATAACGATTGTCAATTGAAGACCTTATGGAAATTATGTACTTTTATTAGTTGAATGGGCAACTATCAAAGGAATATAGAGAGATAGATAATCAATTGCAGTTTAGCATTATATAGCACGGCATGGATCATAAGTGTGCAATATGTTTGAATCGTAAGGACAATATATGTTTCATCATTTACACTTTAACCATCGTTTGCATTCATGACGTCAGTTTTAGGGTGTTTGTGGACTTTTGGACTTTAAATCTTGTTTGGATGCTCTACTATGAATGAGATTGTTCATTGAACCGTGTACATGTAAAAAGCATGCCAGACTCAAAGTTATGGCCAGTTTGGAGAGGTTGGATGTACATCGATGTTGTACAGCTTCAGATGTACGTTCTTAAATTGTGGGAAAATACCAAGATTTCAGACTGATTTCAAACCACAGGGCTTTTGAAAAGAGTGGATCAGATCTTGCCTTTTCTGGGAATCTATTTTCTTATGAATACCAAAGGATTCTCTGCTGCATTTACATCTGCTTGTACAAACACGAACTTTGGCACCGAACATTTAAGGGATGTTTGAGCAAATATTTTCTTAGGCAGATATCTTTTGAAGGTTTCCCTCTATTGCTATCTCTTATCGAAAGCCAACAAAATTACTTGAAATAGACAACTTGTTGCCCTATCCAGTCTCCATCCAGTTTTACTGTGAAATATTATTGAAGATGGAAGATGCCTGATCTTGGAGGATTCCGCAGAGTAGCAGCTCATTAAAGCCTTTCAATAAATGACATACAGCACGGTCTTGAATTTTATTCACATTAGCAACATACCTACCTGTGGTGTTTAATAAACACTAAATAAATCTTCTTAGGCTTTTCTTCATGTAATGGACCTTATCCATCAACTTTTCTGTAGCAAGATTATTTATATTTGATTTGCGCTGCATAGAGCAGCTAATCTTAGTCATGTGGGTAAGTACATGTCTTTTTCTTCCTCAGAGAATGAATGTTGTGTACATGGGTTATATTTCATCTCCATTTTCACTTTTAGTTTAGTGTAATTTTTTTTCAGTGTAAGAAACAGGTAAATCTCTGATCTTTTATTGTCCCTTGCACAAATTCATGATAAAAAAGTAGTTGTTTGATAAATAGCTTTTTTTCATTAGTAATTCTGTCTTTGCTCAAATTATTGTTCTTGTAAAACAAGTTTATCTTATACATCATCAGGTTCTTATTCAGATAAAACTATGAAATTAAAACAAATTAGACAGTCTAAACTTTATCCAAATGGTTTTATATTTGAAAAGAAAGGGTTTCCACTTTTCAATAGTTATGTCTTGAGATATGATTGGCCTTGTTAGGGCAGAAATTCCTTTTTGGGAGAATCAAAGAGTAATAGAAAATGTCATTATATATAAATTTATGATATATGAATGTGATAGCGATGAAGAATTAGATATTGTGAGATTTGAACCACAGATTATGAAAAAGCAACAATTCCCAAACTTGTTTGACTTGTCCGACTAGATGCATATTGTGCTGTTAGCTAGCGTGGGACTTCACCCTAGTTGTGAAGCTTAGTGATTTCCAACCCATCATTGCCTATATCAAAGCTTTTGAAAATATCTCATTATTGTATTGTGACCCTTATAGAAGTAATCTATTCATCATATTTAGGGTGAGATTTGATAGCTCCAGGAGTCTATTCAGTTCTACCACTCAGGCATGTAGCCTACCATTTCTATGGGGACACAATGACGTCAAAGAGTTGAACAAAATAGGAAAGAACAGCATACAATTGCAAACTTCTCCAAAAGTTGGTGGTGTGGTCCCGTATTTGAATATCTGTATGCATAATAAATCTACCACTGTACCAAGCAGTAAGATTGAGATATGGCTAGAGATAGGGATACAATATATGGAAATGTAGAGTAAACATTGTCAAAAAAAGGTTGGCATTATGATAACTTAAAGTGTGGTTTTACTTTTGTGTATTTGATAATGCTACAGGGAAATAATGCCAGTATTTATCCATAAGTAATTTCATAACTTAAATGTATGTAATTGTTGAGTAACTACCCCTGTATTGATTGATGTTGTCTTATTTCCATAGACCTAATAGTGCAGTTATTCCCATGGTAATTGTGTCATGGTTTTTTTTTTAGATAGAGAAGATGCCTACAATTAAGTTGAAAAGAATTTCTTATTCATAAATTCCAATGGTGATCACCAGATAAAAAGTGTTTCCACAAACTATCAGTTGAAAATAAAAATGTCAACCACCAAATGAGTATTGAATTAAAAACACACAAAGAGAATACACCTTAAATTCATAACCATTCCTTTCAGATCAGTTCCTTATAAAATGTTCATGTTTGTTTAATAGGCTCATGGAAAAAGATACTTGTGTCCATAATTATATGCATTGCACAATATTCTGTTAATATATTATTATTTTTTGTTAGCTTCCTTTAGTGAAGTTTATGGTATGGGGTGATCTTTTTATGGGATATATATAGAATCAATTATGAATTCATAACCTGACTTTGGCATTGGTTTTGTTCCATGGCAAGGCCAATGGGTGTGTTTATAGACCTTCTCTTGTGTAATAGAATAAGATTGGCCAATGTTAGGGAATACATGTTGCCAACTGTTCGTGGTACAGGGTTGATGTAAAGAAATGAGTATGTCTAATAGAAATGTTCACAGTTATAGATAGTAAGTATGGCATGACTGATTAATTTTTTGAATATTTATTAAATCAATGACTTAAAATAAAAGTAATTGTGTTTATCGTGCAGTTTAAAATTAGATCAATGATACATTAAAAATTGCCTGCATCATCAAAAATTGTATTCTAACTTCAATGGGCATGAGTCATTAAGTCTATTTTGCAAAATCAGTTTTTTTTTTTTGTAAACGGGACAGTTAACATTAACTGGCAGGGGGTTTGATGGGGTAAAAAACTTGCCCAAATTTTGTCTTATTTCACACTTTTCACATCCAAGAAATATCCATGTATTATATATATACTTGAAAGTATTTGATTTAGTTATAAACTACCAAGAAAAATAAGGAATATTCCCTTTTTCCCGGACTATGAAAGATCAATTTATAAAATTTCAATTGATGTTAGACTACTATACTTTGGGACTTAAATGAAAGAGAATTGATTCCTGCAAAGTCCACAAAAAAAATCTTACAGGCATAAATATTCATTTTAAGCCAGTGAATAAGCCTTGAATAAGTTATAAACTCATTTAATTCTCACTTATTAATGATTTGGCTCTGTTTATGCAACTTAAAATATTATTTAAAAAATTCAAAAAGGAATGAGAGCCAATATGAAGTCACTAGAGGAAAGTTCCTATCACTCAGAATCAGGTTTAAAAGCTCAAGGATCTCTCTTTTTTAATCATGAGAGGGTAGAAAGAGAAAGAGAAACATTTTGCATGTTTATTTATCCTGAATGTTGATATCAAAGAAAATAAGATTAGCAGAAATGGAAATCCTATTGAAACCAATATGACAATAACATACCTTCATAATACTTTATTTGATTTCTAATGTAATATTATGATAACATTCCCTCTTATTACCACATGGGGGAAATCCCTTCTTGCTGTAACTGAGAGCAGGAATTGCTTTTATCATGTAACTGCAATTTTAGAGGGGGTCCTTAAAAACTATAGCTCATTGAAACTGAAGCTAGCTTTTATCTTTTATAATGAGGTATTTACCCTCTTATTGTTGTTTAATTTGGAAGATGTTACATAAAGAGTTAAGTGTGAATTAAGACACGCTTGCATATGTGCATTGTGCACACGGTTTATAACTTCATTAATGACTACGCAGTGTGTGCACCCTCTAAACATGATCTGGCCAATGCAGTGATGAAATATATATGCATACATCATACGAAAGGGTGAAGTCTATGAATGGGTTTATTCCGTCATAGTACACATATAGATGTTAAGACGAAGGTAGGGGGCGTTAAGGCGCATTACGAACATTAAAAAAAGACAAAGAAATTCGCCTTAAACGCAGATGTAGAAAGATATATATATATATATATACAGTTGAGGCCAGAAGTTTACATACACCCAGGAAATTCAAAAAAAAGTTGACACTTGCCAATCATCATAAAATTTACTGTATCTTATAAAATATATGTGCTATCGTGACGAATTTGATATTAAACAAATAAGTATGTCATGCTCCTTCATCACATTGCTTTGTCATCAGAAGCTAAAAAATATTTAGGTGTCATTTTCCCAAAAAAATCTTCATATTTTAGACATATTGAAAGTAAAAACTTGACAAAAACTTTTCATATTTGTGCTAGTTACTTCTCAATACAAACATTTCAGATTATACTTTTTTGTTCAGTGGTGACATATCATGATAGAAAGTGTAATATAAATCATAGTTTTGACATTTATGTATTTCTATGAAACGATGTTTGAAAATAAAATAACAAACAATAGAATACATTTGGCATTAATATTACGTTTTTTCTTCAAAGAAAATTCCTCCTGAAACATACTTAAATCCCAACGATATCCCAACCATGTGAAAGTGCTTGATACGCTCTTTCATTTGATACCAAATCCGTTATGGTAGTATATATATTTCTGAAGATATAGTAAATTTCACGATGTTTGGCAAGTGAACAAATTTCACTGAATTCCATGGGTGTATGTAAACTGTTGGCCTCAACTGTATATACATGTACTGTACTCAAATGTCATCTTATTTTCAATTTTTAGTCACACTCATCTTTGTGAACATCCCCCGCTCAAGTAACTTGTTACAGAAATAGGTGTATGAGTGGTCTAGAACGTTCAATTGCTTTTGATGGAGGAATGTTTGGCTTGGGGAGGGGTGGGATAAGGGGGTTAGGGATGTTGACAAGATTAGCAGTCATCCTTTTTGTACCCTTGCCAATCTACTAGGTAGTAATTTTAGACTGCATGTGTTATTTAAGTGAATATATATATGTTGCATTGATATACATTTACATAAAATAACCTACGGAGTATATTGGTGTTTTGTGGTTTGATAAAATCCTACCCCCTCCCACATACAAACATGCACACACATACAAACACATACACTTTATCCCTGCAATTCATGCTCTAGCAATTACTACGCATTTATTAGTCAAAGTTTCCTGTGAAAAAAGTAATAAACATAACCATTTTAAAAGGTACAACACATTTTCTCAACTGATTTCTATACCAATGAATCAAATTCACTGCATTTTTTGCATTTTTTTTGGGGGGGTGGGGTTGGTTTGGGTGTCATAATTGTAATGATTAAAGTGTTCGAGGAGTATAATTAGAAGTCTGGAGCAAAGAATATGAGTTTGTTCAGGAAGTAGCGGTGTTGGTACTGGTTTCCTTTACAATCAATGAAAACCGGGATATTGGTCCCAACAGGAAATTTACCCTATCCTCTAAACAGAGGGAGGGCTTTGGGAACTTTCACCCGCCCTGTTCTTTTCGACATTAGTCTCAAGTTCTGAGCCTAGAGTTGGAACTCATTGATAGATTTCAAAACCATGTGGTGTTCAGACATTGGAATAATGGTTTCAGTTTTATCTGTATGCTGAAGTCGAATCGCTTTCATATTGTCACAGTATTAGAGTGATGCTTTGTGTATGAATCTCCTGGTCTGAACAATGACTACAAGTTTTGTTGGCTAGAGTCTCTGGGATACGAGTCTACTTTTGATGGTATTGCTGGTTGCTGCTCGCCACCTTAAACCAGTTTGTGAATGAACCACCAACCATATTGCACCGTCATCAGTTAAAATGAGTGGAAGGGCATATAACAGCATTCTAGACATGACAACCGCAATTGGAAAAGCCCAGCATTACATCATTGCGTTTTTATATTAGTCAAGAAATGTGTTGTTTGGATTCCGTTGACATGACATGGATTCAACTGGACTATGATTGATTGAGCAGTTTATGTTAGGATTGTTATTTCATTTTCTTGGTTTATAAAGAAATCATCCAAGATTGGAGTACCGGGAATATTTCACTCACCTTAAATCCCTAGGGAGTATGTAATTTTCAAAGAGGAATTCCTGTATTTCTGCCCTACATTTTGTTTAATAAAACACCAGGTTTCTACGGTTTATTAATGTTTTGAGTTCTACAGTCATATTCTGATACGCAATCACCAAGGCAGAAGAACAAAAAAATCACTGGATATATTCCCAATATTACCTCAAGAATTCAAAGTACTCTTTGAGTTGTAGATATTGTAAACTCAATGGTTCTAGGAAGAAACATGACAGTGGAATGTGAGGGCAACCAGTTGCCAATTGGGACAGTAGATGGTAAAAGGAGATGGGATACCTCAGACTTGCAGCTTGCCCCACACCTATCTGTTTCAACGTGTCTTGACCCAATAGAGGTATGTTTGAACAGTTCTTTATTGGAACATATTGGGCTTGCAATCTTGCTTCAATCAAATTTATTAGGCCGGATACACAAACAAGAATAACAAATCCAAATGCAGGAACAAATATCATTGTTATTTCAGGAGAGTTTTCAATTGATCTGTTTTCCCCTCTTTTTTTAAATGGGAAGATATATAGGGACTTGATATAACACCAGAGATGCTAACTACACCTACTGTAAAAAAAATATTTGTTTCAAATGTAAAATGAATTACAAGAATAAAATCCATTCTTTAAGTCTGCTGAATCACAGTATGCACATTTCATGCTTGATTGAATCACAAATGAAATGTAGGTATTTTGATAGGTTTTAGTTGATAGGTTTTTATAATTCAAATATCATTTTCAATTTTGATATTGATATTATTTCAATGTTATAGTCTTTTCAAAATTTATATTGATCGACTTTTGGGGGTTTTAAGCTTGGGGTCATGTTTAATTAAAAATTAAGCATGTTTACCTTTTTTTCATTAGAATGCTACATGAGATGAAATATATAAATGTATTGAGACTTGAATGATTATATTTGTTCAGGCTTCATAAGCTGACCTGTATAATAAATATCTGGTTTGTCAAAGGTTCCCAAGTTTTTTCTCTTTGCTGGAAGAATTAATTGTAAGGTCACTTTTAGATATCGATGTTAGCATGTCTGAGTGGTTTCCTATCCTGTCTGGTCTTTTGGTGTAGAATTTCTCTGAGATTTTTGAGATGTCACCTCTTAATGGTGACTCAAACAATCTATACTTCTGATAACAATCGAAACAATATATATCTTTAACTATATTTTCATGGCCAATCACTTCTAATATACATTTCTGTGTGCGTTTATGCCATCATTTTGAATAATTGTGTTAAAATTGAGATTATAATCTTTACAATACTTAAAATATTTGTATAAGTAGTGGAGCACTTATTTCTGGGATTGGTCATTTTTGGGGATACGAATGCTGTTTTCTATGAACCAATAGATTAATGGAGGAAGAAATTTTTTTTTCTTCTATTTCTTTGTGAAATCTTTAGCAGATATTGTAGATTTAATTGGCTTATATGCAGGAACAACAATCCAGGAAATTTTCTCATGTTTACTACCCATCCTTCATGCAAACTTAGACTTTTTCTCATTTCCTGTTTTCGTGGCGTCCATCAGCTTTTTCTCTCTTTTTTTCTTCCTTTTTTGGCTGTTTTTCAATCAATGATGAGCATAGTGCGCTTCATCTATTCTGTATTTAGAATTTTAGATAGTTCAAAAACATCAAATTGGTAAAATAGGTTGTAATAGGATGGGGATGCATGAGATAGCAAAACAGGATATCTGTGTTTAATGGAATTCCTGTATGAAATCAGTTACATCAAATCAAATGATATTGTTTCCTCTGAATAAGAATTACTTTTTTTCAGGTCATTTGATGTCAATGTGAAAGGGAAAATTATTACCCAGCCCTATTTGTATTCAAGTGAAGTATTCACTTTAGTGGGAATATTGAAAATCAAAGCTTTCTTATGCTGTAGAGGAAAAAAATTATTCTTGCTGATATCATTTCTACCGTTAGGTTTATCATTCGGAAAAAGAATCTTGCCTCCTCCCCACCTCCTTGCTTAAAAAAGATTCCTACAAGATAGAAAACGTATTTCCTCATGGGTTTTTATTTTTTGTTGTATTTTCTTTATTGTTTTGTTATATCAGAGGTGCTATAGTAACTTGTAGGACAGTTGATATGACTTATTTACAAGAAGGTCAATTGTATAAGCTTCATTTATCCATGACACTAGAAACCATAGTGGTTAATCGTGACCTATTTATTTGCCAGCCTATTTGTAAATTCATATTTTGTAGAAGAAAGATTTGTTTTAATATATGTTTTCTATACTATTTTCCAGCCCACATGCCTTTTAGCTTCACTTGAAATGTTAATAAAGAATCATTCAAATATGATGGGATTATTCAAGTGCTATAATCTCTTCAGTACACATATAATGTGTATTATTACATTGAGGTTTTTAGAAGAAATATTTCTTGATGCACTGTGGACATTGCATGACCATGCAGAGTCAATATTGTATTAAAATATTGGTTCATTTTCAATCATAGAAAATTAAAAGCTTTACAAATCAATTGGAAATATTTGGTAATGAAAACAACAAAAAGAATAACCAATTTAAAGTTCTTATTTATCCAGTAGAATAGGCAGAGGATTAATCCAATTAATTTTTGAATGTGAATGGAGCGTTCTTAATTGAGAAGGACATATAGGATAAAGGTTTGATTTAAAGGATATCCATATTAATGAATGAGCTGATATCACCTGTCATAATGCAAATAGAAAGCTGATAAGAGGTCATGGATAGCTTCCTGTATCTACAGATGGTGCAGCAATTTTTATTGTAAAAAGGATGTTTGAAGTTCAATGATAGCTTTAGGGTTTCTTTTTACTTTAACACAATAGCTATCATTAACCTGAATAGATCTACTCCTTAATCTTCATAGCCTGGGAATAATGTCTCACAACTTGGAGTTAAGTGTGACTTATGATTACACTAAAAAACATGGTTGGGTGCATTATGCAACACATTTCTTAAATTTTTTCAGAGCATTGGCTGTAGGTGTGTTAAGTTATCAATGATAAAGATGACTTGATATATGAAATTGACACTCAAGCATGACTTTAATTTGCACTGTGAAATTTTTCCTTTGATGCTCAGATTGTAAATTCATTTTTTCTTTGCAAGTCCTCTCTTCTCATACAGGGATGGAGATTACTGTTTGATCCATGATACATGTGTCCCAACATCAGACATGCAAATCCAAAATGGGTTTCTGAAACCAATGAAATATTGATCGGGGGGCATGTCAGTCCTGCTACAATGAAAACCTACAAAAATAATTATATTTTCTTCCATCCATGAAGTCATATACAAACGTAAAAACACTTTCAATTACTTCATTATGCAAAAATACTCTTATGACCAAGCTCACTTACACTGGAGGTGATGAAATATAGAAATATGTGATGTCAATTTTTTTAATGGTGCCACAAATTTCCTTTTTACTGTTGACAATTTTTCATTGAAAAATGGCCCACTCATTGCCACAACCATGGACACAAATAGAAGCTTCCTATTTTGTAAGAGTATATTGTTTTATACACCAATACAGTCATCATTCACTTTGGATTTCATGGTAAATAGAATGACACCAAATTATTTACATCCTTTTCTGAACTAATAAGGTTTCTACACTCGAATTCTGATCTCTCTTTCTCTTAAAAAAAAAAAAACATTGTATAGTTACATACCTTTCTACTGTACATTATTAAGTCATGTCTCCTTTTACACTTGCATACATTACACACATTTCCTTTGTAATCATGCATGGATCATGATTTTTTTTAATTATAATTTTAATTCAAAACTCTCTCAGTTTCAGGGCATTTCATAATTGTTTTTGTAGCATTCGATCACAGATTCTTTGCATAGAAATACCTGTTAGGAATCATGTTGCAAACAACATAATTTGACAGATGTATTAGCATGGATGTGACCCAGGCCAGGTTTATCAATTACTATAAATTCAAGTCAGATCTAACTTTAAGCAATGTGACGAGGGAACCTTCCGTTGATCACAAAAGGAATCAATGACCTATTGACAAAGAACATTTGAAGATCATTTTGCTCACTCATCTTGGAGACACTCAAGAGTTTCTGGGTTGTTTGTTTGTAGCTTTCTACTCTTGATGTAACATCAAGTTTCAGGTTTTGCTTTCAAATGACATGCAAACAGTTCGATCAGTACATAATGTTTGGCATCATTAAGATGAAGTGCAGATGGTTTGTGGAGAATGCCCAAGTAATATAAAAATCCAACAATACTCTTTAGTCTTCAGTTTGCCAAACATTGGCGCCAATGTTGAGAATCACTTGTTAACAGGATACTGGCAATGTTTGCTGGATATCATGGTAAAAAAAAAGTTTAGTTCCATCCCTAATTAAAATGATTTGCTCCAGATTAATGATCATCACTACAGTATTGCTTTCAATGGTTTAAATGCATCATTGAGAAAAAAGGGTGATTTTTCTTTGTCTTGTTGTTGAGACAGTTTTATGATATGAAGTTCAATCCCGATGGCATTAGGACTGAGACCCTCCAAAATAGTGATACGGCAATAGATTAGAGCTTTACTGTGGAGCACCACTGCAATGGACATTTAGTTTTGTTGTTAAATATGTATTTTATAGGTAATAAAGATGATTGTAAATTATCAATAAGGCCTCCCTGTTTGTATGAGTTGAATGAAAACTTCCATGGTGGGTGAAATGGATGAAATGGGATGCTTGAATTGAAGATTGGTATGGCCTGATGCTAAGCAAGCCTTTACTATATGTAGCACAAAGAAACCATCCTGTTTGCAACCTGAACCTGATCAATACATCACATTCTATTCTTGTTTGATTCAATAACAATTTATCCAGATCTTTTTATCATTCTTTAAACTGCAAGTACTATTTTCATGCATTATTGATGTGATTTGTTTTTAGAAATATATTATTTTTTGTTCAAGAAAAAAAAAACCCTCATGATAGGACTTGAACTTTAACAGTGTTCTTGTCTGACAAATTAAATGCGCTAATTGATAGTCACCAAAGCACTTGTTATTGGGCCCTCTAGATCTTTAACCTACCCAGGACTCATTTATTATGCATGTAAGACAGAGAGGAAACAATTAATAGATGCGAATATTGTGCTATTCTTAGTCAGCAATTATGTAATGCCCTTATATGGTGGGGGTGAATTTGTGAATGGGAATTCAGTCAAGTCATTGAGAATGTAATGGTGTGTTGGACGCAGGTATGATCGCTACTCATGCCCTTGACTGTACTAGTCATAGTTATTGCTTAGGGTGTAATCATGTTATTTTTGTCATGTTGTAATGATGGGTCATATGTTAATCATGGTATGCATGTGTTATTTTTGCATCAAAAACAAATTGTGCTGAAAGTTCATGGTGTTCCATTGAAAGACATAGGCTACCATATATAATGTTTGTCTTTTCTTGCTATAACTTTCTAAATGTGGCCCAAAAAATATGTTTAAAAACTTTAGTCTATAACCATCTACGTATTAAGAAAATTAGTAACTTACAGACTCAACATGATACTGATGTGACACTGGGGGGTTCATCAACACATGATACTTAATTGCAGTCCTTATCATTCTGAGTTTCTTCTTATGTCATTTTTTTAAATGTAGTTCTTATGTGTTAATGTTCTATCCTACTATGTGCCAGTCTCTTTTCTGATAAAGACCATGTTATATTAAGGTGGTCTAAATGAAGAAAACCCCAGGAGAAAACCCTCGACAAGCTATTCACCACCCCTTCCTTATGGCCCAGTTAATCTAAATACTCTTCTATGCATGTTCCACTTCAATTTTTGTCCATAATATACAGAAACTACCTGATATCATTCAGTTATTTCATTTGGATAATTTATCTCTCTTTTTTCTCCACCTTTCTCCTTGTTTTAATATCCTATTACCTCTGAACCTATCCTGGAATGCATCTGCTAATGTCTTATCAATCCTGCTTTTTGTACCCCAATTTCAAAAAAAAATTTATCTGGATGGAAAAATGAAACTTATCTATTATTATCAATCTCTGTATCCTCTGTTTATGATGCAATAATTTCAAATGATATGAAATCCTAAACCTTGTTTGTAAACTATGTTTTTCTTATGTTCCTGTACTTGTTTAATCAAATGGACTTAAAATGATTCTGATGTTTTTTTATATTTGGGTTTTCAAACTTTATAACCAACCCCTTGATCCATCTTCTTTTATCATGATATGAATACTCCATTTTGTATGTTAACCCAACATCGTGTATATCATATATAATTGTTCAATATTTTGTGCAAATTCAAATAAATTGTAAATTGGGTGGGTATTCATTTAAGAATGACTACTCTCTCTCTAAATATATCTCATAAACTGAATTATATTACTACCAATGGAAATTATACCATTACCACTTAAAACCTGACCCATCCACACCTCCCCCTTCCTATTTTACCACTCACTTACCCCACCCCCTGATTACATCCTGCCTTTATCCTCCATCTTACTACCACTAACCTTTTACCCTCCTGAATTACATCCTGACCTTATCCCTCGTTTTCCGTATTCCCCCTTGCCCCTCATAACCACCCATCCTTATTCATCCTCTCCCTTACCACCACTAACCCTTTGCCTTCTCCCTTATCCCTCCTATCCCTTATTACCACTCACGTACCTCACCACCCTATTACTTCCCATCCTTATTCATCCTCTCCCTTACCACCACTAACCCTTTGCCTTCTCCCTTATCCCTCCTATCCCTTATTACCACTCATGTACCTCACCACCCTATTACTTCCCATCCTTATTCATCCTCTCCCTTACCACCACTAACCCTTTGCCTTCTCCCTTATCCCTCCTATCCCTTATTACCACTCACGTACCTCACCACCCTATTACTTCCCATCCTTATTCATCCTCTCCCTTACCACCACTAACCCTTTGCCTTCTCCCTTATCCCTCCTATCCCTTATTACCACTCACGTACCTCACCACCCTATTACTTCCCATCCTTATTCATCCTCTCCCTTACTACCACTAACCCTTTGCCTTCTCCCTTATCCCTCCTATCCCTTATTACCACTCACGTACCTCACCACCCTATTACTTCCCATCCTTATTCATCCTCTCCCTTACCACCACTAACCCTTTGCCTTCTCCCTTATCCCTCCTATCCCTTATTACCACTCACGTACCTCACCACCCTATTACTTCCCATCCTTATTCATCCTCTCCCTTACCACCACTAACCCTTTGCCTTCTCCCTTCTCCCTCCTATTCCTTATTACCACTCACGTACCTCACCTCCCTGTGACATCTCATTATTATTCATATTCCACCTTACTTCCACTAACCCTTTGTCCTCTCCGTAATTACGCCCTAACCTTATTCCTTATCTTCCTTATTACCACTCACTGACCCCATCCCTTATTATATCCCACCCTTATTACCACTCACACCTATTCCTCCTCTCCCTTGAATGCTGATCTGCATGGTTGCCTGCATTTGTATACCTTATTCTGCAATGACTACCATTCACTATTCCCCTTCTCCATTCATTCTACCAACCTTCTGTCTCTCTTGCCTGCCTGCCTGTGTGCCTGCCTGCCTGTTTTGCTTGCTGTTCATCTATCTTACCATACCATCACCACAACCACCACCACTACCACCACCGTTCAGGGAAGAGTCAATTCCGTCAGAAAATCATTGCATGGTAAACCACAACCTTCAACAGGTATAGAGGTAAGCAAGTGTGTTGCATTCAACTCACACAACAAACAATGAATGATGTCATTACTAAAAATCATTCCATTTACAGAAAATTATATTCTATCAAGATATGCAAGAAATATTGATTTCAGTATATTCATTGGAGGTAGAAAATTTGAAACAAGTATATTTCTTATCAAGATTTACATAGCAAGCTATTTCTTGAAGTGGTAAAAAGAGATTTTTACAAAAGATTTACTTTACAAACTTTCTTTCTAATTTTCATTGTTTTTTTTTTATAAAACAATTGATTTTCATCCTATAAGTTTTGTAAATAGGTGATAATCTTGTCATATAATTGTTGATCATGCTTTTGAGTTATACCATTTGGAACATTCTACCGCATACCACACCCCTGCATAGATTTATCCCTACCTCACCCACCCTCAGAATTTATTTTTACATGTCCTTATTCTAAACATCATTTTGATTTGGGATTGGAATGGATGCCAGTTGGGCATGTGATATTCATTTGCATGGCAGGAAAGAAACAAAAGGTGTTGATAAATCTCTAGAAAATTGAAAATGGAATTGTGTTTTCTTTCCTAGTAATCGATTCTTCTAGGCGTTTATCATTAATCCTCTTTTTCAACTATTTTTTTAAAGACCACAAAGGACATGCACACATATAGCTACTTGAGTTACAGATAAAAAACAACAATGGGTGAACTCAAAGTTATTCTGGATAGGTTTTTATCAATGTTTTATGTTATTGCATTAACATATATATTCATTGTGACATCACATACTTGAATTTTTGGTTTACATTGGTAGAATCATTCAATAAACTTTGAATCATTTTGGAATTTATTATTTTTTATTAGTTATTTCACTTATAATTTGTTGAATCAAAATTCAAAATGTTTAATGTCATTATGCCCCAGAGTTTGAGATAGTTCATATTATGTAAGTGCCTGTGCTTTTATAATTATGCCAGTGGCAGAAGGAAAATGTTATAATATTTACAAACAGAACATGTTTTTGTATTTCAAGAGTGATAACTATCCATTCAATATGTGTCTTTATACAGGAGAGGAGAAGCACGTTAACACCCAAAGATAGTAATGCTTCAGAAGACGTTTCAGATGGAGGCCCTCAAAGAAGGGGTGTCTGTAGGACAGATTCAATGTCAATAGAAGGACAAGGGTTACAGGTAATAAGATGTCAAAAATTATCAAGAATTCCTTTATATGCTTGTGAAGAATAGGTAATAAAATTATATGAAGTGATAATTATAGTAGTTTAAGGAATTAAAGTAGTTTTATAATATCCTTATCTTTATAACATTCATGGAAATTGCCTCTTTAAATTCATGAATTATATAATTGATACATCATATTTTGCTTGGAAGTTCATTTTTGTATGGAAAATGCAAATGAAATGGAATACAAAATGAAAGGTGTTGCACATTTACTCTATTTCTTTTGATTTGCTTTAGGTGACACCTCTGCCTGGCTCTCATCCCCTAGTAGTTTTTGTGAATCCTAAGAGTGGTGGCAGGCAAGGCGAAAGGATCATGAGAAAATTCCAGTATCTTCTGAATCCTAGACAAGTGTATGATCTGAGTAAAGGAGGACCTATGCCTGGGTAAGTTTGGGTTAATCTTTGTGAGGGGGGGGCATCATAGCAGGGGATATTTTACTAGGGGCATATCTAGGTTTTCATAATGGGGGCACCTATATTTCTCAAGACGAAATGAATGCCCATCTCTCACAAAGAATATCATTTACAGAAAGAAAGGAAATTGTTAATGTTTATCAATTCAAATAAGGGGAGCCATAGCACATCGAATGATAAAAAGGAGAATCACATTTGTTCCTTTATCTCGGTGAAGAGAAAATGAGGTTAAAAATTAGAGGCAGAGTGTGAGAGTTTCCTGCTTCATCAAATACAATATTTCGCTATAGAGGGCAGCACAGTCATTTTTCATATATCACAGTTTCATCATAAATACCATTGGCCAAGTCTTTGCACATCAAATTAACAAATGGGATTTTGAAACAAAAACAGCAAGATGCAATGGACTGTGCTTTATGTTTTATTTGTTAACTATCCTGTCAGAAAGTTTTCTTGTGATGAATTTAAACATTTGAAAGCTCTTTGTGTCACTGCATATTTCAACATATTAGGAACATGGCACTCCAATACATGTCTCTAAATTTGAGATATACAGATGCCTTTTAACTTTTTACTGTTTTAACACATTCACATGCAATATATATTTTTTTGCCTGGATATGAATAAAAGTATTCAATAATTATCTCTTGACAATATTAATTTTTCAAGATTTTGTTTGCACTTCATATTCTAGTTGTTCGTAAATACAAATTAATGAACAGCTTTAAGATCCCCCATGTCTTTATCATAATCAACCATATTAATTTGTCTTTTATGATATGAGAAATCACACTCTAAATGAAAATTTACAGTTATAAAGTTCTCAATTATACAAAGAAGTGGGTAAATAGATAACAAAAATTATTGTGTTTCATGCAGGTTGAAATTCTTCAAAGATGTACCAAACTTCAGGGTTCTGTGTTGTGGAGGTGACGGTACTGTAGGATGGGTATTAGATTGTATAGGTAAGTTTCTTTCAGATTCTGTCAAGAATTTATCCTCACAACCATGTGTAATACAGAATTGGCAAGACTTCAGAAATGAAAGTTATCTTAAAAGTTATATTCAAATGCTATATTTCAGGTTGTTATTGTGTTCCTATAATTTTCACTACTGGAAAAATTTGATTGAAATACAATGCAATCACAAAACACTGTCTTGACTGAAAAAATCCTTGAATCAAAACCATTATGAAGTACTATGAAGGCAAAGTGTGTATTCAGATGGTGTAACAGTGCTTTCTTAAATATCTTGATGTATTGTTATGGAAGTCCATACTGGTTTTTATTCATTCTGGACCCCCTAGGGAGACCAAACACTGGCTGAAAATGGTTTATCAAGCCCATACTTGGGAAAACTAATGAATAAATACATGAATCAATCAAAATGCTGAATCCTGTCTTTAATGATTTATTTAGTGATTTTTAAAGGTTTAGAAAATGTTTATCAAACAACATATATACTGTAGAAAAAAATCTTTGCAAGAAAAATTACATACATTACCTAGTTATATTAATGTCTATGATGTGATGAGGGTAGAAGTAGAAATATATGACTGAATGAAATGTAGGACATTTCAGTGGTTAAGACTAGCTGATATAAAGCTGAATTCTTGAATGTAAAGCCATAGACGATCAACTTTTACTTGTGTTTGTTATTTGCTCACTATTCATTTTACTATTAAAAAGGTTTACTGGTCAGTTAATGTAGATCAGAGAGTATCTACACAAATCATTCTATTAATAAGCGGAATGCAATGGTATATCCAAGTGTCTTTAATCTGTAAAGTTGTGTAATTTCATCAATAATGATCATCATGGTTTTTTTTTTGTTTCTCAGATAAGCTGTCAATAGATCCCAGACCATCAGTAGCTATTCTTCCTTTAGGTACAGGCAATGATCTAGCTAGGTGTCTCAACTGGGGTGGAGGTAGGTTTTCTCTTCTTATTCATGATTGGTCACTGATGGAAAGATGTCTATCCAGTATCCAATCAGGGGCCTGTTGCATAACACTTTTTACCTGAGAAAACTCTGGTAAAAACTGAGAACTAAGGTTAGTCTGATTTCTGCCATTGACTTTAACACAGGGCAAAAACTTCGGTAAAAACAACCTGAGTTTTCTCAGGTAAAAAGTTTTATGTAACAGGCCACAGGAGTGTGGTTTATACTGATATACATATTTATGTCAAGCTTTATTTCAAGTAATGATGATAAGGTAATTTGAAAAAGGATATCTAGGCAAAAGACAGTAGCTAATTTCCTGGTTATGTTATAGTACTTCCTTCCTTGACTAGAGTGATTCTTCTGATTGAAATAACAATTTTGACAGAAAATTATATTTCAATGAGTGATCTATGAAATATGACCATGTTTTATTTTTCATGAAGAAGATTGCATTTGTAGATAGGTTTGTTATAATTTTATTGCCTCAAGTAGGTACAAAAGAAGAATTAGAGGGACTTGATTTGGTAGAATATTTGATTTCTTAAATCATCTTCTTATCACAAAAGAAGAACAATGTGTATAACAAGGAAATAGGTGTCCTGTGATTCATTAATAACCTAGATATTTCATCATATTCTTCAATGATTATGAATGGAAACATCTAATAGGAGAAAAAAGTTGGTCAGAGGACTTGATTGATGATCGAATCACCCATTTTTTTTTTCTTCTTCATTCCTTTTGTTGTTCAGGTTATGATGGAGGTAGTCTACCCAAGATTCTAAAGGACATTGAGGTGTCTGGTGCAGTTGAATTAGATAGGTGGCAGATAGAATTTAGCACGCAAGATACAGGAGAACAAGGAGATCCAGTTCCATACAACATCATAAACAACTACTTTTCAATAGGAGTGGTAAGTGTATCTACAACTCATGCAGTGACAGGTGCTCACAGTCATTGAGGACTTTCCATAAAGCAACATTTCATGCATTTCTTGTGACATAATTTTGCTAATTTTTACTCCAATCATCTATAGTTAAAACTGGATCTTTAAATTATTATATTAACAAGCAACTGAATGGAAAGTTTATTTTATAATTCATTAGAGATAAAGGAAATTCAATCCAACCCTAAATGTAGAGGTCGCATTAGAAGTCCCACCCACAAAGATTATTATACACCCGTCCTAGACGGGACATATGGTATCACGCTCTGTGTCTGTCCGTCTGTCTGTCTTTCCATCTGTCTGTCCATCCGTTAACATTTCCTTGTAAACATGATAATTTCAGTTTAACTTTAACTGTATTGCACCGATTTTATTACCCCCCTCCCATAAAAAAAAATTTGGTCTATAAAGCCCAGTCAAAATAAGATTTAATATTTGACTTTCTTTGTTTGATACAGGATGCATCAATAGCTCACAGATTCCACACAATGAGGGAAAAGCATCCAGAGAAGTTCAACAGTCGGATGAAGAACAAGCTTTGGTATTTTGAGTTTGGTACCTCAGAAACATTTGCCTCAACATGCAAGAACCTTCATGAAGATATTGATATCATGGTAAGTTAACGTATTTATAGGGTTGATACAGGGATTACTTGCCTGTTGAAGTCAGTGGATTAATCTCATGGATGGTATTTGATTTTCATACTAAGTTTAGCATGGATTAACCCTTGTACTTTATGGTGTCCATATTGACAACTCAGTGACCGTGCACAGGTTGTTTAAATCCAATGAGGGAAAAAAATTTGAAAAACATTTCACAATTTATCATGAAATTGGAAAGAAAAAATTATCTGAATCATAAATGAATTTCAGGAAAGTCTCTAGTACAATATCTTTGTCATGATTTTTTTTAGTCTCAGAGTAATAATACAGAAATCAGGAAATATGTCTATGATACCCCTTTAGTTTCAATTCAATGTAAGATTAATATTCTACCACATACCAAAATAATCCATACATGTACATATTTTCTGGTATCAATATTTGTGTTAATATTAATTTATGATTCATGTGTGTGTTTCATTTACAATTAGAGTACAATGCATTCTATCTAAATACAGTGTGATGGGGTATCCTTGGACCTTGCACTGGGTCCATCACTAGAGGGTATCGCCGTGCTGAACATCCCCAGTATCTACGGGGGCTCCAACCTGTGGGGAGACACACCCAGCAAGAAGAAACAACGCAAGCTAGAGAAGAAACTTTACAGGAACAGGGATAGACATGATAGAGGTGGTGACAGCCATTCCACTGTTGGTCTTACACAATCAAACATTGACCTCATGTTTGCAAGGCAGTGTAAGTGACAATTAGTTTGCAGGTATTGTTGGTTGGGGATTACAAAGGAATTGAGTCTCCTTCATTGGATATTTTATCACCATAGCTAATCAGACGCTTATGCCCCTTTGCAAGAAACCTGCAATCAATGTCAAGACGGTGGTAGGTCCAGACATTAATCATAGGTTTTGCAATCTATCATTTGTTTGCTCCTTGCAACAGATTTGCTGTAACTAAAATTGTTCTTTTCATTGTATAGTTGTTACTGATATTTGCATTCGATAGCATATAAGTTTCTTGCAAAACCTACTAAAAGAATTTTATGGTCATACTGTTCCACAAGCAACCCATGTTTCTCAGCCTTCTCTTCATCCTCCCTTTTAACCATGTTTTCAGTATCCATATAAAGTATCCCTATTCAACTTCTCTCTGTCTCTCAATGCCCATGTCATATCAGGGTTTTAAAACCTTTCTTTTTGAATAAAATGACCCTTGAACTATGACTGTCTCCTCATCAGCCTATGAACTTGTATAATTCTCCATTTTGTAAATAATAACCGTGAAAGCCATTGTGAAATCTGAATTGTAGTCTTGGTCACAACTTTTGTTAAAATACACGTATCGTGATCCTTCATTAATCCTGCTCTTCTCAGAAATGGTAGAAAAGAGCTACATTGGCCAATGTCCTAATTTGTAAGACCATTAATGTATCTTATATTACAAACATGTCTAATGATTTGTATCTTTTGATTAGGCATATGGCTCTATTGCTCTTCCACAAAGTCTGTAAGTGTGTGTGAAATAACATTTACAAGACATACACTCAATCTCATTGGCCAATGTCCTAATTTGTAAGACCATTAATGTATCTTATATTACAAACATGTCTAATGATTTGTATCTTTTGATTAGGCATATGTCTGTATCACTCCTCCACAAAGTCTGTAAGCGTGTGTGAGATAACATTCACAAGACATGCACTCAATCTCTAATGACAGAAGTGCAATTGCACACTGTTGAAATAAAAATTTTATCTTGCCCTGAATTTTGAATGCAGTAGTCATCATGTGGGGCTTTAAATTGACCAACCTTGTCATGCAAAAGCTTCAATAATTCAAACGAATCATTTACTCATCTATGTTTTTTTGTTTGTTTTTTAGCAATAGGAGACAAGTTGCTAGAGGTCGTGGGCCTAGAGGGCTCACTTCATGTAGGTCAAGTCAAGGCCGGTATTAGGTCATCGGGTCGAAGGTTGGGTCAATGTCAGACTGTCACTATCAGGACGAAAAAACGAGTGCCCATGCAGATTGATGGAGAACCATGGCTTCAACCTCCATGCACGGTATGTATCATCATGACAGCATTTTTTTAAACAAATGGTCTCTCATTATTGTTATAAGCTACCAAAATCCTTGCATCTCATTGGCTTAGAACAAATTTGTCTGTGAAAATGATTAACTACTTGTTCTATGAAACACGCCCCAGATTCATATAAGGCTTGACCAGGGGGGAAATTATTATAGTTGTATGTTGTTGTGGTCATGTAATAGGTAGTGATTATAATGGTAATTATGAGAATAAACAGTTATAGTCATAGAATGTAATATTGAAATGGTGTTGATGAGGGAGATTATAAATAACTTAGCATGAAAATATGACTGTGGTATTCATACATCAAAAGTATTATATTACTGAAAAACAATGTTCCATGTTAATAAGTGTATAAATATTTCCACCTGAAATTGAAATTGTGGTCTTAGAGGGTGAAAACCAACAGTATTGTGAGATTACAATTCTTTTTCATTTAATTTATGTAATTTAGGAAGGGTATTATAGTTAAAGGAAATGACCAGCACAAATGATTGCTATTTATATGTCCCAACCTTTCAAAATGAGGGGGGGGGGGGAATACCAACATCTGTTATGTACACTTCTGTGTAGTCTTATGCATGTGTGATGCATGTGACTTGCTGCAAAAGAGTCAAATTCTGATCATTTTAGCATTCACTAATTCTTAGCTATTTGCCAATCATCTTTAGATGGTTTCCTGTATAGAAGGATCTTTAGAACATGTTTATCATTCCTGATGAATCAAATGCACCCTTTTTTGTTTTAACTTATCTTCACAGATATCAATAACACACAAGAACAGCACACCTATGCAGAAAGGACCTCCACCAAAGAAAAGTTTCTCTGGAATCAGAAAACTGTTTGGCAAGGGGAGCATCGATGCAGATGAGAGTAGTGATGTGCATCTATGAGACTAGAAAGATGCAAGAGACACATCAAGATTGGATCTTTAAGGGACGCACTCCGCGGCGTTCCCTCCAATCTCTTCAAATATTGCCTTCCATTCCTGAGTGCGAGAGAGAACAAGAGTGAAAAAATGCCACAAGGTGTAAAGATGTGTTTCACCCAAATTGGAGAGATGCAGATTAAGTGGAGTTGATCCTTTATGACTAATGATGTTGGTGATGATGATGATGATGATGATGATGATGATGATGATGATGATAATGATAATGATGATAATGATTGTAGAGTTTGATATAAAGGGCAAATTTGGACTTCAGAGGTGGGTAGTATAACATAGACAAAGCAAGTGGGAAAAAAGGCCATCTGCATTCCATCCAATGGTTCAGAGGTATTCCACTCTGTTTTCTGATGAGAGGCAATTCTAAGCGATTCGACACAACTCTTGAATGTATTCTAGATGTTCATGGACAGCGTTTGGTATTACTTGTAATGAAGAGAATTTTATGAGGATATAGTCTGGGATGAAATATAATGAAGCACTATTCATTGTATTAAACCATTTTATATATCTTTAAGAAGTGACAGATATTTGCATCCACAAATATATGTGCTGATTGTACATGTAATTGGTGCTGTGGGGATCTTAAAAATCTATGTAAAATCTCAGAATATTGTCAGAATCGGATGCAAACAGACTCTTTGATTTGTCAGGAATTCCACTAAGCCAAGGTATTAAGTCTGGTGTGACAGAGAGATATTTCTATCATCAGAAGGTGCAATGAAAAGAAACATAAATGGTTTTCAAGTGTCAATGAGAGTTCATTCCATATGTGATATGATATTTGAATAATTAACAAAATTAGTCTTCTGCAACAGACTTTTAACAGTGTGAAGGAAGCTATGTGCTCTGGTTCAATCATGCATGTTGCTTCTTTTTTATATTTTGTCGTGTAAAATCCTATTTTTATTTTGTGTGTATATTTTGTATAGAATGTGCTTGCTGGATGTCAAGACATATATAGAGAATATTATATGTATTACTGAATATCAAATAATTTGGGGAAATTCCTTATGCTTGAATAGTGGTCAACTTATTCTTACAAAGTTTAGTTCTAAATGCAGGATTCTTATTAATTGTCTGAATAATTTTCAGTGGATTGAAATAAAAAGGTAAAAAATAAACATCTGATAAATTTGACACTCAGAATATATCCATGAAAAACTGGAAAGGAAAACAGAATCAACAAATGACCATATAACGACTTGGCATTAAGCAATTATAGCTGTCCTAATGAAGCTACATGTTCTGTTTATAAGAAAAAAGAAATAAAGTTGTTTAGTATTCTGAAGAAAAAAAATGAAAATCAAAATGATATCATTAAAATGTTCATGAAGAATAATAATCATAGTATGTCAATACATACTTTTACACAACACTTTTGTAATACTCCATTAATGTATCTAAACATTGTGATCCAAATATATCTTAAGTTTTTCTATTCTTACTTTTTTATTTTTTTTATGTTTTTAAATCAATTTGTCAGTTTGCAAGTGCTGATTCTGAGTGAATTTGACAGCCTTTTATTTTGTTTCAAATATATTTGATAACATTTGTAATAATGTACTTTGTTCCTCTAATAATGTTTATTAAAATCTTTTGTTTGGTTTGCAGTGTGAAGTTATGTGAGATATATTAGTATCACTTGTCTTTCCATATGTTTATATGTAGATGTTTTCAATGAAGATATATGTACATTATGTTTCCTTTATACTTTTTATCAGTTTCATATCAACACCATATTCTTGAGTCTGTGGCTTCACTTCTCATCAAAAGCAGAAATATTATGTATATGGATGTCGGTGGAGGTTTGCTAGTCATATTATTTATATATAGATTGATTTGTACTCAAATGTTTCTATTTGGAAGAAATCACCATTGTATTGTAAGTATTTTGTTTTTATTTGAAATTATGTTAAGTGATTTTTTAATCGTGTTCACCCACTTTACGAGGATAAATATTTATTTCTTGTTTCATTTTATTCAGGAATTTCGATATGAATAATGATGATACCTTGGCTATCTGATTATTTATTGGTATTGAAGCCTTTGCGTTTTCAGTGTTGATTTTTTTTCTCAGTTTGCAAAAATAAAAATGTTCCATTGTATTGGCTAAGTTTTATTTTACAAGCACATACTGCATTACCCTCAGTGTGTATTTCTAAAATAGCCATCCCACTCAATCAATTCTTATGGGAAAAGGCCCTTCTGATACTATTATCTTTTCTCACATTTTGTTTGGAATTCTTAGTATAATCTACATCACAAAATTATTGCTTTGAAATGTAATCATAATCATCATTTATAATCATTGACAAATATACAAAAAAACATTATAATGCGGAGAGTTGGTATATAATTTTGTTTTCTTCTTAAGCTGGATGTTATAATTGGTTACTGGTACTCTGAGCTTTCTGTATGATATCAATTTTTTTATTTAATGATATCAGTTGTATTAGCTTTGTAGATTCCAAAGCATTTTATCACATTATTTAACTATTTGTCTGAGCTGGTTTCAGCAATTGAATTTTACCAATATATTAGCAGCTATAAAAGTGGTGTATATACAATAAGAAGTCTCTCTTTATGTAGATCATAGTTCTGTGTTATGAAACATTTTGTATTGTTTAACATTTTGTTTTTTTTAATTTTGATGAATATGGCCTTTAAGAGAAAATTTTAAGGGAAATGCTATTTAAGGTTAAGATTAAATATCAACATGCTAACGTGGAGTATAAACCACCTTGTATAACTTTGCTTTTTTAGGTACAACAAGAGATTCATGATTTGTATTGATATTTTGAAAACATTTGATTGTTTATTTTTCTTTGGTGTGTATAATTTGTATTGGGCTGTCAAGATTTGAAATCAGTGTCGCTTTAAAAAAAAAGTTATCCCCCAAACTTTCAGGATAGTAAATAATCATTTTGTTTCCTGCTATTTTAGTATGCTAGTTTAGCACATTTGCTTTTTCTTTTGCTCTTATCATTTTTCTTGTCAACTTTTACTCATTATTCCCTATCTCTCAATACTTCTCTAGATGATCTATTCACTTCTCTCTCCAATCTTTCTCTCTCTCCCTCTCTCCTTTTCCCTCTCTCTCTCTGCTTCTCACCCTCTCCTATATCATTGAATTTAGAATCATTTAATTTAACTTTAGAAATAAAATGCCATACCTCACTTTGACTCATTTGAAGGCACCAATGTTTTTAACACAAGAATATTTATGTTATAGTTTTGTCTCGTTTCTTTTTTATTATTTAATAACTGTGTTATCCTCTCAAAATTAGATTATATGTAGTAGTTTTTTTTCAAATCACTGCCCACTTGTTCTTTGTATTCAAGTGGTATGTAAATGAAACATAATTTAGGAAAGGGGTTTGGGTAAAAAAAGATCAAATTTGTGTTTTTATTGTAGTCTTCCTCTTAAAAAAAAAAGTTTTTAAGAGTGTGTGCATTAGAAACAAGGCACTTGATATAAGAACCTATGTTTCATGAGGCCCTGCCCACATGAATGGTAATATTGCCTCCAATAAAAACCATGGTAAATACAATGTGTTAGACATTGTCTACCACTAGTACTTCATTTACCTTACCATGTATCTGTTGAACTTCACCCTATATTTCCAACTATCATTCTAGAAAAGTCTTGAGATTTGAATGCATTGTGACTTTACAAGCAGGTTTTTTGTTTAAGACTGGGTATCATTAACTGCCCATTTTCATGATCTGATATGTATAGCAAGGTCTTGGCTAGAATTAAAAAAAATTGAATATTTTAAAGGGTATTTTTAACCTGATATTAACATCGTGTCTTGTTTATTGTTATTTGAAGTGTTATTATTTGGGATGATAGGTCTATTTTAATGAAAGTTAAGTGGATTCTCTTCGAAAGCCAGTGCGATTGATTTCACACACACACAGTTCCATTACTGATGTTGTTTAACTCCGCTTTAAACTTACTGTATTCATTTATGTCTTGTCCACAATTCCATCAAATATTAGCACTAGAGGCATTGTATTTTTGGTTGTCCATTCCTATTTCTGAACTGTGTATTTGACTTGGGGGTCACAGGGTTGAAGGTCAAAGGTCACATAAATCCCTGTATGCATGAAAATTACTTCGGTTTAACTGTGGATTATAGTATCTAACAAACTACTTGTATTATATGTATCATCTTAAAACCAGGTACACATATGCATACGAGAGTAAAGTGGCATTGCCCTTAGTTTTTAGGGTCATGAAGCCAAGGATCAAAGTTCATGAGGTGGCCATGGCAGTGTGAGTTGAGTGTGAGGATATGCATTTTACGCAGAATTGTAAATCATTTTGTTGCGAGGAGTCTTTGCTGATATTCATCAAGCCAAGAGGTGGGGGTGTCCCTCTACAGATGTATTATTTCCATAATCTTTAGCTGCCAATTTTCTGACTTTGATTAGAAATCCTATTAAGACATTATCATTTGTAATTATTCATTCAACATTTTTCATGAGAATATCATAATTATTTGTAACCTTGTAGTTGCATTAAAAACATCCCCCTCCCAGAAGAAATATTGATATGTAATATCATAAGAATTAATAATTGGAGAAAGAAATTTATAAATTAGTGAATACATGCATGAGTAAGTAATTAATACATGGATGGATGGATGAATGGGTGGATGAATACATGAACGATGGATGGATGGATGGATGGATGAAGGTAGGTATGGATGGAGGGATGAATGAAGGAATGAATGAAGGTGTATATGGATGGATGAATAGATGGTTGGAGGGTGGGAGAGGGGGATGGGATGGATGGGTTGATGGATGGATGGATGGATGGATGGATGGATAGATAGATAGATAGATGGATGGTTGGATGGATGGATGGGTGGATGGATGGATGGTTGGATGGATGGTTAGATAGATAGATGGATGGTTGGATGGATGGTTAGATAGATGGTTGGAGGGTGGGAGAGGGGGATGGGATGGATGGTTAGATAGATGGATGGTTGGATGGATATACGGATGAATGATGGATGGATGGATGAATGAATGGATGCATGAAGGTAGCAATGGATGGATGGATGGATGAAAGTATAGATGGATGGATGAAGGTATAGATAGATGGATGGATGGATAGATGGTTGGAGGGAGGGAGAGAAGGATGGGATGGATGAGGGAAACGAGGAAGGAAGGAATAATGAATAGATGGATGGATAGATGATTACATGAATATATGACTTAATCGATTCATTACTAAATTGATTCAGTATGTTATAATGAACAGATCATATAACAGTTGATTAGAGAAATAAAATAATAAATTATACAAATAAAATACAATTACAATCGTCAATACTTTGGAATCTCAAAATTATAATTTTCACTGTCTCTACTACATTTGTGAATAATTATAAGGGTATTTAACTTTGCATTTTAAGAACAGAAAGACTATCCTGGATTAATTAATTTAAGTTTGAAATATAATATTTGGCCTGAAGTATTTATATTTGATGTACTTTTCATTGTCCATGCCACTATCTGATAATGCTAATTCCTTGATCCTATTGCACTAAAAATTACTATTGTGGTAACTTTGCCGTCAAATGTAAACTTCCATGAAATCCTAGATTTTGATTGGCTGTTGAGCAAACATTATTACAAACTGTGAAGTTGAGGCAACTGAGCCCCAGAGGGACCACGGAGCTTGGATTATGCTGCTATTACACTTGCACATTGCGGGACACGAAATGCGTCAATGGTTCGTGCCATAGTTCCGACTAGTTCACAACACGATTACGCATAGGCATGACATGTTCACGCAGTATTTACGCACACTGTCATGTCTTTCAATTCATCATCATTCAAAAAATCATTCATAAAATCAAACTCTTTGAATTACAGCCAAACTGCGCATGCGTATGCCTTTGACGCAAGCAATTCTTAGGCGAGCGTGAACTATACGCAAAATATTATGAACTAGTCGTGAAATGTGTGCCACTCATGCCAACTTGGCCCGACGAGGGTGCACACTGTTTACAAATTGTTCATGCCTTTTAATCCCTGAAATTTGTCGTGCCAGGATTTTAGACATTTTTTAATTTTGGCACGACACTTCAAACATTGTTCCGCACTAGCCCGCACACTTCACGAAATGGAACGATTTGGCACAATACGATGCGTGAACTAGTCGTAAACTATTCGGGCCCCAAAATCGTGCAAGCGTAATAGCAGCATTAGTTGACTTGTTTTTATAAATTTGGATATATAAGGTATATATCTATTTATTTTTCAATCAATAGTGAGGTTCATTCTTTGTGTATTGATCTCATATCCCCCACTGTGTTCGATAAAGCCAATGCGATTGAGCTCTTTTCCATTCCATGAAAGATAATTCCATTCTATATTTCCCATGGATGAACAGATATCATCAATCAGATCCCCTTTTTGATAACATAAACCCATTACCTACCTACCAGTGTATAAAGTCTATGTAGAAAGTAGTATTATAGTATTCTGAGGGTTAACTTATGTACTTGAACACAAAAGTCAATTCTTCCTGATTCTCATAAAAACCAATATCGTTATTTCTTTTTATATTTAACCCTGTCATATTAAAGGTATATATTGGGTTATTTTCATAGTTTACAACCCTTCATATTCAAAGACAGATAGTCAACAGAGACGTAACAACCTTTGGACACTGAGGAAAAAATGTGACAGTCATTCTGGCTAAAAAAATATGAAAAAATATTTGTCAGCATTGTAGTTGAAGTTCCTTAATGCTAACAAAAATAGACACCGTTATAATTATACTTTCTTTAAAACTAGTTTACTGGAAACCGGATCAGCAAACTAGTTTGGAAGATTGCTTTGTTAGTGTTTCCATTTGATCAGCTGAAAGTGGATTTCAAACCCTCTTCACATAACATGGTCTTGTTGCTATGGGAGTGCTCTCAGTGGGGGTGACATGTTTCGCGCAAAATTTTAAACTGCAGCGTAGTAATTCTACACAGTGTGTAGAGTAGCGCACTAAAAATGTGCGAAGATCGCTTCCCGAAGAAAGGTTGTGTCCTCTTGCTAAAACCAGTTTAACAAGGCAAAGTGATCTTAAAATCTACATCGCAAGTTGGGTTTCCGAACTGGTTGGAAGATTGCTTCCAAGACCACTTCGACCGTCCTCATTAAGTGTTAAACTAGTTTTAGGAAGGTAGTGAGAACGGTGTCATACTTGATATCCTTTTAACACTAAATTAAATTGTGAAAGCCATTCTGGTTCTCAACTGATAATAATAATTGATTTGTTTAGTGGAAAATGTCACATGATAAGTGTTACCCTTTTTTACACTCAATGAAATAATAGGAATGCCATTTTGATACTCTCCATATCTTGATAATTTGTCAGTTTTGTGGAAGGAGGTCCTTGTTGTCAATGATAATACATTACATCTTTTTTTACACTGGAGGGGAAAACATGAATGCCTTTCTGGCTCTCAATAAATAGTTTATGCCAGTTTTGTAGAAGAAGGCACTGATGATGAATAGCACTATGGATCTTCTTGTAGGAAAGTGATAGATATCAATGTTTGATAATTCAGTCATTATGTCACTGTTGTCTGTCTCAAAGAGTGACAGTGTTTAATCTGATCATACAGCACAGCTACTTTATAAATATAAGATCCTTGACTAGGCTATCGTGAAAGCAAATCTTCTAAAAGCAAATCTTCTAAAAGCACAATATCGCAATCTTAAACACAAAACTTTTTATTTCTTTCAAAAGGACACTGCAAACATTTTTTCCAAATTTGTCCAGCTTTGTATTATAGCTGGTGTGGTACCTGAACATAATCACAATTGTCCGGAAGGGTAATCATTGCAAACTTCTTTGAAATAACTTGATATGTCATACCTCTGACATTTGTCAGGTAATGCATCTTGTACCTGTGTCACTACCTCTTTTAAATCGCGTCCTAGTATAGTAACAGTGACCAAATGAAAAAACGGTCAATTCATTGGGGAACAGATTTGTCAAGACTGAGGCTTTATAGTCTCTTGTCATTCCGCCAGTTTCTCTCTATCTTTTTCATTGCTTGATAATCGGATCATCCATAATTGTCTTATTAGAATATATTGTGCAGATTGGATAGTTTTCTAGCTGGTTTTGTACAGATGAAATATTGTTACTACCAGAGTTAGCCAGGTGATATCTGTTGCTTGTAGTATTCCTTGTGATGTGAGATTCCATCTTCATTGATTCCTGCCTGAATTACTTTACATCTCGTGTGAAATGGGAGTTATGATTGATGTATGAATAATAATTAATAATTTCACAGTGATGAAAGTTACAAAATTGCCATATCACTTTGAAATATGCAAGGATGGGTGGACAGAAAATATATGTTAAAACGATCTATATTTTCCTTAGTATTTTTTTCATTGAGTTCATTTCAAGATGTAACAAGATAAGTAGTATTTTACTTTGATTTATATTTGTGATAAATGCCTACCTATTCTTTAAATACATGGGTCATTCCCATACAAAATGAATATTGCATTATTACTGGACTGTGTATGTGAAATACTACAAGTAAAGATGCACAAAAACTTTACAATCTTCAATATATATATATATATATATATTTCAATTAGATCATTAACAAGTTTTCAAGTGTATATTCAATAACTCAAGCTAAAAAAAATTGTTGGAATTTTTTACATACAGCAGTTCTGGTCGTCTTCCATAATTTGTATTGCAAGATAAGTCATCTGCGCATTCCTAACACTTTTTTGTTAGCCAAAAGCAGCAATACGCAACCTAACACTGCATACTACACAACAAACTATTCGGTTGTAATCACATTTTTGCGCATGAGCTACGCAAAGTAAATTGCGGTAAAATTGAGCAGTAACGCCGCGTTGGCCCATACTTAAACTTGCTGTTGCTCTTCCTTGCACGTCCTTGCTTGCTTTTTTTTCTCGTTGCCACTCTTCTTTACTCGTATCAATTTTGGTTGCGAATGTTTAAAGAAATCAAACTTCTAAGCTAGAACGCAAGGTCTCTGTGTTAGCTCACTTCATTGCGATGAGTTGACTTTTGCTGCAATTGTCTGCATTCTGGCAAGACGCAGCTGACCGCAAGCACAGAATGCAGATGTGTGAGCCAGGCTTTAGCAAGCTGACTTATTGTGGTCATTTCAAGTAATGTACATGGTGTAGATAGATATTAATGAATGAGAATGACCCTCATTGCAGGTAAGCTATTCTGGTATGTATGCCATTAAACTAGTAAAGTTTAGTGGAGTGTTGTGGCCAAGTGGATTAGTCTCCGTACTTTGAAACAGAGGGTCGTGGGTTCAAATCCCAGCCGTGGCGTAGTTTCCTTCAGCAAGGAGTTCATCCACAGTGTGCTGCACTCGACCCAGGTGAGGTAAATGGGTACCAGTAGGAAGTAATTCCTCAAAAAGCTGTGTGCACCTGAATCGGTAGCCTAGCTTAGCCGGGGTGATAATAATAGCAGGGCACGCTGGGAGAACAGTTTTCGGAACTGAAGTGGCTACCTTGGGTAAATATATCATTATCATAAAGTAGTAAATGGTCATTGTAGAAAAAAAATCAAATTAGTGAGATAAATGAATATACTAATTTTGCAAATGTTTGCTTACAAGTTCAAATCAATCCATGTGTTCATCTAGACATGTTTAAAAAACAAGCTCATAATTCTGAACATGAAATCAACCCTAGATGAACCTAGAGATTAAAAAATGAAGATCGATATTCATAGTTAATGTCATTTTGATAACACTCTCTTGACAAATTACATTAAAAAAAAAGAAAACGCAGATCAGAGCTTGCCCCAAACGATATCATCTCACCTTTCCTAAGTTGCAGTGAATGGGGTATTCTTTTATCCGCTGCAATAGAAAAGCGATACGTTATTTTTACTTGGAGCAGAAACTTGATGTTTGGTTGGAGATAAAAGGGCATGGATGATACAATGAGTGACATTTGAGGCTATTGAGCTTGTCCTACTGACATTTCAACTCCGCAGAGCAGAGCATTGTTTGGCAAGCCTATCTGGGACGGAAAATCATCTCCGACTGCTCTTTATCTACAACACTCTTTGGTTGTTGAAAGGTCATGGTGTTTAGGCTATGTTTATTGCTAAACTTGATGGAAAGGAAGAAGTTTGAAAGTTATTATAGGTGATATATTGGTCGTCTTTTAATGCTGTCAGGGTTCCAAGGGGTAACATAAAGAAGAATAGGTTTCGTAATAATCTGGGATTTCCCCTTATAACTTCACATTTTTTTTAAAGGAAAATATAATATTTTTCCATGCATAGAGATGACATTGATAAGTGATTTAGACTTTTCTTTTAATTGACTATTTCTGTCTTTATCCACTTGCACAAGTATTTAATGTTAACCCTCCCTCATAGAACCCATACTCCCTTTAATCTTTGTTTCTCTTTTTTTCTTAATTAGGTCTTATTTTTTAATTTCAATCCAAGGATTCTCTTTTTTTTCCTTTTACTATTTTCAAACCATGCTTCTTAATTGTATATATCACCTCTCTCTACTCTTTAATTTACCCCTGTATCCTTCAATTTCAGTGTAATACTTGTAATAGGTATGGTTATTGGTATGTTATCAATCTTATTGGGACATTATAACTCTCAATATCCTTCCCCTGTTTTTTTTCCTCTCTCTCTTCCACTTATTTTCTCCATCCCATCTCCCTTCCCCTTTTTTCTTCTCTCATTTGATCTTTCGTTCTCTTATTTTCTCTGTTTTCTGAAAGATTAACCCCCCTTCTCTCTCTCTTTCTCTCATGCACACACACACACTCACACATTTTCTTTACTTTTACTCTTTCTGAATTATTTTTCCTCTCATTCTCTTCTCTTCAATCTTCCATTAAAAATGCAAGTCTTCAACTAATCTTCCTGTGCTAGTCAACTTCCGGAATGGTCATTTCATCATCTTACCTCACCTCTATTCCTCTAGCATGATTTTTTTTCTCTCCATTCCCCCCCCCCCCCCTCTCTCTCTCTCTCTCTCTGTGACTCTTTCCTTATTTAATAGCTATCAGTCAATTGCTTTCAATCCTGAATGCTCTATTCAATATTTCCCCCTCAGTATCTTTTTCAAATCCCCATGACATTTAAGATGCAGCAGTGAATGGAGAGCTTTAGCAATAAGGACAGACTCAATAAAGTTAAGGATAAATATAGCCCTTCATGTCCTAGTGTTTTCTCTGCTTTTTCTGTCATTTTTGGTCCTTTCCCATTTCTCCATGATGGTTTATGAAATATGACTTTCTCAGGACTGTTGGGTTCATTGATTTTTTAGGTTTCAATTTGATGTTTGGTGTTGTGTAGACTTTGGATGATTGATGAATCATTTTTTTTTATAATTACACAACTGGTACATATAGTTTATGTGAAGGGGTAAATGAGACCTACGTTTTAAAAACTTCCCTTCCCAATTTTGAGTTGACTTCACTTCTTTAAATCTCAAATATTAATGAGAGGATATACATACTAAAAAATAAATGTCAAATCTTAAGTAAGATATTTGTTCATCACAAAGATGACTTAATTTGCCTCTTTTGTTTATATTTTAAAGAAATAAATCATATTCTCTTGGCTTATTACTCAATCATGACTAAACTGTTCTCAAATAATGAAGTTACTTCCCTTTGACAAAGAAAGTTTAAAAATTGCAGTTACAAATTATTTGATTCTGGTACCCCATTCATTTAGTGAATTAAGATGGTATTTTTTGTTCGAATAATGTTTTTGCTGGTTAAAATGCAGATATAGCACATTTCCTTCCCATTTTATTATAGTGGAAGAAATGAGTAACCACTGAGTTAGTGTATGCATGGATTCTACTATAACTCCATGGTGCATGTAATAATACCATCTGCTTGCATTATACATTACCTTTATTACTTCTTGATTTGATCTATCATGGACAATATATTATCCAGTAAGCAATCGTCAATCTTCACTGTCATCAATACTGGAAATTGTTCTGTAATTATTTTTAATAGAATTGAAACATTGGTAAGTGGTGTATGAAACTGACACGATACAGAGTATATCAGGGATTGCACACTGACTGGTATTTCATTTAAAGCAAAGTAATTGACGATCTAGGGGTTTTCTGTCATTTATGTGCCAGAATTCTCAGAATAGTTATTCTTATATGTCATAAAACTAGTATGCAAACACTGGAAACAATTTTTTAAGGCACTCATTTTTTGTGGTTAATCGTTATACACTCTAAAAACACTGAGTAAAATTTTACCTAATATTGGGTAGAAAGGAAACATGCATGTTTGCTGGATATTTTTGTTACCCCATATTGGGCTATTTCAACGGAACTTTACATGAAAATTACAAAATATTGGGTATCTGTTTACCCAACCAACATGCATGTTCTCATTTTACCCAATCTTGGGTAAACCTTTTTCTAGAGTGTATGAAGAAAGAACTGGAGAAATATCAACACAAAGTAGTTTAGCATATGTAAAGAGCCATAAGATAATTGTTTATGTTAATAGAGTAAGATTAAAACAACTTGTGTATTTTGTATTTTTGTTTATTTTGTCTGTGATTTATCTATGAAAGATATTTATGAATAGATGAAAACTAACAATCTTTGTTTTTGTTTCATGATTAATATACATGTAGATATACAAACATCATTGTTAAGTGTAATAGTGCATTAAGATTGCATACACTAGTGACTAATGCAACATGTCCTGAATGTCCTGTCATTAAGTGTTTTGGAGTTGAATTGTGTATATTCCATCTATATGTCATGATATTGAATTTATACTATACCTACAGATTGAAAAATCTAAATGGGGCAAGATACAGTAAATGATTTTTACCATGCAAACCTTGCAAATATTTTTACAGTAAAAAGAAAATAATGAAAAAAGCTCATCAGATTTTCAATATGTACAAAAGTAGAATGTGGTGATATTGTACTGTGAGTTGATAGATATGTATTTTATTATTGGTTAATAATCTATTTATTTTACAAGAAAAACATTAGTTAATAAATCTAAACAGTGTTGGAGTATAATTTCTTTTTGCTGAGCTGTGTTATATGGAGAAAGAACTGGAGAAATACCAACACAAAGTAATTTAGCATCTGCAAAGAGCCATAAGAGCATTAGTTCAGTAAAATCATGCTAATTAATGCCCTTTTGGCCAAAAAAGACTCTTATTCAGGGCATTCTTAGTCATAGCAATAACATTTTCATATCTACAAATGTTTTATGTCTACACATTTAAGCACACCTTATATCAAATTATAAAACAGATATTATATTCACACCAAAAATTGCTTAACTATTGGAATTTAAACATATCATCATAATATGAAAACAAACATAGGCACAGGTACACTTACAGAAATATTTATATTCCAGTTAGGATGTGCTTCTGCCCTTTAAAATAAAATATTCATAAAATTATCAATTTTGCATTAAAAGGTCCATCTGATGTTATCAAAACTTTTGTTTTCAACCAAGCTTTATAAAGCCAATAAAAAAAACATTGGTGTAAACTTCGTTATTTCAAACATCTGGTTTCTTTTTATCCATTAAAATTTGTTTTGTTTTCATATAATCAAATTGCCATTTTTATTTAGTTATGTTTATTGTCTGAAGCTTGAATCATATATTTATTATTAGCTTGCAGAATAAACTTGTTATTAAATTGTAAATTTATTTTTATCTCTTAAAAAATGGTTATCACGCAACTGACAAGTGAATTTGCCAATAAAAACCATACCCACTAATAAAATTGAAATCTCCTAACTCACATTACTGCCAAATTTAAACAAATTTCCTTGTATCTATAAATTTTCTATATCGTTAAGAAGTAATGTGTTTGGGCTAATATCAAATATTTTTTAATAAATCAATCGTTCTTTGATGATATTGATTGATACAAGTAATCTATCTTTGATGAATTCTTGAATAAGATTCATCTTAAACTAATGAAATATCAGTCTTGCAAAATACAACCATTCTTTGCATTATTGGCTGTGTATCATTTTGATACATTCATATACTTTTAGTCAAAAAGCATTTTTCCATACATAGTTTTTTTTATGTAGTACTCTAAAAATGTTTTTGCATTTATGTATGACTCTATGATCAATTTTGTTTTCTTTATTCCATGTTATGTCTTCTCTCTAGAATATAATCTTTAATGTGATTCAGCATTTGGTATAGCTTAGAGAATGGGATTGTGAATGAACATTTCTTATCCCGTTTTAGCATAATTTGATAGAGATATTGAAGGTATTTAGATAATATATGTCTAATTTTTTTAAGTATGCTAACATATATCATGTATATAAGATTGTTTATGTAATTTCTTTTAAAAGTGTCCTTTGTGTGTTTTGCATTGCTGAATATTCATTTTCTTGCAGAAGTCAACCCAGAGAAGGAGAGAGAGAGAAAGAGAAGCATGATAAGATAATTTAAAGGGGAAAAAATATTGTAAAAGATCACAAATCTTCCATAGATAGTTCATTGTAACATTTTACTATATTATTATCGATCTTATTCATGATGATGTGTGTAGATATTGTTTTATATGGATGAATATATTATATATGAATAGCTATTGTTTTTATATATCAAATGTGTAGTGTCTATTCTCTTTTTAGTTTTCCTTATACTCATTCTGAGCTAATTTCAGGATTTTAATTATTTTCCTCACAGTCAAATTTTCAGAGAGAAAGAGTTGGAGTGTGAGATAGAGAGATCTGAAGTGATGTAATTAATAGTCTCATTGAATAGTGATGTTTTCATTCGTTTTGTATGTTTTCTTTTCTATATGTTTATATGAACCAAGTATCTTCTAAGTGGATGGGTGAAGGTAGAAACATTGGAAAATATTGTTGATAGAATGTTGTTGATTCTTCTTGTAGTGTTCTATTGTGACATTATTTGAAACAGACAGGATGATTATGTTATGAATCTGATTGTAAGCTAAATTTTCATATTTGAAGAAAACATACAATGCATAAACAGATATGATATGGAATGAGAAATATAAATACATACACCTTGGTGGGTTGGGATAAAAACCTTTGCATTCTTCTGTTGTTAATTTTGTTTATGATTTCATCCTACACTGTGTGGTAGTCATGGTGTTGATTTTTTTTTTCAGATGAAACAGTTGCAGCAACATGTTAGTATGGGATACAAACTTGTTTTTGATGGCTGATATTTAATACTTGTGTGGGAGTTGTGGATGTGCTCTGTATTAAATGGGGTTAGAATGTATGGTTATGGTATGATACTGCAATCTGTTGCGGTTGTTCAGTTTTTAACCTGATGGCAAACAGACCACATATTCATTCCCTTTTGAATGATTGGTAAATTGTGGTATGTTCGGATGTGAGTTTGTTGTGTGGTATATAACTGGAGTTATATTAGAAAACTGCCAGTTACTCTTTTTGGGCAACATCAAAGGCATGTAGCATGTATACTTTTTATATGTCACAAGGGCGGCGGAACTGACGAACAGAGGGTCACTAGCCCCCCAAAAATCCCTATAGGGAAAAAATGCCCTTTGTTCAAATTGGAAAATGCCTTTTTTTCCAAATGAAATGTGCCCTTTTTTCAAAGTGAAAATCAACCTTTTTGAAGTAAAACATAATACATGTCAGGTTAGAAAATCTCAAAAAAAATTGGTGGTGCTTCGCGCTCGCATCAATCGTTATGTAGTTAGGTGCTCATCCTGTCCATGGTTACAAAACTGCTTAGAATGTTCAGTTTTCATGTTGGAATATCACAAATTTTGAGCTCGCGCTTCGCGCTTGCATTATTGGGTTGGCGAGATATGTATTCTATTCATGAGTCACTAAATGCAGTCCTTAACAGATTCTATTTCTGGTTAGTTTATTTTTTAAAATTAGATCGCGCTACGCAGTCGCGTTAATTCTTTGGTTAGATACACATCTTTTTCATTAAATTTTTTACATGAAATCTCCAAAAGTTTGAGCTCGTGATTCGCGCACACAACATCTCGCGAAGATGCCCTTTTAATAGTTAGCACCATGATTGACCAAACAGTGAGTTATACAACTTCAGATTTCAATTTTTTTTCAAAACCGACCGATTGCTCATTTTGACATATAAGCGCCCTTTATTTGCTCCCCCCCCCCCAAAAAAAAAAAAAATAAATAAAAAAAATACGTTCCACCGCCCCTGATATGTCCTTTGTGTTCTTTACACTCGTCTATGTTTGTTACGGTTGTGTTGTGTGGAAAAGGTCAGTTAAAATAATGATTTCATATCATTTTGACATCTTTCTGCACATGCATGTATGTACCAGTCAAGTGGGAGGGGAAAGGGGTGGCTCCCCTCTAGCATTTTTCAAAATCTAGCTTTTCTCATAAAAAATGTTCCCCCAAGTATACCTAAAGTAGATATCTGGACCCCGTTTCATGTTTATAAATTTTTCTCGGTATTACCTCGTTCAATAATGCCCAGGAGCCAATCAAAATCAAGGTCTCCATAGTAATTATGTTAATGGTTAAGTGGCCATAACCGCTTAATCATTAAGAAAGGGGGCGCAGGAGCCAAGTACTATTTTGATTTTTTTTTTTTTAGATATCCGGTATCAGCTTGGTCCATTTCCTCACTTGCTTACATTTTACATCACCCGGGCGGGGGGGGGGGAAGAAAAAACCTGTGTTTTACTGCAGTTGGTGTGTGTGATTTTGACTGCGTTTGGAAATTTCAACTCGACAGAGTCCATATTTATTGGTGCATTGGCGATCTATTTTTGTCACGTGAATATTATATTTCAGAGTAGGAGTAAATGTAAAACTTGAAAACTTTGGATATATGAGAATGTCATTTATTCACTGAATCGAATGCTAAATAATACACGCAGGCACATGCAAGAAATCTATAAATACTGTTTGATTAGCCATGGATAACATTCGATTTATTCATTTTTATCTAATCTTTTTTATCTTTGGTAATTTATTCATTATCGACCCAATAGTCCTGAATTTGCTGTTTTATGTCTTTTACATTCCAGGGAGGGGGTTCTATCTCAAATATCACCGCTGCTTCACAACGATAGTTTAGATATTTATAAATGTTTTAATTCGCAAATACGAATGGTACTGGCATGTATTTCATCCTCTAATGCTTTAAATGCACGTAGGGATTTTCCCTCTTGGATTTATAGAGCGGAATAATTCATAGAAAGATTTAATTTCACATTTCAGAAATTGATACAGTCCCAGTGTTTTCGTGTCCGAGAATGAATTTCATAACAGTGTGTGGTTTAATTGAAAAAAAATTCTGAGAGATGATAAGATGAATTTGATGAAGGTTATATGTATGTCATGATTACTATGCACTGCGAATAACACTACTGAGTGCGATAAACATGAGCAATGAACAGTGTGTTATGAAATAGTGTTCAATTGTTTGTTTAAGGAAAATATGACAACAACAAGACAGTAATGCATATCTTGGAAAGGGGGATAATAAACGTATTTGCAGACTGGGTGATTTCATTTCTACTCTTTTTGGAGTTGATATTGATACGATTTTTAGAGATTGCATTGATTTTTTGCCATCGGTCAAGATTTGAATGGCTATAAAGAAAATCGTAGGTAAAGAGTAGCAAATCTCTCTTGAATATAACTTTGAAAAAAATGAGAAAGAAAACAAGTTGCTCAAAAAAGATAACACATGGGTGAAAGTTTAAGGACAGGGAAAGAAGATAATTGAATCAATGTATCCCCACTACCCCCCCCCCCCGTTTCTAAAATTGGTGTGGATCCGCCCTTTATTTACTCCATTATGTGATCAGTTCTATGGCTCAGTCATATCGGACCTCTGGTTCTCAGAGATTCATTATTTCAAACGTTGTTTATTTGAATGTGGGTTTCTTTTTTATTACATTGATTTTTTTCTTTTAATAAACAAAACCAAGAAATATCATAATTCTGCCTGTTCATGTGTAGATATAACAAATAAACATGTATCACTTTTCAGGTACGTTACATGATAATGTTTAATTGCCTTGGAACTTCATAAATTATCAGAGCATACTTCAAATACAATCCCTGTCATTGTCATTAAGGGGTGTTTTTTTAACTCATATGAACTGATCGCGATTTCTGAAATTTTAAGCACAATTTTTGACATTTAAAAAGTTATGTTAAATTTAAATATTTAATTCATTAAAATAAACATTGTCACTTTGCAGGTTGTATAAAATGTACACAAGTTGTTTCATTTTGTTTTTACTGTCTGCCCATTTTTTCATAAGTATATATTTTTTACACTCATGGTGCACGCATAACAGTATTTTCTTCGATTTTATTATGAACGAAAACTTCGGCTCATTTTTACATCTTCATCACGTTCATCCCCATTCAATGCGACAATCGCACAACAAAATTGTAAAGCGATGTACAATCATTGATGAATGTGCAAACTACACAACATGTATTAAGCTTGTGCAAACTAAAAAAAATGAATGCTGACAGCCTAAAGTAATATATTGCCATGACAACGCGTAGAAGCGGAAGCTGTGTGAGAATATGTGCAGAAAAGGTTATATTGAGTATTTCTAAAGGATCCCGTTTCATCGACGCTTAATATTAAAACGGTAAAGGTTAGTATTTTGTTAAGAACGATATGCAAGATTCGATATTGCATGATGCATTATGAATCAAAGAGTCCAAAAATAGCACAGAATTCACAAGGCAGAGGGTCTGCGAGTTCGAGGATTTTAAAAGAGGACGAGGGTCCACGAGGCCGATAGTCTCATATCGTATTTTCTTTAATCAAAATGATTTTCTATGTCAATTAATGATTGGAATATTCTTCAGTGTAAACTGAAATATACCCTTGACCATTTTGAATAGGTTAATTACAATATGCTTTATAAAAATAGGCCTGATTGTCCTGATTCTTCCGCAACAAAATCAGAGATATATGCTCAAAATTAATTGATTAAACAAGTCGATTTCAGCTTCAAGTCATCACGATTTATTTATGTATGAATATAGCAAATTATCAAAACTCAAATACTTAAGATAACTAATGCAGAGTTTGACTGGTCATATAGGAGCAAAGACCTGTGAAGAATGAGTTCGTTCAACCCACACCACAGAAAAGGTTTGATACCATAGGTCATGTAGGTAGTTAGTATGGACCCTCTAGATCACTGCTAGGTAGGTAGGTAGGTAGTAGTCTCAAATATTGTGGCATCACTACTTTTATGCAGTCATGGCAGTCGATTAAAAAATGGGGAAAAATTGAAATAAATCAATAACCTTTTAGGAGAAAGTGAAATGTAAGTTGCCATATCCCCGCTTGTATATATCATAAATACGTCATTGATGTATCAAAAAGTTGCTGGGTGATTGCTCTAACGTCACAGCAGCATTTAAAAGTGAAATTTAGATATCAAACCTTCAAAATATACACTCATGGCCAAGTTCCATTTCCATCTCAAGTAGATATAAAAGAAAATGAGACGATAAAGTGAATTTGTGTGTTTAAATATGTGGCGCTAAATAAAAATATAATTGGATTAAATATGCGTTATTTATAACAAAATTAAGATTTTTTGAACATTTTCAGATATGTTTTGACTACCCTATGGGCTACTCTTTACAATTTTGTAGTACCGTTATTTTGGGATCCAACGCTGCATAAATCGATTAGAATTACTTGTTTACTGGTGATATGATCTGATCCAAACCATATTCATTACCAGTGGCGTAGGAAGCATCCCCCCCCAAAAAAAAAAAATTAATAATAAATAAAAATAGATAAATAAGTAATGAATAAATATATGTGGGGCCAGACATGGCATACGTAGGGCAAAATGTCAAAAGAGCTGTGAGCGACCGAAGTGATCTATTTTATTCAATTTATTTTATGTCATTTGTTACAGATTTTGATAATTTATCCATATTTCCTCCCTTTCCATTCCTTTTCTTTCTTCTAACTTCACTTATTTTTCTTAATCGTGAAATCTGTTCAGAGGTCAAGCCCCCCCCCCCTCATTTATACGGCAGTATATTCATTACCTGATTACTGAGCAGTAAAGGAAATTTAATGTTAATATTTCCAAGTAATTTTTCCCCTCGTTGTCATCGTAATATCCTCCCCCCCCCCCCCCCAAATAAGTATGATGATCTCCACCACCTCAATATCAAGTATCAAAATGATATACTGGATGATAGGCCCAGTGATACGACAAACATTTCAAAGTGAAAATGAAGATATGAGGATAATTTTCTAACGAAGTTTACATTGCAAATACTGATGACCAAGTTCAATGTTTATATGAATGTTACTACTCAGTATTCCCATTCTTTTCAAATTAATAAAATAATTGAAGAAATGTCGCAGGTTTTTTGTTGTATTATTCAACTTCAGTTCAATTTGGTTAAACATTTATTTTATTCCAATTGACATTTCCTCAATTTCCATGTAGAATATACAAATCAATAATATCATGAATATGGTACAAAATCAATGAATGTAAAATACAGTATGTAAGTTGTGTACAAGAAAGAAGGCGTAAAAACACAGAAAGCAGGTGTTTGTGCGGAAATCGGGATACGCCTGTAAAACTATACTAGTAAACAACAATTAAAAAGGAAGGGCTAAGGGAATGGAAAGGAAGAGAAGGGTGAAGAAATGAGCAGTGAGAGGTGAGCAAGCAAGAACGGGCATGAACTTATATGATGCAAATATCCTAAGAGTAGAATTAACGCATATTTAATTAAAGCAGCTTTTATTTTTATTGATGTCATGCAGATTGTTGAGGAGACATTTTGCTCAAAATATTATTATGGCATATTAAAGCCTATCTTCACAGGAACCCGTTAAAAGTTATCTTTCCCCTTTTCGTACTGGACTTATATTCGGAAATATCGTCTTTTGGCATCCCCATCGGAACGAAATGGCATTTCTGCTGCATCGCAAAACCTCATTAATTTGTATTTTTTCTCTTGGAATATAAATATACGAGGAGACACTACTCGACACATAACATGTAGAGAGTGGCTGGTACATCATAGCCTAGCCCCAAGAGGGAGCCCACATTGGGAGAAATAGGCACTTCTGTGAAATACAAAAAAAGGTAGATGTGAATCCTAATTTTTCCTCTCCAGGAGGTTTCAAGAATATAAAAGTGGCTTTACTATAATATAGCAGGAATGCCTTTTTGCCTTAATGGAGCTCCAAAATGACAGATTTTTCCATAAATAGGCAAAATACGGAAAGGGGGTGTTTCAATTCGGCAGCCCCCTGAGGAGAGTAGGCTTCGATTTCCCACTACATCTTTCTATGTAGCTGATAGAGAAAAGACTACTATTTTGTCTCCAAGTAGTTTAAATACGATGGAGGTGGCTTGCACTAATGGGGTCTCCAAAATGCCAGATTTTCACATAAATAGACAAAATACGGAAAAGGGGTGGATGAATTCGGCAGCCTCCTGAGGCGGTAGGCTTCGATGTCCCATCACTTCTTTATATTAAGCTGATCGCGAACAAGTGGTTTCATGACAATAAAAGTGGCTTTACTACATAGCAGAAATATTTTTTTGTTCCCCCTATGGGGGCTCCAAATGGCAGATTTTCCATAAATAGGCAAAATACTGAAAATGGCTGGGTGACTTCGGCAGTCCCCTGAGGGAGTAGGATTCATGTGCCAGTACCTATTTACATGACTTGTAACAGATAGAAAAATAAAGGTTACTCTTGTGTCCAAGTGTTTTCAAAATAATAAAGTGGGTTTACTACATAGCAAAAACGCTCTTGGCCTTAAAAGGGGCTTCAAAATGACAATTTTTCTCAATAGGCAAAATTCGGAAAAGGGATTGGGTAAATTAGACAGCACCAGAGAGGAATATGGTTCGATGTTCCATAACATCTTTAGATCTTTAGATAATAAAAGCTTTCAACATTTCGAAATTGTTAGGGTGATTGCATATATCGATCTTAATATTTAAAAAAACATGTGGAAAAGGAAACATAATCTTACTTTGTACAATTTGTAATATTTCTGATCTGACACAAATTACACATCCCTCCTTCTGCTCCCTCAATCTCCCCCTCTCTCCCTCTTTCTCTTTGTCTCTCTCTTCCTCTCTTCCCCTCTCTCTGCATGTGACACGCAAACACACACACACACACAAACAAAATGTAACATTATTTTTTTTAACCACACCTGTTTCTTTCATATCAAGTGCCCTTAAAGAAGTTTAATTTAGTCTTTAAAATCGTTTCATTTGTTATAGTTTTTATTGAAAAGAGGTATTAAAAGTAATTTGATTATCAAAATGGATTGATGTCTTTGATGAGCTGTGAGTTGTTCAATAAAAGGTGATTCTCATAACACATTTAGATTTTGAAATCATTTTCATAGCACATTCAGCTATCTGAAAATGAATGCATTGTAAAAAAAAAAGATAAAAATAATAAGTAAGATAAAGAAAAAACAGGGCCGCACCATGTAGGAGAGTAACGGGAAAGAACATCCCCTTTGATTTATTAATGAAAAAAGAGGGAGAGAAGAAAACGAAGGGAGGGGAGGGGGGGATGGAAAAAAAGATATTAAAATAAATAGAAGAGATCATACATGGGCAAAATTATCCAGAGCCACCTCCCTGCATACATATTTACATTATTACACAATGTGAGGGAGGGACTGGGTGTCAATGGGACCCCTTCCATAATCTACCACGCTGCATATCACACCGTTTCTTTTACTTGACATAACACAACGGGAGGGATGGACGGGATGCGCGTCAATGGAACCCCTCCAAGATCCGTCTCCCTGAGTTATCGTCTACTTCTTTACATGAGAGGGAGCGGGGTTTCAATGGACCCCCCCCCCCCCCCGAATCAGCTCCCTGCATGCCATATACCTTCTTACACAAAGGGGAGGGAGGGGCGGTTTATCGATGAAACCTCTCCCAGAGCCACCTCCATCGCTGAATCTGTAAAGTACGGAAGATTTCTCCTCAAATTCAGCATCTGAAGAGTGACGAGGTTATGAGAGAGGATTTAATTGCATCTAGGTTATGAAGGATGATGATGATGATGATGGCAATGATGATGATGATGATGATAATGATGATGAGGATGATAATGATGAGGATGATGATGATGATAATGATGATGATATTGTTGTTGTTGGTTGCCGATGCCGATTTTCGTGATATTGATAAATCATTATCAATATATTCATAGTGTTGTCTATTCAGGGGCCGCGGAACGGTTTTCAAAGTGGGGGGGGGGGGGGCTGACCATGCAAAAATCACAATCATATGGTCATTTTTACGTTTTTCTACACGGTTTGGGAAAAAAGTGGGGGGCTAAAGCACCCCCCCCCCCCCCGCTTCCGCGGCCCCTGTTATTGGTGGGAAGACTTTATTGATTTTCTTTAAAAACTTATTTCACGTTGGAAAGGTAGTCATGATAATGTTCATAGCTATTTTGGACAATATTATTGGTGATAATTATGTCCAAAACAAATACAAAAACTAAACAAGGATTTGAAAGGTTAGGAGTGAAGAATTTGAATACAGACGATGATTATCTCATCAGTATATCAACGTGATACATTTTTAACACCATCTTCTAATAATCATTTACACATCCCGCAATGGCAATCTTCTAGTCAAAGGGATACCCAATGCCCTGTCATGAAAGCAAAATCGAATCCAAAATTTAAGAGAAAAGAGTTGGCCTACATATTCCTCCAACAATATGTATATATGTGTACATTTTAAACCATTTCATAACGTTGTGTTTATTCAGCCTATCAATTCTTGACAGTGGAAGGAGCTCCCAATCCATTCCTTTTAAAATTCACCAAGACGTATCCTACATGCAACATGTGCCCTCACCTACGTCATGGTTCTCATGGCAACGCCTTTTCTTGCTCCATATTTGCGTCCGCGGGCTGTTAACGGAGATGGAGATCTTTTTTCTTTCTTTCTTTCTTGTTCGTCTTCTACGTCTTCTCCTTCCTTTCCCCATCTTCTATTGAATCGTCAATTTGTTGTTTGGTGTTAATTCGCAATATATTGCCTCTGCCCTATATATACTTGGTCATGTAGCATTGTTCAAGTCATATTTATTGCAACTTAAACCCTTTTTTTAATGACATTTACGTTTCGTGGTAAACGGGAGATTTAATGCGTAAAGATTTTTTTTTTACAACTATAATTCAGCAGTATGTAAGTGTATGAAAATCTGTCCTCATTCATTTCATAAACATTTTAAATCTCTGAGTCGCATTGACAGATTAGCATGGGCACACAATTTTATTATCGACTTGATGCTTATTTCAATGCAAAATCCGTGGTTATTGTTGTCATCACATGGATATAGTGGAAGGAGATGGGACGGCGCGGGGAGGAAAGGGGATGGGGGATGTTGAGTCAATGGTGGATCGGGTCGGAGGTGGGCCTACGAAGTTGCAATTTTCAGGGCTCATGCAGAAAAAAAAACTCGCCTCCCTGAGCGCGGGGAGATCGAGGGGGGGGGGGTGATGTGAGAGAAGGGAGTGTATAGTCTGCAGGCACAGATTGAAGCTCTGATCAACAAGTGGGTCTCCATACAAGTCTATCACAGATATATAAAATGATAACTTGCTGTAATTTGTGCTCAAACTAAGAAGATGAAGCAGACGAGAGGGCCTTCAGTACATAAGTCATTATAGGCTGCGTATTAAACTGGTGTGAAGCAGACTCGTGTGTATAGAAAGGAAATACCCCCAAAATAGAGAGCAAGGTCTTTACCAAGTAAAGACACATTGACCTAATGAATAATAATGAACATGATTATGAAATGTAAAGAGGGAATACATTCAAAATATAAAAGAACAACTGTGGTTTCCTTTTTTCTTGGGAAATGTATGGCATACGAGTTCATCTATACTTAGACGTAGCGGGCGCACGGCGCGATTGTTTATTCTGATAATGATATTCTGATAAAAAAAATAAAAGAATAATAATATTGTTTTGTAGTTTTAATGTTACTTTCTTTCTACGTTGGATATTTATACTTTTGATATTTTTCAGCAATTATTTTGATGATATCTTTTTCACCGTGAATAATGAGGGGAAAAAAGATACTCTAGTCAAAAGATCAATAAATAATGGCCTGGTACCATTGGCCGAAGGACACAAAACGTATGCATAAAGGATACAGAGGACGAGCTAAATTTCGGGGGTTCATAGCTCCATTCGTTTTCATCCACTGCAGAGATGGACAAAATTAGCGAAAAATTTTGCGAAAACACAAGGCAAAATAACGGACGTGGGTAGGATGCTCATCGGAAACCTAGCGGATAAAAACGGATGGAAGTGGATGACAGCTCCGAAGGGGTTACCGGGGGTTTTGATACTTAATAATTATACGAGATGCATACGCTTACATCCTTTCTGTGCTATTAACGATGTTTATACATTCCATGTACTTTATCTTTCCTGCCTCTTTCCGTTGTTTAGCTGCAGTGGATATAATTGCGAGGATGCAGAGAGGATACAGCAGACGCTTAACGGACATGAAACGTTTGTTGCTCGTATAATGTTGCGGACATCGCACACGGCGGAAATTTGATCCGTTCTAAAAGTTTTGTGCAGCTCAAAACTTTTTGCGCGTATGAAATCACAGTGAACGGATGATTAGAGCATGGAGCTATTAGCTCTATGCTTAGAGCGTATGAAGCACGTAAGGAGTACACAACGGATGCATAGCGTTTTCCAACGGATGGCAATAATTTTCCCCCGTTTTACATCCTCTTTGCATCCGTGAGTGCAGTGGGACCGGGCTTTCAAAATCCTAAAGCCTCAAAACAATGTCGTCTGTTTTTTTTAATATTCAAGTCTATTTGCATTATATTTGTTGACTTTATTCGTTCGCAAATCAGTAAAAAGTAAAACCAGAACACTTTTTATTTCTTGTTTCTTCCCAGCAACATAATCAGAAAGGAATATCATATCAGAGGGTTTTCCGTGGGGGGGGGGGGGACTGGTTGCTATAAGAAAATCTCACCTAAACCATGTTGATAAAGTATTTGATTACTTTACCGAATTATTCGCTTGTTCAATGACTGTTTATTTAGACTATCACTTGTATTAATGATCTATTTCATTAGTATTCATATTCTTATTAGATCCATTTCATTTTATTCATCGAATGAATGTCTGTCAATATTTATTAATGAATTTAGTTATTGGATCAGCCTATTGTACTAGTGGAAAATGTACTTAATCTACCAAAACAATTAAATTCTGGTGAAAAACAACTCTTTTCTAACTTGAGATGCGTTTGAAAGATGGAATGATTACCAAATATTTTGGATAATATATGTCAGTACTTTTGCTCAACTCTAAAAATAGCGATGATCGATATCATTAATTATACTGGTATAAACAAAAAAGGTGGAATAGATATAGCATAACTATTAGCTTTTGAAATATTTTGAGAAGTACCAGCATTTAAAATCAAGAAGTCTTCACTCCGCCCTTACACCATCTTATAAATCATATTATATTGCTTCCTATTTTGATAAACAACTTTTGTTTAAAAAATAAAAAGTCCAGGATAATTGTAAGATTTTTTAAAAGTAGATTCGCTAATTGCAATAATAAATGTATAGGCCTATGATGCATGTGATTAAAGTCGTGTGTGAGTATAAGAATCATTTTAGAAACTTCATTTTCTTAATTCCTGTCCACTAAATATCGCGCTTTTCAACATAAAGTCGATAGTATTAACTTCGTGATAAATCAAACTCATGTATATTTATTTGTAATTATAACGTTTCCCTCAAAATCGATATGGAATGGTAAGCACTAAAAATTAAATGAGAAATTGAAATTCTTTGGTCGTTGTATGTTCTCGATTTCTTACAATCTTTGCATTATTTGAAATAGTAAAAAAGGGTTGGTAATAATTTAAGTTATATTCATATTGCCTATATTACACTGAATAGAAACAAACGACGTAACGACAATCTGAAATCAAGTATATTACTTTCATTATCAGGTATAAAGCTGATAAAAACTGATAAGTGATGCGAGCGACAGATTGCATGGTTATATCGAGTAAAGTTTATGTTCTTTAATTTGCTATGCAAGGATTACGCATATTATGAGAGTGACAAGTGTGAAATGATATTGTTCGCACAAGACAAGATTTGTATTAATGTATAATGTCTCAGTTACATTTGCCGCGGCTGCCATGGATTCTTAAATGTGTACAAAAATCTACGTTCTATACCATGGTCACAATGTCATGTCCTGCGCTTTAAAAAAAATACTTGGGTCTTGAAATAATAATGAGTTCATAAACAAGCCATTCAAAATTTTAGTTGATTCTGGTCTTTATCTATACTGGTATTTATTAATTTCGACACATAAAACGAGGTTTCCAATTTCAGGAAAGATTTATGTAAATATAATTCTGACTCGTAAATTTAAAGAAAAAAAAGAAGAAAAAATATGACAGATCATTTTCTTGGAAAAGTGGTGCGCATAATATAAAACCGCGGTTGTCTAAAAGAAAAAAGTCTTGCTTTCTGGCAAGAGGAGGAGTGCTACTTGCTCCATTAAAGGGATGTTCCGGGCTGAAAGTAATAAGATTAAAACAGATAAAGAGAAATTAAGATTAACGTTTATTTGGTATAAGATAAAATCAAGATACAATCATTGATATACAATGTGGTGCATGAAATACCAGGATTGCTAACAAAAAGTAAAAAACTTGTAAACAAGCAATAACATAATGAAATACAATGAGAACACAATAATATTAGATACAAAATCATATGAAATAATTAACAATAGAAATATAACAATAAATTCATATGAAAACTTAAGAATTAACGAACAGAAAGGAATAATCAGAATCATTTGACATAATTTCAATATAGTAATCAACAAGTGGCAAGTATTGTGCTCTTTTTATTTTTGAATGAAATGTAATTCGAAATATCCTTTAAATTACAGTTTAGAACATTCCATTTTTTAACCCCTGAATTCTAATTGATCTATTTTGTGAAAAAAGAATTTGTAAATTTTGGAAGACGAAAGTCACCCTTTTTTTGTGTATTGTGTGATAATCGGAGTTCGAACGAAAGCTGTCATAAAATGTATATGGTAACATAAAATATATAATTTTATAAATAAATAAAGATATGCCTTGGGAAAGAATATCTTAAATTTTAAGTAATTTCAAAGATTTAAACAATGGAGAACAGCCGGTCGTTTGTTGAAGTATGAAAAGGGGTTTTAGAAATTTATCAAAATTATGTTCTTGCCCATACAAGATTATAATACATTAATTACTGATATACAAGTGTATAGTATAGAGAAAGCATGGCAGAAGATGTTAACAAAAAAACTTCTTAGTTTACACATAACGCCAACATTACATCGAATCTTCTTGAAAAAGGACAGGACAATGAGGAAAAAATTCGAATATTTCATTTAATAAAATACGAAAGAAATAGTGAGTGAGTGATGTCATCAGTTCCCTCATTTTCATAATGACCGGGATGTGCATATAACTCTTTTGTGAAATTAAGCAAAACTTAAAAATGTCATAACTTTCTTATTTTACATCCGATTTTGATGAAATTGTCAGTGTTGTGCTTGTTTGATTATCAACTTTTTGTTGGGGTGGACTTGTCCTTTAAAAGATCTAGCCACATAGGCCTGTATTCTGAAGTCATCGTCTAACTCTGTGATAAAATTATGGGAAGCAAAAGTGTCAAAATTATTATTACATTTATATGTTCTTTGTTTACTATGCTCTTTCCTGGTTCTTTGATTGGGAAGACAATTATTATTTATTCATAATTCCTAGACGATTTGGGAATTAAATAAGCTGAAATATCATATCTCTACTGTTAGTGATGTATGTCACAATTGGCTTTCCATACTTAAACCACAACTTTAAACCCGAGTTTAAATTAAACCCGGCTTCAGAATACGGGCCATATAGTAACAGTTCCAGTTATACGACTTTCAATGCGTCATTAAAGGTATTATTTAACTTTGTGAGCAGCCGATTAAAAAAATTCTCAAACCAAGATGAAACATGTGTACAAGTACATGTATTAGAACAAAAAAAACCCTGAAAACAACCATTATTGAGAAGTAAAGCTAAAAATACAAGGCAAACCCCAATTTTGTAATTAGGTGTCTTGAAGACGCTTAAATAGAACACATAAGTGTATAGGATGAAATTAAGATGGTGTTTCCGGTCACTTTATATTTCACTTTTTGAAGTACTAAATAATGATTTTCGGACGCAATTTTTTCTGGGCTTAATTTTTGTAACGTACATGTATATGGTATCACAGACACAGGTGACAACTGTGACCTTCTAGCTCAGATTTTTTAAAGCCAAATCAATGTTAGCAAATCACTTTGAAATTCCAAAAAGAACATCCAGGTGCTTCATGATGTCTGCATGGAGGGGATCTGAAGAAAAGATGTAATCTATAGTGATGTATATATTATGCATCAAGCAAAGTGGGTCTATCTCCTAATCCAGTATCCAATCTGCACGGTTCGGATTATTATCAGAAATACTCATCACGTGTATAATTGCAATCTTACTTTATGTTTGTCATGAGGTAACGTGTACGTTGTATTTTCAATGTTTTAACTAATATATATAGCGTTGTCCTTTCTTTTCATGAGATACCAAGTATGTTTTTTTATCTTTAAATTTTCTTTTAGATATGATAAAACCTTAAGAAATGAAAGCATTAATCATCTCTTATCTTCACTCACTCTTATTATCTGAAAAAAAATCGTCATGATATTCCAGTTTTTATTGCGCTCGATATGAAACGACTAATAGGATCCTGGCTAAGCGGACACAAATGTTCTCCACTCCACGGGGAGCGTTCAAACTTCCACAATCTGTATCAGTGGATTCAAAGCAACCTAAAGGGGCGTCATTCCTTTTCTCAATGGAATAATCATGATAGTATGGATATTGTAGAGTCAAACGACCCAAAACAATGTTTGCAGTATCCTTCTTCATTCTTTTTTGTTTTTTCCCTTGCCCCCTTTTTACTCACTACATTAAGATCATATAGGGGCTGTAATCCACTACCCCCTTCCCCTTGGCACTGCAACTGCCATGGGCATATACACTTTTAACGCGGGGACCTACCGAATTATAGTTCTTATGTTTATCGTTGTTGTTATTATTATTGTTATTATTAGTAGTAGTAGTAGTCATCAGCATCATCATCATTAACATTATTATCATTAATACTAAATAGGTTCATTATTGCGGACTGAAATAATCGCTAGAGGGTATTCATTTTCTCTCGCAATCTACTATTATTATCATTATAATTATTATAATTTATATCATCATCATTATTTTTCTATAATTATAATTATGATTATAATGTTATTTTGTTAATATTCTATATAGATATTAGATGGTATCAAATCTACCTGATTCGGCAATTTACTCTCTGATATCTTGGTATTATCCGTATCAGATATAGAAATGGTAGTATGTCCTTGATTAGATTCTGAGAAGATTCTCTTCAGATTTTTTTACCCACAGGACTATCCCTTCCAATTCCTATATTGGTGAGGTGGAGTAGATTGCAAACATTTTCTGCAATGAATGAATTATCAGTCTGTAATCGACTTCTAAGACAGCGTCATTTTTTTAAAAGACCTTCACCTTGAAATAACTTCTTGCAATATTCATATTAAACATTGATGCACCTGTCAATTCTGCGCGCCGTACTCGCTATCGCGCGATATGCTACGGCAACTCGATCGTGCGAGCAATTTCGTGCGATACGATTATAAACAGTGAAAAGGTGGGCGACAGGTGAAAAGCTCTTCGGCTGTCTTTGGAGATGTCCGATTTATGTCACAAAATTTGAGTGACATTGTTGGAAGATTTCCATCTTCTATTGGAGAGTTATTTACGTGTTAAACCTGTTCATGGTCATCATGGACTACCATTGTGGATAATTGTTTGGACGAGGGAAGAGGGATAATTTTGCCTTTTGGTTTGTCTGCGCTGCCAGCATCATTCGGTCAGCTGTTTGGAGGAACCACGCATGTAGCTAGACGAACGGCGCATGCAACTCGCTAATTTACCGATACCACTACCAGAATTGATGTTTATTCGTTCAGAATCTGGAAATACGTCAAAGTCCGTCCAAAATGTATAGACCATCTAGTTATGATGACCAGTCAGATGGATTTTACGACCAGCAGGTGCCCTTTCTAGACTCACAGGTTTGTTAAATTGTCATTATTTTCGACCACATCATTCCGATTTCTCGTTCGAAGTTTCGCAGGCAGCCATATTGCACACAGGCTTCCAATACACAAACTTTATGAATGACCTAATTTGCATACCGGAAACATTCGTTTCCGATTTGGGACGGTATGGGTCGGGTCGGTCTTCCAATTCCAATGAATAAGTTTAGTAAAGTTGTCTTCATATTTGTTTTACAAATTTTGTATTCATTTTCTTTTTATCCTTTGTTGTTCTTAGACTGTTCCTGATGTTGATGAAGTCCCTGATTGTGAAACCTGTACTGAAGGTGCATCATGTGGAAAACCAAAGGGAGATTTGGATAAAGATTCCAAAGGTGAGATGGATATCCTAACTAAATTTCTAGTTAGAAATGATACACTATACGCTAGTATTCACCAGTTGGTCCAGTTGTAGCAATTTCATGAATTTCGCAAGTGATGTTTAATGGATTAATGTTAAGAAAAATATTAGATATTATTATTGAAAAATTTTTACAATAAGCCTAGACCCTATCTGTATGAAACATTTGATGCATAGATTTTGTGAAATCCAAATTGTGAAGAGGCTGTTTTCTTTTTTATATTAGTGTTCAGAGATCCAATATCCTATCTTACATAACTTCATACATTTGTACTTGCACTAAGTAATGTGAGGTTTAAGGTCTCTGGATCAACACGGATACTCCGGTGTCCCAATATCAGTCAGATATGAGTCTTTTTTTCCCCCGTAATAAATTTTTGGCTGTATGGTCAGGTCCCCCAAGTCTGCGCACCAGTGTATCTGTGCCATTCTAATAAAAGAAGATACGCAACTACCACAAACTTTACCCATGCAATACATAGAATAATATTCATTTAAAATTCTGACTCAAAATGATGGAAAAATATTGAATTTCCGGCATTTCATGGGACAGCCTCAAAATGCAGCCTTTTACATAAAAATTTCTGAATCATGTGTAAAGTGAATGGGTGCGCAGACATGGGCACCTTTTTTTTGTTCAATCCTAAAGTGACTGGCTGAGGTTTTTTCCCAACAAAATCATATATTTCTCCCTGATTTTTATGAGATTTTTGGCACACAATCATAAGAATATAAGGAACATTATTAATTGAATTTTTTTGTTATCTACTTATCTTAAAGTTAAATCATTACTAGTAGTCCAGGAAAAATAACTGATTTTGGGGGTCAACCGCAAACAAATTGCAATAGAATTTTTTTTACCACAATGCATTTTCTTGAAGTCCCCAAAATGACATACTAAAAGTCCAGAAAAATCCCAGTAGTGGAAAGACGTCTAATTTGCATAAATCCAAAATGGCCGCCAAATTTTCAGAAAATTTGAATTTTCGTACATAGATTTTGACATGAACATGTAATTGCCACAAAATTAGTGTCATATGAAAGAGAAATAAATTTCCTACAATTTGGTACTATTTATAGGGGATAAAAAGATAATTTGGCTGAGATTTTTTAGTAGAAAACTGCATTTTTGTCATTTTTTCCCAAAAATTGAAAATTTTGAAAATACATGATTTTACATAAATCTGAGAAAAATTAAGCAATTACCTTGAAATCTTTCAGAAAACTTTATTGATATACTATTATCATGTGGATGCAATTCTAAATTGGTGTCATTCTTTTTAACAAATTTATAAGGTATCAAAGTTGAATATTCAAATTTTACAAATGTCGTTTTTGTATGCATTTTCGTAGACTAATATGTATAAAGTGTAGAGTACAGTAGTGAAAGATTGTATGCATTTATCTGCACTTTTTAACCGCTTAGTTAAGATTAGGCTTTTCTTTATCAGCTACATAAAAAGGCAGGTACATTGACGCCTACCCTTCTCAGGGGGCTGTCAAAGTCACGCCCGCTGGCTATATCATGCTGTACAGTGTGTATCAAAATAAACGCAACCACATTTCATTCCAAATTTGTGAAAAATATGTTAGCTTTAAAGTCTCGGAAAAATTACTGATTTAGGGGGTCAACCTCAAACAAATTGCACAATAATTTTTGTACTGCAATGCTTTCCCTTGATGTCCCCAAAAGTTCATACTAAACTCTGTTTTTAAAATCCATGTAGTGGAAAGACGTCTTATTTGCATAAATCCAAAATGGCGGCCATCGCAAGAATTTTCAGTAATGTTTACTTATAGTAGTACAAACACTTGTCTGATCATAGCACTTTAAAAAGTTATGATTAAAGCATTTACCTTTCACCAGTGTTATATCTTACCATAGGCTTTGTCTTAAAATTAGAATGCAAGTCAGATTTGGCCTCTGCTGACCTCTAGAGGACAATGACCTCAAGGTCAACGACCTCAAAATATCAGAAAATTAATGTTTTGCATCATTAGCTCATGATAAATATAATAATAATGCACACACAATTATTATTCAATATTGACTTTCAAGGTAACCTGATATTCTGGAAAGAATTTTGTGTATTATAAATGTTGACCTTTGACCCTGGAGCAATGGAAAAGGTCAATTACCTTAACATATTACAATATTGATACTTAGCATCAGTGGTTTATGATAAACAGGCCTCTCGTGAAAAAAAAATACAATACAATTTATTTCAGCACAATGCATTTCCATGAAGTCTCCAAAATGGCATACTAAGAGTCCAGAAAAATCCATGTAGTGTAAAGACATCTAGTTTTTGCATAAATCCAAAATGGGGGCCATCGTGAGAATTTTTCATTTTTACAAATAATGGTAAAAACACTGGTCTGATCATACCACTTAAAAAATAATCATAAAAGCATTTAACTTTCACCATAGGCTTCATTTTAAAATTCCAATGCAATTCAGATTTGACCTCTCCTGACCTTTTGAGGACAATGACCTTAAGGCCAATGACTTAAAAATATTGATGTTTTGCATCCAGAGTTCTTGATTAGCATCATGTTATATCAACTTGTGTTTGAAATTTGAGGATCTCAAAAGAAATTTGACCTTAAATGTAAAAATATTGGTACTCGGCATCACTGGATGATATGATAATGTTTTGAGGTAATTGACTTTTCACTTTCCTCAGTAGTCAAAATGTTGAGATCTGCAATCTTTACCCAAATGGTCTGTTTAAAATAACAAAACTATATCATATGTATAGTTGTAAGTTTGTAACTCTAGGGGCACGTTTCATAAAGAGTAACTTTGCCATTATGGCAACTACCATGGCATTAGGGTTCAGCAGCAAATCAAAATCAAGGTTACCATGGTAGTTGTCATAATGGCAACGTTGCAACATTTGTAACTCTTTATGAAACGGGTCCCATGTCTTTTTTGGCTAGTACATTCTGAATGAGGTTAGAGCATTGGGAGGTATTGAAATGATATCTGAAATGCCTCAATTATTTTTTTGCACTTATCATCTATGTATACTTCCCGAGAGACTTGCAAGTTTTCCCATCTAGATTGTAACCTGGTGTAGTTGCTCATTAGAAGGAAGATGCAGCTTACCACGATGCTGGTTGGCACTGCACTTCTCTTCCCATAACTTGCATAATGGTGACTCTGTCAGTGGTTTCACAGAATTAAAAATATGTTTCCTAGATTTTAGGCTTTTTCAGCTACTTTGGCATCATAGATTTGATGGACGCTATATCTTCGCTGAGAGCTCTGTGGTCTAGCTACTGGTCTGCGTATATCAGATGGGCAATTACCTGACAGGAAATACAGACCCTTCACATTGTTTTGGCTTTAGATAGTTTGTGATAGTCCCACAAGTGTTGTCTAGAGGAAGATGTGTCCAAGACAGCACATGCACACTCTGTAGCAGAGTATTGGTGGAGGAGTTTGTCAGTTCCGGAGAAGGTTATTATGGATCCTCACTTTCCACCTTCACTCTAAATGTGACTGATCAAGGTTGACAACAAGATATATTGCATGGTCGCAGTGCTGGAATGGAATTAAAACTATAGGTTGTTTTGAGTTTCCTCAAAGCATGAGGATTGTGGGGATGAAACAAGCTAACCTTGGTCTTTGGGTTTGAAGACTGGACTCAAGCAAGAACACTACCCTGAGAGAGTCAGTTCTTTTGAATTCTTTACCTGCTGGTCTTCCTGTTGAGCTCCATAAAGAGATGTCTGTTTTCTAGTAGAAGTTTGATGACTTTGGTCAGATGAATGTCATCAATGATTTGTATAGTTGTACGGGTAGACCACAGTATCAGATGCAGCTGCTAATTCAACAATTTTCTACACCAGTTAGTTAGTTACCGTATCAAATCGGAAGTCCTCAGTGAACTGAGTCTGGTTGAGAACCTAGCCTGTATATTATTTCCAAAGTTAAGAACCAGCCTGGTTAGGAATATGATATGTTGTTCTATAATGGGACCATTTTTTTTTAGGATGAGATGCTCAAGTAGCTTGTAGAGATATCAGAAAAGGGTGATTGGCCTGTAGCTTTTAGGCACATTTGGATCTTTCCCAGGTTTGAGGAAGTACTTCAGCCTTCCTCAAAATTTCTGGGAGATTTGTCTAGCACATTGTTAAACAGGCTGACAAGCTATTCTGAAGTATGGAAGCTTAAGATGTTCATATAATCATCTCGTCATGTCTACATCTCTTAAGGAAAAGAGATAAGATGACGAAATCGCGGATCTCGTCATGTCTACATCCTGTGTGAGAGATGATCAGATGGCAAGATCTTGGATCTCGTCATGTCTACATCCTGTGGGAGAGATGACCAGATGACATGATCTGTGATCTCATCATGTCAACATCTTTTAGAAGAGATGACCAGATTTGTGATCTCGTCATTTCTACATCTTTTAGAAAAGATGATCAGATGGCAAGATCTTGGATCTCGTCATGTCTACATCCTGTAAGAGAGATGATCGCTGACAAGATCTGGGATCTCGTCATGTCTACAACTCTTAGGGAAAAGGATAAGATGACAATATGATCATCTCTCCCACAGGAAGTAAAAAATGACGAGATCCAAGATCTTGCCATCTGATCATCTCTCACACAGGATGTAGACATGACGAAATCTAAGATATTGCCATCTTATCCTTTTCCGTATGCGGACATGACGAGAAATCGGAGATGATTAAATGAACATCTGGGCGGCAGATCAAAATGTTTCATTTACTCAGAGTGGTGTCACCGAAGCGTGCTACCTTTCCCTTTTTTGTTCCTTCAATTTCAATATCCAGGTGAAGTCTCCATTGGACTGGTCCCATGGAAGACATCCACATAGTAAACTAGTTAAGTTTAATATTCTAAATGAATTGACCTTTGAAAGTTTCAGGGTCAAAGGTCACAACTTTTAATACTCGCAAATTTTCTCATTTATCAAGGGGCCTTATAAGTTAACGAATTGTTTTGATGAAAACATAATTTTTTATGATATTCCGACTTCAATTATCATTGCCTCTAGAGTTCAGCACAGGTCAATTCTAAATTGCATCCGATTTTTAAAATGAAACCTAGATGATAAAATATAACAGTGATGAAAGTTTACGCTTTAATCTTATTCTTAGTGTTATGATCAGACCAGTATTTGTACTACTACGATTAATCATATTTGATCACTTTTGATGCCAATAAGACGCTTTTCCACCACTTGGATTTTTCTGGACTTTTAATATATCATTTTGGAGACTTCATGGAGATGCAATGTGTTGAAAGGAATAGTATTACAATTTTTACACATTGAGGCCTGTTTATCATATATGCTTAGCGTCAATATTCCAAAATGTTAAGGCCTTTGACCCTTTCTAGCTCTCCAGTTTTCAAAGTTCAAAGTTTATAACCCACCAAATTATTTTTAAAATACCAGAATACCTCGGAAGTCAATATTGAATAATTTTGTTTTCATTATTACTATTTTTATCATGAGCTAATGATGCAAAACATATTTTAAAAAAAATATTTTTTGAGGTCATTGACCTTAAGGTATTTGACATCTAGAGATCAGCAGAGGTCAAATCGGACTTCCATTCATTTTTTTAAATGAAGCATATGGTAAGATATAACACTGATGAAAGTTCAATGCTTCAATAATAATTTTTAAAAGTGCTATGATCAGACCAGTGCTTGTACTAATAATCATAAAAAGTTTTCATGATGGTCGCCATTTTGGATTTATGCAAATTAGACGTCTTTCCACTACATGGATTTTTCTGGACTTTTAGTATGTCATTTTGGTGACTTCATGGAAATGCATCGTGCTCAAATTAATTGTATTGCAATTTTTACACTAGAAGCTTGTTCATAAATCAGAGATGCTACTTGTCAATATTCTAAGATGTTAAGGTCATTGACCTTTTCCAGCTCTCCAGGGTCAAAGGTCAAGACTTAAAACCCACCAAATTCTTTCTAAAATATCAAGATACCTTGAAAGTCAATATTGAATCATTTTGTTTTCATTATAACCATATTTATTATTTATTAATGATGCAAAGCATCAATTTTCTTATATTTAGAGGTCATTGACCTTAAGGTCATTGACCTCTAGAGGTCAGCGGAGGTTAAATGCGACTTGTATTCTGATTTTAAAATTAAGCCTATGGTAATATATAACATTGGTAAAAGTTTCATGCTTTTATCATAATTTTTGAAAGTGCTATGATCAGAACAATGTTTGTACTACTATCAATAATCATCAAAAATTCTTACGGTAGCCGCCATTTTGGATTTATGCAAATTAGACATCTTTCCACTAAATGGATTTTTCTGGACTTTTGATATGTCATTTTGGGGACTTCATGGAAATGCATTGCGTTGAAAAAAATTCTATTGCAATTTGTTTGCGGTCAAACCTTATTTTTCCTGGACTATAGGTGCGCAGACATGGAGCCACCATCATATTTATTAAATAGCAAACATACCCATCAATGTTCAAATACTAGTAGGCAAGAATCATAAAATATAATCATCAATCTTGCTAGTAGGCAAGAATCAAACAAATAAAGAGTGATGTGGAGATGAAAGAATTTCTATAGAGTGGAGGTGTTATTTTTAAACATTTGATTTTGCTACTAAAGTGTTCATGGTCAAGTGATTGAAGTGACAGGTCAAAGCTCTTTGCTGCTCTGTCACTGATGGAATGGGCACAGGCATTATTTGTAGGGTACTAGTACATGATATCTTACTGATGAAACCGTGAAGGTCTACATGTACCTGGATGTTTTCCCAGCTTGACATGAGGGAACATATACATGTACGTAAACCTAACCCAAAACATGATGAAGTGAAAAAAGGATAAACATGGTTGTAGTGTACACCTTGCAACTTTTTTGTTTGTTCATGACTTTATTTGAGAAGGAATGTAGAATATTATTTAAAGAATACATAGATTGGAGCAAGGGTGAGTTTGAAGGAAAAATTTGAAAAAAAGTCTTGATATTATTATTATTTATACTAGCTTTTTGATTAACAGAAATAACTTGGAGAAGAAAAATAATTTCCTTGCTGCAAAAAGAGCTTTTATTATTCTCCTAAATGTCAACTTGTGTTTACAAAAGACAAGTTCAATCTGGCAGTCACCTTGTCACCTAATGTGAATGATAGAAACATGGTTGTAGAGTAACCAACACCCAAGATTCGGTTAAAAACTGACATCTGTTAGGGTCATCTCAGCATTGATGAAATTCCAATCTATCATTTTATCGTAACACTAACTTTATCATTGCGGAGATTGGCAGTTGCTGTGTACAGTGGAGGCCTACATATATTTTCCTGTGCCTGCGTTGTACATTGCATATTCTTTGTAAAAATGAATTGACAATGTCTATGCCTACATGTACAATGTACAGTATGGAGGTCTTCAATAGGCTATATATTTGGGGTATCATTGCGAAGTACAGTGATTCAGTGAATCCATCAGTTAAAACAAATATTCAAACCGTACATGTATAACAACTGTATATTGATGTTTATTATTATTTTGAACACTACATGTATATTGTTTTGATTTATAAGTTCCATTGTTATCATAAGTGTTGCCTAGTTTATGAGAATTGATTGGTCAGGGAAATTCAAATGAGATTTTAAAAATGTCATCAATGATTCAATTACCCTTTTCTGTGTGTCTTAGGCTTACCTATTTTTTTCCATCCAGTTACCGTATTCTAACTAGTTTTTTTATTGAAATAAAAAAAAATGTATATGATATCATGTAGGCCTACTGCATAAATTTCTGGATTGTTTTTCTATTTGTTCTCAACTTCAGTGTGTTAATCATTAGTATGAAAGGTCAGGCGAATTCAGAAATGTGATTGTGACTCAACACAATACAACACTGTATACTAGTTTACTTTATTGATTAATAATTTACGTCAAAGAGCAGATTCTTGTTGAATTGTCAAAATCTATTGTCAGGTCATTACAGTTTCACTCTGTTTATGCATCACAAGGTTTTTCCTGAGAGTGAACTGTTTAACAATCAATATTTATTGTGAATAGTACTGACTACTCTGTCCTATTCCTCATAATACTGGTTTGCAAATTGCTTTATCTTGTGATCTCCCTTCGGAAAAATGACCAAGTTTTCTTCATTTCTTTTTCTTTATACCCCCGCCAAACGAAGTTTGAAGGAGGTATAGGAAGCAGTGTACGGTTGGGCGGTCAGTCCATTGCAAATCTTGTGCATCAAACTACTTTCTTAATTTTCAACCAATTCTTTTGAAATTTAGACCACACATTGGTCTTGGGGCAAAGATGTGCAAGACACATTTTTCGTACGTGTTGAAAATTGCGTTGCCATGGAACGGCATAAAACTAAAAAATTAGGTGCAAATCTTCCGCTTAACCAATTCTCTTGAAATTTGGACCACACATTGGTTTTGGGGTAAAGATGTGCAAGACACATTTTTTCGTACGTGTTGAAAATTGCATTGCCATGGTAACAACAAATTAAAAGTCTAAAGTTTGGTGCTAATTTTCCGGTTCAAACTATTTTATTCTCATGAAAGCTCAGACATTGGTGTTGTGGTAAAAATAGGCAAGACATGTTTTTTCCCATGTGTTGGAAATTGTTGCCATGGCAACGACGGGGTATTAATCACCTTCAGTGACAGTTCTAGTATTTGTGTGGGAATTATTTTTAATGATAATCATAATCAATATGAAATGTGACTTGTGTCAGTCAAGTATGTTCTTTTGTACATGGTCAATGCACATGGACATGTAGATTTAAAAAAAAGAGGAATTGTAAATTGACCAATGACATTGCATGCTGTACATGCACATTGCTGCTGTATTAGTAATGCACTGATTTGTACATGATCATCATGTCATACACATGGCACAGAGAGATTGTCTGAATTTGATATATTGGTACTCGTCTGATGAGTATTACGGGATAGTATGATTGATTATAGTTACAGGTACATCAAGTGCTCTCAAAGATGTACATGTGTGTAGGTCTATTTTCCATCGGCAGAGAACAGTTTGTTTGCATTAGATATTGTAATACATGTACATGTACATGTAGGTCAAACTGAGTGCCCAGAAGAAAAGACAGAAATTATCGTCCAATGCACTCGGACAGCAGTATAATCAATGTTCGTCTGTGAATCATAATTAGATAAACTTCATTTTCGGGTAAATGAGTTTTGAACACACTACACATGGGAGGGCTAATTTAATTGAGATGGTGAACACACCGGGACTGGGGGATTTGTGTAGTGTATCCCATCATTGGTTCTATTGCATTGTGACAAGATGCTACCTGAGTATGTATTGTAGTGTGTTGGTCGTTTTTTTGTACTAGTCTCTTAATAGCTTCATGCTAGTATCAAAGTCACTGCAGAGATTAGGTTATTTGAGCACTTTGCATGGGAGAGGAATTGAATATACATGTATCCAGACCCTTGAGGAAAACATATGAATAGGCTGCAAGAATCTTTATTGTATTATTGTGTCCCAAAATGGAACTCTGTTGAAATATAGGCCTTCATGGCTTTCAATGAATGAAAATTATGAAAAGTGAAAATGAGTCAGTTTTACCATGGAGCTACAGTCAAGGACACATGACAAATCTTTGAAATTCAATCAAAATTTTCAATATTTACTTTTAATACTTTCACAAAAAATATGAAAATAAGCAGAATGTTTTTATTGTTTTCTTGGTAGACAGACACTGACTCTTATTACTCCCATTGGCGGACCCTTTGTTATTATTGCATAGTAGCATTTTTTATATCTGATTTTGGAGAGGATAATTAATTGCTTTGCTTGTCTGGATTTCTTCTCTTTTTGTATTCAAATCAACTCTTTGATAAACTTGGAAATTAAAGCTTAAAGGTAGATGTACATTTAGATCAAAGTATTTTGACACATTGAGGGTAGGCCTATAGGCTTTGGCACATTATTGACAGAAAATGCAATAAATGAATCCACAATAGACTAGAATATGCAGTGACCCAATGAACTGGGACCATATTTACTTGTTTTTTTTACAGAGTGTATTATTTTAATTTATGATACCAGCTCTTTTTATGATTTTCATAATTTTGCAATAACATGAGGATGTGGGCATAACCTAAATGTAGTAGGTCCATGATGTGAGCAAGGGCTCGAAGAAGGAAAATGTGAGGGTAGTCTGAACAATTGTCTGTGTACAACTGTAGTACATGTACCCAGGCAGCCATGATTTATGAATTTTTTTTTTTTGCTGTGTACTGCTACATGTATTGCTTTTCAGTTCACGCTGCACATATTTTCCTTAACTCTAGGAAACAACGATAACAGGTTTAATATTCTTTATACCACGCTTATTTTTGTACATTATGTTATCTGAACAAAATATTCTTTACCATGGATAGTCCTACGAGGTTGGGAGGCCATTTTCAGAGATTGATTTCACAAACATTAAAATGCTGTTACTATAAATTTGATACTCAGCCATGGCAAGAGTGGAATCTCATCTCTAAATTTGAAATCAACAGCTTTTTGGCTTTCGCATGGCAGATTACAAACAATCAGAAACGATTTGTGCAGAAACTCACATGTGAATCTGAATCCTTTCCATTTCAGGGATCAGTGAGAGAATCTTAACAAAGAATACAAAAGAAATGCTAATGAGGCAATCGTCGAATAAGCACGTTCGTTGTATTACGCGCCAATCTTGTCCAATTTTTCTGCGCAACCTGGTTTTGACATTATATTTTCAAAATCGTTTTGCTCATTAATGTGTGAAGTGTTCATCACATATTAGGTATCAAAATGTTTCAAGAGAAATAATTGAATTACATGATTATGTAGATTAAGTATCATACAGTAATTCATTTGCATTTGAAGAAAAAAGACATGGGAATCCCAGCTTCCTTTTTCTGGGACACATTGTATGTATAGTACAATTACTGCAGTGTACATAAATAGAAAATTTTGTTTGCTGTAAATTTTGTAATTTGCTACCCTGTAGACTGTACAATGAAGTAGTCTGTGCAGTAGGTCCATGGTCTGTGGCATTGATGATGAGGGCCCCCTTCCCTTATTGCAAGTAATACTGATTAGGCATATGACTTGAACAGGACAAACGTAATATGCAAATGGATGGACTCGTTGGAAGCTCCCCAGGGATACAAGATTCTATTACAGTGACATGACAATGACCGGCAAGACTCAAGAATATCATGCTTAAAATTTTGTTCTCCATTTTCTAATGTGTCAGAATTTATGTCCATCACTCTATTCTTGACAGGATCTCTTTATCATGTTTGTTAATGTGCGTTATAAATCAATATGCAGTGTTTTTTTTTTTAGTTCATTCTCATTTCACAAAAAATCTTGAATATCATTGCACAATTTCCTAACGGTTATAAATCCATCGTTTATTCTGGTTACAATATGGAGAAACTAATCAATGTACATGCAGGCCTACATGTAGAGCAAGGACAAAATCCTATAGATCTGGAATTAAATACTAATTTTCCCCAGTTATGTGTCCTGTGGGGGAAAAAAATGTAAGGAAGCCATTCCACCATTAAAATTCCTATTGTATTTATAAGACTCTCCTAAGTTTGACGAGACCGTTTTGAGAGATTGTGTGTTCTATTTCATTCAAATTATCACTTTTACCAGAGAATGACAGTATCAAAGGATATTTTTTTTTACATGTAGAAAATTGACTTTCACAACAGAAACATTGAATGCGGAAAAAATCACTTTGTTTAATGGTGGTCCCTAATTCTGCGCACCTAACGATTTGAGTTCAGATTTAGAATGAATTTCCTTTTTATTTCACAACATCTTTCAGTTATGTTTCTTATACATGTATTATTATGAGTATTAAGTGTACCAAATATCTAATAAAGATTTTAAAGAAATATAGTATTTTCTTGGAAAAAACCTCAGGCAGTCATTTTCAGATTGAAAAAAAAATGTTACCCCATGTCTGCGCACCCATTCACTTTGCACACAATTCGGGTGTTTTGATGAGAAAGACTGCATTTTGAGCCGGTAACATGAAATGCACAAGATTATTTTTCCACCATTTTGAGTCGGATTGTTTAATGAATATCTGTCTATGTGTTGCATATGTGTAAAGTTTGTGTTCTTTACGTATCTTCTTTTACTAGAATCACGCAGATACGCATGTGCACAGACAAAGGGGACTGCGGAGACTTGGGGGAACTTGCCATATATTGCATGTTGATGTATAATAAATAACTCCTACAGTAGGTGCTTTTTTTTCATCCATGTATTTAAATTGTAATCCATCACAACACAAATGTTTGTACTGTATTCCATGCAGTTTAATGTATTTTCATTATTTCTTTTACTTGTTTTCCTTGCAGAACTATTTCATGATCTTGATCAATTACAAGAAGAATGGTTAGCTGATGGTAAGTTCTTTTAATTTTGATTGAAGTCTAGTGTGATCATGTAATCCTTAATAAAAACATTACTTTGTATTGCATACACATGCATGTACATGTAGGCATTCTAATTGTCTAGTGAATATAAACTATCCATCAGTTTTGTCCGAATTTTTTTCAAATAGAAGAGTTTTTCATAAATAATATGAAACAGTACTAATTATTGTGTAAATTGGAGGCCAAATCTTTGTGTTACCCAAATTTTGTTTAATGTGTATGAGTTGCATTGGGTGGATATTTGTTGATTTTTTTAACCCTCCAAAATTTTATGCTATGAAACTGGAATAGGAACTACATGTATATATCACATTTTTGCCTATTGATAAAAAAATGTATCGCAAATTACAATGTGATCAGAAGTACATGTACTAGGAAAGCTAAAATGTGAGCAAGTGTACACTTTGAACAATTCATGAAGTTGTTGGTTTTGCAATGTTCATGTAGTGACTAGTCATAAATTAACCATAAATTATTGTGTCCTTCAAAATATCAGAAGAATGAAGATTCAAACAATGATTCATTCATTGCTAACGAGACGTGAGATGAGGGTGGAGTTGGTCATTTAATAAGAAAGTAGGCACCAGATGAAAAGAATAAGAGATCCAGAAGTAATTGTGAAGAATAGAAAGATTACATAAAGGAAAAAAACAATTTTTAAATGAGATGGTGGCAAACTCAGTACTAATAGAGGGAGAAAGAGAATAGACAGAGAAATAGATACAAGACAGAGAATGAGGGGGGGGGGGCAAGATCCACTCTTTTCAGCTTCAATTCTATGGATTGAACTGAGCCCTATGACAGCATCCACTATTTTGATATCCATAGAAAACTTGTTTACCCCAAACTCACTGGAGCTGATTTGCATATGAATGAGAGGAGGAAGTTTCAGCTTAGGGATGGTCTCGACAGTCTATGCAATGCAAGGCTATATTGAATCCATGCGTGCATAGTCTACACCTGGAGTATAGAATTTTTTTGGTTCCCTCCAATATTTTCTGAGACAGTTTTTTTTTATTTGTACCAAGCTTGCTATGATACATGTATGTATTGATGGAAGTGAAAGATAACTATAAATAATTGAGAATAAAATGTGATGAAGATTGTAGTACAGTGTACATGTACATTCTGTGCCACCACTGCTGTGAAGTTACATTTTATGTACATGTATGAATACACAGAACAACTCCCACTCCCCTGGTATACATGTACCAGTCCATGGGTATATTATAAAATTTCTATATTTTCTTAAATGTATATAGAGTTATTAAAGTCTGTTTGTAGCTTTACGTAAGAAAATACTGTACGGTAATATATCATTTAAATTAGAAATTTGAAATGAAAGCTGCACTGATTAAATCTTGTTTTAGTTTTGGTCCCCCAAAGTGCATGCCACTATTTGAATACATGCATGTGTGGGCAATATAAAGATTAATGATTTAAAAGATATAAATAAAAAATATATTAAGTAGCTTTGTTTTTCTTATATCCTACATGTATGTACCTCAGTCTTATTTGCTATATATAGCGAGTTGAAATTTGAAAAAAAGCAGTTTTAACACTTTTTGTACCAGCTTTGTAGTTGGTTTGAAAGAAAATAAATAAAACGACTGTTTTCGACTCGCCATAAGGCCACCGTAGAGCAAATGTAACTGAGGTATGAATTTGTACAGTTACATGTAGTGCTTAAAGGGTTAACTTCAAATGCAAATAGAAATATTACATATTGTATTGTTTGTACAACATATTATTTCCTTGTATAATCTCTATTCTGACATCACTTAGCCTGAATGTAGAAGTAGAACAAGAGTGTCAATCAATGACCCCCTCCTGCTCCCCTTAAAACTTTTAGGAGAGTTTTTTATTGCTGCTCCCCTCATAATTATAAAACTGAGTCCCTGAAACCTACATGTACATGCACATTAGATAGTGTTTCATGGAATAAGAAAATTGAGTGGAAAAGGTGAAAAATATCAATATCTGCGATTGTGAAGGAGAAAACTTTTTAATGAAATGAAGTAGCAGAAATTGGGTGAATGGAGAAAGCTGTTTTGTGTTTGCAAAAATACATGTACAGTATTATGTACTTTTCTATGAAGCCCTCCTCAAACATGTATTCGCTATCTGTAGGCTATAAAAGCAATTATACCAGAGCTATATTACTTTGCATCATCATTTGTTTAAATTTTCTTTTGGATACTTGATTGTGAGGCTTATTTAATAAAAGTTGTGAATTTATATGATAAATAGGAAGTATGTATATACAAATGCTGCGTCTAGTGTATTCCCTTCTGTTATTGAATTGAATTGGGGAAATTCTGTATTGAATAGGAGATTTTATTTTATTATAGAAAAGAAAAAAAAACTTTATTCTTGATTGAAAACAAAATTATATATTTCTCTGTTGGTTGTATTTCTGTTCTGATCAAATATCAAGATTTTTGTTTTTGCCAGCATTATTGATTGTCTGATAAGTTGTCAGATCTGACAACTTTTTTAGATTTTGATTGGCTGAGAAGAACAATTTCTATGGTAATGTGGATAAAATGGGATTTGTGGGATAAAACGTCTGACAATTCCTTTCATGAAATACTCCCCTTATACTTGTAGGTACCCTATGTAGATACATGTTCATGTAGGCCTACATGACCAATATTTTTTCCCCTATTAACCCTTTATTTAGACTGAATTTAGGAATTTTAGAGTGAAGTTGTATTGAATAGGGTATGCATGTACAAATCAAATCATATCCACCTCATTTCTGTTCTAAAAATTATCTTTTAATATGTACACATCATGATTATTGTTGATTCAATAAACACACAATTAAAAAGAAAGAATGATCTGACATAAGGCTTTATTTTCTCCGTCCTACTTTAGTTTAACTACAATTTAATGTTCTAGTGGAAATTTTGGAAAGGTGTTTGTTATAATCACAACTTTTATTTTGGAAATCCATGCTAGACAAAAAAAATGTCTGTAAAAATTATAAGCAAAACTTGTTATCAGATTTTGATTTTTTGCATTTTGTAAACTGCATTTAAAATGTTAAATCCAAATCATTTGCAACTGTTTGTAAGGTTGGAACTCCATGATTTTGATATCAGTTACAAATTTGTCACTTTAAATATTGTTCAATTTGCTGCCATGAGTGTACATGTACTGTATGGTACTACAGAGTAAATTAAAATTGATCATTTTCAATGTAATTTTACTTGTAAAATAAATTGATAGTGTGATCTGGAACAGTTGAAGCAAGGATATCCTGATTCATGAATAACATATATATGCCGTTCTACACTACATGTACATATACATCCATCATCCATGTATGTAGTTTAGTTGAAAGACTAATGATGTGGTTGGGTTTAGTCTGGAGGTTATTGTGGTAGTTGTGGTTTTCCCCAGCATATAAAATGTTAGATGCCTTGACTTTCATCATACCCAAGGTGAACTATACAGGTACATGTAGGCCTACTGGCTTATTATTACTGGTCCTTCTACTGTTATCTTTTGAATGGGTAAAATTTGAATTCTCTACGAATATTTTGAACTGCATTTGATAATGTTATAGATATTGGGGGTCCATGTACAGGCCTACATGTAGGCTATACGTATGCTTGGTTATTGATACTACTGTCGGCCTATTCGATTCCTGCTTTGTCATCACATCCCCTTTTTAATCTATCTTTGCATCTTTCAAATATAATAATTCTTTCCATTTTCCCATGAATTGCTGTTCCTTCATCTTTTTGTTCAAGAGAAGAGATTATCACCCTTATGAATTGATTGTTGTCTCAATGCAGGATTTATGGCAGATATTTTGCACATCGTATTCTCCAGTACATGTCAAGAGGAGGCATTGTCTATCATTGCATATCAAGAATATTTGACAAACAACCCCATAAATAATTCCTTGCTCATCATTTGTATGAGAGAGTTTTTGTCAGGCCAACCATCGAAGGGGGCTGGTCTATTCAAGTTTTCATCTCTAGGCGTATTCAGACTGGCTCAGAGTATGAGAATACAAGGCATTCTCTGAACAAGAAATGTTCCCTGATCTATCCCAATTAAAAAATACCAGGCATTTTGGCCAATTTGAAAGCAAAATACTCTTATTATTCCCAAAAGAAAATACCCACTAAATAGTAGTAAATCAAGAGAACTTTTGCAGGGATTTTTAGGTATTCTTGCAGTGTGAGAGCAACTTACAAGAACTTTCTCAACCCAGGAGGTACTTTATTTGTGCGTTAGCGCTGTGGGTTGCTGATTTTGAATCGCGCAACTTACATGTACCTGCTACTTAGACCATACCGTGCATGCTTGTATAACTTCAAGAACTTACCTGAAAGGGGCTGCTGAGTGCTATTCGTTGATAATGAATGCAACATGAATGTAAATGTTCAACTAGATAATTATTATTTTTTTTAATGGAAATTATTTTCTTATTTAATTTGGGGCTATGAATAAATCACATGTGCTTGAATGTAATGTACTTGTAACTGCATATGATTGTTCCTCATACACCTTTTAAACAAATTCATAAGAATTTGACGTTGCCATTTTACAAGTACAACTTGTTTTATTGGAAGAAATGAACAAAAAGTTTAGAAAAGAGGGTAATTAAGTCAATTTTACTTATTTTACTTTTACTTTATATTTTTTAAAATTGTGTTGTAAATTTTGCAATAATTGTTTATCTTTTACTTTCTCCCCATCTCTTTCGTTCTCTTCCTTTTTTCTATCATATAGATTTTGGCTACGGTCCAGAGTCAGAACCAGAACAGTACGTGCCCGATTTCCAGTCTGAGAATCGTAAGTATATGTAATCATTGCAAAAATGAAAAAAAAAGGCATACATGTTTATAATGACCATGTAAAAAAATAAAATGAACATGTTAATGTAAATAAATATAAATAAAAAGCATAAAATAGTCTCATAATCTCATTCATGTCATTTTTTGCATCCAGAGAAGAATGTTTTCATGGAGAGAGGTTTTAAATTAATCAACTGGACACAACAGTCAGTGTCCAGTCACGGGCATAGATCAAATTCCAGCTTGACCGTTTTATTAACCGGTCACCTCATAGATAATTTTCAAAGATGTTATTTTGGACTTGCCTTCAAGTTGGTTGCATTTCCATTAGTTTGGACATGGTTTAAATAACTTCATGCCAACATTCTTAAATTGTGTTCAGATTGGATCCAAAAGGTATTTTTGAGAAATAATGTATGTACTTTGTAATCAATTCTTGGCTGTGATTGCTCGATTCAATCAAGTCAAGTTTACTAGCCATATTATTATTGGATAGAATGTTTGTATGCTGAGATTGAAGCAAGTGGGACAATCAAATCATGTGTATTCCAAGTATGAGTGGCTCGTTTTCATGTATTATAGGCCGGGGCGAACATCCGGGCATTTCTTGAGCCCTAGCAACTGACCGGCCGATGCACTAGCGACCCATACAGCAGCACAGCGTTTTGGCATGCCTACTTGTACAATATGTAATACACAAACATCGCATTCATACTTTGTGCTGAACGTCGTAATAATCGAGTTTACCCATTTCGTTATCTGGAAGTTTACAAATCTTTCTGAAAATTTTAGCGCTGTTTCTTACATTCATTTCTTTGTGTTTCTTATACCTTGTTTTCATCGCACTTAAGTCAGTGCTGGCATTGTTAAGCGGATGTGATGTCACTCTGCCCCTGTCTATACATGAAGATTTTAGTAATGTGCATCCAAAATTAATATGAAAAACACATTATTTGCAAAGGAAGTATTATACACTCAAATAAAAGCAATGTTCAAGAGTGTACAAGTACATGTAGGCCTACTGTATCTCAGTTTTAAAATGATCACACCTGGGAAATGCTTCCCTAATATGCTTTTCACACTGCACTTTTTGTCCTAAATTGGTGGGGCTAAGGGGGGGTCTTAGCCCCACCAATTTCCCGGGGTTAAGCTTAGCCCACTTCGTTTTCACACTACGTTTTAGCAAAGTGGGCTATCACGGTAAATAGTACGGTACTATCTGGCCCTGCAAAAAAGCAGGGTTAGCCGGCTTATTGTGGTGCTAGCACCACAATTGCGGTGCTAAGAGATGCAGTGTGAAACGAAACAGGGCTAAGCAAAAGCGGGGCTAAGCATTAGCCAATCACAGAAGTCGAAATTGCACGTTCATCGCGCTCTGTATGGTAAAATCATTAATATTTATGAGCTGTGTGATTGCCCGGGATTAAGGTGTTAACCCCGGCTCCCCGGCTAAGCAATAGCACGGGGTTAAGAAAGACAGTGTGAATCGAAAAAAAGATAGTATGGGGTTAAGGATAGTATGGGGTTAAGGAAATGCGGTGTGAAAAGCATATTAGCAGTTATCACACTATGATGTGTCTGTACTAGAAATTTGAATTTCGTCCCTTTTTAGTGCATGGCATGTTTTCGCTTCACTGTCCCTCATTTTGCGATAAACTGATGCTGGTGGTGACTTCACTTCAATAGAATTCAGCACGTCCAAAATTTATGTAAATTTCCTCAGATTTTGTATTCCATTTTTCGAAGAATTCAGGCTAATGGGGACTAAGCAGTCTCCTAAATTGAGGTACATGTATGATGGTTGGTGATATATTCAAGCCAGCTGGTACCTGTACTAGTTTTATAACTTTGACCTCCCAGGTGATGTAATGCCAGTGACATGGAAGTGACATAAACAAAGTTGAACTGAAATAAGTGGGTGCCATCATTCAAACCTTGTGTGATTCACTAGCAGACTCTTTTTCATCCTGGTATGAAATGTATTTACTGTACATGTAAGCCCTGTCGATTCACATTGATGCCAAAAGGTTGCTTGACTTGCTTGTTACAAATTCTGTACAAAATACAAGTTGACGTTGCAAGGACTGGCAGAGCATTCATGAAAGTGGTGGTGGTGGGGGGGGGGGGGGGGGCTAAGCATGCTTTGTGATAGACCTGTACATTTTGTCAAATAATTTGTAGATTAAACATATTTTATGACAATGTTCATGCACATGTATATTTGTTTTAGATAAAAAAGTTTGTTAATGCCATGTCAATAAATTTATTGCCTGATAAAGTGATATGTCATATTTGTGTATACCCAAATTTGATATGATGACTGATTGGAGAAAGAAACAAAATGGTCATTCTCATTATGTGGCTTTTTTACATATCAAGTCCATGTACATTTACATGCAGAATATAACCCTTGTTTGTTAGTAAGTCAAACTATCCAATTTACTTTATAGAGGCTATATCAATTCCTATTTCAGCAAGAACAGAATAAGTACCAAGTTGTATTACTTTAATGTTATGAAATAAACTATCTCGGCACACTCATCAAACAGTTTCAAGAATAATATATGCTAAATATTGCTAATTCATAATCCATGCATTCAAACGACAGCTTTAAAAGTTAAGCCTAAGACCATACATTTGTTCATACATCTCTGTTGACACTGCTAACTCTAGGACTGTAAGCGAAGACTATGAAGAATTGACCTCCAGACCCGAGTATGTTTACTCAGTGCCATTAAGAAATCGGATGTTTTTGTGATAACGAGGGGGGGGGGGTACCAAAGGCTTCTCTTTTTCTTTTATGATGAATATGTGAGCGAAAGAGGAAACAATTTATTTGGCATGGTTGAATTGGATCTGACTGGGTCTTGATTGAATAGATTTAGGCTTTGTATTTGGTACTATGAGGTAAGCCACATTCACTCCATTTATATGGACCTGGAGGAAGCACCAGTCAGTATAGATCTCACTGTTTAATTCAACACCTTTTATTCAACCCACTCAATCTATGATGAGAGATTGTGAAATGCACAGAGAGAGAAAGAAGTTGTTTTTTCATTTTAAGCCACAATCTACAAGAACCAGAAACCTTCACAATGCATAACTCTTACTGTGTTTACACGCTGCATCGGCTCGTGGTGCAGATTCGCCCTTTTTTATGCGTCATAACGCGAGTAACTTGCACCGGCTCGCGTTGCAGACACAGCAATTTTGCTCCGCCAAATTAGGAGGATTAGAGCCGCGAGCCGGTGCAGACACGGCAAGTTTTCTCTGTGTAAACACAAAGCCGAGTCTGCACCAGCAATTAGTGCGCGTTTCATGATCCCCGCGAGCTGGGGCAGCATGTAAACGCGACGCAGGATAATCTGCAAGCCAGTGCAGTGTGTAAACAAGGTAACTGTGACAAAGATGATGACACAGTAAAGTGTGTGAAATAGATATTCCCAAATTTGGAATGCAACATTTTGATTGCTTTTTGCTTTTTTGGTTAATAATGTACATGAATTTTGTCTACACAGAGTTAAACATATATTCTGCTGATACATGTAGGCGTACATGTACGAATCAGTTTGTAAGTTCTAGCATACCCTAAAGCCTAAGGCCTATTTTTTATCCATGCAAAGTTTCCTGTTCTGTATTATGCATGATATTATTATAATTTTTTTTTTCATAGTATTCTGTATATCAACCTATTACACCCAATGATGGATTATTGAGGCTATGGAAAATATGGATATTGAAGTTAAAACATAGTCCTAAGCTAAATTTTACATCCAATACTTCATTTGAACATGAAAGTGGTTTTACTTTGAAATATAGGCCTAGACATGTAGGCATATGCATTGCTTTCAGAATTGCTGATTATAAGGATTAATCTGCTCTACATGTAGATTATTTTATATTATTACATGTGTTTAGATCCAATATGTGACTGAGCTATCAGGACATTTACACAATACAATTATAGTAAAAAGAGTGACAAATAAGAATGAAAATAAATGCATGATAAGATGTGCATTGAAGTGGATTTTACCATTGTCTCCTATCTATAATCTTTTGACAAATTTGGTTCAAACATGACTAAAATGAAAGTTGTAATTTTAACCTCTTCCTTTCAACCAAGCTTCCTCACCAGAAGTGGATATCCGTTTTCCTTTTTTTGAAATTACATCCTGAGATACCGGTGTTAAAACTGACTGTGTAAATAAATGCTTTGAAAATGGGCCAAGATGAATAATCGGAAGATTAGAGATGTTCATTATACTCTCTACAATTCATTTATGGTTCAGGTACAGATAATTGATTTTAATCATGAAAACTGCTTTAATCTGAATTTAGATATTGCTTCACATACAGAACTGCATCTAACCTTGTTGTCTTGCGTGTATAATATAGGAGTCTTTTGAAAATGTACGTTTGGTGATTGGATGATACACATTTACACAGTAATGCAAAATTAAAGTTTAATGGTATCAGTATCTATTTATTAACAAATATGAGTAGCAAACATTTTAATCAGTGTTATCTGATGCAATACCAGCTTGGATTTCCCAATTGAAAATCCAAAGTTCACAATCAATTTACATTTGATGATTGACATGAGTTTGACATGTGCTACATGTATTCAAGAGTGGTAAGCCTGTTCTATGGTTATATGTACTAATGTAGGCCTGTTCATCCTTTTTACCCACATTGGAATAACTGTGAAATACCCTAATAACAATTTTTAACATACAGATTCTGGACTTATGTGTGGTCTACTTTAATAGGGTGTGTTCAATTTCTATTTTCAAATTTAAACATTTCATGATTGAAAACACTATTACAAAACACCGAACACACACGATCAGCAGTGCACCATTTAGTGTAAAAAATATAATGCTGTTTATGTCAAGCATCTTTGAATTTCTCTCTTTCGTTAGCGCAGCTTTATTGCGCAGTTTGACCCATCACAAGAAAGGTCAATTCTGGCATGTGCTTGTGTATAGGCTTCCACTGCGAGAGCAAATTTAAAGACGTTTTAATATTAAATGATGTTCGATGTCGCATCCGCGATGCTGAAGGTCGTAAACTCTGAGCTGATCGTGTTTGAAAACATATCTTTTTCAATGTTTAAATTTTCCGCCATCATGTTTTTTATTCTCACTTATTGCAATATTATGAGAAACTAAATTGTCATGATGTACTACCCTATCATGTGAACATAAAATTTGGTTTAAAAGAAATCTACCTGTCTTCAATTTTTTCCTTTATATTTTTTTCAAAAAATGCCATTGAAATATCCTAAAGTTTCGGTTAAATACATGTACCTTTTTTTTTTTGCTTGTCAAATTTTTCCTCTGAAAAATGTGCCCCACTTTTTGGAAATCCTGGATCCGCCCCTGCACTGTGTATCTTTCTTGGGCAAATATAAGTCCTGAAAAGGACCATCCAAACTCAACGTTTTGACAAGTGTGATCTTGTCGTCTTCAAGAAAATCAAGGATTCAACTTTAATAATTTTGCAATTTTTCATGAATTGTTTAGAAGTAATTTTTGACAATATCCTGAAGAAGAAATATTCTCAATTATCTGTGTTTGTTGATGCATAGATCCAACTTTCAAGAGGCAGTTTGTGTTGAATCTTTAGGCATCAATCCCTAATATCCTCCATGTTAATAACAAACCCATTGGTGGAAGGTCATTTATTGCTGTTTATAGAATGATTGTTTTCAGTCAGTCCGCAAGCCCCTGTGTTAATGAGCAAATGCGCAAGATTTATCCAAGTCCTCTCGTGGCTGAATTCATGTCCCTGCAAAATCTCGTGAATTGTGAGACTTTCTTTCTCAAAGAATTTAACCACTTTCTCCTTGAGTAATATTGATTATTTTTGTACCATGGGCAAGAGTAAATGTTACTCTTTTATATTGGTCATTTCTTTTGAATGAAATATTTTGATAAATAAGTGAATTTTTTACCTGAAAAGATGCATCAAACAGAATTTTCTTCCTCTGTTTTCACTTGCAAATTGTGCAACATTTTGTGTTTTAGGCACCAACATTATTTATATCATCAGAAAGCTCAAACTCTATATTTTCTTACAATGTCACTCTTGATATGTGGCATCTTTTAGATGGGTCAGCAGCCAGTTATTTCCATCAAGATGCAAGACGAGATTTCTGAAATTTCTGAGTAACATAAAATCCAGAGTTCTGATTGGCTGAATACTGTTTTCAAAACAAACAGGCGCGGGTAATTTGAAGAGATTACCACATGGTGAGTGTGACCTTGCAGAGGCCCAGTGTGGGGAACATTGGAATTTGCGTGGGCGTGTGGTCTCTATGACCAATTAGAGCGCAGTATTCTTGTTTTTGAGCTGCAAAATGTACTTGGCCTATGAAAACCTGGCTGCTGACCCATCTAAAATACATCTTCTTATAAAAATTATATCATATTAAAGCTTAGATCTTCAGCTTTATCATGATTTAAAAATCATTTGTGCCCAAACAGAAATTAAGTGTGAAAACAACAACTTTTGTTGCATGAAAAATAATATTTTGTTTCATGTTTTAGATCAAAAGTTTTTCCTATATTACAACATTCTTTTAAAAATCCAAACACATGACCTAAAAGAATGATTCTTCTTCTTTACAAAGATACCAAAAACATGAAGTTTGGTCAATATTTAGAGCAGCAATGGCCGAATAAAAAGAGGTGTTTTGGTTCGCACCAAGCTCATTAACTATGCAAAAACCCTCTTGTCATGAATATCACTTGGATAAAAGAAGCTACTTTTTCAGGGCTTGCGGACTGACTGTTTTGTCATGTTTTCATGGCTATTTTCATAATCTCCAAGATTAGTATACTGGTACTTGTATAAGCTCATTCTTGACAGTCAGAAGCAAGCAGTATAGGTAAGAGTTTGGACAAACATTTGCCATTTACATAAGGCCCTATCTGTCAATTAGAAATTGTTTGCTTTGGTCATTAGTGGCTGAATTCTGACCAAATTCAAATAATGAGATTTTGTTTTTAAAGTGCCCCAATCACCATCCAGAGAAGGTAAATATAGGGATTACAGATAATATTAAATTTGTAAAAAATTTATTAAAAGTAATTAAATCATGTTTCATAAAAAAAAAAGATAAGCACGGAAAAAAGGGCGTTTGGAAAGACGTTGAAATTGACCTATAATTCCTGGGTCACACTGCGCACTATGATGCGCACTGGCTAGGCCTGAAGTGAAGGGGAAACGGCGTTGGAAAGAGTGTCTACTAAACCCTGATTCTGCAGTTACTGTGATTTATGTTTGTGATTTGAATCATGATTCAAATCATGATTCTGGCTTATGAGGGGCCTTTTCACACATGAATCTTGAATCATAATTGTAATGATGATTGCAATTCGTTTTTAGAATCATCGGACCTTTCACACGCTCACTCGAAAACTGTGATTTGAATTCGAATTCCCGAGCAAAGGGGGTATGTGTCCTTTGTCACTTGTCAATCAAAGCACAGCATCCAAATACAAACTAAGATGAGTGCATGACAATTTTATTATCTACGGAAGTGCTTGAAAGGTCACGTTAAGCTCCACCCCAGTCAGTCGGCAAGCCCTGAAAAAGTAGCTTCTTTTATCCAAGTGATACTCATGACTAGAGGGTTTTTACATTGTTAATGAGCTTGGTGCGAACCGAAACACCTCTTTTTATTCGGCTATTGCTGCTCTAAATATTGACCAAATTTCATGTTTTTGGTATCTTTGTAAAGAAGAAGAATCATTCTTTCAGGTCATGTGTTTGGATTTTTAAAAGAATGTTGTAATATAGGGAAAACTTTTGATATAAAACATGAAACAAAATAATTTTTGTCATGCAACAAAAGTTGTTGTTTTCACACTTAATTTCTGTTTGAGCACAAATGATTTTTTAAATCATGATAAAGCTGAAGATCTAAACTTTAATATGATATATTTGTATAAGAAGATGTATTTTAGATGGGTCAGCAGCCAGCTTTTCATAGGCCAAGTACATTTAGCAGCTCAAAAACAAGAATACTGCGCTCTGATTGGTCATAGAGACCACACACCCACGCAAATTCCAATGTTACCCACACTGGGCCTCTGCAAGGTCACACTCACCATGTGGTAATCTCTTCAAATTACCCGCGCCTGTTGTGAAAACATTATTCAGCCAATCAGAACTCTGGATTTTATGTTACTCAGAAATTTTAGAAATCTTTTCTTGCATCTTGATGGAAAGAGCTGGCTGCTGAACCATCTAAAAGATGCCATATATCAAGAGTGACATTGTAAGAAAGTATAGAGTTTGAGCTTTCTGATGATATAAATAATGTTTGTGCCTAAAACACAAAATGTTGCACAATTTGCAAGTGAAAACAGAGGAAAAAAATTTTGTTTGATGTATCTTTTCAGGTAAAAAATTCACTTAATTATCAAAATATTTTATTCAAAAGAAATTACCAATATAAAAGAGTAACATTTACTCTTCCACATGGTACAAAATAATCAATTTTACTCAAGAAGAAAGTGGTTAAATTCTTTGAGAAAAAAGTCTCACAATTCACGAGATTTTGCAGGGACATGAATTCAGCCACGAGAGGACTTGGATAAATCATGGAGCTATTAAGAGCTGTTAATAGCTCTATGGATAAATCTTGCCCATTTGCTCACAGGGGCTTGCCGACTGACTGACCCCCCAATAGATGTTTTGGAGGTCAAGCCTTTGTTTTGAGTGAAACTTAACTGGAATTCACCTCTGGAGTAGAATTTGAATTCGTGATTGTGATTAGCGTTCGTGATTCTAATCATGTTTTAGTTTGGTTTCACACATGCTAAAATTTTGTCATCAGCCTTATTTTTCACTGGAATCATCATTCAAATAATGATTTTCTTACCTTGTGGAAGGGCAGGAGGTCGCGCATAAACATATATATATTTCCTCCAATTAGTAGGATATTTTCTTATTTCTTTAGCTTCAAAAAGTTATTTTTAGGGGGGTATTTGTAATACTATACACATTAAACTTTGGAATTAAAAAATAGCAAGAATCAGAGTCTGAAAGAATGGTAGGATTGATCTTGACCTCTGTATGGTTTAGATGGGGTGGTAGGCTCAGAATGTATTCATATGAGGTCATCTGTGTTTGAGATCATATTACATGAGGGTTCATGCTATGATAATGGAAAACTTCCACATGCCTAAGGTTAAATTGGCTGTATGGGGGCTGATGGTAAACAGCTGCCAAGCGAGTAGTCTCAACACTCAGAGATGATAAGCTCACAAATTTATGATTTATGAATGATGTAGAATAAACCACCACATTGAATTTTATAACATAAGGCCTATACTCACATACTTGTTGGTCATATACTGGTGTTAAAGAAGGAAAAAAAATTGCAGAATAAATCATATATGTACCACTGGCGTAAATCCCGGGGGGGATGGGGGGGATATATCCCCCCCACTTTTCGAGGAGGGGGGGGATGGCCTGTACAATCATCCCCCCCCCCCCACTTTTTACGAAAGAAATAAAAAAAAATCACAAGAGATAATTGTTTTATTGGTGAAAATTCTTCCTAAAATACCGCTTAACAAATAAAACAATATTATTGAATCATAAAATGCAAATAAAGAGCCAGTTCACCATTTCCAAACGAAATACTTATGTCCTTATTATAACATTGAAGAGAAACCCCCGTTTCTTCCAATTCATCAATGTTGGGGTCTTTGGGAAGGGATTAAGATGGAATGTCAAAAAATTTTGAATGTAATCTCTAATAAAACCATTAAACCATCATGGGGTAAAAAATAATAATATTGGAGGGGTATTTGCCATATGGACATACAGTGGCGTAACTACGGGGGGGGGGGGGGGCATGGGAGGCACATGCTCCCCCCATCGGCTGACAAAAAAACCCGGGGAAATGGGGAAAAAGAGAAAAGAAACGTAGTGGGAAAGAAGAAAGTATTATTCATTATAATGTTATATTATATTATAATTATGTTATGTTACATTACATAAGAAACATTTTTATCATAACTTTATGAAACATAATTTGCCCAGGGCCTACGTCTTCATTGTTCCTGGTGCTCGCATTGTCTGTTCAACGATAATCCTGTTGTACTAAAACATCCCGTTTTCAAGTCAATATAAACCAAATATATTTCCTAGCACTTGAGTTATCATTGTTTTATGTAGTGACATAGGCCTATGCTTCTTTTACATGACTCAAAAAGTGATTGCCCCATGTTAAGGTCTTCGTATATATAAAAACATTTCCTGTCCGTGATTACGTTTGCATTAGTGGATTGGTGAGATATGTCTGCTCTTCATGAATTCCTAAAATCAGTCCTTAAAATGTCCCTTTTTCTGATATGAATATCAAAAAATTTCAGCTCGCGCTTCGCACTCGCATCATTTGGTTAATGAAATACGTATGGTCCAAGTTAATTCCTACAAAGAAACCTTAGAATGCCCCACTTCAGGTCTGAATTATCTAACTTATCTAAATTTTCTGCTCGCGCCTCACGCTCGCAATATTTGATTAGTGAGATGCGTATGATAATCATGATTGCAATGACTACAAAAAGTGTTTCATGTGTTCAGATGTAATTCTACTAAAATCAGCAAGCGCTTGGCACTCGCATTAGATGACTATGGTGAGATATGCATACTCTTAATGGATTCCTAAAATATATTCCTTAAAATCTCGCTGTTTGGGGTCAAAATATACGAAAATTTCAGCTCGCGCTTCGCGCTCGCATTGTTTAGCGAGACAGGTAACTATCATGATTACGCAAATTTGATTATAATGTCCCTTTTTAGGTGTGAATATTTAAAAAATTCAGCTCGCGCTTCGCGCTCGCATAATTTGATCAGTGAGATACATATCCGTTCAATGACATTGTCCTTAAAATGTCTCTATTAGGTCAGAATAACTAGCTCGCGCGCACACTCAGTGATTCAAAGATTTTGCTGGTGCCCCCACAATGCCGTGACCCACGGTACGCCACTGTGGACATATCAATTACAATTCCTTGCATATCTAAAAACATGATTGCAAAAAAAATGCCAAAATATTTCAGTCATCCCCCCCACCCCTCAACACGGATTTACGCCAGTGATATGTACATTAGGTACCCTACACTGTTTTTCGGTAGGCCTGACAATGGGTAGTTTAGTTCCCTAAAAGTTACTATTTGATTCAGATTTTTTTTTTCTTTTCTTTTCATTCTGAATGTCATTAATGCATATTTATTTCATATAGGTTCAATTATATGTATGATATTAAATTATTATTCTGATATTATTACACAAAACATGTTGTGACTGTGACCAATATTTTAGGAAAATCTGATTTTTTTGTTGTTGTTGATCATAAGAAGCACCCTCTCTCAATATTTTAAAAAATCCCTTTTTTTAAATAAATTCTTGCATATCAGAAAAGCAACATGTAACTGCTACATGTAGGTCTTTAACCTTGAAATTTTGCATCTTTCATGTTTGAGAAGAAGTTTAATACCCAAATGAATAAACTTAGCCCTTTTTTGGGGGGGGGGGGTTAGGGACCCAACTTTTTAAATTAAAACAGTTTGGTTGTAATTTTTTTCCACAAATACCACAAATATCAGATGAAAGTCATATATTTTACCTGGACTGTGATTCTTAATACAATAGGTCTTTACTCTTACATTTTTTTTTCTATAAATTAATCAAATTCTGCAAATGATTGTAAAGTATTTATTGGAAGCTTGAAGGATAAAATGTGGTCTGCTGTTTTAGACTACTGGTGGACCATGCTCTATTTGCTGTCTCTTCTGTCACTGTCAGGGACCATCTCAGCATACCTGTTTTTGAACTTCACCTGGTATTCAACCCATTATATATGTATGTTTTGTTATGTTGAGGTTTTTGGTTTGGTTCAATATTTGACACCATTTCCTTGTCTTTTCATGGTTTCATGAATTCAATTTCTTATTCATTGATCAGTTTGACTCATATTCTTCATGTGAAAATGCCAATACACCATTTTCCTTATAATATATTTAAAAAAACTTAACTATTCTCTAAGATTCCTTCTCCCAAAATCTAGTTGAGAGATTATGAGATCATTTTGTGGTTATTCATGTAATTGGATCATATGTGTGAATCCTTCCATTTTCCTGTAATACCTGCTAGCTAGCCTATAGATGAGACCCATGTCTGTTATGACATTTATATTTAAAGGAGAATGAAACTCTTGGAGCAAGTTAGCTTTTGTGAAAGCAGAAAAATCAAAGAATAAGATCAACAAAAGTTTGAGTAAAATAGGACTAGCAATAGATGAATTATGAGCATTTGAATGTCGAGATCACTAATGCTATGGAGATCCTCCCATTGGCAATGCGACGAAGATCTACGATGTCACAGATGAACAACTCTCCCCTTTTGGACACTGAAAATATACCCCAAAACATCTCTTTTTGCTCATTCTAATCATATGACAATCAATACATCAATGTTGTGAAACCTCTGTACTTGTCCTCTCATAAAGAGAACACCTCACCTTGTGATAGACTCTATAAAAGTGAGAATATAAGTGAAATAAGTACTAAAGTAATGAGGGAGTTGTACGTGTGTGACATCACAGATCTTGGTCGCATTGCCAATGGGAGGATCTACATGTCATTAGTGATCTCAATATTCAAATGCTCATAACTTTCTTATTATTCATTCAATCTTCCTCAAACTTTCAACAATATGTTTCTTTGATTTTTTCTCTTTGATATGGATTCAGCTGGTTTGAAGGGTCTCATTCTCCTTTAATAGAAACTGAGTAACTAGTAAATAGAGACCAATCACTCCAACCGGGATGAACGCGCCAGACAAGGCACATTCACTAGGTGAAATATTATTGCCAGCTACAGTCTTGTAGCATGGCATGGAAAATAATAATAGCCTAATTCATGAGACCTTATCAAAAGGCAACATTCCAGCAGGCTACTACAAAATTACTTAATCACTATTAAAATATATTTTCTCAAATTCTTGCTTACATTCAGTTTGAGATTTGTTTTTTGCAGTTATATTACTTTCTGTTTTGTCAAGAAAATATTGCAACGTTAGATTATGCTGCATTATGAACTTGCATATATATTATGCATAGCCTATATGCTATTTTTGAAAATTCAATTTAAAATCCCAGACTCAGACAAAAAGCCTCTAAAATTGTACATATACATGTACATGTAGAGATAGGGAATCATAATACACTGCCTCTCTGTTCGTAAAACCATCCATGAAATTGACTCTCATTAAAGTTGCCATTTTGAATAAATCAGTGAGACTAGAAGAAGGAGTTAGCAGAGATAAGATTCTAATGAAATTCCACATCAATGTTGGATGTTTAAGCCAGTTGGTCCCAATTACAATGCTACTTCACCCTAATGAAAATAAAGCTTTTTAGTGATGGTGCTCGTTTTCTCCTCCATATTTCAATTTTGTCCAGTTGATGGATGTTAGATGTCAAATGCACTTATGCTGTTACTGGCAATTTCTCCAATGGATGCTAGCCTAACATACTGAAAAATATTTTTATTGAGCTTATATTTTTCCCATTCTTATTTTTAATATAAAGGTAGTTAGGTGTTTTATGTTATGATTGGAGAAACCCAGGGACTGTTGTTGTGCTTCCTTTATTAACTGCATCCTTTAAAATATATTAGGATGTATTTATTATCTTGTTTCTGGGTAGAATTCAAGTTAAAAAACATGTTTCATGGTACTTTTGCAGTTGATGAAGCCATATGCCTCTTGATAAGGTTAAAAAAGCCTGTTTTAATTGCACAAATGATCAATAACACTTTTCTGCCAGAGAGATAAACACGATCTTGTTTATAAACACATTTGAGGAAGTGTTATGGTGTATCTGTTCGGAATCTCGTCTTGTAATCAGAGGGTCATGTATTTTAATCCCACCGCGGCCTAGAGTCCTTTGGCGAGGCATCAATCCACAATTTGCCACTCTCCACCCAGGTGTTATTTGGGTACCCGGTAGGATTTAAAAGCCTATGTGCTATACTTGCAATTGAGTCTTTGAACTCTTGATGGAATGCTCCCCAGCGAGTGGAGAAAGTGCATATATTGTGTGCGGGCAAGCCAGGATCCGATGCTGGGGTATAAACAATTGCAATGTAAAGTGCTAAACAACAGATTGTATTAAATGCTAGATAAATGTAAATGTTATTTTTTTATTGTTGTTGTTTTTGTTATTTTTATTACTTCGTTTCCACCTGTTTCTGGTTTCATAGAAAATGTACAGACTGTACACAGTGTACAGACACAATACAAGTACTGGCCTTATATGACTTAAGATCACTATGCGATCCGGTGCGACGCGATTTTTCAAGAAATTGCATTTTGCATCAAATATGAAAGTTCCAAAAAGTAAAATTATTTTATTTAAAGTTTGGCATATTGTTAGGATAACTAAAATCATATTTTTACTTTGGGGCAAGCCCTATGGTCGGAGTAAAGTCCAAATCGGCTTCAAATCGCAGCCGATGATGACGTCATTACGATTTAGATTTGACTTTGTTTTTATTCATTCAGGGAGGCTCTATCTGGACTGAATTTCGATTTCACTATTCTGATCTGTAATATTTTATTTGTTGGAATATCCATATCAAATGTTATCACAATTAATTTGAAATTCGGATCGCAACAAATTGCATAGTGTGAGACAGGCTTTATATGACTTATCCTCTGCTGGTCAATCAGTACAATACATCTGCCTTGTGACAAGGCCAGTTTTCTGACTGCGATAGTTGATTCACACAGCCGATATTTAAACATGTTTGGAAATTGAAGAATGAAGAATGATTCTTATCTTTGTATAGGTACAAAAACTTATCATTTGATAATAATGTAAAAAAGCAGCAATAACCAAATGAGAAAAATGTTTTGATCCACACCCTGTTCATTTAGCATAATGTCACTGAATCTACGAAGTGGCACAACTTCCCAAAATCACGTGAAAATTCAATTTCAAGTTTCTTTCAGTTTTAGTATTCTCTGGCTATGGTCTCATTTTGCCGAAATTTAGAACCCAATTCTCTAATCAATGAGATAATTAAAGTGAAAAAAAACACTAGCCTCAAAATCCTTTGTAAAATAATCCACGAAATGGCACACAGGTGTGCGCCATTTCTATGCACGCTGAAGTAATATTTTCCACAAAATGACACTTGTCATTCTTGTGTTTGAAAAACTGCTATTTCAAGATTTGATGTTCATTCGGCAGGAGTAGATACCTGGCTCTTGGTTTGTGCATTCTTCATTCTGTTAAACTTCGCAATCATATAGCAAAGGGCAGTTGATAATCTAAAATCTTCATTCACGTTTATCTCAAAAAGTGATTTCCTGCATCAATGGTCATTTGTGCCACTTCGTAGATTTGGCGACGATATAACATGGCAAATATGATGTTGGGGTAGCAATGATACTAAAAGTTATTTATTTTAAATTTAAATAAGTGCAATAATTATAATTATCATCACCAAAATTTCTCTCTGCTAATAGAAATGAAGTTTGCTCAAAGCAGTTATAGGCCTGATTGCATTTTCACTGATTTTGTTTCATGTACATAGTTGCATCCTCAGCTTTCATTTAATTTTTAAATGTAAAGTGTACTTACATCATTACATGTATATATACATCTGCAGTCATTTTATTCTATTCAATTCAAAGGCTTCTTTTTTTAATCAGAAATAATTATAGGCACAGTGAACTACATTTGTGAAACAAGATTTATGTTGAGTGATGTTTAATTAGTAACATGGGTTATAGAGTAAATTATCATACAAGATAATTATGTTGATGTCATTCCTGCATAGTTTTGTTCTTGCTTTATAGACTTGTTAAGCTAATTTATAATTCAAGCCATTTTTCTTCTCTTGGGTACAGGAATAGGTCATTCTCCCATTCAACCATGAGATCCATTACATGATACATCATGCTGACTAATAGTCATTATCAAATGAAAAAAAAATTATCCTGGCTTATCAAGAGAAATATTCCAGAGAAAAGTGAGAGAAAATCATTAAAGAATAAACTGTAAAAGAAGATAATGATTTTACAGCACTGTTGTTGTGCATATTGTTTTGTCAGAAACTCAGAATATCCTAAAGCTTGATATTCAAATGTTCATTTTCAAGCTGAGGTTGCATTTGGATACCCCCCCCCCCACCCTTGAGGATTAGGTAAAAAATATGAAATATTAGGAAAGATCTTGGACAAAGAAATGGTATAATGATAATATTTTTCTTGGAGAATTTTCAAGATTTGATGACTGTTATAGAACAGAATCATGAGAACCTGGAATAGAAAACTATGAAATTAAATTTTATTATTCTAAAGCAGGTGTTTTGTGTTTGTGGCACAGTAGGCATCACAAGCCTATTATAATAAAATAGCCTAAAAGATGCATGAATGGAAACAAGGCCTGTTTTATTTCATTGCAAGGCTAAACCAGCCTAGCTCTCCCTCCTCTCATCTATGCTTGGCATGGTTTAGACCAGTATAAGAGTATTTATCGATCTGCCATGACAGTGACCGTCCCTTCTTTTACCCAAGTATTTTTTCTCCTTCTGCCCTCCTTAACGCCCCACTTCTAATTGATGTATTTACGTCACCATCAATGCATATAATGAATTGAATGCACTCTTGTTCCACTGCACTTGGAGGGAATAGAAGTAGTGGTGGTGCAAAATGAAGGCATCTCAAAGATAACCGACCAACTTCTGCAAATTTTCTTGCCTAGCCTTTAATTTTCATCAGTGAATCATATATACTCTATATTTTCTTGTGAGTTGTCTGTGTTTTCTCTTTATTTCATATCTGCCTTCTATCCATATCAGTTCAGATGATGATATGATATCTTAAAAAATGAATATGAGTAAGACATTTATTTTTACATCATACATGTGCATTTTCTCAAATCTAGGATTTATAATTGAGTTATATTTTATTACGGTGCTTTTGAAAACAACAATTCATTGCGTTGCCTCATGTTAACTGTTTAGGTGTATCATAGTAAAGCTCAATTTTTATGTCTAGTGACGCTTTGCTTAAAGTAGCCAAAAAATTTATTGGAAGTTATCATGAAGTTTTGTTGTCAGATAGTCTTTGACTTAGTTGTTGTTATCTTTTTTTCATTTATGTTTGTTAGAGGGCAATTTAATGTGAAAAAAATAAATTTTAAAATTAAAAGAGTACTAACTGTGCTGTTGCTTCCAGATATTTATCAACTAAATGTTTATCAATATTGCAAGATGAGGGACGGTGTTAGCAAATGAGAGAGGGAATGAACAAGAGGAGGAGGGGGACATCACTCAGCATTCAGTTATTTTTGTAGTTTATCTGTATATTAATATTTTAATTGTGTGACTTGTGTGCATTCCTTGGAGAATATTTGTACAAAATTTTGTATCTTCAAGGTGCACCTGCATTAGTGTCAATATTTTTGAGATCTTCTCAAATAAAGATATTTCTTCTTGTTTGTTTTAAAGCATTGAAGTTAGATTTGGTCAAACAGGGCCATTTCCGATAAGCTGTTTGGCCAGAGGAAGGAAAAAGTTTAGACAAACATATTAGCCTTTTAAGGGAGTATGCCATGCAAATTGACATGCATGTTAGATCAACATCTACATGTATACTTAATTTCTTATATGTAATCGTTAAGAATGAGAACTACTGATTTTAGAATATGATACCTCAGTCACATTTGCTCTACGGCAGCCGTACCTCAAGCCAGAAACATGATTTGAATCATGATTCAAATCGCAAACATGAATCACAATACCACAGAATCAGCGTTTAGATGACCCTCATTCCAATGCTGTTTCTCCTCGGATTCGGGCCGATCCAGTGCGCATCACAGTGTGCAGTTTGACAGAGGAAGGTCAACTTTTTAGCACATGTTTCGGCTCTCAAAAAATCAATCTTTTGCTTCACAAATTCAGTCTATTATACCTCATTTGTTTACTACTATTCATTATGTCGGTTTATCGAAAATGGTGTTCGGAAGTGAATTTCATACCCCTTTCATAAACCCATCCTCCAATTAGCCGCCTAAGAGTAATGCGGATAATTCAATAAAAATTGCGTTTACAAACTCCAAAAATAATCCGCACTATTTTTACGAGCGCCCGTCCTGAAAAAGGTGGATAATCGTCATTGCAACCGCACACACCCCCTCTGATGCGGTTATGTTGGAAAAGGGTGACCTTGTGACCGCACCATGGCAATTATCCGCATTACTTTGGAATGCGTTCATAAAGTCAAAATCTGGTCCCGATGCCGCTATTATGCGGATAATTGCAGCATCAAAATAATGTGGATAACTCTGGTCCTCCTCCGATTTTATGACCAAATTATGCTGCTATTAGCCGCATAATTGGGTTTATGAAAGTGATATCAATGTCATATTGACACTGTTAACTCAACAAAAACTGAGATCATTGCCTGTCCAGTTCATTAATAGAGCTTGAATTTGAAGACATGACAAAAAATAACAAAAAGCATGATGCAATGATCAACACAGAACTTGGAAGTTAAATGCACGTGACAAGAAATGTATGCATAGCACATATACACTGAGGATAGCGCGCGCATTGAGCTTGGCAAGAGTCAAACTAAAAGTAGCCCGACACAGTGACGTCATAGAATCATGATTCAAATCACGATTGCATTTATACGATCTTCTTCGTTAGTGATTCTACAGAAACGTCTTTCCAAACGCCCCTTTTTCTATGTTTCATGTTTGTGATTTGAAAGACGTTTATAAACGCACCCTAAAAGTAACAGCATTAAAAACCACAACCCCCATCACACACACACACACTCTTACACCTTCCAAAGTGTAAAAATTTCAGCATGTCATATTGGCATTTACATTATGTAGGCAACCTGAAGTTTAAATCCTATGATGGTGGTGGTGCACACTGTAGGTAGCCATTCTCACCTAGGTTCTGAGATTGAGATTCCCATAGGTTAGCAATTATCTGTATTAATATCTTAATATAGGAGCCAGATGTGATAGAACCCTTTAAACACTTATCAGATTTATGACGCTGAAGTGATTGTCATTTCTGAAATGTTGAATGTATTTTAAAAGGGGAATTCTACCTTAAGTCTATTCTTACATGTATCATATCCCAAATTTGTAGCTTCTTGGAGTTCATGTGCAATTTATGTGATTCAAAATTACACTTTCAATATGTTGAATTCACAGAATAATTGCTGTGAATCATATAAGAAGAATCAAAGTATTCCTGTCAAGATAATGATAGAATCAGAGAAAGAGCCCTTTTTATTTAAAAAATATTTACAAAAGGTATTTAGGCCCTATGTGTATTTTGTATTGAAATTACAATTTTGTCCGTCATGAAATACAGAGCAACAACAGTAGCTTTTGTTTCAGTGAACAAACAGGCCAATGTGAATTTTCTTGATTTCTTTCTGATATTTAGTTTCTCATATAATTCTACTTCCTTCATACAAAGCCTGAAAAAAGAGATATATCTCTGTGTTTGGTTGATTTAATAAGATTGGGATGTTTTGATCAACATTATGAGTTCAGAGTGTTTCTTAAAACAGAATTCACTGTTCACTGGAGGATTATTTGTTTTGAGCATCTGAAACCTCCCACTGTGCAAATCAATACTAACATTCCTCTTGACTTTGCCAAGTCTAGCTCTACATTAGGTGGTTTCAGACCGCCTCGAAGTTCGCCAGTTCCAGGTATTCTCTGATCGGGAAATTTACCCCGATCAGAAAATACCAGGTATTTTGGCGGTCTGAAAGCAAACTACGCGTAATATCCCCGAAAGAAAATACCCGATAAATAGTAGGTACTTGGCGAAATTACGAGAACTTTCGCGGGGATTTTTCCAAGGTCGTGGGTATTTTGGCGGTCTGAAAGCAAATTACGGGAACTTTTAGCCCAGCGAGTCGTTGGGTGCGGCGCCGTGCATGGGTTGCTGCTGGGTTAGTGATTTTGAATTTCGCGCCTTGCTGCTTATCAGACCATACTGCGCATGCTCGTAACTTCAGGAACTTATCCCGAAGGGTATGTTTCAGGGCGGTGTGAATGCAGGAATAATTAATGGGTATTTTTCGGCCTAAAAAAGTTCTCGTAATTTAACGGGGATTCTTGTGATCGAGGCGGTTTGAAACCACCTGTTGTTGAGATTCATTTGTGCTGCCCTTTTACGACACTCTTGGGAAAGTCTTGTTTGTATTCATGGTTTTGAGAAATAATTTTTTTTTTTTGCTTCAGTTCTTTTGATTTAGGGTGCGTTGATGCGCCACTTTTTTACCCTAGAATCATGATATGAATCATAATTCAAAAGACAATTCTGCAGAATTACGATTGCATTTATTCAAAAGTAAATGTAATCATGTTTCAAATCACAAACATGAAAAAAAGAAAAGGGAAAATGGAAAGATGATTCTGCAGAATCATGTTAAAAAAGGTTGAAATAAACTTGACGGTGATATGATTCTTGATTCTATGACGTCATTACATCGAGCTACATCCGTGTTCATGCCATACTGCGTGCTGCCAGTGGTATTCTTTGCTTTCCCTTCACACAGGCCATGCACATGTATTGAGAATCGACATTGTGTATAGGCCTATCCTCTGCGATTAATTCCACATTAAAGATGACGTATAATTACTGGGTCAAACTGTGCACTATGATGCGCATTGGCTATCCTGAAGTGAGGGAGAAACAGCGTTGGTGAGAGGGTCGACTAAACCCAATTGTGCAGTTACTGTGATTTATGTTTGTGTTTTTAATCATGATTCTGGCTTCGGGTGTGTTCAATGTCGATTTTCAAATTTAAACAGCAACATGAATCATGATTGAAAACTCAATTCCAAAACACCGAACACAAACACGATCAGCGGTGCACCGTTCAGTGTCGAAAATATAAAGCCGTTTATATGTTCGTCTTTAAATTTCCCGCTTTCATTAGCGCACCTTTAGTGCTCAGTTTGACCCATCACAAGAAAGGTCAGTCCTGGCGTCTGTTTGTGTAGGCTTCCAAGGCGCGAGCAAATTTAAAGATGTTTCAAAATGCAATTCTGTTCAATGTCGCATTAGCGATGCTCATCAAGGTCGTAAATTTGAGCTGATCGCATCTTTTTCGACATTTAAATTTTCCTCCGAATCGTGATTTGAAAGAAGTTTACTTTTACGACCAGGAATAGTAGACATTGAATACACCCTTTGTTTCTTATTATATCTGTGTTTTGTAATCACGTTTTCAGTCATGATCCATGTTAACGTTTAAATTTGGAAACCGACATTGAAACGCCCTAATCAGGTCGCATAAACACATGTTTATCTTTATACTGCCGTCTGGGTAATATCCCATTTGTAATAATTTCATGTCAAAATTGTTAAAATTAAAAGCTTAATTCTGTTTAATATGCTGGTGAGTGCTGAACAAGCATTTGTTCAAGGAGGGGTTAGAACATACACCTAAGTGTATCATTATTTTTTCAAATCTTATCAGGATTTTAAAGCTTTTAAAGCTTCAATATAAGATTTCAAAGATAAAACAAATTCTCTTCTGCTTTACATGTACATGTATACCTCGGGCAGTTCGTGCAGGCTCCACTTCACTTCCGCTACACTACGCTCCACCTACCCGAACTTCGGGACGGTGAACTCGATCGGATATTCCGAGTGACAAAGGTGGGATGGAAATGTTATTTATTGTAAAACTTATAGAAAAAAAATATAACGAGAAAGTAAAATAGCTTAATTTCTTACTCTTCACCCGTATTTCACTCCGTGTCCATCCTCCGGTTATCCTCAAAATTTGTGATTTTGGGCCAGTATCTTTTTCCTCACATGTATTCACGGCCGATTTCAAAACATCGCATGCGATCGGTTTGACCTGCGACCGATCGCATGCGGTGTTTTGAAATCGGCCGTGAATAAAAATATTTTTACAATAAATAACATTTCCATCCCACCTTTGTCACTCGGAATATCCCATCGAGTTCACCGTTCCAAAGGTCGGGTAGGTGGAGCGGAGTGTAACGGTAGTGAAGTGGAGTGGAGCCTGCACGAACTTTGCCCGGGGTAGTACATGTATAATGTGAATTTATGTAACATTGGGTTTTGCAGCAGGCTGTATGAAAAAATGAATTGTTTCAGGGTATGAGAAAATTTATTGATTTTCTTTGGGCTCAGTTGACAAATAACCTTCAGTTTGAACCCAACCTAGAATTAAAACAACTTCAGCAAGGCATATATGTACATGACTGTCAGTTTTCACATTGTTCTACTAGGAGCTATTAATTATATTTTAGTACTACATACAGTGTGTCTATTTAATGAACTTTCTTCTATGGGCAGGGAAATGATGCTTTTCTCAGTAATTGTCAAATTGATCTTGAAGGGATACATGTAGTTATGACTGTATAGTACGTTGATATTTGTTTTCCTTATTGCACCATTCTTACATGTACTAATAGTTATTTTGAAGATTTTACTGAAGAAGTATTGGTTCTAAGTTGACTGAGAAAGCTAATTATTATGATTGTTGAATTTAATTGTACAATTATATAATTTTGCAACATTTATATGTGTAGTATGTACATTTACATGTATGCATGTATGCCTACATGAACTGTACATTTGATCTTTTACGTACCAGTAATGTATTAAGTGGCATATATTCTTTATAAGTAACCAATTGTATATGTATCTGATATTCTTAAAATATGGACTATTCATTCTTTATTGACTGTGTAGTATAATTCTAAATTATTATTTCTCTTTAGTTAAGGGGTGTCATAATGGAACTTTAATCAGTTGAAAAAGTGGATTTAAATTGTACATGTAAGTCTTCAAGTCTTGCAATCCATTACTGGTTTACTCCTTGCAAAATTCTTGCATTTATTTGACTTGGTTCAAAGTGATTCAATCTGATTTACAAATTAATATTGTAAGTTTCTTGCGACCCTTTCAAGCGACCGGTAAGTGGCTATGTACACACCGGTAAATGGTAATTCGTCTACTGCCAACTCATCCACTTACCACATGGTCTACTTTCATTTACTAGTATGCCATTTCGTCCATCAACATTTTGTCTAGCAACTATTTAGTCCAATAACCATTTGGCCCAATCATCACTTCGTCTAATCACCATTTCGTCTATGACCATTTCGTCTCATAACCAGTTGGTCTAATATCCATTTTATTTTGCACAATTAACACTTCGTCCAATGAGACCAAATGGTATATGGACTAACATGGCTTTGGACCAACTGGTTATTAGACGAAATGGGCAGTGGACGAATTGGCAATTAGACCATGTTGATAGTGGACAAACTGATGGTAGACCAAATAATAGTAGAAGAGTTGGCAATTGGATGAATTGGAAATAAACCTACACAACAGGTGTATCATGTATCATTTTACACTTACCTAGATGCTTCGCTTCTAATCCTATAGTTTTATTGATTTTGTACTTCACCACAAGTCTACACTACAAAGAGATTAAAACCAGATGATACGCTTCTTCATTGAATCCCTTTCATGTGAAGGATTAAATCTTTAACTTGGTGTTACTGTTGGAGTGGAAAAGCTCTTTTAAACACAAAAGGGTATGTGTTATAAACCAATAATGCCAACATTTTTAGTTTTTATGACAATACCTTTTATGTTTTCACCTTTATGTACAGTAAGCCATTGAATAATCTCATTTCCTCCCAACCTTTCTTCAATTCTATGCATGGCTGCTATGGGTAGTTTGCTTTAAAGTCTGCAATCATTTTTAATACATACATTTGAAGGTAGTTACTTTTTAATTTTTGCATATAATTGACCTGGAATTCAAAAAGTCATAAAAATCTGTGTGAAAAGTGTGATTCAAAATCTGATATTTATGGATAAAACTTATGAATAAAATGTGTTTATATTCGAAAAGTTGGGCTCTGAAAGTGCATTAAGTACCAATGGATGCAATAAGTATAAAAATTAATATTGCATAAATCAAGTGTGAGAATAATTCATCCTCGGTTAACTTATATGCGTTTTACACTACATTTTCTTATCCCCAGACTATCCTTAACCTCCTACTATCTTTTTTTTTTTTTTTTTTTGGGGGGGGGGGGGGTTCAGACTGTCTTTAACCCCATATTATTTGCTTAGCCGGGTTGAGGATTTTTATCGCGTTACATATGTCTAAACCCTGGACTATTGTAAAACTCATGAATGTTGATGGTTTAACCAATTTTTCCCTAATACAATAATTGATTACCTCTGTTTTACTGTACCAGTATTAATTTTCTTAGATTGATTGACTAAAATATGGCTGTCAATAAGTTATACATTTGTGAATTATAATTTTTATATGTTTTCATTATTTATGAACTAATTTTTAATAATCACCATTGCCTCATACACTACTAGTCATGAGCTATCGCCCCACATATTAATGTAGAAGTAGCGATTAATCAGGGGCGGATCCAGCCTTCGCCAATAGGGGGGCCCGGATTTTTTCAGCCATATTTTCCCCGATCGGCCGCTCGAAGATGATTTTTGCCGGGATTTTTGGTTTCTTTGAAGGGGTAGTCCTAATAGTTATTTCTTAGCTTTATTCTTGTAAATAAACATAATTCTATGATACCATAATCCTTATTTATATAATGCGAGCGCGAAGCGCGAGCTAATTTTTTTGGAAATTTTATGTATTTTTCCTAAAATTTTATACATTCTGGGCAATATGTTTGTTATCCTGAATAAGATGTGTATGTATGCAAATGAATAATTACTATGAACGTGAAGCGCGAGCAGAAATAACTAATGGAAAGGGTACTGTTAAAAAAACTGCTTGCAGTTAGCCATTAAGACGTTACATATTTTAAAAATCAAATAATGCGAACGCGAAGCACGAGCTGAATTTTTACCTAAGGAATGGAAATTCTAAGCACTTTTTTAAACTTAAACAGATAATATAAAGTACTAAACAATTATTGCGAGCGCAAAGCGCGAGCGGAAAATTTCGAGATCTAGACCTACTGAACGAGACACTCTATTCAAGTTTTGTAAATCATGAAAAGGATGAGTAAGTGGGGATCTTCCTTACATTAATAATGCGAGTGCAGAGCGCGAGCAGAAAGTTTTTATATACGTTTTGAACTCAGTGATCGTAAACATAATTGTTAAGGACTGCTTGCAATTAGCAATTAGACGTTACATATTTCAACAATAAAAAAATGCGAACGCGAGCTGAAAAATGTTGACATTTCTACATGAAGAATGTAAAATTTTATTAATTTTTGTAATCGTGTAAAAGAGAGTCAATTTCAGCTCTATATTTCAATATGGATATGGGTCGCACTTTATAAAGAGGTGATTTTTTAAATTATTATTACTTTGAGTTTTAACATAGAACCGGGACATCCTTAAGACATGCATATGAAAATGATGATTATCTTTCTATTCCTCTTGCTAAGTGCGAGATAAAACAAAAGGGACAATTTGCTTATTAAATTAATATCTTATTCATTAATGCCTAATGAGGGCGCGAAATCTGATGATATTATGGCCTGAAAACTGGACATTTCAAGCACTTTTGTAATTATAAATAGGATGCATCAAGTTAATATATTTAAACCATTAATGCGAGCGCAAATTGCGAGCCAAATTTTTTGATAAACTGTAATGAAAAGGGGATATTAAGTAGTTATATAATCAATATTGAGACATACATAACTCGCCAATCAAAATGCGAGCATGCAGCGCTAGCTGATACGTTTTGACAATCAGACCTGAAAGGGATATTTTGAAAACTTTATGGAATACACGAAAATGATAGGTACCAATCAAAATTTGCGAGCGCGCAGCACGAGTAGAAAATGTTAATATTCAGACTATAAAACCGACATTTTTACAGAGCACTTTTTAAATCAATTTGTAAATCACACAAAATAATGAAAGTTCGATTTCCGAGGTAAAATATGTTTTGTATATTGACTTCCAAATTTGACATTTAAACTCCATGAAAATCACCTTTCAGGCAAAGCGAGCACGAAGCGCGAGCGAAAATTTTATATAGTGACATGAAAGATTCTTTTTATTTTTCAAGTCTTCCCCTCATCTTAATCACTTGTCTTCCTCCTCTTCTTTTTTCTCCTCTCTTTTCCCTCCTCTTTCCCCCCTTTTGTTTCTTTCTTTCCTTTTTTCTTTTTTTTGCTCCACCAATAGGGGGTCTGGATCTGCCTATGTTAATTCTTTCAAAAAATAAAGCTAAAAAAAACAGTAGCAAAAATGGTAATTTCTGATTGGTTACCAGCCAAACCAAACAAAGAATCAAAAGAAGCCAAATATTCACTACTTTCCGCCACATTGTCTGTGATTGGTATGCTTCGCCAACTATCTCTTAGCCCGGTTCGGTTTCACAATGCAGCTATTAGCGGTGCTAGCACTGCAATAGCGCAATTGCGTATCTATACTTAGCTGGCTTCACGTCGCCTATTCATGTGACATGAGTTACCCGACTTTTCATGTAAACATTTTTATTGTTCTTGCATGGTTCGTTGGCTGTAAATATTGTTGGCTATTTCTAGTTCAGTGGCCACTTGGAGGTGTTACACATGCCGATTTCAGGACTGAAGTCTTTGTGACGCCAGCTTCAAAGCACATCCAGACCTGTGGACTTGGTCCAAGCTGGCGTCAGTCTGGCTTTTTTATAAAAAACAGGTGTTACATGGTCTGCCTCTGACACTGGCCTCGGTACACTTTCAAGCCCGGGGGGCGGGCACTCAGTATATAATGCGTGGTGGGTATGTGCCACGGAAGGGACCCCCAGTTTTACACTCAAATTTCCATTACAAGGTATAGCATTTTTATCTTATTGAGAAAAAGAACAAAGAAAGCCGCTCCAAAGCATAGCATTTTCTTCTTATCGAGAAAAAAGAAGAAAGAAATCTGTTCCAAAGCTTCGCATATTTTTCGTTACGCCGTTCCGGCCGCAAAACATGAGCTGCAATTTTGGTGATTAGCGGCCGTAGAGCGCTGTCCGACTATCGCCTCACCCGGCGCCAGTCCCGCCAGGCTACCTGCATGCAGTACGTATGCCCGTTCCATAGGGATGCATACACACTCACATGCAGGCAACCTGTTCCAAGGAACCCCGTTTTCACAAACATTTGTAGTTCCGAAGCCCGTTCCGAGGACCCTCCTTTTTACAATAAGCCTGCTCCAAAGCCCCCGTTTTTTTGTCTCGCCTGCATACCTACCAATTTTTGGTCGGGTACCCCCCCCCCCCAAGTATGTGTATCACCACTCTTTGGCCCCTTTTAAATATGCGTCAGCTTTGAAGCTGACCCTGGCGCCGGCTTTGAAGCCACCTTCAAACCTGTTATTTGATTGTATCTGTCTTTCCAAGCTGCATTGAATTTTACTGGAAATGGCTTTGATGATAAGATTCAAAGCTAATTATAACAAATTTATCTAAAACAAGGTTAATACCAGGAGCTAATTGTAATGAAATTTGCTAAAACAAGTAACATTGTGTTTTCATGCCATATAATTGAGTTATTGATATTTTCCAGGTGCTAAAGGCTTGTCAAAATGGATCAGCTACAGATCAAATTAATCACATGATCAATGTAAAGGTTGCATAAATATTCTATTTAGCCATTTTAACTTGATGCTGAAAGATTGTATTACCACTGCACACATGAAACCTGTCAAGGCCGAGGAAGAATGTTGAACAAATAAAAAAAAGTATGTGTGCTGAGGATTATCAAATCATTTTATTATTGCAGAATGGATATTTGCACTCTTGTCCTGTTTGATCTGTTAGTTGGCCAGGGACTTATTGGTTAGAGTAATCCTGAATCTATTTTCATTTTTATTGGGCAAAATCTGAATCTGGGATGTGTGCTGACTCACACTAATGGACCTTACCTTGAACTTGTGTGGGCAGTGAGGGTTGACTTTTAGCCATGAAGAAAGGGGAGAGAGCATATGATCACCTACAATTTATGGCAAGTCAGTGGCATTTATAGCACTTTTAAGAATATTGGGTATTTTGTTGCTATGGTGCAAATTGTGAGCATTTTTAGGCCTTTCCAGGTTTATGGTCAGCACTTGCTGTAAATTACCACACCATAATGATACATTTATGTTTTTGATTCATGTCAAAAATGGCGAATAGAGGATAACATCAATTTAAACTTTTCTCTTGATATAAATATTAGCCTACTAAAATATTTGCAAAGAGTACATTGTCCAAAACAGGGTGCAAGTTTTAGTATAATTCACTTTGTTAAAAGCCCAAGATGGCAGTGTATATCCGCATACATTCGTAATTCCGACGCTTCGTATTTCCGAAGGTTCGTAATTCCGAAGGATCGTTAATACGAAAACGAAATAAGGTTCGTAATTCCGAAGATTCGTTCGAATTGAGGTTCGTAATTCCGAAGATTCGTTAATCCGAAAACAAAATAAGGTTCGTTACGAAATTACGAACGTTCGGAACATCAAACCTTATTTTGTTTTCGGATTAAAGCACCTTCAGAACAACGAACCTTATTTCTTTTTCGGATTAACGAACCTTCGGAACAACGAATCTTATTTTGTTTTCGGATTATCGAACCTTCGGAATAACGAACCATCGGATTAACGAACCCTTTTTCGTTTTCGGATTAACGAACATCGAGGTATAGGCAATTTACGTGGTTCGGAATTACGAACCTTCGGAATTAAGAACCTTCGGAAATACGAAGTGTAACCGTGTATATCGATTATATCCCAAAAATTTTTCTACATTCCGTAGTCTTCTGTATATTCTTGCAAAAGATCATGTTGAAGATCACATCTAATTCCCTACAATTTTTTCAGATTATTGAAAAAATATGCATGTACACTATACACTATAAAAAGTGAGAAAAAAATCAAAAAGGTTTACTGCCTGTTATTGTTTGTTTGGATATCAGGCCCAGAATAATTCATGCATATGCCAAAATAGACAGGACTGTATAGAAGATGTGAGAAAGATTTATAGAGAGGAAGAGAGAGAGAGGGTGGGGGAGGATGCAGTCCGAAGATATATCATGCATCCTATTCTTCCCCCAAACATTGATATGGGCCTAATATTTCATGGCTGACAGTTACCTAGCAAAAGAGATGACAGTTGAACAATAAATGCACAGATTGTGATATGGATGCAGATAGATGCGATATTGGATATAACAAGGAATACTTCAGTGTTTAATGGAGGGTTATATTGGATCCCTTTTAAATCATTAGGTTTGGTAATGATACTTAGATTGTAATAGGGTTCATCTTTCAAACACAAAGTGCAGTCACCAGTATCACTTGATTCATTTTTCAAACATATATTTGCATCACAAATTCAATTGTGGTCTTGAAATGAGGATGCTCGACTATCTAATTTGCTTATTATTAATGAGATGGACATTATTGTTTATTAATGTGTACATGGGATCTTATAGTTCATGTAATTGAAGTTCATTTGATTTAAAGTTCCAATTCCATTTAAATCCATGGTTCAATCTCATGAAGAAAGGTTGAAAAGGAAGATGATTTGAAATTGAAATGTATCAATCAACATAATTTTATTCTAATAATAATTAAATGAATTAAACACAGAATGATATCAAAGGTCATTAACTAAAATCATAGAAAACCAACACCATACAGTTGCACTCCACTGTTTTACTGACAAAGGATTTTATCTACATGAAAAAGAGGAATGTACAAAATACTGTTCATGTATTTATGAGTTCCAAACTCATTTAGTACCATTACATGTGCAGGTGTGCTTCTTCTCCACAACATTAAAATGATATGCATTTCAGAGTAAGTTATAATATTTTTTTCTTCTAACCAATAAATAACTTTGATGAATTGATTGATGAAGTAAGCTTTCAAGACAATATTATACTAAATACAAATGCATGCCATATTTTGATACTATAGTATCAAACATATTGGATCCATAATAACAAATTATCATCTGTTTGTCTACAAGATGATTGAAAGGCATTTTACCTTTTACTACTGCAGGCTTTGACAGCAGATTGATTCACCATGGACACTCAGTGAATTAATAGCCATGGCTACACAATGGAACAAACGAATAAGATTTCAGAGATATTTTGCACATTTCATTTCATCTCAGTAACAAAATAAATCAATCAATACTTTCTTCCAGAATTTTTTTTATAATATTGAGCAAAAGATTATGAGAATACATAGAGCTTAAAAGTCTCTTGTAACGAATGAGAAGAAGTAGTCAAGGTTCGCACATGATATATTACATAATAGAACATAATGTAAATCTATCCATAAAAAAATCATTAGAATAATGATGAATGAAAATATGTCTCCTCAGAAATACTTTACACCAAGACAAAACCATGTGTTTAAGTAGCTAAATAACCTCTCATTAACAATCTTTCTCTTTATATAAGTTATTGAAAAAAAAATCACATATAAGTCAAATATTATACATAAAATTTGTCGCACTATACATTATATTCACCTTTTAAATTTCCCTGAGTAGATAAAGAACGGTCTGACAAAGAGTACATCTTCACAGAGTGAAGTGATTAATCAGCTGTTATTTTTGTTTTGATAATTATGTGCAACAAAAAAGTAAACAAATACATGTATGTGTGAATACTATGATGATTAAATTAAAGTAACAAACAATATCACAATACTGCTCTGATAATGCAGGGTAAACTGTACATCTCGGACAAAAGTTATTACTAATTATAATGATGTCATAATGACAGGTTGTCTTCTCACACATTCATTTATTTGTTGTATGAATTTACTATATGTAATTTTTTCTCCCATTTTATGTGAAAAAAATCTTAAGATTTTAGATTGCTATTGTATATGCCTACTTGTACACACTTTATCAGTACCCCACTGTATTACATTCATGAATAAAACTGCTTTTCATGATGCAACTGCACATAATGTAAATCATATACATAGTTTAATTAAATTACACAAGAACAGAGTATTGCTCTTCTCATGTTATCTCAGTCCGATTTGACGAGTATAAGTTTGTTCCCATTTTAATTTCTAATAGACATGTGATGTGCCTGCAATATTATGGTAATGATTGAAGTATGGTTTACATTATTTTGTTAACTTATTTTTTTGCATACACACTCATTTGCAAAATACACTACTGAAAGTTCTCTACATGTTTAATGTAGTTATGAATAAGATTTTTGTAGTTTTACAAAAGTCTTTATTTTCCATTCCATTTTACCACTGCCATTATATTCCAATTGTATACTCTGATTTATGATAAATAGAAAATGAATAAAATGAGGGAAGAGAGAAGAAGATAACTGACCCAGCCTTCATCATAATGAAACAGTCGATATGCAGCACTTATAGTCTAGTTAGCATTCATGGAGGGGAGCTCGGCAGGGTGCAATAAGTGCGCTGATTTATTCACCGTTTGTCGTTTCATGTCACCAGGCTGGGAGGATGTTTTTCATTTTGAGCAGGGGTCGAGTGTACTTCATAGTTCTTCTATCTTGACATCCTTGCTGCAGCATCAGAGATCCCTCCTTCTCTCCCATACCTTATAGGTTTATCCTTGCATGTCCATCGTCTTCTTTATTAATGATAACAAATGCAGGAATGGTTTTACTTTCATTGGCTAATCAGCCATAATTATGTCAGAGCAAGCACCATTGGCACTGCAGTTCAGATGAGCCTGCTGGTATCTTTTTGAAAGATTCATGGAAGATCAGTTTGACATCTATTATTATCAAGGATTATATTTTATCGTGTCATTTGTGTGGCAAGCCTTAAAGGGCAAGTCCACCTCAATGATGAGTCAATTTGAATAAAAAGAGATTTTTTTTTACAAACATAGCACTGATGATTTTCAAAATTGGATGTAAAATGGGAAAGTTATGACTTTTTTAAAGTTTCGCATCATTTCACAAAATAGTTTATCAGTATGAACATCCTGGTCAGTATGCAAATGAGGGGGCCCAATGACCTCACCCACTCATTTCTTTTGTATTTTTTTTAGATATGAAATATTTAAATTTTTTCATCATATTAATCAAGTTTTATTTTTTCTGAACATGTGGAATTACCATTGTTTCAACATTTTTTGGCCAATCAAGAGGGTCCTTATTGTTACATGTAAATCTGTAAAAATTGAAATATTTTAGAAGTCAAACAATAAAAAAAAATGTGAGTGAGTGACATTGATTCTCTAATTTGCATTTTGAGTTGTGCATTTAAGTGTTTTGTGAAAAATAAGTTAGAACATGAATGTCATAACTTTTGTATTTTACATCTGATTTTTGTCTCACCTGCATAGCAGAGTGAGACTATAGGCGCCGCTTTTCCGACGGCGGCGGCGACGGCGGCGGCGGCGTCAACACCAAATCTTAACCTGAGGTTAAGTTTTTGAAATGACAGCATAACTTAGAAAGTATATGGACCTAGTTCATGAAACTTGGCCATAAGGTTAATCAAGTATTACTGAACATCCTGCCTGAGTTTCATGTCACATGACCAAGGTCAAAGGTCATTTAGGGTCAATGAACTTAGACCATGTTGGGGGAATCAACATCAAAATCTTAACCTAAGGTTAAGTTTTTGAAATGTCATCATAACTTAGAAAATATATGGACCTAGTTCATGAAACTTATACATAAGGTTAATCAAGTATCACTGAACATCCTGCATGAGTTTCACATCACATGATCAAGGTCAAAGGTCATTTAGGGTCAATGAACTTTGGCCGAATTGGGGGTATCTGTTGAATTACCATCATAACTTTGAAAGTTTATGGATCTGATTCATGAAACTTAGACATAATAGTAATCAAGTATTACTGAACATCCTGTGCAAGTTTCAGGTCACATGATCAAGGTCAAAGGTCATTTAGGGTCAATGAACTTTGGCCAAATTGGGGTATTTGTTGAATTACAGCCATAAATTTGAAAGTGTGTTGGTCTAGTTCATAAAACTTGGACATAATAGTAATCAAGTATCACTGAACATCCTGTGCGAGTTTCAGGTCACATGATCAAGGTCAAAGGTCATGTAAGGTCAAAGAACTTCGGCCACGTTGGGGGTATTTGTTGAATTGCCATCATATCTCTATAAGTGTATTGGTCTAGTTCATAAAACGTGGAAATAAGAGTAACCAAGTATCACTGAACATCTTGTGCGAGTTATAGTAGTTTTCAAAATCAGCACTGCTGCTATATTGAATCGCGTGATGCAGGTGAGACGGCCAGAGGCATTCCACTTGTTATGAAATTTTAAGTGTTTTGCTTGTTTGATTTTTCTCTATTGATTCAAATGCACCATTTCTTAGTTAAAGATTGTTGGAAAAAAAAATATTGGTGAATTTTGATAAACAAAAATGAAAAGGTTGAAAAGAATAAAGATATGATTTATCAAAATATCATCCACCAATTAAAATTTCATTGATGTTTTATTGTCTCACCTGCATAGCAGAGTGAGACAATAGGCGCCGCTTTTCTGACGGCATCGGCGGCTTCTACATCAAATCTGAACCGAAGGTTAAGTTTTTGAAATTACAGCATTTCTTAGAAAGTGTATGGACATATTTCATGAAACTTGGACATAAGGTTATTCAAGTATTACTGACCATCTTGCCTGAGTAACATGACTAAGCTCAAAGGTCATTTAGTGTCAATAAACTTAGACCATTTTGGGGGAGTCAATATTGAAATCTTAACCTAAGGTTAAGTTTTTGACATGTAATCATAACTTATAAAGTATATGGTCCTAGTTCATGAAACTTGGCCATAAGGGTAATCATTATTACTGAACATCCTGTCTGAGTTTCAAATCACATGACTAACTAAGTTCAAAGGTCATTTAAGGTCAATGAACTTTGGCCATGTTGGAGGTAATTATTAAATTGCTGTCATAACTTTCAGAGTTTATGGATTGTGGACGTAGGGATAATCAGGTATCACTGACAAGTCTTAGGTCACATGATCAAATTCAAATGTCATTTAGGGTCAATGAATGTAGTATTGTATCATTATATAAATGGTGTTTTTTTTTAATAATTATTTTATAGATGTTTTCAAAGTCAGCACTGCTGCTATATTGAATCGCGTAATGCAGGTGAGACTGCCAGAGGCGCTCCACTTGTTTCACTTTCAATCCATAAGAAAGCTATTATGCCTGGTATGTCAACATGATGACACATGAAACATAATAATTAGATGTATTAACAATAATGATGACATTATTATATCACCTTTTCTAGATAGATACAGAGTGCATCAATTAGTAAATTTAAAAGTGCTTGCTAAATATTTACTTAACATGATATGATAAATGAATTAGATTTTCTAGAACTGTAGCTATGATAAATAGCTGCAGAAAATATGAAAGCAGTCTTTTTTGCTAGACTAGAGCTCTCCCTTTATAGTAATATGACACTCTAAACAGGAAGTATTTCACTTTCAAAGGTCAGATGAGGTCAAGCTTGGTTTTTATGGGTCTTTCTTCACAAGATTGTCACAGGGTTGGTATACATTATAAGGACATGCCAGACAGGGAGAGGTCCTGGTAGTAGAGAGGAGATCTTTATCACATTACATTTTTTGTTCCTCATTATATTTTTCTCCACACTCTTTCCCATTCCCATTCCCTTTCTTATTCATTTTGCCATCCCAGCCTCTCTCTCTCTCTCTCTCTCATTGTCATATTTCCTTTTTATACTTACTTTTCTTGTCCTCATACCTGTAGCTATCCATTTTTTTCTTCTCTCTTCTCTAATATCCCCCCTTTCCCCTTTTCTATTCATTCTTCCTGTGTTTGATTTAATTTCCATCAGTTTTCTCCATCTTTTTTTCCTGCCTTGCCTCCTCTTTCTCTATTGTTTGTGTCTTTTCTCGCATTTTGTACAATCATTTTATCCCCCCTTTTTTTCACGCAACAAATAGCAATCTGAGTGTATGATCCAAAGTGGACCATGGTTATTCAGGTGTTGCATGCAAGGTTTTTTTTCTTCACCTTTTTTATATAAATATTGGTCAAGTAATTTATTTTCAATTAATTATTTGGTTGAAATTGAAATTTATTCAGGACACACTTCAGGATTTGATCCAAATTAAGCCATGTTGGTCATTATTTTACTAGGTTTAACATCTAGGATGTTTTTATTGGTTTGCTTTAATAATATAAATTTTAATCAAGTAATCCATTTTTAATGAATTATTTGGTTGAAATTAAATCAGACACACGCATGTGAATGAAAGAAATAATATTTACTATTATCCTGAGGAGCAGGGCTCCATATTTTAGAAAGATTTGTGATTGATCCAATCAATCACATTGATGGAAGTGATGCCAACATCTGAAACGCAAAAGCCATACACATGTATGTCATTCCTAAACTGTTTTCTAATGATGAACGTGGAGATATACATCCATGCTATGATACGCATCCATGCATCATTTTCTTGATAAAAATGTGTGCAGTTCTCTTGATTCCAACGGGATATTGTGTGCATTTCCCGTATTAAGAATTAAGACATCGATTCATTTTATAGTTGAAATTAATCAATTACAACTCTTTGTATGACCTGGGCAGGTCACTGTTTTGGTTCTAGGTTATTTCAGTTTCTGAAATAAAACTGATGATTTATAAATGTACATGTATCCTTTTACAACTACATGTACTTGGGGGAGAAAAAAAGCATCCATGAGTGGCATTATTTGTTTCTGAACCAGCTGTACATGAAGCCCAAGTGCATAACAGCTCAGCTCAGGAAGAGGTGTTGTAAAATAGGCAGCAATATGTTAGTGTATTGTTATCAATACATTTGTGCAAAACAAACAAATGTAAAGCAAGGTATACAGTATATATATGTCAGTCAGGAGCGTCCTCTTTCACCATTAATGCATCTTGTGACTTCAGAAGCAATCCAAGGTATCAATGTCTATGTGCGGACTCACTTTCACCCCTAATGTAGCGGCTGAAATTTCATAAATCAGACTAGAGAGGAAGTTAAAATAGAAGACGTACACTCTGAAAAATATGGGATCAGAGTAAATAGCTTGTCAGTTTAGATTCAGAAGAGCATGTCTCTTGACACTGATTTAATGCCTTTCTGGCTACAAACAGACATGTTTAACTTTAATATTTTCCATCTGAAGTTGTGCATCACACCAGTATATATCACAAGTTTGCCTGAAATGTGAATAAGTGAGTGAGAGTATTGATTGCGTGGTAGTGATGGTCAAGTGGCATAGGGGAAGCTATCATTGGAATCACCATCTTCTATGAGGCCATTTGGAAAAAAAACTTAATTGAAATTTAACCTTAAGACAGGCTGTAATATTTTGCATTTCATGCAAGAAAATATGAGAATAGTATATGATATGTACATCCTGGAATCAAAACTCTACATGTATGATTGTTACAGAGATGATGCTTTAAGAAATTGCTGTTTGTAAAGGTGTACTGTTTTCCTTCTAATAACAATGTATGTGTCATAGCTGAAGACTTGAGTCTACTCTCTCTGTCTCTCTTAATTACCCAAATGGTGATCAAAGACTTTTTTGCTGTATCTTTCTTCTTGGCTTTTTTTCATCAATAAACGAAATGCAATCTCCTTATTATTGACTTGGATGTACTGTGTGTGTATATATACTGGTGCATGCTACTTGTACATGTTAGTTCCTCCATAGATTTTTGGTTGAAAAGGCCAGGAAGTTTCCAGAAAATCTCAGATAGTCCCAGAGGATATGCTCAGTTACACACTATCATTGGCCATGTTCTTCGATAATGACTGTAAGCATTGGAGTGACTTTGAACCAACAAGCTGTTTGTGTTGGAGTGAATTGTGTGCTCAAGCTTGACATTAATGTTCAATCACTGACAGAATTTTCAGCCATCCTCATCAGTATTTTGCTTGCGAGATATACATGTGGGCATTATAGGGGTGTCCAATGAAATGCCACTTTACCATTTTATACAGTAACTGATTTATAGCAATAAATCTTTTGTGCTTATCCAGAGATAGGAGCACATCTTTCTATACATTATTTCTTTTTACTTGATATTGTAGAATCGTTGTAACAAATTATTATCTTTTGTCTGTTTGCCGATTTAAATCAAGTTGTTTTACAACTGTCTGATCTTGACTCTTTAGACACCATTATCATAAAGTATATTAATTCAAAATTTTGCCATTTCATTTGTCTCATCCCATCCACAGTACCCCTGAGCATCAAAATTAAGCCCGAACCCAAAAGCCCAGGATACCACAAGCCATGTGCGCACATGAAATCTCCAGCGGCCAGCACAAGCCACCGCCATTTCAATTTTGACAAATTTGAGCAGAAGTTTGCGTATGGGGAACAGGTTGTGGTGGACAACCCTTTTGGTAAATTGGATGGACTCTCTGTGATCATCCCAGCACCATCTCCATCCAGCACAGGTAAATTTCAATCTTTTTATTTATCTTTGTATGAATATTTTATTCTAGGTTTTTCTTTAAGGATTTTATTGAAGCAACGAAAGAGAGAAACAATTTAATTCAAAGTGAAACTAAGGAATAGAAATAAAGTAGTAATATATTGCTCCTTGGTTTTGGTTTTTAGTGTAGGCTCTGTACCTTATTTGATCAAAATTGTATTTCAAACATTTAAGGGACTTCTTCATATTTTAACTGCTCCTAGATTTTTTTGTTTACAGGCTTGTTGTTGGGTCTTTTCCCTAGCAGTTTTTTTCTTTCTTTGTTTTATTTTTAGGGGGGGGGGGCTGTTATGAGATATAGTTGGACTGCTCAGATACCAATTATCTACCAAAAGGTAAATTTTAGGAATGAAATTAAACCAGTCAATTCTCGTACATTTAAAAACGCTGGTCTACTTTATAAGAAATCAAGCCAGAGTTTGGCAACAGTCATCCAAATGACATTATAAATGTTATGAAGTACACAGACATCACCAATATGACTACACTTAGATTCAGTAAAAGTCACCTATCAGTACTTCCATAAAAAAAGTTTTTGATAAGAATTTATTCTTTTTTAAACAGATGATCATCCTAGTCCACCAGGGAGTGCCTGTTCAGATGCAGTGGCACCACAAAGCTCTCCTGTTCCACAGGGCAACACATCATCCACAAAGAGCTGCACCAGCAATGAAAAGGGTTCCAACAAGAATAACCCATCGGGCATGGTGGACATGGACCCAAGTGCCATGACGCCCCCCTCCATTGACCTCAACATGAACCGTATCATCAAGCAGGAGCAGCAGGGGCCCTCAATGTGCAGCAACAGTGGTAGTTGCGACAAATCAGACAACGCCAGCAACCGTGGCAGCAGCATCTCATCGCCAACGACTCCTCAGGGGCCATCCCTTTGTCAGATGGTGACCTTCAAGGAGCCGTTGGTACCTGGTGGAAGCGGGTTTGGGCCAAGCAGCAATCCCTTCAGGGCACATGGACCAGGTCCTGGTCCTGGGTTTTTTCTGGATAAGAAGTAAGAACTATTCCAATTCAAAGTCTTTCTTTTTCATTCTTAAATATGTTAACCTTAATTATTCCTCACTCCTCAGCATTTAACTGTGCTCTTATGAATATGATGATGATGCACAGCTTTTGTATAGCGCCATATATCTGTCAAAGACATTCAAAGGCGTATTGGAGGAGCCAGCCTATCTGGGTCGCCTTGAAGGGCGCGCACACAGAACTGTGACCCGCAGGTCACTCCTCCCGATATAACTGGTTGGGGGGAAATGCAGGTGGACCACTACACCGCGGTTTCCCCCTACTCTTATTCGAATAGTGCAGTGGGTTCTTAACGTTCAAAGATGATGATTCTCCTCTACACGGGGCCTCCATGTAACATCCTATCCAAGGGACGGAGTGTTTTCCACTGTAACATAGCCCTGCATCTATGAAACAGGGGAGAGACGTTTACACACAACGCACTGGCCATTAAGAAAGGATTTTGTCAAGTGGGCAGAGGTTTCATTCTGATTTTTTATCAGATGGCTATCTGCCCTACAATCTACCTCCTTTTTTTTATTTTGCTTTGTAATTTTTTAATTGTTATGATTCTTTGATTTTACATTATATTATGTATGACAATAGAAATGACTAGCAATAAATGAATAAATTTGTTTTAAATGCATAGGTTTATTTATTTTCTTTTTTTGTTGTTGATGACATAACTTTTTAGTAGGTTCCAGAGGCAGACTTCTGAGCCATGTTTTGGCAACCTGACCCATTCGATGGGATCAACAGGAAACTCTGGAGCTGACTCTGGTGGTAGTAATGGCAGTGGTGGTGGTGGAGGAGGACCTCATCCTTTCCAGCGTCAGAACTCTGAGCCAGTATTCCTACCATTCAAGAACCGAGGCATGTTCAATCAAACCCGCTTCAGGGATACTATTGTGAAACAGGAGCCAGTGGATTATGGCTATGAAGCTGGTAAGAAACATTTGCCCCCCCCCCCCCCCAAGATTACTAGATAGAGAATTTATAATCGCAACCAAGATACATGTATACCAAAAGAGAAAGTTCAAAATAATGAACAACAAATCTGGCAAAGAAGAAGAGGATAATATATTTTTTAACTTACATTAAACTGATTCCTTATAGAGCACATTTAGCTAGAATGAACTAAGCTAAAAGAACCCTTCATAAATTATCTCAAAGATGAGTCCACTGTATTAACAATAACTCATAATTGATTTCTGAAAAAAGAATCAGTTTTAAATTGAAAATTTTCAAAGAATAGATTTTTTCACAGTTTACAGGAAAGATTGAACAGATTACAAATTGTAGGTTTCATAGAATTGATGATTAAGGTCAAGAATAACTTGCATTACCCTTTGCTTTAAAGTAATTTGGTGATCTTCAAAATAATTTGTAATGTGGGTTTTGAAGTGGCACAAATATTCATTGCCTATTCTCCATTTTATGATGTTACTTGCATTCTAGACTTCCTAGTTCTCTGAAATGACACTGACCAAAATACAACTTAGATGGAGCTGTTCTCTTTCTCTCTTATGCCTGCTTGAATTACACGTTCACTCAGAAACGTGTTTACTTTCATAAAGACTGGGAATAATTCATTGAAACACTTTAATAAAAAGACACAATTTTACTCAGAGCTCAAATATTCTGTTGTTTTTTTAAATTGCTTTTATCCAGGGATGTCTGGTTTATTGCTTCTGAAGTTGAGTAATGTCATTGGATTTTATTGTGATGTAAGGGATTTACAATTCAATATTGAAGTGTTGTTGACACTGAAGATTTTCCATTTGAAGTCTTTGCACTTGGCATGGTATCCATGCTTTACAATTTAGGATTATTGGCCATATTTTCACCAATATGGTTAGATCATTTGTATCCATCACTTATCACAATCTTATGAACATGTTGTTACCGATCAGTGCTCTCATTACTCTTGACTTGAGAAACCAGCTGACCCCCCTCACTGCTCAAACCTTTGTCCTCTAATTAGTTCCAGGATCTCTGAGGTGAAACAGGAACAATAGTATTTCCAAAGGAGGCTTTTCAAAGATAACAGTCTTTTCTTTTGTTGTTTGCTCCAATGCATCTATTGTGCAGCAGGAAGTCTATTAAACCTTACCCATTGGTGAATTCTGTTCCCCAAGAAAGGTGTGGCAACAGGATGGGAAATGTTGTATGTATAGATCACCAAGAAATGTTTTAAAAAGCTATTGAATGAATTAAGCATGAATCTATTAACAACTGGTAACTTCTTATGTGGTGGTTATTCTGAATCTCAATCATTTGAATTCCTTATACCTGTAGTTGAAATATGAAAAGCATTTTTATATATGGGTAAACTATTAATTTCTCAGATTGAGTATCAAAATTAAGCACTAAAACTGAACAATGGTCATCGCAAGGGGAAAATGTACGTGGAATATACCACCCGACACCAGTATGGGACTAGATAATCCTGTCCGACACACTAGGGGATCAGCCCCGTCTGTGCACGCTAAAATTTATCATTCGGCGGCTTGCTTGCTAAGAATGAACTTAATTTTTCTCTTCATTATGAAACTCATCGTAAATTTGTTTATCTAACATGCATTGCTATACTCCTAAGATTTATTGTTATGTATCATTTACACAACAATATGAGATGATAACCATTCTTTGGGCGAACAGTTGGTATAGTAGTTTGAATCTAACGATTTTCTTTTAGAAATATAACAAAAATTCTCCTGATTTCGAAGGCCTGCCATTTCCTTATAAAAGCAGGAAAAATAATCTACTAATCTTATCAGTTCGGGAAAATTCTAGTAAATGTAATAAGATGTTTTTTAAAACGATAAAAAAATTGTGAAGATATTAAAAATAAGGATTTTAAAATGCTATATAAAATTAATGTTATATTTTCATAAATTTTGGCATATTGTATCACTCATCGAAATGACTGGTATTTCGAAATCTTACCCACACTTGCTGGAAAATTTGGTTTAAGTTTGTACACCGATAGTCAATGTAAATGATAAGCATTCATAGCCTTACTAAATTTCAATGATTCCATTGGTTTTAGGATTTTAATATCGCAAACAGTATCGAGAGTGAGCAAACGATGCCGACAGGCGTTGCTAACAAGGTTGCTAGGTGCGAAAATCTGATTTTGCTCCGCCCACTTTTTACACTGAGTTGGAGGGATTAACATACATGCTTTGTGAGCAGCTGATTTTAAAAATTCTCAAACTGAGATGAAACATGTGTATGAGTGCCTGTATTTGTCCTAAAAAACCTGAAACAGACCAAAATGTAGGATGAAAAATTCTTAATTTAGGTACAAGTAGCAATTTATTAGCCTGATTTGAGAACCGTCTAGTAGACGGTTCAGCTTTCAGTTTTCTCTAATTCAAAAAGTCTATTGGCGATGTTGACTGCCTTCTGCTGTGTGTATCTCCTACACACACTATTATTAGCAGCACTTTACATTCAGTGTATACATGTACCTTGTTCACACAGTATATTGGTCATGCTGTGTTCATCTAGAGTTTATTTGTTGTTGTGCACAGATTCGCTGTTTACACATAGTCATTGTAACCAACCCCAAATTATTTTCAAACTTTGATTTATATCTCCAAGGTTTTGAAATTGTTCCTGTAGATATGATACTTTGAAGCTTTTGGGATCGTATTTTAACACTAAAAGCCTAATGTTTAGCCCATTTTAAAGATTCAAAATGAGAATTTTTAAAATCAGAACAAAGTGAAATGATCACTTTAAGTCAAACCAAGGAGTTTTAAAAGATTGAGAACCATCCGACATGTTCCCTTAAAAGCCACTTTGATGCCGTAAGGATAAAATATGTTTTATCGGATTTGTCTTGCAGATTGTAGACCAAAGATTCCTACCAAACTACAGACTTTACTGACCAGATACACTATGAAATATGCTTTTGTAATAATTACTCTTCTCTGCCTCTGGTCAGATAATATGAGTAAGCATATTGCTAATTTATATTTGGGAAAGCAAAAATAAATTTTACAACATTTATTGAATTATGATTTGAAATTACACGACTGGTCGCATGTGGCCGCAGCTGTGACACAGAACATAAAAAATAGATATATTCCATGAAACTAATCTTAATGTTTTGTATTGCGGAAGTGTGTGAAAATTTATGAAATGATGATTTAAAAATTGTCAAATTCTGAGGGTTTTTCACATTTTGAGACTGTTATACAATATTTCGCCAAATTTCAGGACATAACAAGCCTTTGAGATATATTTAGTCATGTGTTTAATATTCACATTTTGTGACCAAATAGCATTGGAAAAATTTGCAATTATCTATTTTCAACACAAACCACTTGTCATTTTTTTCCATGAAACTGGCGGCATTACAGGTCTCCAACAAAAGCTACAGTGCACCTGTGTATTCTATTGTACTTCTTTAAAAATCAAAAGCTACGTGAATTAATTCGCATTTCGATGTCTTTCTTTTTTACCTCCATGGTCAAACATCCTTAGGATACACAAACCATACTAATAAAGTAAAGTGATTTGGTAAAATAGTAATTTCTGCCCATTGGCAGTTTATGCAACAAGAATGATCTCAATTCCCTTACATATTGTTTATACAACCAAGATCATTTCTTGAGCCAGTGGACATGAAACTCATTGCTAATTCTATAGCTAAGAAGGAAGTTAAGATTAAGTTTCAATGAAGGCTAAGAAAGACATATTGATTAGACTGAACTAAGATTCTCAATCACCCACACCTATCACCTAGTCTGCTCTGCAAACCTTATACTAGAGTTAAGGGTCTGAATGTGCAGCCTATAATGCCTTGTGAAATGAAGGCTCTCTGAAACAGCAAGTTTTGTATGTGCTAGTTTTGCGTGGAGACCCACTTGTTGATCAAAGTTGCAGTCAGGTATGTGCCTGCAGACTACCCCACACACACACACATACTTCCCCTCTTTCTCTTTGTTTATTTATATTTCTCTCAGATCTTTCTGCCTCTCTATCTGTAAAATATTAAGTCATGAATATCTTGATGTATACTCACTGATTAGTCTGTAAAGCTCAGGCAATTCTTGCTTAACATAAATATTTTCTTTCATTAATTCAAAATTGTCGAAATAGGAAAAAATGTGCATCATTCAGAACTCCAGGTTAACTATCCAAAAAAAGTTAAAATAGATGAAACTATATGAACTATCTTTTGAAAAATGGTGGAAATTATTGAGATTCATTGCACACAGTCCTTGAGAGTGCACAAAGGCACGCACAGGAATTTTTAACTGAAAAAAAAAATTCTTTCATGAATATCTTGATATATGAATACTCACTTGTTAGTCTATAAAGCTCATGGAATTCCTGTGCAACATTAATATTTGCAATTATGATTACAACCTTAGCTGGAGAAGTGATTTTCATTTTGAACCCTGGACCAAGGTTAAGAATTACCTTTAAGTCTAAACCAACTGCTTCTAGCACACATGAGTACAACTCCTGTTTGATTCATCTAAAATAGGAATCTTTATGTGATGTATCCTGAAGGAAACGGAACTTGATTAGAAAAGATTAATAATCTGCCGCTAATTGTGAATGATCAATTGAATATGATGACCTTGATGCTGATGCAATCCTTGCTATCATCAACACTCACAAGTTATTCCATGGTTATTTCATAATGGGCCTCAAGATATGAATGATATTTTATGGAAGGAAGTACTGCTTTGCAAAATATGATCCCATTGTATTGATATCAGTAATAATAAGTAGATGGGGAAAAAAATCTAGAATGGACATAGTGGATCTTTTCAAATACATTCTCTTCATTCCCTCAGAAGCATTTCTTCATATTGAAGTGATTGAAAGGGGAAAAATTGAAGCTCATTGGAGAATTAGTAATGTTCTGCTGAATGGAGTTTGTTTTATTTTAATGTAGACATCTTTCTGCTTTCCGAGAAGATTATTATAAAATTAGATGCTGTAGAAGAGTAAGTTGCCTATTCTGTATGATTGAGAGAACTCGGGAAGGAAATACATTTCAGCCACTTGTTCACTCCATCTTGTACTTTCCACATCTGTAATAAATTCTTGATTTGTGTCCAAACGCTCCTTTAGTGCACATAGCCTCCAAATTCATATTGTGTATTTCATTAGTGTAAGTTTGTGAATGCATGAATTTTAGACTTGCATACAGATTTGTCTTCAAGTATGAAGCATTCCTTGGATAATGGGCTTTAAACTTTATGAGCATGGAAGCGATCCAGGGTCCAACCGCTGCTGGACTGAAATCCTGCAAGACAAATTTTGACCTCTGTTTTGTGCCTTTCTCTTAGAATCATGCAGAAGTGTATTATAAAGCTCACATGGTGACAGCATTGGCTTAAAGCTAATCAAAGAATTATACATATCTGCTGGTTAGATTGATATCTAGTTTACAGAACATCAGTTTGTCCAGTAATAAACATGTTTGTTCATCAGACTGGAGAAATATAATGATGATAGAGATGTTGCTGAAAGGCCTTGACCAGAGCTAAAAGTGAAATTGACAAATGGAAAATCTTTAAGCTACAGAGAAGAACAATGTTAATTTTATGCGTATTCATTTCTTGCCAACTGAGTATTTTGCTGAAGAAAAACTAAAATAAATGGGTTTTGAGTTTTTGGACAATAGGCTTAATTGACCTTCTTAATGGCTTAAATTATGGGAAGTCACAAAGAAAAGCTACACTATTTTCTCAATTTTCAGATTATGAATTTTTATTTTTTTTCAATCTTCAGAGGAAAAGGGCACTGACAATCATTCTGTGCTAGAGTGGATGGATACCTGCAGCTCATGACTAGGTTTTATTGTGATTTCTTTGTTTGGCTCTTATTTTGGCCTAAATTGCTATATCAGGAATGACTGTAATACATATTCTGAATGCAGATAGAGGCAATAAGCTGTATCAAATTAGCAGGGAATAACAAATTGTAAAATTAGTCCAGAGCTGTAAGTTTCATTGAGTTAAGCAATTAGGAAATGATGTTTATGATAACTCTTTGTAATAGAAAAAGAAAATTAAATGCAAAATCTTAAAGCAGAAAAATCATCCAGTATTTGTATACAAGACCTATGGAATCATAATGAGTCAAGCGAAGAATTACGTCGTGATCTTATAAGGTTTCAATTGGTACCTGTATTTGATTTATCAATTTCATGTTTGGGTCAGTCTTGGTTAAAACCATGGATGGTGATGCAGGATAATTTTTCAATAAGTGAAAAAAAGAGAGAATAAGGAGAAAGAAATAGGAAAAAGAGTATCGATAAGAGAGTTCATGGCAGCAAGTAAGGTATCCGTATGATCATTCTCCATTCCCTTTGGAATTTTTTTTTTAAGTTTTCAACAAACAGTGCAATCTCACTCAGCTTTTACAAGCTTTAGAGAGTGCTTCCCTACATTAGTTTGTGTATTTGCAAGTTGTCATGTGAAAGGTTCTATAAACATTATTTATATGATACATTATGCTGCTTAAAGGTCAAGTCCACCTCAGAAAATTGTTGATTTGAATCAATAGAGAAAAATCGAACAAGCATAACACTGAAGACTTCATCAAAATCGGATGTTAAATAAGAAAGTTATGACATTTTAAAGTTTCGCTAATTTTTCACATAACAGTTATATCTACAACTCAGTGACAGCAAGTGAGAGAGTTGATGATGTCCCTCACTCTTTATTTCTTTTGTTTTTTATTGTTTGAATTATACAATATTTCAAATTTTACAGATATGACAATATGGACCAACTTGACTTAAACATAAAATTTAAAATAATGGTAATGCTCAGGGAGGAATAAAATTTTGTTTCACTTGACAATGAGGAGACAAATTAGAGATTTTCATATAATAATATACAAAAGAATTAGTGAGTGGGTAACGTCATCAGTCTGCTCATTTGCATACCGACCAGGATGTGCATATAAATGTTTTGTGAAATTAAGCAAAACTTTAAAATGTCCTAACTTTCTTATTTTACGTCCGATTTTGATGAAATTTTCAGGGTAATGCTTGTTGGATTTTTCTCCTTCTATTCAAATCAACTTTTTGTTGGGATGGACTTACATTTTCAACCTAATGCATTTCAAAATAGCAGTTCTTGCCCCCAATGGTTGAATATAAATGTGAAATTATATCTGTAATAATATGATTTGTTGCTTAACATTGGCAGGAAAGAAATGTATCATACATGAAACTGTGGAAGATTATAACATCCTACATCCTACACATTTTAAATTTCTTATGAGAAATGCAAAAAAAGAAAAACAACAACATGATTTCCTGTCACGATCTTTGTTTTCTCTTTTCAGGTTCAAAGTGATTCCTCACTGATTGGTTGGTCTTTTTATTTCATTCATTCGCAGATTACATGTTCTCATTATTTCATTTGACTGTCCTTATTCTATTTTGGGAACTGTGTAGGCCCTGAATTTTTTTGTTTAATTTGCAATTAAAAAGGAAATCATAGTTGAGAGGAAGCTTCTTAAATGCTTAAACTTTGCTGGAATGGAGCTACTTTTGCTTTTGGATGAAAAGCTGAAGTACTGAATGTTGAACTTGTCGACACTTTTCTGTGTTTAATATTTAAAGTTACAATCAGTTCTTGAAATCTAGCCTTGTCTTTCCTTATTTGCTATTTTGTGAGTGATAAAATACCAAACAAGGAAACACAATAGAATTTTTGGACCATTTGCCATATTTGCAAAGCAGGGTGATGGAGTCCTATATGGCGTCGCCTAATTCCAAAACGATTAATTCTCATCGCTGGTCACCATATTATTATGTATCATCACCATATACAGAAGTACCAAGATCCTTTGGGAACGGATTCCAACGTCAGGAGATGTTTATTCAACGCCAATGCAAGGAAGAAGGTAAGCTGATGCAACATTGTTTTGTTGAGTTCCTGCAATAAGGCCCTAATAACGTAGGAAAAAATTTATATAAAATTTAGCATGAAAGGCAGAAGAATAGGTGAAAACATATCAGGGGCCTGTTGCATCCAATGGTAACTACCATGGTAACAATCAATAGCCAATCAGAATCTAGGATCTCATGCAAGGTACCATTGGATGGCAAAGTTACCATAATGGTAACTTTTATGCAACAGGTCCCTAGGACATATATGCCCCAGATGACAACTTCCATTGATATTTTCATATTAAAAGTTTGTGAGAATTATGTAAACATGATACATTTCCAGATGATGTACAAAAGGAAATAGATACAAGCAGCAATTTTAAAATATGAGTAGTAATACTATCAATAATTTCATGAAGATATAGTTATATCATAGGTGGATACAGGGGGAGGGGTTCGGGCCCACCCCCTATTGGCAGGGCCCCCCCCCAAAAAAAAAAAGGGGGAAAGAAAGACATTTTTAAAAAAGAAAAAGAAGGTTAAAGAGAGGAGAAAAAAAGAAGGGGAAACATAAGAGGAGGAAGATGAGGGGAAGACTTGGAGAATAATTTTTAAAATCTATCATGTCACTTATAAAATTTTCGCTTGCATTGCCTTTTAGGTGATACACATATCTTGCTCAATATGGAGCTTAAAATATCAAATTTTGAAGTCAATATACAAAAGACTGATTCAGCCCCCCCTTATGATCTTGGCACGTGATCACGAAGAAAATCGGCATTATCAGCATAATCTATAAAATATTTTGATCAAATTCTTTGAAAAATCTCATTTCAAATTAATTATGCTAATTTATGAGTGAAATAAAAAGTTTGCTCTAATTAATTAAATAAGACCCCTAAAATGTTTTTTTTTTGTTCACAGACTCCCCATAGGATTCTGATTAAATGTATTTTTTTTTTAAATTTGATATCATAATTATTGTCTTATGTATTTTAAAAAAATTCTTATGTATTTTTCTATTTTTTAAATACTTTTTCTTTCAATGGAAATCGTCAGGGACTTTATTCTGACCATAAACAAGATAAACTTGATTGAGTTTAATCAGTAAAAGGAGAAATAATGATACATTTACAAAATTTGTCCGAAAATACAATTTTCATTGGATTTGTTCACAAATTCACGTTTTTGAGCAATTTGGGGTCTGCAAGCACTTACAAAATGTTGCATAATTTCAGAAGCGTGCAACCAGGGGTCATGATTTTGGTCTCAAAAGTTGCCCGAGATTTAAAAGTAAAAAGTCAGAGAGTGACGCGGTCAAAAAAAAATTGCGCGGCAGATTTATTTTGAAAAGTCGTGAAAAGGGAAGGGGCTGAATCAGCCTCTTCCCAGTCTAATTAGGGTTAATCAGGCCAATGAAAAAGTTGATTTTCAGATCCAAGATGTCATTTTAAAACCCTTACAAAGAGTAGTCTGTTTGATTGATAACAAAAAAGGTTCACTGCTGGTGAGCATGTTCATTCAATGTTCATCACAAACCTCATCAACAGGAAGTAATTTTATCAAAGAAAAAATATCTCTGATTCAACCTTTCTCTTAATTGGGAACTATTTATTTGCTGTCACAAAACATAATTGAGAAATAACATTTTCTCCATTGTCAATCTTTTTTTACATTGGTTATTTTGCTGGAGTATCTTTTGTTTTTGATATACATTTATGCAGTGTAGATCTATATCTGTCAATTCTCTTATAACACCTACCTCAATTTATCAATATTCTACATAGACATGTTTTATTATAATTCATATTGAGAACAAATCACTGTTGCTTTGATTGGTAAGTGCTCAATTTTCCCCACTGACACGATTAAGGTATTAAGTATACATGTCATAACGTTAGGGTGTGTTTATGCTTCCATTGCGTAGACAGAATCAGCGTTTTCGAACGTTTCAGAACGCCGATCGCAAACATAGTTCTGGAGATCGCGATCTTCAACAATGAGTGATTTAAAGTACGGTGTTCAGTGTTGATGTTGAGGGCGTGAAAAGGCTGCTAAACCAAGCTCCAACACCGAGCTGGATTCTGAGGAGTGATACCGATTGCGTTATCGATAGCTTATGACGTCATGCCTCTGCGCTGTGCTGCTGACCATCTCAACTTTACGCGAGAAATTCTCAACGACGAAAGTGAAATCGGGGAGAAATTGCGCAATAAAATCTTATCATACAGAATGCAAAGTTAAAAATCACTGCATGAATCAGAAAGCGTAACTCTAATTATTTGAGCTCATCTTAACTGTAAAAGATAAATTTATGGGGATCTTTCATCGTGTTCGCTGCCTTTTCGTGAGCTACAGTTCATCAACACCAACACCGAACTTGAAGTCACAATTTTCCCAATCCCTGGGGGTTGGTGTTGCTGAATAGGGAAATCGCACGTAGATCGTCAACACCAGCCGCAATGCTGGGTTCAGCAGACGACATTCAACACCAGCCTTCTACACGAACTGACGGAAATACGTCATGTTTTCCGAAATGTTTTGAAATGTACCTTTTTATACCGTTCTGAAACATCGTTTAAATGAAAGTAAGCATGGACGCAACCTTGTTTTGGACTAATCACGTATGAAAACACTGATTCTGGCCTGAAAATTGGAAGCATAAACACGCCCTCAGAGACAGGAAATTAATAATGTAAAAGAAAACATTTCTGATTCAACCTTCCCCTCTGAAAGTTATTTATTCATACAAACATTATTGAGAAACCATATTTGAATTTTAGTTTTAGGTCTTCCAGAATAATTATGAAGATATTGATATGTTAAAAAGAAGATTTCATTCGCAATGCGTGGTCATGATTTCAAGGTAGTCTCCATTAAAAATCTTCTTCATATAAATTTGACACTTTTTCTGGAGCAGGAAATGGGGATTAGAAAATTCAATTTTTTTTTTATGTATGTGACTCATTTTTTTTGGAGGGAGGTCACAAGGAATTTTTAATTTCCTTTGAATGTGGCTTAAAATGGTCTTGTATTGCTTCACATGCTTAAGGTTGTCTTTGTTTTATTTTCTGTCATGAATAGGAGGCCAAGTGGATTGTGGAAGGGCATTCTATGACGATGCAAGTGTTCCAGAAAAGCCCCCAGAACAGCACAGTGAGTATACTAGAAAACAGACATTACATTTTTTTTCTCTTCTAGGGAAGATTCTGCATGAAAAATAAATTTTAAATATCAAGAGTAGAATAGTGGAGTGTTTTGGGTAAAGTAATTTAGATTTTTAGCTCATAAGGCCCGAAGTGCCAGATGAGCTTATGCCGTGGCGTGGCGTCCGTCCACAATTTTAAAATGCTTCTGCTTCGTCATTTCAGTTCTGTTTGCATTATAGGATAACACTAGGTGGGGGATTCAAAACTTCTGCACAGAACTTTAAAACTCATTAGATATGCTAATTTATGTGCATTTTCAAAATTCACAAAAAATGCTTCTTAAAGGGATGGTGCGGGCTGAAGGTATGTATAGCTTAATAAATAAAGTAGAATTCACTGAGCAAAATGCCGAAAATTTCATCAAAATCGGATAACAAATAATAAAGTTATTGAATTCTAAATTTAGCAATATTTTGTAAAAACAGTCATGAATATTCATTAGGTGGGCTGATGATGTCACATCTCCACTTGTTCTTTTGTATTTTATTGTATGAAATTAGGTTTATTCAAATTTTTTCCTCCAAGAACTAGAAAATTGGATTGACAACTGAAAATTAGTGCATTAGATATTTATTGCTGCAACTTATTTCATTATAAGGGAGGCATATTATTTACACAAGTATGAAATAATGAAAAAATTATGATTTTATGTAATAACATAAGACAACGGAAAGTGGAGATGTGACATCATCAGCCCACCTAATGAATATTCATGACGACTGTTTTCACAAAATATTGCTTAACTTTAAAACGTCAATAATTTTATTATTTGTTATCCGATTTTGATGAAATTTTCGGCATTTTGCTCAGTGGATTCTACTCTATGTATTAAGATATAAATATTTTCAGCCCGGACCATCCCTTTAATTTGTTGACCGATTTTAATTTTGTTTGCTTCCATCTGGTAGAGCTTCATGAGGTTCATCAAACTTCTACACAGAATTTTGAAATTTTGATTAGAAAAATTTTATGCTAAAATTATGCTTATTTTTCAAAATTCACATAAAATTCTTCTTCTTCTTTATATGTTGACCGATTTTGATTTTTTTTCCTTCATCAGATAGAGCTTCATGAGGTTCAACAATCTTGTACAAAGAATTTTGAAATTTCAAGTAGAAAATTATTTATGCTAATTTATGCAAATTCATAAATCTCAGAAAATACCTCTTCTTTATTTGTTGACCGAATTTGAAAATGCTTCTTCTTCGTCATTTCAAGTCCAATTTCAATTCTGTTTGCTTTATATGATAGCAGTAGGTTGGGGATTCAAAAATTGTACACAGTCATGATAATTCAAAGCTCTTTTTAACAGTGATTTAACTTCAGCAAGATTTGCTTCGAAAAGAAATGAAGCGATACTTTCTTTATTAATCTCTCTATGATTATTTTCATTAGAGGGAGATTCTCACCAAGTTAGCATGTGCATGTATTTACTCAATGACATTCTTTTTGGGAACAGAGCATGCTAATCTAGAAAATGGCAAGAATAAGAAAATATCAGTTGAAGTTAGTGTGTGCAGTCTATGGGTTGAAGCTGCAGTTGCCTTAGTGTGGAAGTGGCATAGTGTATTAGTTCTGCCTCTAGCCCTTGTAATCAAAGAATCTTGTTATAGCGCTAGCATCCTTGGCTAGACATCAATCTATACTTGTCTCTTTCCTCCCAGGTGTTCATCTCTCAGGCATGTTAAAAAGTTGTTGAATAAATAGGGATTAGTATATAGATTTAAGTGTGAGTGCATGTTTCTTAAATAATAATGTTTGTGTGTGTGTATATATATATATATATATATATATACATACTGACTTAGTGGAATTCATTTAATTTTAAACCAGATGAACCAAGACATGAGGTGGTTCGAGAAGGACCTCTTTACCACAGACGTGGCTCTCTTCAACTTTGGCAGTTCCTTGTAACTCTCCTTGAAGACCAGTCCAATGGTCACTTCATCGCATGGACCGGGCGTGGCCTGGAGTTTAAGCTCATCGATCCTGAAGAGGTGAATATTCACCTTTGCATTCATGATGGGATATTTAGTAAAGAATCTCTTTGAAGGGTGCATTGGAAAGTCAAATGAATAGACTTTGTTGGGTCCATGGTAGGGCTGAGTTAAAATGTTAAAGACAAGTCCACCCCAACAAAAAGTTGATTTGATTAGAAAGAGAAAAATCCAACAAGCCTAACACCGAAAATGTCATCAAAATCAGATTTTAAGTAAGAAAGTTATGACATTTTAAAGTTTCACTTAATTTCACAAAACAGTTATATGCACATCTGGTTTGGTATCCAAATGAGGAGACTGATGATGTCATCCACCTACTATTTTTTTTGTATTTTATTATTTGAAATACTAAATATCTTCTCCTCATTGTCAAGTGAGACAATGATTAATTCCTCCTGAACATGTGGAATTAGCATTGTTTGATACTTTATGGTTCAGTCAAGTTGGTCCTCATTGTCAAATCTGTAAAAAATGAAATATTGTATAATTCTAACAATAGAAAACAAAGTAAATAGTGAGCGAGGGACATCATTGACTGTCTCATTTGCATGTCACTGAGTTGTGCATATCACTGTTTTGTGAAAAATAAGCGAAACTTTAAATGTCATAACTTTCTTATTTTACATCCGATTTTGATGGAATTTTCAGCATTATGCCGGTTTGATTTTTCTCTTTTTATTCAAATCAACACTTTTTGAGGGTGGACTTGACCTTTAAACTCCATTCAAACAACAATAAAAAGCATAGACATTTTCCTATTCTCACAACATTTTTACTGTATAAAAAAAAGAGGCCCTTCTAAAAAATGTGCTGAATTTCACATTTCACATCTTTATATCCATGAAATGCCCATCTATTTTTATATTTCCTTGAATTCGTTTTGATTTAGTTGGAAACTATCAAGAAAATGAAGAATATTCCCCTCTTTCTTGACTCTGAAAGATCATTTCTAGTTGATGTCACACTCGGTCAACCTACATGAAAGTTTACATGTGGGACTACAATATTGTACTTATTGAAAACTGAAACTGGAAATGATCTTTCATAGTCAAGAAAGATGGCAATACTCTTCACTCTCTTGATAGTTGAAAATTCAAAGAAATATTGAAAATAGATGGGCATTTAATGGATATATAGATGTAAAATGTAAAATTTCAGCAAATTTTTTTATTTTTTTATTTTTTACACCCCTGTCCTGTTAATCCTAACTGCTAGTTACTACTAACAGCGTTTAAACATTTTAAAACATAAATGTAATTTCTCAGACCTTTCTCAGGCCTAGTCAGACCTAGCATGATAAAGTTGACTTTTTTTTAAAGGTTTTGAAATCTCCTCATTTCCAATTGACCAATCTCTAAAGGAAAGGGTCATGAATCTTAACTGATTTTTCAGCCTACTTATTTTACCTGATAAGCGATAAACTGTACTTGCTGAACTGTATGTGAATATTGTTTGACATTATTTTATTATTAATGAGAGACCATATATCAGTAATAAACCATGTAACAGACTGTAGGAGAACAGTATCAAATATTAAGTTTGGTCGTGGTTACCCTGCACTAATTGAAAAGTATGAAATTCATCAAGTTAAATACATGTATTTTAACATTCAAACTACCATTATTCTTATGTGAAATCTGTGATCATGAATCTTGGTTGCTTTCTTTGATGAATCAAAGGAAAGGCATCCCTTATTATCATTCAAAATGTAAACAAACTATCAAGTTTGATGGAAATATACGTTGCTTGTATAGCGCATATCACTGCCCATGGGCGTCTCTATGCGATTAATAGGAAAATAGACAAAGAAAGAGAGAGGATTAAAGCTTTAATGTAGACTGTCTCAATCATAAAACCACTTTATAAAACAATAAGTTTTGAGGCGACTTTTGAATGCAGAGCATGTAGATACCTCCATTATGGAAGAATAATATTGGATTTCTCTCTCACATCAGGTTGCGAGACGATGGGGTATTCAGAAGAACCGGCCTGCCATGAACTACGACAAGCTCTCTCGTTCACTGCGCTACTACTACGAGAAGGGTATCATGCAGAAAGTTGCTGGAGAGCGTTACGTCTACAAGTTTGTTTGTGACCCTGAGGCTCTCTTCATCATGGCATTTCCTGATGGTCTCCACACCCAGCTTAGGGTTTCCTTACCCCCTCCTCATGACCAAAGGCAACCCCCTCCTCAGATGAGACCGGTAAGAATAGCATCATTTCTTTACCAATATATTTATACATGTAAGACAGAGAGAGATAAGACCAGGGGATGTTTCACAAGGTGTTAAGTTTGACCTTAAATCACACTTAAATTCCCTGTTGCTTGTGGTATAGAAGGCATCACCACATTGGCCAAGTCATGCTAAGAGGACGCACACTATTGTGTATTAATCAATAAGATTGCATATTGTGTTACATATCTAGTGCGCATCAGCATTTAAGCATGACTCTACGTCACACTTAACTCTTTTTGTGAAAACCCTCAGTACATATACTTATTATGTATGAGAACAAGATATACATGTATTTAATTTCAATTACAATTTTTATTAATTTTTTTAAGATTAAAAACAGGCAGCATAAAACCCAAATAACGTAACAAAACAAAAAATTATTTGTATCATTTATTAAGTAAAAGTTGAACTGTTGCTCTCAACACAGAAAGAAAAATCTGAAGAATTACCACATAATTTTTGGTTGCTAACTTCAGCCTTCCTCAGCGATGACCAAAGTGACCCGATTTGACCTCGTGCAGTTAGCAGCCAAAAATTTTGTTAAAAATTCTTCGGGTTTTTCTTTATGTGTTGAGAGCAACAGTTCAACTTCTACTTATTTTCAACCAACACAGGTGAACTTTCATGATAGTGAAATTTATTATTGAAGAGTATGCCTGCTAAAAGTGAGCATTAGGGGCAACGGAGGGGGGGGGGGGGTGGTGATGGGATTGAGGATTTTATTTATACTTCCTCACAAGAAATTGTACAAAATTGATTATTATTAAAATTCATTATATAAAATATGCCTGGTAAAAGTATGCCATGAAGCAGGCAGTTGGGGCAAGGGTAGGGGGTGGGATGAGGTTTGTATTTATACTTGCTCACAACATATTGTTACAAATTGTGTTAAGATGCAGATAAGACAAATAAGGATATACGTACTATGTATAACAAAATATAAACCAAGAGATATGGCAAAGACATATCCTTATATATCCTTCTTAGGGATTAGATATAAGACCCAGCCATACAGTATGTAGTGCACAGATGCTTATGAATTACAAATAAGTCCAAGAGAAAAGACATATCCAGAAATGAATAATTTTAGAATTGAGTCATCTTCAATAGATCATGGGCCTTTGTGCTAGTTTCTTTATGACATTGTTTCTTTATGACAAAGTGTAAATTGTTTGTGTTTGTTTTTGTCATCTCATGTGCCATCACTTAAAATAGCAAGATGATTTGTGAGATTAAAATTTTCTCTCTTTTTTTGCAGATCCACCCGAAAAAAGAACCGGGAGTCATGACCCATCCGCCTCCCCAGCCCCCCAGTAGGACGGGGAGCAGTGAAAACTGTGACGTCTTTGTTCCTGACCTCAGCCATGCTAGTTCCTGCATGACAAAGTCATTCTCTGAGGGCTGTGTTTACTGAAAACCTCTTTCCTTCTCTTCCCCAAGGTCAATTCCTTCGGGGCAGGGAGGATCGATTCAAGAAAAACACTCTTTTTTGTACACACAGAGATTATACGAAAATTGCTTGTACTATAGTTGAATATGATGTTCACAAGTTTGATTTGTTAAATGACTTGCATTGTGTGTTCACTCACTTCTGTTATCACTGGTTTAAAAGTTATCTTATTTTTTTTACATTGAATAAGAGATAAGATGATAAGAAAGTGGTACACTATGGGAGTACTTTTGGCCTCACAGTGTTTCAAGAATTGATGGTATATGGTGTTAAAGATCCAAATATTTTCAAAACTGTAATCTTGTAGAGGTCAACCATCAAGAAGGCTCTGCAATGTTTTCCACTATAAATAATCAAATTTGTTGCCATTTAGCCATTGATATGATGATGAAAAATTATGATTGTATCACTAATGAAATTCAAATATTCAGTTTAAAAAAAATTATTCTATCTGTCAACTAAATACTATTAACACCACAAACTGCCAAATTGCAAAGCAAAAATTTGTTCCAAGATTACACAACCATCAACACCAAGCATTTAACACTATTAAGCTTGGAGTATTCTTTTTGATGTGTGGTGCCATATTTCATTACATTTCAATCAGAATCCGATCAGGCTGTGTACTTCAGTGCATTGTTTATGCAATTTCTTTGGAAAGATTTTCTCAAATATCATAGCAGGAAGTTCTCATTGGGCTCCAATATAGTACAAGTAAGTTTTAGAACAGTCTTTAAAGATAAGCTTCAGTAATAGATGAGTTGGTGCTTCGGATACTGAGAGTGACTTGATGTATTGATATTATAAGTATAAATTTCAGTGGGGAGTAAAATTGGCTGAGAAATGGCTCTAAAAACTCCCAAACAAAAGCATTGAATTTTGTATGACATCTGGAAAAAAAATCACTCATGTGTAAAATCAATTTAAAATTGTTAATTTGCCATGAATACAAAGCGCGGTGCACATCTTTGCAAGGAGCTGTAGGTATGAAAGTGTGGCTCAGACAGTGACTAATCATAAGAATTGAATTTAATCAAAAGTCGAAAGAAAAAGTGAGTGGATCATCAGATGATCACTCCCATGAATGTTTTCATGGAATTTGGACAATATAGTCATATGTAATCCATCAACTTGATGCCCTTCGCTCCCAATACTGAATCCGGTCTTTAAAACCTTTGAGCTTGTATTATAGTATTTTTGAAGAACCCTTCATGTTTTGTCTGTTGAAGAAATAGCTATTACAGTGAATTCTTTGAATCTTGCAGCTGCTTAGAAAGTCACTTTGTGTAGAATGGATTCATGCTAGTTGGTTATACCTCTTTGAAGATTAAAAAAATGTGATTACTAAAAAAAATTATGTCATGATTGTTTGATTTTTTTTGGTCTGATGTGAAATTGTTGTGTAACATCGATGCCTAAATGTTGGTATCACAGTATTGATCACTGATGTTCTGTACACCATGCGAGCATCATATAACATTAAAGTGTATATGTATATCTTGTGCATGAATTGATAACACTTCACACCATGGATTTTACACCATGCAAGCTTCATGCATTATCAGAATGTATATTTTGTGCATGATTTAATAACACTTTACACCATGGTCTTTACACCATGCAAGATTCACATAATATTAAGATGTATATCTTGTGCATGATTTGATAATACTTATTTGTAAGGGTTATGAGAAATGTATGATAGCCTTATCTTTTACTGTCTTTAGGAGGCGTTTTCACTCATATGAGTAGTACTATATTATCTCTCAGTACAGATAACTTTCAGTTCTACATTGGCGACGATGACATCAGTACATCAGGCTTACTCTATGAATAAGGGAAAGTCTATTATTTTTTACCAGTACAACGTAGACCTTATCAAAGATTGGTAATTTTGTATTTTTTTAAGAGAACAAAGTATATTTCATACCGATATTTGTCATCACATTTTATCAGAGATAATTGTATGTCAGGAAAGTATCTGAGTTTTTGCATGATTTGTGAATATATTCAACTGAATTTCAGATTTATTGTGAGATGTCATAAATGTGTTTCAGTGTTTCTATAACATAAATATCAGGTATTGGCATGTTGACTGCAGTATCATTATGTTGTGTAAAAATTTACTAATGAAATCTATTCCCCCTGTTTTGAAACCATTTCTCTGTAAAATATTTGCTTATTGAATTTTCTGCTTTCTGTTTTTAATAATTTACGGTTTCCCCATAGATCTGTATTTTTTGGTAAGTTTTTGAAGAGATGGAAAAAATCTTGAATTATTATATACAGTAGATTTCAAATTGTGTTTGCAAGATAAAGAGGCAGGTCAGTACCAGAAAAAGAAAGGTATCGTAATGAATTGGAAATATTGGTTATTGTGGTATTTTTAAAGTTACTAATTTTCTATTCAAATCTTTTGAATTTTTATTACTTATAATACAAAACCAGACTGAAGATTTTAAAAGATAATTAATCTTATGTTCAAATTTTGGATGGATCAAATTATTCATATTTTTAAAACATTGATTACTAAATGTGTCGAATGTCCTAAGAAGCTGTATTTTAGCATCATTAGTTCTACAGAGCAAGAGATCTGTTCATATTCCCCACTGCCGTGCACATGTATATAATACATATTTCATTTTTTGAAAAGACATCTCAGTATGTCTCTTTATATATTTATTTGCATACATACTCATGTTGTCAAGGAAGGATTTTGGTCAATTGCAAAATGGAAAACATAAATGATTGTTTCTAAACAAACTTACTATAAAAAAAATCAACAACATAAGGTTATGATTTAAATGATGTTTTATTGGTCACTTCAAGGAACATGCATTCAATACAGTTGAACAAATACAAATGATACATTGTAAGAAATTACATAACAGTTACACAACATAAATGGATAACCACTGTATCATGTCTCGCCACCTGTGTTCGTGGACACTCATTTTGTTAATATCGATTAATACTACTATCTTTTAATTCTATGTACACAGAAATGGTGGTGAAACTGCTGGTGTCTTTAACGAGATGAAGCATTTATTACACAATACATGTCGGAGTACAACAATAGTAATCCACCAAAAGAGAATAAATTGTGAGCTCTTATCATTAATTTACTGTTTTTAACAACCTCAGTAGAGGAATTATTTTAAATTTATTTCAAATTATTTCCCATAATCATTTCAAGTTGTATATGGATCTCTGTATTTTTCAAAAGTGCACTCATGTATTTGAGAGTTAGTTTAAGAGAAATAGACTTCTAAATTAAGAACAGTTGTTTGATAAAGAGCAGTTTTTTTTTTATATTGATTAAATACAATGATTAGCATACCAGCTGTTCTAATATATTTAGAAGTATTATTTCTAGGAAAGTGAGAAGTTGTAGAGATACAACAGAATGAGAATGGCATTCTCCAATTATTTCATTTTTTGTACATATTTTTCATGAAAAGTGTTGACCAGTGCCTAAAAAGGAAATCTTGTGTTTTTTTCTAATTGTCTAAGAGAATACAAAATCTAGATTAAAGAGAAAACAATTAAGAAGTGGAGAGATATATTGAAATGCAGAAAGTACTAGAAAGACAGAAAATATCTACTTTTATACCTTATCAGTGAGCAGAGTTTTAACAAAAAATCATCAATGTTTTTGTAGGAATTTAAATGGAAAAAGTTGGAGTTATTTTTTCATACTGTATTTCAAGATTTGTACAGATGTAGTGTATGGGATGCTGAAGATATTGCTTTGTTTCTCTCTGTCTTAATTTTTTTTTACTACATATCAAATGATTGATGTACATTGTATGTCTAGGTGGCTCACCAAATTGATAAAGATAGTGAAGTGTATCAGTATTCATATCATAAAGTTTGTACACACATTTTAATTATTGTACAGAAAATTTCACTTTCACATAAATTGGTAAAAATTAAAGTGTTGCACATATTGCTGTTTGTTCCAATTAAGTAAAACTTAGTGTTTGAAAGTGAAATTAAAGTTTGTTATCTCACCTTGGTATTCAGAATTAGGGCTGTGTATCTGCAATTTGGGTGAGGGATATAACTAAGGAGAATTTTAAAAGCGTAATATGATCTTGCCCAAAAATCAGTAAATTCAGCCCCAACAAAGGAAATGATTAAGTAACATTTTTTTAAATATCTTTACTTGGCTATCCACTTTCATAGAGATCTTTATGAAGTAAATATTACTGTTTAATGATGCCCAAAACTTATTTACGGAAGGGACCTATTCCACAAATATCTACAGAACTCCCCTGCTCAAGTGAAAATTTATTGTACAAAATCATCACAGCTGATGTCCCCCTTTCCCCTCCCTTTGTCTCTAATATAATCACATTGTATATTTACATTCTTTTATTTTGAACAAGAGTTGTACTTACATTATTCAAAGGTGGATTTTTAATGCTTTGCTTAATTTGATTTGGAGAATTTGTAAATAGCAAAAGCAGAATACAGCAGTTTTACTTTGTGAAAAAAAATGTGTTAAAATAGCAAACATTTTTATTTTGCTATATGTGTCTTTGTTAACATAAATTTGACCTTTGAGGGTAGGGTACATTTCTCAAAGAATATATAAAATTGAATAGTAATTGACACAGGACATTTTTCAAAAATGTCATTTTTATCACAAATTTTATCAACATTATCAAATATTTGCACTTGTGGATTCTAACATAAAAAATAGGTACTTTTTGTTATTGTAATCCGGTTGGTCACATCTGCTTAACTCTTGTATGTGTTAATTATCCTTTTCACTTTTAGTATTTCAGAATTCTCTTTTTAGCAGCATCTTGTTTAAAGCATTGTGAAATTACAGTCAGCAGGGCAGTCCTCAGCTTGTTTTGCTAATTTCTGAACCACTGTCTCTTCAAATTATCAGAACCCTTTCAAATAAAAGACTAACAATAGTTTGAGTTTTTTTTTTAATTGCTGCAGGTGTTTTGGGAATTTTCTCTGTCACTTGAAGTCTATCTCCTAATTATTTGAATGAATTAAAATAATGGTAGTTGTTTGAGTGAGTTGTCAATTGGATGAAGTGAAGCTGCAGATCTTAAGATCGCTAAGTGTTTTCTTATGAAAAAGTGCTGCAAAGTTATTCATATGGTACTGGGCAGTTTTTATGACATACATTGGCTATATCCTAATTGGCTATATGAAGCCAGAAACAAGAATTTAACCAAATGTCAGGTACAAATCCATATATACTTCCTTGATATGATATGTTAAAAATTAAATCTAGAGAAATCTTACTTGCAATTGAATATCAGGATTTTATTTTTCAATTCGCTTATAGTTGCTCTTGGTAATTTTTTATTTTTCCTGAAGCTTGGGTATGTCATCTAATGATATCACTTGTTAATATAAAGTTATAAAATTAAGAACTGGGAACATTAATTTGAAAAAGAATGTTAGCACCTTCCCTAGCCATTAGACTCATTGTCACTGTTTTGCACAGTCTTGAGTAGTGATTAAGATTAACATGTTACTTTTGATTTAAAGATTCAAATTCTACCATACTTTATAGATATCTTGACTCTTTTATTGCTCTAATAATTTCATTATGGAGGGACATAATCAATATATGCTTTAATCATGACTTTTGTTTTAATATTTACTTGAAATGAGTAATATGGCATATAAGAAATCCTAATGGCTTTATCAACCTTCATAGAACTCTCTGGTGAATAGCTTGGTTCTAACATTTATTTTGAATAATATAATTAAACCTCAAATTTTATAGTTGTATAAAGGCATACAAAACTTTTATAAAGCCTTTCCACATGATAATGACTTTGATTTCTTAGTTAATGTAAAATCATTGCAAGTTTCTATGTTTTGGGGCAGATGTTGCTTTTCTCATTAAATCACAGTGGTTTTGTACATAGCAACTTGGTGTGCTGATTTTGTGTTTCTTTGTTTTTATCTTTGTTTATGCAATAGTGATGAGAAGATCAAAATCTTTGTGTTGCAGTTGATCACTTTGAATCAAGATTGTCTTGAAGTCTCATGAGTGTGTGTTATGAGTTTTTACAGATGTATATAAATCAGATAGATGGGACCAGGGTTCAAACCTCTACATGAGTTTGTAACTTCCCCACATAATTATCTTGAGTTACAAGTTCACGCCATGATGAATAGTTTGTCTGATGGTTTATGATGCATCAGACGCCTTACCAAAGCTGTATCTTTCACGCAGAAATCCACAAAAATCTTTTCATAGCTAATTGCTACATTTCCCATAACAAACAACGGGGAACACTGCTGCTATGAAAACGCACATTTAAAGATGATAGGGGTCTTTCATAGCAGCCCATTCCACATTGTTTTTCATATAATGAATAAGGATTGTTGATGAAAAGATGGTTTTGCGTGATTCCTTCATGAAAGTCACAGTTTTGAACTTTGAAACCGTGCCGAAATCCTAGGTACTGTCATAAAATATACGATCTATTGTACAATTAAGCATTACTGGTATGTTGGGACTTGCAGAATGTTCCATACAGGTCTGCATAAAATCACCTAGGATGTTATGGATGACTTGAATGAAAAGTTCTAACTGAAATACCTCAAATTTTCCTTAGGTTTTTGTCTCGCCTGCATAGCAGAGCAAGACTATAGGCGCCGCTTTTCCGACGGCGGCGGCGGCGTCAACATCAAATCTTAACCTAAGGTTAAGTTTTTGAAATGATATCATAACTTAGAAAATATATGGACCTAGTTCATGAAACTTGGACATAAGGTTAATCAAGTATTACTGTACATCCTGCCTGAGTTTCAGGTCACATGACCAAGGTCAAAGGTCATTTAGGGTCAATGAACTTAGACCATGTTGGGAAAAAAAATTTCAAAATCTTAACCGAAGGTTAAGTTTTTGAAATGACATCATAACTTAGAAAGCATATGGACCTAGTTCATAAAAAACTTGGGCATAAGCTTAATCAAGTATTAGTGAACATCCTTCTCGAGTTTCAGGTCACATGACCAAGGTCAAAAGTCATTTAGGGTCAATGAACTTTGGTCAAGTTGGGGGTATTTGTTGAATTACTATCATAACTTTGAAAATTTATGGATCTAGTTCATGAAACTTGGACATAAGGTTAATCAAGTATTAGTGAACATCCTGCACGAGTTTCAAGTCACATAACCAAGGTCAAAGGTCAATGAACTTTGGCCAAGTTGGGGGTATTTGTTGAATTACCATCATAACTTTGAAAATTTATGGATCTAGTTCATGAAACTTGGACATTAGGTTAATCAAGTACCACTGAATATCCTGTGCGAGTTTCAGGTCACATGATTATGGTCAATGGTCATTTAAGGTCAATGAACTTTGGCCGTGTTGGGGGTATTTGTTAAATTACCATCCTAACTCTGAAGGTTTATGGATCTAGTTCATAAAACTTGGACATAAGAGTAATCAAGTATCACTGAACATCCTGTACGAGTTTCAGATCACATGACCATGGTCAAAGGTCATTAAAGGTCAATAAACTTCGGCCATGTTGGGGGTATTTGTTGAATTACCATCCTAACTATGAAAGTTATGGATCTAGTTCATAAAACTTGGGATACAAGAGTAATCAAGTATCACTGAACATCCCCTGTGAGTTTCAGGTCACAAAACCAAGGTCAAAGGTCAGTTAAGGTCAATAAACTTAGGCCATGTTGGGGTAATTGTTGAATTGCCATCAAAGTTTATGGATAGAGTGAATAAAATGTGGACATGGGTGTAGTTGACAAGTCTTAAGTCACCGTTCAAATGTCATTTATGGTCAATGAATGTGGTATTATGTCATTATATGAATGGTGTTTTTGTGAATGATTATTTTATAGTAGTTTTCAAAGTTAGCACTGCTGCTATATTAAATCGCGTAATGCAGGCGAGACTGCCAGAGGCGTTCCACTTGTTAAACCTAATGTGCCACATGAACTTCAAACAATTCAATCTCAAGATGTAAACTACTTCATATGGACCTTATAATCCTATCCATGAAACTTTTTGATCTGCCATGAATTAATATCTTTTTTATCTTAACAACAGTCATACCACAAAGTTAAAATGTTAACCACGAAATAACGTGTTTTTTAGAATTTCAAGAAATGATCACAATATATTCCTGATTTGTTCATTTGAATTTTGTTAGGTTTATATCCTATCAGTTGACTGAATGATATATTTGTTAACAGAAAAGTATTGCACAATATTTGCACCAAAGCAATTATTTTTTTCTCTTTTCTTTTCATACCTTAAAATTTCCAAACAGATGCAGAGTCTGATGAACTAAAAAGGCACCTAATCTCGATACATGAATAACATAGAAAATATAATCATGATATGAACCAGGTAAAAATTATTTCAGTTTATACAAAATACAAGATGCATTTTTGAAATATACAAAATATACTTTCAGTATGAATGTATAGTATATAAAGAAATACATATAAGACAATATATTACTCAAATACACAATTGAAAACTCACTTTGATTCATAACGACAGTGCACACTAACACACTCACCCTTACACCCTCGCATCCAGACACACTGATTTCAAGGTGGTTTGGCTCCCTCATTTGTTCGTTCTTGGTAAGCCTATTCAACTTTTAACCAATGGGAACCCATTCAGGGCGTATTCTGTCAGTCAATCATCGCAGATTGACATGAATAGACACGCCTCATTATACATATTCATAAGTTTCTGCATTCTTTCTTGCTTTGTTTTGTTTTCCAGCCTGTCGGTACATAAAATATATGCAAACATTCTACGCCTCCAGCATGCGTGCACAGACTCCGGTACGGTTCCCAATCCTTTTGATAAGATAACAGGGAATTTGTTTTGTTCGTTTACACAATTCCCTTCCCCGGCATTCAGTCCACGTGCTTCGAACGCCGCCCGAGTTAGTTCACACTTCTCAATTCCATAAAAACGTGTATTTATTCCAGTATTCTCATCAGTCAAAACGCTCATGATATGATACTCTCAACAGAACGCACCCATCCCCTATTGTTATGATGCTGCGGACGAGTTTGTCAACAAATATTTGTGGAATGTTTGTCTGGACAAGAATGTCTGGTTGACAAGAAAGACAGGTGGATTAACGGGTGGATTAATAACAAGTTGGTGTGTACTTTGTAGTATGATACAGACCAGAAGGGGTCTGACTGTCCGACCTATAGACTGCTTAGGCGGCGCTTCGTTGTCTGATAATCGTACTATTTGTGAGATTATTACGGTCATTAGGTATGCACATCTTCGAGACAGCCGATATGTCATGATTAAAAGGGATTACTTCACTGTAAAAGTCTACATTCTTTCATTTGACTTATTGTGACAAAACGGCAGAATAATATATAATTGCTTACATACTTTTGGTACATTTATTTGGATATTTAAAGGGGTGTTACAAAATGAAAATAATATGATTTAACAGATACAGAAAAATCAGACAAACTAAACACTGAAATATTCTATCAAAAATCGGACAAGGAATAACAAAGATTTGCATTATTTCGATGAAACAAATTCAATGAGCAAACTGATGATGTCATATCCCCACTTATTCCTGTGTTTTTTATTACATTCATTTACGGTTATTCAATTAATTTTGTCCTCCAAGGAATAATAAAAAAAATTAATTGACAAATGATTTAATGCATTAGAAATTCATTACTGACACTTATTAAGGGATACATAATTATCATGCACACATGTATGAAAATATGAAATGATTATGATTTAATGTAATAACATAAGAAAATGGGAAGTGGGATGTGACATCACCAGCCCACCTAATGAATATGCATGACGATGTGCATATAAATTTGTTCATGAAATATGGCTAAACTTTTAAATTCATTATTTTCTTTATTTGATACCAGATTTTGATGAATTTTTCAGCATTTCGCTCAGTGAAATTTGCTGTATTCATTTAGACATACTCAGTTTCAGCCCAGAGTGATACACTTTTAACGTGTTACGCTTTCAGTTACAAGTAGGCATTTCGTTTACTATACCCCCACTTTACTGTACGGTCTCAAATGTGCGGGGGAAAACAGTCAAATGCGAAGTCATATCTGAAAACTAAGAAGTTTAAACCAGGAAATCACGCGATGGCTTCTGATATCAGTTAACCTAAAAAATAATAATAATATAATATAATTAATAAAAGAATCTTTGTGGTCGATTACTGCTCAGTTGATTCAATATTACTAATTTAGATATTATTTATTTGTTCCCTAATTACCAACAATTTAAGATTTTATTTCAGCTCTAAATCAATGATGCCATCGTGGATCAGATTGAATAAAGATACTTTTCTTACAATGCCTACACGTACACCCTTCTAGTTTGGTCACTATTTGTATAGTACCCTTGCGTTTGTCTTTCTTTTCGGCTCTTTTCTTTTGATGTAGATCTGAATGGAGTCCGATTAGCACAACTTGACTCCGTGTATTGTTCATCTCAAGAGAGTTGGGGGTTGTCGACTCCAAGACACACGACGCCTTCTAGAACATAGCAAATCCATTGTCAAATGCCCTTTATGACAAAGCACAACCAATAAGTCTTTGTCGGAAATTGATGAATAAAAAAACACACAACAGTTTCGTCCTGGACTCTGTGTTTTTGAATCCGTCTCCGTTGCGAAAACACCGTAATGTATAATCATTAGACCCTACATTTTCAGAGGACAAAGTCATTGGAAATTTGAGCATAGTTCCCGATGAAATCTTTAAACACATATCTTTAAGAGTATATAAGTGAGAGAAATAGAACATGAGAGTTTACATGTATATGGAGGAATTTGAGGTATCGGTCACAAACCTTTATTCGGAAGTTTCGATATTCTGAAAGTTCATTAGTCATATTAAGGTTGGTTATTCAAAAATGTACTGACGTTCAATATGCTGCAGGTTAGTTTATCCGAAAACGTAAAAGGTTTGTTTTTCGACGGTTCGCTAATCCGAGAACGAAATAATGTTCGTTTCCGATGGATCGTTAATCCAAAAACGAAACTCCAATAGTTCGTTAACCCGAAAACGGAATAACGTTCGTTTTCCGATGGATCGTTAATCCGAAAACGAAACTCCGATAGTTCGTTAATCAGAAAACGAAATAAGGTTCGTTTTCCGATGGTTCGTTGATCCGATGATGAATATGGTTTGTTTTCCGATGGTTCGTTAATCCGAAAACGAAATAAGGTTCGTTTCCGATGGATCGTTAATCCGAAAACGAAACTACGATAGTTCGTTAATCAGAATAAAGTTCCTTTTCCGATGGCTCGTTAATCTGAAAACGAAATATGGTTCGTTTTCCGATGGTTCGTTAATCTGAAAACGAAATATGGTTCGATAGATCGAATTCGAATTAAGGCTCGTATAGTTCGTCATTTATTTTCATAGCGAACCTTCTTTCATTTTCGGATTATTGGACGTTCATATAATGCCACAAAAGAAAATAAACTTTTCGGACTATGCAATACAGTGCACTTTGCGTTTTAGGAATAAAGAACCTTGGGTATTTAACGAGACTTTCAACTACATGAGACTTTTCAAAGGGGGGGGGGGGCTGAGCCAAGAGTGTGTGGGGGGGGCTGACCATGCAAAAAATAACAATCATAAAATTATGGTCATTTTTACGTTTTGTACACGGTTTTTGAAAAAAGTGGGGGCTGTTCCAAACAAGAAATGTAAAAGAGATACACTAAAAATTTAAATCGTTACCCGAAGTGCTTTATCCTTTCCTTCTACCGATGAATGATTGGCAACGTCGGTCTGTGCATCGAATGGCGTTATTTTGATATCGGATATCCGAGTGATTGGCTTGTTTGTGTTCATGATATCCAATGTATCGGTTTGATTGGATAGTGTATCCGTATCACGATAGACCAAATGCATGTTCGCTAAGTCTCCGCGGTGGCAAACTAAATATACAACTTAACTCAAGATCTGAAGGACTGTCAAATCCCCTTCCTCTCATCCCACTTTGACAGTGTCGTACAGTTATCAACTTGTCATTAGTTCATTTAATTCTTCAAACTATTGAAAATGATAGAATATCTAGAAACCAATAACTAAATCTAGTCTCATGAAGCTTTATACTTAAAGGAGAATGAAACCCTTGAAACCAGCTGAATCCATATCAAAGAGAAAAAAATCAAAGAACCATATTGTTGAAAGTTAGAGGAAGATTGAATGAATCATAAGAAAGTTATGAGCATTTGAATATTAAGATCACTAATCTCATGTAGATCCATTGGCAATGCGACCAAGATCTGTGATGTCACACACGTACAACTCCCTCATTACTTTAGTACTTATTTCACTTATATTCTCACTTTTATAGAGTCTATCACAAGGTGATGTGTTCTCTTTATGAGAGGACAAGTACAGAGGTTTCACAACATTATATCATTGATGAATCGTTTGTCATATGATTAGAATGAGCAAAAAGAGATGTTTGGGGTATATTTTCAGTGTCCAAAAGGGGAGAGTTGTTCATCTGTGACATCATAGATCTTGGTCGCATTGCCAATGGGAGGATCTCCATAGCATTAGTGATCTCGACATATAAATGCTCATAACTCTTCTATTGCTAGTCCTATTTTACTCAAACTTTGATGATCTTATTCTTTGATTTTTCTGTTTTCACACAAGCTAACTTGCTCCAAGAGTTTCATTCTCCTTTAAGAATAGTAAGTCCCCTTTCTCCCGTTTCATTGTGTGTTTCTATATTGCGATATTACTTATTATGTTGCTGTCTGTCTAGTAATTTTTATCTAATGTTATAACAATATTCTTCGGATTCCAATATAATTATTTGTTGTTGAAAACAGAATACCGCAAATGGAGGGTGAGGAGAAAGAGGGACACTAGTGAACTTGTGGGGTCTTATAGGATCGTGTCCCCCAAGAGAGAGAGAGAGAGAGGGGGGGGGGGTGAGGGAGGCCTCAATCGCAAACACGAATCAGACTTATAAACTGAGCAAACATCTCTATTGCACAGAGTTCAAATTCCCTTTTCCGTCATTATGCTCTCTTTAAAATGGCGCCATCTTAACAGTTGGATATTCGATCGAGAATTTTTTTTTTAATCGAGAAAATAATGGTATCTATGACCAAGCAAAATGTTTTACAAGCAACTCAGTTTGGAAGCATTTCACCATTCGAAATACATAGCTCAATCATCAACTTGTAAGAAAAGAGCCCCTGTATTCTGAATGCCCTTTGAAATATGAGTTCTGAAAAAAAATATAGGCTTCTTTTTTTTCTTTTCTTTTTTTTACTTCACTCATGACGTTCAGTTGTCGAAAAAAATACTCCACTCTTCGCATATGATTTATAGCTGTCTTTTCTTTTAAATTCATTGTCCCACTTGCCACACGTAGGTACTTTTAAAAACAAACCCATCCTCTGGGGTTGAAAATAAAATATCAATCAAAACTGTCACTCTTCCAAGCTGATGGAAGGATGTGAATATAAGCTCTTACTTCATCCACCATCCATGAACTGACAGGAGGGAAAAGACCTAAAACACCCTTTCAAAAACCAAGAAATTTCTTTTCAACTTGTCACTGCATTTTACGCGTGACCTGACTCCAATAGTCGACCAGAAGTTGGCTGTTTCTCCGTCTAATCACCGTGAAAGATAACATTATATAAAATCATCTAAGCAAAATATTTTCAAGTTGAACGTTCCAATTCTGGAACGTTCCCCGTAGTTACCCAAACAATTGTTCCGTTTTGAATTGGTTGGGGGAGTTTGCTGGAGAGCGAATAAATACAACGCTTTTTAAGAGAAAAACTTCTTTAATCTGATGTCACATGTCTTTGCTTCAAGATCGCTCTCTGATTCCAAAATTCGCTTAAATTCATATGGTAAAGAACTCCTTATCTTGACTTCTAATCTACCCACGAAGTTAGTCTCCAAATATATTTTTACACTTAATCCACAACGATAAATCATGAATTCAAGACATTTTGAGCAATCGTTAATCTCAAATTACTCAAACTTTACAATCTGTGATTTGTTTTCTGTGATGCTATTAAAACTTTGTATATTTTTCGTACAGAGGATACTATAGTTTTCCCCGAACAAGTTTACGAGACGCTCTTGAGTTGAGATTATTTGTATCCTAGCCACCAAAGTTTTCATTATCACTACTTTCGTTTATAACCTGGTACTGTCTGTCTAAGGGGGTGTTGCAAGAAAATATTTGCAATCAATCGCAAATATTCTGTTGCAATTTTACAATTAATTGATCACTTCTAGCTATAGCAAATCAGATTATACTCCTTGTTTCATGGAGCAGATTAGCAATCAATCGAAAATTTGAATTCATTGCACGGCATATGCTTGATCTCGGGAACAAAAATAGACTTGCAATTGATTGCAAGTTTCTTGCAACGCCCCAATAGTCTGTCTTTACAGGTATGTCTTCTTTGATTATTTTGATATTAACTAAAATGAATAATTGCTTAATTAAAAATATTTATTAATTCTAGCTCTGACGAAGTGCAATAAACACTAAAGCTTTTTGAAAAAAAAATGAGAGCCATTTTCATTTTACCAGAGCCATTCCTTTTTTCATGATTCAACGCTTGGTTTAGCATCGCAGTTTGTCCTGCTTGTTTACAAATTCATTTAATGTTTCACGTTGTTTATTTAATTGAAATTTATTTTCTCTTCATTGTTATTAATTGTTAAATGACTATTTAATTCATTGTTGTTCATTTAATATTCATTGTTTGTACATGTATAAATCAACTGGACGTTCTTTTGCATCTTTTTCAATCAAATTGAATTGGATGAAGTTTATCAAATTCGAACAGAATTTTACTCAGAGAAATCCTTTTCCCTTTTCATGATTTTTAATTTCTTATTCGATAAAAACTCACTTGATAATTATTTTATGAAATATTGAATGCAGCCTGACAGTGACGTCAGCATGTCAACTTATTTCACAAGCTAAGCTACGCATACGCCAGCGCAGCTACTGGCACAGCTCACAGTCAATCATTACCGCAACATAGGCGGATATGAAACTGCATTAGCGCCATTACATTTATATACTTAGGCACTGACTGTTATACTCACCAAAAATAGGGGCTGAAAATCCTAATTTCGCCCTTCAAATTGCAGAAGCGCGCCAGATTTCCAGTGGGGTCGCCTAAAAATACACTAAAATGAAGAAAAAAAAATCAGTGATTTTGTTCGGGGTTCACGAACTTTATTTTCTAGCAACTAAATACATGCCACACCTTTCCTATCATTCTCTCCTATTTCATGCACATCGCTTGTGTTTACCTTGTCTAACATATCAATTCACACATCTAGTGCGTCTCCCTATATCTTTCTGTAAACCAACTTTTTGATTGTCATATATCAGCAGTCACTTGGCGCTTACACACTCGAGATGACATTATGCGAACTTTTATCTCGACGTTGAAATCGTCCGTAGAAGTTTAATCTACAAAGAAAAGACGAAGTAAAGGGTCGAATTTCTTCAAATATCCCCAGCAGCGAATTGAGGTTTTTCTTATGATGACTTTATCGTCCGTCTGTCAATCTTCAAGGCAAGTTCTTTTAAATACTTGCAAATATAAAATCTCAAAATGGATGACTATTTGAGTATTGTATAAACTATAAAGGTCATGTAAAGTGAAATACAAACATTCATCTAAATAACAATGGATTTGGATATAGTCCAACTATTTTGTAAAATTTCAAATGCGATAAATAGGGTAATAGTGTAATGGGCATATGTAAGATGTGTGATACTTATTTCAATAAGAACACATCGTTGTTTAGTTCCATGAATTGTAGAATTACGCTCAGAGAACGAACAATAGTACAGTGGCATGGGAATGATTTTGGAGAGGGGATGCTCTTTTTGAAGGAAAAAACGACAAGCCCACCCCCTTCCCCCTAAAAAGTTTTTACTTATAAAAAATGACGGTGATTTTGGTCAGCAAAAAATGTGATGATAAAAAAAAAACCCAAGAAAACCAAGCAACAACAACCCACGTACCAACCTGATTTCCAGGGGGTACTGCATGATGTATAACATACGCAGCACCCCTATACCAGCATACCCCCGTGCAGCGCCATCCATCATTATCGTTTGTGTTTTCAATTTTTATGCAATTGTGGGAGATCTGTCAAATTAATAATGCACATGCATGCATAACATTTAAATAGACGGCACACTAAAAGGCAGCTCGTAGACGCCTTTTTGTTTTGAGTTCTGAATTACTATTAACCATGGAGCTATTGACACACCAAAGACTTCAATATCAACTGTATGTGCCAACTTACATAGGATCTATAATGAATTTAGGTCTTGTTTGGTTTGTCTTTGTTTTGATTTGTTAGTGTGTATAAACAGATGTTACTAATTCATTAATGAAATACCATGACGAATACTTAACTAGATAGATGGCGCATAATAAATAATGTGTTTAATATTAAATACACCTTGGAAGTGATGGATGATTATGTATTACAAGTAATGAAGGATCCCGCTGCGAAACAGCACTGGTAAAACACTTTAATCTGATAATTAATGTCTTTAGATAAATATTTTAACAAATAATATTTGTTTATATTTATATTTTATCCTTAACTAAAACTGAACTCTAACGGAGGAAATGAAATCCTGCAATCAACAATTTTCATTTCACTCATATTTTTATTAATCTCAAATATTGGAATTTTGATATTTCAAATCGCCCGATTATGTCCATTGATAATGATATCTTCTTTTAATTTGGTGCCGCAATCCATAAAAATGATAACAAGATATATTTTGTAAAAAGGAGGAAAGTGGAAGAGGAAATACTAGGGAAAAAATATGCCTTAAAGAAATGACAGGGTCTCCTTTTTCAGAGAGGTTTTAGAGCTGTTAGGTAAAGGTGACTTGCACTTTACACGTCAACGTCCAAACGTCCCATATTCGGTCAAAAGTAGCGGGTTTTTTGTTGACGAGGGTAAAGTCGAATTATCCTAAAACGTCACTTTTTATCACTTTCATTTTTGCTCGGCAAAAGTGTTGTATTGTACACCGCTCAAATCAGTTCTGTTGAACAAGGGTATTGACACGCAAATCCCTGCACTTTTAAGCGTTATGGCTCTAGAGTCCAAACCCCTGGACCTGGGGTCCAGAATTATGCTAACAACGTAGGCACGAGCTGGGATTAGAAAGTCAAAATCGGACATCTAGTGGGCCGTTTGATCCCCGGTAGACTGCATGAATCACTGTCAGAAAGTTTGATTGGCAGTTTGGGTCCTCGTCAGGTAGACATTCCATAGCTCTCAAGGTGTATTGTCCTCTAATTGTGAACAAACTCACCGAGTGCCATGCTGTAACGAGGAGGCGTAGGTAGATGACTGTATATCAAAAGGGTTACCCCCCCCCCCCTCCTTCTTTTAACGTCTCGCATAAAACAACAGCATGTATTGTTGGGCAGTAGATGGACATTTTCCAAACGAAGTGTTATAAAGAAAATGGGTTTTTCGAAGCATCGATTGAGTGGGGCCATAACAGATTTACACAACCAAAACAAACAGGTCCCTTTCTAGCCCCCTTAATTCAGCCGGCGGGATTCGGTAGGTTGGCTCCCCCTGGCCTCCCGGGCAAACATGTCGCCTGGGATCGACACGGTAACAATACAATGGGCTCGATCGACAGCTCATAAAAGTCACCTTACTTTGATGGGCAGATGGAGAAGAATGCCCGGTATGTCAACCCCTTTCTCACTTCGTGTCGATTTCTTGCGTTCTTTTTTTGACTTGCCTCCCTTCGTACCATAACTGGACAGCCGTCGATCAGAGGACAGGTGCAAGAAACCACTCACGTGCCAAACACCACGCCATCCATGTTCAAATACAATCAAATATTAAGACCCCCATTTGGGGGATTGTTTCTTTTAAGCGATGATGAATAACGAGGTTATGATACTCATTGATAATTATTTCAATGTCTTCAGCGTGATGGATGACTAGCAAAGCTCTCATGACTCAACGTAAACATTGACAGATTGTATATTCAACAAAACGCTTTTGTGTTAGCAGAACAACCATGGATTGCAATCAGAAACGCACATATGCTCCAACTATTAATGTACGTCTGCGAACATTTTGTTCAATCAATATCATTCCTTCAAAATAGTACAACAAGGAAAGATATTGATTTATCCCAAAATGTATGAATTTAATTTGAAAATTAGTCTAGAGAAAATGGTTGTACTGTTCTATATACTCTTTCGTCCGCACTAACAAAACCATTTTCGTTTTGAAAAATGTAACATTTTTAATGCATATTTTATGGATTAAGTGCTTCATGTGATACTATGCAAAATGACAGCGAAGCAAAGGGAGGGGCAACTATTGAGAATGAGCATACGCATGCCTTTCCATACACCACAGCACATACTAACACATCGGTTGACAGAAAATGAGAAATAAGAAATAAAAATGGAGAGAGAAAGAAAGAGAGTATATGAGAGAGAAAGAGAGAGATGGAGAGAGGGGGATAGACTCGAATATAGGTGTATTTAGTTCACACACACCTGTATAACCTTCTTCATACAGGTGTTGGTATGTCTACCTTGTATGGTGAAGACGCAGGGTGACGAATTTGACGAAAAGAGCACAACTACATCTGTTTTCTCTTTCTTTGTTAATGAAGCAAATCTTGTTCTTTCCTTTCAAGCATTTCGCCCACGAAACACATATTTTGAAGGCAATTGCTACATTTTTCTATCGGAGCAATCGTGAATTCAAAATACGACAAAGAACGACAAGGAGTAAAATTCGCGCGGTTATATGTGTGAAAAAATATGCGAAATCATGATTGAAGTTTCTGTACTTTTCAAGAACAACAATCATGTCGCGTTGTCCTGAGAAATAGTCCGATTTCTCTTAACAATTGCAACCCCTTAAGTTGTTATTCTGAAGGTGACATTGTCCAAGAGAGTGTTTAACTCGAACTTCAAGTGTTGTCTTTAATACCAGGCAGAATGTTTGACGTCACTTTTCAATGTCATTCCATCACCATGTCGATTCCACTTGATCATGAAAATAAACAGAGACCAATGTATCAAAACTATTCTCCTAAGTTCCTAGAATACATCCAAGCGCCTCGGTTTTTACTCTGAAATACCAAGTTTATTGAAAGCTAGCTGAAATGTCAGATCGTACGAGAATGTGACATGGTCGAGTGGTCTAATTCGCATTGATACAATATAAAAGAAAGTCAGGGGTTCCAGCCCTGGCAACGGACGGCACTTGTTCTGAGCAAGGCATTTGATCAGAAGCTCTTACACGTCTTTCAAATGTTGACGTTAATGGTCAGCCCCAGACGTAAATAATCATATCTGACGGATACACGTCTGTGAAAGCCAAACCACACCCACACACATAGGTGATGCGAAAATGTAATTTGAAAAAGAGAATGATGGAACCCTCTAGTTACGGCTTTATTGATAATTTGTTTAACAATACCAAATATAGAGAGGCGGAGAGAAAGGATCAAATTAATGATGGAAATAAAATATGCTGCAAAAAAAGATCAATTGTCTTTTAGGTTTTCATGTTCATTTACATTAGGTACAGACCGATTCTAGAAAGAAAATGTATTTTCTTTTTAAACGGAAATTTATCTTAACAACAAGTTGATTAAATAATAGAGAAAAACCAAAAAAGTTAAAACACTGAACATTTTATCAAAGTTGGATGTAAATAAAAAAGTTATGACATTCTAAAATTTCGCTTAAAATTCAATTAGTTATTTGCACATCTTGGTCGGTATGCACAAGAGTGAATCGTTGACCACACGTTATTTCTTTGCTTTTCTCTTATATGAAATATCCAGATTTTCTCCTCATTGCAATGTAAACAAAGTTCTATTCCTCCTGAAAATCTGAAAAAAATGAAATATTGTATTTTTTCTCATAGAATAAAAAATAGTGCATGAGTGAGCGGCATCATCGACTCTCTCATCTGCTATCACTAAATTCTGCATATGACTCTTGTGAAAAGCGAGATCTCAAAATGTCACAACTTTCTTATTTTAAGTCAAGTTTAGCTGAAAATTTCAGTATCATGTTCGTTTGATTTTTTTAAATTTCAAATCAATATTTTTTTCATTCTGCGTTGGACTTGACCTTTGACAGTCCAAATGCTAACTTCGAGATTGCTTATCTCCATATCTCCGTATTGACTTTGGTGTTTCTGCAGCTAATTCATGCGGAATTTACAAATCATAAAAAAATGAAATTTATATCAACGTTGGAATATTCCTTTTACGTTTTAAGAATATCACGCTCACCCAACCATTCTCTCAGAGATGACTGTGATCTAAATGAAAGTGACATGTCTGTCATCCCAGTCCTTATATGGCTTCCAACTGTCACACGTTTTATTAACACGGCTATACCTCTAAGGAAACTTTTCTCTTTATCCCGATAGAAGAAAACACACTGGTGACAATACTTTGTATTGTTGTGGAGAAATAAACAACCTTTTTTTTGCTTTATCTATGAGAAAATGGTAGGTTAATCATTTCATTTCAATAAGAATAGAAAGCATCGGAGCGACGTTGATGAAACCAATCAAGAAACAAATAGAGAATAAAGGATATCAATGAAGAAAGGGGACTACTTTGAAGATTACACTTACTCCGGAGCCATGTGGCACCAGTGAAATTTCGATACAAATATAGATAAAGCTTTTTCAGGGTAAATTTCTGTTTTTAATCCCTCGTTCAACGGGTGGTGAAAGCTTTATCTATTGTTTTGTTTCTTGTTCTTCTTTTTTTTACTGATTTTGTGTGATACTCCGAGTTGAAAAGCTCATTGTAAGCTCAAGTTGTGGCATTCTTTTGTTCAAAACAATAATGCTTTGTACAAGAGGTGGAATGATATGTCAAAACTGGCGCCTTATTAACACTATCTTTTGAATGATTCATGTGAGAACAAAAGTGATCTGACAGCTACATAAACCGTGAGGATTAAGCAGACAATTCGTCGAAGGATGCCGCACTTTCTTGTCAAAATCTCAGTTTTTTGTCAATGCTTTCGAAAAAATATAGTAAATTTATTTTGACCATGGCTTTTCATTGTGACGGGACAGATGTTTCGATAACCCTCAGCATGAAATAGTAAGTTAAAGTTGTATGCAGTTCCTTAGGGATAATTGTAATAAATGTAAGTCCCTTTTTATAAACAGTTAATGAGAAAACCTCAAAAACAACGTGGATCTATGAATGACGTCATTCTAAATGATGTGTGTAATAAGAGTTAAACGACTCGTTTTCTTTTTCTCTATTACAGTAACAATCAAAGGATTCGTTCACTGTAATGTGACATCTGGTTCAATATCATCCCAGGAACTGCATGCCTACACCGTCAAGAAAAAATCTTTTAAATCACATGAGAGTCCTTATTCAAATCAATAACCTAAAATCATGGAGACCTTGATTTTTCTATTTTCATCTCTTATTCAATGTTTATCACTATTTTACTAAACAAGACAACGTCAGGATTTGCTCCTCTTTATCTTGAAAATTCTTGGGGAGCTTACGGGAAGGAAAACTTATAAAAAGAGGGGAGTAGAAAAGTGCTTTGTGGAGAAAAGAATGATGTTTTGACCATTCAGTTGAAATTCCAACTAATTACGAAGCGCCGGGGTATAAAAGAAGAAAAGAGTTGGACGTGTTAACAGACAAGAAAGTGTTACAAGTATTGAGAAAGATTTGATAAGGTGTTTCGATTGTTGTATATCAAAGGTGACAAGGAGGGAGATTAAAATAATTTAATCCCTAGGTATAGAGACGCTAAAATATGGTGTCTTGTTTTCTTAATCCTCCAATTGTCAAGCATGGTACACCTTTAAGTCTTGCGTGACCGGATTCAATTTGGAGGCGATTCAACTTTTCAAGCTTAACTTAAGTGAACAAGACATTGGACGCCCAAACCCAGCTCGTTAATTTTCTACATTTTCTTCCCGGCATCAGGATGAGGTTTATTCCATTAAAAAAAATCATCTCACTAATATCCACAACATGAATTGTAATATGAGTCAATATTGTGGATAAACAAGGAAGGAAACGACAAAGAAAAGGAAAAGTAAAGAAAAAATAAAATTAGGAGAGGGGGAAAATTTGCTAATAAGTTACGCTAAAGTACGATAATGATATGCCACAATAATGAATTAGCATTTACACATCGTTAAAGGGATACTCCGGGCTGAAATTATTTATATCTAAATAAAATGAGTAAAATTCACATAGCAGAATCCTGAACATTTCATCAAAATCGGATAACAAATAACAAAGTTATTGAATTTTTAAGTTTAGCATTATTTTTTTAAACAGTTATATGCACGTCATCATCAATATTCATTAAGGTGGGCTGATGATGTCACATCCCCACTTTCCTTTTTCTTATGTTACAGTTATTACATAAATCATAATTGTTTCATTTTTTCATACTTGTGTGAATAATGTGTTTCCTCTATAATGAAAAAAGTTGCAGCAATGAATATCAATTTTTTTTAGTTCTTGGTAGAAAAAATTTAAATGAACCAATTTCATATAATAAAATACAAAAGAACAAGTGGGGATATGACATCATCAATTTGCTCATTGAATATTCATGAAGACATGCCTAGAACTGTTTCACCGGAATAATGTAAATCTTTAATATGCCATAACTTTTTTATTCGTTGTCCGATTTTTATCAATCTTTCGGTGTTTTGTTTGTATGATTTTTCTTTATCTGTTTAAATCACATTATTTTTAGCCCGGAGCATCCCTTTAAAGGTCAGTGTCCGTCATGATTGCATTCAAATAAATTGATTGACCGCCAAAGGGGCACAACTTCCTACACTTCTTCGGAAGTTGAAATTACTTCATTACCGATAATAACGGAGAAAAGCGGATGCACCTATCATATTCTTTGACTGCTGAGAAAAACAACTGGTCAAGAGACAATGATTTTCTCTATTTCTTCAGTTGTCAATTTCCTGGTCTTCATATTCACTTTACACGTAAAAATCAATAACTGCGCAAGTTTTGAGAGAGCATTCGCGATCATCCGCTTTTTTTTTAAGCGCTAAAATGCCAATCTAATCATACTCAATGAACATTAATGCAGGGGGAACCACACCCCAGGAGTATAAGAGAGTATACATAATAAGAGTCAAGGAACTCAATCTTCCAAAACCACACACTCTCTTATCATCCTCACATTTCATTTCTTCTCCCGATATTTTTTATTTATTTTGTATTCAATACTTCAATCTCAAACTCTCTCCCATCTCCTCTTATATCCTCCACTTTCTCTCTTTCTCTTACTCTATACGTACATGCATCCATCCTTTCATCCCTTCATCTTCTCTTCCTTTCTCCCTTCTTGATTCTTCTATCAGACATTCATATTTGAATGCTAAGATATGGCAACCAGTTTAGTGGTAAAAAGAAGAAAAAAACGCAGTAATATGGCAATCCTTAAAAGAAAGCATTACGTAACATGTATATACAGTATATTAGATGAGAATGCAGCCTTAACTGACAGCATTAGGCGTCATCACTTTTCGTTAATTAAATTTAATCATCCCTTTATTCCTTGAAACAAAGCTGACATCCGCCCTCAAAGGAAATGGTCGCTTGTCCTTTTGATGACCTACAAACTGACAAAACGAACTCAAGTCGGAGCCAAGTAAGGTCATTCAACTATTTTGTTCTGAGCTGAGACACCAAAAGATTGCCATCAAAAGAAGAAAGAAGATGGAGGTCGAGGAGAGGACTGATAATGATGATATTAATAATAATGATAATAATAATGATAATAGTAGTAGTAGTAGCAGTAGTAGTAATAGTAATAGTAGTAGTAGTAGTAATAGTAATAATAATAAGAAGAACAATATCGATAAAAGTAATAATGATGATTACAATGATAATAAATAACAATACAAATTATAATTATAATAAGAAGAAGACGAAGCAGGAGAAAAAGAAGAAGAAAGGAATAGAAAGGAAAAGTGGCAAAAGTATAGAAGAGGAAATATTTTTAGGTTTGGTTATTCGTTTGAATGAAATGTTTTCTCCGGAAATGATTATGTTTGTCAACATGACATCTTTAGGAACTTATCTTAATCCACATGAACAACACATACGTCATTAAAAGAAAGACAAAGGACCAATTACAATGTCCAGACGTCCCATATTTGTCCCGCGTCCCGTCCGACCTTGTCCGGTAGGCCATTTTGTCCCGTATTTTACCGATTTGAACATATTTATTTAAGAATATTAAAGAATTGCATTTTTTTCGTCATAAGCATAGTAGGAAAAAGGAAAAAGGATGAAATATTATATGATTTTTTTAATATTCTGTCAAAATCTATCAAAAAGTTCAACTTTAAAAAGGTCGAATTTTTACTTGCTCACTGTGCTTTCTTGCAGCTTTTTAGAATTGTTGTCCCCGTGCGCCATGTTTATCCCTCTGAAAATACTGAGCTCATTATACATGCCTCTGATCTGACCTCGAAATGCCCCGTATTTTGACCGCCCAAATCTGGTCTCCCTAACTTACATACATACATACATCATACATAGATAACAGCGATAGGTAGGCCAACCAATAAACTATATATAGGGTCCAATCTACGTGGAAGTAGAATTCGACTTTCACATCTTCATTAGATATGAATGATCTTCTTAAGAAATTCTGTTAACGGTACTGGTAAGAATGTTTCCTATTGAGAACAATAATTTTGTGGCATACGCCTTATAGATTACGGGACCCCTTTGTTCGTAAATAATGATAGACGGGTGTAGAGTTTTGATGCAACTAAAATCCGCTGACATGGAGAAACGACATCTATTCCTTGCTTTGAGCATGCGCATAAAGATATTTTTGGCCAATTAGTCACAAATATGAAAAACTTCGATACATTAACAGTTGACTTAGACCTTTAGTTTGAGAATTCATAACTTTGTCAGGGTAAAAAACTTATTATTATTTTATGATATATACATATTATTTTAAATATCATAATACTCTAGGACTCTGGTTCAGAGCTTTGTACATTAACGTGCATTTTCTCGTGCCTAACACTCATAAAATTTGGGATCATTTTCGCTATTTTATGGAGCTTATTTTGCTTATATTGATAACCTATGCAGTAGTATTTCTATCAAATTCAATACAGATTAAGCACACAGTTGCAAATTCTAAGTTTTCTACAAAACCCAGGGAGAAACAATGACTTATAATTATCTAATGCGTCTTACAGGTGCCACGAGCCTAATTACAACAGGAAGGGAAAAGATATTCCTTCGACCAAATCCATTCCATTTTTAAAAATTTGATATTGCTGATTGACAAAAGTCTATGAATATGATTGACCATCTAACACTGATTATAGGGAGGGCAACTACTGAACTTTATTTGCCCAAATTAGGAATATTGATGACTTTGGAACTAATTTTGGCTGGCGGAAGAATTAGGGCTACTTTACTGTTTCAGGTGATGAATTTAATCCCGTCAGCAGATTTCTTCATAAATGCCATTTCAAAATGAGCTGGCTAAGATACTCGTTTTTGGCCAGATATGAAAATATCCTATCCACTGGTATTAAACATTTGATCCTCTAATTTCAACTTTATTTTCATGATTTTTTTAACAGTGCCATTTTAACACACATGTCTATGGGAAATGCTTTACCACCATTTTGAGAGGAATTACGCCCTCATGGTCCAGGAAAGACACAGAGAGAACAGATGTGTCGAGATCATTTATACTGGCAAATGTTTTATAAAGGCAATACAATAGCTTTCATTTTGTACTCAGGTGTACATATTCATCGTTTTTTTTTTCATAATAAATAACCCCCTCTATGTCTCCTTTTCTCTCGCTCTCTCTCTCATCATTTTGTAAATGATAATTGATGATAATTAGTGCGGTAAAGAGCCTACCAAGTCATGAGTAAAATTTTATGAACAGATCAAAGAGGTTGGATTTGGGGAGTGAAGCTGAGATAAAGGGCGTGTCCAACATATCACAAAACTAATTTGAATAGAAAAAAAAAAAAATAATCATAATGCTGATAATTTGTGCATGTAACATTATTGTGAAAAATAAGCGAAATTTTACAGTGCATTACGTTCTTATTTTACATCTGATTTCTTTGTTTTCTTTTGATTGAATTATTGTGTTGTCGGGGTGGACTTGTCCTTTTATATACGTCGGATAGTTTTTATAGTTGTTTGTGAATATCTGATTTAAAAAAGTCAGTAACTTATTGCTTTAGGCCTAGGGCCTTCAATCTCGCGATCATCTCGTTTTCTGCCTTCTAATTATTTTTTCAAGGCCATCACTCTTAAACAGGACACTTTCCCTCTCCTAAAATGTATATGCTAAGAAAGGGGAAAGGTTAAAAAAGTTTAAAAGCTCTTCATTTAAAAAATGGACAAATTTTAACCTATATGTGCAGGGAACGTCTGGGTACAACAGGATACAATTTGTACAGAGAATATGGTCAAAATTGAGGAGGAATGTGCCCTTGGGTCTAATAAAAGCTAACCTAAAACCACCGTGGATGAACTTATTCTAAAGATACAATAATAATAAGAATAACACAAATTTAACAATAATGTGTCTGTATGCAGCATCAGGAAAAACATTAATAAATTAAAGTATATATTTATCCGAGGGAAAAGTGCAGCTCGATGACGAATAATCTATATGACAAGGTGCCAAGCTTTAAAATGTCTCAAGAGTTAGACTTTTAAATGTGACAATTATATTGTATACATTTTTAGGGAGTGGGGTTAGAAAGAATTGAGTCATTTTTAGATTTTTAACGACGTTTGTAAGATTAATATGTTGAGAGCATGGAAACATATTTTACTTTGCAAAAAAAACCAACAACAGTGCGTAGGAATCTTTAAAGACAGGAATATGTCTTATTTGGAAAGTGATTCAAACATGGTGTTCACATGATTATCGTATATACGAATGATCGTGGATTCGGAAATTAGATCAACGAAAATCAACTGGTTTCGCTCTGTTGTTGAACCTTTCCTTGTGATGATTTCAGTAACATTTCGGGGAAAGTCCCTTCAATGGAATGAAGCCAACAACAGTAACACGAAATGACAGGAAACAGTTGCAGTTGTTCTCCGTCATCCGTATCTATCTTCTTACAAGATTTCAGATCGTGTGCCAATTATGAATTCGGGTGTGAAAATTACAGGTGGCGACTGTACAAACAAAGAGAAACTTCGGGGGGGGGGGGGGCTCTTTAAAGAGACCCTCTTAACCAGCGGAAAGACAAAATAGAAAACTATCAATAAATATTTCATTGTATGTTGTAGCTAAAGCTAAATATTTCTGGGCAATTCCGCGAAAAATTTTACCCTAGCTCAAAATCATTACATCTGTAATAAATTCCAAAAATATTTGCTACAGTTATAAATTTAGTATCATACAATAGAACTCGTCAAATTCTTTAATTTGAGTGCTATTTGAACACATTTGAAGTATATTCAAACATACTTTTCTTCAAATAACCTTTTTTCTTGAAAAAAAAATCTAATCTTTTTGAAAAATGCACAATCTTTGAATCTCATTATTTCAGAATCAACAGCACTTCAGAATTAATTAGTAGTAGTTTTTGGTTGAGAAAGGACAAAAAATGACCACCATTAGCTTGACATTAGTTATCAAATGCTTTTAAGTATAAGTATAAAGACCTAAATAGTGGTCCGAGGTGTAATGTCCGTAACGTTACAAACATAATGTCCGTAACGTTAAAAACGTAATGTCCGTAACGTTAAAAACGTAATGTCCGTAACGCAACATTTATGGTCCTATTGGCTTCACTTCATGCTTAAGCTCACAAAATATTTGACAAATACGTTGGTAGATGAAAGTCATGTCCAAAAATGTAATGTCCGTAACGGCAAGCATTATGTGCGATAACTACCAAACAATAAATAGAAACTAATTTAAATTTAAACTGTTAATACTGCAGGATGACCTGTGTGATATTACTAGAAATAAGTTCAGAATGATAATGATGATTTCTAAAAATAAGCCTCCAAAGTTATCTCCAAAAATGTCTGAATGTAATGTCGGTAACACTGGAACAGCCCTTTTTCAAAATGTGATGGATAACTGAGATATCCCTTCTTCGTTGTTACTTTTCTTAGTGTGACTACATTATCTTTTATGGATCTCAATTATCGCCTAATAAACTATATTTGTATCTTGGATATCACCATAATTCAATTTAGCTTGTGCGAATACATTTATTAATGAGAATAATGTTATGAAAATTAATGATCGTGCGTACTAACTGAAAAAAAAAGAGGAAGCTCCAACTCTTTCATGAAAAACAGAAAATAAACATAAGATGTTGTTTGGTATTGGATATTCCAAAAAGATTTTATTGTAAAGGAAATTGAAATAATTATAGGATGAGAAAGAAATCAATGTGAAGTTTTGGTTACTATAAAGTTTATGGAAAGGAGTCGAAGGACAACACATAATTATCATGTGAAGAGCACACACACACCCACGCACGCACCCCCAACAACAAATGAACTGGTTTACTCGACAAATCTCTTCATTTTTGTATCTTTTGCAACCATTATTTTTTTCTCAATTGTATTTTGCTATCATCCTGAATTATGAAATCCTAAATTTACCATTTACTCAGGAAAGTTTTTTTAACATTTAAAATAATTTTATGATTACGAAGACGAAACAAATCCATTATTCAGAGGACTGAATAGTAATTGCGAAATAGATTTTTCCATATGCTGTTTCCTTTTATTATTTGAATATCGATCATCGATTGTTTGTATAGTCACCTAAATTTAGCATGCTTAGTGATTTGTAACCACAGAAGATTTTAAGAAATGAAAACACGATAGTGAAAAAAAAAACTTTGTGATTCTATTTATAGAGATGATTGACTTGAATATCTCTCCTTGAAGTATTTTATCTAATGATGGGAAATACAACTGAAACAATTTTTAATTTTTATATCAACATTAAATGATTTATTAAATGCCATCTACAACTAATACGTGCAAAATCTTTTATTTTTTTATTATAACAAGGTCTTAAAAGAAACAACACTGAACGAATTATTTAAGACGTAGAAATGATATACACCAGGCATATTATGGTATGCATAAGTAACTTTTAAGTCTGATACGCAATTGTGATTACAAGTAAATATTTTTTAAAGTGTTTCTCCAGATAAAGTTAAGAAATAACAGACAGGTTTTTGGTATTGGTATTGGTGGTGATTTTTTACCTGATTGCTAAGAAAGCATGAATACTTGTAAGCAAGTAACCAGAGGACCGACGGCTTAAGGTCCTCTCCGAAGGACCTGGTACTGAGGATTAATGCCTTACCAAAGGGCACTAGTGCACCAAGTGGGAATCGAACCCGGGTCACCGGAATACAAATCCCCACTCTATACCGATTGAGCTATCGCGCCTCCTACGATGGTTTACCTAATTAGGTTAGGTTAGATAAAAACCAACTGCCTTTTAAAGTGACCTAACATCTTACAAAAACTTGCATATTCCAAACTTAAGATTTGTTTGTATAACTGCATAATTTATGTATATAATTTGATGTTGTTTAAAATTATTTCTCTCTCTTAACCTGTCTACCTTGAATATTTAGATTAAAATGGATTTGACCCCTTAGAAATCACATTGTTATTCTATTATTTGTGTCCAATAATATTATTGGGTAAATTTTATTCAACCTTTTCAGATTATACTTATAAAAAAAATCATCCCATTTCTTTCGTTTTTGAAACATTCTTTGCAGGTTGCTTTAACTTCTATGCGATTTATCATCAAAATCCCACTAGTTCTTAGAATAACTATGTCAATGCCAAGCCACACTTTGTAATTCTCTTCATTGCTAGGGACAAGGAATAAATGGTTCTTCAGTACGCTAGGTTTCCCCTGAGTGAACATACAACCACTCCAACTCAATCCAACCTTCCCACTCACGTTTTTATTCATTGTAAGAAAAAATCTTTTGAATTCGTCCCTCAAAGTATGGATTATTCTCTTTTTGCATAATATCTTACTGATTCATAGTCATTTTATTGTTAGAGGAGAAGGAGATGAATAGAAAGGGTAAAATGGAATGAAATGATGGCCGTTTCTTTACTCTTTTAATAACCATACTCGTTTTTCTTTACTTTTATACTTGCATTATTCAAACTTTGGCTTTGAAATATGAAGAAAGGATTTGGAGAATAAAAAATGAATTGAATTGATAAAAAAGAGAAAAGAAGTTTCGCTTGAAGGGATAATTCATTTCATATCTTTTATCGCAAAGATCCTTTGTAGAGTCTTAATATTGGGGTCATTAAGGACCTCGAATTGACTGGCATGATAATGGCTTATGTCAACACATTCACAATGGTGGGACGTTTCACAATCTTCCTACTGGTACACCAAAAATGAACATTTGTGAAAAGTCACGGTTACTTGGGAAAGAAAAAGAAAGAAAAAAAAAGAAGAGAAAAGGGTTTTGTATGTGTGCGTGTGTACTCGTGAGCGTAAAACCAAAGAAAGGTTTACAATTTGGAATCCAGCCAGTGTCGTACGCATATTTTTTTCAGAGGGGGATACGTAAAATGTTCGACCGCGATTTATTGCAATAGCGGTTTTCTTTTTTTTTTCAAAATGCGATTAAAGGATTTTCCCACTCTTATTCCGGAAATTCGTGAAAATTTGCACCCAAACAAAACCGAATTTCAAACATTTAAGGGAAAGGGTGGGGGTATTGCACCACAATTGTCGCCCCTCGACAATTTTTGCAAAATTTGACACCACAAATTTTTACCACTGCACAAATTGTCGCCTCATTTAGGCAACAATTTGTGGAGGAGGGGACACCACAAAATGTCACCCCATTTCATTTAACACTTAACAAACAAGCAAATAGGTCATGTAGAGTTACAAATGCAATTAGACCATTTGGCTATTAGACCAAGTAAATATTAGACCGATTGAAAATTAGACCAAATGGGTTAAGCCCATGTGTTATTAGACAAACGGATAATTAGTCCAACTGTTGATAGACCAAGTGGATAAAAACCGAATTTTCCACGGGCTCTGTTGCTATTCTCTATATTAGCTTCCACAGAGGTAAATTGCCAGTTGGGCTAAACCCGATTTGACTAATGGCCGTTTAGCCTCATCTATACATGGTCTAATTCCATTTCGTCTACAACCATGTTATCTTTTGGTCTAATTGTCATTTTGCCTATTAACCATTCCGTCTAATTTAGATTTCGGTCTAATTTCTATTTGGTCTAATATCTAATTTGTCTGACACCAGTTAGTCTATTCCTGTAGCAGACTGGAAATACTTATTTGGGATTTAGAGGAAAAGACGAGTAGACCATTTGGCCATTCGACGATTCGGCGATTATACCGACCAATTATATTCGACCAAGTCCTATACATTAGACCAAGTGGAAGTTAGACCAAACTGTTACTAGAGCAAATGGGTTAGGCTCGTATGGTATTAGACGATCAGAGAGTTTGACCAACTGCTACCGGTAGACCAAGTGGATATACCCCCTCCAAAAAAAACCTGTTAATAATAGAAAATAATAATAATACACAGATATACATACACGCATCCACACTTACCTCTAACAAGCGCACACAACCTTACCACAAACAACGATACACACCAGGACGCACATACACTACCCTGGTGGTTGAAGACAATTTGTGTAATGGGCGAAAATATGTGGTTCTAGGTTTCTTTTTTGCCGACACAAATTGGCACAATATTCTTAAAATTTGAAACTGGCACGTGAGGCACAAATTGCCGCGAGACGAAAATTTGTGCAGGGGTGACAATGTGTGGTGTCAAATTTTGCACAAATGGTCGCGGGGCGACAATTTGTACAGTCATTGGCGAAACTACGGGGGCATGGGGGCACGTGCCCCCCCCCCCCCCCCCATCGGCTGGCCAAAGGAGAAAAAGAGGGAGAAAGGAAGAAAAACGTAGTGCGAAAGAGGAAATTATTGTTCAACATAGTTATGTTATATTACATAAGAAACGTTTTTTTTCATAACTTTATGAATCATAATTTGCCCAGGGCCTATGCCTTCATTGTTTCTAGTGCTCGCATTGTCTGTTTAACGATATATATAATCCCGTTGTACTAAAACCTCCGGTTTTCAAGTCAATATACACCAAATATATTTCCTCGCACTTCGAGTTATTATTGTTTTATGTAGTGACATATGCTTCTATTTCATGATTGCCCAACTTTAAGGTCTTAACATAAAACATTTCCTGTCCGTGCTTACGTTCGCATTAGTGGATTGGTGATACGTCTGCTCTTCATGAATTCCTAAAATCAGTCCTTAAAATGTCCCTTTTTATGATCTGAATATCAAAATTTTCAGCTCGCATCATTAGTAAAATACTTATGGTCTTAGTGAATTCCTACAAACAAGCCTTAGAATGCCCCTCTTCAGATCTGAATTTCCTAAATTTTCAGCTCATGATTACTATGACTACAAATGCTTCATGTGTTTAGATGTAATTCTAATAAAATCAGCAGGCGCTTGGCACTCGCATTAGATGACCTTGGTGAGATATGTATACTCTTAATGGATTCCTAAAATATATACAAAATTTCAGCTCGCGCTTCGCGCTCGCATTGTTTGTTTTAATAGCGAGACAGTTAGGAATCATGATTACAAAAATTTGCTTATAATGTCCCTTTTTAGGTCTGAATATCAAAAGTTTTTCAGCTCGTGCTTCGCGCTCGCATTATTTGATCAGTGACATACATATCCGTTTAATGGCACTGTCTTTAAGATGTCTCTATTAGGTCAGTTTACTTAGCAACTGAGTACGCTTCGCGCGCTCACTAAGTGACTCAAAAATTTTGCTGGTGCTCCCCCCATGCCGTGACACACGTTACGCCACTGTGTACAGTCGTATAGCTAATTCTAAAGTTTTGGGGGAAAATACTGACAAGCATAACGATATCAATAACGATGATGATTAATATGAGGCGCCGAATGTACCAATATTATATAGAACAATTATTTGTTATATAATCATTATTTGTTAAATAATAACTATTATTTATATATAATTTACATTTTATTTGTAAATAACTACTATTATATAAAATATCATTTCTAATTATTTATATATAATTCCAAGTAATACTTCATTATTTGTAAATAATAATAGTTCGACATTCCATTATTTATAAATAATGATTATTTGTTTTTCATTATTTATAAATAATGATTATTTGTTTTTCATTATTTATAAATAATGATTATTTGTTTTTCATTATTTATAAATAATGATTATTTGTTTTTCATTATTTATATATAATGATTATTTGTTTTTCATTATTTATAAATAATGATTATTTGTTTTTCATTATTTATAAATAATGATTATTTGTTTTTCATTATTTATAAATAATGATTATTTGTTTTTCATTATTTATAAATAATGATTATTTGTTTTCAATTATTTATAAATAATGATTATTTTTTTTTTCATTATTTATAAATAATTTGTTGAGTCTTCCATTATTTATAAATAATGATTATTTGTTAAATAATGAAAACGTCTACTTCATTATTTATAAATAATTTTTTCGAGTGCACCATTATTCTCATTATTTATAAATAATCATTATTTAATGTTCGAGTTTTCCATTATTTATAAATAAAGATTATTTGTTAAATAATGAAATATCTACTTCATTATTTATAAATAATTTTTACAGTTTGCCATTATATACAAATAATCATTATTTATAAATAATGAAAAACAAATAATCATTATTTATAAATAATGAAAAACAAATAATCATTATTTATAAATAATGAAAAACAAATAATCATTATTTATAAATAATGGAATGTCGAACTATTATTATTTACAAATAATGAAGTATTACTTGGAATTATATATAAATAATTAGAAATGATATTTTATATAATAGTAGTTATTTACAAATAAAATGTAAATTATATATAAATAATAGTTATTATTTAACAAATAATGATTATATAACAAATAATTGTTCTATATAATATTGGTACATTCGGCGCCTCATAGATTAAACTGTTCAATAGCATCATCCGAATTATGGTATGTAAGGGAATGGTTCGTAGTCATTTCTTAGTAATATAATATGAAGCTAGTCTACATAAATAAATTTTTAAATGGCTGATACAAATAACTCATCTTTCAATTTTTATGATAATGATTCATCTGATAGAGAATCCTGTGACTTTAATACCTCTTCAGCCTCATATGATAATAATTTTGCAGATAACTTTAATCTATCATCTGAAGAGTTAAATTATGCCAATGATTCTAATCAATGTTCACTTCCAATTCCCTCCTCGAAATATATAACCCAATTACAATTAAAAGAAGTAACAATTTTTTTTTATAAAAACTCATTTTCCTTACTGCATATTAATATCAGAAGCATAAGTAAACATTTTGAAGACCTTCAGATTCTTTTAGACAACCATAATAAACATTCTTTTTCAGTTATTGGCTTGACCGAAACTTGGCTTACAACAGACACAAATTTACCTTATGCAGTAAATGGATATGATTTTATTGTTAATAACAGATCAAAATAGTCGGGTGGGGGCGTAGCACTTTATCTTTCCAATAATTTTGAATTCACTGCCCTAAACGAACTTAATTTTATGAATGAATTTATTGAGTCATTATTTGTTGAAATTTCTATTCCTCATATCAAAATATGATAGTTGTAATTATTTATAGACCCCCAAACTCAAATAATAATGATTTCTTTCAATTTATAACATCTATTCTGAGTAATGTTAATTTTGTTAACAAATATGTATTTGTAATGGGCAGTTTTAATATAGATCTATTAAAACATGCTAGTAACAATTTCTCACATGACTTTCTTGAAACACTTTACTCGGCCTCGTTCTTGCCATTAATTTCTAAACCTACGCGTGTTAGCAATCACTCAGCCACTCTCCTTGACAATATTCTGTGTAACTCATTACCGCCCCCAGAATCCTTAATAGTCCTTTCTGATATTACTTATCATTATCCAATTATGTCATTTTTTAATTTTAATTGTTTTTTAAATAAAGTATATCCCTTACCAGCCAGACGTAGGGCCACCCCAGAAAACTTAGCTAGTCTCGGTGTCAGTTTAGATAGAGTTGATTGGTCTAGTGTTTATAACACTGACGATGTCGATCTATCATTTTTTTAAGTATATTTAAAAAACATCTAGATTATCATATTCCTAAAATGAATGATAATCGAGTTAATTATCAAACATCACCCAGACTTCCATGGATTTCTAACTCCCTCTTGCGCTCAATTAATAAAAAAAAACGACTGTACTATAAATTCAAAATAAAAAAGAATGAACATTCAAAAATTAAGTATACTTCTCATAAAAATACATTAATAAAAATCTTGCGTGCAGAAAAAAAGAAATATTACTCAATTCAATTAGAACAATATAAACATGACATGAAAAACACATGGAAAGTTATTAAGCAAGCCTTGAATATTTCAAAAAAGAAATCAAATATTACTAAAATAAGATTTAATAATCGGAATATTGAAGATCCCACAGAAATCGCCAATGTTTTAAATTCATACTTTTCTACCATAGGGGAAAATCTGGTACAAAAAAATCCACAATCTAATAAGCATTTTTCTAAATTCTTGGGACAACCTAATGCCAATTCCATTTTCTTCTATCCGACTACTATTTATGAAGTGACCGATATTGTTTCCTCCTTAAATAATAAACACAGTGCTGGTCATGATGACATAAGTAATTTTATATTAAAAGGTACCATTTCATCTATTGTTGAGCCCTTGACACATATATTAAATAAATCTAGTTTAAGTGGTATTTTTCCTAAGCAAATGAAAATTGCGAAAGTTATTCCCTCATTTAAAAAGGGAGACGAGCTTGATGCTGGTAATTACCGTCATATATCTTTACTCTCTTCTCTTTCTAAGATTTTAGAAAGATTAATTTTTATTAGAACTAAATTTATTAAAGTCAATGATATATTTACTAACTTCCAATTTGGTTTTAGACAAAAACATAGCACTATCCACGCTCTTTTAAATTTTGTGCATAAAGTAGCCCATTCTTTGGATGATCATTCGCATTTAATTGGTATATTCCTGGACTTCTCCAAGGCATTCGACACTATAAACCACGACATTTTACTTTACAAACTTTCTCATTATGGAATACGTGGAATTACCTTGGAGTGGTTCAGGAATTACCTTAAAGAAAGAAAACAATATGTTTATTTAAATAATCACATCTCTGATCAACATGACATTAATTGTGGTGTCCCACAAGGTAGTATATTAGGGCCTCTTTTATTCATTATTTACATTAACGATTTTCACAGATCATCTGACATTCTTTCGTTTATTCTTTTTGCTGATGATTCCAATGTATTTTTTGCTCACAAAAACCCTGACACCCTAGTTTAGATTATGAATTTGGAATTGCTAAATTTGACTCAATGGATACGTGCCAATAAACTATCTCTTAAAGGAGAATGAAACCCTTGAAACCAGCTGAATTCATATCAAAGAGAAAAATCAAAGAAACATATTGTTGAAAGTTTGAGGAAGATTGAATGAATAATAAGAAAGTTATGAGCATTTGAATATTGAGATCGCTAATGCCATGTAGTTCCTCCCAATGGCAATGCGACCAAGATCTGTGATGTCACACACGTACAACTCCCTCATTACTTTAGTACTTATTTCACTTATATTCTCACTTTTATAGAGTCTATTACAAGGTGAGGTGTTCTCTTTATGAGAGGACAAGTACAGAGGTTTCACAACATTATATCATTGATGAATCGTTTGTCATATGATTAGAATGAGCAAAAAGAGATGTTTTGGGGTATATTTTCAGTGTCCAAAAGGGGAGAGTTGTTCATCTGTGACATCATAGATCTTGGTCGCATTGCCAATGGGAGGATCTCCATAGCATTAGTGATCTCGACATTCAAATGCTCATAACTCTTCTATTGCTAGTCCTATTTTACTCAAACTTTTGTTGATCTTATTCTTTGATTTTTCTGCTTTCACAAAAGTTAACTTGCTCCAAGAGTTTCATTCTCCTTTAATTTAAACAAAACCAAATATATGATATTTAGTAATTCTATTGAATCTTTACCTTCTGACATCATCTTTGATGATACACCTTTACAATGTGTTTCCCCAAATTAAATTTTTAGGAATTATAGTTGATAATAAACTTTCTTGGAAACCTCACGTTCTTAATATGAGCAAAATATTATCTCGTAATATTGGTGTAATTAATAGGTTAAATCACTATTTTCCTTCCGTCACATTACTCATGTTATACTCCTCTTTGATTTTACCTTAATTATGGAATATTAGCTTGGGGTAATACCCACAATTAGTTATTGGACAAAATATTAATTTGACAAAAGAAAACACTCCGAATTATATGTAATGCACCAGTTCGTTCTCATACAGATCCATTGTTTCTGAAACATAAAATCATGAAAATAAAATTTATATTTGTTTCAATTAGGTCAATTCATGTTTAAATATAAAAATAATTCGTTGCCACGCATATCTGATTTCATGTTTCCCCGAAACCAATCCCTCCATAACTATCCCACCAGGCAGTCAAATGAATATCACTTGCCCCTTCTTAGAACGCTTCTAGCACAAAATACTTATATACAGGTCCAAGATTTTGGAATTCCCTTGACGATGAGATTAAAGACGCCCGTTCTTTACTGTCTGTTATTCTCCTAAAATCTTAATGAATTATTTTTATTATTCTAAACTAAAATTTTGTATCTTTTATTGCTAGTCTATTGTCTATTATCTATGTTTATACAAAACATGAAGCCTTGTTTTTTCCAGTTAGACATACGATTTAAAATACAAAAGTTATAGCTTGTCTATACATTATATTCTACTTTTTATATTGTATATGTGTATGCGTGTATGTGTGTATGTCCGTAAGGGTGTGTATATATATGTACATGATGCGTATGTATGTGTAGACATAATATATATGCAGCAGATTAGCTTTGCATCCCTCTCCCTATCTCTATTTTTCTTTCTATATTCTAGGCAGTTGATTTATATTGATTTGATTATATTTAATTATATTGATTATATTGATTTAAATTTGACGTGCATGTTAATTTATATTTGAATCACTTATTGATTTATTATTTATTCAATGTTGAATTTTGTTCATGCTTTTATTTAAATTGAATTAATTTATCATGTAATTATTTGTATTATGTTGAAGAATGAAAAATAAATTGAATTGAATTGAAATTAGGCATGAAAACAAAGAAAATACTGTTCGACAATCACATTGTAATAGACATGATAGATGGGATGTGTAGATGTGTGTGTCGGTGAAGCATGATGGATGACTCAAAGTAAATTAAGTAAAATATCAGAATTATCAATATACATCTGACAAGTCTTATTGCATTGCATGATATTCTCTGGAATAATCTAGATCGTATATATACTATATCTGACATTTTATAGTTCATACTGTATACATATATAGTTACCAAGAAAGTTAGTATTACCATGTATTAGGCCTATGTGGCATTGAGGTCACTCCCCTTGCACGCCAAACCTAACGAGCAAATTACGAGGAAAGGTTATCCATGTGTTAACTCATTAGTTGATTATCATTAATTTGTATTATTTTAATCATTGTCTTAGCAGATATGGGTTGTAGTAAAGGTCTGAACTCTCAAAGCCAAGCTGTTATGCTGAAAACTTACTTATGACTTTGAATTTTTTGCCTGAATTTTCTTTATAGTCTTCGGAAAGCTATATAACCAAGTTTTTATGGTGCATATGGAATGAGGTAATCTAATTCGCGCGCGAAACGCATGGCGAAAAAAAATACAAGTTTTCATTTCCCAATTTCTTCTTCTTCGTTTCACCTTCTTCCTATTCTTCTTTACGCCCTTTGCTTTGAAGGGGGTCAAGTCTTCCCCCAAATAGATACCTCATCAGGGAGAATACACCATGAAAGCCCTTAATATTTCACTAATTCTCAATTTGTTGTTAATATACAAATAAAACTTAACTGATGGCGTTGCAGAAGTAAAGGAAAATGCAGAAGATGAAAACTTACAGCTTTATATATTGTACTATGGCTTTATATTCCGTTAACTTTGTATGGAACTGGAAATAATATATAAAAAACACATGCGGTAAAGTGGTTATATTAATTTGGCTGATTCTACGGCGAGTGAACTTTCCCAACAAAAGAAAAGCAAAAACACAATAAAAGACAAGTAATCTCATTCCATATATTCGGCGATAAATTACCCAAGCTGTGTGGGGGGTACAGAACCATGGCATTCAGAGAGAACTTTTTAATTTGACAGACCAGTTGGAAAATTGATCGACTAATTTTAGCATTCTACATGCTACATAACCTCACCCCTGTAATTTTCATCGCATGGTTACGCATGATAATGAAATACACAAACACTAATTATTAAGATTTTTCCCTCTTAAAAACTGATCTAAACATCAGTTCTTATCAATGCATCGTTCCCTCATTCATATTAAGTTTCGTTTGATTTAAAAGGTTTTGTGCCCTTTTGCCCAATAATTCAAAAATTAAATTATTCATTTTCCATTTGGGGAAAGAGAGAGAAAGACGTTTCAATTTGTAGTGACTTCACTTTCATTTAATCAGATCCAATGAATTCAGAAGCTAATGTGGTGTCACTTAAAAGATACCTAAATAGGGTTTCCAAAAGGACGTTCCAAATCACGTACGCTCAAGAAAAAAAATACCACTGCACAAAGAAAAAAAATGTACATTATAATTCAAAGTTGGCTAGAGTGTGACGTTTTGCCTTTGGAAATGCGAATTTTGGGCGCTCGTGTATAATATGATTACTTGAAACGTCTGGAGACGTAAACTACACAAACCACCTTCCTGATTTAAAGCCTCATCCCCCCTTCTCGAGCCCCCCCCCCCCCCCCTTCTCGTGAAACGAAATCGCAGACATTGTGTTACATATACAGGTGAAATTATTCTAACAGTCGGAATGTGTATTTTTTCGCACTGTCGCTACACTCCCTTGCGGGAGACAGTATGATATAACAGATATATTTTTCAACTGCCTAGCGAGTAGTCTCCATTTACCATGCTTCCTTGTATTGAAATGACCGACGTTATCATTGTCATATTATTCCAAGCCAACGCACAGAAGCCCCCCCCCCCAGAAAAAAAATATCTACATGGAAATTATACTCTTCATTGTCAGTATTGGTAATGAAGATGATATTCAGTATGCTTATACTGTACCAATGTTTTGATTCACGACAATGAATTCGAAGAGTGAACTTGGAACTCGAACATTTGTGCGACATTGCCCCACATGTCGACAAAATCCGGAAAGTGCTTTCGTCAACATTTTTATCATAATAAAGCATTTTTTTTTCAAAAGTAAAATGATAACTCTAAACAGCTTTCTTACCCCCCCCCCCCAAATGTGAAAATTTGATTATAACAACCACCATGCACATGGGGGTAAAATATTAGGCGTAAGAAAACCTTAATATTTCGAATGACTTATTTAGTCAATAGATAAGATAACAAAGACATGAGATTAATGTAACACTGGGTCATAATGATAACGGACATGGTGAATAGCTCAAATCGTGTTCTATCTCTTCAATCTCGATTAAGCGCATTTCAAAGTGTCATACAATAAAGATCAATAACAAAATATTAAAGGTACAATCGCGTTTTGTGTTTGTACTTAATTATGTAGAAATTACTTTTGAAGATTAAATAAAATTTCATATATATCATTCAAATTCATTGAAGGACTTGCATTATTTTAATTACTCAACTTTATGAAATTACTGATCAAAGTTGTATGCATCTGGTCTGGTAATATATGAGACTGTGAAGAGGTGTTTGATGATCAGTGTGCATACCCTGTGTGAAATGTTTTCAATTATAGCCTGAGATAAAAGATTATTATCCATGACAAAGCTTCAAACTCCTTGCAGTGGACACGCAATGTTGCGAATAAAGCGGTCGATACCGTTCTTATCTGTTTATTTATTTATTTTTTCGTCAGGAAAAAAGTCTAGTTGACAAGAAATTGGGGTAATTGTTGCGAGGATGACAAGAAGCCCCCACTCTTTAAAGAGTAAAGTGTTAAAAGAATTCATATATAACAAATAAACAAAGAATAAATGAAAAGGTATTATTCCGGGGCCAGTACATTCTCGTGTATACAGTGAATACACTGGTAGATCATCTATAGAGACAGGGGAGGGATGCTTGGGTATACCAACCACCCTTGAATCAGCCACTGGTTACTTCAACAATCACTTGCCATGTAAGTCTTATTCCAAGAGCAAATGCGCTCTTTAACACGACATTTTGTACTCATATTATTCTACATTACATTTTAAAGGCAGTCATCATTGTCAGCTGAATAAACTGAAACTCAATTCTTCCTTTAACATTCCAATCAAGAAGAGGTAAAACTAAAAAGATGCAATCTGCGGATAAAACACCTGAGTATATTATGAATATGATACAAAAAGGGAAAACGATTCAAAGTTTTGATAAGGGCATTATCGACACTAATCCCTCGTTAACTTTTGTTAAGCATTGTCCCACTACCCTCTTTCAATAGCACTGTTTAGCGCCTCTTGATACTGGCATAATGGATCTTACTAAGATCTTATCAGGGGCAAGGTTGTAGCAAAAAGGCGGTTAGCACCTAGTCAGACAGCAACAAATGATCCAGAACCACTTGGTAGTTAAAGATTTTCTTTTTCATTTGTCTTTTATTTTGTTAAATTTGTTGAAGGATGACAAATAATTTTATCGATTAGTCAATTTCCTCCACATCTAGTTGCTGCGTTTTAGCCTTTTAACCTTGAGATTCTTTTGGTGTGTGGGATTTCTATCCACATGACTAAAAACAGGTTTGGTTTGGTGTGCCAAAATAATTTCATCTTTTTTGTTTCTAACATTTAGCAAGAGGGCCTAGACAACTAGATTTTAAAGGGGTAATTCATGCTGAAAATAATATGATTTGAACAGATAAAGTAAAATCAGACAAACAAAACGCTGGAAATTTCACCAAAATAGGACAAGGAATAACAAAATTAGAACATTTTAAAGTTTTGCATTATTTCGCTGAAACAGTTCTGTGCATGTCTTAAATAAACATGCAGTGATATATAACGTTTTCTTTAATCAAATTTTGTCCTCCAAGAATGAAAAAAATATGTATTGACGTCAGATTTAGTATGTAAGATAATCATTGGTGCAACTTATTTTGTTTCAAAGGAGACATGTATGAATATATATTAAAAAAATAATTGTGATTTCATAATTATGATAACATAAGAAAAAGAAACGTGGGGATATGACATCATCTGCCTACCTTTTTTACCCAGACTGCCCACTTATCATGTATATTGAAAATCATGACAGCGTACATATAACTGTTTTCACAAAATATTGCTTAACTTGAAAATTGAATGAATTCGTAAATTTTATTTTAAATTTTGATGAAATTTAAAGCATTTTTCCTCGATCAATTTTACTCTACTGATTTAATTTAAGTATTTAAAGCCATGAGTAACCCTTTAACAGTCTTTATTGTGTGTGTTTATTTTTCTAAGTTTATTTATTTTGATTCTCTACAGGGGTAAGAAAATATCTGCGTAAATTTAATTAACATTTATTAGAATTTGTGATTGTCCAAATTTTATCGAAATAGAGATCCCGATGCAGACTACAAATCCATTAAAGATCGATATTATCGTTGTGGTCATTAATTTCCCTAAACATTTACCAATTCACGACATTTGTCTTGATATCATAAACGGAAAAATGTTTGTACTTGTTCCGTTAAAAAAATAAAAACGGGACGAGGTAAACTCATAGGAGGCTTCCTATTGAACTTATTATGTTCTTGCGCGATAATTATTGTACGTGTATTAAAAGGTGATTCCAAGTATTCATATTTTGATGGTCAGTGTTTCTTTTTGAAAGAGGATAGTTGTAGGACATACGTAAAAGGAAATGACAGTATTTCCTACGTTTTGAAAAGCATGCATAAAAGCAGACCTTTCTCGGTCACTTATGAAATTACCACCATTGCACACTGGAATAGAATAAAGGAAGCCGAGCCCGAGAATAAAGAACGACTGCACTTTTAAATCCTCTATTATCTGAATTAGATCATATGACTACCCATTCGTGACTTTTACCCTTTTTTAAGACTAAAGATGAATTGAGGAATTAGGTATGTTTTTCACACATTAATTGTCATTAGGCCGACCTCCTAGGTTAGGGTACTATGCAGGGGGTTGTATATTTCATAAACATTATACACAGTATACAGTAAAAATATAAACACGGCATATGTGCTTTTATTGACATTTTTAACGCTATACCCTTTCTAGATTTTATAATATATAGTTTTTAGGCTGCTAGCATTTTACGAGGACACGGCGTAAATCACCAGCATCCATTTTGATACTTTAGATGTTATCAACTAAATTTAACTCTTTATCATAATAACCAATCGGCCATCAAACAACAATTTCATGCTGTAATTTTGTCAAATTACTTGCAATAAATCAAGATATGGAATTTGTGTATGGTATTTCTAATGGCCTTTTTATAAACCCTGTACTGTATCAAATCGAAATTCGTCATCACTATCATTAATATGAAATAAGAATAAATTAAGTTATATCATTTTTATGGCACAATGTGTACCAAAGAAGTCGTAACAATGCCTACACGTACTGTGAAGCATTTACATTCGTTCAAACTATCCTTTCGCCGATGGGATAGTTTGAACGAATGTAAATTGCACATCAATTGTTGTAAGTGTTGTCGCCAATTTCCATCACATACCTTTACTCTCCATCTTGAATTCATAAACGAGAAGGAACGCCAGTAAAACGAGCTGATGGACTGAAAAACAAGGTATCTCACGCTCTCGTTATCCCCCGATGAGCCGAGGGTGGTCCCCCTTTCAGAGAGCTACCTTAGTCTACAATTGAAGCATGAGGCTATCCTGACTGCGAGTATCAATTACAATTTCAGCAGGGGGCATGCATCCATTCTCATCATTGTTAGGCTATTGTGGAGAGCTTAGGTTAGAAATATCAATCATAAAGCTATCCATCTATTGATAGTCCTCCGTGGTATTGTTTTGGGTGACGGGAGTGCCTAAGAACTATCATGAGGTGTATAGCTTACCTGTTATTATCTTCTTCCATTGTGACGCCGGAGTCTTTTTCTTTTCACTCCTTTGAGCATGATGGATGAACTCAAAAGGAGAGGGGTGAGCTAAAGATCATAGGTCTGTCATCATCATAATACTATGTTTCATCTCGTTCCCACACTCTCTAACGGTTCAAGAGATACCCTGTATCAGGGTTCATGCCTTGATAGCTGATATGACGCAGCATTTCAATCTCATCAAGTCTTTCAGTTTTGTACAACAATTGGTTTTGATTATTTTAGACAAATCACAAACATTTAAAGAATGTCATGGTATAAACCGATTTCGTGAAAAGATTAAGATTAATCAATGGGGGTCGTTCAATTCCTAAATGCCCCTAAAGTAATGGTAAATATCAGTTTGGTAATGATAAAGATCGGTAGCAGATAAGCATGGTATATAATACTATCCAGGGCTTGGACGTTGTTATAGGGATGTTTTACACATTCAAACAGTTTGTCTTACATGAATACCATAGTGCAACGGGAACTTTTAGCTTGAAATGGCGCTTTCCACGTACTATGGACACGTGGTGGATGCCTCAATTCACATTGTAAAAAATGGCGTAATAAGTTAAGACGATAAAAATCGAAAATAGAGAACTACCGGAATATTGATTAAATTGAAAAGCATTTTGTAATAAAATGCGGGATGAATAATATTGATGTAACACAAGAATCAAAGTTTAAGGCTTCATCACCAAGACTGCGTGATCAACGTAGGTGTCGCCGTCAAACCCATGGCGTACAACGTAAAATAAGTGATCAACAGAGGTGTCGCCGTCAAACCCATTGCGTACAGCGTAAAATAAGTGATCAACAGAGGTGTCGCCGTCAACCCCATTGCGTACAGCGTAAAATAAGAGATCAACAGAGGTGTCGCCGTCAAACCCATGACGTACAACGTAAAATAAGTGATCAACAGAGGTGTCGCCGGCAAACCAACGACGTACAACGTCAAATAAGTGATCAACAGAGGTGTCGCCGTCAAACCCATGCATGGTGTACAACGTAAAATGAGTGATCAACAGAGGTGTCGCCGTCAAACCCATGACGTACAACGTAAAATAAGTGATCAACAGAGGTGTCGCCGTCAAACCCATTGCGTACAGCGTAAAATAAGTGATCAACAGAGGTGTCGCCGTCAACCCCATGACGTACAACGTAAAATAAGTGATCAACAGAGGTGTCGCCGTCAAACCCATGACGTACAACGTAAAATAAGTGATCAACAGAGGTGTCGCCGGCAAACCAACGACGTACAACGTCAAATAAGTGATCAACAGAGGTGTCGCCGTCAAACCCATGCATGGTGTACAACGTAAAATGAGTGATCAACAGAGGTGTCGCCGTCAAACCCATGACGTACAACGTATAATAAGTGATCAACAGAGGTGTCGCCGTCAAACCCATGCATGATGTACAACGTAAAATGAGTGATCAACAGAGGTGTCGCCGTCAAACCCATGACGTACAACGTAAAATAAGTGATCAACAGAGGTGTCACCGCCAAACCCATTGCGTACAACGTAAAATGAGTGATCAACAGAGGTGTCGCCGTCAAACCCATGACGTACAACGTAAAATGAGTGATCAACAGAGGTGTCGCCGCCAAACCCATTGCGTACAACGTAAAATAAGTGATCAACAGAGGTGTCGCCGCCAAACCCATTGCGTACAACGTAAAATAAGTGATCAACAGAGGTGTCGCCGTCAAACCCATGACGTACAACGTCAAATAAGTGATCAACAGAGGTGTCGCCGTCAACCCCATTGCGTACAACGTAAAATAAGTGATCAACAGAGGTGTCGCCGTCAAACCCATTGCGTACAGCGTAAAATAAGTGATCAACAGAGGTGTCGCCGTCAAACCCATGGCGTACAGCGTAAAATAAGTGATCAACAGAGGTGTCGCCGTCAAACCCATGACGTACAACGTCAAATAAGTGATCAACAGAGGTGTCGCCGTCAAACCCATGACGTACAACGTCAAATAAGTGATCAACAGAGGTGTCGCCGTCAAACCCATTGCGTACAGCGTAAAATAAGTGATCAACAGAGGTGTCGCCGTCAAACCCATGGCGTACAGCGTAAAATAAGTGATCAACAGAGGTGTCGCCGTCAACCCCATTGCGTACAGCGTAAAATAAGTGATCAACAGTGGTGTCGCCGTCAAACCCATGGCGTACAACGTAAAATAAATGTGTTTTTGTTGAGATTATGGCGCGGTATAATGTATAGCGATATGAAACAAAATTGAAATGTAGTAATTATGATAATAATTGGCTTAGATGATAGATGACTTGATTTTCGTATTCTTTTATTGTTTGGATGTACACTTAAAGCTCAATTTTCTTTCTGAAAAACAAATCATTGATGCAGATATCATTAAGAATGAGGTCTCAAAATTACAAACAGTTAATGCTACTGCGAATGCTTCAATAAAAAGTACATGTACTTGGAACAAGTGGTGTTTATATAAAGGAATACTTGAGGCACCTTTCTATTCTTAAGATCTTTGAAAACAAATGGCCGTGGCTCCACTTGACCACGTGATTCAAACTTTCTATGACGCAGTTTTTTTGCAGTCTCATGAATTTATACAGTGTTTATACATAACGTGGATGATGGTGGTGTAGTCTGTGTGTATATATGTGGGGAGGTGCGCGGATGAGTGTGGGTGTGGGTACATGTGTGTGTGTGCGTGGGGAAGGCTTTTAGCATTGATTTGTCTGGCGATGCTGATGTTAGCGATGGCAATCGTTGTGATAAAAGGAAATGCCATTTTGTGTGAATAGGAATGTGAGCACTGGTGGTATTTCAAATTTCAATAAACGTTCATTTTCTACATCAAATAATTAATTTGGAAAGAAGCCATATTAATTGTGACAAAGGGACAGAAGTGTGTAATACTAGTAGTATAATAACACGACGATTATCAAAATCCAACTGGCTTTATTAGCTATACCGATGAACATGTTGAGCTATCTTATTGAAAGCAAACACAAATGAATATCGAATTTAAGCAGCATTTAGTATCAAATATAGTTCAAATGTGGTTTTTATACCTAAACATGAAACGTAAACTTAAAACTTTATTTCTAGCTTCTAAATTCCCACACCCACTCTTTTCAATATCCAAATAAAAGGTCTCGTGTTTGTATACAATACGAAAATCCCTCTGCAAACAAGATAGAATATAATTAATTCTGTCAAAGACAAGCCATGATACTCTCTATGAATCTCTCTTCCGGAAGAGAGATCTCCCACAAAGAATAATGATAAAAAAGACCTTTATGGTTAATAGGTTACTACCAAAGTGTCAGTTTTATTTTTAAATGTGAAATGTCTGGTGAAGAATAAACATGCCCTTTGTCTTTAGATTTATGCTATCATTATTTCATTCAAATAGCCTTCATTAGAGGAGGAAAAGGGGTTACGTGCTGCATGAAACATCTCAAAGTAAGGACAGTAAACCGTTTTAGAAAAGGAAAAATGCCATTGTATCGTTTTGACTGTAGATATTTATGTGAAAACACAGATTATCAAAGCGCAATTATAGGTCTTTAATGGAAAATATCGATTGATTTATCCCTGAATGAATTAGCCATGTTTACATCCACCTGTATTGTTTCCTTTCCACTCCATCGCTCTCATCCAACACTTAATTATGAAGGGGATTTAGATGGGGATAAACATTTCTATTTCTATCTGACGGGACCATAATCATAATCATGTTATATGAGTTTGGTTTCATCTAAGTATCATTCTAATTCTCATCACACGGGACGATGACTGCCCACAATAAACCCCCATTACGGACCACTGATAATTTGCTTAAGAATATAGTCGACTTTCCTGTCAGGTGCGTTCGTTGAATTTTCCATCCATACACAGTCATTTCCTATTGATGCTCATGAGTGGTCGTCAATGAAAAAAAATGAGTCTAGAAATATTAAAGGATAGATAACTTATGAATATGTTAATGATATTCCACAATTTCCAATATAAGATGTAGGGGCAATATAGAGACAAGACTGATGATTGTCAACTTACGCATCACTGCTGTTATGATAATGTAAATGCTGTACGTATATGATACTTTGATTGTCTTTGGTGTTAATGTTTCAAAGATCTTTCTGCTTTCAATACTTCTAAATGCATTTAACTGTCATTCTCTCTCACCCCGCGATAACGCTACAATGTCGCGTCATCTGTGACGTCATAATCATGCCCGGTCAACATCATAAGATATGAAATTATTGAAAATTGGTTAGGGAAATAAATGCTTTCTTTAAGAAAATGCATTATGTTAATGTCAGAATGAATTAATATAGAGCATATTATTCACATGGAAATCAGGAAGTTTAATGTTATAACTTTTAATCAGAAATGTTTTGGTAAAGAAAGAAAAATGACCTTAGGTGGATTGATATTTCCTTATATAGGTAATTTCAGAGTAAACCTATGTGACATGCAGTTCTTGTCGTTAATTTATATAGGAAAGAAGATGATACGTGTGAAGAGAATTGATGGTAATAAAATGATATATTTCCTATACAAATGAAGATTCATTATGGATAAATTTTGGGTTTGTTACACCAAGCCTAATGATTGAAAGTAGATAGTAATAGATCCCAAAACGCATTCTCCTATTTGGATGAAATTCAAGTTTCGTTCAATTTCTTCTAATGCCTGTCTTTTACGAATTCGATATCTCTCCTTTAACAGACAGGGCTTACTCATCAATTATCATGGTTATGGGAGTATGGAAAGCATATAGATAGGAGGGAGAGGGGTGAAAAAAGAGGAAAGGATGGTTTTAAGCCTTCAGGTTCATGTTGGTAACAATGGAAGACATCGTGTGTGATGGGATGGAATGGTATGGATCGATGAATCCGTGGGAACCAGAACTCGCTCAGGTGTTTGGTGTTACCATGGTAACCCCCATCTTCTATTCACAATTCGAGTTGCTATACCCGTGAACGCCTCCTACTATGGTCAACAAACGATTTCTGATACTCCCTTAAAACATAAAGTTAATTTTTGAAATACTGTGTGGATCTTAAAATAGTGATACATGCGACGACCTTGGTTGGAATGGAACAATGATGATGTTCAACCATCCATAGGATAACATAAACGATTTAATCTATGTGTACTTTTCTAAATGCTTTCTAGAACCATATCAGAAGACGGGTCATCAAAATATTCAAATCTTGAGATAACAATAAAGTTAGTTCTTTGTAAATAGTACAACTTTTCAACTAAAGATCTGGAGAAAACTTTTCTTATACAACTTCTATCTAAAAATAAAATTGATCCGCCAATGCATTCAAAATCATCTTTGTTACACAAAACGCCTCTTGTGTACTTTGAAAAGTGAAATTTGGTTTTGTGACACTCCGGACATGCCGGATATATTTAGTTTTCATAAAAGTTAAAAAGTATAATACACTTCTACTATACGTTATTTTACCTAAAACGTTGTCGTTAAAATCAAATGTCACTTTGATGTATACATAATGGGGAAAGTGACATTTGTGTTAATGTGATCACGTCTTATTTATTGTCTTATTTACTTAACTTAAATTTCATAATTTTTATACAAAAAATATGTGAAAGTGTGACATTAAAAGAACATTACTTGCTTTATTTCGATTATGTTAAGAATAAGAGCTTAGTCAGATGCAATTCGGTTATATAGTGAAGGGGGCACAAAAGAAATATGAGGAAAATTGCATACGTAAAAATATGCCTCCTTTTGGGTTTATCGAACAAAAAAAATAGAAGACCAGGTCATTTGAAGATGATGATAATCACATTATGCATTCAAGATACACCTGTGTACCGTCATCAGCACCAACAAAAACAACAAAAAAGGTCACTCATGCAAAAGAGAAACATTTACGGACACAATATAATAAGCAGATAAAATAGACTTAATAGGGTGGCACTTGTAATATATAAGAGAGGTAAAGGATTCATGTACCTCCTCGATCCGCACCTGCACCCAGCAAACACACGATTTTTTTTCTTTCATACTTCCATCAAATTTTGCCTTTGTACTCAAATTTTCTACTCTGGTAATTTGTTTCTTCTTAGAAAGACTTTTTTCTTTTGTAAATTTTAATGTAAATAATCGATAATCTATATCCGACTGTTCATAAATTTCTCTTTCATTGACATTCATTTCGAGATCTAGGTCAGATTTCAAATATAAAGGGACCAACAAATTTTTAAGGAGAGTATGAATAGGCACAAACTGGCGCTATAAAAAAAAACAATTGAGAGAAATTTTCTGGAAAGTTGGACAAACACTTGATATCACAGAAGGTCTCAACGAAATAGATTTTAACGGTGATAAAATCTGATGTTTTCTCTGCTTTTGATTTTTTTCTCAAACTTTTCCCTTTTCATATTGACAAAATCAATGGGTCTCATCTTAGCAAGGTAAATCCGTATGAGTATGCCTCTATGATTGAGTGATTCGCTAACCAGTAACACATTTCATTAGGACCTTTAGGCCAATCAAATCTCATTAATTTAAATCTCATCTAAAAATGAGTTTTGCTCTTAGTCACTCACTTCGAGATGTCGACTTAAATCTAGACTGGGAGTGACAAGTTTTAATATTCTTAATGTTTATAATGCTTTGTATGCCAGATGCGGATATGCAAGACAGGCGCAATTCGATTCATTAATTCTAATGATTTCTTTTTGAAAATAAACCATGATAAATAATAAAATAAAAATAATGAAAATTATTGGTTTACGCCGATCAAAGCTGTGCATTCAATTTGTGTTGAGAGGTAAAATATCAATTCGGGGTGTCAGAATCGCATGTACCTCATTTACTATATACTGGAAATCACACTGTTAATCATTGTTGTCAAACTACTATAGTATTGGCTTATTATTTACCGTTTAAAATCACGTGTAATGTCCACCATTTCCCTGTACACAACCTCTCCGTCAATTTAAAAAAAAATGTAAATCTTTATAAGATATTAACACACTAGATCCACGCACATGACACGCTCACCTTATAGTACAATCGTTTATCATGCATTACTATGCATAGATTTGTGTTCAATATCTGACCTACTTAAATTCACTTTTCCTCCACTTATTTTTTTTTTGTTTTTTGGAGGGAATGTGGTTTTGTCATTAGTTAGTATTTTCTCCCCATGACCTCTCCTCCTATTACTCTACCGATCCATAACCTGTTCATTATTGATTTATGACACGCCCATCATAGCTGTTGTATGCACATGGTCATTAAACAATAAAAGTTTAAACTTATGTCATGTACAGTATACTAGTGTTGGAATACTAACCATGACTTTCGCAGCAAATCTATTTGCGCCACTTCCGTAAAAGAGAAGGATAAAATGATAAAGATTTATTTTCGCGTGAAATAACATTTCATTCATATTTCATCCCATTCCTAAACCTTTCAACAGCGTGACCTAACCTCGTTCACTGACTATTATTTCACAATCATACACTTGCTCTCACATGTATACCTGAAACGCAGGTGCACCAAATTATACTTACCTAGATAACCAGGTTGAAAAGGTGATTCTGCATTGTATGAGGTTAAAAAGAGATAATTGTAAGGATTCAGATTCAACACTCACATAATAATCATGACTATTCTGATGTAACAATGAAATCTGACTTATAGATTATGAGTAAATATGAGATATTTTAAAGATATAAATATATTTAAGATCGATTTTCCTTTTTAAAATTTGCTGATCATAGAGATACGTGAAATAATATCTTTTGTTCATGAGAACAGCACTTTTTTCTTATTCTTTTATGAATTTGACAAGGACAGATGTGCTTATCACCCGCCAATTACAACTATTTCAAAAGCTTTAAACTATATATAATCGTATTTTTAATAATGACAACAAAAACATATTTAAGAGTAAGGTTTTATTTGAAGATTTGGTGCATTAGAATCGTGAATGATTTTGTTAGAAGTAAAAATTATAACCTCAAACTTGCATCCCCCAAAAGACTCAGTTTTGAGTTGTCGATGGGATATAAGCGATGTTGTTCGTGTGTGCGAAGTGAGCTAAAAATGTATACACACAAAGTTACATCAAGCTTTCATGTATTAAAGGGGGCCCACCATGTCCCCTTGGATCGCCATCTAAGATGTCAATTGCTTGGTTTTCTACCATACCAAATGAAACACTCAATGTCAGTCTATGCTAATTTTTTATCCAAACTGTTGCACATGAGTAGGACTATGAAGAAGATCAAATAATAGAATACATCAGATACTGATATTCACTATTAACAACACTGAAACAGAACCGATGACGTGTAAAATGATAATAATTTACCTATAAATTTTCTCTTCTTCTTCATCATACATTTTCAATAAACCTTTGAAAGGTATCTTCTATCCTCTGATTGGCTGATACCATGGATTGGGGTTGGGTTTCTATTGGCTGTGTACCCCCTTCATAGGAAATGTCATGGACCAGACAGAATTAGAAAGCTGTAAAAAGGGAAATAAAAAAAAGGGTGAAAATTCAACATAGATATTTCATCCAAATAAAACCCCAAAACACCACCGGCCCTACATGCCCTATGCTAAAGTTGTAACCTAAACCATTTGACTTCATTTTATTTAACCAAAACAGGTTTTGAAATAAAAAAGTGATGGATTGCAGAACGTATTGTGGGTTTGTAAATCAGTGCATTTTTATGGTTTAATTTTCCTTGGCCGGATTCTAAGGTGAAGAGATAAGAGACAAAATGAGATTTGTTTAATCCAATAGACGCCTGATTACTAAGGTAATGATGATAAACACATTATAAAAAGTGTATCAATGTGATGTATCTTTGTGATCTCGTGACATGAAAGTAGGTATCAACGACAATTAACGTCAATCACCGAATAGACCTTAATTATAGACTAGTCATGTGATATGTTTTGAATAGTTGAAGAAAAGAAGTAATGTGGTATTGCTTTCTGAGTAACATTGAATTTGAGGCAATTTTTGAAGAAAAAGGGCAAGAGAAAACGAAAGGAAGTATGTGGATATGAAGGGGCGAGTGTACGTGCAGCCAAAACATATGGACGTAACAACGGTACGCGTGGATGTGTTCTTATGTGAGTGCGGGTGTGTGAGAGAGGGGTGAAGGATAAAGCAAGGTGGGAGTGAGGGGAGGGGGTGGGGGAGAGGACAAATAGAAAGAAGGATGAAAGATAAGATGCGATGTTTGACTTTCTTTCGATGTCGAGACGACGCGTCTATTACGCACCGCAAACGCATGAATGAAAAGAAATTTAAAGACGTAAAAAAAAGGAGTTAGAAACAAAGAAAAGAATAGATAAAAGACAGTATATCCGGGGAGTATATACACCAAAAAGATATGAACAATGGACATAGAGGTAAAGAGAAAATATAAAGGTATGAACAAAATGCCATAGATGGAATAAAAGAATTATCAAGGGTTATCCGATCGGCTTACAAGTTTAACTCTCCTCAAAACCTCAGAAACTGTAAGAGAAATCTGAGTGAACTTATACTTTCCCATGTTGCGATGATAATCAGATATTGCTAATCTAGATTTAGCCTTTGTCCAAATTCCTTTGACCCTTGCATTGGAACAAAGAAATGTCTATAAGCAAAGGATATGGATGATAAACCGATCAGGCCAAAATCGGATCACGGTTTGCAAGATTTTTTTTTGTAAGCCATTATGATCTTTTGACAAGGATGGGTTTGTGGCATTAAACGAGGATTCTAAAGACCATAGAGACAAAAGAAATGCCACATCCATCAATTTCATTGTATAACTCTCCCCTACCTTTATACTATATACCACCTTTATTCAATATTCCTGTTGTGATATAGAATTTTACTTGTATAAGCTCTACCAGACATAGCAACATTTCATAATGTAAGCGGATTGAAATACAAACATGACCTCGGATCCTCTAATAATGTTTTTGTCGTCGATTGATTATATTTACATAACAATAGTGGGAGACAAAATTAAGATTAGGCAGAAGTTATCAATTACAACAAAATAGAACAAAAAAGTTAAAATAAAGTATGAAAGAAATTTGTTGAGTAAATGGAAATATTTGAATACCAGGGAAAAGCTCCAAATCTGTGCTTGTGATGAAATCGGGCCTTAAACAAGGATTACACAATGAAGAAACTGATAGATGAAAATACCATTGTCAAAGTATTCACTCAGAAAAAGGTAGAAGTGAATGCTTCTCAGCATAAGCATTTTTGTGTCCATGCCTTTTTCTTCAGTATTCTTGTCTTGAACTAGCATTTTGGTCAAGAATCACGTTTTATGGTTTGGTATTATCTCAGCTAATTAGGCTAAATACTCGGTAGTACAAAGAAAGGTAGGATTTGTTTTCTAATAATGCAGGTAATATAGACATTTATTGTAAAAGTATAATTCTTTATATGTTTCGCAATATATTCACTCTTGAACGCCTACAGTTTCAAATAATAATCAGCTGCTACCCTCCAGATTACAGGCGCGGTTCTAGAGTAAATTATTTTTATTTTTTATTTATTTCTTTTTTGGGGGGGGGGCTTCTGGGGGCCTGAAAATTTTCGACGTTGATTTATTCAATACAATGAAAATGACCTTTTGTTGATAGCCTTATACTGATCAAGCAGCTTGTCCCCTCCCCCTCCTATAATATTTATAATATTATGCGAGGGGCGAAGCGACCGAGCTGGGAAAAAAATTGCATTTTCAAAATGCTTGAGAAGTTTTCATCTATATTATGCATAAGGGCCTATGGGGTGTTATAGGTGTAGATGAGGATATTTAACGATTAGGGGGGGGGGTAGGACTAGTTATCAGGAAATTGATTTTTGTCGTTACTCTCTTCAGGTTTTTTTTAAGACTTTGAACGTAAAAGGTCTAATTATAGATAAAAACATGGCCGGAGATTAATATTGGGGATGTGGCAAACATATCGATTTGCCCTGCCCAATAATTTTGACAAAATGAAAAATTCAAGAATCCATTGCAAACACGGGTTTGAAAAAAACATCTAAAAGCGCTATGAAACCATCAGACTTGATATAAAAATACCATTAAACATATAACATCGTGATTTTTTGGGGGTGTGCTTCATGTGCAAGATATCCGCGTAATAATTTGGACATTGGGTCAGATGCATAAAAAGTAGCATTTGCTTTTTCTAGGCTTTTGCTTGATTCCGTATGCATAAGAATGAGCAAGCAAATGCTTTTGCTAGTAAGTTCAAGCATCGCTAACTGACTGCGAGCATTTCCTTGACGATTAAGCTATTGCCAAAAAAAGTGTATGCATATAAAGCGAACATTCGGCGTGGCGTTTAAGCACTTGCTTGGGGTTTTTCAAGCTCTGTCAGAGCAGCTTGAGTGTTTGCTTGATATGGGCGTTCGCGTTTTTAATCATGTTCATGCACCTGAGAGAGAACCCCAAGGTAGCCTACATGTACATCTTTTCTTCCTATTAAGTGCAAGTTAAAGACCCTGACCGGTGTAAAAACAATCATATATCAAAATAAAGGTAATGATTCATACAATACGAATATACCAAAAATATTACATATATCTCCTTCCAATAGTTAAAAATATTAAATAAAAATCAAAGAAACTGCTCCTCCAAAGTACGCTTCGATTGAGCACCCCCACGTCGCCTGGAAATGATGACGTCACGTCGTGTCAGGAGGGTTGTGATTCCATAGGTTTGTGTACAAAAGCATTGGGTATTTTCTTCCATTTCCATGTTATGAATCCATTTTTTTTTTCGTTTTCAGATGAAAATGGCACTCAAAATTATTCACTGTTCAAATTGTTGTAAACCTACAACTATTCACTACCTTTTTTGTGATTTCTTTGTTTGGCTCTTATTGGGCCTAAATTGCTATGTCAGGAAAAGTTGTTATACATAATCTAAATGCAGATAGAATTGCAATCTGCGCCAAATAAGCAGGAAATAAAATATGGCAAAAACTAGTTCAAAACTGCAGATTTCATAAATTCAAGCTTGTGGGTAAAAATATATGTGATATCCCTCTGTGATAGAAGTGAAGAGAATGAAATGCGTTATCTGGAAAGCAAAAAAATCACCCAGTTTTTCTGTGTACAAACCTATGGAATCACGACGCTTCTTACACAACGTGACGTCACGGTCTCGAGGCAGGTGAAAAGCACAATAAAGCCTATTTTCTAAGCGGGGTTCGAAACCCGATAATTGGAATATTCTTAAGCAAAATACTCAGCTGGGAAGCGGTGAAAATGCATAAAGCATACCTTGGTGTATTTAGTAGCTTATAAGCTTTCGATTGGTATATAATTTATCAATTTCATTTTCGGGTCCGGTCTGGATCTTTAAGTTGCTTGGCTAGCTATTGCTTGTGCTTAAAGCAATTGCTACTCTTTATGCATATGACCCATTGTCTTTACCTCCTCTAGCCATCCGAAACATGGATCGGCAATCCCGACTCTAACCTTTATTTCTAAATAAGTTTAGCCTCAATCGGGGAGTATAGCGAGAGAGCCATTTTCTTAACAGTTAAAACTTCAATTTTATGACATTATATTTGTGGTGGGTGAAGTATATAGGGAGATTAATTTGGAAAGGTAGTATACTATATTGCAGGATATCATTGACTTTCTATACTCGCGCTAACTCGCATTGAATGTATTCTGAATATAGATGATATTTTGCGAGGGAGCGTTTAGCGACTGAGCGAGAAAGTTTTCTAATTTGAGTAAAAAGTTTGATTTTAGAGTACTTGACGATATGAATGGAATACTGCATTAATCAATACATATATAAGAATATAAATCCTTCATATTTTTTTTTCTTTGTGGTCGGACATTTTTTTTTTTTTTTGGGGGGGGGGGGACAAAACCGCGCCTGCCAGATTATCGTCAAGCTTACATGACCTAACTTGAAGAACAGTAAACGCTTGCGGGTTTGTTGCCTATCATTCTTTCCAAGCACATGCATTCTTTATCTTTATTATTTTAGATTGCTATGTATATCATGTTTCTAATATTTTGATAAAATCTACCTGATACTGTATTTCTATATATAATGCCCACTTTATCTATGTAATTAGGTATGTTGTCTTTTTTATGCCCCCGAATAATAATGTGGAACTTATGAATCGAAGAATATCTCTCAAGCGATTCCGCGTACATTGGGATACAGTGCAAAAGGATGTGATAAGTGCTCGGCTTATTAGAGCAAACGCTTGCAAACTATTCCCTTTTTTATATTCTCTTTCTACATTTCTAATAGGGAGAAAGTTCTTTCAAAGAAGATTGCACTGTGTCCATAAATCCTGTACAACTCGATAATGCCATTTTCTCGTTTTAATCGGTTATATAATCGATTATTGGATCCATTTGACCCCCAAATAAATAAATAGATAGATAAATAAATGAATAAATAAATAAATGAATTTAAAGAATGAAAGAAAAATAAACTAAAGAAAAAGAAATCGTGGAAATAGGAAAAGGAAAAGTTACAAAGTCCCCAAAACTTAGGCCTAAAGCATGGTTTTTCTTTGTGACGAGAACATGATTTTATATTCAATAAGTGAGTGATTATAGAGATAAGGGACAGAAGGATTGTTGTTCGAGTGAAACAATTAGAGATACCCTCGCGCTTTATTCTGATACCTATCTTTTCTCTCTTCTTCTGCTTTATTCATTTTCGTGATAATAGTTTTAAGTGTTTAGAGTTGATAATCCTTGATCTACACGTGTTTTGGATTGATGTGATTTATATTACTGAAGTGGATATGTTTCTTTTCGTTATTTCTTTTCTTGTCAAAATATAGCAAACTAAAAAAGAGACATTGAGAGTATAATGAGAAACATTCAACTGTTAGGCGCATTATAATCTGTAAGATGGTCAATAGAAGATTTATCTAAATTACTCCTGTTATTTCTTTGATGGAGAAAAAACGAAACAAGACTTTCATTTCTCATGAACTATTACAAACCCATTTTTACTCAGAATTATCAAGCGTTATCTTCTTTTCGAAATATTACAGGAATAGGTTAATCGGTTTGTAGCTTCTTTGACGTCGAATTGCGAATATCCCTTGGGATTTGTATTTCCACAATCTACACTCGAAAAGTAGATTTAATACAGTTAATGCCCCAATACAGCTAATTCTCTAAACCGATTTTGAAAAGAGGGAGATTTAGTGAATTAGAGCTCACGACAGTATATAGCTTGGGTTTTTGAGCGATGTCTACCATATTATGTAATCATTACTCATATTCCGGGCAATCTTGCACATATGATTACTTCCAAAATTACATCCGTTTCGAACGGTTAATTGAGGAAATTTAAGAAAATGAATTATTAATGTGAACTAAAATATTATCACGCATCAGAATTGAAAGGTGCGTGGATCTTTCAAAATTTTCAAGCAACCTCTTTGCATATGTTTTTCACAAACTTTAAGTATAGTCAGGCTATAAAATTTTATTTTACAAATCAATCTCATTAAAGTTTGCATTTCTCTCTCATCTGTCACTTTTCGCCTGTCAATTATCACCAGAAATCTTTATTTCATTTTTAAAAATTCAAAATCTCTCCATTCCGCCAAATGGTGTTCACAGAAAGAAAAATCGGGGGAGGGGGAGAGCGTAATGTAGAAAAGGGTCAGCAAGCGAGGCAGCAAAGCGGTCTGGTTTATTAGGAAGGCAGGATCTGGTGCATGGTGAACCCGTAAGCGTATTCATGACCTTCGTATTCATGACCAATGACGTTTTAGATGCAATGTTTCTTGAGAATAGTGTTGGATTTATTGATTATGAAAATAGATGGCTCTGGAATTTTATTACTGCAACATTTCTCACATAACTCTTTTCTATTTATATTTGACACAAGGAAGTTGTTTTTCATTCATTGCATTTATGGGAGGGAAAGCAAAAGCGGAAAACGCTTTCCCTAATCACTTCCGGTGGATATCCGAGATCCGTATCCGATGAGATATTTATTGAGGAAACTAAATATCCGGTTTCTTCCTACTTTCATTGAACCGAGAGTGATAAAGGTCTAGACACTTAGAGTGATAAGGATATCAAAACATATCACGGCTAAACTTAATCATGAATGTGTTGTTTTACGCACCTTTCTCTCATTTTTCAACTTTAACGATATTTTCTTTGCATTTTAACACTGCATAGTTGAAGGAAATTAGTCCTTAATGAGGAGAAGATTTGTAGGATATTTGAGGTCAAATAATTTCCAAAAAATGTAATAATTCATCACCGTGAGAGTAGGAAACGATGTGAGGGTGAAGAGTTGTCAAAATGTTTGATTTATATTGGGATTGTCAACTGCAGGATAGGTTTTTAAATCATCTTTTTTTCTTTTTTTCTCATTACCCATGTGGCCCATTAAGCATTGTGGCAAAAAAAAATTATCAACACAAATAATACGGTTTATTGTTAGTTCTAAAATTATGTGATACATGTGCATAACCTGCTCTTAAAAAGTATTGGTAAAAATCACCATAAATATGTAAGTGAATATCCAACCAAAATAATGGTCAAAATTATCCAAACTTAAGGTAGATTTTCGCCAAAGCTTTGTTCGAGTTTGTACCATTCTGGGGATCGGACTTATCCACTTACTATTTTCACCAATCCCTGTTAAGAACAATCTATATTGATACTCCATTTTGTTAAAAATTTCTTGATTTCAAGTTTGATAATGTATATTTGAACATAAACTTATATATATATCCTATTGGAATTATTTTTCGATTTTTGAAAGCTATATGGCTCATTAAAGCTACATGTACATTGGTTTGGTAATTATAAAAAGATCAGACGTTTTTATTTTGACAAGTATAATAGGTTATAAGGTTTCATCCACACTTTGTTAGCCTGGGTTGTGATTTGAATATCGATGACTTTATTAGAAGCTATAGGAAAACGTGGTTAATTTACCACAAGGAGTCCCGTCTGGGGGATGAAGAAAGCAAGGACATCGAAGGGAAGTAATTTGTCTCAAAAGAGAAAATGAAAGTGCACCGGATTAGATAATAATGTAATGCTGCAATTGATAGGCTTACTTTGAATAATATATTGATGTATATGCTTGAATACAAAATCTGTCCACCGATATTTATCAACTTCACACACTTATTGTATTTTTATTGTTTTGATTATTATCATCACTAAACAATATTATCTATCACCGTGGTGAATAGTGAGCATTCGCCCCTTTTCGTCCGGAGGGGGGGGGGGGTAATCGTGTTCCCTCAAAGTAATAATCTAAGTGGCCTTTGGTTTGTATAGGGCTTACGTGTCTTGATGGTAACCAAATACAAATATTCAAAGAAAACAATGCTAATTTTGTATTAAAAAAAAAAACACTTCACCTAATTAGGCCCAAAATACTTTATATACTAACGAGTTTCTTTGTACTGCACCTCAAACAATAAAAAATAAAATGAAGTGTATTTGAAAGCTATATTGAGAATGAGAAAAAACACTGATTCTTATAGTGAAAGCAAGACGCGTGTTTCAAGCTCTAGAATTACAAAAAAATAAGAGGAAGATATCTATTATCGAATGAATTAACTTAATTTTGCAATTATCATGATTATGAGCGAAGAAAATAGAGATGTAGAAAACAAAACTGGAACTAGGTATAAGGTTCTTAAACAGTGACTTTAATTACCTAAGAAATAATGAGATCAAAACAAGTTTGACGTTACATTTGTTTTTCCATGTCTGTTTTCCTGTCTGATATATGCTGTATGTAGTCCCACCTATATGTTATTTTGACCGGATACAGATGTGAGAAGGTCACTTTGTCCGAATGATCGGAAGGGGTTTAGGGGGGTATTGACAAGAGCTAATTAAAGAATCATCCGAAAACAGGATCGAAATTTTAAAAAAGTATTTAGATATTAGTTTTGGTGGCTAAAATTGTAAGTTTGGAAATTACAAGTTTTATTTTTTTGTTATATTTCAGTTTAACCACCCTTTCATGCACACGGTAAAAAAAAAATCGTAATTCGAATGGTGATTCCAGTTAAAATAAGGCTAATGACGAATATTTAGCTCGTGTGAAACCAAACTATATGATTTGAAATCACGAACGCTAATCACAGTCACAATTACAATAGCAATCATCATTACAATGATGATTCAAGATTTACGTGTGAAAAGGGCCTTAGTCAGTCTGTCTTGACCTTTCATGGGAAACCGTTGATATCAGACTCTTTAAAATGCAATTAACATCACTGAAACATGTCTGCATATTCGCACTATACAAAATTCCGGGTCAGATTGAACACGGAACCAGGTGTTTTGGTACCACACCCCCATCCGGGTAGAATGATGACCCATTTCTTGGTCAGATCTGATCTTTTCTGATCTGATCTTTTCTGGGTGCATGCGTGTGCCAGCAAGAGATCCGGGGAGTGTTGCATGGAATGGCCTTGTCGAACCCGTGTCAAACGGGATATTCGACAAGTTTTGTTTTATCTGACAGTTACTTTAGTAACATTGCCTCTAAGCCAATCAGAATCAAGGAAAATTGTCAGATCTGACAACTTGTCTAACAAAAATGTTGATGAAACGCTCCCCTGGTTTTTGTTTCAATCTAAAAGGGGAAAAAAGTCTGGATCTTGGTCAATCGTGCTGCCCATCATGAGCGGCGATTTATTCTATATTGCTTTGGGAACAGATAAGAGGCACAGACAGAGCATATGAAATCGAAAAGAAAAATGAAAGGGAAAGGGGGCCAACATCTCACCCCTGTATTTGATGCGAAGTAAGAAAAGTGGTTTGTCAACCTTTTACACCTCATCTGATCGTAAGTAGAAACATCCTGTACAAGTTAACCATATCTCTCAATCACTCATCAAAATAAAGGGAAAATTGCCAATTGTCAAAGGGTAGAAAATATAAAGGCGAATTTACCCCTTTTGTAAAGCAATCAAAAAATGATGCTGCAATAATAGAATCCAATCATACCTTGCATAGGAGTAGTCCTTCCAATTGAAAAAAATGTTGCATTTATGAAGGTAACCACAATTCGTTATAATACCTCTCGACAGTTTTTCGATAATTTGGAGTATCATCTTTGAATGTTGACAGGATTTCTTTCAGTTCTTTTCTTTTTATTTATTCAACTTTGAGACATACCTGCTGTAGATAATTATGTTATGACCTATTCAATAAATATTTACCTTCGGAAAAAAGCAAAATATGTCAATATGTGTCCATGTTGTCATTATAGTTGACTCAACAAAGAAGAATTAACGGTAGTAGTATCTGGCACGTCGTGTTGATGTCGATGTGCATGCGAGTTAACATATAAACATTATGGCCTGTTAACATTAATGATACGAATCTTTCAGTTTGATTGTATCTTAAAATAATAAATAAAAATGTAATTTCGGTATTTTGCATTAATTTTTATGAATTTCTAAAAAATAAGCGAAGAACACCGGTTGTTTCCTCTTTTTATCAGGATTACTATCGATTTTTGTTAATTAAGTGGAGTAGCTGTTATAATTCCTGGGTTCGACTCTCGGCACGACCCCCTTGAGCAAGGTATTTTCAGGGGGTTTCTGATATTTTATCTATAAACTAAGCTAATTATGTGAGTGGGTCAGGTCATTTCTTGTCGGTCGACAGCACCGTGTTTGTGTATTGTAATGTTGTATTCTCTGACTAGGCCGATGTAACCAACGGAACACCGCAAGGAAGTGTCCTCGGACCCCTGCTTTTTGTAAGGTACACCAATGATCTGCCAGACCTGATTTCGTCAAGTAATATTTATTTATTTGCGAACGGTACCAAGACATGCAAGCATGTACGATGCTTAGTTATTAGAAGTAAACTAGGATCGTCTAGTTTCATGATCTGACAACTGGCTGATAAAGTTCCACCCGGATAAAATTTAATGTTGTGTACTTACAATTGGAAAAAAAGAATGATGAATTTAATGACTATACAATGGCACATGCAAATGCCACACATAATCTGTCACATGTTGAAACCGGTTAAGATTTAGAAGTGATAATTTACGCAAGCTCAGCTTTGACCAACACTTACAGTCTAAGATGTCTAAGATGAATAAAGCAAATAGGCGAATGAATAAGAAGGAGAAAATTAATTTTGTATATATTCACATGGAGAACTCCTATACAAAGCATTAATCAGACCAATAGAGTATGCTCATGCCGTATGGAGTCCATACTTAAAAACATATATTCAAGCATGGGAAAATGTTCAAAGAAGGGCCACTAAATATGTACCTGAGGCAAAGAAACTTCCATACGAACAAAAATTGATTCAACTACAGGGGCGGATCCAGCCTTCGCCAATAGGGGGGGGGGGGCGGAATTTTTTTCAGCCACATTTTCCCCGATCAGCCGCTCGAAGTGAATTTTTGTTTTTTTCTTTGAAGGGGTAGTCCTAATAGTCACTTCTAAGCTTTATATAAGTATATATTCATAAATCATAATATCATAGGCCTTATTTAGAAAGTGCGAGCGCGAAGCGCGAGCTTTTTGTTTATTTTATGTATTTTGTCATAACATTTTAACATTTTGGGCAATGTTTATGATCCTAAACGAGATGTGTATCCAACTAAATAATTGATGCGAGCGCAAAGCGCGAGCAGAAATTTTTAATATGCGTTTTGATCTGATAAAAATAGGATCTGTTAACGGCAGCTTGTTAGTCATGAATACGTTACATATTTCAGCTATCAAATGACGCGAGAGCGAACCGCGAGCGAAAATTTTATATTCCGACATGAAAGATTTTTTTATATTATTTTCCAAGTCTTCCCCTCATCTTATTTTATTCACCCGTCTTCCTCCTCTTTTGTTTCTCCTTCTTTTTTTCTTACTTTCCCTTTTTTTTTCTTTTTTTACTCCGCCAATAGGGGGGGGGGGCCCTCGGCCCCCCTGGATCCGCCTATGGGTATAATAATCCTTTTTATGACTATAAACAACGGATTCAATATCCCGACGGGGTGCTGTTCCTACGCAATTACGCCTTTTCTCTTATATATTCTTTTAATCATGGCGTGTTTTCCTTCAGCAAGAATTTACCCACAAAGTGCTGCACTCAACCCAGGTGAGATGAATGGGTACCCGGAAGGAAAAAAATCCTCGAATGCCAGAGCGCCTGTAGGCAGCACGGCTATAGCCGGGGTAATAATAGCAGCGCTGTGTATCCTCAGGCAAAAGGTGCTTTAAAAATCCAGCTATATATTATTACTGATATTATTATCATTAATCTAAACACGCTTTTAGTTCATACAAACGCCGCGGCGTGCTCCCCTTCTAATGCCAAAATACACACTGCAAAATACAGACAGTTTTTGGAAGTTTAATTTGAGATCGTTACACATAGCATGATGTTTCAATGCACATAGCGTCTCGAATTAGTTTGTAACGGAAACAACTCTTGACGTGGGAGACAACGCAAGTTATGACTTAGACCAAGATCTAAAGTATAATCCTGGCAAGGAAAAGTAAATTTGTTCACAAACTTTGCCTTATATTGGAACAAAAGGTGGGGTTGGGGGCGTTAGGCCCGAACACACGATATTTGTTTCTTACTTTTGTCATGTTTGTGTAAGGAAAAGAGGATGCAGTTGTTTTTAATAACATGCAAGCAAAGTTAGCAAACAATTATTTTGGATGATTTAGTACTCAATTTTGATGCTGTCGTTGAATACTTCGCCATAATTCTGATTATGTTGATGCCGATGATGACGTCTTGCTGGTGATTATGATGATTATGATGACGGTAGAAATTAATGATGGCTGTGAGGTTACAGCCCGATAGTCCGCGGGTCCGTTAGTCCGCGGGTCCGATAGTCCGCGGGTCCGTTAGTCCGCGGGTCCGATAGTCCGCGGTGTGTGTAAAATTATGATCAGGATATAGTGAGATCAAAATGTCATCGGGAGGTCAAAAGGTCAAGTGATAGGAGTAAATGGGTTTCTATATAACGATAATAACCCAAAGGACAATCGCCCCCTGACAACATCTTCAAGGAAAATATTATCCCCATATTTTTATCGCCGTTACCCCCCCCCCCGGAAATGTACCCTCTAGACGTCAATTACCCCTAGTACGGAGCCTTTAAAATGCCATCGACTTGACGACAAGTTATATCTCAACATAGCGAGATGTTTGGACTCTCGCCGGGCCTTGGACATTATCTTGCCATGTCGACATAATGTTTTATAAGTCGACTTGGCAAGATAAAATATATCGCCATGTTGACATATCTTTTGTAAGTCGACTTGGCGAGATAACGTACCTCGCCATGTCGACATAATTAAGCTTATTAAGTCGAAATGGCAAGATAAAGTATCTCGCCATGTCGTCAAGTCGATGGCATTTTAAAGGCTCCGTACTAGGGGTAATTGACGTCGAGAGGGTAAATTTCCGGGGGGGGGGGGGTTAACATTCCCCGGCGATAAAAATATGGGGATAATGTTTTCCTTGAAGAAGTTGTCAGGGGCGATTGTCCTTTGGGTTATTATCGTTATAGAAACCCATTTACTTTTGACCTCCCGATGACATTATATTGATATATCCTTATCAAAATTTTACACACACTGCGGACTGTCGGACCCGCGGACTAACAAACCCGCGGACTATCGGGATGTCCCCGGCTGTGAAGACGACAAAGGGATAATTACATCCATGATTTGATATGAAGTGTCGATGCTCTAATAGTTAATGTTCTATATGTTATCCAATACATTGCTTTTTCTCCCCTTCATCTCCATCTCCCCCCCCCCCCCCGAAACCCAAACTCTTTTCCCACCTGTATGTCCCATTCACTCGTTTTCTTATCTTCTCTCCCCATGTCAAATTAACGGAAAATACTGAAACAAGACATTGTGAAACAGAGCAAACAAATACCGAGCTGCAGTTTGAAATCCTTTGTAGTTTTTCTCTTCAATATACAGATTTTGCTGTCAATCAAATTACTTGACACATTATAAGAAAAAGGACAAAATTTTGCTATTTCATACATAGTCGAACAATGAAGGATATCATTGGAAGTATAGTGGCGTAGCCATGCATGCCAGAAACGCGAAGAGGATTGTATACTGTAAAAATATGGAGGGGGGGGGGCATAGTAGATAAAGACAAGTTTGTCACAATAGTAGAGGCGACGTACTCTGAGAATTAAAAAAAGAAGAAAACAAAGATAAGTCCATCAGCAAAAAAGAGATCTAACGGAGACTGTGACAAAGGATTTAACTGGAATTTACACTCTAAAAAGTATAATATCATAATCATCATGAATGGGGCGAAAAATGACCGCATTTCCAAAATGTTGAATTAATATGTTTAAAAATGGTAGATTTAACAAACTCTGACGATAATTGTTAAGTTCGTCATAACAGTTGATTCTATATCAAACGAAAAAAGTACATAATTATCACCATTTGAAAATGTAGTAACTCCTCGACCTTTCTGACATTTTAGTCTTAGAGTGACGTATAGCCTATTATTATGTAGGAGAAAAGAGATACTTCATGTCTTCTAAATAAGGTTCGTTATATGACTTAAATTCAGACAAGCCGCCATGTGATAGAAAATCTTTAATCTCGACATGATTACGGCAAGAGGAATTTCAAGAGATTACGATAGATCGAGTCTCTCAATGTAAATACTTTCAAGCTCATTTTCATATTCGTTGATTTTATTGTTAGGTTCTTTAATTGTAAATCGGTGGGTAGGTATAACTTATAATAAAACTGAACAGGACACGCTCAGAAATAAGAAATAGTGTCAAACATGATACAGTTTGATGATCCTCTCTTTTTTTTTAAATGTAAGATCCTTTTCTTTTGTTCCCCTTTTTCGGAATCTGCAAGTGGACGACTGGGGTCAAGACATAGTAGGGTAAGCCCAATTGTATAAAGACACACCTCTTCTAGTCCATTAATGCCAGTCACGATACAGGTGAAAGAATATAACAAATGTTTTATTTAACGTGACGTGATGAAGCCTCTAGCTAGCCTTTATATATATCATTTGTCCTGTAAGGATTACAACTGAAATCAAACAAGCACTGTCACATGTACGGTCATTGACTCCCTTGATCACGTGATACGATCAATGATTACTGTTGGAACAACTTCGACAACCTGTCCCTTAGTTATACAATAATTATCATTCGTTACTCATTATTTTAAAAGAAGAAAATTTACAGTTACTATTAACAAAACTATGAATAAATCCACATTAGAGTAAAAAGCGAAATTTATCAATTGAAATTGAAATTGGAAACAAGTTGTAAAAAGTTAAGAGACTCGGCACTGGATTTGACTATCGACCATATCGACATCTTTCTTGTTACCTACATGGTCTAGGCCTACTCGGATATTTTGAAAATGTTCATTTGACTAAGGAGCCATGTTGATCATCCCCCGATAAATTGACCCCGACCACCTTACCCAGCTAGTCTATAACACGAGCGACAAACGAAAACAAAGTGCTATATATAGATTCTCAATTCCAAACGGATCAACTTAATTGAACACAATGATCAAGTTAAATCAAGATATTTTGGGCAAATTGGTTCTAGCTCGACAATGTGATACGATATTAATCTGCCTTGATCTGGGTATTAGGGAGTTTTTGCAACACTATGCAAACACTTTCTGGAACGTTGATAATCTTTTGTCAAAAGTTCTTTATGACAAAGCAGTCTTTTTCGAATATCTGTGAATCAAAACACCAGTATCGTTGTGATTCTGGACAAATGACGTATTTGGAATTTTTCGTCAGCTCCGAATCTTAGGACGATCAGCTACCCCATTTCATAAATTTTTGACAAAGACCTCCAAGGCTTCGTTGAAGTGCATTTTCAATGTATTTGCTGTGTGCTAAGATAGATATCGCGTATAGTTGAGCAAAAACACACTAATCAGGCCCTGGCACCCCCTTGAATATTTTGGACATATTCATGTTACTGATGTTATTCGAGTAAGGAGACAGAGATCAATTCGATCACCTTTGCAATCTAGGCCGAAAACATTGATTGAGTTGATCAGTTCGGCAGTGGGAACCTGAAATTCAAGAGTTACAACGAAAAGAAGGTTATCCTAAATAAATGCTGCGAGCGAGCAAAGATACAAATCTGATATTGTGCTATATTTTAACATAACATTCTGAAAATTATATCATATTGCACACATTTCCCTTTTGTTTCTTTCCTTTTTTTGTTTTGTTTGGTCGTGAAACAATTTTTGTTGTTGTTGTGGGGGGGGGGGGGGTCAAATTGACTTATCTTAAGTTAAACGTGAATATCCCTTTCTTAGCAATCTCTATTAAATTCAAATATCGGCCAACCATATACCGCCTCTTGCATTGTGACTCAACTTATATTTTTTGCGTATATTTTTCACCAACTCGTTTTTTTGATGGACTTGAATTCGTGTCATTCAGTAGTACTCAAACGATGCATTCTCCCGATCACATTATAATAGAAAATTATAAATACGATGGAATTATGTCGCTTAATTAAATATTTAACTTGCTTCAACGACTTAATTTGTCACTCAAGCTTTCAATATCGATAGACATCAGTGCGTCATTTCTGCGCTGATTCTGTAACGCTACGTTTCATGACCCTTTTCCTTCAAGTCTAGCGCCAATTCGTGACGCATGAAAGGATACGCAATTCCAAAGTTACGCAACATTTCGTACGTGCATGTCAGACCCAAAATTGCCCCCAAAACGTGATTTCGTGTGTATATATAGCCAAAATTCATAAATGTATCACTATTGCTTTTCCAATCAAAAGCAATAGATTTCATGTTATTTATGACTGAAATAGTGTCGCCGACGATTTCAATCAAGAAAACTAATAAAATATTCAATCCGAAAAACATGGAAATTGGCCTTCATAAGAAACTAAAAAGTAAACATAAAATACATAAGATAGAAACTAATATCATCATTTTTAAATATACATTATTTTGATAAGAATCTTAAAAGGAGTAGCAAGACCAAAATCTCGTAGTTTTGGAGCTATTTTTAAGATTTGCAAGTACAACAAAATTATGATTTTTGCAATAATTAGCACAATTAAGTTTTTAGGAATAAATTTTTAAAAATGGAAGAAAAAATTATCGAATTTGATAGATTACAGGTGACGTACGTGACTTTTACTCGCGATCGTGCGATCAACAACCAAAAAGCCCCCCCCCCTCGGGCTTTCCAATATCAACATAGCCCGGGTTACGGCACGGTGAAGTTAGGTAATGTATTACACAATTTCATTTTGTTAAAGTGATTGTAATTATAGACGCCATGTCATAATTTATCATTATTAGAAACTTTAAGTATTTAAAAAAGTTAGGGCTTAGCTAACAAAAAAAAAACAGCTTTAGTCACTTCGATAAGCCCAAAATGGAGCTTTTCTATAGAAAAACATAATGAAAAGGGGAAACATTGTATCGTATCATGTTTTGTCAAACAAAAAAAAAAGGAAATAGGGGTATTTGGTTTACGCTTTTTGAGGGCTTACCATGGTGCTAACATGCTGAATGGAATTTCCTCGACGATTATTCATCAAAATGTGATAAATGGTCGTGTTGTAATTTCCTTTGCTATTTGTCTATTAATTGTTCTGATGTAACAGAAGTAAAATGCAACCGTATATAAGTAACTTCATATATCTTGTCCTAAAAAAAAAAAAACCCTGTCAAGCAGTTTGGCAATCTATTTAAGGATGCAATACAGTACTTGACCTATGTACACAATCCAAGACAATTGTGTAGAAGCCAGGGCTGCCTCAATTTTGATAGGAACTATACCACTTTGGCGAGGTTGAGGAATGCAGAATTACTTTGAAGGTCACAATATATAGGTTATAGTGACGATGCGCGTTGATTTTGGTGCGCGTATGAACCATCGGTGCGCATTCAGTATACCATGCATGACATTTTGCTCCAAATACGATGGAAACATTCTTTACACGTTAGCCATACCTAAAACCCAACAACCCTATTCCTGACCTTTACATTCTTCTGAACCTAAAAGGCCGACAGATGCATCTAACACAGAAACCACTTACATACAGATGGAGGGGCGCGGGGGGGGGGGGAGATGCATGCCCCCAAAGCTTAACATTAACAATTAACAATTAAAATGGAATGATCCTGGATGTTATTTCATTAAGCTGTTACAATTGACTTTAGCGCGACTGGTATACCCTATATTTGGCTATATACACCCACAAAAGCATCTTTCTTCTTACGAATGCACCAACTTATTCTACATTATACAGTAATGATAGTAACAATATAATACCATGAGTACGATTATACAAACCAATTCTATACTTGAAAGTTAATGTGACCAATGGCGGCGGAAACATCAAAATTTAGAGGGCGGAAAAATATTTTCACCCACATTTTCCTAGTCAGCTGCTAAAAGCTGATTTTTTTAAATCATTATTGTTTAGGGGGTGGTCCCTACTTACGTCTGAAGTGCACATAAGTTTATTTTTTTCTTACAAACAAGTTGAGATATAGCTTTAAAATTCTGATATATATCAGAATTTGAAAGCTATTTCTCAACTTGTTTGTAAGAAATATATATATATGAAATAAGTTTCTTAAAATTGTCAAGGTAATCTCATCAGAATGTTTTTTGTTTAAAGATATAAGACCAGGCAACAACCAATAACAGTGTTTTTTTTCTTTTTAGAAGTCAATATACAAAACATATTTCAGCTCGGACATCGCTCTTTCATTATCTTGTTAGATTTACTAATTGATTTTAAAAAAGTGCTCTGTAAAAATGTCCGTTTCATGGTCTGAGAATCAACACTTTCAGCTCGCGCTGCGCGCTCGCATTATTTGATTTGTCAAGTTCATATTCTCTTCGTGTATTCCATAAGTTCTCTAATAAATATCCCCTTTCAGGTCTGATTGTCAAAATGTATCAGCGAGCGCTGGGCGCTAGCATTTTGATTGGTGAGTTGTATACCTTTATAATAGTCCTGTTACAAAGTATCTATAAAATCCCCTTTTCATGACAGTTTATCAAAAATTTCGGCTCGCGATTTGCACTCGCATAAATTGTATCCTATTTATAATTACTAAAGTGCTTATAATTTCAAGTGTTTCAGGCCTCAATATCATCAATTTTCGCGCTCACATTAGGCATATTAAATTAATAAATAAGACAATAACATTTTCATGAATTCCTAATAATTAAATTGTCCCTGTTTTCAGAATGGAATATCAACAAGTTTCATTCCGTGCTTAGGATGAGGAACAGGACGATAATTTCCCTAGAATGTCCCGGTCCTAGGTCAAAATAATGATAAAAAAACATCAGCTTGCGATTCGAGCACGCTCATCAATTAAGTGCGATCCATGGACTTCACAATTTCCCTACGCAGTGCTTGAAATAGTGCTTAAATTGACCCTTTTTCAGATCGGAATATCAAATAATTGATTTTCATGATGGAAAATGTATTTAGAATGCCCGGATTCTGTTTGAATTTAGAACACGAGCACTCATGTTTATTGAGATACATAGCCTTTTTTATTTTTATTTAAAATGTCCTTAAACGTGTTAAATTATCCAGTTTCAGATCAGAATATAAAAAATGTTCTGCTCTCGCTTTGCGCTCGCATCATTAATGAATAGAGTGTCCGGCCTTTTTAGGTCTAACTCTCTCTTTTTTTTCTATTCGCGCTCGCATCGATTGTTTAGTTATATACCTATCCTGTTTATGATTACGAAAAGTGCTTAGAATGTCAAAATTTTAGGTTGGAATGTCAAAAATCTTTAGATCGCGCTTCGCGCTCACATTATTTGATTGTTGATATGTGTATCGTTGATCATGGCTGACTGCAAACAGTCCTTAATGGGTCCCTTTTTGATCAGGCTAGAACGTATATCAGAAATTTGTGCTCGCGCTTCGCGCTCGCAGTAATTATTTAGTTACATACGCATCTTGTTCAGGATCACAAACATTACCAACAATGTTCAATTTTCAGGACAATTTTCAGATTGAATTTCCAATTTTTTAGCTCGGGCTTTGTGCTCGTACTATTCAAATAGGGCTCATGAGATTGTTATATATTTATATTTTTCTATAAAAATAAAGCTAAGAAGTGACTGTTAGGACTATACCCCTTTAAAGAAACAAAAATAAAATAAAATAAAATCAACTTTGAGCGGCCGATCGCGGAAAATATTGGTAAAATTTCTTTTCTGGCCCCCCTATTGGCGAAAGCTGGATCCACCCTGGTTATGATTGATTATCTAAGGAAACTATTAGCTTTTCCTTGGCCTATACTAGCACAGCGAGGGTAGACCTGAAACATGTCAGATCTAAAACTGCCTATTAAAATAAGATGACATTGACCCCATCCTACTTCATTGACAATCATTTCCTCCACTGATCTTGAAGCTCATAAACTTCCGAAGTGGGATACTTTAATCGGGGCAGCATCTAATATCAAACCATCTCAAATTGGATATCTCGTTCCTTTTATAACCAGGCCAATAATAAAAAAGCAAAGTAATTTATAATTACTTATTCGAACTAGAAAATTGCAGAAAGGGAACAAGAAATAGATTAGTATTAGAATGTGAATCAGGGGCAGCGCTCCTGGGGGCCGGGGGCACAGTGCCCCCCACTTTTTGAATCACTGAAAAGTGCCCTTTTTATGCAAGAAAAATGCCTCTAACGAACGTGTACTGTGCCCCTTTCACCTGAGAAGGACCCGTTTTATGTATTAGCAAGTGCCATTTCTCTTATCAGTGCCAATTTTTTTAAACCAAAAAATGCCCCCTAACGATCGTGTTCTGTGCCCTTTTCACACATGAGAAGGACCCGTTTTATGCCGATAGCAATTAGTGCCCCTTTGCCTTCTTATAAGTGCCCTTTCTCGTATCAGTGCCCCTTTTTACCCTAGAAAAGTGCCCCTCACGAACATGTTCTGTGCCAATTTCATCTGAGAAGGACCCCTTTTATGTGTTAACGGGTGCTCCTTTGAAACAAGAAAACAATATTCTCATTTTTATATGTTACTACTTATGAAGGAAAAGGGAAGTTTCATTAGTCATGTGAGTGGGGTAGATAAGCAGTGGCGTACAGATGAGGGGGGGGGGGTGGGGCTCTTGCCCCCCAATAAAATAACAACCAAGAAAATAAAAAATAAAAGGAAAGAGATAAGGGTGAAATATGATATTTTCTGAATAATATGTCAAAATCTCTCACAAAATCGCAGCTTCCTAAAGATTTTACGTGATGCGACATACTGTATTTAGCCACCTTAATTTTTTTGGCTTATTTTACCACTGTTGATAAGTCATTTTTTTTATAGTGCTCTTTTCAAAAGAAAATGTGCCCTTTTTCCTAGTGCCCCCCCCCCCCACTTTCAACTTTGTTCTGCCCCCTGGTGTAAATGGTCCCTTTGCATATTTCTGATTCATTACAAATATTGAAAAAATTCAACCATGGCTGATGAGAAAATAAACAACCTTCTCCAAGAGCTCGGCAATGAGAAAAATAATACTGAAATTAAAAAAGTCTTCATGAACTTGTAATTAACGCTATTTTATAACAACTCGTGATAATAAGTCCGTTTGAGAAATGGGCATGAGCGAAGGAAATCTTATCTGTTTGTATCAAACGCCGTAGTAATTGACATGAGGAATTATACTTTTTTTCTATAGAAGTACCGGAAGATTATGAATTCAATTCAGTTTTACAAATAAGGTTCGATCTCAAATTAGAATTACACGTGGACACGTGTTACCATGCACTAAAGATCATTGAGAGGGAGGGGAGGGGTCTTTTTATGACGCTTACTTAGGAGGGCAAAGAACTTCTCTTTAGTGTTAAAATCTACCCAGTGTCACTATCTATTGAACCCACGACAAAGTTAGATGACATATCATCAATTAATGATACATATACCGGACGCAACGTCGTCTTAGAATTAATCGAATTTAACTCGGGCAATATTGGATATTGGCGTATGTGTATTCTAGGGCACAGAGAGGGGGTCATTGACCAGTAAAATGAGAGAGACAGAGGGTCCTTCTTAGAAACAAGATCAGAGTTAAACCCAACCGTTCCTTTTGGTTTTCTTTCAACATCTCGTATAAGGTTTTTAATCCTTATCTGGAGATGATTAAATTCCTCTTCAGATTATTCTAAAGAAGATCCATTGTGAATTCGACACCCCGTGATTAATGCATATATGGCCACTGTGCGATTTCTATTGCTGCGATTTTTTTAAGGGAGGGGGAGATTGGCTACCGTGGCTACGGGTTGCAGTATTTATGGCCATCGTCGGATTTCTGTTTCTGTTTATGCTGCTAACTCCCGTAGGACAGGACAGCTTTTTGCTGGTAAAAGCCAAGCTGGTATATATAACCAATTACCTAGGAAACATTTTACGTTTTTAGGTTAATTAGTCATAGTGGCTGACGTTATAGACGACAGATGTTAATCTCGGGTCTTTTTATCAAAGTGGAGGCAATGGCAGAGTTGGGATTCGAACTCACAACCTTGCGATTATGAGTCCAATGCTCTAACCACTGGACCACACGACCCGTTAACCCTACGATTTTTTAGATGGGCCAAAGATAAACCTAACTGAGACAGTATTTTTTCCCGATGACTGTAGGAAGCTCGTGAAGTGATTTCTATTCAGAGGCCGTGTTAGTGACCGATGCCTCCTACAAAAGTTATTAAAGACCACGATCTTGATTTTATAAATGTGTTTAGCCCCACCCACTAACATCGTATGGGTGCAGAGACCATTTATCCGAGCGAAAAATCGTACAATCGTCGCACTCTCGCCCCCCAACATCGTGCGATCAGGCATTTTAAGCTCACCATAATAGACCTACGATCATGACTATATGATCCATGGCGGGGCTTAATCATGTAACATATACGACATGAAAGGTTATATTGTTTAGAGGTGTTAAAATCTGCTGTCAATAATTGCCTTGTGATCGAGCAATAGCATTCAGAAAGAAGAATTAAATTAAAGTGATTTAAGGAGATATCGTAGAATAAAAGGATAGAAACAGAATCGACAGAACATTTCTGTAGATAGAGAGAGAGAAAGAGAGAGAGAGGGGAGGGGGGGGGGAGCAAGAGAGCCTGAGCAGAACGCACAAGGTCCCATATCCTAAAATATAAATTACATAATTATGAAAATAAATAAAATAAAATAAATAATTAATTAATTAACAACAAACTAATGGAAACATCCGTAAAGAAGTAGCAGTAGAATCACAGTAGTAGTAATAGTGATAATGATGATGATAATGATAATAATTATAATAGTAATCATAATAATAATAACAACAACAATGATAATAACAATAATAATGATAATAATAATGATAATAATAAAATGGTAATAATAATGATAATAATAACAACAATAATGATGATGATATAATATCAATTGAAATATATCTGATGAAAATATTAGATGGACTTGAAATTCACTAAAGAGGAAATTATGTGAAAAGGGGAGATAGAAATATGAAAAAGCAAAGAAGGTTTGACAATGTTTCTTGAACAAGTTAAGCTATCCACAAACACTAGTTTTCTTTAGTAATATTCAATCGTAAATGATATTATTTATTTGGGATACTTTCATATTGATTACAATACTCGCTACATCAATATCTATGCTGGCGACTAATGAAATTACGTTCAATAAACAACAAATCAGATTAACCGTTTATCGAATATTAATCAGTTTTGAAAAAAAAAATTATGATCAATTGAATACATACATAATTCATTAAACATTCAGAATTTGGAGAAACACAACCACAAATTTATAAAGTTAACTCCTCTATTTCACACAAGCCGACTCGAAGTTTATGTCTGATTGGTCAACCGTGTAGAAAGAGGTGTGGTCTATCAAGCTCGCAGAGCCGCGCGAAAATAATTGATTGGCACTAGCGGCATAGTAAAAACTCGATGTAGCCCCGCCCCCATCAAACACTGATTTTTTTTTTCTTTACCATTTGTATTTGCTTCAGCGATACGCATGCAGTTGCACATTCAATGCGCTGCACACTGGTAGATAACACGATTTTGGAGTCTACGCTTGGGAGAAGCCTTTTTAACTTGGAACTACTTGTGAAATTAGGAATCTTGGATATTTTTAAACGAGTTTAGCCGATTGCCATGGACGGTTTTTACTTCAATGTTTGATGGTTTGAAGTCGGAAATTGTTTGTTGCCAACAATCGCCAATGTTCGGGTTTCCAAAATGCGTTCCCCACTGGAAGTATGGATGTTAGTTTGGATGCTCTGGTCACAGGTTTTGCTGAGCGTTGTAGGAGTGTATGTAGTGGAGGATCCAGTTCCCCTACTTGACGGGACAGGACATAGTAGGGATAATTCAGAAGATACAACAAGAAGAACAATTATTGATACCCCACCTGTCGGGGAAGAATCGAATTCAGACAGTAATAGGCAAGTAACGGATTCCAACTACGACAAAATGGATGATGTTGAAGGTCCTATCAGCGGTATCATTGCACCAGGTGAGTTTGTTTTAGTGGGAATTAGACGGAGATATATTTATATATTTCTCAGACATAATCTTAATTAACATGTTTCAATAATCTAAACCGGGTTAGAGGACCTCCCTTCGTGGAACCTGTCGTGAAGTAGATCCAGGTCTCCTTCAATTTGAGCGAGTAGCGTGATTTGGTGCACCGCACCGTCGCGGGTCTCGCTGTAAGTGCTTTCGCTTAATGGCTAGGGCCAATACTTAGCCGGGTTTTTTTTCTTCTTCTTCCCCATTCTTGTTAAGGGGCTTCTCTTCTTTAAACTAGAGAAATGAAATGCAGTGCAAGGCTGTAGATTCGATGTTCATACTACTAAAACCGTACACTCATACCCTGTGGGCATGTCAACAAAGACCAGTCCATTGAAGAGTATTCTCTCCTATTCAGAAGCCTTTCAAACAGAACTCTTTCAGATAAAAGTTAAAGAGAGAGAAAGGGAGGGAGGGGAGGAGGGGAGAAGATTGAGGTTGGAGTTCTTTTATAATCTTTTCATACAGTTCAGTTATCTTCTATCTTGAACCTCTTATTGCAATCCACATGCATTTTCAACATGATACATGGTGCATTGAGATATACTGCATTAAATCAGTTGGTCAAACTTGCTTGCCTGCACTAGTTCAAATGCTTCTGAAACAAACACAAAATCCAAATTGTTAATAAAAACTTAATGCAAAATATAAAGAGATGTAGTAAGTTTATAGTTGTCCAAGGTGTATAAATAGATTTCTTCTGCGTTTAATATTTTCAACCAAAGTTTGCTCTAATTTCAGATTCATTATTATTTTCTTCCCACAAATGTCTTTACATATATTGTAGGCAGTGAAATTAAAAGAACATTCATAGTCATTTTTCTCAAATAGAGGATATTGATATTGTTAATTGAAATTTAATTTCATCTGAATTTTCAGAAAATTTTTAAATATTCAATTACTTAAAAAGGTTTGTTGTACCAACACCTTGGCGGCACTATTGACATTTAAATAAGGACTGCACACTGGAAACAAAAAAGTACAACTTATATGAGTTTCAATAGGTATTCCAAGGCAATTCCAAGTACAGTGTGTAAATGAAACCCATTAAAATCCAAGCATTTTCTTTCAGGTGTTGTGCGTGCAAGACACATTGTTGCAATAATGTATGGAAAATTACATTGTGCTCATTGTGCAGAATTGGACTACAGATAGCAGATACTTGTATTACACAGTTGCTTCAGATGCTCCTACTTTTATATTTTATGAATACCTGTATGTAAGTTTTAGTGCAATAGCTTGTATAATTTTCAGACATAATGGAAACATTATACAGGAAGTGTACAATGAAATTATTTTTGGTGGCAAGTTGTAACCATTGCAAACTTTGAGATGTAGGCCTACTTGGTTCAATTGTTGGTATTTCGAAGGATTGCCTTCTTGACAGATTGGCAACAACAAATAAAAAATGTTATAACAATTATCATCAATTCCTATCTTGACATTTGTTTTACTTTTGAGAAAGTTTTACATTTGAGAAAGTTATAACCATTACAAACTTTGAGATGCATTTGGTTCAATAGTTAGTATTTTTAAGGATTAAATTAAATGATGTGGCTTCTTGTCACCTTAAATGTAAAATTCTTATGATTAATATTTGTTTGGGTGGTGGATGAAGTGGGGCAGAGACAAGAGAGGGAGGGGAGGGGAGGGGGGGGGGCAGAACAGGATTGAACCCTGCATACCCTCAGTACACAGAGCCATCTATAAGACTATACCACAAGACACACAATACCCTATTGAAACTCAAACAAAACTAGTCTCTTCTGAAAAAAAAAGAGCGAGCGATTGCTTTGGCATGCTTATCGGTGCGCAAGCCGCAGGCTTCGTGCTAACAGGACTATGGCACAGGCTTGATTGAGAATGATGATTATAAATGCTTTCAAAAATATACAATATTCTGCAATATTTTTTCTCATGCCTGCATTTTTTTTTCATTAAAGTTTGGGAAGGAATTTGGATTGAAAAAAATCCAAATTAACCACAACCACAGAGTATTTTATGTTGCAGAGCATGAAAAATATGTGTGCATTTCAGAAGTGGATAAATTGTAAATTAAGCCATTTGTCTAGACAGTATCAGATAAAACTTTTTTTGTCATGTTGATGCTAACTCATTTAATCTAATGCTAATTATTCCTATTAATTTCTCATAAACCATGTTGCCTGCAATCAATTTTGATTTCAAGTAAAATAGACGTGACTTCCTAGCTTTTGATCTTCTTTTATTCACATGTTTCTTTTATACTTGTATATCATATTAATTTCAGGAAGTGTGCTAAAAATAGTACCAGTGAATATGAACCAGAATTGTTTTTAGTGCAGAATACAAAACAAGTATACTTTTAGACTAAAACTGCTGTGTATGAACCAATACACCATATATCTGAATAAGTGACCATTACTTTTTTCATTTGTTTCATTTGTTCTCAAATCTAAGGTAAAGTGAAATCAGCCATTCCTGCATTTTTTAAGTATTTGACTTTGATTCACCTTTTAGAATTTGATTTCTTCTTTGATAAGCACTCCTATAAGTGAATAATTGCTCAGGAATTTGTGGGATTCGGTGCATTTTTATGACTTTTCCAGGTAGAACCCACATGTTTGATTTTGTTCATCTTTCCCACTTTAGTGAAGTTCACAAGACTGTCCGTTTAAGAGGCTGTGATTGTATACTTCAAATGTTGTAGGCCTGTATGTACATAACAAAAAGTACAGACACAGTTTAAGTTTAGGCAGAGTTGTCTGGATCATAAGCCATTGTTGCAATGTTAAAGGGGAATCCAGCCTTGGCCATAAAATGTTTTGTTGGGAAGGAGAAAAATAAATTAAACAGAATGGCGAAAGATTGAAAGAAATCGGACAGGCAATAAGAAAGTTATAGCTGCTTTAAAATTGAGATCACTATTATATGTAGATTTCAAATTGGCAACTGGGTAAGTAAATTATGACAAGGGGCAAGGACAACTTTCCCATAGGCCATGTACTTTATTATCAGGGATTTGTGGTTTTCTCCTGAGTACCAATACCTCCCTAGGGCAGTAATCTAAATATAACCCAGGTAGTTTATTGCTTACTGTCCTCATGAAAGAAAAATATAATTTGAAATAAAACTTTTGGGAAAAATGACATTTTAGCCATAATATGTATTGGAGTACATGGAAGAGTAGTCCTTGCCTTACATCACTATGACATCCCATATGCGGCCAATTTGAAGTCTCCATGAGTATAGTGATTACCAATATTTACAACTTTTAAAAATTCATAACTTTCTTGTTGTTTGTCCAATATTGTTCAAACTTTCACCTATCATCTTGTCTGATTTTTCTTTTTCTTATAAAAATAAGTTTTTGTTTGAGTTGGATTCCCCTTTAATGTAAAATCTATTACCAGATTCCAGCCAGTGGTAGACATCTAAATTTGTGTGCTTTATTTGGATTTGTATTCTTTTTAACTCATTGTTAATTGGCCGTTATTGGCTTTAAAATGTCAAAAAATTTGAAAACTTCATCAATCTAGACAGTCTTGTGTGAACCTAGCCACTGGTGAGGCCGGGCAAAGCTAATCCTTTTAATCAAATGATATGTTTGCTCTTGTGTTATCCAAGTGATGTCCTTAATCAGAACTCATTGAGTTTACATTGCAAGTACACTCAAGACTCACCAAAGCTGTGAGGGATCTTTATCATGATTTGCATATTGACCCAAAGGTCTTCTAATGCTTGTTAGATATTAGAATGCATTACAATGATCATCTTGGCCATCATCATGATTTGTAAAACGAAAGTATTCGAGGTACGGGGTTTATAGACATGTTCACCTTCTCAAGGATTATATTACCTTTCTCAATAAAGTGACAATGTTTGAAAATAATATTTTCATGTCAGAAATAGCATTTTACTGGAAACAGATGATGATGATTATTTGACATAGGTTTTTAGAAATGAATGTGTATTACATTGTTAATGCAAAAATCCTTACTGAATCATTTCCTTTCATTAGTGGAATGTTTGTCAATGGAGGTCTTTTAAAAGTTTGACTGGGTACATTTCAAAATGTCTGCAATCCATGTGGTAGCAATTAAGAATGAAGTACTGTGCAGAATGTGTGTAATTAATTAACTGTGCTTGCATTTAATTCACATGGCTCAGTCCCCCTTTGAAGTTTGAGTTGAGCAAGCATATATATATATATATATATATAGTCATAGATATATATATATATATATAGAGAAATAATTGTTTTAAAATGTCATACCCCTAATCACACAAGTTTTGGATTGATGCCTGTAAAATTAAGGATGGATTAGACAGGTGCAAAATGAAATACATGGTTATAAATCTTTTTTTATTTTGCCATTGAAGAACATTGATGAGAACATGGCCTACATTTTCCCATGGGGGTGAGGCCTTCACCCATTCCTTATAACTCTTAATCAAACAAGACCTAAGTCAAGTCACCTGGAGTTCAGCAGGTGTGTATATCATCCCCTTTGTACTCTCAATTATTTGATTATTTGCTGTTTAGCATGCTATTTTAGGTCTATTGTTTGGTCAAACCTAACAATGATTTCTATGGCTCAACCAATGATGGGGGGGGGGGGTAGATTACTAGATTTATGAAACTTTGAAATACAAATTAAAGGGTGCTATCATTTTTTAATCAATATTTAAAGATGAATCTTGAAAGATTATTTCTCTTTTAAGACTCTGAGATATACCAGGATTGTTGATGTTCCATATTTGAATTCTTGATAAAGAGTGTAAACTTACAAAGAGTTCAATTTCCATATTTGGCAATACCTCAATTATTCCAAATAAATAGAATATGTATTTTGAATGAAATGGGAATAGTTAATATGGTGCCATGATAAGCTTGTACAGTATGTCAATGTAAATGTGCAGTATCAATTGACTAATAGGATGTCATGCCTACAATACTAATTTATCAATAAGATTTTAAAGAATAACATTGTTGATTGTGCATTTTGCTGCATATGATACAACTCCTTGCATCTGTAGTTAGGGGCAATCAATTTGATCTTTAATTGACGTATTATCAGAATATTAAACTACAGGACATTACTTTAATTCAGTGGATTGTATAATTTAGTAACATTTTAAAATTTCATACATACTTGATTTTGAAAGCCAGGAAGTTTGTTATGGAATTGCCCAACATGGCAAAAGAAATGTACATAAGCTGAATTCAACATATTGAAGTTAAATGATAAAATGTAACTGTAATGCCTGGACTATTCCCCAGGAAATGATGAACACATCCAGTCGGGAAATTCACACCCTCCCAATCAGGAAAAATACCAGGTATTTTGCCATTAAGAGCAAATTACTTGTGTAATATCCATGGAAGGAGACACCTGCAAGTAAGCATGTGCTTTCCAAAATTACTAGAACTTTCACGTAGATTTCCTTTAGGTTGTGAGGCATTGAACTATGAAAGGAAATTACAAGTACTGTTGGTGAGGCAAGAGGAATGCATTTATTTTTTTAAGGCATATAACTGATATAAGAATGTAAAAGACTTGAATTCTCATAAAAGAATTTCATCTACCACTTTTGAATGCACAAAATTATTATTGGGTATTCTGAAGCCTGATGGGAAGTTCTCATAATTTACAGGTATCTGCCATGATTAGTGGGTGTGAAGAAACCTATCAGGTTTGGATATTGTTTTTCTGAGCCTTGTGAGGAGTGTGCCTGGATTGTCTCATGGGATTAATTGTATCAACACTCAAATTGGATTAACTTGTCTTTGTTATTGATACTGCCTGGTTGTCAAAAGAATGACAGGGAACTAAATGATAAACCAGATGCTCCTTTTCAAGCTAATGTGCCCCTTTTTTCTGGTGGGGTGGGGGTGGGAGGTAGTCTTTAAAGGAGAATGAAACTCTTGGAGCAAGTTAGCTTTTGTGAAAGCAGAAAAATCAAAGAATAAGATCAACAAAACTTTGAGAAAAATAGGACTAGCAATAAAAGAGTAATGAGCATTTGAATGTCGAGATCACTAATGCTATGGAGATCCTCCCATTGGCAATGCGACCAAGATCTGTGATGTCACACACGTACAACTCTCCCATTTGGACACTGAAAATATACCCCAAAACATCTCTTTTTGCTCATTCTAATCATATGACAAACGATTCATCAATGATATAATGTTGTGAAACCTCTGTACTTGTCATCTCATAAAGAGAACACCTCACCTTGTGATAGACTCTATAAAAGTGAGAATATAAGTGAAATAAGTACTAAAGTAATGAGGGAGTTGTACGTGTGTGATATCACAGATCTTGGTCGCATTGCCGTTGGGAGGATCTACATGGCACTAGTGATCTCAATATTCGAATGCTCATAACTTTCTTATTATTCATTCACTCTTCCTCAAACTTTCAACAATATGTTTCTTTGATTTTTCTCTTTGATATGGATTCAGCTGGTTTCGAGGGTTTCATTCTCCTTTAATAACTGGATGTGAGGCTCTTTTCAGTAATATATGTTATTTGGACATTCTACAATTTTCATTAGACCCTTGTGAAAAAATGGAACAAGCTCAGGCTTAATCACTTCTAGTGTTTTGACAAACCTAAGATTGTGATTAACAGTGTAGAATATTGCTGTCATTTGCTTACTGTGGTCCATGTGGGGTTCTGTGCCTATATGGAATAGTGGGTAATTTTTTAGGTCTTTTTTTCGCATTTATCTCTCCCCATTCATCATATGAAACTGAAGGTCATTGTTCTATAGAGGCATTGTGTTTCATTGATATGTCTGAACAGTAAGAGAAGAGAGAACAACACTTTGAGGTGGGCTTGACTTGCATTCAAAAACCACAATGGAAATGGCACAATTATCACCAAGCAGAGCCACTTTTTAAAATGTTGAATTGTCCATATCAATAGTCGGCAATGGTTGCTTAAAGTTCATCCCAAGCAGAACTGAAGAAGTAGGATACTATTGAATGAATGATGAATGAATCACATATACAGGATTGTAGTCAGTTTGATGGCTTAACAGACCTATGGTGTGGGTGGTTGTCTGATATATCAACATTTCAAGGTTCTACACTAAACTTTTTGAAAGGGGATATGTTTAAACATTGTAGTCCTCATGCAGAAATATAAAATTTGGGATCCAGGTGAGGTTTAAGAGCATCTGTAAGTGTCAAGCTCCCTGCTCCTTTTAAAGTTTATACTCTTATTTTTCTACACATTTATAGATAAAAATATACGGATTAGCATATACAGTATCTTAACATAATGATTTGAATTATGGATAACTTAGTGTATTTTTCAGTACAATGATCTGTGAATTTGAATTTGCAAAGACATCATGCCCCTCATAAAAAAGTGAAGTTTTATTTTATGACATGTAGAGGAAGAGCGTCTGTGTTAACGTAACATAGAAGTGGTTGATTTTCATTTTTAAAAACAATTTGAGATGCAAAAGTGGTCAAATTTCTTGGTGGGTAAACTATATATTTTGTATCTTTTTTCCCTTTTTTTGAATCGGATTAGGAAACTGAATGAAAACTTCAACAAGAATAGCTTCTATGGAAAAGGAAATGAGCAGCAATTGCCTGCAGATTAAAAGCACAGGTCAAACTCTGAAACAACTTGACTAGTCCATGTATCCATTTCTGAGTAGGGCTTTGTAAGGTTAGTCTTACAAGACTTAATGTCGATCCGGGAGTATCACTTTTCAGGTGCTGTGTCAACATATGAGCAGAAGCCAGTGTTGTAATACTGGAAGCTTTATAGTCAAATGACCCCACGATCAAACATAGTGCTTTTCTAATTACTAGCTGTTAAATTTCTCCCATGGTACCCCTTCCTTTTTCAATAGATCCCTTCCCTGAGAATCCAAAAGAAGAGTGGATAAGGGGGGTAAAAAGTAAACGGCTTGCATTGAAAGGGCTCCACACTGTAATACCTGCCCCAGGCCACAGTAGCCAATTCATTGAAACATGGAAATTGCTTCTAAATAACCGTGAATTTCAGACAACCGCAGAGACTCCTACGCACAAAAGGGTCCAGTGTAAAAAAAAAAAAACGGGGGCTGATTGTCATTGTGTGGTGCTACTCCTTATCCCCTTTAAATCAATGGTTAGCATGCTGGATGCATGAGTTTTGATCACAAAAATATGTACAGATTCACCCATTGTTAAATACTAATGTTGAAAACTATACTTTTTATTTTAGAATATAATTGAGATTATATTTGTGAATGCACAGTTCCTACAGTTATGATCTAGTAGTTGGTTGGGGGAGGGGGACAAGAACGGCTTTACAGGCATTTATTTCTCTATTTGAATAAGAGTTACATGAGCAATACCACTCTTTTTACATTACCTTCTCCTTTTTTGTCCCGTTTCTTCTCCCTAGGGAGGACAATTGCCCCCTGCAGCACTGCCCTTGATCATAATAAATAATTCCTCTAAGATTTTGTTCAAAATCTGATGTTTCTCCATATCATGTTTACCAAGTGCAACAGTGAAGAATAAAAATGTATTCTAATTTACTCAACTACTACAATAATAGGTGTAGGCCTACTCATTGATAAATGTAAATGAATTAGTTAAAAGTTTCTGTTGCCTTTTGTTTTATATGGTGTTGAAGGATTTTTTTTGCATCATTAACCTCTTTTATTGAGAGCTCAATCAGCTCATATTGACCAACATGACAATTCCTGCCACATGGCCCTTATTTAACTATGTTTATATAGGTATGGATATTACAGGGGATCATTATTTTGTATCAGTTAAAAATTAAATTTTTCATATTTTATTGAAAAGTACTCAAGCTAATTTCAGTCAGTCATTGTTAAGGAAAACACATTTATCGGTAATAAGTACATTTTGAGGAAACCATTGAATGTGTATGATACTAAAAATAACTACAACAAATTGAACTTGGGGATGCCCCCATATGCCCCCAACCCCAAAATCATAGAGGTATTGGGCAGTTCGCCCCCTATATATCCAAAATAGTCCTCGCAAATTATCAAGAGCCCCTGTAGTTTGCTCCTCACTATAAGGTGGCCATACGGCAAGTCGAAAATTGCTGTTTGTACCAGCTACATAGGTGGTTTGAATAAAAATTAATAAAATGGCCGTTTTCGACTCGCTGTGCAGCCACCGTAGAGCAAATATGACTGAGGTATTACTTCTCTATTGACATGCAGATACAGGGATATTTAATGCCTCTGTTCAGAAATTTTAATAATTGTTTTTCCTTGATGAGGAAATCAATGCATTATCTGTATTTTATTGATAAGGGCTCAAACCATTTGTGCTCATAGGGTCAATGGAATCTTGGTCAGTACTTTCTAGTTCTGACCCTGTCCCTAGGGTCAGTATCAAACAGCCCAAAACCCTTCTCAGGTGCTTCAACCAATGAAGTCCTGACCAAACCATAGCTATTGATCCAGCCACAAGAAACGTGCTTTCCTCAACACCATGGGAATCGAGGTATTAACCCTGTGTCATACAGGTTGGGCTAAATTTGTTACTTTGCCTCACGACGCTTGAAATAGATCCCAAGCTTGCCCATTGGGCACAAATCTAAATTACAAGCGTGCTAGTGAAAGCGATCTAAGGGGGCGATATGCCCGGGTCTGGTGGCTGATAAATGAAAAAGGTTCTTTTGCAAGGTGGCTGGCTGAGTGACAGTGTCGGGTGAGGGGTTTGATCTTACAACCTTTCTAAATATTGAGAAGTTTCTCTTTCTTTAGCTGGTGTAGAAGGCTTTTGTTTTCAGCCATAGTCCTGTCTTAAAGGAGATCTAAATTGATTGGTGAAAGTAACTCTTAAGTTATACACTCTGTGTGTGTTGTAGAGTATGGGCGATGATTTGTCTATTGTCATATGGAATGAACCCCTGAGTTTACCTTGTATGCAAGCAAACTTCTTCATCCAAAGTCCACTTGTGGAATCAATGTTGTTTTCAAGGTTATTCAATTTTACACCAGGAGGGGTCTAAAGTGATTCAAATTGATAATCAATGAAATATTGTTATTTACTGATCAATCAATATTAGATATTGATTTCCAAAAGAATTCTTTTAAAACACTGAAAAGTTGATACTGATGCCCTATCACCCATATAATGCGACACATGGGCTTATTTTGAATGTATTCAGGTAGAATCATACAAACTTGCGTACAATGTTTGTATTCAAAGACTGGCTATCTTATTGGAAAGCTTAACTCCAGACTAAATAAACCAAAACACCCTTCTATGCCATGCTTCTTAATTGCAGAAATGAATTAATGTGAACAGGGTATTAATGAGTTGGCAACGGGCACTTCATAAAAAGTGAGGGGGAATTTGAGCCAGACTACATTATGCACTATCACCCAATTCTCTTATGGGGGTATACATGATGCAAAATGGATGATTTTGTTGATAGATGAGCAACTACAGAAACTGCTACAAGTTATATTTGATGAGCTTTGTATTGTGTATCTTAGTTTTAACAATGATGAAAAGGAGAATGACAAAAAAATGTTGCTCGATTGCATTTTCTTTATTCTGCAGCAGAAACTTCCCACACCAGTGCCAAATGTAATGCTTTGACATATAAATTCAGGTGTATTCTCTGAATCAGGTGTGAAAATCTATTGAAAATGGAGCAGGATTTTCATCCCTCTATGTATATGTCAGGGGATGTATGCAGGGAAACAAATCTCTCTCCTAGATCATGGATATCACAGAGATAAATTGCTTCCTGTGGTTCGTATTTTGATTGCTTGTACTTTCTTGTGTGCCAAAAGAAAGAAGCAAAGTATCAAAATGGGCCACATTAGTGCCCAAATGGGAAGACAAACAAAATACGAATTGACACATTGATTTTGGTTCGACAGTTAGACCGCAGCGGGTGCCCAGCATGTGAGGGATTGAGAGTGAGGAAGAGAGAGAGAGCGAGAATGTAAGAACTTTGGATCTAGGGTGACGTGACTATACTACGTGTGTACGATGGTGTACAGGTATGATATTGAGATCTGTGTTTGCAGTGTGACTCATAAGACAAATACAGTCAAAGAGAGGGAGGATTTTAAAAAAAAGATTGAAGAGAAAGAGCAAAAGAAGAAAGAAAGAAAAGAAGAGAAGTATGGAACAATGGAACGTTTTTCGTTCATGACCCAGCAACTAAAAACCACTAAAGATGAAAAAATGGGAGAGAACATAAGTAATTTGATGTGAAAGGCTCTGGATGCCCTAAGGAGTTGTGCAAACAATAAGTCGTTCAAGTTTAACAGTTGGTCAGTTATTATTGTACAAATACAGATTTGGAAGGACTCAGCAAACTGTATATGGTTTTGTGTGCTGTAAATTTTGATCTACGAGCCTAGAAAAAGACTCTTTTGTCTTTCTCCTCTACACATTCTTTTAATAAGCAATGATTGATTGGGTTCTTAAAGAGTGTATTATCCAATGTCATATTTTAGTGCATTTTTAAATGATTTTGGGGGTGTATTTTTGTCCTGGTTTGTAAAATAATTTCAAACTAGCATGTTTGTTCATTTGACAATTACTTTCAATATTTGGATTTTTTTTTCAATTGCACATGATAATATCAAGGGGGGGGGGGGTTGAAACTTGCAAATAATCATGGCACTTCCCTCTCCTTTGAGAAGATGCATTTAACAAGAACCCATTTCAATGATTGGAGAGGAAGGGGGGGACTCTTTTCAATGCCTAATTGCGAGGGAATGAAATTTCCTACCCAAATAAGAGACACATTTTCCCTTTTAAATCACACCCTGTCTTTAGATTTAAGTGAGTACTTGTCACTTTCAAAAGTGTTCAATATATACACCTCCTTATTTCCTTGTCATTGCTTGGCGAATACTTGATTCTCTCTTGAGGTTTTCTGGATCAGACCTGGTCTTGGTGCAGTGACAGAGGAAATCAGAATCTTCCTGGATGCGTAGAAGAAGGATTGGAAGGATGTCAAAGTCTAGAGGACATAACAAGCAGTGTGATAAAAATAAAACAATTCACGGATGTTGCTGCTTTGTGTTTAACCTCATTACCTAATGTTTCTCTCTGACACTTTATAACATGTGATAATGCCTAACTAACCTTTGATCATTAAAGAGATTATAAGATTTTTCTTTCTTGTGATAATCACAGAAATAGAACAGACAGTCAGATGCATTAAAGATGATACATAACTCAATTAATATTAATATATTTGTGATTTATGTCATGGAATTATTCTATGTACAATATTTTCTGATCACATAATGCAAAATTAAAACCACAGAACTTCCCACATGTGTATAGCAATTCATTACATTCTGTACAGCAGCTATTAATGCCTTGTCAAGTGTATCTACGCATTTGATCTATCGTGATCAAAGCTGTACCACAGCAGGATTATTATCGATATCTTGATTGATTTTCACTTTTCTGTTTGATCTAGGAAGATGGTTATTATTCTTGTTTTACTTTTTAATAATAAGTATCTAGTCTCAATAGTTTGAACAAATTGTGTTTTCTAATTCCATATTATACTTCGACCAAATTCAAGCTACGATAATATGCCAGTGTGAACTGTACCAGACTGGAAGAAGAAGCAGCAGAAGGCTTTTCTGTGTTGAACCGACGCAATAAACTTTTTTGACTGGTCTCATTTCAAGACATGTGTATGGTTTACATTGCAAACTTTGGACTGACTCATAAAAAAGTATGCAATTTGTGGTGGGTAAAATGAAATGATTTGAATCTTGAAAAAGAGAGGGCGAGAGATAAAGAGGGATGGGGAGGAGGGAGGGGAGGAAAGGTGAATATATAAAAGAGATTGATGTACTTAATGGTTTCTGGTTAATTTGATTCCCTTTGCAACTCTGATAGCAAGGCTAATTCAATCATGCTCCAAATTGTTGGATACGATTGTGGAGAATACGTAATGCAATTTAATGTCCATGTAATATCAAAGTAGACATCTTCCAGTGATTGATATCATATTCATGCACACTCATGAGAAAGAAAGAATACAAAGAGGGATGATATAAGAGGAAAAATAACAGTAGCTAATGCCTGTTCCATTTGATAGGAATTGACACCGTAATCCATCAAAAATTAAGTTTGAATGTTCTTCTAAATTTGGTTATTTTGCAGTGGGCTGCCCGTATTCAGGTTTTTCTTTTAACCAATGTGACTTTGGTAGCAGCCCCATTATTCCAGCAAGTCAATGGTAGTTAGTTTCTAGGGGTTCAGTGTCAGCTTTCTTTATGCTTGGGAATGATTAATGACACAATTCCACCTCTCCAATACATCATTCTATTCTGTAGAGAGTGAATAAACCAAAGCTGACATGTATTGAAGTGATGGTCCAAAATCTAGCTGGATGAGCCGTATTTTTGAGCCCCAGTTGGAGCCAGAAAAGAATCCCTTTTTGGTGTCAGCACTGTTTGCTTTGTGCTTTGTACCTGAAAGCATATCATTTTTATGATATAAAGATGAATGAAAGATGAAGAGTATAACTGATTTAAACTGCACAGAATTAGAAGTACTCATTGGAATATATTTTGTTGTAGGTTTGTATAAAAAAAATAAATAAATTGAGTCGATTGTCCCTGTTTTTGAGTAATTTGTATATTTAAATTCTACACTCAGTTGCATAAGTGAGATGAGAGAAATACCACATGAAAATTAAGAGGTATTTTAAGAGACCAAACAATAATTTGTTTAGATTTAGAATGTTCTTTTACCTCCTCAAACTTTTTCAGTTATTGCCTGATGATCATGATATTTTTTGGTACACACATTGGTCTTGAAGATGAGCAAGACATCTATATCTTATGGCACTTAATCACAGAAACAATTTTATATTCACTTATATACATATTCCTCTCACGAGGTCATTGTAGGACATGCATAAAATTCACCTTTTTTGGAGGGTAAGGGGGGTTATCAGAGTAATTAGGTGGTTTCTAACCGCCTCGATCACAAGAATCCCCGTTAAATTACGAGAACATTTTTAGGCTAAAAAATACCCATTAATTATTCCTACATTCAGACCGCCCCGAAACATACACTTCGGGATAAATTCCTGAAGTTAGGAGCATGCGCAGTATGGTCTAATAAGCAGGCAAGGCGCGAGATTCAAAACTACTAGCCCAGCAGCCACCCACGGCGCCGCACCCAACGACACGCTGGGCTAAAAGTTCCCGTAATTTGCTTTCACATCGCCAAAATACCTGCGACCTTGGAAAAATCCCTGCGAAAGTTCTCGTAATTTCGCCAAGTACCTACTATTTAGCGGGTATTTTCTTTCGGGGAAATTACGCGTAGTTTGCTTTCACATTACCAAAATACCTGGTATTTTCTGATCGAGGTAAATTTCCCGATCAGAGAATACCTGGAACTGACGAACTTCGAGGCGGTCTGAAACCACCTATAGAGTAAAACTTGAAATAAAGGTTTTGGGCATGAAACAAAGAAGTTTGATGTTTAAGTGTTACATTTTCGTGTGTGCAAAGATTAGATTGAGAAGGCCTAGATCCACTCTCACTTTATGTTCAAAGTCCATAGTGATTTTTTAATGTCCTTTGCAAATTAAGTGATTGGATTATAGAAAGCTATAGACAAAGATCCCAATTTTTTTTTCTAGACCATTCCATGCTTGAGAATTAATTTGATGTTCAACCCCCCCCCCTCCCCATCATTAAGATATTTTATCTTGTTCAGGCTTATGATCAAAACATATTTTAATGTAGAATCACAAAAAATGCCCAATGAAACACATATTCATTTCATTTCTTTGCATCATAACTGTTTTAGGGTACATATCATGCATATCTAGTAATGAATTAGAGTGGAGACATGAAGGGATATAGGCTTTAAGTAATGAGTAATGGAGAGAATCTCAATTGCTTTCTGTGCACCATCTTAGAGGCTGTTCTCACTACGTTCCTAAAACTAGTTTACTGGGAACCGGTTCAGAAAGCCAGTTTGGAAGATCGCTTTGCTAGTGCTCTTGTTGCTATGGAAACGCTCTCAGTGGGGTGACACGTTTCGCGCGAAATTCGAAACCGCAGCATAGGCATTCTACACCTGTCGTGTGGAGTAGCGCGCTCAAAATGTACGAAGATCGCTTCCCGAAGAACGGTTGTGTCCTCACTTACGCTAAAACCAGTTTAACGAGGCAAAGCGATCTTGAAAACTACATCGCGAGGTGGTTTTCCAAACTGGTTTGGAAGATCGCTTCCAAGACCGCTTTGACCGTTCTCACTACGCGTTAAACTAGTTTCCACTAAACTAGTTTCCAGTAAACTAGTTTTAGGAACGTAGTGAGAACAGCCTCATATTCTTTTTTTCCCCATATGACTTTCTGTGTATCCAATGTTCAACAACTTAAGTAGCTTAATTTGTGGTGAGAGAGAGAAAAATAAGTCATAACTGATCTTAGGCTATATAGTTCTGTGAAGGTGAAATCACGGACCTAGGCTGGCTGAATGCCAATAGACAGACCACAGGTGTTCGCGATTTCGGTGCTCCCACAAGAAAAAAAGGGCCACTGTACGACACGACGCTGTATTTAGTGGCATGAAAGCATTTTCACCAGGCCCTTTTGTGTGCTTGTGTCATACATTACAAACACTCACAAAAGCGTGCTCATTGTCACCCGTCTTGATTTCTCAGCATTGGCCAACCACTGTATTTTCTTCAGGTGTATAACAAGCGCCATTTACCTTTCTGCTAAACTTTACTACTGCCTCCCCTCTGCTCTAACTTTAGTGAGGAGAGAGAGAGGGGTGTAAAACGTAGGAGAGGGGAGGAAGGGAAAGATTGGCGAAGAGGGGTACAAGAGGTGCACTATTTTCAATTTGTCGCCACAGATATTTTTATTGCCTTTTTTGACCCGTCTATTTCATGAAATGATATAAGTTGTGCCTGAGCAACTCTGCTTAGCCTTTTGAATATCCTCATTTCTCTATTCTCTTCTTCCTCTTCTTCTTCTTCATCTTCTTCCTGCGATTCTGAATGGGACTGGCTGAGTTTCCATATATTAGCAGGTATGAATGGTGGTTCCATGTGGCTGGAAACCTTCTATACCCATGTCTTCCCCGAGACCCATGACTGCTCATGTGTTGTTCCATGATTGTGTTTCCACAATGGCCCCATACAATGCCTTATTCAGTCTTCAAACACGATCTGTATATGAAGCATGCAGTGTATAATCTGATAATTCTTTGCCTGCTCGATCATTCAGGACCCTGTAGGAGCCTCCTTGTCACCCTGATTTGAGGTGATATGTACTCTGAACTCGATGTAACAGCTCTGTGTTGGATCATCTTTTTAATTTGTTTCATTATTGAAAATCACATTATACGATAAATAGATTCTCATCGTCTTTAAACAGAATATGTATTTGATTTTCCTTGCATAGAAAGGCAGTGAACTGTAAAATTTACACTGACAACTTGTAGGAGGTGCGATAGCTCAGTTGGTAGAGCGGGGGTTTGGATTCTGGTGACCTGAGTTCGATTCCCACTTTGTGCGCTAGTGCCCTTTGGTAAGGCATTCATCCTCACTACCAGGTCCCTTGGAGAGGACCTTAAGCTATCGGGCCCCTGGTTGCTTGCTTACAAGCATTCATGCTTTCTTAGCAATCAGGTAAAAAAAATCACTCCCATATACCATTTTACCATATTAACTTTATTAATTAATATCCATTCATTAAGTTATTATAATTGCTTTATAAATAAATATAAGGGTATTATTTTTCTGAGTTTGATATCCTTGTGTAGAAACTAGAGGAATTGGCCTTCAGTACTACTTAAATTGTTCAATCTAGTTTTATGACATTGGTACAATTCAATGATCATTGAAGCATGGCTTATCTCTATCCATGGAGCTATTTCGTATTAAGGTACATACTCTGACCCTGGACCTGGACTGTGTCTCATTTGATGCTATGTACAGGATCGGTAATGAATAAGAGCTTCATCTAACATTTTAATTTTTCAAAAGTGTAATGGCTGTTGAGTTTTCAACCATATGTTCTTTGTGTAATTTTGAATTGTGACTTTTACAATATCTTGCTCACTCTATCAATAATGTCTTGAATTCTGTTTAAAATGTCCTTATCAGAACTTTACATACACATTCAGTTATTGCTTATCAGAAAGCTACAGATAAGTATGGTTTCTTGAAACCTGGGCCTAATTATCTTTGGGATAAGATGATTCTTTTTAAGATTTTTTAAAGAAAAGATTCAAAGGAGAACTAAACTCAGAATGATATGTGATTAATTGTTTTATCACAATTAGATTGGAGATCTTTTGAACAGAACCACAACAAAAATAACTGATTTCAATAACTATTACAAAATTACAGGCTGAAATCATTGCATGTGATTAGCTTAAAGCAAATTTGTTGTTGAATTTTAGCTTGTGTTTATTGATGAAGAGCTTTGAAAAATCAGGACCTGTCCCTTTGACCACCTGTATGAACACACCAACACAAAGGCCTGGATTACCATGCCTGGATCAAGAGAGAGAGGATAGGAGAGAAAGGTGCAAGACACCACTACCTTCTTTTCACTGCAGACTCCTTGGTATGTGGAGTACTCTTGTAAAGCTTTTGTTCTTATACCCTTCAGGTGGTGAGCATTCCACAAGACTCCTTTTGTATCTTGTCTCCTCAAAAGGTGTCCAAAATAAGACTTTGTTTGAAATATTCTCCCACTTTTTCTCATTCCATTCTGTTGGTTCCTAATGTCTTGTCAGTGACAGGTACACTCTTGGAGACCAATGCTGAGATAAAGAGGGATTTAAAAGCTGTTTTATGTGTCCTAGGCCTATTGTATTCATTTTAGTATACATCTGTAGCAGGGGCAATGCTCTTTAAGGGAAACATATTTTATTGCGGATTAAGTGCTTTAAGTTTTACACTTTTGTGACCAAAATGTAAACTTTTATTTATTGGTAAAATGTTTGAGTCTTTTAGGAATGTTACTTGCATCATGTCTAAGAGTCTTGCTGCTTTTACTATTTGTTATTTATTACTATCAAACAGCATAGTACCATTTATTAAATATTTGGGATAAATTGAACCTTGATTCAAGATGATCAATTTGCTTATCATATATTTATTCATTGTTTGCAGTTAAATGAGCTACTGTATATGATGGTAAAATATGTTTTTTCAGTTCGAGACTTATAAATAACAACACTTTGGAAAATGCTGATTGAAGTAGTGACTTAATTTCACCCCCCAAAAAATGCCATCGTATTATCTGATAAAGTGCAATTTAGAATATAATGACATATTGTTCATGTTAAGAAATATGGATGTGAATAATGCCTTAAGTTGTTTGTGTTTTGCCCACATTGTAATATATTTTCTAGAATTAGGGATTATTATCAATGAATTTATTCTACAAATTTGATCTTCATATGTCGCTAGACAGTGTGATATTGAAATGTTTAAAGAATTATAGAAGAAAAAAAATTGTGTGCCAGTTTGATATCTGATCATAATATTTGTTACACCCATATTGCCCATATAGTTGTTGCTTGGTCAGTAAAAGCCTTGTAATTTCTCTTGACCACGGAAGTTGGCTAATTCCTCAGGAAACCTGATGATTTGATAGAGTCCTTGATTTGACATAGCAGTGGTATACTTTGGGGACTGTTTCCATGGCTATATTGTCTTTGTAAGATATAAAAGTAGACTGTCACATACATTGTATGTAACAGCCACATTATAAAAGAGAACATATCAATCACTTTAACCTATTGGAGACGAGACTGAGCCTGCCTATTTGGTGGGAATCTCTGGAAAACTTTTGTTATAGCGATATTATTCAGTGTCCAACGGGTTTAAAGTAATATTATAGACCATGTTTAACTGAACTAGAGCATTATACCAGAGCATTATAATCTTAATTTGTAGCAATGATTGATTTTCTACCAAAATCATTTGGCACATATTTTTGTTCTATTTATTCATAGAAATACTTAGCGGGCATCTAGTAGGATTCTGTTTGAAATGACTTTATGACCAATCGCAGATGGAATGTGGTGGCTATCAAGCAGAATCTAAGAAAAAAAATTATTCCACAAGAAATATGTACCAAATTATTTTAGAAGAACATAAGTAATTGCTTAGAAGAATAAATAAAACTGCATATTCTGTCAAGATTAATTTTATATACCAAAATGTAATAATGATCATGATCAGGCCATGAACCAAATTGTACTTGTTCTTTACTTCAACCACATGGCCTCTGAACAAAACTAAAGGAAATTAGAGAATACAATATTTATCAAAGTTAACTCTTTCAGACTAATTCAGTGATGTTTTGGTTCATCTCACAGTTTTTGGCTTGCGGAACCAAGTCAGAACTCACTGTGGCGAATTTGTTTCAGTCTTTCTCTAAAAATCAATGCCTTATGCAACTACTCAAGTTTTGCTTAAATAGTCCAAGGTCAGTCAAAGTTACATTGGATTGTGTGAGCAGTTGTTTGTTTACAAATGACTCCATTGAGCAATATTAACAGGTGTGTGATCTATTGGTCACTGATTAGATATGAAGTTGAAATCTTTATTTAGTCAGAATAAGAGATAAATCACTTCCAGTTGACAAACTAGAAGGTCTTCTTAATAATCAGACCTTAATTTCATAAGATAATGTATCAAACTTATTAAACACAAACTCAATAGATTAGAAATGTTATCCAAGATCACTTTGTATCGGAAATGAATATCCTGAAGTGGTTTGTTACAGGAAAATTAAGTTTAGTAAGGTAAATGTCTCCTAAAGTTAAGTTGAAAAGTGTAATGTTCGGAAGTAGCAATTTTATTGTCAGCGAATCAAGGAATTTTACACGACAAATGGCTCGTCCAGCTTTATTCAAAGAAATATTGGTTTTGAAATTCCTATCATTGATTAAGTGAAGTAATGAACTATATATATAAATTATGGCATAGTAAAATCAAATCACAGAAAGAAGTGATCACTGGGTATTCAGATGATATATTTGATGTCTGGGTCCGTGCTGACAGATCTATTTTGCTGAGTAATTTCCTAATTCAAGCTTGTCAGTCCTGTAATCTGTAACTATTGATTTTATGTTGAGAGAAAAATTCTTATAAAAAATCTTAATCAAGACATTCTTTGACACAGTTCTTATCCTGCTGGGTTTTTTATCAAGGGACAATGTAGAGCATTCTGGATATCATCTTCATGGCAGATTGTAGAATTTTATCAATTTGTCAGCCATTAAACCCTGATCAACTTTCATTCTCAATGCCAATGACTTTATTTGGGTCACAAAATTTGATTTTAGACCATGTACTATCATTTCATTCATCACATCAGTCATGAAGAATATTAGAACAGAGAGGCCATTGAACAACAAAATGAACAAATCCCAATATAAATGCATCGTTGTTGTTAGACCGACTTGTGGTTTGATTATTATTATTATTTTTTTTTACAATTTTGTGTTTTGTAGCCTTGTAAATAGAATTTGAATTTGTCCACTTTTTGACGTGAATGGTTTTATCCTTTGATCACCACAGAAATATGATTAGAGCAAAGTATACAATTTACAGAATATGGATGACAGAGTTAGTTGGAATTGCTATCGCTGTACAATAGCATGATGGAAGTTCTCATTTTTATCCTGTTACCTATAGACATGGGATAGTCCCGTACAAAGCCTATTTCATTTATAAAATTCAGTATTCAATGGGTTAACAAGATGTCCTATTTCTGACAAAAGTAGGAATTTCTTCATTTCATCACATTTTAGGGCATAGAGAACTCATTTGTTGTGTATTAAAGTGAACATACTTTGTATGATTTTCTTACTTATCAATTCTATGTGATATCCTTGATATTGATTACACATGTAAATGTGGGAAACCATTGAATTGCTAAGAACCGTGTTCTTATTTTCAAGGTAGACTTCCCCTTTAAAAGGGAAGTTGAAATGTCGGGTGTTCATTTGTCATTCTATAGTGAATGGAGTTGACTGGCTTCAGTCCAATCAGATGATTTGGCATCCTTTCTAAAGTTAAAGAACTTTCTCACTGCCTCTGTCTGTCTGGTACATTTTCCTTCAATTTGAAAATTTAGAATATAAGAATATAAAGAGTTCAGGGGTCAATCTGAGATTTTTTGTATTTTTTTTCTTTGTAGGATATCATATGCATTTCTAATGATTATTTTTTTTCATTAAGATGTTATACATTTTCTAAGATCTAACATGTATGATTTGAATGATGCCTTTTGCCTTGGATATAACCCAAACAATCAAACTATCATTGTTTTGGTCTTTATATTTATTTTGATGTTTTATGAAAAGAAATTGCTGAGAAGTATTTTTATATACTAGCATGCACATTTCTGTTATTGCCATCTCTCTGATTTGATTTATTAGATATTGAAATAAGTTGGATATAATTCAGAGATATCATTTTAGATTATTGCCTCTTTAACATGGAACAATTTTCCAACTATTTCTCAGTTTGTTGTCTTACAGTAAGAATTTCTTTAAAAAATAATCCTTTGCTGTTACTTGTCTGAATGGAAAATTTGCAAGATAGAGAAATTTCATTTTAATGTTTAACACTGTAAAGCTCTTGGAAATGTTAGCAGTGGAAATGTCATCTGGGCATGAAAGGAGCGCAATGGGCATCTGCTTTGGATCAGGATTAGACAATAGTTTGTTACTCATCAATCAAGCATTTGATTGACATCTTCAATCCACACCCACTAGTCAATATTACATTCTAATTCCCTTGACACAGTAGGTACAGAGAGATTGGCTCAGACTCTATTTTTAATTATTAAAGTTACTCTCCATAAAAATTACTGCTTGGCATGCATTTACTCTATGCTCATTTTAATTTAATGCGCACATACAAATATTCTTTTCAATCTTCTGAAGGTCTGAAGTTCAGAATGGAGCCAGGTTACCTTAAGTCTTGTAAATTATAATCCATTAACTTTTTATACTCCCCAGGGACTTATAACAGATGTATTCATTTCTCCCGTGGGTGTATGTATAATGCATGCATGTGAATGATAAATCATTAATCTTAAGCGGAGATGGATACCTTTGTCTATACCTGTCTTTAGTTGGTAAATATCTTTTTGATATCTTTGTCAATTAGAAATTGTATTATTTCATTGCTTGGGGTTGCATTGTCTTGTATCCAGTTTTATGGCATTATCATAACTGATGTAGTCGTCATTTCTGCCAGTTTTGTACTGTAAAGTAACAGGGAACCATATGCAGAACTCTTGATAATTGCAAACTCATATAACGTTTTGACTAACTTTCCAAGTTCATAGTTCATGTCACATGCAAGGATAACATCCCCTTCAGATTTAAAAGATTTGTTCCAGTCCTTGCTATTACATAGAGTGTCACAATCCCTTCCATGTTACCTGATTATTAATTGATATTGCATCTTACATAACGGGCCTCATGGCATTTAATTCACACATCCGACAAGTTCACCCTTCTATAAGAGAGCAATCATTTTGAATTAAAGTAATTGTAGGATAGTTAGTACCAATTTTTACTTTTTAAGTTAGTTTATTCTTTAAAGGGATACTATCAATCATTGATTGAATGCTAAAGTTAGGTTTAAAGTATTATTCAAAGGTTAATTAACAAGCTTTTTAAAATTTGAAAGTGTAAAAACGGCACCACCCACTTCAGACTTCAATATATATTGGATATATTTTGAGACATAAAATCACAAGGTAATTGAAAAGCAAATCTTCAAGTCCCCTATTTGCTAATTTGTCTTTCCTTAAGTACCTCTAGACGGGGATGTACATGAACGCTGTAATCTTTGTATAATTTGTGCCTCGTTTAATTAGCTGTGGTGTGAAAGTTTAATTGGAGAAGGGGAAATGGAGAGGATATTTCTAGCATTGATATGTCATGCTGGTTGCATGTAGGATGTCATTAATTTGAGTAATAGGAGATTGCAGGATGAACTTTAATAGTGCATTATTGCGGATTTAGAAGTGAGGGAGGGGAGAGTGGACCCAGTTTCATAAAATTTGTCATCTGTTTGTTTCAATGACAAATTGGACCTTAGCCAATCATAATGGTACTATTCGGGATTTTGAAAGAACACCTTGTAATCTGTCATTAGTAATAGTATACCATGAAATATGGTCCTAGCAGAAATATAACGGATGGCAGGCTATGTGTGATTCATGTCAAGTCAATGCAAAGTGCAATTGATTTTTAGTTTGGTTATCTTTTTATGAGCCCTGAATATGTACTTGGATATGACTTGTGTTTATGTTTGAATTAGATTTTGCATTATCCATGATGTTATGAAAAATGTGTAATACAATTACAATGTACGATTGTGGTTGATGATCCTATTAATGGGGTGCACACTGGCTAAACGAGCAGGATCCATATCCTAATGTATTTTTTTTTCAAACAGACTTATTATATTTTTGCTTTGCCACAAAGTTTCAAGCCCTTACAAACTTTAATTTCTTCAAATAGGCCTACAAACTTTATGTCACAAAATCAATTGATAATGCTGCAGTCACATATCCCACCTATTGTGTAGCTGGTTAAAACAGCTGTTTTTGACTTGCCATCGGGGAAATGTGACTGCGCCATTATTTGTCAAAGCCATTGTCATGATTATGATTTGTAATAATAAAGGGTTGCCGTATAGGAGCCACTCCCCCTGTGAAAAACCTCAAATGTAAGCCCCAATATTAGTCAGTATTCATTTCAAGTCTGTTACAGTAATTAATAGTGATGGTGTTAAATATTCAATGTTGCATCACAAAATCAGTTGGTCAACTTATTTCATAGACAGACATTTTGTTTTTTACATTTAAGTGAATTTTTGTATCAGCTGTCAAAGCCAACATCTGATTCCTTGTCAACTTTGGTAATTCATTTATTACTTTATCACTGGTAATCTTACATGCATTTGATGTTATTTATTCCTATTTAAAATTAAATATAATAAAATATTGCATAAAATAGCACTGGACCAATAAAAGTGTGAAAGACCTGCATGCAGTTGTCAATATCATTTTTTATGGGGTTATCTTCAGGAATTGATCAAGTAAACTCTAGGGTTAGTGTGTCTCTTTAGTCATCTGGTCATGTAGGGTCATTGATCTCAATATGTTTTCAAGTCCTGATAAATTAGATTCCAATTTTGGATTAACTTTTGGAAAGGATGTAAATAGTTATTAATGTATTCAGGCTATTATATCATTAAAGTCATTGGTTGACTAAAAGACTCTGAGCTATGACAAAAACAAAACAAAACACTAAAAAGTTATTCAAGAATGATAGTATGCTAAATGGAGATAAGTCAGATAACTACATTTTTCAAGTTCTTTCTGGACAGAAATTATTAAGCAAGGTTTCAAGTAAACCCATGTATAGGGAATAGAGTATGTTTTAAAAAATGGATGGAATTTGGCATTTTCTTTTAAGATTTTAGATCAGATTGTGGAATGATATTCAAACTTTGTCTTCGGCAGACTTGAGATACTAACTTAGCCTGTTGATTACATGTAAATATTGGGTTTTAGTTAATAGCATCAATAGTTTCATTTTTTATTCGAAGTAACCCCTTTTATTTGTGAATATTCATGGTTTGTTATACTTCATTTTTACATGGTATGCATACAAATTCAACAGTTTTGTAAAGCAACTCTTTAACATTGCGCTGAGTAAGAGGGCATAGTCATGGATCTTTCCCAAAAGATTCATTGATCTTGTTACAGTGTTACCACAAACATAACTAGATGTGATGGAGTGGACAGGCTTCCTTCATTTTGGTCTGATTATATGAAACATAAGTAGGATACTCTATATATCTAATTACATATGATGGCGGATGATGCCTATTAGTACATTAAAAAAAAATACTTTTATGAAAGTTTCATTCTTGCTGTTCAATATACACTAATTTTGTGAAGGTGATTCTGATGGTTTATATTTTGATTTTTATTAGCGATATGAATTTGCCCATTGTCATCATCACCATTGTCATTTAAATCTTAAAACTACTGTATTTTCAGAGGAGGGCCCCCTTTGTATTTATTATTATATCCTACATAGATTGAATCCTGTATAGTGATTGGTTCAAATAGCATCATGTGACCAAATATATTTCAACTATGATGTTGCGTGACGTCAGACCTCGATATATTTTTCGCTATACCAATATTCTGACGTCATCATTTCAGAAAACTGGATATTTAGCTAAACTCTCGGGCTCACCGGCCAGCGAGCTCTCTCTCCCGGGCAAGTCCCGTAATGCCTAGGCGCAGGCACTAATCTGCGTTCCGCTGAGCGCGGTGGCTCGGAGAAAAGTAGGTAATTCAACGCAAGTAACCGGACTTACTTTGCAAGCTCAGCGCATAGATTTTGGTTATAAATTATTAAAAGTAGGATATAAAACAAATATATCAGGCGTTTCATTCGAAAGCATAGTTGAAATTATTAATCCTTGGTTGGACTGGCAAAACAACTATATTTCCCTCGGGGCTTCGCCCCTCGGGAAAAATAGTAATTGCCAGACCAACCATGGATAAATAATTCCACTATACTTTCTCAAAGCCTGATATATTTGTTTACTATACCCAAAGGGAAAGCATTTTCATATAGCATTAGAAATCTAGACCAAGATCTGATATATCTTGTCATATCATGACTCTGATATGACATTTAAAAAGTTAAATCCTGATTTTCTTTGTCTAATGAAGATGTGAACTCAGTAATGATTATTTGAAAAAATTAAAAGGGGACAATTTTTTGTGTGTGATGAACTGATGTTTTAGTCAATAAGGGGATTGTACAATGAATGACCCAGTTATGAAATCTCAGCAAGAGATTTACAGTAAGGCATGGTTGGTGATCACACTTGATGAAGTTCATGGCAAGTTTCAGTCAGTAAGATGCTATGTGCCCCCACTACCTACTGATCAAGCCAGATTAAGCAAATTTCTGCCTGATCAGTCAGCCCATGAAGGTCATCTGGGTAAATCAATCAACTTTCATTGAGTTCAGATTGCTATGATTAGCTTTCTTCACCAATGTTTAGAATTCTTGTACATAGTTAGCCAGAGCAACATGATTAAGGTATACTTTAGGATTGAAGGATTTAGTGATCAATTTTGATAGATCAGCAGTGAGAACCTTGGGTACTTGTGTAAGTTTCTTGGATCAGATCCAAATTATACTGGAGATAGAATACACAAATTGGACTTTATCTGAGTGACTCCCATCATTGCTAGGTTGAGGTTATGGTTAAGTATAGATCTATATGAATATCGTTGTATTTGATATTGATTAGAAGCTCTTGATTGGCTGTTTCATGCTTCAACATGTTCGATATTAAGTGATAATAATTTATAATTTTTTTTTTGTCAGTTTGCAGAGGGGCCATTCACATACGCAAAAATATGTTTTGAATATTCTGCTTTGTTTCATAAAAAGCATAATTAAGGATTTAAGTTTTGTTTTGTATGCATTTAGGGTTAGGATCTTAGTTAGGTCCATGGTGCGAGATTCAGAAATTCGGCTTGTATTGTAATTATGGCTATTGTCAGATGAGAGTCTATGGTGCTGAATCTATATTGACGTGAAGAATTAATCAGTGTTCTTGCTTACATTGGAGTGCGTGTCACCACAACACTATGTCTCATTTGCCCTGCACTTCTGAACTTTAATTCTTACCAGTGAGCGCTGAGCAAAAAAGATAATATTTACCTAGCCTCGCAGATAGCCATGTCATTTTTCTTCTTTTTCTTCTTCCTTACCAGGGCTGAGTGGTGGGATGACCATATCCCTGGTTCTAATACAAAAGAAGATCCGGGACTATACACATTGTAGTTCCAGGAAGGCTGGGTCCTGGATAAGGGTGTCAAGATTGTTCATTTTAGATGTAGAAAGGGGAAAAAGAGTGTGATGTGCTGAATGGTGTGGTACTCTAAGGACACATCAGTTTGTGGTTTAAAATGTGTTCCTTTGCGAAGGACTATTGTCAATGATTACCTTGATGCAAAGTATATTGAAATACAAAGACAATGATTTTGAAGTCTCCATAAGTCTTTAGATCTGTAGATTATGATCAAAATTGGTGCTTTATATTTTTTATTGCATGTTGGGTTGCCACCTGATACAAAATTATACATGTATTACCATAAAGTGCAAGGTTTCCTATATTGGTTTGAGAAATTGTTGTAGATAATCTCAGACATGAATATATTTACTATAGTTTACCACTTTTAGTATGACAAACAATATTGGCCCCTTGATATAGAATACCACTATTATGATTCTGCATGTTAAATCCAACCTAATCTTATCAGGGATATGTAAAGCACTATAAGTCGCTAATCAACACTATGTTCTACATGTATACAGTCCTACCAACAGTGAGATGTCTATAAAGATATTCTTATGTAGAAACTTATCAAGTAATGTCTTAAAGCTGATGAACTTTTTTAAACATTGCCCCATTGGCCACATGTCCCTCAGTGTGATTTATATTGATTTAGACAGCAATAAATCTGTATTGAAGGTGGAATTATCTATTAGATGTTAAGGTCCAAGGATTCATCTAGGAAAGGGAGGACTTCTTTTAAGTTCTGTTGATTGGTCCTCCAGTTTGAGGGTTTTTATCTGCAAGGAACTTGTGTCTAGACAGACCTGTAACTTAGGAATAGGACTCAAACAGCTTAAAGATGTGTGCTCAATCACAGGTCCATGAACCATGATGAACTCATTCTATTGTTATCAATCTAACAGTGAGAGTGATTGAAAAATGGGGAGTAAGAAGAAGGGGGGGGGGGAAAGGATAGAGTTGGAGGGTGTCGGGTAGGGTAAAGTGAAGGAACTTACCTAAATGGGGTTCAGGAAAACAAGTAAAGTTGAAAGATGTGTTCTGGTGTAAATGCGTAAATTTTTGCTTTCTTTTACTCTGTTTTCAATAAATGACTTGCTGAATGTGTTAAAAAGCATTTAATTTCTATTTGACTATACATTTTTGATTTTCTACATTTTGCCTATGTTGATTAAGCATTTAGTCTGAGCGAGTATGTAAAAATATCAAATTTTAACAGTCTACACGTGAGGTTTGTGTTTGGTCAATACTATAGCCACCATGCACGAGCAATGTGAACATTCCCAGTGAAACTTGTATCACTGGTCCCTGGTAGTCAAACAAAGCCATGCATTTTTTATCTGGGCAAAGTTTGCACTGGGCACCCATGCTGAAGCCAGTTTGGGGTGTAAAAAGGAGACCAAGGAGACTCCAAAGATATATTTTATAAAAAGTGTATCTCCAAATGGGATAGTGGGTCAAGAGACATTTAAGCATCTCTTAAGAGATGTGGATAGTTGGTCTTCATGGGGTTTAAGATCCATGTCAATTGATCCTAGTGAGGGGGCTGGGATTTCAACTCATTGACGAGTCATGTTTATTAGGGCTCACTTCGCCTTTCTCATGCTACCATTTTCTTTAAGTGGCTTTTATGTGTACGTGTGAAGTGCATGAAGTTGATTCAATTCAGCCTAGGGTTTGCTTTGACTATTGAGGAGATTAAGGGTTTTGGCAGGAGAAGTATACATGTAGCATGAAAAATGCAGCCCATTATATCAGATGGTAACTTCTTATTGTGGCAACGATCAAGCACAAAATTATTTCAAACAAAATTCCATAAAAAATGACCTTCCAAGTGGTCAAATATGTGTGAATTAATTCTGGTAGAAAATGAGTAACTTCTGAGTATTAAAACAATCTTGGTTTTCTATCTGTTGCCAGGTCTTTTCCCAAGCAATACATGTGACCATATAAACATGTACATGTACATGTATGCTTATTGGCGAATTTCAAAGTACTTGTATCTCAGTCTAGATTAACAGTAATAGGCATTTATACATCACCATCTAACTAGAAAAAAAAAATCTATTTTGAGTTGCACTATTATTCTCACCATAGTTTTAGCTCGAGCTGCTTTTCAGTGCTCAGTACATTCAAGGAATTAATCCTAGGTACCCATTCACCTCACCTGGGTAACTTTCTTGCCTTGGCTTGTATTTGAAACCCAGGCCCCTCTGATTGAGAGACGGGGCGTCACAATCACTAGACAACGACTCCCCCCTCATAGATTTCATAATTTTGTAGCTATTAGTACTTTATATAATATATTCCAGAACTCACTATATAATATAAATGCATGTGTGTTACAATTAACCATGGTTTTAAACCAATTTCTAAATTAATTTCTCACTGTAATGACTCAAGAAAGATTTTTCTGGGTATTTAAACAGATGTCAATTGTTGGGTATTAATTTACTTTTTTGGGAAGTAAAAAAAAAGAGAAAACTTCTGACAAAATTAGAGGTACAGTAGTATATCTTTGTCTAGTGTATTATCAACAATATCTGGCAATTGTATATGAAATGGAAGTCGTACACCATGGAAAAGAATCAAGGTTTGTTTTGAGAGCTCCCAGTAGTCAGAGCAGCTGAGGAGGCGATGCTTCACCTATACTGAATGTTTGTCATTATCCAGGTAGAAATAAAGTCGTCTGGTGTTCTGTATAGCCATGTGCCCATTTACATGGTGACTATGGACATCAATATCAGAACGTGACCAAACAGAAGGAAAAACAGGAACAAATAAAGAGGGGATTTTCATTTATTGAAAAAGGAAAGGGCACATTATAGAGACGATTTTCACATTGACAGATATGGGAGCAGAATCTTGATAAGTCACGGAGAACACTCTTTGAAAAGCCCCAAAAGCGATGATGACGGTGATTGAATCTAAAGATGTCTTTACTATTCAATGACATTTGGGTGTTCCGTAGCGTAATCTACCCTCCTCCCCCTTTGCTGTTTAATATCACATAATTTCCTCCAAGTATTGTTAATTAATGACCTCCTAGATTTGTAGACAGCTTTGCCCAGGGGGTGAGTCCCTGCTAATCATAGCTCAAAATCAAGGAGCTTCCTCCTGTTTCATTTGTTAGTCTCGTTGGACAAAGAGTTTAAATCTTTTTCGTGATGCAGCATCATCAGGGGTCAAAGTGTAATGATATATCCCTTCAGGTTCTCCTTGCTACCCATTTCATTTTTTTCTTTCATGTCTTTACATAATACTTCTCCCTGATGTATATAAAGCTTGTTCCAATTATTCTTTTTTTTATTTTTCATATTTGTCCCTTTGTAAATACCATATTCATACCCATCTGCTTATAGCTACATTTAGAAGCGACTGAATACAATTTTGGGGTGGGGAGAGAAAGGGGGAGGTTGTAGAAGATTATTACTCATTGAAATTGTATTTCCTTTCATCAGTCTGTCTATCCTGCCCTTTGCAACTGTCTTTTTTTCTTGGCACCTTTCTCCTCAGCATCACAATCATTCTTTTCCTTCTTTCTCTCCATTTTATCTCATTTCCATTCTTTCATGTCATCACTCCGGATGCTAGGTTGTTAGCCATGTTCTTCATACCACTCAAACACATCCTGGGAAAGCAGATCATTCCACAAAACAGTTTCTTTTATACCTCTCATAGTAACTTTGTTTAATCTGCAAAAGACGCCATGAATCACTGTCAAATATCATGTCTTTTATTCCTCCCAAGTGTTATCCCATTCGTAATTTGGCGCGCAAAGCTTACATGATAATTTTTTCCTTGTTTAATATAGAAAAATTCAAGTTGCCAAGCATTTCATAAAAGGGTTTCTCCTTTGAATGCATAACAAGGGGTTCCATATTTCTTTGTTGATATAAATTCTGTAGTGGTCTCAGCTCTTGTCAAAATCCAAAGTCCAGTCAGCTTAGTTTTTAAACTGGCAAGGGTTTCTTGACTCTGGGGTCCACGCTCTTATTTGGAATACCTCAAGTTCAGAGGTTGCTTTACTTGTTACAAATATCTACAAGTGCTCTCAAAACTTTGCTTGGGTAAAATGGGGTCAGTGCATTTGGCCTAATCAATCTTGGTGTAATTAAACAATACAGTGATCCATGAGTGGAAATGAGAGGTGAGAAACACTATAGGAAGCATGCTCCATAGGAAGGGGAGTTGTTCATAAAGTCATGTGTAACTTTGTGAAAAGTTTTATAATACTATCCCAAGTGTAATATTTCCAACAACCTTAAACCCTTCCCTGATAAGCCTTGATGGCACAAAATGGCTGATATAACTCTCTATATAATGTTGTATTCAACTTCAATAAGTTTACCACTTCTATCATCAGGATAATGTGTGTTGCAATCATAACCCTTTGCACAATTATTACATTCATACAAACTTTTAATTTGGATAGCATATAATCAGTTCATTGGAACATTATTTTGTAACCTTCTGTCATGCAATACAGGCGACATGTAAACTGACCCAAGACGAATGCTTGCATGTGATATCACAAAATGATATCTAGCCCCTATAAAGTATAGAAATACAATCAATATTTCTAATTAATTAACCTTTTGTTTATAATTGTTATGTATAACAGAGACCAGGGGCCCTTAACATACAGTTGATTGATTAATTGATTGATTGTAGGGCCGATTTTTACGATTGGATCTGTTATGATTGATTATACACAAAAATCAGTGCAATCACCTGTAGAAATTAACCCCACCATCAGTCACTAAGCTGTATGTAATTGGGTCCAGATCATACATAAGCAAAAAAAAATTAGATTACTGCACTGAATGAATTGATATGAAGTCAAATTGGATCATGAATGTGACCTACATGATGCATGGAGCTGTGAATTTTATTTTTCTTTTATCAAGATACACACTATACATTCACACATTTTCCACCTGGACTAAGGCCTCTTCATTGTTTGTTGATGTTTATCATAAGTTTGTCCTGGTTTTAAATTAGTTAAGCATACATCATAAAGCAAGTCATAAAACGCCAGTAAAATGCAACCATTGAAGAACGTGGGATCATCCACATGTCATGGTTCGTTTGGTGCCAAGTCACGGATTCTGGCCTTTGCAAGCAGATGTGAATTTCGAAGACATAGACCAATTTGCATACTGGTTATTTTCAAGTTCGGATTCAGTTTCTCATTGTATCTAAGAAGTCAAAACTATCTGAGAAACTTTTGCAGATTACAGATGTGTTAAAGGAAAATGAAACCCTTGAAACCAGCTGAATCCATATCAAAGAGAAAAATCAAAGAAACATATTGTTGAAAGTTTGAGGAAGATTGAATGAATAATAAGAAAGTTATGAGCATTTGAATATTGAGATCACTAATGCCATGTAGATCCTCCCATTGGCAATGCGACCAAGATCTGTGATGTCACGCACGTACAACTCCCTCATTACTTTAGTACTTATTTCACTTATATTCTCACTTTTATAGAGTCTATCACAAGGTGAGGTGTTCTCTTTATGAGAGGACAAGTACAGAGGTTTCACAACATTATATCATTGATGACTCGATTGTCATATGATTAGAATGAGCAAAAAGAGATGTTTTGGGGTATATTTTCAGTGTCCAAAAGGGGAGAGTTGTTCATCTGTAACATCATAGATCTTGGTCGCATTGCCAATTGGAGGATCTCCATATCATTAGTGATCTCGACAAGCAAATGCTCATAACTCTTCTATTGCTAGTCCTATTTTACTCAAACTTTTGTTGATCTTATTCTTTGATTTTTCTGCTTTCACAAAAGCTAACTTGCTCCAAGAGTTTCATTCTCCTTTAATGTGTGTAAAGGGCATTGAAATGAGAAATGAAAACCATCAGGAAAAAATAATGTACTTGGTACTATCATTTAGCTTTTTTTTTAAACTGTTAAAGTATGTAATGTGTATGTTAATATTTCCATGTGTTCTGTATGATCAAAATGAAATGTACATATTTATTTATGTGATTGAAAAGAAGAATTCCCAATTAAGAAATTCATCAATTTTCCTATAGGTTGAAAAAATATAGTTGCAACCTGACTAGTATTAGTACCCTACTGAAATAGGTTCAGGAAAGGAGTTAAGGGTTTATTTGAGTTCAAGGAAAATGGGTCAAGGATGTGTTGAATATGTGATACATTCCCTTTAGTGAAAGTACACAACCCTTCAACCCAGTTCTCTTTTGTTTACAAACACTCTCAAGCATAGTCTAACAAATAGACACCATTATGATTAAATTAGATTGGATGGCTTGTTTCTGTTGTCAGTGCAAAAGTGAACGTGATTGAATTCTGCATAAATGTTAATGTGTACTCTACATGCTTTGATAAGCATATTTCATGAAAATTTATATGTTAATGCTGTCCTGTGCTTTAAAAGATTCATGTTACACATTTATGCTACAAACAAACTCTGAACCAGCCTATGGTATACCAGTAGATGTCAATAGAAATATAATAATTAGATATGGTTGGTCTGGAGTCTGTTTAGTGTGACTAACATTTGCTAGATGGTGCAACATGTTGGTTTTACAATGTTTTTTTAATTATTTTCTTCATATTCAGATATTTATTCTATTTGTCCCTTTCAACAAAGCTACTACTAGTTTTTTTTCCTTCAAAATCTTAAACAGACAATTTAGTTTTTTTTAATCTCATCGGCCCCTTTAGTCAGGCAACTATACTAGTGCCCTCTACTCTCTATATTATTGGTTACTTCTGATACTTTTGTACATTTAATTAGTAAAGTGTCATTGTACATTTTTGTTAAGTTTCCAAATCTTTAATTCCCCTTTAATTTTTTAATCTATCATCATGGATGTATCTCATATCCCATTGGATTAATCTTTCAAGGTAAACTTACCCCATGTATTGTGGTTTGGATACCCACTGACATTTCCTGTTCTTATCAGGATGATGATCATGTGATCACCGATTGTCCAATCAGATTGTGAGAGATGAATGATGATGGGACTGCAGTACAAATGATGTCATTCATAGTAAAATGGTTAACTCATCCTTAAAGTGTTCTGTAATTTGACAAACAATTTGACTTTCTTTTTTTTTGGTGGAGCAAGGGGCAGATGACATGTATGGTGGAGTCTTAAAATGCATTGCTATATTGATGAGGATATAAAATACAGTGGATAGTTTAAGTATACAATGATTGCAAGTTGTTAAGTGTTATGATGTACTGTTTAGGACTAACAAAATATGATATAAATGGTGACTTCTGCTTTAACTCTCAATGTATAATTTGCTTTTACTTAATAGGCATTTGTGATGCATGTAAGCTGAGAACTATAAAAAGTAGTCTACAATATTTGCAGCCAAAAATTTGACTGGAGATTTGGGTTATCTTTCATGCACTGAGAAATGTTACTTTTTGCTTTATAATGCAATTCCATTGTACTCATCCCTCAAATATTAATGAAATTAAGTTGTTAATTTGTACATTTGTTGCTGGAAGAGCTGTTTTAACATGCTCTCTCATATCATTATTTTTCTTTGGGGATTATAGAATATTTGTGGTGGACAAATTTATTTCTGATCAATACATGTACATAAGAGGAATACTTTTTAATATTTTGCTGAGAGAATAGAATGTAAAGGAAGATAATGTTGAAGAACTGACACTTATTCTTAGGCCTATATTTTAACAACCATTGGATTCCTGTTACAAGGCCAACCAATGTGCCAAAACTTTTAGGACTGTATTCTGAAGCTAGGGTTTTAATCTAAATCTGTTTCTTGGCACAAAAATGAAGGGAGAAGCTGTCCAAATAGACTGTTATACCTATATATGTTAGTATCTCTATGCTGACAACACATTTGTATGATAAAACTGAATTTTCAGTTATATTTTAACATAAAATATTTTCTTGATGTCAAGAAATGGAATTAATTTTGTCATGCATATATGTATTCATTCACTGGCTAAAGCATTAAGGTGTGGCAGCTAGCACGCTTAAATCGCAGCACCATTGTATTAAAACTCTTTAATATAGTAAGCCCGGGTGTCTCTAGTCCTCGAAAAAAGTTTTACTTGCTGTTGCACGTAAGATGGATATGGAAATGGAATCCTATTAAGAAAGATGGAACATACTAGACTCATTGTGCTCTAACTCATTGCAGTAACCTTGGTTGTGACATAAAGCTACACAAATTAGTCCAGGTAAGTATGCTAAATTACTGAATTACATTCCACATCTCGATGTGGATAATCGGCCTTTGAACTCTACACGATGACAAGTCAGCAGAAAAGAACCATTATCAAAATCCAACCTAAGGACGTTTATCATATCATCAAGCTCTAGAGAGTAGATAGCATACACCTTAGATTGCAATGAAATTGAATGAAATTTAGATATATTGGGATAATGTGACCAATTGAAATTGATTTAGATTAAATTTAATTAGTTTGAGATTTTATAAGGAAGTCTTTAGGATTTAAATCTGAATTCATAATTCCACTGGTCTCCATTAACAGTCATTCTGAGTTAATTTTGAATCCATGAAGATAGCTTGCAAAGTTTACGGTACTGGTGAAGGCTTTGCTTCAGACTGAAGAATATATAAATAATAATTGAATAAACTCTAAGATCATGTAAATACCATTTCTGTAAAAGTTTGGAACTCAGTATAGGAGTATCACATGTACTTTATCCCATCTCAGCATGATTGCATATGACCAACATAACATAAGATTACTGACCCATATTTAAATGTATCAAAATAGAGAAAAAGATAAATCCATGTACCACAAAACGTTTGAAAGAAATATCCAGCAGATACTTAAGATGATGAAGTAAGTGCATAAGGAATCAACATCTTGTACAAATTGATTTTTTTGTTGGATCCATGATGTACATTTTTTTTTTCTTGAATTATAAAAGTCAGAAGTGGCAAATTTTCTGTGTTTGATGTAAAAAATAAATTTAATTGACATTGAATTCAATTAAGAAATTTGGGAATATACAATAGAATAAACTTTTGTTATTGGGATGCCTACTACTCCTAATCAGCCAAGGGTGCGTTTATCCGCCACTTTTTTACCCTAGAATCATGATCTGAATCATGATTCTGCAGAATCACGATTGCGTTTAGTCGAAATTGAATATAATCATGATTAGAATCACAAACATGAAACACGAAAAAAGGGGCGTTTGGAAAGACGTTTCTGCAGAATCACGTACGAAAATGTTCGAATAAACGATATCGTGATTTGAATCATGATTCTATGACCTCACTGTTGTGTCGGGCTACTTTCGGTTTGACTCTTGCCTAGCTCAATGCGCTGTATGTACATGAATATGTACTACGCATGCATTTCTTGTCATGTTCAAGCTCTGTGTTGGTCATCGCATCGTCCACTACTTTTCATTTATTGGTCATGTCTTCAACTTCAAGTTCTATAGTAAATGAATTAACTGGACAGACAATGATCTCAGTTGTTGAGTATACAGTATCAATACTAAATTGGATCTACGCTGAAATTCACTTCCGAACACCATTTTGGATAAACTAACAAGATGAATAGAAGCATATGGACCATATATGATAGAAGTAAACAAAATGAGGTGTAGACTGAATTCTGGAAGCAAAAGATTTTTCGAGAGCCGAAACACGTGCGAAAAACTTCCTCTGTCAAACTGCGCACTAGTGATGCGCACTGGATTGGCCCGAATCTGAGGAGAAACGGCATTGGAATGAAGGTCGTCTAAACGCTGATTCTGTGATATTGTGATTCATGTTTGTGTTTTGAATCATGATTCAAATCATGATTCTGGCTTGAGGTCGCATAAACGCAGCCTAAGTCACGTAACTAAACCTGAAAAGATCATTATTTACTTGGAAGGTCAATAAAATTACATGACAGTAATTAATTAACAAAATGTTTCCTTATTGTATACATACATTGTATACACATTGTGATATAGAGAATGGAAATACTATAACTGACAGCTACAGCAAGGGCTTTTGACAAGGTTTATTATATCGATATATTCATCGTGTCATTTTCTAAAGCTCTATCATTTCATGTAATAATACAATAGAAGGATCACTCTTGGGTTGTAATTTGAAGAAGAAAAAAATAGTTATGAGATGAAACATGATGTAAATGGGTCTATATTGGAAATACTTTAAGCTTCTGAGTGTCCTAGTGTGATCTTTTAAAGCTCATTTGAGCCTGATCAATCAATATTAATATTGTCAGTGCAAGGTGGCAGGCATTTGTCTTTTCTTTTCTATTTGTCAAGCCTTCAACTAAATCCTTTACATGTCCTAAATGGCTTCTATAAGTTTGCCTGATCTTACTTGATAAATAGATGCTATCATCTCCATATTGAAGATGGAGATGGGGCACATAATGAAAATAAAGCATAGGATAGAGAAGTGTAAGGAATGAGAAAGAGAGAGAGAGGGAGAGGGAGAGAGAGATGGAGGGGGTGGAAACCAGAAATGTCTCCCTAGATCTTTGTTATAAATTGTGCATGTGTCACCTGCCATGGAACCCGATTTGACTCATTTGTCAAATAAATCTGGTGTGTTTGGTTTATCATCACCTGCTCAGTAATTAAGTCTTTGCTTAGATTGAATGAGACAGATAAGACAGACTTACCTGATAACACTGGAGGGAGAAGTAATACATGGCCGTGTTCACACTGCACTGGAATGTAGAAATACTATGATAATGTGTTCACATCTTTCACGGATTACATCTCATGATTATGAAAGATAGGTTCAGATGAGACACAATGTCTGTGATGTTACCTGGGATATTAATTTGACGTAGGTAAGACATGGATGTGTTCAAACCTGCACTTGTTAGAAATCTGCATGGTGTGTTCACATCTGTAACTGATTGTAAGAACTAGATAACAGGGTCTTATGTCGTAATTTGATAGAGGATAACTGCCCTGTCTGATGTCCAGATATCATGAACAAATAACAGTTTATACCATTTCCTGTTTAAGCATCCTGTCAGACAGAAATATGGGTTTTTAGTGTCCTGCTAATGTGTTCATATCAGATACTGATAGCATGGGCAATATGAGCATTACTCAAGAGGTGATTGCTCTAGAGTGCAGTGTAAAGAGGTGGTTTCCATTTTTTATCATGCATAAATTTACACCAGAGCAACAATCTTTTTGAGCAACATGAGTGAATTCCTTCTCATCTCTTATAATTATCTTGTTCATTCTTGTTTATGGAAACAACATTCAAATTTGAATTCAGTAACATTTGAACTAGAGACTGTCATGAAGTGGATGATTTCTTCAAAGTCCTATTCCATTTATCCCTATAGAGATGACAAGAAAAGTGATAAATGTACCATTTAATGGCTATAATCGATAATGAACCTTTCAAATCTCTAATCTTTTACTTCATCACCCTTTTTCTTAATTTATTAAGTTGTTTGATACCATAATTATACATGATGAGCATTTTTTAGATAAAATAAAAATTGTATGTGTGCAAAGTCTTTGGTCTTATTAACCCTTCGATCCAAGATATATGGTAAAGATATATTGTCTATTTGTTGAGAAGGAAATACTGATAATGTTTCAAGCATACACAATGTATGTAAACACAGCTGGTGTCTGACTTTGTTAAATGAGGTGACCCAAATGTGATCTGTAAATTGTTTGAAGACCGGTTTTCATCATTAATAAAGTTTTAGAGTAAACAGAGTACATTTACAAGTTTGGCAAGGACAATTAATCAAACCATGATTTCTTGATGTATAGGAGGCACTTTTTCAGTTATTGCTGTACATCAATGGACTAACAAGAACCATTTTGCTCATTTTAATATTGAATGAAAAGAACTTATATGAGGTTAGCTTCATGCAAAAGTTCAGTAAGTGTATTTTATTCTTGCACAGTATTAAGCTTGTAACCGATTTTGCAATCGGCAACCGATTCCATTCGATTTCACCACAATCGGCAATCACTTGCCGATCTTCGATCATGCCCCTTGAAGGAAAAAATCGAAAATAAAAAATCGGCGTAGATCTGGTTACAGTGCGTGATCGCTCAGAACATATTTCAAGATTGTTTTTGAGGTGCTAGCTATTTAGAGGTCGCATTATTCAGGGAGAAAGTCGCGGTATTATCTATGGCAATGTTTAAGGGGATAGATATCTTCTCTTCCAACTCATGGTGATAGCGGATGCCGCCGTGAACTTTGAAAGGTCGTATTACCGACGGAGCTCACTGCGTTACTCTCTTACATCGTTTATGATTATATACATTTTATTTTCAACCTCGTGGTGATAGCGGATGCCGTCGTGAACTTTGAAAGGTCATATTACCGACGGAGCTCACTGCGCTACTCTCTTACCCCCTTTATAATGATATAAATCTTCTCTTCAACCTCGTGGTGATAGCGGACCCCGCCATTAACTTTTAAAGACTGTACTATTGACGGAGCTTATTGCGTTGCTCTCTTACATCGTTTATGATGATATTCATTTTATTTTCAACCTCGTGGTGATAGCGGAAGCCGCCGTGAACTTTGAAAGGTCGTATTACCGACGGAGCTCACTTTATAACTTTATAACTCGTTTATAATGATATAAATCTTCTCTTCAACCTCGTGGTGATAGCGGACCCCGCCAGAAACTTTTAAAGACTGTACCATTGACGGAGCTTATTGCGTTACTCTCTTACATCGTTTATGATGATATACATTTTATTTTCAACCTCGTGGTGATAGCGGATGCCGCCGTGAACTTTGAAAGGTCGTACTATTGACGGAGCTCATTGCGTTACTCTCTTACATCGTTTATGATGATTTACATTTTATTTTCAACCTCGTGGTGATAGCGGACCCCGCCGTGAACTTTTAAAGATCGTGCTACTGACGGAGCTTATTGCGTTACTCTCTTACATCGTTTATGATGATATACATTTTATTTTCAACCTCGTGGTGATAGCGGATGCCGCCGTGAACTTTGAAAGGTCGTACTATTGACGGAGCTCATTGCGTTACTCTCTTACATCGTTTATGATGATTTACATTTTACTTTCAACCTCGTGGTGATAGCGGACCCCGCCGTGAACTTTTAAAGATCGTGCTACTGACGGAGCTTATTGCGTTACTCTCTTACATCGTTTATGATGATATACATTTTATTTTCAACCTCGTGGTGATAGCGGATGCCGCCGTGAACTTTGAAAGGTCGTACTATTGACGGAGCTCATTGCGTTACTCTCTTACATCGTTTATGATGATCTACATTTTATTTTCAACCTCGTGGTGATAGCGGACCCCGCCGTGAACTTTTAAAGATCGTGCTACTGACGGAGCTTATTGCGTTACTCTCTTACATCGTTTATGATGATATTCATTTTATTTTCAACCTCGTGGTGATAGCGGAAGCCGCCGTGAACTTTGAAAGGTCGTATTACCGACGGAGCTCACTGCGCTACTCTCTTACATCGTTTATAATGATATAAATCTTCTCTTCAACCTCGTGGTGATAGCGGACCCCGCCAGAAACTTTTAAAGACTGTACTATTGACGGAGCTTATTGCGTTACTCTCTTACATCGTTTATGATGATATACATTTTATTTTCAACCTCGTGGTGATAGCGGATGCCGCCGTGAACTTTGAAAGGTCGTACTATTGACGGAGCTCATTGCGTTACTCTCTTACATCGTTTATGATGATTTACATTTTACTTTCAACCTCGTGGTGATAGCGGACCCCGCCGTGAACTTTTAAAGATCGTGCTACTGACGGAGCTTATTGCGTTACTCTCTTACATCGTTTATGATGATTTACATTTTATTTTCAACCTCGTGGTGATAGCGGACCCCGCCGTGAACTTTTAAAGATCGTGCTACTGACGGAGCTTATTGCGTTACTCTCTTACATCGTTTATGATGATATTCATTTTATTTTCAACCTCGTGGTGATAGCGGAAGCCGCCGTGAACTTTGAAAGGTCGTATTACCGACGGAGCTCACTGCGCTACTCTCTTACATCGTTTATAATGATATAAATCTTCTCTTCAACCTCGTGGTGATAGCGGACCCCGCCAGAAACTTTTAAAGACTGTACTATTGACGGAGCTTATTGCGTTACTCTCTTACATCGTTTATGATGATATACATTTTATTTTCAACCTCGTGGTGATAGCGGATGCCGCCGTGAACTTTGAAAGGTCGTACTATTGACGGAGCTCATTGCGTTACTCTCTTACATCGTTTATGATGATTTACATTTTATTTTCAACCTCGTGGTGATAGCGGACCCCGCCGTGAACTTTTAAAGATCGTGCTACTGACGGAGCTTATTGCGTTACTCTCTTACATCGTTTATGATGATATTCATTTTATTTTCAACCTCGTGGTGATAGCGGAAGCCGCCGTGAACTTTGAAAGGTCGTACTATTGACGGAGCTCATTGCGTTACTCTCTTACATCGTTTATGATGATCTACATTTTATTTTCAACCTCGTGGTGATAGCGGACCCCGCCGTGAACTTTTAAAGATCGTGCTACTGACGGAGCTTATTGCGTTACTCTCTTACATCGTTTATGATGATATTCATTTTATTTTCAACCTCGTGGTGATAGCGGAAGCCGCCGTGAACTTTGAAAGGTCGTATTACCGACGGAGCTCACTGCGCTACTCTCTTACATCGTTTATAATGATATAAATCTTCTCTTCAACCTCGTGGTGATAGCGGACCCCGCCGTGAACTTTTAAAGATCGTGCTACTGACGGAGCTCACTGCGCTACTCTCTTACCCCCTTTATGATGATAGACATCTTCTCTTCAACCTCGTGGTGATAGCGGACCCCGCCGTGAACTTCAAATTGATTTGAAAACGCTAGCTACCCAAAACATTTTAATAACATATTTCAAATCATCGTGTGTGCTTGCGTCGTCTACTTCATTTTAATTGCACTTGCGACTTTAAGATGATGCGTCGTAAGAGATCATTCCAATAATTCTAAATCGCTAGCACCTAAAAATACTTCTAAAAGATGTCCCGCCGATCGTTCATTAACCTGTGATCTATGAGAAATATTTTCATTTTATTTTCCTTTGCGCCTTTGCTCGGAAGATGCGTCTTTCGTTTATCTTTCTAATAAAAATCACTCGGTTTATTTTAAAGCAATAACACCTCAAAACCCCTGGCTTTAAAACATGTTCCAAACGATCGCGCATGTTGGCGACTTCCATTCCAATGCATTCGTCTTTATGACTTTATCAGGAAGATGCGCGCGACCGCGAACAACATTTTGATGTATTCCTTTGTTTTTAAACATCGCCGATTCGATTTTCGATTCGATTTCGATTTTAGAAGCTTAACTGCCGATCCGATTTTCGATCTGATTTTTGATCCGATTTACAACATTACACAGTATGTTTCTAATCAACTGAGTTGATAATGGTTCGGTGTATAAAAAAAAACAGTTAAACTTATTTTCTCTCAATCAAATCCTTAAATGCTGCCCTAATTTATATATGATAAACATTAACATTGCTGTATAATGGTTCAACCAAACAGTCATATTTACTTCTCAAAGGACAAGGCCACCCCAACAGAAAGTTGATTTGAATAAAAAAAAGAAGAATCCAACAAGCAGAACGCTGAAAATTTCATTAAAATCGATGTAAGATAAGAACGTTATGAAATTTTTAATTTTCGCTTAATTTTACAAAACAGTTATATGCACATCTGGTTGGTATGCACATGAGGGAACTGATGACATCACTCACTCACCATTTATTTTGTACTTTATTATATGAAATATGAAAGATTCTAATTTTCTCTCCATTGTCAGGTGGAACAAAGTTTATTTCTCCCTGAACATGTGGAATTACCATTGTTTAATATTTTATGGTTCAGTCAAGTTGATCCTTATTTTCAAATCTGTAAAAATTGAAACATTGCATTCATAATTCAAACAATAAAAAACAAAAGAAAAAGTGAGTGAGGGCCATATCGACTCTCTCATTTGCATGTGACTAAATTGTGCATATAACTATTTTGTGAAAAATAAGCAAAATTTTTAATTGTCATAACTTTCTTATTTTACATACAATTTTGATGAAATTTTCAGCATTGTGCTTGTCTGATTTTTCTCTTTTCATTCAAATCAACATTTTTCTGAGGTGGACTTGACCTTTAAAATAATGCTGATCAAGGTTTTTGTCTCCATTCCCATTTCCAAGGATATAAGGATTGAACCATAATATGAGATGCCAGGATCTCTATCACTGTGCTTCTACAAATATCATTTTAGAGTAGTGTACTTTGCTCTCTTTCAACTAAGCAGGAAAGTTCATTAGTCATATATCATTATGTCAACAAGTAATCAACCATTGTATCAACAAATCTAGAGACCTAAGTACCAGAGATACTTTTCTGCTTCACTCAAAGGGAAGCTTGAAATTAAAAAGAAAAAAATGATTCACTCTCTTCAGTGGACATCATAACTGATGACAGATAATTATTTAAAAAAAAAAGAATACAATCTGATTCAGATACAAATATTAATGTGTTTTCTACAATGTACATAAGTGCACACTGTAATATAAAATTTTTTCTATTAATAAAGCTTGTATTCTGATAGTACATTCTCTCTGTATTGTCCCCATTACACAGTGATCTTGCAGCTTAAAAATATTGTTTGAGACTATTCAAACAGAGCTTTAAAAAAATAGGAATGAATATCTATTCAATCTTACTCTTCATTGATGTATCTTTTGATGGATATCATTGATATAAACTTGAAATATGTACAAAGGCAATGAAACGCATCGTTCATAAGGACTTTAACATCATGGAAAACGGCACAAGTCTTCTGGCTCTCAGATTCATTAATACTTGGTGTTTGACATTATATTGATGTGTATACCATATAGGTATTTTAATTTAGCAATTATTATAACACAAATCATTCTATTTAGTCTTACAGAACTCACTTGTAAGCTTTAATTCAATGGTGCCAGGATTTCATGTTTTATTTATCAACACACAAAATCTTATCATGAAAATATTGACTCTAACCTCCTCCTTCTGCCAAGCTAAGCTGTTGATATTGATTATTTATAATACTGGTATATTACCCTTCTTTCACACTACTAGGATTCATTGTATAATGATACTACTATCTCACAGCTTAATGGTAAGTTGTTTTACCATGGCATCTCTTTCCTCATGTGTGAATTGGGGGGAGTCTTTACCAGTGAGATTGACCTAGATCAGGTATCTTGATCAGGATTTCTACCCGATGAGAATTTACCAGATTTTTACCAATGTGAAAGTAAATTACCAGCACTTAATGTGATGAGGCGTGTTTTAAGTCCTATTTTGAGGGAATATTAAGAATAATGTTCCTTGCTAGCTATTTTATTAACAATAAATTGATGTAGAGATAATCAAGTTTGCAAATATACCATAATGTACTTTTACTGCATTGCCTGCTATTCTTAGCATGTTCAGGGGAACAATGAATCTTGGTATGTACGTTCCTATGTTTCTACAGGTGCATGGTCCCTATGGCATTGGAAGGTGCAAATAAGTCTGCCATGTGAATATTTTCAAACAGAAGATGATAAATATTCTCAACATCTTTAGAGAGATGACAGGGCCTGTCATTTGGGAAAAGATACCCACAATGCCACCCAGTGACTCCATAAAAAAAAGCCCTCTTCTTCGTCATTTCAAATTATAGAGCAAGTAAATTGGTTGAAAACCCCAAGGGTATTCAAACTATTCAAATTGTACAAGGTCCTGATCTAGTTTTCGATGATCCCCAAATTGGCCACAGTTGTCTGAGGTGAGAAGATTTGATTTCATGTGGGTGATTTGCCCCCCCGTATGTCAATATGGTGAATCCAAAACCCATGATTACTACTACACTATTGACTCTGTTATGACATCAAATGATGTGTAAAAAACGGATCAAAGTACGTTGCAACTTTGTAAACTTGAGCAAATCTCCATTATTTACCTAATGGGGGTGGGGGATGAAGGTGTGTGAGTTGTTCCTTTCTTAACCTTGTATGTGTGTGAATTTGGGCGTTCAACATTTCGTCTTAGACTTCAGTAAGACATTTTTGGCTTTGAAAAGATTGTGGTCTGTATTCTGCCCACGAAGTTGCACAAAATGATAAACGAGTAAACATGAAATAGCACTAGACATGTGTGTGTATTTGATTCGATTTATTTTTGTTGATGTAGCTGTTATGGTGTTGCCCTTTTAAAATAGAGTTTTTTGCTGTGCTATAGCGAAACACATTCAGCTTATAATATCTAGTCACTTATTTAAAAACAATGTGATTGATTAAAAGTAGAAATGCATCACCTTCATTGATCTTTTTATTGTGAATATTGTTTCACCTTTTCTTCACATCATGTGGGAGTACGTATTCTTATATTATAAAGAGATGTTTCGAGGTATGAATAGAAACCACGTGCCAGCGCACACGAATACACAAGGTATTGCCGCCATCAGTGTGCCACTCATAGGCTACCTTTCACCTTTGGACCTTGCTACAGCAGCATTGGACCTGCTTTCACGAGGAACAATCAATTAACATAAGACATTGTGTCCATGCATGTTACAATGGAAGAAAAATCAAGAGTGTTATTTTACTACCATACAATGTATCTTTATTTGGCTTATATATTCTTTAACAGAATTAATTTTTGAATAATTTATCAAAATGGGTTTAGGTAATTCAGCTACTTGACAAGGCTTGCATCATCCCCCTATCAGGACTCCATTACAAGAGTTGCAATGAATATTTTAACCCAAATTGGTAATCCTATAAGATCTATAATTTGAATGAATAAATGATGAATCCAAACTTTCTTCGCAGCTTATTTTTGCTGGGACTATTCTGTCATTTTACTGTTGTGAAAGGTTATGTAAACTGGTCTAGTATTATGCTTGTACACTCGTCTTGACCCTTAGAATATGATCATTATTGCAGAGGGGAAAAGTCTATTTGCTAATGGAGCATGCCTTCAAAATGTGGTCAGATTGTCAACTTAAAAGACCGCTTTTGTATGTATTCAGTCTTTAAAAAATGACAGCCTTTTCATGGATGTGTCCTTTTTTTCTTTTTGATGCTAAAACTAGTTTTAAAAATCCCTTTTCATAATAAAGTCTTGCTATTTGTAATTCATGCATTTTGTTAAAATGAATGTTTGCTCTTTGAGCAGGTAAGCTAGTTGTGTCTGCATTTAAAAAAGACTTACCAGGTACAGCATAACTTTTTTGAGAAGGAATTATGGACACTTTGAAAACTGCATCTCGATATGAAGAAATGTTGAAGAAAACTTAAATTTTCTGTAATTTAGGTTAAAATGAGAAATATCTAATCTATTATTCATCCACTATGTTACAGCTTGTATCCTATCAGTATGTATGAAAGAAGAAATAATGCAATTATACCACTCACAATGCTATACGTATGATTTTCTTTATTTTTAGATTAAAAAAATATTGTCTACACTCAGCAACTCAGCAATCAGTTTTCCAGAAAAATATATATTTTTGGTTTTTACATTGTTTTTAACATCCATGGTTTGAGAAGGGGTGATCAGGGCTGTAAGTGGACTACTGAATCTTTAATTTGCAGATTGTCTGTTGCACTTATTGTCTTTGCAACCACAAACGTTTTGTAAATGTCCTGGCAAAACCATTTTTTTTCTGTTGCTTTTGTTTACTTGCAAGTCTTTAAATTGTAAAAAAACATATGCTATGATTGCTACCATACATTATCCTTACCAAAACATAAAAAATTAAGTAGCGAGGTTTTTTTTTGGTATATAGCCTCTTTACAGAACCAGAATTATGGGTTTATGAATAGAGTCAGTTAACCACAAAGTTTTATTTGGTCTGGGCTGTTTTCATGCTAATGTTTTTCTATGTTAAGAGGTTTCTTGGTGTGAAGATGTTTTTCAATACTTAAGAATCACTGTCCTAATATGAAAAGTGTATGTAGATACCACAAAATGGACATATTGAAGACAGAAACTGCAAGTAAGATATTCAGTGCATAAAGTTTTCCATATGTAAAAGAGCAGAAAGGAGGATATGTTTCTAAGATCACTCTGAAGAATTAAAGTTAACTTTAAATAAGCAGAATGTGTATGTGAATGTTCATAATCAAGTAGACACAATCATGTCGTATAAACAGTTTGTCAACTGGACTTAGTTTTAATTTTGAGTTGTGACCTTTGACATGTTAACCAGCATGCTCCATCGGGCTTAATAATCTTTAACTGCAATTGATTGGTCAAAAAATAGGTTGGGAAAATTTAAAAAGGGTCAAGAAAGACATGTTCTGACTTCGCAAATTGTAAGCTAAAGCAAGGTGAAATATAATTTAAAAGAAGTATTTACCATCTTTCAAGATTGGTCCTGTGCCAAACAACATTTAATTGATTACAAGTTCAATAAGACATAAAAACTGTGTATAAATATAAAATCATGGACAATATAAATTTTGTTTTTTAATTCTAGATCTGCAAAATTGTTGAAAATTAAACAATCATAACCTGCCATTTTGAAATACTCTGTGCTTCAAGTCTGTGCTCCTTGTTAGAACCCATTAAAATACTTTTCTTTTTCTATTGCCAATGGAGGATTCCTTTCCTCCCCAAACAAGTTTGTTAGTTCTGATGCGGCCCTCTGTTGATTTACGCTCCATACTGTAAGCTTATCTCGTGAGTGCTCAGGGGAATTTACGTTCCCACAATATGAAAAAAAAATAATTGTGACTGTGGCGAAAGTGAAAAGACAGCTGATATTGGATCAGAATTGGACGTGAGTCACACCTTTGTCCAAAGCATTCCTGGAATCTTGTTTTGGAGCCATGCATTGTTGTTCAGATATTTGTTTCTCTCTTACGCACTTCTCTCACAGGTAGTTCAACTATCAATCAGTAACAAATATACTGCAAATTAGAGATCATATGGGACTAGGATCTATAAGAGTTATATTAAGATACCAAGTATGCATGAGTACTATGAAGATATCTAATCAAATAATGTGAATTGTAATTTACTACAACAGACCGAGAGGAAATGGTTATAATTTTCCATAATCCAAACAGAAATCTTCTAGTTCTTTTTCGTTGATAATCAGTTTGTTTACAGTTGCATAGCTTTGTCATGTTGTCTCAAGTTTTGTTACTTTTAATCACATTTTTATATAAAATACTGATTATCATATTCAGCTTAGAGGGTCGGGTATGAGACTTTCTTCTCAAGATATGACAAAATCGGATTGTACATTATAAGATAAAGAGTACTTGCAACTTTCTCAAAATATGTATTATTTTTTCAATTTAATTTGCTTCAGAGATATACTCCAATTATGTCCCTTTTCCCCTTGATCATTGATGCAACACTTATAGTGTCAATCATCATTTATCCTAGCTGAAATGTCATAAATTCTGTCAAAAGATTTGAAATATATCACACTATATGTATCTTGGGAAATTCTGTCTACTTACTTTTGTTTGATAAGCATTTCTTGGTAAAATGCTTATCACCCACGACTTGATTTGTACTTGTCCATTTAGTTATCAACTTCAGAGGTACCACAAATTCTTTTTTGAAAAGTACCAGTCAACCAAACCAAATCTTAGATAAAAATCTGATAATTCAAAGATACACTTTTGATTTAGCCGATGTGTACGCCCCAGATGTAGTGATCTACTTCACTGGTATTCTCGCTGAATTCTTTATGCTTTTCATTGAAGATGCAATTATTTCTTGGTTCCAGTCAACCACAACAAATCCTGGATATAAAAACCCATATTCTATCAAAAACTTTTACGAAAATCTACTTGACATGTCCAGCAGGAAAAGAATGCATTTGCACTTTTGTTGAAAGCAATGACCTTTCTGGGCTGGTGATCAGATCATTTGCTGATCAAATTTGTAGGTTGCATCCCTGATTCCCTCAATAGCCAGGTAGATTAGTCAAGGATTTGCACAGCAGGAATCGACCCATTTCATTACGTACCTATCCATTCACTTGGATGATCTCTCATTACATTTGTCAAAAATCTGGGGGTTTTGCCAAATCTAGTACACTGTATTCAATTGTTCTTTAGTATATTCTTATCTTTTCAATGTCAAATTATTTTCATTTTAAATGTGTTGATCCCCTTTTAAATTTCCTACACCTCTTAGGCATTTGTAATACTGCAATCTTTACATCCTGTACAAATTAAGTCTTATACCATTTCATTGTATAATATCATTTACATCCTTATACCATTTACATAATTTCTACCCCTGTGTGCAATTGCACTTACACTAGGTCTCCCCAGTTCTTTATTAAGGCACTCTCTTTAGCCGTCTTCCATTTGAACCCTTATTGCTCTAATACCTACCATGTCTTCTACTACACACCTCCATCATCTTGCATTGTTTCATGTACATTCTTATGATAAACACACTTTTATTAAGTATAACTTATCTCTTGGTTTAAAATTTCCCTATATACTACGTGTATGATGCTTATGTAGTACCATTCATGCTAATATTCAATGTTTACTCTTTATTTCCAACGTCACTCTTACCCCCTACATCACTAACTCTTATCCTATTTACAGTGCATCTTGTAATGTTTACACTCTCATTTCATTTACACTTTTTACCATTATTCACCCTCATTCATTACAAACTTGCATAAGAGGCTTATACTACCGTATACGGTGGATTTTTAGCAATTTCACTGGCTTTCAAGTAGTGGAGGTACTTGTCAATCTATTTTTATTTGTTTGTGCTTATCCACAAACTTATCAGTATCATCTGCAGTGTATGCTCATTTCCTTCTTTGAGAAAATTTAAACATGAAATAAAATGATAAGAAATTGATGTGTCTACAATATTTGCTGTCCATCGAGGATTAGTTCAACTTCATACCTGTCCTTCCATCTGTACAATTTTGAGAACATTGTTAATGTTTTTATAAAGATTATGTATAAGAATAGTGTATTTAGGAATGAATCCCCAAATATTTTTTTATTTCTTATGTACCCACAAGGCTGGCGCTTTATACAGGTGTTTCTCTCTTTAATATACCAAGCAGCTTAAAGATTGGAATGAAAGGAGCATATAAAGAAAATGAGAGGAAAAGCAAGGAAAATAGATAAGTCAGTTTGCTTGGTCACCCCTGGCTACACACGAATTGTTATTGCTTGTGTTGAGAAGAAAAGGAAAATGGGTATACCAAGTCAACTAGAGCATCAATGAATAGGGAATCAAGAAATGGATATTGTAGTTTCACCTCAACTCCCCACTATCAACACTACCACTCTTTTCAGTGAAAACCCCTCACCCTAAACCAAGCTCCTATCTAAATCACAGAGGTACATTATATTATAATACACCTGTGTTTAAAGAAGACAATCGCTCTGCTTTATGTTTTTCCCCCAATTGTCACCCATTCTCCTTGTCAATTTTCTTTTCTTGCAATGTTTTTTTCTTCGCCCAGCAAATCTTTGAGAGTAACCTGGCTGTAGACACCACTGATATCGTTGAATTCACTCATGTGTTTTCATTACGTGATCTCACTTTGATTATATATTAATGAACATTAGGATATATTTAGAGTGAATAGGGCTGCGTTTATGCGACCTCAAGCCAGAATCATGATTTGAATCATGATTTGAATCATGATTCAAAACACAAACATGAATCACAATATCACAGAATCAGCGTTTAGACGACCTTCATTCCAATGCCGTTTCTCCTCAGATTCGGGCCAATCCAGTGCGCATCACTAGTGCGCAGTTTGACAGGAAGTTTTTCGCACGTGTTTCGGCTCTCGAAAAATCTTTTGCTTCCAGAATTCAGTCTATACCTCATTTTGTTTTCTTCTATCATATATGGTCCATATGCTTCTATCCATCTTGTTAGTTTATCCAAAATGGTGTTCGGAAGTGAATTTCAGCGTAGATCCAATTTAGTATTGATACTGTATACTCAACAACTGAGATCATTGTCTGTCCAGTTAATTCATTTACTATAGAACTTGAAGTTGAAGACATGACCAATAAATGAAAAGTAGTGGACGATGCGATGACCAACACAGAGCTTGAACATGACAAGAAATGCATGCGTAGTACGTATTCATGTACATACAGCGCATTGAGCTAGGCAAGAGTCAAACCGAAAGTAGCCCGACACAACAGTGAGTGAGGTCATAGAATCATGATTCAAATCACGATATCGTTTATTCAAACATTTTCGTACGTGATTCTGCAGAAACGTCTTTCCAAACGCCCCTTTTTTCGTGTTTCATGTTTGTGATTCTAATCATGATTATATTCAATTTCGACTAAGGGTGCGTTTATCCGCCACTTTTTCACCCTAGAATCATGATCTGAATCATGATTCAAATCATGATTCTGCAGAATCACGATTGCGTTTAGTCGAAATTGAATATAATCATGATTAGAATCACAAACATGAAACACGAAAAAAGGGGCGTTTGGAAAGACGTTTCTGCAGAATCACGTACGAAAATGTTCGAATAAACGATATCGTGATTTGAATCATGATTATAATTATGACCTCACTGTGTCGGGCTACGGCTTTCGGTTTGACTCTTGCCAAGCTCAAGGCTCTCTATATGATCATTGTATGTACATGATTACTCTGCATTCATTTCTTGTCATGTTCAAGTTCTGTGTTGGTCATCGCATCGTCCACTACTTTTCATTTTTTGGTCATGTCTTCACCTTCAAGTTCTAGTAAATGAATTAACTGGACAGACAATGATCTCAGTTGTTGTTGAGTATAGAGTGTCAATATTAAATTGGATCTACGCTGAAATTCACTTCCGAACACCATTTTGGATAAACTAACAAGATGAATAGAAGCATATGGACCCTATATGATAGAATTAAACAAAATTAGGTATAGACTGAATTCTGGAAGCAAAAGATTTTTCGACAGCCGAAACACGTGCGAAAAACTTCCTCTGTCAAACTGCGCACTAGTGATGCGCACTGGATTGGCCCGAATCTGAGGAGAAACAGCATTGGAATGAAGGTCGTCTAAACGCTGATTCTGTGATATCGTGATTCATGTTTGTGTTTTGAATCATGATTCAAATCATGATTCAAATCATGATTCTGGATTGAGGTCGCATAAACGCAGCCTAAACGCAATCGTGATTCTGCAGAATCATGATTTGAATCATGATTCAGATCATGATTCTAGAGTAAAAAAGTGGCGGATAAACGCACCCTAGTACTCTTAAAAGAGAGAGACCAGGCAGCGGAGCCTACCTGGTCAGCCTTTTTATCTTTTGAAATTACCAGGCCCTGAAAGAGTTTGACAACTGATATAGCCCATTTGCCCCTATTCAATGGCACAATTTCTTTTTTTTTCTTTTTCCCTCTGCTTATATAGACTTTATTATAAAGAACAGAATGTGTTGGGCAAATAGATTTCAAATTTGAAAGAAATGGGTTTAAATTGTCATTTCTTCCATAAATATCTAATTTCTATCGATTTGAGATTTTGATCAATTTTCAGTCATTTTTTAAATGTAGAGTAGATAGTCTTCTCTGTTTTCAGTCGCAAGAACGAAACTGACTCCAAACCTATCAAAGTTATTACATTAGTTTGAATGTCATATCATTGATCGGTTTTGTGTGGTTTCCTCTCAAGTTTCAAGTTAACTTAGTCCAAAAAGACAAAGTTTATACATTTTGTTCATTCATATTTGTCTGAAATGTTAAATCTGCTATGTATGAACACAGAAATGCAATACCCTTGAGGTAAATGTTCATCTACAAATGTTACTTTTTATGAAAACTTATGATTTTTGTGTGTATTTTTGTCTTTTCAGAGAGGCTACAGGTCCATTGTGTGGAATTGCGATCCAAGAGATACATTTCTGACGGATTTTGCACGAGTACACGGCCGATAACAGAAGTTGTATGTGCAGGGTCATGTATCCCCGAAGACTACACTGGATGGTATTTTGAACACATAAAGGTCTGGGGAAACAAGAAAAGAAAAGAGTGGCGCTGCGTCAACGACAATGTGCGCCAAAAGAAGGTCACGTTATTGTGTGACAATAACCAAACCAGAACTTACCGCATCAAGACAGTGCGGAGCTGCAAATGCAAGCGGTTATTGCAGCAGCACAACGAGTCAGAGAGGCCAAACGAGAACATCGAGAGGCGACAGTCGTCGAATCGAAACAGGAGAAACAGGAAGAATAATCGGCAGTGAGCTGCTGTAAGAAGACTAGGAGATGGATTCACTTCTCTTATGGCTGAATGATTTGAGGAAGGCATAATATTGCCTCACATTTCAAGAGGATATGATCATTGCGTACATGATCAGTTGTCTTTGGTGACGAAACTTTACACAGCTCATGTAAGCCCAGTACTAAAAGAGGCAGATGCTCTGTGTCAAACATTGCAGATGCTCGCTTCATCTGTGATTTCAGATGATGGACGCAGGAGAACCTTAGCAAGTTTTTTGGTTGTGTTTGGTTGGTTTGGTGCAGCGAACGGACATATTGCACCACTGACTAGGAAATGTGGATTGTGGTTCATCTGTTTATTAACATACTATTGGATGCTGTGCAGATCTTAAATCTATCTCATCGACATTGATACTACCTGAAAGTTGTCATATTTTGGCATTTATAGCAGCAGTAACATTTGAATTCTTTACGAATCCTGTGAAATAAGTGAACTTCTTTGACAAAAATATTTGAGTTCAGATTAGAATGCTTGATGACTTCATGTATAGCTGTTTTCTCTTAAACAAGAAGACAATCATTTTGCTCAGGCAGTGAAGAGAAGAAAGATACGCAGGAACAAAAGACTTGAGGAAAGTACATTTGAAAGCTATTAAAGATCATGCATATATTTAAAAAGGAATAACGTACATCATTACATTTTTTTGATGTTCTTTATGTTGGGAAACTTTGTATTTATAAGAGCAGCGGTATAGATTCACTATCATGAATCTGATGTATCTCACAAACTGTTATAACCATCTTTCTTGTCATGGTTAGGGCATCATCGTCAGATATTGATATTTTTCTGGGAATTTTGTTGTGAACTATTTTGCATCTTTCCATGCTGCAATTTTGTAATGCAATCACATGATGTGATGATTACTTTTTGATAGATATTGAAATATACTTTGGCTGTTTTTTTTTTGTTCTTTAAATTTCCATTCTAATGCTACCCAACACTGCCATCTGTGATGCATTATCGACTAATTGGTCGTTTTTGGAAGATAGTATAGCAATGTGGGGCCTCTCTCTAAGAGATTGGAGGTAATGACTTTTTTTATTCTCTATCAAAAAGTATTAAAATAAATACAGATAGTTTGTAATGTGTTGTCAAATTAAGAAGACAACCATGAGAGCTAACTAACATTCAGGGGTCGTATTATCCTTCAGGTACGGTAGTTTTGTTATCAATTCTGTAGAATTTGTTTTCAACTCCAAATTAAAAACCACTAGACATGTGGTTTATCATGATAGGATTCAATGACATTATAAAAAAACAATTTACTTGCTTTGATTTCATATATATTCTGTTTTGTTAATTTTTGGCATAAATTGTTGTACATGACAATCTTTGTATTATGAGCAGTATCTGTATATGTTAGGAGGTTTAAGCAGATTGTTGTAAAATAATGACAAATGTACATTTTCAAGCAAAATATTTATTTTTCAGTTTGTATAAATTGACCCATGCATTTATACATGTATTAGGTTTTGTACCAAATTAGGTGAAGAAAAATGAAAGTAATTAATTTGTATATAGTATCATTCCAGATTGGTCTATGGATATGTTTGTTTTAATATTATATGCTTGCACCAAATTCTGAAATTTGTTTATATTGGAGATGATAAATGTAGTTAGTTTTGTGTTTTAAATTATCTTAGTCATCATTTCCTTCCACATTTCTTATTCTTCCTCCATTGATTTGATGTCTTCCTAGCCATGATTTGTATTGTCATTGCTATTTAGTTTGACCTGGGGGTGTTTGACAAAGATTTAAGTATGACTTAAATCGCACTTAAATGCCGACGCGTTTCTGAAATGCAACGCGCAATCTAATTGATCAATACGCAGTAGTGCGTGACCTGACCAATGCGGTTATGCCTTTTATAACGCACACAACTAGGCATTTAAGTGCGACTCTAAGTCATACTTAAATCTTTGTGAAACACCCCCCAGGTTTACCGTAGTCGGTTCAAATGGTCATGTTTAGTTGACAATATAGGATTGTTAAAGCTAAGCTACCCTTCAAGATAAGCACAAATTCACAAGTATTTTGTTACAAAAACAGACAAAGTTAAACTTTCTTTACCTATTTCACATAATGATACAATATTGATTTTTGAAATATTGTGACAACATTACCAAGAAACATCGATCAACTATTGAAATTGGACAAAAATCAATGTATTATTTTATTAAAGAACACAATTTAATCATTACTTTTTTAGTTAATTTTTTTTTCAGTGGAACTAGATATCTTATTGGTTATTATCATTGTACTTCTACAAATAAAATCAAGAGAGGATTTTCTATAAATTACATAAATTGGTCGATCAGAAGGATAAAAAACCTGTATTTTACATTATTTATGATATCCATGTGATACAAATAGGTTTGGCACTAGCATACCCCCCCTCAAAAAGTATAAATTGACAACCAAAAAAAAAGAATGGGGGATAGGAAGAGAAGGTTGTCCCCCCTCCCACCTCACTCCCTAATACATGCATTAGGTTTTCAGGTTAACTCTGTATTTAAGTGGTCATACCTCAGTCACATTAGCTCTATGGCTAGTGTACAGGCAGCTGTACGTATATGAAATGAAGAGATGAATGCATCACCCACAGAAAACCAATGGTGGCTCAGGCTCAACCTACAATAGCTTTGCCGCCATCTTACGGCACATCCCTACGTTTACAGACTATATAATTATAGGGAGGAGATCATAAATATTTTGATTTCTATGTTTACCATAGCAATTAGACCACAGCCATAGACTATTGCCGATTATATTTCTTATTTCTCTCCATTTGATTTTTATATTCAGTTTCTTAGGGCTGCCTGTCATATATACAATGTGCCCCCAAAAGTGGAAAGTTGGATAGAAAGCACATAGCCTTAAAAAATTAAGAAATGTTGATATTTTGTCCTGCACCAATTTCGAAGTACTTTGCATAATTTTTTTTTCATTGGAAAATAATTTAATCAAGTATGCAAAAAAAAAGTAGCATTTATTAAAGATAAGGTAGTTAAAATCCACCATTCTGTTTTTTTTTCTTGGACACCTGGTATTTTCACGTTTATTCAAATGCAAAGTGATATGGAAAATTGAAAGTTTTATAAAGGATTGAAAATATAATCATGAAGTTTAAATTGAAAGAGGATTTATCAAAATATACTACTACTCAACTGCATTTAAAAGAGTCTCATTTTAATGTTTCTTTATTACCTCAAAGAGAAGAAAATGTTCCAAAGTGTATACAAAGAGTGAAAGAAAACTGAGAATCATTGAATCAGAGATGAAGTGGTTCGGATAGCTTTATGGCCTAAATATTACAGGACTAGCTATAATCATTAGTGATATCATCACCTATGTATTTTTTCACTTAAAGGCTGAATTATTACAACTGTTTGAAATTTTCAGCATCTCTGTTTATGTCAGAAAAATCGGTAGAAATGTAATAGCATTCACAAAGATGAGATATAAGGTTACACCATAAATACATGTACCTAGCAGCATGCTTACGTACATGAATGTATATACACTGTAGAAAGATTGGAATTGTATTTGTATACACCATAAACTACACTATGCTAGTATTCTCAAGCATTCATGTTAACTATAATCATGTTTGGATTTGATTAGGTATGAATAGAACTTTTTTAAATTCATATTGCCATTTCAGTTGTAAATGACATTAAAAAATCATCTTTCTTTGTGGGTTCTCATTTCATCTTGTTCCATTGAAATAATGATCCTTCTGGTCATAGTTAGCTGTACAGTGCTTTATGTGGTTGTGGCTGTAACATAAAACAATTGAATATCAATAATTTGTTGCTTTTTAAGGGGTTTTATTTGCTGTTATGCTCCTAACTGCTCCAGTTATATAGAAAGAAACAATTAGTTATACAATTAATTGTAATTGTTAGTCTATGGCATACCATAGGCTGAAAATTACAATCAATTGTAGATATTGATTATATGTCTTTATGTTACAGGGTCTCTTTCTTTACCCTGAAATTGTAAGGTTTGAAAGTATATACTCACTTTTCAATGTAATATTTGATGCAATTGCTAGATCTTATGCAATGCATAGACAATTCACATTGGCAAGAAATTTCCATGTATATTATACTACATGTACATGATGATTTATAAGTGTATATGTCACTGCCACAGTGTTATTTTGTGTTTAAATTCTCGAATTAGATGTTGGAGAAAATTGCAGAGCATTATTATTCAGAATTTGAAGAAAAAAAGTTAAAGAAAAACTTTTGTTTAGTTATTTGCTTCAGTTTAATATGAAGTGTTTCCTTAATGATCCCAAATAATATGATCACTGCCAGAAACCAAGAGTATTTTGATTGTATCCTGAGACATTGTGTGTATATTATATTCAAAGAGATACTAGTTGTTTTACCGTGTACTATAATGTCACATGCGGTTGATATTGTATTGATAGAATTAAATTTATTGTTTTCTTGTAATCAATTTCGTTTACATGAATATATAAAGTTATATTTTTATTGAAGTCACTGCCAGAAAATATGTGTTTGTGAATTATTGTTATGCAATTAATGTTACAGACCCTTAATCTGAGTAACAGCTCTCAAAACTTGAAGAAAATCCTGGCACCAATTATGAATCGACCACGACAACAAAAAATATACTACTAGAACATAACGTCACGTCAAGTATACAACAATCCCTCACACACAGTTTGTATATTTCAATAGAAATGAAAATAATCTTACAGCAAACTTGACCTACTTATCAGCTAAGGACATCTTCACCTTAACAGCTTTAAGTTAGACATACAATATATTAATGATAACTATTCAACATTTTTGTGAGATATACATAAACAGATAGGCTCATACAGAAGATAAAATGTTCCAAACACCTGATATGGGGGTTCTCGTTTGTGCAGAGAGAAACAACTGCAAATGCAGAGCAAAACCTCAATTGGGGTTGATTTTTTTAATGCATGCTCAGGGTATTTAGGAACACTCTTCCTTCCATATCATGCTTGGTCAATCTACACCAAATTTAGCCAAAATCACCTTCAATATGTTTCAACTTTAACAAAGATTGTGTTCATTTACAGATATTTACTATTTCTTAACTCAAGTGGGTTCTTTTTCTTTATATCTAAGGCAGAGACTATGAAAAAAAAACAGTGAAAAGCTCTTTCAAGAAGTGTTATCATTGCCATTGGAGCAGTTTTCAGTGTAAACTTCAAACCATACTGTATTATTACTTAATGTAAGCACCCAAATTTATTTGGGAGAGATTAACATATTTGAGAAAAGTGTTTTTTTAAGTAGTGTCACAATAACTTTTATACCTTTTTAACGAGATCAAAATGTTGTGATTCATTTTTACCATCTATTCAGACTAATTTATTACTGTTTATTTTTTCAGAAATCTTGCTCAATTGCATGTACCTCGTTGTAAGATAGAGTTTTACTGATGCTCAAAAGAGCAAAGAAAGTCTGATATGATATTTTGTGTAATATTATCAGGTTTTTATACATGTTGGCATAAAGAACCGTTTTTTATCATTCTATATATTTTTAAGGTTTATATTCCATATGTCTAGTTGTAAAATAACTTTGTTTTTCTTACTAAACTGTAATGCCAATCTGAAAGACAAATAAAAACAACATATCAGCCTTGTAATGGGACTTGTATGTTACGCAAATATAATCATCACTGTTTTGGTGTATTAATAATCTATTTGCCTCGAGGGAATTCACATATCTACAAAAAAGATGAGTTAATGAGATATTAACTGTGATAGATAGTCATGTTGATGGAAGTAATTATGATAGTGAGCTATTGCTAGCATTGGCAGTGATGATTTGAGAATGATGGTGATGATGCTACTGATGATGATAATGGTGGTGATGATGGTGATGATGGTGATGGTGATGATGATGATGGTGATGGTGATGATGGTAATGGTGATGATGATGGTGGTGATGGTGATGATGATAATGGTAGTGGTGATGACAGGGATGATGATGTTGCTACTGACGCCTGATGGTAGCAATGATGAAAGTGGCCTATTGATGGTATGGGTAGAAATGATGATGATGATTTTGGTGGTGGTGGTGGTGTAGGCTGTGATGGTGAAGGTGATATTGATGATGTTGGTATTAGTGGTAGACTGGTGGTGATAGCGGTAATGTTAGGGAAAATGATATTGATATTCGTAATTTGTATTTCTTCCTGGATGAATCAAAACATCAGTTTATCACGATGATTGTGACGACATTGCTATATAGATGATTATGGTAACGTGTGTCAATGAAAATGGTCTTATATACTCGGAATCAATTGCATTTCTGAAATCTATAGCACCGGGAATTACAAAAATGTATGAATATGTCCACTTTCTGTTAAGCCTGCATGAGCGAGACCATAGGTGCCGCTTTTCAGACATTGAAATCTTAATTTTTAAAATGTCATAACTTGGAAAGTATATGAACCTAGTTCATGAAACTTCAAGATAAGGGTAATTAAGTATGACTGAACATCCTGCTTGAGTGTCAGGTCACAACAAGGTCAAGGGACATTTAGGGTCAATGAACTTAGACAATGTTGGGGAATCGGTATCGAAATCTTTTTTGAAATGTCAAATTTGAAAGTTTGTGGATCTAGTTTATGAAACTTTGACATACGGGTAGTGGTGCATCACTGAAGATCCTGCCTGAGGTTCAGGTTACATGACCAAGGTCAAATGAAATTTAAGGTCAACGAACTTTGGCCACGCTGGGGGTATTTGTTGAATTGGCATCATAACTTTAAAGTTTATGGATCTAGTTCATGCAACCGCGTAGCCAGGATTTCATTTTGGAGGGGGTGGTAAATGCACGCGAAGCGTGCCAACACTTACAGAGCGCGCGAAGCGCGCTCCCTAGGGGGTGGGTGCAGGGCGGGGGAGTTTCCCCCTCCCACGCGAAGCGCGAAGCTTTCGGTGTTTCTTAAATTAAAATGAAAAGGAGCCGTCTCTCATGTCTCTAGTACCTATATCAGCTCCAATTCAGTTGACTATATTTTGATTTTGAACCTTGTTTTTAAAAGTGATTGTGAACGCACAAAAAGGGATAAAATGGAGGAAATTAAAATAATATTTACCCCGCGCGAAGCGCGAAAGCTAAAGCGTTTTAACAAGTTTTTCTAAAGAAAAGGGTCCCGAGATAAGGGTATTCCCTAAGTTATACTGAATGCTTCCCTTGGAAAGATCACATTTGATTCCAAACAATTTAGCGGCAGTGCATATCTTTAACTCGCAAAACAAGAAGGGTATATGCCGGGAGGAAGATATTTCTCCCCGTGCAGAGCAATGAAACTCTGAAATTTCAAAGTGCGGACGTTTCATCAAATGCATATATCTCTACCCCATCGGCTCTAATTCAATTGATTTTCTAAGATTATTGAACTTCATTACAAGGAAAATAGTGCGCAAAAAGTTGAAACTTCTGTGATTTATTGAAATTATATAAAAAAGGATGATGTATAATTTCTTTGATTTATCCTGAAGCGCTTAATTTTGAATGATAAAGAAACTTAAGTGTCATTCAAAATTTCAAACTGAGGGCGCAAAGCAGGACAGGAGATGAATGTGTAGGGAAATTTTAATAGAATTTGATTTAAAAAATATTGTACTTTTTTCTATTTAATATGACACGAATTTTATACCTTCCTCTTTTGAAATTAGGAACCTGTTTGCCCCCAAATTATGGTTGTTTAGTAATGTGCTGAAAAGCGGGAGAAGCGGCCTATATGGAGGTGACGGCAGAAATTGATATAAAGATTTTACCCGCCCGAAGTCGACCCGACCAGAAGTTGCGCGATCAATTTGAAAAAAAAGATAACTTCATATACTTCGGCTTTACCTTACTCTTATTCCATGCCCTAATGTATACATTTAAATTTAACTGGCAAGAAACAGAAAGCTGAGGTCGAAAAACAGGGTTAGAGAAAGGGATAGGGAAACAAAGGAGAACTGCAATATTGTCATTTAACCGCGCGCAGCGCGGAAGCAAAATTCATATATATAAATTTAGAGCAAGAGTGAAGGAGTTTCTCTTTTGAGAAAAAAATAAAGAATAAAAAGAAAAACCCACAAAGCTACCTTTCTTCCCTTCGCTTTTCCTTTTCTCCTCTCTTGTTTCTCTTCTTCTTTTTTTTTCTTTTTGGGGACGTTTGGGGGGGGGCGACCGCCCCCACCGCCCCACCCTGGCTACGCGCCTGAGTTCATGAAACAGACATAAGGGTAATCAAGTATGAATGATTGTTTTGCAAAAGCCTTGAGTGACATTGTTAAGGTCAAAGGTCATTTTTGGTAAATGGAGATAGTATTTTATTATCATATGAATGTTTTCTTTTGTTAATAATTATTCAATAGTTGTTTTCAAAGTCAGCACTGCTGCTATATCGAACCACGTAATGCAGGAGAGACTACCAGAGGCGTTCTACTTGTTTGTGAAGTCTGTGATTACCAAGAGATGCAACTCCCCAATATCATCAAATTAATTTCTGCATTGAAAATTTCCCAATTATGGCGTGTGAATTTTAGTTCTCTGTTATAAAAAAAAATCTGTCTAATGCGTCGTTAACTTTGCGGAAAGCCAATGACACAAATACACTGCATGGGCCCACAAGTTTTAAGATTTGCCCTTTTGAAAATGTCTTTGGGTGTGTTGTGACATGTTCGAAGGCGCCTGTGCGGTACAAGGTGAATATTGTGAGCAATGAGCATTCATCAAAATGCAAGGATGCCGCCCAATTAACAATACATTGGATGAAGAACTCAGCAACTTCCTTGGCGCCCAGTCGGATGCGGCCCTCGGGTGATTTTTTTTTTCGTTCACCAATTTATCAATATACATCCCAGGGGTATCGTCGTCATTGCATTTTGATAGGAGGGGTTTCTGAGAAATTTATTCGTGTTGTCGACAGATGCGCCTCATTGACAACCCATCCTTTCCACGCGCGCTTCCACAAACAAGAAATGATTATTATGCCATATCTCAGTTCATTTTGTTTTTGATAGATTTTTTAGGGGAAGGGGAGGCTTCCTAAAACGAATGTTCAAATCCTAGTTATTTGCGTGGAAAGAAAGCGAGCATTTAATTTCTAAAGGCTTGCTCGCTTTCCTGTTTGAATCCGCAATCACAACTTCGTAAACCACTTGAGCATTGTTGTATGTCACTATCACCTTGCTGCCGAACTTTACTCACTTTCGACACCTGGGGCCCGTTTCATAAATGTTACAACTGTTTTAACTGTGCCATTATGGCAATTACAATGGTAACATTGATTTTGATTCGCTGCTGAGCCCTGTTGCCATGATAGTTGTCATAATGGCAGTTACAACAGTTGTGACTCTTTATGAAACGGATCCCTGACTGTTCAGATAGTGCACTATTTGAATTCGCAGTTTTATATAGCATGAGCAAGTGAGCATAGCCCGCGTCTCCGATATACATCATGAGCCTATGACGTATCATATTTATATCACCTAAATTATAAAAATTCGCTTGATTCTTTAACTAGAAGCGCAATGAACCAACATTTTGAGAGAGGCAAACATGGCGTATAGGGCAACATTTCGACAAAGGTGCGAGCGAGCCAAAACTTTGACCTTTTTAATACGAAAACCCCTTTTTTGTGATGAATTGTGACATACCCAGAATATAATATCATATTGTACTAATTTTCCTGTCATTTTTTTTCTAGGTCGTGAAGTTATTTATTTCTTAGTTTTCATTTTTGATAAGGATGGGAGGGGTCTAGTAATTGCCCCCCTCCCTCTGTACGCCGGTGACTTTAACAATTCTGTATCTAAATGTATTATACGAGAACAAAAAACAACAACATTCTTTTCATAGTAGAAATGTTAATTCGTCAGCAAAATACACCACAGGTCTATAAATTCTTTAAGTTATACCGTGTCGCTTACTAAATCCGTTGCTTTTCTGCCCATAAGAATAAGCAATCTCTTCGTGAAAGAAATGCTATTTTTCAGCAAAGTACGCCATTGATCCGTAAAATATTAAAAACCGCTGATTTTTCAGATTTGAAATTCATTCTTTCATCTTTTTTCTTTCACTCATTCATTTGTTCATTCATTAATCCCTTCATTCAATCGTTCTTCTTCGTCATCGTCGTCATCAACATCATCATCATCATCTTTAGCATGTTTACCACTTACCAAATCACCATCATCGAGGATGATCAATATGGGAAAAAAATCCCTTAGTTATCTGTAAAAATAGAACTTTTTTACCAAAAATAAAATTATATACTTGTTGCGTTGCGGAAATCTAGATTTACAAAATTATTAGTTTGCTTTCACCACAATTTAGTAAAGGTAATTTTATAGTATATATATATATTTTAGAAGGTGTTATCAAGATAGTGAAGTATCAATTGTAGTTGAATAATATGCAGATGACTTCGATCACGGTTATTAAAAGCAACCAAGAGATTTTTACGTGAGATTTGAGTTTGAGTTTAAATCTTGAAATCTTGAAAGTGTGTAAAGTTTTGGTCTGGCAACAATCAATATGGGATCTAACATTTGGGCTATAAATAACGCCATGTTCAAGTCTTTTTATTATGAGATCTATAGTCATGATAATGGCTTAAACCTATAAAATTTTGTATCATCACATTGATATTATCTTTGCAATGGTATGAAATAAATAATGGATCAATATTGAGTTTCAATTTGGAGACCAAGGGTGTTGTTCTTTTTTTTTAATTGAGAAAAAAAAAGATAGTACTTGTAACCAAAATGACCTTGATGATATTCCGAATTCATTATTTACAAATGTGATCCATTAATCTCCCTGTTCAACGTACACGTGAATCTGACTAGGTTTGGTTATTTTTTTTCCTATTCACATTGGTCGATGGCTTGGAAAGAATAGAAGGGTTTATACTGATCGGATCAAGAGCATACGTGAGGGGATCACAAAGGTTACCACTGCTTCTTAATCTGGATATATCTACCCCTACTTGTAAAAAATGGTCTCCTCTACGAATTTCTATACATTAGTACAAGCCTGATATTAATTGAGCATAGCAACGGTTATGTCATTCACATCTCTCGATGGGGTCAGTGGATCAGTGTTCTACAATCCATTCCAATTACCATAAAATGCCTAGTATAAACGCGTATTATTCATAGAAGTGACCACCACTCCCTCCCCACATTTTGAAAATAAAATGTCTGAATTCGAACTGAAATATATATAAAAAACATGTCTAAATTCGAGATTTCAATATGGATAGGCAAATGTTACGCAAATCTCTAGTTGTCGAGACTTAATTTATCAGCAAATAGTATTTTCAATTTCACTCATGAATTTCCGGTTATAATAACATAATGGCATTCTGGACCATAATATCTTTAGAACATAATTCAATTAACAAAATGTGTGATTTGGAAATAACATTATAAAATTTCCTTTCAGCAACGTTCTGTGAATATAACACTTTAACTTGAGTTCCCTAAACTTTTACTCATTTATATTGTCCTCTTGTTTCTAAATATCTACTTTTCCTTCTTTTTTGTGGCTGAAACTTATTTTAAAAATATTTAATTTAAAATATCATATATATGGTTTGTCATAAGGCAAACTAGGGCGTATAAGCTTAATGTTTTATTTTTCACATTAACAAAACCTAAACGTTCTCTTTAAAATTCTTGGCACGTCGAATGGGTATGGGGTCGCTTCGGCGGACCCCGTACGTGCTAAATCGGCTGCATCGACCCAAATAACCGTAGCTAATGGCCGCTAGCAGAGCTACCATCTAGTGCTTATGAATTCATTTTGAAGATAAGCCAGCTTAAACCTAGTTCCCAGTACATGGATAACGAGCTGTAGTATATTTCCTCTTTTCTTGTTCTCTCTATCCCTTTCACACGTTTCGGGTCATTTTCAGTCAGTTGAATACATTATTCCCATATCAATGATATAGGCTTGCAGAAGTCTGTGGTAATTTGTAGCTCATATACCAATATGTTGCCACAACTTCTTGTAGATTTTTTATGAAGTATGCATTATGCAAAGTGATATTTCTCAATCTATCGTGTTTCGAGAATGTGATATAAAAAAAACATTGATTCACTGAAAAGGCTTTTAACGGGTTATAGACCCCCTTATCGTGTGAGCTTGGTACATTTTTTGTTTGTTTGGTTTTGTTCTTATTTTCCACTTTCTCTTTCCCGCTTTTCTTCTTTCTCATTATTAATTATTTGCTCTTATTCTCGTTCCTTGTGCCATTATAGATTATATTTTCCTTGTACCTATCATGCTGTCCTTTAACTTCGTTCATTGATATTGATGATAATGAGATATTGTAATGTTTTCAACTTGGAAACGTTTTGCAAAGATTTGAATTGAACAATTGCAGAATAAAAATATGCCGAACCGGAACGAAGAAAGGGATCATCATGAACATGGTTGGAAGCCTTTAAAATACTATCTCCTTTTTAGCAAGAGGATCACCATTCTAGGGTTTCATCGTCTTTCATTCGATTTTTTTATGCAAGAATTTTCAAAAGATATTTGTCTTTTGCATGGTTTCTGCCGTTATATCTTGCCATTGTTATTTACGTTTCTTTAGAATGAATAGAAATATTCAGTGGAAGTTCCACACTAGATGTGTATAACATCAGGGTTGCACACGTCATTGCCCCTTCCCCCTTATTATTGGGAATAGATTATTCCATTAACGTGACTTAATGAAGATAAATTATATTGGTTTTTCTAATAGAAAATGTACAGAAATATCCTTTATTTCCAATTTGCGTCATCACTGCATTCAGTTCGTCCTTAAAATAAAATGTGTATCATGTTATCAATTTCATTTAGCAGATAACCCATGACGCCATTACAGACATATTAGTTTAAAAGAAGTTACATTTTGAGACATGATGACATTTCATTTTATATATGAAAGGTGAAATCTATAAAGAGGTATGCATACATTTACTCTTTAACATTTGATGACTGAGTTATAGGAATTCAAAGTAATGTACAAAGTTAAGTACATTTTATTCAGATGTTAATATATATACAAAAATTAATTTCCTTTTGTGGGAAAAGCTTGTGTACATTGTGGCATAACGACAAGTGAAATTTATGCTAAAGCCTAGGAGTATGATTATTTTCTGAAATTATTTAAGCTGTCGATAAACTCATCCTATCCATCATATCCCAATCATTATATCTACAAAACAAAACAAAACAATATATCATCCTTCACTGTTTCTCACAACAAATATTGAAAAAATATTAAAAAACGACATTAAATGGTTTATGATCACGCAATAGCTCAATAAATCATGATTTATTGATGTATCAAATACTATAACATCTTAACTTGTGTCCCAAATATCTTATGAAATCAATTAATTATGTAGTTTCATAGAAACAGTTTCAACATGATCTTAGCCTTTGAAAGAACATCGACGTTCGTCATCCATTTGAAAATCATTCAATGATTATTCACACCCAAGCGGGAGATTATTTTGTAGAATAAAGTGCACACAAGAGGTTATGATGATGATGGTGCAATTGTGTTTTTCATCAACAAAAGCTGTACTTTCAAATGTTACTGTGCTAGATAAGATGATAATTTGATGTATTAGCAACTAAAAGTATTTCCTTCGTCACAGTTTCTGATGCATCTAATAGGTTGTGTATAAAAGGAAGATCTATTTATTTTGTTCCGCCCGATGTTCGGATAAACAACAAAGTGGAGAAAAGAAGGGAAGTGTGAAAGAGACGAATAGAAGGGAGTGTCGATAAAGGAGAAGAATGACAGCCATATAAGTGAGGAAGAGGTACAGGGAGATAGATGAAGACATATCATGGGGATGGGGGGGGGGGGTACGAGTGTGTGTGGGATAAAGTAGTTCTTTCGAAGTTTAAAAGAGTTATCGTTAATCTTAAGTGTAAGTGTGGACCAAGCTCTTTCCAGTGAGATTGCATGCATGGTACAAACAGGTACCCCTAAGGTACAAGAGCAAAGAGTCATATGTCTCAATGCAACATGGTGTGGGTGCGTCTTGATAGAGAGCGGATGAGAAAGACGAGGGTGTGGGAGTAGATAGAAAGATAGAAAGAAAAACAGATGAAAGAGTATGATTAGGAGAAAACGATAACATATAGATTCATCTGTTGGAAAAGGAATTTTTCACTGCACAGTATATGTAATAGACATTTTTTCACTGACCCCAGGCAAAGTTGGTAGGACTTTAAGATAAAGAGAAAGGCGAATAGAGAAAGAGAAAGGGAAAAAGAAAAAGAGAGAAGGGGAGTGACAGGGTATAAAATGTGGTAGAGGCGAGGCGAGGTAGAGGGGAGAGAGAGGGTGAGAGAGCGCGCGCGCAAGAAATGATTGATATTGGGGAATGGGTTTGATAGAAAAGGGACACATTGATCATGTATACGGAACGAAATAAAAAGTAATAATCTAGTTTGGTCTCCTGCAGAGAATGGAATAAAACAGTGGGATGCAAATATCTAAAAATTAGAGTGGCATATTACAATTAAACATTTAAAAGAAATGTTGACTCAACGATTAGAGTTTTTTGCACCATAATAATGTCTGATATTCAAAACGAGTCACTCCTTAACAACGTGCACAGTTCAAACATTACGGGAAGTTTACGACTTCGTCACCCCTCCGTTTCACTAATCTCTCAAATTCCAAATTTCATTTTAACAGTACAAATATACCAAGAAGATGTATTTCTAGGTGGAAATGTGGTTTTAAAGATGTAGGAGTAAGCATTATTTGATAAATTCGTGATATTGATCGTCAACTTTAATATGCAGAGGCCCGTATATTGCGGCGTTAAACTTCCACGTTGGAGGTATAGAATGTACGTCCAACGTACGGGAATACATACTCAGCAAGTGCGCCACCCTGTCGTGCAATTATTATTTATTTTGAATTGCTCAATGTATGATTTGTGTATGATAAGATGGAAGGATAATAATCTAATTTCTTATTGTTAAGCGAATAATACATGTATAATACTTTATAATATGTCAAGATTAGGGAGGCGTTTCAATTTCATCTGACAACTGTCGGATAATGATGACAACTTTTCAGTGCTGATAACTGTCATGAATCGGTTTGCTAATGCATTCTCATGCATTTTAGATCTCATCGAACAGAGTAAGTATTGGTTGTGATGAAAATATATCGAGTGGTGGGGAGCTTTTATAACATATGCATACTTTCCATAAGTTTAAATTGCATTAAAAAGACATGCACAGTATGTAGATTGATAATCACCATGATAACAAAAGATTACTCACAGATTCTTTTTAAATTCGTCTGTAGATCTTTGGGCAAAAAAGAAATTCTGCTTGAAAAGCCAGTAAATTTCCATTTTTGGGCTCTTCTTTTATGTTCACTTTTACTATCCCCCTCTCTAATCACAACTCTAGCGCCCCCCTCTCTATTTTTTTCATACGTTTTTCACTGTCATACACTTCATGTCTCTATTCCCACAGATTTCGTCAACCAATACGATGATCACTGGGAATTAGCGGTCTCGTTACAACTTATTTAGCCTGTCTTTTCTTACTTATCTTCCTCTTTTCATCATCATGATCATAGCACGCGAAGTTGAAGTACCAACAATTATTCGTTTTGTCCTCCAAATACAAAGACTTTGAACGGAAAATCGTGCCGCCCATTGCCTTTATTAACGGTACAGAACACTTTTTGTGCCAATTTCTTTCCTTTCTTTCTCTGTGAGTTAGCATTTTTACTCTATATAGCCTGTAGAAAAAGGGTTTTAAAGCCAAGCAACTGGAAACATGTCAGCTATTAATAGAGGGTTATTGTACTTTAGAGATTTTTATGATCGACATTGCTTGTATGATCGGACTGACTCGCTCCATTGGAAGACTGTATTGGCGTAGGCCATGATAATGTAGACAATTAGTCTTGTTGGAGGGCCAAGCAAGAACATTGTTCGACGTAACAAAGAGTTTCCTTAGCCCTTTTATGCTTGCAGTTGACATGCTTGACATACATTTCCATCAAGAACATCACTGACTGTTGTAGAATAAAACTTCAAGAGAACATAATGGATTTAGAAAAGATGAAATCCGTGAGACTGCATGGTGTCCAAAATTCGTAGATGAGGTCTTATCTATTTTTAGACCGACTTCTCGTTTGAACTCCCCGGTATTACTGATTATAAAATGATGGGCGTTGAATAATCCAACATTGATATTCATATCAAGCTTCTAATTATAGACACTCTGGATCAATGAGGCATTGAGGAGTGTGCCTATTGTTCAAGCTACATTGGGAAAGTTACGAACTGATGCAGAAGTTTGATGTTCAAGCCCTGCATGGTAACGTCTTTAGGAGTTTGCAGTTAAAGGTAAATAATTTACCTGATTGATACACATCTGATGTAAGAAACTAAAGACTCAAACATTTTCGCCGGATCATGGAAACCGGATAATTTCATTATCAATATTGCTAGGACTCGATTCGAGTCATTACTAGTATTAACATATATAAAGACGCCTTGGACGACCAAACCAATAACAATTCCTCGCCCGAATCAAATTATTGAAAGAGGGCGAACTATCCTATTTTCTTGCACGGGAATGGTGCACATGTTTGGCATGAATGCCGGTACCCCTCTCCTCTCTTGAGCTAATAGTATAGCCCATTTTTCATCTCTATATTTCTTGCTTTTCATACATTTTCCCAATTTAAAATAGCAAAGATTCAAATACTAGTAATCAATACCGATAAGCTTTGTATAGGAATGTAGATTGAACTATACCTCTAATATTTCGCCTCCATATTATTTGATAAGATTTATCGATCTGATTTGATAGACATTGATATATGCACATTGAAACTTGTAAATGTATTTTTTTTGTAGACTTTTGAAAATTCTTAACGTAAATTTGATTAAAACAGTGAAAAATAATATTCTCTGGGGATAAAATTTACTTGAGATGATATAAAATTGTATTAGCTATATCAATCACTTAGCCCAATTTCGTATCCTCACCAAGAAATATGAGATATTTAAACAGATTGCATCGTTTGAAAATTTTGATGCTAGGAATAACACGTTATAGATGCGACATTCTCTTTGTATCCACATTATTAATCGAGAAAGAACATGGAATTAATTAACTATTAAATGACAAGATAGTGATTGTCTTGTCAAAATTGGCTAATTCTGTGCTTGTATTATAACTTACTTAAATCATTTTTTTTCTGATCCAGTTAATTTCTTTATCGGAAGAAAACCTTGTTTCCATGGTGTGTCTGATTGCTAGGAGTGGGGAGTTGGAGTCCCTCCTCCTCCCATCTAACCATTCCATTTGATAAAATAATGATAGGGGGTGGGTGTAATGTTCATATGACATTGGGATGATGATGTTTAACATTTTAAATGACAAAGTTGAAGTAAACTCCCCCTCACCCCTCTGTATCAATAAATCAGCAATATTCTTCATATAATGACACTGTCACCCGGGCACGCTCCTCAATTTCTCTTTATACCAAACTAGTCCAGCTTTATTTTTTGTATACATTTATCTTTTTAAAATATACCATACAAAGGTCGTTTCTTTTTCTTTTTGAATAAAATTCTATAGAAAATTCGGCTGGAGCTAGAAGCGAAAAGATCGTAAAGGCAAGGTCAGTGCTATTCTCTCCCTGTGATTCAATGTGTGGTTTTTGTATTATTTGGTGTTAATAATGAAGAATGAAAGATAGCTCTGTCGTATTTCATACAAATGGATTAAAGAAGATAATGGAATAAATCATTGGTTTGTCACGTGACAGTGATGCTGGATGAAGCTTCGAAACGACTGTGAGAAATAAAAACTCTCAAGAATGATGGATATGGGTAATTATACGAGCAGTGGAACCTCTAGGGGTTTAATTATTCATTTATTTACTTGAAACAGATTTCGCCGTCAAAGGTAAATATATCTGCCGCTTCACACTACAAATATGACGAATTGATGATATCGTTTAGTATAGGCATAGGGTTAATGTGCTGGGCTTGAAAATTATAATTGGATGAAAAATAGTTATAAATCATGAAGAACACAGATCAGTGAATTTAGACAAATTAATCATTGCGATATAGATAGGAAGGTTTGGAAAAGAGCCGATCTCCCCGCAGAACCATTGAAATGGGTAGAACGAAGTAAATATATAATACACGTGTAAATATAGATGGAAATACTGTTGATACAGATTACTATGAATGTAAATTCATATAAATGTATAAATGATGTTAAGAATTGCCATCATAAATGGCATTAAGAAAAAAAAAAAAAATATTCGTATTAGTTTTCCTTGGGTACTGGACCAGGTTAACAGGTGAGCCCAAAGTTTCAGCTATCAAAATCATTGAGTGCAAGCCAAAGAAGATAGAAATGTAATGTGGAAAAATTAGTCAATGTTTGAAATTTTATATAATACCGAAAGCAGAAGTGTAAACTTGGAAACTGGAGTAGTTTTAGTAATTCAAATAATATTTTTGATATAATTAATTACTGACAAATTTCAATCGCATTGGTAATTATGCTATATACAGAATTAAGGATATTAATAAGTAAGTCAAAGATATGTAGACTCACATGACATTTGTATATCAGCTATTATATTGAACAATAAGATGGAGCTTTCATAGGCGGATCCGGGGGGGGCCGAGGGGCCCGGCCCTTCCCCCCTATTGGCGGAGCAAAAAAAGAAAAAAAAGGGGAAAGAAAGAAAAAAAAGAAGAAAAAAAGAGAAGGGAAGAGGAGGAGAAAAAAGAAGGGGGAAACAATAGAGGAAGAAAACGAGTGAATAAAATAAGATGAGGGGAAGACTTGGAAAATAATTAAGAAAATATTTCATGTCACTAAATAAAATTTTTGCTCGCGCTTCGCGCTCACATTGCATTATAGGTGATTTACATATTTTGTTTAATACGTGGTTTAAATATCAATTTATAACATACAAAACATATTTCATCTCGGAAATCGAACTTTCATGATTTTGTGTGATTTACAAATTGATTTTTTAAATTAAAAGTGCTTTGTAAAAATGTCAGTTTTATGGTCTGAATATTAACATTTTCTGCTCACGCATGCGCGCTCTCAAATTTTGATTTATCAGGTACCTTATTTTCATGTATTCCATAAAGTTTTCAAAATATTTCTTTTCAGGTCTGATTGTCGAAACGTATCAGCTAGCGCTGCACGCTCGCATTTTGATTGGCGAGTTATGTATGTCTCAATATTGATTATACAACAAACTACTTAAAATCCCCTTTTCATGACAGTGTATAAAAAAAAAAATAGGCTCGCAATTTGCGCTCGCATTAATGGTTAATAATATATTAACTGATTCATCCTAGTTATAATTACAAAAGTGATTGAAATGTCCAGTTTTCAGGCCATCATATCATCAGATTTCGCGCCCTCAATAGGCATTAATGAATAAGATATTAATTTAATAATTGAATTGTCCTTTTTGTTTCATCTCGAGCTTAGCAAGAGGAATAGGAAGACAGTCTTCATTTTCCTAAGGACATTATCATTATCCAGTTTCAGATCACAATATCAAAAATGTTCTGCTCGCGCTTTGTGCTCTCATTATTAATGTAGAAAGATCCCATATTACTCATTCTTTCATGATTTACTAAACATGAAAAGAGTGTCCCGTTGTTAGATCTAAATCTAGATTTTTTCCGCTCGCGCTTCGCGCTCGCATCAATTTTTTAGTTATATATAGGTACCGTTTAGTTATAAATGGGTACCGGCAGGAAGTAATTCCTCAAAAAGCTGTGCGCACCAGAATCGGTAGACTAGCATAGCCGGGGTAATAAAGGAGCGCCTTGAGCACCTAGCAAGGTGGATACGTGCGCTATACAAATCCTATATTATTTATTATTTTATATAGCTATCTTGTTCACGATTATAAAAATTGAGTAAAATTTTCCATTCTTTATGTAGAAATATAAAAAAATTTCAGCTCGCACTTCGCGCTCGCTTTATTTGATATTTCAGATATGTAACGTCTTCATGGCTATCTGCATGCAATCTTTAACAGGTACCTTTTCCATAGTTCATTTCTGCTCGCGCTTTGCGTTCGTAGTAATTATTTAGTTGCAAACAAATCTTTTTCAGGATAACAAACATTGCCCAGAATGTTCAAAATTTAAGAAAAATTACATAAGATTTCCGAAAAAATTAGCTCGCGCTTCGCACTCGCATTATATAAATAAGGATTATGATATTATATATTTATTTGATTAATAAGAATAAAGCTAAAAATGACTATTAGGACTACCCCTTCAAAGAAACAAATAAATCATTTTCGAGCGGCCGATTGGGGAAAATATGGCTGAAAAAAAAAATTCCGGGCCCCCTCCCCTATTGGCGAAGGCTGGATCCGCCCCTGGCTTCGATGTAGAGCCCGAGTGATTTTGAAATACTTTTTGGGGAAAAAAGAAACTTCCCACTTTCACATTTTCTGGAAAGAAGTGCTTACAAACAAGAGCCACCTGGGTCCATTTTTTTTATTTACAAAATATAATAGCATTATTTGAATTCCCAAACAAAAAATAAAATATTAAATCAACAATTGAAAGATTGGAGGAGTGACAACTTTTTCTAAATGTTGCTTTTACCACTTTAAATGGTTCGACCCAACATTTAAAATGTTGGTTTCAGCTGAATGCAAGGTTGGATATAACGTTGGGAAGGTTGTCCCTCCTCCAACCTTTCAAATGTTGATTTAACGTTTCATTTTTCAGAGTGACAGTGATTTTATTGAAAATTCATAAATAAGAAGAAGGATTATTTTGATGGCGAGTTGTCAATCTGAATTTAGTTGCCATCATCCACGCGTACTAAAACGCGCCTCAAGTACCAAGTCACTTTGAGGCAATAAGCAGAACAATACGGATTTGTAGGGGGTAAAGGGGGAAGCTAAGAGGAGTGCAATTGTTCTGTCTTGGTGGACGATCGCCTAGCTCCAGGACCCAAGATGAATGAAAGCAGTGATTGGCGGTGCTGTTGTCACCTTTTCATAACACTTTCAAAATCCTTCCGCTTTCACCACCAATGATTATGTATAACATGTTATTATTACAGGATTCGGAAAAATAGCGGACCAAAGAATAGGGCGGCAGGAAATGGGTTGGCCACATGGGGCATTCCAACTCTTTCATTAAACGATCCCCTTTATTCATAATGGTAAAATGCAAGAAACTTGCTTATAAAATGTTTTTAGATCACACCACTCCTCCATCAACAAAAACATTACAGAAATACAAGATAAACCAAAATACAATGTCTGAGGTTGATGGATAGAGACTGGTCCGAAATGTTCGTGTTGAGATTAGCTATGGAACGATAAATGGGAGAATCAAGGCATACAATTGCGATGTTAGAATAAGCGCTCTACCTCTCTTGTATCAATAAATATATAAATCAGTTTAACAGACAAACACTGTGTTGGACTATAGGCCTACTATCGCTCGACATTTCTGATCCAAATCTATAAGCTTACGGGGGGGGGGGGGCAGTTTGCATATATTCTGAAATCAGTAAATATTCGATAAGAAAGGGATGTCAACAGCCAAAACGATTTACGCATAAAACATGACTACTTGAAGATAGGAAAGCAATCCGTATTTATATCATTTGTAAATTCATATTCAAACATTGCGGAAATGAGAAACCCCCTTTTATCCGCTTTCCGCATTATGCAGGATATTACGTTAAGTAGAATTATTCACTTTTTTTGGTTATTGGCATTTATTGTGGCATAATTCTGGAGCCTCTTTATGTGAAAGTTGCCTAATATCACCGCACAACCTAACGGAGTCACGATTGATCCGCTCTCCGTTTTTAAACCAAATATTTTGGATGTAGAAGGGAATCATCTTACTGTTCAAAATGAATTTGACGATGTTTAAGATTGAAATTTATTTTATGAAAAGCCCTCAGGTTGAAATGAAAACATATTAGCTATGGAGTCTTATTTATTGCACTTTTCTTCATTCTGCTTGATATTTGTCATTCTTAGAAATGAAACCAAACCATTCCGATATCTTCAAATTACTACATAATTACCTTACCTGTAGCGCCAATGACCGTTTCCCCCTGAAAGTCAGTTATTTAATTTTCGTACTGTTCAAATAAATGCCACGCTGTTTTACCTCAGTTGATTAGTAGAGCATGGTAAATTTCCAGGTACTTTGGTGATTAACTTATACCTCTTCTTCGAACACATGCTGATGTGTATGTGCAGTTATCATGATCATTCACGTCCGGGGACATCTTTTGACGTATAACCATCCGAAAGACCTTACCGGGTCTCGAACCCTTGAATCAAATTCGTAATATCCACCATAAATGGATTGTATAGTCGCACGCCACAACGCCCATCTTATGATAATGATTATAAAATGCTCCCCGAAAGTGGTAATATTATTTTCATTTCGCTTGTCATTTCTTGTTTTTGCAAAAGTGCCCCGGTTAATCCTGGATCTGCCCCTGGTTAAAGACGTATTGAAAAGAAAAGGTACATCCCTTTCTTGTAATATATCACTCCTTATACCTCAATTATTAGTTTCAAAAATTGATTTCGTATATACAATCAGAATATAGTAGACAGTCATTATTTTGGTGAGATTTAGTGAATCGCGGACACTCAAACATCTTCATGAGAAACTAACACAAATATTTTGCAGTTTGTGCGTTTACTGCGTTATGCTATTTTGGATGTCATATATTTCGAAATTATTGTTTAAAAACATGTTTTTGAGACCCTGATATTTATGCCATCCCTTAGGTTTTTTTTTCATTCATCGTAAAATTCTTTGATTAAAGGGATATCTTATAAAGTGGATATACAGTATGTGTTTATATACAAAGAAAGCAGGTGAAATGTGAAGTGGTTATCAATTGTGAAGTGGTGAAATGTGAAGTGGTTATCAATTTAATCAATATAAACACTAATGGGTGTTTTTTAAAAACATATTTGATCTCACAGTCATATGTACAACAAAAAATGTCGCGTGACCCGTACCTCTTCCCGCATGATATCACCCCGAGCAGAGTAGTAGTTGTGTGAAGGAGTAGACTGATAGGAGGGCAGTGTAAACTCGGTCACCTGTGCGACGTTTGTTCGGTTGTTCCTACTTGAAAACGCACCTGCGCTTCAAGATCCAGGGTTCAGGCTCTCTTACGATTGATAAATGGTTCAAAAGTCAACAAAAGAACCCATGAAAGAGGGATAGAGGGGAGGGGTGGAGGTAGTATTGTTATGGAACACATAATAAAATAACATCGATTATTAGATATACTTAAGGCCCGACGAAGAAAGTGAGTAAGGGTCGGTTAAAGAATGTCATGGAAATTCGTTATCTCCGGAATATTCATATCGAGTAAAATTTATATATTTATCATATAGTTTTGTTTATGTAACAAGAATCGGTCTACTCTATTGAATTCAATTGTGCTTCATGAAGATGGATAAATAGCGAATGGAACATTCTGATTTGTCAGTACACAAGGATAACAGAGATAATTGGAAGGGTATATATACGGGTAGATGATTAAGAGCAAATACCTGTGGAAAAAAGAGGGAGGGGTAAGAGGAAAGCATACAATCTGGGAGACAAGAACAGATCTTTTGTTGTTGGTAATAATTGGTAAAGCCATGACGTACATTCCCAGGTACGTCATTTCTTATTGAATATTACCCTTAAACCTGGGAGGTTGACCTTGAATTCGATCAAATAATAGAAGGATGGAAGAAAAGAACCAGAAAAAAAAACTTTGAAAGAAAGGTCAGAATACAAACCACGGCGAGACCAAATCTTCGCGGAATAAATCATTCTTTTGGACCGATATCTCCTCGCCATATCAAATTGAATATAAAACTTTTAGAAAGAATAGGTGATTTTGTACATTCATAAAAATCATAATAGTAAAATGACGAAATTAGAGATCACTGACTAAATTAATGCAAAATGTATACCGTCAAGGAAAATAAAAAGGGCCTAGATCAGTAGCATAATACCATGGTCCATGCTGATACACTATAACATTATAACAGAAAAAAAGGAGTAAAAACATATAAATCTTCATGTCAAGATTTTAGTATGAGTTAATTAATGTTTAAAGCTGCTGGAATGTATAGAATATATACAGAAATTAATAAGGAGAGCAATATATACATATGTATATATATGTATATATATATATATATATTATATATATATGTATATGTACATATGTATATATTGTTCTCTTTATTAATTTCTTTCACACATATTTAAATACAAGAGTTGCCAAAACTGTTATACATGTATCATTTCTCACATCAGCAAACGTAGTGATTTTTAAATATCTCAGTTGTGAAATATAGAACTGTACATAGCAGTAAATATATGAATTTACTGATCAAATGTGGCACCATGATCGTCACGCGACAGTATTTATTTTTCTACCTGCATAAACAAAATCGATTCATGACAAAGTAATTATGAGATTAATCCTGAATTAAGTTTAGACTCGAATAAATTGGGGAAACTCCCTTCATGATCTAGTCTTACAGGGGAAGTCCAATGTTTACTTGACATCAAACTCCCTTTGTGGCTTTAATAAAAGCAGATAATTAGAGGAATGAAATGATTAAGATTTTTGAATATCCATCAAACAATGACTGAATTATCTTTTAAAATGTTTTTCGATGTCACGTGCGTGCAGCGGTCACATATGAATTGCACGCAAATATCCCAAGTTGAATGGTTCATGGTTTCTTACAGAAGTGTGTATGACAGGCACTCCTCCCTAATATCAAGTTTTTTAAACAAATTTATTCGATTATTATCTAATCTATTAATTTAATAGATTAGATAATAATCGAATTGTATATTAGAATTAGCATAACCGCGACTTTGTGAATGCTATTCTGGTACCAAGCCCCTGTGGTTGCTTACGAAAAAAATTTCATACTTTAAGACAGTAACCATGCAGGTTAATAACCATCATCAGCTATTTAGGCGTACACATAGCGTATCCACGATTTCTTATAAAGGGGACCCAAAAAGAGGTTAAGGTCACCACATTGCGCCTCTCTCCTTCGAAATTTTGTTTGATGAAACAAAATAAGAGCGAGAGAGAAAAAAAGAAATGTCGTTACTCAAGTCCTTATATGTAATATACATCCAGGCTGCAATACCCCCAGCGCCAAAGTACATGATGGGGGGGGGGTATTTTTACTCACATTTCTATTTCATTTTGTCAATTCTGACTTTCTCTATTTCTCTCTCTCTCTCTCTTGAGACTATTCTATATGATTTATTATCCTTTTCATATTCATCTGAAGTCACAGAAATATCTACTGTATTTCAAGGTAAGGTGAAAGGGATTGTTGGCAGGATTAAATTCCATGAAACACTGATCACTGTGTGTGGCAGCTAGCTCCAGTCAGACCGCAGGTCCCAAGAAAGTGGCTTCTTTCATCCAAGTGATATTCATGACTTGAGATATTTTGCATATTTAATGAGCTTGATGCGGACCAAAACACCTCTTTTCATTCGGTCATTGCTGCTCTGATTGTGCATCGAATTTCATGAATTTGGTACCATTGTAAAAAAGAAGAATCATTCTTTCAGGTCATGTGTTTGGATTTATTCAAAGATTTTGTAATATAGGTTAAAATTTTGATCTAAAATATGCTACAAAATAAATATTTTCACCTGACAAAAGCTGCTATTTTCACACTTTATTTTTGTTTGAGCCCAAATGATTTTTATATCATGGTAAAGCTGAATATGTATGCTTTGAAATGATATAGGTTTCAAAATAAGAATTTGTTTAATCGGGTCAAGATCACACTTTTCATTTGCCAAGTACATAAAGCAGCTTGAAAACAAGAATACTGCACTCTGATTGGCCAAAAAGACCTCACAATGGCAAATTCCAACGGTTTTAGTGCCTGGGTTCGTGGGAAGGTCACACTTCCCATGTGGTAATCTCCTCAAATACCCCGCGCCTGTTGTTCTGTGAACCTTATCCAGCCAATCAGAAGTCTGGATTTCATGCAAGTACAAAATTTCAGAAATCTCGTCTTGTACCTTGGTGGGAAAAGTGTGATCTTGACCCGATTAAAAGGTGCCGCATATCAAGAGTGGCATTGTGAGAAAGTACATAAGTTCAGCTTTATGGTGATATAGATATCATTGAGGCTCAAAATAAAAAGTTTTGCACAATTTGCAAAAGAAAACAGAGGAAGAAAATTAAGTTTTGAGGCACATTTTCAGGCCAGAAATTTACTTATTTAACAAAATATTGAATACAAAATAAATGACCAATATGAAAGAGTAACCTTTACTCTATCTGATGGTGTAATAATATTTCATTTAACTTGAAGTTAAAACAGGTAAATTCTAAGAGAAAAAAAATCTCACGAATCATGAGATTTTGCAAGGAGGAGGATTTAGCCACGAGATGTTTTGGATGAATCTAGCCTTTTTGCTCATTAGCATAGGGACCTGCGGTCTGACTGGCTCTAAAGCCTCAGTTGAAATATTAGTTGCGCTTTGTATGGAAAGGCGCGCATATTGATCCTATTCTTATTATAACACTAATGATCATCGTCGTAATTTTTGTTGTTAGTATTATTATTATTGTTTTATTATCATCATGATTATTATTATCAATCGAGAATACGTCAAATTTACGGTAGTGTTCGGGGTCTTCTGGCATAAACATAGTAGTCTTCTTTAATGTTTTATTTTTTTATAAATTCAATCAAGTATAATTTAGACCGGATGGAAAAGTATCCAAATCAGGCATACAATACAAGACTATGGTTCTATGTCATGGTGAGCCTACATATTTCATAGCTTCAAATTGTGAGATAATGAAATTACTTTACAATTTATCAACCCTAATACGTTTAGAGGTGAAGTCAGATCAAATATTTGAGATTTTTGTTTTGTATCTCCCTCATAACTCACCTTATCTGGCAGGTTTTATCTGATACAATCATTTTGATAGATCATTAATAACCATTAGGTGTAAGCTAGTACGGGGATGATATATGGTTCAGTATCGATATCATCTTTTGGTTTGACAAAGTGAGAAACAGAAGGTTCAAATTTGATTCATTCTATTTGTCATCGAGCTGCTCTAAATCATCTAGACAAGGAAGGTGGGACTTCTTATCTATCATAATTTCGTCGCTTATGTAAGCAAGAGATTCTCACACATTTTCACGTTTAGAAATCTATTCATTCTATTTCACAAATTATTAATCGAGTTGAAAGAAATACAAGACCATGATGCAGTTCTTTACCAAACATTGAGGGTGCTTGTGACAAAGGAAACGGAGATAAGAAACATAAAGGAGGTCCTCTAAAAAGACGTTCACAGTACGCAGGTGGGTCTATGAACAAAAAACATTTGTCACCTTTGCACATGCGAATTAAGATTTTCTTTAAGGCTTTATTGGCATTATTAATTTCAGGTATGGTATCGCCAAAGAAAAGAAGGCGAGGGATTGATGAATATCAGAAATCCATCAAAATTGCTCACGTGGTGTAAAAGAGGAGATTTTACACACAATGATCAAGATCAAAAACGCCTTTTTATGAAAAGAAACGTGAAAGATATCTTTGAAGTCTTTCATAGATCCGTGGTCTATTATTCTGATTTGAGCACGCCATTTATTCAAGTGCAAACAGAACTACTTGATGTGTCCACTGAAGCGTGATGAAACCATTTTATACCATTCCTCGTAAAGTCCGTTGATTTACCAAGTATAATTGACGTTTTTACGCAACTTGAATCTTCTGCTGCTTGATCGTGTGGTTACCCCCAGTACATCGTTAGTTGCAATGCAAGATCAGCATCTATTCTCTTTTAAAAAATTATTTTCATTATTCAAAGGGGGTATCCCAGGATGAATATAACAGGATTTGATCAACTAGAATAAAATCAGACAATCAACCGCTGAAAATTTTCAGCAAACTTGGATGAGAAATACACACAAATATAACATTTTTCTGCTGAAACAGTGCTGTGCGTGTATGAGTAAGCTGATAATGTAATGTCCTCACTTATTCCTTTGTATTTTTTTTCTTTATAAACTGACGTCTATTAATTGATGTTCATCATTGCTGAAACTTACTTTGTTATACGAGAGACATATTGTCATACATGTCTGAAAATGTAGAATGATTACGATTTCATGTAACAAAATAAGAATAAGGAAAGTATAGAGATCAACATCGAACCTCTTGCACATTCATGGCGGTGTGCAAAGTACCGGTATTGTTTTTATGTTTGTTTAATATTGCTTCACTATTGAAATTCAATATTTTTGTATTCTTAGCCCCGTTTTTGTTGAATTTTACTTCATTAATACACATATCATTCAATTTCACTCTGAAAGACCCCTTAAATGTACAGTATGCACTTTCAGATTCGTGTGTAGGGGGATTGTGAAATAAGAGACATGATAATGAGAAAAATGGGTGCCAAAAAACTCAAAACTAAATGGCAATTAAGGCCGTAAGCATGGCAGATTTGCCATAAGCGTTTGTAAACTACAAGTTTACAAACGCTTATGTCAAGTCCGAGGAAATAATGGATATTAATGAAAAGAGAATGTAATTGATATAGTCATTATTTTTTTCTAAATATTCGCTAATGACAGGAAACGCGGGAGACGAGCTCACAAGAAAATCAATGCGGATGACTTAAAAAGATCGGCAGACCTTTGAAACAAAATATCTAAAGAACATCAGGCAACACACGAGACGAGCTCACAATACCATCAAGCAATGTTAATGGCATACAGAGATCGGCATAGAACGGCGGGCAACACAGGAGACAAGCTCACAAGACCAACAATGAATGTTATGACATACAGAGATCGGCAGACCTAGAGAACAAGTGATCTAGAGATCGGCAGGCAACACAGGGGTCAAGCTCACAAGACCAACAATCAATGCGGATGACTTACAAAGATCGGCAGACCTTTGAAACAAAATATCTAAAGAACATCAGGCAACACACGAGACGAGCTCACAATACCATCAAGCAATGTTAATGGCATACAGAGATCGGCATAGAACGGCGGGCAACACAGGAGACAAGCTCACAAGACCAACAATGAATGTTATGACATACAGAGATCGGCAGACCTAGAGAACAAGTGATCTAGAGATCGGCAGGCAACACAGGGGTCAAGCTCACAAGACCAACAATCAATGCGGATGACTTACAAAGATCGGTAGACCTTTGGAACAAAATTTCTAAAGAACATCAGGCGACACACGAGATGAGCTCACAAGACCATCAAGCAATGTTAATGGCGTACAGAGATCGGCATAGAACGGCAGGCAACACAGGAGACAAGCTCACAAGACCAACAATGAATGTGTATGACATAAAGAGATCGGCAGACCTAGAGAGCAAATGATCTAGAGATCGGCAGGAAACATAAGAGACAAGCTCACAAGACCAACAATCAATGCGGATGACTTACAAAGATCGGTAGACCTTTGGAACAAAATATCTAAAGAACATCAAGCGACACACGAGACGAGCTCACAAGACCATCAAGCAATATTAATGGCATACAGAGATCGGCATAGAACGGCAGGCGACACAGGAGACAAGCTCACAAGACCAACAATAAATGTGTATGACATACAGAGATCGGCAGACCTATATAACAAATGATCTATAGAGATCGGCAGGCAACACAGGAGCCAAGCTCACAAGACCAACAATGAATGTGTATGACATACAGAGATCGGCAGACCAGAGAACAAATGATCTAGAGAACGGCAGGCAACACAGGAGACAAGCTCACAAGACCAACAATCATTATGAATAATTTACAGAGATCGGTAGACCTTAGGAACAAAAATGTGGATGACATACATAGACCGAAATACATGGTAGATCTCGAGAACACCAGGAAATACGGAGACTGAAACTCAATGTGAGTGGCAAACAAAGTGTGGCAGATATCACAGGAGGCGAGCCTGAGAGACGATCTCGCAAAGTTATTCAATACTAACACTAACAGCATGTTCATGATTATGACAGAGGGGCTTTTTAGTCTTTTGGATTGTCCATTGTGAACCGTTTAAAGAGATGTATGTCGTTCGTGCAGACTATTACAATCTCCTGAGCTACAAATTTAGTTCAAGTATATCCCTAATACCTTATCGTAATCAAACGAGATTGCTCTATTTCATAGAAAACCTTGATTTTTGACATATTCGTGCCGAAGATTAAGTTGAAAACTTTGGGCAAGCTTTACATGTAAAATAGTTTCACTGAGAAGTAGAGTGATAAAGCAGATGACACGCCAATTACATTCCAGGTTGAACACACACACACAAAAAAAAAAAAAATCGGTGTCATTTATTTCAGTATTCGATTCTAAACATCATTGTTACTTAGATGTGACCAGGCTGCAAACATCGTTACTTGCATGATTCCTCACAACACAAACGTTTGCACTAAATTGCCAAATTTTAGCACAAAACATCGGTTGTGGGTTGACAGTCACTTGAAGAAAAAACGTGAATGCAACGATGATCTCGATAAGGCTATCCTTGAACTTGCCAGTTTACGATTGACAAAGTGAAACAGAATTTGTGTGACCAGGACCAAAACATCTTGAAAGATAAAAGACGAAGGATATGTTACGGTCTCACCTGCCTGGTATGGGTTAAGGCCAGACCAATAGGTACCAACACACAGGTGAGGGCATGTCGTTACAAATTTGAAGATTAACAATAGGGGCGCCATGTGGAGTTTTGGCGGGTTTGTCGCATGTATACAACTTTGCATCTCACGGCAAATGGAGGTGTTAAACAGTGTTAAAGGAAATAACTTGGGTGTGTTTCCATGGCCATCTAAAATGTTCTCAAGCTGTACCAGATTACCCGAATAGCCATGACATAGGAGAAGAAACCCCTTCTCTCCCATGCACTTAATGTTTTTGTCCACAATTTTCGGCAAGGGTGTGTGTGTGTTGAGTGTGTGTGTGAGATGGGGCATGCTTTACCCCCCCCCCCCCCCATATTGCCATATGATCATCTAGACTGATTCGGTTAAAATGTAGATATATGTGGACAAAAAAAAAAATCGTCAATGGGAACTATGCGTGAGTGATGTGCAGGTGCACAAGCTCAGATCACAAAGGTGTATGAGAGTTTGCTGGGAAAACATTAACTTGTTCTAAACTCACACTTTGACAAAGGCAAAGCAGAAATGTCGAATAAATCCTTCGATTGGCCGTAAAATTGTGTTTGCTAGAGAGACAACTTTTGATTGTATTGGTGAAATTTTCATCAAATAGAGGAATTATGGTCGCTCTATTGAAATTGATGTATTCAAACCGTTTAATCCCCACTGCCCCCTTTGATTTTTTTTCTAATATTCGAGCAAACTTTTCTGAAGAATTTATTGAAAAGAAAACAATGGTTGGCGAATGGATGGACTTTCCGCCTTCTGTCCTTTTACCGCTCCAAAGTGTCAATGAAAAATTGTAAAGAAAGAATCTATTAAAAATGACGGATAATAAATCTGCAATAAATTATTTATTGATATTGGAAGGTCGTTTTGATTGAATGTAGAGGGTAAATGAGAAGTTATGATGTATTATCGGGATTATTGATTATTCCATTCCAAAAATATTTTCACCTTGCCCTTAGAGTCATGCAATTTATAAAGGTTTTTATAAAAAAAAAGGATTCTCGAATAAAAGCTTTAAATTTGATTTAGGAATAAAACATTTTCTTTATTTAGGAAATCAAATACTTTGGTAGAATTTGAAAATCAAGAAGCTCTTGATTAAATTATACTATGTTACAATTTTGATTTTATTTATTCATTGATCGAAGATTCAAACCATGTTTTTCATTCTTGTAAGCAAGAAAAAAAATATTTCATACAATAAAACAACAAACAATAGTGAGCGTGTCTCATCATCAATACCTTCTTACAACAAGTACTGTACATAATCACTGCTAAGAGGTTAGCGCAATTTTTAAAATGACATAATGAAATTAATATGTACATGTATATAAATATTTATGTACAAAAACAATATTTCAGTATAACTTGGAATTTAGCAGATTATAGAAATTACAATATTCAGTATTCAGTATTTCAGTATTTCTTTTTGCATAAAGTCTGTTCATTTTCATGAGAAGTATGTTAGCGTTTGACTACTCTCATTGTTTTAGACACGTCCATGTACTGTGAAAATGAATTGGATCCGATGATAAGGTTGAATATCAAATACCGAAGCTATAAAAAATGTTTATCAGGTTTGTTATTGATAAAAAATGTCTATCGGGTCTATTGTTGACATACTATAACTATAACTGCATGCACTCTAGAACACTGGGTAAAATTTTACACAATTTTGGGTAGATAGGGAACATGCATGTTTTCTTGGTTTTTTTTACCCAATATTGGGCTAAATGCATGTTTTAAGCGTAAATTTCAACGCAACATTGCGTAAAATTCACAAAATATTTGGTATCTTTTTATCCAACCAAAATACATGTTCCCATTTTATCAAATATTGCGTAAATCTTTTTTAGAGAGTGAAACTTACTCAGGTTCTGCTAAAAGGTATTTAAAAAATCAGGTATGATTGGCCAATATCTTATTATATCTATTTTACACACCCTCTAGGCGACTTCCGAACCTTCTATTGAAAATATCTAAGATCTGAAGATTAACGCATGTGAGTGTTTGCAGAACATCGACAACCCTTTATGGGATCATGGATTCCCATAAATGATCCAAAATAGATCACTGTAAATTTTCTAAATAAATATATTTCATCGAAGGTTCAATTTGGCTTAAGAAAGAAACATTAACTATCCATGCATTGTTAATATTTATAGATAAAATAACTACATGTATAGACGCCTTTTACCTATACTGTTAGTCAGTGGCGTACCTGGCATATTTCGTCAGGCGGGGCAAGCGACAAGGATGAGCAAGGTGGGGGTAGCATAGGCGGCGGAAGCGGGGGGACGTGTCCCCTCTAAATTTTAGGTGGGGGGACGATCCCCCCTAAATTTTTTGTTGATAACCTTTTTTTTTTCTTTTTTGCTTGTCAATTTTTTTTTCTGCGTCCCCCCTAAAATTTTTGGTTGATAACATTTTTTTTTTTTTTTTTTTGCTTGTCAAAAAAATTGTGTGGTCCCCCCTGAAATTTTTGGCTTCCGCCGCCAATGGGGGGTAGTAGGCATGGACGTATATAGGCACAATTTTTTCAAGGGGGGGGGGGGGCTGATAATCATTGCCCAAATATCAACTTCACAGTTCTTAATTTTCGAGCGAGCGAAGCGAGCGAACATTTTTTTCAATTATTATTTAGCCTTTTTACATGATGTGAAACGTGCAGAAATTATACATTCGGTCATAAAATTACCGATACACGAGGATATTTGGGCCACTCGCAGTCCTCGTTGCCCTGCATTTTGCAGCCCACCCCCATACACGTTTGGATGTGTAGGTCTGGCAGTGGCACTGAAGGTGGAAAAGTTACCCAGGGGGTGCCCAATAAAACAGTTGGGATCTTGCCAAGTACTACTGATATTTGCTATCGGGCGATTGCACTTTATTGTCGAAATTAATTATTTTTTGTATATCATTCCAGAAATGAAATGTATTGGATCGTGATCGATATATTTCTAATCAAGTGGTAATTGCAATGTTTATATTAAAATACTTCTTTTATTCCTCTTTGAAGGTTTAAATTATGTTCCTAATTCTGCTCATTTGGAGACGTTATAAAAGAGGTATTTGGCATTGAAATCAGTTAAAAATAATAATATAAAACTAATAATTGGGAGCACGAGCTGAATTTTTATAAAAATTTAGACCTAAAACGATACATTTTGTGAACTTAATTATGAATAGTATAGGGATCTTCCTTAATAAATTATGCGAGCGCGAAGCGCGAGCTAAAAATTTTGATATTCCTATCTGAACACTAGACATTTTTAGCAGTTTTACAAGAAGGGTTTCTAAACAGTCGTGCGGGCGCGAAGCGCAAGCTAAAACTTTTGATATGCCGACTTATAGAACTGGATGTTCTAAGCACTTTTAGTAATCATGAACAAATTGGTTTCTAACTGAATAATTAATTGATGCGAGCGCGAAGAGCGAGCTGAAAATTTGAGATATTCCCACTTGAAAAGTGGATATTCTAAGCACCTTTTTTTTTAAATAAACTATGAACCAGATGGTAGTTAAAATCAATTAATTGGTATAAGCGCGTAGCGCGAGCTAATTTTTTTTATATTTCGACCTGAAAACTTTACATTCTGAGCACTTCATTTAATAATGAACAGGATGGAATTTTATGCAAGTGCGAAGCTCGAGCTATAATTTTTGATATTTCGAAAAAAGAACTTGATATTTTAAGCATTTTTTGTAACCGTGAACAAATTGGTTTCTAATGATTTTGATATTTTTGATTTTTTATATTCTGACCTGAAAACCAGACATTCTATCTAAGCACTTCATTTAACTATGAACAGGATGGATAAATCTAAACAGTTATATGTGAGCACGAAGCGCGAGCTGAAATTTTTGATATTCCGGCCTAAGAACTGTATATTATAAGCACTTTTTGTAACCGTGAACACATTGGTTTCTAACTAATCAATTGACGCGAGCGCGAAGTGCGAGCTGAAAATTTTTGATATTTCAACCTGAAAACTAGACATTTATCCTAGGTATCCTACTAAAAAAATGATGCGAACGCTACGCGCGAAATTTTTATTGTTATAATTATATTACCTAAAAGTTGTTCTCTACCTTTTTCCTGTCCCTTAAATGTCAGCCCAGTCCGTCCTCACTTTCGGTACAGAGAGCTCTAAAAGTCGCATTGCGTAAAAATCACAATTTACTGATAAAAGTGTACAGTTTAAATGACATTTACTGACAAAGATGGTGGAACTAAAAAACCGAATCAGTTGGAACAGCCCCGTGTGCCCGACAGTTTATATTTTTTTCCGACAGTCTGCAGTCCAGTTTTTGTTTTCCCTTTTCTCTTAAACTCTTTCTTCTTTTCCCCTTCCCCCTTTTTTCTCTCTTCCTTTTTCCTCTTTTCTTTTTTCTTTCCCTTTTTCGCTTCCTTTTTTTTTCTTGCTTTTGACTCGTCAGGGGGGGGGGGGCAGTCTGCCCCCCTGCACCCCCCTTAGGTACGCTAGTGCTGTTGGTTTATTTCTGGACTTCTCAAAGGCCTTCGATACAATAAATAATGACATTCTTATTCTTGAAATATCAAATTTTGGAATACGTAGAAAAGCCTTATAGTGGTTCAGAAGATATCTATTTAACCGTCAGTTTGTATATAATAATCAAGAATTTCGTAAGAAACCTATGACATCCGGAGTACCACAGGGTTTTTTACTAGGCCCTTTGTTATTTCTCATTCACATTAATGACTTTCAAAATCTTCTTTAATCCCTTCTGTTTGCTGACGACTCCAATATATTCCTCTCTTACAAAAAAATCCCCAAAACACTCTTACGTAAACTAAATCATGAACTGATCTTTTTTTCTGAACTGGATCCATTCCAATAAGTCATCTCTTAACATCAAAAATCAAATTATATTTTATTCAGTAATACGATCGCTAATTTACCCGGAACTGTTTGTGTTTTTTTTTAAATGTTGACACAACAAAATTTCCTGGAGTATGTATCGATAGCAAATGAACTTAGAAAGCTCACATAAATCACATGAGTAAACTTATAACCAGAAATACTGGTGTCCTTCGCAAACTTTATTTCATTCTTTCCCACCCGTGTCTTGTCATGTTTATACTCCACTCTAATTTTGCCATATTTAAATTCTATACAGTTTCCTTTCTTGGGGAACATTTCAAAAGTTTATGTTAATAAAATTTTACATATCCAGAAAAAGACTAGTATAGTTTTGGGGCTCATTCTAATCCACCCTTTTATTCATGTAATGCTCTACAAATCCATTATCGTTATACATTTAACCTTGCAATATTTATGTTTCGACTCTCAAGAAAGGAATTACCCACCACTGTCTCTCCCTTATTTAGAAGGAATGACGAAATCCATAGTAATCCTACTCGAATTATTGTGATGGATTGTATAATTTTACCATTAATGACTGATTGTTTTTGTATGGACGTTTATACACTGTATGTTGTGAGATATGAAAATAAACCAAAAGTGAAACTGAAACCTCAACACTCTAAACCCTGGAAACACAACTAACCAACATACCAATAGCAGATCGAAATAAAATTAATATTATTGTTCGCTCGTTTCGCTCGTCTGTGAATTTGATAAAGTATATTAGAAAATGAGATACTGGTCGCTTCACTAGGCGATGCAGTTCTCGCAAGGTGTTCACAAGATACTCGCAAGGTGATAGTAAAGGTGCAAATGTAGGTGATGGTATAAATGAAGCGAAACGCCCTCGAAGAAAACCATGACCATGATTGTGATCGTACTTTTTACCAGAATACCATGGTCAATGCCACCATGAAGTAACCTTTCTAGTCCTTGTCTGTCTGCTATGCTTGCGGTCATGCGAGAGCTCGTCTCGGTTACAGACGGATGTTTGCGGTCACGCAAAGATCCGTTGAACGACTTTCTTTGGTGAATGTTGCAACGTCAAATCTGATATTTCTTCTCCTTTTTTTTTTGGAGGGGGGGGGGGGTAGTCTAAAAAGGAAGCAGATTGTAGCAAATCACAGGTAATACAAGAGAGATGCCATAACCTTATCAAGGACCATGGTCTGATGATTGTACATGTGCCCCCCTTACACAGGCCTACCTGGTTATTCAATAAAATCGTTACAATTTTGAAATAGGTTTGTATCCCTGGTTTGTATTCATGGAACCATAATTATGTCGGATAGAGTGAGGGGGAGGGGTGGGTTCGATACATTGGAGTTTGCAGCATCGAGGGTGATTCAACATGCCCCCATTGCCCATCTCTATCCCCTCAGTTGCGAAAGATCTGGACGAGAAGCGAAAAGAAGACCACACGAATGTGATTCAAGGAATAGAGTATTGTGCTTAGCTTTAGGGGGTGGATACAAGATTCACACGGTGTTAAGAAAATGACGATCAAAGCCTGTCGCTTTGGTGGTCCAACCACAGTTAGGTGGCGGTTCTAGGGTATCAAAATGAACGAGTTTATTCAATGTAATCTTGTCTCTATCCAAAGAAAACGCCAAAATTGACACAAGAGATCAGCGGGGTTTTCTTTTGAAAAGTTTTGAATGGATTCCCCTCTATTTTAGAGCGTAATATATTAAATCAGGTAACTTGTATGATTGTTACAAGGATTGATATCTTTATGATAACCTCATTCGTTCATTTTCAAATTCACACATGATAATATTAATCATTGGCAAAATAAAAGTAAAATGTGTAAATTACAAAATACTAGTAATAACTATAACTGAACTAAAGCCAATCTAAAGCTTTAAGGCTCAAAACACAACAACATAAGCATATTTATAATTTGCTTAGAGATTTCCAAATAATATATTAGTTGGCAAGCGGTGAATATGCATAAAATGTCCATTGTTGTGACTTGAAGCTGATAGTAGTCTTTTGGCAGCCAGGATTCTAGTACCGAGACTTATTTACTGTGTTAGAGTAAAAAAATCTTTTGATCGAAAGTGGAATATATATATATATATATATATATATTAGAAAACCTGTTGCATACTTAATGTCGTGTGTTCTTGATTATGAAATGTCTCTCGTGAATGACACTTCATCTTTGGCCTCGGTAACATCGACTCGAAATTTTATAAATCTATGAAAATCTATTGTGGCATATTCAACTCCAGAGTGTGCACTATAGTGTTGTCACTGGCGTATAGATGTGGGGGGTATGATATAATTTCCTAAATAATAATGTAAAAAACTATCATCTATAGAAGGAAAAAATCACTCGTTCGCGACTTTATAGCATTTTTCTCCTCATACGCCATGTTCGGCCCCCTCTGTGTGCGTAGGTTTGGCAATCAGTTCCAAACACAAGTCGCGGAAAACCTGCAAATGAATGCTGGGAATTCACATGACTCGACTCTACATTAAAAAAATGATAGAGTTCTGATAAGCATTTGCAGAATTATTTGGAGCTTTTGTACGCTTGAAAAAACTTAACATCATTGTACGAATATACATATAGTCAGTCATTATGGTCATGTAAGCACACGATGAAGTGAACTCGAGGTTGAGATGTTTGACGATATATAGTCCCTCATTTTATAGGACTAAGTCCCTACGTCATTTTTGACAATGAACTTTGAAAAGCATTTGTTCTCCCCCAGGGTCTCGGTAGGTCAATAACTTTTACACAGAAACCAAGAGAAGAAGGGTGTCAGATTAAACCCTCGTGGAAAGGGGAAAAAGGCGAAGGAAAAAAAGAGAAAAGAATGGATGACGAGAGAGGGTAAATGGGAAAGAAAAGAGACTGTGAGGCTCGGGCCATCAATCATTTCTCGACATTGGCGTCATGGCGGTGTTCGATAGAACGATGGTAGTACGAATGGTATAAGGAGGTGGTGGTGATGGTTATGGTGCTGATGCTGATGCTGCTGGTGGTATAGTGGTAGTGTTTGTGGGGCGAAACAAAAATACATTCGTCGATCTGCTGTTTGAAGAGGTAAAAGTGGGGAAAGTCTCATAAGACTATAGCTTAAACATTATTTGATAGGTCTATCTTTACAAGATTGTGTATTTAAGATGGAATAATAATAATAATAAAGATAATACTACTACTACTAATAATAATAATTGGCATTTGTATAGCGCCATCTATCTAGAAACAATCTATTCCGAGGCGACGGTTGTTATTATTATTATTACCCCGGCTTTAGCTCGAGCTGCCTTTCAGGAATTAATCCTGCCAGGTACCCATTCACCTCACCTGGGTCGAGTGCAACACATTGTGGATAAATTTCTTGCTGAAGGAAAACACGCCATGGCTAGGATTCGAACCCACGACCCTCTGTTTGAAAGGCGAGAGAAAAGGCTGAATATTTTGGAGATTAAAACTTGAAAATTTGATATTCTAATGCCTGATGTTAATTGAATTCATGGAGAAGATACGCATTCACTAATCAAATGATGATTCATATCTCACTAATAGTGCGAGCGCGAAGCGCGAGTTGAATCATTTTGAGATTAAGACCTAAATCGGGACATTTTAAGCACTTTTTGTGACCATGAACTGGATCCGTATCTAACTTAACAAATATTGCAAGCGCAAAATGCAAACTATTGTTTCGAAAATGCTGACCTGAAAAGGGACATTTCATGCCTGTTTGTCGAAATTAATGGAGAGGACGTATACATAATCCAATATTGAAAGCGAGCGTGAAGCGCTAACTGAAATTTTTAATATACTAACCCAAAAATGGACATTGTATTGCCTGTTGGTAGGAGTTCAATAAAATGATACGTATTTCACTTATCAAATAATTCCACATTTCCAAAATTTGCTGAAAGATTTCACCAAACGGCTACACTTGCTTGATTGCGTTTCAATGCACTTGGCCCAATGATGAGCAGTTGCAATAAATTTATATTATTGAGTATATGAATTTTTCAGTCTTGAAGAAAACAAATTTCAAGGGGCGTTTGGAATGATCGATCACCGCACATGCAAAATAATAGAGCTGTGAATTCAATTTAATATCACAAAAAAACGTTGGTTTACATGATGAGAACGTTATTGATAAAAAAAAGTTCAGAAAGATGTCATGAAGATATTGACCGTTGTATTCATAGAGCACGTCTTATTCTACTTTTTCTTTTTACTTATGACCTTGAATTGACTCGATATATATCACACAAACGTTTAAATCCATACCAAAAACTTAAAGCCATACTTGCCATGGTAGAGATAATAGTCAGATTCCATGCACAAAATCTTGATAAATCTGTGATTTATTGTGATTTAAGTCCGAACAAACATTCTTTGAACGGGGGCTATTCTCTAACTTCTCCGCGTCGTCATTGGGTCCATTTTATATGAAAAAAAATCTTTTCAGAGATACCATGATCATAATCTTGATGTGAATGCTTTTGATTAGTATTGTGAGTTGGGGGTACTTGCTTATTGTAGTGAGATGATTTCGTATCCAGATTTTTTGTGACGCGATTAAATAGGATTTTGACCTCTGTCGTATTGTTGATGGAAATCTGAATAACTGCAATTTGTCATTTAAAGCCATTTTTCACCGATAAAATCTATGCCATTTTCTCGGGCCCTTTGCTTAGATTTCTAGAGAAGCTTAGCAGTCATTGGCAATCTTGATTCATAACGAAGATTTATATCCAACTGAAACAGGAACAGCAAACGCATGTTATCAGTTGGCATAAAATGACAAATCTAGTTTGCAAACCATTCATCTTCATGAGATCGTGTGTGTGGTTTATTCATCCATTAGATCTGACATTATATTTTTTCAAAGCAAAATACATGCAGATGTTCAGAATGTCCACCCTGTAGTTTGGGCAAACACTTCAAATACTAGTCTTATCAGTGTTAGCGCAATAGGGGGGGGGGGGCACATCATAGCGGATATGGGGCAAAAATTCTAAAAATATCCGGGAGAAAGCCATGAAAAAAAAAACCTATTAAAAATTGAAATATACTTTTGTGATATATTTTGACATAATATCAATAAGGCAGTAGTCACATTTCATCCATTTCTCTTCCATTTTTTTTCTCCCCTCTACTTTTATCAGTCGTGGATCTTTTATCGGCCCAGTGTTCCTAAAAGCTCCCCTCCCAAGCTATACGCTATACTGCTGACAAGCGTGATAAAATGATTACCATGTCGGGCTCCTCACAGAGAGACAGTATCATGTTTATAGTTTTACCATGCAAGTTCAACCATTGGAGGACCTACCCCTTCACCATAGATTTACCAGCCATTAGTTTTCAGGCCATAATTATTTTAGATATGTAGAGATTTATAGGCCTACTCTTTAAAGAAAAAAATGTATGTATAATTTTTGAAATATCAATATGACCAAGGAAATCACACCGGAAATGAAGAAAGACATTTATGTACTATTTTTACGAGACCGCCATCATTTTCAAGCTTATAACCGTTCACGATGGCGGTCTCCTGCATTCGTTTAAACTGATATTTTCTTTTAATTGAATAATGCTTTTTGTTGATATTTATTTTTTATTGCGTTATTATGACTATTGTTTTGTAAAACTTAAATGTATCACCTTTGTAGATGTTATGTTGCATATTTATCTTGAATGCAGAAATAGAAAAAATAAATCAATCAACCAATCAAAATAATGTGAATTTCTATTTCATTAATAATTGAGAAAATGATATAATAATAATAATAATAAAGGTATATTTACCCAGGGTAACCACTTCAGTTCCGAAAACTGTTCTCCCAGCGGGCCCTGCTATTGATGAATATGCTATTGATGCATTGATGATGATGAATAATTACCCATTTATTTATTACATTTTTAGGCCAGAGGATAAAAAGATACACACACAACGGCATAAAGACAAAATAACAATGATGCCAATATTATATAGAAGCGTATATTTTTCTTTACGGTTAAAAATCGGACAAGGGGTTTTAAAAGCACTGATTATTTAGTCTATCCATCAAACCCATATATTCGGGGGTGGAGTTAAAAACAATTCTACGCACCTTACGCGCCACTTTTGGCAGTTTCCGACATTAAAGAGGGGGTGGGAGTGCGAATCCATCTTACACACGAACAAAAAAAAAGGAAAAGGGGTGAAATATGATCTCTTCTCCGGAATATCACGTCAAAATTTATCATAAAAATTGGGTTTATAATGAAAAACGGTCAAAATTTTGTCTCGGTAACTTTGCTTGCTCTCCCAGCTTTTAGAAACCTTGCCCTTTACGCTATGTTTCATCCCCTCAAGTTTTTGTTTTGCTAATTGCACCACTAGGCCTACTTTTCACAACACAAAAGTATGGATCCGATGCATAGGTCCGTGTATAGAGCAGATAATTAAAAAACCGAACTATCGTCATTCAAAGAAATCATGTCGTAGATGGGGCAGTTTCACAATTATGTTGTTCTCAGACTGACAAGGAGGTCAAACGCCTCTCATGCACAAATGCAAGATTTTGCAAATATAGCGGAGAGACGTATCTTTAGAGTTTGTATATTAGGCCTAGAAGTGTATCAAAACTTACTCGAACTAATGTACGTTGTCTAAATTAAGGCCTTATATCTCTTGAAATTCTCCCTTTAAAGGTCTGTGATAATACAATTTTGATTAATTAACGCATCCATTCTTTTACTCTGCAGCACCATAATAACTAAACAACATGTTCCGAGGGACTATAGACTGTATTGTCTTTAGCAGAAAAATCAGAACAAAATGGGAGTATTTTCCGCATACATTCGTAATTCCGAAGCTTCGTTATTCCGAAGGTTCGGATATTCTGAAGGTTCGTTATTCCGAAGGTTCGTATTTCCGAAGGTTCGTAATTCCGAAGGTTCTTTAGTCCGAAAACGAAATGAGGATCGTAATTCCGAAGGTTCGTTAGCCCGAAAACGAAGTGAGGTTCGTTAATCCGAAAACGAAATGAGGTTCGTAATTTCGAAGGTTTGTTGGTCCGAAAACGAAATGATTAACGAACCTTATTTCGTTTTCGGACTAACGAACCTTCGAAACAACGAACCTTCGGAACAACGAACCTTATTTCGTTTTCGGATTAACGAACCTTCGGAACATCGAACCTTATTTCGTTTTCGGATTATCGAACCTTCGGAATAACGCCACAAATGTTCGGATTAACGAACCCTTTTAAGTTTTCGGATTAACGAACATCGAGGTATAGGCAATTTACATGTTTCGAAATTACGAACCTTCGGAATAAAGAATCTTCGGAAATACGAACCTTCGGAATTACGAAGTGTAACCGTATTTTCGAACCACTCATTATTGCAAGTTTCTATAGTGCAATAGGTCCTATAAGGGACGTACAGATGGGGGCCTATGGGGACGCTTGCCCCCTTCCAAAAAATTAACGACAAAGGTAAAAAAAGAGAAAAGGAAAGAAAGGGAAAACAAGAGAAGGATGAAATATGATATTTTTTTAATGTTATGGAATGCTCTCTCCACTGAAATAAGGGATGCTGCTGTTCTAAATTCATTACCTTTCTTCCTCCTTTCTCTAAAACAATCCCTCTTTGCCACAAGATAAAAAATAAAATTAATTTTAACTTCATTTTTGTTTGGGCTTCTTAAATTATAAATTGTCATATTCTTAATTATATTCCATTCTATTAAATAAGCTTATATTAGTTTACTGTGTTTATCTCCACATTGCCAGATTAGATCAGAATAGTAATACAATACTCATCATTTTTTTAATTTCACCAGTAATTATTAATTATTAATGACCAGGACTACCTTTCTAATTATTACTTTCAATCAATCTCCAGTTATATGTAAAACATCAATCAGCTTCTGGATTTCATTATTATTTTATAGAAATTTCGCTAAACATTGGGCTAGATTTATATTTTTTGAATTTGTCTATTTTCTAAGTTGATATTTGTACGCAGTGCTACATGTGGGGGTGATATGCTTCCGAGCAACATCTATTTATTATGCTTTTATCAGCACCCCTATGACCAGCATGTAGCACTGCTCCATTCTGTTGTTTGTTTTTACCATGTATAATGTCATCTATGATTGTATCATGATTTGGTCAAATGAATAATAATAATAATAATAATCTATCACAAAATTGGATATTTTTAATAAAAATTTCGAAATTTTTGCTTGCTCGAAATGTCACATTTTGCCCACTCGAATTTGTTGACTCATTACGCCACTGGGCCCTGTAGGCATGGGAAGCAACAAGCAAGGAAGGGTGCTGGGGAGGGGGGGGGGTCTGAAGGACCAACAAGACTTTCCTTAGGCCCGGGGTGCTGCATGTGTTATTTCCCATAGGCAGCACCCCCTGGAAATCTGGTAGATATGGTAAATGGCAAAAATGAACGAATATTTTTTTTTGCTTGTCAAATTTCTCGGGACCGAAACCACCTTCATGCAGCGGCGTAACAGGGGTCGGTGGCCAGGGGGGGGCAAGAGCCAAAAATTTCCCGGTCATATCATGGTATGAACAGGCGTAATGGTGTAATGAGGCGACTATTTTGAGAGGGCCAGATATTGCGTATCGGGCAGAATTTATCTTTTAAAAAAAGTTGCGAGCGAGCGAAGCGAGCGAGCAAAAATTTTGACCTTTTTAATACATAAAAATCCAATTTGTGTGATAGATTTTGAAATGATCGATATCCAGAAAATAATATATTTCACTCTTCTCTCTTCCATTCCTTTTTTGTGGTCTGAACGCCACTGTGAACAGGATTCTTTGCGGCAGTAGCGTGAAGAGTAAAAAAAAGAGGGGCGCAGTATGACACATGTGCTGAAAAGCTGCTTAATATAAGTCCCGAGCGAGCGAAGCGAGCGAGAAAAAATCACCCTTTTCATGAGAATCTACCTTTGAGATATTTTTTAAATTATATTCAGTAAATAAAATGATATCCTACACTTTTCCTTTGCTTTTCTTTCCTCCTTCTTTTTTGTTCTTGTTTGTAGAACTTTTGGGGGCCAATGGCTTAACCCTTCCATACTCAGTCATATATGGCAGTGCTGTACGGTTGGGGTCCGGGGCGGAGCCCCCCGGAACTTTTTGATATCAAAGCCACTTAAACCTCGCAGATTGCCGCTATTTTAATCAAATCGCGAGTATATACAGAATATAGCTTTTACACAACACATTTATTCAACCCAGTTGCGTAATGAACCAAATATTTGAGGTGGTAAAACATAGCATTGTGGGAAAATTTACATCCTACATCTACTGCATGTTGGTTCTACTCTTTCTATTTGTCATTATATTGATTTTTTATGTGTTGTTTTTTATTGTTCATATAATATTGTACCTTTTTAATGGATGTGAGTAAAGTGAATTGAATTGAATTTGTTAAAAGTCGCCAGCGTGCAAAGCGAGTTGGAAAATTGCCTATTGAAATTGAATTCTAATTAGGTGATAGATTTTTCCATTATATTCAGCAATGCTGACAGCAAATAACACACTTCATTGTTTATAATTTATTTTATTTCCTCTTGGGTGTGGAACCAAGACCCCCCCCCTCCCCGCGCCTGTATACGCCAGTGATTGAACGTGATTGAACGTGATTGAACGGGGACGTTATAGAGCCATTTGATGGTTATAGATGAAGAGCCCCTACTGCTTTGCATAAAATTTAGCAAGCTTATAGCACAATGTTGCGTGCAGTTCATCTTTCTTCCCGCTCTTTATTTTCAATCCTCGGCAGCCCGGTCGTGTTATTATTTTTTTTTCTTGTCCCTTTTGTTTGTTTTCTAATTTAGCTTTTGACTAATTCCATTCTACCTTCGTTTCCCGCTATTGTTTGTCACTTTGTCATATTTTGATTTATTTCCCATCAAGCTACTGCATTACATAAGCCTATTACGGAATGATTTGTTCTTTGTCAAATGTTCTTCTTTCGTACATTTTGGCCCGCTTTTTTCCTTCTCCATTTAAAAAAAAAATCTTCGTTTTCTTTTTCTCTTTCCCTTTCCTCCTTTCCTTGTCCCCTTTCCTCCCCCTTTCCCTTTCTTTCTCCCTCCCTTTTTTTCTTTTTCCCGTTTTTTTTAATTTTCCCGGTGAAATCCGCTAGGGGGGGCAGCTTGCCCCCCCTGCCCCCCCGCCTGTTACGCCACTGCCTTCATGTTGTGGTGAAATCCTCCCCTTTTTTATTTGCTTGTCAAATTTACTCAATCAGCACCCCCAGTAAAAAAAAACGTTACCAGGGCCCTACCTATAGGCTATTTTTTTCTTCAAAAGTCCGAAAGACAGAGTTCGAACCTCGAACCTCTGCATCAATATGCCACAATGAATGCACGAACATTTCGTGCAAAAATTATTATTTGGTACGTCCATGTAAGACACCGTACAATCAGAATGTGCGGAATGTGCGAGGGAACCTCTGTTTGGGCAAATTTGACAACTTCTGATTGATTTCATGTGAAAACTAGACTGTTGTCATGTGGTTCTGTAGCTACAGAGGAACCTGTTGAATTCTTGCCAAAAATAGTAGCACATGGGAATGAAAGATTCGGGGGAGCACTGCACTGGACCTTCAACGATAATTCGTTCCGTACCTGGACCGCGTCTCCAGCAAAACCTCTCCCGGACAGTTGCGGGCGGTCAGGCTGAGTTGTGACTGTCGTTGAACTGTAGCTGGCTGCTGCCGGGTACGCTTCGTTCACCCAGTCCAGACTTCTTGTACTATCTTAATGTTTTAGACCCCTGTTCAAGATGCAATTTGAAATCAGTCAATCAACGTCTAACATATCTGAAAGTGATGGTACATCTGCTGTACTGGAGATTCTGCATCGTATTTGGGAAGAGGTGAGATTGAGAATGCAGCAAATCAAGTCATGAGACATGACATTATTTATGTATTAATTATGAAGCCCAGGACTCATCCGTGTAATACTAGGCAAATATATACCCTCAAAAATGGGGTCGCAATCGTTAATGTTTGGACCTAAAAGGGGAAAAAATAAATTATGCACTTAGTGACTTACCTTGATTAATATATAGATGAAGGTCTATCGTGACACAAAATCCTGACATCGAGGCACAAACCGGAACCTCAAAAAAAGGAAAAGTTTTGTCTCGTTCGTTCTTTTTCTGTCAAAATTGAAAACAAAATGGCCGATCGAGAACGAATGCGACAGAGGTCTAACTTTTCCTTTTTTTGAGGGTCCAGTTTGTGCCTCGATGTCGGGATTCTGTCCATGTAATCGAGGTAAGTGCATAATTTATTTTTTCACCTTTTGTTTGGAGTGCGACCCCATTTTTGAGAGTATGTGTCTCCCTAGTAAGTATTACACATACGAGTCCTGGGCTCCGGAGGCTCCTAGTCTTGCTCACTGCAACCATCCTGCCTGTGGGGAATCTACAGGTAGGACTATGGTTAGACAGCTGGCAGCCATCTGTTTCGAGGAGTTTTTTAACATTTTAATTTTTTTAAATTTCTCCTCGTACACAAACGGCTCGCTATCGTGCAGCCACCATTAGGGGGTTAACAATGCAAAATCCCCCTGATGGGGCTCATCGAGTTTTGTCTTTATTTCATAAAAAATATATAAAAAGAACTACCAAAATAAACATTCCGTTTTGGCCTGAAATGCACCAAAACTGGAAAAAATAAACTTAAAAGGGGAAAAAACAGTGACTTCGGCTGTCGCGCAACTGCTAATTCCCGGTTGATCCGAACTTAATACATAAACATATGGCTATTGAGTCCCTGTACAGATCGAGCTAGAACATTGGTCTCTGTATTTGGTGAGTGGAGCCAACTGAGTTCAGCGGAACAACCAACATAACAGACTGAATCTTTTGGTCTAGACTATGGCATGCCTAACCCAGGGAGCTCCCTGCTCTATTTAATCACTTATACTTATTTTTCTGTAGTTAATTAATGTTGTTAATTCATTTTATCTAATCAGTATCAAATATTTTGATGATATTCTTCCTTATTTCATGAATACACATGAAAAAAGGGATAAAACTCTTTGTCATTGCTTGATTGTATTGATGGTAACAAGCAATAAATATGATTATCAACATTGATTCATAATTTAAACAGGTAGAGAGGGGTAATCTTAATCAAAAGAGAGTGAACCTTGAGCAATTGCTGCAGCATGCTCCAGCAGAATGGTTTCATCCAGGGACTAATCATGACCTAAAGACAAGGAGATACCAAGAACTCAGAGATATCTGCACGCAAGTCATCTTACTCTTGATCAAGCAGACCAAGATCTCTCTTGCCAGCTGTCATGAATCAGATGGTAAGTTGGGATGGGGGGGGGGGGGGGTTGTTAGTCCTGGGAGCATAAGGATGTTTGAACTCAAAATATTTGGACACACCCAACTAAGAATTGCCTTAATTTTTGCCATAATAGTACAGAAAATATGCCGGCTGAACTGAATGAAGCCTGCCTACAGTAAACGACCTGATGATAAAATGCATTTTGCATTAAATTTGAAAATTCCAAGTAGTTTCATTTGAAGTTTGGCATAATGCTAGGAACATTAAAATTAGAATTTGGCTTTGCTTCCAGTCTTGTGGTTGGAGTAAAATCAAAATTGGCTTCAAGTTGCAGCTATTGATGACGTCATTACAATTTGGAATGGAACTGGCTTTCAATCTGACAGGGAGGCTTGAAATAGACTGGAATTTTGAATTTAGTATCAACACCAATATTCTGAACTTTCATCATTGACATTTTATAGGGTTTGAATGTTCATATCAAAAGCTATTATAATTTCTTTGAAAATCAGATTGCAAAAGATCGCGTATGCTCTGGGCCTTTCACTTTCATGTACGTACACAGAAATCACTGCAGACATGATTATTTTATGCTAAGATAAATTTTTATCACATTTTTGATCTCCCAAGTTTAGGGACAGTGATTTTCCGCGATCGCGGAAAACGGACGGAATTCACGGAAAGGGCCTTTTGAAACGGAAAGTGGCATTTCAAACGGAAAATCACGGAAAACGTATTTTCCCTCAAAATACACAGAATAGCAACAGAAATTACTCCAAAATCACAAAAAAAATGAGAATATTAAATGGCCACAAAACCCCAGAAAACACGATCTCACTTCGCTACTATCACACATCGTGACTGCACTCGACATCAGCACACTCATTTGTACCCCGCACCCCTGTACGTACCCGGTCGGCCGGCCGGGCACCGGGCCGGGTTGGGCTTCATATGCACACATATCGTTCAACTACACGGTCGTGTGTTGCTGCCCTCTACGTTTGAAGATGTAACAGTACGATATCGTGGTCTCAAAATCCAAGATGGCGGATTGGCAAAAGCCGTTGACTGATGAGAACGATGCCCAAAAAACCCCAAAATTATCGATGAAATATCATTTCACCGTGAAATAATGCTAATAATGTGAAAGGTGAGGATGTATGCATGCTAAATGGGTTTGTAAAAATATTTTATGCACCCGCATAGATCCAATTCTAAGAACGGATTCTATTGTGTTGTTGGTATAGTAGCAGATACAAATTTTGACCAGTGCGACTGTACGTGTTGTGATTTTGCTATTCAATGTGTAAACGGAATTGTCACTTTTCCGTGTGTACAAAGTCTGAGGGGAAACGGAATTTCCGTTTTCTGACATGCTGAAACGGAATTTGAGATTTTCTGAAACGGAAAAGGCAATTTTTCGAAACGGAAAATCACTGTCCCTACAAGTTAAATATATATCTGCGAGGGAATCTGAGAAAGCTTACTGGGCAAATTAACTGAGCACAATAATCTGTATTGTCTGTATTTTCCTTGAAACAAAGGGCCATTTTGTGTTCAGAGAAATCAGGTATTATGAATGAATTATCAGTTGTTACTTGGATTCATCTTTAATAAATGCATTCTCTTTCTTTTTTTCAAAGCTGGTGATTACAGTGGCACAAAGTATAAGGAACATGCTTCTTTAGCTTACTCCGCTATGTCCTTAGTCAAGCTTCTGTTGTCAAAGTTAAGCCCAACTCAAAAGGGAAAGTTACCAGAAGACTTGATGAGGGGCAACACTGTAAGGTCCTGTGATAGTCAGGCTGAACAAGTTGAAATGTGTGCTTCATCTGCATCAGATGGATGCCAAGTTGGATACCAAGATGCAGAGCAAAGACTCCCAAGATTGAATAATTGCTTCCAGGACAGTCAACAATGCAGATCAGTAGATGTATCCATGCAATCCTCTCCTGTGGTATCCCAAGAAATGGAAGGCCACTTCTCAATCAGACCAAAGGGCATTGGCCTCTTTGGAAGTCTTCCACCTGGTATTACTGAGGATGGTTCTGAGAGAACGACCATTGAAGGAGAGTCTGAGGAACAGATTGAGTGTTCGGACAGGTTATTACGAGAGGTGATGAAATCCACAGTAGGGCCAAGTATTGTCTTGTGTGCATCACATGCTCAGAAGCATCCATGGTCAAATAAAGCAAGCCTTCAAGCAGCAAATGGTGAGAAAATATGATTTGATCATGTATTACAAAGGGTTTTTTATAATTTGAAGGAAGAAAAATTGTTACATTTGAATATCCTAATACTCATCATTCACGACTATGCTTTTAGTGTGGTAGATTTTCTAGTTATTTGCTTTATTTTGAAAGAATTCTGATTGATCAGTATTAAGGAAGTAGGTGATAAAGATTGTCTTAATTGTGATATCAAGTCTGGATTCTGATTTACCTTCCAAGATGATTTCATAATATTCTTCTGATCTCTCTTATTTTTAGAAAGTCAAAAAGGGGCCTAAGCTTTCGATCCTAGCAGAATCTTCGTCGGAGGCAAAATGACAAAAATCTTATTTTTGTTAGATACATGTAATAAAGCGTATTGAAAAAAAAAAATGATTTTCTCATATACATGTATGGTATTTGTGTTAGTCATGTAGAGGTTGTATCGTAATCTCTGAAACAGTAGCTGGCTAGCTAGCTGTAGTTTCTCTGTTTTTAAAGATATGGGTCTCATTTCATAAAGAACTTACTAGAAACTTTGCTAATATGGTAATTACTATAACATGTTGTTGTACCACCATGGCAAACTTGATTGATGTTTTTGATTGATTCAGCCATACCATAATGATATCCATGTACTTGCAATTATCCTGAGTTTACATGAAAAACAGTTGATTTCTTCCTTTGTCTGTTCTCTTGCATACCATTGCAGCATTACTAAATCAACTCACCAGTACATGTGGCTGCAACTCTTTACCAACACTACTCTCTGGATGTTATAGTGATACCAAACAAAATGATGGTATAAATGCCAAGAGACTGATACCCAAAGGTGCATTTCGTCCTGCTATGGTAGAATTAAAGCAACAACTCACAAGAAATGATTGGAAGAAATATCCAGCAGCAAAACATACTTTTGCTTGGTTATTAGCTCATTTGAAGGTATGTATACTTGCTTTTTTATACAGTTACTGTGTTGCTGTACGATACCATTCCAATATGCCCGTATTCTGAATTTTGCTCAATCACTTAACAATGTGTCGCCATATGCGACACTAATCTCTAAAAAGCTAAAAAGTGTATCTGGCACTCAGATTATTTTTATAAACACTTTCTTGGAATAGTTCTTCTTCACCATTAATCCATACTGTGTGCTGGGGGGAGGGTATACAAAATCAAATGTTTTCATATTCATGATCATTTCTGACCAAATTTCTATAGAAAAAGTAGGTTCACCCTAAAATGTAGGTTCGTCTTATGATGATCCTCATTTTATTTATTGTAAATGTGCTGAAATCAGCCAACTTTAACTCACATCGTGGAGCAGCTGGAATAATATTGTATAAGAAGAAGAAGTGTTTTTTCTGTTTACTGGTGGTACACCTGACTACTGGAAAAGCATTAATGCTTAATGTTAGTAATATTTAATTGACTTATGGTCATAGGTTTTCCATGAGGGATCCAGTAATGAGGATTTATGCCCTATGAAACAGCACAAGTTGGGTCAACTTTATTTTAAATTATATGACACCTAGATAGAGCCTTGTGATTTGATTGGTTGTTTGATATCGTTCATTCAGCCCATTTTGCAATGACGTCATCAAACGTGCAATTTTGGATCCATTCATTGTGCAATCCATACGATTTTGTCCATTGCATGCGCGCACCGAGACTGCAGCTGTATGCACCAGCAGTGCGCATGTTGCAGACCTGCCAACCAGTACTTTTTAGCCGTATTTAGTACGTTTTTGCAACCAAAATACGGCAGTACGTTTTTTCTTTGAAAAATACGTTTTTTTTTTATTGAGAAAAATTAATCTCTATATGTCTCTATTTGATAAAACGTACACAAATATGGTTATTAGATCAATGTAATTTCAGGTAACTTGTTTTTTTTTTCAATCATTTTGTTCAATTTCAATTTTTCAATTTCAATTTATTTCATTCATAAAAACACATAAATATACATAGTAATAAACAAAATATCAATATAAGAATGTGGAGACAGCTTAGAAGAACCAAGTCTTATACAGTGCTGCCACCAAAATGTAAGCACAAACATTTTAAAATTAACATTTTAACATAATAACTAGAAAATAAGGATGATAAATAAAAATACAAATTATTAATATTCCAAGACAAACCCTACACGATACTTGAACAAACAAAGCCTGATAATTTTATAAGTAATATTTTTTTTTAAATAATCGTTTGAAAGAATTGAGTGATACACTTAATTTAATGTCATCAGGTACATGTAATGCATTCCAAATTTTAGGACCCTTAAAGAATATAGAATTGATACCAATATTGGTTCTCTCAAATGGCAAGTGAAAATCTAAAGGCTTTCGCATATTATACAAGTAAAAATCAGAATTCAATTTGAAAAATGTTGAAAGACTAGATGGTATAATTTTATTAAAAACTAAAAACATATTAAAATCATTCATATCAAAAATATTCAATAACTTCAATTCTTTGAAAATTGGTTTAGAATGGGCAAGATAATTGGCATGAAAAACTATTCTTATGGCTTTCTTTTGTAATAAGAATAATCTCATCATTGAATAATTTCTAGAATTGGCCCATACAATATTGCAATAGTTTAAATGAGGTGAAATTATAGCATTGTAACTCATCAATAAAATTTTACGTGGGAAATGCTTCAACCTATAAAGTACGCCAATGCATTTTGAAACTTTGTTACAAACTTGATTGATGTGCTCATGCCATAACAGTTTATTATTCACAATCACCCCAAGAAAATTGATAGACGTAGCAACATTTATTTTAGTACCATTCATTTCAATAATAATGTTATTGTAATTAATTTTCTTATTGGTGAATATCATACATTGAGTTTTATTTACAAAATCAATCTATTTACAACAAGCCACTGAGATAGTTTGCACAACTCATTATTGAAGTTAACCATTAAACTGTTAATATTTGTGTCAGACATAAAAACACTTGTATCATCAGCATACAAGATAAAATGTAATTTCTCAGAAATATTGCATACATCATTTATATAAATAAGAAATAATAAAGGTCCCAGGATGGACCCCTCAGGCACTTTGCATCCTACTGTATCTAATTCGGATTTAACATTATTAATAAAAACATATTGTTTACGATTAAATAAATAACTTTCAAATAAATCTAAGAGGACACCACGAATACCATAATTTTGTAACTTATATAAAAGAATATTATGATCTAAAGTGTCAAATGCCTTACTCAAATCCAAAAATAATCCAAATAATATTTCTTTATAATTAAAAGCAGTTGAGACTTTACAAACTAAATCAGCTAATGCAGAGGATGTGGAGTGCCCGGGACGGAATCCATACTGCGATTTAACAATAATGTCATATTTATCCAGAAAATATAAGAGGCGATTGTATATACATTTTTCAAGCATTTTTGAGAAAACAGGTAACACAGATATAGGTCTATAGTTTGAAACATTAGCCGGAGATCCATTTTCAAAAACCGGAACAACTTTGCCAATCTTTAATTGATCCGGAAAAACACCAATAGATAAAACAGAGTTAAATATATTGCACAGAGGATAGCAGATGATATGTATAACTTTTTAAACAATTGAAATATTTATTTCATCAAAACCTGCACTAGACTGATTATCAAAGCTAGAAGTGATTTTTATTATTTCGCCGGGGGTGATGGGATTAAAAAATGCAGTATGAATATTTCGTTTTAAGTACTGTGTAAAATTATTGCCAGAGGTATTGCACTGTATATTATTAGTTAATGAGGAGCCAATCTCAATAAAATATTTATTAAATGTTTGTGCTTTTATGAAATCGTCAGTAATAATTTCATCATGAACATTGATATTTTCAATAATGTTTACTTTTCTTTTATTACCCAGAGCTTTGTTAATAATTTTCCAAGTTCTTTTTAAATTCGCCTTTACTTCAAAAAATTGATTTTCAAAATATTCCCTTTTAACACGTTTTATTTCACTATTAACTTTATTACGGAATGATTTATACGTTCGTTCTCTATACTCCGTTGGATTTCTAATATATTTTTTATATAATAGAAACTTTTTATGACACATTTTGCGCAAGTCTAGATTAAACCATGGCTTATCTTTCCTAGATTTGTTTTTCATTTTGACCTTTGGAAAACATTCATTATAGACTTGCATAAATTGTGTGCCAGACGACAATCTCCAATTTATTTGTGAAATCAAGAATATTATGATCATTAACGACACGTTTAGTTAATTTGATTTTTTTATTCGGTAGAATAACCTTTGAGTGTATACAAAATATGGGGAAATGGTCGCTAACATCAACAAGGAAAATTCCACATGACACATCATTTAAATCATTAGTGAAGATATTATCAATCAACGTTACAGATTGATCCGTAACTCTGGTTGGATAATGAATAGTGGGATAAACAGACTTAGTCATAAAAGCATCCAAAAAATCACTAACATTTGAGCAAGAATCGGCATTATACAAATTAAGATTAAAATCTCCAATGAAATATAATAATTTATTTTCACTATTTACATTTCCTAAAAGAATATTCAAGGATTCGATAAAATTAGGAAATGATGAATTTGGAGGTCTATAAATAACATTGAATAAAATATTTTTTGGGCAAGACTTTATTTCTATACAAATACATTCAATAGATTCAGAAAAAATATTATATTCATTTCTATGTACAAAGTTAAAATCATTTCGAATAAAAGCTCCCACACCACCCCCTCTACGTCCTGTGCGGGAAAGACCTATAAATGAATAACCGTCAATTTTATAATCAGAATCATTTTGTTTAAGCCAAGTTTCGGTGATACCAATAGCACAAAAGTCTAAATCAATGCAATTTAAAAACGATGTTAAACCATCAATGTTTTTCTTTAAACTTCTGCTATTTATATGCAAACATGAAAATCTATTTTTGAAATTAATAAAAGACTCACAATCTTTTAGACATGTGTTGAATTCATTTGGCAAATAATAATTTTGATTGGGGCCATTAAAAGAATCACTACCATCAATTGGAGACAACAATTCATTGATCCTCGATAAATCAATATCTTGTAAACATTGTTGATATAAAATGCAGTCAGGCATGTAAGTTAAAACAACATAAAAATAACAAAACAAACAACAAATAGAAATGAGTTAACTCATATACAATTATAGTTGGGAGGTAAAAAAGCAACCAAAACCAGGGTGACGATATACACATGTTTTAATGTTTTTTTTTTTCATCTGCAAGAGCAGTGCGCATTTTAGCTTGCATGCAGCTTGAGCGCCGTGATGAGCGAGTGCGCCAAGCATTTTATTATGAAATACACTTTTTGGGGGAAAAATACATTTTTTTAAATCACAGAATACAGTTTTTCATTCCCAGAGGTTGGCAGGTCTGATGTTGTATAACGACGTAACAATCAATTATTAGATGTCATATAAACCAAATAATGAATGTTTTTTAATTCGTGCAAATTGGTGCAATGGACAGAATACTTCATTTGGTGAAAGATGATCCATTTCATCTTTCACTCATAAACTTTCATTATTTGTATACCATTGTAGCTGGATAATGAGACAACTACTCTACAGACTGAGCTCTCACTATCAATTTACAATCTGCTATGATGGTTTCTTAACAAGTACTTTTCTTTTTCTTGATTTCTTTAGCATCCATATGTAGGATATCAACTTGACCACTGTCTTCCACCTTCTCTTCTCTTTGTTGATGATTATGAGGTACATGGTCTTCCTTCCTCCTGAGGGGCGTGGTAGGGAGATAGGATCTTAATTGGTTTTATTCCCCTCCCTTCCTGTTCTTCAAAAACATGGCTTTAAAGTATACATGTAGTGTATCTGGGATGGGAGGGGGGGGGGTCATGCTACCCAACAATGACTATATAAGGGACATTTGTATTGATTCTGAATGCTAGTATCATTTCTGCATGTACCTTTATATTTCATGAGGCTTTTTTAAAATACGCTTCTGCTTTCTGTTTTGAAAATCTCTACGTTGCTGAAAAAATTGACTATGACTTTGGCTAAATATGATAATATTGGAAACAATATGTTTTCACAACAATAAATGGTAAATAAATGCAAACTCTTTTTTCAGATGCTTGCAGTAGAAGTTTTCAAATTTGGGTTGCTTTGATTGGTTGGAAAAGAGAGATATTCTCCCCCCCTTCGTTTGTGTATTAAAGTTGTCTGAATATTTTGTATTCGCCTATTCTTTTTCATTAAATTAGATGGAGAACAAGGTACTTGGAATACAGTGTTTGAGGCACATCATTGATAATGTGGTAAGTGATAGTATCCTGAAAACACACTTTGCCTTCGAAAAACAGTAAAAATTTTGATCATTTTTGACAGCCATACAACTTTTTAAATAATCCAGCAGACTTGGGTTTCATAGTACTCAGGAAAAAAAGTTTATTAATTCAATTTACAAGTTAATCGATCCTCGTTAATTGTTTTGTCTGGGCTAAACCCCTTGGGTCCCCAGAATACAAAATAAATGTTTGCAATGGATTACAAATATGAAAGAATGCTTCTGATTGGTACAGGTTGATGTTTACAACAAAATGCGTTTGCAAAAATGATGCTTGGCCATGATAATGATTGATTGCAGAGCTTTGTTACAGAGCCTAGGTTAATATACAGGAGAACAATACCCCCATGTCTTAATGTTACCCTTTTTTTGTCTATTAAGGATCCAACTGAATTGAGATGGTATGGGAGAGCAGAAGTGATCTACGAGGCCTTACATCCATTGTTATATAACCATAAACCAGACCTGATTGATATCCTATTTCCTTGCCTGTTAGCGATTCTTAAAGTCGTAGAGAAAGGCCCCAAGAAGACAGACCAACCAAGGAAGGTAGACTATCAACTGAATCCATATTAATAATGATAATAAAATATTGATAATAGCATCAATATAATAACCACATTCATTTAGGAATTTGTTTAAAAAAACTTGCTTACACAATTCTGCCAAGTTATTTTTAGCTTACTTGGACGCTTTGTATTTATGTATCGCTACTTGGATAACCAAATCTTTTATGAAAAGTCATATGTTCAGGAGAGTGGGAAAACATACCTGCTACACAATATTATCCATTGAAATGTCATTCCTTTCAGAGGGTGCAATTAGCCCTTCTCTGTTATTGTAGCTGCTTTTGATGGAGGCAGTATGTTTTCAGGTCCATCAGCCAATCCCATTTCTGTTCTCTTGATAAACTACTTATTTGTCTCGCCCACCAGAGGTGAAGGCGAGACTTAGGGATCCAAATGTCGTCTGTCGTCCGTCACAAACATTATGACACATAACTCCGCAACCGTAAGTCACTTTTCAATCAAACTTGGATGGTAGATGTACTTGAAAGTTCAACTTCAAACTTCAGACAATGATCCGATCAGATTTTTGAGATCATGGTGTTCAACGGTCACAGAAGTTATATAAAAATATTGGGATAACAAATTTACTATTTTAGGGACCAATTTAAACTTGGCTCTATTACTTGGCATTCTACATGTAAACCCATGAAAATTTCATCAAATTGTCCAGTTTTGTACAGAAATGCATATATATCAAAGATATCGTTGCCGAATCCATGAAGTGGCACACGCGACCTTTGAAGCACGAAATCACTTTTCGAGATAAATACTAAAGATTTTACATTTTCAACTGCCTTGTGCTATATGATTGTGAAGTTTAACAGAATGAAGAATGCCCAAACCAAGAGACAGGTATCTACTGCTGCCTTCCATGCTAAAAATTTATTGAATGAACATCAAATCTTGACATAGCAGTGATTCAAACACAAGTGTCGTTTTGTGCGTAGAAATAGCGCGCACCTGAGTGCCAGTTGGATTATTTTACAAGGGATTTTGAGGCTATTGTCTCTTTATCACTTTAATTATCTCATTAATTAGAGAGAATTGGGTTCTAAATGTTGGTGAAATGATAGACCGTACAGCTAGAGAATGATAACTGAAAGAAACTTAAAATTGACTTTTCAAGTGACTTTGGGACGTTGTGCCACTTCGTGGATTCAGCAACAATATATTTATTGGGGTCACACTTCTTTTTATAATGCAACTTGAATGAAACCAACTTTGTTGAGTTGACTGTAATCGCTTCTACATGTCTACATCAGCATCATCATAATCTCTCCTGTTTTATGATTCAGCTAGGGAAGTATGACAAGGCTCTTCAGATAATTCTCAACAATATGGAAGGTGAACAAAGGATATTGGTACGACAAGCTAATGCAAGGCATCTTCCTTCCTTCATTGATGTGATGGGAATTACCATCCTGTGGCATATGAAGGTAAGAGTTGCAAACTAAAATATGTATTAAACATTGTACTTTGTTCTTGAAACAGAGACTTGAAAATGAGAAAAAAGGGGTCATGAAAAGTTGATCCAATAAAATGATCATAATGTTTACAAGTACTTTATAATTTAACATTCTCTCCTAAAAATGTAATATAATTCTTTTGTATAGAGATTGATTCGTATCATCGTTGCCTACCTGGAAACAAGTGATGGGCCAGAGGAGACTGGTAGACTCCTTACTCTCAGGATACTGCAAGCAGTCATTCTTCAAGCATGGCCACGGTATGTATACCGAAACAGGGTCACAATCTTTAGCTTGCCTAGAGCTGAAATTGTATGGGTGATTTAATGTGATTCACATTGACATTTACCGAATGAACATCCTTTAGAAACATCCTTTAGAAACATGTTTCAATCGACACAAATGACAATCAAGTAATATACCAAAAATAATGAGTTTACATACCTTGTTGTGGGCGTAAAGTTTTACCTACAAAACATGTACTTTTGATTATAAGTGGTATTATTGAATAAAATAATAAGTATTCTGACAAAAGTAACATAGTAAATGAAACACCTCATTTGAATATTTGATCGGAAGAAGCTAATTCACTACTAATGCTAATTAATGGTAATATGAGTCTATCGTATTTGTTGCTGTAATAAACTATTTGGTCTTTGATGAGGTAATGGCTGATGTCTAGTAGAGTTTTGATAGTTGGTGTTGTCAGAGAAATGCCAACAGTGTACACATCATCAAACTTGAAGTAAGGCTAGTGTTAAGATTGACCAAAGACAATAATATGAAGTTTTTCCAATAGTTTTTGTTAAAAACTGATTAAATTTTGCCTGTATATAAAAAGAATTTAAAAATTCTTGTGACTGGGAGAACTATATCTTCTACAGACTTTGGATGTGTGTAGTTGATGCTACCCTTGTTTCATTATTTTTGTACACAAACAGTTACATTGTTATCTTGCTCTAATTTTGATAGTTTTCTTTGTAGGGTGTTTCTTGTTGGGAAAATGTTTTATGAGATTATTTTTGTGCTCTTAGAAACTACATGTTTCATGAGCATTCTTTAAACAGGAATGTTCAATGGTTTTCATGTGCTCAAATATTATGACATTTCTTTAATAATAGGCCTGATAGCCAAAATAAGTATGTCTTTCATCAGTAAATGTATTATTTCTATCTTCCCTTGATTGATTTACCAAATATTTCTCTTACATTTGTTTCATTTTGAACAAATTTCAGCTGCCACTTCTTACTTATTTTACTTCCAATGATCTATATTCAACTTTGATTTTTTATTTACTTTTTTTTTTTTACAGAATGATGACTCACTGTTCTGACCTGATGAAATCTCTCCTAAAACTGCTTCTTGATATTTCCAGAGGACCAACTGATATTTCACCTGAAGGTAACTTATCTCTCCCATCCTCTCTCTTTCCTATTATATCTCTCCTGCTTACAACCCACTATTTCTCTCTTACACCTGTCTCTATCTCCCTGTACTAAAGAATGTAATATATTAAAGAAAATGTAGTAAGTAGGATGTTGAGCCTAGCTGAAGACTAAGAATTTGAAAGTGTACCACTGAGAGTTTACCAACGCTGTAATCTTTCCAGATATGTTGGAATCATTCATACCTACTTGCCAAGTGTACCTATTATAATGGAACAATCCTATATAGGGGAAAGGAAAATGATGTTTATATCTCTATTCCTATTTCTGTCAAGTATTTTCTGTAGTATTGAATATGAAATTTGAGGATGTTCCTATTTCTGGAAATTTCTTAGTGATATGTTCCTATTTCTTGGCCACCAGGGTTGGCAGGTAGGAATCATTAATTGCTAGGGTCCTAACTCTGAATTAAATTGTGTCTTATTTACAATATGATTTTGATGATCAGCTCAAAGGTCACAGAGAGCATTATCCTGTCAATGGCAGGGGCACGAATTTCTACTGCCCACACTCTAGAATCCATCTTCAATTTTAATTACATGTATAGGCCACTCACAATGTTACCTTTATGTCTCCAATTGGTGGTCATCAACCATGGTCTATTGTCAAATTTGCTGTTTAATTTTGCAGTGAGAGATAGAGTTGGTAAAGAGTGTATCGAGTGCATGACATTGCTGAAGAGGTGCTGTGGTACAGTTGTGGAAGACACAGTGAAAAAGCTCCTGGATTCAAATCTTGAAGACAAGTTAGTGAAAGATTGCCTGGAGAATGTTCTAAAAAGCTAATCTACAATCATGCTTCCTACATGCTGTTTGGTTTGTCATTTTAAATATCAACCAATGTTTTTGTTTGCATTTACATCATGGTAAGCCTGAGCAATTTCAATGTGTATGCAGTAAAAGATATATGGATGAATAGTCATGTACATAGTCTGGTTTAACATTTGACATCAGTCAACCTAACAACTACATAATGTTGATTCTGCACAATAACTTGTTAAGGGGAAATTTCGCCTTGTATGTTAGCTGGTTTTAATAATAGCCGAAAAATTAGTGAAAAAGAATGATGGTTTGATGAAAATCTGTCAGAATAAGAGAGTTATGAATTTTCAAAAGTTTCGATTTTTGACGTTATATGCGATCAGCTCCTCCATGTAACATAAGTTCCATGAATATCAATTTTAAATGGAACATGATGAATATTAATATTTTTCTTATACAAGGTGGCATTAAATGATGTGTCTGATGATATATCTACCATTCAAATAAAATTTCAATTGTTTTAGGAAAGGACAATGAAGGGAATTTATATCACACAACATACATGTAAGGAGCAGCTGCTTGTCTGTGATGTCATGAAATCAAAACTTAAACATTTTTAGCTCTGTTATTCTTTGACAGATTTTCATCAAACCTTCACCAGTATCTTTCTCTAAATTTTCTGCTTTTATTAAAACCATCTTATCGCCAAGGTGACTTTCCTTTTAAAGGACAAGTCCACCCCAACAAAAAGTTGAATTGAATGCAAAGAGAAAATCCAACAAGCATAACGATGAAAATTTCATTAAAATCGGATGTAAAATAAGAAAGTTATGACATTTTTAAGTTTTGCTTGATTTTTCAAAACAGTTATGTGCACATCCTGGCCGGTGTGCAATGAGGGAGTTAATGACATCAATCACTTTTTCTTTTGTATTTTATTATATGAAATATGAAATATTCTGATTTTCTCCCCAATGTCCTGTGAAACAAAGTCTTATTTCTCCCTGAACATGTAGAATTACCATTGTTTAACAATTTATGGTTCACTCAAGTTGGTCCTTATTGTCAAATCTGTGAAAATTGAGATATTGTCTAATTCAAACAATTAAAAACAAAAGAAATTGTCGCTGATGTGGTTTACGGTACACCATGTGGAGTGTTATAGAAGCAGTGGAAAGAAGAAGAAAAGGAATTGGATAGGCGAGAAAGTGGAGATTTGAGAGTAGAGTATTCTTTTCTTGAAAGTAGTCCTGAAAAGGACTGTAAACCAGAAGAGATTGATGAGTTGAAGAAACAGCTTGAGTAGTAGGATGGATGAGGAGTTGCTGGCTTGAGTCGGCGAGTAGAGATGATGAGTAGAAGCAGTAGAGAGACTCGACGTTTCAGGCAGGTTGACTGTCCGTCTTCAGGAGTGAGTGTTTGTGCGGCGGTACAAGAAATTGTGAGTTAGGGACATCATTGATTCTCTGATTTTCTTGTGACTAAATTTTGCGCATAACTATTTTGAGAAAAATAAGTGGAACTTTAAAATGTCATAACTTTCCTATTTTAAATCAGATTTTGCTGAAATTTTCAGCATTATGCTTGTCTGATTTTTCTCTATTGATTCAAATCAAAATTTTTCTGAGGTGGACTTGACCTTTAGTTAAGTGAGCGGTGTAATGAAACACTAATACAAATCAACACAATGTAGAATATTTTGTGATTATTTTTTTAACATTGTATCTATGCCAGGATAATCATTATTTAGATTTGTAGTTTATCGTTTTTTTTAGTAGTAGAATGAATTTACAACTGTTATAATTATGGGAAGGTTTATATAATATGCACTGTTTGACCGCAAGATAGATCACCTGAAATATTTATCAATCTCATCTACATTTTAAGAATACAGTACTAACTGAATTTAAAAAAAAGTGCATTTGTTCACTTCTTTCCTCTTCTTGACCATCATTCACAATCTCACTTTTCATAAAAGGTGTAAACAGCCATCAGATAACATAGCATATAACTAAACAAACATAATTTGCCAGATATGTGCATTCATCTTAACCATGATAACATTTTTGCAAAGTTTTAGATACTCCCCCATACAGTCCTGTCTTCGGAAGCTTTTCTACCAAAGGATTATGAATAATCAGATCATATAACTCTTTATTTTCTTATTGCACTTTGTAAATTCATCATGATATGTTTTAGATATCAAGAAGGTAGTTATATCTATGATTATTAAAATGATCAAAATAATGTGTGTTCCTCACTGATGTCTGAGGAAGTAATTGCAAGAACAAACAAAGCTGATAAATTGGAAAAACGGAGTATAGAGTATAAAGGCAGAGTACAAAGTGTAGGACTGGGTAAGGAAAAAGAGTTTGTGCAGAACATGTTGATGGATTCAACTGGTATATGTAAAGTACTGTAATATGTTTTAATTTCTTTAATAGGAATATTAACAGAGGTAAGGTTATACCCCAGCAGTACCACATGGAACAATATTCTCATCTTATCATCTTTGCCAGGGTCTAAATTATCTTGCTACAGTTTTAATGTTACCCTACAAAGTGTGCCTAAAGCACATATGATTATTAGCATGTAATCTTATGTAATGTTTTCTTACCAAATAAATCTTATCAAGATGAAGAGAGTTGTAGATTCTTAAACATTTGATGATGGGTTGTTTTTTTCCATGCAATCTTACTCCATTGCTTGTATCAGTCCATTATTACATCCCTTCCACAGTAAATAAAATTCATGTTGGTTATCACTTCAGATTCACCAGTTTATTGAATGGATTTCCTTGTGTGCTTCCTGGATATCTGAGTGTTATTTCCTCATCTTAAAACATGGTACAGACTTGATTGTCTTTAATTCTTGTGACGGGAAGATTTGTATAAATCACAGTTCAATAACAAAATAAGTAGTAATAAAGAGATTGCACTTCTAGTAACATTAGTAAATCAATCATCAGTCTGTTTTTAACTTCTGTATAGTGTAAAAATAAGAGGTTGTAACTTAGGGCTGCACTACAAGGGGGTAGGAGGTGACCACTCTTTATATGATGTTTCATATAGTGTTAAAAAAAAAGGAAAAAAAGGGGATAAGAGGAGAAACAAGAGCGTAAAAAAGAGTGTAATTGTTCACGTAACTAACTTTACAGTGCATTCCATAAAAACGGAAACCCATTTTCAGAATTTCAGGGATATATATATATATACCGGTATATATATATAAATGATAATAATAATAATACATTGTATTTATATAGCGCTTAATACATGGTTTTTCTAAGCGCTTTACAAAACGATTAAGTAGCATACATTAATATAATTGAACATTTTTACAAACAAGAAAGGATATGTACAGTGTAAAGTATTTTCATATTACAAATTACAAATTAGCTAAGAAAACGGCCTTCTCAAGTTGGGAAATACAAAATAATGATAATAAAAGCAATGGCGTCTATTAATTAAATAGTTTGAATACAATAAGTTATACAAAATGAATTATCAGAAATACAATGACATATAAATTATATTCGAATAATAAAGCAGTGCAATAGCTATACATAAACAAGAAATAAAGGAATATTTGTTCGATATACATGTATATATATATAACGATATTACGTTCCGCGTGTTGGACATAGAAGATATTAATGAGGCAAAGTGGTAATGCATTGTACTTAGTTCCAACAGTTTATTTTGAATTCCAAATTTTCGGCATAAGGAATAAAATAATCACAAAAGGTTTAGTAAATGCCGTGGAAATAAAATCGTAGACTTTAAAAGGAGCATAGCTCTCAAAAATGAAAGGTAAAGTCACACGTACTCTTCGTCAGTGCCCATGATGTGACAAAAAAGAGAAAGAGAAATCAAAATCGCCATTGTCATCTTGCAGTCATGGTAACGCGTCTTTAGATGCGTCTTTTACAGTGCGCTTCCTCCATCTTCAGCGCATTGATTTCTTTGAAAGGTGAGTTTCACAATCCGTTTGCCCATGAACAGACGTGTTTTTCACGACTGTTTCAGATACGGATTTTGAATTCTCTTTTTTGTCACATCATGGGCACTGACGAAGAGTGTGACTTTACCTTTCATTTTTGAGAGCTATGCTCCTTTTAAAATCTACGATTTTATTTCCACGGCATTTACTAAACCTTTTGTGATTATATATATATATATCTATATATCAAAATAATTGAATATATTTTGGTTTCAAAGTTGCCACTAACGGAATAAGTGAAATCTTCTCTTTGATTCAAAGTCAAATACTTAATGGATTGTAAAAAAAAAAAATCCCAGAAATTAATCACACAAGTGATAAGTGGCAGAATGAAATAAACATTTTGAGCAGCAGGACATGGCCAATGGGGAAAATTTCCAACAAAAATGTGAGCAAGAAAAAAAGACCTTTTTTAGAGCGAAAATGTGATAGATTTTGACAAAATATTCTGAAATTAAACTTGCATATTAACCCTTCCCTTCTCTTTCCGTTTCCTCCTTTTTTCCCTTAGCCGTGGAACTATTTATGCAGGTTCGAGTTTAATAAAACAGACGGTTAAGACACAATGTAGTATAATTGTGAATTGAAAGAAGATAAGGACTTGAAATATTTTGCGGGCCGCGCTAAATTGTCTCGTTGGCCGCAGTTTCAGATCTTGGAGTCTACAAGGATGCAGGGGCAATGGGGGGCAATGCCACACGGAGGGGGCGGGGAGGTAGTCGACGACGACCCCTTGGGATTTTCAAGGAGAAGAAAGGCAAGAACATGAAAGAAAAGAGGGTATGAAAAAAGGTGTGGGTCGTGAAACTATAACATCCCTATTATTTACTGAAAAAGGTGTCCAGTTTTAATAGTTTGTCTTACACATTCCCCTATCAAATGCCTTTGTGTTGCTCTTACACAGCTGATGCAGGCTATTATTTTGCATTTTAACTTATATTCTACGATTCTTATACCCTAACCCATGAAAAGCTTTTTTTCCTACAGTCGTCTCTAACCTTAGACCAACTAAAAATCAGTTTTATTATTATTTTTTTATCAAGCTCAGGTCTGAACTCGTCGTACAGCTCAATCGGACGGTATATTGGTGTGTGCGGTGTGTTTGTGTGTTTGAGGGGTGGGGAGTGAGAGAATAGAGAATGATGAGGCTGTGAATGACAGGGAGAGAGATACACAAAAGGGTCGGTTAAAATTATCCACAATGTAGATCATTTCTGTAATCAAAATCCATAGTGATTTTAACGAATACTTGTCCAAACGATAAAGACCATGTCGGCACCCCTCCCCTTCATAAAGTGTTTTCATGAATCACCTTGAAATGTATTGCGAAATTCCCCTGCACAAAGATTCTGTATTTGCAATTTTATAACGCGGTAGATAACATGTTATTATGTTTATTATCTATGGGGATTCCCCCACTCTGTTAACTGCACGCAACATCAGTGTCTCGGCCAGATACGTTATGATCGACTGAGGCCAGGCCTGACTGAGGCAGATCTTTTATAACAGAGGGTTGGATGGAGGTCTGTGCCGATCATCTTAAAATCTCAACATTTCTGTGAGTACATAGGCCTACAATACTGTCACTAAATTCTGTATAGAATCTGTGGAATATGAGTATTTTTGCTTGACAAAATGCATACGTTACTTAGTCAAAATTAATATTAAAAAATAAACATATGTGACAAGTCTTAGTATATTATATTGGTGATGGTGGTGGAAGTGGTGGTGGTCATTGCCCTGGGAAGCTGGGGATGCTAGGGGTGCTGAAGCTGTTCTCGATAGGAAACAACCCCTGGAAATCTGGTAGATGTGCTAAATAGCATAAATGTAACCAAAAATGACCTTCATTTTATAGTGAAAACCTTTTATTTGTCTTATCAAATTTTTCGCCAAATTTAAACCAGCACCCCCTGTTTAAAAAATCGTTCACAGGGGTTCTGACAACGTCTTGTTTAGATGTACTTTCAAGGGCGGAAATTTCTTCCAAAAAGAAGGGGGAACCAGGGGCTGGAAAATTTGACAAGCAAAAAAAAAAAAGAAAAAAGTTGTCACCCTTAAATGTAAGGTCATTTAAACCAAAATAAATTTAAACGGAAATAAAAAAAGGTTATCACCCAAAAAGTGTGGTCATCTCGTCCAAAATACTTGTTTTATTGTGAATGATGTATTTCTTTCCATCATAAAAGACCATAAATAGTAGAGGGGCATTTGATATTGTGTCCCCCTACTATTTTGGGTAATGGGGACACTTTCCCCCTGGGATTTCCGCCCATGAGCACTTTCATCCTTCTGGTTTGTTTGTTGTTGTTGTTTTGCTACATGATAGTCATCGGGGGCGCAGAAAAATGTTTTGATAGAGAGGTTTTTGAGGGGGGAACAAGACGTCCAAAAAGTACAAGATTTAAAGCAGGGTATATATCGTGAACACAGGGCTAGGCGGATCCAGGAGGGGAGGGAAGGGGAGCGAATCGGCCGCTGTCCCCTATTGGCGACAGGCGCAAAATGAACGAAGGGGGGGGGGGAGAAAACGAAGAAAGATAAGGGGGAGTGAATGACATAAGAGGAGGGGAATAATTGTAAAATAAAAAGCATTCAGGTCATTAATATATAAAATTACAAATTTCCCTCTTGCTTCGCGTTGGCATTGCATTAGTGTTGAGTGAGAATCTGCTCAACAGGATGACATATGTCGATATGCAAAAATTGTTCTGCTCGCGATTCGAGGTATCACCCTGGGTATCACTACTGCTCTCGTATCATTCGATTAGTGAGATACATGCGTATCCTCTTCATGAATTTCCACAAACAGTGCAACAAATGTCCCCTTTTCACGACAGTTTATCAAATGTTTTCAGTTCGCGGTTTGTATTGTTTAGTACACTCTTAAAATGTTGGGCAACATGCTGTCCACACAACTATTGCTTAAAAGAATTATCCTACTATGGGTAGTTTTCAACCAATACTGTGTAGTTTTCACCCAAACACACATTATTGGTTTAAAACTACCCAGAATTTGATAAAGTTTTAACCATTATTGTGTGACGAGTATGTTGCCGAATATTTGTATGAGTGTACTCATCCTGCTCATGATTATAAAAAGTAATTAGAATGATCCGTTGTTTCTTTTTTTGGAGTGGGGTCTAAATCTATAAACAAAAAAAAAGAGAAAGAAATCAGCTGGCGCTCACATGATTCATGTAGTGAGATCCATATACTCTTTAAATTTTGCTACATGTTAAGTAGTGTTTAAATGTTCCCTTTTGGGCCAGTAGGCCTACATTTAAAAAAAAACCCAGCTTATTTTGTTAGATGATTACAAAAAAGTGCATAGAAAATCCGGTGTTCAGCTCGGAAAATCAAAAGTTTACAGCTCGCACTTCGCGCTCCCATCTTGTTTAGTTAGATACCCATCATATTCATAGATTTAAAGTGCTTAAAATGTCTAGTTTTCAGATTGGAATAATAAACAATTTTCAGCTCGCGCTTCGCGCTCGCATTAATTCATCCGTAATATATGAACCCTCTTCATTAGTCTAGGCAAACAGTCATTATTATAGGTCCCTTTTCTGGTAAGTAGGCCTATAAATTTGTTTTATTAGATGGATATGCAACTTGTTCATGATAAAAAGGAACTGCTCAGAATGTTTGATTTTCAAATCTAAATACATGAAATATCCACAAATTTGATCGCCCTCGCGCATTGTGATGTATATATTATCTTTATAGTAAGGATAAAGCTAAAAGCCACCGCACACCTTTAATATTTGGTCTGCGACCCGATATTTAATAAAACGTAGTAGAATTTGGTGTTAATATTGATACATGGAATGTCTTACTGTGTAATGTTCTTCATCTTATATATTCAAATGTGTGACTATGCTATCCTCATTATTAGAAAAAAGGCAATTTAATATCTAGTAATGACGGCATAGCAATCGTAAGATTGGATACGATTTTAAACCAATTTGGCCTTTACTCCAAAATGAAGGCTTGCAATCATCCAGAATTGTTATATTAATATTCTTTCAGTTTTAATTTGAACCTCAAATAATAAAATTCTTTAAATTCACATTTTCAGAAAATGAGCACAATACGATTTGTTCCAAGATCGGATCGTTGACCAGTACGCCATAAGGTGTGCACTGGCCTTTAGATAAATCTGGCTGAACTTAAAGGGATGGTCCAGGCTGGAAATATTTATATCTCAATAAATAGAGTAAAATTCACAGAGCAAAATGCTGAAAATTTGATCAAAATCGGATCACAAATAACGAAGTTATTGAATTTTAAATATTTGCATTATTCCGGTGAAACAGTTCTAGGCATGTCTTTTTGAATATTTATTAGGTGGGCTGATGATGTCATATCCCCACTTGTTCTTTTGTATTTTATTATATTGTAACAGGTCAAAATGAACTGTTTAATGGAAATTCATATATTTTCATAACTCTTAATTATTTGTCTGTAAGTAATAGAAGCCTTCACAGGAAGTGCACAGGAAGTAGTAGAAAGTAGAAATATTTAACAATCTTCATGCTTTTGAAGAATTATGATTCACACTCTTTCTGGATAAGAGATAATTATGGTCAAGGCTTAGCATCTGTGAATGGAGAGTGATAACTGCATAAAAGGGAGAGAGGATTTTACTCCAATTCACTCCTGCACTGCACCCCATTCAGAGGCTTCTTCATTTTCGGGTCAGAATTATAGGTAAGATAATTATCTTATTTTGTCGATTCTGTTAGTTTTGAATAATAGTTTATAAAGTTGGTTCACAATGCATTTTCTATTGTTTTAAATAATACGTTAGGTTATATTAAAGAGCTATCTTTGCTAGCATAGCATGTTATCCGTCTTATTTTAAAGGGGTTTTGTGAATTAAATAGTTTATTAGTTATGCATCTGTGTTTGTTACTTCAGATGATTTTTATGTCATTTTGTTATATTTTGTATTAATCACTTGTACTTGTATACTTGATTGTAGTATGTAGTTATAAAACATAGAATGTGTTCGGTTCTAATCTTATAGTGAAACAATTTAGTAAAATGATCTTTAGAGTGAAATATTTTGGTTAAATTGAGTTTGGTTATTGAATTGTTAATTCAATGTTTCAGTTTTGTGTCTTCAGAGTTAAGGGTCACGATGATTGCTTACTATGTGTAATAATTGTTACTTTCCTTTTAAAGGTATTTGACATGACATTCGTGTAGCGGGTGAGGCTATCCCTAGAGGAAATATGGTCCTCTAGGCCAGATTGCCAGGGTGAGTGGTTATCATTTATTAACCACTGTATTTCAATGTTATTTTGTTGGCATATTTTAATTGTTGTTTGGTAAAACTTCACTTAATGGTTGTATTTCATTTATTTGTTGAAATAGTTATCCATAACGATGGAGGAACTGAAATTGTGATTAGATGAGTTGGATTCAGGCAATATTGATTAAGTTTAATGAATGGATATAGAAAACATGTTTATCATTTATTATTACGAGTCTACTTGACGTAATATTGATGAATGTTTATCTTAGAGTCACAAGCAAACATGTGTATATTTCTATTCTGTGCATTTTTTGAAACATATAATTCTATTTAATGGTTTTGTTCTTATTGGTTTTTACAGGTTTTTTTTCTATCTTTTGTTCTTGTACTTGGAATTTTGTAAAAAACGATCCATCGATATTAAACGAACCGAAACACAAGGAATGGTGTCGTGTGTCATCTTTCTACATCAGTTTCCGCGTGTTACAAGTGGCGTAGTCAGCAGGATCGATGTTCGTCGTTAGATACAACCAGGTTCAAATTAACCCTGACAATCTGAGGAGCTCATCCGTCTGTTTGGACATCTTGAATTTGTAAATATGAATGTAGCTTTAAGTTTAAGATGTATTGTGTGTGTGCATTGTGTGAATGCTGTAGCCAAAATGTAGTTTGTTTTAAAATAATATGAGGCTACAATGTATTTGATAGGGATTAATACTAATGGAAAGGTATTTTATGAGATACCCTGTAAGAGTTTTCAGATCAAAAAGCTTTGGTCAAGGGAACACTGAGCACTGTTCAAGGTTCATTTTTTTGTGTAGTCATGGTAATGCTGTGTTTTGGAACAGTCCATGCCCCCTTTCTTGTGTAATTTTGGCTGGTTGGATGGGAACCACACATTGGGGTGTAGGAGGCCAGAGACACCAGTATTTTATATGTTGATAGGAGGGAGTACAGTATGTGCAGAGTAAGCTCATGGGTTTGGCAAACATGTTATACCGAGGTTGTTTTACCTGACTGCTAAGAAAACACGAATGCCTGTGAGCAAGCAACCAGGGGACCAACGGCTTAAGGTCCTCTCCGAGGGACCTGGTAATGAGGATAAATGCCTTACCAAAGGGCACTAGCGCACCACTTAATTGGGAATCGAACCCGGGTCACCGGAATCCGAAACCCCCGCTCTACCGACTGAGCTATCGCTTGCGAATAGTTGAGGCGTTTCTTTGTCTGATTCTTGAAGTTTGTTAACTTTTAAAGTTTAGTTTTGGGTCTTGATTAATATTCGGTTTAATAAGTTATGGCGTGAATTAATGTTAATTGTTTGATCCAGAATGTGTATTTAATAGTTTTAGGGGCTACTTTTGAAAAAGTAGGGGAGCCCACGTGTTGATGAAACTGTTTTACTTTTATGTTTCTGTGTGTTATAGGTTATTATATTGTAATATGCTGATCTTTTTTATTTGTAACTGGGATTTGGCTAGGAGTACTGCTAGGTTTAGTCAGGATAAAGTATCAATGTAAATTTCGAGAACCTCAATCTGAGACCGGGATTGCATTAGAGGGATACTGGAGTGACTATTGGGACAGTAAAGTTTTTCTCTTTACCTTTGTTTTTCTGTTAACCTTCGAGGCCGGAAAGGACGCATTGGTAGTTGAGTGAATTAGTCAAAAGTTATAAGATTTTTCAGTATGTTATATTGATGAACCATTGTTCCATTGGAAATTGCTAAGATTTGGGGAAAAATCTGGTAATTGTTGTTATTTATTTATTGCCTTGTAATTTTGCTAAACAGTTTGAATCAGCTGTAAGGATAAGTAGGTATATGATATTGTAGTGATTGATTTACTGGTTATAAAGTATGTAATGGTCTGTTATTCATTGAGATACATGGATTGTGAAGGTTATGTCGATAACTAAACAATTGGTGTTTTTTTTTGGTATAAAATCTGGAGCTGTTAGGATCAGTTAGGAAGCACTTGGAATGTTAATGCTAGGAGCCTCATTAGTTGAAAACTGAAACAGTTAAGTTTTTGCACTAGTCAAGATATGTTTTCTGTTTTTATTCTCGTCACGAGACCAGAAAGTTCGTATTAGTGGTGCGGGTTCGCCAATACCGAGTTATTGCTGGGATTTTCATATTCTGTATCGGGTGATTACTGGCTTTATATCTTTAGTGTCATGGTTAATTGTAAATTTATTTGTTCTGTAACTGGGAACAAGCATCTCCGGGTAGTGTTATTTAAAGTAGGACTTTAATTTGTAATAATTTTGGTATAGTGAGTGCCGGGACGTCACTCAATTAAAAAGGGGAGTATGTAACAGGTCAAAATGAACTGTAATGGAAATTCATATATTTTCATAACTCTTAATTATTTGTCTGTAAGTAATAGAAGCCTTCACAGGAAGTGCACAGGAAGTAGTAGAAAGTAGAAATATTTAACAATCTTCATGCTTTTGAAGAAGTATGATTCACAATCTTTCTGGGTAAGAGTGATGCTGAATGGTCTTTGGGTCAAAACATCACATTCCAGAGCTATGAGCTTGTATGACGTAGATAATTATGGTCAATGCTTAGCATCTGTGAATGGAGAGTGATAACTGCATAAAAGGGAGAGAGGATTTTATTCCAATTCACTCCTGCACTGCACCCCATTCATGGGGCAGGCAGAGAGGCTTCTTCATTTTCGGGTCAGAATTATAGGTAAGATAATTATCTTATTTTGTCGATTCTGTTAGTTTTGAATAATAGTTTATAAAGTTGGTTCACAATGCATTTTCTATTGTTTAAATAATACGTTAGGTTATATTAAAGAGATATCTTTGCTAGCATAGCATGTTATCCGTCCTATTTTAAAGGGGTTTTGTGAATTAAATAGTTTATTAGTTATGCATCTGTGTTTGTTACTTCAGATGATTTTTATGTCATTTTGTTATATTTTGTATTAATCACTTGTACTTGTATACTTGATTGTAGTATGTAGTTATAAAACATAGAATGTGTTCGGTTCTAATCTTATAGTGAAACAATTTAGTAAAATGATCTTTAGAGTGAAAGATTTCGGTTAAATTGAGTTTGGTTATTGAATTGTTAATTCAATGTTTCAGTTTTGTGTCTTCAGAGTTAAGGGTCACGATGATTGCTTACTATATGTAATAATTGTTACTTTCCTTTTAAAGGTATTTGACATGACACTCGTGTAGCGGGTGAGGCTATCCCTAGAGGAAATATGGTCCTCTAGGCCAGATTGCCAGGGTGAGTGGTTATCATTTATTAACCACTGTATTTCAATGTTATTTTGTTGGCATATTTTAATTGTTGTTTGGTAAAACTTCACTTAATGGTTGTATTTCATTTATTTGTTGAAAGAGTTTTCCATAACGATGGAGGAACTGAATTTGTGATTAGATGAGTTGGATTCAGGCAATATTGATTAAGTTTAATGAATGGATATAGAAAACATGTTTATCATTTATTATTACGAGTCTACTTGACGTCATATTGATGAATGTCTATCTTAGAGTCACAAGCAAATATGTGTATATTTCTATTCTGTGCATTTTTTGAAACATATAATTCTATTTAATGGTTTTGTTCTTATTGGTTTTTACAGGTTTTTTCTATCTTTTGTTCTTGTACTTGGAATTTTGTATAAAACGATCCATCGATATTAAACGAACCGAAACACAAGGAATGATGTCATGTGTCATCTTTCTGCATCAGTTTCCGCGTGTTACAATATGAAATTAGGTACTATTCAAAAACTTTCTACCAAGAATTAAAACAATTGGATTGACAACTGATTAAGTGCATTAGTTATAAATTGCCACAACTTATTTCATCACAATGGAGACACATCATTTTAAACATGTATGAAAAAAATGAAACATTTATGATTTCATGTAATAAAATAACAAACAGGAAAGTGAGGATGTGACATCATCAGCCCACCTAATGAATATTCATGACGATGTGCATATCACTGTTTTCACAAAATTTTGATAAACTTTAAAATTCAATTACTTCTTTATTTGTTATCCAATTTTGATGACATTTTCAGCATTTTGCTCTGTGAATTTTACTGTATTTGTCAAGATAAAAATAATTTCAGCTCGGACCATCCCTTTAAAACATAAGTCATTAGTTAGAATTATACCCCTCAAAAAGCGAACAACTAAAATAAGCTTTTATCGACCGATCGGGGAAAATGTGGATGAAAATGTTATCTCCCCTCCCCCATCATTGGCGAAAGCTGGATCCGCCCCTCCATGTCCTTATTACATCAACACTATAATCTTTGACATTATAATAACTACCATGGAAATCTTGATTTTTATTAGCTGCTGAACTTTGTTCCTATATTACTATCGGAATAGCAAGCAAACATTTTTTTGATAAGAAGGAATACTTTGCACTCTTGTAACTATAATGTCTGAATAGGAATGTTTAAAACTTTCTTGTGGTAACTAGAGGCGTATTCTCCTTCAGCAGGAATGGCGGCTTCTCGAGCACCCGGTGCACCGTCTTTGTCGAAACAGCAACGGCAATATGGCAACAGTTTCTTTAAATCTTCCCAAGAGGGTTTCGGGTTTATCATCCAGAGTGGGAGACTAGAGTCTGCTCTTGGATGGTACCGATGTGCTTACAACTGCAGCGATAATGACGATGATGCGGTTTCGGCAATCAAGAATATTGCCATGGCAACCTGGAAGTTGGCTTCACTGCACGGGTCAGTAACAGACAGAGATCAAAAGACACAGAAGGTGAGATATGGAACTGAGAAATGAAAGTTGGTTATTTATAATTAGTGATACGGTAATACCTCCATACATTGATAATTTTGGCAACACGGCAAGTTTTTGTTATTATCATCAAGTGCTTTGAGATCTCAAATTTACAAAAAATTTGAACAGATCCTGATCAGATTTGGTAAGTGACCCGTCACAATGGATTTAGCTTGAATCTTAAAAAAAATTATTTTCAAATTCAAATATTTGAGCTCAGTGAATATAAATCTAGTGTTCGGCTAGTCAACATCATCAGTCGTTCCATATTTGTTTTAATCCATGAAGTTTAAAGCCATACAGTTTGGACTATTTTTGCCTTTTATTTGGAATATATAGACCTATACTCTTTTTCTTTTTTTTTAAATTAAAATGCTATTTATATATTCAAGATCATCGCCAGGCGTCACTTCAACGATGCCCTCCAGAACTTCAACGAGGCACTTCTGCTGAAGTACTGTAAGACCGCCGCCTGGACCGACCACCTACAAGCATCCATGCAGAAGTGCGGTGAGGAAGCCATCGAATGGATTAACAAATCTTATGAGGATGAGCAAGAGAAAATGGGCTTCCTTACTGAAACTCTTGCTCACATGTCAGATGGCAAGAAAAAGGCAGAAGACTACATCCAACTGGCAACCCACCTCTTCGGTCAAGGACTAACAGCACTTGGAGAGCTCAAGTACAAAGAATGTTTTAGGTAAGCTTTACAAATGTATATTGCAATGATTCAGATTGCATATGATATTTTGGTAATTAATTCAATTACTTTACATTCCTAAATAGGTCTAAATCCAAACAGCATATTATCGATTATGATGAATTACTTCCAATACCTACAGGTTTATGAAAGAGTGCTATTTCCCTATCCAAGAGGCAGCTAGAATGTGTGGCAAAGACCCAACCATTCATTCCGAAGTGGAAGTTCTCAAGGAGGATGTTCATCAGCATACATGTCTTGCAGAAGCTGGAAAGGCAAGGGCTACTGGTACGTTCCAATTTCAAATGTCACATTTGTCCTTCTGCCAGATATGTATTTTTTGTTCGATATCAACCAAGGAATATTGAATAAGATGTTGATAATTTATGACAGATTGATAGGATGAATCCCCAAATTCACTTTCATCAGAACTAAGGAAAATTGTAATATAGATAAATGAGTATTTAATAATGCCCAAATTCACTTTCACCAAAAACTCACGAAAATTGTTATAAACAGCAGCGTTTGTGTCTCAGAGATTGGCCTAAAGTTGTACTTTCATACATTTACATTGGAGGTAAGATTCGATGAAAATAAGATGTATAGGAAGACCCGTAATGAACTATATAGAAAGAGAATATAGGCAGAGAACAGGAAAGCATTTAAACGGGACTAGAATGGCAGTAGTATAATATAAAAATGTATATTCAATCTACGAACCGGAAATACGATTGGATACCCTCTCATTTTTTAAAGAAACATTTAGAAATATTTTCAATTCATATATGTTTAAAGAAAACGTCATAAAACAAGTTTAACTGATGATACAGTCATATCACATTGACCCTATTTAAATCTCTGTCGCGATGTACGCCCTGAGATAAAGTATTTCAGTCTGTTGTCTAAAAATATCCCGAAATATCTCTTCCTGTTGGGCAATATCCGACTGCTATGTTTCAAATAGTAACCTCATTGGACAGACATAGATTTCGCAATGCGGCACCTTCACACACCTGGGAATTTCGCAATAGGGTAAAAGTCAGAAGCGTTGAATGGAGGGGGGGGGGGCAGCAAGGGGGAGATCGCCCCACTACAAATAATTTTACAATTTGAAAAATTAATAGTATGCAATGGAAATATGTATTTTTATATAGTTTTTTAAAGGCATTGTAAAGCACTATAAAACCATTAAACTTGGCATGAAAATACTATTAAACATACAAAAATATAAATTTATGCAAAAATATTGTATTATAATTTGGATAGCAGATCGCATCTATAATCTTTTACATTTTTGTTTTTCACGTTTGCTTTCTCCCCTCATCCGGAATATGGTTCGACGCCCCTGGTTAAGGTAGATGTCTAATAGAAACCCTGTTATGAAGTTATGTCAAACACAGCATAGCATTTCCTTCGATTATTCACAACAAATAGTGAAAGTGAATATTGTTACTTTAATACCAACACATTATGTGCATATTATGTAAACTTATTGAATATGAATGTGCGTGAATACTTACTGACATTATGTTAGTCACAGTTGAGCAAATAAAGGAATGTTCTTTAGGACTATAGTTATGACAGTGTATACATGATGAAATCTATAGATTGCCATTTCATAGTTTAAGATGAAGTGATTTTATTTATTTATTTTTTAATCTTAGAAGTATATGTGTTAAATATTATTTCTTGCTATTTCGGCCTTATTTATAGTAGATTCGATTTTAAATGTAGATGACGATTGATTGTCGTATTAATCTTCCGTTCCTCCTTTTGTGGTAAACATGACAACCATTTATTTTAGGCGATGCACTCTTGGAGACAGGACTGAAGGACAATGTGGATCTGAACGTGGAGTTAGTGTGGTCCGTCATGGACTGGTACAGACAGTCTGCTATCTTGTGTAAAGGAAGTGATATTGAACAGGAAGCTATTGCTTATAGCCGGATGGGAAGGATTTATGGCAAGGTAAAGAATATAGAATACGAAAAGTATTTTTGGAAAAGAAGAAAAGGGAATCAATAAAATATCCAGACAACATACGGCAAAATAAATAATTTCATCATTGTGATGAAATTACAGATAAAGATGTATTATATGATGAGCATTATTATGATTTTCCTCACCTCTTAGCAAATCTTGTCGACAGTATATTAGCATTGCATTATTCTTTTCCCACTACTGTTTACATGTTTGATAAAACAACAAACAAACAAAGAAAGAATAACACAAACAGCCAACATTTTTATAACAAATATATGGTTTATTTGTATCACATGTATAACGCAATGATAATGTATGTTATCATTGGTACTAGGTCCTGAAGTTAACAGTGAAAGGAAAGAACTGCTATAAAAGGGCTATAGAGCTTGCACTTAGTATGGCTCCAAGAAACTTCCATAACGTTGGTAAGTAGGTATATATATCATAAAATATTTATTCGTCTTTCTTTCTGCACATATACATTTTGTCTTACAAGTGTGATTTCACATTCTGCAAATGCAAATCAGTTAATCATAAACCAATGTTACAGTAGAAAAAAAGAAGCACATCAAATAACGAACGTATTGAACGAAAGACAAGGAGAACCCCTGAAAAAGCAGAGCTTGTAAGGCTAGGGTCTCCTTTGGGCCAAGGACATGACTGAATACTATTCAGTGTATACATGTATTATCATCAAGTGGTGATCAGCGGAGTAACCCGTTGAGGTGGAGGTGGGGGACATTTCAGTGGCAAGGTGCCACTTTTAGTGGTCACAAAAAGCATCCTTGAAAAGTTATACTTCTGAACCAAAGAACTTACAATATAATATTGACTCTGATGGGCTGTTTGACATAATTGCCATGGTAGTTACCTTTGGATGGCAAAGCAACTTTTTTGCAAAGGGTCTCTTCAAGGGGTTGTTAATTAGTTAAGAGTTACAATAAAGACAAAAGAGCTAAATACTGTTTGTACATTGAAAGGAGTGAATCATGAGAATAAAAAAATACTCGTAAATGTCTTCTTTACCACAATACTTATCCCAGATTGGTTCGAGGAGAGCAAGAAGTATATTGAGGAATTCCAGAAGCGACTTGACAAGGGCACAGAGGAGAACAAGGAGAAGGATGCAGCTCTAGCTGATATGAAGGCAGACCTTGATAAGCTCAAAGGCTTCTCAAACCTATCTCCCGAGGAGTATGTCGCAACTCTGTACAAGACATGGCCACCCAAAGCTCAAGGGGCAAAGTTGAATGAGAAACTCGCTACCAAGAAGCTGCTCTTGAAGGCCATCAGTCACTATCACCCAGACAAGGTGGACAAAGAGGTCCATGGCAAGAAGTGGTACTACTTCACGGAGGAGATTACCAAGTGTCTAAATGATATTTACATGAAACACAAATTTAGTGATGTGGAATAGTGCTTCATTTTGATATAGGGATCGATTGAACTTTTTAACTCGATCCTCTGGTATAGTAAGGGATTAGGTCAGGATAGTTGACGTACTGGACGATATTATAGAAAGTGAAGAAAAAAAAATAGATTTGGGCAAATTGGGCAAAATATATAAAAAGCCGCGAGAATTTAGCATTTTTTTTTTACATAAAAATTATTTCATTATAGACTTTGACCTAATCGGAAAATACTATCATAGTTCACCCTTCCTTTCATCTTTTTCATTTTCAACATATTTTCTTTCTTTCTTTGTTATCAATTTTTTTTTGGGGGGGGGGGTGGTCGTGATTTTTTTGGGATGAGAAATGGGATGGGGGAGGGGGGCTGCCCCAAAATCCACCCCATCCATACGCCAATGTTAGGCCCTATATTTGGATGACGCATATCCGAAGTATTTTACTACACTCATGTGCATTATAAAATCATGGATGGAAATACCCACTGTTCGACATAATCATGTTAATGAAATTAGGCATTATCATGATTCAACGGAATACCATATATAGAGTCGTATTGCCCAATTTTTAGAAACATACTCTGCCAGTAGTTGGCATTGCCGATCGGCTAAGAGATAGAATTGGAAAGCCCCAAAACATCCTCATACATTGTTATAAAATATTTGTATCTAGAATATGTATTGATGTTAAAGTGATCCGTCATATTTTGTCAGTTTTTTGTCATTTTAAAACTGCAACCGTTACTTATTAGTACAATATACGAATTCATCTTACAAGAAACTATCATGCCAAAGAAGAAGAAAAAATGTAATTCCTATCATGCCTATTACTTCAAAGAGCTTGTCGGAACCCAAGAAACTGGTGTGGTGAAGAAATATTGTGGAGGAGACTCGACTCATGGATTCATAACGGAACATCATTCTTCAAAAAACGTGTTTTTCCACATCTCCGCTATTTCTAAGGATGGTCGTCGACCAGTGAGGATTGGAGATGAGGTCATGTTTGACTTATCTGGTTCCGAATTGATACATAGCAGAATCGGTCCGTGTTTTGACTTTAGGCCATGAGGAGTCTTATACGATAATGAAATTCATCGAAAGAAACTCTGGGAAGAGGTCCGCCAGGCATACAGAAGGAAACGATGTAGAAGCGGGTAATCGAAGGCGACGATGCAGACGTGGAAGACGAGGTGAAACTCACCGAGGTGCATGGGGATGATCATGAGGGTGAATATCGATGCATGGGAGCAAGACAGAGATGTTGATGGCGGCTGGGGATATTTTAGCACTCTGCTGACATGGACTGATGGCTTCTCAAGGCACTAAACATGCACAACTAGGTCCAATCGTAGGACGTCAAATTCCATTCTTAAACTTCATCATTCTTTAATGAGATACGATGTTATATTATATTACATGTGATTATTTTGACCATAGCGTATCTTATCATTTTTTTAAAGAATAGCTCTACATTGATATTGATATTCTATTTTGATTCTTGCCGTCTATTAGGCCTACAATTCGCCATGCAATATAAGCATGTTGCTGTAGAAGCAAACAAAGTTTATGGATCTCGATGAAGAAGACCCCGACCAAATGATTTGAAATCATCATTTTAAACAGTTTTAAATGGGTTGTCCTCCTCAGCAGATAGTATTTTAAAAGAAATGAGAATAAAATAAAGAAAGATTAAACACTGAAAATCTAATCAACATCGGATGCAAAAGAAAAGCGTTGAAGATTGTGTTTGATTTCACAACACAGTTATAGGCCTGTGCATATCCCGGTCGGTATGCAAATGAGGGAATCATTGATGTCACCAATTATTTCCTTTGTAATCTATAATATGAAATATAATATATTTAATTAACCATCATAATAAAGTCACACAATGTTTTATTCCTCCCTGAATATGCGGAATTGACATTGTGACTTGAAGGAGAGTCTTCTTATTATCAAATCTGCAAAATATGAAATATTGCATAATTCATACAATAAAATACAAATGAAATAGTGATTATCATACCCTTCTCCGAGTGGCTAGCTAAGGAAAGCAAAGGGTCGGTCTTCGGTATGACCTGGACGCGGTCGGGAATCCAACATCTCATGTTCATGAGGCGGTCGCTGTATCCATCTGAGCCCGCATGCCCGATAAAACTGTTAACTAAAATCACTTTTCAATGGAGTGTCAGTCGGAATTCATGCAGAGTACATAACATTTGAAGTATGGTGTAAAAAAAACTTGAAAGATATTAATCTGCCAAAAATGAGAAGGAAAACGATGATCATGAGGATAAGAGTAATAACGAATTTCAATGGTTTGGGGGTAAATAAGTTTTGTGATAACATTGAACGAGGAAGGAGAAAAATCATAATATGCTATCATCCGCTCATGTATAAGAAAAGGGAAAATGAATGAATATTATTGTTAAATCTATTATACATGTTTATCGTTCATATATTTTGTCTAGCGATTGTAAGTACAACAAGATTCCAGTTATGCTTATCACTTTGTGAATAAGATTATTGTTTCTGAAAACAATGATTGATTGTTTATATATATATACAGTGCGTCCCACAAAAAACGAAACCGAGATTTATCGATGATTTATCATAACTCAATCACAAATACAATAGACTAATGACTTACCATTGTAAAGCTTAGAATCTCCTCTTTCATCTGAAATTGCTTAGATTATTTCTCATTCACGCATGAGTGAGCAAAAACAATTTGAAGAGGGGATACCAAAAAGTCATTTGGCGGGCTGTATCTGGGTTTCAAATAGAAAAACACATTTTCAAAAAGGTCAATATCTACTCTTTAATTTGATACCTCAATTACAGAAAATGGTCAAGAAATAACAAAGTTCTGGTTATTTGAAATAAGGCTTGAATTTCCTTAATTTCATAAAATCAAGAGGTTCTACAGGCTAGCGTTCAAACTCACTTGACACTCCGTTTTGTTGACGATCAGCCATGCATTAAGTCTTTTGTTAACCATGCGATTGCTTCTGTGGGAAACCGGTGAAAACACGTTTATTTTATGAAATTATGGAAATACAAGCATTGTTTCGAGGGAACATAACTTTTTTACTTCTTGACCATTTTTTGTGGTTAAAGGTATCAAATAAAAGAGCAGATATTGAACTTTTTAGGCATGTGATTTTCTTTTTGAAATTCAGATACCCCCCGCCAAATGAGTTTTTGGTATCCTTTTTTCAAATTGTCTTTGCTCACTCATGCGTGAATGGGGAATAATCTTAGTAATATCAGATGAAAGAGGAGATTCTAAGCTTTACATTGGTAGGTCATTTGTCTATTGTATTTGTGAGTAAGTTATGATAAATCATCGCTTAAACTCGGTTTCGTTTTTTCTGGTACGCACTGTATACATATATATATATATATATATATATATATATATATATATATATATATATATATATTACGTGTTATTCTTTTATTGAACTTTATCTGAAAGTTGGGGGATCTTCAATTATAATCTTCGTGATTATGGGAATATAATGAAGAAGATAAAAATAACCTTTTTCATCAGATATTGAAACAAAAACATATTGAAACTGTATAGTATTGAATGTACACAATTCGTCTAGTATGTTGTATCTTATCATGTATTGAGTGAATTTTGAGGATTCGTCTTACGTGTTATTGTATATATTATTAAATATAAGAAATTAATTTATTTGAGTGGTTGACATTATTTTGTCCACTGTCTCTTTCCTCTTTCAGATTGAACATTAATTTTGTTGGCTTATATTCATGAGATCATAACGGTTAGATTGACAAGCAGGTGAGAATCACCAGTAACTGTGGTATCTTGGTTGATATAATGCATGTCGAATTAAACGCCAAGTCTACCGAACAACATATTCACATACAATGCACAAAAACTAGCAACAAAAAAGCATTACACAGAAAATTCAATAGAAATTGGATGTAAGATAAGAAGGTTATGGATTTTACTCACCGGACAGTGGCGGATCCAGGTAGGCTCACATCTGCCCCTTGAGGGTCATAACACATAATCGTGCATACGCAAGTGAGGCCTTTTTTTTGCTTGTCAAATATTTTCTGGACAAAATGACCCCCCCCCTTTTTATTTGGGGGGGGGGGGGAGGGAATCCTGGATCCGTCCCTGATATAGGGCGGTATGAAAATTCGGGGGCCAATATGATATTTCACAATCTCTATTCCTTTACATTGTAAAAAATATTGGGTAAAATTTTTACCACCACGAGGGTAATTATGTGTCCAACCAATTTGGGGCAGTATTTTACCCAATGTGGGAAGCATATTGTCCCATAAGGTTAAAAAAAATAAGCAGCAATTACTTTAGAATGGGTAAAATTTTCATTACACTGGATAAATAAAAATGCCCAAAAGAAATGCCCACTGCTGGTTAGACACATAATTACCCTCATGGAGCACTTTTACCCAATATTTTTAAAAGTGTATTTTAGTTCCTTTTCCTCATCTGATGTAAAAAATAGTTTGATTCCTCATGGTAGAGGGGAAAAAAATATCATCATTATTTAAAACGTATTGATCATCAATTAAGAACTTCTTTACCGTCAAATCTAGATTAAAACAAAATACAAAAGGAAAAAGGTATGTTTGACAACATCGGTTACCTCATATGTATACACGGACCTATCCTTGTTTTGAAGAACTTTGTTAAATTTTAAAGTGCCACTTTATGCCTGAGTATCTTATGACACAGACCAATATCGGCGTTGTGATGGTTTACTTATCTCAATAGACAAATTTTGTTTGGATACTCAACCGATTTATGGTAATTTCTAACGGGGTGGGGGTGGCTTCGAGTGTGCTTGATATAACAAAATATAATTGATGCACTATACATTTATAGCAACAAAAGTCATGAATCTGACTCATTGCGTTACCCATTGTAACTGTAACTGTTTTATTTGGAATTATCCAGTATCCGCTTACGGGATGGCGATCATGCATTTACAGCGCGTCCCAGCAAAAAATGTCCCTCTGACACAGGGCTGAATTAATTAAAAAATATGATAGTATTTTCAATTTAATGTACAGAAATGGAAAGGTCATTTTAATAGCAAGTTAATACCACATCCATGATCTCAGCAGGCCCCTGATCTATCCACGCTCATCGTAAAATCGACCATGTTCGGAAGGGCAAGAAACATCAAGAATAAAGTTTGTTTGAGATTGATATGGAAATCAGCGCATGAACCTGAAGGAAAATTTGAATGATGGACGAGTACTAAAAAAGCTGTACAATGAAGGCAATTCACAAGTGTTCACACTTTGCGATAGCGAATTTTACCCATATAAATTGACTTTTTAAAATAAACAAGTGGCATGTACGGTTAATTAACTTGATCCCAGTAACTTGAGAACAATAATAATAATGAAAACAAAGTGCAATGGTTAGGCATGAAACAGTCATGACCTGTTGTCTCCATGATTGTGCATTGCTCACGGTTGCGATTTCATGAGCCTAGTAGGATCATTAATATTTTCCTTGTCAGATCAGGGAATTCCCAGGTCAGATTCTGGCTGATCAAAGGGGGTTGACATGCTAGACAGTGCAGAACATACAGCAGTATACTGCATGCAAACTTGGAATGGGCTGAAAAGTACCACTGTTACATTATCGACTGTGTATTCAAAACCGCTGAAGCAAGACCAATAAAAATCTTATAGAAGTTAGAGTATGTATGAAATGATCTTTTTATTTTCACACCTTTTATTGATAATAATTTTCAACTTTGGAATTTATTTAGCCCTATATCACAGGGACATTTTTTTTTTTTTTTTTTTTGGGGGGGGGCGCTGTATTTACCACCCCCTGTCGTTATTCCGCCTCGACGTTCGGATTTAGCCCATGCTATAACCTTTAATATTGAGCTTATTCCAAAATATGCATGAAAAAACTCTTTTTATGCACTAGGATCAGACACTCACAAAGTGACATAATTAATCGCTTTAATTCCCCTTTGAAAAGTGAATATCTCCACTGAACCTCATGAATGGGGTTACTGATTCCTCCCACAAATCTTTGGCTCATTAAGCCACTGCCATTCTCATAATAGCACATGCATGAATCATATAATTTTCATTCCTTTATCATTTTATGTTTTCGTCTTTTGAATTACCTCTTGCCATTTTGTTTAATGTTTCCGTTAATTTGTTTTATTTCCGATTTTATTATTATATAGTTGAATACTACCATGGCATACACACTATTCATTTCCCAGACACACAATTCACTTTCAGTTAATATTCTTTCTAGAATTCCACGTACTTTCAATACCATACTTTATCCGTATTATTTATTTCGTAATTATCTGTGTTATTTTTTGAATATTTTTGTGTGTGTCATTATTACCTTGTAAATACATCGCAATTCGGCCTTAGCCGCGATGTCTTGATTTTTTATTAATAAACCATTTACCTATCTATCTATCTATCTATATTATCTATCTATCTATCTATCTATCTATCTATCTATCTATCTATCTATCTATCTATCTATCTATCTATCTATCTATCTATCTATCTATCTATCTATCTATCTATCTATCTATCTATCTATCTATCTATCTATCTATCTATCTATCTATCTATCTATCTATCGAAAAACGCCCCCATAATGTCCAGAATACCCTAATTGTACATATGACTTGGAGTAAACTTCATACCAAGATACATTTCACGTACTTTTATAACAAGAGCATTGATACTAATAAGTGAAGACTATAATGTCCCTTCCCAGTTATATTCTTACCAGTAAGTTTACAGAATGTTAATTAGAGGGCTATGCTAGCTGTATATATTTACATAGCTGTTCCTGCATACCACTGCTTCATTGGGGAAAACCCATGGAGTTAACTGAACATCTCGGTGGGGAAAACCCATAGATCAAACTAGTAATATATCTCTTGGAAAACCCGATTGCCCTTATCACAAACACTATTTATTCACAAAGCATTATGGGTAACATTGTGCAATACAGGGCAGGAATAATGGTCTCTATGATGTTTGTTACCGGGATTTGTAATTGACTTTCTGAATGTATATAGTGTGGCCTTATTCAGCTTCAGTAAAGACTTAACGGTATCATAATCTTATTAAATCGAACATCGGTAAAAACGTTGAGAAAAGCGTTCATCGATTATATATAGAGGCCTTAAACTCAGCCATGCCGAGCAGAAAAGGAGGCAGTCGTGATGCTAAAAAGTTCGTGACTTCAAGTGTAACTGGAGTAGTAAAGCGGTATTTTAGTACCGGTGGTTATGGGTTTATTACCGAGGATAATACATATCGGGATGTATTTTTTCATATCTCTGCTGTTTCAAACGGTAGGTCTAGTCGAGGAGATGAAATACGAGTTGGAGATGAGGTGGTATATGATTTGTATTTAGGTCCGAAAGGATACAGAGCAGAGTCGGTTCGGATTCTTAACCAAGAAGATTCGGACTCAGATGATAAAGAAGAAAGCAACAGGCATGAGACTTCGAGGCAACGGAAATGGGGAGACTATAACGACGATTGTGAAAGTAGCGATGACGACTGCAGTGTACCAAGCAGAGGTCGCCCTTCGGCATCACCTACTATGTGGCCGAGATTTGGGCTGAGAGATCCACCCAGAAGAAAGGCGGACAGCAGTCCAGGAATAAAACATCAGGAAAGGAAAACAAATGTCAAAGATAATACACACAAGTCTTGGTACTTTTGCGGGGACTGCTATGATTATCATCCCAATACTAATCATGATTGTGATAGTGTCAAGCGGGAGGAGACCGGTAAGCCGTCAGTGTATACAAAAGCGAAAACCGACAGTAAACCTTTTAAAAATTCTGGAACCTTCAATGATGGGACTCCATTCGCCAGTCAGCATTTCTCCAAACCGAGCAAAAAGTCAGATCCACAACCAACAAAACCTACATACAAACCCTTTCAGTTTGGATTTGGGATTGATCCTCTTAACACAGGAATTGGTGTCGGCAAGAATCCGTTTGGTACTGGAGTTCCTTTCCCTCGAAACAGTGAGCCATCAGAGGGGGCAAAGGGGACAACTCCAACTTCTGCTTCTACTAACACCAAAAAGTCGGATACAGAGAAAAAAGTTCCAAATCCACAACCATCTACGCCATCTACACATCTTCCTAAGAAAGGTATTCTGAAGAATCCCTCAAACAGAGGCTTCTTCATTTACACGGGTATCCCGCCTCGATCCCCGCGATTGAGCAGCCAGAAGCCTCAGGAAAAGAACGCCGACATAAAATCTGATGTCAATGCAAGCAAATCAGATCTTGATCCAAACCAGCACTTAAGTAGACGATCAACCCTGTATAGTTTTTCGTACGTTGGCAAAACCGAAAGCTTCGATATTCCTATGAAACACGCTGATCCATTCAGCTCTGGGGCCAGAGGGCCAAATCATCAGAAGCCTAACAGAAGTACTCCTGAGAATGCCAAACCTGCCAGGAGTTCAGAACAAAATATGAAAGGAAGTGGAACCAATGCAGATGACGCAAAGTCAACGGGTAGAACTGCAACAGAAGAGCAACCCACCCAGACCAACACCAAACCCCAAATGAAAGAAACCACTGCGTCCAAGGAAAACCTAACAGGTATTTATGACCATGAACAAAATATAGATTTAAAAAAATGGTTTCGAGCCACTATTGAACTTTTGTTGAAAAAAACCAAACGTATTCATGTAATTCGTTCGATATCCAGTTTTGTGACTTGTCACATTTATTTGTTTTAGATAAAAGAGCATTTTACTGCCATATCTCAGTTTAGTTTGAATACTGGTAGTTCAGCTTGAATAAAATGATTAACTGTGATTTGATTTCGATAACAACGTCAGATAATTATATTTTGTTTTGCACTGGCGTAGATGGGGATAGGGGGCTTGCATGCATGGGGTCGAGGATTCTGGATACTATATCAAGAATCTATCACAAAATAAGATTTTAGTATTAAAGAAGTCAAAGTTTTTGCTCGCTCGCAGCTTTTTAAAATGTTTGCTCCTTACGCTATGCCTTGCCCCTCAATCTTTTTTTGCTCATAACGCCACTGCTTTCTTGTAAAATGGCTAAAACGGTCATTGAGGGAAAATGGACACTTTGGATTGTTTTAGATTTCTTTTTTTATTTCTAGATTTTTAAAAAGACAGTAAACATGGTAGTCGATGTTACTTTACTTCTTTGCTTTAAGTACACACAATACAAATTAATATCAAATTATTTCTATTTAGAGGCACATCATTAATTACAGTATTCCTCTATTTTTATCATTTTGTTAAAAGACTCTAATAAGACACATGAAAAGGAAACCAAGAAGAAAGCATCAACCACCGTTTCAAGTTTAAGCAGAGAAGCAGGAAACTTTTTCTTCAGTTCAGCTCGAGATCAAAGGAGTGATTTGGTCAAATCTATAAGTTTAAAGGTCTTGGCATTTATTTATTTTCCGTATATAGAATAATTCGATAAATGTCGCTATCCATTATGGTAATTTATGGTCATTCTGTGCACTTTGCTAGGATTTCATGAAAGACGTTGCTTTCACCTTTGTTACACGTCGTCTTGATCTCAGCTAGGTGTATAAAAAGGAAATCCAACATCAATATCTCTATTCCTAAAAAAAAAAAAAAAAAATTAGTAAAATTGATATCTCATTAATGTACATCTAGCATCAGAATAATGCGTTGTTCAAGTTTCTAAGACCATTGTTTTGACAATACTGTGCAAAAGTGTACTTTTATGCAATGTACTTTTATGTCTCTATGCTCAGCACAGGGAACACAGTGAAAAATGAATGGAATAAGGCATAACAAATCTTACTAGTAATTCGTGTGTAATAATCTGTTTTTGTTTTGGAGAACACTCTGCTTCAAACATATTGGGTAATTCTGGAAGTGATATTGACATAGGAAATTCATAATTGCATGGGGCCCGTCTTACAAAGAGTTACGATTGATCCAATCAATCATAACTCTATGGAAATCCATCAGTGTCATAATTTTTTCTACAAGAAAATTTGCAAAATGTCCTTTGTAACCAAAGGAGATCACACCAAATTGTCAAGAAATTAATGAATTTATGGATATACATTCATATCTATATATTTTTTTGAACAAACATGCATTTTATATGTTGACTTTGCTGGCTTTCCACAGTTGCGATTGATCGGATCAACCGCAACTCTTTGTAAGGTGGAGCCCTGGTCTATATACAGTGCGTATCAAAAAAAGTTTACACTTTGAAAAAATCCTGTAAAATTATACATTTGTAATATCCTGAAGTTTTTTCCACATTTTAACATTGGTACAGATCCATTTAAGCATATGAAGATATAACTATCGAAAAATATTTCCGCTTGAGTGAGCACCACTTACTTTTGAAAAGTAAGTTAATCATGAAGAACACGTGGAATTTAGCTAGTAAAATTGATTTGAAGATATCTTTTACCTTTTTTAACTTGTTTCCTTGTCCAAAACACTTCAAAGAGTGCATTCTGCCCCACCCCACTCCCCCACAATCCGAGGCCATCAAGACGATATTTGCTTTGACTGAGCTGTGATTTACATTAAATGGCTTAGGCTTGAATTTCATTTTGTTAATCATTGTCAAGCTTGGGAAAAGTGTGGAGAAACAAGTATTATATGAAAAATGGAATGTAAACCCACTTTAAATGATAAAAACTTAGTGAAAAAATGCTGGAAATGTCTGATGTAAACTTTTGTTCAGATGCAGGCCAGTTATGTCCTCAGATCCAGCTGGCACAAAAAGGGTAAATGTTGTGCTTACCAAGTGTTGAAATCTCAATTTGGGTGGCAAAATTGTTACAAAATGCTTTAATGTATCCGTTTTATCTAAATTGACTAAAAGTGCAAGGGAAATGTATGAAAAATGTTTCGCAGGGTAAGTTTGATTTCGCCCGTTCCCCTTGACACAGCGTGAAAACGAGCATTTCTGCGCAAACAGATTTCTGCGAGCTTTACAAAAATGGACAGTGCTCACTCAAGTGTAACATTCTGTCAAAACTTTTACTTTCATTTGATAGATGAGACCCAAACCCAAGATTATATGTGAAAAAATTACCCACATGTTGTATATTTTTTAATTCCCAGGGCTTTTTCAAAGTGTAAACTTTTTTTTGATACGCACTGTATAATATATTACATATACAGTGGAAGTGAGCCGCCAGTTCATTATTTTGCAATACTTTTTCCAGAACAATGGTGTTCACTGGAACTTGGTCATAGAACATATTTCAGAATTCAGCCTATAACCGAAGCTATTTTGACAACAACATTAACTAATAAAAAAAAACATGATATAAACTAATGTATTTGTAAGGCAGATAATGTATCGATTTTTCAATAAAAAAACTTTAATGATTTCTTCAGAGTGCGCTTGGCTGTTACAAGAAAGCCTGCAACTGGTCGTATCAAGACGAGGACTTTGTGTCAGCGGCGAAAAACGCGGCAACCACTTGTTGGAAATTAGCTAAGCTCCAAATGGCGTCAAGAAGTGCTTCTGATCTAAAGGTATACATGGTATAACGGATGTCTGTTGCATACAAAAACTTACATTGTGCCATCACACCAGAATGGATTACATAATAGACTTCTGCATTGTTTTCATAAATAAAAAAAGTTGCAGTGACTTTCAATGAATTGTTGGAGAAACATCACTTGGGGATATTGTAATTTAAACTTTCTTTTATTATATTACAAACCTATTGAATATTCATTTTTTCGTTTACTCTTCTTCTTGGTTTTGTTTTTATTATCTTTAAGAGAGTTATATTGGCAGTTCATGCCAGTTAAACCAACCAATCGATAACTAGTTATAATTGTCATTTATTTAGTTTGTAGCGTAGGCCTATTTCTTGTCTTTTTGTGAAATTTAAGCAATATATCCATTATCTCGTGAACATTATAAGCGGGTCCAATTAAGGTTGTGTTTCATGTCACAGCGACGAAGTTGACTCCAGACTATACCCAAACTATTATGCTATTTACAATGGCATATCACCCGTCCGTTTGGAGTATGTCTGTTGGTATGATTGTAAATCTTATATGTTTTAAAGTTGATTATAGGTTTATAGGAAATGTACTCCCATTTTATGTTCAAGCTTGGAAAATCTGGGTTATCCCACTTAGCGCAATAAAGGGTACTACTTGTTTGTGATTTATTTTTATAGTCCATTAACAGGGTCGGTGGGAATCGGACAGTATGAAATTATTTCGAAATATATCCCCGAAAAGCACTATTTCCACGCCGAGTTCTTTCTATCTTCTTTGAATGTTTGAAATAGGAAACTGGCAAATACTTCAAAGATGCTCTACAGTACTTCAGCAAAGCTTACCGCAAAAGAAGCTGCAGAGGGCAGGATTGGGCCAAGCATTTGGAGAAGTCCATTCAGAGCTGTCTCGATGACATAAAAACTTGGATTGCACCTAAAGATGACGATGGTATTGAACACATTATTGTTTTATGTAGGGCCATTTTGTTATCGTTCGGGCTTTTGATCGTAATTATAGGCTGTTGAAACACATCTCGATCGTCATCAGTAAGACTGGTTTAGTTTGTCATCACGAAAAGATTTATATTATATTCATTCAAAAGAGAAAGGTGACAACAATTCAAAATGTATTGGATCTTGGATGATTTGAGTTCATTTGGTTCTATGCGCGTGCCAAGATGATTCATGCAAACTAGATCATAACACCGACCCTCATGGGGTCATACTTGTCTCCATTGCCCCCCGTTCTATTGCTAGGTGCTCGAAGTTATATGCATTTAAATGGAAAATTGATCTGAATTGAATTCATTACTTAATCACACTGAGTGATATGCGATAATCTTTATTGTAACGTAATACATATAGTATTTGGTTTTAATATCTGTCGAGAGCAGTCTATTGATTACCCCCCCCCCCAAAAAAAAAAGGAGAAAAGAAAAGACAAGGAAAGAAGGGATCGTGAAATATGATACTATTTTCTGAACATTAGTTAAAAATGTGTCACAAAATTTGATTTTTTTGTAATATGTTGAAAATTATTCCTCGCTCGCTTCGCTAGTCACTAGTTACAAATTTTGTCCGATACGTCATATAATATCCCCTCCAATATTTGGCTCATTACGCCACTGCAGATGGGAATTATACGCCGTTGAATACTTTGCGAGTGCCTGATCTAATGGGACGAAAAGGTATTCTATTGATTGGTATATAATATTCATCAAAACAATGAATATGCACACCATGTACATAGCATATAAGTATTATCAACTCTTCCTAAAAATCCAAAGTGAAGTTGTGAATACTGAATGTATATCTTAATAGTCCAATAATGTTTTGGAATAAAACGATAATGAGAGTAATTGAGCCAATCCATTTTTCCAAACGATAATTCATTTACCAAATTTTCGGGTGTTTCCCCTTTATCAGTCTGACGATCTGGGAATACAATACCCCCTCCCCCTCAAAAAAAAAAAAACCCATGCACTTATCGATCACTTTATATTCTCTGCGTGGTTTCATTCTTTCTCAGATCAGATAACAACTTTAAAGGAATATTTAGGATACCTACCTACATGTGGCGCCAAAATCAACGGATATCTTCACATTGCAAATATCCATATGAAAAGGGGCAAGGAAGCTTTGCAGTTCGACGAGTATGAAAACTGTCAAAGGTAAATTGAAATTAAGTTATAACTTTTATATTTCTTCTTTCCTGTTCAAGTCTTACAATTTTATGAAAATGTATGTGTCTACTGTCTTTTCCAAGGATCTTACATACATCTTACTTACATGTATAATTAGCTACCTGTGCTATCCAGGACGTTTCCTTTTCATTAATATTCCGCTTTTCTTGCTTTCCTTTATTAAATATTGTAGAATAGAGATAATTAAAATCGTACATTTGTAAGCCTATGTTCTGTGCCACTGCAACAGACATGTAGAGAAAAGCAAGCATTTTATAAATAAGTGTGGACGATTATTGCAAGCACCGATGCTGCTCCCAGGAAAACAATTTCAAATATTAATATTGAAATAATAATTCCCCTAAAATCAATATGACAAGCAGATTGAAATTTGTAGATTTGACAAATGAATTCAATTTAATCTTCAGTTGAATTGTAGATGTAGACAAAATATTGTTTACAGGGCAGTAATGCATAATCGTAATATAATTTCAATCATGGTTAAAATATTAATAGAATAAAGATAGATCATCGCTGCGCTTAAATATTAATCACCGTTCGTTTCTGTATCGATTCAATCAAGAAAGCAGTGATTTCAATAAACAGTGAAGTTAATGAAAGTCAGAACAAAAAAAATAGATTGTCGCGTCACACTCACATGTCTACAAAGAATCACCATTTATTTTGTAGACGATTATTTTGTTCAGTAAAATTCAGCAAGTTCGGTCATTCAATATGTGATATAAAACAAAGGCTCTGTAATAATGCAACGGTGACTGTAAGCTATCTTTGATGGGGTTAAATGTCGTTACATGTTGATGCAAAGTACTCGACTGTGATATATCTCCTGGTGGCTCTCCTCTGCATGAAGAGATGTGCTCTACGAGATTGTTCATGTGAGTATCGTGTGAGGGGAGGGAATTTCCATGGCCTCAACACCGTCTCCATACCGTTATCGCAATAGCATTATGCCGTTATGCTAAAACGAAAATTTAGAAAAGGAAGAAAATAACTAATCTTATTTGTATTCAATCCAGGTATCTGAAAGACTGTTGTGTTCCTCTTGGAGAAGCAGAGAATATGTTATATGATGATGTAGAACCAACCATTCGTCTGAGTGTCAATGCGTTGAAGAAGAACGTTGGCTACCACGAGAGCCTTGTCAAAAAGGCTTTAGCAAGAGTAAAAGGTGACGATCATGATGATAATGATGAGAAAGCTAAAAATAGTAATAACAATATTAAACTACGGAAGTGATGTGGCCGAGTGCATGGTCCCGGGGCATGGTCACTCACATGACAGTCAGGGGTTCAGAACTTGGCCAAGGCACATCATGCCCCGAGCAAAGCATATTTGTTTTAATCTTTACCTCCTTTTGGTTGTAATGCTAGAGGTTGGTCCTTGACGTTAAAAATATCTTATTGATACGTCATTCTGAAACCCCCCCCCCCGAAAAACACAAAAATTAATGACGAGATGCAAAAGACTGATGATGCTATGATGACTCACAATATGAAGGCACACATACAATATACTGCTAAACATGTGCGATTAAGATAATGATAACCAAATTCATTACCTATTTGTTGAAAATTAGATAGCATGAATCTTTGTCAAAATTACATTTTCTGAATGACAATGACATAATAACAACGTTCCTGTTGAAAAGACAAAATAAAATTATATAATAATTAGAAAATCGTTATATAGATTAAATTGATTTTAATAATGTGTTCCTCATGTATTTTGTTTTATGTTTAAAGAAGCACAAGCGCGTCAGCAACGGGAAAAGGCGGATGAAGAGGCGAAGAAGATGGCAATGGACCAACTGAAGTTTGACATACGAACGCTGGATTATTTCTCAAAGCTCTCCATTGAAGAATTTGTTAAGCAGGTTTATCGCAAGTGGCCGCCAAAGGGTACCAAATCTCCTGACGTATCATCGACATCGTCGTCGTCATCATCAAAGAAGAAGTTGTTGATTCGAGCAATCAGTCAATACCACCCGGACAAGGTGGATAAGGAGATACATGGTATCAAGTGGCAGTTACTTTCGTGTGAAATCACTAAATGCCTCAGCATGAAACTAGCCATTATCAAATAGAAGAACACTTTTCATGAAATCATTTAGGGAATTACCTCAGTATAGGCCTATACAGTGCGTCCCACAAAAAACGAAACCGAGATTTATTGATGATTTATCATAACTTAATCGCAAATACAATATACAAATGACCTACCATTTTAAAGCTTAGAATCTCCTCTTTCATCTGAAATTACTTAGATTATTTCTCATTCACGCATGAGTGAGCAAAAACAATTTGAAAAGGGGATACCAAAAGTCACTTGGCGGGCCGTATCTGGGTTTTAAAAAGAAAACCACACTTTTAAAAAGTTCAATATCTGCTCTTTAATTTGATACCTCAATTACAGAAAATGGTCAAGAAATAACAAAGTTCTGGTTATTTGAAATAAGGCTTGAATTTCAATAATTTCATAAAATGAAGAGGTTTTACAGGCTAGCTTTCAAACTCACTCGACACTCCGTTTTGTTGACGATCAGCCATACATTAAGTCTTTTGTCACCGTGCGATAGCTTCAGTGCATGGGAAACCGGTGAAAACACGTTTATTTTATGAAATTATGGAAATACAAGCATTGTTTCGAGGGATCATAACTTTTTTACTACTTGACCATTTTATGTGATTTAGGTATCAAAGAAAAGAGAAGATATTGAACTTTTTAGTCATGTGATTTTCTTTTTAAAAATTCAGATACCCCCGCCAAATGAGTTTTTGGCATCCTTTCTTCGAATTGTTTTTGCTCAATCATGCGTGAATGAGGAATAATCTAAGTAATACCAGATGAAAGAAGAGATTCTAAGCTTTACATTGGTAGGTCATTTGTCTATTTTATTTATGATTAAGTTATGATAAATCATCGCTAAATCTCGGTTTCGTTTTTTCTGGGACGCACTGTATAGTTGATTTCATTGTTCCCCCCACAACTCGCATTAATTTCTTATACCATCGTTCATTTATATCTTTTAAAATAACGGTTTCAACCGTTTTATGTTGATTAGTACACATTATGAGACATAATTTAATATGATTTTGCATTTAAGAATTCAGTTCGAAAATGTCAAAAATTTAAATTGAAACTCAAAACGACTATCATTGAATTTTTCTGTTTGGATTATAATAGATGTTGAATAATTCATATGCAAAAAAAAATCAAAACTGTAAAGGTATGATCTTAAGTTCCAATGTTGGGTCAATTTCATAAAATTTGTTAAAATAACAAATTTGCAAAAACAGTTTAAAGCTACTGAAATCATCTAGTAAACTTGCCATAAAAATTTGATATTATAAAAAGTCTCTGTAAAACGGGACTCAGATGTTACAGACATAAAATGTCATATTAATAAGCAATTAATCAACCCCTTTTTTTAATTCAGGTGACGAGACAAACTCACTTTCTCGGCAAGCTGATCACGCGAAAGATGACGTATACTGTCTAAGGAATCGTATATTTCAATTTCCACAGATAACGATCGTAATTTAGTCTTACATTTTGTTATTTTTACTCATAGATTAAAGTGTTATGTGCATATCTCGATCTATATTGTTTGTATGATTATAATAATTTTATGCAGTGTTATTGTAATATTTTTTTTTCTTGTTGGAATCGAAAGAAACACGATTTAAAATTTGAATTTGGAAACATTATCGACAGCGATTACAAAGCCCATTAAAATCAGAAGCATTTTGCTTAGATAAGTTATTTCTCCATTTATGCAAGCATTCAAGAATATTAAAAATCATTCAGGAATAATGAACCTTAATTTCCCTTTATAAAGGAAAGTATAAGCGTTGTGGGGATATTTCGCTCTTAGTTCTACTACATGCAGTTGGTGCTTATTTATGAGAATTTTCATAGTTGTACAAAATGTAAATAAATTACCACGGTGCACTTTCATGGTTACTAATTTTGTGTAAAATGATACCACCATAATACCTAGTTACCACTTACATGATTTGCGACACGATTCAAATGTACTCAATCGTGAAGTGATCGTAGTGATCTTATCAGATCATATCAAATCAGTTGTGGTAATCGTAATTGATCGTAGAAAATGTTTGAATGGTTCAAAATTTCGCGATCAGTTATCGTGGCTTTCGTAATAACGGGATTAAGATTTTCTTCTCTTGTTATATACCTTTGAAGCGGTCTGTTCATCAATATTTATATTGTTATTGTAAGCAGCATCATCCATGTCTTTCATTTCATTTCATTTATTTTATTTCAACACGGTAAACGAACTTCAGCCAACGGCTGTTCTTCTGAACGTCCGTGAGTACTTATTAAAATCACATTACATGTATACATGTGGAGCGTTGTGGCCCAGTGGATTAGTCTTCGGACTTTGAAACAGAGGGTCGTGGGTTCGAATCCCAGCCATGGCGTAATTTCCTTCAGCAAGAAACTGATCCACAGTGTGCTGCACTCAACCCAGGTGAGGTAAATGGGTACCGGTAGGAAGTAATTCCTTAAAAAGCTGTGTGCGCTCTGAGCGCCTAGCTTAGCCGGGTAATATAGGAGCGCCTTGAGCACCAAACAAGGTGGATATGTGCGCAATATAAATACCCCTATATTATATACAATTAAGATACATAATACGAAATAAATATACAATTAAAATATCATCAATATTACAAAGAAAAACAAACAAATTGAACAAACAAGTTTACATCACTCTGGCGTCCAATCTAAATATGTTGAAACTAGTTACTTTTAAGTCATTAGGTATAGTGCGTTCCAGCTTCTGGCCCCCCTGTACCGTAAACTTCTTTTCTTATAATTGCTTTTAACTTAGAAGGGTAATTTGATTTTTAGAGACGATGATCTTAGCATGTAGTTACAATCACTTAAAATAAACTGTTTATGAATACTCTCTGGTATAGCAAATCATGCATTATCTTGTACATTGTTTGTAAGGTGCGTACATTTCTTTCTAACAATCTTTTAATTTCTAATTCTTGAAATATATGTTCGGATGGGTACATCCAATCCATTATAGTCTTTGTTGTTATGATGTTGTTATGATGTAGATGTGTTTGATCTGAACTATTTATTAGTTTAAACTTATACCCCGTTGGAGTAATGAGTGAAACAAATTTTAAGGGGGCTCAAGTTTCAGATACTCCTCTCTTTACTACGAACGATTCGCAAGCCATCATTTTTATTAATGTTCACTATACATTTTGCATGTAATAAGGTCAAATCGATAAGATTTTCAAAGAAATAACATGCATGTTTTGTTAAAACTGGCATGCCAGTATTCGTCAAAACACACATTTTTAGAGCTTGCCGGCATGCCGGTGGGCGTCTTCACGCCATTCACCCCACACACAAAATACGCCAGTAATGTTTCTTATAAATTGAAACACGTATATTTGCATGATTCATTTGCAATCAAGACTATATATAGTGTAAAAACTTTAACTATTGTAGAATATTATGATGATATATATCGTGTTTATTTACAATATCTTCGAACGTATATGACTTTGATGGGAGGTGACCTTCAGACAAAGAAATTACAGTATGAAAATTATAGTGTTTCAGAATAGAGACTTTAAATCTGTTCCTGGATTTTAGAGCAATGAGAGTCTTAAAGATTTTGCTGAATAAAAATGATGGTAAAATACTATTCTTAATTGCGTCGTATTCAGAGTTTGTTTCCATTTCGTCAAAATCACAGACTCAAGAAGAGGGGGGGGGGGCGTTTGGTTTGGTTTTATTTACCGTATAAAAATCACAACAAAATACATTGCATGCACAAGATATAAGATTAAATATAATGTAAACACTTAAAAAGATAGGCGGATGGACCACTCTATTCAGAGCCATTGCAGGGGCTGATCCAGGATTTTTCGAAAAGGGGGACACATTTTCCCGAAGAAAATTTGACAAGCAAATAAAAAGAAAAAGAAAGGTCTTCATTTTTAAAGGGGGGGGGGGGGCACACTACTGTTTTAACGGCATTTTTACATTAAAAGTTTTAATTGTGCCTCTTAAAGGGGGCACTGGTCGGCTGTGCCCCCCGGATCCGCCAGTGCATAATGGCTCTGTTCTTCCTAGTCCTAGAGGTCCAGTGATGACGCCCGTGCAAGTGCCTGCATTTTGTGTGCATTGAACTTCCATTTTCATAATATGAATTATTTTCATAATATGAATTATTTTCATAATATGAATTATTTTCATAATATGAATTATTTATATCCACTAAGATAGTTTTGTATTTATATCTATCCTTATACCATAATAGATTAGGGACAAAATATTATAATAAAAATATAATAAATAATGTTTTTCGGGGAGGAGGCGAAATGGGCGTAAAGTCAAGGAAAGAAACAATTGGGTGTTTGGGCGTTCAATGATAAAGACACTTATGTCTAAGCAAAATAGGCCTGTATTACACTGTACAGTACCTCGTTTGCGAAAACGTGACAATGGTTTTGAAAGTGTGTGTGAGGGAGGGGGGGGGGGGTGACCATGCAAATATCAATACACTTTCATTTAAAATAAGAGTCGGAGTGGGCCGGTTGAAGCCTCGCTGCCACCCCCGGTTCCACATTCCATGTTTAAATGCCTGGACCTCCTTTGTCAAAATGATATCCACTATTTACAATACAAGGTAAGAAAAAAATATATGGCGGTATGGCCTATGCGACACAAAGAGAATTCCGCAGCAAAATCAGCTTATCAAAAAGTTTTACCACTGGCGTACACTGAGGGCATCATCTCCCCCCCCCCAAAAAAAAAAAAAATAATAATAAATCACGACCAAGAAAGATGGGAAAGGAAAATCAGTAAAATATTATACATTTTCTGAATATAAACATTTTTAGATGACAGTAACCTGCAAGCTGGAACCGACAAGTTCGAGACTATTGCATTTTAATTTTATTAATTGTCAAGCTGCCAATCTACCAAGTGACCAATCTGCCAAGTGACCAATCTACCTCTGAATTATTTCATGGTATCAACAGATTTGAATTTGGATGATAATGTGGAAAATTTAAGTCCCTTCACTACGATTATTCATTGTATTCAAGTCCATAAAGGAAATTTGTTTCGTTATTTACATACATACATTTAATCTCAACATCTAAAAATGCATGAGTGAACGACGTGCAAAAGAATAAATGGCAATTATATAGAAATAGTGCACCATATTACAAAAAAAATATACAACATGATATCAACAAAGAAAACTCCTTCCTACAAGGCACCATCTCCTCCCGGGGGGGGGGGGGGCCACTTCCATTCACGAGTGGATACCATGCGCGACCATGGGGTCTCGAAAAGCACCCTAAACACGTAATTTCCATATTCTGAAAATGCACCCCTTAATAAGTATTGGCGTGAAACAAAACGATACTCTTGGCAAATATTCCCTGAAATGAACCCCTTAACAAGTACAGCCTACAGGAATGTTTTATTGTTACGGGTCCTTCGGTCGACGGCTTTACCTTATTTGGTTAAGTACGACCCCACCTTCTACACCTCGCGCAAATTGGACTCTAAACACGAAGTGTTGGGGCAAAAAGGACATCCTTTATAAAACATTTTAATTTTGTTTTATCATCCCCGCAAATTCGACCCTAAACACGTAATTGTCCCAGCGAAATAGATACCCTTTTTTAAATATTTTTGTGTTTTTGACACCCTTATCACGTTACGTACGTAACGTGCCCTATCGTGAAAAAGACATCCTTTTTACGTGATTTTTTTGGTCGCACATGGTATCCACTCGTCAATGTAAGTGGCCCCCCGGGTCCTCCCCGCGCTTACCTAACAAGAAGGTGAAACATTGTCAGTGTAAAGAGAAAGAAAGGGAGGCAAGAAGAACAAGGAGAGGATATAGAATAGAGAGGGGGGATTACCCCGGAGAGAAAGGGTGGTACGGTATAGTAGCGGGAGGGGGGGGGGGGGGGGGGCAAGACGTTGATGTTTTGGAGATACCCCACAGCATATGCGTGAACACCGCGCGCGGTGCGGGGAATCCCCATGCAAAGCTAGGTGGATACATTTACTCCGCTGATATGATGCGCTGAAGGCCAAAGAGCGCGGCCTGGTCCTGTGGCCTGGCTTGGGCCGCGGGCAACAGCAAGCCGGCTAGGCTAACCAAGTCGACGCACCGGAACCGAGTATATTTATATTGACCACGCGGAAAAGCCAAACTAAGTAGTCGAGCAAGTATTTAAGATGAATACTATTTTCTGTAATTTATTAGGCCTAATAACTTTTATTGACAGGAGAAGGGAAAGAGAGAGAGAGAGAGCTGATTTGTTTTTTTATTTATTTGTGGCATGCACGAATATTTTACGCAGATTGCAATTCGTGTACCGTACCGTACCCCCACCGTTCCCCGGTACTGTTCGGGCTACCGTACCGGTACCGTACCTCGAGCGAAGGGTATACCCGAGCGAAGTTCGTGCATGCAGGCTCCACTCCACTTCACGACCGCTACACTATACGCTCCACCTACAGTGTAGCGTTAGTGAAGTGGAGCCTGCACGAACTTCGCTCGAAGTAAGGCTACCGCATCTCATTCTCAGGCCAGTTACCTGGTACTGAGTTATCCAAGCCCAATGAATGCAGCAGCAGAGCGGGTTTCGCGGCAGAGCCCCCTGGCCTGGGCTGGAGCTGGCGGCCTGGCCTTGGTTACGAAGACAACTGGCAGCACTAGCCGTCTGTTTGGAGGAGTTTTTAAACATTTTAAAATCTTTTTTTTTCTCGTACACAGACGACTATCGGAGTAACTTTAGCCCGGCTATCTCAATCATGCGTTGCACCATTAGACTAGGCTAGGGGGCATGGCCTAGGCGCTAGGCCTAGCCTAGGGACTTTTTAGTTTAAAAAAGCCTAGACTACTTCAATAATTTAAAAAACCTCCTGCCCACTCTAGGCAACAATATGTCGATCGTTTTTAGTGTTGAAAAAGTGAGTGCACACCGAATAAAAGTTGGACGTAAATTACTAGATCTAGAGTCTAGATCTCACAAAAAATGTCTACATTAGGCCCTAGATACTACTTTTGGAGTATAATTAACCCAGGGAGCCCAGGAGTCCACCGTGCATTTACACATAGACACAGGACTAGGGTAGATTGTGGTCTCAATAACTTGGAAAGAAAATTGTGAAAACAGAAATTATGCACTTACCACGATTATATGGATGAAGATCTATCGTGTGCACGTGTGGCAGTATCCTGACATCGAGGCACAGACTGGAACCTAAAAAAGTTCTGTCGCGATACCTCTCCTAATTCTTTCAAAATTCATAACAAAATGGCCGATCGAGACTGGGGTAGAAGGAGAGAACTTTTCTTTTTTTGCGGTTCCAGTCTGTGCCTCTATGTCGGGATACTGCCACACGATAGACCTTCATCCATAATTATAATCGTGGTAAGTGCATAATTTTTGTTTTCACAATTTTCTTTCCAAGTTATTGAGACCACAATCGACCCTAGTCCCGTGTCTATGTGTAAATGCACGGTGGACTCCTGGGCTCCGGCCCAGTATGACTAGTAGTAGTACCACTAGCGTACCTACGCTACGGGGGGCAGTCTCCCCCCCTGACGAGTCACAACCCATGCAAAGGACGTATCCGTGCCCCCCTGAAGACCTTTTTTGCCCCCCCTGACGAGCTTGAAGACCTTTTTTGCCCCCCCTGACGCAACCGCGTAGCCAGGATTTCATTTTGGAGGGGGCGGTAAATGCAAGCGAAGCGTGCCAACACTTACAGAGCGCGCGAAGCGCGCTCCCTAGGGGGTGGGTGCAGGGAGGGGGAGTTTCCCCCTGAAGCGCGAAGCTTTTGGTGTTTCATAAATTAGAATGAAAAGGAGCCGTCTCTCTTGTCTCTAGTACCTATACATCAGCTCCAATTCAATTGACTATATTGTGATTTTGAACCTTGTTTTCAAAAAAGATTGTGAATGCACAAAAAAGGAATACAATGGAGGAAATTTAAATAATAATAACCCCGCGCAAAGCGCGGAATCTAAAGCGTTTTATCATTTTTTTCCCATGAAAAGGGTCCCCAAAAAAGGGTATTCTCAAACATATATTGAATACTTCCCTTGGAAAGATCAGATTTGATTACAAACAATTTAGCGACAGTGCATATCTTTAACTCCCAAAACAGAGGAGAAGAAGTGTATATCCTGGGAGGAAGGTATTCCTCCCCGCGCAGAGCAACGAAATTCTGAAATTTCAAAGGGCGGACGTTTCATCAAAATGCAGATATCTCCAATACCCCATCAGCTCTAATTCAGTTAATTTTCTAAGATTATTTAACTTCATTACAAGAAAAATAGTGCGCAAAAAGTTGAAACTTCTGTGATTTATTGAAATTATATGTAAAGGATGTCTAATTTCTTTGACTTATCCTGAGGGCGCAAAACAGGACAGGAGATGAATGTGCAGGGAAATGACAAGAAGTTTAATAGAATTTGATAAAAAAAATATTGTACTTTTTTATCTAATACGACACAAATTTTAAACCTTCCTCTTTTTAAATTAGGAACCTGTTTGCCCCAAAATTTATGGTTGTTTAGTAATGAGCTGAAAAGCGGGAGAAGTTGACTTTATGGAGGTGACGGCAGAAATTGATATAAAGATTTTACCAGCCCGGAGCCGACCCAACCAGAAGTTGCGCGATCAATTAAAAAAAAGATAACTTCATATACTTCGGCCTAACCTTACTCTAATTCCATGCCCTAATGTATACATTTGAACTTTAACTGGCAAGAAACACATATAGCTGAGGTGGAAAAACAGGGTTAGAGAAAGGGTGGGGGAAACAATGGAGATCTTCAATATTGTCATTTCACCGCACGGAAGCAAAATTCATATATAAATATAGAGCAAGAGTGAAGGAGTTTCTCTTTTAAAAAAAAAAAGAATAAAAAGAAAAAAAACCACAAAGCTACCTTTCTTCCCTTTCCTCCCTTCCCTTTTCCTTTTCTCCTCTCTTTTTCCCTTCTTTTTTCCTTTTTGGGGAAGTTTTTTTTTTTGGGGGGGGGGGCGACTGCCCCCACCGCCCCCCCTGGCTACGCGCCTGCCCTGATGAGCTTGAAAACCTTTTTTTTTTTTTTTTTGCTTGTCAATTTTTTTCTGGTTCGAAACGATATATTTGTGGTTGAAGACCTTTTTTTTGTGTTTTTTTTTTTTTGCTTGTCAAATTTTTTGGACGGTTTTGCCCCCCCTATAGAAAATCCTAGGTACGCTACTGAGTAGTACTCGCCTGTTCTTTTCTTGGGGGTATCGAATTCTTTGTCCAGAACCACTTGTTCACTGCAATCATCCTGCCTGTGGGGAATCTACACATGTAGGACTATGGTATGCCAATGCTGTACACAGCACACACTTTAAAAAATCATTAAAATGTCACTTTTGTGACCAAAATTACTAATTTCCATACAGTTGCAATTTATTTTTCATTAGTAACCAGGGAATAATTTTTGTATTCACCAGAGCGCTCAAAAACTTAAATTTTGGGCATATTTTTGTGTACGCCCTCTATTGGTGGAAAGTAATATAGTAAGAAAATTTTCATTTTTCAATCTCTATTTTTAATTAAGAAAAAATAATTTAAAGAATCAAATTTTCTTAAGAGCCAAGTTATATGATGAATAGCTATGATGGAAACAGACAGTGTAAAAAAATCAAGCATTTGTCCCAAAGAAAAGAGAAAATAAGCCAAACATTGCTACTCTTATTTTGCAACACATGGAGATGTAACCGAGAACAAGGTTATATCATAACCTGGCTTGTTCATTGAATGAGTGGTCCAGAACTAGCTCAACTTGTGTACAACCATAGGGTTGTACACATCCTTGTTTAATACTGGTTGTCAAGTGACATTGCAATGTCGTTAGGCTGGTTGGCCTGTATTCAAAGCGTCCTTTCCTTTATGATTTTATATTGAAGCTTACATCAGGTATAGGCCCCTATCAAATCAAAATCGATACAGGGGTCGGGGGGTGGAGCCAAAAAATTCCCATGGTATGATTATGAAAATGATATTTTTAATGATATCCACGATCATTAGGGCAAACCTCTGTGTGGCAGTAGCGTGATGAGTAAAAAAATTAATAAGAGGGGGCACAATGTACAGCATATAGCGTGTGGGAATAAAGTTGCTTTAAATGTTCCAAGCGAGTGAGGCAAGCGGGAAAAAACCTTTTCGTGCGAATCTAACTTTGAGATAGATATCTTACCTTACACTTTTCCTTTTCTTTTCTTTAATTCCCGTCTTTTCTTTTTATCTTGGTTGTAGAACATTCTAGGGCCACTGGGCCTAACCCTTTCATCCTGTACCCCAGTGCTATATCAGCAGGTGGGTCTCGATACCTCTGGGTATTTAACCATTTTAAACCTTACAGATGGCTGCTATTTTTAATTAAATCATGAGTGTAGACCTAATTATAATAGAACGTTTCGTTAAGGTTTTTATTCTTTTGACAAAAAAAACAAGGAGGAAAAACAATTGAGTTATACACCCTCCATTTTCTCATTTCGTTTTTTCTTTTTCTCTTTTTTCCCCCTTTTTTTATTTGGGGGGGGGGGGAGGGACCTTTTCGGAGGGCACCGCCCCCTGGCTACGCACCTGCCAGATGAAGAGGCTTTATTACAAATGTTGATTTTGTGATAGATTTTGACATAACATTAAAAAAGTAACATATTTCACTCTTTCCTTTTCGCTGTTTTTGTCTCACCTGCATAGCAGAGTGAGACTATAGGCGCCGCTTTTCCGACGGCGGCGGCGTCAACACCAAATCTTAACCGAAGTTTTTGAAATGACAGCATAACGTGGAAAGTATATGTACCTAGTTCATGAAACTTGGCCATAAGGTTAATCAAGTATTACTGAAAATCCTGCCTGAGTTTCAGGTCACATTACCAAGGTCAAAGGTCATTTAGGGTCAATGAACTTAGACCATGTTGGGGGAATCAACATCAAAATCTTAACCTAAGGTTAAGTTTTTGAAATGTCATCATAACTTAGAAAATATATGGACCTAGTTCATGAAACTTGGACATAAGTTTAATCAAGTATTATAAAATAGGTGTATTATTTCAGGCATCGCGATTGGCCAATAGGCGTCACATGACATTCAACTTTTTTTGTGCATGCACGGCAGTGCAAAAGGTGCTCAACGAAAATTGACATTGCATGCTCAAGCAGTCCAACAAAACTGTACTCAAACTTTTAAAGAATTTGTTTCTGTGCTGCTATTTTATAAAACAAAAAATGCACTTGCTCTGTCGTGCATAAAAGATGCATTCTTCAGATGGTGCACACTGGGCACTTGCCAGCGCCTCGTGCACAGTGCGGCACCTATCTAAAGAAACCTCGGGCGCGTGCTCTGCATTTCCACTAACGCACTCGGCTGCATGCATTATTTATATATTACTGAACATCGTGCCTGAGTTTCAAGTCACATGACCAAGGTCAAAGGTCATTTAGGGTCAATGAACTTTGGCTAAGTTGGGGGTATCTGTTGAATTACCATCATAACTTTGAAAGTTTATGGATCTGATTCATGAAATTTGGACATAAGAGTAATCAAGTATCACTTAACATCATGTGCGAATTTCAGGTCACATGACCAAGGTCAAAGGTCATTTAAGGTCAATGAACTTTGGCCAAGTTGGGGGGATTTGTTGAATTACCATCATAACTTTGAAAGTTTATGGATCTGATTCATGAAACTTGGACATAAGAGTAATCAAGTATCAGTGAACATCCTGTGTTTTTAATACTTTATCGTCTTCAGAATAAATTCCCCTACAAATTTAGATAGTATGATGTAAATGACATGGATTTTCAATGTTTGGGAGCAAAACCACGGCACCATTGGTATATTAGACATTTTGGACAGTATTATCAGACTTTTGCACATTTTCAGAGCATTCTGGGGTGTTTCAAGCCAACTCGCAACAGTTTAGACACTGATAGTTTGAAAACGAGCACATGGACCCCTTATTGTTAACATTTTAACGTCTTTGAAATATATTCCTCTACAAATCTAGAGAGTATGATGTAAATGACATGGATTTTCAATGTTTGGGAGCAGAACTACAGAACCATTGGTATATTAGACATTTTGGATGGTATTATTAGACTTTTGCACGTTTTCAGCGCATTTTGGGCTGTTTCAAGCCAACTCGCAACACTTTAGACACTGATAGTTCAAAAACGAGCACATGGACCCCATATTTTTAACTTCCCTATACCTTGGAAATTATGCATTCTACAATTTTGCAGAATTTGATGAAAATGACATGGATTTTGAATAAAATGCAGCTTAAACTCTATTTTTTTTATTTTCGAATAGATTCACGTCTTATAAATGAAGATTTGTTTTTTGGAAGTTTTTGCACCATTCTTGTCAAATGAGGGCGCTGCTAACTCCAAATAGATATAGTTTGCAAATTAAAAGATATTCTATTACCTTGATATCTACTTAGTTACATATCCTGAAAGTTTGATGCGATATTGACAGAGTAAAGATAATTTAAACTCATTTGGTGAATTCGTTTTGTCTAAGAGAGGCGTGATTCTCTTGATTGCGCACCATTTCATATCATTGAAATACGTTGATTTTGAAGTCCCATAGAAAAAAATAAGCACATGAATCTATATTATTTTTTGCATTTTCATAATGCATACATGTAGATACCAAAGTAACTCTGCAAAATTTGGTGAAAATGACATGGACTTCATTTTAACTATGGAACGTCCTTAATAGTCTCTCAACATCTATCACAAAGTTCAATTCAGAAAAAGGTCACAATTCTTGCTTCCTTGTAGCTTTTTAGAAATTTTGCCTGTACACCATGTTTATCCCTTTGTAAATATTAGGTTCATTATGACTCTGATCTGACCTTGAAGTGCTCTGTATTTTGACTGTCCAAATCTGGTCACCCTGACTGAAAGGGCCTATGAACAATAGGCCTACATTTTTAAGCCATGGGATACAGCCCATGAGCTAGACACCCAACTATCATTTTTATTTTGACCACAGACAATAAAACGACAATGTTATAATTTTATTGATTGCTAGCTTGGCCCTTTGCTGCATTATGGCTACCACTACTGTGAACAAGAGTTATTCAGAACAGCAAAGGGAGCGAGGGAATACCTTCTACAAGTCGGCTACCGATAACTATGGTCCCACAATCCGTCTCTTGAGGCTTGATAACGCCCTCATGTGTTACAGGAATGCTCTTGATTGGAAGACCAATGAAGATGAGGAGGTTTCTGCGATGAAGAACATTGGTTTGGCATCCTGGAAGTTGGCTAGCACTTACCTAGAGAGTTCTCCAATTAGAGAAGTAACGGTCAGTTCTGGAAGTGATATTTTCTTAATATTAAAATTGATATGATTACTCTCACTTGGAAGGGTTGATGTTTATTATGTGCGAACTCTTGAAGAGAATATAAGAGAAAGAAAACTGACCTAGCACAGGAAGTATTTCATGAATTAGGCCTATTTGTCAATTATATTGAAAAAATTTGCGTTCGATCAATTAGGAGTCCATTTCATAAGAACTTTATGACTATGGTAGGCTAATGTTGCCATTATGGTAACTTTCTTGATGTCAGGGTTCAGTAGCCAGTCAAAGTAAATTTCATGTTGTGAGTTGTAAATCTTGTAAAAATGGTTTTTCATGGGGCCATAAAATCAAGATTGATATGGCTTTATTATTTGTAGTCATAACTGGAGGTATTCTAAGAATGACTCCATGATGAAGATCTTTACAAAACTTATGTCTATTTTTGTATGTAGATGTATCTGGTGTGCCTTTGGTCATTTCAAAATGAACGTGATAATGTTATGATTTATTCTCAAGAATTTGTCAATAACATATTTATCTTTTTCTGTTTTTCGGGAAATACATATAGAATATCCGGAAGAATTACAAAGAAGCCTTGAAATATTTGGGCATGTCACATGTGAACAGGTTCTGCAAGAGCTTATCATGGGGCGTCAAATTGGAAGTATCTTGGGAGAACTGTCTGAAAGAAACCACTGACTGGTTAGCTACTTTAGAAACCAAGGGTATGTGTAAAAACCTCAATCTGTTTATGGAAACTTAGAGAAAGGATTGAGACAATCATTGAAAATATTTAGTTGGATCAGAAGGCAATCAATGAGAAGAAAGAAATAAACCAACCCATTGCATAAACTGGTCTTTGCATGTTAATTTTTATAAGCCTCTCACATGAAGGTAGTCTAGGGCATTATGTTTCTTGTCATCTTGGTACAGAATTCACAACACAACTGTAGATGGATTTTATGAAACTTAACAGTTAGGTCCAATGAGGGTTATCTGTAAGTTAATGAGGTAAAAGATCAAAGGTAAATAAAAGTCATATCAAAAGGTCTCATGTTTAAAAGCTTTTAGAGGCTCTGTTCCCTCAACCCTGGAAAGGGCCCGTATGTTTGCCCCTGGACTCCACGTTGTGACACTTTGCTTGCTTTGCTCAACACGCAGGAGATCCCCTGCTCTATAAATTACCTTTTTATGAGGCCTGATATATCAAAGACTTTTGTCAGAGGTCCGATAGATACAATGGAAGTCCAAAAATACCCTATACAATATTTGTATTATGTTATCATTCTCTCATAACATTTTGACTTTATAATTGTTTGTATTTTCTTTATCGTAAATAAATATTTGAAATACTGGTCGATTGGAAATTGCTTTACACACCATACCAATTATGTAAATTATATATTTCTGACTGGTTACTCTCAGACAGAATAGCTGGATTTAGTGAGCTTCTAAGCTTTGTTCCAGACTGTAGACTAAAGGCTAATGGATACATTCAGTATGCAACACTTCTCTTTCATGAGGGTGTTACTGCCTGGCAAGATAGAGAGTACAAGGACTGTTACAGGTCAGTATCACTTCTAAGATGAAATAATCAAATCTACAAACTCTGTTAGATCCCTCAAGACATCTAGGATTAAAAATTTAATACACACGATTTCAGATAGTCTGTTAATATTGCATAGCCTTAATTGTATTGTTAAATGTAGCAAAACAGGGCCCAATGTTACAATATACTTCAGTAAAATGAACAGAGTGGTTCTTTCTTGTTGTCTGAATGGTGTTGAAAAAAAGCAATCTGAAAAGCTTTTCTTAACATCCTAGTGGCGCTTTTCACTCATGCACTATTTTAAGCAATATAATGCTCTTGCAATCATACATTATAATGTTTCATTCACACATTCTTTAACCCCTGACCATAAAAGTATAATACATATTCACATCTTCTTTCTCACTTTCCCAATCATACATTACAATGGTTCATTCACACCATTTTTTTTTCACACTTCCCAATTATGCATTATCATAATGGTTCATTCACACAATGTTCTTTCTCACCTTTCCCAATCGTACATTATAATGGTTCTTCACATCATCCTTTTTCTCACTTATCAAATTATACATTGCAACATTTGGTTCGTTCACACCATCATCTTTCTCCCTTTTCCAAATTATCTATTACAATGGTTTATTCACACTATCTTCTTTGTCTTTTTTCCTAATCATGCATTCTAATTGTACATTCACAGTTTTTTTTTCACACTATTTTCTTTCTCACTTTTTCCAATCATGCATTGTAATGGGTCATTCACACTATCTTCACTTTTCCCAATCATGCATTGTAATGGTTCATTCACACTATCTCCTTTCTCACCTTCCCATTCTAGATACATGAAGGAATGCTATTTTCCTATCCAAGAAGCAGAGAGACTGAGCTGCCAGGACCTGTTCATCAAGACCGAAGTCGCTATCTTAAGAGAAGATGTTTACCTTCATACGTGTATTGCTGAATCTGTCATTGCTCGAGTCTCTGGTAAGATTCCTCCCTGATATAGTTTAATAATGTCATTTGCCCCTATGTGTTGAACATTGCTTGTCTCTGTCAATGCCTGAATAAAGAGATAGAGATTTACTTTGAAGCAGTTGCCAACTGCCAACCTGTAATTTATGTAATTATTTATTTATTTAAACATTATTTCAATAGGGTGCCCTTTCAGCCAAAGCTGGTATGAAAATGGGCTCTAAAAGCATTAAAACAAAACAAGTATATATAAAATAAAAAAACTACAAAATGAATACACTATTAGTAGACATAAAATGGAGAGATTGGTGCAAGACATAGCTTTCAGATCGGATCTTATTCGGCAAGCTTTTGGCCGTTCTTTGGGCCTTCATCAGGCATGTATTCATAGAAACAAACATAAAAAAAAACACATATGAATAAGGTCATGATAGTAAAAGAGTTACAGAAAGGTAACAGAAAAGTACTGTAGAGAATGGTAACAAAAAAGTAACAAAAGAAGGGGTAGTGAACAGAACGGAATCGTTGTGTATATTAATGGGAAACAAATATTTGGTAACTTACATTTGAAGAAACAGAGAAAGGGAGACTATATATTTACCAGTGAGGTGGTTAGATGGTGGTTCTGGTCATTCGGGTAGTCTTTGGGGTAGGCTCTGTAATTAAAATCGAAGATTATAATTCATGTAAACATACAATCGCTATTTACTCCTGATATTCTTTGTATAAAATGAGCAGAGGTTGGAGAGATAGTATTCTCAGTTCTAGTATTTGACTTTTGATTAAATACATTTTGTCAGTATATCATTGAATGGTTTAGCTCTTTTCATTATGGCGAGAGCAGCTTATAATTACAAACATATTCACCATGGTCTTGCCAAAGTAGTTTATTATCATCTATTATAACACCTTAGCCCAGTATCATCATATTTGTTTTTTTTTTCAACATTGTTACCTCATATTCAGATACAAATCAATTTGTGAAATTTAGGCTGGGAACTGTGACTCAACATAATATTGCCACGCTTTGTTTATAATGCACTTGGGGATAGGCTGTGATGTGAGCGTTGGAAACAGATTTTAGGAACTAGTCAGAGTCTAATGCCTAATGCATTGATGACACTTAACATTATGTCTTACTTTGTGCATTTTCTACTCTGCTACTTTGATTTACTAAGGTGATGAACTGTTACACGAGGACTTGAATGAGCAAGAAACAATCAATACAGATGCAATCTGGACAGTGATAGACTTCTACAAACAAGCTGCTATGTTGTGCAGGGATAAAGACTTGGAGCAGGAGGCTATAGCTTACAGTCGACTTGGATGTGTATATGGGAAAGTAAGTCCTCTTTGACAGAACAATTCAAATAGGTCTTTGGTACCATCAAGGTAGCCAGTCTAGCAATACTAGGAGGAATCCTATCAACGTTATAAGAATTCTATCTAATTCAGAACTTAGATGGGGGAGGGAGGTGGTATCAAGCTTGGGACCAATACACACGTTTTCAGTAACTGCACAGAAGTGTGTGTTTCATTGCTGTTTTATATTTTGTTATCATTCTATTCTCAAATGGCTAACATTATCTTTCAGGGTTGGCCATTCCATTTGGGCTTCATAATACATACATCAAAACATTAATGACAAATCTTTATAAGATGGGGATTTGGGAATAGAGGACTTCATATCAAGTTTCTTCTGTAAATCACCCTGAAGATTAAAGGGGCCAACCAGTATAATCTAGCCATAGGCATAGCCATCCCTTTAATCTTTTATGTGTTTATTGCTTTGATTAAAATATGTTTGATGATTTTTTTGTCTCGCCCACCAGAGGTGAAGGTGAGACTTAGGGATCCAAATGTCGTCCGTCCGTCACAAACCTAATGACACATAAATCCACAACCGTTAGTCGCTTTTCAACCAAGCTTGGATGGTAGATGGACTTGGGGGACTTGCATGTTATGCTGCAGTCGGAGGTCACATGGTAAGGTCAAAGGTCATTTTCAGGTCAGCGTTAAAGTTTACATGCAGGTCAACGTTAAAGTTTACATGCAAGACTCTCTTATGACACCTAACTCCGCAACTGTAAGTCGCTTTTCAACCAAACTTGGATGGTAGATGGACTTGGGGGACCTGCATGTAATGCTGCAGTCGGAGGTCACATGATAAGGTCAAAGGTCATTTTCAGGTCAACGTTAACGTTAAATGCTAGACTCTCTTATGACACCTAACTCCGCAACCGTGAGTCACTTTTCAACCAAACTTGGATGGTAGATGGACTTGGGGGACCTGCATGTTACGCTGCAGTCGGAGGTTACATGGTAAGGTCAAAGGTTATTTTCAGGTCAACGTTAAAGTTTACATGCAAGACCCTCTTATGACACCTAACTCTACAACCGTAAGTCACTTTTCAACCAAACTTGGATGGTAGATGGACTTGGGGGACCTGTATGTTAGGCTGCAGTCAGAGGTCACATGATAAGGTCAAAGTCATTTTCAGGTCAACGTTAAAGTTTACATGCAAGACTCTCTTATGACAACTAACTCCGCAACCGTGAGTCACTTTTCAACCAAACTTGTATGGTAGATGGACTTGGGGACCTGCATGTGAGTCTGCAGTCGGAGGTCACATGGTAAGGTCAAAGGTCATTTTCAGGTCAACGTTAAAGTTTACATGCAAGACTCTTATGACACCTAACTCCGCAACCGTAAGTCACTTTTCAACCAAACTTGGAAGGTAGATGGACTTGGGGGACCTGCATGTTATGCTGCAGTCAGAGGTCACATGGTAAGGTCAAAGGTCATTTTCAGGTCAACATTTAAGTTTACGTGCAAGGCTCTTATGACAAGTGTTATTCCATCCCAGTCATTACACAATGAAGTTTTGATACAATTCTGTTGCGTGCCCTCGCAAATCATGATATATCTTGTTATTTTCATAAGTGGGCAAGACACAAAATCGCTTTTGCCTTGTTTATTGTTATAAGCTCATGTTCTATTTATTTATAATAGAAGTTTACTTACTCATGTATTGTAAAACTATTCCAATCCTATGTTTATGTTTAGGTTGGTGGCAATTGTTTGTATTTCATAATAAAAGGTCATGGGTTGCCATTGGATTGCAATTCCATATATTCCAGGGTTATGGTTTAAAGGGTAAGCTTAGATAAGGTTTAGAACCTAGTAAGGATTTGTAGATTTACTGTAGAATTTTTATGGGTGAGTCCTCAAGATGGATAACCAAGAGGTGTTGAATCCCAGCGTTTTGGGGTAAGATGTGATGTGATTTAGGCAGAATATGATTGCCAGCAAACTTTGACTGACGACTTATATGACTGATCATCATGTTGATCTTTTGTTGCTAGGTCCTTAAAGCTTCATCTCGAGGGAAGGATTACTACAAGAAAGCAATTCAGTTGGCTTTAAGCATGACTCCAAGGACATTTCATGATGTTGGTGAGTAATTTAATAAAAATAAAGAGAAGAATGTCTTTCATTAATTTTTTTTTTCAAATTTCACAAGTCTCTCTTTGGAAATCAGGTTGATCTCAGAACAACAGCCGTTTTACAAGAAGGTTAGGGATAGAGTGCATAATCTAATTTGCTCTGGTGGGCCATACAAATGCAATCCTATCTAACAGTGGTAATATTCTGTAATAATTCTAAGAAAAATAGGCTTGCACTTTTTGAAGGCCCCCTCTTACAAATAGTTGCAATAGATTCAAATCAACTGAAATTGTCATTGATCTAATTTCATATTAATTACACCATTTAAGATTAATCTTAGTGTAATTTGAGTCAATTGCAACTCTTTGCAAATGGACCGCTGGTTGGTTAAACCATTCATCTCTGCTGGTGTTTTTTTTAGATTGGTTCAAGGAATCTACAAAGTTCGTCAATGAGTTCCAGAGACGTCTAAACAAGGAAGAAGAGGAAGACAAGGACAAGGAAGCCGCCTTGAAGGAGATGAAGGAAGACGTTGACAAACTCTCAAAGATGGCTGCTGAAATGTGTAATGTAGATTTTATCAAGGAAATCTATAAGACATGGCCACCTAGAGATCCAGGGGCAAAGTTAGATGATAAACTTGCTACCAAGAAGCTGCTCTTGAAGGCCATCAGTCACTATCACCCAGACAAGGTGGACAAAGAGGTACATGGCAATAAATGGTTCTATTTCAGTGAAGAGATCACCAAGCACCTTAATATCAAGTATGGTAATCATAAATGTACTCCTGCTGATGAGTTACCCAAATCCGAGCCTGAGGCCGAGTCCGAAGCAGAATCTGAGTCAGAGTCCCTGGGTTCTGAGTCCGAGTGTGAGTCTTGGGAATTTGAGTCTGATTCTGAGTCTGAAATGTTTATGTGACTTAGGCCATACAGGGCTAGATGATAAACCTGTAGCAATTGAATAGTAGAAGGACATTTAGGTGAAGTAAGTGTTCGTAGTAAGTTGCAAACTTACTACATTTAGTCACTTGATGGTGATTACTACACTTATCAAGGTCTTATGAATATGGACCTAGGTGGGTAAATCAATAAATGTATTAAGACATTATTGACAACGTCTTAATTAATTAAGAAAGAAAAATTCTTCATTAGTTCTCATTGTCATGATAGTATACATTTTACTGAATTTTTATGGTTTTAAACACATTGTGTAATGCCTATGTGTGTGGCTTTCAATGCAAGCATTATAGCAAACTTGGGAAAAGTATGAAAAAATAATATTAATCATGAAAATGATTTTCCAAACAGTATTCTTCATTGCCAATTTGATATTCCCATAAAATATGTATGTCCTATTCACTATATTTGGGACACTTTTATACTTTTAAGTTTATGCAAGGTAGGGTAATGAACTAAAATTATTATTGTACTAGAAATTCATGAGAAGAGGTAAATGTTGAGAAAAATGAAGGAGAATTTTGAAGTTACCAATGATCACAGAATGTGAACAGATGATGTGTTTTTAACAGAAGTGCCATTTCATGATTGAATCTGATTGAATCATGCAATGGTTAGGGTTTACTTTCTTGTAAATATGCAAAAATCTTTGGTTTTAATAGTAATAGGATCTCATTCAAGTACAACTCTTTTTAAATTCAGCTTCTTAAAAAATGTGTGTGAGACATGATTTTATAAAAATTATTCTTCATAATGTGTAAAAGCTGAGGTACTGATACTATTTTTATTGTAAATTGAGTATAGTTTGTAGGATGTACTATATAATGATCTCAAGTTGCTTTTAACATTGCCACATTTAGACATTTATTCTGTCATTTTCAAAAGCTTTAACCATGTAAATAAACTTCATAGTACTCTATCAATATACATGTAGTATATGTTGAATATAGAATAATTGAAATGATATCATGTATTCTAGATCTCTGCAGTGTCTGTCTCTATTAATGGAAGTGAATGTAAATTTCAATATTCTGCTTTTACACAACAAAGGTGGAATGTAGGTGAAATTGTGGGAATGGTCGTGCATTTCATTTACATAATGTGATTGAAATAAATTATTATTACATCAGAAGTCCAGTGGAAAGCATGTGATATAGTTAGTAAAGCTGAAGTCTCCATACCCATTCTCTTTTTATATTCTAAGGTTATTTTGGCAGAAACTCAACCTAGAGATTTTTATGCAAAAATTGTATATACTGTATAATGTAACAGGCAATAATGCAGATTACCAAATATCATTGTCATCTCTTTCATTAATCCCACAAGCATCTTTGTGTCACTAATGCTCTTATTTATCATAGTCAAAACAATAGGGAATGCAAGAAAGCAGTCATGAAATGTGCATAGTCGTCTTATAGCAGGATTCAAATACTTGATGTGCTTTTCAATATTCCGCATTGCTCTGTATACATGTATGATGATAGGATTAGCAAAGGAAAGACCTTTGCAGAGTTTGTGCATGAAAGACGTGTCTCTGAATTTTAAAATTAGGTGTCTTAATCAGTATTTTCCTTAATATAAAAAACTTTCTGTTACTGTATTAATGATCTTGCACATTCCATTCACAGATGAACTATGTTTGTTCTCTTTCAGGACACAGTATAAATACATGCACTTTTAATTCCATGTAAATAAATGTAGGAAAAATAAATATTTGAAATCACTGGTTCCCAAATTTTTTATATGCACTCTAAAGTAAATATATTGCAATATTTGTTTGTTAAAATGCTCTATAATAATAACTCCAATCAAATTGCCATAAAGATGAACCTGGTTACTCAAATGTTAAAGGAATTTCAATATACTACTGAGAAAAGAATTTCAAGAACAGTAAGATTTAAGATTTGATGGGTTTTTTTTAAATCAACTTAAGTTATTATTTTGCAAATTATTTGTGTAGTTCACCTTCCAGTAAATTTTGCAGAAAGTTTCAGTTTACATAAGTTGAGAAGCCTCAATACAGTCTCTATGATGATTTTTGATTTGTTGATATTGTTTCAGAATGAAAGTTTTTTTTTTTTTTTACAAACGCTATATATATATTAGTAATCACAGTTTGTTTTAGTTTTCCATTATCTCTTAACTTGTTGCTTGTATCTGTGAATGTGTATTAAATTGTAAAATACATTCTCATCTTGAGCTATCATGAGACAAGTTTCACTTTAAAAAATAATGGATAAATAATTCATATTGTAGTAATAAACATTTAGATAGTTATTACCTGTCATTTTGATGCAGTATTGCCAATTTAATGATTTTTCTAAACTCTCACAAATATCAAAATCTAACAGATAATGATTTTAAGTTTAAGATGGTTTCCTTCTTGTCATTGAAATGTATTTGCTACAAGTATTTTTGGTTTCTTTAATTGTACCCTTTTCTTTATGTTGTATGCATGAAATGTTATTTTTCACCTCATTTCGTTTGTCATCTTCATCCTATTTTATTCTTTGTTTGTTCATAGTTGTCTGATATACACACATTTGTCATGTAACACTTATTATATTGCATGTAACTAGCTCATTTGTTGATGTAGATTTTGGCATTATTCTATGTTTTAGGTATTTTAGCATTGTAGATTTTTTAGTTTATCATTATCTTGCCTTTAGATACCATTGTAACGTATGTGAATTGTTCTGCCATATTGGTGCAAAGTCTAGCAAGTCATTTGTATTGGTATATATAGTATCCATATATGTATCATATCTTTTTTTTTTGCAAATTGTTTGTTTTGAATAAATGCAATAATGATGGAGGATATGAAATTGTGGGCCTCGGAGTTGTAGTCAACAACAATTCTCATTGCCAATAGTTAAATGGTCGACAGTTTAATACTGCACTACGCCTTTTCTAGGTGAATCTATATCTTTCACACAGTGCAATTAATAGCAAAAATCGAATGACGAGAGCTGTACAGAGGAGGGTGGAATACCTCTCGCAATGCCTGGCGTGAATTATCAGATATCAGTGGGATAGGGCCATCACCACTAAACCCAACCAACCAACCATCAATGTGCATGAAACATTTATCTTGATTGGCCATTCATATTCTGTAATGATTACAAATCTTTATGTAAGAGGGCCTAGCAGTGTACTGTTACAAGTTGGTGCTATCTTTACACTGTTACCATTGGGCTGTTTTACAAAGAGTTAAATATTTGCCAATGCGTGTATATTCAAGGTGCAATCTTGTTGGTGACAACAAGTAAGAATGTTATTAGCATATTTTAACAACTAGGAATTTCAATGTAAATCCAACTCACACTTCATTTGTGGAATACCCTTCCCAAGGTCAGGCAATTAAAGGACAAGTCCACCCCAAGAAAGAGTTGATTTGAACAAAAAGAGAAATATCTAACTAGCATAGCACTGAAAATTTCCTCAAAATTGGATGTAAAATAGGAAAGTTATGACATATTTATTAAAGTTTTGCTTATTTTTTACAAAACAGTTATATGCACATCCTGGTTGGTATGCAAATGATGGGATTGATGATGTCACTCACTCAATATTTCTTAAATTGTATTTTATTACATGAAATGTGAAATATTAGAATGTGAAATATTAGAAGGTGAAACAATATTTCTTCCTCCTTGAACATGGGGAATTACAGTTATTTTAACATTTTATGGTTCAGTCAAGCTGGTCCTTATTGTCAAATCTGTAAATATTGTTTAGTTCAAACAAAAAACAAAAGAAATAGTGAGTGAGAGACATCATCAACTCTCATTTGCATGTTGCTGAGTTGTGCATATAACTGTTTTGTGAAAATAAGCGAAACTTTAAAATGTCATAACTTCTTATTTTACATCCGATTTTGATGAAATTTTCAGCGTTATTCTTGTTTGATTTTTCTCTATTGATTCAAATCTACATTTTTCTGGGGCGGACTTGACCTTTAAGTAAACTATAGCTTTAAAAATGTCAGTATTCAATATAAAAGAATGAGTGAACTATTACTGTGGTATGAATAAGCCGTATTGCTTTAAAAATGAGCATTCAGATTATAAGGGTAACTTATACAATTGAGTCTGCATAAGTGGCCTTTCCCTGTTAGTGGATTAATTGCAAAGGGCCCCAGATATGCATAGTACATGCAGTGTACTGTAGTATTATTTGTAGGACCTTTGCATCTACTAAGTTGAATTTCGCCTGAATCAAATGTATCATAGTGGCCCCATTAGTTTTGATTTGGCAGATTCACCTGTATTTACAAATTTATCTAATAATGTTTGAAGTAACATTGTTTACATGATTATTATGAAAATATAAATGTAAAGTAGAAAAAAAAATAAAAGAAACCAAATCTATTCTCTCTAAGTGATTCTGTTTTGCTGCTCTTATGATTAAACCATCATCCAGAATTAATGATTATATTTTAAGAAAGGTTTCTTCAGTTTGTCTTTTGATTAGTTTTGATACTCTTGATCTTCCTCTCCCTTATCCCCTGTTGAAACCACACATATACACACACCCACACACTTACTAATGCACACACCCACACACTTACTAATGCACACACCCACCAACACACGAAAACCCCTTAGTAAATCAATATTTATACGAATAAGTATACTTTCAATCTTATCCATAACGCACATTATGAAATTCAAGTTAAATAGCAGTCACATACATATCAACCTTCATAATTTGTCCTTTCATGGTGCTAAGGGCTCTTATATATTTTGTAAATTGCTTATCAGTAAAAACAAAAAAACAAAAAAAACAGGTGCCATCATGGATCTAACACTTTTAAAAAATGAGATTAAAGTGAGTCTTATCACTATGTATCAATACTAAAAATCTTTCTTCAGCAGACACCTAAATTGTCTCCCATTTTAATGGAATACAGTATGTCTTATAGAACATGTATTTAAAGTCCACCAAGCTCCAGTGGTCACTTCTTCTGTTTCCTTTGACTGGTCTTCATTTGATCGACATGTTTGATTTTGTGTAAATTGGATCAGGATAGGGGTAGGATGAGTCTGCCATCCAAGCCCTGGATGTTTAATGGTAATTTCTGTATTTCTTTGCTGGGGGGGGGGGGGCAATTGCATACATAAATTCAGAATAAGGCCTATATTAGGGAGCGAAGTGTCAGTTATTGTCAGTAAATATTATTGGGTGTGTGCATACCCAACTGGTTCCAGTTAGGATTTCCAGTTACCCAACTGGTTCCAGTTAGAAATCATTTCCAGTTGTAAGTCATTTCCAGTTACCCAACTGGTTCCAGTTAGGATTTCCAGTTACCCAACTGGTTCCAGTTAGAAATAATTTCCAGTTGGAAGTCATTTCCAGTTACCCAACTGGTTCCAGTTAGGATTTCCAGTTACCCAACTGGTTCCAGTTAGGATTTCCAGTTACCCAACTGGTTCCAGTTAGGATTTCCAGTTACTCAACTGGTTCCAGTTAGAAATCATTTCCAGTTGGAAGTCATTTCCAGTTACCCAACTGGTACCAGTTAGGATTTCCAGTTACCCAACTGGTTCCAGTTAGAAATCATTTCCAGTTGGAAGTCATTTCCAGTTACCCAACTGGTTCCAGTTAGGATTCCCAGTTACCCAACTGGTTCCAGTTAGAAATCATTTCCAGTTGGAAGTCATTTCCAGTTACCCAACTGGTTCCAGTTAGGATTGTTTCAATTGGTTTCAAATGGAAATTTTTATATTCCAGTTAAAACCAATTGAAACCAGTTGAAACCAATTGAATCCAATTGAAACCAGTTGGAAATCCAACTGGTTTCAATTGGATTTTGGTCCTGGGCAGTAACATAATGAGCTAAATGTTTTTAGAGGTGCAGATTAAGGGGCAACACTTTTTTCTTTAAATTTGTGAGCAAAAATTTTGACCTTTCCAAATGAAAATCTCTGTTGTGATATATTTTGACATGATATTCAGAAAGTGATGTTGATAACTGATATAAAATTTATCCATCTGAATCTGAATTCCTTTTCCTGGGTGCTGGGTATAACTTGTAATGGATAATTAGATCAAAAGCAGCCTGTATTTTGGAATGAAAACATTTTTTCTTTGCCCATCACTTTTTTCAATCCAAAATCTTGATTTGGGGTTGAAAACTTTTTTTCATTCTTAATTTTTTTCCTTGTCAATTTTTTCAAAGCCAGCACCCCTTCTTCAAAAATCGTGCAGGCCCCTGGTGTGTATATGAGTACCGGTATGTTTGCACATTGATTTGCAATTAAAGAATATTGAGAGCGAGTAAGAAAGAAAAATTGCTTTCTTTAATTTATTCATTCCATATGCCCGGCTGTAATTTGATTTGATTTGATTTATTGTTTTCTTCTGCATCCATAACATTCGTATAATACATTTTTCATAACATAATAAACATAATATGCTAGCATTTTTGGCATGAATCATAAATAAAGAGTATTAAAAAGATAATTTCAGACAAAAATGATTAACTATATGATATTCACAATTTGCAGGAGAAGGATTGTCATCATAAGCAGATTGCTTGAAAAAAATGACAATCCCAAACTTATACTAATTGAATTAATTAATACATTTATAAAGCAGAATGGGCATACATTTTCAAATACGAAACATGAATTCATGCAATATTATAGTATGAAGATGAAGATGATAAAGCTGAGGGTGACGGTGATATGATGATGTTGATGATGATGATGATGATGATGATGATGATGATGATAATGATAATAACTAAAATTTATAAAAATAAGAAATATAATGTCATTATTTTTTCCACTTTGAAAACCGGGGGGTGGGGGTGAATAGCTCATTTGCCACCTGCATGGAAAGTTGAAGTTATCTTGATGGCCACATCTCACTGTTTTCACGACGAGGGTGTACAGATGAGTGTGGCAGGGTTAAGGAGGCTCTTATAGCCCATTTCAAACCCAATTTTGATAATTGTATCTTAAAATGCAGGAGTGTTGGTGCCCATTGGCGGCGGAGCAGTATTCTGAAAGCTCATAAGCGCTCATAATTAGCGCTCAATTAACATTTTGGTATTAAAATTTTGGATTTGTCGGATGAAACGTCCGACAATTCCTTTCATGAAACGCTCCCCTGAAATGATACGCACACCAACAATATACGTCATAATAAAGACAACGCTGGATCAGTGCGCTTACAATTACGTCACAATGGTAAAGTAAATGTAATGTGCACAAATTGCCGATGCAGAATCGGCTTGCTGTTTACACGTAGTAAAAAAGCCGATTCTGCATCGGCTCGCGGTTCTGAACCTATACTACTTTGGTGGTGCAAATTGCCGGTTCTGAACCTTAACCGCGAGCCGATGCAAGTTACTCGCGTTTACACGCTATGAAAAAGCCGATTAAGTGTAAACACGGTATTAATTGAGTAGTTACGAGATTTTTGGTATTCTGAAAAGTCTCATAGCGCTCAATTAGCGGACTTTCCAGTGGGGAAAGATAATGGTGATAAGAGGTCCATTAAGTCTCATCATCTTTTGCTAAATGTGGCTTTCACTTCGTATAAATATCATCAAATCGGTTTGATACTGCGACCAAAATTAGGAGGAAGGAAGAGAATAAAGGAGAAAGGTATAAAAAGGGAATAGAGAAAGAAGGTGGTATAAAGAAACAAGTAAAATAAGGAATAGGGACTATATTTGGTAATAAAGAAATTAGAAAAGAGGGAAAAAGGAAACATAAATTGTGTACTTATAGGGGAAATATTACTATTAGTTTTTCTATATTTTCTTTTATTATTAGCATCATAAAGTATTTTGTTTTGCACATTATTTTGACAATAATGAGATTGCCAAATCACGGTAGGTGCAGCAATGTTCAGCGGTGAATCAAACCTTGTTTCCGACAATAAAAAAATAAGCATAGACCCCTTTAGTATTTAAATGGATAATCTCTCATAGAATAAAATACAAAAGAAAAAATAAATAGTGAGTGATGCCGTCGTTTTCCCCACCTATAAAATTTTAAATGTCATAACATTTGTTCATCCAATTTTAATAAACTTCGGATTTTTAAATTATGTTTGTTTTATTTTGAAATCTTTTTATTCAAATTAGCATTTTGTTGGCGAAGATTTCTCATATAAATGAAAAGTATGTTATTTTAAAAAATAAGTAGGGATTTATAGTTCAAGAATACCGGCCCCCCCCCTCCCGATCAGGGCCCCGAGACAGAGGCAAATATATTATTGTAAAAAACAAAACAAAGAAAGCTACAAATGGATTCAAATAGGTGGATGTGAAAATCAGAACGCGTTCGAAAAAAGAGAGAAAAACACAAATTAAGGTACAATAAATGAGAGAGAAAGGGACAAGACAACAGTTAACTTCAACAACAATAAAAAATTTCAAATACTTTTAGCATTGTTTTTCAGCAAAAATTCTTTGTATTAAGATCGAGGTGCAGTGCACCTGCATATATATATCAGCTGGGGCGGTATTCTGAAAACGTTCTTATCTTAATTTTGTTCTTATCTACGTCACGATCTCAAATTGGTATTCTGAAAACTTTCTTATCTTTTTCTTATCTTTTGTTCTTATCTTTTTCTTATCTTGCTAAACATCCTATGCTGAGCGCGTAAATGTATTACTCGCGCATATAATACAAAAGCGCGCTAAAAAGATAAGAACAAAATGAAGATAAGTGGTATTCTGAAAACGTTCTTATCTTTTCTCTTTCTTATCTTTCACGATATTCATGATAATATTTAAGATAGCTAGAGGGTTATCACATCTCACGATGTCCGCGTTCTTTCTTGCTTAAAATCGATGGCCACTATTAGTAACAAGTACCCACAAGTATTCCTCCCACCCTTTCTTTCATTCACCTTTTATTTTCCCGTCTCTTTTTTCTATCCCTTTTTTCTTTCTTTCTTTATTTATTTATTTTCTCTTTTTCTTCCTTTCTATATGTCTGTCTTTCTTCCTTTCTATGTGTTTGTCTTTCTTTCTTTCTTTAAGTTTATTCTTCATTTATATCTTTTGTTTTATTCTTTTGAATCTTTTAATTTCTTTACTTTTCTTTTGCTTTGTTTCATTTATTCTTCATCTTTCTTCCTTTTTTATTTTCCCTTTTCATTTTATCCCTTTCTTTCTTTTCTTGAATAAGTCTTTATTTCTGCTTTTATTCTTTCCCCTTTCTCTCTTCCTTTCCTTTTCTTTTCTTTTCATTTTTCTTTCTTCCGTCACATTTTTGTAATCTTTTTATTTCTTCCTTATTTTTTCGGTCATTCTTTCGTCTTTATATGTGCTTTTCCTTTTTTCCCCTTTTTCTTTCTTTCTTCCTTCCCTTAATATTAATTTTTCCCCTTATTTTTTTTTCTTTTCTTTTTTTTTCTTTTTATTTTTGGGTTCTTTTTTTTTTCTTTTTTCGTTCATTCGTTTGTTCCTTCTTTCATTTTTTTTTATTTCTGCTTCCTGACACTCTTGTGTCTTATTTACTTTCTTTCTTGTGTTTTATTCTTTATTTCGCTCATTCTTTTTTCGTTCATTCTTTATTTACTCTCTTTCTTTACTTTCCTCTCTCTGTCTTTCTTCTATCAATTTAAAAAAATCTTTTTCTTTATTCTTTCCATTAATGTTTTTCCGTTTTCTTTTTTTTTTATTCATTCTTCACTTTTCCTGACTTTTTATTTTCCCTTTTCGTTCCTTTTCTTTCTTTGAATTTTCCTTTCTTTCATTTTATCTTTCTGTAATCTTTATTTTTGCTTTAATTTTCCTTTTCCTCTCTTTTTATTCTTTTTTATTTTGTCCTTTTACTTTTTTCCTTTAAGTTTCTTTCTTTTCTTTCTTCATTTTTTCTTCCTCACTGTATCATTGATAATCGTTCTATTTTTTTTCCTTATTTTATTATTTTATTATTTTTTTATTTTTAAGTTCTTTTGCTTGCTTACTTTCGTTATACTTTTTATTTCTTTCATTATTTTTTGCTTTGTTCCTTTCATCTTTTTTTTAATTCCTGCTTCATTCCAACCGGTGTGTTGGCTCAGTTGGTAGAGCGTCCGTCTCACAACCTGGAGGTCGGGGGTTCAAACCCCGGCCGCGTCAGACCAAAAAGACGTTAAAAGATGGGAGTTGCTGCTACCCTGTTTGGCGTTCAACGATTAAAGGGATAGAGCCTCGTCGATCTGGCGCTGCCCAGCGGCTGCCGGGCCCACGATCAATTGGGCAAAGCAAATTTTCGGAGTATTTCATTTCATGTCTATTTCGAACAATAAATTATGGATTTATCATTTTTATCATTTATCATTCTGACACCTTTCTGTCTACATACTTTCTTTCTTCATATTTTATTCTTTATTCGTACCTGCTTTATTTACTTTTTATCTTTACTTTCTTTCTTTCTTTATTTTGTGCACGTGTCTCGAAATAATAATCAGTCATTGCGTATAAAATTCCTATTTCGCGCAATGCGCCAGAAACAGTGTACGCACAGCGCACATGATATTCTCTTGACATAAGGAACGCTTCTATTGGTTAAACTGCCAATATAAAGCGCATTTTGATTGGTAATATCCTAAAAATGGGCGTGTTGAAGATAAGAAGGAGGCAGTCCTTACAAAGATAAGAACGCGTTAAGAAGATTTTCAGAATACCGATTTGCAATGATTTTAGCGTCTTCTTATCTCAATGAGATAAGATAAAAGATAAGAACAAAGATAAGAACGTTTTCAGAATACCACCCCTGGGCGCTGCGCTGCAAGCCAGCAAAGTGAAGAAACACTGCGCGCTAGTAGAAAATTTTACGTTGTAAGAGCGCATTTCATTGGCTAATTCGGCTTAGTAGGGGATCGGAGTGGCGCCTTAATCGAGCGCCAAAGTTAGAATACGAATTTGGAGGTACATTAGCGCTCCATTAAATGGGTAACTTATGAGGAAAGTTAATTGGAAACTTACGAGACTTTTCAGAATATCCCCCCTGAGGATTATCTTTTGCGTTTGGGGGGACGCCTATTGTTGCGCCCCCCCCCAAACACAAAAGATAATCCTCTGCTCCGCCGCCAATGTTGGTGCCTAACTGAAGGACTGGGGCTCTGCATATGCATCCCCTGACGACCACCCCCCCCCCCGGCCCCCTCAGCTAGGCGCGCGGGCTCTTGCTGTCTCATTATTCTCTGTTGTGGAAGGTCAACCGACCGTATATATACCGGCCGCGGCGCAAAATTTGAACTTTCTACCGTATAGCAACATAGACATGGTAGTTCTTTAGTATTATCAATGATTTTAAACATCCGAAAATCAGTATGCCACTCAGCAGGAGCCCCGAATCTATGCAACACATCTCTTCTGGAGTCGAAGGAGTGGTAAAAAATTACCAACTTGAGTTGAAATTCGGATTCATCAGCGAGAAAGATGCGAATGGGAGGGATGCCATGCAGAGGGATGCTTTCTTCCACATCTCCGCCGTACTCGATCAATACCGGAGTCGCCGGATTAGGGTGGGGGATCGGGTGGTCTATGATTTGTATCTAGCACCGAAAGGCTACAGGGCAGAATCTGTTCATATCCTTGATCAGGAATCCGTAACAGAGCCTTTGGAAACTGAAGTTTATGATGATTTGCTTTGTGAAAATGACTGGTTTCGAGGAAGTGCACTGCCCATCAACCACCAACCTTCAGCAAGTGGTGATAACAAAGCGAAAGGTCACAAACAAAATAATGAAGGTAAAAATAAGATTGGCCTTTCGATCGCCAATTCCCAAATTATCCTAGACAGCTGGCAGCCGTCTGTTTCAAGGAGTTTTTTAATGTTTTTAGTTTGTTTTATTTCTCCTCGTACACAGACGGCTCGCTATCGTGCAGCCACCATCAGGGGATTAACAAATGAAAAATCCCCCCGACGGGGCTCATCGATTTTTGTCTTTAGTTCATAAAAATATATAAAAAGAACTGTACCAAAATAAAGATTATTATTTTGTTTTGGTCTGAAATGCACCAAAACAGGAAAAAAATAAATTTAAAAGGGGGAAAAACAGTGACTTACTTCGGCTGTCGCGTAACTCCCACCACTTCCCTGGTTGATCCGAACTTAATACATAAACATATGGCCATTGAGTCCCTGTACAGATTGAGCTACGACTTCGGTCTCTGTATTTGGTGAGTGGAGCCATCGGAGTTCAGCGGAACAACCAACATAACAGAGACCGAAGCTTTTGGTTTAAAATTATCCATGAAAAGGATCTGCAATGTCATGAACTGAAGTGTGATGCCTCGTTCTAACAGTACACTACACTACAGTGTGTATCCATGCTCTCATAATTGATTATGACCTTGGATTGTAGTAAAGTTACTCCGAATTAAGAATTAAATTGAGATATAAACCTGCATGAAACATTTTTGTTTTCATTCATTTTGTTTTGTCTTAGACTTGGTCTAAATTGAATAATAAAAAGAATTCTCCGAAAACACTAGATCTAACATTACGTTAGACCATGGCATGGAGGTTGACTGTCATTGCCTAAAACAAAATGCATTGACTCTGCAATACTTGTGATTGTATTTTGATTGTTGTAATTTGCTAGAGGATTACCAGAGAGTCTACGGTGATGAGTTACAGGGCAGTAAATCAGAATTTACATATCAGAACGGGGCGATTCCATGCTAGAAAAATCAGCCATTTTCGCAACATTTTTCAACCTACTGTCCAATCAAACAAGGAACTTCAATTTCTTTTGTGGTTATAATAAAGTAGCACTGGGTAGTCACATAAAAAATGACAACTGTCAAAAATATGTTGTCCATGGGTGAATTAGAGGTGAAAATATTGCGTGTCGTACGGGACATTTCTGAGTCCCGTACGACACAACATTTTCACCTATAATTCACCCATAATCAAACATTTTTTTTTGGTACTGGTAATCAGTTTTTCACATGACTATCCATTATAACTGTATTATTGACAAAAAATAAATTTTAATTGCTCGAGCAATCAGCTAAGAGACTTGAAATTGTTGTCGAAATGTCCCGTACGCCACGTATGGAATCGCCCAATGTATACTAAAGATAATGTTTCGGACAACTGAATCTCCTTTAATATGCTGGTCCATTGTAGGTTCAACAGGAAAACAGAGGAAGAAAGGACGACGAGGAAGAGGAGGGCGCCGGGGACATGGACAAAACAATGAATCCACAGAACCTAGATCAAATCACTCTACTTCAACTCCATGTAGTGGAAGAAAAGAAAATGGTATGATTTTTAACTGTTTGTGATAAACAAGAAAATAAGAGTGTTCATTGTCAAGTATATTGAGCACAAACAAGTAAGCCTACAGTCAGTATTTATATACATATCAATATATTTTGAATATCTTATTTTAGAAATGATTCATGCAACTGGTAGAAAAGAGAAGAACGTCATAATGCATGATTTGTAAGTTATTTCTGAGTAAGAAGCTTCATCACTAATTACATACTGTCATCAGGAAAAAAAAACACATAATATCCAAGTATCTGAAATTGGGATGAGTACATGTACATGTATGCATGAGTATGACTAATTGGCAGCCAATTAGAATTGAGGTTTCCATGTTAACTACCATAATTGTACCTCTTCATGAAATGGCCCCCAGACTAACTCACTTCTAGTTGCATGTGGTAAGGTCCCTCAAGTCTGTACAGTCCCCCTTGTCTGAGCACATGCTTATCTGCGTGATTCTAGTAAAAGAAGATACGCAATGACCACCACTTTATAGATGCAATACACATAAAGGTATTTATTCAAAATCCAACTCAAAATGGTGGAAAAATAATTAATTTTAGGCATTTCATGCGACCTGCTCAAAATGCGGCCTTATCAAAATCCCAGAATCGTGTCTAAAGCGAATTGGTGCACAGACATGGGGCACCATTTATTTTTTCAATCTGAAAATGACTGACTGGGTTTTTTTCTAAGAAAATCATATATTTCTTTCAAATATTTATGAGATTTTTGGCACGCTTATTCATAAGAATATAAGGAACATTATCAACTAAAAAGTTTTGTGAAAAGAAAATCATATTAAATCTTATGTCAAATAGTTGGGTACGCAGACACAGGGTCCACCTTCATACGTGAATTACAGTGAGTGATTTCAAGTTTGGTGTGTGTGTTTGTGTTGGAAGATCAATTTAGAATCTTTTGAAGCTCTAGCACCTGTAATGTCAGTTTACAAATATGATCCAAAATCACATTATTGATAGCTCAACACCTGGTGAAATTAATCCCAAAACCAATTTTCTTATTTTTGTCATCCACAGGGTAGGAAATAATTTTCATTTGTAAGGCGTTTAAGGGCTATCTCTTTTCCCATACTGGGGCTATTGAAGAATTTCAGGGCAATTTCTTTCATTTTAAGGGCTACTTTTTAGGGGTAATGAGCAATTATGCAGTAAAAGAAAATATCATTATTCCTCCATATAAGATTGATTTTCTAAATCTTAGATATCATTTGTGACAGATCTTAGGGTAGCTCTAGAAAGAATGCATGGTTGCCCCAAGGCATGCATTTTAGTGGAATTTTAGGGGTAATTTGGGCTGTCACGAGGGCGAAATTGCCCGTAGCCCTCGTGTATTTCTACAATGGTCATACAGAAAAGATCAATTTTTGTGAAAGGTGGCTTGCTTTTGGACATCTGTTGTTTGTTGCTTTGACCTTTGCTTATTGTCATGTTCTGTATGAAAGTAATTAATGTGCATTTATAGTTCTGAAAGCTCATTCATTGGGCAAAGAGGAAGTTACAAGAAACTTCATTGAAATGAGTTGCAAATTTGCCAATAATTTATAAATTTAACCTACACATATTGATATATGGCAATAAATCCATACTGAGCAAAAAGTACACCAGCTGTCAATTATATACTTGCATAATTATAAGGTATGACTTACAATCAATTCTATGACCAAAATTTGACTAGCAGGTAATTGCAAGGTTTTTGCAGTGCCTTGTATGCTACCTGCATGCACCTAATTATACTAGTATTGTTCCCTTCCCTCAGGCTTAATCCCTCCAAAGAAAAGCTTCTTGCTCTTCACAGGCCAAGGTGTTTATATATAATGCTGGCAGCATGCACATTTTATTGTTCATCAAAGAATGGCCTTCATCCCTCATTAGCAAACAAAAGGCATTGCATACACATAGGTGTACTAGTATAGTGTCAAGGGCTATAATACCCCACTGATCAGCCTTTATCCCTATTATGTTCAGTGGAGACTAGAGAGAAGAAGTGTGTGGGATGGTGGTTGTAGTGATGGGGGGGGGGGGGGTCATAAATGTTGAATGGGTGAGTTAAAATGAATAAGGAAATAGCTGTGCCTTTTGATGCTCTTGATTTGATGAATGGATAATGATTCAATATTATATTTTAAATGGTGCATGAAAATAACTATAACTCCATGACAAAATAAATGGTGCATGAAAATCAATATAACACCATGATTTGATAAATGGTGCATATATCACAAAGCTAGCACAAAAGCCATTCAAATTTTATTTATCAGGCATTAAAGCCAAATTAAATTTAAGTTTTTAGCTGGCACAAATAGTCAAATTCACTTACGTGCCAATAAGAATAAAATAATAAGATAGATTATGTTGGTTGATAGCCTATATTGTTCTTGGTGCGAGGATGTTTTATGGTTTAGAGTTGATGATAATCATAACATGTATGACTATGTCACATGATGTTGAAATAAAATTTGTATTTAATAAGTTTAACAAGTTCAAATTCTTATTTATGATCTTTACATGGTGTTCAATTCTTTATATAATTTTGATAGTTTCATATCTACTGCAGATTGCTTTGCTGTGTAAGAGTGCAAGTACATGTATTAAAATGCGAGAATATTTTGCTGAATTCAACTTTTGAATTAGAATTCAATGAAAAATATTGGATGTATTGAAGAGTGTTTTTGTCCATCGTTTGATTTTATTTTTTATATTTTTGACGGAGGGTAAAGATTAATCAAGATTTATGACCTGTAGCATGGCTGCAGGTTTGGTGATTTTCTTTTTGAAAAAAAAAAGAGACAACAGAAGATTAATTTGTTAAAATTAGATTTTTAAACTTATTGTTTAAATTATTTTTTCTCAAATTGTCAAACAATGGCATGAAAAATAATTGTCAATTAGTCTTACCTTGGGGGTTACAGCTACATGTATATCAAACATAAATTTTACTCAAAATATCATTCATTTGGGTATATTAGTCACAAAGCCAAATTTTGTGTTAAAAACTTAAAAAGTGACCCTAAAGCATGAACTTAAAACTAAAAGTAATGTTTACATGTAGTTTTGATTACTGTCTATTTGAGTTTTATAATATGCTCTGTGTGTATCTAGTTGAGGCTTTGTGTTTTTCTTTAAAAGCGCTAAACCTTAATTTGATTTCAGAGACTGTCATGGAAAACAACCTAAAACATGTCAGGATTGACAAAGTACATAATCTATAGTTGGTTGTTATCATTGATTTCTTTTGGGGTTTAGAATACATTTTGGACAATACAGTTTTCAGGACGAATTTTTAAAAATATTACAACTCATCCGTTGTTTGGGGTACATTTTTTTTGGTTAAAGAACAGATTCTAAAATGAACTCAGTAATAGTAATGGAGAGGATGGAGAGGATTATAGTGTGTAACAGTCAAACTGAGGATGTGTTCATTATGAGATTCTTTTTTATCAATTTTTTTATGAAGAAGTTTGATACATGTACATCATGTGATAAATTAAGAAAAAGACATAAGAAACATTTCACCATTAAAATCGAACAAAGGAACTTCAAATATCAGAGGAAAAAAGCGATACTCAAATCTAATTACGGCTGATTATATACATCTTCAGTTCTAACATTTATGTATTATAGGACATTTCACTGTCAAAATAAAATTTTGTAGCTCATTTGCTTTCCATTGGTGTATGATTTATCAATTCAATTTTTCTCTTCCAATAAGGAGTTTACAGGTTAGAAACATAAAATATAGGGTTCCTTTCAAAGCAGTTAATTTGATTAACTTAATTAGAATCTGTTAATACTTTCATTAATTTTAAGTTTTTCTGAAGTTTTTTTAATGTATTTGTAGGATGAAAACTGGCTTGAAAATAAATACTTTACCCCCCATAAATATGTTTTTGTTTTGTTTACATACACTGTATGTCATTTTCAGGGTTGGCATCACTACTTATGTTTTCCAGAAGGCTCGTAAGGTACTAATATTTATATTTTATAAATTTTTAACAGGAAGTACTTGTCCAAATGCAACTCCAACAACCCAAACACAGCTTTCATGGTCTGAGAAGCAAAGAGAGCGTGGAAACATCTTCTACAAATCTGCTACTGAGGATTTTGGTAGCACAGTTCGTATCAGTAGACTTGAAAATGCCATCACTTGTTACAAGAGTGCGTTTTCATGCAGCAACAACAAAGAAGATGAAGCCTCAGCATTGAAGAATATTGGAATGGCGTCATGGAAGCTAGCAACAATTGCTCTTGAGAAGGAGACGGAGGAAACTGGGAAGGTAAGCCCACCATGTACACTGATTAATTAGACCTTTTTTGATTCAGACAATGTTCATTGTTTCAAGTTAAGACTTGTAGACAAATTCAGTCAGATATCTTGTAGTTTTCATGGTAATATCTTACTTGGGGCTTCAAGTATGCCTGATAAGATGACTTTTAAAGCTAAATGATAGTAGTTGCAGTAAAACACTAATTTTGTGAGAAAGTCTGTAAAACCAAGGTTAAGTAAGACTATATCATCGTGGATCTAGATCTGGTACAGTTACATAAACTGAACTTTGTGAAATCATAAAATCTAAGCTGAAATACGATCACACTGAAGATCGCCAACACAGATAGGCACACGTGGGACAGTGTATTATTATTGCTGGAATAAAGACCCGGCGGAAGTGACCGAATCCGCTCTTATTTTGCTTATTTCTCAGCAATTACACAATTTCTTCTCGAATCCTTTGGCACATATTTTTTATTCATACAAACAGACACTTGGGTGGTCATTATATTAGATTCTGTAAAAAGTTATTTTGAGATCGTTACCAGAACTGGAATTTAACTTTAACAAAGCAATGTACCTGACTAATTTTTAATGCCTGTCTACAGCTTTGGTGAATTAACTTCAGTGTCATCTAACATTCCAAAATTAGTCGAGTGAAGATACTGTCAAATCGTTCTTTAGCTGTTGATTCCTTGTGAATCAATTTATTATTGTTAAATTTATGTAATCTTCTTTCTCTCTCTAATTTGAATTTTGAAAGTGGCTCTTTTATCACTTATCTTACAAATTTATTGATTGGATACAAAAAAAACTACAGACAAATATATTCTTAAAATTTTATGCCATTTTGTGTTTTTTTTAATCAAAGATATTTTACATTGATTGGGCACACAATCAAATCAAAATTTCATACAAAATTGCAAAAAAAATTCCAGTGAATAATTTTTATTGTGTACAGAGTCTATTTACCGCATCATATCTGTTTTAGGACATACACATTGATTGGGATTGTGACATGCACTTTTTTTTTGTCTCACCTGAACGAAGTTCAGCAGAGACCTAATGATCACTTTTCCTGTTGGTCTGTTACAAAAATGTTAAAGTTTTTGTTCAACTTGCTCTCATTTCTTTATTCCTGCATCAATTAGGTTTATACTTGGTACATTTAATCTTTGGGGAAATACCACATGTGTCCTATAAGAATAATGGGGTCAAATGTCATCTAAGGGTCAAAAGGTCAAATGACATGAGGTCATGTTCATCTTTCTTCAAGTTTATGCTCACCTTGCTCTCGTTTCTTTAATTTCTGCATAAATTACATTAAAACTTACATTATATGATCCTAGGGTAATTTCATGTGTGTGTCCATGAGGTTGATGGGGTCAAAGGTCATTTATGGGTCAAAAGGTCAAATGATACAAGGTCATGTCCATCCTTTTTGTCTCACCTGCATAGCAGAGTGAGACTATAGGCGCCGCTTTTCCGACGGCGGCGGCATCAACACCAAATCTTAACCGAAGGTTAAATTTTTGAAATGACAGCATAACTTAAAAAGTATATAGACCTAGTTCATGAAACTTGGCCATAAGGTTAATCAAGTATTACTGAACATCCTGTCTGAGTTTCATGTCACATGACCAAGGTCAAAGATCATTTAGGGTCAATGAACTTTGGCCGAATGGGGGTATTTGTTGAATTACCATCATAACTTTGAAAGTTTATGGATCTGATTCATAAAACTTGGACATAATAGTAATCAAATATCACTGAAAATCCTGTGCAATTTTCAGGTCACATGATTAAGGTCAAAGGTCATTTAGGGTCAATGAACTTTGGCCAAATTGGGGGTATTTGTTGAATTACCATCATAACTTTGAAAGTATATTGGTCTAGTTCATAAAACTTGGACATAAGAGTAATCAAGTATCACTGAATATCCTGTGCACATTTCAGGTCACATGTTCAAGGTCAAAGGTCATGTAAGGTCAATGAACTTTGGCCATGTTGGGGGTATTTGTTGAGTTACCATCATATCTCTGTAAGTGTATTGGTCTAGTTCATAAAACGTAGACATAAGAGTAACCAAGTATCACTGAACATCTTGTGCGAGTTATAGTAGTTTTCAAAGTCAGCACTGCTGCTATATTGAATCGCGTGATGCAGGTGAGACCGCCAGAGGCATTCCACTTGTTTAAATTTTTGGTTCACCTTGCTCTCATTTCGCTATTTCTCAATTTTTTTCATCAATTTTGATCACACTTGGTTCAAATGATCCTTGGGTAATACCACATGTATGTTGAGGATGACGTTTCAAATGTCATGTACATATAGGTGCCAAAAGGTCAAGTTTTTGTTCAAATTGCTTGAATTTCTTCCTTTCTGCATCAATTGTGTTAGCACTTAGTAAAAATTATCCTTTGGTATTAATACCACAACTCCACAAGTGTGTTGAAGATGACAGGGTCAAAGGTCTTCAAGGGTCAAAATACTATATTGCATATTTTATTGATCAGGCGAGACTCTTGGTTTGTGAACCACCTTTTTTTGTGGGAGGGGGGGTGGGTTAAAGGTCAGAATTTTTTATTGACGAGTGGATACCAGGCGCGACCAAGGAAACGTAAAAAGGTCCCCTTTTTAAAGATAGGGCACATTACGTACGTAACGTAATAAGGGTGTCAAAAACACTAAAATAATGAAGAAAGGGGATATATTTTGCTAGGAAAACTATGCGAGTGTATAAAAAGACAAATACTTTATAAAGGATGTACTTTTGCCCCAACACTATACGTGTTTATGGTCCGATTACAGTATGGGTGTGTGGGGTGGTACTTAACCCAATGAAAGTAAAGGTAAAGCCGACGTCTGGGACATACATGTAAGAATTAAAATGTCGCTGTACTTGTTAGGGGGTCTATTCAGGGTATATTTGTCAAGGGTGCCGTTTAGTTTCTGATACTTGTAAAGGGAAGGGTTTCACATGCCAATACAGTGTACTTGTTAAGGTGTGCATTTTCAGAATATGGAAAATACTTGTTTAGGTTGCTATTCGAAACCCCACGGTCGCGCCTGGTATCCACCTATCAATGGAAGTGCCCCCCTCCCCCCTGCCATAAAGACACCATAGGCCTGTATTCTGAAGTCCAATTTAACTTGGGTCATGGTTTTAAATCTGTGGTACTAAAATGGGAAGCTAAAATGTGATTTGTATTTGCACTGTTTTTGTTCTGTTTACTGGGCTCTATCTTCATACATATACATTGATGGTGAGGAAAAATATTTCAAAAATCATCCTCTTCATCATTTGTGTGCCAAATGTGAGGATGAAGTAAATGGTTTAAACATTAAAGGTCAAGTTCATCTCAGAAAAAATGTTGTTTTTAATAAATACAGAAAAATCAGACAAGCATGATGCTGAAAATTTCATCAAAATTGGATGTCAGTAAAATAAGAAAGTTATGATGTTTTAAAGTTGTGCTTATTTTTCTCAAAATAGTTATATGTACAATTTAGTCACATGCCAAATAGAGAATCGATGATGTCCCTCACTCACTATTACTTTTGTTTTTTATTGTTTGAATCCTACAGTATTTACATTTTTACAGATTTGACAATAAGGACCAACTTGACTGAACCATAAAATGTTAATCAATGATAATTCCACATGTTCAGGGAGAAATAAAACCTTGTTTCACAGGACAATGAGGAGAAAATGAGAATATTTCATATTTCATATAATAAAAAAAAGAAATAGTGAGTGAATGATGTCATCAGTTCCCTCATTTGCATACCGACCAGGATGTGCATATAACTGTTTTGTGAAATTAAGCAAAACATCAAAATGTCATAACTTTCTTATTTTGAATCTGATTTTGATGAAATTTTCAGTGTTATGCTTGTTGAATTTTTCTCCTTTTATTCAAATCAACTTTTTGTTGGGGTGGACTTGTCCTTAAACAAAGATTATTAAATAAGTCCAGACTATGAGTTCTGTGGGACTGAAAAGCGTGAAATACATGTAACACCATATCATTTGTAATTGCTTGGAACACAAAGTATTAACAGTTTGGGGAGACTATTTGTTTCAAATTAAATTGTGTTATTTAATTGTTAATTATTATCTTCATTTTTTCTATAGAATATACTGAAGTCTTTCAAAGAAGCTTTGAAGTTCTTCTGCATGGCATATGTACTGAGGTCTTACAAGAATGCATCATGGGGAGAGAAGCTGGAAGAGTCATGGGAAAATTGTTTTGATGAGAGCTATGATTGGTTGGCAACGCTCAACACAAGTGGTATGTATTATGGAAGAACTTTTTTTTTCATTTTTGTAATTGGTCCATGTGAATATCATGAAGATCCATGTGCAAACAATAATTTGATCATAGTTTGAAATATATTCTTGCTCAAAATATGTTGATGCACTCTGTATTTTAGGAATATATCAGGAGCACAAGAACTAAAAATTATAAATGATGTTTTATAAAATTTAGTTTAAAAAAATATGAAATGAAATTCAGTTTTGGAGAAATGTTTGAAGACTTGTGGCACAGGTGTAATTTGGAGATAAATATATGGTAATGTAAATTAACTGAAACTAGCAGTTTTACCCATTGGTGTATCGGTATGGGAGTGGTGGGGTTGGTTGAAATAAATTTGCACCCCTATTGTATTTAACCTTTTTTTTAGAATTTTGACCAGGTTTAACAAACATACCAAACTTAACCTGTTTGCAAACAAATGATACCTTCAATTTTTATCATCAAGGGGATGAAAATGAATGTTGAATGAGCCCCTAAACATATATACCTAATTATTTTGGAGGAAATGGGTACCTGTTAGGGTATATACATGTACATATATACAGTGCGTCCCAGAAAAAAACGATACCGAGATTAGGCGACGATTTATCATAACTTAATCACAAATACAATAGACAAATGACCTACCAATGTAAAGCGTATAATCTTCTCTTTCATCTGATATTACCTAGATTATTCCCCATTCACGCATGAGTGAGCAAAACAATTTGAAGAAAGGATACCAAAAACTCATTTGGCGGGGGGTATCTGAATTTCAAAAAGAAAATCACATTTTTAAAAAGTTCAATATCTGCTCTTTTATTTGATACCTTAATCACAAAAAATGGTCAAGAAGTAAACAAGTTATGTTCCCTCGAAACAATGCTTGTATTTCCATAATTTCATTAAATAAACATGTTTTCACCGGTTTCCCACAGAAGCTATCGTATGGTCAACAAAAGACTTAATGCATGGCTGATCGTCAACAAAATGGAGTGTCAAGTGAGTTTGAACGCTAGCCTGTAGAACCTCTTAATTTTATAAAATTATTGAAATTCAAGCCTTATTTCAAATAACCAGAACTTTGTTATTTCTTGACCATTTTCTGTAATTGAGGTATCAAATTAAAGAGCAGATATTGAACTTTTTAGTAATTTGGTTTTCTTTTTGAAACCCAGGTACAGCCCGCCAAATGACTTTTTGGTATCCCCTCTTCAAATTGTTTTTGCTCACTCATGCGTGAATGAGAAATAATCTAAGTAATTTCAGATGAAAGAGGAGCTTTATAATGGTAGGTCATTTGTCTATTGTATTTGTGATTAAGTTATGATAAATCATCGATTAATCTCGGTTTCGTTTTTTGTGGGACGCACTGTATACTACATAGGTGTGTATAACTCACAAAAAGTGTAGCGCTAACTTTATTACAGCATTGGAGAAACTGATAAATGTGCCGCTGAATAGACTACCACTGCCCAACATGATTATTCATTTGAGTTGTAATGGATACCGATTACGATCTTAAAATAACCAACAAAAAAGGGGTTTTCTCATAAATCAATAATAATAATAATAATAATGATGATGATAATGATAATAATAATTGATAGTAATAATAATAATATTAATGATGATAATGATAATAATAATTGATAGTAATAATAATAATATTAATGATGATAATGATAATAATTAATAGTAATAATAATAGTAATAGTAATAATGATAACAATGATATTAATAATAATAGTAATAATGATAATAGTAATAATTATTATTATTATAATTATAGTAATAATAGTAATAATAATAATGGTATATTTACCCAGGGAAGCCACTCTAGTTCTGAAAACTGTTCTCCCAGTGGGCCCTGCTACTATTATTACCTGGCTTTAGCTGGGCTGCCTAGGTGCTCAAAGCATTCAAGGAATTTCTTCATACCGGGTACCCATTCACCTCACCTGGGTTGTGTGCAGCACAATGTGGATAAATTTCTTGCTGAAGGAAATTACACCATGGCTGGGATTCGAACCCGTGACCCTCTGTTTCAAAGTCAGAAGACTAATCCACTGGGCCACAATGCTGCACTATCAATGTGATCTATCTTTTCAACTAAAAAGTTTTGAGCAAATAACTTATTAGAAGTGTCAATTTATTGACTGACTTCTTTGACTCGGAAAATTGAAATCCAAACATAAGTAGATTTTTAGGATTCCTTTTTTTACCCAATATTGAGAGTGAATTTAGTGGGTTTTTTTTTGTTATATGTGCTCATTTAAGTATCTCTTGTATTCACACAACAGTTGGAAATCATTTTTTAAACATATATATTGCATTGATAATCTGGATAGATATAGCAATTCAAAAATCACAGGGATTTGAGCAATGAACTGTGTTCATGACCAGTGCAATAAAATACCAAAATATCAGGTGTGATCTTTTCTTAATAAATGATAAGTGACCACATCACTGAACCATGATTGGAATTGGAAAGAGAAATCATTGAAATGAATTCTGAAAATGGCTTGTGACTTTCAGAAAGTGATAATTTTGCATTTAATGTATGCTAACCCAGGCATGACTAAATGGATCGATATCATTGATTCCATTTTCAAACAAACTATCCAAGAAGTAAAGGTGCTGTTCTAACAAGTTATTTGTTCAAAATAATTTCATTAACAAGTTACGCCATTTTGAATAGGACAAATACTTTTTAAAAACATATTTTTACTCGGCAACGAAAGGGGACAGACGCACAAATAATGATGTTATATTTGATGAGCTAGAATATATATTGCTTGATATTCAACAATTCAAGAGGCTGGAAAACCCCTGCCTGTAAACTGATGACTTGGCAGTGATCTATTAGATTTGAAAACAGCCTGTTTCAGGAAAAGATTTCATTTTTTAAGTGAATTTTTTTCCCGATGTCTTAATTTTCAGGGAGAATAGCTGGTTTCAGTGAGCTCATAGGTTATCTGCCGGACTGTGGACTAAAGGCTAATGGATACATTCAGTATGCAACACTTCTCTTTCATGAGGGTCTTACTTCCTGGCAAGATGGAGAATACAAGGACTGTTACAGGTCAGTATTTGGATCATGATATGTAATAAGTTCACTCATGTCTGATTCTCTCTGATCAATATGAAAGAAATATAGGCAAAACAAACACCTACTGCAACACTATAAATGATAATACTCCATTATAACCTCTACTGCAACACTATGGGGTGTTGCAAGTAACCTGTTTTTAATCAGTTGCAATTATACAGTTTGATTTTGATTATAGCATATCAATACTTTCTGTTGCAAGAAGTAAAGCAGTATTCAAATTTGAATTTGCAATTATTTGCAAGATGTCTAATTGATCTCGGGATGTAAGATTACCTTGCCATTGATCACAAGTTTCTAACAATTATTTCACTTCTTAAAGCTATTTGATACAGTTGCTGCTACTATGGCTATGTGTATACTGCTATGACTCCTCCTGTTTCTTCTGCTCCTTCTTCTTATTGTCCTCCTACTCTTTCTCTTCTCCCCCCTCCTGTCTTTTTGTCCTCTTCCCCTGCCCATATGTTTTAGGTTATATTTCTTAAATTCAAAAGAAGATTAAAAAGAAATTATGATATCTTAATTTTCAGGAAGCAGAAGCAATATAATATTGTTGGGTATGGCAATTTTTTTAAAAGCCCAACTCATGATAATTGAAGAGGAGATTATGCTTTTCCTTGATTGATAAATGTGTATTCTGTATATTAGGTACATGAAGGAATGCTACTTTCCTATCCAAGAAGCAGACAGGCTCAGTGAAGGAGATAGTTATATCAAGGGTGAAGTGGAAGTCTTACTGGAAGATGTCTACCTCCACACATGTGTTGCTGAGTCTAGCATGGCACGAGCAACAGGTTTGCACCTCTAAGAAAGTTTTTGTAGTGACAACCCTCCCCCTTCTCTCCCTAAGGGAGTCATAAAATTTGATTGGAGAATTTTCTTTAGTGGAGTAATGTATCTTCTGCCCTCTTAATTCTTGAATGTTTAACTAGTTTTTCTTTACATTTTGTAGTCTAGAAAATAGGTCATTATTGTAATTATTTCAACGCAAGTGAAATTTAAATTTATGGTAAAACATTAATATCAGGGGTAGATCCAGGATTTACAACAAGGGGTCCCACTTAAAACAATGACCAGCAGAATGAATATTAGAAAAAGAAAAATTGGGTCTGGTTGGAGGAAGTATCGCTCAACACCCCACTCCCTGACATTCCTGCTATACTTTAATGCAAAATTCATTGTTAGTATTATCTATACATTTTTCTGTCTCCCAGCTGATAACTTGCTTAAAGAACATTTCAAGAATGATGAAACGGTGAACACTGATACAATTTGGACAGTGATAGACTTCTACAAACAAGCAGCTGTGTTGTGCAGGGACAAGGACCTTGAACAGGAGGCTATAGCTTACAGTCGACTTGGACGCGTCTATGGCAAGGTGAGTTTTTAACAGCTCACTTTAATGTTCAGGACTTGATTGAGATATTTTTGTACTTTTGTGCTTTCTGTCTATGTTTAATTAGTTCAAATATGATAGGGTTTTACCCAAGAAAGGTGAAGCATTTGCCATCAATATTCTGAAGTTGTATGTGTTTTTCATTGATCACCATATTTCAATGGCTATTTGTAAACCTCCATTTACAAATTGAATGCTGTTAGAAATATAGTTTATAAAGCAACATAAGAATACTTTTTTTTTAAAGCTGTTTTCAGTTATGTATATTATCTTTTGGAAATGAATAAAGATGAGTTCAAGAATTCCATGAGATTGTTTTATGTGAGTGAAAAATATTCAGCTTTCTCATTTTGATAATTTATTCTGATATGTATGACCATTTAGGCACCCTCACAATATCAAGTCAAATTATCGTGACCTCTTAGCTGATCATGGATAACTCTGTAATTGTGAGCATTTGAAGTTAGTACGAATATTCTTTACTCTTGGGTGATTAAGAGAAACAAAAATAATAAAACATAATGCTGCTGATAATTTATTAAAGGTACCTTAATTGTAATAAATCTCAATCAATCGTTTTCTTTTAGGTGCTCAATTTGTCTTCCAGAGGAAAGGATTACTACAAGAAAGCTATTCAGCTGGCTCTCAGTATGACTCCAAGGACATTCCATGGTGTTGGTGAGTGTACTCTTATAACTTTACTAATAAAACATGTTGTTACAATCAGTCCTGTTTAAGTCACAGTACTTGATGCAAATGCTACCATTTATTTCTATTCTTTTTTATTGATTTTTTTTTTGGGGGGCAAGATGGAAAATATTTATGTAATTTAAGTTGAATCACATCTGGCTCCAAATATGATATGTCCTTGAACTGTCAATAGATTTGTATTGTATTGTTGATTCTTGTAGATTGGTTTAAGGAGTCCACTGCCTTTGTAGAGAATTTCCAGAAGCAGTTGAACAAGGAAGAAGAGGAAGACAAGGACAAGGAAGCTGCCCTGAAGGAGATGAAGGAAGATGTTGACAAACTCTCAAAGATGGCTGCTGAAATGTGTAATGTAGATTTCATCAAGGAAATCTACAAGACATGGCCACCCAGAGCTCCAGGGGCAAAGTTAGATGAGAAACTTGCTACCAAGAAGCTGCTCTTGAAGGCCATCAGTCACTATCACCCAGACAAGGTGGACAAAGAGGTTCATGGCAATAACTGGTTCTATTTCAGTGAAGAGATCACCAAGCACCTTAATATCAAGTATGCCAACCACAAGGGTGTGGAATAAATGGCATACCCATATTATCTCCTCTTTCTAAATGATCATGACTAGAATATTAAGAAATAAATTCTCAAGAAGAGAGTATTACATTCCATGCCACACAATATCTATGCAATATTACAACTACCTTGCCTACACACTTAACTGTGGCCTTTAACATTCGCATGTGAACTGGAGTGATTGGCAAAACTCTGCATATGAACTTCATTAAAAACCTTTCATACATGTAGTATATATAAGCAGCATTTGTTCATCACTAGTTGATAAGTCCTGTCCGTCCTAAATTGTATTTTAGACGGGTATCAAAACTCGAGTAGAGAAGATATATAAGGGATTATGAGGTATTTATGATTCTCCTTCACTGACAAAAGATCGTATGGTTTATTTTTTCATGAACAGATGTACTTTGTATATTAATGTGTGTTTCATGGGGGTTTATTGTATGTACTGCATGATTATTTGATTTAAGTTCTAGTTACAGTAGTTATAATGCTAGAAAAATATATTGAAAAGTGCCAAACTTTATTTTTTCTATTGTTAGGATGCTTGTGGTGTTAGTTGTTGTTGTGATGTGGAAAAAAAAACATTTGTTAAGGGGGTCATCAAAAAGATTTTATAAAAGAACTGTTGGGGGGGGGGTGAATGTTTGGTGGTATTTCTTGTTTGTCAAAAAGAGGAGAGACATTCCCCCTCCCTCTACGGATCCACCCCTGGGGAGCTTTTCATCAACATTTTTGACAAGTTGTCAGATCTGACAACTTTCCTTGATTTTGATTGGCTGAAAGTAACTGTTACTATGGTAACTGTAGGATACAACAGGACACGTTGGATAAAACATCTAACAAGTTCTTTCATGAAATGCTCCCCTGGATATATAACACTAGATCTTTGCAACTTTTCTTCTAAATTTTCATCTTCACCATTGTCATTATTGGCAACACTGCTTCACTGTTTGCATCCTCACTTAGTTAGTATCCTGACTGTCTTCACCATCAAAGTCTTCTCATGATTAGCATTGTTCATGTCAACACTTATACAACTATGACTACCATCCTACTTATCACTGCCATCGTCTCCATTACTATCAACAATTACCACCAAAATGTGTTGAAGTTATAGTTCAGTTCTGATCATGTGATTCTTGTGTCAGAAAAATATCTTTTAAAAGCAATCAGAAAATGTTTGATTACTTCAATGTAATCATTTGGTTTTTGGCATGAGAATTTGAGATTATGGAACTTAATTTCCGCAAAAGATAGTTGCTTTACATGTTCACATAGAAATATACTGTATAGAGAACTGTACGCAAATTTGAAAAAAAAACAAGGTATTAAGATATTTTCTGTAATATTTACGATATGAGGCTGAATAAAAGGAGCAATCTTTTTCTGTTTATTATGTTAGTATATTCTTTGTAAGATGAAAAGAACATGTGGTCAGAAGTAACTTGACATCTTTCCCAGAACTGAGCTTTCCATTTTGAGTGACATTTAAAGGTGAAGTCCACCCTGAAAATTCATAAAAGAATAACAAATTCGTCAGACTTTTGATGTCTCATGCGAGCAGCTCTCAAATTTGTTGTGTAATAACATTGTTTGTAAATCTTGATGAAGGAATATTTCTAGTTTGATAGAAATCTGCTTTCTATTGTCTGATTGTATAGTGAAGGCACAAGTAAAATCATTTTCAGGGTTTCTGAGAATAGGGCATTTTATAGAATTCAGTTTGCATATGAGAGGCTGCTTGTATATATGTATTGCAACAAAATAAAAACTTTGGAAATCTCTTAATACATTGTTCTTAGATGTTTTGACAAAACCATCATGTTTCTCTTATTCTACTTTTATCTAATCCGACTTGATGTGAACGTTGACTTATTCTATAATGCCATTTCAAGTATTTATTTCATTTGGAAGTAATAGTATTTGGTATTGGTGAATTACATGCCAATGTGTAATGTTTTCAGGATTATTCTTTCTAGTGTAATGTTATTTCTAGCCTGGTTTTGTTCATTCAAAGAAACATCTTCAAAATCATTCAATGTGAATGTTTCCCTTTTTTCAGTATGCTAATCTTGTCACTTGATTTGCAATAAACCCAGAGTTTTGCAAGAAATGCAATAAGTTTTGTTTCTTTTATTTTTCTCTTGAAATTCAATTGTCAAATACCTAATGGCAGCGTGTCAAAGCTGGTCATTAGAATCAAATTCAGGGCATGTACTTGTGTCACCATCGCCAACACTTTGACCTGGGCTCACTGCGTCACATGCAGCTGCCCAACCCTACAGAGTCACTGTCCCAAATACAAACACTTCTCTTCATATATACCTAGGATGGCTCGGCTGTGGAATTCACTTCCCGCCAACACATTCCCTCTAGCTCCCAACATGGACAGATTCAAAAATAATGTTAATACATATTTGATTAGCTTCATACGTGGCAGCTATGGGCCACTTTTCATCATTTTGTGATGGCAACATCAGGCCCAAAGAATAATCTATTAAAAAAAAGTCCATCTAAAGCTTTGGTAAAGGGTCAATAATATGATTGCACTTATCTTGCAAAAGTGCAGTGACATCTTTTTTTCAGAGTTTGTTGATTCTTGGTGCAAATGTGAACTTTGGTTTGTACCCTCTCTCAGTATTGTTTGGATTTCTCACTACAGAGGACCTTTGAGCACTTACCTTATCAGGCAGCTTCATACAAAGATCATACCGTTAAATTTTTTAACCCTTTCCATCATTATTATAAAATGTTTGGATATTGTTATTTAAACTGGGCTCACAATTTCACCTGATCAAATAAAGTCAATAAAAGTGCTTTTATTTCATATCATCACCAGAAGTTTTGTAATGTAAAATGGGCATTAAACCGTAACAATCATTTCACCTATAAGGGGGGGGGGGGGTTGCCTTGAAAGAGGCTTGCCTGGTATTCATCGCATATGTGCCTTATTATCATAATTGCTGTACTGTGGAAGAGCAAATTATACATGTACATGTAGCTCATTTAATTAGAATGTGAAATTTGTTGTGTGTTTATCTCTGTCCTGCCTCTATATTTCTATGTCTAGCCGATATCTTGAGACAATACTTTTCCGTGAATCTTTTTCAAAGAGAATTGTCTCTTCATTTAAAGTTAATGTCAATAACCATATTGGCCTAGCAATTTACTTACCACATGCACAAAATGCAAATATTTACAAAGACAGAAGTACATTCACAAAACACATTAGCAAAATCAGTCAAATGAATTATTTCTGTTTATTAAACAATGTATAGAAATATGTCTATTGCCTTTCATTTTTTTCTCACAGATTTCATAAAATTGTAATACAAATAATTGACATTTCTTTCAATTAATCTTAACAACTTATTTTCACTACAAACGGGAACAGCATGTATTTGAAAGTACTGAATAATGTTTTACTAGGCAGATTTATGTTTTTATATAAAGATCAATATATCACAATTATCAAAAGGTTTTTATTTTCAATTTTGCTCTCATAACAGTGAAATTTCTATTCCCTTTACAGATATCTTGACCAACTTTTCTGCACAACTTAATTTTGACATTAAATTTCAATTCTCTTCCTGTTCATCTATGGGACCCTTTCATTTTACATTAGGTATCAAAATAGAAAAGAAAAAAACACAATTTCATAATGGTGGAAATTAAATGACGTGAATTTTTGTCCTATGCAGGAATGAAATGACTAAAAATCCTGTTCTTAAACATACTGTGCAAGGGTCACATATTTTATGTAGTACAGTATCTAAACATATACAGTCAACTCTATCTTCAATTGGTTATGCCTATTAAAGCAGTACAATTACCATAGTAAACGATCTACTTTAAGTATACTAATTTCCCATATGTTTATATAAAGTTTGTTCCAGAATCTATGTCATACTATTTTCAACTTTTCATCTTCAATTATTACCCATTAGATAAATGGTGCTTATTCTATCATGGACTTAAATGGATTGTGTTCACACAACTGTTTCGTTCTGATGCCAAAAGCCGAGGTAAAATAGACCAGCATTAGATATTGCAGGTCATGCACAAAGTAATACATTTGTACATAACTCATCAATATAAGGGCTTGCATACAAGATTGGCTCTGTATTTTGATATTTTCTTCCAGTTCTGTTAAGCTACTAACCTGACCTAACCTATAAATGAACTTGAACTTGTTTTGACGTCAATTTTATTCCTCACATGTACTTCATCGCAGGATACACATGACAATTTGAGGTAGTTATGTTAACTTTTTAGATAATCTTCGAATTTCTAGCATTTCACTTGATTCAAAGTAGACATACATGTAGAAATGGTATTGCAAGTTAAGGTAAAACAAAATTGATTCCTTTAATAGTATGATTAAAATTATTACAAATCTGAAATGAGAACTTTGCAAGAACTCATTGCTGTGATATACCGTTAACATAACATATTAATAAAGTAGTCAAACATTTTTAAACTTGAAGGAAAAATATAGGTGGAATTTTCATCATTGAAAAAAAAAAAAACTACTTACACTTCTGCCAGCACCACAGCAACCTTTACATATACAAAGATAAATGTACTTTCTCAATTGAGCTGATTCATGGGAGGAATGAAGTCAAATCTTGATTAGTACAAGTGTGTTTTAATAGGTTTATTTCCATTTAGTCCAATGCCAATTCATCCAATTGCTGCCAACGAGTCAACTATCATTTGTTCTACCATCAGTTCGTCCAAAATCCACATGATCTAATTGCCATTTCGTCCACTCACCATTTTGTCTAATATCCAGTTGGGTCTAATACATTGTAGCCATTCATTCCATATACCATTTGGTCTAATTAAGACAAGTGTTAATTGGGCAAAATGAATGACCAACTGGTTATGAGATGAAATGGTTAAGACGAACTGGTGATTAGACAAAGTGATGATTGGACCAAATGTTTATTAGACGAAATGTTGAAAGAATGGCATTAGACTAAATGAAGGTAGACCATGTGGTGAGTGGACGAGTTGGCAGTGGACCAATTGGCAATTTACCGTTTTAATACTGTTAAAAATTGAAAGATTGACTGTAAGAAAAAAATGTTATAATACTTGACTAGGTTTCATTGTTCAATCATATACAATTTCAATTAAATTTCTTTGGTTTAGATATAAAGATCAAATACAAGACATGGTTAACCATCTCTTGTATTTGATCTTTCTGAATATGAATCGATTGCCTGTATGTCAAACTCTGGTTTATAATCTTGAAGCATGTCTCAACATAACTATGGCTAGCCAAATGTGACATAAAAACCATTGATTTATTCCACCCAAATAATTTCAACTTTGGCAATTAAATACACAATTTTGTGTTCTCCTTGAACATGAAGGCATGAGGCCTAGGTCCTATTTCATATAGACTTACAATTATGATATCTTGAGCCCTGTTACTATGGTCTATAATTATAAGTCCATTATTAAATAGGGGACCCGAGAAGCAATTCATGGACATCAAAATATCAATACCAAGTATTCAAAATCATAAAGAAACGTTGCTTTCGGAACCAATTCACAAAAGCCGATCCACTGAAGGGCTGCTCCACTATCACGATCTAAAACTCATTAGATCAGCGGAGAGAAGGACAGTGATCAGTTGAATTCAGGAGCATTGCAGCACCACGGTTTTGAGGATGGAGTAAAAAGGGAGCATACATTTAGATCAGCAACATGTTAAAAAATTCTTAATAAACCCTCCCAATCACAACACACCCATTTGAATCATGTAGAAAATGGAAAAGCACAAACTACCTCTACTTGTCTCATGGTAAAAAAAGGTTAATTTTTCCATGTTGCTGCCTGCTCATCAAGACTATGATAGATCTGAATCACTTCCCACTAGTTACAAAGAGCCACTGCAACATTCTGTCTGGCCTACCCAAGTTGAGCAACTGTATACATATCTGTGGCCAGCTATGAATGAGCTCTGAAAGTAAAGCTCAAACACAGGATGAAAATATAAGAAATGATTTTACCTCAAACAGGGTCAACTGATACCAACTGATACCATCAGTGCTCTGTGTGGACATACCATGATTCCACATTGACATTATGTCAGGACTAAAATCTAGCTCAGGGCCCCGTTACACAAAAGTTACTATTATGGTAACTTTGCCATGCAATAGTGACTAGCATGGAATCCTTGATTTTGATTGGCTGTTGGACCATGTTACCATGGTAGTTACCATTGGATTACAATGTTACTATCATAGTAACCTTTATACAATGGGGCCTTCATATTGCTTTTTGGAAGATATCTCTCCCTGTTTGCCATAAAGTAATGTGTACACTTTTCATGTTACAGGGCTCTGGGTTGTGTAACATAGGAAGAGAAAACCTCTACAATCAATTTTTAGTATGTTTTTTTAACACATGATAATCACAGATACAATTAATTGGATATTTTGTGTTTACAGTGGTTTCAAATCACATAAATTTCAAGAACTGCATAACAGTTCTGAAATTTTTCACTACCCATAGTAAAACCAGCTTTAATACTTTGAACCATCTGATAATTGATTGAATGCACAACCTGCCCCATTGTGAAAAACATCCAATCTTATTTTCAAAATGTTGGGTCCACCATTATGGGAACGTACTCTGTAAATATATTATGGAATTACTCAGTCATGGATTTTTAAAGTGCATAAAATTCCCAAGTGGTAGATCCAACCTTTTGAAAACAAGGTGAGATATTTTTATGAAAAGTAGGGTTTATGTGGTCACAGTGACTGATGAAAACACCCAATTATTAAAAGAAACCAAAATTGATATCCATGATTCAAACGACACCAGATTTCAAAATACAGGCTAGTCAGTCTCATGCTAACATCAATTTTTAGGGATTTTTTTCATATTTTCAATAGCATCGTCTGTGATGCGTGCTCTCATCATATTCTCAACAAACCAAGGAATTAGATCCCGAACCATGGTGATTGGCTGCACCCATCTGGGAAAGAAAACCATTCTCTCTCTCATAGCAGTGCCTTCTATGATTCGGTATGCTGTATCTGCTGAAGTAGTGCTGAACATAGAAGGCTCGTAAACACCCTTGGAAAACTTCACTGCATTGGTTGTATTGATTGGACCTGTAAAGCATTTAAAGAAATGAAATTGTGCAGCGTTTGATTAACAACACTTAAAAAAAAATGATATCTACCTTGTCCAGGAAAAAAAATATTCATTTCAGGGGAAAATTTTTCACAACCTACTACTTAAATCTACTACAATGGATGAGCTTTAACATTGAAGTGAATGGGGAATTTCTTTTTTTCAATTTCCAGGTCTGGGGGGGGGGGGGGCAAAACTGCCCCAAGTCTCTGTGTAAGAAATGGAAGTCTGCTAATTAGATGAATGAAAGCTGCAGATAGGCATTGTATAATTCTAGGCATTTTTATATTTGTATTGCATGGGCATGGCCATAGAGGAGACAGTCGGTAGAGTGAGGGTTTTGAATAATGGTGACCCGGGTTCAATTCCCAATTGGTGTGCTAGTGCCTTTTGGTAAGGCATTTATCCTCACTACCAGGTCCCTCGGAGAGGACCTTAAGCCGCCGGTCCTCTGATTGCTTGCTTACAAGCATTTACATGTATGCTTTCTTAGCAATCAGGTAAAAATCACTACCATTTACCATTTTTTTACATTTGTTCTGTTCGTTTGCTTTTCATAATATACTCTACTCGGATTAGTGCCATCTTGCAGAAAAAGCGAAGGTTTGTAGTAGTTGTAAACAAATATGACCATGCCCGACCACATATAATGCAAGGATATTGTAATATTATGAGCAAAATATTCAAGCATGAAAATTGAGAAGTACTGCACAGTAATCTCACTTCCATAGATCTATGAAGCATACATGTAGATTGACGGTTTCAATCTAATGCCAAATATTTGGTAAATATAATGTTAGTCCCTTCACTGGTTAATTGTCAAAATCTTTGACTCAGATTGTCTTATGTATTCCTTCATTTCATCTGTCCAACAGTATTCCTTGAAATTGCATCGGTGAATAGCATTATTGGTCTGGCACTGGTATACCGACCACCTAAACAGGGGCCTACATTGTACTTACCAATGATGTGTTCTGTAATGGAAATATCCATGTGTTTGAAGTAATAGTCATGACGTAAGGATCCAAAAAATCCATGGAGGGCAAATTTACTGGCACTATATGATGGGTATAAAGGCACTGATATCAACCCTGCAGAGAGAGAAAGAGAGAGAAAGGGGAAGGATAAAGAAAACAAATTAACACATGAACATAAATAAGTGGGTCCAGATACCGGTAATGCATTTTACAATATACAGAGGCAATCACAATAATCCTTTATGTATAAGGTCCTCAAAATTATGGACAAAATATTCTCTTTTCACATTTACAAATGAGATCAATATGAATTTCATGCACTATCAAATTGATTTTCATGACAGATACGAGCTTCCAGGGCCCTAATGCAGGTCCTGGACCCCCGCCAATAGGGTCAAGTGCTTCATCATGCTTGTGATATGATACCCACACATAATTCAATATTTAGAAATCTTCTCTGATTCTTAATTCAGAATGTTGGCATATCTGATCCTGCACTTAATTGTGTGCAACTTTTCACTAAGATTTAGCTCACTCATTATGAATTTGATATTTACACTGTGTTTGACCAGTCTCCCAAGATTAATATGTGAGTGACAGCACAAAAAGGGCACAACTTGCGTAAATGTATTATGAAACGGCACAAATTGAATAAATTAAACAAGTGACATATATCTAATATTTCATGAAGAATATATATATGAAAATTAATTACATTAAGGATTAAAAAAAAAGTTTCAGCATTATTTTGGTGAAACAGCGTGTATGCCATCACCATCCTGGTAACTACATGAAAATGCTTTGTTTCAAGGAATATGCATATGTATATGAACATCTATTTTCAGCAACTTTTAGGGAAGTTTCTTCACACAACTGAAAATGGCAATGTGGTTATGCTTTTAGCCACTTGCTTGAATGGTAGATGTCTAACTCGGCTCTATTTGTAAACATTCTAACCTGCCACTGAAGACACCACCCCTATGCTTCCCTTGCTCTCTGCTAGCATTGGGGTGGAATAAGTTGCTAGGCTCACATACGCACGGAAATTGACATCCATTATCTTCTGCAGACGGTCAATCTCATTAATGCCCCATAGGTGGAGGTAGTTGGAATAGATGTGATTCAGAATTAAGAAATCTAGTCCACCAAAACGCTTCTCTGCTTCTTTGACGAGTGCCTCTGTGTCGTTCAGGCGGCCCATGTCCAGGGGCATGTAGAAGGCTTCTTCTGCTCCAAGATCTTTGCATTTTTCCACAACCTGTGCAAAATCATAAACAAGTGGAATGCCTCTGGCCGTCTCACCTGCATCACGCGATTCAATATAGCAGCAGTGCTGATTTTGAAAACTACTATAACTCGCACAAGATGTTCAGTGATACTTGGTTACTCGTATTTCCACGTTTTATGAATTAGACCAATACACTTATAGAGATATGATGGCAATTCAACAAATACCCCCAACGTAGCCAAAGTTCTTTGACCTTACATGACCTTTGACCTTGATCATGTGACCTGAAACTCGCACAGGATGTTCAGTGATACTTGATTACTCTTATGTCCAAGTTTTATGAACTAGACCAACACACTTTCAAATTTATGGCTGTAATTCAACAAATACCCCAATTTGGCCAAAGTTCATTGACCCTAAATGACCTTTGACCTTGATCATGTGACCTGAAACTTGCACAGGATGTTCAGTAATACTTGATTACTATTATGTCCAAGTTTCATGAATCAGATCCATAAACTTTCAAAGTTATGATGGTAATTCAACAGATACCCCCAATTCGGCCAAAGTTCATTGACCCTAAATGACCTTTGACCTTGGTCATGTGACGTGAAACTCATGCAGGATGTTCAGTGATACTTGATTAACCTTATGTATAAGTTTCATGAACTAGGTCCATATATTTTCTAATTTATAATGACATTTCAAAAACTTAACCTTAGGTTAAGATTTTGATGTTGATTCCCCCAACATGGTCTAAGTTCATTGACCCTAAATGACCTTTGACCTTGGTCATGTGACATGAAACTCAGGCAGGATGTTCAGTAATACTTGATTAACCTTATGGCCAAGTTTCATGAACTAGGTCCATATACTTTCTAAGTTATGCTGTCATTTCAAAAACTTAACCTCAGGTTAAGATTTGGTGTTGACGCCGCCGCCGCCGCCGCCGTCGCCGTCGCCGCCGCCGTCGGAAAAGCGGCGCCTATAGTCTCACTCTGCTATGCAGGTGAGACAAAAATGCAATATTCTACCTAACTGCTCATCAAGCAAACCACGTAAGTGCAATTGACTTCTATAATGGATGATCTGTTTGCATTACAGATACTTCTATACAATTAATATGGAAAATAACATACTCCTACCATCATACCTTTAATATTTATACAATAATGTATTGTTTAACCCTAAATAGACAGACTGGCCTATTTTGACATCTAAGATCTTTGTGTAATCGCGACGAAAATTGGCACGAGCATTACCGAAGGCATAATCTACAAGACTGTAAGATCAAATTCTGCGAAAAAATCTCAAAGCTAATTGATTATGCTAGTTTATGCGTAAAAATCAAGTTTGCTCTAATTAACTAAATAATGCCCCTCAAATGCTAATTTTGGGTTCACAGACTCTTTATAGGAATCTGATCAAATGTACTTCTAAAAAAAAGTCAACATCACATTTATTTTCTTACGTATTTTTCATTTGTTTCCTAAATTTCTTATGTATTTCTTTATTGTTCAACTCCTTTTTTTTCAGTGGAAATTGTCTGGGACTTTATTTTGACTATAAACAAGATGAAATTAATTGATCTAAATCAGTAAAAGGAAAAAAATATATACATTTATGATTTCGGCTAAAACACTATTGCATTGGATTTGTACACAAATTCACGTTTTTGAGCAATTATGGTCTATACATGTATGCACTTATGAAATGTTGCATAATTTCAGAACCGCATACCCGGGGGTCACAATTTTGTCTCAAAAGTTGCGTGAGATTTAAGTAAAAAGTCAGCGAGCGACGTGGTAAAACAAATTTGTGTGGCAGATTTATCGTGAAAAATTTCGAGGGGGGAGGATCAAACTACTGAATTACTGTGTAAGATAATCATTGATAAAACTTATTTTGTTAAAAAGGGGTACAAGCATAACATGCATACATGTAACTGTTTTAACAAAATAAGATAAAACTTAAAGGACAAGTCCACCCAACAAAATATCAATTTGAATAAAATTAGAAAAATCAAACAAGCTAACACTAAAAATGTTAGCGAAGTCGGATATAAAATAAGAATTATTACATTTAAAAGTTTCAGTTAATTTAAAAAAAAGTGATTAGTGATATGCCAATCCTGGCTAGTATGCAAAGGAGGGGACTGATGATACCACCCACTCATTATTTCTTTTTCATTTTATTATATGGAATATTAAATATTTTAATTTTCTCCTCATTGTCATGTAAAACAAGTTTTATTCGTCCCTGAACATGTGGAATTGCATTATTTAAAACATTTTGGGATTCAATCTAGAGGGTCGTTATTGTAATATCTGAAAAAAAAAGAAATAGTGAATGAATGACATTACTGACTCTCTATTTTGCATCACTGAGTTGTGCATATAAGTTTGTTTTTAACTGTTTTGTGAAAAATAAACAAAATTTCATAATTTTACTTCAGATTCTGATGCGATTTTCAGCATTTTGTTTGCTTTATTTTTCTTTATTGATTCAATCAACCTTTTATGGGGTGCACCTGACCTTTCAGAATTTTTTTCCAGATTTCAATAAAATTTCTAGCATTTTGAGAGTATATTACTCAAATTTATTTAGTTATTATCTACAACAAACTATAAAATAACTGACTGACTGCCTTCATATTCAGATAAAGAAATACCTTTTGTAGTACAGCTTCTCTACGAGCAGTGACCAAGACTCTAGCTCCCAGCTTACAGTACCAGTATGCTATCTGTTCCCCTATACCTGTACTTGCTCCCGTCACTATTGCACGTTTTCCTTTAATGCTTGCTGTATTCAAAATAAACAGTCTGACAGAATTAAAAACATAACTTTATTGGTTACAATCCAACAGAAGGGCTGTTGACAATACAAATCTCTTAATTACATGAAGTGTAAGACAACATTGGTGATGGTATGAGATAAAAAATTGCATTGTACAAAAACATAACTACTACACATTTTCTTGGTGGGGGCACTTACCTATACACATGGACTTTGAATTTGAAAATGCTTGCTTAAAAAGAAATCATCCTTTAATCACTGGGCAGAATCAGACAGAGCACCCTAATTTTCATAATTAGTATGTAATGTTTCAAAGTGTATGTGGCGAACAGATCATAAATGAATGTGATTTTTAGTTACAATAATACCTTTTTTGGAGTGCATGTACAGACTCACCAAAAACAAGTTGGGTGTGTTGCTGACTGTAACAGTGTGTGCAATCTAGGCCTGGGACTTTCGGGTATTTTTGTCTTCGGGTACCCATGGTAATTTTCGGGTGGGTACCCGGGTACCCGAAAATTATGTCGCATGAAATTTGACTGGTGGAAAAACCCCATAGGTGATGTCATCCAGCCACTTCGCCGCAAGCCAATTCATGAATGAAAATATAGAAGTATATGCGCAGTGCAAGCCTCCCGTGCCCCACGCAGTATTCCATCGAAACAAAGTCTGCAATACTCTGTCACCTTGTACTCAATCGACCTAGAATTCCACTTTCCTATATTTCATATGAATTATGAAAGGTATTCTTGGAGGATCTGTTTTCTCACCGATACCACACAGGTAAGCAAATTTTGATTACTTCTTGCTTTTCCGTCAAAATCTTACAAAGTAGAGTCGATATTACATCGTGTTCGTGAGTTTGTAGAATCTATTGCTACATGCACAAAGTCAATTGATTTCGGGTTTCGGAGCGTCGAATGTGCCAGCCAATCACGATCGTGTTACCATTTTCAGTTTATGATGAACTGAAAATGGTAACACGAACGTGATTGGCTGGCGCTTCGTATGCTCAAGCTGCAAAAGAAACATGGCGACGATTGAACGATCTCAGTCACATCATCACTTGAAAAACTTGTATATTTATGGATATTTCGAGGGTAATTGGTGAGATTCAAAATGAGACTTGTGTACTTTTGTGATGAATTACAATCATGTCTTACACTACGCAATACAAATCAAATACATACCGGTATACGTTTTACTGGTAAGAAATTTTCGGGTATCGGGTATTGATTTTTCTACCCAGGTACCCGAAGCTTCCGGGCGGGACCCGGGTACCCGGGGTTTAGTCCCAGCCCTAATGCAACCCACTTGCAGTCTGCAACTTCCGTCTGTATTAAGTCTATACACTCCAAAATAAAGTAACATCAATGTAACAAATATACTTAATCACATTTATTCATGATTCGTATTTTTATTATAACCTTGGCAGAGGTTATAATCTTGAATAACTGATTGTATTACCGACCAGGGGCCCATTTAAAAAAGATTGTTAATAACAAATTTGCAATAGCAGTTTTAAGCTACTGTAATCACTTGATCACTTATGTAACAGGACCCAGACTAGTTTTAACAGACCTGCACAATCATACATTAGAAATTAACTTCATAGTTAATTCATGTTCATTCACTTAGAATTTGGCAACATTCCTCCCGAGGGTCATTATAAAAGACAGATTTTTAATGTGTTTTATTTTCTTTTTAGAAATAAATATTTAATAAAAGATGGTCAAGATACTTATAGTAGGTTATTTGAATTATAAAATTTCAAACTTTTCCCACAGAAACACATATTTAATATCAAAGCAATATAATCTACATCAATATAATATCCCAGTCAAATATATTGCTGTACACACACGTGACCAAAAAACCTGTTTAAAGGGGAGTTTTTCAGTTTTGGAGGTGGTCCGCGCGTGGACTTGTTAAGGGTATAAAAAAACACTGATTTTCAAGAAAAAAGGGTGATTTTGAAAGACTGGTCAATGGTCAATCGCGGGTTCAAACGTATTAAGGGTATGTTTTTTCCCAAAGCCTTTTTTTCTAAGACTAGCCAAACGTGTTTAGGGTATGTTTTTTCCCAAGCTTTTTCCCCGGAGGTCATATTTTGGCAACAACTTCTTTAGGGGCCAAAATATATAAATAAAGCCCGTGAAAAACTTGTTCAGGGGGTTATTTTGCACACAGAGAAAAACTTGTTTAGGGGGTGTTTGGAAATTCCTTGGTCATGTGTGTGTACAGCAATATATTTGACTAGCCCCCCGGGTATACTATAGGCTACTTTCAATTCACTATTTGTACTTTTTATTGACAAATTTCTAATAGTAGTTTTTTACAATGAAAACCCTGAAATCCTGATTGATAAAAAGAACAAGTAGAACGCCTCTGGCAGTCTCGCCTGCATTACGCGATTTAATATAGCAGCAGTGCTAACTTTGAAAACTACTATAAAATAATCATTCACAAAAACACCATTCATATAATGACATAATACCACGTTCATTGACCATAAATGACATTTGAACGGTGACTTAAGACTTGTCAACTACACCCATGTCCACATTTCATTCACTCTATCTATAAACTTTCAAAGTTATGATGGCAATTCAACAATTACCCCAACATGGCCTAAGTTTATTGACCTTAACTGACCTTTGACCTTGGTTTTGTGACCTGAAACTCACAGGGGATGTTCAGTGATACTTGATTTTACTCTTATATCCCAAGTTTTATGAACTAGATCCATAAACTTTCAGAGTTAGGATGGTAATTCAACAAATACCCCCAACACGGCCAAAGTTCATTGACCTTTAATGACCTTTGACCATGGTCATGTGACCTGAAACTCATACAGGATGTTCAGTGATACTTGATTACTCTTATGTCCAAGTTTTATGAACTAGATCCGTAAACTTTCAGAGTTAGGATGGTAATTTAACAAATACCCCCAACACAGCCAAAGTTCATTGACCTTTAATGACCATTGACCATGGTCATGTGACCTGAAACTCGCACAGGATATTCAGTGGTACTTGATTAACCTAATGTCCAAGTTTCATGAACTAGATCCATAAATTTTCAAAGTTATGGTAATTCAACAAATACCCCCAACTTGGCCAAAGTTCATTGACCCTAAATGACCTTTGACCTTGGTCATCTGACCTGAAACTCGAGCAGGATGTTCACTAATACTTGATTAACCTTCTGTCCAAATTTCATGAACTAGATCCATAAATTTTTAAAGTTACGATAGTAATTCAACAAATACCCCAAACTTGACCCTAAATGACCTTTGACCTTGGTCACGTGACCTGAAACTCGAGCAGGATGTTCACTAATACTTGATTAACCTTATGCCCAAGTTTCATGAACTAGGTCCATATACTTTCTAAGTTATGATGTCATTTCAAAAACTTAACCTTCGGTTAAGATTTTGAAAATAATTCTCCCAACATGGTCTAAGTTCATTGACCCTAAATGACCATTGACCATGGTCATGTGACCTGAAACTCACACAGGATATTCAGTGGTACTTGATTAACCTAATGTCCAAGTTTCATGAACTAGATCCATAAATTTTCAAAGTTATGATGGTAATTCAACAAATACCCCCAACTTGACCAAAGTTCATTGACCCTAAATGACCTTTGACCTTGGTCACGTGACCTTAAACTCAAGCAGGATGTTTACTAATACTTGATTAACCTTATGTCCAAGTTTCATGAACTAGGTCCATATACTTTCAAAGTTATGATGTCATTTCAAAAACTTAACCTTCGGTTAAGATTTTGAAAATAATTCTCCCAACATGGTCAAAGTTCATTGACCCTAAATGACCTTTGTCATGTGACCTGAAACTCAGGCAGGATGTTCAGTAATACTTGATTAACTTTATGTTCAAGTTTCATGAACTAGGTCCATATACTTTCTAAGTTATGATGTCATTTCAAAAACTTAACCTTAGGTTAAGATTTGATGTTGACGCTGCCGTCTCAAATTGGACTCAAATTGCTATTAATTCTAATGTGTGACTATTATTTCTGACAGAGGCAACATCGTGCAAGCATGCTCATTGTAGTCAGTCATGGGTGTCCATCATGCTGATGTGATATGTTCTGACCATTACTCGATCTCTGGAGCCAAGGATTACACATTCCTGATTATGTGCTGACATTAACACGGCTTGTACTATTTTATCAAGTGTATTTTTCCAGAGCATACAACGTGAAACTAAACTTAATACCAGATGCAGATTTTTTTGTGGTTCTTTTGTCGTTCTTGTTTTTTTTCCTATTTGCTGAATTACCTGAAAGTTACTAGAAAGAATAATTATATAATTGAAGTAAACCACGGCCATACCGCAGCGGGAAAGGGGGGGGGGGGAGCTGCCACCAGAAATTGTGAAGACTTGCATTTTTACTAAAAAATAAATATAATTGACCAAAAGTATGCACGAAATCCTTATAAATTTTCACTTTACAAAATGCAAAAAGGGCCCAATGATCCAATGATAAGCTTAGAACAGCACATGAACCATCCTTCTTGACTCCAGAGATCGAGTAATGGTCAGAATATATACATCAACAAATGGACATCCATGACTACAATGAGCATGCATGCACGATGTTGCTTCTTTGTCAGAAATAATATAACCGTCATACATTAGAAATAATGAGGAGCGATTGGAGCCCAACTTATCATCCTCAATCTTAACCTCATTATCTTATTTGCAAGATAATCCAAATGAAATGTTAGACATCTTTCTTAGGAGCTGGGAGCACTGATCAATCGATGTGTTTATTCTGTTAACATAGTATTATACTTATACCCCAATACATTATAATAATTTCTGGTAATTAAGATATTCTGTACAAAGCAAATGAAGGAAATACTTCTTTACATATCAAAGATGAGTAAATTGAAAATGAACTGAACTTGAATTGAATTCCTAAAAAAAAAAAAAAACTACCTGGTTGCACTTATCACATCTTGAAGATGATAAAATTTTAAGGGCATAAGGGTTTGTCAAGTCTTTTCAAGGTATTCCCGCAATACCACACTGAATGCATTCGATGTCTATCGCTGTTTATCTATTTTTATTCCTAAATAAGCACGTTTGACCCCTTTATATATAAAATGTCTTCTTAGATATAGACTCAAAATAAAGAACCCACGAAAAATAATACTTCTAAACTTCTAACCGCTATTAGACGTGTATTTTGGCTTCCAATGAAAGTTTGTTGACCTTTTGACCTTTCCCTGACCTTGTCTTGACCTTTTATATCTCATGGATAAAGACTTCTGACGATGGAATTATCAAAATCGAAAATAAAAAAGTTCACACATTCATAAAAACACAAAAAAATTATCTTACTTAACACCTTCAGTGTAATTTGCCATTTAACGAAAGTTCGTTGACCTTTGACATTTCCGGTCATAACTTTTTAACGGGAGGTCAAGAGTATATAATTGTGTACACTTTTTAGTTCAGTATAACAAGACAAACAATTTGATGTGTCATTTGACAGAATTGGGGCAATTTAAAAAATTGACCCCTATTGACCTTATTTTGACCCCTAACATGGTCAAGATGACCATTAGAAATTTGTCACCAAGTTGGAAGTTGTTCCTTGTGATGTCACCAATCACATAAAAGTGAAAAGTCAGACTTAGCCAATTTATCGAAGTAGCCGGTAAATCATGACATATGCTGCCTGACTAGATTGTCCGCTCTGAAAATATTTATATCTAAATAACCCCTTTTTTTAAATCGGTGTTTTTGATACCCTTCATGGGTGTACGCGCGGCCCGCATCCAAAACTGAAAAAAAAACCACCCCTTTAAATTAAACACGTTTTTATTGGTCACTCATGTACAGCAATATATTTGACTGCCCCCCCCCCTGGGGGACACCCCATCATACAAAAGAACAAGTGGGGATTTCGGACATGACATCATCAGCCCACCTAACGTTAACAAATATTCATGAAGACATGCCTAGAACTGTTTCACCGGAATAATGCAAATCTTTAAAACTCAATAGGCCTAACGTTAACTTTGTTATCCGATTTTAATCAAATTTTCAGCATTTTTTGCTCTGTGAATTGTATTTAGATCTAGATCTAACATTAAATATCTCCAGCCTAGACCTACACCATTCCTAAACTCTAAAGTAATGTCTTTTTTTACATGACGTGTTGCCTTTCTAGTTTCCAAAAAGTGACACAGAGAGTTTGTCACTGGTTTTTCAGAGTGAGTATTAGACCTAGCACCGATAGCCCGATGGTTTGGGTAGCTAACGGAGGGTAGCAGTAGCCGGTATTAATAAAGTGTAGTGGAGCCTTACACGAACCATCGCCTGAGCTAGCGGGGCGGAGCCCAGGACTTGTCCGTGTAATAATAGGCGGATATATGCTCTTCAAAATGGAGTAGAATGGGGTCGCAATAGCACTCAAAATAAAAGGGGAAAATATAAATTATGCGACAATAATAAAGGAATCGGAAGCAACTTTGTAGTTGAGATCAATACTTTATTTAACCGTAATCAAGTCAAGAGTCGGACAAACGTATTGCCGCATAACTGACGCAGATGGCGCTATAACAAGATACAAATCAACTGGCGTAATCACTTTTTCCTTATGTAAATGAAAAGAATTTTGCAATGATCCAAGGCGAAAAGCTTTGTAAAAGTATTGTCATATTATAAAGGTGTAAACTCGCAAACAACTGCAAAGCAAATGCGCAAACATTAACGTGAAGACATACCCACTGATGGGACTTCAAACAAAACCCAAAATAATAACCAAAAAAATTAAATGCGCAGCATAATTCATCACAAGCGCAAAAATGCGCAGCAATTGGTAGTAGGCGAACTAGCTGGAGTGAGAAGAGGTACCGTATTCGTTTGGTAAGGTGTGGATCCTGAAAGCAATAAACTATCAAATTAGAATCAAAACATTTAAATCATTTAAACATTTAAAAGCTAGACGCATGAAGGTACCCACTAGCACACTAGCACACTCATAAAGGTAAAGCTTACGAAAATGCATAAAAAAAACAAAGATATACACGAAAAAATAGTGTCCATCAGCGAGAGTCCATCAGTAAAGGGCAAGCTGGACAAGGCACAGGCAATGGGGGGAGGGGGGCATAAATGCAGGCCAAAGTCAATCACAAACGTAGTCGCTAAAATACGAAGGGGGGACACGACGGCGTAAGGGATACCGCCGGCCATCATTGGGGGCAGTGACGTCAAGAGGCCCTGGGGGATCTGACTGACCAGAAAGTGAAAGGGAAGGACTAACATCAGGGTGAGAAAGTTTGTGAGGAATATCAGGGGGGTCAGGAGGGGGGGCAAGGGACACCCGGCACATCAGTAACGTCAGAGGCATTAGGCAAGCATTGTGAGTCATCCGCTGGGGTGGGACTGGTCAACTCCTCATCACGGTGGTGGTCGTCGTCATCAGAAACCCTCGGTCGAGAAGGATGAGAGGTAGGAATCCCTGGGGGGACCTTCAAGCAATCCGAGCGCCGGACACGGTATGACGTAGAACGTAATTGGCTCCCAACAAACTTGCGAATGTTGCACCAATCGTTGTCGACACTGCAGACAAGGTAGCGAGGTCTGGCCTGGGTCTTAGTCCGGTCCGAGCGCAGGTAGACAAGGTCACCAACGTGAACAAGAGACTCTCCCATCGAAGATAGGCGTTTGGGTGCCTTCGATTCCATACTGGGGCCATGGTTGGAGAGCCGTTTCTCATGTTGATTGGTAATAACGTCCATGTCATGCAACGGTATCTGTTCACTTGTGAATTGGTCACGCTGGGTCCAAAGCTCACGAGCAGAGAGACCAACGCCACGGATACGGCTGTTAAGACGTGCGGTGGCCAGAGCAAGCGCAAGTGGAGTAACAGGACCACCAAGGGGATCATCACGAAGCAGCTCATCTTCCAGCTCACGGACAGCCTTCTCAGCGACAGGATTCTTGTTGATGTTCTTGGCACGGCCAATCTCCAAAGTGATGCCCTGACTGCGCAAAGACTCATCATGTTGGAGAGCAGAAAATCCTGGCGCAGGGTCAGTGCGGACGACAGATGGAGGGCCATCAAGTGGCCTGAGAGGTGCGCATAGCTGAAGGAGGGCTGTGCGGAGAGCTCCTTGCGTTCATCTGGAATCAAAGTGCTTACAGTATAAGAAGTGACACTCTCCCTGAGGATGAAAACGAGTTGGCGGGAACGCTTGATGACATCCGCAGCAAAAGACACTCCAATGACACATGGAGGGTCACCTGTAGACTGGGGAGTAGCAACACGAGGAACATTCTGGAGGGAGAGACAGCTGTGACAACCGACAGTCACCTGTTGAATTGCTGCATCAAGATCCAGGGCATAGAAATACCGTGAGACAACCTGCTTGAGTTGGTGTGATGTGGGGTGACCAAGTTGAAGATGTAGTGCAGTAAGAATCCCCTGTAGCACATTGCGAGGAATGACGATACACTCCTGCTGTGGCAAGAATGCATGATCCCGGCGGACGACCAGTAAGCCATCACGGGCGATGGTGGCAACCTGGAGATATCGCTTCACATCACGGATACCTGTCAGCTTCTTCGACGGGCGAGTACCCTGAGTAAGGTGGGCATGGGCACGGCGGAGGGCCGGACAATCAGACTGAATCCTACCCCACGCGTGACGAGATGTGAAAGGGAGGCGTATCTTCCCTGAGAGGATGTCAGCAACAGACGTAAGATGGACAACAGAGTCTTCCATCCGTGAAATGAAAGTACAGATTTGGCATCGAACATCATGGCATGGGGGAGCATTCCTACTCGCAAAGTCAGATGGGACATTAGCGGAGCCCGCCAGGTGACGTAAGGAAACCTGGTATCTGCTAATGGTTGCCAAAAAGGTAGAAACCCGTGGACTGGCAGAAAACTCACCACGACACAATTTCTCATAAGCCTGAACACAAGGTTTGCTGTCAGTAAGAATGCAGACAGGGTGGTGAGACTGGATGATGTATGGGCTGAAATGCTTGGTGGCAGCAGCGATGGACAGTGCTTCTACTTCACAAGGTAACCATGTGATTTGACGACCACGGAGCTTCGCGCTGAAGAAACCTGCGACGAAAGGCGTCCGGTCTCTTGTGACGTACATGATAGCGCCGAGACCATGGTTCTTCACGGATCCATCAGTGACAATCCATAGCTGATCAGATGGCCAGGGTAGAGTAACCGTACGAGTAGACTTGATGCCGGACTGGGCTTTGTTGAAGGCATCATTAAGCTCATCCGTCCAGCAGATGCGGTCTTGAGATTTCATACCTGCAATCGATTCATCCAGGGGGCCCAGGTAGGATGCGCAATTCGGGAGAACGCGAGCAAGCGTCTTATAGGCTCCAATGAAAGACCGCATTCCCTTCACGGTTGAAGGGCATGAGCACGTTGACAAAGTTGTTATCCTATGAGGACTTGCTTTGAGGTTCCCTTCAGACCAAACCCACCCTAAAATAGTGGTGGTTTTTGGACAGACGGTAGTCTTAGATGGAGAAAGGTGAAGACCATTGGAGGCTAGTGCATGTAACACCCTGGACCAGTTATGCAAAAGGGCCTGCCAGGTGTCAGCACCACAGTACAAGTCGTCTGCAAGCTTGACAACAACACCTTCAAACAACAGATCTCCCAGCACTCGACACATCAACTCCTCCAATGCCGTCTCTGATCCCGGCATACCCATAGCACAACCAGGAATGCCACTAGGTGTCCTCCAAAAATACTGAAACTCATCGCGGGCCGGGACAGTGTCCAAGAAAATTTTTTTTTAAGGGGGTCCACCTTTAATTTTGGGATGGACACATGTCACAGGTAAAAAATTGGACAAGCAAAAAAAAAAAAAAAAAAAAAAAAAAAAAAATAGGAGGGGGGGGGGGGTCCGCCCCCACCTCAAATTTAGGGGAGGGGGAGGACCAAGTGGCTTCTTACCTTGTTGTGATCGATGACTTTGAAGTCAATTAGGTTTGAAAAACTGACGGTAGTTAGTTGTGTGTTTCTCATAGAACGCTAGACAAAAAGCTTCAGTCTCTGTATTTTGGTTGTTCAGCTGAACCGCGTTGGCTCCACTCACCAATACATAGACTGAAGACTTGTTGGCGCATTCAAGACAACGTATCAGCTAACCCAGGGAGCTCCAGCCCACAAAGCGGGCCGGAGCTCCCTGGGCTAGCTGATACGTACGTAACCCAAGGAGCTCCGGCCCGCTTTCCGGGCCGGAGCTCCCTGGGTTCCGTATCAGCATGCAGCAGTAACGTTAGATCTAACATTCGGCGGAAACCCGATTTTCGGATCGTTTTTGGTACATAAAATGACACATTATAAAAAAATAATTACATCCAAACTTACGGGAAAATATATAAAATTCAGAAACATCGTACCCTAGACCGCAGTTACCGCTAATTCCTTTCAAATGATGACCAAAACTTAGTCATCCTCGATTCCTTCGTTGGTCCTTGTAAGTTGCCATCTTGGATGACGTCATCATCTTTACAGTCGTATTTACCAGTCGCTATTATACCGCGATTCGTGCCGCTGCTTTCCGCTTGTCTATGTGCGTGCGTTCGGAGCTTGTCGCTCGCATTGATTGGCCAGGATATCGATAATTCTAATCAGAAAGCCTTGATAAAAGCATAACGCAATGAACGTAGTAGGCAGTGCGCGCGTTTATAAATTATGTACTGTATAAAAGCAAATATCTTGGGGAAATATCTCTCACTCGGTCGATCGACATGCATCGCAATCGGGAGAGATAGGGGGGAAAAAGGAGGACTTTCCGTTTTTTTTAATACACAGAAAACAGGAAAAGTCGGAAATACGGAAATAAGACAGATAGCAGGAAAAAAGCCGGAATTCCGTATAAATACGGAAAAGTGGCATCCCTGACAACGGGTGTAAACTCTGATGCCGCGGAAAGGGGTAGCAACACCACAATACTTCATCGAATCACGAGAGAGAGGTATTTGATAAAAGGCACTTGCAAGGTCAGATGCAATAATGTACTTCCACTGACCTATCTTTCTCAGAGTGGAGTCAACATCAGGCAAAACTGAGGGCTGTGGCTTAGAGTAGCGCCCAACATCAGCAAAGGCTGTGACAAGACGAGAGCCGCCATTCGGCTTCTTCACAAGAAACGACGGGTTGACATATTCAACAGTAACACCAATATCCTCAGGGCGTGCAAAGACGCCAAGTTTCTCAAGGTCATCAAACTTTCCCTGCAATTCGACAAGCTTCTCCTGGGAATACAAGGGGAGGCGACCCTTGCGTTGTGGGGGCTGCACATGACCCATGTTCACAACGGCCTTGAATGGGCCAGATGCACCATTGTAACCCTTGAATGAAGGGCTAAACACACAATCATGTTCTGCATGAAGAGACTGAAAAATCGCCCCTTGCCTTTGGGGGGAGGATATTATCAGGATCCACAATAACAGACTGAGAAGGCTGTGATAAGGTCGGCCCTCCCTGCACCACAGAGGGAAGGGCAGTCTGACTAGGAGGAATTTGCGCAACCTGACTGCCATCTGAGACAACCACTGGACAAACCTGACAAAGATGCTCATTGCGACGGATAACACAAGGACCGCGAGAGAGATCAGGGATGCGGATCCTACCAGCAACACTCGAGACAACACCTGGAGCCGGAAAGAATTCTGTGATCATTGGTGTAGGAGGGGAATCCGAGCGAGGCTCCAAGACAAGTGTCTCATCTGCAGAAAACTCAGGAGGTAGGGAAAACTCAAGGAATTCACCTGGCCAAATGGTGGTAGTTTGAGAAGGGGCACGAAGGACAAATGCGCGACGCACTGCATGACCAGCCTTAGGCTTACTACAGGAACCGTAACTAAACACAGTACCATCAGCCAAGGAAATCTCCCTCCTTGCTGGCCTGATGGCCACATCATTCCTTTCCATAAATGGAGTACCAGCCAAAACGTCAACATCAAGGTTCTCAATGACCAATCCTTCAAAGTGGAACTCATGACTGCCACGACAAACGGTGAAACGAGTTTCACCACAAACCTGCAGCGGGGAGGACCCATCAGCCTGATGAGCTGACTGGGTGGTGGAGGACACGTTACAACCTAATACTCGGGCCGTAGAAGCACGCATCATGTTCCCAGTAGCACCGCTGTCGAGGGTGATACGAACAGCATGATGATTATAAAATGCGTCGAAATAAGGAGACTGGCGAACTTGGACACGCAGTGTGGAAGAGGTACCTCCACGGCCAGGGTCTGGTGACAAACAAGCCTCGTCACATGACTCCTGGGGGTCAACATCAATGTCAAAATCATCAGAACCTCCATCATCAAAAATCTTGGCAACCTGCCTGGCCTTTGCCATGTTCTGCCACTCGGAGTCTGGAAGGTAAGGACAGACACTCAAAAAATGGTCACTAGGACGGCCAGCCTGAACGCAGAGTGGACAAGATTTGGAAGGCCTGGGATGGAACTTCGCTGGGGTTAGAGATTGAGTACGCCGGGGAGCAGTCTGACTACGACCACGAGGCGGAAAAGCCGCTGTACGCATTGACTTGGAACATTCAACTGACTCCAAAAGACTAGTAAGGGCCTGAGAAATTTCAGGTTTGAGGGATGCAAGTGTGCGTGAACAGAGTTCTGTGCCGTACCTCTGCTTCACCACCTGGGGAAGGTCAGGGTGCAAAAGGCGAAGCCACTGCAGAACAATGAAATTCTCAATTGTAGGCAAAAGTTCTTCATCATCCAGGATGGGATCACTGTGATGGGTAATACCACCACCAGCCGTCAACAAATTGTCCTCGACAAACGCAAGTAATCTCTGATATAAATCGTCTGGTCGCTCATCAGATTCCAGCTTTATCTCGCAAAAATCCAAAAAATGAGCACCTGTTGCCTGGAAGCCATAGTGAAGTCTAATAGTGGCCCAAATGTCATTCAAAGAAGTGGAATTGCGAACAATAGAATTTCTAGCAATGACGGGACAAAAATTAGCAATTTGGCCGAGCATAAGATCAAGTAGGTTCGCTTTCTGTTGAGCAGTCTTGCGCAACTCTGAAGGAACAGAGGGATTGTCATCTATGAAACCCCTTGTGGGGTTAGCTTTTGTTTTCTTACCCCATGTTACCGACTCAGAAAGGAAGAAAGCAAAGTTAGGATCAAGATTCAAGGTGTACAAAGATTCTGTCTCCATCCTTCAAAGGATGTAATTGATTCGACTTTACCCAAGCACCATTGCTTTGGTACTTTTGGCATACTGCACGCCATTGTAAGGCTGTGGGAACGACACTAATTACGGCTAGATCTAACCAACTACTCGTTCACGGTAAACTTACTTTTACGGTGCAACCGGCTGTATTCCTTCTTAGCAAAGTCCTTCAAATGTGGCCTAAGAAAAAAATTCAGGCGTGAGTGAATCCCATAAGCGGCCACCACGACAATAATAAAGGAATCGGAAGCAACTTTGTAGTTGAGATCAATACTTTATTTAACCGTAATCAAGTCAAGAGTCGGACAAACGTATTGCCGCATAACTGACGCAGATGGCGCTATAACAAAATACAAATCAACTGGCGATGCACTTACCTCGATTATATGGATGAAGTTCTATCGTGAGACACAGAATCCCGACATCGAGGCACAAACTGCACTGGACACTCAAAAAAAAAGGAAAAGTTCTGTCTCGTTCGTTTTCCTTCTGTCAAAATTGAAAACAAAACGGCCGGTCGATACCGAGAACGAATGCGACAGAGGTCTAACTTTTCCTTTTTTGAGGGTCCAGTTTGGGCCTGGATGTCAGATATCTGTGTCACGATAGACCTTCATCCATATAATCGAGGTACTAAAGTGCATAATTTAAATTTTCCCCTTTTGAGTGCTATTGCGACCCCATTTTGGAGAGCATATGTCCGCCTCGTATTACACGGACGAGTCCTGGGCTCCGGACCGCAAAGCGGGCGAGGTTAATATTTATAGTATACTAACCTCGCACCATGAACCGCGTTTGGCAGTGGATTTCTAACTAGTGGGTCGCGCGTGCTGGGATCCCAATGGTGTCCACAACACACGACTTCTATGGCTTGAGTTTTCTGTGCGCGGCGGCATGTAACAAATGAACCCTTGGGTGGCCAGTGGGACTGCCGCAGCCCGCAGCAGTACCGTAATTACCGTACGGTACCCACTCATTCAATGAACAAGGTTATGATATAAACTTGTTCTCAGTTACATCTCTATGTGTGGCAATTAAGGTTGATTATGTTTGGATTATTTTCTCTTTTTCTTTTGGACAAATGCTTGATTTTTTTACACTGTCAGTTTCCATTACAGCTTTTCATTATATAAGTTAACTTGGCCTCTAAGTAAATTTGATTCTTTAAATTTTTTTTTCTTTATCAAAAATAGAGCTTAAAAAATGAAAATTTTCTTGCCACATTATTTTCCACCAATAGAGGGCGTACACAAAAATATGCCCAAAATTCAAGTTTTTGAGTGCTCTGGTCAATACAAAAATTATTCTAAGTTACTAATGAAAAGTGAATTGCAACTGTATGGAAATTAATAATTTTGGTCACAAAAGTGATATTTTATAAAATTTTTAATGATTTTTTAAAGTGTGTGCTCTGCCCGGGGGGGGGGGGGGGGGGGGGGGGGGGGGGGGGCCACTTCCATTAACGAGTGGATACCATGCGCGACCACGGGGTCTCAAAAAGCACCCTAAACACGTATTTTCCATGTTCTGAAAATGCACCCCTTAACAAGTATTGGCGTCTCAAACCCTACCCTTAAAAAGTATTGGAAACAAAACTATACTCTTGGCAAGTATTCCCTGAAATGAACCCCTTAACAAGTACAGCGATATTTTATTGTTGTGTCATGGGTCCGTCGGTCGTAGTTTACCTTTTACACACCATTTGGTTTAGTACGACCCCATCTTCCTCACCTCGCGCAAATCGGGACTCTAAACACGTAGTGTTGGGGCAAAAAGGACATCCTTTAAGGCTTTATACAACATTTTAATTTTGTTTTATCATCCCCGCAAATTTGACCCTAAACACGTAGCTTTCCTAGCGAAATAGATAGGCCTACCCTTTTTTCATTATTTTTGTGTTTTTGACACCCTTATCACGTTACGTACGTAACGTGCCCTATCCTGTAAGAGACATCCTTTTTACGTGTTTTTTTGGTCGCGCATGGTATCCACTCGTCAATGTAAGTGGCCCCCCCCCCTCCCCCGGGGTGCTCTGACCCTCTGTACAGCATTGGCATGCCATAGCCATAGCATAGGGCCTACTACTAGTCCAACCTGTAGATTCCCCACAGCCCAGGCAGGGTGGTTGCACTCATCCTACGTCTACGAACGAGGTTATGGGTGGTTGCAGTGAACAAGTGGCAGTGACCGGCCCTGGCATTACATGCATTAAGAGTAAGACTAACTTTAGTTTTAGTTTCAAGTAGGCCTAATCCTATATAAACAAAGTACCGTACCGTAGTCTAGAATTACTTAGGAATTAGTTTTACCTGGATCGAAGTTGTCTCTAATAATAATAAGGGCAACCAAGACAGCTCCAACAGTAGCTATCATTAAAATCTTTGAGAACGACATTGCACAGAATTAAACTCCTCTCTGGCGAATGGATTGGTTGTTACAGGGGTCCCTGTGACTGGCTCACGTCCCTGGTTGTGTTGCATGAATACAAAGCTAAGTAAGGGGCCGGGGAGGGTAACCTTGTTATTTGTCTATGGTTGGTCTATGGTTGGTATCGTTGATGGCGCTATAGGCCTTGTTCGGGAGCGGGAGCTTACGTATACGTAAGATCGTATCTCTGTGGATGTACCGTACGCTGCCCAATTCTCGCTCAGTTTACCTACTTTCATTTATGTTTCATTAAATTAGCTACGATATCCTTACTTCCAGATGTCATCTGAAAGAGAAAATACTGGAAAATCGTCTCATAGGATAATAAATTTATCTGTATTTTAAGCACCGCTGGGTAATCCGCTGTTTTCGTCACCTCTTGCGCCTGCCCAATTCGCCGCTCACCACGTGCCCTAACTCCGCTCACTTCATACAACATCATCAATTTTTCATCATAATCTTCAAAGGGCTCTGGGGCCCGTTTCTCAACACATGGACAAGTTAGTCATATCTTTATCCACCAACCACGGAGTTAGTTCCAATCTTACTAAACCTGTTTCTCGAAAGGCTTCCTAACTAGAGAATACCTTGATATCGATACTATCGGTAAAAAAAGCAGACGAGACGTAGCCTTAGTCACAAAATATCATAATTTTCAAAAAGAAAAATTATGACAAAATTGCAAATATTATGATGAATTGGGAAATAAATCTTTTCAAAAATAATAGCACATGTGAATTATGCATCATACATACCTAGACCATGAAGACTGGAGCATTCAATTGCAGAGAAAATTAAATTATGAATAATTCATTTCATGACCAAAAAATCACTTGTGGACATTGAGATGGGTACCCCCGGGAGACCCGATTTTTATAGTTTACGAAAGTAAACCATAACGGTTTTCTTTGTAAAATGATGATAATTATACGGACTTTTACGATTCCAAACGTCATCAAAATATAGTTTAACGAAACATTTTTAATCATTGATACCGAAATATACGATATTGGACAAATTATATGCATAAATTAGAGATAGAATTATCCAAATTTTAATAGGGGTCTGAAAACAACATATACGAGTTCAGTTATGGATGGCCTGACGTGGTAGAATCTTTATCGATTAAATCATTTTACTATTTCAAAATTAATGGTTTTGTGGCGTTTTACGTACCAACAGTTTTTATAGTTTCTTTGTATTACAATTATCATTGAATGCATTATCCCACTTGTTTTGTGATGTAATTTCAACCTCTATGATTGATTACGTAAGATTATAATTTTAAAATTTCTTGGCACTTTTGCATGTCATAGTCTACCCACGTGATGCCACTACGTCATTTAAGAAAGAAGTTATGACAGGTTCGGAGGTGTCATAAATATTTAGTGAGGTTGTTGTACCCGATCTTGGTAAAGAGGGCTTCGTGAAACGGTTAGCGGACATGTAGCTCACTATCTCCGATTTAGTCAAGAAGTTAGACTTATGGCAGTGTTGAGAAACGGGCCCCTGCACTCTATCTTGAAGATGTTATGTTATTCCCGATGTTACTGTCTATATCTACAGACCAAAGTATCTTTTTTCTACTTGTTTTCTTTCACTTCGGAGTGAGATAGTGTGTAATAATGATTAAATGTATTGTTTACAAGTTTTATTGTTCTACACATCCCACACATGTATAAAATGTTTCATTCGCCGAGGGCCATAATATTGCTAGGGCCCTAAAACTTGTACGTTGTTATTGATCTACGCCCATATAAATTATCATCCTCAAAAACATAATCATGCATTCCATATTTTCATAAAATCTAGTTTAAAAGGTCTTTCTCGACAAACTTTTCACTGATTTCCATTGTCTACTTATATGAATAGGCCTAATCCATTAATAAATTATGGGGCATATATAAGTAAAAACCCTTAAAAGCTCTTTTAGCACCTTCGCCATTCAAAACAATTATTTTCGCCACTCATCCAACTCCTACAATATTTTTTGTATTTCCTTATACTGACATTCATCTAAAATAAGCTCATTTGGCAAAACAACCATAACTATTCTTTGCTAATTACCTCGCTGGTTTAAGTTCATATTCGAACTCCCGTCAATGTAAATAATCGGAGAGGGAAATGCGCTCAAGAAAATTCAACTTTGTTCAAAATAAATTGGTAATCAATCAGTTCAGGTGGAGTAGGGACACCTTGAGCAATGACAGGAACGGGGATTTCATCTCGGATCTCCCATCCAAAGTGAGATGTATCCCCGGGCTCATCGGGGCTGGTACTGATCTACAGCTTTCAAAAGGGCTCGAAGCCCATGCAGCAACAGATTATTAGATGTTGGAGGCAGGGCTATTACTTCAGGATTCTCTTTCTTCTTGATGAAGAGGAAGAAGCGAGCTGACTCCATAGACACATCTGGTTGATGGCCATACATAGCAAGACAGAAGGGTTTTGCTGCTTCCATCAGAACTGTGAGAGTGGTCCCTACCCCCGGGGGGGCCACTTCCATTCACGAGTGGATACCATGCGCGACCATGGGGTCTCGAAAAGCACCCTAAACACGTAATTTCCATATTCTGAAAATGCACCCCTTAACAAGTATTGGCGCGTGAAACCCTACCCTTAACAAGTATTGGAAACAAAACGATACTCTTGGCAAATATTCCCTGTTATGAACCCCTAATCAAGTACAGGAATGTTTTATTGTTACGGTCGTCGGCTTTACCTTATTTGGTTTAGTACGACCCCACTTTCTACACCTCGCGCAAATCGGACTCTAAACACGAAGTGTTGGGGCAAAATGGACATCCTTTATAAAACATTTTAATTTTGTTTTATCATTCCCGCAAATTCGACCCTAAACACGTAATTTTCCTAGCGAAATAGACACCCTATTTTCATTATTTTTGTGTTTTTGACACCCTTATCACGTTACGTACGTAACGTGCCCTATCGTGAAAAGGACATCCTTTTTACGTGTTTTTTTGGTCGCGCATGGTATCCACTCGTCAATGTAAGTGCCCCCCCCGGGTCCCTACCTTTCCAAGTATATTAGCCAAACCTTGACAATCCCTGGCAAGTATAGTGTATTGAGTGCACTTATCTTGCCTTTGCCGTATGAGTGATTTCGTGTCGCATCCACTGAGGGCATGAACATCAAGCAATTGCAAACATTTGATCCCAGGTCAACACAGATTGTATTGATATCCAGTATTATACCATCTCACCGTTCCATTTGTACCTTGCACTATAGCTCCGCCTGATTTACCCAATAGTCAAGCAAGACAAAAATGTCTGTGTCATCGCTATAAGCACACGAATCACCTTCTGACCACAGCTTGCTGCAAGATATCAAGGTGATATCTACCTCATCATGAGTTAACACATCATCAGCAAGTGTCTCCATTGTCGTATGCTACCCTAATAGCTTCATGCCTAGACCATGGACCTACTACTAGATCCATGCCTAGACTGAAGGTAGGCATACTCGACACGCTTGCCAGCCTCCGTTTGTTGTTTTTGCTCCTCGTGATATCTCTCGTACCCCCCGGACATCTACCCCCGGACATTTACCCCCCCCCCCAGACAGGCTACCCCCGGGCATCGACTCACGGATATTTTGGATACGGGGGGTAAATGTCCGGGGGGGGGGTAGATGTCCGGGGGGTAGATGTCCGGGGGGTAGATGTCCGGGGGGGGGGTAGATGTCCGGGGGGTAGATGTCCGGGGGTAGATGTCCTAGGGGGTACTTGTCCTAAGGGGGTGGATGTCCGGGGGGTGGATGTCCGGGTGGTAGATGTCCGGGGGATGGATGTCCAGGGGGTAGATGTCCTAGAATCTTATAACTTTCTCATTATTTGTCCGATTTTTCTCAAACTTTCGTTGATCTGTTTCTTTGATTTTTCTGTTTTCATACAAGCTATCTTGTTTCAAATGTTTCATTCTCCTTTAAAGGCAGCCGCACACAATGTAATTACGATTGGTCTGCGACCCGAGTTTGGAATAAATTAACGTACCGTAGTATAGGCTAGATTTTGATGTTAATCTTGAGGCATGGACAGTGGCGTAGCTACGGGGGGGCATGGGGGGGCACGTGCCCCCCCTGAGATTTGGTGTGCCCCCCCAGGTGCCCCCCTGAAAAAAATTGGCAGAGCAAAAAAAAAAGAGAGAAAGAAGAAAAGAAAAAAAGAAGAAATACAGAAGAAAAAAAAGAAGAGAAAAATAAGAGGAGGAAGACGAGTGAATGAAATAATGTGAGGGGAAGACTTGCAAAAAAAAATCTTTAATGTTACCATATAAAATTTTTGCTTGCGCTTCGCGCCAGAATTGCCTGTTCGATGAGATTCATATCTTGCTCAATAGGCTGATATGGAGCAAGTTTTGAAGTCTATATACAAAACATATTTTAGCTCGGACATCGAGCTTTCATTATTTTTTTTTCATTTACAAATTTAAGTGCTCTGTAAAATGTCCGTTTTTATGGTTTACATATCAGCATTTTAAACTCACGCTGCGTGGTCACATTGTTTGATTTGCCAAGTTCATATTGTCTAGGTGTATTCCATAATGTTCCATTAAACAAATGTATTCAGAATGCCCAGATTCTAGGTCTAAATCTAAAACATGCGCGATAGCCTGCATGTTCTTTATTTAAAATGTACTTAAATTATCCAGTTTCACATCAGAATATCAATAATTGTCTGCTCACGCTTCATGATCGCATTATTAATGATACCCAATTAACTATATCCTATTTATGATTTACAAAATATGAATAGAGTGTCCCGCTTTTAGGTCTGAAATCTCAATTTTCTACCTCTCGTGCTTCGCGCTCGCATCAATTGTTTAGTTACATACCTATCCCATTTATTAATACAAAAAGTGCTTAGAATGACCATTTTTAGGTCGGAATGTCAAAAAAATTTGCTCGCGCTTCGCGCTCGCATTATTGATATATATACCGTCTTCGTGGGTAATTGTAAGCAGTCCTTAACAGGTCCCTTTTCGATAATGCTAGAACAGTTAATAAAAATTTCTGCTCGCGCTTGGCGTTCGCAGTAACCATCTAGTTACATACGAATCTTGTTCAGGATCACACATAACATTGCCCAGAATATTAAATTTTCAGGACAAAATACATGAAAGTAAAAAAAAAAATCGCTCGTGCTTCGCGCTCGCACTTTTTATAAGGTTTATGAGATTATTTCATGTTAATGTTGTTTTATAAGAATAAAACTAAGAAGTGTCTGACTGATCGGGGAAAATATAGGTGAAGATAATTTCGGGCACCGTCCCCTATTGGCGAAAGTCGGATCCGCCCTTGTGACACATACACACACACCGAAAAAATGGTGCCCCCCCTGAAAAAACAAGGACCCCCCAGTGCCCCCCCAGGAAAAAATCCTAGCTACGCCACTGGGCATGGAATAGTAAATGTTCTAAATAACCTTACGAATACCTACGTTCAAATTTGGGACTATGCTATTATCTTATTAGAATAAAAGCGAATTTGATATCTAGTTGAAATGACGTCACAGCAATACACGATTGGCTACGATTTGACACCAATTTGGCCTTTACTCCAACAGAAAGGTTTGCAATCTCATCTCATGTTGTTATTCCCCAATCATCCAATAATACATAGGCGGATCCAGGGGGGGGGGCGGGGGGCCCGCCCCCCCCCCTATTGGCGGAGCAAAAAAGGGAAAAAAAGGAAAGAAAGAAAAAAAAGAAAAAGGGGGGAGGAGAAAAAAAAGAAGAGGAGGAAGACGAGTGAATAAAAGAAGATGAGGGGAAGACTTGGAAAATAAAAAGAATCATTCATGTCACTATATAAAATTTTCGCTGGCGCTTCGCGCTCGCATTGCCTGTTAAGTGATTTTCATATTTTGTTCAATATGGAGTTTGAATATCAAATTTGGAAGTCAACATACAAAACATATTTCACCTCGGAAATTGAACTTTCATTATTTTGTGTGATTTAAAAAAATGGTCTGTAAAAATGTCAGTTTTATGGTCTGAATATTAACATTTTCTGCTCGCGCTGCGCGCTCGCAAATTTTGATTTATCAGGTACCTATTGTATTCGTGTATTCCATAAAGTTTTCAAAATATCCCTTTTCAGGTCTGATTGTCAAAACGAATCAGCTAGCGCTGCACGCTGGCATTTTGATTGGCGAGTTATGTATGTCTCAATATTGATTATACAACAAACTATTTAAAATCCCCTTTTCATGACAGTTTATCAATTTTCAATTTTCAATTCAATTTTCAATTTTCAATGAAAATATATTAACTGATGCATCCTATGTATGATTACAAAAGTGCTTGAAATGTCCAGTTTTCAGGCCATTATTACCATCAGATTTCGCGCCCTCATTAGGCGTTAATGAATGAGATAAATATCAATTTAATAATCAAAATTGTCCCTTTTGTTCCATCTCGCGTTTAGCAAGAGGAATAGGAAGATAGTCGTCATTTTCATATGATTAAATGTCCTAAGGATGTCCCGGTCCTATATCAAAACTCAAAGTAAGAAAAATATCAGCTCTTTGTTAAGTGCGATTCATATCCACCTCACAATTTTCCTACAAAGTGCTTGAAATATAGAGCCGAATTGACTTTTTTTTTCAGATCGGAATATCAAATAGTTTAAGCTCGCGCTTCGCGCTCGCTATGATTTTCATGATAAAAGATTCTAGATTCTAGGTCTAAATATGAAACACGCGCGCGCATGTCAGATACTCAACTTGTTCTCTATTTAAATCATTATCCAGTTTCAGATCACAATATTAAAAAAAATTCTGCTAGCGCTTTGTGCTCGCATTATTAATGTAATTGGAAGATCCCCAAGTACTCATCCTTTTCATGATTAACAAAACATGAATAGAGTGTCAGTATAAAGGTCTATAAGCAAGGTTTCCACTTTGGCGAGTTAACATCGCGAGTTATGGCGAGTTATAGCGAGTTGCCAAAATGAGGCACTCGCGATAACTCGCATAAAGCTCACCATGAAACTCGGGATAACTCGCGACAACTCGGCAGAGCTCGGCGGAGCTCGTTCAAGCTCGGGACAACTCTCCTTGAAGTCGTAAGCTGTTTCAAAATTTTTGAACATGTTCAAAAATTTTGCTAACTCGCTGTAACTCGTGCTGAACTCACCTAAACTCGTTATATACTCGCAGCACTCGCAATAACTCGTAAGAAGCTCGAGATAAACTCACAATAACTCGTAATAACTCGCCACATCTGAGTATACGCGAGTGCGTTCCGAGTTTTCAAGAGCGATATACGAGCATTGCGATCGTTTTACGAGTCAAATGGAGGTGCCCACGAGATTAGCGCGACTTTAGATCGAGCACCCCGAGTTACAGCGAGTTTCGTATGAGTTTATTCCGAGTGCGTTGCAATAGCTCAGAGGCATGCCAGCTGAATGATAAATGTCCAGTGATCTATATTTTCCCCACATATAAACCCCTCAAAAAAAGTTTGAAATCTGAGTTTGGCCATTAATTTCTCCCAACTCCAAAATTTACACATTGCATATTTGACATCATTTAAAAGGTCATTCAATTTTCTTTACAATGATACCATGCTTGTTATGATCATGCCATCACGAAAAGAGCAGGATTCAAAAGTGTTGGATAAAGTCTGAATTGAAAAGCTGCAAAACGAGCAAAAAAGTTTGGAAATCTGAGTTTGGCCATTAATTTATCCCGACTCCGAATTTTACACAATGCATATTTGATATCTTTCAAAAGATCATTTGATTCTCTTTTAAATGATCCCATGCTTGTTATGATCATGCCATCAAAAAAGAACAAAATTAATAAGTGTTGGATGAGGTCTCAAGTAAAAAGCTGCAAAACGAGCATAAGTAATCATGAAGGGTCAATACAGAACATGATGTTTTTGTCTGTGTCAATAAAGATGAAAATCCATTCAAATCAAACCCCTGCTTTTTCATTTCATAATGTTTTGTTGTGGTTTATGTTTGTTTGTTGTGTGTTTGCTTGTGCAGAGGTGTGTTTGATTCCATTTGAATGTTGATATTAAGGTGCATGAAAACAATTGCTGAGAATCTCACTCATCATCATGGAAGAAAAGAACAGTGACTTTCAATATTGTGTCATTTTGCAAATTTTGAATTTTGACCTTGCCCCGCATTTCAAGGCACTGCACCTCCATGTGAGCCATAATCATATCATGTAGGGTATCATTTAAAGACACTTAAATGATCTATTCATTGATATTAATTCAACTTGATATTTACTAAAACCGAGGCGGGATTACCGATCAAACTCAAAAGAAACCGCTTAAAATACTCACTCATCAAAGGAACAGTGACTTTCAATACTGTGTCTCTTTGCAACTTAATTTTGATTTTTGACCTTGCCCTACATTTCAAGGCACTGCACCTCCATGTGAACCATAATCATATCATGTAGCAGGGGCGTAGACAACGGGGGGGATGAGGGGGATGGCATGTACAATCATCCCCCCCAGGTTTTGGGGAATGATATTTGGTTACTTAATAAGTCATAATGATGATAATAATCAGGGGCGGATCCAGCTTTTTATAAAGGGGGGGGTTGGAGTAGTATGCGAGGGAGCGTAGCGACCGAGTCCAAGCGAGCGGAGCGAGCGAGGGGGGAGGGGGGTGTCCCCCCTCCCACAGTAGGGAAAATTTTTGAAAATCTGTGTGTGAAAATGGCGTTTTAATAATAATAATAATAAATAATAATAATAATAAATGAAATAAATACATAGAAATAGAATAAAATAAAATTACAAGTTTAAAAAAAAAGATAAGATTAAAAAAAATGGTCCCCGGATTTTTTTTTTTTGGGGGGGGTTGCAACCCCCCCAACCCCCCCTCTAGATCCGCTTCTGATAATAGTAATAATAATAATGATAACAATTATAATATTAATAATAATAATAATTATGATGATGATAATAATAATCCTCATCATTATTGTAATTGTGTTTATTGTTATTAGCCGCATTCACACGGTGAAAGCCAATTCAGACGGTAAAAAAAAAAGAAAATCTTACAAGTATTTTGTGGTTATCTTGTGGTTTGGAAACCACAAGATAACCACAAGATTAATCGCGCATATTTTGCAGTGCGCGCAATCTCGTGGTGTGGAAACCAAAAGATAACCACGAGTTTTGCGTGTTCAAATGGGGCAAACCACAAGATAACCACAAGATACCTCTAAGATTGCAAACCACAAGATAACCACAAGATTGGCTTTTAACGCGTGAAAGAAGCTATTGAAAATCAGGGATGCGGATTACGAGCGTACGCCGTGTTATGTGCGGGGAGAGAAGGGACGCGCTAAGGCAGTTAGCTAGAAAACAAAAACACGTGGTGAGTCCGCTCAGCAGGAGGCCTTGTCTTCCTTAACTTTTTAATTATTTTTGTTTTATTTAAGATGCACTTTGTTTTGTATTCATTTAAAGTATGTTGATTGATGCATGAAGACATAAGTTTGAAATGTTTAAAGAAGTTTGTTTCATGTAAAGCGCAGTGTGAATTTACCCTGTCTTGAAATACGAGATAAAAGGAACCTATTAGTATTAGCATTATTATTTGTATTAGTATTATTTTTTATTTGTATTATTATTATTATTATTATTATTATTATTATTATTATTATTATTATTATTATTATTATTATTATTATTATTATTATTATTATTATTACTATTATAAGACTGAGATCAAATAGAAGTAAATAATGCCCTAATTTGAAACGATGCAATGCCGTTATGGTTCCGATTTCTTCACAAACTTACAAAGCAGTATTGTTACTCCATGGATCATAGTGATACTGTTTATGTTTTTTGTATCTGTATGTTAATGAGCCGCCAGCCAATATCCATCTATGGATACTATGCCTGTTTCTTTGAGGTAAAAAAAAGCATAGTATGTACGTATTCATTATGCTTTATAATGAACAGACATATTGTTATTTGTTTGTTGTTTATGTGTTCTATTCACAAATGGCCACAGAGGCTGTTTTCATTCATAACCACATACCCATATCAAGACAACAAAGACTATACCTGCGTGTACACAGTTGACATTGGTTTTTTTCCTGAAGAGGTGTAACAGCAAAATTCACAGAGATAAATAAATACGTAGTGTGGTTCAATATGCAATACTATGTGTCAGTCCATTCTGTATTCGTATGCCACGGTGTGTAGATCTTGTCGATGTATGTCTGTCCATTCAAGGCGTAGTATGTGTGTGTGTGTGTGTGTGTGCGTGCGCGCTTGTGTATGTTATTTTACCTCATTAAGTATGCATCAGATTGCACGATTTCAAGTTCAAAATTGCAAAAGCTCCCTACCGTGGGAGGGGGGACACCCCCCTCCCACACCCTCCCCCCGCTCGGTCGCTTCGCTCCCTCGCTCGGGCGCTTCGCGCCCTCACTAGCGTTGGCAGCCCAGTCATCCCCCCCAGGTGTACGAACCTGTCTACGCCACTGTCATGTAGGGTATCATTTAAAGACACTTAAATGATCTATTCATTGATATTAATAACAATTGATATTTACTAAAACTGAGGAGGGAGTTTTGATTCAAGTCGGATTTCCAAACTTTTTTTGAGGAGTTATTTTAAAGTGAGAGCACATTTTAACTGACCCACGCAATGTACACGTACTTTTAAAAAGGATGTTTCCACTGCATTATTACAACTTTCAACAAATAAGGAGAGAAATATGCCTCGATCCAAAAGATCCAAGAGTTGTGGCCATTCAGATAGGGAAACAGCGAAAGAAGATGACATTCAAACAAGGGTAGAAGAAGTGCAGGAAGAGACAATTGAAACGGAAGAGGAGGTCAATGACGAGCAGAGCCAAGGTAAAAAAACAAGACATCAAACTGGACAATTAAGGTCCAAGTGGAGCGCCTCTGCATCACGCTATCCAATATAGAAGTAGTGCTGACTCTGAAAACTATTGTAAAATAATTATTCACAAAAACACCATTCATACATTGATACAATACTACGTTCATTTACAATAAATGACATTTGACCTTTATCATTTGACCTAAGACTTGTCAGTGATACTAGATTACCCCTATATCCACATTTTATAAACTGTATCTAAACTTTGAAAGTTATGACAGTAATATAGTATTAATCTCCAAAATGGCCAAAGTTCAATAACCTTAAATGACCTTTGACTTTGGTCATGTGACCTGAAACTGACATGAAATGTTCGGTGATACTTGACTACTCTAATATCCAAGTTGATGAATCATATCCATAAGCTTTCAAAGTTATGATGGTAATTCAACAAATACCCCCAACATGGCCAAAGTTTATTGACCATAAATGACCTTTGACCTTCGTCATGTGACCTGAAACTCGCACAGGATGTTCAGGAATACTTGATTACTCTTATATCTAAGATTCATGAATCAGATCTATAAACTTTTAAAGTTATGATGGTAATTCAACAGATCACCCGAACATCACTAAAGTTCATTGACCTTTGACCTTGGACATGTGACCTGATATCCGCACAGGATGTTTAGTGATACCTGATTACTCTTATGTTCAAGTTTCATGAATCAGATTCATAAACTTTCAAAGTTATAATGTTAATTTAACAAATACCCCAATTGGCCAAAGTCCATTGACCCTAATTGACCGTAGTCATGTGACTTGAAACTCAAGCAGGATGTTTATATACTTTAATAACCTTATGTCCACGTTTCATGAACTAGGTTCATATATTTTCTAAGTTATGATGACATTTCAAAAACTTAACCGTAGGTTAAGACTTTGATGTTGATTCCCTAAACATGGTCTACGTTCATTGACCATAAATGACCTCTGACCTTGGTCTTGTGACCTGAAACTCGAAAAGAATATTTTGTAATGCTTGATAAACCTTATGGTCAAGTTTCATGAACTAGGTCCAAATACTTTCTCAGTTATGATGCCATTTCAAAAACTTAACCTTCGGTTAAGATTTGGTGTTGACGCCCCCTCCGCCGGCATCCATCTTTGAGTGCCAAAAATGTGCATTTCCCACCCCTAGGTCGTATGAAACTCTTATCACTCGTAACAAAATCTTTATAACTCGTTCATAGCTCGCTTTAAGTCGTATAAAGGTCACCGCAACTCATACTAAGCTCGGCCTGACTCGTTTCGCGTTCGGTTCACTCGTACAACGAGCGTAGTGAACTCGATGTTGAGTCGTTTGTCACTCAAGCAAATTCCAGGGAAAAATGTAAATTTCACGCGAGCTTGTGCGAGCTAAGGCGAGTTAGAGCTCGCGCAGCTCGCGTATGACTCGCAACTCCAACTCGCCAAAGTGGAAACCTTGCTTTAAATCTCGAATTTTTCCGCTCGCACTTCGCTCGCATCAATTGTTTATTTAGGCCTATATAGCTATCCTGTTCTCGATTACAAAAAAAAATGATTGAAGTTTTCCATTCTCTATGTAGAAATGTTAAAATATTTTAGCTCGCGCTTCGTGCTCGCATTATTTGATTGTTGAAATATCTAACCTCTTCATGGCTAAGTTTAAGCAGTCTTTAACAGGTATCTTTTCGATCAGATCAAAACGTATATAAAAATTTTCTGCTCGCGCTTTGCGATCGCATTATCAATGTAAGGAAGATCCCAATTACTCATCCTATTCATGATTTACAAAACATGAATATAGTGTTTCGTTCAGTTGGTCTAAATCTCGAAATTTTTCGCTCGTGCTTCGCGCTCGCATCAATTGTTTGGTTATATACACCTATTCTGTTTAGGTTACAAAAAGTATTTAGAATTTCCATTCTTTGGGTAAAAATGTCAAAAAATTTCAGCTCGCGCTTCGCGCTCGCATTATTTGATTTTAAAAATATCTTCATGGCTAACTGCATGCAGTCTTTAACATATATCTTTTCCATCAGTTCATTTCTGCTCGCACTTCGCGTTCGTAGTAATTATTTAGTTGCATACACATCATTTTTAAGGATAACAAACATTGCCCATACAGAACTTCTTCAAATTTTAGGAAAAATTCATAAGATTTCCAAAAAATTTAGCTCGCGCTTTGCGCTCGCATTATATAAATAAGGATTATGATATGATATATCTATGTTGATTTATAAAATAAGAATAAAGCTAAGAAGTGACTATTAGGACCACCCCTTCAAAGAAAAAGAAAAAATCATCTTCGAGCAGCCGATCGGGGAAAATATGGCTGAAAAAACAATTTCGCCCCCCCCCTATTGGCGAAGGCTGGATCCGCCCCTGCAATATTACATTAATTCTTTCAGCTAATTTGAACCTCAAATGAAAAGATAGGGAATGCTCATTTTCAGAAAATGAGCAAAACGCGATTTGTTCCAAAATCGGATCGTGCATGGACCAGTCGTAAGGTGTGAGGTGGCCTTTAGACCATGATGTTTAGACCAAGGTTTAGACCTCAATACCCGTCCCGAAATTTTAAATTGTAATGAAATATTGATTGCACACATCTAATTTAAACCTTTTTTGGGGCAATGCATTAACTTATAGGGATTAATACGTTAATACTTCATTCATTTATTATTGGAATGAAAATCTGCATTTTTTTCTTTTTTCGTATTGAAATTTTGATTACTAGTTATTTCTATACAGTAACTTTTTTGAATTAATATGTTAATACTACATGTACTTATCATTGGAATGAAATTTTCATTTTTTTTATGAACACACATGTATCTTTTTTTTGGGGGGGTGAATTTTTTAATTATGTTTTTATTATAACAAATTAAAGTAAATTACAAAATTTACAAATGATTAAGTGATTGCAAATCACATAAACACCAGTTGGTTACACAAAAAAGACAAAATAACGACAATGATAAAAGAATAACCCCTACCAATTATCCTCCCCATTAAAATTTAAATTGTAACGAATTATTGATTACTAGTTATTTCTACACTAGAACTCTTTTTTTTTTCAAGTAAAAGAGCAGTAGTATAGAAATAACATGTATGTCATCTTTTGTCAAATGGATGCTTTATACATTATTTGGTTGTAGCCTTTATGTAAACGTGTATTCACTTTCACTGTATATTAGTTTATAAATGTAATAATGGCTTTATAATATGTTTAATACGGTATTTTGATGTTTATTGACTTGAAGTTGTGAACAAAACAAATTTCCAATGTGGATGAATAAAGACGAACTTCAGCTCGCTCCTAGATCTCGGTGACTTGGGCGGACCTAGATTCCCAGGGATCGGGACAAGCTCGCGCTCGAGTGCGTCATACACTGGGCATGCGTAGTAGAGCAAATATCCCATTCAGGATGTAAACAATCCCTCGTGTGATCTTTGTTTAGCGAGGAGCCGTGCACGTACAATAGTGGAAGGACCATACTTGATACAGAACGAGATGGAATAAATGAGGGAAGAGGCCACAGCCGTTTTGCCCAAGGCAAAACGGCACTACCATATATACATGACTGAGCAAAAGCATCATTCTTAACCTGATTATACTCTGATTGTCAGCGATGAGCAGATGGGACGAGTGATTGACCAAAATATATGAATCTGATCAAGCTTTTCGAGATCGAGCTGCCTGAGCTGGAGGAGAGGTCTTACGCGATATAGAGTAGGCATACGGACTTCCTTTTCAACCAGCCAGCAATTGCAATGGGTTTAAATTGACTTAAGTTTAACTCAACTGAAGACAATCCCGTGAAGTTGTTACCATTTAAATCCCATGAGCATTGTCGTTGATGTAAGTCGACTAGACTGGACTGCAGATGATTTTGAAAATTCTTGGTGTCCGTCCTGTTAGTACTGTTACTGTTAGTAAGGAGGACAAGTCTCTTTGACTTGAGCTGAGAAAGAGAGGAATATAAATCATGGACATAACAAGTTCATCACGCTTGGCGACTTCAAGGAGCTTTGCAGCGGCCAGCGTGCCCCACTTACATTGGCATCCCTTGCCTTCGTCAGCCCGACCGCGATCGAGGACTGAGACAGATAGAGGTGTTCCAAGTGGTCACAAAGGCAAAGCAACCCATCGTCATCATCATCCACCACATCTTGGACACTTGCATGGCAGTGGCAAAGAGACAATTACAGAGCCGCAAAATGTGAGAAGGAAATCTGACACCAAACATGGCGGGGAAATAGGAAAGATCAGTGATACTGACAAGAGTCTCCATCACAGATATGAGCATCATCACCCTTTTCATCACGATGATGTCACACCATTGCAAAGATCAATTGCATCAGGAGTTGGGACAGTCTTCATGTCTGTCACAAGTGAGTATACAAATTCTCCTCAATCATTACAAAGATCGAGATCTAAATTAAATATGTAGCTGCCAACACTTGTGTAGACCCTAATACAAACTTTGCAGGCAATTTGATTTCATAAGTTGTATTCCACTCTGAATGATCAACCCGTTCATTTCAGGACAAACTTTACCTTTTAACTAAATGGCAAATGCATGACAATTTATGTTTTTGTCTCGCCTACATAGCAGAGTGAAACTATAGGCGCCGCTTTTCCGACGGCGGCGGCGGCGTCGTCAACATTGAAATCTTAACCAAGGTTAAGTTTTTGAAATGTCATCATAACTTAGAATAGTTAGAAAGTATATGGACCTGGTTCATGAAACTGGGACATGAGGGTAATCAAGTATTACTGACATCTTACATGAGTTTCAGGTCACATGACCAAGGTCAAAGGTCATTTAGGCTCAATGAACTTGGACCATGTCGGGGGGGAATCAATACTGGTATCGAAATCTTAACCAAGGTTAAGTTTTTAAAATGTTGTCATAACTTAGAAAGTACATGTATATGGACCTACATGTACAGTAGTTCATGAAACTTAGACATTTAAGGGTGATAGTGTATCACTGAAGATCCTGCACCTGAGTTTCAGGTCACATGACCAAGGACAAAGGTCACTTAGGATCAACAAACTTTGACCATGTTAGGGGTATTTGTGCTATTGTCATAACTTTAAAAGTTGATGGATCTTGTTCATGAGACTTGGACATAAGAGCAATTAAGTTTCCCTGAACTTCCTTTATAAGTTTCAGGTCACATGACCAAGGTCAAAATTTATTTATCAAAAAATCTTTGTACAGGATGAACATGTTCAGATAACATACAGTGTACACTTTTTCAGCATGGTCCTGTTGACATACAAAGTATCAAACAACATAGAGCAAAATGCATAAAACAATTTAAATTCAGATATAGATCTTTTATAGAAAAAAAAGACTGAGTGACATAGGTATGAACAAATATAAAATATTAAACAAAAAATACATGCACGCTGAGTGATAAATTTTATACCAAATTGAAAATTTAAAATACAAACTTGCATAGAAATGTATAAAATGGAGAGCGGAGAAAGTATTAAGAGGGGTGAGTTTTCTTGTCTTTCCTTTTAAAACTATCAATTGAGTTTGCATTTTGGAGTTTTGAATCTGAACTATTCCATATGTTTCCTCCTGCATATCTTAAACTATTCTTTAAAAATTCAATGTCCGGTTTGGGTATAACAACATTAAGTGAATTGATAAATCTTGTAAAAACCATATCAATTGAATTACGGTACATAAACGTACCAGAGCATAACCATGGATACAGGTATACATAATACATGCAAGGAAATACGTTTTTTTCTAAGACTTGCCATTTCAATCGCTGAATAATGTCAGTACTCAATACCATTGTGAGTATAATCAAAATTCTTTTCTACTATTCTTGCTGCTCTCTTTTGTAATGATAATCTAAAAAAAATATTTATATTACCGACAAAATACCGAACAAGAGTAATCCAGTATGGGTTGAATTGTACAATTATAAATCTTATTGAGAATATTCATAAATTAGTGAAGTTACTGACCTTTCTTTAAAGAAAATAACTTAAAAGCTAAAGATCTACTTAGGTTCTTCACATGCAAATTCCACATAAGATTTTCATCAATTTTGATTCCAAGATACCAAATATGTTTTATGTTTAATTTCTGTGAAGTATGTGGGTTTCGTTTTAATAGCATAGTATATGTTTTGTCGACATTGACTTTTCATTATTTCTCTTGTACCATTTACTAAAGATCCGTCTGTAATTTAGATGTAATGACTTCGTTACTTTTATCAGAAATATAAAAAGCTGCATCATCTGCATATATATTGCATGAACATGCATGATAATAAACATTCACAAGTCATTAGTAAGAACAAGAAAAGGTATGGGACCCAGGCACTACCCTGGGGAATTCCTACAGAAAGATTATTAAATTTAGACAGTTTTTCATGATAATAGACAGTTTGTTTTCTACCTGATAAGTAATCAGTAAACCATATCAACTCATTATTTTTAACACCATATCTTTCCATTTTTTTTCAAAAGGATATTATTATCAATACAGTAAATACATTTAGATATGTCCAAAAAGCAAGCACCAACCATCTCACGTTCATTCAAAGAATCATACCAATGATCATCTAAAATTTTATGTAAACGTAGTTGCCAAATGATTTGGTAAGAATGCATATATACAGTAATTATTTTTGGAAGAATCATGGCTGCAAAAGAAACTGCAATTCCCAGGCCCGTAGCTTCAAGTATTTCAGTGGTGAATGGAGGCTCCAACCTTTGTTTTATTGCCTTAGTGAGGAATATTACCAGGGTCCCTTTTTACCCTGTCTTCATCCCTTTTTGTCAGGACAGGATCTGTAGATGAGAGGAATGGAACATTATTGTCCACTGTGCAGTCAACAAGTTTCCAGTCTGGCCAATTATTGGTCAAGTGACCTTGTACAATATGAATGCACATTCGTAGGATGACCCAAACAATGGACTGACCATTGATTTGATGCTCTGTCTGGAACTCTGGATCCAATCATATTATTTGCACGCTCCTTTCCACGTGATTTGTGGTATACATTCTTGGAGTTGCATTTATAACTAGGTTGTAGAGATATCCCTCTTTTGATATTTAACTTGCTCAGTTTCGGCTATATTAGAGCTTTTCTCAGACCTTTGTATGTTCAATTTTTTTATTATGGTTTGGATATTATTGTTATTCATGCTGGTTACAAATAGAGCAATTCTTTATTTTCCACAAAATAGTGTTCCTCCATTGCAGTTTTGTATACTAAACATATCATGATTGTAAATTTGTTAAGTTCCTGATTTCAGAACTCAGAAGTGATATTTCGGCTTATGACATTGTTATAATTTTATAGAATTAGGAATTCAGATCAGCCTTCATTACATGTCACATGTCGATGTCATATGTCTCTTTAAGTACTGCATGGTTGCTTTATATCTCTAAAATGATCGCCATACAGGCATTGTATTCTGATCGATATACAAATGTCATGTTTACTGAGCAAGTTGGCTCTCAATGTGCTGCAGTAACTCCTGCTGTATTTGTTTTTAAATTTAAGTGCACATTTAGTTTCAGTGTGGAGTAACACGTCCCTACATTATATGCACTGGAGTGTGAGCTTTAAAATTCCTGATCATGCAACAAGCTTTGAAATTATATTTCCATGAGAATTGGATAATTAAAATATGGTATACTCAAATCATGCAGAGGGGCACAGGGGTACAACTGCCCTATTGGTTTTTCAAGTAGTGAACAAAAAAAATAGTGAGTGAAGAGAACCTCCCCCTCTCCGCCCCCTTCAAAATATTTTTGCACTGCCCATGGCTGCTTTAATCTTTTATGTTCCAATTTTCTAATTGTTTTCCTGTGATTGAAAGATCATCACACACATTTTTATTTGCCTGTATAATATTATCTATGGGTAAAGGAGCTTGTTATTATTTCTGGCTTACTCTGTTTGAAGTACATGTAATACTACTTCTATTTCCCGATGGTCGTCGTCCAGTTCCGGATACATTGTACCCAAGTTAGGCTCTGCAATTATGTAGCATTTGCTACGTGCCAAAGTAGATTTATCTCAATTAATTAATAGCATTTATTTCTATGTATTTTTTTTTTTTTTTGGGGGGGATGGTTGTTCTTTGTTGCATGACTGCCTGGACTTGTTGCCCTTCTATGTATTTCAGTGAATGAATTTGGGGGCTGACTGAAATATTTGCACTGCAATTTACATTTCTAATGATCAGTGACCTCATTCAAAGATAATCATCTTTATGTTAACAAAAGCAAATGTTTAGGATCTCATAATCAAACTGTGTACTCAAAGTTCAGTTCCCTTGAAGGTGTATTTATTATTGTTCTTCTTGAGTTGAATGATACAAAATAAATGCTTCATCAAGTCCTTGCAGTAAAAAAAAAAACAAGTTTTATAATCACGTATGAAGCATGTCTTTTACAACAGTAAACATGTATGGCCATATACGATTAAACAGGTACACTGATGCAACCTACAGTATATGGATACAGATCCCATATTAACAATTACCTATCCAGATGGGCCTAAAATGGTTAATTATTGAACACATCATACAGTGTATCCCTTCCCCTATCTCTTACTCTCTTTAGAATTGTGAATCGCTAGCTGTAGTTTCCTCTTTAGTTCATTCGTATGTATTTTGAAGAATATCTTCTTTGTATTTCTTACATAACGCGAGCTATATTATACATGTATTTGTGTTATTATTCTCATTTGTCTTGACAATGTTTTCAATCTAACCCCTTCCCTCCCTATATCTCTTTCTGCTGTATTCCCTTTTATATGTTTTTTCTTTCTGTTTATATCTCCAGTGAACCCTCTTGATGTTGTTAAAGTTAGACTTCAAGCTCAGCACAAATTACCAACTAAAAGTGAGTATCCTATCTTCTTTTGTATTTTGACTTAAAAATGGACTGGATTTATTTTGATGTCATTTTGTCATAACCAGACATGCATGATGGGAAAGAAAATGTGCCCCGGTGGTTGGGTTTACCATGGACCCAGGAGGAATGGTTATTTATACTCACATTTGTTTAATATCCCTGCAGGATCCCTGTAGCTCAATTTTTGCAGGTTAATATTTAAATGTACTATGTATGAATGAATCCATCTATCATATAGGGTGATTAAAACATTTCCTTGTCAGAAATTTGTATAGAACTTTCTAGTATTAATATAAAATGTTGCTTGAAATGATTATGTCTCTTGAAAAAAAAAAATCATTTATGTATTTACTGCGATTTAAAAAAGATAGTTGCACATGCCAGCCCTACGACTGAATTGGGTATAATTAAATCAAACAATGACACAATTAGAGACTACTACACAGATTTAAAAACATTGAGTAGTAATTCATAGTGAAGATACAGTACTTCTCTAGTACTAGTACTACTCAAGGTAGTAGTAATGTATGCACAGATGCAGGCTACAGTCTTGTTTTGGTTGTGAGCTGACTTTTTATTGTGATACGGTACATAGTAAGTAGTAGGCCTAGATCATACTGCTGAAATTCCATCCATAGAGTGTTTGGAACCTTATACTATAGGATGAACCATAATGTCAATTGAAGGTCAAGTGAAAGCCAAGGAAAAGCAGTATGAGAAATCCATCCTGCATGCCATCATCCAAAGATAGATATCTGCAATCCATTGCAGCTATATATAGACTGCACATGTATAGAAGTTATATCTCTTTGCATCACCTTTTTTGGGGGGAGGGGGGGGGGCGGAGGCAGGAAGGTTAGTTAAAAAAATTAAATTTGTGTTTGTGTTTGTGTCAGATTAAGCCAAACATGTTGTAACCCTATGCATTATTGTTGGTGTATATGATATGAACAAAATAAAAACAATAATAACAATACTACTACTACTAATAATAATAATACAGTATGAAATTAGAAGCTCAACAAGAAAAGAAAATGAGGAAAGGAACTAAGAAATATATTGAATAATCTCTTTTCAGATTCAAATTCCAATTCAACCGGAAACCATTCAAACCAGGTAGGGAGAATGTCCCCCAAACCCATCTCAGGAATCTATAGAGACCTTGCCACATCATCTTCATTAGGGGAGAAAGGATACCAGCCAAAGCCTGCCAGACTCACTGGAACTGTTGTAAGTATGCACTCAAGTCAGTCGTTATACGCCCCATCGCCATTAGCTCAAATTATCCCACTATTTCTGATCTGGCCAAATATCGTGATAAAACCAAGTTCAAGATTATTTGTATTTGTAATAGTGCATGTGCTATTGCTTAGGCTTTTCTTCATCTTTTATAATGGATCTTGAGTTCATTTACTCCTGATTCAATGAAGATTCACTGATTCACAAAGGTGATTTTTAAAACCATCGGCTGAACCCATGGTTGATTCAGATTTTCTGTATAAATTATGCTGTTTTACTGTGTATATTAAAAATGTCCAATGCTGATGTGCGCTTTTGTCACAGTGTGCCAATTTGACACCTGTTGCCATGGTTATCTATATTATTTATTCATGAGTCCACTGTTTGAAGAGTGGACTCATTAATTAATATTGTTTCCTTTTCTCATCTCTTAATCTCAGGATGGATTCAGATCGATCATAAGGAATGAAGGTTTCACAAGACTATGGAGCGGTCTTGTTCCAACTCTGTAAGTACCACTGCTCTGTAAATATATGTGTAATTTTGCATTTCCAATTTCCCCACTATGATGTGACTATTATATTTTAATGTATGATTTAGACATACACTTGTAGTGCAGGCTAGGGCATATTATTCCGACAATGCATGTTTCAGAATCCAATTTTTTTTTTTTTTGGGGGGGGTGTGGGTTGTTACATTCAGTTTGTCATTTTGAACAAGTTTTAGGCTACAGCTGTGTCACAAAGTAATTTCTGCTGTAAGTCATAGTTATTACAAGCTTTAGTGTGAATGAAAAGTCTGAACAACTGAGCAAAATATTAGATACCTAAAAATGAAGACTTGTCTTGAGTACGAGAATCCCAATATGCTGTACTATAGCAGCCATTATAAATCCTTGAAAGCACTATGACTCATGGTGGCAGATGTAATAATGAGAATTTCCGCCCACATCTTGTAGCATGGATTTCAGGAGCGAGTGAACCTGAGGCAAGACCTTGTATTGTCCTTACATGTTCTCATGAGAATAAACCCTAGATATATACATGTATAGAACCAAATATGAGATGCATCCGCACCTTCCTTAATCAGGAAATATGTTGAAGCTTGAAAATACAATGTTTTCACATTCACACTTGCTTGTTATGGACAGGGTTCTTGTATAGAATGTGTAACAAGATTTTCTGTATCCCTATCATGCCTATAGAGATGACTGTTCATTCATTTTGTTTCAGCCTAAAAGTTCTCACAATTTGCTTTCACTCAGCAAATATCTCTAACTTAATTCCCTTCAGAAGTTTTTGTAAGTTGAAGAATACATGTATGCTAATTTCCTGGGTATTTTCTTTCATGGATAATTGGATATCATAAGTCATTTAATACCACACTGGCTGATCAGGCTACAATTCCTATTAAAGCATAAAATGCCAGGTATTTTTTCGTGATTGGACAGGTGTAAAAGCATGTATTATTTAAAGAAGGATACTAGCGAATTTCAGTTGGTGAGAAATTCATAAATGGAGAAACATGCTACTAAGAAGTGACTTTCCTTTTTGTTTGTAATTGATAATATAGATGTATTATTTAGGTAAAATTGTATTATAGAAAGGTATGATTAGAATGAATGAATTTCATGAAACATTGATAAAGGCTTGCTTTTTAAAAAACATTTTCTGTTTCTCTGTCTATTTTTTTGCCAATCATGATTTGAATTACTTACTCCTCAGTTTCCCCTGGTGAATATTACTGTGATGCATAGTCATACTCTCTATCACATATAGTCCGACCTCTCTTATCCGGCCTCCCCTTATCCGGATCTCTCTATTATCCGGACGCACACTTGCCGAGATTTTTTTTTTCAATCTAGTACGTGCATAGAGATTTCATGCATTCTAAACTCAAAATTCCTATGCAAATCACTTCGATTACATATATTTTCCAATATAGTCTACCTTCATCACGTTCTCTTTTTTTTTCCGGAAAAAAACCAACACATCTCACTAGCTAGCGCTTATAGGCCTCAATACGGACAGCGCCATCTATCATGTTTGAGCCTACAGTCAGTATAATTTTGTGAAGCTGCGATGCCCTCGGTGATGATCAATTGTAAAACCTAGTTTCATCGCGTAATTCTCTTTCTTTCGAGGTATGCTCGATGTATACCTCAATCATTTCAGCAGGTAAATTATTCAAGAGTTTTGGCCACCAATCGATTTCATTTCTGCAAAAATACCGCCTATGATTTGCACTGACAGCAGTGAAATACTGTCTGTGTACGCCCACTACAATACATTACGTGTTGCTACCGTGCGTTGGGGAGAGGCTGTTTTGTCTTGTCTCTTCTACTCCTACTGTAACTATCAACTTCACTACAGTATCATAACTTCAAATAACGGAGGCTTCAAACTGATATACATTTGGGTTTAGCCATTTATCTGGATTCCATCTTTAGCACTGTCTTGTATCTCGCCACAGATGGCGCTATTCCATAACATCCCTCTTTGTTTATAAAAGACATTGCTTTGCAAATTAACACATAATATGCATTTCTAATGAGTTCATTGTTTAAACAGAGTCCTTCTAAACTGAGTCCATCCAAATCCAGATTGTTCTCATAGCTAGACACTGCTTCAAATATGATTGTCCATGAAATAAATCACTTCAGTAAGTCGCAGTTTATAAAAGTTCTTAACAGTTCTTTGATCCTTCCATTCTTCTTGTATATCTGCGACAGCTTACAGTTCAGTTATCTTTCCATTCATATCTGCGACAGTCCCATACTTGAATGGATTATGCTTTCATTTTATATCATACTCCTGTTTTATTCCAGTCGATTCACAAAACATCTATGATGTGATTGAGAAATCATCCGGGCGACCACCAAAAATTCCATTAAAAGATATATCCGATTGATTACTTTCTTTTGTTGTTTGTTTTGTGTATGTTTGTTCAAAGGCTTTAGATTGGCTACCCAAACAATACTAACTCTTTTCCAAAACATAACAATTGAAAACTAACTTCACTAAACATATATAACATGTCATCAATACATATCAATAAACAAACTGCTTAGTCACTTTATTCATGTAAAAATAATTAAGTACATCCTCCTTTCCTCAGTTAAATGAAAGAGAACAAAATCTCAGGTTGCCTCAAAAATTGGTCAAAATTGGTTCACTTTCCAAATAAAACAAATCCATTTACCTTCTGCAATAATCTACCTATGAATAATCCAAAGGCAGCATTTGTGAATTCGACATGAGTTGGAAAAAAAAATTCTGGAAATAACAAATTTGGTCAAATACTCTCATCAGCATCTCAGCTGCGTGTATTCAATATTGGGTCTCCCAGATCCGGATAAATCCCTTATCCGGATTGGTGCTGGTCCCAACGTGTCCGGCTAAGAGAGGTCGGACTGTATTACTTTTTTTCACAATGAAAACATACAAGCTGAATAAAGAATCATTTATTTTGTGTCTCTTTATCTTAGTTTGATGCGGATACCAGCCAACGTGGTATATTTCTCAGTTTATGATGGTCTCAAGAGTCAGTTAGGATTTGAATCCCGTCACTCCAGTGATCTTAAAAGCATCCTCATCACTATCTTTGCCAGCGGAACTGGAAGAAGTAAGTAGAATAGATTTTACAAGTGTGATGTCACCGCCAATCAGCCATTTGACAGCTAAATAGTTCAATGAGTCCCTAGTGTCTACAGTGCTTTACAAAGTGAAATGAAGAAAGTAAACTAGACCCATGCTTTAACCAACTGATTGATGCCTGGTGCAAGTCTCCTTGCTTGGAACCATCACTGGGCTGTAATACAAGACAATGACATCATCACTTTGGTACTCTGTGCTAATTCTTTGCTTGACTATCTACTTTCCTACACAAGTAAAAATTACAGAGGGAATGTTATAAAGTGATTTGCTAGTGGTTGTCAGTGACAAGTTTTGCAAGCTCTTGAAACCAGGACATATAATTGGTGAAGAGCACATTCATCAATTAATATCACTATAGCAAGATGTGTCTTGAAATGCCCCTGGGTTTAAAAGCAACATATTTGCAACTTCTTCCCATTTGCATTTACATTGACCCAGTTTGTAAAACTAGTTCTGTCACACTTGATTATAATTGTTTTGTGGGTAAAGTTGACAATTCCTTTTCTCAACTGAAACTATGTATATTTTGAGGAACAAATAAAGTCTTGGGAACATTTCCTGGAGATCTTTAGGGCATTCACTGCCTGGTGTGCATTTTGTAGAGCACTGTGACAACAGCTACTATCTTCCTACAAACTATGTTGCAGGCTTGCAATTCCCAGATTTTCACTGCAATTGATTTTACTTCTCTAATGATTTGGAGGCTTTCTGCATGACAGAATCAAGATATTTGATGCATTTGAGCATTGTAGACAGAATACTTCCTGCGGTATGTTGTGTGTTAGCAGCTTTCATATATGCTTTTCACACTGCACTTTTTTTCTCCTTAACCCCAGGAAATTGGTGGGGCTAAGGGGGGGGGGGGGGGGGGGGGTCTTAGCCCCACCAATTTTCAGGGGTTAAGTTTAGCCCACTTCGTTTTTACACTACGTTTTAGCAAAGTGGGCTAGCACGGTACATAGTACAGTACTATCTGGCCCTGCAAAAAAGCAGGGTTAGACGGCTTATTGTGGTGCTAGCACCACAATTGCGGTGCTAAGAGATGCAGTGTGAAACGAAACAGGGTTAAGGAAAAGTGGGGCTAAGCATTAGCCAATCACAGAAGTCAAAATTGCACGTTAACCATGCTCTGTATGGTAAAGTCATCAATATTCATGAGCTGTGGGATAGTCTGGGGTTAAGGCGTTAACCCCGGCTAAGCAAATAGTGTGGGGTTAAGAAAGACATTGTGAATAAAAAAAAGATAGTATGGGGTTAAGGATAGTCCGGGGTTAAGGATAGTATGGGGTTAAGGAAATGCAGTGTGAAAAGCATAATAGTGTGCTAATTCTCAGACCAGTTTTCTGTCAAATGACTAAGTGGTGCCTAGATCACTGAAAGAAGCTTGCTGTCTAATCTAACACCCGCAATACAGAGTTACATGTTCCTGCATAATACTGCTAGTTTTGTTGTTTCAAAGTGCAGATAAGCAGGCTCTGGCCGATTACCCTTTATTCTGTTAGTTCAAGGCTAATCCGTGTACTAAGGCACACTTGTGTAATGTGGTAGAAATGTATCAAAGCACCAGAAGACTTCTTATAGACCATGTTTCCTAAAACAAACCCATTTGGCCAAGGATGGGATAATCAACAATGTGGAAATACCTCTGTCACCCTTTGCTAATGTCATGGCCCACCCCCCCAAAAAAAATATATATATACATATTTATATATTTAAATTACAACTTGGTTTAAACACCCTCACAGGTTATATAAGTATACTTGCACACTGATTTTTCAAATTGGTAATTCCATGCAAAATGTTTCTTTGCCCAATAAAAAACTTTTATATCTTCAGAAATATTTAGCCCCTTACAAAAAATAGAAAAAGAAAATGCATGACCAATGTGCACTTTTTCAGCTTGCTCAAGCAGTAGGGGCTTGAAGTCACAATGTGATAAACTTCCTTTGCGAAGTTTGGCCAATAGCTGTGTACATTCGCTAGTGGTATTAACAAGAAACTAACAACTGTGTTGTGACCCAGATAAAGTTAGTTCCCTTCCACAGAGTTAACCTTCTAAACAAGATGCATATATATCCTAAGGTTGATCACAGTAGGTCTCATAGCAAACCATGACTTCCTTTCAGCCATAGTTTTCCTTCTTCCTTTCCTTCCTGTATCCTGATGTGATATACTGTTGATTGACCGCATGAAGTTAGAGGTCATGCACGACGGACCTAGATGGGCCTCATTATTTTGATGCAGTTTTTTTTTTCAGTACAGAGGTATATCAAATTTGCTATAATGCACCCCCCTAAACAATATTTTGAAAGCTTGCAATTGTAATAAGTTTGTTGGGCTGTCATAAAATTCAAAATATCTTTTGAAAATTTAGCAAACAATATACCTATTACATATTGTTGCATACGTACAAAGACTAAGTTTGTGACTGAAATATGACAAGCCCAATGTTTAAATATTTCATGACCTTATGCTTCAAGAAAATATGACTTCATGTATTTGGACCTTGCATTTGTACCATGATCGATGTACATTGTTAGTCTATCTTTACTAATACTCAGTGCATTGTCAGTCTGATTCAAAGTTCTTTGTATAAACATATATGGAAACAATTTTTAAAACACGATTTTGATAATAATTCTAAGTATTTTATAAAGAATACAGATTTGATTACTGGCTGTCTATTTCTTCATTTGATCATTTTGTGCACAGCCATGTCGATTGTGTTGACAAGCCCTCTAGACCTGATCAGGACCAAGTTATATTCTCAGTATCTGACGTACCCTGAGCTAGTTGGTTGTCTTAGGTCTGGATTCCAAGCAGAAGGTATCTTCTCTCTCTGGAGGGGTGTTGGATCAACTATTCTCAGAGATGCTCCTTATGCAAGTGAGTAATTGCAGTTGAAAATCTACTTATTTATGATGCAGCAATATTAATCTTGCATCCATGTCACACATCACTGAAAAAGTGAGAAAGAATTACGTATGAGCGTTTCATCAGCACTTAAAAATTATCAAAAAATAGATGAGTTCAATTTTTAGATCCTTTAAGGACGTTCCACAGTTAAAGTGAAATCCATGTCATTTTCACCAAACTTTGCACATAGATACTTTAGAACCTTAATATTCGAAATATGCAAAAATTAACATAGGTCCATGTGCTTGGTTTTTTGCTATAGAGCTTCAAAGTTCACCCAAATTGATGTTCTTAAGAATTGCGCATTCAAAAGAATTTGGCATTTTTAGACCGCCCAAGATTACTACAATGAGTTTAAACCTTCATTACTCAGTCAAAATACAGGAAAAAGTCATCAAATTTTGCAAGAGAGTTAATAATTGTATCGTTAGAATGGAGAATCTATTAATAGTGCTATTTGTTTGCAATTTTAAGTTTAACAGCACTGTCAGTTCTTCAAAATGGCGTAAAAGATAACAAAATCCCAATCTAAAAAATGTAAAATTTCAGTAACAAACTACAAACGTACAATAAATGCTGCACTTTATTCAAAATCCATGTCATTTTCACCAAAATTTGCAGAGTTGTAGAGGAAGGTATACCTAAGAGGTACAAACATTAAAAATTAGGGGTTCATGTGCTTGTTTTTAAACTATCAGCATTTTTATTAGAGCAAATGTGCTTTTTAAAACACAAAAAATGGGCCGAATGCTTAGTATCTATGTGAAGAAAAAATCAAAACCACTCTACCATTTATTCAAACTCGGGGTAGTATTCGTGATTCTTGGCAGCACTGCAGAGTAAAGTATTTTGAAATTGTAGAGAATATTTTTTTGAATGGTCCATGGAATAATTCAATTTTTTAGCTTCATCAAATAACGCATCGGATCTGTAGTTAAAGTGCAGAAGATGAGAAAAATCAGCTCATACCCGCAGCTAATTAATCACCTGTTCATACATTGTGACGTCAGCGCGCAGAGTGTAAACTATGCGCAGATCATAATGCGCACAAACATAACTGTGGAACTTCAGATCCTTTAAAAGATATCAATTTATAAAGGATGATCCAACAAACTTTTAAATCAGTTTGAAGCTGAAAATTGGTTTGTTCCAGTATGTAGGCTATCATCCAGATCAGATTTCAGGTAAACAAGATTTGGCTAAAACACAATAGGCTTAAGATAAATTTTGAATCATGAAACACCCCTAGTGGGTGTTTCATAATGCTGTTCGTAAGTTAAGAGCGACTTTAAGAACGACTGGTGATCCTTTCTTGTGGTAAATGGTATATTCATTGGCGATTTGGTTAAGCGCATAAGAAAGGTTCACCAGTCATTCTTAAAGTTGCTCTTACGAACAGCTTTATGAAATGACCCCCAGGTCAGAGTTTGTTGTATTTCAGAGGGGATTGTCAGTTTTACATGTTTTGATAGTAAAAAAAAACTGTTTTACTTTTATTTAAACATAAAACCTTTATGCACAGTCTTGGGTGTTTCATCAAGGCCTACTCTTGGTAACATCACCTTTTGATATCTAAGTCTGATTTCAGGTTATTCAGGCAGATATGGAATTCTGGATGAACTGATATGATCTAATTGTTACCACTGTACATTTGCAATGCAGGATGGAACATGGGTGAATTTTGCTCTCATTTTTAGTACAATCTTTGTTTGGAGGAAAATTCCTGGCACTGTTATCTACTCTTAATTCAGATTAAGGGTATTGCACAAAATTAAACTTTTTTTCTTTGTAGTTTTTTTACTTACTGTCATGTGATATTTATAAAGTGTATTTCTCATTTGGTGAGACATTACAAATAATACATTTTGTTTTCATTAGTTCTCTATTGGACCAACTATGAACTGCTCAAAACCCAGGTCATGAGAGTGTACAATGTGACGGAACCAACAGTTGGAATTACATTTTGGGCTGGAACAGCATCAGGGGTGGTAAGTCAAATCACTGAAAAAATATGTTGTAATATTTGAACCAGGTTATTGTGCAATTTACCCAGAATAAAGGAACAAGACCAAGAGGGAGAGACCTTGAATTTCTTGGATTGAGTATGGAAGGAGTGGGATAGAATGATAGTGTGAACCATAATGGTGGAAAGGGAAGAAATGGATATCCAGAATAGATTCAACCTTTCTCTCCCTTAAATAATCAAGTGCTATAACTTAAATATTAGTAATTTATCAGCCACATATAAATGCACATTTTATCCTTACATAGAGCATAGCATTCAATTAATTGATCTTTTTTCTTGCACATTTTTTATTTTCTTCGTAATATTTTCAGAGTAGAGTTTAATATGGATCCTAATTTCTGAATTATTATTGTTATGTATTTTCTTTTTATATTTGTTAGTTTGCATCTATAGTCACAACACCATTTGATGTGGTGAAGACCAACAAGCAGGTAGCGATTGGCGACGTCACAAGTGGTAAGTTCAAATACACTTATGATACAGTGTAAAATATTGTTTACGCAGTGTCTGCTTGGCAAAAGGGTAAGGGCAAACTATACTCTTGCCTTGCTGTTGGTCATGAATACACTCTGGGATAGGATTGAAATCCAATAGCATATATCACTTGAGCTTGATTATTTGATATCATGGGATGGCTAATGGCTTACCTAATCAGAAGTCATGATGATGCCTGAGTGAGGCTTGCTCATAAGAAGGTATTTGATGTAATGGCACTTTCCGTATTGATCATTCCTCCACTTGGAGCAATGTTGATTAAAATTGTACTAGAATCGTGAAACTACAAATGTTATTAAATGTAATTGAATTTATTATATAAAAACCAATTAAAGTTGATATTGAAACGGTATAAAATGCCTTAATTGACAGATTATTATGATGATAAATCAGAAGATAATTGCAGTTCAAAGTTGTCCTGTAATCTTCATTAGCTCATTGTCTCTCAGAGATATATAAATATATTCTCAGAGATAAAATTCTCTGAGAGTATATTTGTTCTGCCATCATAAATCAATATGAATGTTATTGTTCATATCTGAAGTGTCAAATAGAATAATTATGTCTTAGTTACTGTAAAAAGAAAATAATGATAAATAATAATAATTCATAATAATGATACCTGGATTTATATAACATTTTTTTCTGAGGTTACAAAGCACTGCTATTGTTATGGTTACCCCAGCTTTAGCTCAAGCTATTATCACCGGCAATCAGTGCATTCAAGGAATTAATCCTGCCGGCATAAACTAGCATAAAAGAGTGCCACTATTACCCCCCCCCCCCCAAAAAAAAAATGAGCAGAATTTATTTCCTAAAGACAATTCAATTGGTGCCACAATAGAGGATATCAAATTACCGTTATATTAAGATGCATGTTCATATTCTCATACATATTTATCATAGTTTAAAATAAACATTTAATTTTTATTGTTCAGGTGCAATGAGTACAACCAGACAGAATACATTGCGAATGATGCAGCAAATACGAGCTCAGTCTGGTATCAGAGGATTATTTGCTGGTAAGAAAACAAGAACCAAATTTTGTTTCTTATCTAATTCCCTTATTTTTGCAACATTCAAGGATCACATTGCCATGTTTCATTTGATTTTTAATGATCTTATTGTATTCAATTGTATAATATATAAATGAAATCATTCTGCTGACAAAATCTAGGGGAAGTGATATACGGGCTAAAGTGAATAACAGCTAGGACAAAACTTGCTCTGAGGCTAAATATCAGTCCTAAGAGTGATACTAGGAAATGATTCACTAAGGTTGGAGGTTAATACAATCCTTGGAAACGGCCAATATGCCACGTTCCACCTGCCCGTCCTGTCTGCAATTGAGGCTATTGTAGAATGCCTGAAGCTTAAACACAGGATGAAAGCTTGATTTTTACTACAGGCAGGGTCGTTATACAGTCAACTGCTAGAACCTACTAAATTGGGTGCTTTATCTGCTCTTTCCCAACGTAAGATTCTGAAAATTTATGTCTTTGTTGCAAAATTGCAAATCATTTTCTATTATTTCTGTGAAAGTTTCATGATAATATGAATGAGCTGAAATAACGGAATGATGCAACCAAAACTTATGAAATTTGAGTACAATGATTGATGGGGTTGGGTTATCCCATAGTTCTAGTCTAAAAGCAGTTAAGGGAGATGAGCGTGATATTAGGCTGGGATGGATATTAAGCTCAGATATTCCCTAAAGCATAGTATTGCTCCCAGTTTGAATCATTCACTGTTCATTTAAAGAATGAATTATTACTATTCAGGAGAGTAAAGAAACCATTACAACTACAATGCTCTATTCAATGGGATGATAAGGATGAGGTTGTTTCATTTTTGATAATTTATCACTTGGTTGATATTCTTGTCATTAAAATTAAACAGTTTTTCCAAAGTTGCGATACAAGGCCTTATAAACACAGCTAGGAATGTGCTTATATGTATACAAACATACATTGTCATACAGTTCAAAGAAGTTAAAACATGCCAAAGTACTCAATACTGTTTACTACATAATTTATCTTTAATTCTTCCATTTTTTTTATTTTGGTTTGTAGAATATTTATTGTCTTTTAAATCTATATAATGAAAAGTTTTACTGTTTGCAAACTGTATACAAAATGGACACATTTAGCTCTTTTAAAAATATGCCCTTATTCTCTGTGTTATCTCTGACCTTGACCCAATGATTATTCTCGTCACAGGTGTGGGACCTCGTGTTGCAATGTCAGCACCAGCTAGTGCAATACTGATCACATGCTATGAATTCACCCTGCACATGTTCCGAGACTATAATGAAAGACAATGTGGTGGCCTCACGTGAGATGACCTTCCCCTCAGGATCTATTCATCAAAGAAATATTACACAAATTATATTCACTTGGCAGTATCCAGCATCTATTATTTCTTTAATTCACAAAGATTCAGGTAATAAATTGAACAGCTTTTCCCAAAGATTTATTTCATAATTTCCCCATTGGATATGTATATATAAAGACACTTGTGCATAATTTTTTTTTTTTTCAGGTACGATATTTCCTGAAGAAAGTATATATTTTGTTTCTTATGATGAAATAAACAAAGCAATGCTTACTTAATACCTTTTGTGTGATTTAATAAGTAGTAATGATTGCATCTATATCTTCCTACAATTGAGCCCACAAGATGTTGTTGTCAGTGGTGTTTTTTAGATTGATTCCCACCATTCGTTTTAATCAATATGTGTGCTGATATTGTCCTATCTGCTGTCTTCCAGTGAAGTTAAGTTCCTTTGTTGTCTTCAATTTTTTCATTGCCTAAAATCCTGTAGGCCTTACAAATACCCTTTCCATGAACATTTGTAAATAATTTATGATGAGAGATATGACGAAATATAATTGCTTATCATTCTTCTATCACCATATTGATGGGTTATGATGAAATTTGCTTTAATGGGTGATATTATAGGAAGGTTTTGTTGATGTATTTTGTTAAGCACAGGGTTAAATGGTCCAAGATGGTTTATCTCATTGAGAATGGTGGGTGTTTCATAGCTGCTTGTAAGTTATAAATAACTTTACACATGACTGGGGACCTTTACTTGTGCTTCAGTAGCTGACTAAGCATCCGAGTATGTGTTCCATTCATGGTGAAAGTCATGTGTAATTTTACAAGCAGGTTTATTTGAAACATCCAACAGGACATCCTTGCACATGTAGCTTCATCAGATATGTCTTTGAATTGCTGGGACATTGTAATGACTTGCCCTATTCAACAAGAATTACTTTCCGATAATCACCCTAAACATGGATTATGCAGTAACCATTGACTGAACAGTAGAATCAGGGAACCCAATCCTTGATAGTAAGGATTTCATTTGATTTAGGGGTCTTGAGGTCAAAGGTCAAGTTCTCCAAAATCATTTTCTACATGATTTTGGCCTGTCCCCACTAAAGAATCTTGATGGATCAAATTTGATCTTGTTTCCAATGTGCATATATATATTGGAGTGACTGATCTTTATTGAATGAATGAAATATTACCACTGACCACAAAATGACCAATAGATTGACTTAGTTATTGCTACTTGATAAGATTGGACTTCTCATCTTGAATCAAATAAAACAAAATATCATGACTATGATACCTGACCTTGAGATATTGAATTAAGATTAAGGTTGAGAATTAAGGTTGAGTTATTGCCTTTCAGAAAGTGCAACATTAAGTTATGTTTTTTCCCTGTTTTATTTTTAGTTATGTATTTGTAAAAAAAATTGCTATTCGTTTTGCGACATCGGTCATTTTGTGGTGGAAGGTGATTTAATAATGCTGTAAAAATGGGTACAATGTTCAGGGTTTATGATCGTCTGACTGCCTGCGCATATCATCATTGTGAGAATAAGAAGATCAATAATTGATGCAGCAGCACTAAAAATTATAGATTATTGATTTACAAGTTTGATATCATTTTGAGCAGCAAGCATGTGAGGTTTAGTTGCTGCAAGTCATATATTTCTGATATTAGTTAGCATTAGTTCTTATTGTACAAAATGTGTATTTGAATGCGACAAGTGCATCTTTAGAAATTTGAGAGAAATCGTAAAGAAGACTCTATTTATGTATAAGAAGGCACATTATTTTGTTTATATCCCACCGCCATAAGTATTTTTTTTCTTTACATGTTGAGGTATCATGTGGATATTTTATGAGTATTGGGTAAAGTAAAAATTATAGTTTTCTGGTGTTAAGTACAAGGTTATTGTTTATATCAGGCTGTGTTTTAAACTATGTTTTTTGTGCTTTTTAAATGTTCTTTTACAAGAATGGATCTGCAATACAGTGTTTCAACTCTTGACTGAATTCACAAAGGTGGTTTTGAATCCATGGTTTGAAATGATAGTTTATGCAGACTTATTGCTTTGATTATGCTCAATTCAGCACATGTATTGAGAAAGCATCTAATAATGAATGTACATTTTTATTTCATTGCCTTAAATTAAATTGATGCTTTACTAAGATAACAGCAATAATGTGTCCACTGTTTATATTGATTAATTTACATAAATAGTGGGCTCATTTACACAGTAACCATAGTGATCAATGTGCACTGTGATAAAACATCAAATTTTGAACATTTTCTAATTATACACACTAAATGAACCAAATTAAGGATTATTTCTCCATAAACATGGTTTCAAATAATGAATTCAGTATCACCTTCATGCATTCAGAATTTTATATTTAGTAAGTTTTAATTTTTTTCAATTAGATTTTGGTTTTACAAGCTGTTGGGAATAGCAATATGACTAGTTCACACTGCGGGCAGTATGAACTACAAAGGGAATTCTCCTATTTTTATTCTTTATTTTTTGTTGCCAATGAGATTGATTTTCATTAGAATGCACCAAGCAATTCTCATCTTCTATGACAAAGTTTTAGGGAAGCCACCCCCCCTTAAACAAATCCATCTTCTATATGAAACATCAACTCCTCTGGCACATCTCTAACATTCTACAGGCCCTTTATCGATGGCTCTTAAAAATGACAAGTTTTGCATTTTAACATGTAGCAAAATCTCTCACCCCTTGACAATAATGAAAGACTAATGAATAGATTGATTTGTGAATACATAAAGAAGTGATCAATGGAAATATGTAAACAATTTTGGCTCTCAGAATTCACTGATTGCAACAAATCAGACTCTTCTTTTACAAACATGCTTTCCCAAAAATTAGCTCACATATTTTGTGTAGCTTTTGTTGTTTTGTTTGGCACTTTCGTTCTCACTACTTACAGCTGAATGTTTACTCTTGGGCAATAACATTTCATTGAACCTAAAGTAAAATACAAGAGTAAGTTTTGATACACCAGCTCATATTGATTATTACCATAAGAGGAGTGTTTAAGAATTATCCAGGAAAAGTAATCATTGAAATCATTGTTATTTGTTAACAAGAAGAATAAAAAAGAGACATCCTTTTTCACTTTAGATTTCTGTAAAAGAAAAGTGAGCATTTTATTAGCATGTTTAGCAGTTTTCACATATTTACTAATTTAAGAGAATCATTGAGTATTGGGGGTATTTTATAATCAACTCACAATAATTAATATTTGGGGTCAAATTGGGTAGTGATTTGTGTGTATCATTTTTTCCTAAGATTTGTTCTGTTAGTTTAAAGTTAGATTGTGGACAAGTAAATGTCCTTTTTTATCTTATGATGTATCACTTTACCTCTTTATTTGAGATATTTTAGTGTATCTGTTGAGATCATTCAATTTTATTTATTGAGTCTTATAAGACTGTAAGTTACAAACATATGTATACTTTAATAATAATAAATGCAATGTATTTATACAGCGCTTAAAGGGATGGTCCGGGCTGAAAATATTTATCTAAATGAAAATAGTAAATTTCACAGAGCAAAATGCTGAAAATTTCATCAAAATCGGATAACAAAGTTATTGAATTTTTAAGTTTATCAATATTTTGTGAAAACAGTTATATGCACATCGTCGTGAATATTCATTAGGTGGGCTGATGATGTCACATCCCCATATCCCTTTTCCTTACGTTACATGAAATAATAAATATGTCATTTTTTCATGCATGACAGTAAATGATGTTTCTCCACTATGATGAAATAAGTTTTGGCAATAAATACCAATGCACTTAGTCAGTAATCCAATTGTTTTAGTTCTTGGTAGAAACATTTTGAATTAACCTAATTTCATATATTGAAATACAAAAGAACAAGTGGAGATATGACATCATCAGCCCACCTAATGAATATTCATAAAGACATGCCTAGAACCGTTACACTGGAATAATGCAAATCTTTAAATTCATTAACTTCGTTATTTTTTATCAGATTTTGATGAAATTTTCAGCATTTTGACTTTAGATTTGCTTTCAGATTTTGATCAAATTTTCAGCATTTTGCTCTGTGAATTTTACTCTTATTTATTGAAATATAAATATCTCCAGCCTGGACCATCCCTTTAATACATGATGTCTCTAAGTGCTTTACAAAAATGATTAGCTAACATATAATTCTCATTAATCATAGTTGTTTCTTCCTATTTTGAGATTATTTTACATTATCAGACTAAGAATTGATATTGTGTCATTCATTGGATGATTCAATTTTCAAAACACTTGCTTGAGGTCTTAAATGAAATATGACTGTTTGGCTTCAGTTTATGAGAGGGGCATATTTTATTAAAATGTAATCATTATTATTTTGAAGAAAAGATAGAATTGTATTATCCAACTCTACTTGCTGACTTTTTGTCTTGAAAATTCTCATGTGGACAGCTAATGAATAGTGCCTGTGTTAATTCTATCCGTGTCCATTTATATTACATGTGGTTGAAATTTCCGACGTTGGGTTAAAGCTTTATAATAAATTATGGAAACATCATTTGTCAAACCATAGGGTATGTGTTTTATGCATGTCGGGGATTTACCTTTTGTGTGCATTTTGTATAGATTAACCTGAAATAATGTTCTTAATCTTGAATTGATTGATGGCCTACCTGTAAAATGTTTTTTTTCGCTATTGGCTTGACGAGTATTAAAAAAAAAACCTGTGTAAATATTTATATCAGCCTTGTTTTAGCTTTTTCAATTAGCTTGGAGTAAACCATAACTCGGGATCAGTGTGGGTGAATAAATGGCACGTTTATGACTGACTGGTGATGATGTGATGACTTCATGCCCAACTCTTCCCTTCTGTTATTTAGTGGTTGTGTCGAAAGAGCATTTCAATCGAGTGGAAGCGCTGTGGTGTAGCGGTTCTGCTCTCGCCTTGTAATCAGAGGGTCGTGTGTTCGAATTCCACCATGGCCTAGCGTCCTTTGGCAAGGCGTCAGTCCACAATTTGCCACTCTCCACCCAGGTGCTAAATGGTTATGTTTTCAACTGTATTATAGGATGACGATAGCTAAATAATTCGCATTTATTGATTCCCTGACTGTTTGTGAAAGCCATTGATTGTGATTTCAGTGTAGGTGAAACTTGAGTTTTTATTTTTTTTCCTTATTCAAATGTTATCAAATCTACCATCGGAATCCATTCCATTCATTCAGTTTCATTTCCAAAATTGAATAAGTAAATGGGAGGCTTGCTATGATTTAAGCCTGAAGTTGAATTTAGGGGAATGTGGGGACCAAGTTACGTGGTTTGATGCGCGTGGACTAAAGAATGTGTTGTGTATGTGGTGATAAAATGTTATCAATTACCGTGTTTACACTTAATCGGCTTTTGTATCGGCTCGCGGTTCTGAACCGCGAGCTGTAACAGCGTGTAAATGCAGTGCAAGATAAACCAAAAGCCGATTCTGCATCGGCTTTTGGTTCTGAACCAAAAGCCGATCAAGTGTAAACACGATAATTGTTGATTGATGGTATACCATGTGTGAAATCAACTTTTATTATTACTGACTTAAAATCAAAAATCAAATATTTGATAGATGGTGATGAATGTAGGAAGGCAGATTGGTGACCAACTTTGCACTGAAGAACAACTTAGTTATTGCATTTCAAAACATTTTCCAAGTCAACATTCAGCCACCCTCCCTGATATAACACACAATCTAAAGATGATGTAGAACTGATGATGTGGATAAAGGTAATACCCATAGTTGAAATTATTGATAACCATTGTCTAAATATTGTAAGTTCCCCATGCTTGAATGATGCCGTAATAGTAAAACACCTCAATAAAGTTCAAGATTTAAAAACACTCGACATGAGTGATTTATTCAGCTTCACATCAATTTCATAGACGCATACATTATTCTGATAAATCTTAATGATATCTCGATATTTACGACGGATGCAATTAACTTGACATGGAAAAGGCAAGTTATATAAATCTAGATGATGATTATGAAGAATTTTTTTTCGAGACATGATTATGACCGTTGAAGCATTCAATTTAAATTACTCATAAAAAAAATTCTTCTGAATTCTTATTGATTCAATCAAATATTTTGTGAACTTCATACTTATCCACGGTAGTATTGATTATTTTAAAGTCAATATTTAATTTTGTATATAATCTATATACATTTGTGTTACAGTGTTTATATCTATATAATTTTATATAATTTTGCTGATTATTCTACTCTACTTATATCATATTACCCTTGTTGCAGAAAACGTAATTTTCTGTTCATGTGGGGAGTTGTCACAACTCCCTGGTTCATGGGAGCATTTGGTGAAACTTGTCATAAGCAACCGAAAACCTTGCATCTGATTGGCTCGGAGCAGATTAGTCAGTGGGAACCACTATTTGTTTTATGAAATGCTCCCTTAATATCATGCCTATATATTACGGCAATAATTATCGATACTCACTTACGGTGAGATCGCGTACATAATAAAGAAAGCACGTCTATCGGCCAAAAAAAAAATTGCATTTGCGACATGGCGTATTTATAGAACATGGCATGACTTTGCTTATTGCAATATTAAGGTAATATTGCGCTTATTTTTCTAGTGTCGAGAAAGGAGCAAAATACTAGTATATTCACGGGCCCCAGTTCATCAGTTCATACGCCACGAAATGAATACACAATACACAATTTAAAGTGGACGCAAAATTTGCAGAGGAGCTTTTTTTGCGGATTTGTTTCAAAGTGGGTAAACGGGAACTCTGCCAGCATGAAATATAGATTTACATGCTAGTTGTTAGATACGGTAAACAATCGATTTCAACAAATAATTGATTTACTAGTATTTGATGGGCCTTAAAAATAGAAGAGAAAAAAAAAGTAACGGTGAACGAATAAGGTCATCAATGAATAGGCTTTTTGGACATATTATTACACTCTTTTCTTCTCTTTCTATTTGAGAATTAAAAAAATAAGTCACCCATAGGTCTCTATGCTTCCTGTCTTGCCCCGGCTTGTTCCCCTCCCTCACCAAAATACCCAGGTAGTGTTTCGTAAAGTGATTGGTCGGATCGACCCTACAAGTCCACTTTTATGGGAACTGAACTTTTCAGCCAATCAAAATCACGGAGTTGTCAGATCTAAGAACTTGTCGGACGACCAATTTTCATAAAAATTTCCCGCTCTTACACCATTATGAAAAACGAAAATAGAACAAAACGGAAAAAAAAATATTCGCAATTTTATCAGTATTACTCAAAAGTTTTTCTTTGGTAGCAAGTTTGTTCCAACGTGTCCAACGAGAAAGCCAGTGTAGTTCATTGATACTCATTGGCAATATGGTCTATGCTCCTCGAGATTCTATTCAGTCAGCTTTTACTTTCTTAAAATGTTTTTTTTTATCTTATACATATTTCTACATGCATAATAGAGAAATTGTTTTTGTTGTTTTACTTCATGCACGTTTAATCAATTTCAGCGATATCATTATTCATCAATAAATTCATTTCACTCGAATTAAATTAGCGAGTATCTGTATATTGCACTGTAGGCGGCAAAAGCACTGTTATTTCATGAGCAAAAAGTTATGATAGCCTCTTAATTTTCACGACTTCAGTTCTTTCCAACTTCTGCTACTGGTAAATGTTGGTTTCGTGAAACTTGCGAGATCGGGAATGTTTAGATGAGGCATTGATGCCTGAGAATGGAATTTGTTCTCCCCGCCCACACTCATTGCTCCACCCACAGCACTGAGCGTACGAGTCATTGGTTGGCTGTTCATGGATTGGGAGGCGGAGACAAAACGCGAAGCGGGCAAGCTCAATCTTCGGTTTTCGAGAATCCTCAAGTCATGATTGGACATTGAATGTCGAGTGGGTGGCCTCGAGTCAGAAACTCGCGTGCTTGGCGGTCTACTACAGGTGAGAGCGCGACTTCCTGGTCTTGACGTACCTGCATTGGATACATCACTTTTGCCTAGAAGAAAAAATATAAAATAGGAAGGGGAGTATCAGAATGTTGTATCTCATTAACCATGGAGCACAAATCTTCTAAACTTTGTGTAAAATGAAGTAACCAATCGCCTACATGGATAGGAATTTTTGAAACGAAATGTGAAATAAATCAAACTTTGTTTTTTTTCTTTATAACTACCATCGCTACTCCAGATGCCTACTTCTATTTAAATTGGATTTGATTCTACACCACAGAAAGGAATGCAGTTAATAGTACAATGTACCTTTACTTCCACAAATCCACCATGACCATGGTCCCGTGACCGGTTCTTTCGATGGTATATAGTGGATGAGCCGTGGCCGAGTGGTCTAAGGCCGCGCTTGCTTGGAGATCCGAGGATCGGGGTTCGATTCCCGGCACGGCACTTATGCCCTTGAGCAAGGCATTTTATCCACATTGCTGTTTTATCGTACATCAAATAAATGAAAATGCTATGTGCATTATGAACATCAATGTGTGGACTTGTTTTTTAAAAGATATATAAAAAACATAAACAATAAAAAAATAAATATAGTGCTTACCTCTTTGCCGTATGCGTGGACTTCGGGCGCTATTCCCCCTTTCTACGGCACTTGTAATGATTTTGGGGAGAGGTGTGTTTCTCGCTCCAGTTGATTCTCCTCCCATCGAACTCCGCCTACTCCATGTATTCGTCACCCAATCACTGGTCACCGATCTCCTTGATTTAGGCCTCGCCCTACTATCTATAATCGTTGCTGGACCGGACTGGTGCGCATGCCTCATGACATCAGTGATCACGCCATTCTTGAAGTTTCTCCACTTGTTCTGTTTCTGGAAACTTCGCCACAATGCAAGGTCGCTTGCGTAGGTCGGAAGAAGTTTGGTTACTTTGGCTAGGGTTTCGTCATCAGCGAACTCGCGGAATTTCGACATTGATATTCGGATAAGTTCGCAGCCGTGACTGACCAGGGAAAGGTGGGGCATTTCGCTCCTTATACCCTGAATACCCTAAAAAAAAAAAAAAAAGACTTAGGACTCTATCAAAAGTTATTAGACACAGACGAGACATAATATTCAAGGAGATTATTGTTTGGAAAAAGTCTCAAATGGTTTCAAATTTCTTGTTTTAATAAGCTGTTGACAAGTCGAAAGAAAACAGTAGCCTAATATGGAAAATGCATTTCAAGAAACGTGACTCAAGACCACTCTGCCAAGAGTGAGACAAGGTTTGAAATATTAGAACTTTCCCAGAACATGTCAACCAATAGGTGAGTGAAGATTTGCGTTAAGTTCCAGTATGAATTATGTAGAATTTGTCCCTATGTTTTTACAGCGCCTCGGGTCCAGGGCCTTGGGAAGCCCAACAATTTCCTTGGGGGTGTTGCATGTATTATGAGGCAGCATCCCCAGGTATTCTGGAAGATTATGTAAAAGTGGAAAAATGTAACCAAAATATTCAATTTTCTGCTTTTCAAATTTCTCGGGACCAAATTTAGTGAAAACCTTTTCCATTTTTCCCTGCTTTTCAAATTTACATCAGCAACCCAGTAAAAATCGTTCTCAGGGCCCTGCCTGGGGCAGGAGTAAAAGTCACAAGAATAATTCAGGAAGTACATGTGATGCAATGAAGGTAGTCTTCGAATTCGGTGTAATATTCAATCCTCCAACACTGCACACGGAGACATTCGCCGACACGAAATATTATACAGATATTGCCTACCTAGAGTTTGAATATAACATTTCCTCTCCCCGACGGAGTTATATTTTTCCCAAGGGATTATATTTTGCCCGAAGCGCGCAGCGCTGAGGGAAAATATTACCCCGAGGGGAAAATATAGCGTCGGAGGGGAGTTGAAATGTTATTTATTAAAACGATAGACCAGGCAATATCTGTTATATTATATAGTATATGTGGATTCGCCATCAGAAATTGCATTCATCATCTGGCTCAAACCCGAAATTCTTGTTACAGCTCTGATCCATCTACGTCATAATAGATTTTTTTTTTAATACATCAAACGCGTTCTTCATGCAATCGACGCGTTAACATTAGCGCGTACATCAAATAAACTACCTTGTTACGCAACTTGTATGCAGCGAGTGACGTCACCTTAGTGAATATAACGCCGCAATTGAAAATACAACGCAGTATATTCCCTGAGGTGACGTCAAAACCTAGAATATAACAAATGCGATCCTCGCAGCTATGGTCACGTGATGGCGTATTGACCTATCACTGATTCGAATCTACATAACCTATGTAATATCACAAAATAATCCATGCATCTCGATACTTACGAAGAAGTCCCCTGGTCTGAGGGCGTCGACTTGGATGTACACTCCTGCTTCAACGCCAGGAGCTTTGATCGTTTCTAATCCTAGTGTAATATGGCCCGGCAGGGTGGACATATCCTCTACAGGTTCTGAAAGCCTGTTATAAAGAAATAGTTAAATAAGGAGTTTTTGATGTGCAATTTAATGATGGGAGATAACTGAAATACATAGGAATATATGTCGTTCATAAGCTATCTTTCATTGACACGATTGACATCAACATTGGTAGATTCCAGACATCCAAAGATTACCTTTACATTTCACGTAAAACACTCAAATGTAAACTCCTAAAAAAAGTTTGGAAATCTGACTTTGATCGATAATCTCTCCGCGGTTTTAGTAAATATCAATGTGTAATTAATATCAATAAATAGAGCATTTAATTTACTTTAAAATGATACCCTATATTATATGATTATGGTTCACATGGATGTGCAATGCCTTGATATGTGGGGCAAGGTCAAAATTCAAAAGTTGCAAAATGACACAATATTGAAAGTCAGTTCTTTTTCCGTGGTGATGAGTGAGTTTCTCGGCGGTTTCTTTCGACTTTGATCGATAATTTCTCATCGGTTTTAGTGAATATCAATGTATAATTAATATCAATGAATAGAACATTTAATTTTCTTTAAAATGATACCCAACATGATATGATTATGGTTCACATGGAGGTGCAATGCCTTGATATGTGGGGCAAGGTCAAAATTCAAAAGTTGCAAAATGACACAATATTGAAAGTCAGTTCTTTTTCCGTGGTGATGAGTGAGTTTCTCGGCGGTTTCTTTCGACTTTGATCGATAATTTCTCATCGGTTTTAGTGAATATCAATGTATAATTAATATCAATGAATAGAACATTTAATTTTCTTTAAAATGATACCCAACATGATATGATTATGGTTCACATGGAGGTGCAGTGCCTTGAAATGTGGGGCAAGGTCAAAATTCAAATTTTTTCAGTGGTTATGAGTGAGTTTCTCAGCGGTTTCTTTTAATTGTTTTCATGCACCTTAACATCAACATTAACATGGAATCAAACACACCTCTGCACAAGCAAACACATAACAAACAAACAAACATGCATGGGTATTTCAAACCACGACTGAAAGTCTCAAACCATGTTATCTCACAGAACCATCACTACTGTACAGAAGCAGGGGCTTGATTTGAATGGATTTTCATCTCTATTGACACAGACAAAAGAATCATGTTCTGTATTGACCCTTCATGACTATTTCTGCTCGTTTTGCAGCTTTTCAATTCAGACCTCATCCAACAATTTTGAATCCTGCTCTTTTCGTGACGGCATGATCATAACAAGCATGGTATTATTTTAAAGAAAATTAAATGATCTTGTGAATTATATCAAATATGCATTATGTAAAATTGGGAGTTGGGAGAAATTAATGGCCAAACTCAGATTTCCATTTTTTTTGGTCGTTTTGCAGCTTTTCAATTCAGACCTTATCCAACACTTTTGAATCCTGCTCTTTTCGTGATGGCATGATCATAACAAGAATGGTATAATTTTAAAGAGAATTAAATGATCTTTTGAATGATGTAAAATATGCATTGTGTAAAAATGGGAGTTGGGAGAAATTAAAGGCCAAACACAGATTTCCAAACTTTTTTGAGGGGTTTAGATCTCTCGACGCCTATAAGTTATAGTACAGAGGAGGAGCTAGAGGGTTTTTCATATCGCGCCCGTTATCTCATCCTTTCCCCAAACTTTTTCTCTTCATGTTTAAGAATGCTGAAATCCGCCAGTGCAATAATTCCATTTCTGAATAGTTTCTAGTCATCTCAACTTACGTCCGCCTGTGATTTGCTGAACTAACTCTTGAGTTCGACTTATGTATGTCATGAGGTTGGTCTTCATCAGCGGCTTCATCACCGTTGCCACCAAGCTTGTCTGAGGGAATTTTTAGTCTGACTGTGGCACTTTTGCTTCTCCTAATCCCTTGCATGTCGTCCTGTACATCACTAGGTACGGGATTGCGAGTACGTGATGCGATCTGACCTAATTCATGAATAAGAGAATAACGAAGAAGTCATGAAGACTGAAGAGTACCTTGATTGAAAGGAAAGACCGACAAGGGCAAATTGGAAAACTTTCTTGAGTAAATAAAATTTGTGGCACTGCATTTGCAAAATGCTTGATTCTTTCTTAGCTGTATCTTCTACCCCCATCGACGAAATAAATTGTTCTTCAACCCCGAATAATGATTGTAAAATCCTACTTAATGATTCAAATCAAAGGGCAATTTGCCGAACTTCGATCGGTAACTCACCGGTTGTCTTTGGCCTTGATGGGACATCTGATTTCTTGCCATTCTTCTGGGGTTGCCGTTGCCCATCGTCCCCGGTCATCCAAGGAAACCTTGGATCTGAATTGGGTTGTTGATTTTGATGATACTGTTGGTGCTGTGGAATTTTGGAGAGCTTTGACGAGAAGTCTTCGTTCCATCCGACCGCTGACCTGCCGCTGAGAACTCTAGCTTTCCGGGACACCTCCATTACTTCTTCTTCCTCGGCCTGTTTGGACAGGTATAGCTGAGCAAGGTCCACTAACTTCAAGACGTCCGCTCGGCCCTGTAAAAATAATGTTATCGTGCTTATAATGTTACAACTTCCCAAACCCTACGAACAATAGTAGCAACAAAGAATGACACTCTCTCTTGACAAATGAGCCCGGTATTAATCATTTACTTACATACATAACTTCGGTACCTTATAAAATCTTAGAAATACAAGAATTATATGCAGTTATGCACAAATAGATAGAAAATATCCACTAGAAATGCCATGTACAGTTAGATAGCTACATCTAAATTAATGGTGTAGGTTTAATGTATAAAATATCTCACCTTAGTGACTATGAACAACCATTCAGTATCTCTAGCGTCCTTGACAATCAGTGATTCGTTACAGTACTCCTCAATACGACCCATGTCAGAAATTTCTTCTATCGTCTCCGAGGACCAGGTTGAAAATAAGTCTAGGCGACTGTAAAAAAGGAATTAGATTACAGTACATAGTGTAATCATCATCTTCACCATTTTCCGCAGAATATGTAGTGATTGAAATGTGCATTATGCTGTTAAAAACTCAATCTTATTTCATTCCAACCCTTTTCAGAGTCTTAAAAGGAAATTATGTATATCGTGTACCTGACTGATTAAAGAAGTTGAAGAAATACATAATAGAATTAGCCAAAGTAATATATATGTGTTCAACTTACAATGGGCCCTACATTCAATAAGTATGATTTCTTACTCACTATTACCCCAAAAATACAAAATTAAAAATAAAAACAAACTCGACAACATTTGAAGCAGATTAAAGCAATGGCTCTTCATTTTTAAGAGTCCTGGTGAAGCCTGGTGAAGCTATTAGCTCAAACCAGTTACCTGATCAATAACTAGGAGCTTAGACCCATCCTCGTTTCCCATCCACGTCTAAATTCGCCAGATCTTTTCATTCACCTGATAAAATTTAGTCGATATTCAAAGTCTTGTTGGATGTGGAGATGGAGGTTGTTATCAAAGAAGTCGTCAGAATCAACCACTAAGAACTCAGTGTCTTTTAGACAGACTACCGTTGCCTTTCGTCGAGAATCCTTTAGTAAAGCGATCTCCTACTCAATTTCAAGACAGAAACATGAAACATTTAAGTGTTAGTTAAAGTACTGGGTTATAGTTACCAATTATATGACTCCTCGGGATTGGAGAGCATGACACTCACAGGAATATCAGTCCCAGCAAATTAATGGTGTGACCATATTTACACATAGGATTTTGTGCATTTTATGCATGACCGTTCAATATTTACCAGAATGATGCTTCTACGTTGGATATCTTGCCAGTTACACCGATTGCATTGGAAAAATTATTAAGAACAACAGCTAATTTAGAATTCGGAAATAAATATATTATTCTGGGGATGGCGCTTATACTATTCAGATGACGAGTAGGCCGATATACTCGGTATTATTGTATTTTATCAGTTTTATTCATATTCACTATCATTTTATACTCTATACCGGGCATGTAATGAACTTACACCAAAGCTAGCTCCTTTTTTTAGAATGTTGACTTCTTTCTTGACAAACGCATTCACCTCGTCCTCTTCCAGTGTCACACCAGCCATACCAGAGAAGATGAAGTAAAATGAGAACCCGGGATGACCCTTACGTATAACCACCCGCCGTCGACCGTACCTACCGATTTTGAAAACATAAACGCCATTGTACTTTTGTTTACAAAGATGAAAACCTAAATGAACATGGTAAACTCACAAATTTCAAGGATGGAGTATTGATGATGGGATCTAGAGTGATTGCGAAGGAATAGGTAGCATCACATGCTTTCTTAAAACTGTCAAATTTCTAAAAAGTCTGTGCTATCTAATCATCACTTATTTTAACCAGTTTGATTTCTTAGCTTGGATCAGAAAACATAACACAGGGGCTAGGATGTTAGTTTATCTTATAAGAAGACAATGGCAGATTGACGAAAATATATCGATATGACATCAAAGAAGAAATATTAGGCCTCATTTTATGAGTCCTGCATTAAGAGTGAGTGCACTGACTAATTCTTCAACGGATGATGATTCTGTTATCATGGTAATCTGTATTTTGATGTCTCTCTTTTCTCAGATTTATAAAACCAATGTTTAAGCACAAAGGAACTTTGTTAGGCCAAGATAACTATTGACGGCGTGATAGAAGCAAATCTAAACTTGGCATATACTGTACATTCTTGCTACATTGACGAGCACTCTCCATATAGGGGTACGTACTTTGCGTATCGTATCACTTTGCAGATGAGATCCTGAAGGTTTGTGGAATACTTTCTGAAGCTGTAGAGTCCTCTCATCAAACTTCGGACTAGTCTGATGTCGTCGGGTGTTCGCTCTGAAGGAGCTTTCAATAGTATTTCTTTCGCTTTCTCTGGCCACGTAAACTACATGAGACAGAAATGAAATCTTGCAATCAAAGTGTAAAAGTTTTGTGTTTTCTTAACATTACAACCATACGTCCATCGGCAGTTATTATTCACTTAACACGTGGAACGTCTCTGGCAGTCTCGCCAGCATTAAGCGAATTCAATATATAGCAGCAGTGCTAATTTTTTTAAACAGCTATTGAGTACATGTTTATTCACAAAAGAAAACACTCATATGATGATAAAATACTATGTCCGTTGACCCGGACATTTGACCATGACCTAAAACGTGTGCAAAGCATACTTGATAACCCTTATGTCTATGTTTGATGAACTACACGTGTAGATCCATAAACTTTCTAAGGTATGATGCCAATTCAACTAATACCCCCAACACGGCCAAAGTTCAATGACCTTTGATCTTGGTCATGTGACCTGAAACGCACACTTGACATTCAGGGATACATGGTTACTCTTACGTCCAAGTCTCATGAACTAGATCCATAAACTTTTAAAGTTATGATGACAATCCACACACACCCAACATGGTCAAAGTTAAATGACCACAAGTTACATTTGTTATACCGAGGTTTTTTACCCGACTGCTAAGCACGAATGCCTGTGAGCAAGCAACCAGGAGACCAACGGCTTAAGGTCCTCTCCGAGGGACCTGGTAATGAGGGTGAATGCCTTACCAAAGGGCACTTTGGTAAGGGAATCGAACCCTGGTCACCGGAATCCGAAACCCCGCTCTACCGACTGAGCTATCGCGCCTCCCTAATTTGACCTCAGTCATGTGACCTGAAACTCAGGCAGGATCTTCAGTGATAAACTATTCCCATGTCTAAAGTTTCATGAACTAGGTCTATATACTTTCTAAGTTATGACGACATTTCAAAAACTTAACCTTGGTTAACATTTCAATGTTGACGACGCCGCCGCCGCCGTCGGAAAAGCGGCGCCTGTAGTCTCGCTCTGCTATGCAGGCGAGACAAAAATGGCTCTTGTATGTAAGAGGGTATTCGCTCTGCAACACTGTAGAGAAAAACACAAGTTGATATTCTTTAGTGATGTCGTCTCTTAAAATGATTTCGATTAAAATTTATAAAATGTTTGGGGCATGATGGTGCCCCCCCCCCTCCCATCAGTAGAAATAGAAAACCAATCTCACCTCGTATTTGGAACGGTAGTCTGTTGCGTTGAAGCTGAGTTTCTCTTTGCTGTTCTCAGGGATGTAAACAACACTTGGTGTACGGGACATCTTCTCCAACAGATCGGCGATCTGGATGGAGAATGTCCCCTTGCCAGCCTCTTCGGCACATTTATTTAGACTTAACTGGACACCACACATGAATTTTACCTGGCGACCTGCCTTCTGAAACCGCTGCAAGGGCTAATTCATAAAATTAAATAAAAATAGCATTGAATATTAATGAAGGTTAAAGTTCAGATTAGGGATTAATAGCAGTTAAGAAATCTATGACACAAGCATAGGACTTATCATATATCAAATCATTAGTTTATAATTACATAAATATGTTTCTGAAACTGTATCTTGTTTTCAATATTCCATCAGGTTAGAAGTACGAGACTTATTTCATTCATTGCTATATATAATGAAATATTAATAGGATGCTAGTCTAGATTGACATCCTAATCACATATTTGATTCTGGTTACCAAATAATATTTCATGATTGTAAAAATTGCTAATAAATATAAATGACAGTGTTTTTTCGGTGTATAATTCAGGTAGACTCCAGCTACCATAGATTCCAATAAATACACAAGGATTGTATAGTAAGAAATGATCAGGATGTTGCATGAATTTAATGTATGCATGGTCAAGTAAGTATTTCCATTTAGAATTCCAATCTAATTATCGATTTGTTTCTATGAATAAAAGAGGTTTAATATATAAATTCATCTTGGATCTATTTGTTAGTGAGAGAAATAAATAAAAGATAATAGTTCAAATGTCAAAATACAAAATCGCAAATACAGCATGATTAATAGATTGCTCTGTTTGTTTAACAACTTTAACTTACCGTTAATGAAGAAATTGTGTAGCCATCGTCAGATCGTAACTGTATTTAGTGCAAAGAAATGTAAATCATCTTGTTATTGAATCTTTATTTCATGTGAGCGTCTGAGAGCGTGTGGGGGAACATGAGTGGGGTGTTTCTGAGTTGCTTAATGAAGCAAACCATTAGACCAAATCCTACAGAGGTGCTCCTTCGAATAAAAAACTAAAACAATAACAGCAATTAAAATATTACTAATCACACGGAAATATGTATTCCAGAACTTAACGGATAACGTGATTGTAAATTACTCATAAAATGTAAAGATAATGATTAAAAGATGGCACCTCGTCCCCATTATCGAGGGATTAGATTTGGTTAATGCACCTCTATACAGAAAAGATAATGCAGTTGCAATGTGTTTATCTTTATTTATATAACTCAAACGAAGATTCTTGCCATCTGATTGGTTGAAAGGTGTTCAACAACGAACGTAGAGGGCAGCAACACACAAGCGTGTTGCTCTAAGGAAGGTCAACTCGATACGCGCATGCAGCTGAGCTGCGCGCGTATTTTATTGTTCATGCCAACGAAATCAAATGCCGATCAAATACAACAACAAATTAGTAGCGATCAAAAAACGAATATAAAAGAATATGACTACAACAATATCAAAGATAACTTTAAAAATATGTTGAGGAATATACATACATATAAAAACATACTTTGATATTTAAAACTTTACAAATATAGTTTCAGGAAACTAAAATCATTACCAAATCGGTGATTGTTGTTATCAGCGATTTCACCAGACGGCTGTATTAGGTGATTTGCGTCGAGACGATTTTGTGACCACTCGCAAAGCATTTCGGGATTGAATATAACCACCTTATTTTCTCTGAGCTCTTCGCTGAACCCATCATCACAGTGCAGCTGCAGCGCAGCGCGCAGCCAATGCAATGCATCCGATGCATGGGTTGTTTTTTCGCCGTCCATGCCATGGTCTCGGACTCAGAGTTGAAATTGAGACCCGGATTTCGGGGATACAGCGCCTTTATTTCAGATTTATAGACTTAAAAGTCAAATGACATTTAAAATTTGAAATCTAACCCTGAACAATCATCGTTGATAAACATCAGCCCTGAAGCCATTACACTTCAAATCAGGCCAGGCAAATTAGACGTCATTGTCTAAGTTGCTAGATCTATGACGAGTCGCCTGAAGCCCCAGCGCATCATCAACGTCACTAGCTAGCTGCGCGACCGGCCCAGACTCGGCGCACCCAGGCCAGAAAAATGACCTCGATTATTACGGTGGTTGTCTATGCATTTATTAGTGGTGCAGCGAAATTCAGCAGAAGAAAATAAGAGATATGAGGTATCCTCGTCACAGGCTTAATATTCCAAAATGAGGAAAAATGTCAAAATCATGATTATTTAAGCTAAATATTTTCTTTAAAAATAAAACTAATATTTTTAATATTTATACCCAGAATAACCGATCTAATAATTGTTCATTAAAAAATATTTGAAATTAACAAATGAAAAAAAAATCAACTCGACAAATTTCCCAAAACCCCACCTTATTTTTTAAAGTGGTCACAAAATTCGAGCGGAGTTGACCTTCCTTAGAGCAACACGCTTGTGTGTTGCTGCCCTCTACGTTCGTTGGTGTTCAATATTTGGTCCATTCTTTACTGCGTGCATTTTGTAATTTTCCATTGCACGGTGACCATGCATTTTTTATTTTTCCATTGCACGGTGAGCGCGCTAGCGCTCCCTCAGTATAATCATGTGTATGTCTACTTACCTTTTTGTGTATGTGTGTGTGTGTTTGCGCGCATGAAGTTAGCGCAGATCAAACTGACTGTGCGCGCTCGACTCAGATCCATGATCCATGAAGCAATGCGCGTCACAAACATGAAAGCAAAGGGCTGATGAGCTGTCGATACATGGTGTAATCCACCGACTAGCAATTATCAGAGAAAAGGAGTTGCTGGAAATAGGCCAACCTAATCTTTATCTTTTTTATTCCTTTTTTACATTTTTAAAAACTTTGTAACTTATATGAGTTATATAAAACAAATAATGAATGTAAATATTTGTGCAATGGAAAGAATATTTACATTCGATGAAAGATTAAAAGGTCCATTCAACTCGGCTAACGCCTCGTTGAATGGAACTTTACATCTTTCATCTCATGAAAATATTCTTCCCATTGCACGCATACACATTCATTATTTGTATACTATCGTATGGGAGGAATTTGTTTTATTGAACGTATAAAGAGTATGATGATATGCCGACTGGCAACTGATTATTATATATTGCTTTCTGGTTCGATAAAGAATGTCGTACATGGAAAAATTGAACGGGTGCATGGGGGGGGGGGGGGCAACAAACAAATGGGTGATTTCAAGTACGGTGTTCAGTGTTACTTGGTGTTGGTGTTGAGAGCGTAAAAAGGCCGCTGAACCGAGCTCCAACACCGAGCTGGGTTCAGAGGAACGATACCGATTGCGTTGTCGATAGCACATGACGTCACGCCTCTGCGCTGCTAAATCATCTCAACTTCACGCGAGAAGTCTCGACGACGAAAATGAAATCGGAGAGGAATGCATTAAATTCTCATCGTACAGAATACAAATACTTTAATTAATTCAAGAATTCGAAAGAGTGAACATTATTCTTCATCAAAATATACAAAGCTCTAATGATTTGTACTCATCTTAACTGTAAAAGCTAATTTTACGGGGATGTTTCATCGTGTTCGCCGCCTGTTCACGAGCTTGAGATTGCCAACACCAACACCAACACCGAACTTAAAATCATGATTTTCCCAATCCCTGGGGGTTGGTGTTGGAGAATAGGGAAATTGCACGTAGATCGTCAACACCAGCCGCAGTGCTAGGTTCAGCAGACGACATTCAACACCATCCTTCAACACGAACTGCCGGAAATACGTCATATTTTCCGCGAGGTCAATCCCAACACCAGCCTGATTTCAAGTACAGTGTTGTGGCTGGTGTTGGTGTTGTCACAACACCAACACCAGATTTCAACACCGTACTTGAAATCACCCATTTTCTGACACCTAAAAAAAAGAGGACAAAGGTCATCGCCATTTCCAGCAGCACTTTCACATTTTTTAAATGAAACTTTTCTTACAACTGAAAAAAGAAATCATCAAAATTCTGTCAGCGAGGGGCACCCCTCGGGTTCGCTCGTATTGAGTAGAATTTTGATCGGGGGGGGGGGCACATCCATTGAAGAGGGGATAATATGTGTGACCAAAAAAAACACGTAAAAGGGATTTATTTTTCAAGATAGGGCACGTTACGTACGTAACGTAATAAGGGTGTCAAAAACACTGAAATATTAAAAAAGGGTATATATTTCGCTAGGAAAACTACGTGTTTACGGTCCAATTTGCGAGGGTATAAAAAGACTAAAATACTTTATAAAAAGATGTGCTTTTGCCCCCAAAACTACGTGTTAGGGTCCGATTTGAGTGAGGTGTGTCATGTGTGTAGGGTGGTACTAAACCCAATGGGAGTAAAGGTAAAGCCGACGTCCGTATAACAATTGAAATATCGTTGTACTTGTTTCGGGGGTCAATTCAGGGAATACTTGTCAATTAAGGGTACCTTTTTGTTTCCAATTACGTTAAGGTTTGGGTTTCACACGCAAATAATAATTGTTAAGGGGTGCATTTTCAGAACATGGAAAATACTTGTTTAGGGTGCTTCTCGAAACTCCATGGTCATGCATGGTATCAATTCGTCAATGGAAATGGCCCCCCCCCCCGGGATTTGATAATTCATTTACTGTATATTATTCCGTCTATTCTGGGTTTTCCATATGTCTTCATAATACGTATATCGGTAATGTTACGATGGTAACGTTGCAACCACTAAGTTCTTCTGGGAAAAATAAAAGCGCATTTGACGGTATCGATTTTTGTATTCCTCTTCCACAATTCTCAACCACTCGATCCAATTAGTACGATGACTTTTAATAGGCTATTCTCCATTTCGTGACGTATTCGAGAACTGAAGATTGATTTTTATTATGCAATCCACCGGCACCTACTATAGAGTACCAGTAATACAAAGAAAATGTTAAGAAAATTTATACTCAAAAGCGATGAGAGAGTGATAGAGAGAGACCAAATAATAGATTTACATCGTGCATGTGTTGAGTAGCACTATATTGAAATTATATTATCTTTGTGTATTTTCATTTAGTGGAATGTTATGGCAAAATGATAACTACACACTGTTTGCCTTTATCGAGTATACAGACAGTTTGCAAGTGTCATTTCAGAAGAATGGATTTACTAATCTTAAGTGACTATAATAACCTCTTTATCGACACCACTTTGCCTGACCATTATACAGACGATATTTCTAAATGGTTTGACGTCATTATGAGACAATGGACAAAACCACATCAAACGAATTGAGACCTACATATAAGACAGAATGATTCTAATACAAGATTTTTTTATTGAAAGTTTAAAGGACAAGTCCACCCCACCAAAAAGTTGATTTGAATAAAATGAAAAAAATCCGAGGAGCATCACACTGAAAATTTCATCAAAATTGGATGTAAAATAAGAAAGTTATGACGTTTCAAAGTTTCGCTTAATTTCACAAAACTGTTATATGCACATTATCGGGCCCGTCTTACAAATTAGAGTTGCGATTGATCCGATCAATCGCAAAAAAGTTAGCAAAGTCAACATAAAAATGCATACATTTGTTCCAAAAATTTGTCTAGATATGATGTATATATTCATAAATTCATTGATTTCTTGACAATTTGACGTGTTTTCCTCAAAAAAAAAATTATGACAACGATGGACGTCTAGAGAGTAACGATTGATTTGATTGATCTTAACTCTTTGTAAGACGGGGCCCAGGTCGGTATGCGAATGAGAAGACTGATGACATCACCCACTTACTATTTTCTTTTGTATTTTATTACATGAAATATATAAAATTCTATTTTTTCCTTACTGTCGCGAAACCAAATTTTATTCCTCCATGAACATGTGGAATTACCAGTATTTCAACAGTTTAGGGTTAAGTCAAGTTGTTCCTTGTTGTCAAATCTGTAAAAATTGAAATATGTCACACAAAAAAAGAAATAGTGAGTGAGGGACATCACGACTCTCTCATTTGCGTATCACTGAGTTGTGCATTTAACTGTTTTGTGAAAAATAAGCGAAACTTGAAAATATCATAACTTCCTTATTTTACATCCGATCTTGACGAAATTTTCAACGTTATGCTTGTTTGGTTTTTCTCTATCGATTCAAACCAACAATTTTCTGGGATGGACTTGACCTTTAACGAATTTACCTTCCGAAAAGTAAATCATGATCTTCTCCACCATAATTATGTACTATAAATTCTAATAGCTACTGATATTACCCAGGCCCCAAGGAATAAATCACACACATGATTATTTTGCACGGTTCTATGAAGGAGCAAAAAAAGAAAAGAAAAGAAAAAAAGGAATTACTGCGAAGTTTGCAACGCCACAAAAAAGTACCATTGACATTAAAGTGCTATTCAGTTAGTCTTTTGTGGATTTTCCCTAAAATATCATTGATATCGCGTTTCTCTTATATTCCAGATCTCACCCCCCACGGTGTATATGAAAGTCCTATACATAACAAAAAAAAAAGAGTTTTGATATAGCCCCTGGCACCTCCCATTCCACTCTCATACTGTTGGACATCGTGTTTCAAGCCTGAAAAGAGTTAACGTCACCCCTCAGCAGTTCATTATTTTGAATGATGATACAACGTAAGAGTATTAACGTGTCGATACGCCTGATGATCCTTTTGCAAGCTTTTAGAAAGGAGTTCTAGTTTTAGGATAAAAAAAACATGATTGCCCATGTCATCCATGGATAAGAGGGGAAACAAACACGATCCGTCATCAATTTGAAAATTATTTTGAAGACAATATAATTATAGGGCCTTACTCCCCCTCCTCGATCTTCCCTCCTGGTCCTGTATCGTCCAATTGAATGTACATGTAGCCCTATAAGATAGAAGAGGCCATGCACTTGTTGAATACTGCGTCTTTCTTTTAATTCATCATGACCATGTAAGCTGGTCAAATACAAAGTGACAAGCAATATTTTCGGATGATAATTTTTATCTTCACTTACATATTTCACGGCTGACTGTGACATGATGTCGCGTAGCAACTGTCGTTCTATCATAATCTATGGTCTAATATAGTTGCAGTTCAGACACAGTGGTTATGATGACGGTAATTAAAAAGTATATGTCCATGTCAACTCCACGTTGTGGGAGCTCGATGGCAAGAAGTACATGGATCCATCCTTAAAACAGGGTTGATGTCAAAGTCCTCTGTTATCTTGAACATGCTTTAAAAGTGGTGCACATTGTTTCTGTACCATTTTTTCCATCAAGATCATTGTAATTTTTCGTCAGTATTCTTGTAAATTTGGTATGTTCTTACTGCAACAACGTACCCCTAAACGCATTGTTTCTGCTGCGCATCTAAACAAGCCAAAGAATTAAAATTCCGATACATCCAAAAGATTGTTTATTAAAGACATTCAACCACAAGTAACTGAATTTCTTCTAGATGAGTATACATTATTATATATCGCGTATACGGTATAGTCCCTGCATGTACAACTCCTTTGTTGCAGTGCTTAATTGGCGACTGTTTTGTAGTTCTTGTAGGTTTCCACCATATTGACCATGTTGATCAAAGTTTTGAGATGCTGTTCAATCTAATCCAATGGAAAATATAATCTGAATATAATTCAGTCAAGTTATCTTCGAACACTTTAAGGAAATATGATAAGAAGCAGACCACAGTCACAGATATAGGTGAATTATGGAAGAGACATTTATTGTAATCCAGAAAAGAATCGCAAAGGACTCATCCATTTAATTGGTATATGTCTTAAGAGGTTGTTATCACTCATCAAATTATAGAACTGCTGTTAAAAAAAGTGTTATATACGTTTCTGGTATCATCTCTCTACAGTTTAAAATTGATCAATGCCTTTTCTTCTATCCACTGCATTTCAATATGCTAGCTGCTCTTACAAACGATTGGAAAGCACTGACAACCTACGGGTCACTAACAACCATTTGATAATATACGAAATTAAGATTCATTAAAACTGATCTTTGAGACTATAAATTGACCACACTATCATTAACAATGTCAACAGGGCACAATCATGATTTTGGTTTCCGAGAGTGCAGTGCTTCTTAAAATATGTCTGTTAATCGTTTTTTAATCTTCGTATCTGTCATCAAGATTGTTTCTAATTGGTTTATTTTGACAAAGAAATTATCAAACATACTTTAGTCATTGTCCAAACCATCAATTTGACACATTTTTTAAAGGTACTAACAATCTTCTTACATTAAACTTACATTAAATTTACACCGAGATATTTTGTTAGCTTTTAAATTATGTTGAATAAGGTGCTAAATCCTGCACATATCAAATTTCGAGAAATCATGAAAATATATGCGAGTTTGTTTCGTGTCTTTGCTCTTCTGTAGCAACGGAATCTATGAATGCATTTATGATGTTGACACAAGGCACTCTACGGTTGATATGTAGATTTGATGTAGTGGAATTCTGGATTTTGACAAATTGAATTGACCCACTTGATCAGAGACCAAATAAATCGATGTTTATTCTTCGTCAATAGAATCCTCGTTATCATGAAAATACATGTCATACCTAGCAATTTCAAAATAAGAATCAGGTCGACGGGATTGGTAAACGTGTCATGAAGCAGCACTTTAGTTCAGGCATGAAATGCTATCTCTTCATTCTTTCGTTTTAAAAATGTTAAATACATAATGTTTCATAAGTCATAATACATGCTTCAAAGCATTTTCAAATAATTTCAAAGTCAAAGGCTGACTTGTAAATGTATAATTTCATTTTCTTTCAAATGAAAATTAACATTGTAGGACATATTTTTATAAAATATTGAAGCAATAGTCATTAGTGGAAGTAAATCATGTCAATCATGAGGCATGTAAAAGTTGGAATAAAGGGACTTATCCCATGTGTACATGCTTAGAGAAGTAATGATTTGATGATTATAATAGCAAATTTATCAAACAACATAATTGTGTCACGCTTTTTCTTTTGATTTTATGCAGCCGAATACATTCGAAAGGGCTAGCCCACCCGTCCGCCAATTATACATTAATCATCTAAATCTGACAATCATAACTTCTGCTCATGCAGAGGGAAATGGTATTTCCTTTGTAAAAGAAGTTATAAAATGTGTAAAAACGATATATGAGCGTGAAAGAACAAAAGGAATGCATTGCACAATGCAAACTTGAAAATAAGAGAGAGATAGAAAGGAATAGTATTCTTACTTCATCGTCGAATTCACACTCGTCGCGATCATCGATGTTGAGTTCTCCACCAACCACATACGATATCGACGAACTCGGTCTTGTAGAATTTTTTAGCAAATCGTCATAAACGCTTTCTACAGAAGACATTCGTTCTCGAAGATCGTCTTCCAGATCGAAGTCGAAGTGGTTGCCCGCTGTCGAGTCCATGTCTAGATGATCCATTGGATTATTATTGACATCACCGTGCTCCATCGATGATGTCGAATCACATAATCTACTATCTCTATCACGTCCTACTCTTTCTCCTCCTCCCAACTGGTTCAAAGCAAATGAGTTGCCGCTGCTTCCAATCTCCATAGAAATGATGCCATCCTCATCAATTACATCTTTATCAGTGGCAGCGGTGGGATTGTTTTGCTCGAGTGATATGATTTCAATATCCACGCCCTCCTCAACCTCCGTTGGATACCTATCAACATCCCTAACAGAACCATCTTGTTTTGATTGGTTGACATCCATTGTCTTCAAGTTTCGATCATTAAGATCATCAAGGTGTAAAGAAGGTCGATACCTCTAGGGCATCATCATCTCCACCATCATTACCAACACCAAATGCCGCTAACCCGTAAAACACTGGTTTTTGTCTATTCTTTGCAAGAGAGTGTATTGATCGCTCTTGGAATGCACTCACTTGTGGCGCTTGGCTTTCAACTTTGTGAATAACTTATTCATGTTATTGGTATATGGGTCTTGGATGAACACACAAAAGACGTGATTATATCCACTGTCAATCCCACGGCTAAACAGTCAATGATTATAGTCTTTAAAAGATTAATTGTTTTAAATCAATCGTACACAAATAACAATGTCAGACATGGCAATTTGTCGTCTTTAAGTTGATAGCCCTCCTATCATTTTTACCAATGTTGTTTTACAGGCGCCAGCCATATCACGCCAATCACTATCGGGTAGTGTCATCAACAGCAAGATTAGTCCTGCACCTAAAATGGGAAAGGCAAAATAAGTTCTATAAATCACAAATTCATTAAAAATTATTGTAAAAGATTCATTTATTCTCAAATACATAAAGACACAGCTAAATAGAGATACGTGTAGGTTAGTTTTGATGCAATGAGCAGTATTATATACATATCGCTCAGTAGATGATCGGTCAATGCATAACATGTTCAATATCAATTTCAATTTATTTCATTTTCAACAGAACAAAGAAAAGTGGTCGAAATAATTACAATGAACTTATACAGACAATATAAATTGAGGCATGTACATGTACAATATATGATATTTATCTATAAGTAAAACAAAACAGAGTATTATATGTATAAGCATAAACTGTAAAACGGAAGCGTGGCATTACAATTTTTATTTTGAAATAAACTTATAGCTTGCAATTTGTCTCTCATTTTCAATTCAGAAGGTGATGCTTGTGTCAAGTGCTAAATTGGTGAATGCAATAACGTGACTAATCAAGAGTATAGACATTTAAGGTCGTGATCAAAGGAATCAAAGCTCATCTTTGAATCGGAAGTATAACGTTTTCGTGAACCTATTTTGAAAAAATATGTTTTTTCAGTCAGTCGGCAAGCCCTGAAAAAGTAGCTTCTTTTATCCAAGTGATATTCATGACTAGAGAGTTTTTGCAGTTAATGAGCTTGGTGCGAACCAAAACACCTCTTTTTATTCGGCCATTGCTGCTCTAAATATTGACCAAATCTTATGTTTTTGGTATCTTTGTAAAGAAGAAGAATCATTCTTTCTGGACATGCGTTTGGATTTTTAAAAGGATGTTGTAATATAGGAAAAACTTTTGATCTAAAACATGAAACAAAATAATTTTTTTCATGCAACAAAAGTTGTTATTTTCACACTTAATTTCTTTTGAGCACGATTTTTAGATCATGATAAAGCTGAAGATCTAAGCTTTAATATGATATAATTTTTATAAGAAGATGTATTTTAGATGGGTCAGCAGCCAGCTTTTCATAGGCCAAGTACATTTAGCAGCTCAAAAACAAGAATACTGCGCTCTGATTGGTCATAGAGACCACACACCCACGCAAATTCCAATGTTCCCCACACTGGGCCTCTGCAAGGTCACACTCACCATGTGCTAATCTTTTCAAATTACCCGCGCCTGTTGTGTTGGAAACATTATTCAGCCAATCAGAACACTGTATTTTATGTTACTCAGAAATTTCAGAAATCTCGTCTTGCATCTTGATGGAAAAAGCTGGCTGCTGACCCATCTAAAAGATGCCACATATCAAGAGTGACATTGTAAGAAAGTATAGAGTTTGAGCTTTCTGATGATATAAATAATGTTGGTGCCTAAAACACAAAATGTTGCACAATTTGCAAGTGAAAACAGAGGAAGAAAATTCTGTTTGATGCATCTTTTCAGGTAAAAAATTCACTTATTTATCAAAATATTTCATTCAAAAGAAATGACCAATATAAAAGAGTAACATTTACTCTTGCCCATGGTACAAAAATAATCAATATTACTCAAGGTCAAGGAGAAAGTGGTTAAATTCTTTGAGAAAGAAAGTCTCACAATTCACGAGATTTTGCAGGGACATGAATTCAGTCACGAGAGGACTTGGATAAATCTTGCTCATTTGCTCATTAACACAGGGGCTTGCCGACTGACTGTTTTGGCAAACCTTATTGCGCTATTAATATAATGTGCTTTCAGAAAAAAAAAAATGATAATAAACTGCTCTTGTACTCTGTATTTGTATTGAAAAGTGTAAATAGGTCAATATTTTTGCATTACTTTGTATCGGGTTCCAAAACTCAGTGACATTCAAACATAATTATACACTCTAAAAAATGTTGGGCAACATACGGTCCACACAACAATTGGTTAAAACTTTATCCAATTCTGGGTAGTTTTACACCAATAATGTGTGCTTTGGGTGAAAACTACACAGTATTGGTTGAAAACTACCCAGAATTGGATAAAGTTTTAACCAATTGTTGTGTGGACCGTATGTTGCCCAACATTTTTTAGAGTGTATTGAAAGCGGAATTAAAGATGATTAAGAAAGAGTATAAGATACCGGGGCGGATCCAGGATTTTCCACTAGGGGGGGGGGGCAAATTTTTCGGAGGAAAATTTTGACAAGCAAAAAAAAATAATGTTTTCAACCACAAATTAAGGATATTTCGTACCCGAAAAAATTTGACAAGCAAAAAAAAAGTTCTTCAATTTCAAAAGAGGGGGCACACCTCTGTTTTAATTGCATTTTTACATTACAAATTTTAACTTTGCTTCTCAAGAGGGGGACACGGGCCGGCTGTGCCCCCTCCCCCCCTGCATCCGCCAGTGTAAGATATGACAGATATTCAAAACCAAGTGCAAAGATGATATCTGTAAAGACGTCAGTGGTTTGGGAAGTTTAAATTAATGAGCTATGTATGAAATATGACACATTATGATTGGCCAAGTAATGTTCTGAGTAGGTTGGAAATAAATGTTCGTTTTAATAGTGTGAGGCAGGAATTTTGAATGATAGTGTGATCATGGCATTTTCGACTGATGCACACTTGAAACTTTCTGGGACCAGAATATTTACAACGATGGTAACTTTGACATTATACCATGAAAACCGTGATTGCGATTGGCTGATGAACCCTGTTATACACTGGTAGTACCGTTTTGGCAAAGTTACCCAAGTTTCCATTGTAACTCTTTATGAAACGGGCTCCTGCAGATGCACAAATGAATCTTGAATAAATTACTTTGTACGCCGAAAAACTATAGAAAAATATTTATCGTTGCATCATTGCATGATCAATTATTTCACAATATTTTTTAAACTATCGATCGTCATGATCTAGTATGCGTTATTAATATAATCATAATTAATTAAACCTACGTTTTGTTCAGGCTATTCGACTCAAGTCGGTGAAATCGTAAAAAAAGGATAAGGAAAATGATTCTTAAAATTGCAAAAAGCACGCTGCAGATTAAAGGTTTTAAGACCTCATTATCACAAAACAGCTTTACCATTGCCTTACACCGTTACATACCTTTTCACTGAAATCATCGGCACATCTGCATCTTCAAAGCTGCTGCTGAGAAACTTTGGAAATGTAATACAGCTCAAATGCTCACAATCATAATCATACTTCAATTCGTCACATGTGCGTCATCTGTAGAAATGCCAATCTCCGTTGTCAATATTTTGACATGATCCATAAGATCCACCGTGCGCACGTTATACCTGGAATAATTTTTATTTTATAAAAACGATTCGACGAACTGTCGAAACAGAAACCCCTCACTGTATGATGCATGGGCGGGTATATTGATGAAAGGTATTCGGGGGCAATACGATGAGGGGTTCTTTCTTCTTCTGGCATCAACAAAAACATTCCTGACAATGGGGATTAAAGGATAAAAAGGAGAAGGTACGACAATAGAGAAAAGGGAATGGACCGATAATTTGGGGATGACAAGATCTTTACCTCCTAGAGCTGTTCTTTGGCGAATAACACATTATTAGGTTTCTATACCGAATCTATCCCAAATTTCCTCCTCCTTGTTCTAAACTTGCCATTGAAAAAAGAAACTCCAAAACCAACTACATCAGTGGGGTAATTAACCAAAATATTGAAAGGGCAAAGTTTAAGATAAGGAGCACTATCTCACAAAAACAAGTTGCGTGTGACAGAAGCGAGCGAGCTCCCCAAAGTGAAATATTTCAATGTTCTGTCATTAATACTTTGCCATGTGAATATCAGACTTTATTAAAGGAGACACTGGTGACAAACACGATACAAAAAATAAATGATGGGTCTCAGCTACCCCCAAATTAGTACACCATTGCCCATTGCACATTGCGACACAGTCTCTTCTTTGTTAGTATTTTTTCTATAAATAAATCTCATCATAAAATTATATTTAAACAGAGCGATCACTGATTTATCAAAGTGAAGGAGTATAATCGACCAACTGTTACAATGACACTGCAAACGGTACAGTGAAAACGATAGAATAGGTAGGCCTACATACATAATTATCTTAAAAATTTCAATTCTGCATTTTATAGATTCTTTCAGATTTTTTTATAGATTATACAGTATATTTATTCAGGTATGAAAGATCAACGAAGGCTGATTTTTCATCAATGCCCTGTAATTATGTTCCAGTTGGCTCATAAATATAATCAATATGAATAGATTATGTTGGAGCGTTTCGAATGATATTAAAATATATCCTGTTTTCACTTCATACACTCCTCCCTCTTCCCACTACCTCACCAATTCCCCCCTGCCCCATATAAAGGTACCCCTTTTTTATATCAAGATCGATATAATCTGTTTACACCCCACTGGTTGTTACCATGCATCTTCTTCCCTCGAATCCCGATCAATACAGAACACTTCAATGACATTTCTTCACTCATGCTTCAACCAGAACCACAGCCTTTTTTCTTCATTTTTGTGTAATTCATATCATATTTGTATGAACATAGAAGGGTTAAGACCCCTAATAAATGTAGACAAGTTTACCTGTCCATATTTTTTCCGAATAGGAGCATTGGATGGGTGGGGGCATTGGCGGCGGAAGCCAATAAAAAAAAAAAAAAGGTTATCAACAGAAATTTTAGGGGGGGGGGGTCGTCCCCCCACCTCAAATTTAGGGGGGACACGAACCTCCGCCCCCCCGCTTCCGCCGCCTATGGTGGGGGGGGGGGGGGTGTTCCAACCCCTGCGCCCTTTGGTGGAGCTTTTAAGTGTGTGTATGGGGAAATGTTATTCATTCTGATTATCTTACTGAATTTGACGCCTGTTTGGTGAAATCTTAACTTTAAAAAAATTAATCCGACAGTGAGGAGCATAGGCTTCGCCTTATTATTAAGGCGTAGTCAGTATTTGAAGTGCTCACTTGCAAAAGGGGTTAGGTCCATTTTTCATCAAATTCGATTTTTATGTCTTAATGTATAGACTTTTAGCAGCTCTATATAAGATGATACCAAAGAAAAGTTGAAATTCCTATTAGAAAGTGAACTAAAATGGCAAAGAAATATCACTTTTTTCAAAAGGGATTAGGTCCATTTCAGTTTAGTTGCAAAAGGGGTTAGGTCCACACAATTTTTTTTTGGAAAAAGAATATCTTAAAAATTATAAAGACAAGTAGATTTATTTTATACCCAATTTTATGTTCTCATGGTAGAGTATCATGAAAATTCAGTTTCGCATAAGAATATTTCAAAATGGGAGAATTAAAAAAATGATTTGCTTGGGGTGGACCTAACCCCTTTTGCAACAAAACTCTTCTGAAGAACTCATTTGTCGAAAGGGGGTTAGGCCCATTTTTCATAAATTTTATTTTTTTCTGTCTCTAAACCACTAAACTTTTAGTCACTCTGATGACACCAAAGACAATTTGAAATTCAAATGAAAACGTGAATGAAAGTGGCAAAGAAAAATCACTTTTTTAATCAAAACAGATTGAATTCACTTCAGTTTGCTTGCAAAAGGGGTTAGGTCCACAATGATATTTTTTTAATATATAGAAAAAAAATGAAGACAGGTAGATTTCTTTTATACCCAATTTTATGTTCACATGATAGGGTAGTACATGACAATTTAGTTTCTCATAAGAATATTGCAATAAGTCAGAATAAAAAAACACGTTTTTTCTCGGAATGGTCCAAAGTGGACCTAACCCCTTTTGCAACTAAACTCTTCAATTTGGTCGGTGTATGTGCGCGCGCACAAATGTGTGTGTGTGGGGGGGGGAGCTTCCTTGAACCCATTATTTTTCATTTTATTTCTATTTACAGCCAGATAAATTTTTTGTGATAGCAAGTAGCGTAGAAGGTTTTCCTTTCCTTTTTTATTGTGAAAATTATGTTAATTTATCGTGTCATTTCAGTCACATTATAGAAGTCAGAAGTATCAAATTTCTATTCACTAACATAGCTGATTAACTTGGGGTAAATGCTTCAAGCTTCCCCCCCCCCCGCCAAAAAAGATGATCAGATCGACTTTTCCCTTTCATTGATGCTGGAGAGCACGAAGAGTCAGTTTGAAGATGGCGAATTATCAACAGTCTATATTTGCACATGTTCGATTATGTGTGATATCAACATGATCAACATCAAAGGGACTTTGCGTACCATGTGAATACTAGCAAAATGAAAGATAATCAATCAACGAGCAACTGGAACAACAGAAAAAGCTAGTAGAGGATTATGTATTTCTTCGTATCGATTCTTCGATTCTCCCAAAAATAAAAGGAGGCCTGAGAAATGGAGATAAGTAGGCCTATACAGTGAATGTACATCTCATTGCTATCAAAGCAAATAGGCATACCGTGAAAGAATTGGAGGAAGAATTTTGAACCAAGAGTGACTTCGGACTGAGATTTTTCCTTAAAAAAAATTGCATACGATGTTGTGTCAATCTTTTCGCCCTTGTTTATTTTGATAATCCCTTTGTCCTTTCTCCTTGCGGGTCCATGTGCTTGTTTTAGATGTAGACAATATTGGCTTATTGTTAATGACTCTTTATATCAGTTTTCAAAATAAAAATCATTAACTGAATGGCGGTTCATCCCAAAAGCAATTTTCTAAAGCTAGCATTCTTATCTCTTCACTATAAGAATACTTTCCAATTTTTTTCGGGGGGGGGGGGTGGTTATGGGCAACACTTCGCACAAACTGTAACTTATATTTTTAGTGATTTCTTAAACTTAATCTAAAATTCCTCTCTTTCTACAATTCCTTTGAAAATTATATTATATTGCTATTAGCTTATTGCTAATGTTTTTGGAAATTATTTTTGTTGGCCCTATATGAAATGAAATAAACACATTTCGGGTGATCGTAAATAATCAAGTACAACTGTGATCACACCTTTTTTTTTAATTAAAAAAGGAATTCAATTTCAGATATTGTCAAAATGATTTTCAAAATAACCCTCTTTCACTTTCATTATCATCCTAATTTAGACCCCCCCCCCCGAATACGTGTCCCAAAGCACACTATTATCTTCAATATTGCCATGGTTTATTTTTGTTCACTGTCTTGTTCTGCTTTGTTACAGCTTCCAATGGCGTCATTTTGTATTATTAAGACGCAAAGTGATGAAACGAAAATTAATGCTTACATCAATTGTAAATGGTAGATGGTAGATTTAGGTACGACGATCACAAGAAAAACCTTAGAAATACGAGTTTTACACAGTAAAACAAAAGCACGTGGTTTCAGCCAGTCACTCTTAGCAACAAGTTGTTAAACTTTTTTGTAATTGTTTAAATTGTTTAAACAACTTGTTTAAAAAGATTAAACAGTAGTTGTTAGAGTGACAGGCTTAAACAACGTGCTCAAAATGTTTAAACAGCGTTTTTACAGAGCAGTAATATTTGAGATTTTAATACTTTATAGTTACATTTTTCCAATAAGATACTGATTTATGACACAACATATACATTTCATTTAAAGATTTCCCTTCAAGGACTTTAAGTACAATGAGCCCATAACATCAATCAAATCGATTGAATAGCGAGGCTCACATAGTGAAAATGCATCAATCGTTTTGTTATGAATCTTCTTCTCTGATGTTTAGATCGATACCATGATAATGAAGGATGTAGCATGGATGTTATTAAGGTTACAATCAGAACAATGAATGGTGTCGTATTGAAAGTCTGTCCTTTCTTTCGAACCTTCTGATCGTCGGAGGAGAAAATTATCGTCAACTTTGATGATTTTCTTTTCCATTTTTTTTTCGTGGAGGGAGGGGGGGGGGCTATAAATACATTATAATCTGTTCAAGATTAACTGAACAGATAATAATAATAATAATTAATTACAAATAATTAATTAATAATAATTAATTACAAAAAAGTTTAACAACTTGTTGCTAAGAGTGACTGGCTGAAACCACGTGCTTTTGTTTTACTGTGTAAAACTCGTATTTCTAAGGTTTTTCTTGTGATCGTCGTACCTAAATCTACCATAACAAAATTGTCCATCCGACAATTAATTTGGGAAAGAATGAACTGGCCCTTTTCACATTGATTGCTCTCTCTCTCTCTCTCTCTTTGCTCTAATTTCTTTGCTGACATTGGCATTCGTAACGTCATTGTTTGCCAACAAGATCCGTTAAAATGCGAGAGTAAAATATCGGAAGATTCATGAGTAATACGACTTCAGTTTCACTCGTAAATTATTGATTTAATATAGAAAGCATTTTGCCATTTAGTCCAGTAGATATGTGAAAAAGATGCTCGAATCTGGCAGAAAGTGTGAAAATTGGCATACAGGGGTATTTTTGGGCGCTGATTTCAAAAATTGCCGGCCCCAAGCGATTTGACCATCGGGTCGGCCGCCATTTTGAAATCCAAGATGGCCGCCATGAAAAATCATCAAATATCATTTTCTTGAGTTTTACATGGCATGTGACACTGAAATTTGGCATATAGGGGTATTTTGAGGCACTGATTTCAAATATTGCCAGCCCCCAGCAATTTGACCATTTGGTCGGCGGCAAAATGGCCGACATCTTGAAATCCAAGATGGCCGCCATGATATATTATTGCAATCATTTTCTCGAGTTTTATATGAACTACGGTATTGAAATTTGGCATATAGGCTTAATTTGGGGTGCTGATTTCAAATATTGCCGGCCCCAAGTGATTTGACCATCGGGTCGGCCGCCATTTTGAAATCCAAGATGGCCGCCATGAGAAATCATTAATGTCATTTTCTTGAGTTTTACATGACGTGTGACACTGAAATTTGGTATGTTGGGGTATTTTTAGGCACTGATTTCAAATATTGCCTGCCCCCAGCAATTTGACCACTTGGTCGGCGGCTAAACGGCCGCCATTTTGAAATCCAAGATGGCCGGCGTGAAAAATCATTAAATGTCATTTTCTTGAGTTTTACATGATATGTGACACTGAAATTTGGCATATAGGCTTAATTCGGCGTGCTGATTTCAAATATTGCCGGCCCCCAGCAATTTGACCTCCAGGTCAGCGGCAAAACGGCCGCAATCTTAAAATGAAAGATGGCCGCCATGAAATATCGTTGCAATAATTTTCTCTAGTTTTGTATGAGCTATGGTATTGAAGTTTAGCATATACAGTGTAGGTGTAGTTTAGGGCATTTATTTCAATAGTCTTACCACCAGGTCAGCTGCCATCTTGAAATCTAAGATGGCCGCCATGAAAATCACTAAAAATCATTTTCTTGAATTTTACATGTGCTCTGAACTTTGGCAAATAGAGTACCTATTTTTGGGTGCTGATTTCAAATATTGCCAGCCACAAGTGATCTGACCATCAGTTCAGCGGCAAGATATGGCTGCCATGAAAAACCATATCAAAATAATTTTCTTGGATTTTACATTATATATGACACCAAAATTTGGCATACAGAAGTACGTGGCACTGATTTTTGCCGGCCACCAGCAATGTATAACCACCGGGTTTCGGCAAAATGACCGCCATGAATTAAAAGTAATGATAATTGTCTTGAGTTTTATATGAACTCTGGCCCTGAAAGTTGTCATATAGGCATATATTTAGGCACTGATTATTGTCATACCCCTGTTTGGTTGCCATTTTGAAATACAAGATGGCCGCCATGAAAGATAATTTGCTCAAGTCTTACGTATGGCCTGTAACACTTTGAATTTGGAGAAAAACTTGATCTTTGCATCCTTGATCAATGAAAAAAACATAATAAATAGATGCTATTTTGAATTCCAATATGGTTACCAAGTTTGAATGATGTACAACATTATAATGGTGAGTAAAACCCATTGTATTGGCACTGAAAACAATCCAACACAAGTTACACAACCACATCTTTGTCCGTTGCAAGGATTATGATACTTTGGCACCATTAATTGCTGATATAGATGTTACGTAAGTATGAAGCACCATAATACACAAACAGCTAGCTTCTTCTGCAGTTACAAATTTGAGGTGGCTTTGGTTGAATAATAACCATCCGGAACAATCATTTTCTGTTGAGAGGCTGTAAATTATTTCTTTGAGTTTCATATGATCTGCAGTATTGCACTTTGACATATCGACGGAGTGCGGGGTGCTTATTTCAAATATTGCTGGCCCTCAGCGATCTGATCCCCTGAGTCAGAAGCAAAATCCAAGATGGCTGCCATGAAAAAAGATCATTGAAAAAAAATCACTTTATCTAGTATCACGTAATCTGTCCAATAGATATGCTGCAAAATGGCCACCTTCTTGAAATCTAGAGTGGATCGACTGTCCTGAAAATTCATTAAAATCATTTTCTTGGTTTTAAATAATTTGAGGCACTGCATTTTAGACATACAGGCAGGTTTTTGGCCTGCTGGTTTCAGAATATTGCTTCAATAATTGCGATATTTTATTACAAATCGACAAGAAGAAAACTGCTCCAGACTTGAAGTACTGATGGTTATATAGTGGTAAGATGATGATGATGAAATTAATATTAATGATGGATGATAATAATACATATTTTATTGTTCAAAATAGAATTCAGTAACAGAAATGCTCCGAAAATTTATTTCGCCCATACCCTGTAGATCATGAGCCCGGCAGCAACTTAGCAGCGCCACATCGGACGTTGCTCTATCCATTAAAAAGGAAAGTTCACCCCGGAGAAAAGTTTGTTGTAAAAACACAAGAAAATATGATATAAAAAGGATATTGGTAAATCCATCAAAGATATTGGAATTTTAAGTTTTTGATTTGTGACGTCATATACTGTACGAGCAGCTGCCCCATTATGTTGTGTGATTTAAAATGGCAGATAAAGTGTGTTATGTGTTATAATTATGTTCATTATCTATCCTTATTTGAAATTAACATACAATACAAGTTTTTGCTTCATAGTACCAATTTACAGTGTCACAGGTAATGTAAAATTCAGGAAAACATTTTTGAAAGATATTTCGTAGTAGCCATCTTAGATTTCAAAGTGGCGGTCATTTTTAGCTGACCCGGTGGATCTATTACTGGGGCAGCAATATTCTAAAACCAGCAGGCCAAAAACTGCCTGTATGTCTAAAATGCAGTGCCTCAATTATTCAAAACTCAAGAAAATGATTTTAATGAATTTTCAAGATGGTGGCCATTTTCAGCATATCTATTGGACAGATTACTTGGGGGAAATGTCAATACCCCAAGATGCCAAATTTCAAAATAATACCTTCGTTATATATATTTTTTTTAATGATTTTTTTATGGCAGCCATCTTCGATTTCAAGATGGCTGCCATTTTGCAGCTGAGGTATCACGGGCCTAAAACATTTCCCATAGACTCGTGTGTTAAAGAGGCGCTCTAAAAAAAAAATAAGGATGAAATTCGAGAATTGAATGTTTACTACCTGTCCAGTGGATAGGATACATGTCTGACATTCCATATCTGACCAGAAAAGGGTACCTCGACCAGCTCATTTTAAAAATAAATCGGCATTTATTAAGACTACACATGACAGGATCAAATTCATCACTTGAGACAGTAAAATGGCAATACTTCTTCCGCCAGTATAAAAATAGTTCCAAAGTGGTGATATATCTTCCCAATTTGAAAAAAGGAAGTTCAGTAAAGTTACCCTCCCTAGAATCAGTGTTAGATTATCAATCATATTCATTCAATTTTGTCAATAAGCAATATCAAAATTAAAAATTGAGAATTAAATGGGTTAATATCTTTGGCCCGTATAACCCTGACTCAGGGGATCAGATCGCTGAGGGCCAGCAATATTTGAAATAAGCTCCCCACACTACTTCTATATGTAAAAGTGCAATACCGCAGATCATATAAAACTCAACGAAATAATTGCAATATTTTTATGGCAGCCAGCTTCGAATTCAAGATGACGGCCATTTTTCCGCCGACTAATTGTCAGATTTTGCTTGGAGCCAGCAATTTTTTTAATGAACTCACCCAGATACCGATATACTACAAATTTCAGTGGCACATATTATGTAAAATTCAAGGAAATCGAGTTCAATGATTTTTCATGCGGCCATCTTGGATTTCAAATGGCGGCTGACCCGATGGTCAAATCGCTCGAGGCCGGCAATATATGAAATCAGCGCCCAAAATTAAGCCTATATGCCAAATTTCAATACCGCAGTTCATATAAAACTCAAGAAAATGATTGCAATATTGTATCATGGCAGCCATCTTGAATTTCAAGATGGCGGCCATTTTGCCGCCGACCAAATGGTCAAATTGCTGGGGGCTGGCAATATTTGAAATCAGTGCCTAGAAATACCCCATCATACCAAATTTCAGTGTCACATGTCATGTAAAACTCAAGAAAATGACATTAATGATTTCTCATGGCGGCCATCTTGGATTTCAAAATGGCGGCCGACCCGATGGTCATATCACTTGGGATCGGCAATATTTGAAATCAGCACGCCGAATTAAGCCTATATGCCAAATTTCAGTGTCACATATCATGTAAAACTCAAAAAAATGACATTTAATGATTTTTCATGGCGGCCATCTTGGATTTTTAAATGGCGGCCATTTAGCCGCCGACCAAGTGGTCAAATTGCTGGGGGCAGGCAATATTTGAAATCAGTGCCTAAAAATAGCCCAACATACCAAATTTCAGTGTCACACGTCATGTAAAACTCAAGAAAATGACATTAATGATTTTTCATGGCGGCCATCTTGGATTTCAAAATGGCGGCCGACCCAATGGTCAAATCACTTGGGGCCGGCAATATTTGAAATCAGCACCCCAAATTAAGCCTTTATGCCAAATTTCAATACCGCAGTTCATATAAAACTCGAGAAAATGATTGCAATAATATATCATGGCGGCCATCTTGGATTTCAAGATGGCGGCCATTTTGCCGCCGACCAAATGGTCAAATTGCTGGAGGCCGGCAATATTTGAAATCAGTGCCTCATAATACCCCTATATGCCAAATTTCAGTGTCACATGCCATGTAAAACTAAAAAAAATGACATTTTATGATTTTGCATGGCGGCCATCTTGGATTTCAAAATGGCGGCCGACCCGATGGTCAAATCGCTTGGGGCCGGCAATTTTTTAAATCAGCGCCCAAAAATACCCCTGTATACCAAATTTCACACTTTCTGCCAGATCCGAGCATCTTGGCCATTTTTTGTCACATAACCGCTCCACTAATTGTCGTCTTCTCCGCTTGATACAATCGCATTCTGCATTGAGGGTGGAATGACCTATACAAGATCATAGAGGGCGACAGTCAAACCGAATCTTTCGACCATATCGAGTTTGCAAAATGACCTATACACCTTCGATTTAGATCCAAAGGCCCGTATTCTGAAGTCATGCAGGTTTAACTTAAACTCAGGTTTAAAGTTGTGGTTTAAGTATGGAGAGCCAATTGTTACATAAATCAATAATGGTGGAGATATCACATTTCAGCTCATTTGGCTCTCAAATCACTCATAATTGTCTAGGAAATATAAATAGATGATTGTCTTCACCATCGATGAATCAGGAAAGAGCACAGTCAACATAAGAAACATACAACTTAATAAAAATTTTGACACTCTTGGCTTCCCATAATTTTAGCACAGAGTTGGACCATGGTCTAAGTTAAACCCGACTTCAAAATACGGGCCAGAGTTTTTGTTATTTTCTATTTCGTACTTTCTTAAGAGCAGAGGAAAAATTGGATTTAATTTTCTTAACAATGAACTAGTAAAAATGGGAAGAGGAAAACGGGGATGAAAAGAGGTAAAAAAAAGATAAATGAAAACCATTTCAAGAATTAAGGGGGAAGCATGTTTTTTTTTATAGAATATCAGGATTTTTTAAAATACTAATTATATTGACTTACCGCAAATGTTCCAGCCTTTCTTTTCCATGTGTTCTTAAAACGCTTTCTCCAGGATTTCCAAACGGGGGCCGCCAATCGGTGTAGCTCTTCTTTCGGTAGATAGTTGATGTCGGAATCTTTCGAACCAAAATGGCGATAGCATGAAAGGGAATGAGTGTGAATGCTCAATTGCTTCATTTTTAGGAGTGGAGTCTTAAATGGTATCGAAACAAGCGAAATGCAAATTCTCTCTTAGAATTGACAGTCAGACACAAACATGTTCATCAATAATCGTTTGAGATCAAGGCCTACATTTTTTGATAAGTTGACACATGTGCAATTACGTTTAAATGAAAATATTGAATCACCTGTAACAAAGCGTTATATTATTTTATCCAACCCACGCCCCCACCGCACAAAAAGAGAGCACATCATTTTGCTATAAAATGCAAAGGACAGATCAATTCGATATTTTTTTAGATCACCGTATCGGTGCTAGTGCCTTTAACATAGGCCTATCCTAATTAAAAGTTTAGGCCTGTAATATATTCCTGTATAGATCTAGGCCTCCTTGAGGGAGTAAGCTTTCGAAGTACATGGACGATTTTCCTTATACCACGCTAAAATTATTATTTTAAAGGAGAACAGATCCGGACTTGGATTGACTAGTAAGTAGTAGCACTAGCGTACCTAAGGGGAGTCACAACTCATGCAGGGGACATATCCCTGCCCCCCTGACGAGAACGTGAAGACTTTTTTTTTTTTTTTTTGCTTGTCAAATTTTTTTTGGGTAAGAAATCCTTTATTTGTGGTTGAAGACCTTTTTTTTTTTTTGCTTGTCAAAAAATTTGCCCCCCTTCTGGACAATCCTAGGTACGCCAATGACTAGTAGTGAGGACTGACAAACAACTCAAAGTACGGTACGTTGCACTCTTTTTCTATATATATATTGTGTCCAAAATTGTCGCATTTCCTACGAGATGGGGCGCCCCCGATCAGTCACTATTTGTGTGACAGACTAAATTCTTACAGATCTATAGAACTGGATATATGTATAAGCCCAATTAATGTCAATTTTTAATTTGGATTAGGCCTAGATGAGTCTTGGGCCTATACCGTAAAAAGTATGCATATAACAATTTTAATTATAGACTACCGTAGGACAAAACAGATGAGATCTGACGAATACAAAAATTGCGGCGATGGAGCGAAGTGACCAAGCTTATTTTAGGAAATTTTCAAATTAAAGCCTTTAAAGGGTTGGACTCACTGCCATAATTAATTGAACGTTAGACTTAGACTGTCTAGACTACATGTATGGAAATTTAGAACTTGCCATACCGTAGTTTAGGCATGCCATAGATCTTACTTTGCATTTGTTATCAAATATGCATAGCCTAGGGCGAGGCCTAACAAGTCTTTATAAAACACGTTGGGCCTAACCTTAGCTTTAGATTCTACATCTTATTCTTAGCTTGAACTAGATACTTACCAATTTTCCGGATCCCTCCTTTTCGCTGAGTTCCATGCTTGTGGAACGACTGATGACAGCCTTTGGTTTCATCATCGACACCAAAGTGATCATCATCTCTGCTTCCAATAGCTTCCCCATATTGTTCTTCTTTGACACAGACACCATCCATGATCGTTGTGTGCTGAATTAATGCGATGGATCTGTTGACTGCATGAGCAGATAGATATGATGTGATGTAGCCGGGGCTCGGGGGGCTACCTATAATTTCCACAAATAATATTCCAAGTGATAAAGATCTAGATCTAGATCTAATTCATCTAAATTTAAGCTTGATTAAAAAAATGACAGGATGATAAATCAGCTACGCTACCGATTTTGTTTGTTGTTTTTCATGCGCGTCATCACTCCACTAGGGCGTGGCGCGTTCGGGAGGATATCTGCGCGCTAGCTGAACTTGGGTACGGGTTGAGAGCAGACCATTCATCAATATTTTTCGTCTGACAAGTTGTCAAATTTTACAATTTACCATGACTTTGATTGGCTGAGAAGTAATGTTACTATTGAAATTGTCGGATAAAATGGGACTTGTCGGATAAAACGTCCGACAAATCATTTGATGAAACACTCCCCTGGGGAGCGTTTCATCAACAATTTCGTCCGACAAGTTGTCGGATCTGACAACTTTCCTTGATTTTGATTGACTGAGAAGCACTGTTACTATGGTAACTGTCGGATAAAACAAAACTCGTCGGATAAAACACCCGACAAGTCCTTGAAATCATGAAACGATCACATGGGGAGCGTTTCATCAACATCATTCTATCAGACAAGTTGTCAGATCTGACAACTTTCCTTCATTATGAATGGCTGAGAAGCACTTAAATTACTCTGGTAACTGTCGGATAAAACAGGACTTGTCGGATTTATGTCCGACAAGCCGACAAATTCGCTCCTATGTCTGGGGCATCGTGGCCTTATGCTGCTCTAACCGGATTTACGCCACTGACGAGCTCGTTATCATTTTAGTAGTAGTAATATATTTTTTACCTTATGCGCTGACGGCATAATATGCATGCCGCATGTCGATTATTTTGTTCAATAATATTAGCAATTTCATTTGAATTCACCGACATAATAAATTATGCCAATGGAGTGGCTGGCAAGGGGCGTCCCTCGGCCGCCCCTATATACTTCAAGAAGTGAAAAAAGAAGAGAGTGCGTAGGGAAAAAGAGAGAAAATGACTCAAGTAATTGCTCCCTATATATCAAATAACTAGGCGCCCCTGATTTTTTTTTGTGTGTGAAACCATGTCATGTATTATTTTGAATTCATGATGTTCATTTCGTCCACCATTTTGTTAAAAAAAATTATGTTTACTTTATTAGGTATATCCATTTTACTCTCAATATTATAAGAATTTTATAAAAATAAGTGAGGTAATAATGTATTTTTTAATGAGGGCACCGTTAAAATGGAAATAAAAACCAAACTTGACTACTATTCTGATGTTGACTGACTACCCCCCCCCCCCTCCCTCGCGGTCCCCTTCCTGTCGAGTGATTTGCGATTGCCACGCATCCCCTTCCTCCTCCCACGTGGTCTCCACCAAGAGAACAGCTACCGGAGTACTGATAGTGTATACAGGGGGAGGCGAGGTAAGTTGTGACACTTATTGCATTTTGCATGTTAGAATTGATATGACAAAATGATCTTGTAGAAATAAGTACCTTGCCTTTAAATCTAATTCTTAGGAAATATTTTTCACCTATAAATAACTTTCTACCCCCACACTGAAAGTCAATGTCACGTTTGAAAAAAAGATGTCAAATGGCTCAACTTGCCCCATCTGTAGGGTAAGTTGTGCCACCTTCTGGGGTAAGTTGAGTCACAAAAACTCATGTACAAAATGTATGCGGGAAGAACCAGCATGTCAAATTTTTATTTAAAGTCTTTTCACTTGTTAATTCTCTATAAATACTAACATCCTCTAAAAGTAAAAGAACTGTCATGTGAATTTACTCCTTTCTGCCTGCATATCAATGGCTTTTTAAAGTTTGTTTGTTTTTTAATTATACGTACATTACCATAAGAATTACCATGGCTCAACTTGCCCCATGGCATGTTGGCTGGCTCAAATTACCCCAGTCCGAAATTAATGCGATATTTTCACATCCACACATTTCTTATGCATCCATCATGTAAAAGACTATGACAAGACTGAAAATCCATACCTGGGCTAACAATTTTGTTCGTATTTCTTTATTATATTTAAATGTGTGAGGGTAAAAAGCACTAATCTATTTCACACCCTTTTTTACTTGTTTGGCTGAAATTTGTATTTTTCCCTCTAAAAAGTACTTTTTTTCAAAGTTGAAAACAATGTGGTGGGGATAAAGGTTATGTAATGGGCCATCAATACAGGACACCACCACAATATCTGACTCATTCATTATTGGCCTGGGGGGTAGTGGCTCAACTTGCCCCTATGCGGGCCCTATGCTCAACAGACCACGCCTTCCCATTTTTATGGTGTTACTGGCCTTCCATAACAATAAAACCCTCTCGCCATCGACACCGCGCGCACACTGAACTCGACACGCCGCATATCGATCGATCGATCGCGCGTGTCAAACTTTGACCTTTTGCTGTGTGCACGTGCGTATACGTACACGTGTACGTATGTGCCTTGCGGTAGCTTATGCACACGCTGGCTTGTTGGGGAGAACCGTTGTTGCCTGGCTTGATCTTTCGCTCTTTTCCACACATTTTTGGAAAGTTTTGACTTAAATATATATATCTATAACCTTAGCTCTCCGTGAAAAAAAGAGGAAATGATGTCCAGGCTGTTATATCGTGTTGCTGCGCGTCAGGTGAGTTGATTTTTTTAAAATCTGATTTCCTCAGCTCAGCCCCAGGCCAGGGCTCAGTCAGAGTTTTGACAAACCAAAATCATCCCGGCACGGCCGCGCAGCTCAGGGCCAGGCGATCCCCCATGCATTAGTCAGCCATCAAGACTTCCATACATATGTCTAGGCCTAATATGTCCCCTCCACTAAAATAAAAAAAAAGAATATGGAGAAGGTTTATCAAGAATTATCTAACATATGGCAGTTATCCTATTGCTGGACACCTTTATTTCAGTGCTTTAAAGATGACAACTAGAGCTGAAAATGAAATACAATCAAGAAAAACTCTCAAAATTATGAAAATTATTAATATGATAAAAATAAAATTATTTTATGTTTTCCAACCGTTTTCTTTGCATTGCACTTGCCATGCTTGCGTGCGTGACAAATCACATCACAACTCCAGATGGGTAAAAATATTCTTGATTACCGCTATACCGGTGCCGGTATGTAAGAAAGAATTCAAATTGGTGTGATTTTTCTTCATAGTACACTCGGCAAAAAAAGTTCTTGGACACTTATAAAAGTTAAAATATTCCATATCGATATTTGATTAAAGGCAAATTATTGTATGTCAACATGACCAGACAACATTCCTCTTCCAGTATGACATGACATTTTCATGTGAACAGTCATGCATGGGTGGTTAAATGCTTTAAACAATAGCAATGTCAGTAAAAGAAAACTGCAAGAAATGGACTATTCAAATGCTAATGATCTTCATGGCCATCCTGTTAGTACTGTAGGCATACATTCAACAATTTCAACAGACTGTGGTTATCATTTGAATTGAATGCTTAGTTAGGGATGCATCATGAGATGCATAATGAGATGGATCATTTGGACACTCACTTTCAAGAAGACGCTTTCCAACCAAGAGCGTGCAAGAGCAATAGGAATGTTGCAGTCTGGGCAGTCATTTAGACAAGTGGCTCGATATTTCCAAGTTTCACCAACAACAATTTCAAATTTGAACCAGCGGTATTTGGCTACTGATGAAATTAGAGACCGCCCTAGGAGTGGTCGACCTAGGGCCACCACCCCTGCAGAAGATAGGAGGATAATGATAATTTTCTTTTGCTTATGCCAAGATACTGAAATTTGAAATTTTTTTCATTGACTAACTTTGACTTAATATTCCAGTGGAATATTGATGCATCCAAGGTGGATAACTTTCTCTTCACTTTTAGATTGGTATTTGACTTTAAGTTTGCTTTTATCGTTTAATGGATATTTATGCCGTGACACAAACTTTCACAACTGAAAGAATGACTGATCGTTTTCCTGCCATTTTCTTTTACTGACATTGCTATTGTTTAATGCCTGTAACCAGCCATGCATGACTGTTCACATGAAAATGTCATGTCATACTGGAAGAGGAATATTGTCTGGTCATGATGACATACAATAAATTGCCTTTAATCAAATATCTATATATGGAATATTTTAACTTTTATAAGTGTCCAAGAACTTTTTTTGCCGAGTGTATATCAATCATATCATGATCAGTAAATTCTAAGTTTTTGTTTGCTTTTTTATATCGAATCTGAGCAGATGTAATAAATTTGTGTTTGCTAACTATTTTTTTTTTCTTTTTAACTGCATGTTCCATGGCACTTTCCAATACTAGTATTATGCTTGTTATTTCTATCGATGCGCTGTCTATCGTCGACGGCTCTCTTATCACGGTAAACCTCATGCACGGGGTACCTTGAGAATTAGCTGTCGACGATCTGATCGAAGGAGCGGACGAGATTGAAATTCGGCAAATCAGGCCCATATTTCCATCAGAAAATACATCAAATGCAGGATCAATTGTTAATGCAAAACTATGTTACATGATATCTTAAGCATTTTCTGTCATTTTAGAAATAAATAAGGTAAAAGTTGGATTTTTTTGCCTTGTTTTTGTAATCTTGTTCTACATGTATGTATTAATCTGAAATTGAACTGCGGAATTCTTACGCTTACGTTCTGCAGCGAGAGGTTCAAATCCAAGTTCCAACCGGAAGAAAGAAGAAAAAGACAGCTTGCGAGGGTGCAGCCGTCATTAACGTTAGGGGGTTTGCAATACATAACAAAAAACCCGGTGGGGATCTTTGATTTTGTAGCTACTATAAACCTAAGATTGTTATTCCGTTTTGGCCTGAAATTCACCAAAACGGAAAAAAACAACAACTTACAGTGACTTACTTCGGCTGTTCCGCAACTCCCACTTCCCTGGTTTATCCGAACGTAATACATAAACATATGGCCATTGAGTCCCTGTACAGATCACTTGCTCACTGCAACCATCCTGCCTGTGGGGAATCTACAGGTAGGACTATGGTATGTCAATGCAGTACACAACACACACTTTAGAAAATCATTAAAATATCACTTTTGTGACCAAAAATACTAATTTCCATACAGTTACAATTTATTTTTCATTAGTAACTTGGGAATAATGTTTGTATTCACCAGAGCGCTCAAAAACTTGAATTGTGGGCATATTTTTGTGTACGCGCTACATTGGTAGAAAGAAATATGGCAATAAAATTCTAATTTTTCAGTTTCTATTTTCAATTTAGAAAAAATAATTAAAGGAATAAAATTTACTTAAGAGCCAAGTTATATGATGATTAGCTGTAATGGAATCTGACCGTGTCAAACAATCAAGCATTTGCTCCAAAGAAAAAGAGAAAATAAGCCAAACATTGCCAACCTTATTTTGCCACACATGGAGTACTAACTGAGACCTTGTTCATTGAATGAGTGGTGCAGATCAAGTTAGAATTTTGTCTCTGTAATTGGTGAGTGGAGCCAACGGAGTTCAGCGGAACAACCAACAGAGACCAAAGCATTCGGTCTACCGGTAGTAATGGTGGAGCAAACAACCACCACTTACATGTAACTACATGTATAGCGTCCATGCCAAAAGGGTGCGATTTTGCACCCTCCTTGATTACTCCTCAATTTTGCATTTTGAGGGGGTAAACAGGAAGAAATAAGAAAGATAAATTTATATTAGATATATTTAGCTTACCACCTTTCTGCAAAATAGCAAATTTTGATGACAAACAGATCAGGATCAGCCAGATTCTTTGATCGCTGTCAGCGCAGCTACAGCTGAGCGTACGAATGTGCCAGCCAATCCGCTGGTGCGTTTTTTCGCTCAGCTGTGGCTAACGGTGATCGAAGAAGAACCTGGCTGATCCTGATCTGTTTGTCATCAAAATTCGCTATTTTCCAGCTTACTTTTCAGAAAGGTGGTAGAGTCTAAGCTAATTAAATTTGATATGAATTTATCTTTATCATTTATTCCTTTCCCCCCCCCATCAAAAAGCTTAGTTTAGGCGTAATCGAGGAGGGTGCAAAAGCGTATCCTTTCTCCATACATGTAGATGCTGTAGTTATAGTAAGTGGCGGTTGTTTGCTCCACCATTACGAGCCCAATGGCCGTCATCCGTCTGTGTAGGAGGAGGACAAAAAAAAATCAGAAAATGTTGAAAAACTCCTCCGAAACAGCGAATATCAGTCTAGTTAATGGGCATATCGATGGTGGTGAGTACGAGTATAAAGCTACATGTAGGGCCCATCAGATGTCTGTGCACCTAGAACTTTAACTTAAGATTAAACATAATTTTCTCTTTATTCCACAAAAATGTTCCTTAGTTACATCTGCTTAATATGAGTACCGTAGGTGTTAGTCATAAGTGTGCCCAATATGACACTAATCTGGTGGATGTCATAACTTAAATTGTCATAAATTTTGTCTCTTCTCTAACATTAAATATAGATCTATAGTGTACAAAATGAACATGATTTCGTAAAAGCGCAAAATCCCTAAACAATCAAAAGAAAGAAATTTATGGCAAGGTTTCTATAAATTTTATCATGTCTTTTTGTGCAGACACAAAATTTGCTCTTGCGACATGTGCTCCTGATCTGAATATCTCAGACTCTGTGCATGTGGTTAGAGCACTCATTCATTTAACAAGGTTATGATATTACCTTGTTCTCTGTTAGGACTTTATTGTGTAGGGAAATAAGGTTGGCAACGTTTAGTTTATTTTCTCTTGTTTTGGGGGAAAAATGCTTGATTTTTTTATACTGTCAGTGTCAGTACAACTATTCATCATATAACTTGGTTTTGAAGTAAATTTAATTCTTGTAATTTTTTTCTAAATTAAAAATAGAGATTTTTTAATAACAATTTTCTTGCCATTTTACTTTCCGCCATTAGAGGGCCTACAGAAAAAATGCTTGAAATGACAGTTTTGAGCGCTCTTGTACCAAGTTACTAATGAAAAATAAATCACAACTAATATGGGAATGAGTATTTTTGGTTACAAAAGGGATATATTAAAGAATTTTTTAAATGTATATTGTGTACTGCATTGTAATAGAGTTTTTGGTTCAGAATAATGTAAAGATGGATGTATTAGGATTATGGTTTATATAGTTTTGGATTTTAGATTTTATGTTTGGTTTAATGTGCAGATTTTCCAATTAGAGCAATTGTCGCCGAAGCAATGTCATTGAACCCCTTTTGAACCATTACATGTATGTCTCGATACCATGCCGAGTTGCCGACTGTATGTCAAGCAAACAATTATATTGTTTAGAAAATAGATTGTTGCATTTAAGTTTCACTTATTATCCACGACTATTTTCAAAAACATCTTTCATGCTACAAGTAGTTAGGCCATATATACCAATTCCTCTTTTTTTTTCGCTCTGTGTTTTTTCTCCACTACTACAAAAAAAATCCTCAGCTTTTTGTGCATTAATATACACACAGTCGTGCAGTGTCAGCCTCACCCCCCAATTTTCCCGGTCTTCCTATTGGTTAGATGGCCCCCACTCAGAACTAACAGTGATTTTGACTAGTTTGTTGGTGAAAAGATGGATAGGAACTTACAGAGATCTGACAGAAAAAAGACAATCTTTAGAATACCAAATTATGACAGTCATAGCAGTGTCACATCGTGGGGAGAAATGACAGAAGTTATGACAGTGTTCCAGAAGGTTTATTTCCAATTGTCTAATGCGAATTCGTCCAATTGCCAACTCGTTAACTATCATTTGGTCTACCATCAGTTCGCCCACTCACCACATGGTCTACTTTCATTTAGTCTAATGCCATTCCGTCTAATAATCAGTTGGTCCAATAGCCATTTAGTCCATATACCATTTGGTCTAATTAAACTTAAGACTTAATTATTAATTGTGCAAAAATGAATGAAAAGAAAACGGGTATTAGACCAACTGGTTATAAGACGAAACGGTAATAGACGAACTGGTGATAAGACTGCTGATTGGACCAAATGAAATGGTTGTTAGACGAAATGTTGATGGGCGGAATGGCATTAGACTAAATGAAGGTAGACCATGTGGTGAGTGGACGAATTGGCAATTTACCATTCCAGATACCACCCCAGTTTAGCACACAACTGAAAACTTGTGAGTAAAATGTACACAATTTTAGTACGAGTAAAATAAAACAAAGGAATGTAAAGCACTCCTCAATAAGCCAGTTCGTAGTTCCTTTCTGCTATGATCAAAAGATTCTACGCATGATCAGAGGAAGGTCATTTGTACTAAAGTGACATGGTGGTTTAAAATCTAATGAGATAAGCACCAACTTTGATGTCTTGATTATTCATATATTCTTTTGAATTGTGGTTTGCATTTACATCCACAAAAAACAACAATGGGTCCACGAACGACTGGTATTTCACAATTTGCCAAGTACATTATGCAACATGCGACAGTTATGATATGCATTCAAAGTAGGAATGCAACAAATACCTTAATAAAGTGTTCATTGGTGTGCCATTCTAGTCACCTGGTCTATTCAATTTCTTCATCCTGCTATGTAAGGCAAGCTTACGTAATATCTTGCTTTGAAATCTGCCTATCATGATGAAAGAAATGAAAGGTCATTTGACGAAAATTGTCTATGGAGTAACTACGAACTGGTCTATTCTGTGGATGTTCATTTTCATGTTCAGACAGGAGATCTGAAAAGGCTGACCCTAATGCTTATACTTACTCTAACCTTCCACTCACAGCATTTTCTCTTTGAATAGACCAGTTCGTAGTTACTCATGGACAATTTTCGGTCAAATGACCTTTCATTTCTTTCATTATGATAGGCAGATTTCAAAGCAAAATATTACGTAAGCTTGCCTTACATAGCAGGATGAAGAAATTGAATAGACCAGGTGACTAGAATAGCACACCAAAAGTCACCAATGGACACTTAATGAAGTTGCATTCCTACTTTGAATGTGCATATCATAGCATGTTGCACAATGTACTTGGCAAACACTGTGAAAACCAGTCGTTCGTGGACGCGTTGTTGTTTTTTGTGTATGTAAATGAAAACCACAATTCAAAAGAATATATGAATAATCAAGACATCAAAGTTGGTGCTTATCTCATTAGATTTTAAACCACCATGTCACTTTAGTACAAATGACCTTCCTCTGATCATGTGTAGAATCTTTTGATCATGCGCAGAAAGGAACTACGAACTGGCTTATTTTATGCCATTTTTTTTCATGTGTTTTATTCAGTTGAGTACTGCCACCAAACCCTTTCCAGCAGGAGTAGCTGAGAGTAGTCCTGCCTCAGCATGGGGAGGCAACCTGAAGCTCAAGGATACAGATCCAGAAGTACTAGACATCATTGCAGAGGAGAAGGATAGGCAACTCAGAGGACTTGAACTCGTAGCCTCAGAGGTAGGAACTTAATCAGGTCTTGAATTTTAAATTTGAACAAATCTGTAAGGTCTCCCCAGCATAAGTTGATGTGAATAAAAAGAGAAAACCTAATGTCAACATAACATGAGCATATGTAACTAGAAATTCATTATGAAAATAGAATATGACCCCATTCTCATCTATATGTACTTTCTTAGACCAGTTTTAGTGGAAAACAGTTTAACTTGTAATGGGAACCTTCAAAGCGATTTGGGAATTTACTTTAAGTGGTCTTCCAAACCAGTTTGGAAAACCAACTCACAATGTGGTTTTCAAGACTGCTTTGCCTTGTTAAACTGGTTTAAGCATACATGTAGGTGAAGACACAACTTCTCTTTTGGAAGTGATCATTATGAGCACAGAAGTACAAGAGTGTGTGCATGTTGGGCATGCTACTCAGTACACACTGTGTGTAGAATGCCTATGCTGCGGTTTCAAACAAGTTGTGCATTTGTTTACCGGTATTTGTTTTTTGTCTCGCCTGCATAGCAGCCGCTTTTCCGATGGCGGATGGTTAAGTTTTTGAAATGACATAACATTTAAGTATAATGGATCTAGTTCATGAAACTTGGACATACATGAAAGGATAATCAAGTATTACTGAACATCCTGCCTTGGTTTCAAGTCACATTGACCAAGGTCAAAAGTCATTTAGGATCAATGAACTTAAACCATGTTGGGGGAATCAATATCGAAATCTTAACCTAAGGTTAAGTTTTTGAAATGTCATCATATATGGACCCAGTTCATGAAATTTACACATAAGGGTAATGAAGTATTACTGAACATCCTCTGCGAAATTCCGGTCACACGACCAAGGTCAAAGGTCATTTAGGGTCAATGAACTTTGGTCATGTTGGGGGTATTTGTTGAATTGGCATCATAACTTAGAAAGTTTATGGATCTAGTTCATGAAAATTTGACATAAGGGTAATCAAGTATAAGTGATTGTTTGACACACATCTTAGATCACATGATCATGGTCATTTGGGTCAGTGTTCATAGTATTTTACTTTTATTGAATGCTTTCTTTTGTTTAGATCACATGATCATGATCAAAGGTCATTTTGGGTCAATGGACAATTGGACATAGTATTTTACTATCATATGAATGCTTTCTTTTGTAAATAATTATTCAATAGCTGTTTTCAAAGTCAGCTCTGCTGCTATATCGAATCGTGTAATGCAGTCGAGACTGCCAGAGGCGTTCCACTTGTTTAATGATTGGTATGCAAACGAGAGAACCATTAATTTACAGACACGCTCACTACATGTAAATCTTTCTACAGTATCGTATAGATTGCTCGTCTACGTTCGCTCCCATCATTTCATATATTGTCAATTTAAGTATTGATCAGGCTGAAGTTCCCACTTGTTTGAAGGTTGCTTATATTACTCCACTTCTGAAAAAAAAGTTCTCTTGATCCAGAGGTATTGCAAAATTACCGTCTGTTTCTAATTTGCCACTCTTATTCAAAATTCTTGAAAGGGTTGTTTTTTCAAGACTTACTGATTATTTTTCAGATAACAATTTATTTGATCCCTTTCAATCTGCATATCATCGTAACCACAGTGTGGAAACTCTCCTGGGCAATGTACCCAACTCCATCCTTCAAGGAATGGACAAAGGAAATATCACTGCCATGTTCTTACTCGACTTGTCTTCCGCTTTTGATACGGTCAATCATACTGTTCTGCTTAATACACTCAGTTCCTTTGGTGTTAGGGGTTAGGCATATGAATGGTTTCAGTCAGATTGTTTGTATTAATGACTGCAAATCTACCAGTATGTCACTTACGGTGTACCGCAGGGTTCCGTGGTAGGGCCCACTTTATTTTGGATTTACTTGATTAGTTTGGGACATATCTTACAGCGCCATAATATCAACTATCACATCTATGTCGATGACATCCAACTCTATCTCTCCTTCAAACCAAACCAGGCTGATGCAATAAATGCAATCACCCTACTGGAGAATTGTCTATCTGTGATTCATTCCTGGTTGGATCATCATTCATTAAAATTGAATCCCTCCAAGCTGAGTTCCTTCTACATGTATTCGGTTCACGGGCTCAACTTAGAAAGGTCAAGTTGTCATCCGTCTCTTTTTCGGTATGTACCGTAAATGTGTCCCAGACGTGTCGTAACCTACACATGTAGGGGTCATGTTAGATTGTGAAATGTTTATGTCAAACCAAATAACCAACATTCATCAGGAAATACTTATCTAAATCTGCAACTGAAAAATTAGTTCATGCACTGATCTCTTCACGACTTGATTTCGGGAATGCCTTGCTTTACAATTTACCCAACACCCAGTTGTCCAAACTCCAGAAGCCCCAAAACGCTGCAGCACGCATAGTCACCCTTTCCAAAAAACATGTTCATATCACACCCATTCTGAAATCTCTACATTGGTTAAAGGTCAGCGATCGCATCATCTTCAAAATCCTACTCCTTGTATTCCATGTAATTAATGGTTCTGCTCCACAATACAATACTAATTCAATTAACAAATACACTCCTGTCAGGTCCCTTCGTTCATCCAACTCTGGTTTCTTAGTTGTTCCCAAATCTGCTAAGACATGGGGGGCACGGGCTTTTTCTCATGCTGGCCCTGTTCAGTGGAATGACCTTCCCCTGGTTATCCGTGACTGCACTTCCATTGACACATTTAAACGCTACCTTAAGACGCGTCTGTTCAATGCTTCCTATTCTTAATTGTTCTTTAATTTATCTCTGTATTTGTACTATTCTCTCCCTCTCTCTTTCTTTTACTGTGCCTTGGGCACTCTGCTGAGTGGATTTGGCACATTACAAATCACATTTATTATAGTATTGGATATACTGTACTTTTTTGTCTTGCTTGAACTTGTCTTACCTAGAAAAAGTTTGGCAGTGACCTCTCACCTCTACTAGTCCATGCATGTAGTAATCACTTTTCCTTTTGGTCTGTTACTGTCTGTTAGTCTGTTAGTTCAACTTGCTCTCATTTCTGTATTTGTGCATCAATTATGTTCATACTTAGTGCATATGATCCTTTGGTACATGAACTACCACATACTGTAGTAGCCCATGATAATGATGGGGTCAAAGGTCATCTATGGGTCAAAAGGTCAAATGTTACGAGGTCATGCTCATTCTTTTTTGTTCAACTTCCTCTCATTTCTTTATTTCTGCATCAATTTTGATCACACTTGGCCCAAAGGATCCTTGGGTAATACCACATACATGTGTATTGTTGAGGATGATGGGTCAAATGTCATCTAGGGGTCAAAAGGTTTAGTTTTTGTCGAACTTGCTATTATTTCTTCATCAGTTATGTTCATACATGTACTTCGTAGTTTGTACAAATGATCCTTGCATGATACCACATTTTGAGCCCATGTGATTGATGGGGTCAAAGGTCATCTAGGGGTTGAAAGGTCAAGTTTTTGTTCAACTTGCTCTCATTTCTTTATATCTGCATCAATTGTTATACTTGTACATGGTACAAATAAATATTGGGTAATAACACATGTTCTTGAGGATGAGTTGGTCAAAGGTCATCTAGAGGTCAAAAGATCATATTGCATATTTCATTAATTGTGAAATTAGGTGAGATTCATTCGTGAACCACCTTGTGTTTTTTGGCGTTGCTCTTATTAAGCAATGCATAGTTAATTCAATGTGTCTAATAATGTAAGATCATACATGTCTGTGTAACTAACAGCCTATCCATTTTATCCAATGGATGGCCAATGGCCTGTTTAGTGCTTTATGGGGCCTCCAATACATGTACCCGGGGGGGGGGGGGGGGCACTTCCATTGACAAGTGGATGCCATGCGCGACCATTGGGTCTCGAAAAGCACCCTAAACAGTACACACGTTCATGTATTTTCCATATTCTGAAAATGCACGGGTCCTTAACAAGTATTGGCATGTGAAACCCTACCCGTAACAAGTATTGGAAACAAAACGATACTCTTGCCAAGTATTCCCTCAATTGACCCCCTAAACAAGTACAGCGATATTTTTATTGTTATGTCATGGACGTCAGTCGTCGGTTTGCTTTACCTACAGTACATTGTACATCATTGGGTTTAGCACAGCCCCACCTCCTACATCTCGCGCAAATCGTACCCCAAACACGAGATGTGGACTATTGGGGCAAAAAGTACATCCTTTATAAAACATTTTTGTCTTAAATTTTTACACCCTTGCAAATTTGACCTTATATGTAGCTTTCCTTGGGAAAATAGATACCCTTTTTTCATTATTTTAGTGTTTTTGACACCCTTATTACGTACATAACGTGCCCTATCTTGAAAAAGACATCCTTTTTACATGTTTTTTGGTCGCGCATGATATCCGCTCGCCAATGTAAGTGGCCCCCCCCCCTGGGACATGTACATGTATGAACATAATCTAATTTGCAAATGGAGGTCCGTGACTATTTAATTGTAAATTTAATATTACTATTAAATTGTTATTTTAATTCTTATTCTTATTATTAGTATTATTAGTACATGTAGTAGTAGTTGTAGACTTGTAGTACATGTAGTATCATTGTTATTTAAAATTTTTGTACTTGTTGTTTATTAAAATAAGCATTTACATGAAGTCTATGTATTGAAAACTAATTTTGACATAAGTGTTTTAGGCCTATAAATGTGTTCATGCACGTGTATACATTGTGATGTACACCTCTAGCCACTGTGACCTGAGATTCTTTCTTTACAATTCATATTTTTGTGACCATAATCATGACACTCATTGTTTGGCAAAGATTGAACGTCCATTGACAGCTCACCAAAATAATGAAAACCTTGAACCAGGCCCCCCCCCCCCTGACATCAACGAGTATAGTTTGCATCATGCTGCATGCTTGATGCAATATCAGCTGATCAAACATACATGTAGCCATGTAGGGCCTCCATGGCTTGCTTATACATTTACACTGTAGTCCTGCTGCTGACATGTATGTAGATTTTGGGCTTATCTGGTTTAAAGGTCCATGCTTACGGGCAGGCTTGCAGTTTCATAAGCATGCAGGCATTCCTACTCAGACCCAACCTGGATAAAGACAAAAAAGTATATATTATAGGTAGGTCCAGGAGTTGGGAGCAGTAGATACAAACCCAATATACCAACATGTACATTGTAGGCCTCCCTATTCCATGCATGTAAGTGGAGACCTAAATTCCATGTGTTTGTGCACTTTGAATAACAAAATAGGCTGACTAGTCATGCGTGACTGCCAAGAGGTTGGTTTCGTAACATCAACAATAGAATCAGATGGTTTATACCTTATTATGCAGGGTTTGTATGTATGCTGGCACGTGGAAATTTCCATCATCCCATCCTGCATGGTCATGGGTTGGACTCGAATTGAGTGACCTGGATGCAATTATGGGTTTCCTTCTCCTTCTCTCTCTCTCTCTCTCTTTCTCTCTCCCCACATCGTTGTTATGTCTGCTTGCCCACTATCTCTCATGGATTTTTTTTCCATTCTCCTGAATATACAATTTCTTATAGTTTGGATTTAAAGGGCAAGTTTAGCCAAACAAAAAGTATTAGTTTGGGGAGGTCTAAGTAAAGCAGAAAATTTAATCACAATTGCATGTGTAATAAGAAAGTTATTGTGGTATTTTGTAAGTTTTGCTTAGTTTGATATAAAAGTATAGGCCTACTTTATGTGCCACCTGTTTAATACATATGTATGCAACTTAGGGAACTGATGATTTCACCCACTCACTATAGTCTATCTTCAATTTCTTTACAGTATATATGAAATATGAACTACCTGTACACTGTACCTTGTTTCCTCATAATGTGAAATAATGGTTTTTGATTTCTCATGTGATTTTTGGAATTGCCATTGTTTCACACTGACAATGAAAATGTTTCCGTACTGTCAAATCTGCAAAAAAAAGTGAAATACATGTATTTTTCTTTCATATCTAGACTTTCTTGTGCATATCACAAAATAAACTGAACACTAATGTTCTACATGTGTATCTTATTTTACATCCAATTTTGACATTACACCATATTGTTAGATTTTCTGTTGGGGTGTATGTATGTGAATTATCATGGTATGAAATTATGAAGGATCATCTAATATTCCAGTTTATCTAGTGATTCTTTTGTAAAAGTTTGAATTTCACTTTTAGGAATTTGGGACTTGGGTAAACTTTCTTTGGTACCGGTATTTCTTTTGACACTCTTCTTTCTTACAAAATTGGTGATTGCACTTATCAGCTACAAATAAAGTTTATCTTGAAATTTTCATTGCATTTACATATTTTCATAATTGAAAAAGCTGATTTTTTTCTTTTACTTAAGTCCTTATTGAAAAAAAAAGTGTAAATTCTTGGATTTATTTGTTGATTAAAACTTTTTTACTGGTTTGAATAATCATAAATTCATTTACAGTACATCAATTTTGTCCCTATATGAAGACACCAGTTTCCTGATTTTTAGACATTGGTGTTATTGCCAAGGATGAAAGCTAATGAAAAAGAAAATAGAGAGGGAATAGATTATACATACATGTAGTGCTTAGAATTAACAGGAGTGTGGCTGGCTCGCCTGGCTGTATTCACATTTTATTTTATATTTTTTTATATAAGAAAGTCGATGTACTATTGATGTGATAAAACTGGATTGATATATCTTCTTCTTCTTCAAGCTACACTGCCTCCTTCAATCCTGAAGATTCTTGCAGTATTGTAGTACCGGGGACCGGCAGGTGCAATACACCGGGTGAACACCCTACTCTTTGACGAATAGTGTATTGGTTTTAATGTGCATAGGTTGTGACTCTCCTATACACGGGACCAACATTTGCGTCCTTTCCGATGGACGGAGTGTTTTGCAACTGCATTCACACCCGCACTGAACACAGCGGTGAGGCACGTTAACACAGAACGCTAGCATCAGTTTTTTTGTTAGACGTCTTCCGGCATGCTGCGGGACTCGAACCCACGCACGTTGAGATCTACGATCTTTTCCGGAACAGGCGCTCTAACCGACTGAGCTACACTGCCTCCCTGACCTGGTTCAAAAAAGGGGGATGGGGCTTTGCTCCTCTCAGGCCCCGCCGTAGATGCCCACATGCCTGTGTTTAGTTGAAGTATTTACTGAACATGAAAAAAAAAGAGAGGGAGGGGCTAACCTCCCCAAAGCTTCCCTGGATCTGCTTACATTTACTATGTATGTCCATGTTGAATTGAAATACAGGAAATTAAACAAAAGAAAGAAAATTACAATTCAATACATGGCCCTGCAATTTCTTACCCTGATTTGGTGTCAGACGACAGCCCTCAACCCCTCAATGAGCTCCAACTAACCCTGAAAAGCAGTGCCAGAGAGTCCTACCATATTATACTCTGTTACATGTATATAATTCTAATGACCACCCCCCCTCCACTTACATGTATGTCTCGAGTTGAAGGAAAATAACTAGTCTCAGTACAAATGTGAAATTTTCATGATTTATCTATGTCAATATTTCATTATTCAGCTATGACTGCTCAAGCTGTCGGTGTCATTACTCCCAATTTTTCTGTTTTTATTCAAAATATCATAATTGTGCTTTATGAATTTAGTCATTACCGGTACTTACAATTATTTTTTTTGTTTTAAATAGAATTTTACGAGTTCATCAGTTATGGATTGTCTTGGAACATGCCTTACAAACAAATACTCTGAGGGATACCCATTTAGGAGGTGAGCTTTTAAGGTTGAATTCAATAGTGTATACATGTACATTATGCTAAAACTATCCATAGTTTTATATCAATTATGATGAAATTCAGATAAGCCAACAGTTTTCAAGGTTAGGTTTATCCCTTTCAAAGCAAGTACTCCACACTTTGTAGTTTGCACTGAAAATATCTGATTTAAGACCCTGATGTAAAATGTACCATTCATGTACATGAAGAGCAGGTTGCTAATTATTCTGCAGAGATTGGATCTTAAAGGGATGCTCCAGGCTGAAAATATTTATCTTAATAAATAGAGTAAAATTCACAGAGCAAAATGCTGAGAATTTTGTCAAAATCTGATCACAAATAGCAAAGTTATTGTATTTTAAACTTTAGTAATATATTTTGAAAACAGTTATATGCACATTGTCATGAATATTCATTAGATGGGCTGATGAGGTCACATCCCCACTTTCCTTTTTCTTATTACAGGAAATCATAATTGTTTCATGTGTGAATGATTTGTCTCCCTAGTAATAGTTGCAGCAATGAATATCTAATGCACTTAATCAGTATTTTTTTGTTATTTCAATATTTTTGGTTCTTGAAGGAAATAACTTGAATAAACCTAATTTCATAAAATTCAAAAGAACAAGTGGGGATATGACATCATCAGTTTGCTCATTGAATATTTATGAAGACATGGCTAGAACTGTTTCACCGGAATAATGCAAATGCCATTACTTCGCTCTTTGTCATCAGATTTTGATGAAATTTTCAGCATTTTGCTCTGTGAATTTTATAGTAAATTGCCAATTTGTCTTCTGCCATTCCGTCCACTCACCACATGGTCTACCTTCATTTTGTCTATAGCCATTTCTTCCAACATTTCGTCTACCACCCATTTCGTCCAACATTTCGTCTAGTCACCATTTCATCCAATAGCCATTTCGTCTAATCATCGGTTCATCTATAACCATTTTGTCCACAACCATTTCGTCTACATGTACCACCCATTTAGTCTAATTCCATTTTGGCTCATGCCATCTCGTCCATTAAACAGTTCGTCCAATGTTCATTTAGTCCAATTGCTATTTCGGCTAATATCAGTTGGTCCAATATCCAAATCGTCTACTTATCAACTCGTCCAATTGCCATTTCGTCTGATTATCATTTCGTCCACCACCCAATACATGTAGGTCCAATATTCAGTTGTCTAAAAACCAAATAGTCTAATCACCATTTCGTCCAATTCCCAAATCGTCCAATAGTCATTTAGTCTAACACAACAACCAGGAATGGAATTATTTAGTACATCGATACAGCCCCCTCTCCCCGCTCTTTCTCTCTATCACATCACGCACATAAAAGGGGGGAAATGGAGTGGTTGAAAATGATAAAATTGTAATAGGGTCCTTTGATATGGAATTTACCCTCCTTTCTTTTTTTTTTCTTTTTTAAACAAGTGCACACCTAAAAATGATAATCTTCTTTCATCATTATCATATAACAATGATAATAGTAATAAATAATAATAATACATGATGATAGTAATATTAGTAATTGATAAGAATGGTAATATAATAAAAAATGAAGAAAAAAAAAGAGGAGAGAAAAGTGGGAAAGGAGGGGGAGAAAAGGAAATGGGTAAAATAAGAGGAGGAAGACAAGTGAATAAAACGTGAGGGGAAGACCTGGTGGAATATATAAATTCTTCCATACTATAAATATTTTGCAAGATCGTGCTTTGCGCTGGCATTTCCTGTTCGATGAGATACATTATCTTGCGTAAGAACATTATTATAATGGAGCTTAAAATAGTTCACAATTATATAAAAGATTAACCAAACAACAGGTGTAAATTGGAATGAATATTGGACGAAATGATGATTGGCCGAGATGGCAATTGGACCTATTGGTGATAAGACCAAATGGCAATGAGACCAAATGATTGTTAGACGAAATGGGTTTAGACTAAGTGAGTGTGGACCAACCGCAATTAGACCAAATGGAACATAGACGAAATGAAAGTAGACTAAGTGGTCATTTGACCATTTGCCTTTAGACCAGTTGGCTATTGGACGTAATGAAAATTGACAAAGTGGCTATTTGACCAATTGGCAAAAACATGCAATTAGACCAAATGGCTATAAGACCAAATGATAATAGACAAAATGGTTATTAGACCAACTGGCTATTGGTATTGGACAAAATAGTGTTTGATCAATGTGTATAGTGGACCAACTGATGGTAGACGAAATGACATTAGACCATGTGGTGAGTGGACAAAGTGGCAGTAGACGAAATGGCAATAAACCGTGAATTTTACTCTATTTATTTAGATATAAATATTTTTAGCCTGGAGCCTCCCTTTAAGCATGTATGGCATTTGATGTTGGTGTCAAATTCCTGCTGCTGTGCTAAATTTCAAAATGGATTCAGGTTTAGAAATTATGTCCTCAGATGTACATGTAATATGATATTTCTTCAACTCTTTCATAGTACAGTGATGATGATATACATTACTTGATTGTCATGGTGATACATGTGCATGCGCCCAGGCTCGCAATGCAGATCCGCAAGCCGGTGCAGACTAGGCTCGCTGATTATCCTGCGTCGCGTTTACACGCTGCCCAAGGGCAAAAACAAAGATCAGTGGATAATATTTACATCATTAAACGCGCACTAATTGCCGGGGCAGACTTGACTTCATGTTTACACAGGGAAAAATTGTCGTTTCTGCACCGCCTCGCGGGTCTGATCCTAATTTTGGCGGAGCAAAATTGCTGTGTCTGACCCATGAGCTGGGGCAAGTTAATCACGTTTACACGCATAAAAAAGATGAGTCTGCACCGTGAGCCGGTGCAGCGTGTAAACACGGTACTTGCTACTTATGTAATGTAAAATGACAGGTGTACATTTCATTTACTTCATGTTTTGATACATTATGTGATTATTTCTGCCAGATCATGAGATAGGGCATCTTCTACTTGAAGTTCCAAGAAAGTACTCTACTCTCTCTCTCAATTTTATCTTTGTTCAAGTCTTACATTTGTTTCAAGCTCAATCAGATTTTGTTTATGTTTGACTTCATGATTTTCTAGGTACTATGGAGGTACACAGGTTATTGACAAGCTGGAAACTCTTTGTCAAGAGAGGGCGCTGGATCTGTTTGACCTTGACCCAGAGAAGTGGGGTGTGAATGTCCAGCCATACTCTGGTTCACCAGCTAACTTTGCAGTGTATACTGGTCTTCTCAAGCCTCATGACAGGGTTATGGGATTGGATCTCCCCCATGGTGGACAGTGAGTATCACTGCTTAGGCATGTTGTAACATAACTAAAAATTTGGCAAGTACTTGTCCCATATATGTGGTTCAAATTAAAAATGATTTTGAAAAATGTTAAAAATCTTAATGCCGACAGCAAACTTTATAAACACCCCAAAAAGTGACTTCCAAGTTCCATTATTCCAAATGTTTACTGCTTTATGTGTTTTAAAATAGTAATGATGTTGGCATGTGGTGAATGAAACATACAGTATTAGGGACATTGTATGTAGTTCATTTGACAAAGTTTGTGATTTTATATAGAAAACATTTCTCAAGCATGGAATGGGTTGAAAGTTTCAAGATTCAGGCCTGCTCTTTGCAGCTTTCTGATCATATAAAACTGTTGCTGTAATGGTCAATAAAAGAAAAATGCAACCCCCAAAAAAGTATTACCGGTACACAGAATTTAAAGTATGCTAAATATGAAAATATAAAAATTCAAATTTTTACAAGGAATCAAAGGCAGAAAAAAATAAAATGAATAGCCATAATACTTTCATAACTAAGATTGAAATGGTAGATGATACTCAAGCATTACCAAGGCTTTGGACAGGCTTTATAAAGCCAATTCGTAATTGACCTATTACTGCCAGTCGTATACCATTATGTAATGAGGAACAGGTGTCTGCATGTTCTTCCTGTCAGGTAAAGCCAAACTCGATAAATACATGCACAAAGATAATAACATAGCGCTCTTTATCTAGTTGCCTATTCAGAGGTTTTATAATGCAAATTAATCCTGCTTTTTAACTTTAGTTGCTTCAGTTTCCTTGATGCACTCGGTGAATTGATCCATCCATCTCTTCTCAACTTACCTAGGAGCACATAAATCAGATAAAGTGCATTGATTATTTGAAATAAAATATTGAACTAAATCCTTGGTCTTAAAAATTCTGAGATAATGAAAATGGAGCATTCAAATTTGCAAAGTTGTGAGATAATTATTCTAAAGTAAATAAACTACATGTCCATTTATTTAGGTTGCCTGATTGTTTGAGTGCATTATTTTTTTTTTAATCTACCTACTCGCATCACCTAAACCAATTATTGATATGTTGTAGAATGTAAAAACTCAAGAAGACCTATCTTCTGCTCTAAGAATGTTAAGATATTAGATAGTTTGCATAATGCATACCATGTTAATTGAGAGTATGAAGTATTTATGTAACTTGCATATAAAAAAGGAAGGTGGTGTGTTACACCATCATGTGTGTACATGAATGCTCTTTGCATTTTATGATATCCAGACATATGTTTTAAAATTTTATGGAGATAATGCAAAACTTTAAATTTCATAACTTTTTGTATTTTCAGGCCGGATTTACCCGTATGGACTGTAATATTATGGTCATTTATTTTAGATAGTAACCCTACATGTATATCCACAGAGTCGATACCCAATAGATTTCAGTTAACCGACAGTCTATACCCCATTGTCAGACGTAGACTTGCTGTATGTACATAAAGCAGTTTACATGAACTATAGGAGCTAAATTGTGCATTTTCTTAACTCTTACCAGGATTTAAAAATATCCTTTTTTTGTGTCTTCCTGCTTACCTTTCTTTTCTTATTTCTTTTCTTTACTTTTTTTTATTGGAGGGAGGGGGGGGGGGGGTGAGCTTTACATGTACATTTTTTTTAATGAAACCAAACCGGGTCCCGTAACACAAAGGTTAGTGATTAATCATACACTCAATTTTCACGATTGATTGTACATTGTAGTCAATGGAATCATTTGTAAAAAAATGTTCTATGATCATTGCTAAGGTTTGTGTTCCAGGTCCCTGGTTGGTGTTTTTTTTACATGTAAAGCTCTTCATAGAGTAATGCATGTCTTTACTAACAATTGGAACATGTTGTAAGGTGCCAGGTCAGCCTATGTAGCTGACCTGGCACCTTTAGGGCTTATCATGTACCATAAAAAAGGGTCACCTAGTTTGTGTGAAAAGTCATTTGTAACTTACGACTAGCTTTATGAAACACCCTCCAGGAGAGAGATTAGCTATGTCAGGGCTCCACACTAACCCATTTTTTCTACTGGTCTGACCTGTTTATGTCGGACCAGTTTCTCCATTTTTTTGTCCGAACCTAAAATTTACTGGCCCCCCAATAAAAAATAAAGAAAAGCATAAAAAAGTCTTGATTTTATTTTGCCGTCTTTTATTGCTTATATTGCCCCCCCCCCCCAAAAAAAAATTGTACACACAACATAATTCATGAGAGCCATTTCTCAATTTTGGATAGCCATTTGTAAGATGCCAGAGCCATTTTCATAATTTACAAATTAGGAGAAAATAATATCAGTTAGATATATTTTTTCTGGTCATGTCGGACCAGTAAATCTGGCCATTTCTGAAAATTTACTGGCCCGACAGCAATTTTTACTGGTCTGGGACCGTCGGACCAGTGCCTGTGTCATTGTCAAACTTTCCTCTGTTGTACATGCTTCATCTATCTCATTTATAATGTTTTGCATTTGTTTCTTTGCAGTTTAACCCATGGATTCATGACTCCCAACAAGCGCGTGTCTGCAACTTCCATCTACTTTGAGTCAATGCCATACAGGCTCAATGTAAGTGTTTCTAATCTAGTGTTTCTAATCTGGAGAACTTATCACCGATTGTCTCTTGAGTAGCTTTTTCAACAACTATTACTGAAATCCAGGCGCAGATCCAGGGGGGTGGCATGTGCCCCCCCCCCCCCCCTTTGAGAAGTAAAATTTGTAATGAAAAAATGCCATTAAAACAGCTACATCTTTTGAAATTGAAGACATTTTTTTTCTTTTTGCTTGTCAATTTTTTTCGGGTACGAAATATCCTTTATTTGTGGTTGAAAACCATAAATAAGTCACTTGGTATAATGCCTCCCTATTGACTACTAAATTTCATATTCACATTTTAATTTGTTATGAGATACTACTGTTGCAATCAGGATGAAGTAGAAAAACAAGAAAATAAAAAAGGTGTTTCAGGGAATAATTTTCCTGGTATTGCGTTGCACTTTGCTCCACATTTTTTAGAGACTGCTATACATAAATTCTTTTGTATAACATATTTTTACATAGGACTGTACATTACTTAGTTGAGAGCTTTTCTCTATTTAAATTTGTGAAGCAAAATTATTCCCTGTGTTTTCACTATTGAGTTGTTACATAGAAATGTAGCTTCATACAGCATCTTAGTTAAAGCTTGAGGTATTACTGTTGATATCAATCTGGGCAAGCATTTGAAGTATCTTTGTGCTGGCAAAACCTCAAGATTTCATTTGATCTATACTGAACTTGTCACCATATGAAGACACATCCCCTTCCACTGCCCCTCCCTCCTTGTACTGTTCATAACGTGTGCAGTAAACCTTATGACCTTCTTCAGTTTATGATATCAACATAAGTGTTTGTCAAAAAGCATGTGTACCAGCACATTACATAGTTTTTAGAAACTATGATTTTTTTTCCAGTTTGTGACAAATTGACAAGTTTTAGTTAAGAATTATTGGTATAAAACTAATTAAAATTGGTCCCATATTTTCTTACTTCTATGAAAATATATATTCTAAATATCATTTTATTCAACTCATTATTTTTGTCAAATAAATCAATGAACACATCAACCATCACAGTCTATGTAATGCTCTTTCCATTATTTATATGGGCAGCTTCTTGCATAGAATTTGCACAGGTACATGTATCCCACACATATTTGCAAATGGTTATCCAATTTGTTCTATGCAAGAGTGGCTAATTTTACAATACCCATGCACAAGACTCAATTAATTTTCATGTTTCACATGAAATATTTTAGCTACATGTATATCTAAAACAAATGCCACTTGTGATTTGAAATTTAGGATCTGACACTAATTTGTAATTTTCAGTACCGGTAGTTCAATATCCAAAGTGCCAACTTTCCCACTACTGGACACTCTTTTTAAGAGTACAGACTGTTGTGTGAAACAAGCTAATGACTGCAAAGATGCAAAACATGTGTTCCAAAGTAGTAACATTCAGTATGTACATTTCATGTTGTATGATATGTTACCTGCAGGAGGAGACTGGTCTGATTGACTATGAAAAGCTTGGTGAGTCAGCAAGGATGTTCAGACCAAAGCTCATTATCGCTGGCTACTCAGCTTACCCAAGGAAGCTGGACTATTCTCGTTTCAGAAATGTGAGTACATATACCAGACAATGTACATGTAGATGCTATTTAAATGGCAAGTCCATCCTACTATCATTTTCTATTTTTGTAAGTAGAATAATCACAATTATTTTCAGCAGAACAATTCTGTAGATTCATGCTTGATGTTTTGTAATGTCTACTGCCACAGGTAACCAAGATGCATTGGCTTTCTTATCTTACATTTTATATTTACAGTACAAGCCAGATTCTGCATAAAAGCAAATGTGTGGATCCTGAATTGGCTATGACAGATCCATTACATCACAGAAGCATTTTTCTAACTGGTTTTGACTGCACTTCTGTGAATCCCAGTTGGTTTTCATAATATATTTAAATTTATGCATACCTTTAAACTTTAAAGATATGCATAAAATTTGAATTTTTATTTAAAGCAAGGGTTGTTTTTGACAACATGGATAGAGGTTGAAGAGAATGGAGAGGCAAGAAAGTAGAGTTGAGAAAGCAGAGTATCTTTCGGAAATGAGAGTAGTCTTAAAGAGGGCTTTAAACTAGAAAGAGTGGAAAGCCTGAGCAGCCTGTAGGGAGGATGAGAGGCTTGAGTAGAAGGCTGGTTGAGTTGAGGGGTGAGATAAGATTTAGTAGATGAGAGAAGGCTGGCTTGAGTTGACGAGTGGAGTTGTAGAGCAGGAGCGGGTGAAAAGACTTGGCATTTCAGGCAGGTTAACTGTCCACAGGTTAATATATTATTTGTTATTATGTCAAACAAGCCTCTAACAAGCTTTCAGGTTGTCAAAAAACATTTGCTTAAATTCTATGTATACAGTTAAAGTTTAAAGGTATGCATAAACTTTGAATATATTATGAAAAGCGTCTGGGGTTTGACAGAGCTGAAATCAAAACCGGTTGGAAACATGCTTGTGTGATGGAACTGCCATAGCCCATTAAGTATCAATATGTTTGAATGAATGCAGAATGCATTGTTTTGTATGATTTTCTTTTAAATCTGAGGGTGGCCCCAAACTTTAGCCTGTACTGTACCTTTTCCTCTTAATATAAGGTAATGCTACTGAATTTTGTAACAAAAATTTGAAAGTTTTAGAAATTGTTGTTTTCATAGTATGAAATTTGTAATTTTATTGAATTTATTTGATCAGTAATTGGCACTTTATTTGCTAGTTAAAGGAGAATGAAACCCTTGAAACCAGCTGAATCCATATCAAAGAGAAAAATCAAAGAAACATATTGTTGAAAGTTTGAGGAAGATTGAATGAATAATAAGAAAGTTATGAGCATTCGAATATTGAGATCACTAGTGCCATGTAGATCCTCCCAACGGCAATGCGACCAAGATCTGTGATATCACACACGTACAACTCCCTCATTACTTTAGTACTTATTTCACTTATATTCTCACTTTTATAGAGTCTATCACAAGGTGAGGTGTTCTCTTTATGAGATGACAAGTACAGAGGTTTCACAACATTATATCATTGATGAATCGTTTGTCATATGATTAGAATGAGCAAAAACAGATGTTTTGGGGTATATTTTCAGTGTCCAAATGGGAGAGTTGTACGTGTGTGACATCACAGATCTTGGTCGCATTGCCAATGGGAGGATCTCCATAGCATTAGTGATCTCGACATTCAAATGCTCATAACTCTTTTATTGCTAGTCCTATTTTTCTCAAAGTTTTGTTGATCTTATTCTTTGATTTTTCTGCTTTCACAAAAGCTAACTTGCTCCAAGAGTTTCATTCTCCTTTAATATGGCCTGCACTTTAGTCTGTGTTCACCTTGCTCTTTGTTTATCAGACAGCAGACCCTGAAAATTCTTGATTTTCATGTATATTACACTTTCCTTGTTTGTATAGATCTGTGATGAGGTCAATTCATACTTACTGTCTGACATGGCCCATATTGCTGGTCTGGTTGCAGCTAAGAAGTTCCCCTCACCATTTGAACATTCAGATGTTGTAACCACCACTACTCACAAGACTCTACGAGGACCAAGGTATAGATGCATAAGAAATATTTCTCTGTGATAAGAATAAGAACTTAAGGGCGAACATTGAAAAACAAAAATGTGTACATTAAAACTACATTCTCTGAATTAGAGGTAGTTCATGCACTAATTGCAATCCAATTTTTAGAATCATATGATATTTTGCATGAAATCCTTAAAGGACAAGTCCACCCCAACAAAAAGTTGATTTGAAAAAAAGGAGAAAAATCCAACAAGCAAAACACTGAAAATTTCATCAAAATCGGATGTAAGATAAGAAAGTTATGACATTTCAAAGTTTCGCCTAATTTCAAAAAACAGTTATATGCACATCCTGATCGGTATGCAAATTGGCAGACTGATGACGTCACCCACTCACTATTTCTTTTGTATTTTATTATATGAAATATGAAATATTCTAATTTTCTCCTCCTTGTCAAGTGAAACAAAGTTTTATTTCTCCCTGAAAATGTGGAATTACCATTATTTTAACAGTTTATGGTTAAGTTAAGTTGGTCCTTATTGTCAAATCTGTAAAAATTGAAATATTGCATTATTCAAACAATAAAAAACAAAAGTAATAGTGAGTGATGGACATCATCGACTCTCTCATTTCCATATCGCTGAGTTGTGCATTTAACTGTTTTGTGAAAAATAAGCGAAACTTGAAAATGTTATAACTTTCTTATTTTACATCCGATTTCGATGAAATTTGCAGCGTTATGTTTGTTAGATTTTTCTCTATCGATTCAGATCAACAATTTTCTGGGATGGACTTGACCTTTAACAAAAAATCACAAAATCACAATCATAAGGGAATTCATATTTCCATGTATTGATAGGTCTGTCTGTTTGTGCAAATGAACCATTATCATATGGTATTCCTAAAGAAAGGACATATATATATGAAAATTTGTGTTAAGTATTTTAAGGCAATGTCTTTTGATCAATAATATTGTCAAAAAAGTTATACAATTCTTTAGTAAGGAACAATTTCCTTTCCAATTTGCCAAATTTCTTTTGATTAAATTCCTTTTTAAAATTGCATCATTTTAATTATATGTTGTGGAATTTGATTTGTAGAAGAATTGAGAGATAGGCTGTTTCACTAGCCCTTGTCTGTCTCAAATGCACCAGTCCCTGTCTGTCTCAAAGGATTTACACAGGAGAGCACAATGAGTTAAGACCCCTTTACCATTTGAACTTTTTTGTGATTTCTATCATCTCTGTTAAATCACAGTTTGAACCTGATTCTGTGAAACCCTGAATTCATTGTCTTCATCCAGCCTTTTTTCTTTCAATTAGTTCAGTCAAATATCTAAGTTAGTTCTGCATTTTCGTTCAGTCTCTGTTAAGTTATTACCATTTTCTGCATCATTAAGTTATCTTATCCCTCTGACTTTCTCTCAAGGTCTGGAATAATCTTCTACCGTGTTGGTAAGAAGGGTGTTCATCCAAAGACTGGTAAAGACATCATGTATGACTTCAAATCCAGGATTGATGAAGCCCTGTTTCCTGGATTACAGGGTGGTCCACACAACCCCCAGATTGCAGGAGTAGCCACTGCCTTGAAACAGGTAGGCACAATGAACCAGATTTGTTCTATTCTTATACATTCTAGTTGCATGAAAGGAGTGGAGCATCATGGAGCATGGGGCAAGATCTAATGCTTCACTGCTGCTTAGCTTGATATTATGGTTCATATCTATTGACGAGAAACATTTGAAGCCTTTAAAATTCTGTTAACTCGGTTGGCACCTCTGTGTTTAACTTTTTTTTGATACTCTGAATCAGGCCTCTACAAAAATTTTTTTCGTCACTTGCCCTGTCGGGCAAGTGATGAAAAAATTTGCTTGCCCGATAGAAAAAACTGCATGCCCAATATGTAATATAATTTTATTATGATGGCACTACTATTATTTTTAAAGGTCATACAAAATAACAACAATTGAGAATCATCTATAGTATAAAAGAACACACATTTAAAAGTTTACTCAGCAACGTAGGCCTGAGTCATTACGTTTATTTTGAAACTACTTTACGCTTTTATAAATGGGCGTTTAAGGTTTAAAAAAAGACCTTAACCAAAAGTTGCTAAAATTTCATATTTTGCATCTTTAATCTATGGAATGTTTATCTGTTTGCCATATTTCCTTAGGAGTGTTTTGATTTAGTTGGAAACTATAAAGAAAGCCAGTGAAAAATATTCAGCTCTTTATTGAAAAAAAAAAAAAATCATCAAAAAAAAAAAGTGGATTGGCTAAAATTTCACATTTTGCATCTTTAAATCTATGGAATGTTTATCTGTTTGCCATATTTCCTTTGGAGTGTTTTGATTTAGTTGGAAACTATAAAGAAAGCCAGTGAAAAATATTCAGCTCTTTATTGAAAAAAAAAAAAAAAAAATCATCAAAAAAAAAAAGTGGATTGGCTAAAATTTCACATTTTGCATCTTTAAATCCATGAAATGGTCATTTATTTTCCATATTTCCTTGACTTTTTTAAAAATTAGTTTGAAACTATCAAGAAAATTACTTACCTCTCTCTTGTCTTTTCTTCATAATTTTATGATGTTACACTCGGTCAATATTTTTTTATTGTAGTCCCACATGTAGACTTTCATGTTTTTTTTTTTCATGCAACATGATAGTCTACATGTGGGACCACAATAACAAAAACATTTACCGAGTGTAAGCATCATCATAAATGAGTCAAGAAAGAGCTGAATAATCTTAATTTTTTCGGTAGTTTCCAACTAAATCAAAACAATTTCAAGGTAATATGGAAAATAGATGGCCATTTCATGGATTTTTGCAAAAGGTGAAATTTTAGCCACTTTTGGTGTGGTTTTTTTTTTGGTTTGCATCAGCAAATTGTGCAAGATAGTAGCACATGCGCAGTCATTGCACACATAGAACGTAAGATGCGATGGCACGGTTTTCCGAACGAGGTACCTGGCGATAAATTATTGGTAATTGGCGCTGATTTTACATCAGTTTCCACTGTTTTTTTACTGGTTTGAAATAATATGAGAGATAGTTGTGATTATCCAAAAGATATTGAAATTTAGATGGTCTACTGATATTTTATTAATTTATTTCCAAAACAACCACTTGCCCGATCGGGCAATTCACTTTGAGAAATGCTTGCCCGCACGTCATTTTCACTTGCCCCGGGCAAGCGGGTTTGTCGCGCCCTGCTGAATATTTATCTGTTTTATAGTATTAACATTCTAGAATTTCTTAACCAGAATATATTTTGTATTCATTGTTCTGTTGTGAATGTGGTGGACCTCAGTGATTTTCTTTTCCACTTGTCAGGCAAATAGTCCCATGTTTAGAGAGTATCAAGAGCAAGTCCTGAAGAACTGCAATGCCCTTGCAAATAGGCTCATGGACAAAGGATATACTCTTATTACAGGTAAAAAAATGCAGGACTGATTTCTTTTCACTATTCCTTTATTTATATTAATAGGACAATGAATGGTTAAACAACTATCAAAGTGTAACAAAGGCCAAAGCGAATTTCTTTTCTTCATGATACATGTATTATCATAATAGCGATAAAACTTCAGTAAACATGTGGGGTTTATGTACTTTTCCTATCTTATGATGTTGTTGAATTTGTTAGGTTATTGTATTCCAACTTAATCTTGTTATCTTTTGTGAAGGTAAATCTTTGATAAGGAAAGGTTAAATAAGTGGGTCTCTTTGGTAATCTGTGTAGAATTTGGCATCTGGGAAAAATTTTAATCTCGTCCTACAAGGTTCTATCCCTTTCTAAGAAGACCATTTTAAGCTGAGGAACTGTAATGAACCTTTTTCTGATTAAATTGATTTTTTTACCAAGTAGGAACTAGGTCACCTGAAGATATAGATGATGATATGGGCATTATTTCATCAAATTTGCCCACTTTGACAAGTAATCATTCTCTGATAGTTACTATATTTAATAGAAACCAGTAGCTTTTTAGCCAAACAGAAACAAGGATTTCAATGAAATGTCGTCTGCGAGAATTTTCAGGAATTAAATAAGATTTGATGCAGTGAAATTAGTATAGTATTGAAATAAACTGAGTAAGAATTAAAAGATGTTGTGTTGGTGTACATGTAAATTTCTTTTTCAGGTGAAACTGAATGCGCATGAGTTTTTATAATCTTTGGGTGGTTGAGATAAAATTCAAATGAAATTCCTAAGGTATTTATAATTACCAGAATTCATTAAAGGGATGGTCCAGGCTGGAGATATTTATATCTCAATAAATAGAGTAAAATTCACAAAGCAAAATGCTGAAAATTTCATCAAAATCGGATAACAAATAACAAAGTTATTGAATTTTAAAGATTTGCATTATTCCGGTGAAACAGTTCTAGGCATGTCTTTATGAATATTCATTAGGTAGGCTGATGATGTCATATCCCCACTTGTTCTTTTGTATTTTATTATATGAAATTAGGTTTATTCAAAATTTTTCTAGCAAGAAATAAAACAATTTGATTGAAAACTGATTAGTGCATTAGTTATTTATTGCCGCAACTTATTTCATCATAATGGAGACACATCATTTACACATGTATGAAATAATGAAACATTTATGATTTCATGTAATAACATAAGAAAAATATTGATTTTACTCTATTTATTTAGATATAAATATTTTCAGCCTGGACCATCCCTTTAAGACATATATAAAGGGTAGAATGAGCTACGCGACTGTTAAAGAATGAAAAGCCATTACATAATGTGATAATTTTCTCTTCCATCTTATGTGTATTTTCAGGTGGCACTGAAAATCACTTGGTATTGGTTGACCTTCGACCAATGGGTGGTGATGGCACAAGAACCACTCTGGTTTTGGATGAGGTTTCCATTACCCTCAACAAGAACACCTGTCCAGGAGACACCAATGCCTTCAACCCTGGTGGTGTTAGGATAGGTATGTTGTTCTTTGAGAAAAACAAGTTTAAAGAGAGGTCTTGTTAAGAAACAAAGTTGTGTGTACATGTATGTGTGTTGGAAGTTAAGTATCATCCATATAGGTATAAATCCAGGAAGAAGAAAAAATATAATTTCTGCACGCACCTCGAGGATAATTGTGAGTGAAACATCATTTTTAGTTTCTCTGCGGTGGATGGTACTTGTAGCACATGTAGCATATGGAATAAAATTGGGATGCTGTTTGTGGTAACTTGTTTGTTTTCACTTCTCGAGCGCTAAAGATGATTTTTAGGTGCATATTTGTATTTCACAACATATCATGGACACGGGTAACAAATAGTCCTTGCAGCTCAAAGTTTTTTGTTCAATCAATTTACATGTATACCAGTGCTAGGTGATATTTACAGGTATATGATGTTGCTTGCTGACTTTAAAATTCCCAGGATTCATAATCTTTTAAAATGTTTTTCAGGAAAACGGGGCATACTGTTATTCTGCTGCATGACCTTGTGTACATGCCTTTCAGACCAAAAACAGGTCAAAATTGTGATTTCATGTACAGAGGCGATGCAAATTAAGTTTTTATCCCCCTTATTCAGAAAGATTCTTCTTTTTTTTGTAGAATGATATTAATCAAAGTTCAACAATAAATTTGATATTTTGCCATTTCTACTCATCACCTTTTTAAATACTAATATTCTTGGTCTTTGAATAGGTTAGCAACACTTCCATTTCTTAATATGGAAGAGATAAATCACTCTACCTTGTATACCTGGAATCAGTATGTGAGAAATATTTGATAATTGTTTTTTATGTCATTCAAACTTAACATGTTTAATGTTTTCATCTCTGTTGTAAAGGAGCCCCAGCTATGACGTCTAGGGGATTCACTGAAGCTGACTTTGTTAAGTGTGCTGACCTAGTCGATGAAGGTGTGCAACTCGCTCTTGAAATTTCAGGAAAAGTTGGTAAGAATACTCTGTAATATATATATATATTTCTCTACATCTGTGTTTAAGGCGATTTTTTTTGTCTTCTTTCGTTGTTTGTGATGCGCCTTAACGCCCTCTACCTTCGTCTTTACGTCTATATGTGTATTATGACGGAATAAACCCATTCATAGACTTCGCCCTTTCGTAGGATGTAGGCATGTATATGTATATATATATATATATATATATATATGAGACCTTTCTAAGTTTATGAGTGAGATGATCCCTTACATTTTCTTATAGTTGTGAGCCCTGATGATCCAATACATCCCATAAATAAACTGTTCAAATTAAAACCAGTTTGCAATTTATCAAGTTGATCATGTCTCTGTTTTGTTTTCTTTTAGGCAAGAAGCTGAAAGACTTCAAGGAATGTCTCGCCAATGACCCAGAAATTGTAGGCAAAATCAAGGACCTGAGGAATAGGGTAGAAAGCTTCGCCCGCCAGTTCCCCATGCCAGGTTATTAAACACACTTGAAGCAGAACCACTTCTGGATGATCGGATTGCCTTGGATTTTTTAAAACAAATTGCAATACCTACTTCATGTTTTAAGTTTCATTTCTATAAACACATTACATATCAACACTTCTAGAAACGATATTGAAATATTGTCATTACTCATTATTACTCACTACATTATGCATTTGAAATATTCCAAATTATGTGGAAATGAGATTTCATATGAAAGTTAAAGATATCAGTTTGTCAAGATAACTCCCTGACGATATCCTTATCATATATTTAATGTGATAAAGGATAGTAAGATTTTTATTTTTGAAGAGAGAGAATATGAATCTATTGGACTTGGGTTTGCAATAGTCAGATATGTAATGAAATCATATCTTAATCTCATTTCCATACTAAGCACTTTATGAGTAAAAGAGAACCACTCCTTGATATTCTACTCTAGGGAGGTTTTATTTGATCTGGAGATTGGTCTTGCAATAATCAACATCAGATGTGGATGGTATCATAACAAACATAGAACTATGTGACCTTTTCGGTGCAAAGTACAAGGGTCACTAGCAGAGATCTAATTTCATATGTATCTCTACGAGCAGGTATAATGGTAGGTGAACCATTACATTGTGTGTGTGTTTGTACAGAAATTCAGCATTAATGTATGTTATGTAAATAGGGATAGCCCACAAACACATTTTTTCATCAGGATTGGTATGTATTTAGCTATTCAACACTTACATATGTGCCAGTCCTATATAAATGAAATGTAAAGAGTCTCAAGTCCATGGTGTTGTTTCCTCCAAAAGCGATCTCTCATGGGATTTTTTCTTAAAATGAATAAACAAAGTAAATCATAGTTAAATAGTTCAAATAATTTTCAGTGGTTATAAACAAACAAAAAATTCTCCCCCATCCCCATCAATTGAAAATTTCAATTACACAGTTAATTCATAAAAAGGTACCTTAAATTATCCTTTGGTAATTTATACTTTTTATCAAACTTTTCCATGTGAAACTTCAACATTTTAGATTTTTTTAAAACCTAATACTTGGATAATTTTTACCTTTTAAACTCCATATTGAACAAGCCCATCAGCTTTTGTTACTTCTATAGTATATTCGTCATATTTTATATTTCAATCATGTATACTGAATTCATTATTCATTTTTGAAGTGTCCATTCATGCATCATTGTTCCATTGTATTGAGGTTCTAATTCATTTGCCTTATGAATGTAATGTTGTTATTTATTAGCTGGTAGATCGGTAGCAGTAGAGAAGTGTTTGATGTAGAAATATATATTGCTATTTTCAAAGAAAACAAATAACAAAATCAATGTGTAAAAAACCACACATATTTTTCAATTGCCCAAAATTTATTTTGATAGCCATTTAAACCAAATAATTGCTTGCTCTTTGTATTTACAAGTATTTTCTGCTTTCCTGTATCATGTTTTTTTTTTCTAGCCACATTTATCTTTGTAAATTGTATTCATTCTTCTTTGTGACATACCTTTTAGTTATTTCTGGCATTGCTAAAGCGTAAGACATGGTTCTAGCTGTATTTTTACCAGCTACTGGTCCAAGTTATATTTATTTCCCTTTAAAAGTATGTTTCCATTCAGAACTGATTATGCAGCTCCTTTATAATTTAAATATAATGGTCTATTGATATCAAATTTGATTTTAATTGATACATTATTTTATAATGTATTGTATTCTTCAAAGAACACACTTATTGCTGTTTGAGAATATGACTTCACTAGACACAATGTCCATGTTAGAGGCTGAAGGTGAGATATTAGAGAACTATGGTCCATTGTAATGACTCAAGTAAATGATGATATATTAACGCAAGTGTAAAAGTATAATATATTTTTACCTATTTGGGTTTTGTAGTCACCATTCAAAGAAGAGGAATCAAATATTGTATCTTCTTTTATTTCATATGAAAATTATGGTATTTTAATTATATACATGTATCAATATACTGCAAATGATCCTTTTTAGTATTTTGCCAACCATTTTGATCCTATCATGTGCAATCAATTTGATTTTAAAAAGACCTCAAGAGATAAAAGCAAGTCTGTTAATGTAACAATTTCTATCTCTGTTACTATGCAGAAGCATTTTCTCTCAATTTCTTGATTATTGTCAATTTTTTAGCCATCTATAGTTTCTGAAACATGAAGGATAGTTTATATATTACTTTTTTTTTAATTCTGAATATTCTGCACTCTTCTTTGAAGACTTAATTTCAGTAGTGTTGAAAAATTATACAAAAGTACATAAATGCCATTTGTACTTAACCGTATTAAGAGCTTATGGTCTCAAAATGTGATATATATTGCTTATCAAAGATATTTTCACTGACCCCAACTGTATCACACACTGACCAAAGTTGGATGGTATATATTTCTGCATTCCAATGTCATGATAAACACTATTTTAGGTCAGCCTTTGAAATGTTGTTCATAGATTCTTATTTAGACTTGAGTTTTATAATGAAATTAGTCACTTTTTCTCTTTTATTTTATTTTATTTTATTTTATTTTTTTTGGTGGGGTTGATTACCAGTTACTTGTTTTTGTTCGTATTTTCACTTTTGACTCTATGGACGTTAAGTTATATTTTTACACTGTCTTATCAATTAGTCCTCATGTTAAAGCTTTTGCACTTGCCAGTATTTCCATCATTTTCAGCTTTAGGTATATTGATTTAATGACCTTGTCTGGCAGTCAAGTGTTACTAAAATCACTGGCTCTTGCATGATTTAAGTATTAAATTAGTAATCCTCATTTTTGTCTCACCTGCATAGCAGAGTGAGACTATAGGCGCCGCTTTTCCGACGGCGGCGGCGGCGGCGTCAACACCAAATCTTAACCTGAGGTTAAGTTTTTGAAATGACAGCATAACTTAGAAAGTATATGGACCTAGTTCATGAAACTTGGCCATAAGGTTAATCAAGTATTACTGAACATCCTGCCTGAGTTTCATGTCACATGACCAAGGTCAAAGGTCATTTAGGGTCAATGAACTTAGACCATGTTGGGGGAATCAACATCAAAATCTTAACCTAAGGTTAAGTTTTTGAAATGTCATCATAACTTAGAAAATATATGGACCTAGTTCATGAAACTTATACATAAGGTTAATCAAGTATCACTGAACATCCTGCATGAGTTTCACGTCACATGGCCAAGGTCAAAGGTCATTTAGGGTCAATGAACTTTGGCCGAATTGGGGGTATCTGTTGAATTACCATCATAACTTTGAAAGTTTATGGATCTGATTCATGAAACTTGGACATAATAGTAATCAAGTATTACTGAACATCCTGTGCAAGTTTCAGGTCACATGATCAAGGTCAAAGGTCATTTAGGGTCAATGAACTTTGGCCAAATTGGGGTATTTGTTGAATTACAGCCATAAATTTGAAAGTGTGTTGGTCTAGTTCATAAAACTTGGACATAATAGTAATCAAGTATCACTGAACATCCTGTGCGAGTTTCAGGTCACATGATCAAGGTCAAAGGTCATGTAAGGTCAAAGAACTTTGGCCACGTTGGGGGTATTTGTTGAATTGCCATCATATCTCTATAAGTGTATTGGTCTAGTTCATAAAATTTGGAAATAAGAGTAACCCAAGTATCACTGAACATCTTGTGCGAGTTATAGTAGTTTTCAAAATCTGCACTGCTGCTATATTGAATCGCGTGATGCAGGTGAGACGGCCAGAGGCATTCCACTTGTTTATAATTTCAACTGGCAGTACTTGATCAATTATTCTCCAGATTATATGTTCAAGATATTTTTGTAGATGATTGGTGGATTTTAGATCTGTATTGTACCATAGATGATATTACTTGTATTTATTGTCAAGTGGAGAGCAAGTTATGTTTGGTCATTTGAGAATAGTTAATGCCTCAAAAGAATGCATCATTTTAATCCTACTGTATGTCTTAAAAGAGTATTATGGTGAAGGTTATCCCAAGTAACATTATTTGTAAATATCTTACTGTAGTGTGTGTAATGACACTCCTGGGACCCATTTCATACTAAGTTGCTATGATAGCAACTCTTGCTGAAATGTCAACTTTCATTGAAGGAGCCAATCAGGAAACAGATTTTTCACTGTTGTCATGGTAGTTGACATTCCAGCAAGAGTTACCATCATATGAACTTGTCATGATATGGGGCCCTGTACATTTTTCATGGATAGCATATATTGTAATAGTAATGCCAACATTGGTTAACCCCTTTTAATATTTGTTTTTGAATTATGCGTTCCACAGAGAACTTCAAATAAATGACACAATACAAATTATTTTGTTTGTAATTGTGAGTCTGTTCACCTGAAGAGTTGTGTACAAAGTGACTGGAGAAAGTTTACTTTGGTTTCCTACCATCATGCTCATGGCACTGAATCTTACCGATAATTATTCTCTTTCACTCTCATCTGTCCTGTCATCTCTCTTTTCATTCCTCTCCTTTTATTCTCTTGCTTTTTTTTATCTGATCTTAGTTGCCCCCCCCCCTCCATTTCTCTCTTATCTCTTCTCTCATCTTCTATCCCTTTCTAACAAAGTCTCTCTTCATCAATCCATTACCCTCTTAATCTCTCCTACATGAGCTTAAATCTAATATCCATCATAAAGAATATTATTGGTATGCTAGTCGAACATATTAGGGAGTTTACACTCTATGACGTATTGAGGTTCAGCAATGTATTGTCAAAAGACTCCATGTCCTTCATGACAAAAATAACAACCAATAAGTCTTTGTCTATTATTGTGAATCAAAATGGCAGGTTCATCCTGGACTCTTTACAAACACATTTTGCAATTGTGAAACTTGGGGCAAAACTGTTGTACCGGTTCTCCAATTTTTTACAAACACCTCCCAGCTGTGCTTTGTCATTTGACAGGGCATTTTCAATACATTCACTATGTTCTTAAACCCTCCATACGCCATGGAGCCACAACTTCCTCATTACATGAATGAAAATAAACTTGTAAAATAACAAGACTGGAATACAGATAATTTCTAATAATGTATTGGGAAAATGAAAAACAGTATTAACAAGTAAAAAGTGATAATTCATTCACTAGTAAATTGAAAAATGGAAAAGACTTAAATATCTTATTTCTTATGTGATTCTATCACTTTGCAAGTTGAAAGAGTTTAGTTAATTATTTCTTTTGAATATTTCTTAAGCATCAAGTAAAGGATACCAAATAAATACTGGATTTCTCTACATTTCGACATTTATTATGATAAAGAATGATTGAAGAAGTCACATGAATAGTGCTTATTTCTAATTCTAGTATTGTCCTAAAAATAAATTACATATATATAATAAAAATGTATCACAAGGCATAAGCAATGTTGTGTCTCGCCCACTTGTGGAAATATCACGATTTGTGACGGCATGCAACAGAATTGTATCAAAAGTTCATTGTGGAATAACTGGGATGGAATAACATTTGTCATATGAGTCTTGAACGTAAACTTTAACATTAACCTGAAAATGACCTTTGACCCTACCATGTGACCTTGGAATGTAGCATAACATGTAGGTCTCCTAAGTATTTCTACCACCCAAGTTTGTTTTAAAAGTGACTTACGGTAAGTTGTGGAGTTGTGTATCATTAGAAAGTCTTGCACATAAACTTTAACGATGACCTCACAATGACCTTTGACCTTACCATGTGACCTGCAACTGCACCATAATATGCAGGTCCCCTAAGTACATCTATAATCCAAGTTTGGTTGAAAAGTGACTTGTTGCAAAGATATGTGCTATGATGTTTGTAACGGACAGATGACATTTGGATCCCGTAAGCTCGCCTTCACCTCTGGTGGGCGAGACAAAAGTGAAAGACAAGTGGAATGCATATTGAAAATAGGACAAATCTATATTAATGTAAAAAAATGTAGCTGTCTTGCATATACAATTATGGAGATATCCCATTCAGATATATGCTTTTCAGCATTGGTAAAAAAGTCTGCTGAATTAAATCATATTCCATTATTACAATGGGATATTCTACAGGTATTTTCACTGCATTGATTTGCACAAGTCTTTGATGTAGGGTTCCCAGCATTTTAACCCTAAACAGGCCGGGGGGTTGAATCAACCCCCCCCTCAACAATTTCTGCGATCATTCCACCGCGCGAAATTTTTTGACCCCGCCACTCAGAGTTTATACTTTTAAGTCTCGCGCATCTTTTGAGACCAAATTTACGACGCCCGGGGACGCGTGAACGAAATTACGCAACATTTCGTAAGTGCATGTCAGACCAAAAATTGTTCCAAAACGTGATTTTGTGTACAAAGTCAATGCAAATTGATTTTTTTCATCTTATTCATAAAGATATGATTATTTTTACTTTATCAGCTGAAATCAATTGATTTTAGCATAATTATGCTTCAAAAAAGGTTGTGCAATAAATCTGGTGAAAAAAACAAAGAAAAACAAAAGGTTGAAAAACACAGAAATACATAAGAAATTCTTAAAACAATAAAATACATAAGAAATTGATTTCCAAACCGAAGTTTTTTCCATTGCGATTGTTAAGAATGCTACAAAGAATATTTTTAACAAAAATTAGCATTCTAGGAGCTTTATTTAGTAAATTAGAGCAAAAAGTATGATTTATGCATAAATTAGCATAATTAATTCATATTAAATAAAATCTCATTATTTTGGAAAATTTTACCATACAACCTTGTAGATTACATCGCACACTACCAGCGTGCAAATTTTTGCGGCGCTCGCGCGATCGAGATCTCAGGGGGGGTTGAATCAACCCCCCCCCCCCCCCCCCGGCCACAGAACAGCCAAAGTTAGTTAGGGTTAAGAAACCAAAACTCCCTGATTTTTCTCTGATCAAGTCTCAAAATTCCATGATAACTGCAGGCAAGGAGGGCTATTCCCTTTGCGCTGTAAGTGTACACAATCATGTTTTTAAAGTCTAGATGCTTTATTCAGGTGACTGACTGCTTTGATTTTTAAACCAATAAAAATAACCTGACTTTATTTTGTGATTTCATGCATTTCTATTAAATTCCCTGACTAGCAAAAGGAAAATGGGGATTTCAATGATGAACAAGTAACCCTGAGCTCTCTTCTTCGGCTGATTTTCACAATAGAATATTTGAGACACTATATCTCAGTCTATGTTTCAACTACAACACCATGTTTTGCAAAAAGTTCATCCAGGCTTGCTTCCATCTCTTTATTAGTGCCCCTGAGACCCTGGACCACCTGTGATGCCCATTGGAAGTACTCCTGGGCCCGCTCCTTGGTCCAGCCCTGTGGTATCTCCTGGTCCAAGTCCCTGAGGTTATACAGTTTATCAGCCAGCTTCACCAGCTTGGCCTTCGGGCAGCAGTGGGGGGCGTGCTCTATCTGCCTCCGCTTCCGTTCCATCTTTGGGAGGGACTTGTCATCTGTGACATCATCAACGATGTCTCGTACTTCCTTTCCAAAATGTTTTTCAATCTCTTCAAAAGTCGTATCAGTGTCTTCAACAGTGTCGTGGAGAATGGCAGCCTGCAATGACATGTAAGATCAAACACAGTGGTCTAAATTCACAAAGGTGATTTGCAGTCTATGGCCTGACGCCGTGGTTTTCATGCATTAATTACACAAATTCAGTACGTATTAATCAAAAGGATGTGCACTTTTGTCAAAGTTCTTTAAATTCACACCTGCTACTATGCCTAAGGTTACAGATCCCACTGTTTACGTAAAATCATCAGTATTTTGCAGTAATTTGAATTACTATCCTTTCAAGAATTCAAGGGGGGCTGGGCTCTCCCTCTACCTCCATTCTTATTACAGTTAGCTTTGAATTACCTGAAGAGTAGCTAGATCAGAAACCCCTGCTTCCTTGGCTAGGATTCGAGCAACACCTGGAATAAAGTAGATAGCAAAATACATTCAATGAATCCTCATGAGTTTTAGAGATTCCAGGATAGTGCTCCAAATAAAGGAGTATGATTCTTCCCTTTAATAATGGTGTGTGCATGTACATTAGTTTCTAGCACGTAGGTCCAGTCTGAGTAAAAATCATTCATTGTTGCCATTATCTGATGTGACTTAAATTCAAACCTTTAAAGTGATACATAGAGTGACAGCATTATTGTTAATTTCTCAGATCAAATTTAATGAAAATTTGCAAATTGCTGAATTTTTTGGATGATTTGACACATGATACCTGAGCAATTAAAAATTGAGAAACAAGGGATACATTTCAGATTACCTGTCTCCTGGTATGGAAACCTAAACTTACTTGAAGCTTACTAGAGTAGTGAATTTACATGTTAAAAAAAAAAAAACTTTGAGGAAATATGAGAAAAGGATTAGGAAATGAATATAGCCAATTTAAAAAGAAAAAGTCTTCAGGGGTTGTTTTGTAATCATGTGGTAAAGCATGTGCATTGCTCACAGTAAAGCTCTTTTCTTACTTCTTTTTTTTTTTTTGGGGGGGGGGGGGAGATGCCGGTACAGCTAGAAGGCATTACACTTGACTGGTTTGCTACCACCACATGGGCCCACACAATATAGGTCTTTATTTTTTTAAATGAATGAACAAATACATAATAATGATAATATATGAATTATGAAGTTTTAGTATATAATGTTGAATAGAATTTATTACCAAATATATATCACCGTCAGGCACAATTACATGGAACAGTACATCACATATAAACAAAACAATTGGTAATTGGAGCTAACATAACAGCAAGATGCTAATCGAGGTTAGCCCCAAGTAATGTCATTATCATAGTTTAAACAATAATTTTAACTAAATCTCAATATTGTACATCAAATTCAGTACTAATTCTACTTATAACTGTTGCAGAAAATTGCGATCATTTTTAGTGAGCATATTTACACTATTTACAAGAAAAATATCTTAATTATTCACAAAATCTTTATATAGAATTATTTGTTTTTAGGCAGTATTTACCATACAAATTCATAAAGACGTACATAATTATGTACACGCACACATGCCAGCACAACATACATATAAGTATAGGTTGATGATGGTCGATGATGTCCCTCACTCACTATTTCTTTTGTTTTCTATTGTTTGAAATATACAATACCGGTATTTCATTTTTTACAGATTTGACAATAAGGACCAACTTGACTGAACCATATGGTATTAAACAATGCTAATTTCACATGTTCGTGGAGGAATCAATCGATGTTTCACTTGACAAAGAGGAGAAAATTAGAATATTTCATATAATAAAATACAAAAGAAATAGTGAGTGGATGATGTCATCAGTCTCCTCATTTGCATACAGACCAGGATGTGCATATCACTGTTTTGTGAAATTAAGGGGAACTTTAAAATGTCATAACTTTCTTATTTTACATCCGATTTTGATGACATTTTCAGTGTTATTCTTGTTGGATTTTTCTCTTTTTACTCAAATGAACATTTTGTTGGGGTGGACTTGTCCTTTAATTGCTTGTACAAGTTCCAAAGTCCTGGATAGTTTGAGTTTCTAGCCCTTTTGTAGAGCTTGTGTTTCTTCTTGATATTGCGTTTCATGGTTGAGTTTATCCAAGGAACATTCGGTTTGGAAGAAGTATTCTTGGATGGAATGTTTACATTCATAGATTTTAAGGTGTTTGAAAATCTTTCCCAAAGATCATTGACAGTTGAATTCTGAACAATTTCATCAGTGAGGTGATTATATAACTTATTCAAATCTTCATTTATCTTAGTGAATTCGGCTCTCTTAGGGTGTGTTTATGCTTCCATTGCGAGGACAGAATCAGCGTTTTCAAACGTTGATCCAAAACGCCGATCGTAAACGGGATTCTGGGAGTGCTGTTTATGCTAACTTTTCAGAGGCGAAATCACGATTTCCAGCTGGTTTTGCATCGTAATTTTCATTGAGCAGGAAAGCGAGGTCAAATTGGGCGCGCCCTTTTTCGAAAGTTTTTTTTCCGAGTGTTGTTATGGGGAAGGTACGTCGGACTGTTATATGAACATATGGGGAAGGTACGTCGGACTGTTATATGAACATCGAACAATTTCCGATATTTTAGTCATTGCATGGAGCTTCTTGATATAGCCATACAATTTCCACCATGGTGAGGATAATAGTAAGAAAAAATAAAGAATATCAAGTACACAAAATAATAAAATATCTATTTGTTTATGCTTCACTGGGGCATCTGGCGATGTCTCCTCATTATAACTCATGTTCCAGGGGGTTTTTGGTGTAAATCCCTCAACGTTCATCGTGATGACAAAGTGGAAGAGTAATACCAGTAATAGTACTACACATGCAAAACAAGGGAGATTAGAGGTAATTCCGTGGAGGTAACATGGAGCAATGCAACTGTATTTGCCCGCGGATTTTCATCTCACCGGAAGCATGTACCAAATGACGTCATTTAAACACGTTTACGATCGTGGTTCTGTTTATACTTCCCCAGAAAGCCTGATTCTGGTCAAACGACGTTTACAAACGCACCTTTTTGTGAGTTTACGATCGGCGTTTTGAAACAGCGTTTAAATGAAAGTAAGCATGGACGCAACCGTGTTTTGGACTAATCACGTTTGGAAACGCTGATTCTGGCATGAAAAGTGGAAGCATAAACACGGCCTTAGATACACTTTACGTTTTGGAAGTTTGATCATCTTTGGTTTAATAGCAGCGTAAATAACGACCACAACATGGTCACTTATACCCGGTTTAATTTCAACCTTTTCAAGAAAAGATGGGATGTTAGTAAAACAGAGATTCAATATAGCTGTTTCTAGTAGGTGACTTCACCATTTGCTGTAAGTTGTGATCTTGAGCAGTGTCAATCATGGCATTACTTGGACCTGGGTATTGACCACTGGGCTTTAAAGGGGAAGTTCACCATGAAGAAAACTTTGTTGTAAAAATAGCAGAAAAAATAGTAAAAAATATTGGTGAAGATTTTAGGAAAATCCGTTAAAGAGTAAGAAAGTTATTAGAGTTCAAAGTTTTGGATTTGTGACGTCATAGACGAGCAGCTGCCCCATGTGTTATGTAATATAAAATGCATGAATTTCAAATTTTGCATGGTTCCTGATGACTTATTTTTGTTTTTTATTCAAGATCGGGTGTGAAATGATTTGTCTATTGATATACAAAAAGTAAAGTGAAAACCATTTTCAATTTTCTGAGAAAATGACATTTCATTGATTTTTTACCATTCGCTATGTAGGAATGCTGCTCGCATATGACGTCACAAATCAAATAATTGGAATTTTAATAACTTTTTAACTATTTGATGAATTTTTCTCAAACCTTCGGCAATATTTTTTATAATTTTTTCTGCTATTTTTACAATAAACTTTTTGTCAGGGTGGACTTCCCCTTTAAGGTGTTTAATTCCCAGTCCACATCAGGCAGATTAAAATCCCCCAACAACCATACAGATGATTGTCTTGGGATTTTTACCAAGGCATTTTCAAGCAACTTAATGTATTCAGAATCTATGGTTTGTGATCTATAAAAGGCACCAACAAACACTGGGGGTGAACCACTCACATGTATGCTGATCCCGAGGGGGCCACTTCCATTGACGAGTGGATACCATGCGCGACCATGGGGTCTCGAAAAGCACCCTAAACACGTAATTTCCATATCCTGAAAATGTACCCCTTAACAAGTATTGGCGCGTGAAACCCTACCCTTAACAAGTATTGGGAACAAAACGATACTCTTGGCAAATATTTCCTGAAATGAGCCCCTAAACAAGTACAGGAATATTTTATTGTTATGTCACGGGTCCTTTGGTCGTCAGTTTTCATTTGGTTTAGTACGACCCCACCTTCCACACCTCGCACAAATCGGACTCTAAACACGTAGTGTTGGGGCAAAAAGGCCATCCTTTATACAACATTTTAATTTTGTTTTATCATCCCCGCAAATTTGACCCTAAACACGTAACTTTCCTAGCGAAATAGATACCCTTTTTTCATTATTTTTGTGTTTTTGACACCCTTATCACGTTACGTACGTAACGTGCCCTATCTTGAAAAAGACATCCTTTTTACGTGTTTTTTTGGTCGCGCATGGTATCCACTCGTCAATGTAAGTGGCCCCCCCGGGATGCTGATCCAAGTTTGGCTGATCAAGGTTAGGTTCTTCCTGTGCAATAAGTTCAGATTTGGTAGCAATAAAGACACCACCACCATGGTTATCATTATCTCTATCGTAGTATCGTTACGAAAAACATTGTAATTTGAAGGGAAAATTTCACCAGAGCCAATACCAAATGGAGCCACGACTCTGTTCCCACAATGCTATCAGCATCCTCATTAATGAGGCACTGGAACCCTGCCAACTTGGCTCGTACACTTTGGCAATTCACATTTAGGATCTTCAGGTTACGAGTCTTTGGTTTTGGTTTGGATTAGCTTTAACCTGTTCATTTGATTCAAATTGTACTTTTTTACAGTTAGGAATAGATGTTTGGATAGGTAGTCCAATATGAATATGTAAATCGTTTGACAATCCAGGATTGTCAAACAAGGTATGAAATTAAGATAAATTCCCCATTTCTAAATATTTGGGGGAATTTGTCAAAATCTTTGATTTATACCGGGTTGAATACTAGTGCCCATAATAAGGTATATGTCGGCTGGTGCGAAACAGCATTTAATAATAGCTGCGGGGCCAAGCCTACCGTATGTAGCCTTGAGGACTCCATGTCTGATATTTTTACATATACTTCTACAGACATGGAGCCTTGACACTCTTTCCATAGACGCTGCAGCGAGACCTACACACCAGATAGTTAGAGGGTGAAATCGGTCTGTAGAGGTGAATTTTATTTATCTATGAACCTTCATGCGTATAAAGGGATAACAATTATTTGACTTAAATGGTAAAAATGAGACGTTTCTTACCAGACCGATCTCCTTTAGTAGTATAATTATTTATAATCACGTATTAAATTTTTAGTATTTGTGAAATAATAATTTTTATTTATAAATTGTTCTTCAAAAACGGCATCGCTAACCGGATGTACGGTTCAAGGATCAGGCCTATTGTCTTTGCTTTGTTGACAAACGGATCAAGGGATCTACAGATCGGTCTGGTAAGAAACGTCTAATTTTTACCATTTATAGTGATTTTTTTTATCCCTTTATACGCATTAGGCGCATGCACTCCTAGTACCAATGAGGTCCAAACATTAACATGTATGGACCTCATAGGCGACATTACCCAAATTATGGGTTGGACAATGCTGTTCTGATTTCCAACCCAAGACTTTGGTAAATGTACACCTTAATACAAGTTAGAGTTATCCGATATACCTTTCATTCGGTCGGTAAACATTTATTTAGTTGTAAAAATAGTTGAAATTAAAAAGCAATTATTGTTAAACTTACATTTCAGGCCCTTTTTGTTGATTTTCGGTGAGCATTCCACACAGCTGCGACGAGTGATCAACTCCGAAGTGATACGCGTACTGGTCAGCTGATCGGTCAGGTGATCGGTTGGTTATCTTTTTGTCAGACGTTCATAATTTATGTTAAGCGTATCAATCTTCAGTATCTTGATTTCAAAGCATCAGTATTGCAGAGAAAAGTCATTATTGATTGGAATCAGTGGCGGATCGGGGGGGGGGGGGGGGGGGGAGGGGTTGGGGGTGAGCATTTCTGCCCATTCCCCTTTTGAGATTTATAGTAAACATTTTGGAATTAAATATTTTGTTAATACTAGTTATGTGCCCCCCCCTCCCTTATGAGAATCACAGCATTATTTGTAATGGGGATATTTCGTTCATATTCTTTTCTCTTTTTTGCCTTTTTTTTTGCTTGTCAAATTTTACTGGGAACAAATTAACAATATGACTTTCTATACATCACTTTTAGGGACAAAATTTTTATGGGGGTGGGCGCTTGCCAAATATAACGGTGGAAAAAGTGACCTTCTTTTTTAGTGACAACTTTTAAAAAAATTGTCAAATTTTACGCGAGACAAAATGACCTTCGATCACTATTAGTTAAAAACTATTTTCCTTTTTTTTTTTTTTTTTTTTTTTTGGGGGGGGGGGCTTGCCAAATTTTACGTGGGACAAAATGACCTTCATTTTTAGCCCAGCTAAAGCTCGGGTAATAATAGCAGGGCCCGCTGGGAGAACAGTTTTCGGAACTGAAGTGGTTACTCTGGGTAATAAATATACCTCTATTTGTTATTATTATTATTATTTTTCAGTGACAACCTTTTTTTATTTGCCAAATTTTATGCTAGACAAAATGACCTGCGAGCCTTATAATAGTTAGAAGCTTTTTTAAAAAAATTTTGGGGGGCTTGCCAAATTTTACGCGGGACAAAATGAAATTCATTTTTTTAGTGACAACCTTTTTTTCATTTGTCAAATTCTACACGAGACAAAATTACCTTCGATCATTACTTTAGCCCGGTACTATAGTTAAAACCTTTTTTTTGGGGGGGGGGGGCGGGGGGTGCCAAATATCACGTGGACAAAATGACTTTCCCTTTTCTTATTTTATTTTTTTGTGGGGGGCCGAATATTACGCGGACAAAATGACTTTCATTTTGAGTGACCATTTTTTTTTAACTTGTCAAACTTTACGCGAGACAAAATGACCGGGGGCCGTATTCTGAAAATTGTCTTAAGAGAAATATTCTTGTATCTTAAGAGTTACAATAAAATCCGTATTCCGAAAATTGTCTTAACTTTTCTTGTAACTTTCACTGAGCGCGTATGATGTCAGAGATATAATGATGCGTAAATATATAATCGGCGCACATTATGTCTGTGCGCAAGATAAAATCTCGAGTTACAAGGTATTCTGAAAATTCTCTTATCTTTGCGTTCTCTTAACTTCCTTGGAAAATACAATGAAATTTACAAGAGGTGGGGGGCTATTGTAACTTATTGTTGCATGCAATATTTGACCGTCCGCAAAAATTATTTCTTGCTGCATCCCGCAAGAACATCATATTTTACAAAAGGAGACATTCCAAAGACATTATAACGACGGATTGGTAGACTTTTCAGAAATTAAAAAGTCAGCAAGATAACAGAAAAAGGGAAAGGGAAGAGAAATAAAAGGTCATAAAAAAGCAAAAGGAAAGAAAAATGCATGCAAGAATTTTATGTTAAAATCTATGATCGCAAAATTGATATTTGTAATAAAAGTGACAAAAGCTTTGCTCGCTCGCTTCTTTATCTGGTAGGCGCGTAGCTAGGGGCCCCCGAAAAGGTCCATCCCCAAAAAAAAGAAGAAGGAGGGAAAAGATAAAAGAAAAAGTGAAATGAGAAAAGGGGGGTGTATAACTATGATGTGCTTTTCCTTTTTTTTTTTTTTGGGGGGGGGTCAAAAAAATTAACCTTAACAAAATGTTTTTCTATAATTAGGTCTAATTGCTAAATATCCAGAGGTATCGAGACCCACCTGCTGATATTGCACTGGGGGTACACGATGGAAGGGTTAGGCCCAGTGATGGCCCCCGAATGTTCTCCAACCAAGATAAAAGAGAAATGAAGGGAATTAATGAAAAGAAAAGGAAAAGTGTAAGGTAAGATATCTATCTCAAATTTAGATTTGCACGAAAAGGTTTTTTCTCGCTTGCTTCACTCGCTTGGAACATATAAAGCAACTTTATTCCCGCCATGTAGGCCTACATTGGCCCTCTTTCTTTCTTTTACTCATCACGCTATACTGCCACACAGGGGTTTGCCCTAATGATCGTGGACAATCATAAAAGATATCATTTTCATACCATGTGTTTTGGTAAGAAGCTGAATATATGAAAATTTAATCCTTCAGAAAGGCTAAATTGGAGAGAAGATTAAACTTTGGAAAAAACTTTTTATGGATAGTACAGAACAAGCCGAGATGTGAACCATGGAATTGAGATATTTCTACAGTAGATTTGTAGATTTTGTATAGATCTATATACATTTATGCACTTTCACCTCACAATGAGCAACTTGTCTTAAGCATAGATATGCTTTAAAATACATCAATCCAAACTTTGTAATATGAAATTAAACCCACATATTTTGTCTCTTCATTCTCACTAAAAGAAGTCTTATATTTTCATGCTCTTGCTAAGATTATAAATCCAAACCGAACTAAACTTCCTGGAAATGTTCATATTCACATTTTCCAACATCACTAATTGCTCCCAAAAAACTAAACAAAGCTTTCAACTGAAGCCTTTCATTAATTAAATATTCAGAATTTAGACATCTTGTAATTTGTATCTTTTACCTTATAACACAAATTTCAGTTATGTGCATTTAAGACAATTGTGATCAGATTCAACTTGAGCCTTTCCAGCCAAAAATTGTCTACTAACTTCAACCCCTTTTCACGTGTACATTTATAATGAAATTTTACTTGTTTTTCATCAATAACTCTCTTTGACTTTCTTGACATAATTATACAATCAACACATTATCTGATTAATCTACGAAACTTACTTCTATGACGGGACACAAATGAACATAGCTGAATTTTGGACATAAAAGGTGACGAACTGCAACACCTCCGTTAATTCATGAACGTGAAAAATCTGATGCTGAAGATAGCGCACTGCTGTAAATTGATGTGTTGACAAATTTGCTATGGTATCTTTGAGATAGATAATTAAAACAAACGTTATAATAATCATATGGCGTTTAATCCAAAACAAATCACTTTTTTCCAAAGTTTAATCTTCTCTCCAATTTAGCCTTTCTGAAGGATTAAATTTTCATATATTCAGCTTCTCTTACCAAAACATCCTCCCCGCCCAATGAGGGGATTGTCCTCATTACAAATTGAAACCGAAAAAACAGCAAAATTCGCGCTACAGATAAATTGTTTCAAAATTTACAGTCCTTATGTACTAATCTTCGTATCCCTCAACAGGGTAGATTACTGCTAACTTGGTTACTGGGCGACGATATTCAGAGTTCATAGTCTTTACTTTCACATTCCGCACTTAACCGTCGTCACCTGGGTATACTTCAAGCACGCGAGCGATTGTCCACTTGCTGCGTACAGAGTTCATGTCAGCGAGCATTAGTACATCCCCAACGCAGACATTGCGTCGATGAACATTCCACTTCATTCTAACAGTGGCAAAACATCCCTTGTCCACCGTTGCCAGAAAGAATCTACAATGCGCTGAACCAGTTCCACTCTGTGTCTTGGATATCGTGTCTTCAAGAATGGGCCTTGCACTACGCTCCCAGAAGCTCGTCCTAGAAGCATGTCGTTCGATAAGATATAGCTGCCATCGTCTGGATCAGTTGGAAGTCGGCCGATAGGTCTTTGGTTGACAAGATTCGATACCTCCACTAAGCATGTATACAGTTCAAAAGGCGACAACACTTGATCACCTAACGCCCTTTTTCAATGCATGCTTGCAACTCTTGACCAAAGATTCAGCGCACCCGTTTTGATGTGGTGCCCCTGGAGTTACAAACTTCCATGTAGTGCCTCTCTCTGCACAAAAGTCCTTCAGCTCGTTGTCAGACAGTCCTTCCATCATCTTCCTTAGTTCTCGTTCTGCACCTATGAACTGGGTACCATTGTCGCTCATGATCATCGTCGATTGTCCTCTGATAGAGAAGAAACGTCTTAGCACCTGCATGAATTCCATCGTACTACAATCCACTGCCAGTTCCAGATGAACAGCGCGAGTGTTCAAGCAGGTGAATATCACACCATAATATTTTGCTGTCTTGTTGCGTCCCACTTTCACCGTTAGCGGCCCTAAATAATCACATGAAGTGAAGTGGAATGGTGGTGTACTTGGGGCCAATCTCTCTTTTGGTAGGTCTGACATCTGTTGGGTCTCTGTCTTGTGCTGAAACACTCTGCACCTGGTACATCTATACTTAACTGTCTTGGCAAGTTTGTGACCATGAAGAATCCAGTATTTCAGTCTTATCTTTGCCATGGTTGCAGCTACTCCACTGTGACTCGTCTCATGTACATGACGAGTAATCAGTCTTGAAACATGATGTCCATATGGAAGCAGGGCAGGATGCTTCTGCTTGAATGACGTAATTGCTTTATCTATCCTGCCTCCAACCCGTATGATACCGTAGTCATCAATGAACGGACTCAAAGACTTCAGCTCTCCTTTCTTGATCCGAGACTCCATGCCATTTTGTACATCTCTAATGATGTACTTTTCTCCGTCATCTAGTTCTGTGGGCGTAATCTCTATACTGGTCTCTTTTTCCTGATTCTGCCGTCTGGCCTTGAGTTTCTTTACAAACTTTATCCCCAATGCTGCTACTCTGACCAGTTTCCTCCAGTTAGAGAACCTCTCGTAATCAATCAGATGATAACTCTGAGACACATTTAGAACTGTCTTCTCGTTACGCCTCTCCTTCTCAACATCAGGAAGGTCCTCACGAACCTTGACTTCGTCAGGCCAATCAAATGCTGACTTTTGAAGAAAGTCTGGACCCCGTTGCCATGACCCCACCAGCTCACTTGCCTTCAGTCCTCTTGATAACACATCTGCTATGTTGCTTTCTCCAGAGATGTGTCTCCATTTGCTGGGGTCTGTACTGGTCTGGATTTCTCCCACTCTTGTTGCAACAAACGTCTTGAAGGTTTTCGCCCTACCTCTAATCCACGAGAGGGCGATCGTACTGTCTGTCATTAAAATGACATCCTCAATTTCAATCCTCAGCTCCTCCAATATCGTCTTATATAACCTACTCGCAAGAACTGCAGCCTGAAGCTCAAGGCGTGGAACTGTTAGTGGCTTGAGTGGTGCCACTCGTGATTTTGCTGCCACAAATCTAGTCATGTAGCCTCCACCATCCATTTCCCACCTCAGGTATGCACACGCTCCAAAGGCATGCATCGAAGCATCACTGAAGATACAGAGCAGCGGCTTACCCACTGCCTCCTTCGGAGTCAGACATCTTTCAAATGTTACCTCCTTGAGCTCTTCCATTTCTTGAAAGAATCTTTTCCATTCCAATTGACATTCATCTGGAAGAACTGCATCCCAGTCATAGCCATTTTCCCATAGTTGCTGTAGTCCAATTTTAGCCCGGATGACAAACGGTGCTGTATAGCCAATCGGATCAAAGATTCTGGCAACCTGACTGAGGATGATTCTCTTGGTTAGTCTCTTATCCATGAACTTGTCAACTTTCACTCTGTAAGAGAACTCATCCTTCTCTCTATCCCAGAAGACTCCTAGCACCTTTTCCTCTGCTAGACTTTCCATCATAGTTTTCTCCGTTTCGTTTGCCTCTGGACCTTTTAGCTGTATGTTGGAAGTCCAGCCTTTCACCTTAAACCCACCATCAGCAAGAATCATGTCAATGTCCTTGGTTAAGGCTTTAGCTTGCTCTATCGTATCTGTAGATGTGCAGATGTCATCCATGTATGTATCTCTTTTTCAATACTTCTGCAGCCTCTGGAGACTGAGCACGCCCCTCTTCTGCGGTGAGTCTCAGTGCTGTCTGCGCCATTGCTGGAGCCGGCTTATCTCCAAACGTCACGACTTGCATCACATACGTATCAGGCTTTCTGTTCACTTGCAAATCTCTCCATAAAAACCTGTGTACGTGCTGATCAGACTCGGGTATCAGCACCCTGTGGTACATTTTTGAGATATCTGCACAAACTGCTACTGACCTCTCCCGGAAACGTAGGATGACTCCAAACAAGTTATTTAAGAGGTCAGGGCCTTTCATCCAGAAGTCGTTGAGACACTTGCCAGCATACACTGAAGAGGAATTGAAGACAATTCTTATCGGTGTGCTCTTCTTTTCCGGTCGCAACACTGCATGATGAGGAATATAATGCACAGGGCCCTCATACGACTCCATTTCCTCATTTGTCATTTTCCTTGCGAAACCCATCCGTACCATTTCTTTGATTTGATCATCATAGGCTTTGGCATGCTCGGCATCCTTCAGCAACCTTTTTTCTGTAGCACAGAGCATTTTTTCCACCAGTACCTTGTTGTCTGGCAGTTCCTTTGGGTTTCTCTGCCATGGATATGGAACCAGCCACTGTCGTCCTTTCTTCTGACAAGCCTTGATGATAAACTTCTGTTCATCTACCTCTTTATCTGGACAGGCCACTCCCATAGACTTTTATGTCCAAAATTCAGCAAAGTTCATTTGTGTCCCGTCATAGAAATTGAATTTTATGGATAGTACAGAACAAGCCGAGATGTGAACCATGGAATTGAGATATTTCTACAGTAGATTTGTAGATTTTGTATAGATCTATATACATTTATGCACTTTCACCTCACAATGAGCAACTTGTCTTAAGCATAGATATGCTTTAAAATACATCAATCCAAACTTTGTAATATGAAATTAAACCCACATATTTTGTCTCTTCATTCTCACTAAAAGAAGTCTTATATTTTCATGCTCTTGCTAAGATTATAAATCCAAACCGAACTAAACTTCCTGGAAATGTTCATATTCACATTTTCCAACATCACTAATTGCTCCCAAAAAACTAAACAAAGCTTTCAACTGAAGCCTTTCATTAATTAAATATTCAGAATTTAGACATCTTGTAATTTGTATCTTTTACCTTATAACACAAATTTCAGTTATGTGCATTTAAGACAATTGTGATCAGATTCAACACGAGCCTTTCCAGCCAAAAATTGTCTACTAACTTCAACCCCTTTTCACGTGTACATTTATAATGAATTTTTACTTCTGTTTTTCATCAATAACTCTCTTTGACTTTCTTGACATAATTATACAATCAACACATTATCTGATTAATCTACGAAACTTACTTCTATGACGGGACACAAATGAACATAGCTGAATTTTGGACATAAAAGGTGACGAACTACAACACCTCTGTTAATTCATGAACGTGAAAAATCTGATGCTGAAGATAGCGCACTGCTGTAAATTGACGCGTTGACAAATTTGCTATGGTATCTTTGAGATAGATAATTAAAACAAACGTTATAATAATCATATGGCGTTTAATCCAAAACAAATCACTTTTTTCCAAAGTTTAATCTTCTCTCCAATTTAGCCTTTCTGAAGGATTAAATTTTCATATATTCAGCTTCTTACCAAAACACCATGTGACTGGGAAATTTTTGGCTCCACCCCCCCCCCCCCCTCTCGATCCCTGCTTTCGATTTTGACTTGATAGGGGCCTATACCTGATGTACTTTGCTTCAATATAAAATCATAACGGAAAGAACGCCTTGAATACAGGCCAAAAAACAGCCTAACGACATTGCTGTGTCACGTGACAACTAGTATTAAACGAGAATGTCATGAATGTACACAACCCTATGGCGACAAGGTTAGCCGCAAAAGTTGAGCAAGTTCTGGACAAAAAGGCTTCAGTACCCCAAGAAAAGACCAGGCGAGTACTATTTATACATTATTTTCCATAAGTAGTATCTAGGGTCTAATTTAAAAATAGATTTCGTCATGGAGCTCCATGGTAATATCTAGTAATGTAAGTCCAACTTCTGATTCGCGTGCACTCACCTTGAACCTTGAACCTTGAAGAATAATCCCTTTCAGCAGCTTCAAAGCTATCCCGGGATATTGATAGGCATGGTGCCTAGACTAGAGGTTGCGCATGAAGGTTCATAAATAGGTTCAAACCGATTTCACCCTCATCCGGGTGTGTAGGTCTCGCTGCAGCGTCGATGGAAAGAGTGTCAAGGCTCCATGCATGTCTGTAGAAGTATACGGTATGTCAAAATATTAAAGAATATCAGAAATGGAGTCCTCAAGGCTAACCGTATGCCCAGTTTGAGTTTTCTCTAACACAAATCTCGATATATGGGGTAATCTAACAGTAACACTACAGTGAGTTACACACTTGCAAGGCGGAGCTAGGCAGGATGGGCTCACTCATTCAATGAACAAGGTTGGATGGGCTTTGAGTTTGATGTCTTTAATTTCTTACCGACTGGGTGGTTGATATATGGAGTTTCTGCTGCATTTTTCCGTCGTTGATTTCGGTGCTTCTTAGCTGAAAAGTCAACACAGTCTACGAGTTCTACAATATCCATTATTGTTATTATTTTGACAGAGACATCACGTCAGTCATGCCCCATGGAGTACCGTATTCAATTTGGGCGATTGACGTAAGCAGTAATAACGCAGATCATAGTGATCAAAAGTAGAGACCAGCAGCTAGCAGCGCCACCCCGGCGCCCCGGAGCGCGAGCGCCACCCATGATTGCGAATGTTGGTGGTACAATACCTGGGAAATGGGCGTGGTCCCATTTGTACCTTTCTATCATGTCTTTGGTGACATCGGTAACAGACCCTCCCAGCTAACACATAACGTTATAACATTATTGAAAGATCTTAGAAATGCTTTTGAAAAACATCTCTTAAAAACATTTGCATAACATGAATGAAACATTATTCCCATTATGTTAAACATTAAATAAACGTTATTATGAAACGTTATTATGATCAAGCATGGTTGCTTGCTCACAGGCATAAAGGCGTGCTTTCTTAGCAGTCAGGTAAAAAACCTCGGTATATAATGTTTTATTCAGTATTTATCATTTCTTTTTTTTTCCCGAAATTCACAATAAAAACATAAGTGTACAAATAAACAAATAAAAGCAAGATATAAAAAAAATAACAAATTAGAACAGATATATACAATTGAAACAACAATATCAAATAGACATGAGAAATAGTGAAAACGCGGAAGGACACCCAGTTCAGTTCTGCCCATAGACAGTACTGTTCTTCCACGGGGTCCAAGGATTAAAACACAAGTAATTAAGAAAATTCTTACAAAAATCTCTTAGAAAAAAAGGGGAAATAGGGGACATGGGGGGGGGGGGGGTTCCAGTATCAAATTCAAAATACTTCATAGATCAGGGAGGAAGACATTGAGCCTATGTTTTAGATTTGCAGGGAGGTTATTGAATTGATTATTGTTTTGATTGCGTGACAATTAAGAAAACATTTAAAAGACATTTTTTTGAAATGTCATTAAAACATCTTATCAAAATGTCTAATCTTGATGTTAAAATAACATGAAATAAACATTCTTAAGAAAACAAAATAAATTTTTCTAACGTTTTTGTAATGTTACATAATGAATATAAAAATACATCTTAAGAACGTTCTTAAGAATAAAATCTAATTTTATAAAAAGTCATGAAAATGTGTTTTCAAAATATATCAACAAACCATTTTTGAAAAATGTTTTTCTGATGTTCTCTAAGAATGTTTCAAAAATGTATCAGAAGCATATTAACTTTGACGTTTTTGTGATATCGTTATGACATTTGAAGAGAAACACTGTAACATCATACTGAAATCTGTATAATGTTATATCTTGGATGTAAAAATAGCATTTTAAAAACGTTGTTAGAATATGACAGTAATGAAAAAACGTTCTTGATATGAATTGAAACTATGGTTTTACAATGTTTTAACTAAACATTTTTGAAAAATGTTTTTCAAATGCTTTCCAATTTTTTAAAAAGATTATTTAAAAACATCCTTATTTTTACGTTTTTGTGATGTAATATTAACATTTTACTAACATCTTTTTAATATTATAAAGTGGACGTGAACTTATCATTCTAAAACGCTGTTAGAATACAACATCAAACGTTCTTGAAATGTTATGAAACTATATATGTTTTTAAAATATTTTGACAAACATTTTTGAAAAATGTTTTTCTGATGTTCTCTAAGAATGTTTCAAAAATGTATCAGAAGCATATTAATTTTGACGTTTTGGTGATGTCATTATAATGTTATTTCAAGAGAAACACTGTAACATTTTACTGACATCTCTATAATGTTATATCGTGGATGTAAAAATTGCATTTTAAAACGTTGTTAGAATATTATGACAGTAATAATTAAACGTTTTTAAATGAATTGAAACTATGGTTTTACAATGTTTTAACAAAACATTTTTGAAAAATGTTTTTCAAATGTTTTCTAAAAATTTTCTAAAGTATATTAGAAAACCCTTATTTTTACGTTTTTGTGATGTAATATTAACATTTTTTGAGAAACAAAATAACGTTTTACTAACTTCTTTTTAATATTAAAAATTTGATGTGAACTTATCATTCTAAAACGCTGTTAAGATATTCTGACAATAACATCAAACGTTCTTGGAATTAATGTTACGAAACTATGTTTGAATAATATTTTAACTGAACGTTTTTGAAAAATGTTTTCCTAATATTTTTAAAAAACGTTACATGTATTTCAAACATATTTTCCAATATTTTTATGATATGATTGTTACATTTTTTTTCAGAAACTTATTATATTTCACTAACATTTTTATAAGGGTAAATATTTGATGAAAAACTAACACTTAAAAATTGTTTTTAGAATATTATAACAATAACATCAACCGATATAGAAACGTAATGAAAATACGTTTTTATAATAGTAGAAAAAAGCATACAAAAAACTTTTTCTAATATTTGCCAATAATTGTCTTTAAAATACAATTCTAACATTTTTAAAACTTTATATACCATGTTTATAAAGTTATAAAAGGGATCTAAAGATATTTATAAAGGTTGTCATAACATTATAGCAATGACATCATTTGTTCTTGATATTTCACTAAAAAGGAGATGAATATTTTTCATGATAATTTCTTTTCAGAAATCAAAGAAACATCTTAATAACATATTTTCAATGTAAAAATTTGCTTTCTATGTTATTAAAATGTAATGACGGCACAATCAAACGTTCTAGAAAAGTTTATTTTGAAAATATTGATCACATGATGAAAACAAAAAGTTTTGAAAAATATTATTACAATATGATTAAAATGACATCAAACGTTCTAGAAAGGTCATAATGAAATATTTTGATAATATTATAGGGATATTTTCATAATTAATAGTTGGAAATTATCATGTCGAGGAAAACCATCTTTTATGTTTTATGACATCATAATAACGTTATAACGTTCTAATATAATTGGTGGGAAAACATTTTGGGAAAACATTATGCCAATGTTTGGAAAACGTTTGACCATCTCATTAACAGGCGCGTAGCCAGGGGGGGCGGTGGGGGCGGTCGCCCCCCCCAAAACGTCCCCAAAAAAGAAAAAAAAAGAAGGGAAAAAAGAGAGGAGAAAAGGAAAAGGGAAGGGAGGAAAGGGAAGAAAGGTAGCTTTGTGTTTTTTTTTCTTTTTATTCTTTTTTTTTGTTTTCTCAAAGAGAAACTCCTTCACTCTTGCTCTAAATTTATATATGAATTTTGCTTCCGCGCTGCGCGCGGTTAAATGACAATACTGAAGTTCTCCATTGTTTCCCAACACTGTTTTTCCACCTCAGCTATATGTGTTTCTTGCCAGTTAAAGTTCAAATGTATACATTAGGGCATGGAATTAGAGTAAGGTTAGGCCGAAGTATATGAAGTTATCTTTTTTTTAATTGATCGCGCAACTTCTGTTCGGGTCGGCTCCGGGTGTGTAAAATCTTTATATCAATTTCTGCCGTCACCTCCATAAAGTCAACTTCTCCCGCTTTTCAGCTCATTACTAAACAACCATAATTTCGGGGCAAACAGGTTCCTAATTCTAAAAGAGGAAGGTATAAAATTCGTGTCGTATTGAATAAAAAAGTACAATATTTTTTATCAAATTCTATTAAACTTCATGTCATTTCCCTGCACATTCATCTCCTGTCCTGTTTTGCGCCCTCAGTTTGAAATTTTGAATGACACTTAAGTTTCTTTATAATTCAAAATGAAGCGCTTCAGGATAAGTCAAAGAAATTAGGCATCCTTTTTTATGTAATTTCAATATAAATCACAGAAGTTTCAACTTTTGGCGCACTATTTTCCTTGTAATGAAGTCCAATCATCTTAGAAAATCAATTGGATTAGAGGCGATGGGGTATTAGAGATATCTGCATTTGATGAAACGTCCGCTCTTTGAAATTCCCGAGTTTCATTGCTCTGCGCGGAGAGGAATATCTTCCTCCCGGCATATACACAAGTTTCTTCTCCTCTGTTTTGCGAGTTAAATATGTGCACTGTCGCTAAATTGTTTGTAATCAAATCTGATCTTTCCAAGGGAAGTATTCAATATATCATTGAAAATACCCTTTTCTCTGGACCCTTTTTATGGCAAAAAAATTGATAAAACGCTTCAGCTTCCGCGCTTCGCGCGGGATTATTATTATATTAATTTCCTCCATTGTATTCCTTTTTTGTGCGTTCACAATCACTTTTAAAAACAAGGTTCATGAAAACAAGGTTCAAAATCACAATATAGTCAACTGAATTGGAGCTAATATAGCTACTAGAGACAAGGCTCCTTTTCATTTTAATTTATGAAACACCAAAAGCTTCGCGCTTCGCGCGGGAGGGGGAAACTCCCCCTCCCTGCACCCACCCCCAAGGGAGCGCGCTTCGCGCGCTCTGTAAGTGTTGGCACCAAGCCCCCGAAGCTACCGCCATTTTGTTTAATCCATTAGAAGCTAAAATAAGCCCTCATTAATATTAATTTCGTACGATGCTCCCTCGTCGACTGTGGTTTTGTACGTGTATTAGACAATACGCACATCAGCGCAATGACAAAGGTCAACTTGGCAAATTCATTAATGTATTCATTTTGTTACGCGCTCGTGACGCGAAGGATTCAGCGAATCAAGCAAGTGCAAATCTGAGACGATACATTGCGCTCAATAAAGTATCGATATCACAATCGATATCACTTAAAAACAAAGCATTGTTTGTATTCTTATAGGCCTATAAAGTCGTGATTAGTTAAAGAGGTCTCAAGTGCTTTTGCCATCCCCAAATTGTCACATGTTAAGATATACAGCATCTTAGTTTTTAACAAATGTAAAGAATCAATATTAATTAATCAATATTAGGGGGGCCTACATTATACACGCTCTGCTTTTCAGTTGGCCCTCCCTCCCTTTCAATCATTTATATTTCGATTTGATAATTGTCTATTGTAATTTTATAATGTTGTCAATTTTTGTATGTACTTCAATTGTGATTATATGTTACTTTGTCAATTGTATCATAATTGTACATATGAAATTGAAAGCGGAAAATAAAATAATTGAATTGAATCTAGACTCTAAATAGCCGGCAGAGGCCGCCGAACGGATCAAAGGGGGCTGTTGCACTGACCCAAAAGTCTTGTTTTCTTTTTTTTTCTAGGGGGGGGGGGGGGGCGGGTGGGGGCAGAACATGGTTATTACAATTTGATGGTAATTTTCACTGGTTGAGTATGGTTACTGAAAAAAATAACCGTCACCACTAATAGAGTACATTTCTTGTTACAAATTTCGAGAAGCAAAAAAAAAATATTTTGTTCAAGGTATAATACGTAAGGGGTCGGCCCCGGCCCTCATGGATCCCCGTGCCTGTTTTCTGGCGTCCGTTTCATAATGAATTACAGCTATTTAAACATCGCTGTTATTGTGATTACCGTGGTAACCTAGATTATGATTGGTTATAGCAGTTGCCATCGTAGTTAACTACGATGGTAACGGCTGTAACCAATCATAATTACCATACTTGTAACTCATGATGAAACGGGCCCCAGTTTATCATGTTTAATACGTTTCCTGTCCCCTCTATTCTCCAGCATTTCTTGCTCTGTTTTTCCATTTAATAATTTATTTTCCCACTCACGTTATTTTGGTGCCGCCTTAATTTCTCCTACATATATTTCCTTCTTCTTTTCCCACTTGTTATCTGTCTCCTGGTTTCCATAAATCTCGTCTTATTTCTCTTCCACCCCTTTGTTCCTACTTCCCACCATTCGTGCTCTCTTACCCCCCCCCCCTCTAAATTATCTCTTCATATGTGCCCCTCCATTTCTTTCTCATCTCTTTTCAACCCCCTTCTCATGATCTCATCACTCTTTCTCTCTCTCGATCTCCATCTCATTTGAATTTTGCCAATTCCAAATCCCTTTCATTTTAGCACTGTACAAATACTATATGAATACAAATGAAAGACACGAAGGCATTTTCTGGTTAGTTGTGAATTTTATTAATAGCCAGAAAAAATATCACATTATCAGAGGATTTAGCCTTACTTTTTTTCTTAAGCGTATGTTAATACTTTGAATCAAACAAAAATGTTTTTTGTATGCAGGGGCAGCGATCCTGGGGGGCACAGTTCCCCCTACTTTTTGAAGCACTGAAAAGTGCCTTTAATTTTATGTAAGAAAAATGACCCTCACGAACGTGTACTGTGTCCCTTTCACCTGACGCGAACCTGTTTTAGGTGTTACCAAGTGCTCTTCCTTGTATGCAAATTTTTACCAAAAAATGCCCCCCTGAACGTGTTCTGTGCCCTTTCATCTGGGGGCCCGTTTTAAGTGTTAAAAAGTGCCCCCTCGCCTTCTTGTAAGTGCCCTTTCTCGAATAACTGCCCCCTTTTACCCAAGAAAAGTGCTCCTAAAGAATTTGTTCTGTGCCCCTTTCACCTGAGAAGGACCCGTTTTATGGTCACCATGACGAGTGCCCTTTGAAACAAGAACAATAAGGAAATCCTTTGTGCATTAAGTTTAATAATTCATGTGAGTGGGGGTAGATAAGCAGTTTCGTACACTACAGATGGAGGGGGGGGGGGGGCTTGAAGGACTCTTGCCCCCCCCCCCCAAAAAAAAGGGTGAAATATATCATTCTGAATATTTTGTCGAAATCTATCACAAAATTGGATTTTCTTTTTAAAAATGTCAAAATTTTGCTCTCTCGCAACTTCTTTAAAATTTCACATAAAACAGCATTTTCCCTGTGCCCCCCCCCACTTTCAACTTCACTTCGCCGCTCCTATTTGTATGTTTATAGCTTTTCCTTTTGCAACCAGTTTTAATGAAAATCAACAGAAAATTTCATACTTCATGAATTTGGGGTTGTGATGATAATTAAAAAAAAAAAAATTGGACTTGAAAAAAAAAACCTTTTCCATCTTTATCAAGTGCTTCCTAAGCTAAGTCACTCTTCAATTTGTTGGATTTCTTGAATGAAAACATCTGTTACACCAGTCCTGCAGATTGAAAAAATAGAGAAAGAAAATCAATGAATTTAAATTAAAATTGTCATGATTTGTAAAACATAAATGTTTTAAGAAAAGTAAGACTATACATACCGGTATATAAATTTCTTCATCACATAACATAGGAAATCTTACTTCTACTAATTATAAACTTGTACTTCTACAAAGCATATCACTTAAACCTGTTCTATGCAGTTTGCATACCACTCTCCATTATAACTACATGTACTCTATAAAAAAAAATGTCAGAGATTTCCCATAAATATGAATATATGAATTAACATATATAAATTATATATAATAGTCAGAATTAAAGATATGTTTTGTTGCACAGAATAAAAACGACACCTATCTATAACCTAAAAACAAAGGCAGGTCTATTTGTTGCCTAAAAATATTGTGAAAACCCCCCATTATTAAAAATAATCACTTATTAACTCACTCATATAACTGCTGTAGGTTGTATTTCTCTTTGTGGTCCTATCACTGTTCTATTAGGCCTACTTCACCAATTGTTTATCATCATCAATCACCTCCATGGAAATTGTAGAGCTGCATCATCCTATTGGACAAAATGTAAAATAATAAGATTTAAAAAAAATTGTAAATCTACAAATATGAAATATGAATATCACACTAAAGAATGAATAAAATGAATTTTATAAAATATAAAACATGAAAAATAGATATTGCTTTGTTTATAAACAAATAGGAAATAAAAAGGCCATTTAAATAATAGTAGATCAAGGACATGACCTTATTTTATAAATTTGCCCAAGGTACATAACTTTTGGCATTGGTTCTATTTTAGACTCGAGAGAGTCGAGAGCCTGTATATATAAGAAGTGTATATTCAGTATAGATCCTACCTCTTAGCAGTGGCTCAGGTTATTTTTATTTAATGTAAACATGGTTAACATTCATTTCAATGCATGTAATGTATCTGTAATTTTTAATGGGTTAGTTTAACTTTTATACCTGGATGAGAATCTGCAAAATGATACATGCACTTATGATCATCATGTTTAACCATAGGTACCGGGTAGACCTCTACTGTTTTTCTTGTTCTTCAAACTCAACCTGTTTGTGAAAGAAAAGAGAGAACAATAAGTGTCAAGTGATCTCTTTCATATATATATTATAAGGTCTTTGGTTGGCACGCTTCGCGTGCATTTACCGCCCCCTCCAAAATGAAATCCTGGCTACGCGTGACCATCTGGACATGACGTAGCAGTCATGAATATTGATGAGAATAGTAAATGAATAAAATTTTAGCTTAAATAATTAACATGATTATGTTTACGTACTCGTTTTACCATCAAAAGTTTCACAAAAGTATGTAGCTTGATTACCATATCATTTTCATAAAATAAATGAATCGTATAGGTGAATTTTCAAGATTAAATATAGAAAAATTGTTATTAACCGTAATCTGCCAAGTATTGGAAATTCGTCACATATAGGAATCAATGACAGGATACAGTGGATAGGTATAGGATATAGAATGCTAGATTTAAGATTAGGATAGGAATATAGGATATAGGATAGAATAAGATAATATATAACTATAGGTTGTGGGATAGAGTTCTATAACTTCAACTTGAAACCAAATAATATTTTAAAAACATTTTGGAAACATTCACTTGAAACATCAGTAAAATATCGTCTTTGCGACATTTTCTTAACATTATTAATATAACATTTTTAAAACATTAAACGTAAACAACATTATAATGTTTTTTAAAAATGTTTAGATTATATAAAATGTATGGTTTCAGAAATGATTAAAAAATTTTTAGAACATTAATTTAAAAAATCAGAAAGATATCATTGTATTAACATTATTAAAATACATTATAAAAATATGTTTAAAATGTTTTTTTGATGTTGCAGCTTAACGTTATGAAAATGTTTTATAGCAATGAGAACACCATACATTTTCATATGATTTTAACATTTCCCTAAAACATTTTCATGACGTTTGACCAAACATTTTTATGATATTTTGTCAATGTTTTTGTGTTAGCTGCATGGGCTGGTACCAAAATGTAATTGCATAAACCTCAGTGTCGTCGCACGACAATCACCACCACCGGTCACCTGCCTGACCCAAAGAAATAAAAGGAAGATCCTTCCATTTCCGTGGCCTGCATGACCACGTACCGCCACCCTCAACCACCACCACCAAACCACCACCATCATCATCATCATCATCATTCATCACCATCAACGGTCATCGTCATCATAGTATATTTACCGAGGTTTTTTACCTGACTGCTAAGAAAGCACAAATGCCTGTGAGCAAGCAACCAGGGGACCAACGGCTTAAGGTCCTCTCCGAGGGACGGGACCTGGTAATGAGGATAAATGCCTTACCAAAGGGCACTAGCGCACCACTTGGGAATCGAACCCGGGTCACCGGAATCCGAAACCCCCGCTCTACCGACTGAGCTATCGCGCCTCCAAAATCATCATCATCATCATCATCGCTACCATGAGTCATCCCGGCCCATTTTATTTCTTTGCATGATTACGACAACTATGATGATGATATTTATAACGATGATGGTGATCATGATGATGAAAATATTAATACTTGGCCTACTATACTACTACTACCACTACTACTAATAATAATAGAGGTGTCGTGGTGTAGTGACACCACGCAGTGGCGTAGCTACGGGGGGGGGGGCCTGGGGGGGGGGGGGGGCACGTGCCCTTGGTGTGCCCCCCCAGGTGCCCCCCCCCCTGAAAAAAATTGGCAGAGCAAAAAAAAAGGAGAAAGAAGAAAAAAAAGGAAAAGAAGAAGAAAAAAAGAAGAGGAGGAAGACGAGTGAATGAAATAATGTGAAGGGAAGACTTGCAAAAAAAACCAAATCTTTCATGTTACTATATAAAACTTTTGCTTGCGCTTCGCGCCATAATTGCCTGTTCGATGAAATTCATATCTTGCTCAATAGGCTGATATGGAGCAAGTTTTGAAATCAATATACAAAATATATTTTAGCTCGGACATCGAGCTCTCATCATTTTTTGTTCATTAACAAATTTAAGTGTTCTAGCTGCATGTAAAATGTCCCTTGTATAGTCTACATATCAGCATTTTTAAGCTCACGCTGCGTGGTCAAATTGTTTGATTTGCCAAGTTCCTATTGTCTACGTGTATTTCATAATGTTCCATTAAACAAATGTATTCAGACTGCCCAGATTCTAGGTCTAAATCTAAAACATGCGCGATAGCCTGCATGTTCTTTATATTAAATGTACTTAAATTATCCAGTTTCACATCAGAATATCAATAATTGTCTGCTCACGCTTCACGATCGCATTATTAATGATACCCAATTAACTATATCCTATTTATGATTTACAAAATATGAATAGAGTGTCCCGCTTTTAGGTCTAAAATCTAAATTTTCTTCCTCTCGCGCTGGCATCAATTGTTTAGTTACATACCTATCCCATTTATTAATACAAAAAGTGCTTAGAAATGACAATTTTTTAGGTCGGAATGTCAAAAAAAATTTGCTCGCGCTTCGCGCTCGCATTATTGAAATATATACCGTCTTCGTGGGTAACTGTAAGCAGTCCTTAACAGGTCCCTTTTCGATAATGCTAGAACAGTTAATAAAAATTTCTGCTCGCGCTTGGCCTTCGCAGTAACCATCTAGTTACATACGAATCTTGTTCAGGATCACACATAACATTGCACAGAATATTACATTTTCAGGACAAAATACATGAAAGTAACAACAAAAAAATCGCTCGCGCTTCGCGCTCGCACGTTTTATAAGATTATTTCATGTTTATGTTGTTCGATAAGAATAAAACTAAGAAGTGACTGATCGGGGGAAATATAGGTGAAGATAATTTCGGGCCCCGTCCCCTATTGGCGAAAGTCGGATCCGCCCTTGTGACACATAGGGCCTATACACACAACGGAAAAAATGGTGCCCCCCCCTGAAAAAGCAAGGACCCCCCAGTGCCCCCCAGGAAAAAAATCCTAGCTACGCCACTGACACCACGGTGTTCTGACTCTTGCCTTTCAATCAGAGGATCGTGCATCCCATCTGCATGAGCTAAATATCGTCCTTTTGCAAGACGTTGATCTCCATCTGCATATTTGCCACTCTCCAGCTAGGTGTTAATTTGGTACCCGGTAGGATGCGAAAGTTATTGTATGTTTGAATTTGCCAGCATTTTTTGAGGCTGCGATGAATTGAATGCAAGGAATGCTCCCCAGGGAGTGGAAATTGTGCACTTTCGTGCGGGATTGAAATGAATCCAATGACCGGGGAAATTATGTTGGAAAGTGCTTTGAGCCGTATTCCGGAAAAGTGCTGTATAAAAACCTGGCTATTATTATTTATTACTACTAATTATTATTATCATCATTATCATTATTATTATTATAATTATTATTATCATTATTATTAAGAATATAATCGTGTTATTGATATCAATAACAGTGATAATGATGTATTTATGACCGATTGTCGAGAAAAATATTTCATTCAATTTATCGAAAATTGTTTGCTATGCAATTATTAACTTATTTAATCACAACACATAATTAAAGCAGAAAAAAAAAACAGAAACAAACTTTGGTGTGTAAAATGAAGCGGTTTTATTGTTGCAATTGCAGCAATATTAAGCTTTAGAAAATGTATTTCTTTCTCAATGGACCCCATTAGAAAATAGTGCATTTAAAAATATCACACAGAATACGACTCGATCATGTTCCAAGAAACTCTCAAAGTAATATACAATACCACCATAACAAAATTAGATAATAATTATTGTTGGGCATACACGTTAATACGAAGACGCTGACTGGTCTGATGTGTTAAGTCGACAAGATACAAAATTAATACAGCATACAATTATATCTATGAAAAATTTTACCACACACTTCATCATTAAACGTTGCTAACTATAAAAAAAGAGTCCAAGACTTCGTTGGATATCGAACTGATCAATATTGCGATATATAAATCACAAAAACTATTTATACTATAGCAGATAAAATAAATCGTTCAGATAAGTCACATCGCCAACACACTACATATAAAAATACTCTCACCAAAATATTACGGAGTGAAAAACGGAAATACTTTACAAATCAATTAATCCGTTTCAAGCACGCGCGATATATAGCAATAAAACACGGAAAACATTAATATATACACTGCAGAAAATCGCACATAAAACAAATAAAACATTAAAAATAATGCCGATGACTCTTTCCGTAGCTGATATAATTAACCAATACTTTTCACAAATTGGAAAAAAATCTTGCCGACGATATACCATTAACACGAAAGAAATTTACTAACTTCACTCACCAACCAAACCCTAATTTTCTATTTCTTGTATCAGTACATAGGAATGAAATAAAATATACAGTGAATAGGAATGAAATGAAATATACAGTGAATAGGAATGAAATAAAATATACAGTGAACAAAAAAAAAAAATAGCTGCGGGCATGATAGTATTGATAATATTTTATTAGAGAATGTTATTGAATATATTGTTGATCCATTAGTATACATATTTAATCTTTCTTTAAGTAAAGGTGTCGTGCCTGACAATATGAAAATATTCAAGATAATACCAGTGCACAAAAAAAGGAGAAAAGAACTAAAGATGTTCGGCGGGTCTCGCAGCCGAGCACAAATGTATCCCCCGAACCCACCGCACCATCCTTCACTGCGATTTATAGAGCTCACGCAGAAATTTGACAAATAAATACAATTATCATGGCAACAATAACCCTGCCCATATTTTGCCTGTGGGTACCAAATTTGATGACAATAATATGACGCAGCAGCGTGACTCTGCCGAACCTAAATTATTGTCCAGTTGCAATCGTTGGGGAATACAATTATATAGTAATCTGGATATAGTTTGTAAACCTAACCCTAAGACTCCCCCCATCGAAAATGATAGGCATCATCGCTTTACCTATATTGCTTTTGTACCTTGGAATGAAGTAAGCATGATACATTGGATTGTAGTAATTGGTAACACTCACTTGGATTGTTACCATGGCAATAAAGACCCCCACACAATCTTCGCTTTACCTTATTGCTTCTGTGTGCCATCTGTTATGACAAACTGAAAGAAAAGCAGAAGTTACAGGTTTTACCCAATTTTCCACAAAAGTATGGTTACCATGGCAACTATGTCTCCACCCATTCCAAAATCATAAGGCGGCTTGGACCTTCATGACAAATTTGAAGATGACCAGAGAAGAAACGCAGCCAGTAGAGCACTCACAAGGAAATCTCTATTTCCACAAAAACTCTTGTTACCAGGGTAACGATATCTCCGCCCACACCAAAATCACTAGGCGGCTTTTCTGAATGGACCTTCATGCCACAATCGAAGATGAACAGAGAAGAAATGCATCTGGTAGAGCGCTCAAAAGGACATCTCTGCTTTTTCCACAAAAAAACTCTTGTTACCATGACAACGATGTCTCCGCCCACACCAAAATCAATAGGCGGCTTTGCTTTACCTTAATGGACCTTCATGACAAATTTGAAGATGATCGGAGATGAAATGCAGCTTGTAGAGCGCTCACAAGGACATCTCTGCTATTTCCACAAAAACTCTTGTTACCATGGCAACGATGTCTCTGCCCACACCAAAATCAATAGGGGTGGGTCCACTTGTATTTGTAGTCTATATCGATGACACCCAGAACTATGCTGAAATATTATCTTAAAACCTTTTTGCAGACGATTTATGTACTTTATTCTCATCCTCATCCTGATCTTCTTGTGAATGTAGGGAACATTGAACTGGATAAGTTGGTACAATGGATAAGAGCTAACAAATTGATATACCAAAAAAATATGTCGTACAATTTAACAAAAACAAAGCTGTTCACATATCCTACACGTCGATCTGATGAATTTCATCTACCACTGCCCCGGACCATCCTTGCAAAATCAGTATTTACTTTCGAAGGCCCTATGTCTCTGGGACACTAGTAATAACAACATCAAAGAATCCCAAGCTTATAAACTCTTTTAGATTTTAATCTAAAAAGTTTCTTCACGATAATCACTTATTGATTTAACTCTTCATCACTCAAACACCCATACTTTTTTATGAACATGGATACCATTATCGTACAGTATGCTTTCCCTTCGTTTTCCTGTAAATTTCTGTTGATCAGTGCCGGGGCAAGATTCTGGAGACCTTTAATATTTTTCCTTATCATTTTCTATTTCTATTACAATTTTTCCCTAATTTTTACTTTTAACTGGTTATATGCTCAAGTTGTCATTTTGTGTTTTTTTAAATCTATATTATTTACAAGAATATTTTCATTAGGAGGCTGCACCTTATACAAGCTCCGCTTTTTTAGCAGCCCCCTTCGTTTCCAAACTGCTATAATGATATTCTTATTTGTACGTAGAAAATTGATATGTGTCATTGCTTATATATCTGTATTATTGTACGAAAAATAATGTAAATATTGGAAATGGAAATAAATGAAATGAAATATAACTCTAGGTTTAGGGTGTTGCAAGAAGCTTGTATTAAGTATCAAATCAAATGTAGTCTCAAAATAAATCGACACTGAGCATAGGAACTAAGAAAGTTGCGTCGGAATAATAGAAAATAAATCTACAAATTTGTGTTTAATTAATACTAGTCCGGCATTCATGGGGGGGGGGGGGGCTGGGGTCAACCTAGCTGGAGAGGTAACACATTTTCATGCATGCAGATATCACACATTCACATAAACGAATGGGTCGTCTGCTGTCGTCTGACATGTTCTATCCGGGATGTGGCCAGTAGGCGGCAACAAAGTGGTAACATAATGAGCTAGATCAGCTGGAAAGGGAACCCGTTAAAACCCACTTAAGAAGATTCGCCAATAATCTCATACGATTGATTTGAAAGGTCTACCCGCTTATTATGGGAAATATCAGACAGAGCTCTGCTGATTCCTTAATCCTTTCCTATGTAATTCAATATGTCCTGCCAAGATAGGCCTAAAATACTGATCGGTATCTTGAGTGTGATTAGATTGGTTATAAGATTGTATTCGAAAAAAATGATAAGGGTCTCAATATTACAGTTGAGGTCCAGTAGATTAAAAATGTATTAATGTTCATTTTTATTTCCCTCAAGTTTTACAACCACCATTTACAAGGTATATTACTCTGGTCTGATAGATCCTGTAGATTTAGAGTAAAATCCACAAAGCAAAATGCTGAAAATTTCATTAAAATCTGATAATATTAATGTAACGAAGTTCTTGTTGTGAAAACCGTTATGTGAATGTCATCATGAACATCTAATATATGAAATCAATAAAACTATCCATATAATATATCTAGCTCTTGTTTGACAAAAATTGAATAATCATAAATTCATGTAATGAAATACGAAAGAGCAAATGGGGATATGACATCATCAGTTTGCTCGATCATTGCAAATTCATGAAGACGTGCATAAAACTGTTTCACCGAAATAATGCAAATTATTGTTATTCCTTGTCCGATTTTGATGAAAATTTCAGTGTTTTGTTGTCTGATTTTACTTTATCCGTTCAAATCATATTATTTTAGCCTGGAGTACCCCCTTTAATGTTCATTATATCTTGTAGAATTTTCACGAGGCAGTTACTTTGCTCTGACCCGCAGCAAGGAGCCCTAGCTTAATTAAATTTGTTTAATTAAAAAAAAAATTAATGTTTGAAATTTGAAAATTATTTTAATCGTTTGAACTATTATGTAACAACCTTGACTACAAAGTAAACTTGAAATTTATACGTGTTGCTTTTAATACTATGCCGACCCTCGATCAAATGTATTTGAAGATATTTTCATTGTAAAGGCTTTTGGTAGTTTATTTTGTTCTGACCTCTTCTCTAGATTTAGAGTAATATAGGTCATTCTTACAGGGCCGTAGCTAGAGGGGGGGTATGGGGGGGTGTGACACCCCCCCAACATTCGTGGCAGTCGGCAAAATCATGTACCAGTTGGCAAAATGGAGGATAGGGGAGAAAAAGAAAGAAAGAAAGAGAGAGAGAGGGGGGAAAGAGAGAAAAAAAAAAAGAAAGAAAGAAAGAAAGAAAGAAAGAAAGAAAGAAAGAAAGAAAGAAAGAAAGAAAGAAAGAAAGAAAGAAAGAAAGAAAGAAAGAAAGAAAGAAAGAAAGAAAGAAAGAAAGAAAGAAAGAAAGAAAGAAAGAAAGAAAGAAAGAAAGAAAGAAAGAAAGAAAGAAAGAAAGAAAGAAAGAAAGAAAGAAAGAAAGAAAGAAAGAAAGAAAAGGAAAGAAAAATAGGGGTACTAACTTCGAAGAAGGTTACGACTTTTAGAGTAAAGACAACCAATTGGCAAATCCAAGTCCATGTAGCCAGGCTTAGAGCCCTACTAGTCAGCAAAATACTAAGTACAAAACAGATGGAGCTATAATAACACACAAAGTAAGCCCCCGGTCCTCCCCCACTATGAACAAGCTTGTTAGTTTGCAAATTATACCACAATTATTGACGATTTAACAAACACATTAGTTTTGTAAAATCAGAGGCAAGACTAGCTACATAAATATTGGGTGGGATGAATTTCCAAGGTTTAAGTTGAATAATCAAAGCCAAAGTATAGTTGGCAAATTATAAAGTGGGCCTATTAAAGTGGCAGAACACTATACGCTCTACCAGTCAGCAAAGTGATGTACAAGTACTGCCCCGTTTCAGATCTGAAAAGAACAGAACACATGACTTAAAAACACTGGTAACTCTGCAGTTGGCAAATTCATGAAGACAAGTCTACAACTTGTAGACTTGTCTACAAGTTTGCAGTTGGCAAAAAACACAAAAATGTTTTAAGTTATTTTTACTAACTTTTTTTTTAATTTATGGTGTCAGAAGGTGCTTAGGGTGGGTATTGGGGCAGGTTGGGGTTGCATCATTCCTGGTGCTCGCATTGTCTGACTAATGAGATATATAGTCCTGTTGTATTTTAAAGATTATGCACCAAACTATCTCCTTGCACTTCAAGTTATCATTGTTTTATGTAGTGACATATGCTTTTTTCATGACTATATACTTAAAGTGATTGCCCCCTTTTAAGGCCTTAATAAAACATTTCTAGTCTGTGCTTACGTTCGCATTGGTGTGGACCGATATAGATACCGGGCTGGTGTTAAATCAACACCGGCGTTTTTGCAGTGCACGAATTCCTAAAGACAGTCCTTAAAATTTCCCTTTTTCTGATCTAATTATATAACAAAATTTCAGCTCGCGCTTCGCGCTCGCATCACTTAATTAGTGAAATAGTAATTTCCTACAAACAAGCCATAGAATGCCCCTCTTCAGGTCTGAATTTCAAAAATTGTCAGCTCGCGCTTCTCGCCCGCAATATTTCATTAGTGAAATACGTATCATGTTCATGATTACAATGACCACAAAAAGTGCTTCATGTGCCAGTGTAATTCTAACAAAATCAGCAAACGCTTGGCGCTCGCATTAGATGACTATGATGAGATACGTACGCACTTCATAAATTCCAAAAGATAGTCCTGAAAATGTCCCTTTTTAGGGTTAAGTTATACAAAAAATTTCAGCTCGCGCTTCGCGCTCGCATTGTTTGTTTTGTAAGACAGGTACTTATCATGATTACAAAACTTTGCTTATTATGTCCCTTTTTAGGACTGAATATCAAACATTTTCAGCTCGCGCTTTGCCCTCGCATTATTTGATCACTAAGATACATATCCCTTTAATGGCACAGTCCTTAAAATGTCCCTATCAGGTCAGTATACCTGGCAATTGAGCGCGCTTCGCGCGCCCACTTAATGACTCTAAATTTTTGCTGGTGCCCCCCCCCCCCAATGCCGTGACCCACGGTACGCCACTGTTAGCAGTAGCACTCTTGAAATTTTAGTTGAGACATCTTGCACAGAAGGTCAATTAAAAATTAACAAATCTTTGATTTTGATATTATTAATGCATAGGGTATATCATTATACTGCAAGTTAGCAACTACGGCACACTGACTAGCCTTTCTATTTTGATCCAAAATGTTTATTTTTAAAGTGCAAATATCTTTGTATATCTTTGTATAATTTACCTTAAAGTATTCACCAAATGCCACTAATTCAATTCTAAAAATTCAAAATCTTTTAGCATGTGATTATTGTAGGGGGGGGGGGCACATCCCCCATCAGACTCCCCCTGTGCTCACGTTGGCGCTGTCACGCCAAATTCAGTTGGCAAATTTAGCTGGTACATCCCCCCCAACAAAATGCTTCTGGCTACGGCCCTGCATTCTTATCTTCCTACAAGGCAGTTTCCTTTGTTCTCGTAGGTAAAGTATCATCGTCGCTTTCCTCCTCCTCCGTAGCCCAAGTGTAAGGTAGCATTTTATTATGATCTAAACACAAATACATAAAACAGATAAGAAGGAAATCATGATTAAAACAAAAATCAAACCTATTGATTTAACCATAGTTCATCACCTATCACAATTGTTCTGTCATTTTCTGGCATGCCAAGTAAAATATTCGTACATATTTGAAAGAAAACGGCATACATACTGAAAATCAGTAGCCCAAATTACAAAAAAAAAACTTCTGAAAATTTGCATGACCATTATACAGTAAACTATACTGTATCGTAGTTCTTAATTCCGTCATTCTTAACATGATTAATGAGTTCACGTTTGGTTTGGTTTGGTTTTATTTACCGTATAAAAAATCACAACATAATACGTTGAACAAAATAGTATTAAATATGTAAACACTTAAAAGGATACGGATGGACACTCTATTCAGAGCCATTGACAGTGGCTATGTTCTTGATAGAGGTCCAATCAAAGTAACATGAGAAATAATATGACATAATACATTAATGACAACAAGTATTTAAATAATTATGAATTAGTAACAAAATAACATGAGAAATACATTAATGACAACAAATATTTAAATAATTATGAATTAGTAACAAAATAAATACTACACAAGAGCGAGTAGTAAACAAAGTATAATTACCACACAAAAGATAATACATACATAAATGATAACAGTAACCCTTCCCTATTTCGTAAGGATACCCTCATTCCGACCCCCCCCCCCCCCCCGGTCAACCAAAAGATCAAAGCTTTCTATCTATTCTTCAAGGTCAGTTTTAAATAAAGTGAGTGTGTTGGGTCTACGAAGATTGAGTGGGAGTTAATTATATATTTTCGTTCCAGGATTAAACAAAAAATCCTATACATATTAATGAATAAAATATTATTATAATATATATATATATATATATATACAGTGCGTCCCACAAAAAACGAAACCGAGATTTATCGATGATTTATCATAACTTAATCGCAAATACAATAGACAAATGACCTACCATTTTAAAGATTAGAAGCTCTTCTTTCATCTGAAATTAGTTAGATTATTTCTCATTCACGCATGAGTGAGCAAAAACAATTTGAAAAGGGGATACCAAAAAGTCACTTGGCGGGCCGTATCTGGGTTTTAAAAAGAAAACCTCATTTTTAAAAAGTTCAATATCTGCTCTTTAATTTGATACCTCAATTACAGAAAATGGTCAAGAAATAACAAAGTTCTGGTTATTTGAAATAAGGCTTGAATTTCAATAATTTCATAAAATGAAGAGGTTTTACAGGCTAGCGTTCAAACTCACTCGACACTCCGTTTTGTTGACGATCAGCCATGCATTAAGTCTTTTGTTACCGTGCGATAGCTTCTGTGGGAAACCGGTGAAAACACGTTCATTTAATGAAATTATGGAAATACAAGCATTGTTTCGAGGGATCATAACTTTTTTACTACTTGACCATTTTCTGTGATTTAGGTATCAAAGAAAAGAGAAGATATTGAACTTTTTAGTCATGTGATTTTCTTTTTGAAATTCAGATACCCCCCGCCAAATGAGTTTTTGGCATCCTTTCTTCGAATTGTTTTTACTCAATCATGCGTGAATGAGGAATAATCTAAGTAATACCAGATGAAAGAGGAGATTCTAAGCTTTACACTGGTAGGTCATTTGTCTATTTTATTTATGATTAAGTTATGATAAATCATCGCTAAATCTCGGTTTCGTTTTTTCCGGGACGCACTGTATATACATGTTAATTATAACTCATTTATTGTGTAGTATAGAAAATTCAACCCAAAGAAGACAGGGATAAACTACCGTGTGAGTAAAAAAAAAAAAAAAAACTTGACACCTCACAAATCCCCAATTTAAGGAAAAATATTCCATGAATACATTATGGCCTGAAAAAGTTTATTTTCCCTAATAATTTGATTCCATTATGTGGTCTGTGTTTAATAACGCTTGGATAATCAGAAAGTATTTTTTTACTGTTATATGCAAATGTCGATTGGCGCCAAAGTAAGGAATGGTTGCAAGAAGTGAATCCATATACTAATGATGTCATAATCCTCCATGATTTAGTAAACATATTTTTACAAACACCTTTTCAATGAAATTAACTTGAAAATTTATACTAAAAAGTATTCATTCTAATGTTAATTATTGAAAAAATGTGTTTTGCACAGTGGATTTTAATGCAACCCTTCAAGGATTATGAAATCTGGATTCATTAATTGGAGTCATACCTTAGTTTGGCGCAAGTCAAAATTTACATCACTGCAAAAAATACCTACTAATATTTTTATTATCCAAGTGTGAAGACATATCACATAAGAATGGTATCAATTTTTTAAGAAGATACTCTTTCCCGTCATATATGATTATGTGCTCTTGTCAATTTTCTCCTTAAATTGGGGATTTGTGAGGTGTCAAGTTTTTGTTTGTTTACTCACAAGGTAGTACATACTACTTTTGATTGTGCTTTATTTACAATATCTAAAAATTATTAATTAATTAAAGAATGTAGATATAAAAGGAACGAGGACCCCGTCATGGTACATTTTACCTTAATCTATCATTTTACAGCTCAGTGTATACAGTGCGTCCCAGAAAAAACGAAACCGAGATTTAGCGATGATTTATCATAACTTCATCATAAATAAAATAGACAAATGACCTATCAATGTATAGCTTAGAGTCACCCCTTTCATCTGGTATTACTTAGATTATTCCTCATTCACGCATGAGTGAGCAAAAACAATTCGAAGAAAGGATGCCAAAAACTCATTTGGCGGGGGGTATCTGAATTTCAAAAAGAAAATCACATGACTAAAAAGTTCAATATCTGCTCTTTTCTTTGATACCTTAATCACAGAAAATGGTCAAGAAGTAAAAAAGTTATGATCCTCGAAACAATGCTTGTATTTCCATAATTTCATTAAATGAACGTGTTTTCACCGGTTTCACACAGAAGCTATCGCACGGTAACAAAAGACTTCATGCATGGCTGATCGTCAACAAAACGGAGTGTCGAGTGAGTTTGAACGCTACCCTGTAAAACCTCTTCATTTTCTGAAATTATTGAAATTCAAGCCTTATTTCAAATAACCAGAACTTTGTTATTTCTTGACCATTTTCTGTAATTGAGGTATCAAATTAAAGAGCAGATATTGAACTTTTTAAAAATGTGGTTTTCTTTTTAAAACCCAGATACGGCCCGCCAAGTGACTTTTTGGTATCCCCTTTTCAAATTGTTTTTGCTCACTCATGCATGAATGAAAAATAATCTAAGTAATTTCAGATCAAAGAGGAGATCCTAAGCTTTAAAATGGTAGGTCATTTGTCTATTGTATTTGTGATTTAGTTATGATAAATCATCGATAAATCTCGGTTTCGTTTTTTGTGGGACTCACTGTATAGTAAATACACTAGTACAGGTGCGATGGAAGGGTCCCGGGGGGGCCACTTCCATTGACGAGTGGATACCATGCGCGACCACGGGGTCTTGAAAAGCACCCTAAATACGTATTTTCCATATTGTGAAAATGCACCCCTTAACAAGTATTGGCGTGTGAAACCCTACCCTTAACAAGTATTGGAAACAAATACTATTGGCAAGTATTCCCAGAACTGAGCCCCTAAACAAGTACAGCGATGTATTTTCCATACTCTGAAAATGCACCCCTTAACAAGTATTGGAAACAAAACGATGCTCTTAGCAAGTATTCCCCGAAATGAACCCCTAAACAAGTACAGAGATATTTTATTGTTATGTCACGCGTCGGTCGTCGGTTTTACCTTTTATATAGACACCATTATTTTGGTTTAGTACGGCCCCACCTTCAACACCTCGCGCAAATCGGACTCTAAACACGTAGTGTTGGGGCAAAAAGGACATCCTTTATAAAACATTTTGATTTTGTTTTATCATCCCCGCATATTTGACCCTAAACACGTATATTTTTCCGAGCGAAATAGATACCCTTTTTTCAATATTTTTGTGTTTTTGACACCCTTATCACGTTACGTACGTAACGTGCCCTATCTTGAAAAAGACATCCTTTTTACGTGTTTTTTTGGTCGCGCATGGTATCCACTCGTCAATGTAAGTGGCCCCCCCCGGGGGAAGGGTGTTTTTATGTGAGGGGGAGGCAAAACTAGATGTATGTACATTCTTAAAAATGCTGGGCAACATACTGTCCACACAACAATTGGTTAAAACTCTATCCAATTCTCGATAGTTTTAAACCAATAATGACTGTGCTTTGGGTGAAAACTACACAGTATTGGTTGAAAACTACCCAGAGTCGGGATAAATTTTTAACCAATTGTTGTGTGAACAGTATGTCGCCCAGCATTTTAAGAGTGTAAGACATCTTTTTTTTTCTCAATGGATCACAAAAAAATTATGCTGAACAAGCATTAATTGCTCTTTTTATGCAGATTCCTATTTCACCATGATTATTCTATTAAAAAAAAATTAAAATCGTTTTATTATTCAATTCTAATGAATGATGTCATGTATGATTTATATATCATGATGAATATGTTGATGTTATTAACTTATGCTAAGTTCATACCAACGGCGCTTTGATGGCGCTTTAAAGCGGCGTGCAAAGCGGTGGCAAAGCGTAACAAAGCTTAATTAAAGCGTAAAGACCGTAATAGAGCATGAGAAAGCTTTCAGCAATTCGGGACATTCGGCAAGAGCGCCAATTTTTTTTAACTGTTTAAAAATTTGAAGCGATCTGTCACGGATTGCGTAAAGCGGGGAAAGCGTATTAAAGCTTATCAAAGCGTCACAAAGCGGGATAATTTCACTTTGTTCTGATTTAAAAAATTCTCCTTTTGGTTCCTGAAAATGGGCTAAACATTAGGCTTATAGTGTAAAAATACCATCCCAAAAGTTTCAAAGTATTATATTTACAGGATCAATTTTAAAACCTTGGAGATGTAAACCAAAGTTTGAAATAATTGGGAGTTGGTTTCAATGACTATGTGTATACAGGGAATCTGTGCACCAACACATTAATTCTAGATTAACACAGCATGACCTACATACAGTGTGTACAAGGTATACACTGAATGTACAGTGCAGCTAATAGTGTGTGTATAGGAGATACACACAACAGAAGGCAGTCAAAATAGCCAACGGACTTTTTGAATTGGAGAAAACTGGTCATAAGCCGAACCCGTCTACTAGACGGTTCTCAAAATCAGGCTAATAAATTGCTACTTGTATCTAAATTAGAGTTTTTCATCCTATATTGTGGTCCGTTTCAGGGTTTTTGAGGACAAAGACAGGCACTCATACGCACGTTTCAACTCAGTTTGAGATTTTTTTAATCAGCTGCTCACAAAGTTAAACGATCCCATTAACAAAGTCGTAGGAAGCTTAACAGAGTTTAAGAGAGCTTGGTTTAAAGCGGTGACCCCAGTTTGTACGCTCTCACATATAAAATTGATTTTCTTACTAATTTTTTAATTAGTAAGAAAATCAATTTGTAATAATTTGTAATAATCAATTTAACAAAAATTTGCGTATTTTAAAGATCTTTTATCGCACATACCTAAATTTCAAATTCTGCAACTTGATTCCTTTAAATTTTCACTCTTGATTTACAATAGTAGTATTATCTGATTTTTCATGGGTAAAAAGTCAATAAAGTCTGTATTTATATTTTTTACAAGCAGATGAAATACATAACAACAACAATAACATCAATAATAATAATAACATCTTCACAAGTACACATAATACAAAAATTATTTCAAACTTATATTAAAAATAAACAAACTGTGCATATGGGAGAATGTTCTTATTTCCAGACACAAAAGTCTTTATCTTCATTATCTGCTTCTGACGATATCGGAGCCACTCCTTTCTTAACTCAATCAGGAAGTACCACCCCAGCCATTCTTTGTTGCCAGTCAACAGCACCACTGGAGAGACGAAGTATTCTCTGAGATGTTCTCTCTGATGTCTGGCATCCACAGTGGCGAGGTTCCCCCTTGCAGGTGGTTGCGGAACATCTTCCCAGTGAGGTCCATCTCTCCAGGCCCCTGGTGCGAAGTTGTGCTCTTCATCTTCGTGGTCCACCGCATTGGCTGCCAGCGCCACCCTCTTCCTTCTGTTCCAGTGTTCCCACCAGGCACCGGAACCTGTTGGCCATGATGCCAAAGGCATTCTCCACCACTCTTCTCCCCCTTGAGACCCTGTAGTTGCAGACCCTCTGTTCATCTGTCATCCCTCTTCTACTGTATGGCTTCATCATGTAGCTCTTCAGGGCAAAAGCATCGTCACCCAGGATGAAGTAGGGAATATCAGGCTGATTTTCTCCAGGGAGAGGGCATGGTGGGGGCAGCCCTATGGACCCATCTTCTAGGCATTCGAAGAGCTCAGAGTCTGTGAATATATGGGAGTCAGACATGTGTCCTTTACCTCCCAGCTCAATCCAGATGAACTTGTACTCTGCATCTACCGATGCCAGCAGTGGTATAGAGAAGAACCCCTTGTAGTTGTGGTAGAGACTGCCTGTGTTTGCTGGCTTATTAATGGCTATGTGCTTTCCATCCAATTAAAGGCACCAATTGCATGGGGGATATTCCATCTCTGTTCAAACTGCTGGGCAAGGGTGCTCCATGTTTCAGGGGTGGTAGGTATGTTGAAGACCTAATCTTTATACGCCTCTACAATAGCCCTGCACACTCCTGGAATCAACTCTGATATGGTTGAGATACCACATCTGAAACCATATGCCAGTGATCTGTAGTTGTCCCCAGTGGCCAGATGTCTCAAGGTGATTGCCAGTTTGAGGCCAGCTGACAAAGGGTGCCTGTAGTTCTTGCTTCTGGATGACTGGTGCCACTCTCGCAAGGATCTCATCGAACACCTCAGGGGTCACTCTAGTGAAGTTTGTGAAGGCAACATGGTCCTCTAACCTCAGTTGTATGTCCAAGAGGATAGTGTACTGGTCATACTGCTGTCTTCTTTCTTCAGTGAGCCATGGCCTGGTCCAGCAGCACCTGATGAATGGTCTTCTCCCTCCTGCTGGTAGTTCAATCTCCTCTTGTCTTTGCTGTTCTTCCTCTCTCTCTTCTGCCTCGAGGGCTAGGATGTATAGTTATATAGCAGGGAAACAAAGGTCATATCTACATCATAAGATGGTTCATACTCTGGTACATATTGAACTTCCATATCTTGTTCTTCTGCCAAAGATGCAATGATTTCGTGTATCTGCTGCATCTTTATATATGCTCTGGATCAGAGGCGGGATGTATGGAAGCTTAAAGGTGCCACCCAGATGTTCAGATAATAATCTTGTTATGTCTACAACTCTACATCCCTTAGAAAAATGACCACATGACAAGATCTTGGATCTCGTCATGTCTACATCCTGTGGTAGAGATGATCAGATGACAAGATCTTGGATCTCGTCATGTCTACATCCTGTGGAGGAGATGATCAGATGACAAGATCTTGGATCTCGTCATGTCTACATCCTGTGGTAGAGATGATCTGATGACAAGATCTTGGATCTCGTCATGTCTACATCCTGTGGAGGAGATGATCAGATGACAAGATCTTGGATCTCGTCATGTCTACATCCTGTGGTAGAGATGATCAGATGACAAGATCTTGGATCTCGTCATGTCTACATCCTGTGGAGGAGATGATCAGATGACAAGATCTTGGATCTCGTCATGTCTACATCCTGTGGAGGAGATGATCATCTCTCCCACAGGATGTAGACATGACGAGATCCAAGATCTTGTCTCTTAAAGGAGAATGAAACCCTTGAAACCAGCTGAATCCATATCAAAGAGAAAAATCAAAGGAACACATTGTTGAAAGTTTGAGGAAGATTGAATGAATAATAAGAAAGTTATAAGCATTTGAATATTGAGATCACTAGTGCCATGTAGATCCTCCCATCGGCAATGCGACCAAGATCTGTGATATCACACACGTACAACTCCCTCATTACTTTAGTACTTATTTCACTTATATTCTCACTTTTATAGAGTCTATCACAAGGTGAGGTGTTCTTTTTATGAGATGACAAGTACAGAAGTTTCACAACAATATATCATTGATGAATCGTTTGTCATATGATTAGAATGAGCAAAAAGAAATGTTTTGGGGTATATTTTCAGTGTCCAAATGGGAGAGTTGTACGTGTGTGACATCACAGATCTTGGTCGCATTGCCAATGGGAGGATCTCCATAGCGTTAGTGATCTCGACATTCAAATGCTCATAACTCTTTTATTGCTAGTCCTATTTTACTCAAACTTTTGTTGATCTTATTTTTTGATTTTTCTGCTTTCACAAAAGCTAACTTGCTCCAAGAGTTTCATTCTCCTTTAATAGCTCCATGATCTGATCATCTTTTTCACGGATTGTAGACATGACGAGATGATTATCTGAACATCTGGGTGGCACTTTTAAGCTTCCATATATAGGGATGTAATCAGAATCTCGAATTTTGTCATTGCGTAACAGAGCTTAACAGAGCCTATCAATGCACAAGAGAGCTTGATAATCGTATCAGAGCGTTATTCAAAGCGTGATAAGCGCATCAAATCTTATCAAAGAGTAATAAAGCATATCAAAGCGTGATTTAAAGCGTAATAAATCCTGATCAATCAGCATCAAAGCGTGAGAAGCCGTAGCGATTCGGGAAATAATAAATTTGTCGCCCAAAGCGGGAACGAACTTCGTATCAGAGCGTATCAGAGCTTATCAGAGCATAACATATCTGAGATCGTGAGATGTTTTGAAAAGTAAACAAAAATGACGCCGATTTAAAGCGCGGCATTCGCCGTTGGTGTGAACTTAGCATTAGGGCCTAACAACAACCAAAGAAACAAACGAACGAAACGGGAAAAAAAAATAATCCAAAAAAGATCTTTCAACCTTTCAGTTCACTTTAATTGTTGTACTCAAATAAGATCCAATCATTCATGCATTAAAAACATTCAATTTTAATTTATGATAAAAAAAAAAATTGTTTGAAATATGCAAATACCTCAGACTTGCTTGTTTTAGTATGGATATTCCTCAATTTCTCTCACCTTTTATCGTGAATCCAAGAGGCAGCTTATATAAACTACTACCACCATCAACTTTTATCGTCTCACCAGTGATGTAAGAAGCCGCAGGAGAAAGCAGAAAAGTCACCGTTGCTGAAACCTGTATAAGATTAACGAAATTATCTAAAGCTTCACACACTGACAAAATCTCGGGGTTGTGGTAGAGGGATATTATGGCCTCTCTCTCCTAGTCGTCAAACTTGAGAGTGATATTCTATGTCTCTAAATAAATTCGTTATAAAATGATCAAGGCTAATTTGCCTGCAAGCTTTTATGGCGAAAATAGTCAATATTGACTGGTTGCCAAATAATAAGAACCCACACACACATTAGTTAAGACTACCCCCGCCCCCTTGGACTACCCCAACTACCTCGCCCTCGCTCGATCGTTTAGATCGTTCTTCTAGAAGGCTATATTAATGGTGCTCCAGAATGTCCACTCAAAATACGCCCCAGACTGCAATAGCTATTAAAATTATACGTTTTTACTGGTTGTTGGTAATGTGACATGCTTGTAAGAATACTTGTGAATCGAATTCAAATCCAACCGTCAAATACATGTGTATGTATCTAATAAAAATGGTTTAAATAATTCTTACTTCCTCTGGCATTCCCAATCTCTTGGCAGGGATGGCGGGAATGGCAAGTTCAAACAACTTTTTGTTTCCGTAATGCTCTGCCGCTTCCTTTCCATAGAATGTTCCCTGCATAAACACGTTATCATGATACATTAACATATCAGTTTAGTTAAAATTTGTATTCAAGCAGCATTATGCGACCAAAATTGGCAAAAACAAACAGGTATTTGAAAAAAAAAATCAAATGCAGAGAAAAAGCGGCGAAAATTATATTATTTCTATCATTTTTCGTAAAATTATAATCCAACTGAAGTTGAACAGAACAATATAGGCATATCATACTGTACTTATAAAAGTCAGGTCCACCCAGAAAGATGTTGATTTGAATCAATAGAGAAATCAAACAAGCATACTAAACGCTGAAAATTCATAAAAATCGGATGTAAAATGGAAAGTTATGATATTTCAAAGTTTCTTTCATTTTTCACATAACAGTAACTGTTATATGCACAACCCAGTAACATGCAAAGGAGAGAGTCGATGCTGTCCCTCAATTTTTAAATTTGATAATAATGACCAATCTGACTGAACCAAAAATGTTAAAACAATGGCAATTCCACATGTTCAGAGAGGAATAAAAATGTTTTACATGTCAATGAAGAGACAATATTTCATATTCATAATGAAAAAAGAAAGAAATAATATTGGATGATATCGCCAGTCCCCTAACTTGCTTATCAACCAGGATGTGCATATACCTACTTTGTGAAATTAAGCGAAACTTTAAAACCTCATTTTACATCTGATTTTGATGAAACTTTCAGTATTATTCTTAATATGTTAGATTTTTCTTGTTTTAATTCAAGTCAACTTTATGTTTTGGTGGACTTGTTCTTTAATATATTAATATCAGGGATGACAATCTAATATATATATATATATAGAGAGAGAGGCGAAAGAGGCGAAGTGGTAATGCATTGTACTTAGTTCCAACAGAGTTTATTTAAGTACAACGCATTACCACTTCGCCTCTTTTATCTCATCTATGTCCAACACGCGGAATGTAATATCGATTATATATATATATATATATATATATATATATATATATATATATATATATATATATGTGTGTGTGTGTGTGTGTGTGTGTGTGTGTGTGTGTATATATATCTATTGCAAGACTGAAATATATATGGTAAGGACGAATAGCCAGTATAAGCTGATGTCAGCATCATGTTTCAGCAAAGTCAATTGCAGCAAAATGCCATTTCTAGTTTTTCAAATTTGAAGAAATCAATAATCAGGGGCGATATTCTGAGGTCACTTTATCTTAAGAATATTTTATTTTATCTCTTAAAATGAAATTGGTGTTCTGAGATGACATTTTATATCTCAGATAAAATTTTAAGCTTTATCTTGCGTATCTATCATGTCTATGATGATACACAACAGAAGAAAATGATATATTCATTGAGAACAACACCTCAACGTTATTCCTGTACAAGCAGGAAGTATTTCATAAAACTTTTCTTGACTAATATTGTCTTTGAAATGATGCTTGAAAAGATGCGATAGACTTCGAAAAAAAATGAGAGTATTGTCATTTTTGTTTAAAAGAAATCTCTGTAAAGACGCACACATTCTGACACAATCTCACTTCTTCGCCACACCATAGCGGATTGGATTACCATTGGTTGAGTGATATGAGAGAGCTATAAAAGCGCGTTTCTAATTGGATACTGACTAAAAAATAGGTGTGTCTACAGAGATAAAATGAAGATAAAATTGTTCTCAGAATACCAATTCGGAGAGATTTTAAGGGTATTTTATCTCACCGATTTTAACGGAGATAGAATATTTTATTTTATCTGAGATAAAATGGATCTCAGAATACCACCCCAGGCTTCTGGTGTCTCCCCAACAAAATTTCCCCACAAGAGAGGGAGAGAAATAAGATTTTAACCGCTGCATATACCCCCCCCCCCTGATCCAATCCCAATTATAAAGAAAACAGATGCGGGGGTCTCCAGTCCAAAAGAGCCTTATTTTCAGTGACAACTGGACAATTTGTACATATCGATATCAGTTTATATAGCACGTGGTCGTGAAGAATACTGTTTTGTTATGGAAATTTATTCAATTTGAATGTCGGTAACGCCAAATATATATACCTGGTAGTGAAATGTGCCATACACACAAGTCTATCAAATGAGATAAAAATAGTTTCGTCAAGTCATTTATCTTTTAGTGCAGGCGCATATCTAGGATTTTGCACCCAGCGGAGCCCGACCTAAATTTGGCGCTCCCGTGTACTTTTCGAAAATGGCGCCCCCTCCGGCCCGCCAGGCAAACATAGGTGCCTTAAATGCATGTTGAATTATCTTATTTCATAATCACATATAAAGACAATTGACACCCACTTTTTAAAAAATGATGTGTTCATGAAAAACACAAATATCCATGAATTTAACGTAATACTACTTTTTAAAACAATTGATTGCGAGCGCGAAGCGGGAGCGATTTCCTTTCTAATTTACTAAACGACCAGAAAGCATACAATTTTAGGCACTTTGGGGTTTCAACTTCGTTTAACTTCCCATCAGAGTAGGCCCTACCAGAAGTATATGAGCAGGAGCTGTAATTTCTTTACTAATTGTTTTAGTTGTACTAGTTGTCAGTTCAGGAATAATATTGATATTACCTCTTGGAAATTATGCAATCTCAAAGGCAATCTCCCCATCAGCGACATAGCTAGGGTTAATTCAGCAAGGGGGAGGGGGCACTGGAAAGCCTTGAACTTTTGTAGGGGCTCCAAGATAAATTTGTTTTGGGATAGTCCTACAGACTGAAGTTTAAGAAATTCTTATTTTCATTTAAAAAAAAACACGATGGGGTACCTCACAAGGACTAAATGAATATTGCAAGCAGGAACGTCGCTATAGGCCTTTTCCAGGGGGGGGGGGGGTGGGCCCTTGATTGCCGACAGATTTCGGTACCGATTACCGACGTCCGACGACCATGAGTCTTGGAAGTGTTCCAGGATTTTTTTTTTGGCAAGAGCCAAAAATTTCCCGGTCATATGAACAGGATTTTTTCATGATTGTGCCCCGAGCCTTAAGGCGAAGCTCAATGCGTGATAAGTACAAAAAAGAGGGGGCACCTCATGGCGCGAGCAGCAAATAGTTGCTTAATACAAGTCCCGAGCGAGCGAAGCGAGAAGGAAAAAAATCACCTTTTCATGAGAATCTAACTTTGAGATTGATTTTGACATGGTATTCAGAAAATAACATCATATCTTACAGCTTCCTTTCATGCCTTTCCTTTCCTTTTCTGTCATCTTTTCTTTTTTGTTCTCTGTTGTAAAACTTTTGGGGGCAGTGCTATGCGGATCGGGTGCGGGGCAATGGCGGCACCAGAGTTTTTAACCTTGGGGAAGGCAAAATAACATTGGGGGGCGGGGCAACACACAAATATTTTGCCTATTTCTCGAAATCGAGCAAGAAGCGCGAGCAAATTTTTTCTTAAATGTAGACTCTACTGACTTGAAAAGGGACCTGTTATGGACTTCCTGTTTGCATTGGGTAATGAAGATGATATCTCACCAAATAAAAAATGCGAGCGCGAAGCGCTAGCTGAAAATGTTTGATATCCTGACATGATTACTAGACGTTCTATAAGCACTTTTTGTAATCCTGAACTGGATGGCTATTTATTGATGCGAGCGCGTAGAGCGACCTGAAAATTTTTGATTTATGAAAATTATGAATACACAGGATGTGTATCTCGCTAAAACGAATAATAAAAACTCCAATAACGAGAAATTGTGAACAGATAATTTACTTATCTCAGTCAACAGTTACTGCGAGCGTGTAGCGCGAGCGACATTTTGAATTTTATATAATGATTTGAAAGATTTATGTTAGTGACAAAAATTGTTGGGAGTAAAAGCTGTTTTGGAGCACTTTGTAGTTTTGGTAGGATGCTTATGACAACATTTACTATACATTTGTTTATTTTTCGAAATTTCGGGGATGGGGCCAACTCACCGGGGGCAAATGCCCCCCGTGCCTTCCCCCTTGGTGCCGCCACTGGTCTGGGGCGGAGCCCCCGGAACCTCGTGATATTTTTAAACATTGTAGACGACCACTGTTTTATCAAATCGCGGGTACATACGCAACACATGATTAACTTCAACGCAAATGCGGATAATAAACGAAATATTTTGAGGCAACATAGCAAATGTGGAAAAATTTGTAAAAGTCGCCAGCGAGCAAAGCGAGCCGGAAAAATTTGGCCTTTTAAAATGATTTTGATATTAAATTCTACTTATGTGATGGTTGCTTTTGAAATTTAGCCAAAGCAAACATTAAGAGGCCTTTTACGGTAAATCTAGCCAGCCAGCGTAAAGCTTTAGGTTAGGACATATTAATATAAAGGGATATAACTAGCCCTTGGCTAACTCTTGGCTAAGGATTTTTTTTGTCCTGATTGCGACCATTATTGCATAAAATTTAGCAAGCTTATGATAAACGCCATCCACCTTTCTTCCCGTTCTTTATATATATTTCTATCCTCGGCAGCCCGGTCGTGTTATCAAGTTCTTCTCTTATTTTTTTTGTTGTCCCTTTTCTCTATATTCTGATTTTCCAATTAAGCTTTTTGCTTTACCTTCATCCCTTTTCTTTCTCCCATTTCCCCGCCATTCTTACCCGTGCCATTGAGTCAAATCTTTTGGTTTTATATCCCTCTCTTGATAATCATGCTAATGTAATAGTATTTCAGGATATTTAGTTTTTTTTTTCCTCGCTTGTTCTTCTTTCCTTCCTTTTCCCGCTTTCCTTCCATTTCCCTATTTATGTTCTTTCTTTCCCTTTCTTTTCATTTTTTCCCTTTCCCTTTCCCTTTTTCCCCTTTCCTCTTTTTTCCTTTTCTCTCTTTCTCCCTTTTCTCTTTTTCCGGTTTCTTTTCTATTTCCCGGTGAAATCCGCCAGGGGGGCTGTTACGCCACTAAATGCAGGCAAGACTGCCAGAGGCGTTCCACTTGTTTAATATACTGGCCTGAAAAAGCACCTGTTTGCAGTGACTCATGAATAGATTACATATCTCACCAAACAAATTGCACGAGCGCGAGCTAAAAGTTATTGATATCTCGACATAAACTGGACATTTTAAGCACTTTTAACCATGAATACGATGGATATGTAGACCTAACTTATTGATGCGATAGCGAAGAGCGAACTGAATCTTGGATATTCTTAGCACTTTTTGTCTGAACGATATGTGTATCTAACTAAACATGCAGAGCGCGAAGCGCGAGCTGAACTTATTAATATACTGACCTGAAAAGTGACCGACCCGCAGTGACTAAATTGATCCCCACTGTCCCCTGTCCCTTTGTATGTATATGCTGGTGATTGCTAATGCTGTGTGTATATTTTTCATTTAATTTTCTTATTATTTATTTTACCTTGTTTTACTGGGAGCTACATCTAACATCTCACAAGTTTTTTTTTTAACTTTTCAGTAGTTTCCGTTTTTTCTCTTATACATGTCATTCTCGTACATATTGTATATTGTTTTTATATTGGTGAGAAAATAAATTGAAATGCAAACTGAAAAAAGGAATAGATCACGAATCAAATAATGCGAGCGCGAAACGTTAGCTGAAAATATTTGAGATGTTGATTGAAAATTGGACAGGTTAACCACTTTTTGCAATCATTAATAGGATAGGTATCTAATTTAACATTTAATATGAGCGCGAAGCGCGAGCTGATAGGCATCTAACTAAACTGCGAGCGCGAAAAGCGAATTGAAAACAATTGTTATTCCTTGCTGAAAACAGTTTAAGCACGTGTTTGATAAAGAACACAGTTTTAGAGCGCGGAGCGCGAGCTGATATTTTTGGCCTAGATTTTGAAAAAAAAAGGATATTGAAATGTAACCTTGAACAGGATGGGTATATTAGTAAAAAACATTTTATGCTAGTGCGGAGCAAGAGCTGATTTCTTTTTATTTTGCGACATGAAAACTGGATATTCTAAGCATTGTTTACAATCATAGAAATATTGGGTATATCTAATGAAAAAAATGCGAGCGCAAAGAGTGAACTGAAAATTTTCACATTATGCCCTATAGCGACTGGACATTCTAAGCACTTTTTTTTCTTGTCATGTCTTTTTACACGAAATGTCCAAAATTTTGAGCTCGCGATTTCGTGATTCGCGCTCACAACATCTCACAAGGATGCCTTTTAAACAGTAACCATCGCCAATCCAAACCGCTCCCTCGCTATATGAAACCGAAATATATATCTTATCAATCAGAAATCACTTAAAAAAAACTGCTCGACCTAATTACTACAAAACACACAGATGATAATCTCATGGAAGAAATATCCTTTTTCACCAAACTGCCAATTTTGAAGTGCCCTTTTTTGGTTTGCCCCCCCCCCAAAAAAAAGTACGTTCCGCCGTCCCTGCTCTCCATCTTTGTGCATGAACATTTTAATAATGTAAATGATATTCGAGAAATATGTAAGGCAGATTCAGATGAACCCCGGCGTTTTTCGCTTCAAAGCCGCCCCACATACCGGCTTGTATATTGAACTCAATCAATCTTTTCACAGATTAAGCCTTTTTTTGATAAGGATAAGAAAGTATAAAATTAGACATAATAATATAAATATAATTTTGATCAAATAAAACTAATACATTACAACGATCAAACATGAACTGAGATGAAACAAAGTAATGTAGAGCAAATTATGAACCCCGTTTATCGCCTGTATCAAGTATTTATAAAACTATAGACATAATGATATAATGTAAACTTGACCAGACAAAACTAATACGAATTAAAAATGTTTGACAATGAAACGTGAGCAAACAGAGATGAACTTTAATACGTTTATTTAGATCCCAATCATCTATATATAGAAGCATAAACTTGGATGAATTTGAAATGTACAGTCTGTTTGTAATTTGGGTAACCAAGATGAATTATTATCTATTAAGGGTAAATGATCTTAGCTTATAACAATGTCATGAAATTCATATCTCTGGGCCGTATCAAACCTTTGCTCAAATAAATAACAGTAATGGCTCAGACTAGTTCTATCCAAGTTTATGCTTCTATAAATAGATGATTGGGATCTAAATAGACGTATTATATTCATCTCTGTTTGCACACGTTTCATTGTCAAACAAGACCAGCAATTTATCAATGAACGTTTTAATTGTATATATTGAGTAATTTTACATATTAATTTTTGTTTGTATATATCTCACCAAACAAATTGCACGAGCGCGAGCTAAAAGTTATTGATATCTCGACATAAACTGGACATTTTAAGCACTTTTAACCATAAATACGATGGATATGTAGACCTAACTTATTGATGCGATAGCGAAGAGCGAACTGAATCTTGGATATTCTTAGCACTTTTTGTCTGAACGATATGTGTATCTAACTAAACATGCAGAGCGCGAAGCGCGAGCTGAACTTATTAATATACTGACCTGAAAAGTGACCGACCCGCAGTGACTAAATTGATCCCCACTGTCCCCTGTCCCTTTGTATGTATATGCTGGTGATTGCTAATGCTGTGTGTATATTTTTCATTTAATTTTCTTATTATTTATTTTACCTTGTTTTACTGGGAGCTACATCTAACATCTCACAAGTTTTTTTTTTAACTTTTCAGTAGTTTCCGTTTTTTCTCTTATACATGTCATTCTCGTACATATTGTATATTGTTTTTATATTGGTGAGAAAATAAATTGAAATGCAAACTGAAAAAAGGAATAGATCACGAATCAAATAATGCGAGCGCGAAACGTTGGCTGAAAATATTTGAGATGTTAATTGAAAATTGGACAGGTTAACCACTTTTTGCAATCATTAATAGGATAGGTATCTAATTTAACATTTAATATGAGCGCGAAGCGCGAGCTGATAGGCATCTAACTAAACTGCGAGCGCGAAAAGCGAATTGAAAACAATTGTTATTCCTTGCTGAAAACAGTTTAAGCACGTGTTTGATAAAGAACACAGTTTTAGAGCGCGGAGCGCGAGCTGATATTTTTGGCCTAGATTTTGAAGAAAAAAAAGGATATTGAAATGTAACCTTGAACAGGATGGGTATATTAGTAAAAAACATTTTATGCTAGTGCGGAGCAAGAGCTGATTTCTTTTTATTTTGCGACATGAAAACTGGATATTCTAAGCATTGTTTACAATCATAGAAATATTGGGTATATCTAATGAAAAAATGCGAGCGCAAAGAGTGAACTGAAAATTTTCACATTATGCCCTATAGCGACTGGACATTCTAAGCACTTTTTTTTCTTGTCATGTCTTTTTACACGAAATGTCCAAAATTTTGAGCTCGCAATTTCGTGATTCGCGCACACAACATCTCACAAGGATGCCTTTTAAACAGTAACCATCGCCAATCCAAACCGCTCCCTCGCTATATGAAACCGAAATATATATCTTATCAATCAGAAATCACTTTAAAAAAACTGCTCGACCTAATTACTACAAAACACACAGATGATAATCTCATGGTGGAAATATCCTTTTTCACCAAACTGCCAATTTTGAAGTGCCCTTTTTTGGTTTGCCCCCCCCCCCCAAAAAAAAGTACGTTCCGCCGTCCCTGCTCTCCATCTTTGTGCATGAACATTTTAATAATGTAAATGATATTCGAGAAATATGTAAGGCAGATTCAGATGAACCCCGGCGTTTTTCGCTTCAAAGCCGCCCCACATACCGGCTTGTATATTGAACTCAATCAATCTTTTCACAGATTAAGCCTTTTTTTGATAAGGATAAGGAAGTATAAAATTAGACATAATAATATAAATATAATTTTGATCAAATAAAACTAATACATTACAACGATCAAATATGAACTGAGATGAAACAAAGTAATGTAGAGCAAATTATGAACCCCGTTTATCGCCTGTATCAAGTATTTATGAAACTATAGACATAATGATATAATGTAAACTTGACCAGACAAAACTAATACGAATTAAAAATGTTTGACAATGAAACGTGAGCAAACAGAGATGAACTTTAATACGTTTATTTAGATCCCAATCATCTATTTATAGAAGCATAAACTTGGATGAATTTGAAATGTACAGTCTGTTTGTAATTTGGGTAACCAAGATGAATTATTATCTATTAAGGGTAAATGATCTTAGCTTATAACAATGTCATGAAATTCATATCTCTGGGCCGTATCAAATCTTTGCTCAAATAAATAACAGTAATGGCTCAGACTAGTTCTATCCAAGTTTACGCTTCTATAAATAGATGATTGGGATCTAAATAGACGTATTATATTCATCTCTGTTTGCACACGTTTCATTGTCAAACAAGACCAGCAATTTATCAATGAACGTTTTAATTGTATATATTGTGTAATTTTACATATTAATTTTTGTTTGTATAAAGCTGAACAGGCTACTCTGGATAAAGATTTGAAATAAATAAATAAAAATAAATAAATAAATAAATCTTTATTCGTATTAGTTTTGTCTGGTCAAGGTTACTTTATATCATTATGTCTAATTTTATACATACTTGATTCTTATCAGAAAAAAACTTCGTTCGATTTACCAGTTGGTATTCTGGGCGGTTTGAAGTACAGGCGATAAACGGGGTTCATAATTTGCTTCGCGCTCGCATAATTTGTGAATTACGATCCATATCCACTTCACAATTTTCCTACGATGCTTGGAATAGTGCTTAAATTGACCCTTTTCAGAGCGCCATCATTTTTTTTCAGCTCGCGCATTATTGATTTTTAAAATAAAGAAATGTATTTAGAATGCCCAGATTCTAGATCTAAATATAAAAAACACGCACACACAATAGATACGCAGTTGTTCTTCATTCAAAACGTGCTTAAATTATCCAGGTTTTTTTTTATATCAGAATATAAACAAAAATTCTCGCGCTTTGCGCTTGCATTATTAATGTAGGAAGAAACCTAATTAGTCATCCTTTTCGTGATTTTCAAAGCATGAATAGCGTGTCCCGTTTCTAGGTCTAAATCTCTTCTTTTTTTTCGCTCGCATGCAGTGTTTAGTTATATACCTATTCTGTTTTTGTTACAAAAAGTGCTTAGAATGTTCAAATTTTTAGGTCAAAATGTCAAATAATTTCAGCTTACGCTTCGCGCTCGCATTATTTGATTATTGAAATATGTATCGTTTCCATGGGTAACTGAAAACAATCCTTATAAGGTCTGTATTCCATCAGGCCAGAACGTATATTAAAAATTTCTGCTCGCGATTCGTGCTCACAGTAATCATTTAGTTACATACACATCTTGTTGACGATCTCCAACATTGCTCAGAAGGTTCAATTTTCAGGACAAAATACATGAAATTTCCTTTAGAAAATAAGCTCGCGCTTCGCGCTCGTACTGTTCAATTATAGGGCTTATATGAGATTATTATTTTTTTATGTTTTGTAAGAATAAAGCTATAAGAAATGACTTTTTTCTTTTAGGACTACCCTTCGAAGAATTAAAAAAAACTTTTAGCGGCCGATCGGGGAAAATATGGGGGAAAAAATCGCCCCCCATTGGCGAAAGCTGGATCCGCCCCTGCTTATGTTTCATGAACTACATGTAGATCCATAAACTTTTAAAGTTATGATGACAATTCCACAAATACCCCCCAACAGTACCAAAGTTCACTGACCCTAAATGACATTTGACCTTGGTCATGTGAACTGAATCTCGCACATGATGTTCAGGGATAGGCTACTTGATTGCTCTTATGTCCAAGTTTCATGAACTGGATCCATTAATTTGTAAGTTATGATGATAATTCCAAAAATACCCCCAATATGGCCAAAGTTCGTTGACTCTAAATGACCTTTGACCTTGGACAAGTGACCTGAAACTCAGGCAGGATCTTCAGTGATACAATATTATCCCCATGTCTAAGTTTCTTGAACTAGGTCTATAAGTTTGACGACATTTCAAAAACTTATTCTTGGTTAAGATTTGGATATCGATTCCCCAAAATGGTCTAAGTACATATTTAATCAAACGGAATGCGATTGAGTGAAAGAAAACCTACAAGAGCTAATGAGTTGATTCTGATACCATGATGTGCCCACTCTAGAGAAGCCGTCTTGGTTAGGTTTTCGATTCCGGCTCGTGCTGCACACGAATGACTATAGTAATAAAAGAAATCAATAGATACATAAAAAATGGATGAAAAATATCATGTTAAAATAAAAGAGTAATTACAGCTAACGAATATTTAATTATCTTAACTAAAGGGGGTTAACGTTAAACACCGGAATCTGCGTAGAGTTGCGCAGGGAGTGCGCGAAATTTTTGCTGCTTTCTCATGACCAAAAAAAAAAATCGTGGTAGCCGCGCAAAGAAATTATTTTTCCCACGACAGTGCTGGACCAACATATTTTATGAATATTCATGACTTGCATCTTCGGAATACGAGTACGCATGCGCGTGGACTTCACTCAGATCATCATATATCAGTGGCCGTGGGCTATGAGGCGCCGAATGTACCAATATTATATAGAACAATTATTTGTTATATAATCATTATTTATTAAATAATAACTATTATTTATATATAATTTACATTTTATTTGTAAATAACTACTATTATATGAAATATCATTTCTAATTATTTATATATAATTCCAAGTAATACTTCATTATTTGTAAATAATAATAGTTCGACATTCCATTATTTATAAATAATGATTATTTGTTTTTCATTATTTATAAATAATGATTATTTGTTTTTCATTATTTACAAATAATGATTATTTGTTTTTCATTATTTATAAATAATGATTATTTGTTTTTCATTATTTATAAATAATGATTATTTGTTTTTCATTATTTACAAATAATGATTATTTGTTTTTCATTATTTATAAATAATGATTATTTGTTTTTCATTATTTATAAATAATGATTATTTGTTTTTCATTATTTACAAATAATGATTATTTGTTTTTCATTATTTATAAATAATGATTATTTGTTTTTCATTATTTATAAATAATGATTATTTGTTTTTCATTATTTATAAATAATTTGTTGAGTTTTCCATTATTTATAAATAACGATTATTTGTTAAATAATGAAAACGTCTACTTCATTATTTATAAATAATTTTTTCGAGTGCACCATTATTCTCATTATTTATAAATAATCATTATTTAATGTTCGAGTTTTCCATTATTTATAAATAAAGATTATTTGTTAAATAATGAAATATCTACTTCATTATTTATAAATAATAATTTAGTTTCAATATCCCATTATTTATAAATAATCATTATTTATAAACAATTTTTACAGTTTGCCATTATATACAAATAATCATTACTTATGTACAAATAACCATTATTTATTAAATAATGCCATTATTTATTATATAATGCCATTATTTATTAAATAATGGAAAACTCGCTATAACATGCAAATGTGGGACCGCCCATGATATGAATATTCATGATGCAATTTCCTTTTTCGTGATTTTTCTTCACAAATTTTTGTCCATTTCCTCTTCATAATGACATTTCTTGAAGCAATTTTCTAGGGATATGGTCTGATTGTAATATTCTTCATTTTCTATATAACTTCGTCTTCGTAGAAATATCAAAAAGTGTAATTTTATACGATTTTTCCTACAGTTCACAATCCCCATAGGCGCGCGTGTATCGTAGGGACAACCGGTGAATCGACGGAGTGCTCTTCATCGAAATACTACGTTGGTTGGTCCCCGGAAGTGGCGGGCGGAATTTAGCCTGAATCCTCGATGGAAGTCGATCAAGTGCATATGAGCTGAGAGAGTGAAATATCAGTGTACTTGTACAGGCCCTTCTACTTTTTATAAATATTTCTTGTTGCTTTTTTTGTTAAGTTAATTTTTCCTGGTGTAGAGATAAGTTTCAGTTCTAATAATGCACTTCAAATACATTTTGGAGTGTCTGTTTGAGGCGTTTGGGGCGATTTCACCCTGGCCCCAAAATGCTCGCAACGACAATACGGGGGCATGATGACCCCTAAATTTTTAAAAACTTATTTTTCTATGGAAAATTATCACAAAATTCACCAAAAGTGTGCACGAAAGCCTTCGTATTTCACTTTTAAAACTCCAAAAAGTGCCCAAATGACAAGCTTGGTCGCTTCGCTGTGTCGCTTTCAACTTGAGAAAGTTTACGCGTCTGCTTCGATCCCCCGGCCCCCCCCCCCCCCCCAGGACCAAAATCCAATTGAAACCAGTTGGATTTCCAACTGGTTTCAATTGGTTTCAATTGGTTTCAACTGGTTTCAATTGGTTTTAACTGGAATTTAACAATTTCCAGTTGAAACCAATTGAAACCAGTTGGGCAACTGGAAATCCTAACTGGAACCAGTTGGGTAACTGGAAATGACTTCCAATTGGAAATGATTTCTAACTGGAACCAGTTGAGTAACTGGAAATCCCAACTGGAACCAGTTGGGCAACTGGAAATCCTAACTGGAACCAGTTGGGTAACTGGAAATGTCTTCCAATTGGAAATGATTTCTTACTGGAACCAGTTGAGTAACTGGAAATCCCAACTGGAACCAGTTGGGCAACTGGAAATCCTAACTGGAACCAGTTGGGTAACTGGAAATGACTTCCAATTGGAAATTATTTCTAACTGGAACCAGTTGGGCAACTGGAAATCCTAACTGGAACCAGTTGGGTAACTGGAAATGACTTCCAACTGGAAATGATTTCTAACTGGAACCAGTTGAGTAACTGGAAATCCCAACTGGAACCAGTTGGGCAACTGGAAATCCTAACTGGAACCAGTTGGGTAACTGGAAATGACTTCCAATTGGAAATGATTTCTTACTGGAACCAGTTGAGTAACTGGAAATCCCAACTGGAACCAGTTGGGCAACTGGAAATCCTAACTGGAACCAGTTGGGTAACTGGAAATGACTTCCAATTGGAAATGATTTCTAACTGGAACCAGTTGGGCAACTGGAAATCCTAACTGGAACCAGTTGGGTAACTGGAAATCCTAACTTGAACCATTCAGTTGTGTAACTGGAAATCCTAACTGGTACCAATTGGGTAACTGAGATGACTTCTAACTGGAAAGATGGTAACTGGAAATGAATCCTAATTGGAACCAGTTGGGTAACTGGAAATTATTTTCAATTGGTTTCCAATTGGAAATTTTCCAGTTACCCAACTGGATCCAATTGAAACCAGTTAATTTGCATATTATTTGCCAGTGTGCACAGATTAATGTTTTATGAGATTAATCATCATTAACAATGTATCTATTTAATTCTTTACAATTTCAAGTACCACACTTTTTAAAGATTAGTATTTAGAATACTTAGCAGTGAAAACCATGTTCATAAATGTTATAGATTATAATTAAAACAGATTAAAGGATAATTAGTACACCACTAACTGTTACCAAATTACATCAAATAAAAGTACATATATTTGAAGATCTTCCATTTAAATATATACACATGAAAGTCTGTATTTTATCAATGCCCTTTACATTGGTATTAATAGACATATAACACTGCTTCTGTGTTGGCATGAGAAATAGTTAGTGCAAATGCTAATTAATTTGTAACTAATTAAGTTCGTTCCAACTGGAAGTTCCAATTGGATCCAGTTGGAAACCAATTGGTTTCAACTGGTTCCAGTTGAAACCAGTTGCCTCCAATTGGTTTCAACTGGAACCAATTGAAACCAGTTGCCTCCAATTGGATTCAATTGGTTTTAATAGGGAAATTGGAACAACTGGAACTAATTGACAATAATTGCCAACTGGTTCCAGTTTCCCAATTGGTTTTAACTGGAACCAATTGGCAACTGGTTTTCAATTGGTTTTTAACTGGAACCAATTGGCAACTGGTTTTCAATTGGAACCAGTTGTTCCAATTTCCCTATTGAAACCAGTTGGCCAACTGGTTTCAATTGGTTTTGCCCTAATTGGTTTTAACTGGATTTTGGTCCTGGGCCTCCTCCGAAAGAAATTCTGTATACGGCCATGCTCTAAAGAGCCTGGCACATTGATTTATGTATACTTTCATTTTCATTATTTTTATCTCATTATCAACATGGCCTTACGCAGAATTTTTTCCAGGGGGGCCGGGGCCGGAGCATGACGCGCGTAAACTTTCTCAAAAAAATCTTGAAAGCGAGACAGCCACGGGACCAAGCCCAAATGACAAGCTTGGTCGCTTCGCTGTCTCGCTTTCAACTTGAGAACGTTTACGCGCGTCTGCCCGGCCCACCCCCCGAAAGAAATTCTGTGAACGGCCATGCTCAAAAGAGCATATATGGCACATTGATTTATATGTACTTTTCATTTTCATTATTTTTATCACATTATCATCATGGCCTTACACAGAATTTTTACCGGGGGGGGGGGGGGGGGGGGGGAGTAGCTAGGACGCGCGTAAAGTTTCTCAAAAAAATCTTGAAAGCGAGACAGCGACGCGACCAAGCTCAAATGATAAGCTTGGTCGCTTCGCTTTTTCAAGATTTTTATGAGAAAGTTTACGCGCGTCCATGCTCCCCCCACCCCCCCCCCCCCGGAAAAAATTCTGCGTAAGGCCATGATGATAATGAGATAAAAATAATGAAAATGAAGTATACATAAATCAATGTGCCAGGCTCTTTAGAGCATGGCCGTATACAGAATTTCTTTCGGAGGAGGGGGGGGGGGGCCGGGGGATCGAAGCAGACGCGTAAACTTTCTCAAGTTGAAAGCGCGACACAGCGAAGCGACCAAGCTTGTCATTTGGGCACTTTTTGGAGTTTTAAAAGTGAAATACGAAGGCTTTCGTGCACACTTTTGGTGAATTTTGTGATAATTTTCCATAGAAAAATAAGTTTTTAAAAATTTAGGGGTCATCATGCCCCCGTATTGTCGTTGCGAGCATTTTGGGGCCAGGGTGAAATCGCCCCAAACGCCTCAAACAGACACTCCAAAATGTATTTGAAGTGCATTATTAGAACTGAAACTTATCTCTACACCAGGAAAAATTAACTTAACAAAAAAAGCAACAAGAAATATTTATAAAAAGTAGAAGGGCCTGTACAAGTACACTGATATTTCACTCTCTCAGCTCATATGCACTTGATCGACTTCCATCGAGGATTCAGGCTAAATTCCGCCCGCCACTTCCGGGGACCAACCAACGTAGTATTTCGATGAAGAGCACTCCGTCGATTCACCGGTTGTCCCTACGATACACGCGCGCCTATGGGGATTGTGAACTGTAGGAAAAATCGTATAAAATTACACTTTTTGATATTTCTACGAAGACGAAGTTATATAGAAAATGAAGAATATTACAATCAGACCATATCCCTAGAAAATTGCTTCAAGAAATGTCATTATGAAGAGGAAATGGACAAAAATTTGTGAAGAAAAATCACGAAAAAGGAAATTGCATCATGAATATTCATATCATGGGCGGTCCCACATTTGCATGTTATAGCGAGTTTTCCATTATTTAATAAATAATGGCATTATATAATAAATAATGGCATTATTTAATAAATAATGGTTATTTGTACATAAGTAATGATTATTTGTATATAATGGCAAACTGTAAAAATTGTTTATAAATAATGATTATTTATAAATAATGGGATATTGAAACTAAATTATTATTTATAAATAATGAAGTAGATATTTCATTATTTAACAAATAATCTTTATTTATAAATAATGGAAAACTCGAACATTGAATAATGATTATTTATAAATAATGAGAATAATGGTGCACTCGAAAAAATTATTTATAAATAATGAAGTAGACGTTTTCATTATTTAACAAATAATCGTTATTTATAAATAATGGAAAACTCAACAAATTATTTATAAATAATGAAAAACAAATAATCATTATTTATAAATAATGAAAAACAAATAATCATTATTTATAAATAATGAAAAACAAATAATCATTATTTGTAAATAATGAAAAACAAATAATCATTATTTATAAATAATGAAAAACAAATAATCATTATTTATAAATAATGAAAAACAAATAATCATTAGTTGTAAATAATGAAAAACAAATAATCATTATTTATAAATAATGAAAAACAAATAATCATTATTTATAAATAATGAAAAACAAATAATCATTATTTATAAATAATGGAATGTCGAACTATTATTATTTACAAATAATGAAGTATTACTTGGAATTATATATAAATAATTAGAAATTATATTTTATATAATAGTAGTTATTTACAAATAAAATGTAAATTATATATAAATAATAGTTATTATTTAATAAATAATGATTATATAACAAATAATTGTTCTATATAATATTGGTACATTCGGCGCCTCATAGTGGGCTTATGTTAGCGGCGTTCACGTTGCCAGCGCCACGAATGAATCGGCACCCTCAAATTGCCGGTACCCTTACATTAGTTACATATAGGCCTTATACTGAGTGTGACAATGCGTGTCACTTGTGTTATGAGGGGTTAACTTTCACATGTGATTTGGGTAGTAGAACATGACACCTGGGGGGCGTTTCATGAAAGGACTTGTCGGACGTTTTATCCGACAAGTCCCATTTTATCCGACAGTTACCACAGTAACAGTACCTCTCAGCCAATCAACATCAGAGAAAGATGTCAGATCTGACAACTTGTCGGATGAAAATGTTGATGAAACGCTCCCCTGTTGTTTTCAAATGGACAGGTCCCAGGTCTATCCTACCTGTCACAATTATAAGTCCATGCTGATATTTCATGTTATGTTCTGACCAGTTTCTGACCATGGCTCGGTCCATGTTGCACATGTTCCCATCTCATCCATTTAATCATGTTGTTTACTGGTCAGCTGCTTTTAGAGGAAGAAAGTCCTGTCAGCATCCTTGGGTTGGGATGCTTGAAACTTTCTGAGATGTAAATATTCGATTGGTCAATTCTAGTTTCCAAGGGGAGGGCTTTCACCTTATAATGTTATGCTTCGTATCATATTGTTGCCAGGAGTGGCAAGAGATTCATTTGAATAAATCTAGGTATAAATATGGGAAATTTGGGGGGGAATAGTCAGTTAGTCTTCAACCATCGACAGAACGTCGTCCTAACTCATTGAGTGTACATACGGTCACTCTCTTATCAAAGATTGTAACTTGGAACTTTGTGAAGTTTTGAAGAACCTGAATAAATACTCATTTGTACATAGTAAATGTACATGATCGTCTCTCGAGTTATTATTTCAACGAGGTTGCTTCATCACACTGAGTTATAGGCTTAGATCTACATGTATATCTAGATCTAATTTATCAAACTGTCGATCATTAATGACAATTAAGACATAATGCTAGGCTATGGCTAGCCTTGGCTAGCGCATTAACTTTATCTCAAATCTGGACCTGTCTATGTAGGCTATGCCTGCCAGTGACTGATGCCTGCGGCTGACTAATGTCATGGTTAACTTAGAATTGGTTAATTCCGAACTTTATGTTTACTTACGTTAGACCATCATATGGCAATGAGCCATGGTCGCCTTGGTTTAATAGGTCTAGTCCGTATATAGAACTAGTAACGCAATTGCCGATTTGGAGCACGGGAAATTAAAAGCTTAAAGATCCAGACCGGCCCCGAAAATGAAATTGATAAATTATATACCAATCGAAAGCTTATAAGCTACTAAATACAGCAAGGTATGCTTTATGCATTTCCACCGCTTCCCAGCTGAGTATTTTGCTTGTGAATATTCCAATTATCGGGCTTCGAACCCCGCTTAGAAAATAGGCTTTATTGTGCTTTTCACCTGCTTCGAGACCGTGACGTCACGTTGTGTAAGAAGCGTCGTGATTCCATAGGTTTGTACACAGAAAAACTGGGTGATTTTTTGCTTTCCAGATAACGCATTTCATTCTCTTCACTTCTATCACAGAGGGATATCACATATATTTTTACCCACAAGCTTGAATTTATGAAATCTACAGTTTTGAACTAGTTTTTGCCATATTTTATTTCCTGCTTATTTGGCGCAGATTTCAATTCTATCTGCATTTAGATTATGTATAACAACTTTTCCTGACATAGCAATTTAGGCCCAATAAGAGCCAAACAAAGAAATCACAAAAAAGGTAGTGAATAGTTGTAGGTTTACAACAATTTGAACAGTGAATAATTTTGAGTGCCATTTTCATCTGAAAACGAAAAAAAAAATGGATTCATAACATGGAAATGGAAGAAAATACCCAATGCTTTTGTACACAAACCTATGGAATCACAACCCTCCTGACACAACGTGACGTCATCATTTCCAGGCGACGTGGGGGTGCTCAATCGAAGCGTACTTTGGAGGAGCAGTTTCTTTGATTTTTATTTAATATTTGTCAGAAATGGAAGGAGATATATGTAATATTTTTGGTATATTTGTATTGTATGAATCATTACCCTTATTTTGATATATGACTGTTTTTACACCGGTCAGGGTCTTTAATATCTGGTAAAGAAAATGCAGATCGATCTATTGTTGATCAAGACGGGATCAAGATCTCGAGTTTAGGCCTACTCTGCGATTGCAGAGCCCACGTGCACGTGCGTTAAACAGTTGTTCTGCTCACTGACGTTAATTTGTGCCTGACGTTAAAATACGTTCCATGCTGACACAGCGTAGATCAGAGTCTATCAAGATCTAGAGACTAGATCTAAGATAAATTTATTTAGATCTAGGACTGGTCATGCGGACTAGTCATATACCATGGCAAATAACGTAAAGTTCGGAATTAACCAGTTCGAAGTTAACCATGGCATTAGTCGGCTATTACTATTATAGTAGGCCCTATATTAGGGAGTAGACAGGTCCAGATTTGAGGTAAAGTTAATGCGCTAGCCTAAGCCCCTAAGCTAGCCCTAGCCTAGCATTTGTTTTGTCATTAATGGAAGCTAGTTTGATAAGTGTTTAAGAATTGGATATATCAGCCTATGATAAGTCCCATGTAACTTTGTAAGGGTAGGTACCGGTAATTTGAGGAAGGCTAATTCATTCTGGGCAACGTGAATGCTAACGATCTACCGTACATACCGCCACTGATCGAGGCACGCGCATGCGTACTCTTATTCCGAAGACGCAAGTCATGAATATTCATATGGTTGGTCCAGAACTGTCGTGGGAACGGGCAACGTGGCCAAAGTTCATTGACCTTAAATGACCTTTGACCTTGGTCATGTGACCTGAAACTCACGCAGAATGTTTACCTACTGATACTTGATTACACTTGTGCCAAGTTCCATGAACTATCTCAAGATACGTTCTAAGCCTAATGATGATATTTAAAAAAAAATGTACTTGGTTAAGATTTCTATGTTGACGTCGCGACACTGCCGCCACCGTCGGAAAAGCGGTGCTCTGCTATGCATGCGAGACAAAAACTGATAAGAAATAGACAATCAAATCACTAACAATTTGATCAAAATCGGACAAGGAATAACAAAATTATGACATTTTAAATATTTGCCATATTACGGTAAAACAGTTCTATACATGCATATCTTCATAAAATAGAATTGATGGTACTACATCCCTACTTTTTCTTTTGTAGTATATTTGTATTATATTACATGATATTATATCATACCATGTTTATTCAAATTTTGTCCACCAACAATTAAAAAGAAAGAATTTGTAACCGATTTAATGCATGGGATATTCATTTACTTTACTTTACTTTGACATTTTACTTTTTAATGTTCATATTTACTATTACCATGTATGCACCGCTTTGTTCGAATTACCGATAGATATTTCATGTTGTATGTTATTGATTTTTTGAGAACGGTATATAATTTCTTCGTCTTCTTCTTATTATCATTATTATTCTTTTTTCTTCTTCTTTTCTTCTTCTGTTATCTTCTCCGTTGTCCTTTTCTTTTCCTTCTCACTTTTCCCTTCTTCTTCTTCCTTTTTTCTTCTCCTCTCCTCCTCTTCACCTTTCAATGATTCCTTTGTAATATTTCATTGATGCTTCTGTTTAGGTTAACATATTCTTTTATATATATTGTTCGTTAAACACTGGTTTTTAAATGTTTACTGTGTCAATTGTATATTATGTTCCACACGGCCCCAATGGAAATCAGTCTGTGAACTGTTTGGGCTTTTTAACCGATAAATAAAATAAAATAAATCTTATCTATCTTATCTTATCTTATTGTTGCTACTTTATCATAAGAGAGACGTATCATACACACATTATATGCAAATATTAGATAATTATGACATAAGAAAAAAGAAAGTGGGGACATTTCATCATCAGCCCACCTAATCAATATTGACAAAGTGCATAACTGCTTATTTTTTTATTGAAATTTTCTGCATTTTGCTCAGTGAATTTCACTCATTTTATTTAGATATAATTATTTTCAGCCATTCCATGTGCAAGATTTAAAAAGTGTAATTTTGATAATTTTGGCGCAGTGATGCGTAGGAGCGGCGTACAGTTGCGTAGGATTGGCGTACGGTCGGGAAGTGTTGAGTAGGATTGCGTAGACTTCCGTAGACCTGGCTCTACGCCAACAGTGCGCAAAAAATTAACCTGTCTATTTTTTGCAATCCTCGATCCTGCGCGTACCCATTTTGCCTAGAGTTGCGTAGTCTATACGCAACTCTACGCAGAATTCGGTGTGACCCCCTTAAGACTCTGTGAGATGAATTAGCACGAACTGGTCATCAACAATTATAGAAAATTCCCATTTTCAGTTTGTTTCCATAAAAAAATGGAATCCAGATTTAAACAAGTATATTCTTTTCAATTATAATCCCTCTTTTCAGATTAATATCATTTATATATTTATACAGTTTAAGGACGTTCCACAGTTAAAATGAAGTCCATGTCATTTTCACCAAATTTTGCAGAGAGTTACTTTGGTAACTATGCATTATGAAAATGCAAAAAATAACATAGGTTCATGTGCTTATTTTTTTTCTACTGGTCTTCAAAGTCGCCGTATTTGAATGCTATGCAATATTGCGAAATCAAGAGAATTATGCCTCTCTTAGACCTCACGAATTCACCAAATGAGTTTAAATCATGTTTACTCAGTGGATACCGCATCAAACTTCATCAAATTTTCAAGATATATAATAAAGTGTATACCAAAGTAAGAGAAAGCCTTTTAATTGGTAAAACTATATCAATTTGGAGTCAGCAGCGCCCTCATTTGGCAAGAATGGTGCAAAAACTCGGAAAAAACAAATCTTCAAAGACGTGAATCTACTCAAAAATTAAACAAGTATTTTGTAAGCTGCACTTTTTTCAAAATCCATGTCATTTTCATCAAATTCGGTTAAATTGTAGAGGAATGCATATCGAAGGTGTAGGGACGTTGAAAATATGGGGTCCATGTGCTTGTTTCTTAACTATGAGTGTCCAAAGTGATGCGAGTTGGCATGAAAATCGCCGAAAATGCGTCCAAAACGTGCAAAAGTCTAATAATACCGTCTAAAATGCGAATGGTTCCGTAGTTTTGCCCCCAAACATTCAAAATCCATGTCATTTTCATCATACTATCTAGATTTGTAGAAGAATATATATATGAAGACATTAAAATATTTAAAATATGGGGTCCATGTGCTCGTTTTTAAACTATCAGTGTCCAAATTGTAGCGAGTTGGCTTGAAAATATTGAAATCCACCTAAAATGCGCCGAAAACGTGCAAAAGTCTAATATAATTATATTGTCTAAAATGCGAATGGTTCCGTAGTTTTGCTCCCTAACATTAAAAATCCATGTCATTTTCAGCATACTCTCTAGACTTGTAGAGGAATATATTCTAAAGGCATTAAAATATTGAAAATATGGGGTTCATGTGCTCGTTTTTAAACTATCAGGGTCCAAAATGTTGCGAGTTGGCTTGAAAATATTGTAATCCGCCAAAAGTGCGCAGAAAACAAGCAAAAAGTAAAATAATACCATCTAAAATGCAAATGGTTTGATATTTCGCTCCCAAACATTCAAGATCCATGTCATTTTCATCATACTCTCCATATTTGTAGGAAAATATATTCTGAAGACATTAAAATATTAAAAATATGGGGTCCATGTGCTCGTTTTTTAACTCTCAGTGTCCAAAGTGATGCGAGTGGGCATGAAAATCGCCGAAAATGCGCCCAAAACGTGCAAAAGTCTAATAATACCGTCCAAAATGTCTAAAATACGAATGGTTCCTTAGTTCTGCTCCCAAACACTCATATCCATGTCATTTTCATCATACTCTCTAGATTTGTAAAGGAATATATTCTAAAGAACTCAAGATATTTAAACAATGGGGTCCATGTGCTCGTTATCAAACTATCAGTGTCTAAAGTATTGCGAGTTTGCTTGAAACAGCCCAAAATGCACCGAAAACAAATAAAAGTCTGATAATACCGTCCAAAATGTCTAAAATACGAATGTTCCTTAATTAGTCCTGCTCCCAAACATTAAAAATCCATGTCATTTTCATCATACTCTCTAGATTTGTAGAGGAATATATTTTGAAGAAGTCAAGACATTTAAACTATGGGGTCCATGTGCTCGTTTTCAAATTATCAGTGTCCAAATTATAGCGAGTTGGCTTGGAACAGTCCAAAATGAGCCGAAAACAAGCAAAGTCTGTTAATACCGTCTAAAATGCGAATGGTTCCATAGTCTTGCTCCCAAACATTGAAAATCCATGTCATTTTCATCATACTTTGCACATAGATACTTTAGCGCCTGAATATTCCAATTATGCAAAAATTACCATGGGACTATGTGCTCGATGTTTTGCTATAGAGCTTCAAAGTTCACCCAAATGGATGTTCTTAAGAATTGCGCATCCAAAAGAATTTGGCATTTTTTAGACCTCACGAGATCACAACAATGAGTTTAAAGCTCTATTACTCAGTCAAAATCCATGAAAATTTCATCAAATTTTACAATATGATTAATAATTGTATCCGTAAGATGGATAATATATTTATATTGCTGTCAATTGTTTGCTCATTTAAGTCTAACAACACTCTCAATTCTTAGAAATTGCAGAAAAGATACTCAACCTCAAAAATGTGAAATATCATTAACAAACTTGAGAAGTAAAAGAAATGCTGAACTTTTTTCAAAACCCATGTCATTTTCATCAAACTTTGCAAAGTTGTAGAGGAAGGTATACCTAAGAGGTGCAAACATGACAAAATATGGGTTCATGTGCTTGCTTTTAAACTATCAGCACTCTTATTAGAGCAAATTTGCTTCTTAAAACACCCCAGAACGCGCCAAAAGCTTTGTATCTAATAGGAACAATTCCGAACCACATAAAAATGAAATGTATTCAGATTCTGTTTAATTCTTAAACACGCGCACACATGTTTATTGAAATACGCAGCTTGATCTTTATTCAAAATGTGCTAAAATTATCCAGTTTCAGATCAAAATATCAAAAATTTTCTGCTCGCGCTTTGCGCTCGCATTATTAATGTAGAAAGATACCAAATTATACCAATCCTTTTTCATGACTTACAAAACATGAATAGAGTGTGCCGTTTTAGGTTTGAAATCTATTTTTTTCCTCTCGCGCGCTTCGCGCTCACATCAATTGTTTGGTTATATGATTTCAAAAAAGTGCATAGAACGTCATTTTTTTTTAGGTCGGAATGTCAAAAAATTTCAGCTCGCGCTTTGCGCTCGCATTTTTATTCGTCAAAATATGTATCGTCTTAATGGTTAATTACTGCAAAACGTCCCTTTTTGACAAGGCCAGAACCGCGGCATATCAACAATTTCGCGCTCGCGGTAATTTTTTTTTTATCTTTGCAGGTTTTATTCGACACAAAAACAATCAAAGTATACAAAACATATGGTTGCACTTCAAACAGAACATTGATACAAACTGTGTATAAGTACACACACCATATCCTAAAAAATATTGTGAACTCAGAATAATTTACAAGTAACTTGTACCCTAGTCCTGCCGACAGGACGATCCATTAAAACCGAAAAAGAAAAAGGGGTACGGTAATCAAATACCCGTCGGTTAACTGTCGTCCTGGCGGCATCGCCGGGGTATAGCGCAACCCCAAAAATATGACATTTTAATTTATTAACATGACCGAATATATGACATAAAAAATACCACTACAACATGAACAGAAGATAAAACAAACTCACAAAGACGATTAACACAAAATAAGATTGTTTCATGTTGTATAGTAGTGCGTATTAAATTAAAACATGACCTCTCCGAAGTCCGAACGGAGACTCTGCTAGAAAACCAACATTATTCGTGTTCACATTTATAATCAGTAGCAAAAAGAAATTATGATGAAATGATCCTACCTAAGAGTGACAAAGTTTCTTTCTTTTTTCTTAGCTTTCAAATAAATCAGCTATATTGATTGGAGATTTTTAGAGAACAAACTTAAAACTCGAACTCCATCAGAAAATATAATGGAATCATCAATATATTCTTTTAAAATAGGTTACGCATCAAATATTGAATACAGACGAGGCCTTTCTATTTAAGAAAGATAAACATATCCATAATTTTTCCTACTTATTTTTCCTTGTTTTATTGTTACATGTAGAATATTCATCGAGCAAGATAGAGAGAGAAAAAAAGAGGGCTTTAATTGTATACTATTTCGCTCTTCTCCTTATTTTGGTCTCATAAACAGATTAAATGTTTTTTTTTTTTTCATTCATCGTGTCTCATGCAACAATTTTTCTGTTTTAAAAAACTGAGCACTTTGGAAAACCTAGCAGTCAAAGTTTAACAGAAGAGAGGAAAGAAAATCCTCCATCACTATCACGTCCCGACGTGGCATGAACCATGGACCTAAACCTGTATAGGTTGCAACTTTAAAAAGATAAGCTGGATGACATTTAGGCTAAAAAACACCCCTTTTCCTTTCTCATCCAAGTAAGAAATGAGAAATGAGCACCTCACATGCATTTCATTTACACATTTCATGAATTCACTCTTATTTTTTTGTAAAAAAAGAAAGAAAAAAAAATCAGTTCCACTTCCTTTTTTCCAACATTCAAAGTTTTCACTTCGATCAGAAAACAAAAAATCTGAAAAAGGTGCATGATATTAGAGCAGACATAATTATGAAGGAGGGTTGTGCTTTTTACATCCTTATTCTCAATATGATTGGCACAAAAGTCAAAACGATCAAACTATATAAGCAAGAAATTAGAAGAATGTACATTCGATAATTTTGCACGACATTCCTTGGCTTTTTATATTCCATAGAACTGAAAAGAAAAAAAAGGACTTTGATTAAATACAAATAAAATTCGATTTTCCTTTTCCCTTCTTCGCCCTTCTTTTGCATTGACCTTTCAATCGTACAATTATTTATATAGTTTTCCTTTTCAGTTTGAAAAAAGTAGATGCTAAAAAACTATATGGTCTCAGTGAAAGAAAAAAAAAAAAAAAAAAAAAAAAAAGGAAAAAGGAGCTTGTACTTTACGTTCATTTTGATATATCTTCAATCTTGTCAATCCAATATCTTGTACCTTTCGTAAAAATGATGATTCTCATTCCATGTTTCTTCATTCGAAAAAAAATCACCATAAAACTTGAACTTCATCAGAAAATATGGCGGATTCGTCAATATATTCTTTATAAATAAGTTAAGCCTCGCGGTAATTACCTAGTTACATACGCATCTACTTCAGGTTCACAAACATTGCCCAGAATGTTCAATTTTCAGGACAAACTACATGAAATTTCCATTTTTTTTAGCTCTCACTTCGCGCTCACATTATTTGAATAGGGCTTATGAGATTATTACACATTATGTTGGTTATAAGAATGAAGCTAATAAATGACTGTTAGGACATGGGCGTTTTGCCCCCCCCCCCCAAAAAAAAAGAGAAAAGGAAAGGGATAAGGGTGAAATATAATATTATTTTCCAAATATTATGTCAAAATCTATCACGAACTTGGATTTTTGTAATAAAAATGTCAAAATTTTTGCTTGTTAATTTTACGCGATACGCCATATCAAACCCCCTAAAAATGGTTGGCTCATTACACCACTGGGACAACCCCTTCAAAGAAACAAACAAAAATCAACTTTGAGCGCCCGATCGGAAAATATGGGTGAAAAAAAATTCGGGCCCCCTATTGGCGGAAGCTGGATCCGCCCCTGTAAAAGGGTTATAATACATCGAGTATCATCTAATATTCCAATCATAATAGTGTCATTGCTTCCTTCTTTCAACCGTTAGAATCTAAATTTGGCACTGTTTTGTATCTAGATCGCTTTCTCGGCAATGTTTTATTTTTCTACTTAAATTCGTTCTTTGAGCAATTATTACAAATTTAGTTAATGGATAGCAGAAACATATACAGACAAAAATCAAACAAACAAACAAGAACACGCAAATATTTTGCATTAATTTTTTTTGGTATAAAATAGTCGAATTTATCTTGTAAAACAAATTTTCATTTCATATCTTCCACATTCACAACTGTAATCATTTTGGTTAGTGAGAGACAAAGACAAGCTTAAAATAGTGTATGTTCTTTAAATTTCGAAATGTCACTTACGCCATTGAAGGGAATCCTCTCCATAAATCACCAAGCATATTAACTATTACTCCTCCGTTTTTTTCCATACTTGCATGGAAAGCTAAAAGGATAAACAAAACAACTTGAGAAAACGCAAATAATACAGTATTTTCTCGAATATGAAAACATCGGCGTTTACAAAAAAAATACTTAGATTTGTTTACCTTCGTTAGGGCATGAATAATTTCTAATGGAGATTCGAGGATAAATCAAGAATAACAATAAAGAAAATCAATGAATACAATAATTAATCTATATGAAATAGGCCATTTATATTTCTTATTCTGAAAAAAAACTCTCATAGGTTTTTTTGTTTTTCTGTTTTCTTGTTTATCTCCCGGATTTACTTTCTGTCTTTTATCATATTTTGATTTTTTTCTATATTCTGTCTGTTTATTTATTCGTCTTTGTTTATCATATTTTTTTTCTTAAAGAAACAATATTCAATTCAATTCAATTCATTTTATTCAATCATTTAAAAAATCAATATACAAACCAAAATATATACAAATCATACATGAATGTAACAGTATAGTTTAAATGATTAGGGTGCCCCTAAAAGCAAAAGTTTGATGAGTGGGACACCCAATACATAATATATATATATATATATAAGCGTACATAAAAGTGAAAGGGTAACAATAATAAACACAAACAATACATAAGAAAATAAGACGGTAAACCTACAGGAGAAAATGATAATTATTATGAATGATTATCTTTATAAGTTGCAAACCTATAATTCCTACTGTGTGTTTACACGCTGCATAAAAAAGCCGATGCAGAATCGGCTTTTTTGTTGCGTGTTAACGCAATATGAGAGCATATTAAATAGTATAGTGCGCATGCGTGAGATATACAACGCGTATAACAATGAAAGCAATGCGACGCGCAGCGTAAGAGCACAACGACACTCAATGACGTCATAATGAATTACATGCAAGTCGCATGTCAACGACAGACGTTCCACAGTTAAAATGAAGTCCATGCCACTTTCACAAAATTTTGCAGAGAGTTACTTTGGTATCTATGCATTATGAAAATGCAAAAAATAATATAGGTTCATGTGCTTATTTTTTTTCTACGGGACTTCAAAGTCGCCATATTTGAATGATATGAAATGCTGCACAATCATGATAATCATGACTCTCTTTTTGCAGGAGTTTCTGCATTTTATTCATAAATCAACAAATGAAAATAGAATGGTACAATAACAATGACATAAATGAGTACATTTTTGTGTGACAATCGAAAATATAAATAATGAATAAGGCTGAAAAAATACATAAATGAAGCACGTAAAATAGTAAAGTGGGTAAAAATGCAGGGGCCAGCTATGATAAGCAGGTAACTGCTTGAAACAATAGCAGCCATGAGGGAGGGCTACATGGGAACCGTAATAATAGGTTATAAATAGAATTCGATAAAATGATGTCACAAAAGAGAAAGTATAAAAGTTTAGATTTTTAATGGGGAGAGACAAGATAAAGTTTTTTTTTTAAGTGCGAGTGAGTGCTAGTGGGTGAGTGCAGGTGATACATTTAAGAATACTTAGAAATAAGAAACTTTTTCAATGAAGCTTTAAAAGAAATAAGAGACGCGGACTGTTTGATGTTATGTGGCAAGGTATTCCAAATATCTGGACCATGGTGGCGAATTGTTTTATGAGTGAGTAAGATTCTGGGGTTGGTTAAGTGGATATCTGTTGAATGACGCGTTGGATAAGTATGTATGTCTTTGTTATAGATAAAAAATTGCGAAATGGAATTGGAATGGTATTTGTGGAAAATTTAAACATAAATATGGCTTCTTGTATGTGTTCATATCCTCAATTTTCAATGTCTTTAAGTTGTGAAATATTGGATTAGTGTGTGCAATGTAATGTGAAAGTGTACAGATGCGAAGTGCCTTTTTTTGAAGACGGAATATCGTTTATATTCTTGACTTACTACTATACCCCCAAACAATGTTGCAGTAAGATAAGTGGGATAAGATGAATGAATTGTAAAGCATAAATAATGACTTTTTTGAGATATAATATTTCAATCTATATAAGATTCCTATCCCTCTGGATGTCAACATACAAATATTGCGAATGTGACTGTTCCAAGTCAAATTTGAATCAATCAAAACACCTAAAAATGTGGTTTCTTGTTTTTCCGTGATGTGAATATCATCTATAAAAATGTTGTTGAGAAACTTTTGTTTACTTTGAATGTGTTGAAAATAGATAAAATTTGTTTTGTTTATATTTAAAGAGAGCTTATTAGCTCTAAACCACATTGATAATTTCTTCAATTCTAAATTAAGTGTTGGAACAAGTATATTTAAGTCTTTGTGTGAATAGAATGCATTTGTATCATCTGCAAATAAAACAAACGTTAATTTTCTAGATGCATTCACAATGTCATTCATATAAAAAAAAAATAACAAGGGACCCAAAAGAGATCCTTGTGGTACTCCACATTTTAAAGTACAAATATTAGATGATTTAGATTTAAAACAAACATAATGGCGTCGATTGCTTAAGTAATCTTTAAACCAAGCGAGAACCACCCCCTAACTCCATATTTCATTAATTTACAAAGTAAAATGCGATGATCCATGGTATCGAATGCTTTCGACAAATCCATAAAAACACCAACAGTAATTTTGTCACATAATTGCAAAAGTGCAAGGTCCGTTAAATGATTATCTCTGAAACCATATTGATTAGGAATCAGTAAATTATTGCTGTTCAAAAAAAGAATATAAACGCTTGTAAACTATTCTCTCAAGTATTTTAGAGATACCCGGTAATAAAGAAATTGGACGATAGTTTGAGATAAGACATGGATAATCTTTTTTGTATATTGGAATTATTTTTGCAATTTTCAGTAGATCGGGGAAAATACCGCAAGAAAGAAAACGATTGAAAATATGCGAAAGCGGGGAGGCTATAAAATAAATAATTTTTTTCAAAAGATAGACACTTATACCATCATGCCCACAGGATCTAGTCGGTTTCATGGACCTAACAATTTCTAAAATCTCGTTAGTATTTGTTGGATTAAAAAATAAAGAATGTTCTGGAAAATCGTTTAAATACACAGAAAAGTCATCATCATTAGATGTTATTTTTGAAGCTAGTTTTGGGCCAATATTATTGAAGAAATTATTAAATGCATTAGCAACATCAAAGGAGTCTTGCATTTGTTGATCATTGTCTACGAAATTAATGTTATCACATGTTTCCTTTTTCTTACCTAATATTTTTTTATAGATTTCCATAATGTATAATTATTATCTTTATTATTTTCAATTTTATCAGAAAAGTAGGATTTTCGAGCTTGGCGTATAAATGATGTTAATTTATTGCGGTTTTTTTATATATTTATTTATATTTTCAGTTGTAGGCGATTTAATTGATATCTTATATAATCTATTTCTAGTAAATATGGATTTGATTATAGTTTGGGTAATCCAAGGTTGTTTGCTCTTCTTTTTATTCGATTTAATTTTTATTAATGGCACATTTTTTTCGTAATAATAAAGAAGTTTGTCCAAAAATCTTTCATAAGAGTCATTAATATTATGTTCAAGATAAATATAGACCTCTTAGACCTCATGAATTCACAAATTGAGTTTAAATCATCTTTACTTTGTCGATATCGCATCAAACTTCATCAAATTTTCAGGATATGTAACTAAGTGGATGCCAAAGTAGGATAATATCTTTTAATTGGAAAAAAATATATCTATTTGGAGTCTGCAGGGCCCTCATTTGACAAGAATGGTGCATAAACTTCCAAAAACAAATCTTTAAAAGACGTGAATCTACTCGAAAATGAAAAAAGTATAGTTTGAGCAGCACTTTATTCAAAATCAATGTCTTTGTGCTCATTTTTAAACTATCAGTGTCCAAATTGTTGCGAGTTGGCTTGAAAATCGCCTTAAATGCGCCGAAAACATGCAAAAGTCTAATAATACCGTCTACAATGCGAATGGTTCCTTAGTTCTGCTCCCAAACATTCAAAATATATGTCATTTTCACATGAAACTTTGCAAAGTTGTAGAGAAAGTTATACCTAAGAGGTGCAAACATTTAAAAATATGGGTTCATGTGCTTGTTTTCAAACTATCAGCACTTTTATTAGAGCAAATGTGTTTTTTTAACATCCCAAAACGCGCCAAAACCTTTGAATCTATGTGAGGAAAGATTCCAAACCATTTATTCAAATTCGGGGTCATTATCGTCATACTTTGCAGCACTACAGAGTAAAGTATTTTTAAATTGTAGAGGAATTTTAAAAAGTGATCCATGGAATAATTCCAGTTCATTAGCTTCATAAAATAACACATCGGATCGGCAGTAAAGTGCAGATAAGGAGAAAAATCATACCTACAGCTAATTAATCACCTATTCATCCATATAATGCGCACAAACTTTACTGTGGAACGTCCCTGAGAAGTGATGATGCCATTCATGTGATAATGACTTAATCAAATTTCACCCTCTCATTTTTATTGCTAGGGGTGGGATAGATGATAATAATTATATTGGATGGCTTTCTTTCATGGAATACCAAAAATATTCCACTCGTTAACGCCAATAATCCTCTCTGATTCGTAGTATATTTGCCCAAACTCTAGGGCCCGAATTCACAAAGGTGATTTTGAAAACCCACGGTTGAGTCCATGGTTTATGCAGATTTCCTGTATAAATTACGCTTAATTTACAGCGTATCGGGCGCGTGTATAAAACATGTCCAATGCTAGCTGTTGTCACATTGCGCCAAATTGACGCATGTTACCATGGTTAGATACGCTATTTTATTCATGAGTCCACTGGGTGATTTCAAGTACGGTGTTGAAATCTGGTGTTGGTGTTGTGACAACACCAACACCAGCCACAACACCGTACTTGAAATCAGGTTGGTGTTGGGATTGACCTCGGAAAATATGTCGTATTTCCGGCAGTTCGTGTTGAATGCTGGTGTTGAATGTCGTCTGCTGAACCCAGCACTGCGGCTGGTGTTGACGATCTACGTGCAATTTCCCCATTCACCAACACCAACCCCCAGGGATTGGGAAAATCATGATTTCAAGTTCGGTGTTGGTGTTGGTATTGGCAATCTCAAGCTCGTGAACAGGCGGCGAACACGATGAAACATCCCCGTAAAATTAGCTTTTACAGTTAAGATGAGTACAAATCATTTGAGCTGTATATATTTTGATGAAGAATAATGTTCACTCTTTCGAATTCTTGAATTAATTAAAACATTGGTATTCTGTACGATGAGAAATTAATGCATTTCTCTCCGATTTAATTTTCGTCGTCGAGACTTCTCGCGTGAAGTTGAGATGATTTAGCAGCGCAGCGCAGAGGCGTGACGTCATGTGCTATCGATAACGCAATCGGTATCATTCCTCTGAACCCAGCTCGGTGTGGAGCTCGGTTCAGCGGCCTTTTTACGCTCTCAACACCAACACCAACACCGAACACCGAACTTGAAATCACCCAGTGTTTGAAGAGTGGACTCATGAATAAAAACGCCCGATACGCGCTAAATTAAGCGTAATTTATACCGGAAATCTGCATAAAACGTGGACTCAACCGTGGGTTTTCAAAACCACCTTTGTGAATTCGGGCCTAGGAATATTTTTGGTATTCCATTCTGAGCCATCCAATATAATATGAATATCCTACCCAGGAAGAGAAAAATGCGCTTGGTCAGAAGAAAAAATTGTTCAAGTACAATCAACCGGTTACACTTCGTAATTCCGAAGGTTTTTTATTCCGACGGTTCGTAATTCCGAAACACGTAAATTGCCTATACCTCGATGTTCGTTAATCCGAAAACGTAAAAGGGTTCGTTAATCCGAACATTTGTGGCGTTATTCCGAAGGTTCGTTATTCCGAAGGTTCGATAATCCGAAAACAAAATAAGGTTCGATGTTCCGAAGGTTCGTTAATCCGAAAACGAAATAAGGTTCGTTGTTCCGAAGGTCCGTTAGTCCGAAAACGAAATAAGGTTCGTTAATCATTAGTTTTCGGACTAACGAACCTTCGGAATTACGAACCTCACTTCGTTTTCGGACTAACGAACCTTCGGAATTACGAATCTCATTTCGTTTTCGGACTAACGAACCTTCGGAATTACGAACCTTCGGAAATACGGACCTTCGGAATATCCGAACCTTCGGAATAACGAAGCTTCGGAATTACGAATGTATGCGCAATCAACCAACCAAATTACCAGTTTAAAAAAATTGGTGATCTCATATATGCCGAAATTCTTATACACTGTAAAAAAATATTGGGTAAAAGTTTAAATACCACGAGGGTTATTATGTGTGCAATCAATTTGGGGCAGTATTTTACCCAACGCGGGAAGCATATTGTCCAGTAAGGTTAAAAAATAAGCAGCAATTACTTTAGAAGTGGCAAAATTTTCAGCACACTGGATAAATAAAAAGGTCCCAAAGAAATGCCCAATGTTGGTTGGACAATTACCCTCATGGAGCACTTTTATCCAATAAGTTTTAGAGTGTATCCATAAATTTCGTTTTCTTGTCAGGTTTCTTTCTAAATTTTGTTATTTTCCTGCTTTCATAATATACAAATCATACCCAAAACCCAATGTCCATTAACTATTTTCAGATAGTTTCTTTTCGGGCCTGATCGTAAGATAAAGAAAGAGATCAGAGATGGCATGTGACATTATTAAAGTAGTAATTATAGTTACCAAATTATATTTTTAAAATTATTCTTTGTCTATTTTACCTTCCCTGCAGCATAAAAATGGCCCTGTAAGATTCGTTTCGACCACAGCATTCCAGCCTTTCACAGATATTTTAGAAAGAGGACTGATAAACTGACCTCCACCGTTGTTGACCAGGAAGTCGATTTTACCGTACTTAGCAACAGTGTTTTCCATCAGAGCCTTAACCTGTATAGTGAAATAGAATAATGTTTTCGAATTCAAAAGGGGGTGATGGTGTCATACGGTACCAGTTGGATAAAGGTAAGGTGAATGAGAATTCTGATTTTTTTTTACATAGGCCTCCCCTCCCTCCTGAAAAATATTGCAAAATTGTAAAATGGCAATTTGAAGACCAACGTGTCAACAAATGGGAGCCCTGTGAGAAAATGAGATTTTGTGGCTCAGGTGCTAATTCGATCCTTAAGGAATTATTTCTATTACAATCCCATGACAGTTTGTCGATTATCCGGCGATTTTACGCCCATTTTCATCCAAAGATTTATGTAGCAAGGCATCAGAAAATGGACAGCCAAATCGATTGCATTGGTTATATCCCACCGCTGCCACACGTGCACCGGGTAGAAGTAAAATCCGGGGAGCTTTTCACGAGAGGACTTCTCAGTTAATTATATCCGACAAAATCCTAGTTACCATAGCTAATCAAAATCAAGGAAATTTTTTCCCGATCTGGGGAGGCAGGGAGCCTTTAGACGTTTTATCCGACAATTCCTGTTCTTTCCGATAGTTACTGTTTGGAACTCAAGAAAATTGTCAGACGAAATGTGTTGATGAAACGCTAACATCGTCTTCACATCGGCGTTGAATTTCTTGCTTTGTATGAGTGAGGATAATGCATAATAGTTTATTTGGTTTGGGTGCTGTTTCTTTATGGTAGTTTCTAATTGGGTAGGGGGCCTTCAGGTTTGCCCAACGAAGAATACTTTATGTATTGGCATAGCTCGCACGTGGGTAATTGCATAAACAATTGAATCCTGGAAGCCCCCTACCCCTACACAATGATGGCCATATTACGATAGTCTGCAGTGCTATGTCGTCGGATTTATCTTTATAAGACATTGATAGTGTGGAAAGCCCTTGAAGAAAAACTAAATTATCAAGATGTCAAAATTCAAGATAAGAAAGTTATCCAAATTAATCAAATAAATGACAAAATTATATGATTCATTACATTAAATCGCACTGAACCTTATGATTAACATGATTAAGGAAGTATAAGGAAGTATTATTGTTATTTTGTTACTATTATCCACCAGCGTACCTACGGGGGGGCAGGGGGGCACTCTGCCCCCCCCTGACGAGTCACAACCCATGCAAAAACGTATCTTTGCCCCCCCTGACGAGCTTGAAAACTTTTTTTTTTTTTTTTTTTTTTTTGCTTGTCAATTTTTTTCTGGTACGAAATCCTTTATTTGTGATCGAAGACCTTTTTTTTTTTTTTTTTTTTTTTGCTTGTCAATTTTTTTCTGGTACGATATCCTTTATTTGTGATCGAAGACCTTTTTTTTTTTTTTTTTTTTGCTTGTCAAATTTTTTGGCGGACGGTTTTGCCCCCCCTGTGGAAAATCCTAGGTACGCCACTGCTATTATCATAATCATTATTATTACTATTAATATTATTATCATTATCATCATCATCATTATTACCTCATCTTCTTTGCGTATATTACATTGTATGGCTTGTATAGATGCCGTGGAGTCCTGGGGTAGAGAATCATTCAATGCATCAGCAGCAGTCTGTAACCGTTCTGTGTTCCTTGAAGCAATAACCACTTTACAACCTATCGAGAGTCACACAAAGAAATAGAATATTAAAGGTATACATTCCCCGGAATCAAGAGGGCACTATTGGATATGTACGTGCAACTGCACGCGGATCTGTACATTAATAGGCCATTGACACAAACGACGCAGTCATACCTCAGGTCCCCATGGTAATGAGCAAATAGGCCAGCCTATCATCCAAATCCTTTCGTGGCTGAATCCTCCTCCCTGCAAAATCTCATGAATCGTGAGATTTCTTTCTCTAAGAATTTACCTACTTTATCTTCAAGTCAAATGGAATAATTATATTTGCACAGTTGGACAGAGTAAATGTTTCTCATTCATATTCATATTCATTGGTCATTTATTTTGTATAAAATATTTTTATAAATAAGTGAATTTTAGGCCTGAAAATGTTCACGAAAATGAATTTCTTCACTCTGTTTTCTTTTGCAAATTGTGCAAAACCTTTTATTTTGAGCCTCGAAGATATCTATATCACCACAAAGCTGAATTTCTGTACTTTACCCCCCGGGGGGGGGGGGCACTCAGTATATAATGCATAGTGGGTATGTGCCGCGGAGGGGACCCCCATTTTTACACTCAAATTTCCGTTCCGAGGCATAGCATTTTTGTCTTATTGAGAAAAAGAACAAAGAAAGCCGCTCCAGAGCATAGCATTTTCTTCTTCTCGAGAAAAAAGAAGAAAAAAATCCGCTCCAGGGCTTCGCATATTTTCCGTTACGCCGTTCCGGTCGCAATTTTGGTGAAAAGCGGCCGCAGCTCGCTGTCCGACCATCGCCTCTGCGCTAGCGCGCCCGTCAGTCGTGCCGCCGCCAGGCTAGCTGCAAATACGTTCCATAGGGATGCATACGCACTCGCACGCAGGCGACCCGTTCCAAGGACCCCCGTTTTCACAAACATTTGTAGTTCCGAAGCCCGTTCCGAGGACCCTCCTTTTTACAATAAGCCCGCTCCAAGGCCCCCATTTTTTGTCTCGCCCGCGGCACACCCCTACCACTTTTTTGATCGAGTGCCCCCCCCCCGGGACTTTACCCACAACGTCACTCTTATGTGACATCTTTTAATCGGGTCAAGATCACACTTTTCCCACAAGGTATATGACGAGATTTCTAAAATTTTGGAGTAGCATGAAATCTAGAGTTCTGATTGGCTGGGTAAGGCTTCAATACAACAAGCGCGGGTAATTTGATGAGCCTATACCACATGGGGATTTTGACCTTGCCGTGAACCCAGCATTGGAAACGTTGGAATTGGGTGTGTATATCTCTGACCAATCAGAGTGCAGTATTCTTGTTTTCAAGCTGCTTAGTGACTTGACCAAATCAAAAGTGTGATCTTGACCCGATTTAAACAATTCTTGTTGTGAAATATATCTATACCATTTTAAAGCATAGATATTCAGCTTTATCATGAAAATCATAGGCTAAAACAAAAATTAAGTGTAAAGATAACAACTTTTATCAGGTGAAAATGATTATTTTGTAGCATATTTTCAATCAAAATTTTCCCCTACATTACAAAATATTTAAATGAATTCAAACACAAAGTCATGACCTAAGAGAATGATTCTTCTTCTTTACAATGATTCAAAAATAAAATTTGATGTATATTTAGAGCACAAATGACTAATTTAAAAGAGGTTTATTTGTCCGCACCAAGTTCATTAAATATGCAAAACCTCTTTGTCCTGATTACCACTTGGATGAAAGAAGCCACTTTTGGAGGACCTGCCTATACTGACTGGACGCTTACGCAGATGTCATGTTCCGAATGCCCGAACTCATTTTTACCTCTGCCGTTTATACTTCTGCCGTTATTACCTCTGCCATTGTTACCTCTGCCATTTTAACCTCTGCCTTTAGTACCTCTGCCATTTTTACCTAGCAACTAAATTCCAAAAACTATTTAACGTATACATACTTATTACCCCCACATCACACAAGAAAAGATCGTGATTTGTAAATCAGTAAATATTCTGGACTGATTATCTGGAATGCAATACGAGATGCTATAATTATGTGCTCATTTACTGCCTCATTTAGACGAAACATATCATGAACAACGTTTTATATCAATAATTGAGAGTAAGTTTGAAATAAATGATTAATATTAGATTACCTTTTTGTCATTCCTTTATTCGGTATTCGGTCTTAACCAGACCCTATCCTTTAGGCGTTAAAACAAAGACCGAAGATCGGTTCTGAGGATGCGTTTAACAAACGGCTATAAACTAAGATTCTCTTCTCTAACTTATCCTCCACCGCAGTATTTTCTGTCTTTATTCAATTTGTGTTTCCGTTATTTGGTCTTCGTTTTACACACACACCCGACAGCAGGTGTATAAAATGAAGACTGCGAATACCGAAAATCGGTTAAAGGACAAATCCACCCGCGGAAAACTGTTGATTTGGATCAATAAAGAGAAAAAAATAATAAAGCATATCGCTGAAAATTTCAGTCTCGTATCAGCCACTACCTGACGAGGATAGAGCCAATTCGCGAGGACCTTGACAAAAGGCTAGATGTAAATAAGAAAATTATGACATTTTAGAGTTTTGCTTATTTTTCACAAAGCAGTTACAATGCACAACTCACTGATATACAAATGAGAGAGTCAATCGTGTTACTAACTCACTAAAATATTCCTTGCTTTTACAGATTCCATCTTTCAAAACAATTGTGACACAAAATTTGCTTGAGTAGTCCCAATACTCTGGAATAGCTTATCCCCGAAGTCAGGAACCGTAAACAGGTTCCATGACATTAGCTCCAGCGACAATTGCTCCGCAGCAAATTTCGCATACTAATAGAATGACTAATTTCAACCCTGGATTTAACACTATACCCTATATATATCCTAAACCTAACCTTAAACCTAACATAAAACCATATTGCAACCCTAACCCTATATCGTAAACAAAATTAAGCCCTGAGCAATTGTCACCGGATCAAGTTTCATGTCACCCCGTAAACAACGGCAAAACAAAATTCAAAACACACCCATTTCATTGATAAAAATAATTTTAGGAGTATTGCATAGCACAGTATAGGTATAGTCAATAAATAGTGTCTGCGCTCTATAAATATATATTATTAATTTCGATTAACATTTCTGTTGTTTTTATTGTATGGATTATGCATTTTTTTCAGATTTGACTAGCAGCTAGAACTTCGTGATCGAACTGCAATGTTAATTCCACATGTTCTGGGAGGAATAAAACTTTGTTTTACATGAAAATAAGGAGAAAATTAAAATACCTCATATTCATATTATATATTTTTTTTCCTTCAAGAATAAAAAAAATATTAGAATAACAACTGATTAAATGCATTAAATATCCATTGCTGCAACTTATTTCATTATAAGGGAGATATATCATTCACGAATGTTTAAAAAAAATGAAGCAATTATGATTTCATGGAACCTAACAAAAAGGAAAGTGGGGACTCGGATGTGACATCATCAGCCTATCAGATAGATATTAATGACGACGTGCATATAATTGTTTTCGCAATAACTTCGCTATTATAAGATTTTAGTGAATTTTCCTGCATTTTGCTCGGTGAATTTTACTCTATTAATTTAGCTATGAATGTTTTCAGCTCCTCCTTATTTCGTCGCTAAAAAGGGAAAGGCAGGAAAAAAGGAAGAACATGAGAACAAAATAAGAAAGAAAAGAGGATGAAGAACAGTAAGTAAGAGGGGGATTTTAAAATCTTAACAAATAAATATATTCCGCTTGCGCTTCGCGCTTATGCTTCCTGTTTGATGGGATACTGTTCACGAGAATTGAACGGCGCTTAAAATTTCCCATTTAAAAGATATTTCTGCTCACGCTTAGAACTTATTTCATCATAGATTGTTTATGATTACAAAAAGGAAATTCTCGATTTCCTCTTCAAATTTTCCATACACACGTCAAAAAGTGTTCCCTTTTATCAACAAATTTAAGCTCGCGCTTCGCGATCGCATCATTGAGATACGCACCCTGTTCGTAATTAGAAAACGTGCTTCTAATGCCACAGTTCCATTTCCAGGTCCAAATATCAACAATATTTGACCAGTGAGGTACTTTTTTTTGCAGTAAAAATCATTTGAGTGCCGAACTGAGTAAGAAGGGAAAAATTCCCTTTAGCTTTTTTAAAAAAATATATATTCGAGAAAGTAATTGAAATAAGATTTTCATCCTTCTTTAATGCATACTCTCTTCGAAAAATTTGATTTCCACATTTTCCCATTGAGGATAATTAGACGGGTGCTGCAAAGATAATGTATGCAGAATGTATTATGGGAGAAATTAAACAGTTATTCATTTGATATCATTCATATACATTTTCCTGTTCCCTTTTTATTATCCTTATATGATATACATCTTTGCAATTATATCAAGGACAAAATTTTACACACTTTGATCCAGTTCTAGCGGATCCAGGGGGCCCAAGGGCGCCCTCCCCTCTATTGGCGGAGCAAAAAAAGAAAAAAGGGGGAAAGAAAGAAAAGAAAAAAGAAAGAAGGGGAAAGAATGGATAAAAGAAGGGGAAACATAAGAGGAGGAAGACGAGTGAATAAAATAAGATGAGGGGAAGACTTAGAAATTAATGAAAAAATCTTTAATGTCACTATAAAAAATTTTCGCTCGCGCTTCGCGCTCGCATTGCCTTTTAGGTGATTCACATTTCTTGCTCAATATGGAGCTTAAAGTATCAAATTTTGAAGTCAATATACTAAACATGTTTCAGCTCGGAAATCGTACTTTCATTATTTTGTTTTATTTACAAATTGATTTTTAAAGTGTTCTTTAAAAAATTATGTTTTATGGTCTGAATATTAACATTTTGCTTTATCAGGTACCTATATTATTTTCCTGCATTCCATAAAGTTCTCAAAATATCCCTATTCATTTCAGATTGTCGAAACGTATCAGCTAGCGCTGCACGCTCACATTTTGATCGGTGAGTTTTGTATATCTCAATATCAATTCTTTGACAAACTACTTAAAATCCCCATTCCATGACAGTCGCTTATCAAAACTTTCGGCTCGCGATTTGCGCTCGCATTGATTGTTGAAAATGGATTAACTCATGCATCTTATTCATAATTACAAAAGTGCTTTAAAATTAATGTCCAGTTTTCAGGCCATAATATTAACAGATATCACGCTCTCATTAGGCTTATTAGATTAATAAATAAGATATTGATTTAATAATCAAATTGTCCCTTTTTTCAGAATTCAATATCGAGAAATTTCACCTCGCGCTTAGGAAGAAAAATAGGAAGATAGTCATCATTTTCATATGATGACATAATGTACGTTCTTAGAATGTCCCGGTCCTATGTCAAAACTCAAAGTAATAACAATGAAACATATCAGCTCGCATTTGCGCTCGCATTATTATTGTAGGAAGATTTCCAATTACTCATCCTTTTCATGACTCACAAAACATGAAGAGTTTCCCATTTTTCGAATTTTTCAACTCGCGCTTTAGGCCTATATACTTATCCTTTTCACGATTACAAAAAGTGCTTAGAATTTCCATTCTTTAGGTAGAAATGTCAAAATTTTCAGCTCACGCTTCGCGCGCGCATTATTTGATTGTTAAAATATGTAACGTCTTCATGGCTAACTGCTAGCAACCGTTAACAGATCCATTTTTGATGATTTGATCAGACTATACGGAGACTCATAGGCGGCGGAAGCGGGGGGGGGGACGGGGGGTCCTGTCCCCCAATTTTTGTTGATAACCTTTTTTTTTGCTTGTCAATTTTGTTTCCTGCATCCCCCTAAATTCAGGTGGACCCCCCCTAAAATTTTGTGGTCCCCCCCTAAAATTTTGGTTGATGACCTTGATGAAATTTTTTGGCTTCCGCCGCCAATGCGTAGACCCTATATTAAAAATTTCTGCTCGCGCTTCGCGCTCGCAGTAATTATTTTGTTGGATACACATCTCGTTTAGGTTCATAAACATTGCCAAGAAAGTTTAAATTTTAGGACAAAATAAATTAGATTATTTAAATAAGGCTTATGAGATTATTATATATTTATGTTGACTTATAAGATTAAAGCTTAGAAGTGACTATTACGACTACCCCTTCAGAGAAACAAACAAAAATCAACTTCGAGCGGCCGATCGGGGAAAATGTGGCTGAAAAAAATTCCGGGCCCCCTATTGGCGAAGGCTGGATTCGCCCCTGCTTGGTAATGAGAATATAATGCAACCATTCTTTCCTCTGCCATTTCCCCCTGCCATTTTTACCTCTGTGATATTTACCTGGCACGTTTTCATAATAAATGGGAGCGTATCAGATAGCGAAAGTTTCCGGAATATCCCCTCTCCTTAAAAACAACATCGACAACCACAACAAACAACTTTTAAAAAAAACCTAACACACACGCGTTGTGGAAATTGTGGAAATAATGTTATTTAAGAATTTTGGGGAAATCTGACATCCATTATAGTGCAGTGATAAAACGTGGAAATCTAAAATGAAATTTTCTTGATTAGACTCACCTAAATGAAGAAGTTCTTGAGTAATAACTCGACCAATGCCCGTTCCGCCGCCCGTAACAATAGCGACCTTGTTAGAAAATAATCCCGATCTGAAAACACTTCTTACTTGAGATTTCAGCAACATATTTGTTAATATTAAGTTCAAATACTAGCTTGATATGAAGAGTGTAAGGTATAAATCTTGTATGATCTTGGTCTCTCTATCTCACTCTGTCTCATCTACTTTATCACTGGCTCAAGCAGACAATCAAATGTCACTGCCTTCAATTCTGTAACATTTTCATATAAATGAAAATGACTCATTAAATATGGCAGCTAGTCGCCTTTATCGGTTGATGGCTTATTCCTCTCTACATGAAAATGTCAAAATGACATTCATGGGCGGAAATCTGTCCCCAGGGGCTGGAAGTCAAAATACGTGTATTTTTTATTTCGATTGTTAATGATGTATTTCTCTCCATCATAAAAGACCAAAAATAGTAGGGGGACATTTTATATTGTGTCCCCCTACAATTTTGGTAGAGGGGACACGTCCCCCTCAGGCGCGTAGCCAGGGGGGCGGTGGGGGCGGTCGCCCCCCCAAAACGTCCCCAAAAAGAAAAAAAAAGAAGAGAAAAAAGAGAAGAGAAAAGGAAAAGCGAAGGGAAGAAAGGTAGCTTTGTGTGTTTTTCTTTTTATTCTTGATTTTTTTCTCAAAAGAGAAACTCCTTCACTCTTGCTCTAAATTTATATATATGAATTTTGCTTCCGCGCTGCGCGCGGTTAAATGACAATATTGCAGTTCTCCTTTGTTTCCCTATCCCTTTCTCTAACCCTGTTTTTCGACCTCAGCTATGTATTTCTTGCCAGTTTAATTTAAATGTATACATTAGGGCATGGAATAAGAGTAAGGTTAGGCCGAAGTATATGAAGTTATCGTTTTTTCAAATTGATCGCGCAACTTCTGGTCGGGTCGACTTCGGGCGGGTAAAATCTTTATATCAATTTCTGCCGTCACCTCCATATAGGCCACTTTTCAGCACATTACTAAACAACCATAATTTGGGGGCAAACAGGTTCCTAATTTCAAAAGAGGAAGGTATAAAATTCGTGTCTTATTAAATAGAAAAAAGTACAATATTTTTTTAATCAAATTCTATTAAAATTTCCCTGCACATTCATCTCCTGTCCTGTTTTGCGCCCTCAGTTTGAAATTTTGAATGACACTTAAGTTTCTTTATCATTCAAAATTAAGCGCTTCAGGATAAATCAAAGAAATCATACATCATCCTTTTTTATATAATTTCAATAAATCACAGAAGTTTCAACTTTTTGCGCACCATTTTCCTTGTAATGAAGTTCAATAATCTTAGAAAATCAATTGAATTAGAGCCGATGGGGTAGAGATATATGTATTTGATGAAACGTCCGCACTTTGAAATTTCAGAGTTTCATTGCTCTGCACGGGGAGAAATATCTTCCTCCCGGCATATACCCTTCTTGTTTTGCGAGTTAAAGATATGCACTGCCGCTAAATTGTTTGGAATCAAATGATCAAGTGATCTTTCCAAGGGAAGCATTCAGTATAACTCATGGAATACCCTTATCTCGGGACCCTTTTCTTTAGAAAAAAAATTGATAAAACGCTTTAGCTTTCGCGCTTCGCGCAGGGTAAATATTATTTTAATTTCCTCCATTTTATCCCTTTTTGTGCGTTCACAATCACTTTTAAAAACAAGGTTCAAAATCAAAATATAGTCAACTGAATTGGAGCTGATATAGGGACTAGAGACAGGAGAGACGGCTCCTTTTCATTTTAATTTAAGAAACACCGAAAGCTTCGCGCTTCGCGTGGGAGGGGGAAACTCCCCCTCCCTGCACCCAACCCCTAGGGAGCGCGCTTCGCGCGCTCTGTAAGTGTTGGCACGCTTCGCGTGCATTTACCGCCCCCTCCAAAATGAAATCCTGGCTACGCAGTTGGTCCCCCTGCCCCCCCCCTTGGACTTCCGCCCATGCCTGATGTAAACTTTTGTTCAGATTCAGCTGGCACCAAAGGGTAAAGGTTGTGCTTACTAAGTGTTGACATTTCAATTTGGGTGGCAAAATTGTCACAAAATGCTTGAATGTATCCGTTTTATTTCAATTTACTAAAAGTGCAAGGGAAATGAATGAGACATGTTTCGCAGGGTAAGTTTGATTTCGCCCTATTCCCTTGACACAGCGTGGAAACGAGCATTTCTGCGCAAACAGATTTCTACGAGTTTTACAAAAATGGACAGTGTTCACTCAAGTGCAACATTCTATATATATAAAACGAGCTGGTTCGTTTCGGCTGCAATATACAACCAGTTGGTGTAAAGTCCGTGTTTTTCACTTCTGACTCTTTATATATATCATATCTCATCTCATATCATATCTCATGGAACCGCACAACCATGTTGAAGACCGAATACCCAGTATTCAGTATCTCGGTAATTTCAGTACTTTCAGTATCCTCACTCATCTCAGAATCTCGGTAAAGTCAGTATTTTCCGTATCTTCTCTCGTCTCAGTATTTTCAGTATCTCGGTAAAGTCGGTATTTTCCGTATTTCGGTAAAGTCGGTATTTTCCGTACTCTCACTTCTTCTAGTCAGTACTCCAACACTTTCGCACTTCTGCTTTCCGTCCAAATATTTGTAGCTCCATATAACACACTAATGACAAGCTGGAAGCAAGGCATTCAGTTCCTATAACTTTACTGAGAAATCATGCTCATCCTGTCGTAGCAGGTTCCAATGAAAATTGAACAAACCTCTTACTGCCAAGTATTTTGCATGGCTTATGCTTGAGCTCCATACCAAACATCTGATAAGGGAGATTGTCAGATTCTAAAATTTAATCATCTTTTAAAATCAGTTATATAGAGTCATGAAATGAAATCTTTTCAACTACAGCAATGGTAACTATCACTATTATTTATACCCGAACAGTAGAGAACAGTGAACAATATATTTCTAACATAATCATACAGTTGTAAACATTATTATTTTTCAGCAAATAGTGCTTAAATACATTTTAAAGAGAAATACTACATAATCGATTACAATCGATTACTGAATTTATATATATATATATATATATATATATATATATATGACGTCACTTTGAATACACTTTGAAAGGGGCGCGATTTTAGCACTTGCCCTGATAATAGCTGATAATATTATATGAGTGATCAAAACATTACCTTTTTTATTTAGATTTCAATATTTACATTGTTTTGATATTACTCTATTGAAATTACAATAAAGGAAAGAAGGTGCAAAGTGAGTAGATTAACTAGATTTACATTACATAAAAAAGTCACTAGGGCCCCGTTGCATAAAAATTACCATAATGATAACTGTGCCATCCACTGATACCTTGTATGGAATCCTTGTTTTTGATTGGTTAGTGAGCATGCAGCGTTACCATTGGATGGCAAAGTAACCACAATAGTAACTTTTATGCAACGGGCCCCTGATCATGACACATTGCTGTCAATGCAGGGCAGTAGTATCAGCATGTGTGTGTGTGTGTGTGTATTTGAGTTTTGTCAGACGTGTATCAATCAGATATGATTATTTACGTCTGGGACCGACCTTTAACGTCACCATCCGAAAGACGTGACCAGGGCTCGAACCTCGAACCTCTGCATCAATTTGTAACTTCCCCACAGCTTGGATTACAGGCGCACGCCACAACGCCCAGTTTGGTGGAAACAACATATCTTAAAAATGATTATGTGAAATTACAGTTAATTAATCAGTTAATCATATAGTTAAGTTACGATAAACATAAAGGGGATAAAAAGGCAAAATACCAAATTTATGTCTGGTTAATTAGCTATAATTTTACATGCTCATTTTTACGATATGTAAATTACATATATACATTTTTATATAAGTAACTACAAATTTTTTTATATAAAATGCGAATTTTATTATATACATAAAATTAAAATTTATATTTAAAAATTTTCAATTTTGTGATCGAAATCAATCATCCTTTGTATTTGTATGTGTTTTTGAGACGTCTCCCCCTCCCAATTAGACTCTAACAGGGGAGTAAGATGCTAACAGGGGACTATTTCATCAGACGCCCCCCCCCCATTTATGATTAAGAAGTTAATATATTAACTGTACATATACAGCGATTAGAGACACAATGTAAAAAGCGCTTTTAATGTTACTATATTCTTATTAAGAAGGTTAAATGACAATTAGACCAAATGGTTAGTAGGCGAACTTGTTGTAGACGAACTAAGATTATCCCATGTGGGATGAGACCAAACGACAGGGGCGTCGCAAGGCTTTTTTCTAGTGGGGGGGGGGGGGGTGGAGGCCCTCGATTACCGAGAGTTATCGGTGACGATTGCCGACATCCGACGGACAAGTGTCATGATAGGCCTCAGTGTTCTTCACTCTCCTCAGTCGCATTGTCTTAATTCAGGAGCAGATCCAGCTTTCATCAATAGGAAAGGGGGCGGACATATTATTGTTATTCACATTTTCCCGTTCGGCCGCATGAATCTGATTTCCGTTTTTTTTCTCTCTCATTTTTTAAAGGAAGTTTATTATAGTTGCTACATTTTGATCATGGAGGTTCTGTTTGCAGTGTTGTAAGTTTTGACTGGGGTAACAATAACTATAATGTAAAGCGTTTAGAAACACAACATATGAAGTGCTATTTAAATGTAACTATTAATATTATCACAAGGTATACCACAATGACGCTCGTAAAAATGGACCCTAACCTTCGATCTTAGATTATCCTAAACAAATATTCAGTTATGTTTTCCCCAACCTTAAAAAATGCCTCAAAATGTTTTATTTATGTGATAGCTGATGTAACCAGGGGCCCGTTGCAGAAAGAGTTGCGTTTAAACGCAAGTCAAAAAATCAATCGCAAGTCCCAAATGCGCGCTGTTGATTGGTTGAAAATCAAGTTGCGCATGATTTTTAGAGTTGCGATTGATTGCAACTCTTTCTGCAACGGGCCCCAGGCCTACTAACCTTTAAACATACAAAATAGGAGTAATTCATTAAAAAATAGGAGTCACAGCATAATTTCCACAGATGACTGTACATAATATCTGAACAAAAAATAGTTTTTCCCCTATATGATATTATAATGTATATCAAAAACTTCCAAAAAATGAGTAACTCCATTTAATAAGTGGAACGCCTCTGGCAGTCTCGCCTGCATTACGCGATGTGATAAAGCAGCATGCAGTGCTGACAGTGGAGGTGCCGTGGACGAGTGGTCTAAGGCGCCTGGCTATACATGAAAAAGTCCGGGGTTCGATCCCCGGCCGCTATGCCCGTGAGCAAGGCATTTAATCTACAATGCTCTTTTATCCTGCTTTCAAATAAATGGAAATGCTAAATGCATTATTGGTAACTAAGTGTGAACTTGTTTAAAAAAAAAAAAAAAAGCAGTGCCGACTTCCAAAAGAGCTATTGAATAATTATTCACAAAAGAAAAAAACTAATAAAGTTTTCCCGTCCAATTTCGTCAAAATTTCAACCGATTTAATAATGTAATAATTCAATTTGCAACCAATTTGAATGACCTATGAGATCAGCATTTAAATAGCCAAATACTTAATTAAATTCAATTTTATTGACACGCGATTTCATGGTTATCTCATTTAAACATGTATAAAGAACGATCAAATTAAAATAGCTGAAGAAGTGTCTTCAAATTCGCACCGGTACCTTCCTTGCGAATGCTTACGAATTCAAAATCATTAATATGCGATCACTTATAGGTTATGGGCAGTGTTTTTCGTTGTTGTTGTTTTTTTCTTCTTTTGAATAATTATGGAAATGGGTTTTACTTCTAAATTGGATGTTTACAATTTTACTGAAATGTATCATCCATCTGATGATGATGATGCACAGCGTTAATTTTTGTATAGCGCCATATACCTGTCAAAGACATTTAAAGGCGCATTGGAGGAGCCAGCCAATCTGACAAACCATCATCGGAACAACTCGTTTTTGTTCCACTTTCATAACTATAGACTGAGGTCAATACCATGTTTCTTATCCCTTCCCTAAAGCGATATAAATTACAATTATGTAAAATAAAAAAGAACAAGATGATGAATAAAAAATTCCTACCATTGCCATAGATCATCCATCCACTCACTGGCGGATCCAGGGGGGCACAGCCGGCTCGTGCCCCACTCCCCTCTTTTTGAGAGGCACAATTAAAAAATGTTCGTGGACGAAATACCCTTATTCGTTGGTTAAAAATCTTTTTTTTTTTTTTTTCTCGTCAAATTCCTCGGGAAAATGTGCCCGCCCCCCTTTTGGGAAATCCTGGATCCGCCCCTGCACCCGTTCATCAACCACTAAAAGAATAAGCGTTTACAACCATATCCTATAAGTGTTACATGAATTATGTCTTTATCAAACATAATGGATTGAAATTATTCTAACTGAAAAGATCGGAAAAAATAGGAAGAAATATAGGGTAGTTTGAGATAAAAAACATTGAATAACGTAATAAAAAAATGAACACAGAAACAAGTTATTTGAATTTGGACGTTTAAAGTGCAATGTGTGCCGATAAATGAAATTGAAAAAGGCGAAATAAAACGATCAGTTCGTCGTCGCGAAATTAAATGACACCTTTGGGCCATAGAACGAATTTCTCTCTAAATTGAATTTCTACAAAATTCAAAGGAATGATATAGAACGGAATTGAATGCTGAATAAATGAAAATGAACCATGTGTGCAGAGGGTGGACGAAATATTTCGAATTTGAACGTCCTTTCATTAATTTAAATGCAACTCTGATGAAATTGGACGGGAAAACCTATACTAAACTCCTCAAAAATACTATAGTTTGGAAATCTGACTTTGATCGATAATGCCTCCTCGATAGATAATGGCCTCCTCGGGAGTTCGCTTAAAAGCAAACTCCCATCATTTGTTGTTTTAGAGATAATCATACCATGGACCTACTCATACATCCAATGGAAGGTGTGCAAAATTGTGCCGTGTAACGTCAGTTACCGTGAAAATGCATATGTTCTTTTTTTCCGTAGTGATGAGTTTATCAGTGGTTTATTTTGTTTTCAAGCACCTTAACATTAACATGGAATCAAACATACCTCTGCACCAGCAAACACATAACAAACAAAAAAACATGCATGGGTATTTCAAACCATGACTCAAACCGTGTTATCAAACAGATCCATCACTATATACACACCACAACAAAACATCAAACTTGAAGGAGCAGGGGCTTGATTTGAATGGACTTTCATCTCTATTGACACAGACAAAATAATCATGATCTTTATTGACCCTTCATGATTATTTTTGCTCGTTTTGCAGCTTTTCAATTCAGACCTCATCCAACACTTTTGAATCCTGCTCTTTTCGTGATGACATGATCATAACAAGCATGGTATCATTTTAAAGAGAATTAAATGACCTTTTTAATGATATCAGTTATGCATTGTATAAAATTGGGATTTGGGAGAAATTAATGGCCAAACTCAGATTTCTAAACTTTTTCTGAGGGGTTTATAATAAAATATTATGTCCATTGACCCAAAATGATGTTTGACCATGATCATTTGACCTAAGACGTGCGCAAACAATCATTCATACTTAATTACCCTTATGTCTATGTTTCATGAACTAGATCCATAAACTTTCTAAGTTATGATGCCAATTCAACAAATACCCCCAACACGGCCAGAGATCATTGACCTGAGTGACCTTTGATCTTGGTCATGTGATATGAAACTCGCACATGATATTCAGGGATACATGGTTGCTATTATGTCCAAGTTTCATGAACTAGATCCATGAACTTTTTAAGTTATGAATTCCACTATTACCTCCAAATGACCAAGTTCCTTGACCCTAAATGACCTCTGCCCTCGGTCACATGCACTGAAACTCAGGCAGTAACTTAAGTGATACACCATTACTCTTATGTCCAAGTTTCATGAACTAGGTCCATATACTTTCTAATTTATGACGACTTTTCAAAAACTTAACCTTGGTTAAGATTTCGATATTGATTCCCCCGACATGGTCCAAGTTTATTGACCCTACATGACCTTTGACCTTATTCATGTGACCTGAAACTCAGGCAGGATGTTCAGTAATACTTGATTATCCTTATGTCCAAGTTTCATGAACTAGGTCTATATACTTTTTAAGTTATGATATTTCAAAAACTAATCCTTGGTTAAGATTTCATTGTTGATGACGTCGGCTTCGCCGTCGGAAAAGCGGCGCGTATAGTCTCGCTCTGCTATGCAGGCGAGACAAAAACGAGAAGTTGGCAGGCCTGCGTAAATATACTGTTCAAAATATTTTTTTTCACTGCACACGTGTACATCGCCAGGCCTTGAAAAGCAATGTTTTCTAGTGTTTTTGGTGTATGAACATTTTGTCCATCTTGTAATGGGAGAGTTTGAAACATATCTTCATACGACAGGGGAATATAAAAAAGTTGCCAGACTGGAAAAGAGTTCCCAAGTTAGATCAATCTTACCTCACGAATGAAATGTACCAAATTTTGTTGGGATGTTTCAGGTTGGTACTAGAAAAAGGAAGAATGCACACTAAACGATATGAACCCCTCCCCCTCCAAACACACACATGTGCAGAATGCTATTTTAAATTCAATAAATCGATTTATAAATTGTATTCAGTATATACAAATTTAGATTTACAAATCAAGCTGTTTGCACAGTATAAATAATTTTAAAAAGAGATTAAATTGATGAATATTTTAAATGGAATGATGGGTCATGTAATTAACCCTATTTTTCATTAAGAGAAAACCAAATAATGATCTCAACTTCAATAAACTTCTTACCCCAAATCAATTCACCCTAGGACAGCATCTCTCATAAAACATATGTATATTCATAAGAACCATCATCACATATCTGTCACTATATAATACAAGAATTACAAGTAACAGACAAAATTCTAGCTTTCAAATTATTCATAAATATTTTGTTTTTAATATCATCCCTCATTTTTTATCTAAATTTTACATGACTTCATGAACAAATTTAGCAAAATATATATATTGTTATTATTTTACATACAATTCATATTATTTGACGATAGCAAAGTTAAAATGACAAAGCTGTCTAAAGAGAAATATCAAAATATAGTCTGATTTATTATAGGCATGGAAGTTCAATCATCATTTTTGCTGTTTATAAAATCAACATATTAGCCTTGTATCAGCTTTACAGTAGATAATATGTATCTATATCAGTACAGAAAACAGAGTCTTGTTGAGATGGCTATGTTTCTTCGAAATCATGAGGACCAATGTTCACTCTCATACAATGAATTCTGTTAATAATTTTACCCAACTTTTAAAAAGCAATAGTGATTAAAAACATTTGTTGCTGATGATAACATTAAGATTACTGCATAGACTGAGATGATAAGAGGGAATCAGTATTTAAGCAATCTATTTCTTTAAAGATATGCACATGTGATCGTTGAAGTTGTATGCAGTGCCTGGATGCAGTGGATATGGAACAAGTCTTGTTTTTAATAATACACATAACTATCCAGTCTAATTCACTATTTCTCCCTCAACATATATTTTCTGGAAATGATGGCAAAGAGTGAAGAGAATACTTTACAAACATGTTTAGATTATTACTTCGTAATTCCTTAGAAGTGGGACATTCAAATGATGATGTTTACAATTGGAGGTACACTGTCTTAAGTGGTAAATTCTCCTCCTACCTCCTTCCATTTAAATTACCCTGCACATTTTAGAGCACATAAACATGATGAAATTTACATTAGCAGTGCAGCCAAGACAACAGTCCATCTTCAAATATTATCAAATGAAATAACAGCATGTGCATTCATTATGATACTGCCTCTGGTGCTCTGATAGAATACTGTTCTAATAATACTGTTCTAAAAAAACGATCAAATATTTCAGTATCACCCTTTTTTTATATGATTCTATGGGGCATCACATTGTCTTTTATACATGATGCCTATTTCAGTCATGAGATTTTCATTCTCATTAGTTATTACAATGACAGACACGCCTACTGATAATAGCATCTGTAATTCACATTGATTTGGTCAGAGTTGTATCATGATTAATAGTAAAAAAGCATCAGTCAACTCAATCCAATAACACAAGATTTCAAGTTTTTCCAGAGATTCTAGCAAGGAAATCTCATTCATGGCTTTCAACATCAGTTCTCATAAAAACTCATTAATGACACATAATACAACTAATATCAACATTTTTCTATACTCCATTTCAAGGTCACCTCCTCGATATCCAATAGCTAAATTAGCAAAAGAAACTGGACAACAAGATTGAAGATCATGCATTGCCTTATTATTAGGGAATTAGATGTTGGCACACTACATCTACATTGCATAGATATCATCTGTCCTTCACATAATTATGATAAAGGATAAACATGACAAACAGACTTGATAATAGTGAAAACGTCCAAAGCAGCTTGATTGTGACTCATCAAATTTCTATTTCTCATTTTTTACATCAATATTTCTCTTCATTTCCAAGATGGTTAATATGGCAAGAGAAATTTCAGAATGATTGATATATATGTCCATGAATACCGTATCTTTCTCCATTAGGTTCATCAAGCTAAGACATCATTTCATTGATTGATTCTCACCTTCATCTTCATTACCGAGATGTTCTTCTTGTTTTTCTCCATGGCTATCCTTGCTATAATTTTGATGACAGGCCACCAGGATTATTCCCACCTTCATCCCCATCATCAGTCTCCCACTTGTAGGCTGGCATGTTATTGTGGTCTACAGAGGAAAATAAAGACAGGTGTCGACCAGCTATGATAATGATCTCATAACCAACTCTCACAATTCTTTTACCCAATCCTGTTAAAAACAGGACTCTATCCTTCATGAAGAGATGACTTGAACCATAAAATTGATCAATGGGGCTAATCAATGACATGCTTGAAACTTTGTTGACTTGCCCTTTTCAAGAGAAAATGCAAAAACGAACATAATTAAAAATAAAACTCTAGCTAATTTGATCAATGGAGCTCTGAATACAGTAAACCTAAGCTTAGTGCTAGTCGCTTCTAGCAGGAAATCATTATAATCATAAGATGGTGCACATAAACTAATTCTGTGGCATAAAACAAGGTCTTTTTGTTTAGCATATGCCGCTTCAAGCATGTGCAGATGATTAAAATTTCTTGCCATATTCAGACCAAGATGAACCATACTGTTTGGTGAAATCTTGCAAATGTTGGATGATTGCAGAGATGTGTGCCTTTCTCAAGGACTGTTTACACAGACAAGATGGTTGTGAGGTCTGGCATGTACAGATATGTGAAGGTGCATACTGCTTCACACAGCAAAATCTTATAATACACTAATCCAATGCTTGACTTATCTACAAAAGTGAAAGATCTTATTCAGTTTATTATATATTTCTTTATATTCTATCAATACTGTAGAAGCTACAGGAAAAGAACAATTTGATTTATCACATAGATTGGCATTATGAATATGTCAATTGTCAAAGAGTTATGAATATAAACCAAATACCAGGAATCTATGGATCATGGGGCTCGATTGGCTTTCCTAAATGACATCAATTAAGGGCAGGTTAACAACTATGATGTAACATATATCTTAGTATACAACTTGGAATCTGTGCAAAAAATAACAGTATACAACTTTCTTCACAAATAGGGGAAGGAATATACAAGACATATCACAAGAATGTGTGATCATTTAAAAATAAGATGGAAAAAAAATACATGTGACTTTCAATTCCCTTTTAATATTTTAATTTCCCAGATAAACTGACCTTTGACTGTGTATCCCCCTGGTGGCATGTATAAACTAGAGGCACCATCTACTTTGATTGATTCTCCAGTGATGTAGGCAGCGGCTGGAGATAGAAGGAAAGCAACGGCTGCTGATATCTGGTAAAGACAAAGAAAAAGATTCAAAGGTATCATTGATTTAGAATTTGTTTTATTCCAAGGCATCCATGATTGACATATTTTTTTCACTAGCTACACTTGCATTTTAAAAAAGTCAGAAAATAATATAATTTCATTTCTCTGAACCAAATATTGCTTGCCCTATGGGAAAGGTTTAGTTATGTAGAATAATTAATCCATGATTGATAATTAAAATAGGGAGTTCTGACTCTCAAAATACTACATACTACATAAATGATAATTGCTGCACAGTAATTATAACCTTCTGCCAATTCTAAGGCCTTTCAACTATTTAAAATTTAAAATGTATCACCACTTAATATCATGTCCCCTTGAATATGAACTATGTTTTATTGCCATCTTTTAGTACAGCCATGTTGTCTGATGATTTTATTTTTAATCAAGATTTCAAAAGCATTGTATTGTTTCACTCCATCACTTGTGCAGGTGAACCTATTGTCTACTGATACAAGGTTATCCCTGTACAAAGTCTATGGGAATTACAGAATTCAGTCATTAATTGGGTAATGATGCTGTATGGGCCAGGGCATTGAATCATGATCATATCAAGTGAAAAGTATGTAATAAATCACCTCTTCTGGTGTTCCTAATCTCTTAGCAGGAATGTTAGGGATGGCTAGCTTGAAGATCTCTTCTGTCCCATAATGCTCCGCAGCTTCTTTCCCGAACACTGTACCCTGCAATACACAAGAAAAAAATTAAATTTTATGGCTACCAAGTGCATAGTTCTAAATAACAAGCGGAACACCTCTGCAGTCTCGTCTGCATTACACAATTTGATATAGCAGTAGTGCTTATTTTGGAAACGGCTATTGAATAATCATTCACCAAAGAAAACATTCATATGATAAAATATCAGTTGACCTAAAATGACCTTTGGCCATGATCATGTGACCTAAGACATGTGCAAAACAATCATTCATACTTGATTACCCTGATGTCTATGTTTCATGAACTAGATCCATAAACTTTCTAAGTAATGATGCCAATTCAATAACTACCCCCAACATGGCCAAAGTTCATTGACCTTAAATGACGTTTGATCTTGGTCATATGACCTGAAACTTGCAAAAGATATTTAGGGATACATGCTTGCTCTTATGTCCAAGTTTAATGAACTAGATCCATAAACTTTTAATGACAATTCCACAAATACCTCCAACATGGCCAAAGTTTGTTGACCCTTAGTGACCTTTGACCTTGGTCATGTAATCTAAAACTAGAAGAGGATGTTCAATAATACTTGATTACCTTTACATGTATGTCCAAGTTTTATGAACTAGGTCCATATAATTTCTAAGTTATGATGACATTTCAAAAACTTAACCTTGGTTAAGATTTCAATGTTGACGACGCCGCCAACGGAAAAAGCAGCATCTATAGTCTCCCTCTGCAATGCATTGCAGGCGAGACAAAAATAGCCAAAATCAGTGAATTTCACCATTCATTATGCCATTAGTGCCTATGCAATAGATAACCATAAAATGAGGTCAAAAGGTGCATGTTTCACAAAATGTTGTACAAAGCATATAATTCGTTGGCAACCTGTTTAAATTTATGCTATGAGTAGGGTTTACACTGATGATCACATGCTTGAAGCTTGGAGTTCAGATAGAGTGAGATATCACACATTATCATCTATATAGAGTGTTTTACCGATACATCAAAAACGCATAGTTTGGTCTGCATCAATTGCCCGTTCAATACCAGAGCATATCCCTAAAATGACCGAAATCCATCAAACATCCCATAGGCTACTGTACAAAACTTGCCGTTAAATATGAGACCGTATTCAACAGTCTAGTGTGAATGCGTAAAAATACGCTTACCACAATAAACGCAATCCGATGCGCAGCATGGGCACAATGAGATACAGTGATGTCATAATGAACTACACGTAAGTCTTGTCAACAACCAAATTACTTGTATGACGTGATGATGTGCCATAATGGAAATGACATGTCTTTTTCAAACAAATATATCCCTTTTTTGAGGGGGGGGGGGTGGATAGATAATAATTATATTGGGTGGCTTTATTTCATGGAATACCAGAAATATTCCACTCATTATGGACTATATTCCACTCATCTACTATTAATGAAATATTTGCCCAAACTCTTGGAATATTTCTGGCATTCCATTCTGTGCCATCAAATACAGTATAAATATTGCAATGAAACTCTTTGAGATACATATAATATGTACTCATGTTTTTCATGGGCATCATGCCATTTTTTGAAGGGGACAACCATGTACATCTAGAGATTGTATAACAATCTTTCAGAGGCTGCACAGAGATTGTAGAATGATCCTACAAACTTTTGATTTGTTTATGCCCCCCCCCCTCATTATCCATCTCAAACAATACATTGCCTGCATAATAACTGAAGCCTCTGTGCAGAGTCATTGCTAGGTTTGTAAATGCTACATGTTTCTATTACAAGTCTCATGGTTCTTGTCTTCACACACAACAGAATAGGAAGGGATATGGGAGGAATGATCAGTTTTAAGAGCCAAAAGGTCATTGCAGATCAAATACAATTCAGTCATAGTTTTGTTAGTCATGTTAGTCATTCCTAACACAAATTCTAAGACAAATGACTAAATTCAGGCAAATCTATGAAAAGATGTTCCATCCATACTGGTGAATGTGCATCACTTTCTGGTTTTAATATGTGCATGTGTTAGCTTTAATCATGTCATACATGCTTTCTTATGCCTATTTGTGTAACACACTTTTCCCACAGATACAACACAGTCAATACACTTTCAGGATCAGCCAACTTCAGAGATTAGCAAAGAGCAGAACATCACATAGTGTCTGATGGACAAATCTTTAAATTCACTTCTGACCAACAACACAGTAATATTCTAAATGATTGGAATACGAAGTCTTCTTACCGGAGCTACTGAGTTGATCCTGATTCCATGAGGTGCCCATTCAACAGCAGCTGTTTTTGTCAAATTCTCTATGCCTGCCCTTGCTGCACTAGTATGCCTATAGATATATAGGAACAGAGGAGGCTATTTTTAGTAAATAATTAAACACATGCAAGTAAACTAAAACTTTAAAAGCTAAACAGGTTTTTGAATGACAACCTTTCAAGTAACAAAGGTCCTGTGCATCCTGTACTGTATTCATTCACTGAGCGATTATTTACTGTAGAATATTGTTACTACTACTACTACTACTTCTACTACCGCTGAATTATGTTTACTCGACTCTCCTGCTACTAGATGAGCTACTACTTGTACTATAGTACAATTGTACTTATACTAATATAAAAAATAATTAGGTCAATGCCTTACCCCATGTATGGAAAGCCTTTCCACAGATCAACAATAATATTGACTATGGCTCCTCCATGTTCTCCCATCCAGGCTTGAAAAGCTGGAAGACAAAAAATAGAAGAAAAAAATCAGCTTTTAATGTTTGAAGATCCAATTGGGCTAAGAGGTATGGATTACTTTGTCTTGGTCAATATATTTGGACAACAGAATTTTGTACAATGCCTACTTAGCTTGTTGTACGCGAGTAAATGGGAGACTGAATGTCAAACATTCGTACCATTGCACACACGACGTACCATCCAAAATGTACCGTTGCACGGCTTTAGGTGACGTCACAATACGATATAATTAATTGCGCTCAGTAAAAATGAAGGTGCAATACGCGTATGCTGGCTAAATGCGCAATGCTGCCCAAGATCATGCGTGCTTGTGGGATTATTCTTTTTGCTTTCAATTTTTTTGCTCCCTTTTCATAGATTACTGCAGGGAAAACTCTTGTTTTTTCGTATTTTCGCTAGATTCCAGGGCGTAGTACAACACAAATAGCGAATATTCTTATTCGTGCAATGGTGCCAGATTTCGCATTCGGTGAAGGAAAGAGACGCTCTATTCAACTTCACCTCATGCAAAATCTCGCACCATCGCACTCGTGCCTACATTACGTCAAACCCCCGTTTGGAGAAAGACCGCAGTTCAGATTACAAACTGCGGTTCTATACCCCATTTTGCGTTTGTAAATCCCAAAATCATTTCCAAGCCCAGGGGGCCGTTTCATAAAGCTGCTCGTAAGTTAAGAGCGACTTTAAGAACGACTGGTGATCCTTTCTCGCGCGCTAGATCTTCGCCAATGGTGTGTACCATTTACCGCAAGACAGGATCACCAGTCGCTCTTTATTTACGAACAGCTTTATGAAACACCCGCCTGATCAATCCCGCTAGGCCAGGTAATCCCCGCTGTCTCAATTTTACCTCCACAGGCCAGATTATGAGCGTTGAGCCAAGGACGAAATGATAAACAACAGCTGTGCTATTACGTAAGACTTCTCTGCCTGTAGTAGGACCTTCGGAATGAAATTATTGTATTCGATATTTAATCACGTTTTCAAATGCATATTGTATTCAGAAATCCAATGTTAGTCCATTTTCAAGTTCGAACGAAGAAAATCGACCTCGAAATAAGGAAAGTAAGTGAATTAAAATGACGGCATGCTTTGCTCGGGCTGTTGTGTTATCTTCGGACCGAGGTCAAGAAACAGGTGTTTTGATACTTAAATTGCTTGCTTGGGGCAGTTATGGTTTGTCGTACTTGGAGAAGAGAATTGATTGAGGGAAACTGGGGTATAGTGTTTTCAAATGAAAGGTTTTCGTCATGTATTCGCTATTTGTATACTGTTTGACTTTGTGGAAATTTAACTAAGGAGATGTCTGGTGACAGGTTTGCATAATCTGGTCTGAAATATTGCTTCAACTTGGATGAATATTTGACTTATAGAAGAATGATTATGCAGGTTTACCTATATTACAGAAAATGTATATTCAGTTCTTTGCACTGGTATATAAATGATACTTATACACTACTGGAAACACCATAAGTGAAAAACCTATTCAGAAATGTGCTGATGGTAATGTGAGAGATCACGATTTGAGGAAAGTATTTCACTTTAATTGAGTAAATTAGATTTTGGATGAATTTCTTGCTGAGAGATATGATGAGATTGGGACTTGAACCAACAAAGCTCTGATGAAAAGCACTAGTCAGAATCACTCTCCCATGATAATCCCACTCACACAATGTTAACTCTTCTACAACCAAGCAGTCAGACCTTTAAATCAATCTTTCCTCAGAGACTAATTCCTACACGATTTTGTAACAAGAAAATTATTCAAAAAAGATGTGTTCACCTTCTCTACAGCATAGGAATGTTCCAGTTAGGTTTGTGTCAATCACTGCATTCCATCCTTTGCTTGATATCTCAGAGAGGGGACAAGGATACTGACCACCTCCATTGTTGACTAGAAAGTCAATCTTCCCATACTTCTCAATTGTAGTCTTCATGAGAGATTTCACCTAAAATAACAGAATGACAACAAAGAACATATCGAAATCAAATCAAATCATCTATTTCCATAATAATAATAATAAAAAACAAATCTGTACAAATAGGATAAAACATACAAATGAAAAGGAAAATGAACCAAGTGATTCAAACATAAAATAAAGAAATGTACATTATTGTGGGAGAACCAAAAGAAGACCACATTAGTCTTAAAATCAGGCACCCAGCATAAAATGGACAGTTACCACAATCAAAATAGACATTTCTTAACAATATAAAGTGAATAAATGTAGCTCTCATTCAAAACTATCAAAATAATAGTAAAGAAAATCAAGATTGAGTGAGAGAGACTGTTCAAATCCAAGAGCAACACATAGAATAGTTGTTGCATATAAAACATGTAAAGTGTTTTATGATTTAAATTTGCATTAATAAAAGTAATGATCTGGATTCATAAAGCATATGAACTTCATAGAAAAAACATTTTAACATATATTTTGGCATTATGCACATCTTAGATTCATTGAAATACAAAGAACAACTTCTCTCTGTCAGCAAACTTCTCATCAAACTGATCTTAATTTTTTAATCCACAGTTTTTGCTACAGAACCCATTTAAAATCATATCAAATATTAAAAAAATTGTTATCTACAACACAATCATTATGTTTGTGTATCATGAAGTTACCATTACTGCCGCTATTCATCTCGCCTGCCCATGTTGCAAGAACCAAACATGAAATCACGATTTCTGACGAAAAGTATATTGTGTTGCACAGAAAGTTAATTTCAAATGTTAAACATCTAAATCATGACAGTAAAAACGTTTACACAGCTGAAAAAGCACTGGCCTATTTAGGCCTCAAATCAACCAAGGTTACATGACAGTAACTTAACTTCTGAGCTTAGTAACCCCGAACTAAAAACTCCAAGCTAAAACTTTTCAACTAAAACTCTTCTAGCCACTAATCCCTTCTACTTTATATGCTTCATAAGACACCACATGAAGGAAGAATCCGAATTAATGTGTCAAATTAATCATCATCAAACTTAATACATTAAACCAGGGCTTAATTGATTAGCAATGAGGACTTATCTTTCGCTTTTCGTTCTCATTTTCTCACCTCATCTTCTTGTCTGATGTTGCATTTAATTGCATGGATAGCTGCTGTTGATTCTCTGGGTAATGATTTATTCAGGGCATCTGCAGCAGTCTGTAGTCTTTCCACTTTCCTTGATGCAATAATCACTTTGCAACCTACATGTATATGTAAGAAAAACAAACTGACCAAAAGATTACTGAATTGTCTATGCCTAGTGATTTTATTTATTTATTATTAAATTAAACTTAAGTTACCCTGTATGAACTTAAGTTTTATTGAGTGAAATTAGTTATTGTTTCACTCACACTCATGCAAGGTTAGCTATACTAACGTCACACACCCAACCGTATTTGGGTGTTGATATCTAAGAAGTTGGCAAACATCGCTTCATTACAGAAGAGCAAAATCGCTTACCTTGGCTGTCTCTTTCAAGGAAATGAAAGGAAGCTCAATGGTGGCGCTAATAAGATTCACAACCTTTATTCAGTTCATCTGCAGTGTAGTTTTATAACAGTGTCTAAATTCCTTGTACGTGCAATTCCTATGATCGTTTGATAAAATATAGGCACCAATATGATGCAATACCTTCAAAAACATAATTTTAGATTATCATTGCTGTTGATAACACTTTTTGGAAATCATTTAAAGTGATGACAAAAAAAAATTAAATTTAAAAATTTAAAGTGCCTTGAACGAAACCAGCAGTACGAGCCTTTGTTCATTTGTCAACAAATTATTATCTAAGTTTATATTTGTAATTAAACTTTATTGAACAATTATGAATTGTGAAAATTAGCTAAATGCACAAATAACTGCACAAGACTCAGAACGTTTGCATTGTCTTGAACCTAACCATTTCGTAATTATTTTTATATATTTCGAAACTCGGATGAAGGAGATCTTGTCAACAGTCATCAAACTGCCTTGACTGGCATGGGGGGGGGGGGGAGGCTCAAGGCTACGCATGCACATCATACAGTAGCTGAGAAACCTGATCAACATACCGATGAGGGCTTGGCCAGAAAATACATCTAAAGTGGTTAAGTGATCTTTGATGACAGTCTGTTGTGATTCTCCCAAAATTGCACAAATAATGCAGTGCTACACCTTCTTTTATTGAATTGAAATACAGAAACAAGTGAAACACCTCCGGCAGTCTCACCTGCAATATGCGATTTGATATATACAGTGCGTCCCCCAAAATACTATACACTTTTGAAATGGCTGCCAAATAAAAAATATATCACTTTGGGAGAAAACACTAACATATATATGGAAACTAATAAAGTCAACTATCAAATGACACCAAAAAGTTGGAAAACTATTCATGCTTGAGTGAGCACTGCCCACTGAAACAAAGGGTATGAAAATTAAGCTGGGCCGGAATTAGCCTTCCAATTCATGTCAGTTTTTGAGAGGCAAATCCTTCGGAACTTGCAAAGGTAAGGGCGTTGTGATAAATTAATGATCAACCAGGACAAGTTTGGGTTGTTTAAGCAAATTTCATAAATTATCAAATTGAACTTTAATGCATGAGTGAACACAAATTACACTTTTTGGGCAGCATTTCAACTTTTTATATCATGTGGATCTCATTCTCAGCAATGTGTTCATGAGAGTCGGGAGAATAGGGGGTGAGATAGGACTTAAGTGGGAGAAGTAGGTTGATGGAATAATGGTCAACAGAACATTTAGCCCCCCCCCCCTCTCTCTCCCGCCCTCCCTTCCTTTTAATATGTGATTATAAATAATTAGTATAATACTACTAATTATTTACAATCACGTATTAAAATTCAGTATTTGTGAAATAATAATTTTTGTCTTCAAAACAGCATCGCTAATCGGATGTACGTCATAACAAAGCGGTTCAAGGGTCAGGTCTATTGTATTTGCTTTGTTAAAAAACGGATCGAGGGATCTACACGAGATCGGTCTGCTAAGAAACGTCTAATTTTTACCACTTATAGTGAAATAATTTTTATCCCTTTATACGCATTAGGCGCATGAAGGTTCATAGATAAATAAAATTCACCCCTACAAACCTATTTCACCCTCTAACTATGGATTTCCTAGGGAAATCCATCCGGATGTGTACTGTAGGTCTTGCTGCGGCGTCTATGGAAAGAGTGTCAAGGCTCCATGTCTGAAGAAGTATATGTCAAAATATTAAAAAATATCAGACATGGAGTCTTCAAGGCTAGATTTTGGGGGGTTTGGGCGGCCATTTTGTAGGTATGTGCGAATGCTGCCGCATCGCGAACGCTGGTTTTGGCTGCACAGGTTTCTAAATTACTTCAAAGGGATAAAAAACAAAGAAGTTAGAGCCTGTTGAAGACCACTCACACAACATGCGAGGTTAGTATACTAACCTCGCACAACGCATGTCATTTCATAATGAATTTTGACGTTTTCATTCATCACACGAATGTGAGAATATGAAACACGCCTAAATCTTCACAATGTACTAAATTTAGTAATCTTAATCTTATAATGTAATCTAATTTTAAAAATCAGCACGAACTTATCTATAAAAATGGATTTTAAACGCTTACCTTCAAATCTCAGCCAGTTACTCTGTCCGATCCTTAATACTGCGGTGGAAATTACGCAAACAACAATCGAAATGCGAATTTTTCCTATCGAACAGTCTAGATTCAAGTCGCCGGCGCATAATAGGAAATTGTACCAAAGATCAACAGGTTGCATGTCACGTATAATCGCTGATGGCGCTACATCATAAAATAACGCTGAACAGCGAAAAAAATGCGGAGCGCCTAGAACGCAGCCAGCAGTACAGCTGATCTGACGTAAACGACGTAAACAAGCAAGTTTATTAAATAATATCGCGCGCCCTCTCTGTGCGTATAGAGAGATCCAGCTAATCGGGGCCATGCCTGCTTCGACATCAAGAAAAATCATCGATATAAAGTACCAGAAAGACAGAGAGGAATTGAAATTGGCTTCATATCGTTCGGTAAGTTTCATATCCAAAGCTTACTTCATGTAAAATGTAGATAAATTTCAAATTTTTAAATAAGAATAAAAATCTTATTGCAAGTGCCGTGCCAGCGGTTATCCTGTGCACGGCGGCGGTAATGTACCCATAGGTGGTTGAAGACTTGGGTTCAAAATGGTCACAAAAATCGGTTTTGTATACCATTGACTTTGATTAATAAGACAATGACCACAAATTTGGATGAATATGTGCGACTTAAACTGGAATAACTTTATAATTTCTTGATGAAAATTTGAGTTCTTGGTATCATTTGAAAGGTCTTCTTAAGAGCTTTCAAATGATACAAAATCTATTGATATGTGATGATTTTCATTTTTTTTGGTCACATACCTACATTTTTATTTTGGATTTTGGCCCGGCACACTTTTTTCTCAAACCCGAGCCGAGAAAAAAATATTGTCATTTCAATTTCATGTTGAGATACATTAGGCCTACAAGGAATAAATAAAAACTGTTGCCATATTAAAATGACAAAAAAAGTATTTTTGACCCATGTAGGCCTATAGCCCATGTACTCCTACTGTGATTACAGTCATAACCACTCTAGGCGACAACCCAATACTTACCCGTGCTAATAAACTGGGACTCCACTCAAGCGCATTTGGGCCGCCCTAGCTTAGAACTAAGCAATATTATCTAGAAATTGTTGAATTGTAGTCATGAAATATGTTCTATTAAATAAATTGATAATGTTTAATCGGTACTCACCGGTTCTTTTGTTGCATTTTCAGACCATTTCTCACAATTCTTCGTAAATATTTGCGGCAAATTTTGTCGCCATAGACAGCTTAACATCCATCTTTATTGATAAATGGAGCGCCCTTTACGATAGTTGTTAATGCCGCGGAGAAATCGTTAGGCATTTTGGCCTGTGTTCAAGGCGTAGCTGTTCTATTTTTTTTTATAGGTATGAGATCGAAATCACAGCGAGTATTTACACTCTTCCATAATGATTCCGAAAGGGAGGCGCAACACCCCCTACCCACAGGGGCGCAAATTCGTTTTTTTTCTTGTCAAATTTTCCAGCCCCTGGTCCCGGCTACCTTTGGGGAGAGATTTCCGCCCTTGCCTAACAGTACACTTGATATTGTTTGCGAATCTGCGTGGGCGTCGGGGGCTGGGGGATGAGGAAAAGCGGTGAGACGAGAAAAAAAAATAGAAGGAAAAAGAGGACAGAAAAAAAGTGAACGAAAGAAAAATTAATGGAAAATAAAAGGGAGGAGAAAATAGTGAGAAAAGTGATGGGTAGGTCGAGATTTTATGTGTCCGTGCAAAAAGAAATGAGCAGAGGTTGAGATGTTGTCTGTTTGGGCAAATGTCTGTCTGTTTGTTGGACTGGCGCCTGTTGCAAAAATTATTAAGCTGATGGAATCAGAAAGTTCCAACTGCTTCATGTCATACCGACAGTGACAGGATTAAGCGGTTGTATATATAAATCACGCTCTAAAACTGTGTTCTTTATTAAAAAGTTGTCCTTCATATTCATTTTCGCAAAAGAATATCAAGTTTTCAATTAATTGTCTATAGTTATCCTGTTTATGATAAAAATACTTAGAAATTGGGTTAGGTTAGGGTTATCAAATTATCGGGGCAGAAAATATATTTTTTCAGTTCGCGCGTCGAGCTGGCATTAGTGATCAGTGAGATTATGTTTTTAATGACATTCATTCTATTCACAGCAATATATTATTAAACATAGCCGCATGAATTATAGATAGGTCTATAGTTATCAGGTGAATAATTTACCGCTACACACTGATCATGCGGATACTGTTTTGTAAAGGGGAATTTCACCTTGATAAAAAGATTGTGAAAATATAGGCCAAAGAAAAATAATTTCAAAACATCGGTGAAGGTGTTATTAAAAAAAAAATGGAGTTAGTAGAATTTCGAATGCTTGATTTGTGACGTCATAAACGAGCAGTTGCTCAATATTCTATGTTATACAAAATGCAAAAATTTTCAATTTTTAATGGTCCGTAATGACCCACTTTTTTTTTTTGGAGAGAGTATGAAGTTATCTATTGATATACTGAATGTACAATAAAAGTCATTATCACGTATTTCTTGACATTTCATTTACTTTTTACCATAATTATATCCGATATAGCTGCTCGCAAAGGCCTACGCCGTCACAAATAATTATTTAAAAAATCTCACCTTTAATTTTTTTTTGGTGGGGGATGGATTTTTCCTGAACGCATACCAATTTTTCAAATTATTTTTTCTGCTATTTTCATAATTAACTTTAAATAAATTCACCTATGCACTACTTAATTTTTTCAAAGACAAAATTACATCTAGTGTTCATCATCACCATCATCACCAACTTCATTCTAATCATCATCACCACTACCACCATCATTATCATCATCATCATCATCATCATCATCATCACCGCCACCATCACCACCACCATCATCATCACCAAGATAATTTTCATCATCATCATCTTTCTTTTTTTTTCTTTTTTTTCCCCTTCCCTTCTTCTTTTTTTCCTTCCTATTTTCCTCCCTTTTTAGAGGGGCACACCACCAAATAAATATGTTTGTTGTTGTTGTATATAAGTTGGCAGATGCCTCATGAAATGAAATAAAAGAGAAAATAAGGAAATGGAAAAAGTAAGAAGAAGGATAAGAAGAAAAAAAGAAAGCCAAACAAACAAGACAAAATAATATCAAAATTTTGTAATAAAGTCAGTCAGTTTAATAATTATGTTTTCAATGAAATGAGACATAAAAGAATTGAAACAAGTAAAAAGGGCTACATCATAGTTAAAAGAAATAGAGGGAAGCTCCGAGACAATAAAAAGTGTAAAAAAAAATCAGAAAAGACTTTGAAACACTCTGAACACGAGTATAATATATAAAAAAAATTGGGAATAAGCGAGGACAAGTAGGTGAGGGACCCCCCCCCCTCTCTCTCTAGTTATTTACTCAAACTCGCATATACAAGAGAAGAAATTCTTACTAATCAAAATATTGCGAGCAAAAAGCATGAGCTGACATTTTTTTTAATATTCAAAACTGATAGAGAGACACATTTTGAACAATTCATGAAACATAATAATCATTCATTATAGTTACCAATCGGATTGCGACAAGATCTGAGAATTAGAAATTCATTAAAAGCATAAAATTGTATAACATTAAAATAAGACGGGCGCAACGCATGAGCTAAAGCTTTATATACCAATTAAAAATTTGGACATTTTTAGCGCTTTCGGTAGTCATGAAAAAGATTCATATTTCATGAAAGCTCAAATCCCGAGGAGGAATATTTTTTATTAATTGACTTAAAAAAGGCTGTTCTAATTAAGCCCCATTTAATATTTGATTACAAGTCTCGTTAAACAGTAAAAGAGGAAAAAATAAAGCATATGGTGTTCCTCAATTCTCTTTCTCTTTAACCCTATTTTTTTTTTTTTTTTTTTTTTTTTTGGGGGGGGGGGAGGTAGGCCTATTTTGGTTTTAAAAAAAGAGAAAAAACGATAATTGCTGGCTAGTGGGTGTATAGTGGTAGGGACACCCCGCCCCCACCCCCCCCCCCCCCCGTAGTTACGCAAACATGGGACCAAATGATCCTACTTGTTCCAAGGCGAAACTTGTGCAATCAATTAAATGTTACTTTTGAGAAAATTAAAGCTTGCGCTGTTTAAATTCAATCTCTTTTACCTAAATTTGCGATGAATGCTAGCATTATGAAATATATAATTATCAACGTCTGGCGAAAAGAATAACCAACCGATCAGCTGACGAGAACGCGTGTCACGTGATCTGCATATCAGCTTCGATCGCGAGTCAGAAGTGAAGAGCAACTGGCAATAAAATCTGGAAAAAGTCGTCAAAATGTAAGTTCCCCTTCATTTCTTTCAATTTATTTTTAATTGCTAACAATGCTTTAAGTTACTTTCTTAAACAAAAATTTAATGAATAGACAGTACGATAGCTCGTACTTGTGTTATAATACACAAATAATCATCTTCACAAAGATTTCTGACACAAAATACTACAGATGTCGCCTATGAGGTCCATACATGTAATGTTTGGACCTCATTGGTACTACTACTAGGAGTGGTCATAACCTTGTTCATTGAATGAGTGAGTGATTGCAGTTTAGATATCGCGGTACCGTACCGGTACCTAGCTTTCATTATCTTCAACATATGGGACCGAGGCGAGTGATAGAAATAAACTAGCTCACCTAAGTAGAGAAGTTCTTGGGTTATTGCACGCCCTAAACCCGTTCCACCTCCAGTAACGATGGCAACTTTATTGGAAAATAACCCTGATCTGAAGATACTTCGAACTTGTGAATTTACTGCCATTTTAAAGTGATTTTTTTTTACGATTTTCAGCTTAATGACTTCTAACGATCACGCTAATACGGTACGGTACGCTAATACACGGTTAGTCTTTTTCAATTAATTTTTATTTATCTAATCTGATCTGACGTACCAGCTAGCCACCTCCTCCATTTACATACACACATCGATTTGTTGTTGTTTTTATTATCGTTGTGGTATGATTCAGTGAAGATAATATATCCGGTTTTCTATCAGGCAATAGTATTTAAATTCACGTCTCTGTCTGCATTGTGTCTCAATTATGAAGCTAGCAAAAGTGCACGTGATTAAAACGAAACACCTCTCGATAAAACTTTTAACCTATCAGAAGGCCTGGGGCGGTATTCTGAGGTCATTTTATCTTTAAAATATTTTATTTTATCTCTTAAAATGAAATTGGTATTCTGAGATGACATTTTATCTCTCAGATAAAATTTAAAATTTTATCTTGCGTATAAATTTTATCTTGCGTATATATCATGATACGCAACAGAGCAGTGGCTGCGTAGACATATACCCATCGCGTATCTGGCCATTGCAACGCGGGTAATGTGCTTGCGCCCAAGTTACTTTGAAGAAAAAATAAAATAAACTTAAAAGAGGGTAGGGGCTATTTTATCTCCGCGACGTTGATTTCGTCAATATTTCTAGGTGAATCAACTCCAAATGTTGGCATGAAAATTAAGAAAAATTATATATTCATTGAGAACAACACCTTAAAGTTATTCCTGTACAATCAGGAATCATTTCATAAGACTTTTCTTGACTAATATTGTCTTTGAAATGAAGCTTGAAAAGATGCGATATAGACTTCGAAAAAAAGATGAGTATTGCCATTTTTGTTAAAAAGAAATCTCTGTAAAGACGCGCAAGCGTATAGTGCAAGCGTATTGAAGTCAATAAATTGACGCAATCTCACTCCTTCGCCACAACTCCTCGCGGAATGGATTTCCATTGGTTGAGTGATATGAGAGAGCTATAAAAGCGCGTTTCTAATTGGATATTGATTAAAAAATAGGTGTGTCTTGCAAAGATAAAATGAAGATAAAATTGTTCTCAGAATACCAATTCGGAGAGATTTTAAGGGTATTTTATCTTACTGATTTAAACGGAGATAAAATATTTTATTTTATCTGAGTTAAAATGGATCTCAGAATACCACACCTGAAAATTGTTTTTCACCCACTTGGCGGCGTTGGTGAAAAGTGCATGAAGCACCCTACCCCTCCCTCCCTCTCTAAAATCACACATTTTTATAGAAAAAAAGTAAGGGGAAGAATAAAAAAATCACACCGAGATTAATTATGTTGACGAAGCTCTCGGCAAGGGCGTAGGCCCGGGGGCGTAGACTGGTTTGAGCATGGGGCCGGGGAGCGCGTTTCCGTTTTACACCCTGGCGAAGGCATTTTCCGGAAAAATAGCCACAAAGCGACTAGTGAAGAGTCTACACACGTCGCTGGTTGCAGCGTGCGACACAGGCGAGTCCCACACCACCGCATGCAATCTGCACAGTTACTGATCAGAGCATAGAGTTCCTCGGCACTTCATGTACAGTCATATGAGTGAAATCCGAACATGCTTTTGCAGTTACGTTTTTTTAATGAAAAGTTATGAAGTTATTTTTTTTCTAAATATGAATTAACTAAATGAATAGAATGACAGACAAAATGACAATAAACAAATACATATAATAGAAAGAAAATTGAAGTTTGATGGATTGATACACTAGCTTAGATGCCGAAAGATAGATATAGAAGACTGATAAATAGATAGAGACATAGATAGATAGATAGATAGATAGATAGATATATAGATAGATAGATAGATAGATAGATAGATGGGGGGAGAGAACTTGAGAGATGGAGAGATGTTATAGATAGATAGATAGATATTATGGAAGGATAAAGAGAAATAGAGAGAGAGAAAAAAAGACAGACAGATGGAAAGATAGAGGGGGAGAGAGAGAATCTGAGGGGGAGATAGATGTTAGATAGATAGATAAAGAATGAGAGAGACAGAGAAGATAGACAAATTAACAGATAGATAGATACTGTAGTTACATAGATAGATAGATAAATAGATAGATAGAAGATAGATAGATAGAGAGAAATATAGAAAGACACTGACAGATGGATAGATAGATAGAGAGAGAGGGGGAGAGAGAGATAGAGAATTTGAGAGATAGGTAGATGTTAGATAGATAGATAGATAGATAGATAGATATATAGATAGATAGATAAAGAATGAGAGAGACAGAGAAGATAGACAAATTAACAGATAGATAAATACTGTAGTTACATAGATAGATAAATAGATAAAAGATAGATAGATTGATAGATAGATAGATGGGGGGAGAGAACTTGAGAGATGGAGAGATGTTATAGATAGATAGATATATATATGGACGGAAAAAGAGAAATAGAGAAAGAGAGAAAAACAAGACAGACAGATGGATAGATAGATAGAGGGAGAGAGAGATAGAGTATTTGAAAGATAGATACATGTTAGATAGATATATAGATAGACAGATAGATAAACGGAATGAGAGAGACAGAGAAGATAGACAAATTAACAGATAGATAGATACTGTAGTTACATAAGATATATAGATAAATAGATAGATAGAAGATAGATAGATAGAGAGAAATAGAGAAAGACAGACAGGTGGATAGATAGATAGAGAGAGGGGGAGAGAGAGAGAGAGAGAGAGATAGAGAATTTGAGAGATAGGTAGATGTTAGATTGATAGATAGATAAAGAATGAGAGAGACAGAGAAGATAGACAAATTAACAGATAGATAGATACTGTAGTTACATAGATAGATAAATAGATAGAAGATAGATAGATAGATAGATAGATAGATAGATAGATAGATAGATAGATAGATAGATAGATAGATAGATAGATAGATAGATAGGGGAGAGAACTTGAGAGAGGGAGAGATGTTATAGATATAGATAGATATAATATATGGACGGAAAAAGAGAAAGAGAGAAAACAAGACAGATGGATAGATAGATAGATATATAGATAGATAGAGGGAGAGAGAGATAGAGAGAGATAGATATATGTTAGATAGATAAAGAATGAGAGAGACAGAGAAGATTAACAGATAGATAGATACTGTATAGTTACATAGATAGATAGATAGATAGATAGATAGATAGATAGATAGATAGATAGATAGATAGATAGATAGATATAGATATAATTTGACGGATAGAGAGAAAAAGACAGACAGATGGATAGAGAGAATTCGAGAGATAGACAAATTAACAGATAGATAGATACTGTAGTTACATAGATAGATAAATAGATAGAGAGAAACAGAGAGAGAGAAAAAGACAGACAGATGGATAGATAGAGAGAATTTGAGATATATATATATATATATATGTATATATTGGATTTTATTGCAATAAAAACTATCAAAATACAATCACAAGCAGTCAAAGACTGAAATAAGTGAATGTTTACATACAAATAGAATCATAACAAAATATAAAGTAAACATTATAAATAAATATCAAATACAATACAAATTCATACAGATGAAAAAGAAATGTATCATAAATAAATACAAAAGGCCAAAAGTACTACAAAGTGTCACCAAAGAAGAAAAAAGCGGAATGACAGATTAAGAAGAAAGAGGTGAGAGGATAAGACAAAGAGAAGGGAAAGGAAGAGGTGGAATTTGAAAGAGAATAGGAGGCAACCTTCAGAAAAAAAAACCTCATTATGCAATACAAGACATTTAACAATGGTGATGTTGTAAATTGGATTTTCCTTGTATAATATTTCTTTAAAAATCTAGTTAAAAGGATACTTTGTTTTATTATTTCATTTCAGTACATGTAGCATTTGAATATAATGTATAAAATGAATCTATATTTCACATTATATCTGCCAACTTTACCTTTAGTAGTCTTTCTCCCTCTCTGTACTTCTACCAACTTTGACTTACTCTTTCCCTCTCTGCTCATTGGCTAATTCTTTCCCGCCTTTTTAGGAGTAGCAGTAATATCAATTCATGTACCCCCTTTATGGATGCTTTTGTACTTTGATGTGCACCATTGCACTTTTATTGTTAGCTAGGGAGAGAGTCCAGTGACTCATGACACTGGCAGTAGCAAGGGCATTCCCACTGTTTGTTGTTGAGGAGGAGACTTGTCCCTACAGAAGAAAGTTTAATTTTGAAGTATAGAAGTAAGTTGATTTATATATATATTCTTATTGTAGTAAATTGAATGTTTATTTCATTGATATGTTATACTATTAATGTGATATATATAAATGCATGTTATAATATTTACTCAATTTTTTAAATATTTGATTGGACAGAAAGCTCACCTGATAGTGATCCGTTATGTGCCTGAGTTTTGATTATTATATTCTATATATATATATATATATATATATAAAGCAATAGCTTTGATCCAGCTGAGGCATGGCGGCTTGTCATTGTTCAAAACCCACCTTCACCCGACAAAGGAAATTACAATTGGTATGGTGTCGAAAATCTGTCTATCTGACGGTCAATCGGATCGGGGTCGCCCTAGCCACTAACCCGTCTCTGTGGTCTAGTGGTTAAGGCACCGGCGTTCAAAGCTGGGGGCCCGGGTTCGATTCCCGGCAGAGACATTTTTTCGGCATCACAAATTTTTCCAAAAGGGTAGATAGCTCTGGGGAACCTTGATTTAAGCTACGCCTACCATTGTTCTCTTCATCCATTTCTTTCACACAATATATATATATATATATATATATATATATATATATATATATATATATATATATATATATATATTGCATTACCAATTGCTACATGTATAATATTCATATTGATGTGATGATTTTGATTTATTTGTGTAATTATAGAAGAAATGAATAAAAAGTCAGTGTCAATAGACCAAATAGTAAATCTAATGTTACCATAGTTATGTATCGCTTAACATGGCTGTGTATATTTGTAAGTGACATTCATCAATTTCTATGTTATAGGAATTCTGCAAGGACTTCCCTTCATGTACCTAAGATGTTGAAGCAAAATGCGGAATTAGTGTCTGACCGGTGAGTTCATGGTCTAGGGAGAGTTGTTCAACTTATATCATATGTATTTTATTGTGATTTTCTGAATACGAACATATTGTTGATACGATTCTATATCTAATGAAGGAAAGAGATATACTTCTTGATTTACTTTGTCTTTAATAGTCACTGAAGAAAATGTAGTTAATTGTCTTGATTGATAATGTAAATCTGTATTTGTTATGTTTATAACTGTACTACTTTTCAAACCGCTATTATGTAATGTGTGGTAATTATATTAATCATGTGCTTGTTTATATTTTGTTATCACATACAGAGGCTGTTTTCCTTTGGTCAATAAAAGAACCCAATGAAACCTCAGCCCTTGCGAGTCGTGTGGTCGTCGGCACGAACCCTTTCAGTAACAAGTAAATAAAGTAGTAATTGAATCGAATCGAGCACAAAGAAAGGGAAAAGTAGAGCTGAGGAAATAGACTCCCGAAGGAAGTCGAAGCAGTGTTGATATTGCACATGAGTAGATTAATAGATGGATAGAGAGAAATAAAAGAGAGACAGATGGATAGATAGAGAATTTGAGAGATAGATGTTAGATGGACAGATAGATAGACAGATAGATAGGTAGATAGAGAATGAGAGAGACAGAGTAGATAGACAAATGAACAGATACATATATCAGGTAGTTCCATAGATTTATTTATAACATAGATAGTATGGATAGACAGATATGATAGATATAAGGATAGATATAATATGAAAAAAAGTAATTATGTGTTTTATTTTTCAATATTTTAGCTATTATTCGTTTTCATTCATATAAACGATCATGTGCGATAAAGTAAAAAAAAAAATCATGAAGCCAACGTATATATATAGTTCAGCGGAACAACCAAAATACAGAGACTGAAGCTTTTGGTCTATAAGCTCAGCTGCATTTGCACGTATGTTCTGTGGATATCTTCGGTGCGGACTTTTGGATCGCGCGCCCAGCTGATTATGTAAAGAAACGTAGACGTAGACTCTTCACTAGTCGCTTTGTGGCTATTTTTCTGGAAAATGCCTTCGCCAGGGTGTAAAACGGAAACGCGCGGCCGGCGCGGTGGAACCTTTGGGTGGAACTAAAGTAGTATGGGGGTGGGCAGGTCACATCTTGGGGAGGTGGCACAAAAGTTTGAAAAATCAGCTTTTGAAAGCAGAAGAAGGGGTACAAATTTCGTTTTGCTTGTCAGTGTCGGAATTCCTCTGCCTCAGCGGGAGGGTGCACGTGCACCCAGCTAACCCTAACCCAGTGCACCCCCGGCCGGTCCCAGCCTACGCCCTTGCTCGGGCTCAAGGGCGGAAATCTCTCCCCAAAGGTAGGGGGACCAGGGGCTGGAAAATTTGACAGGAAAAAAAAAGTTTATCACCCCAAATGTCAGGTCATTTCGCCAAAATAGATTTGACAAGCAAAAAAAAAAGGGTTATCACCCCAAAATTAAGGTCATCTCGTCCAAAATAATGTTTTATTTCAATTTTGAATGATGTATTTCATTCCATCATAAAAGACCAAAAATAGTAGGGGGACATTTGATATTGTGTCCCCCCTACTATTTTGGGTAGGGGACGCGTCCCCCTGCCCCCCCCCCCCCGGGATTTCCGCCCTTGCTCGGGCTACAGGCCCGTCTACAGGCCTACAGGACTTTTGTCTCAAATTTCGATTTTTAGAATTTCAAAAGGGTCTTCCGACACATGTGTTCTAAGTCTTCTAACCCTGCAAATTATTTAGTATGTCTCACAGAATGCCCGTGAACCATTTATTCCATTTGTTCAAGCTTGGAGTCCAATATAGCCTGGTTAAATCCATCTTTTATCATGCCAAATATTTACTGTATTATATTGATCGACAATTTAAATGGCACCAAATGCAGAAAGACGATTTTTTTTTAACGTATCTTTAACATGTAATAAACACGCCTCACATTATGTTTATTGAATGCGACTGGATTTTTCAAAGAAATTGTGATATGATGTTTTAATACAATAATCTTTCGAACTCATACCTGAATTGATGTATAAATAAAATAAAAAATAAAAAAAAACACGATGTTGTAGAGAAGAGTGGAGTATTTATTTGTCACCTCCACCCTTCCAGAACTCACTAGTTTATATCCATTACGGTATAAGCAAGGGGCATAGCTTATTTTACAGGGGCCGCGGAACGGTTTTCAAAGTGGGGGGGGGGGGCTGACCATGCTAAAAATCACAATCATATGGTCATTTTTACATTTTTGTACACGGTTTTGGAAAAAAGTGGGGGGGGGGCTGAAGCCCCCCCCCCCCCGCCCCCCGGTTCCGCGGCCCCTGAGTACTGAGGGTGGAAACTCAATTTCTTGCACATTTCGCCCATGAAACTAAAAACAAAATACACTCATTACAAATTGAATTTTGAAAAACAAAATGAGATTAACAAATCATTTTCTTTTATCTTTCGTTTAAAGATTGGGAGTGAAAACGAAATCATGTCCTCGGAGGGTAAATTTTTAGGTTCCATGACAATTGCTCCGCCGACATCTATTAGGCAAAATGCGACAAAAACTAATGCTCTGCAGAGGCTCCGGCAAATAATAAGGCTCCGCCGATATTTGCTCCTTCGACACATGCTCCGCCGGTATTAGCTCCACCGACAATTGCTCCGCCGATATTTGCTGTTCCATGCAACTGCTCCGCTATTATATTTTTATGCTCCGAACATGGTATGTCCGATCAGTCTACGTGGGTCAAACAAAACTAAAGCACGCTATATGTATCATGCATGTTGCAAAGCATGCATCGATCTAAATTAAAACTCAACCTCATTTGCATGCGTGAAAATGTTATGTATGTAGTTAATTGTCGCCCATTTACGGGACATTTGCGAAAGCAGATTAGTTCTCAAACTGTTTGTTTCTTATGTCATGAATGTGCTTCGGAGCTTTGTGTTCAAATTTCACGAAACATCTTTGCATCAAAATGGACGTTTTCTTGAAATTTTGGTAGGTGTCCCCCCCAAAAAAAAAAATCTGAAAGAAAAAGTGCCCATTTTCCTTTTGCCCCCCCCCCCACTTTCAACTTCGCTCTGCCGCCCCTGCTAGATTTATTTATGAAAGCACCATTACAACACCAATCATTTTGTAGCAATGATGATATAAAGAAGATGACCAACCGTATTTTCTCAAAAACTCCTATACCATCAACGACAACGAGGAAATCAAAATATTAAACACACGTAATCAATCAAATAATCAATCAATAGACACGTTTAAAATGTTCATTCAATCGACTAGGGCCGATGCCGGGGTATATTGAGGGGGGGCAGATGACGCAAAGGATATTTCTTTTTATTTTAGTGATATGGGTAATAAACAATTACATTTCTTTTTTGTACCGTCCTTTCTTCTTTTTGTCCCTTTCCCCCCTATTTTTACCACTAGAAAGATCACATGGAGCAACCGCCCCTACCCCCTGCCTTCTTTAGCCCCGCTGTTGACATCGTAATTTCATTTAAGCGTCAACAATCAATCAATCAATTATCCATCAATCAATCAATTAACCAATCAATCAATCTATCTATCTATCACATCCAATCAAACAGCTAGTCATAATCTAATTTGTAAGGGGTATATTAGGAGGTTAGTTTCATTAATTCAAGGAGAACCACCTAAGCTAGAATAGACTACAGATGTTCGTATAGGCAGTCTAAGTTAAAACTGAGGGACTACGTCGGTGACGAGATAACGACCCCAGCTGCCACCGGTTCTCCACCGACATGATTCGACACAATTCATGTCATCATTGGGGGCTCGATCTCGTCCACTAATTCGTTGAAGCCACATCTTTGATCTGAGGGCTACTCATCGAGGGGCAACACAGTCTGCGGAGGCCGAGGCCGAGTGGAAGAGACATCCTAGCTGCGGAGGCCAGGAACTGGACCGACCACCAGGGCCGAGTGGGGCATGTCAGGCCAGATGAGATGATGGGGGCTAGAGTCCACGATTACCGTTAAGTTAAGTTGTATTTTGTTATATCTGTGTATATTTTCATGTACAAATTATTGTAAAACCATCAAAAGAGAACATCAGAAAGATTGAAGAGATATGATTAAATATTTTTAATAACTATATTCATCAGTTCTACGTATTCTTTATTTGGTGTCAAGCAGCAGTAAGTAAATAATTTAAAAAAAGTCACTTCCCACGTGACACTCTGGTGTACAGATCGCGGGGCTTGGCGGCCAAGGACCCTCCCCATAAAAAGTTTCACAACCAAGAACTAAAGAAGAAAGGAAAGAAAAGGCAGGGAAAAAGTGAAAACGTTATCAAACTCAATCGTTTTAGGATTTTTGATTAGCTTACATACTATAAAGAAAAACAATTGAAATGAAAGAATTGTGAAACAACCTCCCCCCCCCAAAAAAAAAAATTAAATAAATGAAAAAACCTCATAAAATAAAGAACACATTGGAGCAGTTTTAGTGATTGCGCCCCCCCCCCCCCTCCGAAATGGAAAGAAAAGTAAAGAAATGAAATGAAAAATAATGATCAAACTAAACATGTAATAAATACATGCCAAAAATAAAGAATCATAATTAAAAAAATACAGTATTTAAAAGATTTCTAAAAATCATGCATAGATTAAAGAACTTTGCACAGTAACATCGTTTCATTAAAATTTAACTATTCAGTCTATCACAAGCAACACGTGCCGATTTTTATGGCGATTGTGCAGGAAAAGCCGATATTTTTGGTGCTGAATCAAACCCGACCGATATTCATGCTGCAGTCACATTTCCAATATACGGTGAGTCGAAAACAGCTGTTTTATTCATGTTTATTCAAACCACCTATTATTATGTAACTAGTACAAAAAATGTTTAAACGGCTGTTTTCGACTCGCCGTACGGCCGCCGTAGGGGAAATGTGACTGCGCCATTAGTCTCCAAAATAACCCAATCTTTAAAACAGCAAAATCCAATGGTACCATTAGCTTGACCAAGTTCTTTAACACCAGGTTGAGCTAGCCACTGACTTGGCTGTTATCATGGTTATGGATAGTTGTACGTTGGAGTAGCCATATAGTAGCATATCAGTGCATTTGGTCATACCATTCTGATTTGAACTTTTGTGATAAAGTCCATCATATTGAAGCTGGCAAAGCATGGTCAAACGCCGCCACATAAAATGACCGCCCATACCATATCTTTATCAAATAATGAAAAATCACCCCCCCCCCAAAAAAAAAGGGGGGGGGACCGAAGAGAAAGAAAGGAAAAAACAGTATTATGTTATACGCTTATTATTAAATCTATAAAACTGAGTATAAAACAAAGAAAACCAATAATAAATAATCTCTTATCTGTATTTATCTCCCCCTCCCACTTCCGTGCCATCCCTGATTGAAATAGCAAGTTCGGGTTTATCGGTAAAACTCCACCATCTTGTCCACCGGATTCACAATGTCGTAATGTCTTGAAGCACTTTCGTGTCAACAAAACGTCAACGTCATGCTTTATCTATCGAAAGGGACCTCATAAAAAGACGAGATATAATGTATTATTTCCAAGGAGTCCAGTTACTTAATGAATGCATTGAAGTTATATTTTTATTTCTGCAACTACTCAGCCATTTTGTATTTGACAGTGCTTCCTTTTCAAATTTTCTGATCTTCATATCTTCTATGTATGGGAGTAGTTTGCACAGAGATTCCGGTTTGAACGGAGGGTACCGGGGTTTTAAAGACCCTGAATGTCGCCACTTAAAGAAACGAGAGTATAATCCATCGTTTTTGTCAAGTGACTTCAGGTAATTTGCCAGTGCTTGTGGGGACTCAAAGTCTGAGATGTGAATAAAAGACAGTGGTGGTGCCAGCTTGAGGTAGGAATCCTTCTTAGGACCATAGACGATAGGTACGGATTGGTGTTTGAGGGCTGTGAACCAGAAAGGCTCCGTGATGTATTCCCGGCATTCGGAACTTTCAAAGGCAAGGAAAAATTTGTATTGACTCATCAACATGCCACATTGCTCCGAGTTTCTTGGGAGACACGTAAGATTAGTACATTCTCCATAAAGATCCACGGGTACATGCTTCATTAGCTCCGCCAGATAGGCTTTCCTTGGCCAGAAGTCTTTATCACCGCAATTGTCCCCCATCCAAGCCACCAGTTTCCGTTTTCCCCTGACGTAGTGACCGTAAGTGACGTTGAACTTATCCGTCGGTTCGTTCACAGAATATTGCGCATACGGATTAACCACGTCGGACGACGTCAGGTACGACCACGTGATATGCGATGGAAAACTACCGATACGTGGAAAACGCTTCTTAATCTCCAGAGGTGATAACATCGTCATGAAGACCCAAAGTTGATCGGGGTCTATCCGACGTTTAGACATCATTAGAGCTATTGCCTCTCTCATAGATACCGCGGACATCCCGAAGACCACCGCGTCCTTGTTTCGCAGGTCCGTCTCGTTCAGTGAAACCGTTATCTTCATATAACACGGAATCTGACCCTGGTCACCTTTGCATACCATGGGTTTACCAGTTGCATATCTGTATTTCGTCACCTTTTTGAGTTTTGACATCAAGGCTGTAAATTCTGAAGCTTTGTTCAATGTCCTGATCTTATCGAATATGTGTACATTCCAGTTGCATCTTGGTGGGGGTCCAGCCGGATTGTCATCATAATCAACTTCATCGATGCCGTGTTTAGACTTGATGACGTAAGGTGGGTCAACGATGTTAATCAATTGAAATATGACGACGACTGTAACGATGCCCAGCAAGAATGCATAGGGGTAGAGACACGCTCTAGCAGACCACATCTGTAGTTAAAAGGGGGAAATAAAAAAAAATGGAAAGAAGCGTCATAGCCATCATTTGAATAATTAACATGCTTATTGGAAGTAGCCTAATGTTTTCTCAGCATTCTTAAAGAAAGATTGGTTCTGCTTTGAGTTCAGTGAGAGTCTGACGAAAATGTAATATTTTAAATGCTTAAGTGACATGTTCCTCAACAGATGAGTAACTCCTCTCATCAAACCATTTTTTATAGAATTGAGTCAATGTGGAGATTAAAAAAAAAGCATTTGTCAGATGCAGTATTAGCATTAAGATTAGAGACTTTTATGACAATCAATAGAGCTAAATTGCAGATATTCCAAGGAAAAAAACATTGAAAGTGAAAGCTTGACACTAAGAATTTATAAGTTCATTATTGCAATCTATTTATACATCCAGAATATGAGAAAATGGATTCAGCCATTAAACCATTACTGTTTACACTAACCATTATGTTTCTCATGCTTCGAAGGATATCTGCTACATCACCACTGCAGGAAGACCTGATGGTTCCTCTGATCATAGTCATTCACGCACGAATATTACCAGGATAAGCCCCCTTGAATGTCCTTTACAAACACGAATGGTGATATTTGTCCTATAAACATAATTCACGACACAATTAGATGATAATGAATAATTTTTTTTTATTGTATTCTCTAAAATCAAATACATGCACATCCCATAAACAAGTTTTACAAATTATTTGAAACACGATTATAAATTATACAATAAATCCAATAAATCTCATATAATTATACAAATTATACATCAAACTTCAAAGATACTGGAAACTAATACTGATGCGTTTCAACAATTACAAAATGAAATATTAACAAGATGTATCAAATTACAAGAGAGGAATTTTTTTTTTTTTAAAGGATGTTTTATTGTATTCTCTCAAATCAAAATAAACATTCACATTCAATAAGCAGGTTGTACAAACTATTTCAACATGATCAAAAATTATACAATAAATCCATAACAGTTATAATTATACAAATTATACATCAAACTTCAAAGATACTAGAAATTAATACTAATGCATTTCAGCAATTACAAAATGAAATATTAACCAGATGTATGAAGTGATAAGAGAGAAAAAAAAGATAAAAAGTGCTGTTCTACCTCCCAACCCCCCCCCCCCCCGTCCCCAGGTTAGGAGCACCCTCCTCTTTTTATGCCTATACTCTACATGGAAGGGACTACAATTCTCCGTATTGATTTTTTTCTGTGTATTTTTTGTGGTTTTGTCTTTCGTTGTATATATACATTTGCCTCACTCTCCCTATATATACTTTTAGTTAAGATTTTCCCATTTCCTTAAATGTAGAGACATCTTACCCCTACCTAGCGCCAGCCTTCTTTCTTCCCATTCTTCTTCTTTAAATTTCCTTTTAATTTTATCCATGGTTATAAATGCACCCTTTTCCCTCCCTTTGAAGATTAAAAATTTAACAAAGATTAGAAAATGATTGACTAAACGTTCCTTTCCTTCGTCCTTTAATTCTACACCTACAAGAATTTCCTCCCAGCTTAAATTACTCGTAGAAATAAAACCAAACATCTCCTTACAATTATCCCAAACAAGACAAGCATATTCACATTCCAAAAATAGATGGCGATATGTTTCCTCCTCTTTTTTACAATAACAACAAAGATTATTCTGTGAGATTTTAAAACGGAAATAATGGCCGTAATCGATTAAATGTCTTCACTTAGAAAATCTGATAATTTCCGCAAATTTTAATTCACTTTCCCACGAACATTTTCTAAAGACGTCTTTAGATAATAGAGAGAGGAGATGGCATACTCATTTATCTCATTATTCAAAACAGTTATAGAAAATACCTAATGGAAAGATATATGAATTGGATATTTTTCATAATAAAAATAAAGAATGAAAGCTCACGGAATGAGGGATCCTTAGTGTATTCTATAATTCATGTTCCACAATTTCATTTTTGTTTTCTTGATGTTACGAATTCGGAGATTTTTCTAAAGAAATACCAACAACCGAAATCTAATCACAGTCGTCACTGAGGACTACAAATCCATCCTATGTTACCCCATGGAAACAATATATGACCTTAAAAAATCCAGGCAAATACTATAGGCTGTTTTCTCTTGGTTAAAAGTGTGTAAAGTAATAAATAAAAAACAATCATTGTTAGCTTCATTTTAACCAACCTGATAGTGTGTTTTGAAAAATTCTAAGAGTGTATGTTTGATAAGAAGTAGCTTATTAAAAGTGGCTTCTATCACTAGCGATCAGATGAGTGACGTGGGAACCATGCATGTCCCCCCCCCCAAAAAAAAAAGGAGGAAAAGAAAGTAAAGGAATGGAAAAGAGTAACTAATTATTTGATTTCTCAATATCATGTCAATATTTATCCAAGTGTAATTTATCACCGTCATGATCGTGGCTGCAACGAGCTTCGCTCGCATCTTTTTTTAACTTTTGCTCCATCCGCCATATTTGGCCCTCTCAAAATGATCGGCTCATCATGTCATTGGTTTCTATTATAACAATTCGTTATTTATTTGCTGAAGTCGTGGTATTTTTTATGGCTAGAAAGTTGAACTGCAGGGGGGTAATTAAATTGATCAAAATCATACAAATTCATAAAACATACAAAAGGAGACTCTTATTTAATTTCATGTCACCTTTCCAATACATTTTACATATTTGTATACTTATATATACTCTGCCAAACTCAGTCACTTATTTGAAAGTGTTAGAGGCTAAAACATTCACAGATAATAACGTTTGGACCGAAAATCAAATTGACTTGTGAATTCGCCTCTTTGCCATTCCATGCCGATAATCACGAATGTTTATTAATGATTTACATAGTCAGTTTGGCTCTTGAATATTTGATGAATAAATAAGGGCATGCAGAACCCGGTCAATATCACCTCCTATAAGATCTTGATATTTTGATAACAATTATAATCATAGACATTATTGTAAATGATCCTTCAGAAATGATTGCCTATATTTCTCATGAAATTAAATCCAAATTTTGTTTTCTTAGATACTTGACATCGTGGACGGACAGAGATATGCAAACAATTATGCATACAACGAACTGCGCCTAGATTGTGGAACAAATATCAAATGCAAGGGCCGGGTTTAATCGTTGCGTAAATAATTTCGATGATGTTCTTTTTATATATTTTAGCAGGATAGACACAGCAAACGATATGATTAATGTTATTGCTACTCATGACCAACAAAACGATATTTTGATAGGTGCAGATTTATGCGAATTTAAACAACTTTGTACTTTGAAAATGAGGATATTGTATTTGACGACCCGCTTGCATGTATGTATTTTCTTTCTTCCTCTTTTTTCATTTTTAACACCATTTACAAGATCATAAATATTTTACTTTCGTGTTTTCGAAAAAAGACGTTCGTGAGCCCCCTGAAAACCACAGTATTGGCGCAATAGCAATATGTTTATGAATGTCAAAGAAAGTACAGAAGATTTGCTTTCATTCAATGTTTAAATCGATATGATTTCTTGATTTTCTTCTCAGAATTTAGTTTGGTCAGCGATTTTCCTTTTTTTTTTAAGTGATCAATTATGTTTCGTAAGAAAAGTCGAATATCTCTAGTTAATATTAAAATTTAACGTCATAATAGATCTCGAAACCGTGCATGGAGGGAGACCAAATATTTTACATCCACATTTCAAAGATAGTCTAGATAGTATATTCTAACTTGTCCCATTCAAAACTTTACAAAATATTTTGTCGGGGATTAGACTTTGGAAAATCCTGGATCCGCCCCTGATACAGACTTTGACTGATTAACAGTCATGTATAATTAATATATTGAAAAAAATCTTGAACGGAAATGCAACAGGGATAAAATTGAAAATTTAGGCTGCAACATAATTCAAGAAAAAAAAATGGCTATTTGGGTCCAACCTTAACGTTTACACTTACATTGCACTGTTTGCCCATGGACCTATTCGTAATAGGTCCATGGTTTGCCTAAACCTTTACAAGAGTGCTCTTTTTACAATGTTTGACTATCAACTTATCTTATTGACTCTTCTCCACATAACATTTCGGAGAAGTTATCTCCCTGGTAAGTTTGATATCCTTCGGGATGTAACCTCATTTTAGACATTTAGTGTGGGTGTAATATATACATCAATATGCCATCACGGTGCATGGTCTCCTCTTCTGGAGTGGCCATATTTAATTGCTTGACAGTAAGAATTAAAACAAAGTTTTCATTATTAATTTGTTGAAATGGACCAGAGCAGTTTTCATATATCGACTTAACGACTTTGAATATGAACCTCCGACTGTTCTCCTCATGATGGTGATGACAGGAACACATACTGTCTGATATTATTATCTTCATGATCTTAAAAAGGCTATAACTACAGACGTCCTCGTATTTTTCTGGAGAAAAAACACAGCAGGCAGTGTTGGATCGTTACGTAAGTAAATTAGATCATTGTGATAAATATAGTATAAGATTCATAAAATATTGATGTTACAATCTTGAATAGAGAAATATACAGTAAATTCTAAAATTGCCGTTTCCACAAGATATAGCACAAGTCATGACGAAATCATGACATGATATGACTTTAGAAAACGCATCATCGGTCACCGTGGAAGTTATCAGGATTGAATTAAAGTTCGACAGTAATTCTTTAAGAATGATAAAAGTTATCGAAAATTTATGTCGCCCTAAAGTATATTGGGATAATGATATAAGATTTCTACTGAAAAAATTCAGTTGTACAATAATCATGATGAATTAGAAAGTCATGAAATTGAAAAAGATTCCGGATGAATCTAGTGATCCAATTATAGCAAAAAATGTCTGTTATACTGAAAGGGCAATTGTGGAAAGTGGTTGAATCTGACAATGCTTTATGGGACTAAGAAGCGGGCGCGCTGAAGCACCCGCAAGATTTCCCAGAGGGTAATATATTATAAGGTCTTTGGTGCTGCGTGTATTATTCTTCACAGGCAACACTCCCTGGAATTCTGGCAGGTGTGGCAAATTAGATAAATGAAAGGGAAATGAGAAAAAAATTGTGTTGAAACTTTTTTTGCTTGTCAAATTTCTAGGGACCATAACGACCTTCATTTTGTAGTGACCCCCCCCCCTTTGTTTTGTTTTTGTTTTTTGTGCTTGTCAAGTTTCTTGGGCCAAAACGACCTTCCTTTAACAAGTATTGGCGTGTGAAACCCTACCCTTAACAAATATTGGAAACAAAACGATACTCATGGCAGGTATTCCCTAAATTGAACCCCTAAACAAGTACAGCGATATTTCAATTATTATCCGCCTCCCACACCGCGCAAATCGTACTCTTAACACGTAGTGTTGACTGTTGAGGCAAGAAGTACATCCTTTATAAAACATTTTAGTCTTGAGTTTTTATACCCTCGCAAATTTGACCCTAAACACGTAGCTTTCCTAGCGAGAATAGATACCCTTTTTTCATTATTTTAGTGTTTTTGACACCCTTAATACGTTACGTACGTAACGTGCCCTATCTTTTTACGTATCCACTCGTCAATGTAAGTGGCCCCCGGGTTATTTTTTTTATTAAACCCACCATTGGCATTTATTATATACATAATTGAACATTCAAAAACACATCGCATGTTTACATATTTCCTTTTCAAATATTCCAAATTAAATTCTCGACAATCTTTTCCTGTTTTATTTCTTATAAGTATATATTTATAAATGCACCAAAAAGCAACTGTAAGAAATGAATCTAGTCCGGTTTCTTTGTGAGCTGTAAGTAAATGCAATTCTGTTATTTGAAGGTCGACATTGTGAAAGCATGTACATTATCTTCGTCCACCCTATGCCCCCCGGGTTAGGATTTCATGTTATAACATAAGAAAAAGGAAAGCATGGAAAGTGAGGATGTGACATCATCAGTCCACCTAATGAATATTCATGAAGACATGCCTAGAACTGTTTCACCTCAATAATGCAAATCTTTGAAATTCAATAACTTTGTTATTTGTTATCCAATTTTGATGAAAATTTCAGCACTTTGCTTTGTTAATTTTACTATATTTATTTAGGTATGAATATTTTCAGCCCGGAGTATCCCTTTAAAAATTAACAAAGTAGATGTTACTCTATATGATTTAAATTTCCACTGGTGTTATAAAATCAAAGCCAAACAATATCCGTTAAATTCATATTTGTTTTAGATTTACATATCGATTTATTTATGTCCGTTACATAGTGACCAAAACACAATAAAAAATCTCCTTCTCCTACTTCTGCTACTACTACTTCTACTACGACTACTACAACTACTACTACTACTTCTACTTCTACTACTACTACTACTACTACTACTACTACTACTACTACTACTACTACTACTACTAATGCTACTACTGCTACTACTGCTACTACTACTGCTACTACTGCTACTACTTCCATTACTACTACTACTACTACTACTACTACTACTACTACTACTACTACTACTACTACTGATACTACTACTACTTTACTTTACTACTACTACTACTACTTTACTACCACTACTACTAATACTACTACACTGTAAAAATGAAGTGCTAATTTAGCACTGAAATTTTAAATTTGAACTAGTAAATCAGCATTCGTAGTGCAGTCACTATACAATCATATAATAATAATAGTAATTATACTACTACTACTTCTTCTTCTACTACTACTGCACTACTACTACTAGTTCTACTACTATACTACTACTACGTCTTCTACTTCCACTACTACTACTACTACTTCTACTACTACTACCTCTACTGCTATACTACTACGTCTACTTCTACTTCTAACTCGTCTACTACTAATTCTATAGAAGTAGAACTGCGTCTTGTAATTTGTAAACAAATTTTCGGCATTACTCCTATGTGTTTAAGATCGCATGCTCGATCTTTAATGAAAATCATAAGTCAGAAAAAATTGGAACCAGTGGAATTCGAATCTGCCATCTACTGCTTTCCGGGCAGTGACTTAACCACCGGGCTATTCCCGTTCACGGCTAAATCACGATGAACTAGAATTCAAATACCCTCGATCCTCTTCTTTCCTCAGTTCTGACTCATTAATATACAAATGCAGTCCGCCGTGGACAATAGATAGTAAATAAAGAGGCTTTAATAGGAGGAAATCATAATTTGTATACTAATTTTCGGCATTACTCCTATGTGTTTAAGTTCGCATGCTCGATCTTTAATGAAAATCATAAGTCAGAAAAAATTGGAACCAGTGGAATTCGAACCTGCCATCTACTGCTTTCCGGGCAGCGACTTAACCACCGGGCTATTCTGGTTCACGGCTAAATCACGATGAACTAGAATTCGAATACCCTCGATCCTCTTCTTTCCTCAGTTCTGACTCATTAATATACAAATGCAGTCCGCCGTGGACAATAGATAGTAAATAAAGAGGCTTTAATAGGAGGAAATCATAATTTGTAAACAAATTTTCGGCATTACTCCTATGTGTTTAAGATTTAAACTGCGTCTTCGAGTTGTACTGCTAAATAAATCACAAAAATGTTTGTCGCGAATAATACCATGTCTCTTTACATGAAGCGATTTTGTGACATGTGCGTTTCCGAGCAACCCGGAATGGTTAACTCGATAAGCAAAGTTATAATGCATGGGCTTGAACAAATATTCGTAGTTTTGGTAACTGGATAACATCCCATGATTGGTCCACCACCCTTACTGATAACGATGTAAATGTTAAATGTGATAAATTTTATAGTGAGTTGGATAGGGCTATAGATATCCATTTCCCTCTTAAAAGAGTAAAGATGCATCAAGATGATAAACCCTGGATCACACCGCGTATCAAATCTTTGATTTCACGTCGTCAATATTTGTTTGAACTTGGTTTACCTGCTTGGAAAAAGGTCCGCAACCAGATTATAAGAGAGTGCGTCTTAGCCAAGCAGGAATTCTACTGTAATAGGGTCCAACGGCTAAAACGGGACAACCCACGAGCTTGGTACAAATTTATTAAGCTAATGACATCTAACGGAAGAATTGAACTGAATTTGAATATCCCGAATGACAACCAAGATGTAACTGATAAAGAAATTGCAAATAGAATAAATGATAACTTCTTGAAAATTGCAGAAAACACTCCATCTTTATCATCATCCAACCTCCCAGTTTTTCTCCCAAGCCGAGAACAATTCCCGTTCCAGGTTCAACCATGGGATGTCTATAGGGAGCTTCGGAAACTCCAAGTTGGTAAAAGTTCTGGTCCCGATGGTATATCCACTCGTCTGATAAGAGAATACGCACTTGAGTTTTCCACACCCATATCCGAAATAATTAATACATCTCTAGTTCAAGGTGTTGTACCAAGGCAGTGGAAAGAGTCTACAATAGTGCCCATCCCTAAGTCTTCCCCTCCAACCATTGATAAGTTAAGACCGATTGCCTTGACAAGCCATTTCGCAAAGCTTGCTGAAAAATTTGTGTATAAGTGGCTCCTAAAAGATATAGAGAATAATTTGGATCCCCATCAATATGGAAACAGGAGTAATACATCCACCACTCACTACCTTGTGAACTTTCTTGACTATATCCATTCCCATGCTGACAAATTAGGTTATAGCTCAACAGTGGTAATGACAGACTTTACAAAAGCTTTCGATCTCGTAGATCACAACATTGTGATTTGTAAATTGTTTTCCCTTGGAGCGACACCCGATCTCATCCCATGGTTGACAAGTTTTTTAACTGAAAGAACACAGAGGGTTAGATACAGAAATGAATTATCGGACCAACGACAGACACATGCTGGTGTCCCCCAGGGAACACGTTTGGGTCCTCTCCTCTTCCTTGCGCTCGTCAATGATGCCCTCCTAGATTCACTAGTGCCCAGGTGGAAGTATGTGGACGACCTCACACTAGCAGATAGTCGACCACATACATCCCCCAGTAATTTACCAAATGATGTACTTGAGCTGGAAGCATGGTGTAGAGAATCCAATATGAAACTAAACCCCACTAAATGTCAAACTTTTCAAGTGTGCTTTAGCAGAAACCCACCTTTGCCAGATCCAATCACTATTTCTGGTCATGTCATTGACAAATGTAACCATGTAAAGCTGTTGGGGGTCATAATCCAAACAGACCTGAAGTGGAATCTTCATGTGAATGACATCGTGTCCAGATCAAGTAGGAAACTCTACATGATTCGAAATTTGAAAAAATTTAACCTCCCTAGAAGCGACCTCCTTACTATTTACACATCATACCTGCGACCAATACTTGAATACTGCGCACCTGTGTGGCACTCCTCCCTAACGGTGAATGAATCCAGACAAATTGAATCCATCCAGAAAAGAGCATTGCGCATTATACTTGGTCAGCAATACGTTTCATACGATAATGCACTGTCACTCTCCGGCCTGACAACCTTGTATGACAGACGTGTCCACCTTTGTTTTAAGTTTGCCCTATCTATCGAAAAATTCTTTCCCGATTGGCTACCAACAAAACAGTCATCACTAAGAGCCCTCAGGAATAGCGAGAAGTACAGAAATCCAAGATGCCGTACAGAACGCTATAAGAAAAGCACAATACCCTTCCTTATTAGGCTACTGAACCAAAGGTGAAAATATCCCCCCAACACATACCATATTTCAGAATTACGGCCTCTCTTAACCCCCCCCCCCCCCCTAGTTTCCCTTGTTCCCCCTTTTTAAATTACAGGTTATTTCAACACCATGCAACCAGTTCAAGTTCATGTACTAGTTCGTAAACTCACCCTGATCTGTATAGTATCTTTTAATAATGTACCCGTTTGAATTATGATTACATTTCCACCTTCAGCTCTTTACTTTACAACTTATTTTGAAAATTAGCCATTCCTACCTTTTGTTTCTGTAAACACCATAGCTTTATTTCTTGTCATGAGGTTTTGATTTATCGTTTTAATATTTCAGTTGGTTTTTTTTTTTTTTTTTTTTTTCCACCACCCATTCCTTACAGTAATTCCTTATTGACTTATGTACATTTCTTTAAATGTGTATATTGTACAGCATAAAACTTATTATGGATTCATCAATTTATTTATTAGTAATGTATTTTAAAAAAACCACATAGTTATAAATTTTAATGTCTTAATTCTCATTGTAATATAAGATATTATTTGCACAATTGAATCCCAATTGTCACCAGAAAAGTGAATTATAAATCTAACTTGTCTGTACAGTTCAAATTTAAATTCACATTATCTTCACTTGTAATATGATTAAATTCTAAATTATCATGATCATGACCATTAATATTTTGTAACTAAAACATGTGTTCCTTATTGTCTTATAAAATTGCAATAGTTTAAACACAATTCTTGCCTTAAATGAGTATTGTTAGTTTAATTTATAATACAATTCAGATTTATATTTTCTTCACTTGCAACATAGGCCTAACTCAAATTGATTATTTATTATTTAAAATCATTTATATTACTTGTAATCTACTTTTCTTTGCTTCAAACATGTAATTCTTGGTTTATCTTCAAATTGATCTTTTGTATTATATGCAACAATTTGTATGTTTTTAATTGTAAATTCATATGCAATTCAGCCTTCTAGGCTGCAATATCTGAATAAAACACCTTGAATTGAATTGAATTGAATTGAATATACAAATGTATTGGGGATTTGATCAGTGAGGTACAGTGGTACATGGCGTAACTACGGGGGGGCATGGGGGGGCACGTGCCCCCCCCCCCCAATCGGCTGACCAAAAAAAAAAAAAAAAAAAAAACGGGGAAAAGGAGAAAAAGAGGGAGAAAGGAAGAGAAACGAAGTGGGAAAGAAGACATTATTGTTCATTATAATGTTATATTATATCATAATTATGTTATGTTTAATTTATATTACATAAGAAACATTTTTTTTCATAACTTTATGAAACATAATTTGCTCAGGGCCTATGTCTTCATTGTTCCTGGTGCTCGCATTGTCTGTTTACCGAGATATATAATCCTGTTATACTAAAACCTCCCGTTTTCAAGTCAATATACACCAAACTGCCAAATATATTTCCTCGCACTTCGAGTTATTGTTTTATGTACAATAGTATGCTTCTTTTTCATGACTACTTAAAGTGATTGCCCCATTTTAAGGTCTTGGTATAAAACATTTCCTGTCCGTGCTTACGTTCGCAGTAGTGGATTGGTGAAATATGTCTGCTCTCCACGGATTCCTTGAATCAGTCCTTAAATGTCCCTCTTTCTAATCTGAATATCAAAAATTTTCAGCTCGCGCTTCGCGCTCGCATCATTTGGTTAGTGAACTACGTATGGTCTTCGTGAATTTCTACAAACAAGCCTTAAAATGCCCCTCTTCAGGTCTGAATTTCCTAAATTTTCAGCTCGCGCTTCGCGCTCGCAAGATTTGATTAGTGAGATGGGTATGTTAATCATGATTACAAGTGCTTTATGTGCATGTTCAGATGTAATTCTAACAAAATCAGCAAGCGCTTATTGACACTCGCATTAGATGACTATGGTGAGATGTGTATACTCTTAATGGATTCCTAAAATATAGTCCTTAAAATCTTCCTGTTTGGGGATCAATATTTACAAAAATTTCAGCTCGCGCTTCGCGCTCGCATTATTTAGCGAGACAGGTACATATCATGATTACAAAAGATTGATTATAATGTCCCTTTTTAGGTCTAAATATAAAAAATTTTAAGCTCGCGCTTCGCGCTCGCATTGACCAGTGAGAGACATATCCGTTTAATGGCACTGTCCTTAAAATGTCTCTATTAGGTATACCTGGCAACTGGGCGCGCTCATACCGTGTTTACACTTAATCGGCAATTGGTTCTGAACCAAATGCCGATGCAGAATCGGCATTTGGATTGCGTTTACACGTTGTTACAGCTCGCGGTTCAGAACCGCGAGCCGATGCAAAAACCTGAAATGATACGCATACCTACAATATACGTCATAATAAAGACAACGCTGGATCAGTGCACTTACAATTACGTCACAATGGTAAACTAATTGAAATGCGCACAAATTGCCGGTGCAGAATCGGCTTTCTGTTTACACGTAGTAAAAAAGCCGATTCTGCATCGGCTCGCGGTTCAGAACCTACTACTTTGGTGGTGCAAATTGCCGGTTCTGAACCGCGAGCCGATTCAAGTTGCTCGCGTTTACACGCTATGAAAAAGCCGATGCTGAATCGGCTCGCGGTTCAGAACCGCGAGCCGATTCAAATGCCGATTAAGTGTAAACACGGTATCGTGTTTACACTTAATCGGCAATTGGTTCTGAACCAATTGCCGATGCAGAATCGGCATTTGGATTGCGTTTACACGTTGTTACAGCTCACGGTTCAGAACCGCGAGCCGATGCAAAAACTTGAAATGATACGCATACCTACAATATACGTCATAATAAAGACAACGCTGGATCAGTGCGCTAACAATTACGTCACAATGGTAAAGTAATTGAAATGCGCACAAATTGCCGGTGCAGAATCGGCTTTCTGTTTACACGTAGTAAAAAAGCCGATTCTGCATCGGCTCGCGGTTCAGAACCTACTACTTTGGTGGTGCAAATTGCCGGTTCTGAACCGCGAGCCGATTCAAGTTGCTCGCGTTTACACGCTATGAAAAAGCCGATGCTGAATCGGCTCGCGGTTCAGAACCGCGAGCCGATTCAAATGCCGATTAAGTGTAAACACGGTATCGTGTTTACACTTAATCGGCAATTGGTTCTGAACCAATTGCCGATGCAGAATCGGCATTTGGATTGCGTTTACACGTTGTTACAGCTCACGGTTCAGAACCGCGAGCCGATGCAAAAACTTGAAATGATACGCATACCTACAATATACGTCATAATAAAGACAACGCTGGATCAGTGCGCTAACAATTACGTCACAATGGTAAAGTAATTGAAATGCGCACAAATTGCCGGTGCAGAATCGGCTTTCTGTTTACACGTAGTAAAAAAGCCGATTCTGCATCGGCTCGCGGTTCAGAACCTACTACTTTGGTGGTGCAAATTGCCGGTTCTGAACCGCGAGCCGATTCAAGTTACTCGCGTTTACACGCTATGAAAAAGCCGATGCTGCATCGGCTCGCGGTTCAGAACCGCGAGCCGATTCAAATGCCGATTAAGTGTAAACACGGTGACTCAAAATTTTTGCTGGTGCCCCCCCCCCCCCCCCCCAATGCCGTGACCCACGGTACGCCACTGGTGAGGTAAATACTGAGTAGTGATTAGCAGGAGATTATTTCTTTACAAGAAAGTAACTAAAACTGTAAATAATGCTACGATTCGTCACATTTTATGACAGTTCGATAGGTACTAGTATCTCATAAACTGGGTATCTCGATTGTTACTTAACATATACTGCATACTCAAAGCACAACAATTGGGTTCGATGACCAATGGCTGCTAATGTGCGAGTGAGCAAGTTTGCAGCAGTTGTGAGATAACATGTTGTCCATAATCTTTTAAAGATAAATTGATGAAATATTGTAAAAATATCAGGAAAATTATGAAAATATTTGTTTATTTGTTAAAGTTTGAGGAAAATCCATTAAAAAGAATAAATAAGTTATTATGATTTTATTTTTATATTGTATTTGTGACGACATTATGCGAGCAGCTTCGTCATGTATAGTGTAGAAACAAATCAATGAAATGTCGTTTCTCAAAAACTGAAAATAGTTTTTTTATTGTACCTTCAGTATATCAACAGACAAGTCATTTTACCTCCGCTCCTGAAATAATTTATTTTTGTCATCATTTACCAGTACAAAATTATAATTTGTGCATTTCATATTAAAGAACACATGAGGGCAACTTCTCGTATATGACGTCACAAATTGAAAAATAAACAATTTTTTTATACCTATCTTAATTTTTGATGGATTTTCCTCAAACCTTTACTGATATTTTAATATTTTGGGGCATTTTACAACAAACTTTTCTTCATGGTAAACTTACCTTAAAGTGAAGGGATGTAAGTATTTGATATTCTGGAAAGGCATTTAAATATAATGACATTGCGAGCGAGTGTTGTGAGCGAAGTTATAAAAAGATGCTTCCATGCAGTCATTTGAATATGAACACAATTTAAGAGGTTGGCTTATCAATAAAGAAATAATTCAGATGAGGATAAAACTTTAATCCAATCAACAATTACTTTCTAACTGATCAGAGAAAGAATGAGAAAAGAAGAATGTCATTGTTTTTAAAGGAAGAGAGGGTCATACAATCATCTATAAAAAGGTGCCTTTTAGAAAATGAATCTATAATGGGGTATCACGAACCGACTTATAGCAACAATATCATATATTTTTAAAGATTATCAATTATTTCTTAAAATATGTGAGTGGGGGTATTCATATACATACTACCCCTCAAAAAATATGCAAATGTGTTACATATTCGTTTGTAAATACATGTATACTGATTGTATTACACCTTGGACTTTGTAACATGATACTTAATATTCTCTAGGCCTAACAAACTCAAGAGTTATGCTAAACATTGATAAACAATGAATCAGAAATTAAGTCTATTCATATAGAGACCGTTTTAATCCTTGCCTTACTTTCTCATTGCATGGCGACATGGCCCTGGGAAGCAGGGAGCACCCCAAAAATATGATATTATACGAGGGAAACGATAGTTATAATACGCTCATTTTGATTATCATTATATCGATGAGAGCAATAATAGTTACAATGATTAGCATAATAATTATGATATTCATTATAATGAAAACAATGATGATAATAGTAATTGTTATGAACCGATGAAGAAAAAATTAACATAAAGAAAATGAAATTGGGGTCATTTTCAAACGGATCACGATAATGGCATACCTTCCAGATTTGTAAAGGGGCATTAAACGGCACGGTGATAACAATATTAACTGAATGTATAATTTTCTGTTTAAATATTAAATGTTGAATCGCAAAGAGACCATCTGTTTTAATTTAACAAAGAAAAGAAAACCTTAATAAAAAAAAATCGTAACAGTATTTTTCGACGGATTAGAATAGATCTGAGATAACAAATCTTACCTGATAAAATGATGATATACCAAGCTATAGTGATAGGAAAAGTTATTACTATTCAATTTGATACAAGCATCCCTTCTAAACTGATGTCGCCCTTGCCCCATTCACGAGCAAATATTTCAGTAAACTTTCAATTTCACGTGAGAAATGCGGTATATATGGGCAACCCAACATGTTTTGTAACGTAGGTATGCAAACTTTGTTAAACCGTTAGTTTTTGTCTTTATCTTGTACCTTGTGCCAACACTGTTTTCTTGTTTGCCAAATAAGGGATAAAAGAAAGAGAAACCAAACAACTGAAAAAGGGAGGACCCCGGGGGGGCCACTTCCATTGACGAGTGGATACCATGCGCGACCACGGGGTCTCGAAAAGCACCCTAAACACGTATTTTCCATGTTCTGAAAATGCCCCCCTTAACAAGTATTGGCGTCTGAAACCCTACCCTTAACAAGTATTGGAAACAAAACTATACTCTTGGCAAGTATTCCCTGAAATGAACCCCTAAACAAGTAAATTTTATTGTTGTGTCACGGGTCCGTCGGTCGTCGGTTTTACCTAATTTACACATTTTGGTTTAGTAAGGTCCCACCTTCCTCACCTCGCGCAAATCGGGACTCTAAACACGTAGTGTTGGGGCAAAAAGCCAGAAAAAGGACATCCTTTATACAACATTTTAATTTTGTTTTATCATCCCCGCAAATGTGACCCTAAACACGTAGCTTTCCTAGCGAAAAAGATACCCTTTTTTCATTATTTTTGTGTTTTTGACACCCTTATCACGTTACGTACGTAACGTGCCCTATCTTGAAAAAGACATCCTTTTTACGTGTTTTCTTGGTCGCGCATGGTATCCACTCGTCAATGTAAGTGGCCCCCCCGGGGGGAGGACAAATTTTAAAATGAGATTCATTCATTCACCCCAAAAGAGAGTCCCTCCAAGCTCCTCGGCAAACGAGCTTAAAAATCAGCCACACTGCAGAACTAATTTTATATTAATCGATTCTTGCTCAGCGCAGGGAACGGTAAATGTTTGGTCAGTCTTTCACTTATTTCGCGAGTGTGACTACGGGTATGGATATTCGGCACCGAAGAGGGGATCTAAAGAAAAGAGGACAAATCTATAGAAAATAGTCTATTTATATTACGTAATTATGGCTTTCTTTCTCTGAAAAGAATATTCGCTTGAATGCTTTCAGCATAAAGGAAACAAAAAGTTTGCAAGCCCCTGTCTGGTCTCTGCGCATTTCTGCAAGGTCGCTAAAGAACTATAATGGCAGTATATCTAAAACATCACTGCATATACACTGTTTACAAAAAAAATTTGTACGGGTTCTGCGTGATCAACAAATGACTTTTCTCCTATAAAGTTGAATATGTCTTATTGCTGAAGATGGCGATATTTATTCTTTGAAGACATTTACATCACCTTTAATTATCGCATTATCATGACGGTCTTCATCAACGACACTATGGGTGGACGTAAGTAGGATACGGTAGAATTTAACAATGTTGTCGAGCTATGAACATTCTAAAACCCTAAAGCGTTAAACTTAACTTTGAGGATCAGAGCCGGAAAAGAGTTCCTTTTGCGACAGCCACCCAATAACCCTAACCCTAACCAACGTCATATAAATATAGAGGATATAATATACAACACTTTTGAAAGACGAAGTATGATATTTTCCAAAGTGGGTAGATCTTTTGAAAAGATCCAATAAGGCAATAAATATTGTATCTCACATGACATGATAGTTACTAATTTGGTTGTATCAGTCAGTATATCATCCGATGATAGGTAATACTGTAAATATGGTCATGGACCTATAATGATTGTGACCTAGATCATAACCCGGATTCAGTCAAGATGATAGGTTGGTGGCTTGGTATCTCCTTATCGCCATTTGACCAGAAAGCTTTGCCACTGTATTTTCTAACCAATAACATCTACCATGCTCAACTTCATATTAAAACTAGAAAGTTGCAATCTATAATTTAAGAGTTACAATGAATGACAGGTTTTATGCAACGGTCCCATATTTGCCTTATGGTCGAATCACCCAAGACTGTTTGGGTTGAAAATGTGTGAACGTCAAGTTATGTAGCAAACAATACATTTTGTTAAATCAAGGAAACATGGTTTGTGTTTTTGCAGTTTTTTTTATATAATCATACATAGTTAAAACTATGTTTGTTGTTGGTTTTTTTTCAAATTTGAAATGAATTCAGATGGTATGCCCTGGCGTTGTCCTGCACAACCAGGAATCCATACACAGCTATCATACATTATACATGTTATAGTGTAATGGAATAAGATTTAACTTCACTTTATATAAGATCAAGTACACCCTACAAAAAGTTGTTTGAATAAACAAAGAACATAAATCAAGCATTAGGCTGGAATTAAAAATCAAATCGGATGTAAAATAAGAAACTTATTACATTTCGAAATGTCACTTTAACCCCCCCCCCCCCGTTAATTGTGCAAAAGTCGACGATGTCACACACTCACTATTCATTTTGAAAATTATTATGTAAAATTTGTGTACTTGTTGACAACAAGTATTGTTGGCAAAATTCAATACATTCTATACAGCCGTACTTATCTCGCTTGTCTACAATCATTTCAATATTTTTATATAATTTTATGTATTTTTTTTTTCTCTCTCTCTCTGTCTATCTCGCTCTCTTCCATTCAGGAATTGCCTTGTGTTTAGGGAACCAAAACTCAGAAAATACAAATGTCCGACGTTGATAAGTTCAGAAACATGATGGGAACGTTAACCAAACTACACAGACGGATATTGGTAAGCGCATGGTTTAATTTGCTCTGTTTCATTCCAATACAACCATTGATATTTTCTCTTCCCGCAGTTGGTCTGTCAATTAGGAACAAACAAAGAAACAATATGTAATTCAATAGCATTCTTGTTCAAGAGGTTACATACAACACGGAAGTTTGTTATTAGCTTTGAATTCGAAATCAATAATTATAATAAAGAATTGTTCTTCTGTGTCTGAATGGATTATCAAGATGATTGGATTGACTGACCAAAAAAATTTACAAGTGCAGCTTGTGTTTTAAAACATTTTTTTACTCTCACTTAGGCTAAAGTTGATATAGTTATACCCCTCCCCGTTCTTATATTTTCAGTGCCATCGACTGAGCGTCCATCATCTCCAGCTAATACTGCTTACTCTTGCTGTCATCTTCTTCTGCCTTACATTTAACTTCATCACCTTCCCAAGCCAGGGAAAACACAACATCGACCGTTCCAGTCTCTCTTTCGTCAGGACTAGTGGAGAGCTTGAGAGCATTGATAAGCTGTTGGATGATGGAGTCGAAAACGAAAATGGTGACGACGACAGGGTGGTCAAGTCTCAAGAACATGAAAATGTAAATCAGAGAAGGACGAGAAGCCTTTACATTCACTCTGAGATTAAACCTATCTCAACGTGGCACGAACTAGAAGATTTGGTGGCTTGTGTACAAGTAGAAAAGGGTAAACCTAAGACCAAACCCTGTTTGGTACAATGTCCGAATGGGGGAGATCTAGAGATACATCTTGAAACAGATCTCCGTCTTGCAAGGGCGATGGACGCTGTCCTCTTTGGTCTTTCTCCATTCACAATGAGATGGTCCTTCCCGAGTGTCTTGGGCTACAAGCCCACTCCTGACCAACTAGTTGTGTTTTACAGCATGGAGAATGTTCTCCGAATGCACAAGTGGAACTCAAGGCTGGGTCTTTTGAAGTATCACGTAGACATGACGTATGGGGCGTATTCAAACATTAGCGTTCCATACGCTTATTTTGTACCTTTCACAGAGGAGGAAACCAAGAAAAGTGAAACAAAAAACTGGATAGAAGGGAAGACCAAACTGATTGCATGGATGGCGAGCAACTGTAAGGAGGTCTTCTGGCCTAGGAACGAGTTTGTGACCGAACTACAGCGTCATATCCATATCGATACGTATGGACGCTGCGGCAATCTGACTTGTCTTCCCCGTCTTTCCGAAGAATGTGTCAAGATGCTAACAAAGTACAAGTTCTATCTCTCTCTTGAAAACTCTGAGTGCAATGATTACTTAACTGAAAAGATTTGGGCTTCGGCGTTAGAAAATAACGTCATCCCCGTCGTGTACGGACCGCGAAAAGCCGACTACGAGAAGTACGCGCCTCCGAATTCTTTTATCCACGTGAGTGATTTCAAAAACGCAGAGGAACTTGCTCACTATATCAAGCGCGTTGCTACTGATGAGAAATTATATAACAGCTACTTCAAATGGCGGGAACATGGTAAAGTTTTTCAAAAATACCCAAAGCTGAAAATGACGTATTTTTGTGATTTGTTACCCTATATACACCGCGTACCACCAGTTATGACAGAAGTCAAAGATTCACAATGGTTCACGTCATGTAGGCATGAATTAAGGGTTCGTAAGGAATTGAACTTGACTGCTATACAAAGATTAAGCGGGTGGGAACCTTGGAAATAGAATTGTGCCATTTTTTTTATGTTTAGAAAAAAAAAATCAATTAGGCTATCTTATTTATGTAATATTTATTCAACATTCACAGCCGGTTTTCACACTAACAAGCCAAAGCAGCCCACAGACAATCATTTTATTCTTTGAAGAAGCCGTCTTCATAATTATGAAAATTGAAATATCGCCTGTTCAAGAATGCCATGTTATAAAAACTGAACTTTCAATAGTTTTTCATAATGAGTACTACATTCAGTGGTGGACTCGCGAGGAGTGGGTCTGGTATCTATCAATAATATGAGATAATGAGAACAAGATATTACCAGGAGCACAGGGAACGGAATGATTAAGAGAAGTGGTTATGGTCGCTCTCTCATTGCAGTGCCAGGGTATTTTGTTAGAGGGGAAGACCCAGATATGCATTTGAATATTATGTTTCAATGACAAGATAAGGGTTATTGAGTAATTACATGACAAATGCATGAAATTATGATATTATTTCTTTCTCTTTCTTCTATGTTTCGTTCTTATTTCTTTTATTCATCGCATTAAAAGTCACCGCGAAGTGGTTTTGACCTCCGCCCTATATTCTCTTTGCTCTGATCACGAAACTGAGTTTGCAAGGTTTTTTTTAATCCCACGTAAATTCACTCTCATAATCATGAATGGTATTTTCAGTCATTATAAGGCAAATTTCTTGCATTAGAAATTTTACCTTTTACATGAAGTAATTCATAAATGTTTAATTATTTTGTTTTATAAAGAAACGATTATGACGACCAAAGTTAAGATCGAAAGCGTAACGATCTGAATGCTTAATCTTTTTATGATTATGTGATTTATATTTGAAATATTTTATTGAATTAAAGATAATTTATCAAATCTGGAATATCTGCTTAATGTCAATCTTAAAGGTATTTAATAATCAATTTATTACTATACAAACTGAATACATGGAGATAAAGGGGAGAGTAAAAGGTGGTCATGATGGTTATGGGACGTATTGGAATGGGCTGATGATGCTGGAGACAATGACGACAGTGATGATGACGAGTTGACGATACTGAAATGACAGGGAGAGAAAAGGACGGGGGAAGTGACGAACCCGGGCGTCACTCTCAGAGACGGAAAACGGGCAAAAGTGAGAAAACAAGAAAAGTAGAAGAGAAATCAAGAAACAGAGTATAACTAAACCCTGAAATTTTAATCTTACGAACAACCCATGGAGATACATGTTTCAGATGTTTAAAGGGCAGCAATTTTAGCATTTGATCCGTTCACTTTTGCGTTTATCAAAGAACGACTTCGTTCGAAAAAGACTGTCGAATTGACCTGAGATGTACCAAAGCTATCAAGTGCCTTCGACTTGTCGAGATGGCGAGATTGTATCTCGCCCCACATGTTTGTATACTAGTCCAGATGCTGGCCCTTCGAGATTTTCCCCTCCCCTCTTTCTGCTTTCCTCCGTACTGCACCCACCCTCTGATCACGCGACCTCATTTACCCCTCTTATGAAGATTATTTTGGAGATGGCAGGTTTTCGAGGGTCGCGTCGCATACGCGTGATCAGTGGGTATAAGTCCAGTGTGGAGGAAAAGTGAGTGCAGTGGATGGAGCGCAGTGAAAGTGAAGGGGGGGGGGAATCTCGAAGGGGAAGCATCGTCAGGACTACATGTTTACTTAAAACTTTTCGTAAGTCGACAAGTCGATGGCACTTTAAAGCCCCTTTAAAGCTTTGGTACATCTCACGTCAACTCGCCAGTCTTTTCGCTTTTTTGAACGAAGTCGCGTTCTTTGATACTTTAATTTTCGAACCAATTTTCCTAATTAAACGTCATGTTTGTTGTGGATTTTTGATTATTCCATCCCTGCTGTTAATTAGCTTAATCCACCATTAAACCTAATCTTTTTAGAGCCGAATGATGGTCCTCCCTATAAGATCTTGGCAGTAAATCACACGTTCGAAAAACATGACGTTATAAGACGTAATCGACAAAAGTTTTACAAGGTGTAAATTAAGTCAATTACTCTGAAAATGTCATGACTTTCATCATACAAATTCATGCATGAAATGGAATATATGTTCTAATCAACTAAATGAAACCTCGCCCCCCCCCCCTTCTGTATAGCTTTTCCTATAGATATACCCCCTCTCATGCACTTAAAAAATCTTAAGGTAATAATAAATTTGTTACATGACTCTAGTTTATGTCATGAACCATCATCAGGCTATACCAAGTTGTATTTCCCGGAAGGACTGCGTCCTGGTTTTTTTTAAGGAACCCGGAAGATTATTCTCACATTGCCGGAATCCAACTTGCAAAAAATAATGGATTTCACTATTTCATTTTCCCCCTCAAAATACTATTATTTTGGGACAACAGAGACAGGTCAGACTAAAACTGGAAACGACCTGTGGATGAAAATCGAGATATGGCCTTTTGATATCTCTCCAAGAATTAGTCAAATAAAGGATATCAAAATACATGTATAATGGCAAAATGATTTAGTTTACACTCTTAAAAATGTTGGGCAACATACTTTCCACAACAGTTGGTTAACACTTTATCCAATTCTGGTAATTTTAAACCAATAATGTGTGCTTGGGTGAAAACTACACAGTATTGGTTGAAAACTACCCAGAGTTGGATAAATTTTTTAACCAATATAATATTGTCGTGTGGACAGTATGTTGCCCAAATTAAGTTGAGACTATGGAATTATAGATAAAATGATGATCGGTAGCCTAGCTTAGCCGATGTATGAATAATAGCAGGGCCCGCTGGGAGAACAGTTTTCGGAACTGAAGTGGCTACCCTGTGTAAATATACCGTTATAATTATCATTATTATTATCGAATTTCAATTTCAGGCTGTGAAAACGAAACAAAAACTGATCCTGTTTGGCTTTCCATATTACAATTACATGTAACTTAACCCTGCCCAATGCTTAAGATAAAGAGAGCTAGAAAAAAAAGTCCATCCTAGTATGTTCCCTGATCTGTTTTCAGAAAAGAGGAATCGAAGTACAAAAAGTAATTGAGTTTCTTTTGTTGTTTTAACTGAATTTCCAAATCACAGTAAAAAAATCAAAGTTTGCGTGTCTTGGAAGTGAAAACAATTATCAGTATTTATATATTTACTCATGTTCCGGAAGTTGATTGTATCTCCTATTAATTTAAAGGGTAAGTTCGTCGTGACGGTAAATTGGTATTAATAAAAGCAGAAATAAAAAAAGAAAAATATTGACAAATCAGAATTCATCAAAGAATAAGAGAGTTATGAAATTTTAATGCTTTGGATTTGTGACGTCATATGCGAGTAGCTTCATCATATATTATGTAATATAAATTCAATAAATTCAATTTTTTAAAGAAACATGAACACATTTTTTTTCTTGTATATAGGAAGGGGTATGTAATGATGTGTCTGATGATATATCTACGCTACGAATAAAATTTCTTTAATTTTCAAAGAAAATTACATTTTGGGGGAGCTATGATGACATATGACCTTACAAATTTTCACAAAATCAAAATTTTAACCTCCACTAATATATGTATTTCTTTAAACATGTCTGATAACAAATGTTGATGAAACGCTCCCCCGGTATAAAGTTAGACTTGATAAAAGTATGATTTTAAGTAAAGTATATACAAAAGTAATGGAGGAGATGTACATGTGCCTCAGGGGCGGATCCAGGATTTTCTAAAGGGGGGGGGGGCACATTCTAACCCTAACCCTAAAATTTGACAAGCAAAAAAAAGTTTTTCACCTAGAATTGAAGGTCATTTCGTCCGGGGAAAATTTGACAAGCAAAAAAGAGAAAAAAAGGACCACACTTTCAAGGGGGGGGGGGCACACTTGAGTTCAAACGACATATTTACATTACATATTTTTATTATGGCTCTTAAAGGGGGCGAAGGCCGGCTGTGCCCCCCCCCCCCCCCGGATCTGCCAATATCTACAAATATTGTCACAATTATCTAGAAATATCAAAATATTCTTTATATCGCAAAATTTATTAGATACAAAAGAAAATCTGAGTGGATGACGCGCCATCTGTTTTCTCATTTGCATTACCGACCAGGTAGGATAACATTTTTTTTTTTCATTTTAAATAGGCGAATATTTAAAATGCTATGTTCTTATTTATATCCATTCTGGTGAAGTTTTTAGCTCTATGCTTGTTTGATTTTCTCTTTTTTATCAAAAAATCCACTGATATAGAGTGGATTTGATATTCAATTTTGCAATTGATGTTATCTTTACAAGGATCAACTAAAACTAAATAGAAACCGATTGATGGGGTTATATTATCATTAACTGTAATAAAGGATAATATTCTATGTTTTCAATTTATGTGATCACGTCAGTTCCAACCAGGATAAAAAGCAGAAAGAAATAACAAAACATATTTCTATATGATATCGTCTTCAATAATGGTAACAGAAGATAATGAAATTCTAGACTCATCTTCATCAATGATAAAGAGTATCAGATTCTCCGTGACAAAGTACGTGTTGCCGTTCATTTTTTAGGGAAAAGATCGAAAATGGAATAAAAGATTTATCTCCCTGGGGTTTCAGTACGGAATGTGAGACGAGATACGGTAAATATGATCCTTTTGTTTTTTGGTTTACCTGTGTGAAGTGATCTCTCATACCTGTAATATATTTTTACACACCTACGATTGGCAGGCCTGTAAACCTTATCAAAATTATGCTGGTATATGATCACCTGATGATGATAATATATGATCGAATGATCAAAACAATAAACACTGTTCATATATTGGGTCAAATAAGGTTAAATCGATATATTATAGAAAAAACCTGCAAGTAGTAGAGCGGATTAGCTCCAAAAATCACAACAATTGTGCAAATTTTGACTAAAGCATGAAACTTTCACAAGTATTAGTATATGCCGTAAGATTTATTTTAAAGGTGGGAGGTAAATTTCAAAATGCCATTTTCGGCCGTTGCCATGGCAACGGATTAATTTCTCAAAAATGACATACATTCCCATGTAAATGGTAAATAAACATGACATAGATGACCAAAATGATAATTTTCAAGTTCCCAATTGATTATATATAAAATTTAGAAACATTCAAAATTAACAAGATAGTTCCAATTGGTCCGTTGCCATGGCAACGGCTTGTTTTTCCCCAGAAAAATAAAAAAACTGATTAAAAAAACGTTGTACAATAGGATTTATCTTTAATTTCCCCTAATTTTACAGTGTAAAACAACGATATTTTGGTTGCTCAATGTATAAACTACATCTCAAGCCATTGCCATGGCAACCAAATAACATCTAATTTACAAAAATAACATGGTAAACTAGACAATGGACAGGTGGAAAATACAACTGGAAATGACTTAATCTGTATGCTTAAGTTTTGACCCCCTCATTTGAACAAAAAATACAGAATGTGTTCTGCAGGAGTTCTTTATAAAGATAAAACATTATGTTGCCTTGGTAATGCTTGAATTAAATAAAAAAACGAATGTTGCAAAGATCCCGTTGCCATGGCAACAGTTTATTTCCCTCTAGAAAGGTAAAAATATTGATAAAAATGTAGAATACGATCATCATTCCTTTTTCAATATTTTTAAGGAACTAATAAAAATATATGTTTGTGACTGCATTTATAAATATAACATCTTAAGCCATTGCCATGGCAACCAGATAACATCTAATTTAAAAAACAACAGCAGGGATGACAAGGTTATGGATAGGTGAAAAGTACAATGAAAATTAACTTATGTATATGCATAAGGTTTGACCTACTCAATTAATTTAGGGGAAATAATACAGTGAGTGTTCTGCATGAACTAATTGGAATGATACAGATTGATGTTGCCTTGGTAATACTTGAATTCAACGATAAATATCAATGTTGCAAATTGCCTGTTGCCATAGCAACGGATCATTTAGCACCAGTTTTTATTAAAAAAGGACTATAGAATCTGGTTTTTCTTGCATTTCCCCCAATATTAGTGTGTTAAACATAGATATGTTTGATGCAAATTGTTTTAAAAAAATCTAATGCTATTGCCATGGCAACCAAATAATATCTAATTCACAAAAAAATAATAATTTGGATGACAAGATCATGGACAGGTGGAAAATACAAATATAACTCAATATGCGAAAGGTTTGGCTAGTCATTTAATTTTAAACAAAAAATTCACTATATTAGTTCATGAAGAACACTCACTGTATACTGTTTCCCCTAAATTAATTGAGTAGGTCAAAACTTATGCATAAAAGTTATTTTCATTGTATTTTTCACCTATCCATAACCCTGTCATCCCGGTCATTGATTTTTTTTAATTAGATGTTATTTGGTTGCCATGGCAATGCCTTAAGATGTTATATTTATAAATGCAGTCACAAACATATATTTTTATTAGTTCCTTAAAAATATTGAAAAAGGAATGATGATCGTATTCTACATTTTTATCAATATTTTAACCTTTCTAGAGGGAAATATGCTGTTGCCATGGCAACGGGATCTTTGCAACATTTGTTTTTTAAATTTAATTCAAGCATTACCAAGGCAACATAATGTTTTATCTTTATAAAGAACTCCTGCAGAACACTTTCTGTATTTTTTTATCAAATGAGGGGGTCAAAACTTAAGCATACAGATTAAGTCATTTCCAGTTGTATTTTCCACCTGTCCATTGTCTTGTTAACCATTTAATTTTTGTAAATTGATGTTATTTGGTTGCCATGGCAACGGCTTGAGATGTAGTTTATACATTGAGCAACCAAAATATCATTGTTCAACACTGTAAAATTCGGGAAAATTAAAGATAAATCCTATTCTACAACGTTTTTTTAATCAGTTTTTTTATTTTTCTGGGGAAAAACAAGTCGTTGCCATGGCAACGGACCAATTGGAACTATCTTGTTAATTTTGAATATTTCTAAATTTTATATATATTCATTTGGGAGCTTAAAAATTATCATTTTGGTCATCTATATCATGTTTATTTAGCATTTACATGGGAATGTATGTCATTTTTGAGAAATTAATCCGTTGCCATGGCAACGGCCGAAAATGGCATTTTAAAATTTACCTCCCATCTTTAAAATAAATCTTAGGGCATATACTTATACTTGTGAAAGTTTCATGCTTTAGTCAAAATTTGCACAATTGTTCGGCTAATCCGCTCTACTAAAGGGAGTAGCACTTTTGACTTTTTAATTCACAAATCTAATTTTGTGATAGATCTTTTTTTTTACATAATGTTCATAAAATAATATCATATTTTAGGGGATTTACCCCCCCCCCCTTATAACGAAATGCAATCTGATCATCCGTCTGAGTTTGTTAAGTATTATTATGTTGTATATCGGAACCACTGAAAATAAATAAATAAATGTTTGGCTTAAAATCAAAACGTCAACACAGCACCGGTCGGATATGTTTCAGATGAAATTACATTAAAAATGTAATGAATTGGCTGACACGAGGAAGCAAGGAATTGAGTGGTTGTAATGAAGAAACGTAATTTCCTTGTTGTTATTCTAGAAGGGAAATGCTGAATATCAATATCAAACGGATGTCCCTGTGCTGTTGATCAATTGTTTAAGGTCGTCTTGAAAGGAACTATGCCGTTTCGATTAGTAGCTATCGTAGGAACCGTGATTTTTTTAGGTTCACTGGGATAAAATAAGGAGTGACGAAGAGTAAAGCATTATCTGCTCGAAACGTTGAGAAAAGTTCCTTTAAGAGCTACAATAATAAAAATAAACCGACAGTCTTTTTCAGGCCTAACTCACTCACCATCCTACCACAATGCAAGCCTTCAAAGCTCACATATTGCCCTCGTCTAACGACTCGGGCCACTATGATTTATCGTGGGCAATATATTTGATGTTCCCCTCAAGCCAGTCAATATTATATAATCTATTCGTAAAGTACAAATGTTTAATGATTTTTGATGATCAGCAATTTTTTAGTGTTTTATTTTGTTCTTTGAATTAGAAATAATACACGTACATATATCCATTGGCGTAAGACCATGAAGTCATACTATTCAAGTGGGGGATGAAGCAATAGGTTGACCGCTCAGATCACGCCTTGGTAGCATTTTGTTTTAATTTTCTTTGCTTTATGTGGATGCATTCGTACTTTAATTTATTAATTTTCAGCAAAAAAATGTCATTACTTAGTATAGCGTCGCAAATTTTCAAACAAATGAAATTGTTTGACATAGATCCTTACTTTGGTTTTGTAAACAACTTATAACCTTTTTAGCACATACGTGTACATTTTAAATATTGCAAATAACCATAAGCATGAACGAATTATTTAGTGAGTCCGTAGATGTATAGGGGGATACCATCATTGTGCATAACATTTTGCCGCCTGACCCCCCCCCCCCCTCGATCTCAACATAACAAAACTGTGATGGGAAATCTCAGACATGTCAGAGGGAAATCTAGCTAATGATATTCGTTCCCTATATTTTGACTCAACTGTTATTGACCGGCACAGTTCCACAGTGAACCTTCGACGTAACCGTAGCTCTCGCGTTTGAGCTTTTTTTCCCTTTCTCCAACATCCGATTTGACATAAACTTCCTCTTTCATAAAGTTATTCGCGAACGTAGAACGACACTCCTGCCACACCTGTAGACTTTACGAAGAGGCGGATGCGCTTTGGGACGTAATGTTCAATTATTTGATAAATTATTGAAATAATTGAGTTACGGATCCAATAAGCGGATTATAGTCATCAATCACATTTTTTTGCTGAAGATCGCGGAAAACATTTTTTGGTTGCCATGATATTATTTTGCAGTTCTGCCAGCATTTGGGAATACCATGGAATAATTATCTGACACCCCCTAACTCACATCTTTTTCTATGTGTAAAGCGCCAATAATAAAACAATATAAGTGATCACGTGAGTCATTTGAGCAAACTTATTTCTGAAAGAAATTAGGGCAGCCCTCGGTCGATTTGTCTCCTCATCTTTGAAGGGACTATAGAAACAAGATGGAGAGAAAAATAAGTGAAGGAGTTGCCATCGTATTGTTGCTGCAATGTTGCTGCTCTGTTGTTACTGTTGCTGGTGGCGTGTCTGCTTCAGTAAATAGTTCAACAATCACCAATTCATTCAACCTTAGCCAGGATGATCCAAATGTTTGCAACGTTACAGCAAGGTATGTGTCGAGAGGGCAATGTACTCTAAAAAAAGATTGAGTAAAAATTGACCCCATGTTGTATTGGGTAAGATTTTTTGCCCCATATTATGCAAAATGCATGTTTTATGGGTAAATTTCAACGAAAGATTGGGTAAATTTTACACATTATTTGGTTTCATTTTGCCCAACAAACATACATGTTCCTTGTTTACCCAATATTGGGTAAACTGTTTTTAGAGTGTGGTGTAATCAGAACATTTTTTTTTTCATTTTCCGTGTCTCCCCCCAAAACAAATAGCTTTCCGATTATTTCTCATTTTTTACGATATCAAAATTATAAATTCTTTGGCGTAGTATAAAAGTTAACCTCCTTAAGATACAGTATATTGAAAGTTACTCTTGACCAAGAGACACTTTTAGAAAATAAATTAATTAGACGTACGCCAAATGTAATACTCCTAAAATGGATTATTTTTATTCCTAAAAAGTCTGTGGGATGCTAATTTATGTTAACAATTTACAAAGAAAATGATACATTAAGTAGGATTCTGATTAGATGTTCTTGAAAAAAGAAAGAAATTTCCATACCGAAATTGTTTTCTTATATATAATCTATTAAAAATATATATTTCAACGTTTTTAGTTCTTTTACATGTATTTCTTCGTTTTTCGACTTTTTGCTCTTTATTGTCTTTTTTCTTCAATGGAAATCATCGGCGACCTAATTTCTGATCGTTAATAAGATGAAATTGATTAAGTTTGATCAATAAAAGTATTAAAAAAAAGCAATATTGGGTCTGACATGAGCTTACAAAATGTCTTGTATAATTTTAGAATCGCATACCCGGGAGTCGCAAATCTGAGGAGCGTTTCATGAAAGGACGTTTTATCCAACAGATACCATTCTCAGCCAATCAAAATCATGGAAAGTTGTCAGATCTGACAATAATTTGTCAAACTTATTGATGAAACGCTCGTCTGGCCTCAAAACTTGCGCGAGGTTTGCAAGATAAAAGTCATGAAAAGACAGGGCGCGAGCTTTTATTGCAAAAAAAAATGTCGAGGAGAGGCCGAATCAGTCCCCTCTCCGACGTTTGATCACTTTCTGGAACAGAATATTGTTTGCTAAGTCTTTGTGAACGAGCGATGAGATCTTTTCGATGACCTAACTGTTCATGATAGTTAGTTCTAATAACAATATTTAGATTCCATTATCCAATGTTATCAGAGTTGCGGTAAATATAATTTTTATTTTGAAAAAAATATATAAAATGCTTGTGAAATTGAATAGGTTATACTCGTTAAAATAAAAATAACTTTTACAAGAAGTTTGTCTGTTTTATACGGTGTTGCGAATTTTGACTAGATTTTTCACATTATATGAAACCATTTATTTGACCGGTCTATTTGTCAAGGTGAATTAAAGCGGAAGTCATTTCCTATTTTTCTTATCTATTTTAAATCAAGAAGTCTCAAATTTTATATTTTATGGAACTCCTAATACAGGTGGACTGGCATGACATGTTTCCCCTCTAACTCGCCCCCTCGAATTATGACACGTTCTCTGAAATTTCATAACTCGTTCCCTTTCGTTCCGTCGATTTATAACCGTACTCACGACTTAACTATCATCTTATAGGGATATCATCTCGAGGGAACGAGTTAGGAACTCTTGGGAATGGGTTTATCAGTCGAGAGAACGACCGGGGGGGGGGGGGGGGGGCAGTCAAATGTATTGCTGTACACACGCGTGGCCAAATTATTTCCAAACGCCCCCTAAACGAGTTTTTCTCTGTGTGCAAAATAACACCCTAAACTATTTTTTTCGCCGGCTTTGATTTACACATTTTGGCCCCAAAAACAAGTTGTCGCCGGAATATCAGAAGCGGATCTAGAGGGGGGGTTGGGGGGGTTGCAACCCCCCCCAAAAAAAATCCGGGGACCATTTTTTTAAATCTTATCTTTTTTTTTACACAGATTTTCAAAAATTGTCCCTACTGTGGGAGGGGGGACACCCCCCTCCCACACCCTCCCCCCTCGCTCGCTCCGCTCGCTTGGACTCGGTCGCTACGCTCCCTCGCATACCACCCCAACCCCCCCTTTATAAAAAGCTGGATCCGCCCCTGAATATGACCCCGGGGAAAAAGCTTGGACATACCCTAACACGTTTGGCTAGTCTTAAAAAAGCTTTGGAAAAAAGAAATACCCTAAATACGTTTGACCCTGCGATTGACCATTGACCAGTCTTTCAAAACTACCCCTTTTTTATCGTAGTTTTTGATACCCTTAACGAGTGCACGCGCGGCCCGCGTCCAAAACTGAAAAATAAACGCGTTTTTTTATTGGTCACGCGTGTGTACATCAATATATTTGACTCCCCCCGGGAGAACGAGTAAGGAAAATATATATATATTACGTCATATTACCATAGGGGCTCCTTATTATTTTGTGAAAATGTTACATTTCCATTTTCAAAACCAATGGCGTGTCCAGCTTTCGCAAAGAGGGGGGGGGGCGAAAAAAATTTCAACCATATTTCCCCGATCGGCAGCTCAAAGTTGATTTTTGTTTGTTTATTTGAAGGGGGAGTCCTAACAGTCGCTTCTTAGCTTTGATCTGATCGGAAAGGGACCTGTTAAGGACTGTTTGCAGCTAGCCATGAAGACGATAAATATTTCAACAATTAAATTATTTTTTTTATTTATTTATCAAAAAGTATTTATACAGGGTAAACAGATCAGCTAAATTGCTGTTTTAAATCAATGTCCTGATTTAAAAAGATAGATAATTTGAGCGTGAAGCGCGAGCTATTTTTTTTTACATTCCGATCTTATAAATGGACATTCTCAGCACTTTTGTAATCATGAACAAGATAGTTATATAACTAAATAGTTGACGCGAGCGCGAAGCGTGAGCGGGAAAATTGAGATTTCAGACCTTAAAACTGGACACTCTATTCATGTTTTGTAAATCATGAAAATGGTGGATAATTGGGTATCTTCGCGGTATCTTCCTACGTCAATAATGCGAGCGCAAAGCGCGATCGATTAGATTTTTTTTATATTCTGATTTGAAACTCGAAGCTGCGATAAGCACTCGATAAGAAGAAGCTGCGTATCTCAATGAACATGGACATATATAGTGATCCTTGAACTAAAAGTCGGGAACAAACTTTTTTGTGTGAAAAACTCCGGGGAAAAACTGTCGAAAAGTTTGAACTGTTGCATCCTTTTTTCCGCCATGTCGAAATCGGGCTTCTAGTATGTCTCTGTCTTACGACCTACCTGAGCGCATATGGTAATCCTCCTATGCAGAGCTACTCGGCCGTTGATGGTGTGCAGGAGAATGTCTTTGATGAGCGCGCAGTGCGGTAGCGTAGTTTGCCCGTACATTTGGCCCAACAGAATGCGGTGCCACTGCGAGTAGGCTTATGGGGGTGGGGTCGGCAGTTACGAGGCCGTAAATTAAACATCGGTATAATACCTATAATATTACTTTTCTTTTTTAAGCGTTTCTCTCAAGTTAAAGAAGACACTTTTTCTAGAGGTTGCCCAAAAATAGGGGGCGGGGCCGGCTCGGCCCCCTTGGATTCGCGCCTGAAAACTATATCATTATTGACAAAAAAAATATTCCGCAAACAAAGAATTTTACGTAAAAAGGATATTGCGATGAACAAACGGAAATATTTCCATAAAACCTCCAACATTTATCAAAACATGTTACCTGAGGCTGAGATGGTTAGTTCAACACTATACCGATGTGTACATGGAAAACCACGTCTGGAGGAGGGGCAGTGGTGTATCCTGTGTCGATTGTTTTTCTCTTCTTGTCACTCATTTATTTCGGTTATTTTTACATTTGTCGGGGTGAGTGTGTGGGGTAGCGGTTGGGGACATGTCGCCTGTCCCAATAGAAACGCTTGCGCTTATAGCCCCTTAACTATACATTTTATCATTTAATTATAATAATACGTACGTGTTCTATCGTTTCTTTCACAGACGCCCTGGATATTACACTGAGACATACACAGTCCAGAGAATTGAAAGATATATTACAATGTGTAGTTGGTGGCAATGTCTTCGCGAGAGGTAAGGATGACGATTTTTCTCGCTTTTAAATGATCATGTGGATTCAACACCAATTATCAAATGCATAGCTGATTGATTACCAAGGCTAAAATTATATGACATTCCGGGGGGGGGGGGGGCACTTACATTGACGAGTGGATACCATGCGCGACCAAAAAAACACGTAAAAAGGATGTCTTTTTCAAATAGGGCACGTTACGTACGTAATGTAATAAGGGTGTCAAAAACACTAAAATAATGAAAAAAGGGTATCTATTTTCGCTAAGAAAGCTACGTGTTTAGGGTCAAATTTGCGAGGGTATAAAAATCAAGACTAAAATGTTTAATAAAGGATGTACTTTTTGCCCTAACAGCTAGTCAACACTACGTGTTTAGAGTACGATTTGCGCGAGGTGTGGGATGTGGGGCCGTACTAAACCCAATGATGTAGGTAAAGTTAAAACCGACGACCGACGTCCGTGACATAATTAAAATATCGCTGTACTTGTTTAGGGGTTCAATTCAGGAAATACTTGCCAAGAGTATCGTTTTGTTTCCAATACTTGTTAAGGGTAGGGTTTCGCACGCCAATTTTCAGAATATGGAAAATATGTGTTTAGGGTGCTTTTCGAGACCCCATGGTCGCGCATGGTATCCACTCGTCAATGGAAGTGCCCCCCCCCCCCCCCCGGTATGACATACATTAGACCGAAGAACACTTTTCGCTCAGCCACGTTCGAAGGATTCAACAACAGTCCAATGCCCGTTACAAAAAGCAACAGATATGAAGTTGTTGAAAATTGGGAAAATCAAAACGGCAGATTAGCCCTTGATTCTGGACAACCTACATGCTTGTATTTTTTTCTTCGGGTCTGAAACTTAGGACAAAAATGCTGTTCCGGGTCCTCAATTTTCGACAAAGACCACCCAGTCCGGAATCCCAGCCGTTCTTGGGCATGTGACAGTACGCTGTTCTTCAATCTTCCGTGCGTCGCTGAGTGAAAATGTCCTATTCTTTCTGGGCAGAGCTGAAACCGGTTGTATTTTTTAAAATCTCTATTCTGAAAATAGCATTTGGCCCTTAATTGAAGAGGACGAACCAGAACTATTGATTATGGAAGACCCAATGTCTTTTCCAATTTTTTTCCTCTTCTTTTTTTTAACTAAATACTTGAAAAAAAAACACTTATGGATGGTCGCCGCCGCCGCGTATAGCGACGCGAGCTTGCCTATTACAGAAGAAAAAAAATGAAAGACCTCAATGCAGGGCAAGTCCACCCTAGCAAAAAGTTGAATTGAATAGAGAACTTACTCAAACATGCATAATACCATATTCATCAAAATCGGAGGTAAAGTTATGACTTTTAACTTTCGCTTATTTGCACAAAACAGTGATATGCGTATTGTGTTTGCAAATTAGGGAATTAATCTATGTCACAAATCATTCATTCTTTTTTTTTCAAAAGGTCATAATTCAAAACTTGGATTAAATCTTCAAGGAACTTGTAAAATCATGATTATTGTAACTCAGTGTCATGTGATGGAGATCCTTTATTTACCAAATCAATGAAAATAACATTAACAATTTAACAGATAGTCTGGAAGGTCATCGGCACCTATTCTGTATATCGACCAGAATATTGCCATAAAACAAAAAGATTAAAACAGGGATCCAGAAAGAGTCGTTTCTAATGAGCATCAAATTGTTGATTACCGAAATTCACCATCTTTCCCATTGTTTTACCAATCTATAGATAGAGGTCAAGTCCACCCCAGAAAAATGTTGCTTTGAATAAACAGAAAAAAAATCAAACTAGCATAACGCTAAAAATGTTATCAAAATCGGATGTAGATAAGAAAGTTATGGCATTTTTAAAGTTTCTCTTACTTTTCACAAAACAGTGATATACACAACTCAGTGACATGCAAATGAGTCAGTCAGTGATGTCAATCACTCACCATTTCTTTTGTTTTTTATTGTTTGAATTGTAAAGTATTTCATTTTTTGCAGATGTGACAATATGGACCAACTTGACTGAACCATATAGTATTAAACATTGCTAATTCCACATGTTCAGGGAGGAATTAATCGTTGTTTCACTTGACAATGAGAAGAAAATTAGAATATTTCGTATTTCATAAAATGAAATACAAAAGAAATAGTGAATGGATGACGTCATCAGTCTCCTCATTTTCATACCGACCACGATGTGCATAAAAGTGTTTTGTGAAATTAAGCGAAATTCTAAAATGTCATAACTTTCTTATTTAAATCTGATTCTGATAAAATTTTCAGTGTTTTCCTTGTTGGATTTTTTTTTATTCAAATCAAACTTTTGTTTCGGTGGACTTGTCCTATAAGCATAATGATGTTACAATAGTATATTGGAGACCTCTACGGCAACGACAAAATCATTTTCTTTCCAAAATTATTTTACTTCTACAGACTGGTGACTGCACTGGAATCTCGTCAGGTAACTCGGATGGTAAATACAACCATCTTAGATTGCTGTGAAGGATGGCTTTACAAAAATGGATCATGCAACACGTGTAAGTACCGGTATATACCTGCACTTGAAAACCATCATGTTTTGCTATCACTGATAGGAAAAGTTTGGAAGCCCCCCCCCCCCCAACCCCCCGAGCTTGAGACATTTACACATTATAACATTTTATAATTATAAAAATCTTCTTCTTGATCTGTTACAGTTATAATAGTGGAGCGGTTATGTGACAAAAAATGGCCAAGATGCTCGGATCTGGCAGAAAGTGTAAAAATTGGCATACAGGGGTATTTTTGGGCGCTGATTTCAAAAATTGCCGGCCCCAAGCGATTTGACCATCAGGTCGGCCGCCATTTTGAAATCCAAGATGGCCGCCATGAAAAATCATTAAATGTCATTTTCTTGAGTTTTACATGGCATGTGACACTGAAATTTGGCATATAGGGGTATTTTGAGGCACTGATTTCAAATATTGCCGGCCCCCAGCAATTTGACCATTCGGCCGGCGGCAAAATGGCCGCCATCTTGGAATCCAAGATGGCCGCCATGATATATTATTGCAATCATTTTCTCGAGTTTTATATGAACTGCGGTATTGAAATTTGGCATATAGGCTTAATTTGGGGTGCTGATTTCAAATATTGCGGGCCCCAAGTGATTCGACCATCGAGTCGGCCGCCATTTTGAAATCCAAGATGGCCGCCATGAAAAATCATTAAATGTCATTTTCTTGAGTTTTACATGGCATGTGACACTGAAATTTGGCATATAGGGGTATTTTGAGGCACTGATTTCAAATATTGCCGGCCCCCAGCAATTTGACCATTTGGTCGGCGGCAAAATGGCCACCATCTTGAAATCCAAGATGGCCGCCATGATATATTATTGCAATCATTTTTTCGAGTTTTATATGAACTGCGGTATTGAAATTTGGCATATAGGCTTAATTTGGGGTGCTGATTTCAAAAATTGCCGGCCCCAAGTGATTTGACCATCGGGTCGGCCGCCATTTTGAAATCCAAGATGGCCGCCATGAGAAATCTTTAATGTCATTTTCACGAGTTTTACATGATGTGTGACACTGAAATTTGGCATTTAGGGGTATTTTTAGGCACTGATTTCAAACATTGCCGGCCCCAAGCAATTTGACAATTTGGTTGGCGGCAAAATGGCCGCCATTTTGAAATCCAAGATGGCCGCCATGAAAAATCATTAAATGTCATTTTCTTGAGTTTTACATGATAGGCGACACTGAAATTTGGCATATAGGGGTATTTTGAGGCACTGATGTCAAATATTGCCGGCCCCCAGCAATTTGACCTCCAGGTCAGCAGCAAAACGGCCGCCATCTTAAAATCCAAGATGGCCGCCATCTTAAAATCCAAGATGGTCGCCATGAAAGATAATTTGCTCAAGTCTTACGTATGGCCTGTAACACTTTAAATTTGGAAAAAAACTTGATCTTTGCATCCTTGATCAATGAAAAGAACATAGTAAATAGATGCTATTTTGAATTCCAAAATAGTTACCAAGTTTGAATGATGTTCAACATTATAATGGTGAGTAAAACCCATTGCATTGGCACTGAAAACAAAACAACACAACCACATCTTTGTCCGTTGCAAGGAATTTGGCATCCTTAATTGCTGATATAGATGTTACGTAAGTATGAAGCACCATAAATACACGAACCAGCTAGCTTCTTCTGCAGTTACACATTTGAAGTGGCTTTGGTTGAATAATAACCATCCAGAACAATCATTTTCTGTTGAGAGGCTTTAAATTATTTCTTTGAGTTTTATATGATCTGCATCATTGCACTTTGACAAATCGATGGAGTGTGGGGTGCTTATTTAAAATATTGCTGGCCCTCAGCGATCTGATCCCGAGTCAGAGGCAAAATGTCAGCCATCTTGAAATCCAAGATGGCTGCCATGAAAAAAGATCATTGAAAAAAATTACTTTATCTAGTATCACGTAACGTATTATTTTAAAGATAGGGATATTGAAATTGCCCCCAGTAATCTGTCCAACAGATATGCTGCAAAATGGCCACCATCTTGAAATCTAGAGAGGATAGACTGTCATGAAAATTCATTAAAATCATTTTCTTGGTTTTAAACAATTTGAAGCACTGCATTTTAGAAATACAGGCAGGATTTTGCCCCGCTGGTTTTAGAATATTGCTCCAATAATTGCAATATTTTATTACAAATCAACATGAAGAAAACTGCTCCAGACTTGAAGTACTGATGGTTATATAGTTGTATGATGATGATGATGATGATGATGATGATGATGATGAAATGAAATTAATATTAATGATGGATGATAATAATACATATTTTATTGTTCAAAATAGAATTCAGTAACAGAAATGCTCCGAAAATTTATTTTGCCCATACCCTGTAGATCGTGAGCCCGGCAGCAACTTAGCAGCGCCACATCGGACGTTGCTCTATCCTTAAAAAAGGGAGTTCACCCCAGAGAAAAGTTTGTTGTAAAAACAAAAGAAAGTATGATATAAAAAAGATATTGGTGGATCCATCAAAGATATTAGAATTTTAAGTTTTTGATTTATGACGTCATATTGGCTATTGTACGAGCAGCTTTCCCATTATGTTGTGTGATATAAAATGCATAAATGGTTCATCATGGGTATTTTTTTTCTTTCTGGAGCGAGTGTGAAATCATTTGTTTGTCGATATACTGAGGGTCCAATAAAAAAACATTTTCATTTTTTTGAGGAGGCTACATTTCATTGATTTTTGTACTATAAGAAACATGGGGGAACTGCTTGCATCTGACGTCATAAATGCACCAAATGAAATTCCAATAGCTTTTTAAATATTAGATGGAATTTCCTCAAGCCTTCAATATTTTTTTTCATTACTTATTCTGTTATTGTTTCAATAAACTTTTTGTCAGGTTGAACTTCCCCTTTAATTCGTTGACCGCCAAACAGGTTAGAAGCAGCTCCCCTTTTCTAACATCTTTTGGTCTGATGCTGTTGGAGCTTGAACTCCCGATCTCCCGATTATGAGGCGAACATGCTCCCATTGTCAGATTGTCGAACACACGATGGTTATCCAAAAATGCCAAATTTCAAAATAATACCTACATTATAATTATGATACTTGATTTTTTTTTTTTTTTTTTATGGCAGCCATCTTTGATTTCAAGATGGCTGCCATAAATTGGATGAACATTACTGGATTCGAAAAAAGTCTATGGAGATCACAGGGAAATCTCAGAGGTGGGCGCGGGTGTGGGCGATGCCGTCGAACTTGACACACGTGTAGAAAGCAACTCGGACGCCAAAAGAAAGCTTATTTTCTTCTCTTTTAACTGATGATACATATGTTTACTCACCATTATAATGTTGAACATCATTCAAACTTGGTAACCATATTGGAATTCAAAATAGCATCTATTTACTATGTTCTTTTCATTGATCAAGGATGCAAAGATCAAGTTTTTTTCCAAATTTAAAGTGTTACAGGCCATACGTAAGACTTGAGCAAATTATCTTTCATGGCGGCCATCTTGGATTTTAAGATGGCGGCCGTTTTGCTGCTGACCTGGAGGTCAAATTGCTGGGGGCCGGCAATATTTGACATCAGTGCCTCAAAATACCCCTATATGCCAAATTTCAGTGTCGCCTATCATGTAAAACTCAAGAAAATGACATTTAATGATTTTTCATGGCGGCCATCTTGGATTTCAAAATGGCGGCCATTTTGCCGCCAACCAAATTGTCAAATTGCTTGGGGCCGGCAATGTTTGAAATCAGTGCCTAGAAATACCCCTAAATGCCAAATTTCAGTGTCACACATCATGTAAAACTCGTGAAAATGACATTAAGGATTTCTCATGGCGGCCATCTTGGATTTCAAAATGGCGGCCGACACGATGGTCAAATCACTTGGGGCCGGCAATTTTTGAAATCAGCACCCCAAATTAAGCCTATATGCCAAATTTCAATACCGCAGTTCATATAAAACTCGAGAAAATGATTGCAATAATATATCATGGCGGCCATCTTGGATTCCAAGATGGCGGCCATTTTGCCGCCGGCCAAATGGTCAAATTGCTGGGGGCCGGCAATATGTGAAATCAGTGCCTCAAACTACCCCTATATGCTAAATTTCAGTGTCACATGCCATGTAAAACTCAAGAAAATGATTTTTCATGGCGGCCATCTTGGATTTCAAAATGGCGGCCGACCCGATGGTCAAATCGCTTGGGGCCGGCAACTTTTGAAATCAGCACCCAAAAATACCCCTGTATGCCAAATTTCACACTTTCTGCCAGATTCGAGCATCTTTTTCACATATCTACTGGACTATAACCTAAAGCTGAAAGATGAGCATTTAACTAGGCTCTCGTCTAACCATTAGCTGTCTTCTACAAAAAAAGTAAACAATTGTGCGTTTGTAGCGATCGCCGGAGTGAAAAAATTGAATTTTGTTTTATGTTTTGAAAGTAAGTTGCTCTGAATTAATACCATTTGACTTATAAACAATTTGTCTCTATACATTTCCCTTTACCGATGTTTGCGCAATGGTTATTATTATTATTATTATTATCTTCTTTTTTTTTGGGGGGGGGGGTTGTCTTCACGAGCCTGTATTTAGCATGCACAAAATGTATGCGTATTGTTACATGTTTCTCGGGAAAGAAAGTGGGGGCTGAAACCCACTCGGCCCCCTATCCACAAACCAGGCCATGAATCAATTCCTCATCAGAAAAGCAGCATATTTCCCCCAAAAAAGTTTGATTCTTATAATGTATGCTTTGTTAAAAGATTCCGTTGGGCCAAGGAGTTTTAAGACATGGAGAACTATCAAACACTTTTTATAGCCACTTTGATGTGTACCATTGCATATTTCTTGCAGATTGTAGACAAAAGATTCCTTCCTAACTACAGACTTACAGGCGAATTACAAAAGGAAACATGCTTTTGTAATGATAATTATTTTACGCTGCTTCTGGTCGGATTATGAGCAGACATGATGTTGCTCACTGCAGCTTAAATAAAAATGGAAATATTCCAGTTATATTTTTTCGCCACAAATCATTTTTCAGTTTTTCCATGAAACTGGCGGCATCACTGTAGGTCACCTAAGGCTACATTGCACCTGTGTATTTCTTTTGTACTTCTTTAAAAATTGGAAGCTATTTGCATATCGTTGTCACTCCATTCTGTTTACCTCCATGATTAGGCCAACATGAAGCGTCCCAAGTTAACGGATTGTGCATGCTCTTTTGTCCGAGATGAACCCCGTCATTTGACTCAAAATTTCGAGTGGATGGCCTTAAAGCCAAGGAGAACTATATTGATTATGAATGTGGTCTTATTATATGTCAATGGAAAGGTAATGATGTGGGGATTATCAGTGGGTCATTAAAAAATAACGAAAATAATACATAAGGTGAAAATCGCCGATTAAAAAACGCTCAAAATGCCTCTCCGAAATATGCCTCGCATCGGTCTCTGAATTGACTTGAATTTGATGACGTCACTTTCTGTACGAGATGCGTGATTGGCTCTCCCATCCCACGTGAAGCTCCACTTGCATGCAAAACCTGTTGCGAGGGTACGTTTTCTCCACACTGTCACTGAATACTTTGATCACGAAATGAAAGAAAACCCAGAATTTTATCTAGATTTGGATTTTCAAATTGATGATTTTGAAGATGAAGAGAATGATGATGAAATGAACAACAAAGTGACGTAGCTGGAGGTAAATTGGGGGAATTACGCCGATGATGATGAGTCGGACAATTCAACTTGCAACACGATCACAGGCCGATTCGCTACCTAACTCATGCAGCTGCTAAGTGCTAGCTACACCGCGCGGGCCAGATTGAATTCATGAAAATGAATTACCACACTGTCCAGACAGAGTCTCTTACCTCTGTGACTATGAAGAAGGAAAATAATGATAAAACTGTACTTACAAACAAGTGAATGTAATCCGAACCTGAAGGCAACTCAACGAATAGCAGCAGACGATAATCTTCATGTGGCTGGGATCAATAGAATGTCACTCGTTCTGTTAGATGTAATTTTTATCTCATTAATTTGAAAAAATTACGAAACTCGGGGAATTATTTATCTATATAAAAATATAGTAACATCTCGTATTATTGTTTAAAGTACAGTTTTATCATTATTTTCCTTCTTCATAGTCACAGAAGTAAGAGACTTTGTCTGGACAGTGTGGTAAGTCATTTTCGTGAATTCAATTTGGCACGCGCGGTGTAGCTAGCACTTAGCTGCATGAGTTGGTAGCGAATCGGCATGTGATCGTGTTGCAAGTTGAATTGTCCGACTCATCATCATCGATTCCCCCAATTTACCCCCAACTACGTCACTTTGTTGTTCACTTCATCATCATTCTCTTCATCTTCAAAATCATCAATTTGAAAATCCAAATCTAGATAAAATTCTGGGTTTTCTTTCATTTCGTGATCGAAGTATTCAGTGACAATGTGGAGAAAACGTACCCTCGCAACAGGTTTTGCATGCAAGTGGAGCTTCACGTGGGAGAGCCAATCACGCCTCTCGTACAGAAAGTGACGTCATAAAAAATCCCCAATTTCGCGGATGTAATTCTGCGTGTTTGAAGCATTCAGAGAGAGAACTTTAAACTATCAATTAACTGAGTTCCATCGGTCTCCATGATAAATGATGTACACCATCGTGTTCTCCTTATTTTCTCTTTTGATTTGATATATTATTCTCCATTTTTACGATTTTCAATATATTTCTCCTTTAAACAAAATGTCATGTCCCCTCTTGGCTGAAAAAGATTCTATTAGCATGGTTAGTAGGTCAATCGACGCTTAACATAAGAGTAATTATGTGGAGGTGTGTGGGGGAGGGAGTGAGGGTGTGTGTGAGGGATAGGGTGTGTTTTCGATGGGGGTATGTGCGCGTTTGATTTTATGTGATGGGGCAGTTATTTGTTTTTAAACAATAACTTTTTTTATTATTTTTAAAGAGTTGTTATGATTCATGTTTATATGGCGTTAGTTAAACGGAATGATTAAATATGAAGTATATGATTGCTGGCTTTATGAAATCGGAATATAATGAAAAATAAAATAAATCCATCACTAGAAAAAAGGCCCCTATCAAATTTTCTGGAAAATCCCCCGTTTCTTTTTTTCTCAAACATTGTAATTGAACAGTGTTTCCTTGAAATAACTGTATCATGGGTGATGCCAAAGACCTAAAGGTGGCGTTATTTTTTTTCAATTGAATCGCATGGTAAATAGTAACACGACTCATGCCTCTGTTTTTAAACTCTTTTGTTTTTCTTCCATTTTTTTTCTTCTTTTCTTCCTCTACCACCACTCCTCCTCTTTAAAATACTTCCGCGCCGCCCATGCTCCCTATTTCCTCGTTTCCACTTTATTATGGCTTGCCTTTCCACTATCTTATTCGCACAAATGATACATCCAAGAAGTAGAAGTTGTAGGACGGTGCCCGCTCGGCGCGGTGCATGAGGTATGTGCGCGTTTATATTATATTATCTGAAATTGTCTGCTCCGATATGATCATATCAAAAACTACTACGGTATATTATTTCCAAAATGAGTATCAGCTTTGTAGGTGGCGCTCTTCAGTCGAATCAATATCATTGCTTGATAGATTTCGCCGCTGATGGAAGCAAGACGGTGGATTTCATCCTCAAATCATTAACCTGAGTTTTTACACAATCCAGTGGCGGATCATATATTGCCCGTGCCCCCCCCCCCCTCCTTAGAGGCACAAAAATATCGGATTTATCATGCATACCGATACGCAAGTAAAGACTTTTTTCGCTTGTCAAATTTTTCTGGAACAAATGCCCCCCTTTTGGAAAATCCTGGATCCGCCCCTGACACAATCCTATTGTTTTCGGCTAAGATTTAATTAAAGGGGCACTCCGGGCTGAAATATTTAAATTTAAATAAAAAAGATTGAAATTCACAGAGCAAAATGCTGGAAATTTCATCAAAATTGGATAACAATTAATGGAGTTAGTGAATTTTAAAGTTAAGAAATAATGCACGTCATCATTAGATGGGCTGATAATGTCACATCCCCATTTTCATTTTCTTTATGTTATTTCATCAAATCATAATTGTTTCATTTTTTTCATACGTGTGTGAATAATGTGTTTCCTTTATAATGAAATAAGTTGCAGCAATAAATATCTAATGCACTAAATCAGACGTCAATCCATTTTTTAAGTTCTTGGTAGAAAAAAAGTTGAATAAACCTAATTTCATATTAAAAAATACAAAATAACAAGATGGGATATGACAATCTGCTCATTGAATATCCATGAATACAAACATGTATAGAACTGTTTCACCAGAGTAATGCAAATCTTTAAAATGCCATAACTTCGTTATTCCTTGTCCGATTTAGATCAATTTTTCAGTGTTTTGTTTGTCTGATTATTCTTTATCTGTTTAAAACATATTATTTTAAGCCCAGAGCATCCCTTTAATTTATTTACTGTATCCCTTGCTTGCCAGCACGACAATTTTGTATGACCTTGAAATTCAATTCAATGATCAGGTTTATAGCCTGTTTTTAAAGAAAAAAATATGTAACAAAAAAAATATATTGCAAATTCGAATCACAAACATCTTGAGAAATTAAAAAAATAAAAATTATTGCTGATTATTCATTTTGAAAATAACAGACATGTGGACTGTTAAAAAGGTTACTCCAGTAATTTTGTATGATTTATGGTTTAGATTTCACCATAAATAGCAGTGGAAATTTTGTCTTTGTATTATTGTCCGATATATTGCTGAGTCTCAGTTTCATTTTCATAATCTGAAATTTCCTCATGAATGTCCAAATTTGGTGGGGGAAAAAATCTCCACACCGTCTAATTTTTTGAAATGCCATAATCTTTTTATTCCTTGTCTGATTTTGATCAAATTTTCAGTGCTTTGTTTGTCTGATTATTTTTAATATGTTTATATCATATTATTTTCAGCCCGGAGCATCCCTTAAATTTATAGACTGTATCCATTGCATAATGTAATAATCAAATATTTGTGTGGATTTGTAAAAACTTGGTTAAGACAAATTATATGACTTGAAGAATAGTTTCCGTACTTATAAATGAAACAGTGGAAATTTTGTCTTTGTATTATTGTCCGATAATACAAAGATTGTTAAAAAGGTTACTCCAGTAATTTTGTATCAAGTATGGTTTAGATTTCACCATAAATAGCAGTGGAAATTCCTCTTATTTGTCTTCGTATTATTGTCCGATACTTTGCCGGGTTTCAGTATCATTTTCATAATCTGAAATTTCCTCCTGAGTGTCCAAATTTGGTAGGAAAAACATCTTCATACCGTCTACGTCTGTTTGATTCCTACGTCCTACTGACTTTGAATTTATTCAAACTTATGAAAACCCCCACAATATGTGATATTAATAAATTACAAATCTTATATCTTATGCAACGATTCAACTCACAAACACCGTTTCCTTATATGAAGAACATATTTTATTTTTATTCTGAAATTCATACTTACAATGCCAGATCTCGTCATAAATCTCATGGATGGAAATATAACAATAATTATAAAAGTAAACAGACTCGGCGTCACACCAATATTTTATGGAATTCATAATGTTCCACACACACACACACACATACATATTTTTTATTTGATGTTTTTTGTTATTCCTGATTATTTCCATTTCTTTGATTATTCATCTCTTTGGTGTATTGAAATATATCAAATATGTCTATGGTTTTTCATATACATCATTTTCCTATCAAATGCGCTGCATTTCTTTTGTCTAAATTTCAATTCAACTGTCCTGTTTTTTAGGTTTGGAATATCAAGAATTTGCATCTGGCGCGCTTCGCGCTCGGTTAGATATCCATCATATTCATGGTTATAAAAATGCATAGAATGTTTATAACATGTAAATGTGGACGAAAATATCCCCCCATTGGCGAAAGCTGCATGTATCTGCCCCTAAATAAGCCTTGAATTAATCGTACGTTATTAAATATGTAAGCCGATATCATCGAAAAATGTTACATAGGCCTACCATAAGAAAAAACAAAGTTATTAAAGTGATTGGTTAACATTGGTTTGACTTTTAAAAAATCTGAGCTAGAAGGTCACACTTGTCACCTGTGTCTGTGATATGTTACAAAAATGAAACCCAGAAAAAATTGTGTTAGAAAATAATTATTTAGTGCTTCAAAAATTGAAATATAAAGTGACCGAAAACACCATCTTAATTTCATCCCATACACTTATGTGTACTATTTAGGCGTCTATAAGACGCCTATTTACAAAATCGGGGTTTGCCTTGTAGTTTTAGCTTTTCATTCTCAATAATGGTTGTTTTCAGGGTTTATTAGTTCTAATACATGCACTTGTACACATGTTTCATCTTGGTTTGAGAATTTTTTAAATCGGCTGCTTACAAAGTTAAACAATACCTTTAAGATACCTCTAGGACCTCTAGGAAGAACAGAGTCATTATATCAATGGCTCTGAATAGAGTGATCCATCCGTATATTTTTATGTGCATGTTTATATATTTATATTTAATCTAATATCTTGTGAAATGTATTTCATTGTGATTTTTATACGGTAAATAAAACCAAACCAAACCAAAATACCCACTATGGCGATATACCTATTTAGGTGAAATATCTCATATGCCTGCGTTCTGCAGCATCAAACAGAATTATATTTTTAAACACAGATAAATTGAAACACCGAACTTTTGATTAATAAATCCAGGTATTCAATCTGTACGGAATTAATTGAATTGATGAGAAGATGGCGATTATTGTCTTATGTTTACCATACTATTTCCTTGTAATTAAGAGACGTCAATAAATGTTATTGTGGTTCCATGGCACCATCAACCTTTGACTCATATCTGGCGAATGAAGGGGATTTCCCTGAATTAGTAATTACAAGTTGTTCTCCAATGAAAATTCACATTCATGTTCTAATGTTTTATCAGTTGAGAAACACCGTTGATTGTACGAGTTACATTTTCCCCATGAATCCACACTTCACAAAGGCAAACCAATAAAACACGAATTTATTGAAAAGCTCAAGATACTTCTTCACATTTGAACAAATTATCTTCTCGCTCGCATTTTAAATCCTTTCCATCCCGACGGAAGGTATATGAATATAGAGTACGTTCGTTCCAAAATGAAAGATCATAGGGGTCACAAAATAACATATGACACCAAGTCATAACATTCCATTCTTTTTCGAAAGATATGCGCCTTGGGGCGAAGGAGGGTTACTTCCCTATCTCTAATACCTCCTTTATTTTCAAACTGATTCTAAAATTATGATTGTTATCATTGATACTTAATATAATGTCATCATTATCGTTATCATTATTATTATAGTCATCATTGTCATAATTATAAAAAAAAATCATTATAATCATCCCCGTTTTCTTATCTTTCCCGGGTTTCTTCATAATTCAGCATTTAAACATTTACATTCAGTGACAGATCGCTGCTTTGCTTATTAACATTTGAAGAGTATACATTTCCTTCTTCATCACTCATATATAATTATGCGCTATACATGTGGCATGGCCGATCGAGAGTGAAAGAAAATGTTTATTCACTTCGTAAAACAAGAAGTATATAGCACATTTTGTGTAAGCATGTACCTCCTCGTTCGATCCCCCCCCCCCCCGCCCCCAAGTCCAGGAGTTCACCCCTACACACACCCATTTGCCTTTGGCTGTATATTTGCAGGGTGTTCCCCCTCTCGTGAATATACCGCGTAAATCCTCGAGATGTTGGCCACAGATCACCATCTCTATTACCTGCTACGGTCTTAGGACCATGCCCTCACACAAAAGGAAAGAATATTATCAGTTTTGATTTTGATCGTCGATCAGAGATATATCAAATTGAGAGTTCTTATAAAAACATTAAGTAAAAGTTACAAACGATCACTTTGGAATCGTATGACATCTCAACAGATCTAATCACGCGATATTTTTAACCGGATGTAGCTACAGCTTTCTTCATCTAAAAATGAGGTGATATAACGACACGCTTCAGACTTCGTAGTTATAAGACTTTCTTATCAGTGTCTCATCCAGGACTCACATCTACCTGTTGATAACAATATTCCGCGAGATATTTATTATCATTCCATGATCGGCGTGTATAGCCGCTTTATCGTGCAACATCGTAACATCGTGTAACGTAAAATGGAAGTATCTGTATCCTGTGTGCTGACTGCTCTCATGGTAATATTCTGTGCAATCTTTTCTCCATCTCACTCATTCAACGTGACGGCTAATGATACAAACGTATGCAATACCACCCAAACGTAAGTATACCAAGCCTTTGATATTGTACTATTTTGTACTCGCATTAATAGGCCTATCACAGGTTGGTTATTAGCCACTGTGGCCAGATCTTTATACTGTATAAAGCCTCCCGTTTCAATCCCGGTTTCAATTTACTAAATCCAGTATGCTATAGTATAAGAACTTCAAATCGAGGAGTCTACCAGCGAGATGTCATCTTGACGGGGTCATCGATAATTTGGGATTTTGCTCTCTTTCAGCGCGATGCATGGTGACCCGGCCGGCCTAGTCTGCTATAGGCAAACCCTTCACTCGAGTTAAGGGTCTGAATGTGCAGCCTACTCATGCGTTGTGTACTGAAGGCCCTCTCGCTCATTTGTATGTGCTAAAATATAGTCTTTGCGTGGAGGCACACTTGTTGATCAAACGATCAGGGTCTGTGCCTGAAGACTACGGCCGGCCCGCGAATATAATGAAAATAATTATGTACAAATCCTTGTAACCATGGTTACTAGCTGGTAATAGCGGTAATATTATGCCATTTTACATTCAAAGGAACCATTTCCAATCATAAGCAATTCAATACGTTCATTGCATATACGTAATAATCAAACTTTCGTGGATTTGTAAAAACTTGCTTAAGACAAATTATATGACTTGAAGGAAAGTTTCCGAACTTATAAAATGAAACAGAAAGAAATGAGCAAATAATTGGAAAAAAAACTACAAGTCGAAACTGTACATCATAAGCAATTGGTGATTTTATACTAAAGCACCCGGATTCAATCTGGTGACAAAGGGGGAAATTGTAATCTTAAATAGGCCTATTCTTATCGGTATGATGTATTTGACTACTAAATTAATTTTTATTGATTTATATATGTATGTTTTTATGTTTGTTATCATTTCCAGGGCCCTCTTGTAAATCAGTTTACGTAACTGAAGGGGCTACCCTGGTAAAACAAAACTGAAGTAAATAAATAAATGAATGAATTCAATACGTTCGTTGCATAATGTATAATAATCAAAGATTTTTGTGGATTTGTAAAAACGTGGTTAAGACAAATTATATGACTTGAAGGAAAGTTGTTAACATTCTCAACGGCCCAAAGGGATTCCAAATTTGTACAGTGCGATGGGATTAAAGGAGAATGAAATCATTTGAACAAGTTAGCTTGTATGTAAACTGAAGAAAAAAATACAAATTAATGAAAATTTGAGAAAAGTGGAAAAGCAAAAGGAAATAAGCATTAAATGTTGAAATCACTACTGCCATCCTCTTTTTGGCAATGCGACCAAGGTTTGTTCATTCCAATTCATACACCAACCCTGGGCAACATACTGTCCACACAAGTATATTGGTTAAAATCTGTCCAAATTGGGTAATAAAACTAATAATTGGGTAATAAATTTGCTCAATTGGATACTTATTGCCCAGAATATATATATATATTACCAACATTCATTACCCAACACAGTGGACAGTATGTTGCCCAACATTTTAAATGTGTAGAACAAACTCGTTACCCACGATATATTTTATGAAACCTCCATCGCATGCCCTCCCATGAAACAAAATCCGCCTGATCTTGGATAGAATATAAAGTAACAATTTAAGTGAAATATGTCGAAAAGTAGTGGGGGTTGTACAAGACATGGTTGCATTGGTCTTTGGAGAATGACCACATAAAAAAGTGATATCATATTGATTATGTGGACATTCCCCAATTGATTATGTGACCAAACTGATAGCAACATAACTTTCTTATTATTTGTTGATTAAATTGCTCTCAAAATTTCATTTATTTTATTATTTGATTGGCTGTTTTCACACGCCAAATTGTTTCCAGTGTTTCATTCTCCTTTAGATTATTTACTGTAAAGAGGTTAGATGTCTGTGAATTGTGAAACAGGCTTGATTCCTTTATTTACTACAATCTATGTATCAAATACAGAAATTTCCAACGTTGCTTCCAACTTCACATAATTAGAGTCAAAGTGACTTTGAATTCCATGGGGAAGGGGAGGGTGAGGGCTAGAAGCCATCTAATAATACAAGGACCATGATGAATAAAATAAAATTGCAAGGCCTAGGCCTATATCCATGGATATACTTATATAGCACAATATATTATCATTTTTAATAAGGAATTTTGAGTGAGTTGTGGGTTAGTCTAGGAGAGTGTCCATGTTTTTACCAAATATACACTTATATTTCTTGCAGGTACATAGTAACATATCGTACCCCTCAATCTCGGAGCGAGCGGTACACTGAATATTGTAACTGGTGGTCCTGGAGGGAATGTTCTTACTACAGGTATGCTATTCACTGAATTCTAAGAGTTTAAATATCGCAATATATATGCAAGGAAGAATGTTATTCAAACAAGTGGAATTGAATTATTAGACATTTTCTGGAAAAAATTTGCGTCAATGCTCGCATTATTATGATTAGTGAGATATGTATTCTATTTATCAATTCTATTAACCAGTTTTTTAATATTCAGGTCAGTAGGCCTATATCAACTATTTTGAGCGCAATGCATTCGCATTAATAAATTATTGTTTAGTTAGATACTCATCCCGTTTATGATTACAAATGTTAATGTTTTATTTATACGTAATAAAAAACAACTGCTTTCAGCCGCAAGGCTGTTTTTCAGCAGGTCCATTACATAAAAATTGAAAACATAAAATGAATTACAAATCATGAGTAAAATCAAGATTACCATTTTTTGTCCCACATTTATATAGGTCTAATTCGCCCAAAACAATTCAGCTCTCGCTTCGCGCTTGTATCATAATTTAGTAAGAACAATGCCCTCTTCATAATGGTCCGAGGTGTTTAGAGTGCTTAAACCTGTTCAAGTCGTTCTTCACGCTCGATCGCATTTATTTAATTGAGGTACGCAGCTTGTTCTTTATTTAAAAACGTGCTTAAAATGTCAAGTTTTCATATTGGAATATCATAAATTTTTCAGCTCGCGCTTCGCACTCTCATCATTAATTTAGTCATGTACTCATCATTTTCATTATTACAAAAAGTGATTAAAATGTCCCGCTGTTAGGTCTAAACCAAAGAAAGAAATAGCTCTCGCTTCACGTTCGCAATAATTGACTATTGGATATATATGGTGTTAAAAAAAGTAACCGAAGTTCAAAGGTCAGCTATATCAAGAATACATGATTTATTCTTGTGATTTCTATTCAACATAATTGAGTAATTCATCATCTTTAATTTAACATCTTGCTTACGTCACTATTGTCACGGGTCACAGAGTTATGGTCCAGCGAAGGTGAAGGGTACAAAACCTACTTTTTAAAGTGTTTGGTTTTAATGTACATACACTGAACCAAATTGGTGTAAGGTGTTGGTTTCTTCAGAGTTTTTCCCTGCAAATTTCAGTGAAACTTACCCTTCTGATAACTTTTTTGTGAGTGGATGTTAAATAACTGGTGTTTAGCTGTAATTTTAGTTGAGCACATGCACATGTTTAGCATAAGATAGATATTCATCAATTCTGCAATGCAATGACTAGAAGAGCAATGAAAGACATGTGCAGCGTTGACAAGGGAGGTACTATGAAAATGTTGAAGGTGATTGTGCAAAAGGTAGGTATAGTATGAATGACATGTTCAACAGAGAATGAAGCTAGGCATTTGATTCCAGTCACTCACAAAAAGTTTAGAGGTGATAGCATTTCACTAAAATTTGAAAGGAAATCTCTGATGAAACCAAAACAAAGTGGGTTTCGTGCATATATTAAAGCCCCGAAACTGGGAAAAGGTGGGATATGTACCCTTTGCCTTTGATGGACCTTAACTCTGTGACCCGTGCCAATTGTGACGCAAGCAAGGGGCCTGTTGCATAAAACTTTTTACCTGAGAAAACTCTGGTAAAAACTGAAAACTAAGGTTAGTCTGATTTTTGCCATTGACTTTAACACAGGGCAAAAACTCAGGTAAAAACAACCTGAGTTTTCTCAGGTAAAAAGTTTTATGCAACGGGCTCAAGGTGTCAAATTAAAGTTGAAGAGTTACTCCGTTTTTGTCTCGCCTGCATAGCAGAGCGAGACTATATATAGGCGCCGCTTTTCCGACGGCGACGGCGGCGTCAACATCAAATCTTAACCTAAGGTTAAGTTTTTGAAATGACATCATAACTTAGAAAGTATATGGACCTAGTTCATGAAACTTGGATATAAGGTTAATCAAGTATCAGTGAACATCCTGCTCGAGTTTCAGGTCACATGACCAAGATCAAAGGTCATTTAGGGTCAATGAACTTTGCCCAAGTTAGGGGTATTTGTTGAATTACCATCCTAACTCTGAAAGTTTATGGATCCAGTTCATAAAACTTGGACATAAGAGTAATCAAGTATCACTGAACATCCTGTACGAGTTTCAGGTCATATTACCACGGTCAAAGGTCAGTTAAGGTCAATGTACTTTGGCCGAATTGGGGGTATTTGTTGAATTACCATCCTAACTCTGAAAGTTTATGGATCTAGTTCATAAATAAGAGTAATCAAGTATCACTGAACATCCCCTGTGAGTTTCAGGTCACAAAACCAAGGTCAAAGGTCAGTTAAGGTCAATAAACTTTGGCCCTATCGGGGTATTTGTTGAATTGCCATCATAACTTTGAAAGTTTATAGATAGAGTGAATGAAATGTGGACATGGGTGTAGTTGACACGTCTTTATATAAGTCACCGTTCAAATGTCATTTATGGTCAATGAACTTGGTATTATGTCATAATTTATATGAATGGTGTTTTTGTGAATGATAATTTTATAGTACTTTTCAAAGTTAGCACATGCTGCTATATTAAATCGCGTAATGCAGGCGAAACTGCCAGAGGCGTTCCACTTGTGTAGTATAAAAATCACAAGAATAAATTGTGTATTTTTTATGAAGCTGACCTTTGAACTTGTTACCTTTTTAGAAACACCCTGTATGTCTTGTTCTTCAGGTAAAACGTGCTTAAACTGTCAATTTTTCAGATTGGAAAATAACAAATTGGTTTCATTGGATCGTGTTTGTTTTCCTTCTGTTTCATTATCCACAGGATAGTTTACAAGCTCGTGTCAACTTTACACCAAGTTAATAGATCTGCGCTTACATGTTGTGATGGTTGGATTTATTCAAATACAACAAATGCCTGTGATATTCGTAAGTTAAATACATTTAATATCAGCTAATGTGAGGCATTTTGTGTAAAACATACATGAAAAGACCGACGTATTTTTTCAGAATTTTTTTATATGTATTTATGATAACTTTTCTCTTGTCAAGTTTCTTAAAAGTTTCTAAGTCTAGCTTTTCTCTAATTTTTCGTATCAATCATGTTATTCGTGACTATTTGTTGTAAAGATAATTATAATTAAATGGAAAAGAAGAAGAAGAAGAAGAAAGAAGAAGAAGAAAGAAGAAGAAGAAGAAGGAGGAGGAGGAGGAGAAGAAGAAGAATTAAGAAGAAGAGACAGAAGAAGAAGAAAGTAGTAGAAAAAGAAGAAAGAGCATAAGGGGAAGAACAACAACAACCACAGTCATGATAAGTCAATAACAATTACAGAGGGCGATGTACATTTCCATGAAGAAGAAGAAGGGGGGGGGGTCAAAATCAGTCTTTAGCTTTGAAACTCGGCGCTCACTACAAGATCCGTTACGATAAAAGTAGCATTCGACATAAACATTCCAACCTATCAAATCTTAACGATCAAAGTTCCGAATATTGGTATGAATACTAAATTCGAGATTCCAGTCCATTTCGAGCCTCACCGTACAAGATGTACTAATGCAAATGAAAATCGTAATCACGTCATCATCGGCTGCGACTTGAAGCCGATTTGGACTTTACCCCCGACTTCAAAGCTTGCAGCAAAGTAGAATTCTGATGTTAGGCCGAAAAGCCCGAAATTTAACTTTCTTTTGGTAACTTTCTTCGTTTTGTTAAAAAATCGTGTCGTAGTCGGGTCGCGTAGTGAGCGGCATACACTTTTTTCGAAAGATATATTGATCAATATTGCAATAAAGAAAATGTAGAGAAGATATCACAGTGTTTTCGAAATCATTTCGTGTGATAAAACATTAATTTAGGCACGAGACAATATAAAGAAATAAACGGAGTAACTTGACAGCGGAATTATCAGTTCATCGCGTGCGAAGAAATTGAAATCTTTTAGAGAATAAAAAATATGTCTGGCGTGGGGTTTGTCCGCATTTTTGTGGACTCTCATGAACATTTTCTTTGTGATGTCACGTCCAATCATCTCAATGATGCATTTATACATTCCTTTTCGAGACTGTTGTGTTGCAGTAATGTTATTTGTAAGTCAAATGTCATCCATGCCAGAACTGTTTTTCTGTTCCACCCTATATCCATGCCCCTCCCATGTCCTAAGTACTGCAACATCGGACGATTACAAAAAAATGATTCTCTAAATAATTTTTTTTTCTTTATCTTGTTTGTCGCCATTAAACATGGCAAACACAAAACACTTAAAACCTTCAAATGTCAGACAATTCTCCCAAATATTCGTTTTCTATTCAGTGGACGAATTTGAAGGGGGAAGGGATGAACATGGATAAAATCGCAATTTTATCTTGTACGTTTACTAATACTATAGGTGGGGGGGGGTGGGCAGACGACCCCCCCCCCCCACTGATCCACGGCTTTTGTACGGAAACTTGGATATCTAATATGCCTGGTGATTTGGTGGTTCTATTTTTAGTTTTGTATCAAATTGGCAACTGAACCAGGGGAATCCCTGTCCCATCAAGAATATCATTTATCACCCATTTACTTTTGATGAATCGGCATTTATAACATTTTTTATGCATGACTAGCTAAGAATTGCAGTAAAACGAGGACAATATTTAAATTTCTACAAAAATAATTGTAATTTTATTATCAAGAATAGTGCTAGATTTTACTTTTGAAAACAATTATTTCTAAATGCTCAAAGCCCCTCAAAACCATTGTCGTGGTTGTCAGCTTCAACAGTCACAATAATCGGTATACCAATAATAAAAAAGAAAAATTACAAGGAGAAACAGGAATAAAGAAGGATGAAAATTAAAAAAGAGTGGTCTTGGCCATGTATTTTTATAAAACCCCTATAATTCAAGTTCGGAAAATATCACGTTACCTTTATGACGATGGTTTTGAGGGGTTTCGAACATAAAAAAAAAGAATTAGAAACATGGAAAATCACAGGGCAATCACCAACCCCCATCCCATCTTTAGCGCTGCCCCTGGGTGCAGAGTGTGAGGATCACGAGTCTTGTCAAATCTGACTGGAATGCATCCTTCCAAAGGAAGACCTATTTCATATTTATTTCTAAATAGTTTTAAAAAATAAAATCTAGTTATTTTATTAAATCTGCATCCTATTTTTTTAAACAAGTGCACACCTAGTTACCAATATAGCATTTCCATCTATGTCATTAGCAGTATGTGCTTTGTGACAGTAAATCAATCCGAGCCTTAATCTCACGCATATGAAAAGTCATAAATATTCACATTTATTTTGTTATTATTCCAAATGCCCAACTTGTAGATACATAGATTTACCCAACTGTAACTAAAACAAGTGGAACACCTCTGGCAGTCTCGCCTGCATTACACGATTCGATATAGCAGCAGTGCTAACTTTGAAAACAGCTATTGAATAATTATTCACATAAGAAAACATTCATAAAAAATAATAAAATACTATGTCCATTGACCAAAAATGACCCTTGACCATGATCATGTGACCTAAGATGTGTGCAAAACAGTCATTCATACTTGATTACCCTTATGTATATGTTTCATGAACTAGATCCATAAACTTTTTAAGTTATGAAGCCTATTCAACACACAACACGGCAAGAGTTCATATGTTCCTGAAACGCGCACATGATATTCAGGGATACATGGTTGCTCTTATATGTCCAAGTTTCATGAACTAGATCCATAAACTTTTAAAGTTATGATGACAATTCCACAAATACCTGCAACATTACCAAATTTCGTTGACCCTAAATGACCCTTGACCTTGGTCATGTGACTTGAAACTCGCACAGGATGTTCAGGGAAACTTGATTGCTCTTATGTCCAAGTTTCATGAAATATAGATCCATAAAATTTTGAAGTTATGATGACAATTTCACAAATACCCTCAACATGGTCAAAGTTCGTTGACCCTAAGTGACCTTTGACCTTGATCATGTGACCTGAAACTCAGGCAAGATCTTCAGTGATACACCATTACCCTTATGCCTAAGTTTCATGAACCAAGTTCATATACTTTCTAAGTTTTAATGACATTTCCAAAACTTAACCTTGGTTAAGAATTCGATATTGATTAATAATAATAAGGCATTTAGGAACGCTATACATAATACGCTATATCATAGCGTATCTCTTACATGTATTCAACATTCAACATGGCCAAAGTTTGTTGACTCTAAATGACCTTTGACCTTGGTCATGTGACCTGAAACTCGCAGAGGATATTTAAGAATAGATGGTTGCTCTTATGTTGATGTTTCATGAACTAGATCAATAAAAATTTGAAGTTATGATGACAATTTCACAACTGAATACCCACAGCATTATGGTTAAAGCTCATTGACCCTAAATGACATTTGACCTTGGTCATGTGACCTGAAACTCAGGCAGGATGCTCAGTAATACTTGAATACCTTATGTCCAAGTTTCATGAACTTTGTCCATATACTTTATAAGTTATGATGACATTTCAAAAACTTAACTTCGGTTAAGAATTCAATGTTGACGACCCCGCCGCCACCGCGGACGTCGGAAAAACGGCGCCTATAGTCTCGCACTGCTACGCAGGCGAGACAAAAATCAATATCGCTCAACATGTGACCAAGTAGGTAGGAAACCAAAATACTATTGACCAAACTTGGTCAAATGGATTGACTATGCTGTACCATTGGCAAGCTTTGTCAAATTTTATCGCTGTACTAAATCTTTCCCATTTTGAAAGTGTGTAGGCCTACATATTTAACCTGTCCCACTGTAGTGAAATGTGTTGTGTTCTTCTTCATCTGTCTTGTCGTCTTTCTAAAATCTATATGCTAAACATGAAACCTCAAACCCGCTTCCTGGATAAGCGCACCTACTGATATCCTCCGTATGAAACAGAGTTACCTTCATCTACTGTGGTCTTTCGTTATTTTCTGTTAGATGTTTCATGGCGATGCAGTAAAAATGCTGTTTAAACATATTTTACACAACGCTGTTTGTTTTAACTTTACAATAGTTGTTTAATAGTTTCCACAAATAGTGTTTAAAATCTAAACAATTATGGTTGTCCAAACTACAGAGCAACTACTGTAAAGTTCAAGTAGTAAACAGCGTTGTATCACCCCGTGTATCACATTTTAAATAGAGATGTTATACTCTGTACTCGACTGATTTTACAAACGATTTGTGTATACGTCTTTCTTTAGCGCATAGCCTCCCTATGTACTTTTCCTCGGTATCAGTTTACTCCGACGTGTCGACTGAGGTATCATTAAACAGGAAAGAAGAAAACTTGGTTTGTATATATTGTTACATAAAACATAATCTCCAGATTCTCCAGAGAAATAAAGGTCCCCCGAATGCTGTGAATGTTTGGAGCATAGTGATGCTACGCATCATGCTGTCTGTATTCATTTTTTTATGCGGTATAACTTCTATTTGGCTCCACAAACTACACCCTCGATTAGTTTCTTGAAAGGGTGGTATCAGCTAGTATCTTGTCGAGGTTCACGGTGCACCATCATTGCAAAAGAGCGCAAGCTGCCATCTCCTACTCTTCGCGCCTTTTCATTTATGATTTTTTTTTCACCGATTGCTGGAGATATATATGAATTTCATATATAAATCAAAATGCATGCTTATTGAAAAGACGAAACATTAAGACCTATGGAGGACTGCATGTCTTCTGAGATGGAGTCGAAATCTGCTCATGTTCATCTAGCAATCATTATTTTGTACGATGACGTTTTCTTTATTTGCTCTTGACACGACCGGAACAAACGTATGCAGCATCACCAAATTGTGAGTTAATACAACGCATCCTCAATTTATTGTACTGCCTACGCCTACCCTATTATAGTCTCACTTGCAATACCATGATTATATATATATATATATATATATATATATATATATATATATATATATATATATATATATATATATATATATCATGACCAATATATTTGTAATGTTTTCTACATGTCATTATTTATTACTCGAGAAAGGTGTTTCTTTGCATTACAGCTGAAAGTGGTACCAATACCGAATGGAATGTATTTTTTCTAATTAATTTGTGCATGTTATAATTTTTTTGTATTTTTAAAATGAACAAAACGTCTAAGGATTATAGAATAAATAACACAGAAAATGTAATTTGGTCAGCATGTTTGGTCATTGATAAACCTGCCATTAAATTAGAAAAAGTCATACTCAACTTTTTTTTTCAACATTGTTCATTTATTAGCGATATAAAAGCGTTATCTTGAAAATATGATTTTTCCCCCTTAAAGGTATTGTTTAACTTTGTGAGCAGCCGATTTAAAAAATTCTCAAACCAAGATGAAACATGTGTACAAGTGCATGTATTAGAACTAATAAACCCTGAAAACAACCATTATTGAGAATGAAAAGCTAAAACTACAAGGCAAACCCCGATTTTGTTAAAAGGTGTCTTCAAGACGCCTAAATAGTACACATAAGTGTATGGGATGAAATTAAGATGGTGTTTTCGGCCACTTTATATTTCAATTTTTGAAGCACTTAATAATAATATAATATAAATACCCTATATTATTATTATTATAATTATTTTCGAACGCAATTTTTTCTGGGCTTCATTTTTGTAACATATCACACACACAGGTGACAAGTGTGACCTTCTAGCTCAGATTTTTTAAAAGTCAAACCAATGTTAACCAATCACTTTAAAGTTGTAAAACTATTTTAGTTATATTAAAACCGTTATTTACTAATATTTGCTATTCTGTATAGTCTTTATCTTGATACCCCACGTTATGTTGATTCTTTTACATGTAGGTATACTGAATATTATTAAGAAGTAAGAGTACGAACAGTAGTCCAGAGAAACCAAGAATCTTGTTATTTTATCGGAATGCTTGTTCCTTGTACTTCTTACAGGTGAAATTTAATTCAGGAACAGGCCTATATACAAATTCCAGAATTGCAAAATTTGGGTTATTGTGTGATCAAAGTAATAAACGGATGATGCAGCAAGTCTGCATGTTGCAGAATAAGAGAGAGTGATACGTTGTAGTTTGAATATAAAATCTACAATGTTAGAATTTCAATTTGGAGTGTCGAATTATTTTTGTTATAGATCAGTAAAGTTTTGGATTTGTATTAAATTACATTAATCTGTAATTATAACAGTTTCACTCGGTTAGTTACCCTTAGCAATAACGAATGCAACTTCACATTTAGTGTAACTGTGATATTGGCCTGTATTTTGTTTTGTTCAGACAAGCTACTTAATAATGTTGTCCTCTCCTTGAAATCGATTTTACTTCAGTGTAAAACATAGACAATGTTATTATTTACTTGATTAATCTATAAAATTGTATTTAAGGTTTATATTATAAAATCATGAAAAATATTTTCAGCATGATAGTTTCATGACGTTTAAAAAATTGTATGTTATTCAGAGATTATTCAAAATCGAGATTTGAATAAGAAAGTCGTCAAAATTGTCTAATCTATATAGCTTGATTTCACAATTCACAAAACAATTAAACACTTTGATAAGTATATATGCAAGTGAGGGAGACGATGGCATCACAAACTCATTATTTCTTTAGCTTTTCAGACCTTTAAATATGAAATAATATTCCATTTTCTATATATTTGAAATCTTATTTTTAAAATATCTATTGCCTTCTCTAGGTGATATATTTATTTTTCCTTAAAAGGGTCTTTTGGGCACGAATCTTAAAAATTTCAGTGATTTAATATAAAACAAAAAAATACAGATATAATCTTATTATGAAATTCCCAGCCCATTACATGATCGGGCAATCGATAAAATGAGATTTTCATGTAAAATCACGATCAAAATACATTTTTATGAAAAATCGCAAAACTCCTCCAGTAAAACACATTTTCCCTTCTTCATATCATAATTATTGTAGTGTTACGATACTGCAACAAATACAATGAAAATTTAGTTTTAAATTTCATTTCCTTTTTTTTTTTTACAGGAAATAGATCAATGACTAAGCAAAACAAAAATAATAATCTTACATCTCTTGAAATGTCAGTTCTGATAAGTCCATATATGTATATTCCAAATGATATATATATCCAAGTTGGTTGGCAAAGGTTCCTTAAATTAATTTCCACAATATGCTGGCGATGATGAAAAAGTGATGTTGAAACACGATGAATAATAAGAGTCACTGTAACAAGTTGAAATGTCTGCGAATACGATGTTGACGATGATTAACAGTCTATTTCAGCAATCCATGATGGGTTGAAAAGGGTTCATTAAAAAAGGTTGATGGTTTCGATGAGAACTGAGAATTCCTCTCTCAAAGTAACTGCAAACAGTTCATTGATGGCGTGCAAATAATTCCACAGAAGATAAATGTTGTATTCCAGTTGAAAATAAACTATGCTCTGACATAAATTCTGGTTAGAAAATCTGAGTTCTAATCTGATATGATGAAGAATCTGCCAGCTTATATATAGATCAATTTCATTCTGGAAGCTTCTATTATTGTCTTTAAAAGAACATTCTCCTTCTTGAGAGAGCAGTTCAATTCTAGAAGACTCTTGAATGACCTCAGTGAACATAACAATGTAAACAACCTAGCTAATCCTATTGTCCTTTTCCACTACCACTAGGAGTCTCTATTGTTTAGCAGTCTTTATTGTTTATCTTTCTACATTCCAAAAATAACATATATATGGTTGGTACTCTTAGGCCGTGAAAATTAAATAACCGTTCCTGTAAGTGATGTTTTTGGATAATTTGTTCAAATCACAAATTATGCAGAAAAAACAACCATTTAGATTAGCCTACTCTAAGAAAAAAAGCAATGTAAAAAAAGTCTGCCAAAATGTTTTCTGAAGTGTGCGCAAAGGGGGAAGCGAAGATTCAATTGGCTCACGTTAAGTGCTTTCTTTGGTTTCTTTATCCTTTTATTTGCGCAAGTTTCACTTGCAAATAAAACCATAAATATTTACTGCAGATCCTTTCGATTCCTTGTAAATAATGTGTTATGATATTTTCAAATAATTTAGAGGTCAAACAATTACCATACAATATAGTCTACCACCCATGATATTGTGCGTCACTTATTTCAGAATGGGAGAGAGACAGAGATCGATTAATGAGTGTGATGGTAAGAGGTGTTCAAGAAGCTGGTCAAAAAAACAAGAACAGAATCGGGAAATAAATTCAGGATTCGAGGATGCATGGTGAAGCCTATGCATATTTCTACTACTATTGAAGCACGTTTGAAATTTCCGACGCAAAATCTTCAAATCTCTTATTTAAAACATGAATGCTCTACTTGTAGGTCTTAATTACGGATGGTTGTTATTTTGCAGAGGCCATAATATTGAGTTCAGCTTCAGGCAGAATTATAGGTAGGCTAATTATTCTTCTTTTCTAGATTTGGAAATTTTTTCTTTTATTTGATTTTATTAATCTATATCATAGTTTAAAATGGTCGAATTTTTATACAATAAAACACACCGAACATCCAAAGATGAAACAAATCGACATGAACCCTCCCGGGGGGGGGGGGGGGGGGCAGTCAAATATATTGCTGGACCCATGCGTGACAAAAAAAAACGTTAAAGGGGGGTGTTGTTCAGTTTTGGACGCGGCCAAAAAACATATTTTCAAGAAAAAGGGTGGTTTTGAAAGACTGGTCAATGGTCATTCGCGGGGTCAAACATATTTAGGGTATTTTTTTTTTCAAAGCTTTTTTTTTAAGACTAGCCAAACGTGTTTAGTGTATGTTTTTTCCCAAAGCTTTTTCCCCGCGGTCATATTCTGGCGACAACTTCTTTAGGGGCCAAAATGTGTAAATAAAGCCCGCGAAAAACTTGTTTAGGGGGTTATTTTGCACACAGAGAAAAAAACTCGTTTAGGAGATGTTTGGAAATAACTTGGTCACGCATGTGTACAGCATACATTTGACTGCCCCCCCCCCCCCGTGCATGAAACCAACACAGAGATACCACCCCACCCACGTTAGAAGGTGTTCTGATCTCAACTTGGGTTGAGTACTTGGGGTGCGGGTCGATTGCCCATGGTGTTTCAAATATAGTCTAAAATCATGAAAATGGATCGAGCGCCAGAAGAAAATAGAAGAAAGGGATAGAGAAGACCATTAAAAATAAGTCTGCTCAGTTTAGCTCGATTATTGGGCTTCTTATCGAGCTTGAACTGAAATGCTTATAACATGAAAATATAGGCCCAATATAACATTAGCGGATCCAAGGGGGGCCGAGTGGCCCGCCCCCCCCCCCCCCACCCCCTATTGGCGGAGCAAAAAAAGAGGGGGAAGAAAGAAAAAATAAGGGGAAAAGAAGGGAAAAGAGAGGGGGAGAAGAGGAACACTAAGAGAAGGAAGACGAGTGAATAAAATGAGGTGAGGGAAAGACTTGGAAAAAAAGTCTTTCATGTCACTATATATAATTTTCGCTGGCGCTTCACGATTTTATCATTTTGGTTATACGTTTGGAAATACGTTTGGCTAGAGAATTCCTCTGAACAAGCATTAGAATGCCCCTCTTCAGGTCTGAATTTAAAAAAAATTCAGCTCGCGCTTCGCGCTGGCAATATTTGAAGTCAAAGAATATGCAAGGAAATCAGAGTTGAATTCAAGGAAAATAAAATATAATAAAATAAATATGAGACTTTGTGCAAATTTCACCTAATAAAACACTAGCGAAACCGTAGGCGTACAGATCATGATTATAGATCTAGTTATATGTTCATGATAAAAGAAAATGCTGGATGTAAAAAAGTTTCAGCTCGTGCTGCGCGCTCGCATATTCTGCATGAGTCCCCTAAAAATTGCAGTCCTTAAATCCCCCATTTTCTGGCCGGTAGTAATTCAACTCTCGTTTCAAACTTGGAGGATCGATTAGTAAAATTAATAAGCATGCTATTATTGTAAAGCATATTAACAATGCCCCGTTTTCAGGTCAGAATTCTTAAAAGAAAAATCAGCTTTAATTGTACCATATTACAGAGGCGTCGATCCTGGGGGGGGGGGGGCGATCGCCCCACCAATGAAAATATTGGGGGGCAAACATATCGTTTTGCCCCCCCCCCAACAATTCCACATGTGCAAAAAAATAAATTAGATTGTAATGTTACACAGAAATCAGCAAGCGAGATTGAAATACACAACTCGTTCTTTATTTAAAATCGTGCTCAAAATGTGCGATTTTCAGATTGGAATATAAAAAAATTTTGGCTCGCGCTTTGCGCTCGCATCATGTCTGTAGCAAAAACCCATACTTTTCATGATTAAATAGGTGAATAGAATGTCCCGTTTTCAGTTCTAAACCTCAAAAGAACTCCCGCTTCGATTTGCAATAATCTTTTGTTGGATACATAATTATCTTGTTCTTTATTAAAAACTCTTTTTTTCAGATCGAGATATCAAAATTTTCAGCTCGCGCTTCGCGCTCGCATTAATTTGTTGGTGAGATATGTGTCTCTATGTCATGAGTTATATATACTTATATATATATATATGTATATACATATATATATGTATTGTTATACATATATATATATATTGTTATACATATATATCGTTATGTATATACATATATATGTATATGTATATACATTCATGTATATATATATACACATATATATGTATATTTATGTTCTTCATATATATATGTATATGTATATATGTATAACAATATATATGTATATTTGGTATACATATATATATATATATATATATATATATATATATGTATAACAATATATATATATATGTATACATATATATATATATATATGTATATACATATATATATATATATTGTTATAGATTTTAACACACCTGCCCACGTTAGAAGCTGTTCTGATCTCAACGCACACTCAACTTGGGTTGAGTACTAGGGGTGCGGGTCGATTGCCCATGGTGTTTCAAATATAGTCTAAAATCATGAAAATGGATCGAGCGCCAGAAGAAAATAGAAGAAAGGGAGAGAGAAGACCATCAAATATAAGTCTGCTCAGTTTAGCTCGATTATTGGGCTTCTTATCGAGCTTGAACTGAAATGTATATAACATGAATGTCAAGAAAAAGAAGGGGAAAGAGAGGGGGAGAAGAGGAACACTAGAAGAAGGAAGACGAGTGAATAAAATGAGGTGAGGGAAAGACTTGGAAAAAAGTCTTTCATGTCACTATATACAATTTTCGCTCGTGCTTCGCGCTCGCATTGCCTGATATACATATCTTCCTCAATATGCTGATATGGAGCTTCGCGCTTCACGTTTTTATCATTTTGATTACTGAAATAAGTATGGCTAGTGAATTCCTCTGAAATATATATATATATATATTGGTCAATATTTAACACATTATTCAGAAAATGATACATTTCCCCCTTCACTATTCCTTTTCTTCCATTTTTTTTGGGGGGGCGGGGGGACAGCTGTATGGGAGTGTAGTGTGGTACAAATAAAGCTGAATTTTCTTTTTAGTATTCTGACCTAAAAACGGGGCATTGTTAATATGCTTTACAATAATAGCATGCTTATTGAATTTTTACTGATCGATCATCCAAGTTTGAAAAGGGAGTTGAATTACTACAGGCCAGAAAATGGGGGATTTAAGGACTGTAATATCAAGGCCGGGACTCATGCAGAATTTAAGCGAGCGTATTTCTATAATAAAAAGGTCAGCATTGATTTGCTCGCTCGCTTCGCTCGTTGCCTTTTATAATTGTTAATATATATGACTTGTCTGACCGGTTGTCTGAGTCCCAGTGGCTCGTTACACTACTACAAATATAGTCACTTTGACTCAAAACATCAATTCAAGGAATTTTCACCAAATCTAAGGGACTTTCGAAGCTTAAAAAGGGAATTTCAGTTGTAAGTTGTGGAAGCAGCACTGATTTTGATCGAGTATACTTTTCATTTTCTTTTGGTTCCAGCCCTGTGTGATCCTGTATGCATTGAAGGACATGGTGTTTGTACGGCGCCTGGTAACTGCTCCTGCGGCCCTGGTTTCGTCGGCTCTCGATGCGAGCTGATATGTCCTTCGGGTACATTCGGCCAGAACTGCAGTCAGAATTGCTCTTGTGCTGGTGATGGTCCGTGTCATCATGTCACCGGGGAATGCACCTGTTCACCAGGGCGGATGGGTAAGACGGATAAAAAAAATTACCTAAAAAAAAGTAACAGTAACAAGGAAAATATGGTTGTAGAATTAGGAGATTTTAACCCGGGTACCAATGCAATGACCACTAACTAGACCGCTAGTGTACGAAGAGAATGGAGGTGGAAATAGGGAACCGTGCGTGTGAATGAATAAAGCGCTGCCCGTAAGTATATAATTATAAGAAGTGCAGTGAACGGTGGTTCCCAATATCACGATAATGCCGATTTAAGTGCTGGTTTAAAAAAAAGAAAAAATGAAACCGAGATTAAGCGATGATTTATCATAACTTAATCACAAATACAATAGACAAATGACCTACCGATGTAAAGCTTATAGAATCTCCTCTTTCATCTGATTATTCCTCTTTCACGCATGAGTGAGCAAAAACAATTTGAAGAAAGGATACCAAAAACTTATTTGGAGGGGGTATCTGAATTTCTAAAAGAAGATCACATGCCTAAAAAGTTCAATATCTGCTCTTTTATTTGATACCTTAATCACAAAAAATGGTCAAGAAGTAAACAAGTTATGTTCCCTCGAAACTATTAAGCTTGTATTTCCATAATTTCATTAAATAAACGTGTTTTCACCGGTTTCCCACAGAAGCTATCGCATGGTTAAAAAGACTTAATGCATGGCTGATCGTCAACAAAATGGAGTGTCAAGTGAGTTTGAACGCTAGCCTGCAGAACCTCTTCATTTTATGAAATTATTGAAATTCAAGCCTTATTTCAAATAACCAGAACTTTGTTATTTCTTGACCATTTTCTGTAATTGAGGTATCAAATTAAAGAGCAGATATTGAACTTTTTAAAAATGTGGTTTTCTTTTTGAAACCCAGATAGAGCCCGCCAAATGACTTTTTGGTATCCCCTCTTCAAATTGTTTTTACTCACTCATGCGTGAATGAGAAAGAATCTAAGTAATTTCAGATGAAAGAGGAGATTCTAAGCTTTACAATGGTAGGTCATTTGTCTATTGTATTACTATTTGTGATTAAGTTATGATAAATCTCGGTTTCGTTTTTTGTGGGACGCACTGTATATTGGGATGAATGGAAAACTGTATATTGGGATGAATGGAAAGAGAAAGAAGGAGTTATTGAGAGCTGGAGAGAAGGGTTGGAAAAAGGGAAATGGAGAAAGGATTCATATGCAGCAACTTGAATAATAATAATAGCTGGATTTATAAAGTGCTTTTGCCAGAGGATACAAAGCGCTGCTATTATTACCCCGGCTTTAGCTCGAGCTGCCATCACCGGTGCTCAGTGCATGCAAGGAATTACTCCTGCCGGGTACCCATTCACCTCACCTCGGTCGAGTGCAGCACAGTGTGGATAAATTTCTTGCTGAAGGAAAATACGCCATGGCTACGATTTGAACTCAAGACCCTCTGTTTCAAAGGCGAGAGTCAGAACCACTAGACCACGACGCACCCACTATCTATATAGTTATTGAAAATGTTCTAAGTGTGTGATATTTAAACATGAGGACAATATGAAATAAGCAGAAATTTTGCATGCAATTTAACAGTTTTCCCAAATAGAAGAAAATTAACCTGACAATATTTTTAGTAACTTTATGTCACCAGAACAAAATAGATCACTAAAATTGCACTTTGGGGAAAAATAGCACTATTGAGGGCTGCTTGTTTTCATGCAGCCTGACTTGTTTTCATTTTGCAAGTTGTGCTGCTCTCGGTCTAGGTCACAAGTTGATAGTGATACACCTAGGTCAGGTATATCCTTGAACTAATGCAGTGAGGGCTGCCAAAGAAGTGATAGATCGAGCTAAAGCTGGAATATATACAAATTGCACTTTATATATGGAAAAGTGTTTCATTAGTCCAGGTATTATTACTATTATTATTATCATTATTATTATTGTTATTATTATTACCATCATTATTATTTTTATTTTATTATCATTATTATTATTGTTGCTACTATTTTATTATTAATTATTATTATCATCATCATCGTCATTACTATTATATCATCATCATCATCATCATTGTTAAGTTGTATTTTTGACTATTTATTATTTTCAGGAGTGGACTGCAATGAAACCTGCCCGGAAGGGACATATGGTGCCAACTGCTCATTCTCTTGTCTTTGTCGGAATGATACTACTCAGTCATGTGACCCTGCTAATGGGCTTTGTAGTTGCAAGCCTGGATGGACAGGTTCAATCTGCAATGAAAGTTGTCCACCAGGAACATATGGACCAGGTATTACCATTAAGTTTGGTATACAATAAGTTATGAGAAAAGCTCACAACTATTATCTTCATCTTCTGATCGTGCTTTCCCTGTCAATCCTCTCCTACCTTATCCTCGGTTCCCCTTCCTTTTCTACTTTCTCCTCCTACTCCACCACCCACACCACCTGCTCCTCCTCTTTCGCCCTCCTTTTTCCTATTGCCATCTTTCCCTTTCACCTCCATGATTTAATTGACCACCTTTATCACCACCTATCAGTATCAAATATATGTTTGTTTCCTTGATGCTATTAATGGTCATGTTAATGAGAGTCATTAAAATTGATAATTTGATAATTTTAAAGCATTTCTAGGCATCCTACTTAAATTTTGAATAGGCCTATTTATGTTATTCAACAGTGGCGGACCGTGACCCGGAGAAGACAAAGCATCAGAGGGGCACAGCATTGTTCACAGATAATACAGCGCCCCTCCAATGCTTTGTCTCCTCTGGGTCACGGTCCGCCATTGTTATTCAAGATGTAGCTTAGTTCATTACAAATGATATTTTGTTCTACTGATGATGCAGATTGCAGTCTTCGATGCTCTTGCTCTCATGGCGGTACATGTCAGGCAATGAATGGATCCTGCATTTGCGGAACTGGGTGGACTGGCATCCAGTGTGATACACCATGTCCGGCTGGATTTCATGGTCCAGGATGCCAACATCAATGTGATTGTGCCGGCGGAGGATCGTGTGATCGATTTACAGGTATGATATAAATTAAGGTCTTTTGCAACGGCCATTCTTGTTGAAGGAAATTATCCTTTTCAGTTTAAATTTTATGAAGCAGTTTATTTTCATGGTATGTCATATAAAATTTGGCAATGATGTTTTTGTACATAATGCCTCACAAATGTTTTTTTGTAGTGCTTAGGTGATCTTAAAAAAATCTTTCTTCTAGAATAAAGTCTTTGAGAATGGATACATTCATAAACATCTGTTAAGATCATCAAATAATAGAAATTAAGTACATTCAGTACTTTTACTATTCTGTTCAGGACGGTGCTAATTCAATGCTCTCTTCGCATTTTCTTGATATGATATAGGACTATGTTCTTGTGATGTTGGACTTCAAGGACCTAACTGCAATGAGACGTGTGATCCTAATTTTTATGGACTGAATTGCTTCAATCGATGTTCCTGTGAAAATGGTGGCTTATGTGAACCTATTAATGGTGAGTACGATTGTTTACAAAATAGTCTTCCAAATGAAATCTAATACGTGATGAACTTTGTATTGCAAACACTTGTATAAGTTTATGAATTCCTTCCCTGTCTTATCTCCATTTCAAGCTATAATTTGGATGAGCTTATTAACACTTCTGTTTTCCAGTCAATTAATACCGTAAATGTGCAAATTTCCGTTTTTGTCTTGCCTGCATAACAGAGCGAGACTATAGGCATCGCTTTTGTGACGGCGGCGGTGTCCACATTGAAATCTTAACTGAAGGTTAAGTTTTTGAAATGTCATAACTTAGAAATTATATGAACCTAGTTCATGAAACTAGGACATAAGGGTAATGAAGTATTACTGCATATCCTGTTTGAGTTTCAGGTCACATGTCCAAGGTCAAAGATCATTTAGGGTCAATGAACTGTGGCCAAGTTGGGGGTATTTGTTACTATCATAACTTTGAAAGTTTATGGATCTAGTTCGTAAGACTTGGACACAAGAGTAATCAAGTATCACTGAACATCCCCAGCGAGTTTCAGGTCACATGACCAATAAGGTCATTTTAGGTCAATGAACTTTGGCCAAGTTGGGGGTAAAGTTACATTAACATAACTTTGAAAGTTTATAGATCTAGATCATAAAACTAACCCTTAAACATAAGAGTTATCAAGTATCACTGAACATCCTGTGTGAGTTGCAGGTCACATGACCAAGGTCAAAAGGTCATTTTAGGTCAATGAACTTTGGCCATGTTGGGGGTGTTTGTTGATCCCATAATTTTGAAAGTTTATGGATATAGTTTATGAAATGTGGACATAGGGGTTATCGCATCACTGAAAATTCTCATGTCACATGAAGGACAAATCATATAGGCCATGATGTAGTATTATATCATATTATAATTTCAAAGTCAGCACTGTTGCTATATTGAATCGCATAATGCAGGCGAGACTGCCAGAGGCGCTCCATTTGTTATTTTCTGAACGATACAGTTAATTCTCAAAGCAAAACCCACTATTTAGACTTAACATAATCATCAGGATATCTCTTTAAAATGAAGACATGTCCTAGGTCCATTTTAAAGAAGGTGCTTAAGACAAAGTCAAGATTATCTGCAGAGAATTATGAGATTTTGAATTTACTTGCATATGATGAGTATATGGTATGAGAGGAACCCAGGGGCATAGACCAAGGGAGTGGAGGACGATGGGATATATCCCATAAATAATCAGGTGGGGGTCGAGATTATGTGTACAATCATACATCTAGGTTTCAAGGTAGAAAACAATGTAATGATATTCTGCATATAATATAAGCTTATGATTTTTATTATTTTTATCATTATCAATACAATTGTAATTGAAATAATTATAATGATATCTCTGATGATTTATAATTTTTGTTTCCTCCAGGGGGGATGGAATGACCCCTCCCATAGGCTGCTGTGTTAAAAAAAAATGAAATTCAAGGGAGCAATGTGCCTTCCTGGAATTGCCACCCATGTGTAATATCTAGGGTTAATTAGTACGTTTAGTTCTTCAATCTCTGAGTAAAAATGTCCTTTTACCTAAAGAGACCCTATCAATTAAACCTACTTCTTACCTTACCCATCTCTTTTGATAGGAACATGTAAGTGTGCAACTGGATGGCAGGGCGAATCATGTGACCAGCCATGTCCAAGAGGGACCTACGGAATCAACTGTCAATCACCCTGTCTCTGTCGCAACGACGGATCGTGCAATCACATTACCGGAGTGTGCACATGCTCGGCCGGATTCATGGGAGCGACTTGTGAGAGTCAGTGTGCGGAGGGGACCTACGGTGTTGGATGCTCTGAGAGATGTGAATGCCAAAATGGTGGTAACTGTAGCCATGTTGATGGTAGTTGTTCATGTGCAGAAGGCTACAGAGGAATCTTTTGTTCCATGCTCTGCCAAGGTAGTGCATGTTTTGCAGAGTTAATTCATCCATTTGTTTTAATTCTTTTCTTCAATGTACTACTAAGATGTTGCCTGGTGATGAATCTACCAGTGTTGCTCTTCTTAACATGAGCACTTAGTTTAACATTGGGTAATAATAGTTTTGATTGGTAATTATCAGAATATTGAACATTACCTTTGATGTTACTAGTATATAGTTTACCATCTCATATTTTAAAAAAGGTCAAAATCATGATTATTATGACCTGGTGACATTATTTTATGCTCAACATCCTTTAGTACTATCATTGCTCCCTAATTTTTTTATATGATACCTTTAATAAATTTTGCTTCAACTACCTCTGTGCATGACCTTGTGTATTTTGAAGTTCATTTTATTGGTCTATAACTATTTGCTAAGATTTTAGGATGCAACAATTAGTTTACATTGTATGTGCCTATGTTTACTGTGGTCTTTCCTCATTGGTGAAGATGCCTGTCTAATTTATCATTCGCAGACATTTATGAATGATTTTGGTTTCAAATGAGCTGAAGCTCTAATGTTAGATATTTGAATCACAAATGACAACAACTTGATATCATAGTTTGAATTAAACCCGACTCCAGAATATGGGCCTGTGTCTTGATGTAATAGTACTATACTGATCTTATTGGGTGCATTGTTTAAGATTCATTATCAATATTGTTCTAATTTCCAGATGGATATTATGGAAGCAACTGCTCATCTCGCTGTACCTGCACACACGGGGACTGTAATCACATGACTGGCCTATGTGATGTATGTAGACCTGGATGGGAAGGAGACCTTTGTGATCAAAGATGTGTAGAGGGTTACTACGGTGACCAATGTAACCAGACTTGCCAATGCCAGAACGAAGGGCGGTGCAACCATGTCAATGGAACATGTACCTGTTTGAGTGGATGGATGGGTGAGGTGTGCAGTGATCCATGTCCAGCCGGTACCTATGGGCAGGAGTGCCTATTCCAATGTGCCTGCTCCAATGGAGGGACTTGTAGAGCTGATAACGGGGAATGTATGTGCCCCCCTGGATACCAAGGATTTTTCTGTGAAAATCCATGTGTAGGTTAGTGGTAAACACATTTTAGCAAATTTACTGAGCTTGGTGCTCCCTGTTAAATGAGAGTTTAGATATTAACAGAGGATAAGAGTTCATCTGATTTGATGATAATATTTATAGCTATCTCGGTGCAATATAGACTTCACAAATATGAATTCTGCCCTAGTTGTCTAGGGCATTTTTTGAAATGATTAAAGTGAATATTCAAAATGTGTAGTGTACAAACTTTATACTCTCTAAACATAATTAAGATAGTGGTTTTTAAGAAATGACAAAGAACTCTTCCTCTTGGAAAGTAATATTATAAGCCCATTTTTCCAGCTTCATAATTTATGTGTGATATCAAAAAGTTTTCATTTTTACTTTCCCAATTTTAAGATCACATATCAGTACTTAAGAGCTGCCAACAATCTCTATTTGCCAAGGTGGCTCCGCAGGAATTTCAATAATTTCAGCATAAAAAATAACATATTCCTGATTCATATATCAATTAATGCCAGGAACTGCGTGTGGATAGGTATAGCTGGTTTTATTTCACAGTGATCTATCACTGAAAGTTTATTATTCAGTTTGGTTAGCTATGATAACCTGAATCAGTTTATGCAATATATAATTATTTATGTTAGGCATACAGTGTCAGCAGTTGTAGTCAACATTTTGCCTTCAGCCAAGTTAAGTATACCACATAGAACCAGCCCCCCCTTCCTCTCTCACCCACCACTTCCCTTTATCTCTGCTCTCCTAACTCATTTTCTGACCTTATTGCTCCCATAGAAAATTATTATGGCCAAGGTTGTCTTGAGCAATGCAATTGCGAGAACGATGCTGCTTGTGATCATGTTACTGGGAACTGTACCTGTCTCCCTGGATGGGATGGTCCATTCTGTGCAGAGTCATGTCCATCTGGTTACTTTGGCGATAGATGCCATCAGGAGTGTAGGTGTGGAAACCACTCTTCGTTCTGTAATCCTTTGACTGGTGCCTGCACATGTACAAGTGGATGGCTTGGTAATTTTGATTGCTTGTAGAGAATTAGTGTTAGTATTAGATTGTTAATCAAATGACTCATTGATACATTCAGGACATGCAGAGTCCCAGTAATTATTTCAAAATGCATTAGAAGAAAGAGAAAAAAATTCTTATTTACTCTGTTCATTCTAAATGCAATTTAGCTGAATCAGAATGGTATAAAAATAATGAATGAAAAATCACTAAAAATCTGCAATCTTCATCCATTTCTGAAACTAATATTTTAAAAAGAAAAGTCCATGAATAAAAAAAAAATACTGATGCTGCCAATTCAGAAAATAAGTGATATTCGATTGTAGCTTAAAATTATCAATTATCCTGAATGGGTTAACACATTGATTACTTGTTCATGTTTATCTGTCATTTGTCTTTTGGCTTTTGGGAATTCAGTATTTTGGAAAAGACAGTCTGTATTTATTTTTTTTTAAAAGTAACTTTTCATGTATTTTTGGGGTACTCTTTTTCTGTGTTCTACATGATTAAGATCAAAGCCCTTTATTCCTAATTTCTAAAAAGAACAAGTCTACAAATATAATTTTCACATATTTGTCAAAACAAAAATTTGGGGGTTGTTAAATACTTCTCAAATATCAATTGGTGAATAAAAGGATTCTTTTTAATGGTTTTAATGCATGAGCTATATGTAAAGTTTTTTAGCATCTCAAATCAAACCATAAATTATGAACTGCATGATAACCATAATGACTTTTCCAATTATTAAGAATTGTAAGAGATATAATAAGACTGCTTTAACCTACACATTGCAACTTAAAATGTGCTTTCTTTAGGTGAATCATGTGATATTCCTTGTCCAAATGGTTATTATGGAATGAATTGTCTGTTGAGATGTATGTGTGAAAACGATGGACAATGTGATCCTACCACTGGAGATTGCAGCTGTCTTGATGGATTCTTTGGACTATTCTGTGGTTCTGACTGCCATGTCTTAGGTAGGAATTATTATCTTGTCATGGCAACTTAAATCCCAACTCCAGTATAGTCATTTTCAAGAGAAATCTTTCAAGTCAGGATAAAACATAATATCATCATCAAAAGATCTATTACGTTTTGACATAGTAAACCAAAGTTTCAGTTAATTGAAAACTACCAGACGATTTCCCTAAAAATTGCTAATACAGCTATTTATACACTCGTAGGCATGACAAAATTGTGTATATCTTTTTCTCAGCCATTCTAAAGAAATGTGCTTTATATGATGCCTTAAGATTAAGCTATTTACTCTTGGAACGAATCTTGTGATTATTTTGATAAGTTTATTCCGTTCCATGCCATATGCATGTAGCAGCTAATGTATATATTTGAAGAATGTCATAAATAATGAAACATAATAAATCAACTTGTATATCCCCAGGGTACACTTTTGACAACCTATTGAGTAAGAAAGAATATCATTATCTCCAGGCCTTTTGAAATGTGTCTTTGATGATTGAGGGGTTATGAATAAATAATGTGCACAAATAAATCAGCAAGAATTTCCATCTTTTGTTTGTAGAAGGTAACTGGTATGGCCAAGATTGCTCTGAACCTTGCCCTTGTGAGAATGGAGCTTACTGTGATCATCGAGACGGGAGCTGTACATGCGAACCAGGATGGAGTGGAGAACACTGCCAAGACCCTTGCTCCATTGGATTCTTTGGCATAGGATGTAACTCCTCTTGTGAATGCGAGAATGGGGGCATCTGTGATCATGTGACAGGGAACTGTGATTGCATGGATGGATACATTGGGGACAGATGTCAAGAAACATGCCCAGAAAGTAATAAGTTATCCCGTCTTTTTTCAATGAACTGTTTCTTGGTTAAAGGCTTGATACTCTAGCAAACATTTTGACAACTAATATTTGGAAATTGATTACAATATATGAATTGGCTGTAGGTATTACAGGATGAAGAATTAAAATAGGAAAAGCTTGCATGTTTAATTGAGTGCTTATCACATGTTCTTTAATCAAGTCACTCAATTTATATTGGCTGGTTTTTTTAATATTATTTTTGTTCAAATTCAGACAGGGTGAGACATACAATTGAAAAAAAAAAATTGATTGGAAATATGAAACAAAGAATATAATAAAAGAAAATGGTAAATTGCCTCATATTGATATAAACCCTTTTGATGATTGATCAGTAAGTCTTCAAAAATAAAGTCCTATTTGAAACAAATTTATATGTTTGTACATGTCAGATGTCTTGATTTTCTTTTTTATTATTATGTAATAAACATAATTTGTTTTAAAGAAGCAAAAAAGTTTCTGAATATTGCAGCTTGAGGTTGAAATACTTTTTGAGTTGATTTATTGACATTGACAATCAGGACAGTTAATATGCTTTTTGCCTAATTTGAACTTGAAAAGGTTACTTTAATTAATAGCTTTGTCCTATTTTGTCCATCCAGATTATTATGGACGTAGGTGCAGTCAGCCATGTGACTGCCACAATGATGGCTCATGCGATGGTTTTACAGGTGACTGCACGTGTGCTTCAGGTTACACAGGGAAATCTTGCAGTCAAGTTTGCCCCAATGGAACCTATGGCCTTTCTTGCTCAGGTTTGTCTCACTTTAGATCCAATCCAAAAAATTTAGGAATCAATTGTGATATTAATTTATGGATAAATATAACGGTAGGCCCAGCTGAATTATGGTATCATATGAAGTGCATTCTAATTATATGAAACAGATTTCAATGAATACATTGGTATATCAGTATATCTAACTTCTATGTTAATCAGTATCTTTCTAATTCTTATGTCCATCCTAGTGTTGGTAATTATTTGATAGCTTTTGTGATTTAATGATTATCTGAACATCATTATGGCTACTCATATTTTATCTGTTTGTTGTGTAATCTTAAGTCAAGTCTTCTTTTTATTCATGTTCACAGATCATACATTTTTTTTTTCAGAGTTTGCATACTCTATCTCGCCTACCACCCATTCATGAAACAATAGGCCACAGTATATGAAATCCCCTGAAATCATTCTTCTCATCTAGTGCTGATATCAGTTTTAAGTCAAACTTCCTCATCATATGGGTTTTTTTTTATACACACATGATATATAAACATCAATGAAATTGCATTATTTACTTACCTTTATCCTTGATTTTGTTCTATTATAGAGAACTGTCAATGTGCAGACAACGCTATCTGCTCACACACTGATGGTACCTGCATATGTGGGGCTGGTTTCACAGGCCCCTTGTGTCAAGAGCCATGCCCTGAAGGAAAATTTGGAGCTAATTGCTCTCTTACATGCCGTTGTGTAAACGGTGAATGTGATGGTGTCACTGGAAGATGTAGTTGCTTGGCTGGATGGAAAGGGTCTACGTGTGAATCTCACTGTGATTTTGGTTATTATGGTTTAGGTTGTATGGAACTGTGCCTTTGTGAAAATGGTGCCTTTTGCAACAATACAAATGGTAAGGACTATTCATATATTTCATTTTTTTTTCATTAGAATAATGTTAATCATGTAGGGATGCTGATGAGTCATTAATCAGAACATGTGCTTTTGGTTAGTATTCTTTGCTTAAAAGATGAAATTTCCAATGAAAAATCTGTGATTACTTTCGTAAGCAAGTATACAACATTCACATGACCTGTTTAGTTTAATGCACCTGAGAGATTAAATGCCTCTCGGCATATAGGTTTAAAGTATGCAACATTTGCAGGAGGACAACTCATACTACTTTGTCTGAGAGAATGATTACAATTTAAAAGAAATAATTCAAGAGTACTAGAAATTCTAATTTTTCTTCTGGCCATCAAATAGAATTTACTCCTTGATTTTAGGCAACTGTACCTGTGCTAATGGCTGGCAAGGTGGTGTCTGCAGTGAACCATGTGAACTAGGATTCTATGGTAACAATTGTCAAGAAGTTTGCTCCTGTGAAAATGGAGCTTACTGTGATCATGTGAGCGGAGTGTGTCACTGTTTGCCAGGATATATTGGAGACCATTGTGAGGATACCTGCCAAAACGGTGAGGTTCAGATGGGTCTATGAAATGGAATTAATATTTTTATTATCAAGAGAAATATGGTATTGTCATTGTGTGCTATATGGGTTACATTTCTTCTTGTGACACTAACTTTACAACTTGCCATGTAATGTTACAAACAATTTACACAGCAAAATGCATCATCTCAAGAAAATGCAACTTAACTTCCTGGTAACAAATCCTGATTATGTGCAACCTAATATAAAGAAATATGCAAAATCTGTCAAGGATATTAGAAATATACTGCATATCTCAATTTCAAACATATCGTCGGCAGTCATCCGAACCGTCTTATCACACATACGACGGTGCAAACCCATTTCAGAGAAAATCCGCTTCAAGGTTTACTAAAATTTTCACACTTGGTTCTCCAGCCTTACAACATATTCATTGCTAGAAAAAATACATGGTTGGAAAGATCAAGTCAATTGCTTGACAATGGTATCCTTATTTTTACACATAATCAAGGATCAGAGAAAATATGGCAAAAGAGCTCCATGCTTGTAATTTTGGTTTGAGCGGTTTAGATTTCCCCCGTACAAAAACGCCATAGGGAATACAACAACCCTGACCGCGATTTCAATGCGCGTGGTCAGTCAAAATGTCGTATCGCTTTTAACGTGCAAAGTCAATGCAGTGCCGATAGACAGTTTGGCTGACCGCGTGCATTGAAATCGCGGTCAGTCAAAACGTCGTATTGCTCTGCTACGGTACACGTTTCCAATGGGATTTGCGCATTTTATTAAAAACTTGTACGGCATTGCGAAAATCCCCTCATATCTCAGAAACTATAATAAATTGATGCCTAGAAATTTAGTAATGAATAGAATAGGACTTGTATTTTCATTTTCTGGAAAAAATCTCAAAATTGATTTTTTTTTTGGACCAAAATTGACTGATACGACGGTTTGGATGAACGCTGACGATATATATATATATATTATATATATCATCAAAATTAATCTTTTCAAAGTTTGAGCACTCTTTCAATGACTTCAATAATCTTTCCAAATGAATCATGAAGATATATTATTCATTTGTTTTACAGACAGATTTTTTTATATACATTTCCGAATAAAAATATAAAAAATCATATTTATATGATAAGTGGATATGGCAAATAAGACTGAATATATTTCACTGATTTAAAAAAAAGCGATGTTTGTTTATATAATTCCTTCATCAGGATATTATGGATCAAGATGTAGCAGTGTTTGTGCATGTCAGAATGGAGGAGTATGTGAACACACCAATGGAACATGTCATTGTCCTGCTGGATTCTATGGCCCTTTATGTGAACTCCAATGTCCTCAAGGTAACTACCCATCTGTAGTTCTTTGGTCTGATGAAGATCATATTTACAATGCCTACCGTGTAGAGCTAATACACTCAGTGATAGATAATTCTATCAGTCGAGGAGTAATGAATAATCAGTTTTACCGTTCTTAACCTGAATTAGTTTTGGCGTATACATGTAAGTGTCACATTAACCTTGAATAAAATTAGCTCAATCAGGTAGACTTGTATATGACCAGGAGAATGATGAATCATTTTCATATACTCTTTACAATATTTATACATTACGTTGTGAAGGGGGAAAAATGATTGATATTCATGTCCAAACTTCTTAAAGATTGAATATTCTAAATCATACAAAAATGAACAATACAATTTGTGTTGATGTTTTCTAACTCAAGACTGAAGCTCTCTTATATGACGACAACACATTGGGTGATTTAAGTCAGTCTCCACTTTGAGCTACCCTATGTTTTGAGGGGTCGAAAGTAGGTTTGATGAAATAATTGATGAAGAACTCATTTTTTTAATTCACTATCTTCAGTAGATAGCTTGATACCAGTACAATTCTTATGGAATACAATTTTGCCATAAATCATTGGATATGTAGCTTTTCAATTGGTTAGATAGGTTTGATATGTATAAAGAAATAAAAGAGTTCACATTGAATAGCATCTCAGACACTTGCCACTTTATACATTTTGTATTTCCATGTACATCCAGGATTTCATGGTGTTGGTTGCCAGTTAGATTGCCAGTGCCAGAACAATGCCACATGTGATCATGTGACCGGAGCCTGCCAATGTCGACCAGGGTATATCGGTGCACTCTGCGAGACACCGTGTCAAAATGGGCACTATGGTGACCGATGCAAAGAGCAGTGCCAGTGTTTTCATAACAGCTCCTGTGATCATGAGACTGGGGTCTGCATATGTGCCAAAGGTTACATCGGTGACATGTGTCAGCATCCATGCCCAAGACCTGGTTAGTATGTAATGTCATCCCAGGATTTTGAGTTTTAGGGTGTTTTTATATCCAGCATATCTTATTTTCATTTGCATATGTGTCTTAAATCCACATTTTATTAGTTTTTATCATCTTATAGTGCTTCCAGAATTTTCCTGAAAATGGGAAAATTATTGACAACTTCATTGAGAAAAAGGTAGTAACTAAAGATAAGCACTGCACTACTTTTTGCCTAGATTGAGCTAACTATCTGTCTTTAACCCATTTAAACTTCTCCGGAATTAAAGGAAGGTTTTAGATCTTTATGTAAAAAGTCACAACATTTTTATTACTAATCATTATAATCTGTTTTTTCCCTCAGACCTTTATTTTGGTCGGAAATGTGAGGAGCCATGCATTTGTCCACTTGGAGGTCTCTGCCATCATGTGACTGGTGTGTGTCTTTGTGAAACGCTTGGTGATGGATCCGGAGCTGCTTGTAGTGAACCATGTGATGATGGTTACTATGGCAATGCTTGTAGGATGCAGTGTTACTGTCAGAACGGAGCATCTTGTGATAGAGTGACAGGAGACTGTAGCTGTACACCAGGTAAGTTAATATTTCATCAGAAACACCATGTATTACTCTCTTCAGTATTATTTTGTACTGCTCTGTGGACTAAATCTGGCAGGAATTTTTTTTCTCCAAATTTTTATTACTACCAATGTGAATTACCCCCCCCCCCCAAAAAAAAAAAGAGAAAATATATATTAATGTATATCCCAACAATATTATGCCCCTGAATACTGCTGTGATATAAATAAGGATGGCATCTGTGTTTTTTTCAGGTTTTTGTAAGGTATGGTTTTCATAAATTATGATGAAAACTTTTTTTTTCAGTTGCGAGAGGTATTACTAAGTTTGAGGTTCACTTTCTGATATACTTGGATATTAACCATGTAGCCACAACATTTTTATTCTTTTCCAGCATGCATTAATGATAATATTATGTCTCCTTGGTTTTAAACTCTTATGAATATTTTCTATTAAGGAAAACTTTATTACAACATATGCAATTCAATTTTTTTAAATGTCATGTATTGACCTGGACCTACCATTCAAATCTTTATCAATTGTAATTTGTATGTAGGCTGGATAGGAGAACACTGCACAGATCCATGCCTCCCTGGGTACTTTGGTCAAGACTGCGCCTCAATCTGTAGATGCAAGAATGGTGGTACCTGCGACCAGATGTCAGGTAGATGCACCTGTGCTCCAGGTTGGAAAGGACCTAACTGTGAGAGTGAGTGCAATGAAGGAACATATGGAGTCAACTGCAATTCAACTTGTACCTGTCAGCATGGTGGACTTTGTGATCATGTTACTGGGGATTGCACCTGTCTTCCAGGTTACCAGGGAGTCCACTGCGAAAGACTCTGTGATGAAGGTGGGTTAATATAGACTGCCAGATAATCATGATGGGTATTTCAATCTTTGCTGTTATGGCCATTTATGGAATGAATGAAATTTATCTACGATATTCCTACACCATGCTATACTTTGAATGAAAAACTTCCAGAGGCACCAGTCATTTCAATGGCTCTGGTTTGTTTCCAACAATTCCTACTATGGAAGATTTTATGAAACATTCAACAATCATTTCAATAATGAGGGTTTGTATCATACAGCTGCTATCATTTTCAATGAAACAGGTCCAGAGTCACCCATAGTTTAAATTCCATAGGTTTTTTCCACTGCTGCCACCAAGCTATAATTTGGACAAAGCACTTCCAGGGGCACCAGTTTTTGTTTTGCCCACCCACCAGAGGTGAAGGCGAGACTAAGGGATCCAAATGTTGTCCATCCGTGACAAAACTTTTGACACATAACAAAAAATCCGCAACCGTAAGTCACTTTTCAACCAAACTTGGATGGTAGATGTACTTAGGGAACCTGCATATTATGCTGCAGCCAGAGGTCACATGGTAAGGTCAAAGGTCATTTTCAGGTCAACATTAAAGTTTACGTGCAAGACTTTTTATGACACATAACTCCGCAACCGTAGGTCACTTTTCAACCAAACTTGGGTTTTAGATTTACTGAGGAGACCTGCATGCCATGGTGCAATTGGAGGTCACATGGTAAGGTCTAAGGTCATTTGAGGTCAATGTTATCACATAACTCTGCAACCATAAGCCACTTTTATACCAAACTTGGGTTGTAGGAGTACTTAGGAGACCTGTATGTTATTGTGTTCGGAGGTCACATGGTAAGGTCAAAGATTATTTTGAGGTCATCATTAAAGCTTACGTGCAAGACTCTTATGACAAATGTTATTCCATCCCAGTTATTTCACAATGAAGTTTTGATACAATTCTGTTGCATGCCCACGCAAATCACAATATTTTTGGTTATTTTCATAAGTAGGCGAGACACAAAATCGCTTATGCCTTGTTTAAATTTCATAAGTTTTTATCCCACCGCTGCCACCAAGCTATAATTTGGACAAAGTACTTCCAGGGGCACCAGTTTGTTAAATTTCATAGGATCTTATCCCACCGCTGCCATAATTAGGACAAAGTACTTCCAGGAGCACCAGTTGTTAAATTTCATAGGATTTTATTCCACTGCTGCCACCAAGCTATGATCTGGAAAAGCAATGCCAGAGGCATCAGTTATTTCAATGATATGGATTTTAATCCCTTTGCTTTCACCACACCATAGTTTGGACAATCCATTCTTGGTGCACCAATCATTTTATAGGTGTGGGTTTGTATCAATTTGTGCCACTGTGGCATATTTTAGTAAAAACACTTCCAGAGGTTCCATTCATTTTATAAGTGTGGGTTTGTATCAATGTGCTGCCACATTTTTTCCCCCAGAAGGCCAGAACACTTTCAGAGGTACCAATCATTTTAATAGTATTGCTTTGTTTCTCATGACACAATTTTTTAATCAACACTTATGAAATATAACTGTTTTTATATTACCGAACTTCTATGCTTCAAAGATAGCAATTTGCATTACACGGCTCCAAATAGAGGGCAAATATTGCAATGAGAATCATCATATTTTTCATCCTGCTTCTTTGAATTACAGGATTCTATGGAGTTCTATGTCAGGAAAGCTGTCTTTGTGTAAATAATGGTGTATGTAATCCCATGAATGGCTCATGCTCCTGTCCACCCGGATACAGGGGAAGGTTATGCGAGTACCAGTGCCCAGGTAAGAGGGTAGTGTGTTAACCATATTGATCATGATTGTCCATATTTACCTAGTCTATTGAATATATAAATAAATAAACAAATATATAAATTATGTTATTATTTCTGTACTTCATTCTGATGAGTCTTTGGTGTAAAGTATATTTGGCTGATGATAAGACCCATAACCTTCAGATCATGAGCAAAGGCACTCTACGAACGGCAGAACTATCAGTGATCCAAGTCATGGCAAAATGGTGTCCATCAAATAGACTCTGGTAATTTATAAAAAATCTTGTTAGTATGTAGATTTTTTTCACACTGTGGGCCTCTTTGTAAAGATGCTATCAATGTTTTCCAACTCCCTCCTCTCTCCATTTCTCTTTCTCATCATTTTCCATTTCTTCAACATCTGTAATTCTATCTTCACAACAGTTGGAACCTATGGGCAGGACTGCAGTAAACTCTGCAATTGCCATAATGGTGGTACCTGTGACTTTCGTACTGGGAAATGTACATGTAGTCCAGGCTGGCGGGGTGATCATTGTGAGTATGAATGCCAAGGTGGTTGGTATGGATACGAGTGCAGTGATAGATGTGCCTGTACCAATGGAGCATCCTGTCACCATGTCACTGGAGAATGCACCTGTTTGGCTGGATGGATGGGAGATTACTGCAATGTGCAGTGTCCAGAAGGTAACATTACTCCATCCTGTTTGGGATATGTCAATGCTTAAAAATGAATTGCCACAATAGAAACTAATGTTGAAAGTGGAAATTCAATTATTTCATTAAGATTCCATCTTAGTTTTTTTTTAAATCTCATTAATATATTTCTGACATATCTAGATAGTAATGGCAGCTACAAAAAATAAGGGATTGTAAGGACAGCTTCTCTTACCATGATATAATAATCTCAAAATATAGTTACTGTAGAAAAAATTATGAGACTCGTATAAATGCTATATAATCAAATTTTAGTCCTACACAATAGACTTTAAAATTTTGTATCAATACAGAGTAATCATGTAAATGTGAATTTTGACATGTACTGAAGAAAAATTGAGGGAAGTCATCACTATGTTTTCAGAATTCTTGGTACATTTATATACTCCTTACTCTTTCCTATTGGGGATGTTTATGTGAATGTGAATTTACATCTGATACAGCCTGTCATCTACTGGATTTGCAAGAATTGCAGTGTCGATAACTTTAAATTTTCTCTGCACTCGCATAGGATTGTATGGTCTTGGCTGCAACAGCACCTGCCAATGTCAGAATGATGGTGTATGCAATAGGATCACTGGGTTCTGTGACTGCACAGATGGTTGGCGTGGAACCTTTTGTAGCCTACCTTGTCACCAGGGATGGTTTGGTAGTGGGTGCTTGGACCGTTGTGATTGCCTGAATGGAGCTGTTTGTGACCATGTTACTGGTGTCTGTAGCTGTACACCTGGCTGGCAGGGGGTAAACTGTGCCACATCCTGCGACTTGTGGCAGTATGGCAGTTACTGCAACCATACTTGCCATTGTGATGATTCATCATCTGCCTCCTGTAATCCCATATCAGGGTTGTGTGAGTGTATGCCAGGGTGGATTGGAAGGACTTGTAGTGATCCATGTCCCTCTGGATTCTTCGGACGAGATTGCGGGATGAACTGTGGTTGTGAAAACGGGGCCACTTGTGATCCCGTCGATGGGTCATGTAACTGTAAGCCTGGATTCAGAGGTGTGTTTTGTGAAAAGATGTGCTTGGGTAAGTAACAGAACTTTATAAGACATTTTGTTTGTTTTGTTTCTATGATGTGTTCTATCAGCATGTTGTTCAGAAAGTGGTGTCTTACAGGCCGTAACATTCTATTGAGAATGCCATACTGTGGTGTAATCTGACATTTACATTTTATGCTGTAAGTTGTCCTAACTAGGGCAGAGGTTTAAAACTTTGTGAATGACAATTTGTCAATTGAATCATAAAATGTTACCTAAAGACACTTCTATCAAATATTTCCTATTATTATTAGTCAAATTTTCCTCACATTCTTAATTTATCATTGCATATGTATACTACTTTGCACTCTCTTCCTTCTTTCATAGTGCCTTGAGCATTCTGCAGAGTGGATTTGGCGCATTATAACTACCATCTATCATTGTTGTTATTTTTTTCAATCACTATTATCATTTTGATGTTACTGTTATTACGATAGTTATTATTTTCATTGTCATCATTATCATCGTGATCGTATTTCTATCATATCCTTCATCTATTTTAGATAACACATATGGAAGTGGGTGTATCAATACATGTAACTGTGTGAATTCTTATTCCTGCTCTCCTTTCACTGGTGAGTGTTTGTGTTGGCCTGGATGGACTGGTGAGAGATGTGATCAACAATGTCCTCAGGGTTCTTACGGTGATGGTTGTAACTACACCTGTGATTGCTTGGTTGGAGATGACTGTGACCCTGTCAGAGGCAGATGCAACTGTTCATCAGGTATAATCACTCCTCAAGAAATTGACTGTAAAACCTGCCTCACACCGTGTGAGCTGCTGTGATTCTTATTTTAGTATCTCTGCATTACAATATTGAGAACCTCAGCAAGCATATTTTAGGGGGCTATAATTGTTGTAAGTGGTAAATCTAGTTTGATTTATTTCCAGATTTGCATCGCAGCAGTTATCACAGTGTGAGGTAGGCATAAGATAGGGTAAGCTGTGCTGCCCAATCCTTCAATGCCCCCAAAATTTATTGGCCCGAATTCACAAAGGTGGTTTTTAAAACCATCGGTTGAACCCATGCTTTCTGCAGATTTCCTGTATGAATTATGCTTATTTACAGCGTATATTAAAAAAAATGTCCGATGCTGATAGGCGCTTTTGTCACAGTGCGCCAAATTGATGCCTGTAATTGCCATGGTTATCTACGCTATTTTATTCATGAGTCCACTGTTTTGAATTAATGAGTCCACTCTTCAAACAGTGGACTCATGAATAAAATAGCACACTATAACCATGGCAACAGGCATCAACTTGGCGCACTGTGACAAAAGCGCACGTCAGCATTGGACATTTTTTAATATAGGCGGTAAATAAGTGTAATTTATACAGGATATCTACATAAACCATGGGTTCAACCGATGGTTTTAAAAACCACTTTTGTGAATTTGGGCCATTAAGTCCTGCGAAAATGGAAAATGTATTTGTAATTGACCCTGACATCAGTCTTATACCTCGATGCCTTGCCTAAAGCTTTATCAATTATTAAACTTTCACCCAGAAGAAGAGTGATGCAGATGAAATGTGAAGTTATCAGGATATCAGATATGTTTCATATTGATTGCTTCTTTTTCCTTTGCTTGGCAGAAATGTATTGTACAGTTTGAACTCCCTGTATGCTACACCTTGCAGTAATAGCTTTCTCCTGGTGTTTGCCCAGAGGTTTTATTACTTTCTGCAGTGCTTTAACATTGGCACTTCTCATCTTTCTAGATTCTGAACCACTTTGTCAAAATGGTGCTATCTGCAATGGTCATTCCTGTTCTTGCTCTGCTGGATGGATGGGAGACCAGTGTGAGACACCATGTCCTATCGGCCAATATGGGGAGGATTGCAATCAGGAATGTTCCTGTCAGAATGGTGCTAGCTGTGACAGGTTCAATGGGGAGTGTTCATGCCAACCAGGCTGGGTAGGTCCCTACTGCACTAGACTTTGTCCTGATGGCTTCTATGGGCAGTGGTGTCGCCTACCATGTGCTTGTGCTAATGGTGGTTCATGCAATCATGTATCAGGTAAGCAATCGGAATCACTCCTAATGCATAAGTTATGTTTATTTTTAAATTCATGTTAAAAAGTTTATTGTTCTTTAATCTTCTATTTTCTATTTTATCAAGACTGTGCTTTTTCTTAATTTTTGGATATTGGAAGGATTATCCTTTGTTGTATTGTGCATGATCACAATGCGGTTTTCACAATTTTAATATTTCAATATAGATATAAATGTGTTATCCATCATTGTCGCTTGTGTTTTTACTTTCATTGATTCCCTGGGTTTATCAAATGATTTTGATGCATCTTGAAATATTTTTTCTATGAGATGTTTTTTCTATGAATGAAATCATGATATCAATTAATTTGTGTTTTGTAGCAAGTTTGGCTATTTGTTGTTTATTTTCAGGTGAGTGTGTCTGTGCTCCTGGATTCACTGGGGATCATTGTGAAGAGTCATGTCCAGCTGGAACATATGGTCTCCAATGTCTGTCAACTTGCTCATGCCTAAATGGAGGCATATGCCATGGGACAACGGGTGATTGCATCTGCCAAGCAGGCTGGGAGGGGCCAACATGCTCGAGCCCTTGTTCGTCAAGATACTATGGAAATCTCTGCATGGAAGAGTGCCAGTGTCAGAATGGTGCCCTCTGTGACCATGTTGATGGCTCGTGTACCTGTGGTAATGGTTGGCTTGGGGCTTATTGTGATATCCCCTGTGATGATGGTACCTATGGGCCAAACTGCCACATGACATGTTCCCACTGCCCACAGTATCGTTGTGCAAACACTGATGGAAGGTGCCTTCTGCTAGAGTGTCAACCAGGACAGTGGGGACAGGATTGTGAGCATGTCTGTCTGTGTAGGAATGATGGAGCATGCAATAGGCTGAATGGAACTTGTTACTGCCCTGCAGGTTTCATTGGAGACTTTTGTGAATATGGTAATTATATGACTGCAAAGACCTGCTGCAAATTTACTTCAGCATTAATATACTACCTATCATTTTAGTTACCCGTCTCCCATAAACAAAAGTAAAATCAATATTTACATTTACACATGAGAATGTGGTTATTTGATTGATATTATTTATTAAAGCTCTATCCAATGACATTATTCCATGTTTAGTGCTGAACTTCATTATAGGTTTTATGATACCTACCCTTTTACCAATTGTTAATGAGAGTAGCAAATGTATTCCATTATATTTTCATTTCTGTCTCAATATTTTAGGAAAATGTGTATTCAAAGATACTTCCATAAAATACACTCATTTGTTTATCAACAATACATTTAATGCCAATATGTATTATTATTCAAATTTTAATTTGATAATATATTATTTCTATACATAGAAAGTTTTGTTAGTGTTTACAAAGTATATCTCAAACTTTACCTTAATAACGTGATGCACAAAATTTGAGATGGAATTGAAAGTTAGAGTTTTTTATGATAGTCGCTTTAAACCATTTTCACCCTTTTCTCAGAATTCTTCCCCATAGAAGATGATATCAATGATTCTGATCAAGTCATTAATGTCAGTCCTAAAAAGAGGACAGGTTCTGGTAAGTATATCCAACTATTAATCTAAACTTTACCTGAATTTTAACAATTGATTACTCAATGTACATGCTTGAAAGCTGGTATGAATATAATCTCCTACTTTGGCCAGTGTTGTTGATACATTTTACCAGAGAACAAAGGAAGGTGAATATATATATATATATTATATATATATATATATATATATATTTCGTTTTTTTATTTAAGAATGAGGAGCTACAGGATCTTTTGCTTGATTAAATTCTAAAATTTCAAAAGATTGAATTTGTACATATCACAACATTTTTTTTGTTTACCCAGCAATATATCTAGTCTACAAATTGATGTTCAGTGTGCATGGAGATAATTTCATTCATTTGTAGTGACTTTTGATAGGTTAACATCTCTTCACTTTCTATGACGAGAATGTTCTAAAGTATGACTGAATCTTCATTTTGTGACACACAAAATTGTTTCCGGGATTGACCGAAGAGGCAAGGATTGCTTTAAAGCAACTTTATTTTCATCATGATTTTATTTAATTTGTTTGAAATCTAGTATCAAATGTTTCAATGTGTCTCTATTTCTTCAATTTCTTAGTGAATATTCAAACTCTATCGTTTATTTAGTTAAATTAATTAATCTTGTTCTTTGTTACTCCTAGTGCCAAAATTGACAGTATCGGTTTCCTGTATTGTCCTTATTCTTGTAATCATTGCGGTCGTAGCTGTGGTAATTTGGTACAAAAGAAAAAACAGGGGAGCCTACAGAATTGAAGACCCGTGTAAGTTTTTCCTATTTCAACCTTATTGAAGTTATATTTGGGGGAGCATTCTTTACAGATTCTTGTCAGCGCCTTGTCAATAATTTTCACTGACAACTTTAGAACTACTGAAATCCTTCCATCTGTGTGATTGGCTTAAATGGGAAGTTCACAGTTGAAAATTTTGTTACATTTACACTTGTGAAATGCTCCCTCGAAATGAGAATAATGTGCTGATGCATTTTACATTGGTATTGCTTTAACTTTGATCTCCTTTTAAATGCTTCTCAGGGTAACATTGATTTAAGCTATGCTTCAACCATAAAACATTGATGCAAATTTATTTAACATAACAGATAAGTATATTTAAAATAAATTGAAAAATATAAGAGAATTTATCAACATTCATGAGAGCTGTTCCCCTTTTTCAAATTTGTCAAAGTTAAAAAAATGTCCCTGTTGAAATCAGGCATTTTGCTTTGAACCCCACTGCCATAATAAGTGAGTTGTCTTGATGACCAATATCTTCTTTGAATTGATTTCTCACAACTAATATTTTCTTGGCCATTTATTTTTGAAGGTTCGGTGTAGCTCATTTATTTGATCTATTTTGTATTTACCCATTACCGTATTAGTATATGTGATGGGAACAGGTGGCAATGACAGCCCCATTAGTGAACAAGTTCAAATGTCAACGATGGAGTCTGTCACTAGTACAGGATCATTCAATACAAGTGATGAGAGACAGTTGATTGATGATACATCAACAGGAGAGAAGGATGTGTCTAGGTAATGTCACTGATATTTATGGCCTAATGAAACTTGTGTGATTGACAGCACAAATCTTTTGTGAGTTGATATTAAAGCAAGAGGGGATGTTAGAAGTCAAGGTCACTAGCTTGTCTAGCTTGGCTCCTAGCTGACCAGGCTCCCTTTGGGGATGACAATCCTAGCTTGCATCTGTATGGGCTGTGAAAGGGGGAACCCTGTTTCAGTCCCAGGAACAAGTGGCTTCGGCCCCTTGCTTTATTTGGTTCAGGTTGACTGCCCATTCCATCTAATTACTAATGTCACATTATTTAATTATAGTTTATTACGTGGCAGTCATGGGCCACTTTTCATCATTTTATGATGGCAACATCAGGCCAAAGAACAATCTTTAAAAAAAAAAGGTTTAAGGAATCTGAACTGTTGATATCAAACTGGTATGAGAAATGACATTTTATTTTTAAACAATATCCAGTGCTCTTAAATGAAAACTCTGAAAATTTTTATTTAGCATGGCTCAGATTTAAGGTTAAATTTCATGAACATGAAGATTCACAGATAGGGAATTAAGTGGCAATGCCACTTAAAACAATACTATCAACTTATCCATACATAATATCAACAACTTTTCTTGAAGCACCAAGATCCAGTTTCATATAAGGCTTAATGAACATTTCTATGACAACTCTACTTTTAGCCAATGGGATGCCATGAGTGCACTCTTATTGAGGTTGATTATAACAGGTTTAATGAAACATGACCCAGTCATTTTAGATGACATATCCCACTGCTGCCACCATGCCAAAGGATACAAAACAGACTTATATTACTTTGACCAATGTCAGAAGGAAGATTCATGCACAGCTGTGTCATCTTTGAAAAATCAAATTACCCCATCCCTGTTGATCATATCCTCCCATTTAGAATTCATAGCTATTGTGCAACTTTTATTTTGGGCACAGTAATAATATTAAAGCAATATTGACTGGCCTCAGGGCGATATGACATATATCGCCCAAACTAGATTTATATCGCCCGAGTCGTAGACAAGGGTGATATCAATTTAGTGAGGGCGATATATGTCCTTTCTCCCCCAGGCCAGTCAATATTGCTATTATTAACCAAATCAGACATCTAGAGCAAAAATTTGTAAAATTTAGAGTTTAAGAATGGGAATCTATTTTTCATGTTGAGCAGAATGGGCCTCTGAACTTTACCATTGTGACGTAATTGAAATGACGCGTCCCTGGCCTGGGGACGCAGTATCCAGCGTTGTCTCAACTTGATTAACATTGTGACGTATAGCACTGCGCGGTTCAAGGACGAGTACAAAAGCGCGTAGAATACCCGGATGTTAGCTCTGCCTTATTGCCCGCTACATTTCCACGCATTTTCTCATTGACTTTCCTGAGCGGGCAATAAATTGGGTCCGTGGATAAACAATTGGAAACTTATTGACCGACCATTTGATCACAGTCATAAGCAAGCAATAATGCATAAAATTTGCCCTGCTCATATGTCTATCATCATTATTATCATTATTATTATTATTATCATTATTATTATTATCATTATTATTATTATTATTTTATTATTATTGTTATTATTATCATTATTATCATTATTGTTATTATTATTGTTGTTGTTATTACCATTACTACCATAAATACTGCTACTACTACTACTACTACTACTACTACTACTACTATATTTTTACTGCTATTAGTAAAACAACAACAACTTCTCATACTACTAACACTACTTCTTTTACTGCTGCTACTACTACTACTACTACAACTTTTATTTCTAATATTATTGTATATACTTTTGCTAAATCCTAGTGGGTGCTGGTGCTTGGTGATAGTTGTCATGATTATTATTATAACAGATCTTCTGTGTGAAAGCCACTGATATATCATTTCTTATTGTTTCTTCTGTATGTTATTGATTTTTTACAGCTCCAAAGAAAACTCAAAAGACCTCAAAGATGACCCTTCATTAAGCTTCAAGAATCCACTCTATGGGAATAACATATAAGCCATTCAGGAGCTTCTGAACTTCACAACCAGCTTTTCTCTTTGAAGTCAACCATAAGATTTTTAAATAACTTATGCACAGCTTTTTTTTGCAGACCTCTAATAAAGTCCTTATAAGAAGTAGACACTTTTATAGAGGCATTAGCATGTCATTTCCGTCAGATTTTCATCCAATGGCTGCCATCAATATTGACAGATTAAGGATTTTGCAAGATTGATTCAATGAGTTCAGTCGGTCTCATTAAATTTATTGAAATGTCTTGCCTATTACTCACTTAGAAAGGCAAATTAAAAGTTACCACTGATAAATAACACTTAATGGATGCAGATGCAATATCATATTTTAAAGGCAGTATTAATTGTCCGGGATTTGAATTCAAAATCGCTGATTCAGCTGATGGTGCAATCATAATTGCAATTTTTTTTTAGATCAGACAGGAATGACCAGAGCTTTATAAGCCAAGCTGTCAGTTATTCATCAAGATACCTATGATGTTGCAATAAGGATACCACCATACCATTAATAATTCTTCCAACAGGCATGGTCTATGTATCTTGTATGCCTTACTCTTGGTTACCCCAATGGTCTGATAGCTGGGTGCTCTCGGATACACCATATGATTATCCATGATTATTTGTCAACTATTAAGTTTGTTATTGACTATCTTTTTTTAAATAGTTCAGATACGCTGTATTGTTGATAATTTACAAAGGAGAAATGTATACATTATACCTCTCATTCTATCAAAATCATATTTTCTCTACTTTTCATAAAATTAATTTATCCATTTAAGGTGGAACTGCATATGGACAATGAATAAGTGAGCGACTGCACTTTTTCAAATTCTACCTAATTTTGGTCCTTACGTTCAGTTTATTTCTCCAAATGCATCAACAAAAGTTGATTGGTCAAGTGTTTTTGTTCATTCCATTAGCTTGTATAATTATAGCTGGTAACTTCCGGGGGTAATTTGCCTTTGATAAAAAGTTATACAAAACAGATCCTGGGCTGAATGTAACACAACTTTGTCACTTTACCGTTAGTTGTATGGAAGAATGTGAGCTGCCTTGGAAACTAGATATTGCTTGGACACAGTAGCGTACGCAGGGGGGTGGTTACAGGTGTTCAACCCCCCCCCCCCCCGATATTATTTTCAAAACTTTTTCTTTTTGCTTGTCAATTTGTTTTGGGGTAGGAAACGACCTAAAATTGTTTTTTTAATTTATCAACATTTTATTCAGCTTGAAAGCCCCCTCAAAAAATTCCTGCATACGCTACCGCTTGGAGATGATACTATAACTATGGGTGTGATGAATTGTAACCTGGGGGGGGTATTCTGACCATTGTCTTTTCTCAGAGATATGACAGAATCAGCATTCTGGTGGATGTCATAACTTCTGTCATAAAAATTGTCATTAATGTTGTCTCTTCTCTTTAGCGCGCACCAAAAATATGCGGCTCTAAAATGCGCATAATTCCAATGTACAAGCAAAAGATATGACAAAAGTTATGACAGTGTTCCAGAATACCACTCTAGATTTATACATGTCCTGTTTATTGTGTCTAACTTTATATGTAATATACTGCAGACATTTTAGTATCAAGCTGTCTTGTATATCTGCAAAATTTATAATGTTAAAAAACAGTACTCATTATATGTTTATCATAAATTTGTGTGAATCTCATAATCATTTGTTTGTACGTGTATCTCTAAGAAGCTCTTGATATGGATATTGACCTGTATATTATGCATTAATTGCATCAGCTGAAATGATAATATCTAACTATGTCATTATTTATCAGTTTATGGAGTTATTGATAAAATGTTAATCAAATTATATTCCATTCTATTTCCTTTAAAAACCTTTTTCTACTATTTAGATTATTTTCCATATCTTGTAGAAATTAAGATTATTTCAAAGTTTGTTTATGATTTCAGAGGAGAGAAAATGTTACTCTGCCTTTCAAAAGATGTATTGGTGCATTTATTATTCAGTAAAGGCAACAGCTCCTTGTGATATTTCAAGTAGTAGGGAAAATAGGGGGAGGGGGAAGCAGAGCATATGGGAGGTTTGAATGTAACTCTATGGTAAAAGATGAAGTCAACTTTAACCCTAATTCTCCCGGGGGGGGGGGGGCATAATGGCCCCCCTCGACAATTTTCGCGATATATCTGCTGCGCAAAATTTTTTGACCTCGCCGCTCACTGACTTTTTACTTTCAAGTCTCGCGCAAATTTTGAGACCAAATTTGTGACGCCCGGGTACGCGGTTACGACATTACGAAACATTCCCCAAAATTGCTCATAAACGTGATTTCATGTACAAATCCAATGCAAATTGTGTATTTAGCCAAAATTCATAAATGTATCATTATTTCTACTTTTACTGATTAAACTTAATTAATTTTGCCTTGTTTATGATCAGAATTAAGTCTGGAACGATTTCCATCGAAAAAACAATAAAAAAACAAAAAGTAAAAAACAAGGTAAATACATAAGAAATATAAAAAAAACAATAAAATACATAAGAAATCGGTCTTGGTACCAGAATTTTTTTCATTCACAATTGTTAGGAATGCTATAAAGAATATTTTCACCAAAAAATAGCATTCTAGGAGCTTTATTTAGTGAATCAGAGCAAAAAGTATGATTTCATGAATAAATTAGCATAATTAATTCATATAAAATAAAAATATATGAATTTAGTGAAATTTACCAATGCAACTGCGTAGATTACGTCATTCTCTACCATCATGCAAATTTTTGTTGTGATCGCGCAATCCGCGGCTGAGATCTTAAGGGGGGGCCATAATGGCCCTCCCCCCCCCCCCCCCCCCCGGGAATGACAAGAATCAAAATACCCCGGGAGATTTAGGGTTAAGTCATCATGCCCTAACCTTCCATCAAAATATCCAGGCACTGCCCCTGTTTATCTGTGTGGATTCAAAATCTGTTTACTATTTTTAACATTTTGAATTTGTACTGTCAGTCTTGAAAGATAATTGTCACTTTTTTCTGTTTCTGCCTATGATTAATCATTTATTGTTTGCTTAAAGTAATTCTATGTTCATAAAATATCTTTATGATGGATAGTACAATTTGCAAGAAGTTTGAATGTTTTGTTTATCAAGAAGTATGGTATTTATGCTACAACTTGAAATAATGAATTTATGTAATTTGTATGAAAGACTTAATATATGATGAATATAATTGATTATTCCATTCCTCTCTATTCACATGCAATCATATACAAAGTTTGATTGATATTGTTCAAAAGTGTACCCATATTTGCAATGATTAAATCTTATTGCTGGATCAAGCATTCCATGATTATTTTTATGTGTCTAAGAATTCTTTTTTTTTTTTAATGCTTAACCCTACTTTGATTGGACCTTTTTCAGACCAAGTTTTAGGAAGGTCAGTTTAACACCCCAGTCAGAGGCCTGTTACATAAAACTTTTTCTTAAAGAAAACTCTGAAAAAATAACGTGGCAATGAAAATTATGCCATTGACATGTACACATTAAAAAACTGGCAAAAAACAATTCTAGGGTTTATTCACCAGCATAGCAGAGAGAGACGAAAGGTGCAGCTTTTCCGGCAGCGGCGGCGTTGTCAACATTGAAATTTTAACCAAGTTTAAGTTTTTGAAATGTCATCATAACTTAAGAAGTATATGAACCCAGTTCATGAAACTCGGACATTATTATAATCAAGTATTACTGGGATCCTGCCTGAGTTTTAGGGCACATGACCAAGGTCAAAGGTCATGTAGGATCAATGAACTTAGACCATTTTGGGGATCGAATCAACATCAAAATCTTAACCAAGGATAAATCTTTGAAATGTCATAAATTTGAATGTTTATAGATCTAGTTCAGTAAACTTTGACAAAGGGTAATCAAGTATTGCTGAACATCCTGCCTGAGTTTCAGGTCATATGACTAATGTCAAAGGTCATGTAGGGTCAACATATTTTGGCCATGTTTGGAGATTTGTTGAATTGCCATCATAACTTAAAAAGTTTATGGATCTAGTTCATGAAACCTGGGAGTAAGAGCAATCAAGTATCAACAAACATGTGCAAGTTTTAAGTCATATATGACCAAGGTCAAAGGTCATTTATGGTCAATGAACTTTGGCCATGTTGGGGGTATTTACTGAATTGCCATCATAACTTTGAATGTTTTAGATCTAGTTCATGGAAGTTAGACATCAGAGTAATCAAGTATCATTGAACATCCTGCATTAGTTTCAGGTTACATGACCAAGGTCAATGAACAAAGTATTTTATTATATGAATGGGTTTTTTGTGTGAATAATCACTCAATAGTTGTTTTTCAAAGTCGACACTGCTGCTATATTGAATCGCGTAATGCAGGCGAGACTGCCAGAGGCGTTCCACTTTATTATTATTATATTTTATCAGGGTAGCCACTTCAGTTCTAAAACTGTTCTCCCAGTGGGCTCTGCTGCTTACACCATCGCCCTTAGAAGCGGTGGTGCTGGGGTACTTGATGAAGCAAACCCCAAGATTTGTCTTGGGGTGCTGTTTATGTTATAATAAATCAAAGGCAGCATTCCTTGGAAATCAGATTGATGCGCTAAAATGTATAAATTCGACCCAAATCACCTTTATTTTGGAGCGAGAACTCTGTTTTTCTTCTTTTTCATTTTCTATTTTTTTTAAATGAATAGAATGTGATATTAGAAGTACTTTATATGGCATTTGATGAAATAAGTAATTTGCCTTAGTACACACAAATGATTTTTTTTTCCTTTAGCCTACATGCGATTACAAATTGGGTGGACCTCGCGACCCCTTGTTCAACTTTCTTGAACTTAATTGATAACAATAGTTGTGCAAGAAAAATTCATTGATGAAGGAAGGTGTGCGACCAGGACACCAAGGTACAGATCCAGGTGAGGGGGGGGGGCAGCTAGTGGTTGTCTTATAATGATTTGACGATCAGTTTAAGATTTGTACACGTTTACTGAAAAAAATGATCCAAAGGGGCTTGCCCCCACCCCACCCTTCCCCCCCAAAAAAAAAGGGAGAAGGGGAAGGAAAAAGAGGTGAGAAAGAAAATGAGAGGGAGAAGGAAAGGGTAGGGTAAAGGGGGAGAGGAAATCTTAAGGGAAACAGAGAGAAAGTTAAGGGAAGGAAACTTGTGGAAAGTCAAGGGACAGCCTCTTCCTACATACAGTGGCGTAATTAGCCCAAAGTTTTTTTTTATGGGGCCAGACATGGCGCATAGGAAGTGAGACCTTTTAGTCCAGGATAGCTATAGCCCCATAGAAAACTGACCAAACCATGTTTTTTCATATATACAATATTTTTTGCTGATTACGAATCTGAATGATACCACTCGTGTAACCTTGAGCATTTTCCGCAAATTGGCAAAATCCAATATGGCCACCAAAATATGGAAATTACCCATGAAAATCATAAAATTTACCGCACATTGGTTATAAAATGTATGTATTTGTGTTGCAGGAGTGAAATACTCTCTGAAAAAACGATTTTGACAAAAAATTATTTTCTAGATATTCAAAATGGCCGCCATAGACCCATGTATTCTATATTATGTACAATATGAATGGGAACTAACAGAATTTCACAAAAGTGAGCACCATGCACTAGCGGGGGGGGGGGGGGGGCAGTCTGCCCCCCTGATCGAGAGTCACAACCCATGCAAAGGACGTATCCCTGCCCCCCTGACGAGCTTGAAGACCTTTTTTGCCCCCCTGACGTGCTTGAAAACTTTTTTTTTTTTGCTTCAGTCAATTTTTTTTCTGGTTCGAAATCCTATATTTGTGGTTGAAGACCTTTTTTTTTTTTTTTTGCTTGTCCAATTTATGGGCGGACGGTTTTGCCCCCCCCCCCCCTGTGGAAAATCCTAGGTACGCTACTGATGATCACTAAATGCAAGTAATTGTGATTTTTAGTGAAATAATTGATCGAAAACATGATTGCTAACGAAATGTATCATGTGTTATGTCATGTATGTAATAAATGAAGCATTTTGATATTAATCAAGCCACCAAAGGCCCTGACAGTATTATGTACAATGTTCATGGGGACAAAAGAAAATCAAAAGAGTGAGGATTAAAATGCATATTACTAGTATTAAGATAAGCGAGTGGAATACTGGCTAAAAACATAATTTTTAACGAAATAAAAGTGCAATTTATGTGATAAATGCTGTATTTTGACATTCAAAATGGCCGCCATAGGCCCATTATACATTATGTACAATGCGATTGGAGAAATTAATTTTCACAAGAGTAAGAACTATAAAATGCATGTAATTGTGATCACCGAGTAAAATAATGTCTGAAAACACGTTTTCTAGCGAAACATATCATTTCTTTTGTCATGCATGAGATAAATGCTGGTATTGTTAAATTCAAAATGGCCCCTACAGGCCCTAACAGTATTATCTACAATGTAAATGGGGACATGTAATTTTGTAAGAATTTTGATTTACTTGACTATGAAATCCATAAAGTCCTGTTGTATGATAAAACATTATTTGAAAACGTGATTTTTATGAAATAAAGCATTTCTTCTGCCATGTAAGTGATAAATACTGTATTTTTACATTCAAAATAGCTGATACTAGCCCTAACTAAATTATATTACATGCGTATAGGGAATCTACTTTTTACAAGAGTGAAAATCATATAATGCAAGTAACTGTGATGCATGAGTAAAAATATTGTCTTAAACATGATTTCTAAATAAATACATCACATATTGGTAATGGAGGTAATAAATGCTGTACTTTGACATTCAAAATGGCTGCCATAGGTCCTAAAAGTATTATGTACATTGTAATTTGGTCATATAATTTTGACAGAATTTGGCTTTACTTGACTATAAGTATTGCATATAATTGTGATGTAATAAAGGGTGAAATATTGTCTAAAACCATGGTTCCTAACGAGGTACATCATATCTGGCGGGTGCATTTAAGGTGATATGTGCTGCATTCTGAAATGGAAAATGGCCATCATGGGCCATTACTGTATTATGTACAATTTGAATGAGGACAGGTAATTTTCACAAAAGGGCATATGGCGGCCATTTTGAATTTTGAAATATAGCATTTATCACCAAAATTTTAGATGATATGATATATTATAATATTTCGTTAGTAATCATGTTTTCAGACAATGTTTTACTCATACAACACCATTTGGTCAAGCAAAGCCAAAATCTGTTATCAATTGTCCCCATTAATTCACATTGTACATAATACTGTTGGGGCCTGTAGCGGCCATTTTGACTTTCAAAATACAGTATTTATTACCTACCTGGCATGAGAATTGATATATCTTGTTAGAAATTATGATTTCAGGCAATAATTTACTCATAGATCACAATTACGTGCATTTAAGGTGCTCACTCGTGTGAAAATTTATTTCGTAGTTCGCATTGTACATAATACAATCAACTTTGTCTATGGCGGCCATTTTGAAAGTAAAAATACAGTATTAAACACAAACTTTAAACCTGAATGATATATTTCGTTAAAAATTGTGTTTTTTAGACAGTATCCCATTTATTCATCACAAATAAATTTCAGTGCTCACTTTTGTGATTTCGGGCCTCTTTCTCATTGTACATAATACTGTTAGGGCCTTCGGCGGCCATTTTGAATATAGAAATACAGCATTTATCACATACATGGCATATTAAATGATATATTTCGTTAGCAATTGTGTTTTTAATCAGTATTCCACTCGTTTCTTTTAATAATATGCATTTTAGTGCTCACTGTTGTGAATTTTGTTGGCCCCTTTGCCATAGAAAATAATACTATTTGGGCCAGTGGCAGCTATTTTGAATATTAAATACAACAATTTCCCCATACATGACATAATAAATGATATATCATGTTAGCATTGATGATTATCATAATTACTTCGTCCATAGATCACAATTACTTGCAGTTTATTGATCATTTTGTGAAATATTAATTTTCCCTATTTATATCGTATACATAATAGGGTATGCAGAGGTCTGTGGCGGCCACTTTGAATATCAAGAAATAAATATTTTGTCAAAAAAAAAATTTCAGAGAGTATTTCACTCCTGCAACACAAATAAATACATTTTATAGCAAATTTGCTGGCAATTATATATATGCATATTTTGGCGGCCATATTGGATTTTGCCAATTTGCGAGAAATGCTCAAGGTTACACGAGTGGCATCATTCAGATTCGTAATCAGCACCCTCGAATTGACAAGAAACCATCAAATATATTGTGTATATAAAAAAACAAGGTTATGCCTCTTCTATCCTGGACTATTTGCATATAATACGAAACTCTAATTTTTATGATAGATGTAACATTTTTATCAAAATGATATCATATTTTGCCTATTTATATTTCTTGGTCATCGATATGTTACGTATTTCGCTTATATTTGGGATGCCTACTTAAATGGGTTTTCCTAAACCTTGTTTGGCAGCTCAAAGACATATATTAGACTATTTAATTCAAATCAAATCGATATTTCACCATTTTTATTTTCATTTTCTTTCTTTTTTCCTCCTCTGTTTCTTGGTCGTGAAACTTTTGGGAATCCATGGCCAAAGTCCCTCCCCCACCCACCTGTACACAAGTAGTTGATATGAAGATGAAGGGCGGGGGCTCGCTGGCCCGGGCTTGGTTTTTATATACAATATTATAAATATAGTTTCTCCTTGTGTTTTTTCCACAAAAAGGGATTAAAGGATTTAATTGCCGCGAGAGGACTCCCTCCCCGCAAAATTGCAAGGGACCGTCCCTGCCCCCCCCCCTGACGAGTCTTGAAGACCTTTTTTTTTTTTTTGCGTGCTTGTCAATTTTTTTGGCGGACGAGATCCTTTATTTGTGGTTGAAGACCTTTTTTTTTTTTTGCTTGTCAAATTTTTTGGCAGACGAATTTGCCCCCTTGTGGAAAATCCTAGGTACCCCACTGGTTAGGGTGATTAGGATACGTGTGTTAGGGTTGAAGTAGCTGTCATCCCGTCAGATTGTGGAATTTACAGCGGACCAATAATCTTAAAATGCCTCGTTTTCAGTCCCTAAATTAGGGATAATAAAATTATAACATAGCTCGCGCTTCGATCGCGTTTACGTTTTTTTTTTTCGGACCTATTTTTTTTTTCAGACCTATATTGAAATATCTATCCTAGTCCGAAAAAAAAAATCAGTTTTTGTCAGCCAATACTTTTTGATAGTCTTCATTGATCAACTGAAAAAATATACATACATAATGTGATAAAATAATACAGAAAATAGCATATTCAATTGCAATTTAGCAAAAGCATACTATATGTGTGAAACAATAACAGAACGTAGCAATGGCAACCAAAAAAAATAATAAAAAGGCTGCGAGCAAATCTAGCAAAAAAAATGACTTTTTTATACATCAAACTTTGTGATAGATTTTGACGGATTTTAAAAATATATAATTTGCCCTTCTTCTTTTTTCCCCCTTAATTTCTTGGTCGTGATTTTTTTTGGGGGGTCCATATGGCACCAAGCCCCTCATCTTTACGTGAGTGGGGGGGGGGGGGGTAGTCCTTAAAGGTCAAGTTACCCCAGAAAATTGTTGATTTGAATCAATAAAGCAAAATCATATAGAAGCATTACACTGAACGGATGTAAAATAACAAAGTTATGACATTTCAAAGTTTTGCTTATTTTTCACATAACATTTATTATGCACAATTCAATGATATGTAAATGAGAGTCGATGATATGTCACTCACTCACTATTTCTTTGTTTTTTATTATTTTAATTCTACAATATGGCAATTTTTTACAGATTTTCCCGCAGATTTTACAATAATGACCCTCTTGTTTTGAACCACAGAATGTTAAAACAATGATAATTACACATGTTCAGGGAATAAAAACTTCTTTTCACATGGCAATTAGGTGAAATCAGAATAGGCCTATTTTATATTTTATGTAATGAAAAACAAAAGAAATAGTGAGTGGATGATATCTTAGTCTCCTCATTTGCATACTGACCAGGATGTGGGTGATATAGAACTACTTTGTGAAATAAAGCGAAACTTTAAAATGTAATAAAATGTAATAACTTTTTTTAAATTTTACATCAGAGTTTGATCAAATTTTCAGTGTTATGCGCTTGTTTGATTAATTAGTATTGAAACCAACCTTTTGTTGGGGCCGGTGGACTTGCCGAAGTTTTAATTGCATTAGCTTTATTTCTACAATAAGATTGTCAATGCGAGCGCGAAGTGCGAGCTTAAAATTTTTGAAAAAATGATTGACCTGCCGTGAAAATGAGTCAGTATTGAGCCCGGATTTTGAGGTGTATATATGTTTGCATGGCTCATTTCGATTCTCATTTTTTTTTACACCTTCCACTTAATTTACATCATGAACTTCTAAAACAAATGAAGTGATATTATCATATTCAAAAGGGTGGTAAAATAAACGATCAAAGCTGCACACCACATGCTCTTGGTTTCGGGGAGGGGTATTATATTCCCGACTATATTTCAAAAAAGATAATGTCATGCGTACTAGCATGGCTGGCCTCAATTACGGTACCTCCGGCCCGTACGTTACCGTTACAATAATTAATGACCTCTGTAGCCTGCCATAGTTTCACCTCTTCATCCTATTTCGCGACATTTTACTGGCTCTTCGAGGAAGAAAGCCGTGAATTTTTCGACCAACCACAGCCCAAATCATCATCTGGCACCAACATTCGGCCAATGGTTAGTCATTATTGTTTAGAGCTCGTAATTCAACTATCAATTAGTGTTTTCTATGAAAAATCGTGCTATTTGAAAGCCCGTACGCTCATATGATCTTGTCCAATTTTGAACTGCTTACCGGTAGAGTCTAACGTTAAACGGAACACAAACTAAATTGGTTTCTTTCGCCTGCATGCCGTGGAGCGCATTTCATTGTTGTGCACTGCTGCATGCATGTATCACTCATTCAATGATGTAGTGGATGGTAATACATGTACGTGTGTGTGTTGAACATGTTGAATGTGGTATTGAAAATTGACTTCCTGGCCTGCGAGCCGAGGGTGTAGTGACAGGGTGGTGCAGCTGTTGGTTGCTGATGTTGGGTTCCTGGTCCACGCAGTGTTGATGTGGTGTCATAAAATAATATAGAAATTAATGCATGCAAATGAGTTCATGGCTGCGATATATCCTCACCCAACTTCTCCGAATGCAAGCCCGCACTCAGAGTCAACTTAGTGTAGTCCATTAATAGCACAAAGCCGCTATAGCCGTTAGCGTTACGCTGAGACTGAGTGCAATATGCAGCCTCAGTCAACAAGAGTATTGTAGTGTTTGCTGCTTTTTATCGACTATACCTTCTGATATTTTCCTTTCAATACAATACCGCTTACTGAAATGTTTGCTAAAAGTAAAAGTAAAAATCCCTGTAATAATAATTACTGAAAATATATCTCATCAAGCTGCCAGGGTCTAAATACCCTGAAAATGTTCTCACACTCACAGTGTAGTCACAGTTGCTTCACTTCCCCTTGAAACCGACACCAATCTTCTTTTAACTGCACCTAACATGTCCATTGTTACTTGCTCATCTAACTTTTGACATAATCCAACTAAAAAATACTCAAGCTCTATATTCAGGGGTTGAACTAATTTTCTTTCAGATAAAAGATGGAAACAACTGACCAAGGAGATGGACAAGTTCTAAGTATGCCCAGTGATCAATTTCTCACTGGAGGCTTATATGGACAAACTTCAGCTGGTAATTATGTGCATTTTTTATTACCTGGGGTGGGATTCTGTAATATTTCATAGAAAAGTTATAAACATTGCTTTAAAAATAACTTACAAACCTGTATATTGTAAGAATTTTTAGTCTTCAATGCCACACCTGCCATGAAAATAAAATCAAATTTGAAAACTTGTTTGAATCAGCATTCAAATGATTTTAAAAATTGAGAGTGACACTTATTATAAATGCTTGCAAAATAAGGTTTAAAAGTTCAAAGGCACTTTAATGAAGTTAAATAATTTGCTCTAATATTTTCATAATAAATATAATCTTGCTGATAAATAATATTATGATTGAATTGCATTGTGTAGGAATCTTGAAATGCTACCTTATAGCTTTCAACAAGATTGTTACACTTATTTTTTATGGTTTCTTGTATCCTCTCATTAGAAAATATTGTTAGCAAAACATTTTTCTGTTTAACCTACCCTTTAGATATTATTAGAATGCAAACACTACCTACCCTGTTTCATAAATTCAAGGGAGTATAATGGTATGAAGAGACAAAGAGTAATACCATTGTTAAAGCCTAAACAAAAGGACTAGTATTACAGAACTTATTGAAAGCAAAATTATTCCCTGGCATAAATTTGCACAAAATTAATTATTTTAATGCTAACACTCTGTCGCGATATGTTATGATAAAGTGTGATTTTTGTTCTTTAAGTTTCATGCATCCTTAGTACCAAACTTATAAATATTGGAAAAGTGTCACAGGATCACAGCACATTTTGTAATCATTCTTTGGCTCAATTATCCGCATTGGAATTTGTGTGCAACAAATGGAATTTTTCTTTTCATAAATTGCTAAAATACTTTTCTATTTGTACTTCTTAAACCATTTCAATTATATTTTCTTATTTAGAATCGACCAAAAATTAAAATCTGGAACATATTTGATTTTGGAAAAAAAATTACTACTGTAAAGGAGTAAAACACAATTAAAGTGATGGTCCGGGGCTCCGGGCTAAAAATATTTATATCTAAATAAATGGAGTAGAATTCACAAGGCAAAATGCTGAAAATCTCATCAAATCGGATAACAAATAACGAAGTTATTGAATTTTGAAGTTTATGAATATTTTGTGAAAACAGTTATACACACATCGTCATGAATATTCATTAGATAGGCTGATGATGTCATATCCCCACTTTCCTTTTTTTATGTTATTACATGAAATTATAATTGTTTCATTTTTTCATACATGTGTAAATGATGTGTCTCCATTACATGTATGATGAAATAAGTTGAGGCAATAAATAACTAATGCACTTAATCAGTTGTCAATCCAATTGTTTTAGTTCTTGGCAGAAAAGTTTTGAATAAAATAATTTTATACAATAAAATACAAAAGAAAAATTAGGGATATGACGTCATTAACCCACCTCACATTCATGATGATATGCCTAGAACTGTTTCACCAGAATAATGCAATTCTTTAAAATTCAATAACTTCATTATTTGTTATCCGATTTAGATCAAATTTTCAGCATTTTGGTCTGTGAATTTTACTCTATTTATTGAGATATAATTATCTCCAGCCTGTACCATCCCTTTAAATGCATAAGAAATTGACAAAACGGTTAAAAAAATAAATACATTAACTCAAATATGATTTTTTTTTTTTTAAACTACAATGACTTAAATGCTTTCCACCAAGTCTTGGCATTAACCAGTTTGAGATTTGCTGATAATGCTAAAACAAGCATTTTCCATCACAGCCTACATTACATGTACAGGCTCTTTCTCCAACAAGTCAATAAACCTTATTTGAGGAAAATTATAATAAGAATTGGAAAATAGTCATTGAACATGTGCAATATGATATATTTAATGACAAAACAGTTTGTTTGATTACATACTGTAAGAACATCCTTCACCCCTGTCTGTATGGCATCTTTGCATTATTTATTTGCAAAATGAATATGAAGAATCAATGGCTTTTTAGCTCATCCGTCCCGAAGGGCCGGATGAGCTTAAATGCTGTGGCGTCTGTCGTCTGTTCACGATTTCAAAATGATTCTTCTTCGCCATTTCAAGTTTGATTTCAATTCTGTTTGCTTTATATGATAGCACTAGGTGGGGGATTCACAATTTCTACACAGAATTTTGAAACTCATTAAATATGCTAATTTATGTGCATTTTTCAAAAAAAAAAAAATGCTTCTTTATTTGTTGACCGATTTTGAATTTTTTGCTTCCATCTGGTAGAGCTTCATGAGGTTCACCAAACTTCTACACAGAATTTTGAAATTTTGACTAGAACAATTTTCATGCTGATTTATGTGAAATTAATTTATGCATATTTTTAAAAATTCACATAAAATGCTACTTCATTACTTGTTAAATGATTTTGATTTTTTTTCTTCCATCTGATAGAGCTTTATGAGGTTCACCAAACTTGTACACACAATTTTTAAATTTGGAGTAGAAAATTATTTATGCTAATTTATGCAAAATTCATAAATCACAGAAAATGCCTCTTTATTTGTTGACTGAATTTCAAAATACTTCTTCTTCATCATTCAAGTATGATTTCATTTCTGTTTGCTTTATATGATAGCATTAGATGGGGGATTCAAAACTTCTACACAAAATTTTGAAACTCATTAAATATGCTAATTTATGCGTATTTAAAAAAATTCACATAAAATGCTTAGAACTACTTCTTTAATTGTTGATCGATTTTGATTTGTTTTCTTCCATCTGGTAGAAGATCATGAGGGTCACCAAACTTCTACACAGAATTTTGACATTTTCAGTAGAAAATTATTTATGATAATTTATGCAAAATTTATTCACAAATCACAGAAAATGCCTCTTCTTTATTTGTTGACCGATTTTTTTTTCTTCCATCTGGTTCACCGAACTTGTACACAAAATTTTGAAATTTTTTCTAGGATATTATTTATGCCAATTTATGCAAAATTTATTTATAAATCACAAAAAATGTTTTTTCTTCATTTGTTGATCAATTTCTATTTTGTTTGCTTTATATGATAGCTCGAGATGGTGATACAAAATTTCAACACAGAATTTTGAAACTCGTTAGATATGCTCATTTATTCATATATTTTCAAAACTCACAAAAATACTTATTTATTTGTTGCTTGATTTTGATTATTTTTGTTCTATCTGAGAGCTACATGACGAGGTTCACCAAGATTCTACACAGAGTTTAGAAATTTTGACTAGAAAATTATTTATGCTTTATTTATATGAAATTTATTCATAGATCACAAAAAATGCTTCTATGTCATTCCTTCATCAATTTCAATTTCATATCCTCAATTTATGTCACCAATATAATTCACTACAGTGTCAACTGGGCTCAAATTAAAATTGTGTTCAATTTTGTTGCGAGATGCCAGATGAGCTCCACATCATTGATGTGGTAGTTTATATTACCAGGGAGATGAAGATGATGATGATGATTTTTTTTGCTTGTTTTACGACAAAAATTTATTTAAGTAGAGACAGGAAAATATTAATGATTAGCTCTGAAAAACAGACACTTGGATGATGGGACAGTGTGATGTATTGTTTGGGGAATAGCAGGGCTGGTAGTAGTATTTTGGCTAATGTCCCGAAACTATTTTGATATACCAAAACATATTGTACATGTATGGTATCTAGTATGGATGAGCCTCTCTCTGACTTATATTTGTAGTAGATCCTGGTGGGCGTTTCATAAAGCTGTTCGTAAAGTTACGCACAACTGGAACATGTTCTTAGGTCCTAAATCAAGTGCATAGGGATATCAGACAGCACAAGAAAGGATCACCAGTCGTGCGTAAAGTCATTTGTATCTTACGAACAGCTTATGAAACACCCACCAGGGTGATTATTCATCCAGATGTTTGTATTTGATTTCTTTAAAATGACACAGCATTTTCATTTCAATCATTGCTGTTGCCTATAGATGACAGCTTGCCAGTAGGAGAGGACGAAGGACCAATAGAAGAGAAAGGAGCTGCATCACCTCTTCGAGAACAGGACAGGTTTCTGCCCATTGCCAATGTTGCTCGTATCATGAAAGATGGCATCCCAAAGTCAGGGAAGGTGAGTGTATTTAGAGGCTAGAGATGTCCTTGTACAATGTATTAAGAGCATAAGAAGGAAAATGAAAGAAAAAAAAAACAAAGGAAAAGGATCAAGGAGCATGGGAGCCCTGTTAGGTCCTTATCATATTGAGTTAAAGCAGCAACAAACTAGCAGCCTAATACCTTGATCACATTTGCTCTACGGCGGCCGTAGATACCTGAATTCGAGAGATTTCTGCGGCGGCCGCAGAAAATCTGCGGTGGCCGCAGGGTCGACGTACGGCGGATTCCTACTTTTTACATGCCGTAGGGGTGGCCGTAGAATTTTAACTCGGAGTTATAACATTTTTTCTTTTCTACGCTCGCCGTAGAAATTAGACTAGCCGTAGGCATGGCGTAGAATGGTCTACGGCGGTCGTACGTCGAGCGTACGGTGGCCGTAGGGCTGCCCTCGTGTTTTTCTTCCCTCCTTTCCCCTTTTTCTTTTGTGTTATCTGCTCGGGAGCCACCAGTCGCGTATTTAGAATTTTGCACCTCGGGGGCCCGACCTATAATTTTGGCCCATGTGTACTTTTTGGGAAAAAAATGGCGACCCCTCCTCGTCAGGTAAACAGGTGCCTTAAATGCATGTTGAATTATCTTATTTCATAATCACATGAAAAAGAGCAACTGCAGACCACTTTTTTAATGATGACTTAATAAAAAGCAAACTATCCATGAATATGATGTAATACCACTTTTTTAAGAACAAATGTGACAGATATTGCCCTTTCACCAGCGGCTAACCTGGGAAAAATATGACGTTATTATCATTATCATTATTATTATTATTATCATGGGGAGTTAAATGCTGATTTTTGTTGTTGTTTCATAGGGTGTAGTTCTTACTTAAGACTAACGCTTTTATTAACATCTTAACTTTATTCATAAAAACAAGTTAACATGGTTAAGGGAGATTTATTTCATAAGTCTAAATAAATAATGCGAACGCGATTTTTGATAACTTGTGTATAGAACTGAACATAGAATATTCTGAGAATTTTTGTAAGTATGAGCAGGATGGGTATCTATCTATCTGTCAGGGCGAGCTGAAAATTGTCTATATTCCAAAATGACCCAAAGTTTGGAAATTCTAAGCATTATTGGTAATCATGAACAGGATGGGCACTTAAAAATTATTCGATGCGAGCGCGAAGCGCGAGCTGAACTTTTTTTATGTTCCGTTCCAAAACTAGACATTCTACGCAATTTAGGTAATCATTAGGTGATCATTAACAGGATGTCATCTAACTAATCATTCGATGCGAGCGCGAAGCGCGAATCACCCCAAAGGTCGAATTTGCCCCCCCCCCTTCCTAGGTCGAACATTACTGATCGTATAATATTCAGATCAGTGTCAAACATTAATTTGGTGACCCCCCCCCCTTCCTAGGTCGAACATCAATTTGGCGCCCCCGCACTTTTATTACTTCTCCCCCTTTCCCCTTTTGTCTTCTCTCCTTTTCCCTTCTTCTTGTTTCCTTCTCTTTCTTTTCTCCCTTTTCTCTTTCTCTTCTTTCCCCCTCCTTTTTTATCTCCCTTTTCTTTCCCTTTCTTTCCTCCCTCTTTTTGGCGCCCCCTCTTCGCCTACCCGGGGGCCCGGGCCCCAAACCCCCCCCTCCCTCCCGCCCAGAATGCGCACATGGGCATAATGCGACACTTTGAAAACTTTCTGAAATGAAATGTCTAATGTAAAAATATCATGATGGGTGTGACAAGCAATTCACGGTATACTCACTGTAAAGTCCCCCTGCGGCCGCCGTGAGGGCGCCTTGCGGCCACCTCGCATCTGCAGTAGTATTTGTCAAAAACCTACGGCCAGCGCAGGGTCGCCCTATAGGGCGACCGTACGTCATGATTTCAAGGGCATACGTCAGCCGCAGATTTTTTTTTCTCCATAAATTAAAAAATACGCCGTGCGGCGACCGTAACATATGTGACCGCTAGAGTAAGTGGCCGTGGAAATATTGCGGCGACCGTAGAATTGCTACTCGCCGTAGAAATTTTAGAATCTACGGCGGCCGTAGCAAATGTGACCAAGGTATTAATAGCGTCACCTCAAATCCAGAACTACTCACATCTGGCCAGCATAATGCAGCATTCTGTGCTGTGTAGTCTTGTAATATACATGTAGGCCAACTTGGATGATAACATAGTATTCACCACTCAGTACATTCATACCACACTGATTATGTTACCAAGTAGCAAAACAAGTACATTGTACTTTCCTCTCAAAAACATTTTAGTTTCTCTACATGAAAGGCTAATTCATCCTCTGCATTATTGATCGGTATCTCAATATGTAAATTTTAAGACTAGTTGTTTATAACACACAGTCAATTAGAGACCACACAAAGTGTTGGTTAGTTTGTCAGTTCAAGTGTATGCTAATTAGTATTAACCATTCCTTTTCACTTTCCCTTCTAATATCTTCTTTCTCTTCTACCCTTCCACATCTTCCCTTTCGACCTCTCTCCATTCCCCCTCTCTCCATTCCCCCCTCTCCACTTTCTGTTTACTTCCAGGCCCACTCCGAGTGGCATCATCAAATGGGGGGGGGGGGGCTTGGGGCCATTGCTTCTCCAAAAGTTGTATAAATGGTAAAATAAAAAGAGGGAGAAAAAAAGAGAATGGAATTTTAAAAAAAGGGTAAACATGAACTTTTTTTATTTTTTTATGTTGAATTGAAATCTGTCCCAAAATTTTATTTTCATTTTAAGAATGTCTGTTTAGAATTTTTCCCAATATGCCATGTACTTTCCCATCAAAATTGTTCATTTATTATGCCTCTGGAGCCCACCTTCCCTAATTGGCATGTCCCTTTGACTTATCTTCTAGAAACAGAAAGTAAGGTAACATTATCCAATAGTGTACAGAAGAGGACGTTTATATTATTTCATTTCATTTTCAAACAATACTTTGTGTTTTTAATACATACAATTCATTTGATCAAAGAAAATTATCAAAACGTAAATCAAACTCTCTTGGAATGAAACAGATTTTCTCACTTGTTGAAAATATAAATTAGCATTGTATTGTTTTGTTCTTTCTTTTTTTCATCAGATTTCAAAGGAAGCTAAAGAATGTGTTCAAGAATGTGTATCTGAGTTCATCAGCTTTATTACAAGCGAGTATCCTTTCCTAGATGAAATATGCAGTTTAAAATTTTTATTTCATCTTGTTTATCATAAGTATTATTTTTGTTCTTTGTGTATTTTTTGTTGGACACCTTTGCCTTCACTTAAGTTTTTATATCTTACTGACCAGTAATGTGAAATAAATTAGGATTTCTAAGATTACTATAAGGCACCTAAATAAGTCTGTGCTGTTTCCTTTAGCAGGAATCCCACTGTAAACTATCTTTCATTTTTTTTGTCTGTGATGAAATGTGAGGATTAGTGATGAAAAGATGCAGGATTCCTGTATGAAAGATGCAGTTCTGACATATGTAAAGGTATCTAAAATATCAGTGTGGAAATGATAGGTTTATTTTTTCATGATACTTATTATATTCACATTTTCATGAAATTTTGACCACCAAAAATTTGAAAATTTGTATTGATAGTTACATTATCTCAGTTGGTTGATAAGTGCCATGAAACATCACCTTATGAATACTGTTATTTCATTTTCATGATGGAGTAATGTTTTGTAACCTTTTTTTCTAATCACATTACCTTACATCAAGAATGTTTATAGAGCCAGTGAAAGATGTCATCAAGAAAAGAGAAAAACAATCAATGGAGAAGATATCCTCTATGCCATGTCAAATCTTGGATTTGATAATTATGTAGAGCCTCTGAAATCTTACCTTCAAAAATACAGAGAGGTAAGTCGAGATATTTTATATATCCTTTGTTTCCAACAAAAAGTATGATAAATTGTTATGATGCCCACTAGAACAGCATTGCATTGTGTTCATCAGTGTTTTGTATTCCTCGCAAGCTTGCTTTTATATAATGATTTTACTTTAGGTCACTATCTCTTGTCTATTTCATGCCATTTCGATAGCTATATGATTTTGATCAAGCCCTTCATATTGTTTACTTTAAAAAAGAAAAAAATAAAAGTTCTAGGACATTGACTTGCCCAACGACTCCCATCTTAGATCTTTTTTTTTGGGGGGGAAGGAGTCCAAAAGCATAATTATAAGTTCAAAATCAAGTATTCTAAAGCTATTCTTAGATCATCCTTAGGCATAAAATGTATTTAAATGCTTGTAAGAATAACAAATGTGAGTGGCTTAATGAGTAGGCCTAGTCAGTAGTCTAACTTCCACTGAAGTTTACAGAAATCAATATTTAAGAGTAAAAAACAAAGGCCAAATTCAATATCTTGCCCATCCAACATTATTTCGCCAGGTCAATTGAATATTTAGAAAAGTTTCTTGTTTTCTATTGTCAGGATCAATTCACAACTAAACAAAATATTTTGTTTCTCTTTTGTTTCTTTTTCCTTCTCATTAGGGTGTCTTAGTTACATATCCAACAGAAGTTGAATATATTTGTATATATGTGTATAACAATAAAAGTATTAACCAACATGAGTAGGATTTGATCCCATGATAATACATCATTAGAGTGTAGAGCTCTGACCCAACACCTTTACCATAAGACCATGAGCAATTGATGGCAGATTTGTGTGCACTATATAATGACCTGATTGACTACAGTGGATATTGTAAGAGCCAGTAATTTTCCTGTTCCTTTTGAATGAAAGGTGCAACTTTTTTAGTTTATCATATTTTATTCATTGTTTGTATCAGCTTGTACCTCTTTACCTGTGATAGCACTAGTTCAAAATTTGTTGTTGTTGAAACTTTGAACTTAATTCAATTGTGTTCCTAGAAAGAGAAAGTGTGAATGTTTTATCTTCTGTACTTGCCTCTCCCCTTTCATTTATCAATGTTATTTTTTATACTTAAAAAAATTAATTTCCACGATTGATATCTCCATCTTTCTATCGATCTTCTTGCAGTCAATGAAAGGAGACAAAGTTATCCCACAGTCGAGGCAGGATGAGCTGGGTGATATGGGTGCAGATACATTTGGTGAGTTGAAGGCTAAATGTAGATGAATTTTTTTATTACATTAAAAAATTTGAATGTGTTTTCATTTTTGATGAGCATGTTTTAGATATTTTATGAAGCACAATTATGTCCTCATCTTTCGTCCAGAAGGAACGATGTATTTGTTGATTGCATACTATCTCCAACATTCATATTGGGAGAGGATTATAATGCTAGCACCAGAATTATTAAAGAAATGGGAATGATTTGTAATATTGTATCAATGGGGCACAGTTGACTCTTTTTCCCATGACAGACATTTGTGTTTAGGCGATTGCCAAAGATTGATTGTTGTTTTGATTTGTGCACCAATGTATAATAAGTGATGTTTGATTGTTGTTAGATAGATTAAATAAATGTCAATGAGCTATGCAAAATCAGAAGAAATTAATTTATTCATGCTGTAATTTGTACTAAGGATCCCATGCTTACTTAATTCTTCTGTTTCAGCAACTGAATTGATGGTTGGAGACCAGGCTGGAACACCAGCCTACCAGCAATATCCTTCTCAAGTACAAGTAAGTACTCTTTGTAAGGACCCCTGTTAAGTTGAATCGTTTTTAAGTTAATTGCTAAATATGCAACTCATATGCTGTTATAAAATTTAAGCATCAAAACATTTTGTGTAGATTATTGAATAATTTTTGAAAGGATATTTCAACTTGCCACCCCATAAAAAGAGCTATCTCATTCTGGCAGTGATGTCAATTCACCAGTTGTTAGCTAAATAAAGGGAATGAAGCTTTGCTAGAACGGACTAGCTATTCGTAGTCTCATTGAAAAGGTGCAATGTCAGACATGCTGTAGCATCACCAGGGAAAGAAAGGCAATGGACAGGTATTGTATGAAAGCATTTAATTCTATTTTAAGCGTGTGCTGAACTATGGAAAGTGACATACCGGTACTATTGTCTATTGTAAATTATTAGCGATGGTGACTTGGATTAGCAGTTGATGGCATGGTCAAGATGAGTGCTGAAGCTCTTTTGAAGAGGCGGAGCTTAGGAAGTTTAAAGAATATTCTTTCAAAATGTATGCCAATGGTAAATTAGATAACCCTTTTCACAGAGATCACCCAGGCAAGAAACTAGTTCTCCCTGATGGAATTGTTCTTGTCTGGCTCTTCTGCAATTGTGTCCAAAAAATAATAAATAAATAAATAAATCAGTTCCTGTTTTTTTTTATGTCACAGAAGAAACAAAAAGTATGTGTCATTTGCCTTTGCATTTCAGCAGGATGTTACCTTGTTGCACCCAAAATGTTTCATTCGCATTGATTCTAGGATGAGATAGTGCCTGAAATTTACACTCTCGTTATCACATCCTTTGACCATGCTCAAGTTACTCTTAGTTATTTCTAATCAATTTAAAAGGGATATTATTATAATAGTAAGCAGTTCCATGAGAGAATCCTTATTGTCCCTTATTGTTTATTCCAAGTGAGAGATTTATTAACGTTTTGCAATTTACATGCAAAAGAAGGTCAGTTCAATTATCATGTAAATATTTCATTTTCTTAAGGAAATCTGCATGTGTGTATATTCTTTTCCAGATACCGATGACCTTTACGTGATCTTTGTTTGGTGGTGTGCTGCCAATTTGATCATCATCACAAGTCAGACCAACACCTTGAATGCAGTTAGCTGTCAGATCTAGATTCCTGAAGGGCATCTTTATGCACAGGAGTCATACCCAGATTTGTTTTATTGCAAACATGGATTAGCATGCACAGGAGAGAACTCTTCAGGAGTTGCATGATTAGGTTTTTAGTTATGAGAATTATACAACTTTGATGCGCACATGAAATGAAAGCACTTGTGAGAGATGTCTTGTATAAAAGTAACCCTCCTTTTGGCTGTTTATGTTAACTTGGTTTCCCCCTCTGCACCCCCCAGCTCAAAGCTGTTTTGATCTGTATGCAATAAAAATGTGTTTTTACACTTTCCATAGTAGGTTTTCTGTGGATTTTGATTTAATTTCTCACTAACAAATTATTTCCCTTTTGAGTTACAACTCCTTTTATTGTTTCAACAATGATACATAACTCAGATTTATTGTAAATTTTTGGCTTTATGTCATATTTATCTCATCATTTATTTATGGGTTATTCATCCTATTTTTTATATCTCTTTGTTAAAATCAAATTTATATTTTACATGAGAATATGAAATTTGAATATAAATTTCAGTATGAATATGAGGGAATACCCTGCAGAACAGAATCATGCTTAAGTTACACAATTTCAAATGCTTTGATTAAATCACGATGAATGAATTAATTTCCCATTTCTAACATAAGGGGAATTGACTCTACTTAAATACTTAAAAGTAGAGATTGATTGATTGATTTGGTTAACTCAGTTTTCAAGGCCTTTACACCTGAATTGTAACCTTCAGCCATCAAGAGGTAATTGCTGGAGGCATTGTATTTTTAGATCACCTTTTGTCCATTCATTTTAGAATAATTGAATAAGTTTGATGGATCAATTTTAAATTCAAGTGACGTGTTAATTTGGCAGCGAGGATGATTTAACAAGATTTTAGGCTCGTGAGATCAAAGGTAAACAATAGCAGGTCATTATACACCTAAAAATATCTTGTTCTCACAGTAACAGAAAAATCATTAGATGGATAAACTTCACATATATAGATTTGAGTGCGAAGATTGGTCAAAAGTTCAGTCATGGGTCATAGACCCCTCCCCCTCCAAAAAAAGTTTGAAAAGCTTTGCCTGGAAAAGCCCAGTCATTATATGCTATGTAAGGTCCCATTCGCATAAAATTTAAAACTCTTGTTTGATGCAATGAACCAAAGAATAACACCTGGCTGTTCAGTCTCTGAAGTACTGGGTGGTGTTTAAGATGTTCGACTCTATGAAGGACTGGAACATATTCTCAGGTGATTTAGTCAGCTGCATAGGGATAAATCGTTTGACACATTGTAGGATCACCAGTTGTGCATAAAGTCATGTGTAAGTTACAAACAGTTATATGAAATCGCTCCCTGGATGTGCTGATTTTAGAAGAGAATGTAATGTGACCAAGAGTGGAAAATCATGACCTATATATATAATCAGGGTTCCCACAGTCATGGAAAATCCTGGAAATTTTTTTGTTCATTGAAAGTCAGGGAAAAGTCAGGGAATTTGGAAAATTTGTGAAAAGTCATGGAATCGCATTTACCTCTTGGCTATGGCAGCTTTCCAGTTTGTCGTTATTCGTAACTCTCATACTCTGCTATTATAATTGGTATTCATGATTTCCATTTTTCCCAGTTTTGTGACATCCCAAATTCTACATAACTCCCAGAACGTCACAGGAAGTCATGGAAAGCAGCAATTTAGTCATGGTAAAGTCATGGAATTGGTGTTTTCAAATTTTTGTGGGAACCCTGATAATGATTATATTATCAAAGGAGATGGGACAACTCTTTCAAAGTTAACATTTTCTTATGAATTTTCATTGTAATCCACACTCTGTATGAAGATGAAAATAGGGTGAGAAAAAAAATGGACCAACATTTCACAAAGATTGTAATTAGTAGTTGGAATTACAATGCATATTTATGATACTGAAATTGTGGCATTTGATTGGTGAAGAGTAAGTTTGTGATAAATTTGGTATGCATCACTGAAGATAACAAAAGAAACAATGCCCTGATGGGAAGACCTGTTGTTGATCATTTATTTTGTTTATCCTGTAAAGTGTAAAATTTTCTTGGCATTCCTGTTGTTTGTAATGTTTTGCTGCTTACACATGAAATGAAATTTTAATTAGAAAATAATGATGTATATATTGTAAATGGTTGTTCTCAAGTGTATTTGTATGTGTTTCACAACTTGGACATGGTTAATTTTTAAGGACCAGGGGCCTGTCTTACTAAGAGTTGCGATTGATCTGATCAATCGCAACTATGGAAAGCCAGAAAAGTCAACATCTAAAGTACATTTTCAAAATATTTTCTAGAAATGACATATGTTCATACATTCACTGTTTTTTCTTGACAATTCAGTATGCTTCTCTCTGTTTTCAAAGGACAATGAGCCAATTTCGTGAAAATAAAATATGAAATTAATGGATTTCCATATACTTGAGATTGATCGGATCAATCGTAACTCTTTGTAAGACAGGGCCATCGTGGGTTTGTGTATAGTTGTGTGGGAGAGAGAAGGGGAACGAGAACTTAGCGGAATGCTATATGGGTCTAGGAAGATTGGTAATTGTGTGAGAGGGTGTGTGCAGAAGGGGAAAATACTGCCAGGGGGACTGGAAAGCGGGGAGCAGATGCAGTTGCCCCTCTCTCCAAAATCCCCCACAATAATGATATTTATTTATCATATAGTCAAACCTGTTGAATGAGACAAGAAAAGCAGTCTTTGTGGAAAGACTCCCATAATGTGTAAAGTTCTTCAAGGAAAACCAAATTTGTGGTCTTAAAAATAGCCAGGTGATCCTTCTATATAGGCAGTTGCTGAAGCAGGTTTGACTGTGCGTTATCATAACTTAATAAAAAAATCATTCAACATATTACCTTTCATTGTAAAGCATAGAATATTCTCTTTCCTCTGGTGTAACTTCTTATTCACGCATTTAGTGAAAGCAATTTGAAAAAGAAAGGATACCAAAAGGCTTTTGGTAGGTGGTATATGAATTTCAAAAAAGAAAATCACAAGTCTCAAAAGTTAAATATCTGGTTTTTAATAAAGGACAAGTCCACCCCAACAAAATTTGATTTGAATAAAAAGAGAAAAATCCAACAAGCATAACGCTGAAAATGTCATTGAAATCGGATGTAAAATAAGAAAGTTATGACATTTTTAAAATATGGACATCCTGGTCGGTATGCAAATGAGGGAACTGATGACATCACTCGCTCACTATTTCTGTTTTATTTTATGAAATATCCTAATTTTCTCCCCATTGTCATTTGAAACAAATTTTTATTTCTCCCTGAACATGTGGAATTACCATTGTTTTTTTACATTTTATGGTTCAGTCAAGTTTGTCCTTGATGTCAAATCTGTATAAAAATTGAAATCTTGTATAATTCTTTGCCACTGATCTATAGAGCTAGAGGGGAGATAGATGTTCATTGCACGCCGCTGATCTGAGCGAAAACTCGCTACAGTTAAACTGCACTGAGTCTTGAACATAGAATAAGTAAAAAATTAAATATACTCGCTAGCGCTAGCGCGCGCGGTACGGGTATTGGTACACGTGCAAAATGGCGAAAACATCGCACAGACCCGGTCCTTTAAAACAGCAAAATAAAGGCCACAAAACTGGACGACATCGTAGTAAAGGCAAAATCGACGTTGAATTAAAGGGTAAGTTACTTTTATAACTTTCTTTGATGTGTCGCTCTTCCAGGAAAATCCTTTTACTCGGTGATTTGATATTTCCGGTTGAAGACTTCATCGTTGTTCCCTTACTAGCCCTAGTCCCACACGTACAGATTAATGTGGTGCCGGTACCGATTAGTCGAAGATTTCTAATAGTAATACCTAGGCCCTAATTATTTTAAGAACGTAACTTTACTAATGTAACAAATTTTTATATCAATTCCCGATCCGATTTTTCCATTTTTCTTAAATTTGTTTCGATCTCTGATTTTTTATGTCTGCATCTGGATAAAATGAAAAAGATCGGTTTTAAATTTAAGTTAACAATAACAACATGGAGTCATGTCATGACTCAGTCATTGTTAACTTTTAGTTTTAGTTTTATGGCTTATGCAAAAACATTAATTATTACAGAAATACAGTGGCCCAGTGGGTGATTTCAAGTACGGCGCGGTGTTGAAATCTGGGGGGCGTTTCATGAAAGGACTTGTCGGACGTTTTATCCGACAAGTCTCATTTTATCCGACAGTTACCGTCCATAGGAACAGTGCCTCTCACTCTCAGTCTCAGCTAGCCAGGCGGCTTCTAGAGAGTAAAAATCATTTACTAACGTAGCGTAAGGTCACTCTCATACGAAGCCAGGGCTTCCGTCATATACTTTTGCGTGTACCACCAAAAAACCTGAAACTTTCGCCCCCGAAATTTCTACTTTCTTTCTAAAAGATCTAGCCCTAAATCATGTTGTACATGGGATAAAACTTCATTTCCGACATTTCTATGCTCTCGTTGTTATTTTTTAACAAGAATTCATCAAAAAAATGAGAGAAATATTGTGTAAAGACGGAAGAGACTCGCCCGATGTTTACGCCGCCATCTTGTTTTCTATTGTTCTTCCCCAACGTTACCCGACGCACGCGTCTGTAACGTTGGCGAAGAACAAATCAATAGAAAACAAGATGGCGGCGTAAACATCGGGCGAGTCTCTTCCGTCTTTACACAATATTTCTCTCATTTTTTTGATGAATTCTTGTTAAAAAATAACAACGAGAGCGTAGAAATGTCAGAAATGAAGTTTTATCCCATGTACATGATTTAGCAGTAGAGGCGCACGGCCAATATGGGAGACTCTCTCCAATAGAATAGGGGAGACAATCTCCCACATTGGAGACTTGCTTTGCAAAAGGACAAAAGAAACAACACCAACAAAAGCATGATTTTTTCCACCCAAAATTTTGTCTCACTGAGGTCAGAAGCCCATTTGTTTTGTGTGTGATTGACAACAAAAATCCTTATCAAAACAAAAGTAGACAGTGAATATTTAAAGTAGACGGTGAAAAGAGGTAATTTTTCATGAGGAATCTGCTTATCACATTTTTATTTGCCGCCAAGGTAATCCTTTTGCAGCAAATGTAAACAAAGGAAATTGGACTCCAAAACTGGAGACTGTCTCTGAAATTGGATACCCAAATTCTTTACAAAAGTCTCTGATATTGGAGATAATCTCTCACATTGGAGACAGTCTCCAATATTGGCCGTGCGCCTCTACTGTTTAGGGCTAGATCTTTTAGAAAGAAAGTAGAAATCTCGGGGGTGAAAGTTTCAGGTTTTGGCTTCCATTGTGTGGGTCTATGGGATAGAAGGCCTGGCTTCATGAGAGTGACCTTACGTTAGTAAATGATTTTTACTCTCTAGAAGCCGCCTGGCTACTCTCAGCCAATCAAAATCATGGAAAGATGTCAGAATGATGTCAGATCTGACAACTTGTCGGATAAAAATATTGATGAAACGCTCCCCTGGTGTTGGTGTTGTGACAATACCAGCCACAACACTGTACTTGAAATCAGGCTGGTGTTGGGATTGACCTCGGAATATATGACATATTTCCGGCAGTTCGTGTTGAAGGATGGTGCGTGAAGTTGAGATGATTTAGCAGCGCAGAGGCGTGACGTCATGTGCTATCGACAACGCAATCAGTATCGTTCCTCTGAACCCAGCTCGGTGTTGGAGCTCGGTTCAGCGGCCTTTTTACGCTCTCAACACCAAAACCAACACTGAACACCGTACTTGAAATCACCCATTAACATCATTTTTTTTCTCATATAAAAAAAAGTATAAAAAAATGAAAAAGCATGTGTAGGTATGTTGCAAAAAAATAAATTTGAGAAATCGGGTGTTTGCTTCATAGCATCATTTAGAGCTCATCAAGACCTTTCATTTAATACCTCATTTCAATAGCCCCAGTAACAAGAAAGTTAAAACTTTGGTAGTTTTTTAAGTTCGCACAAATCGCCTCTTCAATTCTTATGTATTCCTTTGTTTTTGAAAAACAAAAGTTGTGACCTTAATTGGGACCAAGGTGCACTAATAATAGAAAACAACAATGCGCATACATTGGTATATGGAAGTGCCCAACAACAGTCAACAAAAATCACAGACATCGCCGAAACGGACATAAAAAACACACTTAGCGTCAGTAGATTTCTTTCAAATTTCACCACAATGTACGGTAGTTGAAATGTTGTTCTATTGGAATGAATACCTTTTAGAGTGGGATGATACCTGTAAATATGAATAGCAAGAAGTTGAAAGCAAGACCAAAGTTCCATTAGCACACAGAGTTGCAAGATCACCGAGTGAGGTTTTTTTTTTCAAGTCTGGACAGCTGCCATAAATATTCAACTACGTAAAATCAATGATGTCATTGGGAATAACCTTTCCTTGCACATGTAAACACCCCGGGGGGGGGGGGGGGCACTTCCATTGACGAGTGGATACCATGCGCGACCAAGGGGTCTCGAAAACCACCCTAAACACGTATTTTCCATATTCTGAAAATGCAACCCTTAACAAGTATTGGCGTCTGAAAGTGAAACCCTACCCTTAACAAGTATTGGAAACAAAACGATACTCTTGGCAAGTATTCCTGAAATGAACCCCTAAACAAGTACAGCAATATTTTATTGTTATGTCACGGGTCCGTCGGTCGTCGGTGTTACCTTTACAGTTTACACACCATTTGGTTTAGTACGGCCCCAGCTTCCACACCTCGCGCAAATTGGACTCTAAACACGTAGTGTTGGGGCAAAAAGGACATCCTTTATACATTTTAATTTTATTTTATCATCCCTGCAAATTTGACCCTAAACACGTAGCTTTCCTGGCGAAATAGATAATCTTTTTTCATTATTTTTGTGTTTTTGACACCCTTATCATGTTACGTACGTAACGTGTCCTATCTTGAAAAAGACATCCTTTTTACATGTTTTTTGGGTCGCGCATGGTATCCACTCGTCAATGTAAGTGCCCCCCCCCCCCCCCGGGTAAACACAGTACAAAGCAATGCCTCCACAGTCACCCTGAGATTATAGGCAGCACACTCAATGCCTCATTCAGAATGCACCTAGAGGGCGCTTTTGCAACATACCTAGCATGTGAGAAAATGACAATTGACTTGCATCGCTGCTTTAGTCCTTTTGCCATGACCATGTTTACTGCGGCAGCCCGAACACTAAAGTAGCGAGGCCCCCACTTCCCCCCCTTGCGGAGCATCGCCACCTAGCCTTGAGACTTCGTGATGATATTTTTTAATATTTTGACATATACTTCTTCATCACGAAGCCTTTAAACTCTTCCCATCCCGGGCATAGACGCATAAGCAAGACCTACAGTACACACCCGGATGGATTTCCCTAGGAAATCCATATTTAGAGGGTGAAATCGGTTTGTATGTATTTATTTTATTTATCTATGAGCCTTCATATGCCTAATGCATATGTAGTAGGGATAAAAATTATTTCACTATAAATGTAGAAAATAAGAGGTTTCTTACCAGACCGATCTCGTGTAGATCCCTCGATCCGTTTGTCAACAAAGCAAATACAATAGGCCTAGGCTTGAACCGCTTTGTTATGAGTTATGACGTACCTTTGATTAGCAATGTTACAAAATGCTTATTGAAAGAACAATTTATTATTATCTAACAAATAATGAAATTTGAAACTTGATTAAAAATTAAATAATAATTATTTAATCACGTATTAGATTTTATTATTTGTTAAATAATAATTTTTTTTATTTATAAATTGTTCTTCAAAAGTCAAAACGGCATTTTGTAACATCGCTAATCGAAGGTACGTCATAACGTAGCGGTTCAAGGGTCAAGCCTATTGCATTTGCTTTGTTGACAAATGGATCAAGGAATCTACACGGGATCGGTCTGGTAAGAAACCTCTCATTTTTCACATTTATAGTGAAATAAGTTTTATCCCTACATACGCATTAGGCGTATGAAATACGATTTATGAACTGAAATCATTAAAGTTATACCGGTAGATGTTATTCAAGTTTTGAAAGATACGAGTTACGTGCGTCCCGGCGTGATACAAAGGTATAAGATGATAAGTTTAATGTTATACCGGTAGATGTTATTTAAGTTTTGAAAGATACGAGTTACGTGCATCCCGGCGTGATACAAAGGTATAAGATGATAATCTAAAAATTGTGGAAGGTAAACATATTCGTAAAGAGTTATGAGGTGGAAATTATTGTATTCAGGCTTGGCCTACTAATTTTAATGATAATTAAGTCAGTTGAAATAGGAGTCATGTGAAATGCATTCTTCATGTTGCAATGCCACCTCTATTGTATTTGTTCACAGGCCTAGCATCATACAGGTTCCAATCCTAGGCTATGCCTATGCATTCAGTTGATTCAAGCAGACACAAACTTTTCATTACAGCTGCACTTATGTTTCTTCTGTCTCTGCACTTTAGTTAAGAACCCACAATAATAATAATCATAACCCATGATAATAATCATATTTAGTGACTGGATATCCAAAAGCTACAAATATATACATGTATATCCTGAAAGTTTCAGCCTATTCCATGCTTTGGAATAGGTTTTATAAAAAAAATACACCAATATTTTAGTTTAATCAGGCACCAAATCAAATTAAATTTTCAAGGTAAATCACAAAATGTATGCTGTACATTTAAAACACATTTTCATTTTACATCCTCCACATCCTAATTTATTGTTTGATGGCATAACCCAATCATATTAACTAGTAATTAATCGGATTAGTGATTTGGGGGGATTTACCCAAACTATAGACAGGCTTTAAAGGACAAGTCCACCCCAACACAAACTTGATTTGAATAAAAAGAGAAAAATTCAACAAGCATAACACTGAAAATTTCATCAAAATCGGATGTAAAATAAGAAAGTTATGGCATTTTAAAGTTTCGCTTCATTTCACAAAACAGTTATATGCACATCTCGGTCGGTATGCAAATGAGGAACTGATGACATCACTCACTCACTATTTCTTTTGTATTTTATTATATGAAATATGAAATATTTTTATTTTCTCGTCATTATCATGTGAAATGAAGTTTCATTCCTCCCTGAACACGTGGAATTCCATTATTTTATCATTGTGTGCTTCAGGCAAGGAGGTCCTAATCATCAAATTCGTAAAAATTGATATATTGTATAATTAAAACAATAAAAAACAAAAGAAATAGTGAGTGAGTGACATCATCGACTCTCTCATTTGGATGTAACTGGCTCGTTCATATAACTATTTTGTTAAAAATAAGCGAAACTTTGAAAAATCATAACTTTCTTATTTTACATCCGATTTTGATGAAATTTTCAGCATTGTGCTTGTCTAATTTTTCTCTATTGATTCAAATCGACATTTTTCTGAGGTGGACTTGACCTTTAAATTAGGCCTTTCCAACGTTTATGTTTAGTGACATGACTTTGGTATTTTATCATTGTAAGCATATTAGATATATTGCTTTCTGTAGAATTAATAAGAGCATCATGTGGCCCTGAGCTTATTTTTTTCTTTCGTTTTGCAGGAAGAGTCTCTGCCAAAGTCATTTCAAAGAAATGGAAAAGGGAGCTAAGCAAGGCTGGTCGCCGAAACAAGGTAAGCATAACAATCATTCAAAGTTAATGCAAATTATATACTTAATACTTTTCTTTACCAGGGGTATTATGAAACTGCTGTACAAGTGTGCATTGCATAATCCTTCTCCACTCTAAGTACTAAGTACCCATGGCTCGTGGGAAGAAAGTTCAATTTTTAGAAAACTGTTCTGACTTGGCTGATGATTGGATCCAAGATTTGAGGTGGATGCTCTACCATTGGATCACCATAAATTTCTATATTGCTTTCTGAGATGTCCTTACGATAAAGTAAACATTTAGCCAGGGCTCGACACTAGCGCCGGTCCGACGGTCCCAGACCGGTAAAAATTGCTGTCGGGCCAGTAGATTTTCAGAAATAGGAAGATTTACTGGTCCGACATGACCAGTAAAAAATATCATTGTCGGGCCAGTAATTTTTCCAAAAATAGCAAGATTTAAGGGTCCGACATGACCAGTAATAAAAACCATTGTTGGGCCAATAACTTTTCCAGAAATGGTCAAATTCACTGCAAACCATTTCCCCCCCGTTAAATTCTGTCATTCACACACAGAATACACACAGAATGAATCGCACGTAAGTGTTACTAGAGTAGCATACAGTGTACATGTGGCCAGCCACACAACACACGTGGTAAATTCTCTACTGCTGCGCGAGCGAAGCTTGGCTAAACTCTGGCAGAAATCTCTCACAGAACTGTCAAAATTCACGATTCATACTCATGAAAGGCTCTTATAATGTCCATATTTCCTAAAATTTGGAGTAACTCTGTCATTTGTAAGCAGTAAAAGGATAAATTTTCACTTCTGTTTTGGTTCAAACAGATCGGGTTTCGGGTGATATCGTCTGAATACATAATAGCCCCACATATGCATTTATGAGTGTGTTGATACACTTGGTTTCTTTCTTTCGTAGCTATTTTAATTGAGCCAAAAGAAACTGATAAATTATTTGATAGTTTTAGCTTTCTTCCTCTGTTTTCTTCCTATCTTTCTTTCCTTCTTTCTTTTCAATCTTTCTTTGTTTCTTCCCTCTCTTCTTTCATTTTTGTCTCACCTGCATAGCAGAGTGAGACTATAGGCGCCGCTTTTCCGACGGCGGCGGCGACGGCGACGGCGGCGTCAACACCAAATCTTAACCTGAGGTTAAGTTTTTGAAATGACAGCATAACTTAGAAAGTATATGGACCTAGTTCATGAAACTTGGCCATAAGGTTAATCAAGTATTACTGAACATCCTGCCTGAGTTTCATGTCACATGACCAAGGTCAAAGGTCATTTAGGGTCAATGAACTTAGACCATGTTGGGGGAATCAACATCAAAATCTTAACCTAAGGTTAAGTTTTTGAAATGTCATCATAACTTAGAAAATATATGGACCTAGTTCATGAAACTTATACATAAGGTTAATCAAGTATCACTGAACATCCTGCTTGAGTTTCACATCACATGACCAAGGTCAAAGGTCATTTAGGGTCAATGAACTTTGGCCGAATTGGGGGGTATCTGTTGAATTACCATCATAACTTTGAAAGTTTATGGATCTGATTCATAAAACTTGGACATAATAGTAATCAAGTATTACTGAACATCCTGTGCAAGTTTCAGGTCACATGATCAAGGTCAAAGGTCATTTAGGGTCAATGAACTTTGGCCAAATTGGGGTATTTGTTGAATTACAGCCATAAATTTGAAAGTGTGTTGGTCTAGTTCATAAAACTTGGACATAATAGTAATCAAGTATCACTGAACATCCTGTGCGAGTTTCAGGTCACATGATCAAGGTCAAAGGTCATGTAAGGTCAAAGAACTTTGGCCACGTTGGGGGTATTTGTTGAATTGCCATCATATCTCTATAAGTGTATTGGTCTAGTTCATAAAACGTGGAAATAAGAGTAACCAAGTATCACTGAACGTCTTGTGCGAGTTATAGTAGTTTTCAAAATCAGCTCTGCTGCTCTATTGAATCGCGTGATGCAGGTGAGACGGCCAGAGGCATTCCACTTGTTTTGTTACTGTCTTTCTTTTTTAATTTCCTTTTTTTTTTCTTTAATTCGTTTCTGTCTTGCTTTCCTTTTGTCCTTCATTCCTTCATTTTATTTGGGGGGGGGGATAACGAAAGGCTAAAGAAATAAACTTGCGCCTTTTTTAATGTTTTCTTTATTTTGGGGGACCAGTAGATTTTAGGTTCGGACCAGTAAAAATTTGAAAAACTGGGTATCTACTGGTCCGACATGAATAGGTTGGACCAGTAGAAAAAATGGGTTAGTGTGGAGCCCTGATTTAGCTGAAAGAAAAGTATAAGTTTTCAATCTTGCTGTTGTGTGACATGCTTTAGGAATTATTTAATCTCCATAAGCATAAATTTAATTTCAACAGAAAAATGCCAAGTTTAGTTTACTTGGCATTTTAACATCTTGCTTTCCATAAATATGTGTATTAAACATATAATCATTGACTTGAATTCATTCATTCATTTTTTCACAATAATATACAAGCATTGCAAATACATACAAGGTTGAATATGAAATGACTTGTGAACAGTTTCAGATATAATATTTAAACACATTGCAAAAGAAATTCATTCATTCAAAAGGAGCCCCAAAAAGGTATAATAGCTGTGGCATCCATCATGAAATAAACATAGATACTAGTGATCAAATGTGTATTTATAAACAATACTACATTGTTAATGTAATTTGCCTCTTGTTCAGTATAAAAAGAACAGTTGGAAATTGATAAATATATCACAATGTAACATAAATTGTGTACATTATTACATTGATTTTGTACTGAAGGCCGTCCAGCTTCGTAAAAAGAAAAGAGAAGATCTACTCAATCAGAAGAGGATAGGGACTCAAGAGGCACCTCCAAATTTGGTGGTAAGTCAGGTGATTCAATAATTGGACCTCAAAGAAATTATCACATTATAAGATGAAATTATGGCAACCTGTTTCAAAATTAACTGTGTAGCAAGGATTTGAAGTTTAATCAAGTGACATTTCATAAAAGTAGAGCTGAAAACAATTACACTGTACTAACTTATTTTTTTATGTTCATGGATAAATCCTTTGAACCATCCAAACATTTTGAATTTTGGTAATCATAAAATAGGCCCATTTGCAATACCAGGTTTTGTGGCCAAATCTAGGTCATGACTGTATGCCTCCAGAGACAATCGTCAGCAAGTCACATATTTCAAGACGAAGGAAATATTTCAGTGGAACTTTTGTCTTATATCATTTCTGTGATGTATAATTTTTGGGTGTTTTGTATATCAAGCCATTGTTTCATTGAAGTTGTTCAGCAACAATCATATTTTCAGCTATAGCAATTTCAGGGAGATCCTTGGGTTTGGACATTTGGTTGACTGAATCACTGGTCTCTGACTTACTCTGTGTGGTTTACCATCTTTAGTGGTTTTGATATGATCTTATTTGAAATTGCTTTCAATTTTTTTTTATAAGAAATCTATATATTCATATAACAGCCTTAGGATGAAATAGATTGAATCTACAATTTAAAAAAAATCAGTAATCAATTTTACAGCAAAATGAAATTATGTACTCATCATATTTCATGTAATAACTTTATTTCAAAATGCATTTTCTGTCAGGAGACATAACTAACTCAAAACTATGCTATTCTTTCTAAGAACTTAAAAAACATAGGTTATTGATATATTTCAGAGTATTTTAATTCATAGATTTAAGTTTAAGATTAAAAACAGTGAGGGATGTAAGGTTATTGTAATTTGCTTGCATTTTTACTGTAATTCCTTTATTATGAATGTGATAGTTGGAACTATTCTGGCTAATCTAAATCTTTAAATGGTGTTAGTGTTATCCCAGTGGTCAGGTAAAATAAGTAGCTAAGTTTATTTCTGCACTTACTGGCTGTGTCTGAAAATAGACCATAGACATTCTAAGGACAATTACTAGGCATCTGCTTTATCATTTGAAGGATATTGCTTCATGTGCAAGTATCAGTGAATTACAAAAAAAAGGTATCAATTGCATATTGGCAACACTCTTAATAATCTATTTCAGATGGTACTCCCTCTTCATGGAACCATAGACGTTGATCGCATTCTGGGCTGTTTGAGGGCAGCAGATAGTGATGCAGTAGAGTATCCTAGCAACAATAGTAATCTTCTACACATTTGGTGAGATATATTATTTTTTTCATATTTTATTGTCAGAGTTTAAATTTGAATGATTTCGTTACATTCTAAAGTGATACAAGCAATATTGTGAATAGGTGCCGTTGGCAGTCATCAGCGTATTTTACTTTAATCTCTATTTTCATTTACAAACTATCAAGATTATTATCACCCCAGCAATGCTGTTTATCCACACTGATCTGCACTAAACCCAGGTGAATCTGGACTTGTCAGGATTAATTTCTCACAATGCTTGCACAAGTACTGTATTATTATTAATATTGTGGCGTAACCGGGCACTGTCGGGGTAGCGTTCTGCCGTCTCGCAGTCTCCAGAACCCGGTCCACGCTTCTCCTCACTTTTATATCTCTTTTTGGGCAGGCTCGCTCACAAAAGTCTTTTGTGCAACGTGATACACTCTCTCACTCCTCTGTAATACACCAGGTCACCCGCTCACTCACCCTCATCATGCAAATGAAGCAATATACAGTTCAACTTGATTTATTCGGAGCTTACATCTTACAACCGCACGCCACCGCAGCTCCCAGCGAACTGACGTACTTCTCCAATAACCGCAAAGCATATCACAACAAAAATATCGCCCTCTACGATTAAACTATGAAATACATCTTAAAGGTATAACTCATTATGCTACAATATTTTTACTATTGTTATTTTTGAATTTTTTTGGCCTCATAGCCTCTAATTTTTTTTTACAAATCAAGCAATCTTGTGCTTTTATTGCAGCTTGCCTCGTTTCAAACGAAGATTCACAATAGTAGTACCTTCCACCAACCTGTCAGCCATCTTGGACACAGCTAAGGCTGCTGACTCATTGCTCTGTCTAGTTGATCCCAATGAATGCTGGGATGAGTTTGGTGACCTCTGTCTGTCTTGTCTCTTTGCACAAGCTTTGCCTTCAGTGACATTTGCTACACAGGTATGTGCATGGCATGTAGAAGAATTGCATTTTTTATCATAGCTTTTGTTCGAGTTGTCTGTATGTGATATAGAATTCCAGTCATATCAAGTTGAACAATTGCTACCTGATAACATTGAAAACAAACTAACAGTGAAATATATGAATATGAAAATTATAAATATAATTATAAAAATGAATTTGCTCTTTTTATGCTGATATTCATGAAGAATATGAAGTGCGCTAGAATGAATTAGTAGATTGCTTTCACCCAATATATTTTCAAGAAATAGAAAGGAGAGGAAGTCATGAGAATAGCATGAGGAAACATACACTATTCTCTATACACAGTATACATAGCCTATTTCTTATTAAAAAACTGTTAAAAATCATTCAAATTAGTCTGCTTGTCAAGATTTTAATTAAAATAATAGAATATTGAAATTCCTTTTTTCATTTATTGTTAAATTCAATTTAGGGTATGAGTGATGTTCCAATCAAGAAGAGACATGAAGCAAAGAAAACTTTACAAAAGCAGATAGAAAGGAGGTAAAGGCCAGTTCTATCATTGATTGATTCTAAAAGGAATAAAGTAATAGAAATATCGATGATACCTATAATTTTAATGCAATGCAGTAATTTAAAAAGGTAGGTAGACATTTAATAGTCTGGTTGTATAAGAAGAAAAAGTTGATTTGATCTGCTGACATTGAATTGGTTTCATGTTTTATAGATGAACTTTGTTGAAATAAATTTGTTTTGTAGCTAGTATTCTGAATTTGGATACACATGGAAGCACAAAGATGAGAGTTCAAGAAGCAACCTATGACACCATCAAGGCAGAAGCATTCTGAGTCCATTTGCATTATTACTAGAATTATTATTGTTATAGGTAGAAGTAGCAGCAGCAGCAGAAGGAGTAAGAAGTAGTGGTAGCGTTGGCGGTGGTGATAGTGATAGTGCAAGTAATGTATTTGAATCAATTTATTTTTTGGGTGTATTCTAGTGATATATTTCTAATTAAAAGTGTTTCTGCGTTGATTAACGCTAATTATTATCACTCAATATCAGATTCCCAAATGGCAAGCTGTATACAGTGGATACAGAACAAGAAAGTATTTTACTTCTTCGACACCTTGCAGAACAAAAACTCAATACTATAAAATGGCGTGATCTTCGGCCACATATGTTAGCAGATGATGTGACTTTTGAACCCAACAATAATGAGGTTTGTTTAGCTTCTACACTTTTGACTTTATGAAGTCCGCAGCAATGTTAAGCTCTTCGTTAAGACAATGTGTGAACCTTTATTTTGCTTTTAACAATGGATGACAATAATTACATTGCCTGATATACCCCTTGACAAAAATTTTGATAGCTCATAGATTTTGCAATCAAATGAAAGTTACTATATTTTTGAAATGTTTTGTTTTGCATCAATGTAGTACAGGGTTGAGCAACACCCTTAACCCTAAATAGACTGGGCTATTTCGACGCCTAAGAAGACTGGGGGGGGGCTGATTCAGCCCCCCCTTCTGATCTCGGCCGTCGATCGCGCGATCGCGACGAAAATTGGCACGCGCGTTACCCATGGCATTATCTACAAAACTATAATATCAAATTCTGCGAAAAATCTCATTGCTCATTAATTATGCTAATTTATGCGTAAAATCATAAGTTTGCTCTAATTAATAAAATAATGCCCCTAAAATGCTAATTATTGTTTCACGTACTCTAGATAGGCATCTGATCAAATTTATTTTTCAAAATTTTCAACATCACATTTATTTTCTTATGTATTTTATTGTTTTTTAAATTTCTTATGTATTTCTTTGTTTTTCGACTTTTTGTTTTTTATTGTTTTTTCAATGGAAATCGTCAGGGACTTTATTTTGACCATAAAAAAGATAAAATTAATTGATTTTAAGCAGTAAAAGTAAAAATCATGATACATTTATGAATTTTGGCTAAAAACACCATTTGCATTGGATTTGTACACAAATTCACGTTTTTGAGTAATTTTGGGTCTGCATGCACTTACGAAATGCTGTGTAATTTCGGAACCGCGTACCCGGGGGTCACAATTTTGGTCTCAAAAGTTGCGCGAGACTTGAAAGTAAAAAGTCAGCGAGTGACGCGGTCAAAAAATTTCGCGCAACGGATTTATCATGAAAAATGTCGAGGGGGGGGGGCTGAATCAGCCCCCCCCCCCAGTCTTTTTAGGGTTAAATCAGGATGTTGATGTTTCTAAGGGGCATTGTAAGGAAGTTTCAATTGATCCTATGCCAATAATAGGTCTCTGAATCAATTCTGAAATCAAAATTAAAAGTGTTGGTCTGTTTCATGCGACAGAAAGTATAAATTGATTTTTTTATAGATGATTTGATCTATTAATTCCAAATTTGTGAGTGAAATTTGCAGGCGATGCAAATAAGTAACCAATCTTAAGAGTAATTAATGCATAAACAACTCTTTCATACTATTACAGGATGGTAAAGGAACTCTTAAAGTGACTGGTTTCCTAAGAGGATCATGCTTGTCAGTCAATGGTCTCATTCACCTGCCTGGCTTTGGAGATTTTCAGATGAATCGTATTGCAGCTCCTTCTGACCCTTGCCCTTTGAACCCAAGGAACATAAGGATAAAGGTCAAGAAAATTGAGGATGGAATGACTATTGTAAGTCTACTCTTGAATCGTACTCATTTTCACTCTTAACTAAACAAAACAAAAAAGCTCCATAGTATTATTTTTCCTCTCCTAATCGAGGATTTTATTTCCAAAATTCAAAGTGTAACACACATAATGATACATATAATAACAATCATTATCTTTTGACCATAATGAAAATTATACAATTAAGTATAATATAACAATCAATTTGGCAATTCTTTACCTTCTCTTTGTCTTATGTTGTTTAAATGTATCCTTTTTTTCTATCTCTCTTTTGAATAAGAAAACAAGACTGTAATTTCTTTGATCTAAATTAACCATGGTATAAATGCATATCACATTGTTTAAAGTGGCTATCTTGACTTGTTTAGAATTGATTAATCATCTCATATTTAATTGCATAGTATTTAATTTCATGTTTAAACAATGATTAAATAGGAACATTATGCACAGGTATGTGAAAAGAAAAAAAATCTGTATTTTGATACTGAATTTGTTTATTACTGTCAGGATCAGATTAAACTGAATGCTATATTAAATGTCATGACTATTACTTATTCTCTTGGTTGTTTTCATAAGGATGATGATGAAAATGAGACAATGGAGGAAGGTTCAAAGTTACTAGAAGTCGTTGACCCTCACAGTCAAGAATCCCTCCAGTCAGAGGCTGTACCTGATCCGATGGAGGGAGAACAAACATGGCCGACTGAAGAGGAGCTTGCTGAAGCTGAAGGTAAGAAGATACATGAATGTGATCTTGTTTCCTGAAAAAAAATATGTCCTGTAAACCACACAGAAATCAGTATCTGTAATCATATTACTGCATAGCACAGTGAGACTATAGGTGCTGCTTTTCCAATGGCGGCCAAATTTTTTTCTCAACAGGTAAGGGTGATTGTCACAGAGACATTTTCCAATTTAACTGTTCATATGTAAACATTTGGGAACTTTCAACAACTATGGATAAACTTATTATTTTTCTGATTTGAATAATACCTGCCAGTTTTATTTAGGCTTACTTTTCTGCTATCTTGAAGCAGTTTTTGTATGCCCCCGCAGACGAAGTCCGGAGGGGGCATTAAGTGTTGTCCCTTTCCGTCCGTCCCCCCACTTGGTTTCTGCGCAATAACTCGTAAAATATTTAATGGATTTAAAAGAATTTGGTGTGTAGGTAGATGACACCAAAATACAGGCTAACTTCGAATTTAGAGTCCGCAGGTCAAAGGTCATAGCTCATTAAATATGCGAGTTGGTTTCCGTGCAATAACTCGAAAAATGTTTTATGAATTTATTTTTAAATATTTTTGGTGTGTAGGTAGATAACACCAAAATACAGGCTAAGTTCGAATTCAGAATCCGCAGGTCAAAGGTCACAGCTCATTAAATATGCGAGTTGGTTTCCGCATGATAACTTAAGAAATATTCAACATATTTAAAAAATTTGGGTGTGTAGGTAGATGACACCAAATATAGGCTAAGTTTGAATTCGGAGTCTGCAGGTCAAAGGTTAAAGGTCACAGCCCATATATGCAAATTGGTTCAAAGGTCTAAATTTGTTCATTATATGTATGCATATTGGTTTCTGCAAGATATTACCGGTAAGTTCAATCATATTGAATGAATTTCTGATCACGTTAAGCGGGGGTATCTGTGTCCTTTGGACACGTCAAATTTCTATTTTTTTCATGAATTTAAATTCTTTTACTTTGATCCAGCTGCCCTGAAAGAAGAAAAAGAAGAGCGTATTGTCAAGAGGGTACCCAAAGGAACGTCAGAGTACCAAGCTACATGGATTATTGAAAGTGAAGGAGAGGATGAAGAGGAAGATGATGACGAGGTAATAGACAAGTGTATGTAGTTATGAAGAGTAATGGTAGATATTGGATAATTGACAAAAGCGATTTTAATATTCTCATATTGTCTGAATTCCTTGAAAATATCCATGAGAGACATCATTTGGTATTACATTTACCAAGTCTGGTGACATTTTTAGTAGAATATTTGAATAATTGCAAATCAAAGGTATTTGCAATGCTTTGATTTCTGCAGGGTTCTTGGGGATGCATAGAATATTCACATGGATCACAAACATAATAGCAAGGATCACATTGTTTACTCACATAAGTGGCTTTGTATGAGACGAACTTGAAGCCTCATTGTTGTATTTTGCATATTTTATCCACTTCTGAACTAATTTTGCTCAAAGAAATGTTACCAATGTTTGTACTTTTGAATTTAACTAGTAATTTTCATTCTAGCTGACAAAGTAGTTAATTATTCAAAACACCACCTCTGAAAGAAAGCAGGGATGTAGATATTTGTTGAAAATATCTCAAAGGGCTCTGGAAAGTAAATTAAGGAACATAAGAAATTATGACATTGATTGTATATTACATTTGCGTCCCGTGGTATCAAGGGATTGATGCCTTTATGTACATGTATAGTAAACTCCTATGAAATTTGAACATGAAGAAGGGCTCATAATTTTGTTTAATAACATATTTATTATGAGACACTTTTAGTTTTAATTGAGTTATCTGAACATTTCCTTAGTCGCAGGATGTACAGCTCTGTGTATTTTTAAATTTCCTATCGATAGGAGAGTGATGAGGACGAGGAGTATGTGGATGCCATGCTCCCTGAAGCTGAAGATGTAGAATCTATTCCAGAGGAACCTTCGGAAGCAGATGATATGGAATTTGAAACGGTTTGTAGATTACTTTAACCACAAGCTGTGAAACCTTCTTTATCCCAAAATGTGATGTGCGCTATACAAGAAAAGCATATAAAGTCTGCATAAGTTGACCCTCCCTTGTTTAATGATTGACCAAGTCAAAGCAGTTTTTTTCAGACCAGATTATGCTCAACTGGTTGTATTAGCCAGCTTATGGTGACTTTCTTTATGTCAAAGAAATTTATGTGGTCCAAAGAGAATTGACCTATAATTGGCAGAGTTATCTTTATATATTACTATTTGTGAATGTGACCACATTTTACAGAAAAGGAATCTGTGAAAGTATGTATTACTTCTCTCCTCACTCGAGTAACATGTTCTTGTAGACATTCAAATGCTCATTTTTTAGTGTTTCTGTTTGTTTTGAATGTTTTTATGTATAAAATATAAACATAATATTGTCTCAAATGCTGCGAATCATCATCATCATAACACATTATATTCATATTTATACATATTGCATTAGAACCAGTACAGAAAACCAATGTTGAAATGATGGGCAATTAGAAAGAGTCTTATTGCTACTTGAGTCTCATTTTCTCAGGATAGAAATAATGATATGAAAATATCAACTGCCCGCAGGAAATGGCTGGCTCTTGAATTGACCAAAGGAGATTAAGAATATTAAAGTTAGTGATGATCAGCAATGTAATACATTTTGAGCTACTGTTTTACTTGTATGGATTATGAAGCCAACTTGTAATTCTATTTTTTTAATTTCAGGTGAGCATTAGTGGTGGGAGCAAGGAGAATTATGATGTTCATTTTGATGAGGAAGAGGAAAAGAAATTGTGAGTACTAAATGTTCCTGTTGTTTCTGTCTCATTCATTCAAGTAGGTGTGAATACCAAAAAGTATATTGTTTGCTTGTGCCATGACTTATATCACATACCTATCAAAGTTGTTTATTTCATAACATTTTCTAGGGTTTTAGCATCTGTTGACCTTTTATCTTCTATGTGGGATGCGATCTACCACTTCTGGTCCTTCACTCTATTTGAATGTAGCTTAGTCCATCAGTCAAGCTTGCTAAGTAATTGACCGCCTGTCATCAAGGATCAGGGGCAGAAAGAGTTGTGTTTAAAAAGTTAAAACCCATTCCTAAAAGCAAGTCATGATTTTTGGAGTTAGATTTATATCTGAATAAATCTAATCGACCAGCCTTATATGTATTTATATATATATTTTTTTATTTGTGTTTGAACAGATTAGAGAAGTACAGAGAGGAGAGGAGTCATGCAATGTTCCCTGATGAAATTGATACCCCAATGCATATGTCTGCGAGAACAAGATTTGCAAGGTGAGTGATTGATAGATAGTGAATGGTAGGTTCCATTTAATTGTTCACTGATGAAATTGATACCCCGATGCAAGAACAAGATTTGCTAGGTGAGTTGCTGTGTGATGGATTGTGAATATTGGAAGTAGATAGGATAAGTGGTAGCTAGAAGCTCAAAGTGAAATGATATAAGGAAGCTTTTCGAAACACGGGAATTTCTAAAGGATTTTCTGTTAGAAATGCCACTTAATATCAGGGTGCCGTTACTTCAATTAGTGGATTTGATTGCGTAGGTTTTCATATCCCATTAGGTGGCCCATTTGTAGACCTCGTGGAGAAAAGCAGTGTTTTTAAATTCACCCACATCTTTCACATTGTATCTTTGACTTCTAATCCTAGATTCTATCTATTACTTCAGGCCTTACTCACTTCCTGATACTTTAATTTAATGTGGATATTTGAAAAGAAATGTATCAAGAGTCACTGATTTTTACAACCATTTTGTATATTTGTGTTGTATAATACAGTTTAATGACACATAAAATATTGAAATGAGCTAAACCTTTCTTCTGTTTTCAATATCAGCAGATTTTCTTTCATTCCTCTTAGCCTTAATGAACAAACTAATATCTTAGAATAGAATTTAAAGTACATATTATGACTTGTTTATGAAGGTATCGTGGTCTAAAGAGTTTCCGAACGTCACCATGGGACCCCAAGGAGAATCTTCCTCTGGACTATGCTAGGATTTTCCAGTTTGAAAGCTTTGACAGGACAAAGAAGAGAGTGCTATCAACAAGGAATGAGGGCATTGCAGAGGTAAAAAAAATGCAATATAGATATTGATGATAAACACACAATACAATGAACCAGAAGCAAAATAGATTTAATTAGATTGTAGGCTTTATAAAATTACTGGTTAATTCCTGTTGGAAATTATTTGAATATCCAATGTAAGATATCTGATAATTTTATTTTCTGCACTGCAAAAAATGATGAAAAATTGTTAATTTAGGGGATTGATTTTATGTTTTATGTTCTGAAAATCTTGTTTTATGTATAAAATATTATACATTCATGAAATTAAAAGAAATATCTTTCCAATCATTTTACTTTTTCTCAAACTCTTTTAGATGTTTTGATATCTTGTGTTTGAAATTAGCCATTGAATTAAAATGTCAGTAGACAGGAATGAATTGTAAGTAGCTGTAAAATAAAGAAGTTTAAACAAATGTTTTCTTTCTTTCATTTCTATACAGGTTGGAAACTATATCACAATACACATAGCTGATGTACCAAGAAGTGCCTTTGGTAGGTGGATTTACATTCTTCATAAAATTTAATTAAGTCTTGTATATTGTATTCTAATTGATAAAGCTCCAGCTGTTTATAGTTACTTGTTCCCTTTGTACAATATTTCAATTTTTTTTAAACCAAATATTGGTTAATCAGATCAATCAATTGGTTTGACTTGAGAGAAATCTGACTTATAAGGGGTGAATAATTTATTTGCATGTGGTTTGACAAATATCTTTGACTTGGATTGATTATTTAATGTGTTCAATTTTTTTTAACATTTGATTTAGCATATTTAACTGTATTAAATGAATGTGCCAATATAAATAGCCTCCATAATAATCTGATATTTTATTTCTTGACCCTCTGTTCGAAAGGAGATGTATCATGAACGTTCAAAGGTTTGTTATTGCCCTTGTGTCATGGCATATTAGTTTCCATTATTTTGATATACCACAGTTCATTCATTGTTTTATTATTATTATCTTTTTCTAATCTGTTCAGATGACTATGACCCATCCCATCCACTTGTTGTATTTGGTCTACTACAGCATGAACAAAAGGTTAGTATATGACAATAGAAAAACAAATTTTCTGCTTACAAACACAGAACATTCTTTATTAACGGTAAATTAATTCAAACATTTCATGTGTGTGAATGAGGATTCCATGATATTTTTTTTTGTATGTCCACTCTAACTTTTCTATATTCTTACTTCACTTCACGTGCTTCTGAAGCGATGATGATTTAGAGCATGAAACTTTTTAATGAACTAAAAAACAAGATATAAATTATTTCAGGAAGTTCCCACATATAGGGTTTTAAACTGACATACTTCATGGGTTTGTTCTATTGATATTAAAGGTTGATTTATCAATTGCATAATATTTGAGAGCCTCTTGTATGTGTGCTTTTAAATTCAATTATTTGTATTTAGAGAAGAATATTTAGGTATTGAATGTTTTCTCTTTTTTTTAGATGTCTGTTCTTCATTTCACTTTGAAACGGCATCCAGACTTCAATGAACCAATCAAATCAAAGGTTAGATATATTGCTATTCATATCATTAGAAAGTTTTGAACCAAGACAATTTACATGAAAAAAACTGATGTTAGCATTGGGTTGTATTTATGATTTGGTGAGACTGAACATATGGAGGAAATGGGGTGTATGAACGGTAACTGACTTCAATGTAAAAGTTGAATCACTTCCCAATCATGATGTTTGTGCTGTTTATTCAATGTAAGTATAAGATTTTTGTTGCATCAAGTTCTGTCATCCTTATTTCTCAAGCAATTAAAGGGGAATGAAACCTTTAAAACAAGTAGGCTTGTGTCGAAACAGAAAAATCAAAGAATAAGAACAAAGAAAGTTTGAGAAAAATCGTACAAATAATGAGAAAGTTTATGAGCATTTGAATATTGCAATCACTAATGCCATAGGGATCCTCACATTGGCAATGCGACAAGGATGTGTGATGTCACATGTGAACAACTTTCCCTTTGATGGACTATAAAATACCCTCAAAATGTCTCTTTTTGCTTTTTCTTATGGTGATACAAACTCTTTATCCATGATGTATTCTTAAAAAATCTGTATTACATGCCCTCCTATAGAAAGATCACATGATCTACTGATAGATGTGATAAAAGAGGCAATTTAAGTGAAATATATACTAAAGTAATGCGGAGAGTTGTTCACAAGTGACATCATACATCTTTGTCGCATTGCCAATTTGAGGATCTCCATAGCATTAGTGATCGCAATATTCAAATGCTCATAACTTACTCATTATTTGTCTGATTTTTCTAAAACTTTCGTTGATCTGTTTCTTTGATTTTTCTGTTTTCACACAAGCTATCTTGTTCCAAAGGTTTCATTCTCCTTTAAAATAATTTTTTCTTTAACAACAGTGCGTAATTTGAACTTTTTTTGTGTAAAGGATGAGTTGTATTCATGATTAAATTGATTAGTATATTGTTCATGTTGCTTTAGGAACGACTTGTATTCCAAGTTGGATACAGGCGATTCTCAGCATGTCCTATCTTCTCACAGCACACATCAGGCAATAAGCACAAGGTTAGTTTGACAATTGATTTCCTCTTCCTGTCTCTGAAATAAAATATCTTATTTTGTAATATCTAAAAAATTATGTTCAAATATAAAACAGTTCATGAATAGACCAATACATGCTAAAGCTGCACTGATCTATTTCCAAGAATTATTTTGTTGTACTGACCTTTGTTTTAAAAATGTTGCAATCCATATGGGAAAAATAATCACATCACCTCAGGTTTAACATAAAAGCATCCAAAACCCATAGTCCCGAATACCCAAACCTTGGATGAAAAGTAAAATTTACTTAAAGAATCTTGGCATAATGATCAGTCAAGGTGTGATTCATGTTTGATTTCAGAAAATTGCTGAATTTTCTGGTAAATCCATTACCACAGTATCATGAATGCCAGCAGAAAATTGTTGGAAAGAATTATTTCAGATGATAGAACAAATATTATCCTCACATCAAGATGTCAGTAGTTGACTATTGTCCCTATGTTCTTTCCTCTATTGTGATTATTTTACTACACTTTCTACAGTTTAAATCAACCAGTCTCCTCAGTGATTTTTTTTCATTGTTTTTCACTCAGGAAAAAAAGTGTCATGGTTTAAAGGGACCTTTACATTTGCCATTTAACCAGTTCACTATCAGAGTGAAAAAATAATGTTCTGAATGGGGATTATTTTCCCTACTTCATTACATTTTGTACTGACCAAAGTACCAATTTACAAGGTTTTCCTTAACAAGTTATGCAGTAATGGACATTTTGGGATGAATCACCCTTTTCCCATGTGTTTCATTTATCTATTTCCCTATTAACTATTAATTAAATTGCCCATCGTCCACATACTCTTGTTCTCTTTTTGTCCAGTATGAGAGATTCTTTCCTAAAGACTCGGTTACAGTAGCTAGTGTGTTTGCACCTATCACCTTCCCTCCTGCAACTGTTCTTGCTTTCAAAGAATTACCTGATGGTAGGTTCACTTTTCTTGTAAGTCATCAAGTTTAAGATTTTGTGTGATGGAATGAGGAATTGACAGATATTATTTATTTCAGGTTATAAAAAAAGGTTTTAATAATCTCTATCTTTCTTTCTCTGATTATGTTGTGAAGACACACATTCTGTAGTTCTCTGTGGGTTTATGTGATCATTCTTTTTAAAGAAACTTATTTCATTGCTTAAATTTTATTACATAAAATCAACTGGTAGTATAATTATATACATCATTTAAAACAAAAGCTGATGGGCATTAAACTAATTTGATCTTCTTTTTTTTTAACTGGGATGTTATTTTAAGTGCATTTTTTTCTTTTATAAGTCTGTTTTAGCAAATTATTATACTGATTTTTTTTTATGCTATTATGTTAGAACTTCTTCTTTCTCTCATTCTATCTGTCCATGCATTTATTGTACATAAATTACGTTTAATTTTGGCACAAACTAATCTTATGCTGAAGACAGGGTGGGTAATGTTTCTTTATGGGATATGTTATTTATGGAATGTTTACCTCAACTTTCTTTTGATTGAAATGAGAGTACATAGACTTATTTAACATTTCTTCTATTAATGACACAAGAAAGGAAATTAATCTTGAGGGATGTGTGGGAAAACTGAGTTCCAACTGTATTGTAAATTTTGGTAAGTTCACTGAGAGCAAGGGGATGATTTTCCTGATGTAATCACTTTATGTTTTTCTACAGGATCTCATCAACTTGTAGCCACAGGAACCATGCTAGGGGTCAATCCAGACAGGATAGTGGTCAAGAGAGTTGTTCTTAGTGGTCATCCGTTCAAGATCATCAACAGACAAGCAGTTGTCAGATATATGTTCTTCACTCGAGGTGAGTTTGAGAATACATGTCTAGCTTATTTTTATGTGAGTTGGTTATACAGGTATTTGAAAGTATTTATCAGCCAATGAAATTATATGAAGTTGAATACACTATGCTATTCATCCTGTCTTGAGCTATTGGGATAAAAAGGAAATAAGCTTTGCACAAAAAACATTAAAACATGTCATATGTATGGTGGAATTTTTGTTGTTGATGCTTGGTAATTTCAGAATATCCATGCTCTGCATGACTAAAACAAACCTTTCCCTATTTATCAATGTGAATGTCATAGCATAGTTCATTAGCATCTTTTCTAATTTCATTGTATTAAAGAAGCTTTATCATTTGCCAGAATGCATTTCTAATTCTATTTTGATTTAATTTCTAAGGAGATGAAATTAAATAAACTTGGCAATTTCATGTGAACTGATATCCTTATATTTGACATTATTGGATTTAAATCGTTTCATATTCTACTCATGTGCTCTACATGCATAAATTGAACGAGGTTTCACTTTTTCATTTTTTTTAATTTTTACAGAGGACATTTTGTGGTTTAAACCAGTGGAGCTACGCACCAAGTGGGGTAGAAGAGGCCATATCAAAGAACCATTAGGTAAAAACATTTATTGTATCCCCGAACAGAGTTCGGAGGTTACTATGGATTTGGCCTCGTCGCGCCGCGTCCGCCGCAGAGATTTCCTTGTGAGCGCTCTATCAGCTGCATTTCTTCTCCGATTTTCTTTGAATGTGGCATGAAGGTCCATTATGGTACAGCAAAGCAGCCTATTGATTTTGATGTGGGCGAAGACGTCGTTGCCATGGTAACAAGAGTTTATGTGGAAATGGCAGAGATTTCCTTGTGAGCGCTCTACCAGCTGCATTTCTTCTCCGATCATCTTCAAATGTGGCATGAAGGTCCATTATGGTTTAGCAAAGCCGCCTATTGATTTTGGTGTGGGCGGAGACATCGTTGCCATGGTAACAAGAGTTTTAGTGGAATAGCAGAGATGTCTTTGTGAGCGCTCTACTAGCTGCATTTCTTCTCCGATGATCTTCAAATGTGGCATGAAGGTCCATTATGGTTAAGCAAAGCTGCTTATTGATTTTGATGTGGGCAGAGACAATCATTGCCATGGTAACAAGAGTTTTTGTGGAAATAGCAGAGATGTCCTTGTGAGTGCTCTACTGGCTGCATTTCTTCTCCAATTATCATCAAATTTGCCATGAAGGTCCATTGTGGTAGAGCAAAGCTACCTATGATTTTGGAGTGGGTGGAGACATGGTTGCCATGGTAACCATATTTTTGTGGAAAATTTTGTAAAACCTGTAACTTATGCTTTTTTCCAGTTTGTCATAACAGTTGGCACACAGAAGCAATATTAGAAGGTGAAGCGAAGATGCCTATCATTTTTGGAGGGGGGTCTTAGGGTTAGGATTACAAAATATATCCAGATTACTCTATAATTGTATTCCCCAACAAGTGATACTGGACAATACTTTAGGTTATGTAGAGTCACGCTGCTGCGTAATATTATTGGTATCAAATTTGGTACCCACAGGCAAAATGTGGGCAGGGTCATTGTCGCCATGATAATTGTATTTGTTTGTCTGTCAAATTTCTGTGTGAGCTCTATATATCGCAATGATGGATGACGCGGTGGGTTTGGGGGTTACATGTGCTCGGCTGCGCGACCCGCCGAGCATCTTTAGTTCTTTTATTTCAGTAATGACATTCATTACAGACCTATTATACCCCCATCTCACTAGGAAGGCGATCGTGGCGACCATGGCGATCTATGTAAATCCCGCAAATCGTAGCAGAATCTTCCTCGAATTCTATTTTTAGCCTGCGAGACGATTGCACTGCAACTTCTATGCGACCGACCTGCGCTGAAGGCGATGGTAATACGCTGAAAGTACGACGATGCCACTTTCTTGCGACGATTCGAGGCAGATGTGATGCGCTGCTTCTGCGATCAAAGCGATCGTACAACGAGGCTCATACGCTAATTAGGACCTCGGTACGGTGGTGCTACGAATGAAGCGATTATGTTACGTTCATGATGGGCTCTTGAAACGATTTCAAGCAATCGGCATACTAATCGCGGCACATGACACATTTTTCAGTCGATTGCCAACCTCCGACCAACATGGATGTCCACAATTTGGTTGGACTTATACATCTTGGCATTCTAAAAGAACATCAGTTAAAAGTTGAATGCGAGGACAGGAGAAGGAGGAGGCCAAAAAGATACAGGGTCCGATCCTGGCTGTCACCTAAGTCATAATATACAATATTTTTAAAATTTCATTCAAAAGATGTCGATGAGCCTAATAGTTAATATGAGGGATGCATCCAGAATTTCATAAAAGAGCATAAAAATCTTTGATATTCTGTTTATTTTTTTCCACAAAAGTTTGTCACTCAAAAATATTTGGTAAATTCCTTTCAAATTTGCTGACAAGAAGTAGTCTACTGATGTGAGAGCACTCATAAAAAGGGAGGGGGAGGGGGCACAATGCCAGAATCTCCCTAAAGATTGCCTTTCCCAATCAATACATTAGTGATCGAATCATTAACAAAATTTGATGTTGTCTACTGTCACTGTGGTTAGAATTCAATTTATTTTCAAAACATAATCAATTTATTTATTTCTGCAGAGGTAACCCATTTCGTCATCAAGACATGTGAGCGTCTTTTTTCTCTTTCCAGCTGGCTCAGCAGTAAGATTTTCATCCTCCTCCTGTACCCCCTCCTCTTCCTCCTCTACCTCCTCCTCCTCTACCACCACCATAACCCCTTGATCTTCCTCTTCGACCGCCGGCCTAAGAGGGGTAGCTTGGGCAGCTTTCCCTTTTCTGGTCCTTTTTCTGGGAGGTATGTTTGAAAACGCTGTGGTATCGCCTCGTAATCTGTTGCAAATATGATAATCCGCCACAATCGGCATGGCGTTTTATAGCAGCGTGGACGGTTGTAGCGCAATCGCTGCCCAGTCATCAGCGGCGCAGCAAAAGCGCAACGCCTGTAGCAGGCTGAGAACGTGTGCCACATGCCACCCAAAGAAGGAAGCGTCGTGGTGGAAGCTGTGTGAAGCGTGTCGAGCGCAAGGCAGTCGCTATGAAGCAGCGTAGCAGAATTGTCTTGGGAACGGGCCTGAAAACCACGGGCGATCGGTGCCACTTTTAATGTGCTTATGCTACGCTTTATGCGTTGGGGCTCCGTTACAGCTACGAATATGTCGTTTGTAATACGCTCATGACTCGATTGTGATGCGCTTTAGCACCTCCGCGATCTCGCTACGTAAGTTTTGAACATGTTCAAAATTTTGTGGCGACCAGGAAGATGGTGGCGATCCTTGCCGCTTCAGAAAAGATCAAGGTACGACGGAGAAGATTGAAAAGATCAAGGCACGATCAAGCTACGTTATACCACGCTTTGTCGATTTTTGATGATCGCAGTGGAATCGCCATCTAGTGAGATGGGGGTATTACTACAGTACTAAACTTAATTATGACAAATGATAAACTTTTAATGCATTTCATGATTGAAGCCATCTTCTATTGACTTTGTATGTAAATAACAAACAATTAATTTCTGAGACTACATCATCTCACAAGATGTCTCATAGATTCATAATGCTATATAATACCCACATTACTAGAAATTGTTCTCAACAGTTACTTGAAACTTCAAAGAAAAAATTACACAATATTATTTCTGTACATGGTGGAGTAACTGCTAGTAATGTCTAATTGAGCTCTTTTAATTTGTTTGAATTTTTTTTTTCAAATATTAGCTGCCTTTCATATTTTCTCTTTGTTAACTAGCTATTTACAAACTTGTTTGGTCTGCTGTATGTCATTTAATGTGGTTTTATAGCAGCCTAACCCTTTTATCATTCCATTTTCATTTTGTAGGCACTCATGGGCATATGAAATGTATATTCGATGGGAAGATGAAATCTCAAGACTGTATTATGATGAACTTATACAAACGCATGTATCCCAAATGGACATTTGATGCAGTGGGAGTACGCTCACTTCATATAACAGCACCAAGTCAGCACTTTACAGATGACATGGAGTCCCTGTGAAGCATTTTCTTCTGGTTAACTCCCTCCATTTCTAATGTCCCAATTGAGTCATGCGTACAGTAACTGAATAGCAGTGATGGTATTTTGTTTTCAAGACCACAAATAAGCCCTACTGCAAGGCATCAGGATTTGACCAGGGGGCCATTTTTATGTCACACTTATCACCATCACCATAGTGGTCAAATTATGTTCAGGTGATTTGTACTACTCTGTATAAAAAGTATATGCCATGTATACTATGACTTCTTAATATCACTCTTAACTGTGTAAAACAGCCTCCTTATATCTCGTATAATACTGATCATCCTGTACTTTCACCCTTTGTTTAGCAATCAATATCATCACTCCTTATGTTTCATTTGTGTAAATCTTTGAAAGATACAAACATTAAAGAAAATAAAGATGGAAAATATTTGAATATCTGATGCCCATTAAAACAAATAGTCACAATCAAATGCAACTCTAAGAATGGAATGCAACTTCAATTTTAATCAATCAGAAGCCTGCATTTTCGACTTTTGTTTGATAATTTTTTTTTTTTTTTTGGCATTTAAACAATATCTTTCTTTAACTTTGTAAGCTATTCTTACAGGGTTCCCAGCCCATCGGGGAAAATGATTTTTCTTTTTTCCAGTCAGGGAAAAATTAGGGAATTTGATGAAAACTACCCTTAATCAGGGAAAATGCCTCAAATGAGGGAAAAATCAAGGTATTTTGATCAGCCCAAAAGTCGAAAGCATGGTAGTCGGTCAGACTCTGTTATATTTTGTTGCATATCAAAACAACATCCATTGAATGACTGGTTACAATGGTAATAATTAGTTTTACATTATTGTTTTTATACTGAAAATACATGTAATTCACTGCAACAATGTAGAAAACATGTGAAACTGGGAATGGGTTTAAATAATTATCAGGGAATTCTTAAACTTTATCAGGGCAAAATCAGATAATTTGTATTCTTGAAAAGCTGGGAACCCTGTCTTGGATTCATTTCCTCATCTACATTTTTAAGAAAGATTATTAATACTGTAGTAACTTTGATAGTAGCAAAACATCAACTGTAAGCAATGTATTTTAAAACAGCTAGACATACTCAATGCATAATGTTGACTCTACGATATATACAAAGGGTGTTTCATTGTTTAATGTTATATATTTTCTATTTTTAAATGAGATACCTTGAAATTATTACGGTACTTGTCATGGATTGCAAGATCTCTTTGATAAATTCTGTAATCTCTGTTTGTTACAAGCATTTATAGCTTTTGTTAAGAAGTGTTAAAGTTAAGACACATTGGCTGCATGATATCATGGTATGATTGTAAAATTGAAATGTTTTGACATTGAAACATCAACTGATAGAAGATGAAAGTAACACAATTTAGCACCTCTCATGATAAAAGAGGGATTTTGATTTGTAAATCAGTTGAGAAAGAGTCATGTGACCATTGAAAAATAATTTGTCATGGGGGATAATCTTGATATGATTGCTGATAATGGAATAAAAGATACATCAAATATTTTTGTTAATTTCATCTTGTATTTTTTTGTTTTAATGATGAGATTACCAAAGATGATACAAGAGAAAAAATATATGATTAATCTATTATAGGCTATGTAGTTCCAAACATAATTATGGAAGCTTCGTTATAGTTCTTGTACATGATTATCATTGGCATACAAAATACTTTCATCAATCTTATTAATGAATTTATTCACCTTTATGTTAAGAACAAATTCATGTATCCCACTTGTTTATGTAAGTGTGCACTTTTAAGATATTTTGACAAATACACAATGAATGGAATCATTGGAATATTATTTATTAAGAAAAACCCCAACAAGATCTATTCTGATGTAGATTAAATTCGAGAATTATTGTTACTTTTGGATATGATATTATTAAACAACTATTTCCCTTACCAATTTTCTGCTGTTTTATTTTTAAATACGTATATTTATTTCTTTTGAAAATTTTAAACAAATGAGTGCTTTTTAATGCAAGTATTCTGTGAAATAATCCTTAAAAACTTTGGCTTGTATTCTAAACTCAGGTTTGATTTAAACTCTGGGGGGTGTTTCACAAAGATTTAAGTATGACTTAGAGTCGCACTTATATACCAAGTTGCATACATTATGAAAGGCTTGACCACATTGGTCAGATCGTGTCGTGAGGACGCACACTACTGCGTATCTATCAATAAGATTGCGTGTTGCATATTGTGTACACGTTGGCATTTTATGCGAGACTTAAGTCATACTTAAATCTTTGTGAAACACCCCCCTGGTCTAAAGATGTGGTTAATTATAGATAGCCAACTGTGACACAGATCTATAAATGTACAGGTTCAATTTATTATCTCATCTGCCACTCAGATCTTTCAAAGCTGTCTGAAAATGATAACTGAAATTGTTTTCTTTGCAATTAAAATGCAATGAAGAAGGAAAGTGAATATATGAAATATACAATATTAATAAAATGTTGACATTTTGGCTACCCATAACTTCAGCACAGAGTTTAATCATGGTTTATTAAGTTAAACTGGACTTCAGAATATGGGCCTTTATCTTTAAAACAAGCATTTTAAGTTTACAGAACTTTTTATGAAATCATACCTTGTTATTCAAAGCCTTGTACAGTATATGATTATGAGCTTTGAGAGAATCATGTAAAAAAATAGATCACTTGGACTGCTAGGCACCAAAAACTATTTTTAAGTTAACAGCTTTGATGTAAGTTTTTACAGTATTTGAGTTACTACTACTATGTGTACAGCTGTCATGAATCAGTTAAAGAGAATGTTATTGAGCCAACTGTAAAAACAATTCATGTAAAAATATATACATATATGTTTTATGTAGTCTCTTAGTACCTTATTCTCTAATTAATGATATAATTCACTCTAAATAATAAACTAGTTCACACATATTTCTACCTGGATTTATTTATTCACCGCATCTCTTGGAATTCCCCAGATGGCGCTATTCAACATTGCATCATCCATCATATTGTAACTCTATACAGTGTACATGACTGTATATACTACAATCTCCCCAGTTTAAGAAAAGGAAGTAGTATTTGGATATCTAATAAGTTTTTAAAATTTTATTCATTATTTTATGTTATGGAAATTTTATGCCATACAATTTATGTATTTTTATGTACAGTTTCATGAAGACTAAATAAATATTAGGTTATACCATTCGCACCAGTGTTATATGAAGTTTCTATACACTCAAACTAAAATGAGTGTAGTTTGTTGGTCTTTTCATCTGATGAGAACCATTATTGGCTCGCCTTAACGAAGTTCGGTAGAGACCTAGTATTCACTTTTCCTGTTGGTCTGTTAGTCCGTTATTATTTTTAAAAATGTTAATGTCTTTGTTCAACTTGCTCTCATTTCTTTATTTCTGCATCAATTAAGTTCATACTTGGTACATATGATCCTTGGGTAATACCACATGTTCGTCCATGAGGGTGATGGGGTCAAAGGTCATCTAGGGGTCAAAAGGTCAAATGATATGAGGTCATGTCTGTTTCAAAAATTGTAAAGTCTTTGTTCAACTTGCTCTCTCATTTATTTATTTCTGCATCAATTATGTTGACACGTAGAACATATGATCATATGGTAATACCATGTGTGTATCCATGAGGGTGATGGGGTCAAAGGTCAAATGATAATGTTAAAGTTTTTTCAAATTTTTATTTCTTTATTTCTGCATAAATCAGTTGACACTGGGTTCATATGATCCTTGGGTAATACCACATGTGTGTTCAATGAGGTTGATTTGGTCAAAGGTCATCTAGGGTCATAAAGTTAAGTTTTATTGTCTCGTCTGCATAGCAGAGCGAGACTATAGGCGCCGCTTTTCCGACGGCGGCGGCGTCAACATCAAATCTTAACCTAAGGTTATGTTTTTGAAATGACATCATAACTTAAGAAGTATATGGACCTAGTTCATGAAACTTGGACATAAGGTTAATCAAGTATTACTGAACATCCTGCCTGAGTTTCAGGTCACATGACCAAGGTCAAAGGTCATTTAGGGTCAATGAACTTAGACCATGTTGGGAGAATTATTTTCAAAATCTTAACCAAAGGTTAAGTTTTGAAATGACATCATAACTTAGAAAGTATATGGACCTAGTTCATGAAACTTGGACATAAGGTTAATCAAATATTACTGAACATCCTGCCTGAGTTTCAGGTCACATGACCAAGGTCAAAGGTCATTTAGGGTCAATGAACTTTGGTCGAGTTGGGGGTATTTGTTAAATTACCATCCTAAATCTGAAAGTTTATGGATCTAGTTCATAAAACTTGGACATAAGAGTAATCAAGTATCACTGAACATCCTGTGCAAGTTTCAGGTCACATGACCATGGTCAATGGTCATTTAAGGTCAATGATCTTTGGCCGTGTTGGGGGTATTTGTTAAATTACCATCCTAACTCTGAAAGTTTATGGATCTAGTTCATAAAACTTGGGATATAAGAGTAATCAAGTATCACTGAACATCCCTTGTGAGTTTCAGGTCACAAAACCAAGGTCAAAGGTCAGTTAAGATCAATAAACTTAGGCCATGTTGGGGTAATTGTTGAATTGCCATCATAACTTTGAAAGTTTATGGATAGAGTGAATGAAATGTGGACATGGGTGTAGTTAATTGACAAGTCTTAAGTCACCGTTCAAATGTCATATTTGGTCAATGAATGTGGTATTATGTCATTATATGAATGGTGTTTTTGTGAATGATTATTTTATAGTAGTTTTCAAAGTTAGCACTGCTGCTATATTAAATCGCGTAATGCAGGCGAGACTGCCAGAGGCGTTCCGCTTGTTCAATTTGCTCTATTTCTTCATCAATTATGTTGACACTTACTACATATGATCCTTATGTAATACCACATGTGTCCATGAGGGTGATGGGGTCAAAGGTCATCTAGGGTCAAAAGGTCAAGTTTTTGTTCAAATTGCGGCTCTCATTTCTTTATTTTTGCATCAATTGTGTTTACACTTGGTACAAATAACCATTGGGTAATAACACACATGTGTCAATGAGGATACTATGGTCAAAAGATCATATTGCATATTTTATCGATTTTGATATCAGGCGAGACCCGTGGTTCGTGAACTACCTTGTCTGTTCCTAATACTCTCCGGGATGTCCATTTTAGTGTTTAATTTATTTATTTTGTATCTATTCATTTAGATGTAACACCCTTCCATAGGGGTTCTTGTTTTCACTCTTTTTTTTCTTAATGATTTATGGTGTTATCGCTATAGCTTATATGGTGTGGTTTATAATTTCATTGTTCAGAATATAGTATAGGCATACTGTAATGCTAAGTAATGGGCATGCAGCCTTTTGTCAAAATCATTCGATACCTCCTTGGTTTAAAAATAAAATGGAGCTGGATGCTTTGTAACCTCCACCCATCAAATTTGAATGGAATCCAACCTTGAGTGATAAATTATCAGACTTGTAGATACATGACATAAGTTTGAACAATATTTTTTTAAATGGGAAAGTCTTGAATTTTTATATTAGGTTATAAAATGTCATAATAACTTCACCTATGGAGACTTCCCGGGGGGGGGGGGGGCACTTAATTGACGAGTGGATACCATGCACGACCAAAAAAACATGTAAAACAAATGTCTTTTTCCAGATAGGGCTCGTTAATTACATAACGTAATAAGGGTGTTGAAAACACTAAAATAATGAAAAGAGGGTATCAATTTCGCTTAGAGATTAGCTACGTGCTTAGGGTAAAATTTGCGAGGGTATAAAAAAGACTAAAATGTTTTATAGCCCAACAGTCAACACTTTGTGTTTAGAGTACGATTTGTGGGAGGTGAGGCTGTAAAACCCAATGATTTAGGTAAAGGTAAAATTGACGTCCGTGAATCTACTTGCCAAGAGTATCGTTTTGTTTCCAATACTTGTTAAGGGTAGGGTTTCACACGCCAATACTTGTTAAGGGGTGCATTTTCAGAATATGGAAAATACTTGTTTAGGGTGCTTTTCGAGACCCCATGGTCGTGCATGGTATCCACTCGTCAATGAAAGTGCCCCCCCCCCCCCCGGAGACTTTAAATTGGCCCCAACAAAAAAGTTGATTTTAATAGAAAGAGAAAATTCAAACAAGCGTAGCACTGAAAATTTCATCGAAATCGGATGTAAAATAAGAAAGTTATGATATTTTGAATTTTTGCTTATTTTTCATAAAACAGTTCTATGCACAATTCATTGGCATGCACATGAGACAGTCGATGATGTCCCTTCACTCACAATTTCTTTTATTTTTTATTGTTTGAATTATAAAATATTTCATTTTTACATAATTGACAAAGAAGGACCAACTTGAATGAACCATATAATATTGACTACGGTAATGCTTCCACGTTTTAAGGGAGGAATCGATTGTTGTTTCACTTGACAATGAAGAGAAAATTAGAATATTTCATATTTTACATAATGAAATACAATAGAAATAGTGAGTTGATGACGTCATCAGTCTCCCGATTTGCACACCGACCAGGATGTGCGTATAACTGTTTTGTGAAATTAAGCGAAACTTTAAAATGCCATAACTTTCTTATTTTACATCCGATTTTGATGAAATTAAGTTTGCAGTGTTATGCTTGTTGGATTTTTCTCTTTTTATTCAAATCAACTTTTTGTTGGAGTGGACTTGTCCTTTAATAGCTACTTTTATAATTGCAATGGGGCAGATTCTACAACACAGTAAATCTATTGAAAATTAAATGCCCATCGAATAACAATGAACAGCTAGTGAGAGCTAGGTCTTTGTCAAAAATTGGTGAACCAACTAGACAGTTGATTTGGGGGCTGATGTAAAATTATGTTGCTGACAAAAAATACCAAATATGTCATTTGTCCCGAGTCATGGAGGAAACTGATGTTTTAATTGATTCGCACATTTTCGACAAAGTCGATCTTCTTTGTCATGATAAGGGCTTTAGACAATATTTTCTACATTCTAGCCAAGTATCTGCATAGTGGTTGCGGAAACTCCCGGCTTATATAATATACCGATACCGGTACATAATACTACAAGGGGTTATACCTTTGTAGGGAGTTCGGTGAAAATGCCACTTTCAGAATTTGTATCTGTCTGTGCACCGGCCCATGGATAAAGCAAATATGAAGCCATTAAAGGAGGAAGAAAAACCCTATAGAAACCTATACCATGAGAAACTTTGAAGTTTTATGAATAAAATTATGTTTAATTCAAGGGCATGCCTTGCCCCGCATAGCAGCGCACTGCACTTTTAAAAAAAGTATTACACAGTCCCATTCATTGCATTTTGTGTAAGTTATGAAAATTTACTTTTTGCTGTAAAAAAATCTGCACATTCTCCCGTTTAAACAGAAATATCTCTGTCAATATTTGACATCATGAGTTGATTTGTGCACCATTCTTTTTCTTATTTCACAAGCTTTCGAATGGTAGGATGGGGGGTTGGGTGTCCGGACACGTAACAGAAATGAAGCCTTGTTTTTATCTCGGGAATAAACCAAAAATATAGGTTGAATAGTTTTTTTTCACCATCAATATTTGTTCTTTACAATATTTTCTTATATTCTGTGCTAAAAAGAATTAAAGACATTGCTTGTAAACTTTTCAAAATTGAGAGTAAAAGTCATGTGTCCGGACACCCAACCCGTCCGGACACACAACCACTGGGTATACCAAATTTGTTGGGATTCCTTCAAGATTTCAAAAAGCAACTCTCCCCCACTCAAACAAGCCTTTATTAATATTTTTTTTGACAGAACAAAATCTGCATATTTTCCCCTGTAAATTGGAATATCTTTGTCAATATATCAGACAATGAGTTGAATGAAGCACCATTATTTTTTTATTTCACAAGCTTTCCAATTATATCAAATTTGTTGGGATTCTTCAAGATTTCAAAAAGTCACCGAACTCCCTAACCTTTGTCACATTTGTTCTACGGCGGCCGTACGGCGAGTCGAAAACAGCCGTTTTATTCATTTTTACTAAAACCACCTATGTAGCTGGTACAAACAAATGTTCAAACGGCTGTTTTCGACTCGCCGTACGGCCGCCGTAGAGCAAATGTGACCAAGATATAAGCGTCTGGAAACGAGAATACAGTGGCGTGCAAAGTCAAGTTGTCGTGAGATCGAGACCGTCAAAGAAATTTAGTGAGAGAATTATCATGTCGTCGGGTGTGAATTCGCCGAACGTTTGTTTAGAAACAAGGTATTGTATTTGAAATTTTCGCATGTCCTCAGAATTCCTTTTGATAAGAATATCATCATGTTCAACTTCAAGGGATTTTTATCTCGCCTAAATTATGACATGGTCCCAGGCGCTCGATTTAATGTTTGTGAAGAAACCAAAGAGCTGAGGCTTGAGCAGGGTAGACAGCTGGCAGCCATCTGTTTCGAGGAGTTTTTTAACTTTTTTTTTTTTTTTAATCTCTCCTCGTACACAGACGGCTCGCTAGCGTGCAGCCACCATTAGGGGACTTGCAATGCAAAATCCCCCCGTCGGGGCTCTTCAATTTTTGTCTTTAATGAATAAAAATTTTGAAAATCAACGCGACCAAAATGCAAATTAATATTCCCTCTTGGCATTAATTGCCAAAAAACGGAGAAAAATCAAGTTAAAAGGAACAAAAACAGTGACTTACCTCGGCTGTCGCGCAAATTCACTTCCCCGTTTTATCCGATCTTAAGTACATAAACATATGGCCATTGAGTCCCCTGTACAGATCGCGCTAGAACTTCGGTCTCTGTATTTGGTGAGTGAAGCCAACGGAGTTCAGCTGAACAACCAACATAATAGAGACCGAAGCTTTTGGTCTAGAGCAGGGTTGAGACTGAGCTGAGAATTTTTTTTTTTTAGAGAGATGCTTGATTTTCATAATTGTCAGAATTTATTTTTTAATGCACTTACAAAACTAGCAAAATTTAAAAGAGAGCAAAGTCAAGAATCGGTGTTGTGTGTTGACGCTGTTGAGTCTGACAAATAATTTTCACTGAATTTCAGTTTCAATTCAACTTTCAAAGCGTGCCAACACTTACAGAGCGCGCGAAGCGCGCTCCCTAGGGGGTGGGTGCAGGGAGGGGTAGTTTCCCCCTCCCGCGCGAAGCTTTCGGTGTTTCTTAAATTAAAATAAAAAGGAGCCGTCTCTCCTGTCTCTAGTACCTATATCAGCTCCAATTCAGTTGACTATATTTTGATTTTGAACCTTGTTTTTAAAAGTGATTGTGAACGCACAAAAAGGGATAAAATGGAGGAAATTAAAATAATATTTACCCCGCGCGAAGCGCGAAAGCTAAAGCGTTTTATCAAGTTTTTTCTAAAGAAAAGGGTCCCGAGATAAGGGTATTCCCTAAGTTATACTGAATGTTTCCCTTGGAAAGATTACATTTGATTCCAAACAATTTAGCGGCAGTGCATATATTTAACTCGCAAAACAAGAAGGGTATATGCCGGGAGGAAGATATTTCTCCCCGTGCAGAGCAATAAACTCTGAAATTTCAAAGTGCGGACATTTCATCAAATGCATATATCTATACCCCATCGGCTCCAATTCAATTGATTTTCTAAGATTATTGAACTTCATTACAAGGAAAATAGTGCGCAAAAAGTTGAAACTTCTTTGATTTATTGAAATTATATAAAAAAGGATGATGTATAATTTCTTTGATTTATCCTGAAGCGCTTAATTTTGAATGATAAAGAAACTTAAGTGTCATTCAAAATTTCAAACTGAGGGCGCAAAACAGGACAGGAGATGAATGTGCAGGGAAATTTTAATAGAATTTGATTAAAAAAATATTGTACTTTTTTCTATTTAATATGACACAAATTTTATACCTTCCTCTTTTGAAATTAGGAACCTGTTTGCCCCCAAATTATGGTTGTTTAGTAATGTGCTGAAAAGCGGGAGAAGTGGCCTATATGGAGGTGACGGCAGAAATTGATATATGAAGATTTTACCCGCCCGAAGTCGACCCGACCAGAAGTTGCGCGATCAATTTGAAAAAAAAAGATAACTTCATATACTTCGGGCTAACCTTACTCTTATTCCATGCCCTAATGTATACATTTAACTTTAACTGGCAAGAATCAGATAGCTGAGGTCGAAAAACAGGGTTAGAGAAAGGGATAGGGAAACAAAGGAGAACTACAATATTGTCATTTAACCGCGCACAGCGCGGAAGCAAAATTCATATATATAAATTTAGAGCAAGAGTGAAGGAGTTTCTCTTTTGAGAAAAAAATAAAGAATAAAAAGAAAAACCCACAAAGCTACCTTTCTTCCCTTCGTTTTTCCTTTTCTCCTCTCTTTTTTCTCTTCTTTTTTTTTCTTTTTGGGGACGTTTTGGGGGGGGCAACCGCCCCCACCGCCCCCCCCTGGCTACGCGCCTGAACTAGTTAACTTAACGTTAGATCTAGGCTACAGGAACAAAGTGTTGAATGAAGTTAACTGGTTATGTTAGAGACCAAAATAAAGAGAGAATTTAATACTCCAAGACCAAGAGTATAGCTTAGTTTTCAATTAGTCACTACCATATTGGGCTGCCATAAAAAGAAGTTCAAGTCTTGTTGCATAGATATATTGAATAAGTGGGCGCAAATGCAGTTTCGCACTGGCCAAATTTGGGAGAATTTTCCCCACCAGTGATTGTTTGCAAATGTCAACAATTAAGTGTCTCAATCACGTTCAAGGACAAGGTCAATATTCCCACCTCTTTTCTGAATATCGCAATCAGGAACGGCTGTATTTCAGCTTTCATCTCGACGTCATCCTTTGTTTGAAGGCAAGGACTACTCTTCCATGTACTCTAATAAAAATGGCTCAAATGTAGGATGGGGGGTCGGGTGTCCAGACACTTTATATTTTTGAAGCCTTCTTTTTTGTCTTTGGATTACACTATATGAATTCAATACATGTAATCATCTTCTATTTTGTTCTTTATAATATTAATTTCCTAACATTTTGTACTAAAAATTTATGAAACTTCGCTTGTAAATTTTTCCAAATGACTTTCTAAAATTGATCGTCTGGACACACAACAACTGGGTATACATGTAGTTTTTATCTCGCCTGCATAGCAGAGCGAGACTATAGGCGCCGCTTTTCCGACGTCGACGGCGGCGGCGTCAACATCAAATCTTAACCTAAGGTTATGTTTTTGAAATGACATCATAACTTAAGAAGTATATGGACCTAGTTCATGAAACTTATACATAAGGTTAATCAAGTATTACTGAACATCCTGCCTGAGTTTTAGGTCACATGACCAAGGTCAAAGGTCATTTAGGGTCAATGAACTTAGACCATGTTGGGAGAATTATTTTCAAAATCTTAACCAAAGGTTAAGTTTTGAAATGACATCATAACTTAGAAAGTATATGGACCTAGTTCATGAAACTTGGACATAAGGTTAATCAAGTATTAGTGAACATCCTGCTCGAGTTTCAGGTCACATGACCAAGGTCAAAGGTCATTTAGGGTCAATGAACTTTGGTCGAGTTGGGGGTATTTGTTGAATTACTATCATAACTTTGAAAATTTATGGATCTGGTTCATGAAACTTGGACATAAGGTTAATCAAGTATTAGTGAACATCCTGCCTGAGTTTCAGGTCACATGACCATGGTCAAAGGTCATTTGGGGTCAATGAACTTTGGCCGTGTTGGGGGTATTTGTTAAATTACCATCCTAAATCTGAAAGTTTATGGATCTAGTTCATAAAACTTGGACATAAGAGTAATCAAGTATCACTGAACATCCTGTGCAAGTTTCAGGTCACATGACCATGGTCAATGGTCATTTAAGGTCAATGAACTTTGGCCGTGTTGGGGGTATTTGTTAAATTACCATCCTAACTCTGAAAGTTTATGGATCTAGTTCATAAAACTTGGGATATATTAAGAGTAATCAAGTATCACTGAACATCCCTTGTGAGTTTCAGGTCACAAAACCAAGGTCAAAGGTCAGTTAAGATCAATAAACTTAGGCCATGTTGGGGTAATTGTTGAATTGCCATCATAACTTTGAAAGTTTATGGATAGAGTGAATGAAATGTGGACATGGGTGTAGTTAATTGACAAGTCTTAAGTCACCGTTCAAATGTCATATTTGGTCAATGAATGTGGTATTATGTCATTATATGAATGGTGTTTTTGTGAATGATTATTTTATAGTAGTTTTCAAAGTTAGCACTGCTGCTATATTATTTCATTCCTCCAATTTTTGTAGGGTACATGGAGCTCTTGCCACTTTTGCACAGGCAAGTTTAGTTCACAAATGTTTTTTTTTCTCACTTTTTCCGGTTCTTCAAGCAAAAAGTAAAAATTAGGTCTGCCTGATTCTGAGCGATGTTGACACTGAAACTTAAAAAAGTGTAATTTCTGAGGTGGATATATATATGGTGATTGGGCTGAAAGTTCAATGTTAAAAACTTAGTAATTGAAAATTAAATTTCCAAAATCTCAATATCTGTTAACTTGACTTTGGTAAAATTATGTTTTACAGCATGGGAAAGATTACTGTAGAATTATACTGGAAACATGCTCCAAAGACTTGCAAGAACTTTGCAGAGCTAGCAAGGAGAGGATATTACAATGGTGTTAAGTTTCATCGTATCATCAAGAACTTCATGGTACAGGGAGGTGATCCAACAGGCACAGGTAATTATAAGAAATCAAAATGACTAATTACAACCTGTCATAGACATGAAAATAAAAATCAAGGGTAAGCTAGTGTGTTTACACTCATCTACAAGTTGTGGCAAATCATTTTAAGGATTTTTTTACATAAAAAGTTGGTCATGCATAAAAATAATACTATGTGTCTAAAAAAATACATTTCTGAATTGGCTGCCAAATTACAATTGATTCTGTGGAAAGGTGTTTATATATTCAACCTTTTGGTGTATTCTTTTGAAAGTAAATTTATGATATAGATAGCTCATAAACTTTACTTTCAAAAGACACCAAAAGGTTGAAAAAATGATCATGCTTGGGTGTGTAGTACTGCTCACTTTTAAGGGGTATGAAAATGAGGTTGTGCAGGCAGCAGGAAATAGTCTTCTATTTTGAATATGCAATCTCTTCTCCATGAACATGAAAACAGCTTAGTTGAACCCCACTCCCTTCCTGGCTGCTCAAGTATTTGAACAAATGTTGAGTTGTTTAGTTTGTAACTTCAAATCTGATGTTATGCTGTCTTGCAGGGCGTGGTGGAAACTCAATCTGGGGGAGCCAGTTTGAGGATGAGATCACAACAGACTTAAAACACACAGGAGCTGGAATTGTGTCTATGGCAAATAGTGGACCGAATAGCAATGGAAGCCAATTTTTCCTCACCTTAGCTCCCACTCAGTGGCTAGATGGCAAGCACACTATATTTGGACGGGTGAGTGGTGGCATCAGTGTCCTGAAGCGCCTTGGCATGGTGCAGACCAATGTGGATGATCGACCTAGAGTAGACATTGTTATAGTGAAGGCATACCCAGAAGCAGGATAAGAGCCTTTGTCAGAGCAGACAATAACATTCATTGTTCCTACATGTATTTGCTGAAGTGTGAACTGAAGATTACTCGGGGATAAAAGTTATCGTACATACCTGACTAGTTTCATCTTACAGTCAGACGAGTATCATCTTGTAATAGAATGGAAAGATAGTAAATCAGAATGAACTATCAGTCACAATGATCTTGAGCATAATACGTTGTCTTCATCTATGATTGAAGATCTTTGGCAAGGTTCAGTAATGTGAATCTCAGTGTCAATTGAATGAATTAAGCGATGCCATAGACAAAAATTGTGTCAAGAAATTCTTTTCACATTCCATGCTTGAGAAGTGGTTTTATATCAAAAAGGGGAAAAAGTGAACCCAGACATTTTATTTGAGGGGACACCTGATCAATTTAAAATTTATTCACCACAAATGTAAAATCTTGTTTTAATTTTTTTTTCCTGTGCATTTTAAGAGTACACTATATATGTAACTTTTTAGAATATATACTAAAAATCTCAATTTGTCCGACAATGACAGGCAAAGTATAACTGACAAGTCAGTGAAATATCCTTCAGAATTTATGCTGTAGTTGAAGCTTTCATTGAAAATTTGGGAAGCAAAAAAAAAGATTATTTTTCTATGAAACTAATATTTGAAGAAATACCCTTTCATGTACCAATGTTCATGTTCTGATCCATTATTTAGTATAATATCAGATACTTGGGGAAACAGCAACACAAAACCTATTGGTTTCACTAAACCCTTTTTATAATTATTATTATAGTGTATGTATCTTCTAAGTCTTACCAGTAATCTGCAAAAACGTACTAGTAAATTGAATTTGATTTTTAATATGTCAATGCTTTAATCATTCCAAGTAATGACCTTGGCTGCTCTACTAATTGGCCACTGTGCCCCTTTTATCGGCCTTGGATTTTTTGGTGCCCTATTTATTTGTCCTTCATGTACTGGTATTTGTGCTATATAGAAAAATATGAATCTGCCCTTTAGAAAGGTGGTCTTACTCTCGAAAGGTCTAATATTTTGTATAGTTTTTTAGTCGGATACATTTCTTTGAACAATGATAGTCCACAGAACAATCAAAACTCAAATAGGGAGGATCGTAATCTTGGGATTACATGGAAATTATCTTTTGCAAGCTTAAACATCAAATATCTTATATCGGGGGGGGGGGGGGGGGGGGGTGTATGGGCAAGAAATCACATTCATGTACATGTATCCAAATGGAGCCTAAAATTCTTCTGGTGGGTGTTTCATGAAGCTGTTCAGAAGTTCAGAGCTACTTTAAGTAGAACTGGAGAACCTTCTTACATGCTAAACCATTGCCAATGAACATTTTGGTGATACCGTTTACCACAAGAAAGGATCTCCAGTTCTTAAAGCCGCTCTCAACTTACAAACGGCTTCATGAAACGCCCACCTGGTGTTACAAGTTATCTCTATTGTCACCTTTTTAATAAATGCTGAAAAAATGATAATCTTTGTATACCTATATCTGTAATTGTGAAAAAAATGCTGCCAAAATTAAAGAACAGAAAGTTGATAAAGAGCTACTCTGAGCAAGTAATATTAAAGGGGAAGTTCAACATTTATTGTAAAGTTTATTGTAAACATAGAAAAAATTAAAATATTTGCTGAAGGTTTAAGGAAAATCCATCAAAGAATAAAAAGTTAATAGATCTTTAATTATTTAAAGGACAAGTCCACCCCAACAAAAAGTTGATTTGAATAAAAAGAAAAGTCCAACAAGCATCAAAATCGGATGTAAAATAAGAAAGTTATGACATTTTAAAGTTTCGCTTAATTTCACAAACAGTTATATGCACCTCCTGGCTGGTATGCAAATGAGGAGACTATGATGTCATCCACTCACTATTTTGTATTTTATTATATAAAATATGAATTATTCTAATTTTCTCCTCATTGTCAAGTGATACTACAATTAACTCCTCCCTAAACATGTGGAATTAGCTTTGTTTAATACTATATGGTTCAGTCAAGTTGGTCCTTATTGTCAAATCTATAAAAAATAAATTATTTTATAATTCAAACAATAAAAAACAAAAGAAATAGTGAGTGATGGACGTCATCGACTGAGTCACCCAGTTGTGCATATCACTGTTTTGTGAAAAACAAGCGAAACTTTAAAATGTCATAACTTTCTTATTTTACATCCAATTTTGATGAAATTTCCAGCACTAGTTTGATTTTTCTCTATTTATTCAAGTCAGCATTTTCCGGGCTGGACTCGACATTCAATTTATGTCATGCAGGCAGGTTCCTATGTATCATTTTGTAGAAATTCAATGAAATGTCACTTTCAGCATACTAATACAGGGGTGGATCCAGCCTTCACCAATAGAGGGGGCCCGGAATTGTTTTTTAGCCATATTTTCCCCGATCGGCCGCACGAAGATGATTTTTGGTTTCTTTGAATGGGTAGTCTTAATAGTCACTTCTTAGCTTTATTCTTATAAATCAGCATAAATATATATCGTAATCCTTATTACCGGTAATATAATGCGAGCGGGAAGCCCGAGCTAAATTTTTTTAGAAATCTTATGTATTTTTTCCTAAAATTCTAACATTCTGAGCAATTTTTGTTATCCTGAAAAAGATGTGTATGCATAAATAATTACTATGAACGCAAAGTGCGAGCAGAAATGAACTGATGGAAAAGGTACCTGTTAAAAACTGCATGCAGTAAGTCATGAATACGTTAAATATTTAAAAAATCAAATAATGCGAGCCAAAGCGCGAGCTGAATTTTTTCGAGATTTAGACCTACATGTACTGAACGAGACACTCTATTCATGATTTGTAAATCATGAAAATGATGAGTAATTGGGGATCTTCCTTACATTGATAATGCGAGCGCAAAGCGCAAGCAGAATTTTTTTTATACGTTTTAAACTGATCGATAAGGACTGCTTGCACTTAGCCATGAAGACGTATTTCAGCAATCAAATAATGCGAGCGCAAAGTGCGAGCTGAAAATTTTTGACATTTCTACATAAAGAATGGAAAATTTTAATCAATTTTTCAATTTAAATTTTTTTGTAATCGTGAACAAGATAGCTATATAACTAAACAATTAATGAGAGCGCAAGCGGAAAAAAATCGAGATTTAGACCTAAAATAAATTATAATATTTTTCATTATAATTACTTTGAGTTTTGACATAGGACCGGGACATCCTTAGGACATGTCATCATATGAAAATGAGGACTGTCTTCTTATTCTTCTTGCTAAGCGCGAGATGAAAGAAAAGGGACAATGCAATCATTAAATTAGTATCTTATTCATTAATGCCTAATGAGGGCGCAAAATCTGATGACATTATGGCCTGAAAACTGGACATTTCAAGCACTTTTGTAATTATAAATAGGATGCATCAGTTATTGTATTTTTAACCATTAATGCGAGTGCAAATTGCGAGCATAAATTTTTTATACAGTCATGAAAAGGGGATTTTAAGTAGTTTGTTGTATAGTCAATATTGAGACATACATAACTCACAAATCAAAATGCGAGCGTGCAGTGCTAGCTGATACGTCTTGACAATCAGACCTGAGAAGGGATATTTTGAAAACTTTATGGAATACACGAAAATGATAGGTACGTGATACATCAAAATTTTCGAGCACGCAGCGCGAGCAGAAAATGTTAATATTCACATCATAAAACTGACATTTTTACAGAGCACTTTTTAAAAATCAATTTGTAAATCACACAAAATATTGAAAGTTTGATTTCCAAGATGAAATATGTTTTGTATATTGACTTCCAAACTTGATATTTAAACTCCATATTGAACAAATATGAAATCACCTAACAGGCAATGCGAGCGCGAGCGAAAATTTTATATAGTGACATGAAAGATTCTTTATATTTTCCAAGTCTACCCCTCATCTTATTTTATTCACTCGTCTTCCTCCTTTTCTTTTTCTCCTCTCTTTTCCCTCTTTTTTTCCCCTTTTTTTTGCTCCGCCAATAGGGGGGGGGGGGCTGGGCCCCCTGGATCCGCCTATGCTAATAGACAAATTATTTCACACCTGTCCCCCCCAGAAAAAAAAGGTCATCACAAACCATAAAAAATATCAAAATTTATGCATTTTATATTACATAACCAAGTACAACATACATTGTATTGGGCAGCTGCTTGTATATGAATTCACAAATGCTAAACTTAAAATTCTAATAACTTTCTTAATCTAAACCTATCAAACTTAAGAAGCGCACTATACAAATTCCACTCAGTCAAAATGAACAGATTTTGACAAAGGCTAGCTTCAATAATCTTTACTAAGCACATGTCGATAATTAAGAAATTAGTTTAATCACAAAGAGGCTGTAGCCCCTTCAAACTAATTCACACCTGTCCTCCCCCCCCCCCCCAGAAAAAAAGGTCATCACAAACCATTAAAAATATCAAAATTTATGCATTTTATATTACATAACATACATTGTATGGGGCAGCTGCTTGTATATGAATTCACAAATGCCAAACTTAAAATTCTAATAACTTTCTTAATCTAAACTTATCAAACTTAACAAGCGCACTATACAAATTACATTCAGTCAAAATGAACAGAATTTTGACAAAGGCTAGCTTCAATAATCTTTACTAAGCACATGTCGATAATTAAGAAATTGGTTTAATCACAAAGAGGCTGTAGCCCCTTCAAATTAATAGGTTCCGGAATCCAAAGTCACAAAATGGTAAAAGAAAGATAATGAGATGGGATTAAACAAATTTACCAGTTTATTAAAGTTCACAGTATGACCATCGGCATGTTTAATTAATTGCCTCAGTAACTGAGAAGTTACAGTAGGTTAAAATTAGCATTAAACGCACCTATATGTATTTAGGTCAAAGAAGCATAATGCATGAATGGACTCAATATCAATCAATAATTACCATTTGGTTTAATCCCATCTCATTTTCATTGGTCTTACTTTTGCCATTTTGTGACTTAGGATTCCGGAACCTATTGAATTGAGGGGCTACAGCCTCTTTGTTATTCAACCAATCTTTTAATTATTGACATGTGCTGAGTTAAGATTATTGAAGCTAGCCTGTGTCAAAATTAGTTCATTTTTGACTGAGTGGAATTTGTATTGTGCGATTGTGAAGTTTGATAAGTTTCTTTTGGAACCCAGTTATAATTTATTCTCCTCAAACCACCTATATTTTTTTCCTACTATTTTTAGTTAACTTTTCTTCAGGGTGAACTTCCCCTTTTACAAGTGGAAAAACCAGAAAAAAGAGATGGAGATAAAATGCAAATACATGTGCAAGTTTGAAAGCAAAATAGATAAATTGAAAGAGGGATACCGTAGATTAATTCAATAATACAACAGTGAACATATGCATTCATACATACAAGCACATGAAGCTCCCTTTCACTCTCACACAAATTTTGTCAAATTCAACCATTCAGATAACAAACACATATTCATGCTAATATTGGTTTATTCTATATTTTTCTGGGTTTATTTACATGTAGACTTGCTTAATACAGAATTTAGCTTATTCTCTTCCAATTGACAATTACTTGACTTGCTATCTTTTTATCTGATGCATAACTACTTCAGCATGACATAGACAATAAATATCATCATTGCCATGATAAATGTGTATCACCCTGCATTTAATTCATCCCATCATTCATTTACAATATCACCCAACTCTTCAAGGGAATAGTGTATTTTTACACAAAGTAAGGGTTTCATTAAGTTTTGTTGTCATCATACATAAAAATGACTTTATGCACAACTGGTGACCCTTTCTTATGCTGCATGTAAATACTGCACCCTTTAACAGCTGACTTAACACCTAAATATGTCCCAGTCATGCATAAACTCATATATAACTTTGTAAACATATTTAAAAAAAAACACACCCCCTACATGTAGCAATCTTTCACTTTATCAGTCTAAATGCACATGAGATTTGTGAATAAATTCATGATTTTTATATATAGTTTTGGCGAGTCAAAGAATGCTACCTAGAACTGCAGTATGATGACCAATCAGCAATAGGATCCATCATTTTCACATTTTTTTTTTAATGAAAAAGAACAGAGTTACTCAGATTTCCTTGCTTGGCTATTGAGGTTGTCTGTGTACAAACCTATGGAATCACAACGATTCTATTACTACATGACATCAAGTTCTTGAGGCCGTAAAAAGCACACAAAAAAGCCCATTTTAGAAGCTTGATAATTGGATCTATTTTAAAGCAAAATACTCAGCTGGTTACAAGCGGTGTATATGCATGAAAGCTTACATTGCTTGCTTAGTAGTTTAAGCTTTCAATTGGTGTATGATTTTTCAATTTCACATTTGGGTCCGTTCTGGGTCTTTCAGTGCCTTCAACTGTAAAATGCACCCATTGTATGCAGAGACTCTGTGTGGCAATTAGACTTCACTTCTTATAGCATAATCCATGTTGTGTAATGATCAGTAGGCTTTTTTAAATTGCACTGATATCTATCGGACACAACACTCCAAGCGCTCAATAATTTTTACTCTATAAATCCTTTTTTTTTTTTGGGGGGGTATAGTTTTTACATCCATGTAGCTGCTCTTGACCAACAAATTGGACATGAATTTATAATAACTATTGGAGTACCATTGCCTAATATGAGGAATGTGACCCCCAATGGGGGATAGTTGTCTGCTGCAAAGAACATTTTGAAAAATATTTACCTGGTTGATTCGCCAATGTTTTAGACCTTTGGGGATTAGAACATATTTCATTGTACCAAACTTGCCGCCTAACATTTTGTAACATAATAGGCTACATTTTTTTTCTCTGAATCATATACACTTAAATGTATCAAGCCTTTTGCTATTAGGAGCAACATACAGTACATGTATATCAGAGACAGCTTCCTGATACCTCCTCAACAAGACGTTTCTAAGTCTTCAATAAATATCATGGTTTGAAAGACATGAAACTTTGATACATCAAATGTCTTCAATCTATTATGCTTACAACACTCTTGATGATTCAAGAACTCTTCTATAATACTAGTAGTACACTGGTTCAGTTGATGATGCAGTGGTATTGTAAGCTGTTGCCCGAGATTAAAAGCGAAGTCCGCAGACTTGGCACCCTCAAGTGCTTAACATTCACCCTTGTTTAATTAAAAACATCTCACTGTCTGAAGAATCATATTAAGAGAATCCATCAAGTCATCCACAGGCCACAGCACTTTGCATTCCATAATAATGGTGTCCTTCAAATCGGCTTTCCTTGTAAGAGAGTCTATTTGTCCACAAGAAAATCACCTGACTGGTCAGGAAACATCACTTGTTGCCATTTTGCAGATTACAGCATCTTCTAGGGATCCTACGGAAAGTTCTGGTTTACTGATGGAGTATTTCTGTAAATATTGGGATAAAATAGAATGTTTGAATTGTTTGAATTATTTTCCATCCAACATCATGAAGTTTGATTTTCTCACCCTGCTTTTAATAAGCAAAATACAATTAATAATTAATAATACTATGTTTAAGTAAAATATATTCTTTTTCTCTGACAGACAGTACATACATGTATAGTGTTGGTAGGGATGTAACTGTTCAGCACCTTTTGAAGCTATTGTCTTCATGAATTACACTGTTCAACTGCAAAACAAATTGGGAGACAGGCAATTTGGGATAATAATCTGTGCCCCCTCTCCGATTCCCCCAAATATTAAATCCTTGATCTCCCTGTGATTATTTTCAGAATTAAGCCCCGAGTTCAATTTTTCATGTGTGTTTTTTTTTTTTTTGGGGGGGGCAAACTGGAGGATTCTGGGCAATTACACAGATTTGTCTTCTTCAGGTCAATGAATATCACAAAGGAATGTTTTTATGTGCAAATACCTTCTTGATCATGATTTCATCTGTATGCATGGAGAGTTGAGATAGAGGAACACAAACTCCTTCAATCTTTGCAGCAATTGACTTCAGGTTGGTTTGATCAGGATCATTTAAAACAACCACTGCCACTGATGTGTCAGTTGATCCCATTGCAAAAACCTTGAAGGATTCACTGATCTGTAAACAATTAAGAGATCAATAAATATACTTGAATGATATGACAGTAGATCTTATTTGCAAATACTTAAGCGATATGTATAAGAATATTCAAGAATATTCTGCTTCTTACATAGCAGTAAATACTGTCCAAGTTTTAAATAATGTAGGCACTAACTTACATGATTATGTACTATCACCTTTTGCTATTGATGATTCATTAGGAGCAAAACCTAGCACTGATATGTCCCCATTGCAAAATTCTTGAAAGATAGATTCCTGAATGACATTTTAATTCTATATCCTTTGTAAGAAATATGCCTATCAACAAAGCAAAGTATGCAAACAAATTAATCAACTACGTTATTTTGTATTAATGTGTATACCATATTACTTTCAAACAAATTTAGCATTATTGGTGTAGTTTACTAACCCATTAGAAAAGCCTATTATATATATACGCCAATATCCAGTTAGAAGCCCCATAAAAGGAAGAAAATAAAAAAAATAAAAACATAACTAAATATGTTCTCTTCTACAATATTTTTTCATAATAATAAATAATTGATAAATAATGAATAGATGGAATAAATAACTTAGTAAATAAATTAATTACTTAAATAAATATATAATTATAAGCAATACTAGTAAACAATTTTAAATAAGTGAAATAGAGCAAATTAAAGTTGAAATCATTCTTTGAAAGAAAAAAAACCCAAAAGCTTACATTTGTGGATGGAGACAGGCTATAGATGATTTCAGAATTAACAGTCCTGGTTTTTGCATGGCCAGTGGCATGTGCATGGAGTGCCTTATTCACTGCTACCATTATCTGAAATGGGCTGACCAGCTGCATCAAGGGAGAAAAATACACTTTATGAATGTACATATATTTCATATCATTATTTAGATGCAGGGTTTTAGAGGCACAGATATTTTTTGACGTCTTGCGATGTTGTTTCAAAGAGACAAAATATTTTAAAACTGATTTTTAACGTGTATGCCTATGAAAACCATTCAATATTTTCCATATTGGATGAATGAATATTTTGCCCCGCCTACGAGATTATCATTGGTTAATAACCGATTGTGCGCATAAAGCTATTGTTACGTCACAATGATATTGCATTGCGCATTAGTTGCCAGGTGTGGCAAAGGAGCAAGATTGCGTCAATTTATTTAATTCAAATGCACTTGCACTATACGCTAGCGCATCTTTACACATATTTCTTTTAAGAAAATGACAATACTCTTTACAGTCGCCATGCTCATGATTTACAGGATTGACATCAAATGCTGAGTAACAACTTTTTTTTTTGCTTCATTAATTTATGCTTAGCTTTGTTGGGGTATCTAAATAATTATAATATTGGATGACCAATTTCCGTGGGATGCATAGAAATATTGTTACTTGCTGAAGAACAATATTTCTACACATCCCACTCAAGGCCATCCTCATCACTGATCTAAATAATCCCTCCCTAGGGAGAGATGGGTTGTGGATGGAGATAGGTGTATACACTGCCATCACACTTGACAAAGATTGGTTCTAATCACTGGTACAGGTTTTAAATAGAGATCGGCTTTGGACTGAGTGGAATTTTCGTCTTGAACTCCAATGTGTGATGTTCACCTAGGAAATGCAATCCTCTTTGACTTACATGTATACTTCATTATAGAATTCTAATCATACATATACTTCATACTATTTGTATATATTTAAAAAATTATCATGCCCAACTACATGTATGAATCATCTTGCTTTCAGAGACCATTGACCCAAGTGTTAAAAGTATTTTGTTTACATGCTATTATATCTTATTTCAAATTTTCTAATCATGTAATAAAATTCAATACAATCATATTTTACTAAAATTTGGAAATATTTGCAGATAAGTTCACCATTTTACTTTTTCATATTACTTTCTTATGCATAGCTTTACAGACATTTTAATCCAAATTAAACAAGTCACTCTCAATTTCCACCCCGACACTCTGGCCAGATTGATTCAGCTATTTACAATGGTGATCTACAATGTAGGGGGGGTGTAGGGGATTTTAGCCTACCCTCTTGGGCTGCCTAAAAAGGGGAGGGGATCAAACTCTAACACCCCTTTCCCTGCTGACGAGGGTTGTACAAACAGAACAGAGGGGATCTACGTACATGAGGAGGTTATTAGGATGTTACAGCTCATTGTCAATGGGTCAAACAATTTGGTCAAACCCTCATCTTAGCAAAAGTCGAGGGGAGGGGAGGGGAGGGGAGGGGAGGGGAGGGGAGGGGAGGGGAGGGGAGGGGAGGGGAGGGGAGGGGAGGGGAGGGGAGGGGAGGGGAGGGGAGGGGAGGGGAGGGGAGGGGAGGGGAGGGGAGGGGAGGGGAGGGGAGGGGAGGGGAGGGGAGGGGAGGGGAGGGGAGGGGAGGGGAGGGGAGGGGAGGGGAGGGGAGAGGAGAGGAGAGGAGAGGAGAGGAGAGGAGAGGAGAGGAGAGGAGAGGAGAGGAGAGGAGAGGAGAGGAGAGGAGAGGAGAGGAGAGGAGATAAATTATATAAAATGTACCGATACGCATGAACATCATAAAAAAAATGAATTATGAAATTGCATGAAATGGTGACCAGTTTTATTTCATGTATACACATCCTACATAGATTTTGTGATGTAACATAAACTTGAGAATCACTTAATGACTTATCTAACTTAGAATCTAACTTAGATGACATATGTGTTACAACATGTTCCTAATCTTAAGCCTACGATGTCGATGTCATGTCACAAACATTTTTAAAAATTTGTATTAGTCTGTTATGATGAACCTTCACCAATTTTCTGTTTTTAGTTCTACTCTACTACCGGTACAAACTCATTGACATTGTCATCATGCATTCATGGTCATGATTTTCAATGTCAAGATGAACTTCCTTTTTCAAGATTGATGTTAACAACAACAACATTAACACAGAAATACGGGGAACTCCCGCCCGGCTTCAGATAGCCATATCTAGCCTATAGTCTATACCAAATGCTTAAATATTATTAAGCTATTTAGTATAGCCGAGCGGTAGCTTAGCTAGCTTGCCGGCGCGGCCTGGCCGCCGTTGTCGATCGCATTTGCATCGGGAACGAGCGGGCAGCACCACCAGCACCTACCGGTACACACGTGCACAAGCTGCATGCGTGCTTTAAAGAAAAATGGCTTCTCACCTGACAAAACTGATCCGCTACGCCGGTGTGTTCACTGGTATAAATTCTAAGATTTTGACTACCAGGCAGCTGTTGGTACCTGTAGCTCGAACATTTAGCTCTCCTGCAGATGATCTCAAAGTCAGCTATTTGGATGATGGAGGTGTGTTTTACTATTAAGTGAGGCTAGTGGCGTGTCTGCTGCTGCCGACTGTATTGTAACCATGCTACCGGCTGGCCGACCTTTCCACCGTACCCGGCCGGCCGGCTGGCCTGGGCCCCGAATCATAGCCGTCGCTCACGCGCCGGGTTCGGACTTTGTGTGTGACTAGCCGGCTTGTGAATGATGGAGTCGATTGTGACTGGAGTGTGGGTGGGGCATGGCCATGGTCATATATGGGTGAATGCAATGCAATGCAGTGCAGTGGCATACAGGGCGGGGGGGGGGGGGGTATTCATAACTTTCCTCGTAAGTCCTCCCAAATAATGGAGCGCTAATCATGCTAATTGACCAAATTCGTATTCTGAATCTAAAATTACAGTCTACTACTACTAGTAGTAGTACTACTACTGTCTGAGATGAGGGGGAGCGATCACATCTGACTGTAGTATACTGTATGTACCGGTTCATGTTAACCTATTAGTATTAGAAGGGATACCTAGGCCTAGGGAAGTTTCTGAATGTAGGCATGTTATGCCTCTGTATTCAGTTCTAGGTTTTTCCTCCTCAAGATGGCTGGCTCACTTCCGGGAACAAGGCTTTCGTAGTCATATTTTATTGGCTCATTTTTCCAGGGCAGGGCAGCTTCAAAACTGTGCACACTTGGGGCAGTGACAACTTCATTATTTAGGCTATTCCATGTCTTACGTATTCTAACATAAAAAGAATTCCTATATTTCTGGGTCTTTGTCCTTGGTATGAACAATTGTTTACTGTGACCTCTGGTATGGACACTAACTTCTTCTTCCGTTGAGTACAGTCCTCTTTACAGAGCTATAGTAGTACTAACGTTAGTAGTAGGACACTCGCACGTATTGCGAGGTTAGTATTAGTATACTAACCTCGCACCACGAACCGCGTTTGGCAGTGGATTTCTAACTAGTGGGTCGCGTGTGCTGGGATCTCACTTCTAGGGTCCACAACCAGTAGAGGCGCACGGCCAATATGGGAGACTCTCTCCAATAGGGGAGACAATCTCCCACATTGGAGACTTGCTTTGCAAAAGGACAAAAGAAACAACACCAACAAAAGCATGATTTTTTCCACCCAAAATTTTGTCTCACTGAGGTCAGAAGCCCATTTGTTTTGTGTGTGATTGACAACAAAAATCCTTATCAAAACAAAAGTAGACGGTGAATTTTTAAAGGAGACGGTGAAAAGGGGTAATTTTTCATGAGGAATCTGCTTATCACATTTTTATTTGCCGCCAAGGTAATCCTTTTGCAGCAAATGTAAACAAAGGAAATTGGTCTCCAAAACTGGAGACTGTCTCTGAAATTGGATACCCAAATTCTTTACAAAAGTCTCTGATATTGGAGATATCTCCCACATTGGAGACAGTCTCCAATATTGGCCGTGCGCCTCTACTGACAACACACGACTTCTATGGCTTGATTTTTCTGTGCGCGGCGGCATGTAATGAACCCTTGGGTGGTAGTAGGACAGTGTTTCCAGACCACAGATCTAACAACAGTTAAAACAAATTTCCCGAAACTAAATCCCAAATTTCCTGAAATTCATAGACATTTCCTGGAATTTTCAAGTTAGATTTTTAACAAAAATTATTTTAAAAATCTGGCAATAATACAGCACGCCTAAAGTTGGTCCAAGTGACCAAAATTAATCAAAGAATCTAACTTTAATTAGGGTCTACGTGCGGGGGGGGGCACTTCCATTGACAAGTGGATATCAGGCACGACCATGGGGTTTCGAAAAGTACTCTAAAGGGCCGTCTGCACCATCCCGAGTTTTCAAATTAGCGCGCTATTTCTGATCCGGCAAATTATCCCGATCTGAAAAATCTCGAGATTGTTTGCAGTGGAGACGCAATTATCGCGCTAGTTCGTAGGATTAATCTCGAGATTGCAATCCCAAGTCAACTCGGGTTTATTTGCAAAATAGCGCGCTATTTTACGAATTATCCCGCTAATTCGAAGGTGCAGACGCACTCGAGATTGGACTCGGGGTAATTTATTCATGACGTCAGTCCATAATGCAATTCGCGTTCCACTTCCGCCTTGGTCAAAACAAAAACACGTGCGAAAGTCTATTTTATACACGCGAATAGACATTATCGCGAATAGCGTTCATCAATTCCCCAATCAGCAACGATGGTGTCCCAACAGTGAATGGATTTTGGGAGAGACCAGACCTATGGATATGGGGGAGGCGCTCATTTATCGACGATGTTCATAGTCGATAACAACACTGACAGCAGTGTCGTCTTAATGGCCTTTGCAAAATGTGAGCAAATAGCATTCTTTCCTCCTCCTTTTCTCTCTCCCTCTCTCTCTCTGTCGTTGCCTCCTTCTCCGCCATCATATTAAACGAAGAATACATCACTTCTTCACTCGCTGAGCGCGGCTGACGGAGCTGAGAGGATTGTTGCATAACACTTGTCGAATTCGGCGAAAGTGCTAGAGAAAGGAGTAGCCTACATGTATTTGATTGCATATCGCGGGAAGTTATTCAAAAGCGCGGGCCGTTGAAACTCCAAGATCCGAAAGTGCGCATGCTCGGAATATTGGGCTTGTTGCCTCGCTCGAGCAGGAATCGCTCTTCTTGCGATGGTGGAGACGGGGTTTCTTGAATCTCGAGATTAATCGCGAAGAGGGCCGATCGGGCTAAAATCTCGAGATTGAGCAAACTCGGGATGGTGCAGCACCGCCTTAAATGAGTAATTAATTTGAAAATGCACTTAATTATTAGGCTTGTATTAGAAAAAAAAGTTACCCTTGATCCCTAAAGTGTACACCTCAACAAGTAGATTTAGGTCTACAGCGATATTTAAATTGTTATGTCACAGACGTCAGCATTTTCCTTTATTTACATAAGTTATATTGGGTTTGGTACCGCTCCACCTCGCTCAAATCGGACACGACAAAGTGTTGGGGCGAAAAGTAGGCCGGCCTACATATATAAATTCCCTCCCAAATTTGACCGTAAACATGTAGCTTTCCTAGCGAAGTATATACCCTTTTTTCAGTATTTTAGTGTTTTTGACACCCTTATTACGTACGTAACGTGCCCAGTCTTGAAAAAGAGATCCTTTTGATGCACTTCTTTGGTCGTGCCTGGTATATATATCCACTCTACAATGGAAGTGGCCTCCACCCCCCCCCCCCCCCCCCGGGTCTACATCTCGAATACTAACTTGTTAGATCTATCTAGATTAAATCTATCTATCGCCATGTTAAATTCGTAAGAACTAGAAGTATTCTATCAGTTTTCATTTCTAGAAACACTTTTTTTTTAAAATAAAAATGACTTATCGCGAAACTTAGTATTACCTCATTAAAAATCATTGTATATAACTTATGATCGTATACTTTGAGGTCCATATTAACAATAATCCATTTTATTACAGAGTCAGAGATCATCTTGTTGCTTGTATAGATCTATCTAGAATATATATTCCTGAAAAAATATGAATAAAAATACTTGAGCACCTTATAATATTCACAAGATCCGACTTCCAGGTTATATTTTCTCTCATCGCTAATTGTTGTCACAATTTTTTTTACTTGAATTATAACATAATACCTATGTGCTGCGCCAAAGTCGAAAATATGGGGCTTTGGAACTAAATCTTGGTCTAAAAACGGGGGTCTCCTGAACGGCTCTTGGATCAACGATTGCTAAAAATGCAATTCTCTGGAACTGACCACATAACATAAAGAAGGGGGGGTCTCCAGAATTCTTTTGATCGTAGGTGTAATTGATAACGTCTATGTAAAAAAATGTGCGAGCGTCTTGCTAGATTCATGTCGGGCTAGAACAAGCTAGCTGCGGGCGTGCGGGGAGCTTCGGGAGCCCGCCGCTATGGCTCTGCACCGATCGAGCTTGCCGCTCCGACAGGCTCAATAGATTTCATGAAGGGCGTGCATTGAAATGAGAAATCACAAATTTGAGGGTCTCCGGAGCGGGAAAAAATAGGAATATCTGTGGCTTTCTGAATTGATGCTCTAGACCAGAAATTTAGGCTGAAAATGGGGGTTTCAATCGTAGCACATAGATATACATTTATACTAAGTACGCCCCCCCCCCTCGGATATTTGCCAAACCCTTATACTAAGAAAGTATTAAATTTTTTTGGGAAAATTGAAGAATATTTTTTCTACTTTCCATTTGGCCTGTATGACCAATAATTTTTTTTTTCTAATTTCAAACCTCTAGGTAGGCTATACCCATTTTGTCTTCTTGGTCTTTAAAGGACAAGTCCACCCAAACAAAAAGTTGATTTGAATAAAAAGAGAAAAATCCAATTAGCATAACACTGAAAATTTCATCAAAATCGGATGTAAAATAAGAAAGTTATGACATTTTAAAGTTTTGCTTAATTTCACAAAACAGTTATATGCACATCCTGGTGGGTATGCAAATGAGACTGATGACGTCATCCACTCACTATTTCTTTTATATTTTATCATATGAAATACGGAATATTCTATTTTTCTCCTCATTGTCAAGTGAAACAAAGATTAATTCCTCCCTGAACATGTGGAATGAGCATTGTTTTATACTATATGATTCAGTCAAGCTGGTCCTTATTGTCAAATCTATAAAAAATGAAATATATAATTCAAACAATAAAAAACAAAAGAAATAGTGAGTGAGGGACATCATCGACTGTCTCATTTGAGTTGTGCATATCACTGGTTTGTGAAAAATAAGCAAAACTTTAAAATGTCATAACTTTCTTATTTTACATCCGATTTCGATGAAATTTTCAGTGTTTTGCTCGTTTGATTTTTCTCTATTTATTCAAATCAGCATTTTTCTTGGGTGGACTTGACCTTTAAACCAGGGTTGTTTGATTTAAATCATGTCGATTTAAATCATGATTTAAATCGCGATTTAAATCACTTGATTTTTTTTCAAAAAAATCACTGATTTAAATTAACTTTTATGAAAAAAATTAGTTTTCTCTATTTTCTCTTCTTCTTAACAGATACTTTCAATGTAATCATTTTCATTTCTGTTCCACATGCTTTAGAGATACTTTAAAAGAATGATACACCCTCATGGAGTCTGATTTGACACCACTGTTTTATTTTCAAATTGTAAAACAAGCAAAACTGATGAAAACAACAAGTTTCTAACGAAGTAATGATAAATAACTCTCTGTATGTACACCAAACTGTTAAATCTTCAATGAAATAATATATAAAATCTACAAAGGTGCTCAAAGTCCACAACTTGGATACTTTTACAAAACAGCTGAACTACTTGTATGTACCTCCTTCTTGTTACTATTAATACCCATGTTTCTTTCAATTACTTAAGTTGAAGGCATATGTGTACATTTGATAAGAATTACATGTATATTTGCATGCTTGTGTATTTTCTTATCAATACCCATACATTCAATTACACAATTTCAAAGTACACATGTATACTTAATAAGTAAGAATTTAAAAATGGGAAAGTTGCTGGGCAAGTGTTACTGTATGCAGCAATACAACTGCTGTGCTTGCTTGTTCACTAATAGTTTGAAAAAAAACAGCACATCAATGATGTGGTGGACAGTGGTGCTTATCCTGCATCTTGCAACAAAATTTATTGAAGTTTTACTTGGAACTGAGGTTACACTGTAATGAAAATATAAAATGTGTATTTTGTTACAAGCATATCAGGAAGTGCCTATTGCAAATCTGGTTAAATATTACATTCAAATTAGATGTTAACGTACAGTTGTGACTTGCGAATGCTTTGTATACCAGATGTAGCTCTAGAGTTGCAAACCCTATTTCTGTGGAAACAAGTCTTAATATGATAAAGCTTTACAATGGCTTAAAGGCATTGGTTAACATTGTGTTCAGTTTTAAAAATCTGAGTTGCATGTTCTCACGTGTATGCTAACATGTCTATGGGAATATAGAAATGAAACAGAGCAAAAAATGCTTTAAAGTGTTATCATTTAGAGAAGCACTCCAAAAAAGTTTTAAAAAAATTAAAAAAAATTACCTGTATATAAGTGGATTATTGTGTCAAATAGTACAATACACAATGTTCAAAAGACTACTTGACCACTATTATTGGTGTAAAACAGTTTAAATATAGTTTAAAACTTGTTAAGTGTGACCATTGTTTTTCGTTGGAAAAAAAAAAAAAAATCTGATTTAAATCATAAAAATCCGATTTAAATAAAAAAAAATCTGATTTTTTTTTTTTTTTTTTTAATAAAAAAAATCAACAACCCTGCTTTAAACTATAAACCAGACTTCATAATCATATGAAAAAGTAGACAAAGTGGAAATTTGACCAACTAGACATGGGACTAAATGAAGAGAATATGGCTAAGTGGATCAAGCTTGACCAAATGAGTTTTACCCAAGTGGTGTAAGACCATCTGAGAACTAGACCCACTACTTGTAGACTAGTGAATGTAGATCAAGTCTTGTAATCATATTGGAAGCTTTTCTTTTTCAAGCATAAATGTATCCAGGTTACTTGACAGAGCTAAAGGGACAGTTTAACAGTTTATAGTCATTGAAACCCTACCCCCACCCCACTCTCCTCTCCCAAAGTCATGATGTACTATGGATGTTTAGATTTGAGAATGGAATTTCTACTTCTTCTTTTTTTCAAGGGATTGTTGTATTTGGAATGAACAGACCTGCAAACAAAAATGCGATCAGCAGAAATCTTCTTAATCTAGTAAGTCCTGAATTTCTTTATATATGAATTCTTAGTCCATTTCTTGGCAGATATTGTTCTACTCAATGTAAACTTGTTAAAATCTCTTGTTATATAATAGAAAGGTTCAGTCGATCTAATAGTAGATGTAGATGAGAAATTGATCCCTTTATCTTCCATAATCGTTACGGTCTCCACTCCTGAAAACCTCACAATTTGTTTTACACACACAGGATGTACTGTCGCCTTGTTTCCTAGAATTTGTAACAAACAAGCAAAATAGTAACTAGTGTTTTTTGTCATTGCCATAAAGTTTAACTAGCAGAGGATGGTTAGATGATCATGGTAATTAAATCCTTAAGATGTCAACCATGGTGATTTTTGTTTTGCCTGCATAGCAGAGTGAGACTGTATGTGCCGCTTTTCCAACGGTGACGGCGGCGGCGTCTTCAACATTGAAATCTTAACTAAGGTTAAGTTTTTGAAATGTCATCATAACTTAGAAAGTATATGGACCTAGTTGATGAAACTTGGACATTTGAGTAATCAAGTATTACTGAACATCCTGCCTGAGTTTCATGTCACATGACCAAGGTCAAAGGTCATTTAGGGTCAATGAACTAATAAGACCATGTTGGGGGAATCAATATCGAAATCTTAACCAAGGTTAAGTTTTTGAAATGTTGTCATAACTTCGAAAGTATATGGATCTAGTTCATAAAACTTATACATAAGGGAAATAGTGTATCACCGAAGATCCTGCCTGAGTTTCAGGTTACATGAATAAGGTTAAAGGTCACTTAGGGTCAACGAAGTTTAGCCTTGTTCAGATTATTTGAGGAATCGCCATCATCATGGGCGGAAATCCCAGGGGGGACAGGGGGGACGTGTCCCCCCTACTCAAAATAGTAGGGGGGACACAATATCAAATGTCCCCCCTACTATTTTTGGTCTTTTATGATGGTAAGAAATACATCATTCTAAATCTAAATAAAACATGTATTTTGGGACAAGTTGGGACGAGATGACCTTACTTTTGGGATGATAAACTTTTTTTTGCTTGTTAAATTTTCCCGCCCCTTGTCCCCGTAGGCGGACCAGGGGGCCGAGGGGCCCGCCCCCCCTCCCCTCTTGGCGGAGCAAAAAAAGTAAAAAGGGAAAGAAAGAAGGAATAAAGGAAGGAAAGGAGAGGAGAAAAAGAAGAGAAGGACGACGAGTAAATAAAATAAGATGAGGGGAAGACTTGGAAAATAAAAAGAATCTTTCGTGCCACTATATAAAATTTTCGCTCGCGCTTCGCGCTCGCATTGCCTGTTAGGTGATTTACATATCTTGTTCAATATGGAGCTCGAATGTCAAGTTTGGAAGTCAATATACAAAACATATTTCACCTCGGAAATCGAACTTTCATTATTTTGTGTGATTTACAAATTGATTTTTAAAAAGTGCTCTGTAAAAATGTCAGTTTTATGGTCTGAATATTAACATTTGCTGCTTGCGCTGTGCGCTCGCAAATTTTCATTTATCAGGTACCTATTATTTTCGTGTATTTCATAAAGTTTTCAAAATATCCCTTTTCAGGTCTGATTGTTAAGACGTATCAGCTAGCGCGCTGCACGCTCGCATTTTGATTGGCGAGTTATATATGTTTCAATATTGATTATACAACAAACTACTTAAAAACCCCTTTTCGTGACAGTTTATCAAAAATTTTAGCTCGCAATTTGCGCTCGCATTAATGGTTAAAAATACTTTAACTGATGCCTCCTATTCATAATTACAAAAGTGAAATGTCCAGTTTTTATGCCATAATATCATCAGATTTCGCGCCCTCATTAGGCATTAATAAATATGATATTAATTTGATCATCAAATTGTCCCTTTTGTTTCATCTCGCTTAGCAAGAGGAATAGTCATCATTTTCATATGATGACATGTCGTAAGGATGTCCCGGTCCTATGTCAAAACTCAGAGTAATAATAATGAAAATATCAGCTCTTTTTTAAGTGCGATCCATATCCACCTTACAATTTTTCTACAAAGTGCTTGAAATATAAAGCTGAAATTGACTCTTTTTTTCAGATCGGAATATCAAAGTTTCATGATTTTCATGATTAAAGATGTATTTAGAATGCCTAGATTCTAGGTCTAAATATGAAACACGCGCGCGCATGTTTATTCAGATACTTAACTTGTTCTCTATTTAAATCATTATCCAGTTTCAGATCACAATATCAAAATTGTTCTGCTCGCGCTTTGTGCTCGCATTATTAATGTAGGAAGACCCCATATTACTCATCCTTTTCATTATTTACAAAACATGAACGGAGTGGCCCATTTTTAGGTCTAAATCTCGATTTTTTTTCTTCTGCTCGCTCTTCGCGCTCGCATCAATTATTAAATTATATAGCTATCCTGTACACGATTAAAAAAATTTAATTAAAATTTTCCATTCTTTCTTTAGAAAGTTCAAAATTGTTCAGCTTGCGCTTCGCGCTCGCATCTTTTGATTGTTGAAAATATGTCACGCCTTCATGGCTAAGTGCAAGCAGTCCTTAACAGTTACCTTTTCAACAGGTACCAGTTCAAAACGTATATAAAAAATTTCTGCTCGCGCTTTGCGCTTGCATTATTAATACTCATCCTTTTCATGATTTACAAAACATGAATAGTGTCTCGTTCAGTAAATATAGGACTAAATCTCGAAATTTTCCGCTCGCGCTTCGCGCTCGCATCATATACCTATATATACCTATACCTATTCTGCTTGAGTTACAAAAAGTGCTTAGAATTCCCATTCTTTGCGTGAAATGTAAAAAAAAAAATTAGCTTGCGCTTCGCGCTCGCATTATTTGATTGTTAAATGCTACTTTAACAGGTATCTTTTCCATCAGTTCATTTCTGCTCGCGCTTTGCGTTCGTAGTAATTATTAAGTTGCATACACATCTTTTTCAGGATAACAAACATTGCCCAGAATGTTCAAATTTCAGGAAAAAATACACAAAATTTCCAAAAAATTAGCTCGCGCTCGCATCATATAAATAAGGATTATGATATTATATATTAACTTATAACAATAAAGCTAAGAAGTGACTAATGAGGACTATTCCTTCAAAGAAACAAACAAAAATCATCTTCGAGCTGCCGATCGGGGAAAATATGGCTGAAACAAATTTCCGCCCCCCCCCCCCCTCCTATTGGCGAAGGCTGGATCCGCCCCTGTGTCCCCCCTACCTTTTGGGAGAGATTTCCGCCCCTGGCCATCATATAAACTTTATGGATCTAGTCCATGAAACTTGGACATATAAGAGCAATCAAGTATCCTTGAACATCCTGTGCGAGTTTCAGGTTACATGACCAAGGTCAAAGTTCATTTAAAGGTCAATAAAATCTGGCGGTGTTGGGAGTATGTGTGGAATTGGCATCATAACTTATAAAGTTTATGGATCTAGCTCACGAATCATCGACATAAGTATGAATGATTATTTTGCACATGTCTTAGGTCACATGATCATGGTCGAAGGTCATTTTGGGTCAATGGACATAATTTTTTATTATCACATTAGTGCTTTCTTCTGTGAATAATTATTCATTAGCTGTTTTCAAAGGCAGCACTGCTGCTATATCGAATTGCGTAATGCAGGAGAGACTGCCAGAGGCGTTCCACTTGTTTTCATATTATTTAATTATTTTCTCTTTCAAAGTTTGAAGAAGCAGTTGCCAAAGTCAGGTTTGATAATAATGTGAGAGCACTCATCATTAGGAGTGAAGCTCCAGGAATATTTTGTGCAGGTGAGTTGAGTAGATATTTCATATCAATGCATTTAACAAAAGTGATTTTAGAAGTGGGTTCACAAGTTTAAGACAATTTCTGGAAAGTATGAAACTACCTTTTCCACAATTCAGGAAATTTGTGATTGGTTTATTGGTTTAGATTTTTTACCTGATTGCTAAGAAAGCATGAATGCTTGTAAGCAAGCAACCAGATATCTTTGGAAAGTAATGGAAACTCTTTCCTCATAGCAGTAATGCAAGTTAAACTGTATTATTGACCTTTTTTTTTTTTGGGGGGGGGGTAAAGTTATATTTTTGAAAACTAAGACATTGTAAAATAATATGATCTTTGTTAAGAGTGTTTAATTTAGGAGCATGATCTTTGATATACATGTAGACTGTAGTATTGAGATTCATAGTGTCACTGTGTCACAGGTAGGCCTATATAATGTATGTATGGCATGGATGTGAAAGTAGTCCTCATTTGATACAATTAATGATCTGAGTTAAAAAAAAAACAGAGGTAAGATCCATATTAAAAGAAGGTTGAAAGTAATGAATTATTGCCAATATCAATAAGACAGAAAGAGTGCAAAATAGAGAGAGGGTGGGAGAGAGATCCCATAACCAATGAGATAAACTTTTCTGTCACTCTAACTAGGTGCTGATTTAAAGGAGCGTGCTACGATGGCCCAAGAAGAGGTTGGTCCGGCTGTTAGTCGCGGGAGGCAGCTTATCCTAGATCTGGGCAGCCTACCCTGCCCTACCATTGTAGCACTAGATGGAGTTGCTGTTGGGGGTGGCCTGGAGATGGCGCTGAGTTGTGACATAAGAGTTGCCTGTAAGTGGCCCAAATTACAAACTTTTAAAATTAAAATTAATTACCTAGACTTTTATTCACTCACCTCTTTTTTAGGAGCCGATTTGAAGGAACGAATAATGATGCCTCAGGAAGAAGTTGGTCCGTTTGTAGCGAGGTTACGAAAGGCTATCCTTTCCTTCTCGGATCTTCCAATGCCAACCATAGTGGCCCTGGATGGTGTTGCTGTGGGTGGTGGCCTTGAGATGGCCCTGTCATGTGACATGAGGGTAGCTGGTGAGGTGGATTACAACAAAATTTAACATTCCTTCCTTTACTTCAAATTGATGATGATTGTTGCCTGTCCAATCCATACTAACTGGAGTTTCATCTTATTCTTTTCAACCTGGTTTTATTTTTCCTTTGCTTTCGTGCATATGGATATTAATTTTTATGCATGTTTTGTTTTTAGCTTTGGCTTACCTTCTCTTTTATCCTTAAAAAAAACACCACAAAAAATTTGTTTTGCTATAATTATCCACTGTCACCTATCCTTTATCTAGATGGTTTCATCTTGTTCTTTTTACCATGGTTTCTTTTACTATGCTCTCTTGCCTGTAGATTCTTAAGAATTTTGCACATTGACATTTTCATTCAACTTTTCATTTTACCTTAATGAAAGCCCATCCCAAAATGCACATATTGTTTGCTGTTGAATTAGTTAAATTATTATCATTGATTATTATACATTATTATTGTATCACATCTGATTGACTATATTAATCACGAACTTTCAAATTTTGTTAATAATTTTTGGTGATAAGGTGGAAATGTCATTCAAATTTGCATGTAATTCATAGGAGTAAGAAAAGGTCATATGTATATGAGTTTGACTTCCATTATCTTATTATTTATGTCATCTTTTGAAGTTCTGATTATCCTGTTTCCCATGTGTATGATATCTATATATAAATGGTAATATCTTTAAGATACCAATACCTAATAGTATGGTAATGTTTGAAATAGAGACAGAAACAATTGATAGTTGTCAAGAGGTTCATAGACCAAGAACTGTTCAAGGTTCACTTTTTATATCAAAGGGTCCTTCTCTTGATATTGTACTCATTATAAAAGGAATGGAACTACTGTACTGTATGTTTGTTATATTGAAGGTTGTACAGCATGCATAAAAGATACATATAAAATATGAAGAAGAAAGACATAATACAGCATGAGACACACATTGTTAAGAAGTTTATATATGAAAAGAGGAGCCCAGCATAACATCAATTAGGAAGACATAAAGCTTTGACATGATTAAAAAAAAGATGGGATGCAGAAAGGGGATAAGAAATATTATGCTAAACAGTTTACCACAGTCTTAGTCTGGCTTAAACTTTGTTAACCGTGTTCTTCCTTGATTTTTTTTTCTTCAGCGTCATCAGCCAAGATGGGTCTAGTTGAAACTAAACTCGCCATCATCCCAGGTGGAGGTAGGTGGGTTGTTTTAAGCTAAATGAAAGTACTTGCAGTAAAACACTGATTTAATGAGAAAGTCTGTAAAACCAAGGTTAAGTGTTACTATATCATCATGGATCTAGATCTAGTACAGTTAAGTAAACTGAACTTTGTGAAATCGTAAAATCTAAGCTGAAAAACGATCACACTGAAGATCGCCCACACTGAAGATCGCCAACACAGATTGGCACAAGTGGGACAGTGTATATTACTATTGCTGGAATAAAGACCCGACGGAAGTGCCCAAATCCGCGCTTATTTTGCTTATTTCTCGGCAATTACACAATTTCTTCTAGAATCCTTTGGCACATATTTGTTATTCATACAAACAGACACTTGGTTGGTCATATTGGATTCTGTAAAAAGTCATTTTGAGATTGTTACCACAACTGGCATTTATCTTTACTTGAATACAAAAACCCGTTTTCTAATTGAGCCTGATTATCCCTAATTAAAGCCTTTAAAATAAGCCAACCACCATGATAAAGACAGAAGAATGAGACTGCTGATTTTTAGAGATATCTCTGAGGCCAGCCAGAAGGGTTGAAAAATTGGTACAATATACATATGATGTTATAGGTATCCCATTAAAATATTGTTGCATGAATCATGAGTGTTGGGTTGGTCTATTGTTGAATACAAGATGTCATCATTTGATCTCAGATGGAATGATTGACATTGTCATGACATTATTCATTACAAGTGTTTATGAACAGGAAAAATATCAATTTGTAAAGAGGTTTTGTTTTACTAGACATAAAGCATGGATAATAATATATTAATTACATGAAACTTATATTCCAATTTCATTAGAATTATTGTTTTGATAATACTGGAATTGTGAATAGGATTGTAAATGTGAGACCAGTGTTGATTAGAAATTAATTCTTGATGACTACTTTTGTTGTTAATTCCAGGCGGAACTCAGAAGCTACCCAGGTTAGTTGGTCCATCAATTGCCAAGGAACTCATGTTCACAGCAAGGACTCTAGATGGAAGGGAGGCAGCTCGTATAGGATTGGTCAACCACTGTGTAGAGCAAGATGATAGTCAGGAAGCAGCTTTCAAACGAGCCTTGGAGCTTGCCAGAGAGATCGCTACGCAGGTAAGATCAATATATCTGTACATTTCACAGATTTTTATTAACAAGTTGGTAAAGGGATGTCATAAGCTTGTTAATTATGAGCTGCATTGTCCTCCATGCTTTCATTATGTGTAATACTGTGCAGTGTATAGATGAAGCCTTGAAGATGTAGTCAGATTTTACCCTCAAGCAACACAGTGCATACAAAGCATACCCCAGTATACGTTAACATAAAATCACATTATTCTATTAATAGTAGATTCCTAGAATAACAACATCCATTTCAAATTATTCTTAATATTGCTATTTCTTTTTTTTATCTTTAGAATAAATACAATAACATGACTCACATAATGGTACATCAAAACTTAACATTATTTGATCATGGTTCCACAATGTTTTTTAAAAATTTAGACATTTGGTCTGGAACCAACCTTAATATAAAGTAGAACAATTAGACTTGAGTTCAAACAAGGTTTGATCATATATCGTGCAGCTTTACTACTTCATATCTGGAAAATCTGATGATGATATTTGGTTCATATTCTCACTTTAGGGTGGGTAAATCCATCCTATTGAAAATAATATTTTTGAACAAAATAATTCATTATCCTGGTAATATTTTGAGAAACAATCATAAGATGGTAAATAATTTATAAAACCAGGACTTGCCATTCTAGCCTTTTCCACTTGTAGTTGGCTGTAGAACATGAATCATATTATTTCCGCTATTCCTCATTATTTTCCCATTTTCATATTCCTGCAACTCTGAAGGATTCAGTTTGTCTGTTCTGTTTCATGTTAGCTAAGCCAGACTATGTTTCAGGGCCCTGTCTTACAAAGAGTTATGATTGATCCAATCAATCATAACTATGGAAATCCATCAGTGTCATTATTTTTTCTACAGGAAATTTGAACAATGTCCTTTATAAACAAAGAGAAGCATAGAAAACAATAAATGCATGAATATACATCATAGTTAGAAAATATTTTGAACAAGCATGCATAATATTTGTTGAGGTTGCTGGCCATCCATAGTTGTGATTGATTGATTGGATCAATCGCAACTCTTGGTTAGACGGGTCCAGATCTTTGACTTGTTTGTTTTGTTCAGGGTCCAATTGCTCTGAGAATGGTCAAGAAAGCAGTGGACAAAGGTATTGAGGTAAGTCATTGCTTCATTATTCAAAATTGAGCTTCGTAACAATACTAGATCAAAATTGTTGGGAAAAAAATTACTGCTGATAGGAAATGCAACATTCTCCCTCCCCACACCCTTATTTGAATATTGATTTGTGAACAGTAATTTTGGTAAGTTGAATATTTTTATATCCATGGCAAAACAAATTTATATTAAACAAACATGTACAACAATAGGTGTAATTGAAAATGAAAATAAACTAGGCAACAGTGTCACATAGTGATACAGCGGCTATGAAAAAAAAGAGGGGGGATTGAATATGCCAAATAAAGCCTACAATTATATTATAAATTTAATGTTTCATTACAAGTTTACGGCTGAATCTACCACTGGTTTAAAACATTTGATGAAGCTCTGAGTATTTGGATGTATCTATATATTTGAATGATATCAAACTTCTCCAATGATTGTTCCCCTTAGGTGGATATTGCATCTGGACTTGCATATGAAGAAGCATATTATGCTCAGGTAATGATGAAATAATTCAAAGTTATTAACTTTGCATTCATATGTGCTGTACATCGATGTATAGATACATATACAGTATATATTTTAGAAGTTCTTATACGGTACTAACCCTCAGCAAATTCTAATTCATTACTGTATTGAGTAATCATCGCTTTCCATTTTAACACAAGCTATGTATCAATCCATGAATGACCAGAGCGATGAGAGGGATTAACATGCTCTTGTATATTGATGGGAAAATATCATTCACATGAAGTCAATAAGTGTTTATAGAACAATGCAAAATCAAATGAATTTAATTCAAACAAATATCTTCTTGTTGTCATGAATGCTCAATGGAAAATCAAATGATTTAAGAGAGTGATATATTTTTAAACTATTGGTATATTTACATCAGTATGGATTGAAATATTAAATTTTGAAGCTTGAAAGGCAAAATATAATTAAAACATATTTATGCAAGAAACTTGTGCCAAATTGTGACTGACATAAACATTAAAATAAGTTTGGGATAAAGATCACCAGTCTAAATTATATATACCACCTGTCTTTGCAAATACTCTATATTCCTCATGAAATATTATGATGACTGTAATAAATAGTAATATACAGATTTGTGTAGCGCAGAAACTGCATATTTTTCTGCACTGTAAGAGCTCCTGAAATGCTTGAAAAGCAAAATTCATAAGGGAAAGAAAAAAAGATTGTATGGAAATTAATGGATAAGATAGACCTTTAGGTCTTAACATAACAAATTAACTGAATAAATGAATTAAGAAAGGGGTACAAAATGGGTCCATTTCATTTTGATTGTAAATGAATTGAGAAAATTTGATATTTTTCATTTGTAAATGTAAGCATGTAGTTTGCTCAGTTTGCCAATTGATCTCAAATTTTCATGCAGGTGATTCCGACCAAAGATCGTATGGAGGGCTTAATAGCATTCAAGGAGAAAAGGAAACCTAATTTCAAAGGAGAATGATTTCATGTGAAGTTTTTCCATCATCATGGCGATAGTGAATCTGGGTTTTGTCTACAAGAAGAATGATCAGTGTTTTCAATCGACATCACAATGCTTTGATGACCAGTTCCATTAGATATCAAATGACTTAATAATAAGGAACATCCACCGAAACATATATTTCTGTGTCAGCCAGTAATTGGCTTACAGTTATTTTCTTGATTTCTTGCCTACTACACCAGTGTATTCACATGTTTCCTTATATTGATATTTTGGTGGCATTTGATAATAGACACGATTCTTTAAAATGCTCAAACACTTTGGAGGAAGGGACTTATGAGTGGAAGAATCATGGTATATTGCAAAAGATAATTTGTATCATAATCTATGAGGTTTTTCTGGATTGTCATGATTAGTAAAGATAAAGGTACAGGTAATATAAGGTTAATATGATTTTGCTATATACATAATCTTATGTCTCATCTTGCATGTAAGGGGCAATATGAATATTTGTGATAGCAGTACACAAGTATTACCAATGTTGAGTGTTCCTTAAAAGATGTTAAAAAAGCAGGCATGTTTAATATCATTTGATAAAATTATCTTTTTTTGTTTAAATATGGTTGATCACATTTCTTCTTTAATTGATATTGTATTCTAAGTATTCACTCAAGTATGTTGTAATTTTGTTTCAGAATCAGCTGCCAAAGTCCTTTCTTAAATTTGATTATGTATTTGTGGTACGTGCTCAGTTTTGTTTTGAAGTGAACAAATCTTAAAACTCCAATTACATGACTTTTCCTTTACTGATTGCAGAAACTTGCATTTGAACACAGCTTTGAGGAAAAATCAAAGCCAATTAGAGGAACAAAAAAATGAATTTCATTTGATTTGATTGTGTCATTTTAATGCTATTCTTTGTGCAACTGTCTCCAGGTATATGTGTGATAAGCATGAATTTAATTGAAGGATATTTCTATTATGATGTAAATATTAAATGCAAATAAATCTGTACAGGGAGATATACTATTCAGTATTGTTCTCGTGAATTCATGTAGTAAGAACATAACTTGAATTGACATTCAACTTATTTTTGTTATTTCCAGAAGAACTTTGAAGAATAAACTATATGAATATCTGTTTGAAGTATGTTTGAATTCAATGTGGTAATTGATTGACTGATATCAAATAAAGTAATTTTTCATTATTTTTATATAAGCAAGAACAAAAAAGGTTAAATGAAATACATTAACATCATAGTTAGGACAAGTCACTAGTAAGGACCTAGAAGTATAGGGTATGAGCTGCATTTGGATGATCATGAAAGAATCGTACATATGGAGTAAGAATGCAAATCAGAAGAAAATCATAATCTGTATGAAAGAGAGAGGCTTAGAGACAGAAAGAGATGGGATTGGGTGAGGGGAGAGACTGAGGTAGGGATCGAAAATGAGAAAGTCAAAAGAGAGATTGAGAAAGAGAGGGACGGGGAGAGGAGGGGATGAATACCTACATTCATATATATATTTTAATGTTGCATGTGGGTAGCAGAAACATGACTTGATCCAGGGGGGGGGGGTCAGTGTCACTCTTTATAATATATATTCAAGTTTCAAAATTTATTGATTAAAATCCACACATATTGGATCATTCTCAATATTACAAATAAACACTTTTATGGACAATTACATTGAAAAACAAAATTACAAAATTACATATATTGATATAAATATGACATACAGAGAGAGATACATGTATATAGTAATATAGAGGCCCTTACAGATAATAGTTAAGAAAAAGAAATACTTTGGTCATATACTTGACAAATAATTTTCAGTGTTTAACCCTAAAACATACTCGATACATATTCAAATCAATAATTGTCCTCTTATAGCATAGGTAAAATGGGTTACACTTTGTAATTCCGAAGGTTCGTAATTCCGAAACACGTAAATTGCCTATACCTCGATGTTCGTTAATCCGAAAACGTAAAAGGGTTCGTTAATCCGAACATTTGTGGCGTTATTCCGAAGGTTAGTTTTTCCGAAGGTTCGATAATCCGAAAACGAAATAAGGTTCGATGCTCCGAAGGTTCGTTAATCCGAAAACGAAATAAGGTTCGTTAATCCGAAAACGAAATAAGGTTCGTTGTTCCGAAGGTTCGTTAGTCCGAAAACGAAATAAGGTTCGTTAATCATTTCGTTTTCGGATTAACGAACCTTCGGAATTACGAACCTCATTTCGTTTTCGGACTAACGAACCTTCGGAATTACGAACCTTCGGAATTACGAACCTTCGGAAATACGAACCTTTGGAATAACCGAACCTTTGGAATTACGAATGTATGCGGGTAAAATGAGATGTTTTTCTTTTGAGAGCTTCTTTGCACAATTATTAAATTTTTTAATTATACTAAGCTCAAATCAAACTAGATGTAATTAGATAAGCAGACTACCAAAAGGAGGATAATTATCACAGGTGGGTGGAGTGAAAGCCTGCGGATCCAGGATTTTCCAAAAGGGGTTGACAACAGGTTGACAAGCGAAAAGAAAAGGGGTTTTACCAAAACTGTAGCAGATTTCGTCCCAGAAAAATTTAACAAGCAAAAAAAGGGGGGCACACCTCTGTTTCAGCTGCATTTTTACATTACAAATTTATTTTTTCCTTCTCAAAAGGGGGGGGGCACGGGCCGGCTGTACCCCCCCCCCCCTGGATCCGTTAGTGCCCCACCCCATCCCTAAGTAAATTAAAGGTTGCAAAGGACAAATATTTTTCAATTTTAAGATTCGGAAATAAACAGAATTATATAGCGTAGTAATACCAAATCGATTATAATACTGGTTGACTCTCTTATGATATAATAATTCAAAATAACTAAAATTTGAAGATAAGTATATAAAGAAGGAACAACAATGACGTAGTATATAATTTCATAATATGACATTTAAAGAAAGAGTGATACCGTGGAGAGCTTGGAGAGAATAGTAACAATAATAACGACAATAATACTAAGCATTTAGCGGACTAACAACAACATTTGCTAAATGTTTAGTTTTTATCTCTTATCCCTATTCAGGTGGGAAACGAATATGGGTAAGGGTCATTATGAAGTCATTATTATTTTCTAAAAGCTCCAGACGTTTATCAAATATTGCACTTATTCCCTTAACTATTATTAGTCTATTTCGGAGTTTGACATCATTAATTAGTTTAAATTTCTCTTTGTTGTTTAATCTTTGGAAATCGGGTAGTATGTCATGTAATTTAAAGTATAATTCCAGCATGGGATCAAACATGCGCAGGTGACATGGAAGTAAAGTTCATCCTCTACCAGACTTGCATATTCTTTCTTCTGGTTTCAGTTTCTCATAGGTGGATCCGGGCCGAGGGGCCCGCCCCCACCCCCTATTGGCGGAGCAAAAAAAGAAAAAAAAAAGGAAAGAAAGAAGATAAACGAAAAAGAAGAGAAAAGAGAGCAGAAAAAAGAAGGGGAAACATAAGAGGAGGAAGACGATTGAATAAAATGAGGGAAAGAGTTGGAAAATAATTTTAAAAAATCTTTCATGTCATTATTTAAAATTTTCGCCCGCGCTTCGCGCTCGCATTGCCTTTTAGGTGATTCGCATATATGGAACTTTAAATGTCAAACACATATTTTAGCTCGGAAATATAATTTTCATTATTTTGTTTGATTTACGAATTGATTTTTAAAAGGTGCTCTGTAAATTTTTTTGTTTTATGGTCTAAAAATTGACATTTTCTGCTCGTGCTGCGCGATCACAAAATTTGATTTATCAGGTACATATTATTTTCCTGTATTCCACTAAGTTCTCAAGATATCCATATTCAGGTAAAATCGTCAAAACCTATCACCTAGCGCTGCACGCTCGCATTTTGATTGGTGAGTTATGTATATCTCAATATTAATGTAACAAACTACTTAAAATCCCCATTTCACGACAGTTTATCAAACATATCGTCTCGCGATTAGCGCTCGCATTGATTGTTGAAAATATATCAACTCATGCATCTTATTCATAATTACAAGGGTGCTTTAGATGTTTATTTTTCTGGCCATGATATTAACAGATTTCACACTATAGGCTTATTAGATTAATAAATAAGATTTTAATTCAATAATCAAATTGTTCCTTTTTTCAGATTGGAATATCGACAAGTTTCATCTCGCACTTAGGAAGAGAAATAGGAAGATAGTCATCATTTGCATAATGTTCTTAGAATGTCCCGGTCCTATTGTCAAAATTCAAACTAGTAGCAATGAAACATATCAGCTCTTTTTTAACTATAATCCATCTCACAATTTTCCTACAAAGTGCTTGAAATACAAAGCTTAGTTAAATTGACCCTTCTTCAGATGGGAATATCAAATATTTATTAACTTTAATGATATAAAAAAGGTATTTTTGAATGCCCAGATTCTAGGTCGAAATCTGAAACGCGCGCGCATGTTTATTCAGATTCACTGCAGCTTGTTCTCTATTTAAATCATTATCCAGCTTCAGATCGATCACAATATAAAAAAATTATGTTAGCGCTTTGCAAAATTACTATATTCAACAGAATGATCATAGAGGGCCGGTTGCCTGACAATCAACTCCCCTATACACCACTTTTCAACACAGCAGTAATTTAAAAAAAAAAAGAGATTAATCATCAAATTAATAGTATTAATGCGCGGAGAAAAGGAGAAAAGGAAAGGGTAAAAGAACTTCACTCAAGAATTAACAATGAAGTTTCACTAGCAAAACAATACAAACAAAAACTAGAAAGTCACTTTCGCACAAATAACCCTCGTGATGCTTGGAAATGCATGCAAAATTTGACAGGATCAAAGAAAGAGAGAAAACAAATAGTTTCTATTCACGTTTTGACAACAATGATTTCAGTCACCTAATAGACGAGCAGTGTACCGAGCTTTGGAATGCCATATCAGAAGAAGATGCCATATTCATGTGACCGATGTCGCAAATCTGTTCAAGATAATCAATGCATGCCAGCAAAGCAACTGGACCTGCTCACTGAAACATGCAGTTCTAAATAGGCATGTCCCTATGAATGTTTCATTAGGTGGGCTGATGATGTCATATCCCCACTTGTTGTTTTGTATTTTATTATATAAAATTAGTTTTATTCCCGGGTTTATTAAAAAAAATTATACCAAAAACTAAAACAATTGGAATACTGACTAAGTGCATTGGTATTTATTGCCCTAACTTATTTCATCATAATGGAAAAACATCATTTACACTGGTATGGAAAAATGACACATGTTTCGAAAAATGACACATTTATTATTTCATGTAATAACGTAAGAAAAAGGGATATGGGGATGTAACCTCATCAGCCTACCTATAATGAATGTTCATGTCGATGTTCATATAACTGATTTCACAAAATATTGATAAACTTTAAAGTTCAATAACTTCATTATTTGTTATCCGATTTCGTTGAAATTTTTAGAATTTTGCTCTGTGAATTTTACTCTATTTAATGGGATTTGAATATTTTCAGCCCGGACCATCCCTTTAAAAACATTCTAACAAATATAAAAAAATATATATATATAAATAAAACATAATCTGTCTGGGCGTTCCGTTCTCCTACACTTTAAGGGGCAAGCCTAGTATAGACTCATTATTCACAGGAAACCTTTCCCAGACGGAAATTAACTACATTCTTACAAATACCCCCAAAAAAAATAAAAAATAAATAAATAAAAAATAATATGGGGGCGTTCCGTTCTCCTAAACTTTAAGGGGCAAGCCCAGTAGGCTCATCATTACAGAAATCAACTACATTTTTACAAATACCAAAAGTTTAAAAAATAAAAAATAATAATCTGACTAGGCATTCCGTTCTCCTACACTTTAAGGGGCAAGCCTAGTATAGACTCATTATTCACAGGAAACCTTTCCCAGACGGAAATTAACTACATTCTTACAAATACCCCCCCCAAAAAAAAAAAAAAAAATAATAATAATAATAATAATCTGGGGGCGTTCCCTTCTCCTTCACTTTGAGGGGCAAGCCCAGTAGGCTCATCATTCACAAGATACCATCTCCCAGACAGACATTAACTAACATTCTTACAAATACAAAAAAAAGGAAAACATAATCTGACGTTCTCCTATACACTTTAAGGGGCAAGCCCAGTAGGCTCATAATTCACAGGATACCATCTCCCAGACAGAAATTAAAGGGTTATTCCAGGCAGGAGATATTTATATCTCAATAAATAGAGTAAAATTCAAAAAGCAAAATGCTGAAAATTTGATCAAAATCAGAAAACAAATAAGGAAGTTATTGTATTTCTAACATTTGCATTATTACGCTGAAAAAGTTCTAGGCATATCTCTATGAATGTTTCATTAGGTGGGCTGATGATGTCATATCCCCACTTGTTCTTTTGTATTTTATTATATGAAATTAGGTTTATTCAACATTTTTCTACCAAGAACTAAAACATTTGGATTACTGACTAAGTGCATTGGTATTTATTGCCAAAACTTATTTCATCATCATGGACAAACATCATTTACTGTCATGTATGAAAAATGAAATGTTCATCATTTCATGTAGCGTAAGGAAAAGGGATATGGGGAAGTGACATGACCAGCCCACCTAATGAATGTTCAAGTCGATGTACATATAACTGATTTCACAAAATATTGATAAAAAATAGAATTCAATAACTTCGTTATTTGTTATCCGATTTTATTGAAATTTTCAGAATTTTGCTCTGTGAATTTTACTCTATTTATTTAGATATGAATATTTTCAGCCCGGACCATCCCTTTAACTTTATTCTTACAAATACCAAAAATTAAATAAAAAGAAAAAAAAAATTATCTATCTGGGCGTTCCGTTCTCCTGCACTTTAAGGGGCAAGCCCAGTAGGCTCATCATTCACAGGACACCATCTCCCAGAAAGAAATAAACTACATTCTTACAAATACTAAAAATGTATTTAAAAAAAACCATAATCTGTCTAGGCGTTCCTTTCTCCTACACTTTAAGGGGCAAGCCCAGTAGGCTCATCATTCACAGGACACCATATCCGAAATGAAAATTAACAACATTCTTACAAATACACAAAAAACATAATCAGTCTGGGCGTTCCGTTCTCCTACACTGGGGCAAGCCCGGTAGGCTCATCATTCACAGGACACCATCTCCCAGACAGACATTAACTAACATTCTCACAAATAGAAAAAAAAAGAAAACATAATCTGACTGGGCGTACCGTTCTCCTACACATTAAGGGGCAAGCCCAGTCCCATCTCCAAGACGGAAATTAACTACATTCTTACAAATACCCCCCCCCCCCAAAAAAAAAAAAAAAAAGAGGAAGAAAACATAATATGTCTGGGCGTTCCGTTCTCCTACACTTTAAGGGGCAAGCCCAGTAGGCTCATTATTCATAGGACACCATCTCCCAGACAGAAATTAACTACATTCTTACAAATACCCAAAAAAATTAATAATAATAATGATTTGGCTGGGCGTTCCGTTCTCCTACACTTTAAGGGGTAAGCCAAGTAAGCTTATAATTCAAAGGACACCATCTCCCAGACAAAAACTAACTACGTTTTTACAAATACCCAAACAAAAAAAAAAACATAATCTGTCTCGGCGTTCCGTTCTCCTACACTTTAAGGGGCAAGCCCAGTAGGCTCATTATTCACAGGAAACCATCTCACAGACTGAAATAAACTACATTCTTACAAATACCAAAAAAAATAATAATGATTTGGCTGGGCGTTCCGTTCTCCTACACTTTGAGGGGCAAGCCCAGTAGGCTCATCATTCATAGGACACTATCTCCCAGACAGAAATTAATTACATTCTTACAAATACCAAAAAAAAAAAAAAAAAACATAATCTGACTGGGCGTTCCGTTCTCCTACACATTAATAGGCTCATTATTTACAGGACACCATCTCCCATACAGAAATAAACTACATTCTTACAAATACAAAAAAAAAAAACATAATCTAACTGGGCGTTCCGTTCTCCTATACACTTTAAGGGGCAAGCCCATCAGTAGGCTCATAATTCACAGGATACCATCTCCCAGACAAAAATTAAAGGCATAGTCCAAGCTGAAGATATTTATATCTTAATAAATAGAGTAAAATTCACAAAGCAAAATGCTGAAAATTTGATCAAAATCGGATAACAAATAAGGAAGTTATTGAATTTTATACATTTGCATTATTCCGCTGAAACATTTCTTGGCATGTCTCTACGAATGTTTCATTAGGTGGGCTGATGATGTCATATCCCCACTTGTTCTTTTGTATTTTATTATATGAAATTAGGTTTATTCAAAAAAATTCTACCAAGAACTAAAACAATTGGATTACTGACTATATAAATTGGTAGTTATTGCCACAACTTATTTCATCATCATGGACAAACATCATTTACTGTCATGTATGAAAAAATGAAATGTTTATTATTTCATGTAACGTAAGGAAAAGGGATATGGGGATGTGACATCACCAGCCCACCTAATGAATGTTCAAGTCGATGTGCATATAACTGATTACACAAAATATTGATAAAAAATAGAATTCAATAACTTCGTTATTTGTTATCCGATTTTGTTGAAAATTTCAGCATATTGCTCTGTGAATTTTACTCTATTTATTTAGATATGAATATTTTCAGCCCGGACCATCCCTTTAACTACATTTCTTACAAATACCAAAAATTAAAAAAAAAGAATGAAAACATTAATTGTCTGGGCGTTCTGTTCTCTAAGCCCATGCAGTAGGCTCATTGTTTACAGGAAACCATCTCCCAGACAGAAATTAACTACATTCTTACAAATACCAAAAACAAAAGAAGAAGAAAACATAATCTGTCTGGGCGTTCCGTTCTCCTACACTTTAAGGGGCAAGCCCAGTAGGCTCATTATTCATAGGACACCATCTCCCAGACAGAAATTAACTACATTCTTACAAATACCCAAAAAAATTAATAATAATAATGATTTGGCTGGGCGTTCCGTTCTCCTACACTTTAAGGGGTAAGCCAAGTAAGCTTATAATTCAAAGGACACCATCTCCCAGACAAAAACTAACTACGTTTTTACAAATACCCAAACAAAAAAAAAAACATAATCTGTCTCGGCGTTCCGTTCTCCTACACTTTAAGGGGCAAGCCCAGTAGGCTCATTATTCACAGGAAACCATCTCACAGACTGAAATAAACTACATTCTTACAAATACCAAAAAAAATAATAATGATTTGGCTGGGCGTTCCGTTCTCCTACACTTTGAGGGGCAAGCCCAGTAGGCTCATCATTCATAGGACACTATCTCCCAGACAGAAATTAATTACATTCTTACAAATACCAAAAAAAAAAAAAAAAAACATAATCTGACTGGGCGTTCCGTTCTCCTACACATTAATAGGCTCATTATTTACAGGACACCATCTCCCATACAGAAATAAACTACATTCTTACAAATACAAAAAAAAAAAAACATAATCTAACTGGGCGTTCCGTTCTCCTATACACTTTAAGGGGCAAGCCCATCAGTAGGCTCATAATTCACAGGATACCATCTCCCAGACAAAAATTAAAGGCATAGTCCAAGCTGAAGATATTTATATCTTAATAAATAGAGTAAAATTCACAAAGCAAAATGCTGAAAATTTGATCAAAATCGGATAACAAATAAGGAAGTTATTGAATTTTATACATTTGCATTATTCCGCTGAAACATTTCTTGGCATGTCTCTACGAATGTTTCATTAGGTGGGCTGATGATGTCATATCCCCACTTGTTCTTTTGTATTTTATTATATGAAATTAGGTTTATTCAAAAAAATTCTACCAAGAACTAAAACAATTGGATTACTGACTATATAAATTGGTAGTTATTGCCACAACTTATTTCATCATCATGGACAAACATCATTTACTGTCATGTATGAAAAAATGAAATGTTTATTATTTCATGTAACGTAAGGAAAAGGGATATGGGGATGTGACATCACCAGCCCACCTAATGAATGTTCAAGTCGATGTGCATATAACTGATTACACAAAATATTGATAAAAAATAGAATTCAATAACTTCGTTATTTGTTATCCGATTTTGTTGAAAATTTCAGCATATTGCTCTGTGAATTTTACTCTATTTATTTAGATATGAATATTTTCAGCCCGGACCATCCCTTAAACTACATTTCTTACAAATACCAAAAATAAAAAAAAAAGAATGAAAACATTAATTGTCTGGGCGTTCTGTTCTCTAAGCCCATGCAGTAGGCTCATTGTTTACAGGAAACCATCTCCCAGACAGAAATTAACTACATTCTTACAAATACCAAAAACAAAAGAAGAAGAAAACATAATCTGTCTGGGCGTTCCGTTCTCCTACACTTTAAGGGGCAAGCCCAGTAGGCTCATCATTACAGAAATCAACTACATTTTTACAAATACCAAAAGTTTAAAAAATAAAAAATAATAATCTGACTAGGCATTCCGTTCTCCTACACTTTAAGGGGCAAGCCTAGTATAGACTCATTATTCACAGGAAACCTTTCCCAGACGGAAATTAACTACATTCTTACAAATACCCCCCCCCCCCCAAAAAAAAAAAAAATAATAATAATAATAATAATCTGGGGGCGTTCCCTTCTCCTTCACTTTGAGGGGCAAGCCCAGTAGGCTCATCATTCACAAGATACCATCTCCCAGACAGACATTAACTAACATTCTTACAAATACAAAAAAAAGGAAAACATAATCTGACGTTCTCCTATACACTTTAAGGGGCAAGCCCAGTAGGCTCATAATTCACAGGATACCATCTCCCAGACAGAAATTAAAGGGTTATTCCAGGCAGGAGATATTTATATCTCAATAAATAGAGTAAAATTCAAAAAGCAAAATGCTGAAAATTTGATCAAAATCAGAAAACAAATAAGGAAGTTATTGTATTTCTAACATTTGCATTATTACGCTGAAAAAGTTCTAGGCATATCTCTATGAATGTTTCATTAGGTGGGCTGATGATGTCATATCCCCACTTGTTCTTTTGTATTTTATTATATGAAATTAGGTTTATTCAACATTTTTCTACCAAGAACTAAAACATTTGGATTACTGACTAAGTGCATTGGTATTTATTGCCACAACTTATTTCATCATCATGGACAAACATCATTTACTGTCATGTATGAAAAATGAAATGTTCATCATTTCATGTAGCGTAAGGAAAAGGGATATGGGGAAGTGACATGACCAGCCCACCTAATGAATGTTCAAGTCGATGTACATATAACTGATTTCACAAAATATTGATAAAAAATAGAATTCAATAACTTCGTTATTTGTTATCCGATTTTATTGAAATTTTCAGAATTTTGCTCTGTGAATTTTACTCTATTTATTTAGATATGAATATTTTCAGCCCGGACCATCCCTTTAACTTTATTCTTACAAATACCAAAAATTAAATAAAAAGAAAAAAAAAATTATCTATCTGGGCGTTCCGTTCTCCTGCACTTTAAGGGGCAAGCCCAGTAGGCTCATCATTCACAGGACACCATCTCCCAGAAAGAAATAAACTACATTCTTACAAATACTAAAAATGTATTTAAAAAAAACCATAATCTGTCTAGGCGTTCCTTTCTCCTACACTTTAAGGGGCAAGCCCAGTAGGCTCATCATTCACAGGACACCATATCCGAAATGAAAATTAACAACATTCTTACAAATACACAAAAAACATAATCAGTCTGGGCGTTCCGTTCTCCTACACTGGGGCAAGCCCGGTAGGCTCATCATTCACAGGACACCATCTCCCAGACAGACATTAACTAACATTCTCACAAATAGAAAAAAAAAGAAAACATAATCTGACTGGGCGTACCGTTCTCCTACACATTAAGGGGCAAGCCCAGTCCCATCTCCAAGACGGAAATTAACTACATTCTTACAAATACCCCCCCCCCCCAAAAAAAAAAAAAAAAAAAAAAAGAGGAAGAAAACATAATATGTCTGGGCGTTCCGTTCTCCTACACTTTAAGGGGCAAGCCCAGTAGGCTCATTATTCATAGGACACCATCTCCCAGACAGAAATTAACTACATTCTTACAAATACCCAAAAAAATTAATAATAATAATGATTTGGCTGGGCGTTCCGTTCTCCTACACTTTAAGGGGTAAGCCAAGTAAGCTTATAATTCAAAGGACACCATCTCCCAGACAAAAACTAACTACGTTTTTACAAATACCCAAACAAAAAAAAAAAACATAATCTGTCTCGGCGTTCCGTTCTCCTACACTTTAAGGGGCAAGCCCAGTAGGCTCATTATTCACAGGAAACCATCTCACAGACTGAAATAAACTACATTCTTACAAATACCAAAAAAAATAATAATGATTTGGCTGGGCGTTCCGTTCTCCTACACTTTGAGGGGCAAGCCCAGTAGGCTCATCATTCATAGGACACTATCTCCCAGACAGAAATTAATTACATTCTTACAAACACCAAAAAAAAAAAAAAAAAACATAATCTGACTGGGCGTTCCGTTCTCCTACACATTAATAGGCTCATTATTTACAGGACACCATCTCCCATACAGAAATAAACTACATTCTTACAAATACAAAAAAAAAAAAACATAATCTAACTGGGCGTTCCGTTCTCCTATACACTTTAAGGGGCAAGCCCAGTAGGCTCATCATTCACAGGACATCATATCCCAGACAGAAATTAACTACATTCTTACAAATACAAAAAAAAAACATAATCTAACTGGGCGTTCCGTTCTCCTATACACTTTAAGGGGCAAGCCCATCAGTAGGCTCATAATTCACAGGATACCATCTCCCAGACAAAAATTAAAGGCATAGTCCAAGCTGAAGATATTTATATCTTAATAAATAGAGTAAAATTCACAAAGCAAAATGCTGAAAATTTGATCAAAATCGGATAACAAATAAGGAAGTTATTGAATTTTATACATTTGCATTATTCCGCTGAAACATTTCTTGGCATGTCTCTACGAATGTTTCATTAGGTGGGCTGATGATGTCATATCCCCACTTGTTCTTTTGTATTTTATTATATGAAATTAGGTTTATTCAAAAAAATTCTACCAAGAACTAAAACAATTGGATTACTGACTATATAAATTGGTATTTATTGCCACAACTTATTTCATCATCATGGACAAACATCATTTACTGTCATGTATGAAAAAATGAAATGTTTATTATTTCATGTAACGTAAGGAAAAGGGATATGGGGATGTGACATCACCAGCCCACCTAATGAATGTTCAAGTCGATGTGCATATAACTGATTACACAAAATATTGATAAAAAATAGAATTCAATAACTTCGTTATTTGTTATCCGATTTTGTTGAAAATTTCAGCATATTGCTCTGTGAATTTTACTCTATTTATTTAGATATGAATATTTTCAGCCCGGACCATCCCTTTAACTACATTTCTTACAAATACCAAAAATAAAAAAAAAAGAATGAAAACATTAATTGTCTGGGCGTTCTGTTCTCTAAGCCCATGCAGTAGGCTCATTGTTTACAGGAAACCATCTCCCAGACAGAAATTAACTACATTCTTACAAATACCAAAAACAAAAGAAGAAGAAAACATAATCTGTCTGGGCGTTCCGTTCTCCTACACTTTAAGGGGCAAGCCCAGTAGGCTCATCATTCACAGGAAACCGTCTCCCAGACAGAAATAAACTACATTCTAACAAATACTAAAAAAAAAGAAAAATCTGTCTGGGCGTTCCGTTCTCCTACACATTAAGGGGCAAGCCCGGTAGGCTCATCATACACAGGACACCATCTCCCAGACAGACATTAACTAACATTCTCACAAATAGAAAAAAAAAGAAAACATAATCTGACTGGGCGTACCGTTCTCCTACACATTAAGGGGCAAGCCCAGTCCCATCTCCAAGACGGAAATTAACTACATTCTTACAAATACCCCCCCCCCCAAAAAAAAAAAAAAAAAAAAGAGGAAGAAAACATAATATGTCTGGGCGTTCCGTTCTCCTACACTTTAAGGGGCAAGCCCAGTAGGCTCATTATTCATAGGACACCATCTCCCAGACAGAAATTAACTACATTCTTACAAATACCCAAAAAAATTAATAATAATAATGATTTGGCTGGGCGTTCCGTTCTCCTACACTTTAAGGGGTAAGCCAAGTAAGCTTATAATTCAAAGGACACCATCTCCCAGACAAAAACTAACTACGTTTTTACAAATACCCAAACAAAAAAAAAACATAATCTGTCTCGGCGTTCCGTTCTCCTACACTTTAAGGGGCAAGCCCAGTAGGCTCATTATTCACAGGAAACCATCTCACAGACTGAAATAAACTACATTCTTACAAATACCAAAAAAAATAATAATGATTTGGCTGGGCGTTCCGTTCTCCTACACTTTGAGGGGCAAGCCCAGTAGGCTCATCATTCATAGGACACTATCTCCCAGACAGAAATTAATTACATTCTTACAAATACCAAAAAAAAAAAAAAAACATAATCTGACTGGGCGTTCCGTTCTCCTACACATTAATAGGCTCATTATTTACAGGACACCATCTCCCATACAGAAATAAACTACATTCTTACAAATACAAAAAAAAAAAAACATAATCTAACTGGGCGTTCCGTTCTCCTATACACTTTAAGGGGCAAGCCCATCAGTAGGCTCATAATTCACAGGATACCATCTCCCAGACAAAAATTAAAGGCATAGTCCAAGCTGAAGATATTTATATCTTAATAAATAGAGTAAAATTCACAAAGCAAAATGCTGAAAATTTGATCAAAATCGGATAACAAATAAGGAAGTTATTGAATTTTATACATTTGCATTATTCCGCTGAAACATTTCTTGGCATGTCTCTACGAATGTTTCATTAGGTGGGCTGATGATGTCATATCCCCACTTGTTCTTTTGTATTTTATTATATGAAATTAGGTTTATTCAAAAAAATTCTACCAAGAACTAAAACAATTGGATTACTGACTATATAAATTGGTAGTTATTGCCACAACTTATTTCATCATCATGGACAAACATCATTTACTGTCATGTATGAAAAAATGAAATGTTTATTATTTCATGTAACGTAAGGAAAAGGGATATGGGGATGTGACATCACCAGCCCACCTAATGAATGTTCAAGTCGATGTGCATATAACTGATTACACAAAATATTGATAAAAAATAGAATTCAATAACTTCGTTATTTGTTATCCGATTTTGTTGAAAATTTCAGCATATTGCTCTGTGAATTTTACTCTATTTATTTAGATATGAATATTTTCAGCCCGGACCATCCCTTTAACTACATTTCTTACAAATACCAAAAATAAAAATAAAAAGAATGAAAACATTAATTGTCTGGGCGTTCTGTTCTCTAAGCCCATGCAGTAGGCTCATTGTTTACAGGAAACCATCTCCCAGACAGAAATTAACTACATTCTTACAAATACCAAAAACAAAAGAAGAAGAAAACATAATCTGTCTGGGCGTTCCGTTCTCCTACACTTTAAGGGGCAAGCCCAGTAGGCTCATCATTCACAGGAAACCGTCTCCCAGACAGAAATAAACTACATTCTAACAAATACTAAAAAAAAAGAAAAATCTGTCTGGGCGTTCCGTTCTCCTACACATTAAGGGGCAAGCCCAGTAGGCTTATCATACACAGGAAACCATCTCCCAGACAAAAATTAACTACATTCTTACAAATACCAAAAATTAAAAAAAAAAACATAATCTGTCTAGGCGTTCCTTTCTCCTACACTTTAAGGGGCAAGCCCAATAGGCTCATCATTCACAGGACATCGTATCCCAGACAGAAATTAACAACATTCTTAAAAATACAAAAAAAAAACATAATCAGTCTGGGCGTTCCGTTCTCCTACACTGGGGCAAGCCCGGTAGGCTCATCATTCACAGGACACCATCTCCCAGACAGACATTAACTAACATTCTCACAAATATAAAAAAAGAAAACATAATCTGACTGGGCGTTCCGTTCTCCTACACATTAAGGGGCAAGCCCAGTACCATCTCCAAGACGGAAATCAACTACATTTTTACAAATACCCCCCCCCCCCCAAATAAAAAAAAAAGAGGAAGGAAACATAATCTGTCTGGGTGTTCCGTTCTCCTACACTTTAAGGGGCAAGCCCAGTAGGTTCATTATTCATAGGACACTATCTCCCAGACTGAAATTAACTACATTCTTACAAATACCCCAAAAAATAATAATAATGATTTGGCTGGGCGTTCCGTTCTCCTAAACTTTAAGGGGCAAGCCCAGTGGGCTCATCATTCACAGGACACCATCTCCCAGACAGAAATTAACTACATTCTTACAAATACAAAAAAAAAACATAATCTAACTGGGCGTTCCGTTCTCCTATACACTTTAAGGGGCAAGCCCATCAGTAGGCTCATAATTCACAGGATACCATCTCCCAGACAGAAATTAAAGGCATAGTTCAAGCAGGAGATATTTATATCTTAATAAATAGAGTAAAATTCACAAAGCAAAATGCTGAAAATATGATCAAAATCGGATGACAAATAAGAAAGTTATTGAATTTTATACATTTGCATTATTCCGCTGAAACAGTTTTAGGCATGTCTCTACGAATGTTTCATTAGGTGGGCTGATGATGTCATATCCCCACTTCTTCTTTTGTATTTTATTATATGAAATAAGGTTTATTCAAAAATGTTCTACCAAGAACTAAAACATTTGGATTACTGACTAAGTGCATTGGTATTTATTGCCACAACTTTTTTCATCATCTTGGAGAAACATCATTTACTGTCATGTATGAAAAAATGAGATGTTTATTATTTCATTTCATTATAATGGAGAAACATCTTTTACTGTCATGTATGAAAAAATGATATGTTTATTATTTCATGTAACGTAAGGAAAAGGGATAGGGGGATGTGACATCACCAGCCCACCTAATGAATGTTCAAGTCGATGTACATATAACTGATTCCACAAAATATTGATAAAAAATAGAATTCAATAACTTCGTTATTTGTTATAAGATTTTGTTGAAATTTTCAGCATTTTGCTCTGTGAATTTTACTCTATTTAGATATGAATATTTTCAGCCCGGCCCATCCCTTTAACTATATTCTTACAAATACCAAAAATTAGATAAAAAGAAAAAAAACATTATCTATCTGGGCGTTCCGTTCTCCTACACATTAAGGGGCAAGCCCAGTAGGCTTATCATACACAGGAAACCATCTCCCAGACGGAAATTAACTACATTCTTACAAAAACTAAAAATAAAAAAAAAACATAATCTGTCTGGGCGTTCCGTTCTCCTACACTTTAAGGGGCAAGCCCAGTATAGGCTTATAATTCACAGGACACCATCTCCCAGACAAAAACTAACTACGTTTTTACAAATACCCAAAAAAAAAAGAAGAAAACTTAATCTGTCTGGGCGTTCCGTTCTCCTACACTTTAAGGGGCAAGCCCAGTAGGCTCATTATTCACAGGAAACCATCTCACAGACGGAAATTAACTACATTCTTACAAATACCAAAAAAAAAAAAAAAAAAAAACATAATCTGTCTGGGCGTTCTGTTCTCCTACACTTTAAGGGGCAAGCCCTGTAGGCTCATAATTCACAGGAACCATCCCCAGACTGAAATTAACTACATTCTTACAAATACCAAAAAAAAAAAATAATGATTTGGCAGGGCGTTCCGTTCTCCTACACTTTGAGGGGCAAGCCCAGTAGGCGCATCATTCATAGGACACTATCTCCCAGACAGAAATTAATTACATTCTTACAAATACCAAAAAAAAAAATCATAATCTGACTGGGCGTTCCGTTCTCCTACACATTAATAGGCTCATTATTCACAGGACACCATCTCCCATAAGGAAATTAAGTACATTCTTACAAATACCAAAAAAAAAAGAAGAAAACATAATCTGTCTGGGCGTTCCGTTCTCCTAAACTTGAAGGGGCAAGCCCAGTAGGCTCATCATTCACAGGACACCATCTCCCATACAGAAATAAACTACATTCTTACAAATACAAAAAAAAAAAAACATAATCTAACTGGGCGTTCCGTTCTCCTATACACTTTAAGGGGCAAGCCCATCAGTAGGCTCATAATTCACAGGATACCATCTCCCAGACAGAAATTAAAGGCATAGTCCAAGCTGGAGATATTTATATCTTAATAAATACAGTAAAATTCACAAAACAAAATGCTGAAAATTTGATCAAAATCGGATAACAAATAAGGAAGTTATTGAATTTTATACATTTGCATTATTCCTCTGAAACAGTTCTTGGCATGTCTCTACGATTGTTTCATTAGGTGGGCTGATGATGTCATATCCCCACTTGTTCTTTTGTATTTTATTATATGAAATTAGGTTTATTCAAAATTTTTCTACCAAGAACTAAAACATTTGGATTACTGACTAAGTGCATTGGTATTTATTGCCACAACTTATTTCATCATAATGGAGAAACATCATTTACTGTCATGTATGAAAAAATGAAATGTTTATTATTTCATGTAACGTAAGGAAAAGGGATATGGGGATGTGACATGACCAGCCCACCTAATGAATGTTCAAGTCGATGTACATATAACTGATTTCACAAAATATTGATAAAAAATAGAATTCAATAACTTCGTTATTTGTTATCAGATTTTGTTGAAATTTTCGGCATATTGCTTTGTGAATTTTACTCTATTTTTTTAGATATGAATATTTTCAGCCCGGACCATCCCTTTAACTATATTCTTACAAATACCAAAAACTGAATAAAAAGAAAAAAAACATGATCTATCTGGGCGTTCTGTTCTCCTACACATTAAGGGGCAAGCCCAGTAGGCTTATAATTCACAGGACACCATCTCTCAGACAGAAATTAACTACATTTTTACAAATACCAAAAATTAAAAAGAAAATATAATCTGACTGGGCGTTCTGTTCTACTACACTTTAAGGGGCAAGCCTACTAGGCTTATAATTCATAGGACACCATCTCCCAGACAGAAATTAACTACATTTTTACAAATACCAAAAATTACATAAAAAGAATAAAAAGATTATTTGTCTGGGCGTTCTGTTCTCTAAGCCAGGTAGGCTCATTGTTTACAGGAAACCATCTCCCAGACGGAAATTAACTACAATTCTTACAAATACCAAATATAATACAATGATACAACGTTTAGGGTCTATATGCTAATATTGTGAATACAGTATCATTGTTCAAAGAAGATTGTAACTGCAAATGATTTTTAAAGCAGATTCCATCTGGTTTTCAAAACATAAAGGACTTTTTAAATAAGCAACGTGTTGTTTCATTGACCCCCAAATTCTGAATTCGAAGCAATTATTTATCTGTTTTCACTTTTGTACTGTTCAGAATAATCCTCCAGAAATTCATGCAATCACCAGAATTCTGGATCAGAATGGGGACTTGTTTCATTTATGTTTTCAACCGAGTCTTCACAATGTTCTCTTTTGTAATAAACAAAAGTTGTTAAGCAAATAGTTCATATTATTATACTAGCAAATGCCATCTGTTCTCTTATGTGTGAAGATTCAGAATGGAAATTGAATTGTAGAAAACTGAAAACTGTCCAATCCCTAACAATTAGTTCTTCTCTGTCTTGCTCAGTGTAACCTTTTCACAATTGAGACCTCCTTAATGGTGATAATTTGTAAACATCTTCAATAGTGCACCATTGAATGCATGTTACCATTTTTTTGTTCAAACATTGAAATGCCTATAATATCTTTCTTTTTCGGAATGAAGTATAATGGCCAGCGATACTTTGTTAAATTTCTTACAAACAATGTTTTGTATCGCTCTCTTTAACTTATTCAGAATTCTTTCGCGCTGTGCAACACCAGCATTCTCATCAGTGCACTCTTGTAGATGATGACTTTGTGTTAAAATCCTAGTTGCATTCAATTATTATAATGCAACGTGTTGTCAATTACTTGTATAAGATCAATTTAAATGCTTCAAACCCTTCAAATGCTTTTTCTTTTTGTCATGCACTCATGAAAATCGTCAGAGAAGAACAACAGGTCGTTTGTGTTGCAATTTCAGTGCCATTCTCTAATTTGTTATCTTGATAATCCTTGTCATAAACCTGTCATTTAAACGCATTTTTTAAATACATGTCGATAACCTTTAGGGAGATGTCCTTACAAATTTCTGAGATCCAGGAAAGGGGATTGAACTGCCGTAGACCATCCGGCATTCTTACAATACTTATAAGTCCACAAACACTCATTGTGTTTCTTCTTTAAAGACGCTTCTTTTCTCGCTCCAAAATCAGCTCTCTCTTAATTAACGACATTGCCCATTCTCCTTTCACTCTCTTCCTTTTCTTTAGTTTACTATTTTTCACTGCAGGTAGATACTTCCAAGGCGGTGCATTGGCCAACAGAGCCTTTTGTACTTTATAGTATATCTCTCAGTGACGATCCTAATACCTCCGTCTCTGTATCCACTTGACTGCACACACACGCACATGCACTCACTCCCAACACACATCCCTCAACATGATCAACAACACAGATGAATTCAATAATGAAAATAAATATTACACAGTAGCAGAATTTAATAACTCATTTTCGAAAACAAACAGCTTTAGCATTTTACATATCAACTCAAGAAGCCTCAGCAAAAATTTTGAATATCTTCAACACTTGCTTTGTGCCATCAATTCAGTTCAATTTTCAGTTATTGGTGTCAGTGAAACCTGGTTCAATAAAAATTCTCCTCCATTATTTAACTTACCAAATTATTCTTTGATTAGAGCTGACCGTGTAGGAAGGAGAGGGGGTGGTGTTGCCTTTTACGTTTCCGACAATTTGAAATTCCGTACTCGAAATGACATAATATTTGAGCGAACTGAAACATTGTTTATTGAGATTGACATACCTAAGAGTAAAAATATTATTATTGGCTTAATATACAAACCTCCCAATGTTGAATTTGACATATTTTATCAAAATCTGGAGCAATGTCTTGATAAACTTTCTACAGAGAATAAACATATTTATTTCATGGGTGATTTTAATACAAATTTTCTGAATATAAATAATTCTAATACCGAAAGATTTCTTCAATTAACTAATTCTTATGCTTTTTCCTCACATATAAATAAACCCACAAGAATAACTGCAGCTTCTGCGACTTTAATAGATAACATTTTTTCTAATATTCATAATGAAACAATCATCGGCGGTTTACTTTATTCAGAAGTATCAGACCATTTGCCAATATTCACGATATCCGAAACCAATTCATCTAAAAATAAATCAACAATACCTCCCCGCTATAGATTAGAAACTCCCAGAAAAATTGAATCTTTCAAACGGGACCTTTTTGAAGAAAATTGGAGTGATATTTACAATGAAAATAATGTGCATATTGCTTATGAGAAATTTAACAATAAATTACAATTTTATTACGATAAAAATTTTCCACTTGTGAGGAAGCGTCAAAATTCCCGGGAGGCCAAAAACCCGTGGATCACAAAAGGGATTCTAAAATCAATACATACTCGAAACAGTCTTTACAAATTACATTTAAAGAAACCATCACCCATAAACGTGCAAAAATATAGGAAATATCGGAACAAACTTACAAATTTAATAAGATTATCTCGCAAGATGTATTACTCAGACAAATTAACTAAAGTTAGCGCTAATTCAAAGGCGACATGGCGGGTTATAAATGAGATTATCGGAAAAAAGACAACTGAATTACCTAAAGATGGACTAACTTTAAACGGTGATAAAATCGCAGATAATTCCACTTATGCTTCACAATTCAATTCTTTTTTTAGTAACATCGGCCCCCAACTAGCAAATAAGATAGGTAGTTGCAACAATGCACATTTTACTGATTTTATTTCAACGCCATTCGAAAATTCTATTTTTCTCAATCCTACCAACCCCACTGAACTCATTAACATTACGAAATCCTTAAACTCTAGTAAGTCACAAGGACATGATAGGATAAGTACATCTATGCTTAAAGAAATTATTCATGCTATTGTTGATCCTTTAACTTATATTTTTAATCAATCTATATCATCAGGTGTTTGTCCGAACCTACTCAAAATTGCAAAAGTTACCCCGATCTACAAAAAAGATGATCCTCATGAAATAAGTAATTACCGCCCAATTTCTATACTTTGTAGTATATCCAAAATCTTAGAAAAAATAATATACACACGATTGTACAATTTTTTAAACTTGCATAATTTACTGAATCAAAATCAATATGGTTTTAGGAAAAATCACTCTACAGATTTAGCGCTAGTAAATATTTACGACAAAATTACTAAAGCGATGGCTGATAAAGAACATGTTATTGGAATATTTTTGGACCTAAGCAAAGCTTTTGATACACTTAATCACAAAATATTACTTCACAAACTACATTTATACGGAATACGTGGAAATGCACACAGATGGTTAGAAAATTATTTATCAAACAGACAACAATATGTTACATTTAATGGAATAGATTCAACCTTTAAAACTATCGAATGCGGTGTGCCTCAGGGGTCAATTTTGGGGCCGCTCCTCTTCCTATTATATGTCAATGATATATCAAATACTTCGGCCTTATTATCGTTTATCCTCTTTGCAGATGATACTAATATTTTTTATGCTCACACAGAACTAGAAACTGTAATATCTACTTTAAATGTTGAATTATGTAAAGTATCTACTTGGTTCAAATGCAACAAATTATCCTTAAATATAAACAAAACACATTTTATGCACTTTAAGCATTACAATACACATGCTGTTAACAATACAATAGCGATAAATATTGATAACGTATCTCTACAGCAAAAACAACATTCAAAGTTTCTAGGGGTAACTATTGATGAAAATTTATCCTGGAATAATCATTTAAGCCAAGTCACAACTTCCGTGTCCAAAGGTGTTGGAATAATTTCCAAATTAAAATACACATTACCTGAAAAAACTCTCTTTTTACTTTATAATGTTTTGGTGCTTCCTCACATATCATATTGTAATATAGTTTGGGGTAATTGTGGTAAAACGAAACTTAATCCGATTTTCTTATTACAAAAAAGAGCAGTCCGTATTTGCACAGGATCACAATATCTTGCTAGATCCAATCCTTTATTTTTTAAATTAAAAACATTAAAAATTTCAGATATAAATACATTTCATGCTGCTATATTCATGTTCAAATACAAAAAGGGATTACTTCCCCCTTCCTTTCAAAATATGTTCACCCTGAACAACACCATCCATTCTTATCCAACACGAAACTCCACAAACTTTCATTTAACAAATCCAAAACTAATAATAACACACAAATCAATTAGACATTACGGTGCGGATTTGTGGAATGATTTATCACATGACATTAAGCTATGCACATCACTTTATTCATTCAAAGCTGTTCTGAAAAAAAATACGCTGTCAAGCTATAATTTCTAAAATCTTTCTGTGTACCCAAACAACTAATAACCCCCCCCCCCCCCCCTTGCACATGCACACTCGCACACCTGCACTTGCACTTTCACTTTTATCAACGTTATTAATCTTATCTCAATCAAATTTCTCTTCTCTATCCACTTTTGATATATTCCTATTATTTTGTGCAATAAAAGATAGTCTCTTTTATTGCACTATACAGTCTGGTTTTCTATCCCCTTTCCTTTCGAGGCCTCCATCGCTTTCAAGCTCCAAGCTTAAGATGGAGGTCTCCCACATTTCTATATATATGTTCAGTAATTAAAGAAAATGTATATAGATATATAATTTCACAGTACAGTTGATATTTTATAATGATTTATGTGCATTATTCATTATGTTTAAAAAAATATTTGCTTATTATGTAATATTGAAAAAAAATGTTATACTTGTATATTTGTTTTTTGTTTAGAAATGTGGAAATAAAATAAATCAAATCAAATCAAATCAAATCAAATACAAAAAAAGAAGAAAACATAATCTGTCTGGGCGTTCCGTTCTCCTACACTTTAAGGGGCAAGCCCAGTAGGCTCATTATTCACAGGAAACCATCCCCAGACTGAAATTAACTACATTCTTACAAATACCAAAAAAAAAAAAAAAAAACATAATCTGTCTGGGCGTTCCGTTCTCATACACTTTAAGGGGCAAGCCCTGTAGGCTCATAATTCACAGGAACCATCCCCAGACTGAAATTAACTACATTCTTACAAATACCAAAAAAAATAAATAATAATGATTTGGCTGGGCGTTCCGTTCTCCTACACTTTGAGGGGCAAGCCCAGTAGGCGCATCATTCATAGGACACTATCTCCCAGACAGAAATTAATTACATTCTTACAAATACCAAAAAAAAAAAAAAAAAAAGAATGAAAACATTAATTGTCTGGGCGTTCTGTTCTCTAAGCCCACGCAGTAGGCTCATTGTTTACAGGAAACCATCTCCCAGACAGAAATTAACTACATTCTTACAAATACCAAAAACAAAAGAAGAAGAAAACATAATCTGTCTGGGCATTCCGTTCTCCTACACTTTAAGGGGCAAGCCCAGTAGGCTCATCATTCACAGGAAACCATCTCCCAGACAGAATTAAACTACATTCTTACAAATACTAAAAAAAAAAAAAAATCTGTCTGGGCGTTCCGTTCTCCTACACTTTAAGGGGCAAGCCCAGTAGGCTCATCATTCACAGGCAACCATCTCCCAGACAGAAATAAACTACATTCTTACAAATACTTAAAAAAAAAAAAAAAATCTGTCTGGGCGTTCCGTTCTCCTACACTTTAAGGGGCAAGCACAGTGGGCTCATCATTTATAGGACACCATCTCCCAGACAAAAATTAACTACATTCTTACAAGTACAAAAAAAAAATAATAATAATCTGTCTGGGCGTTCCGTTCTCCTACACTGGGGCAAGCCCGGTAGGCTCATCATTCACAGGACACCATCTCCCAGAGAGACATTAACTAACATTCTCACAAATATAAAAAAAGAAAACATAATCTGACTGGGCGTTCCGTTCTCCTACACATTAAGGGGCAAGCCCAGTACCATCTCCAAGACGGAAATCAACTACATTCTTACAAATACCCTCCCCCAAATAAAAAAAAAAGAGGAAGAAAACATAATCTGTCTGGGCGTTCCGTTCTCCTACACTTTAAGGGGCAAGCCCAATAGGTTCATTATTCATAGGACACTATCTCCCAGACTGAAATTAACTACATTCTTACAAATACCCCAAAAAAATAATAACAATGATTTGGCTGGGCGTTCCGTTCTCCTAAACTTTAAGGGGCAAGCCCAGTGGGCTCATCATTCACAGGACACCATCTCCCAGACAGAAATTAACTACATTCTTACAAATAAAATAAAAAAACATAATCTAACTGGGCGTTCCGTTCCCCTATACACTTTAAGGGGCAAGCCCATCAGCAGGCTCATAATTCACAGGATACCATCTCCCAGACAGAAATTAAAGGCATAGTTCAAGCAGGAGATATTTATATCTTAATAAATAGAGTAAAATTCACAAAGCAAAATGCTGAAAATATGATCGAAATCGGATGACAAATAAGAAAGTTATTGAATTTTATACATTTGCATTATTCCGCTGAAACAGTTTTAGGCATGTCTCTACGAATGTTTCATTAGGTGGGCTGATGATGTCATATCCCCACTTCTTCTTTTGTATTTTATTATATGAAATAAGGTTTATTCAAAAATGTTCTACCAAGAACTAAAACATTTGGATTACTGACTAAGTGCATTGGTATTTATTGCCACAACTTTTTTTCATCATATTGGAGAAACATCATTTACTGTCATGTATGAAAAAATGAGATGTTTATTATTTCATTTATTTATAATGGAGAAACATCTTTTACTGTCATGTATGAAAAAATGATATGTTTATTATTTCATGTAACGTAAGGAAAAGGGATAGGGGGATGTGACATCACCAGCCCACCTAATGAATGTTCAAGTCGATGTACATATAACTGATTCCACAAAATATTGATAAAAAATAGAATTCAATAACTTCGTTATTTGTTATAAGATTTTGTTGAAATTTTCAGCATTTTGCTCTGTGAATTTTACTCTATTTAGATATGAATATTTTCAGCCCGGCCCATCCCTTTAACTATATTCTTACAAATACCAAAAATTAGATAAAAAGAAAAAAAACATTATCTATCTGGGCGTTCCGTTCTCCTACACATTAAGGGGCAAGCCCAGTAGGCTTATCATACACAGGAAACCATCTCCCAGACGGAAATTAACTACATTCTTACAAAAACTAAAAATAAAAAAGAAACATAATCTGTCTGGGCGTTCCGTTCTCCTACACTTTAAGGGGCAAGCCCAGTAAAGGCTTATAATTCACAGGACACCATCTCCCAGACAAAAACTAACTACGTTTTTACAAATACCAAAAAAAAAAAAAAAAAACATAATCTATCTGGGCGTTCCGTTCTCCTACACTTTAAGGGGCAAGCCCAGTAGGCTCATTATTCACAGGAAACCATCTCACAGACGGAAATTAACTACATTCTTACAAATACCAAAAAAAAAAGAAGTAGGCGCATCATTCATAGGACACTATCTCCCAGACAGAAATTAATTACATTCTTACAAATACCAAAAAAAAAAATCATAATCTGACTGGGCGTTCCGTTCTCCTACACATTAATAGGCTCATTATTCACAGGACACCATCTCCCATAAGGAAATTAAGTACATTCTTACAAATACCAAAAAAAGAAGAAGAAAACATAATCTGTCTGGGCGTTCCGTTCTCCTAAACTTGAAGGGGCAAGCCCAGTGGGCTCATCATTCACAGGACACCATCTCCCATACAGAAATAAACTACATTCTTACAAATACAAAAAAAAAAAAACATAATCTAACTGGGCGTTCCGTTCTCCTATACACTTTAAGGGGCAAGCCCATCAGTAGGCTCATAATTCACAGGATACCATCTCCCAGACAGAAATTAAAGGCATAGTCCAAGCTGGAGATATTTATATCTTAATAAATACAGTAAAATTCACAAAACAAAATGCTGAAAATTTGATCAAAATCGGATAACAAATAAGGAAGTTATTGAATTTTATACATTTGCATTATTCCTCTGAAACAGTTCTTGGCATGTCTCTACGATTGTTTCATTAGGTGGGCTGATGATGTCATATCCCCACTTGTTCTTTTGTATTTTATTATATGAAATTAGGTTTATTCAAAATTTTTCTACCAAGAACTAAAACATTTGGATTACTGACTAAGTGCATTGGTATTTATTGCCACAACTTATTTCATCATAATGGAGAAACATCATTTACTGTCATGTATGAAAAAATGAAATGTTTATTATTTCATGTAACGTAAGGAAAAGGGATATGGGGATGTGACATGACCAGCCCACCTAATGAATGTTCAAGTCGATGTACATATAACTGATTTCACAAAATATTGATAAAAAATAGAATTCAATAACTTCGTTATTTGTTATCAGATTTTGTTGAAATTTTCGGCATATTGCTTTGTGAATTTTACTCTATTTTTTTAGATATGAATATTTTCAGCCCGGACCATCCCTTTAACTATATTCTTACAAATACCAAAAACTGAATAAAAAGAAAAAAAACATGATCTATCTGGGCGTTCCGTTCTCCTACACATTAAGGGGCAAGCCCAGTAGGCTTATAATTCACAGGACACCATCTCTCAGACAGAAATTAACTACATTTTTACAAATACCAAAAATTAAAAAGAAAATATAATCTGACTGGGCGTTCTGTTCTACTACACTTTAAGGGGCAAGCCTACTAGGCTTATAATTCATAGGACACCATCTCTCAGACAGAAATTAACTACATTTTTACAAATACCAAAAATTAAAAAGAAAATATAATCTGACTGGGCGTTCTGTTCTACTACACTTTAAGGGGCAAGCCTACTAGGCTTATAATTCATAGGACACCATCTCCCAGACAGAAATTAACTACATTTTTACAAATACCAAAAATTACATAAAAAGAATAAAAAGATTATTTGTCTGGGCGTTCTGTTCTCTAAGCCCGGTAGGCTCATTGTTTACAGGAAACCATCTCCCAGACGGAAATTAACTACAATTCTTACAAATACCAAAAACAAAAAAAGAAGAAAACATAATCTGTCTGAGCGTTCCGTTCTCCTACACTTTAAGGGGCAAGCCCAGTAGGCTCATTATTCACAGGAAACCATCCCCAGACTGAAATTAACTACATTCTTACAAATACCAAAAAGAAAAAAAAACATAATCTGTCTGGGCGTTCCGTTCTCCTACACTTTAAGGGGCAAGCCCTGTAGGCTCATAATTCACAGGAACCATTCCCAGACTGAAATTAACTACATTCTTACAAATACCCAAAAAAAAAAAATAATAATGATTTGGCTGGGCGTTCCGTTCTCCTACACTTTGAGGGGCAAGCCCAGTAGGCGCATCATTCATAGGACACTATCTCCCAGACAGAAATTAATTACATTCTTACAAATACCAAAAAAAAAGAAAAAAAAGAATGAAAACATTAATTGTCTGGGTGTTCTGTTCTCTAAGCCCATGCAGTAGGCTCATTGTTTACAGGAAACCATCTCCCAGACAGAAATTAACTACATTCTTACAAATACCAAAAACAAAAGAAGAAGAAAACATAATCTGTCTGGGCATTCCGTTCTCCTACACTTTAAGGGGCAAGCCCAGTAGGCTCATCATTCACAGGAAACCATCTCCCAGACAGAATTAAACTACATTCTTACAAATACTACAAAAAAAAAAAAAAAATCTGTCTGGGCGTTCCGTTCTCCTACACTTTAAGGGGCAAGCCCAGTAGGCTCATCATTCACAGGCAACCATCTCCCAGACAGAAATAAACTACATTCTTACAAATACTAAAAAAAAAAAAAAAAATCTGTCTGGGCGTTCCGTTCTCCTACACTTTAAGGGGCAAGCACAGTGGGCTCATCATTTATAGGACACCATCTCCCAGACAAAAATTAACTACATTCTTACAAGTACAAAAAAAAAAAATAATAATAATCTGCCCGGGCGTTCCGTTCTCCTACACTTTAAGGGGCAAGCCCAGTAGGCTCATCATTCACAGGAAACCATCTCCCAGACAGAAATAAACTACATTCTTACAAATATCAACAAAAAAAACTTAATCTGTCTGGCTGTTCCGTTCCCCTACACTTTAAAGGGCAAGCCCAGTGGGCTTGTCATTCATAGGACACCATCTCCCAGACAGACATAAACTTCATTCTTACAAATTCCCCCCCCCCCCCCAAAAAAAAAAAAAAAAAAATTAATGAATGAATAAAAAATAATCTGACTAGGCGTTCCGTTCTATATAACTACATTCTTACAAATACCCCCCCCCAAAAAAAAAAAAATACATACATACAAAATAATCTGACTTGGCGTTTCGTTTTTCTTACACTTTAAGGGGTAAGCCCAGTAGGCTTATAATTCACAGGACACCATCTCGCAGACAAAAAATAACTTAATTTTTACAAATACCAAAAGTTAAAAAAAAAAACATAATCTTTCTGGGCGTTCCGTTCTTCTACACTTTAAGGGGCAAGCCCAGTAGGCTCATTATTCACAGGAAACCATTTCCCAGACTGAAATTAACTACATACTTACAAATACCAAAAAAAAAAAACATGATCTGTCTGGGCGTTCCGTTCTGCTACACTTAAAGGGGCAAGCTCATAGGCTCAAAATTCACAGTACACCATCTCCCAGACCGATATTAACTACATTCTTACAAATACCAAAAACAAAATAAGAAGAAAACATAATCTGTCTGGGCGTTCCGTTCTCCTACACTTTAAGGGGCAAGCCCAGTAGGCTCATCATTCACAGGAATCCATCTCCTAGACAGAAATAAACTACATTCTTACAAATACTAAAAAAAAAAAAAAAAAAAATGTCTGTGCGTTCCGTTCTCCTACACTTTAAGGGGCAAGCCCAGTGGGCTCATCATTTATAGGACACCATCTCCCAGACAAAAATTAACTACATTCTTACAAATTCCCCCCCCCAAAAAAAAAAAAAAAATAATGAATGAATAAAAAATAATCTGACTAGGCGTTCCGTTCCATATAACTACATTCTTACAAATACCCCCCCCCCCAAAAAAAAAAATACATACATACAAAATAATCAGACTTGGCGTTTCGTTTTTCCTACACTTTAAGGGGTAAGCCCAGTAGGCTTATAATTCACAGGACACCATCTCACAGACAAAAAATAACTTAATTTTTACAAATACCAAAAGTAAAAAAAAAAAAAAAATCTTTCTGGGCGTTCCGTTCTCCTACACTTTAAGGGGCAAGCCCAGTAGGCTCATTATTCACAGGAAACCATCTCCCAGACAGAAATAAACTACATTCTTACAAATACTAAAAAAAAAAAAAACTGTCTGTGCGTTCCGTTCTCCTTCACTTTAAGGGGCAAGCCCAGTGGGCTCATCATTTATAGGACACCATCTCCCAGACAAAAATTAACTACATTCTTACAAGCACAAAAAAAAACAATAATAATAATCTGTCTGGGCGTTCCGTTCTCCTACACTTTAAGGGGCAAGCCCAGTAGGCTCATCATTCACAGGAAACCATTTCCCAGACAGAAATTTACTACAGTCTTACAAATATAAAAAAAAAAAAAAAAAAAACTTAATCTGTCTGGCTGTTCCGTTCCCCTACACTTTAAAGGGCAAGCCCAGTGGGCTTGTCATTCATAGGACACCATCTCCCAGACGGAAATTAACTACATTCTTACAAATACTAATAATACAAAAAAGAAAACATAATCTGTCTGGGCGTTCCGTTCTCCTACACTTCAAGGGGCAAGCCCTGTAGGCTTATCATTCACATGACACCATCTCCCAGACAGAAATTAACTACGGTCTTACAAATACTAATAATAAAAAAAAAAAAAACATAATCCGTCTGGCTGTTCCGTTCTCCTACACTTCAAGGGGCAAGCCCAGTGGGCTCATCATTCATAGTACACCATCTCCCAGACAGACATGAACTTCATTCTTACAAATACTAAAAAAAAAAATAATAATCTGACTGGGCGTTCCGTTTTTTAACTACATTCTTACAAATACGCCCCCCCCAAAAAAAAAAAAAAATAAATAAATAAATAAATAAATAAATACATACATACAAAATAATCTGACTTGGCGTTCCGTTCTCCTACACTTTAAGGGGCAAGCCCAGTAGGCTCATCATTCACAGGAAACCATCTCCCAGACAGAATTAAACTACATTCTTACAAATACTAAAAAAAAAAAAAAACATAATCTGTCTGGGCGTTCCGTTCTCCTACACTTTAAGGGGCAAGCCCTGTAGGCTCATAATTCACAGGAACCATTCCCAGACTGAAATTAACTACATTCTTACAAATACCCAAAAAAAAAAAATAATAATGATTTGGCTGGGCGTTCCGTTCTCCTACACTTTGAGGGGCAAGCCCAGTAGGCGCATCATTCATAGGACACTATCTCCCAGACCGATATTAACTACATTCTTACAAATACCAAAAACAAAATAAGAAGAAAACATAATCTGTCTGGGCGTTCCGTTCTCCTACACTTTAAGGGGCAAGCCCAGTAGGCTCATCATTCACAGGAATCCATCTCCTAGACAGAAATAAACTACATTCTTACAAATACTAAAAAAAAAAAAAAAAAAAATGTCTGTGCGTTCCGTTCTCCTACACTTTAAGGGGCAAGCCCAGTGGGCTCATCATTTATAGGACACCATCTCCCAGACAAAAATTAACTACATTCTTACAAATTCCCCCCCCCCCCAAAAAAAAAAAAAAAATAATGAATGAATAAAAAATAATCTGACTAGGCGTTCCGTTCCATATAACTACATTCTTACAAATACCCCCCCCCAAAAAAAAAAAAATACATACATACAAAATAATCAGACTTGGCGTTTCGTTTTTCCTACACTTTAAGGGGTAAGCCCAGTAGGCTTATAATTCACAGGACACCATCTCACAGACAAAAAATAACTTAATTTTTACAAATACCAAAAGTAAAAAAAAAAAAAAATCTTTCTGGGCGTTCCGTTCTCCTACACTTTAAGGGGCAAGCCCAGTAGGCTCATTATTCACAGGAAACCATCTCCCAGACAGAAATAAACTACATTCTTACAAATACTAAAAAAAAAAAAAACTGTCTGTGCGTTCCGTTCTCCTTCACTTTAAGGGGCAAGCCCAGTGGGCTCATCATTTATAGGACACCATCTCCCAGACAAAAATTAACTACATTCTTACAAGCACAAAAAAAACAATAATAATAATCTGTCTGGGCGTTCCGTTCTCCTACACTTTAAGGGGCAAGCCCAGTAGGCTCATCATTCACAGGAAACCATTTCCCAGACAGAAATTTACTACAGTCTTACAAATATAAAAAAAAAAAAAAAAAAAAACTTAATCTGTCTGGCTGTTCCGTTCCCCTACACTTTAAAGGGCAAGCCCAGTGGGCTTGTCATTCATAGGACACCATCTCCCAGACGGAAATTAACTACATTCTTACAAATACTAATAATACAAAAAAGAAAACATAATCTGTCTGGGCGTTCCGTTCTCCTACACTTCAAGGGGCAAGCCCTGTAGGCTTATCATTCACATGACACCATCTCCCAGACAGAAATTAACTACGGTCTTACAAATACTAATAATTAAAAAAAAAAAAACATAATCCGTCTGGCTGTTCCGTTCTCCTACACTTCAAGGGGCAAGCCCAGTGGGCTCATCATTCATAGTACACCATCTCCCAGACAGACATGAACTTCATTCTTACAAATACTAAAAAAAAAAATAATAATCTGACTGGGCGTTCCGTTTTTTAACTACATTCTTACAAATACGCCCCCCCCCAAAAAAAAAAAAAATAAATAAATAAATAAATAAATAAATACATACATACAAAATAATCTGACTTGGCGTTCCGTTCTCCTACACTTTAAGGGGCAAGCCCAGTAGGCTCATCATTCACAGGAAACCATCTCCCAGACAGAATTAAACTACATTCTTACAAATACTAAAAAAAAAAAAAAAAAAAATCTGTCTGGGCGTTCCGTTCTCCTTCACTTTAAGTGGCAAGCCCAATAGGCTCATCATTCACAGGAAACCATCTCCCAGACAGAAATAAACTACATTCTTACAAATACTAAAAAAAAAAAAAAAATCCGTCTGGGCGTTCCGTTCTCCTACACTTAAGGGGCAAGCCCAGTGGGCTCATCATTCACAGGAAACCATCTCCTAGACAGAAATTAACTACATTCTTACAAATACCAAAAGTTTAGAAAAGAAAAAAGAAAATATAATCTGACTGTGCGTTCTGTTCTCCTACACTTTAAGGGGCAAGCCCAGTAGGCTTATAATTCACAGGATACCATCTCACATGCAGACAGAATTTAACTACATTCTTACAAATACTAAAAATTACAACAAAAAAAACATAATCTGACTGGGAGTTCCGTTCTCCTACACTTAAAGGGGCAAGCTCATAGGCTCATAATTCACAGTACACTATCTCCCAGACCGATATTAACTACATTCTTACAAATACTTAAAAAAAAATAATAATGATAATCTGACTGGGCGTTCCGTTCTCCTACACTTTATTGGGCAAGCCCAGTAGGCTCATAATTCACAGGAACCATCCCCAGACTGAAATTAACTACATTCTTACAAATACCCAAAAAAAAAAAATAATAATGATTTGGCTGGGCGTTCCGTTCTCCTACACTTTGAGGGGCAAGCCCAGTAGGCGCATCATTCATAGGACACTATCTCCCAGACAGAAATTAATTACATTCTTACAAATACCAAAAAAAAAGAAAAAAAAGAATGAAAACATTAATTGTCTGGGTGTTCTGTTCTCTAAGCCCATGCAATAGGCTCATTGTTTACAGGAAACCATCTCCCAGACAGAAATTAACTACATTCTTACAAATACCAAAAACAAAAGAAGAAGAAAACATAATCTGTCTGGGCATTCCGTTCTCCTACACTTTAAGGGGCAAGCCCAGTAGGCTCATCATTCACAGGAAACCATCTCCCAGACAGAATTAAACTACATTCTTACAAATACTACAAAAAAAAAAAAAAATCTGTCTGGGCGTTCCGTTCTCCTACACTTTAAGGGGCAAGCCCAGTAGGCTCATCATTCACAGGCAACCATCTCCCAGACAGAAATAAACTACATTCTTACAAATACTAAAAAAAAAAAAAAAAAATCTGTCTGGGCGTTCCGTTCTCCTACACTTTAAGGGGCAAGCACAGTGGGCTCATCATTTATAGGACACCATCTCCCAGACAAAAATTAACTACATTCTTACAAGTACAAAAAAAAAAAATAATAATAATCTGCCCGGGCGTTCCGTTCTCCTACACTTTAAGGGGCAAGCCCAGTAGGCTCATCATTCACAGGAAACCATCTCCCAGACAGAAATAAACTACATTCTTACAAATATCAACAAAAAAAACTTAATCTGTCTGGCTGTTCCGTTCCCCTACACTTTAAAGGGCAAGCCCAGTGGGCTTGTCATTCATAGGACACCATCTCCCAGACAGACATAAACTTCATTCTTACAAATTCCCCCCCCCCAAAAAAAAAAAAAAAAAAAAAAATTAATGAATGAATAAAAAATAATCTGACTAGGCGTTCCGTTCTATATAACTACATTCTTACAAATACCCCCCCCAAAAAAAAAAAAAATACATACATACAAAATAATCTGACTTGGCGTTTCGTTTTTCTTACACTTTAAGGGGTAAGCCCAGTAGGCTTATAATTCACAGGACACCATCTCGCAGACAAAAAATAACTTAATTTTTACAAATACCAAAAGTTAAAAAAAAAAACATAATCTTTCTGGGCGTTCCGTTCTTCTACACTTTAAGGGGCAAGCCCAGTAGGCTCATTATTCACAGGAAACCATTTCCCAGACTGAAATTAACTACATACTTACAAATACCAAAAAAAAAAAACATGATCTGTCTGGGCGTTCCGTTCTGCTACACTTAAAGGGGCAAGCTCATAGGCTCAAAATTCACAGTACACCATCTCCCAGACCGATATTAACTACATTCTTACAAATACCAAAAACAAAATAAGAAGAAAACATAATCTGTCTGGGCGTTCCGTTCTCCTACACTTTAAGGGGCAAGCCCAGTAGGCTCATCATTCACAGGAATCCATCTCCTAGACAGAAATAAACTACATTCTTACAAATACAAAAAAAAAAAAAAAAAAAAAAATGTCTGTGCGTTCCGTTCTCCTACACTTTAAGGGGCAAGCCCAGTGGGCTCATCATTTATAGGACACCATCTCCCAGACAAAAATTAACTACATTCTTACAAATTCCCCCCCCCCAAAAAAAAAAAAATAATAATGAATGAATAAAAAATAATCTGACTAGGCGTTCCGTTCTATATAACTACATTCTTACAAATACCCCCCCCCAAAAAAAAAAAATACATACATACAAAATAATCAGACTTGGCGTTTCGTTTTTCCTACACTTTAAGGGGTAAGCCCAGTAGGCTTATAATTCACAGGACACCATCTCACAGACAAAAAATAACTTAATTTTTACAAATACCAAAAGTAAAAAAAAAAAAAAAATCTTTCTGGGCGTTCCGTTCTCCTACACTTTAAGGGGCAAGCCCAGTAGGCTCATTATTCACAGGAAACCATCTCCCAGACAGAAATAAACTACATTCTTACAAATACTAAAAAAAAAAAAAACTGTCTGTGCGTTCCGTTCTCCTTCACTTTAAGGGGCAAGCCCAGTGGGCTCATCATTTATAGGACACCATCTCCCAGACAAAAATTAACTACATTCTTACAAGCACAAAAAAAACAATAATAATAATCTGTCTGGGCGTTCCGTTCTCCTACACTTTAAGGGGCAAGCCCAGTAGGCTCATCATTCACAGGAAACCATTTCCCAGACAGAAATTGACTACAGTCTTACAAATATAAAAAAAAAAAAAAAAAAAAACTTAATCTGTCTGGCTGTTCCGTTCCCCTACACTTTAAAGGGCAAGCCCAGTGGGCTTGTCATTCATAGGACACCATCTCCCAGACGGAAATTAACTACATTCTTACAAATACTAATAATACAAAAAAGAAAACATAATCTGTCTGGGCGTTCCGTTCTCCTACACTTCAAGGGGCAAGCCCTGTAGGCTTATCATTCACATGACACCATCTCCCAGACAGAAATTAACTACGGTCTTACAAATACTAATAATTAAAAAAAAGAAAACATAATCCGTCTGGCTGTTCCGTTCTCCTACACTTCAAGGGGCAAGCCCAGTGGGCTCATCATTCATAGTACACCATCTCCCAGACAGACATGAACTTCATTCTTACAAATACTAAAAAAAAAAATAATAATCTGACTGGGCGTTCCGTTTTTTAACTACATTCTTACAAATACGCCCCCCCCCCAAAAAAAAAAAAAAATAAATAAATAAATAAATAAATAAATACATACATACAAAATAATCTGACTTGGCGTTCCGTTCTCCTACACTTTAAGGGGCAAGCCCAGTAGGCTCATCATTCACAGGAAACCATCTCCCAGACAGAATTAAACTACATTCTTACAAATACTAAAAAAAAAAAAAAAAAAAAAATCTGTCTGGGCGTTCCGTTCTCCTTCACTTTAAGTGGCAAGCCCAATAGGCTCATCATTCACAGGAAACCATCTCCCAGACAGAAATAAACTACATTCTTACAAATACTTAAAAAAAAAAAAAAATCCGTCTGGGCGTTCCGTTCTCCTACACTTAAGGGGCAAGCCCAGTGGGCTCATCATTCACAGGAAACCATCTCCTAGACAGAAATTAACTACATTCTTACAAATACCAAAAGTTTAGAAAAGAAAAAAGAAAATATAATCTGACTGTGCGTTCTGTTCTCCTACACTTTAAGGGGCAAGCCCAGTAGGCTTATAATTCACAGGATACCATCTCACATGCAGACAGAATTTAACTACATTCTTACAAATACTAAAAATTACAAAAAAAAAACATAATCTGACTGGGAGTTCCGTTCTCCTACACTTAAAGGGGCAAGCTCATAGGCTCATAATTCACAGTACACTATCTCCCAGACCGATATTAACTACATTCTTACAAATACTTAAAAAAAAATAATAATGATAATCTGACTGGGCGTTCCGTTCTCCTACACTTTATTGGGCAAGCCCAGTAGGCTCATAATTCACAGGACACCATCTCCCAGACAGAAATAAACTACATTCTTACAAAAAAACAAAATTTTAAAAATCATAATCTGACAGGGCGTTCCGTTCTCCTACACTTTAAGGGGCAAGCCCAGTAGGCTCATTTTTCACAGGAAACCATCTCCTAGACAGAAATGTATCTACATGTACTTTCTATTAAAACATTGACCAGACGATCTATCCGCCTACATGTTAAAGAAAATAATCTAGGCTGGATATGTAAATAGAAAAAAAAAAAATAGAATTATAGCAATGGTGATAGTTGATCCCTTTTTTCAAATTACTAATATTGTAGAACAAAATTTTAATAAAATATTTAAATTCAAACAAATAGGTGGGCATACGACATCACCACCTTTTTCAAGACATTCATATAAGTTAAACCCAAATAATTCAAACATTTGAAATGTCTTTGTTTATTCCTTGTCTAATTTCAATTGAATTTCCAGTGTTTGTATATGTCATAGTAATTTCATAGTTGCATACGCCCAAAATCTCTATATATATTTTTAAATTTTAATTGGAGGTTCACAATAAAGTGTTCCAAATACTAAGTTTCACTTTGAAAATTATCTCATCAGGTACCACATCCCCCTCATTATTTATCTTAAAGTGGTTCCATTGAAGTTAACTTCATAGGTGCCTCTCTCTCTTTCTCCTATATATTATATTAATTTTACACGAAAATTGATACAAAAAGATTAGATTGTCTGAGTGAATTGAAGCAAGGATTTGGGAAGCTGGTTTTTAAACCATGGGACGAGCGGCTCGATTTTTCCAAGCTGTAAACATAAATTGGTCTCTGTACCGTTTGTCTCTATTCAGTAGATGCTGAATCAGCAATGTCCACAGCTGTTGAAAGAGCAGAACAGTAGAAGTTTTAGAATCCTCTCTATATATTATTCTTTGCAATTATATAATGTGCCAAACATTTAGTGGGGTGCACATAAAACATCGCTTATGGGCCAACATTTTCTTTGAAATTGTGAGATAATTTGACTTTTTCAAATGAAAATCTCTATGTTTTGTTGTACATTTTGACATGATATTATATTTTGAAAGGGATATAATATTTTACCTATTGTTCTTTCATTTCTATTGCTTTTCTTGTTTGTGGAATACTTTTATAGGTTTTGTAAGGGGCGTGTCCTCCTAGCCCCCCCCCCCCCATGCACATCTATACATCAGCGTGTGCGTTTTTGAGGGTGCGTTTGAGTGCGTGCGCGCATCCCCCAAAAATGCAACCTGCCTGGATTTTGTAAAAGAATATTGAGAGCGGGCGAGAAAAAAAATCAACTCTCCTGTCTTGATTCCATCGTATAATGTATAACTATAATCATTAGAAAAATAACAATGAGGATATTATTCAAAACTAAAAAAAATTTAACGAATATCATCACATGTTATAGGGGGTGATTGTATACAGCATCTCCCACCCAAAAAATTTGAGGATGCATTCCCCTAACCCCTGCCCACCCCCACTGTCTACACTCCTGCCCCCATGCAATCGTGGGTGTTATATAATGTTGATGAAATGGTTCTGAAAATATTTCTAAGCAGTCTGAATATTATGCGCTCCCGCTTATTACAATTATAAATAATAATTACAGACACCAATTCCCAGCAGCTAATAGTCAGTATAGTTTCACATCCTCGTGCTGCCCATAACAGGCAATGAATGACCAATGTAAAAAAAAATCCTCAAGCCGCCCCCCACCCCCCGAAGCACACCCCCATTGAAATTAGTCTATTCACGCCAGATAATTTAAAGGATGTATTCATTTTTTATGATTAAAGTTAAAACCATATTTAAGAGTCGTTGAAATCATTCAATTCATACAATTTATTCATAAAAGGCTCATTCTAACCATATACACGTGATGCAAAACATAACCTTTTGCATGACCAAAATGCGCGGAAGTATAGGGCGAACGCCCGCCCGGGAAATTCTTGTATGTCCAAGAATAATCAATACTTAACTGATCATTATTTATGTCTGATGTAGATTATTTGTTACCTTTTCCTACAGAATTGATGGATGCCTAAAAATAGATCACAAATAGTGCCAGCAAATCCATTAATTTTTTATACTTCAGAAGAAGAAAAATAATAATAATACATGAGATTTGTATAGCGCACTTTCCATCTTGATTAGATGCTCAAGGCGCTTCAGAGCAGAACAACACAAACTATTTACATATAATACATGTCTGAACAATAAGTCAATGTCTATCAAAAAGCACTCTTATACAGGTATAGTATGTTTTCAGGTTGCCCTTGAAGGTGGTCACTGAAGTCTGGGTTTTCATGGGAGAGAATTAGCCCTGCATGAGCAAAGGCCCGTTCCCCGCATGATTTCTTAGCAACTGGAATTTGTAAGAGATTAGATGATGAAGATCGTAAATTTCTTGAGGGTTGGTAATTATGCATCAAAGACCTATTGTAACTGGGGGAAGTTCTATGGACTATTATGAAAAATCAAAAGAAGGATTTTAAAGACTATGCGTTCCTTCAGGGGCAACCAGTGAAGAGTTTTCAATGTAGGGGTGATGTAGCTGCGGTTGCTGGATAGAGTTACAATACGCGCAGCTGCATTTTGGAAATAAATATTTTTTCAATGCCATTAATCAACATTGGACGTTAATTGTTGTCACCATGGTATCCAAGTATTTTTTTTTCTGAAACCATAATAAGACTATAATCATTTAATAATTTCCTTTTACAAAGGTTTCTACAAACCATAGTCATGTTTTATCTATACAGATCCTTAAAGAAATAAATTGTCTACAATTGTAAAATACACGTAATGACATAAACATCATTTCGTGCAATATATATTTCAAAATCGAAATGAAAATCTAAGATAAAAAATATCTGATCATCGAAAACCATACTTACTTGCGTAGCCCATGGGCGGAAATCCCAGGGGGGACAGGGGGACGCGTCCCGTCTACCCCAAATAGTAGGGGGGGCATAATATCAAATGTCCCCTATACTATTTTTGGTCTTTTATGATGGAGCAAAATACATTACTTCACAATCGAAATAATACATGTATTTTGGACTAAATGACCTTACATTTTGGGTGATAACCCTTTTTTGCGCTTGTCAAATTTTCCAGGCCCTGGTCCCCCACCTTTGGGGACAGATTTCCGCCCATGGTGTAGCCAACATACACAACAACAATACAATAAAAACGAGGGTTACGGATTTGGTTATGAGAAGCGGTAATTCACCTATGTTCCACTAATTCAATGAACAAGGTTATAATCTTGTTTATTCCTTATGTGGGGAGGGATAGGTTGGCAATGTTTGGCTTATTTTCTCTTTTTTATTTGGGGGGACAAAAACTTGATTTTTGACATTGTCAGTTTCCATTACAACTATTCATCATATAACTTGTTTCGTAAATTGAAGTCTTTTAATTATTTTTTCTAAATTATAAATAGATATTGAAAATTAAAATTTTCTTCAAATTTTACTTACAAGTTTTTGAGCGCTCCGGTGAATACAAACATTATCCCCGAGTTACTAATGAAAAATAGATTGCAACTGTATAGAAATTAGTATTTTTGTTACAAAAGTGGCATTTTGATGAATTTTTAAAATGTGTGTAGTATATACTGCATACATCTACATTTAGATTCCCCGCAGGCAGAGGTACGAACCTCGTACTAGTGTGAGTGGGTGGTAGCAGTGAACAAGTGCTATGTTAATACAGGATCCTCACCTTTCACACACACCCTCACACACACACACACACACGCAATCTCTAAAAAATAATATATTTGGGTCAATACCGTTTAAAATGTTCGATACAAAGTAAAAAAAAAAAGGTAAAAACACACTTGATACGTACATTACCAGCAGATCCACAAATGCAGAGAGAACACGAACATCGTACAGAGGATGTGTGAGAGGGAAGAGGATCAGTGACTGGATTAGCTAAATATGCGAGTCTATATACTGAATTCAAAAGTCCCTGAAACTGATACCAGTGAGCTTTTCATGAAATACGTTGTGATTTACATAGACAAAGTGGGTACCAGCCAATAGGAAGCAAGGATATGGCTTGTAACAGGGTTATTCATGAAATCTGTGAAAGACCTTCAGATAATGATCGGATACCTTTGCATTGAGTTTGACCACTGGACTAGTTAAGTATAATCGATAAAGCTTTCATCTAAATTGGCAGCTTAACCATCTATGCTAAAAGTGCTTGGGCATCACAAGTTCAATAGTAGAACGTGTACCACAGTCAGTCACAAACCAACTCAGAGCGACCAAAGTTTTTATAATTACAGTGGTGTATAGATGGGGGGACTTGGGGGCGCTTGCCCATGCCCCCCCCCCCCCCCCAAAAAAAAAAAAAAAAAAAAAAAAAAAAAAACTAAGAAGAAAAAAGTAAAATGGAAGGAAAAGGAAAGAGAGAATGGTGAAATATGATACCATTTTCTAAATATTATGTAAAAATCTATCACAAAATTGGATATTAATAAAAATGTCAAAATGTTCAACTTTTTCATAAATTTTGCTCTTTACGCCATATCTAGCCCCCTCATATGCCAATGATCAGTAGCGTAATGAGCAACAAAAAAATTGAGGGGCTCGATATGGTGTATTGTGTAGATTTCTTTAAAGTTGCGAGTGAGTGAAGCAAGCGAGCAAAAATTTAGACATTTCTATTACAAAATCCAAATTTGTGATATATTTTTACATAATATTCAGAAAATAATATCATATTTCACCCTTATCCCTTTGCTTTTCTTTCCTCTTCTCTTTTTTTACTTGGTCATGAAATATTGGGGGCAAGAGCACCCCACCCCCCCCCCCCCCCCATCTGTATGCCAGTGGCATTGATTACAAATGACATATAATGGTTTCGTTGGTGTGTAGCATCGAGGATTATCTTCAAATGCATTAATGCCGGAGCGACGTCTACAGAGGCAGTCATCATAGTGCATTAGATTAAAAAGCAAATAGACCAGTTCGTCTGTCCATTCTGCGCATGATCTAAACAAGGTTATTTGATCTCAAATGGCATGGTGGTTTAATATTCAATAAGATATGCAATAAATTTTGATTTCTTGACTATTTATTAATTCAACTTGATTATTCACAAATTCAAATTGAGCTTTGGGGGCACGATTCCTCTCGCTACTTTTCAGTCATAAATTATAATGCTATAAAGTTTATACTGCTATAATTTATCTCGATTCACTTTTTGACATTCTAACCTAAACAAATGGAAATTCTAAGCACCTTTTGTAACCATGGGCAGGATAGGCATATAACTAAACAATGCGAGCGCGAAGGGTGTGAGGAAAAAAAAATGAAATTTAGACCTAAAAACGGGTCACTCTATTCATGTTTTGTAATTCATGAAAAAAATTGGTAATTGGGTATCCTAAATCAATAATGTGAGCGCGAAGCGCAAGGAGAAAAATTTAGACTGAAACTGGATAATTCAAGCATGTTTTGAATAAAGAACAAGCTGTGTATCTCAATAAAAATGCATGCGGTGGCGTACCGTGTGTCACGGGCATTGGGGGGGCACCAGCAAAAATGTTGAGTCACTTAGTGAGCTGGCCACATCCACTTCATAATTTCCCTACACAGTGCTTTAGATAGCGCTTAAATTGATCCTTTTCATATCGGAATATCAAATATTTTCAGCTCGCGCTACGCGCTCACATTATTGATTTTCATGATGAAAGATGAAATGAATTCAGAATGCCCATGCAGATTCTGTCTAACTCTAAAACACGCGCACGCATGAGATACGCAGCTTGATCTTTCAAAATGTGATAAAATTATCCTGTTTCAGATCAATATCAAACATTTTCCGCCCACGCTTTGCGCTCGCATTATTAATGTAGGTAGACACCAAATTATACCCAACCTTTTCATGATTCACATAACATGAGAGTGTCCCCTTTTTAGGTTTGAAATCTCGTTTTTTCCCCGCTCGCATCAATTGTTTGGTTATATACCTGTGCCGTTCATAATTACAAAAAGTGCATGGAACGTCAATTTTTTTAGGCCGGAACGTCAAAAAAATTTCAGCTCGCATTATTTAATCATTGAAATATGTATCGTCTTAATGGCTAACCTGACTGCAAAACGCCCTTAACAGGTCCCTTTCCGACTAGGCCAGAACGCATTATAAAAAATTATTATCTGTACATAGTCACATACGCAACTTGTTCAGGTTAAAAAACATTGCCTAGAATGTTCAATTTTCAGGACAAAATACATGAAATTTCAAAATTTTTTCGCTCGCGCTCACACTTTTTAAATAGAGCATATGAAATTATTACACATTTATGTTCTTTACAAGAATAAAGCTAAGAAATGACTGTTAGGACATGGGCGTTTTGCCCCCCCCCCCCCCCAATAAAAAAAACACGACCAAGAAAAAATTAGAAAAGGAAAGGGATAAGGGTGAAATATGATGTTATTTTTCCAAATATTATGTAAAAATCTATCATGAACATGTTTTTTTTTGGTCAGATCTGACCTCAGATCATCCCTTGATTCAGCGGCGTAACAGGGGTCGGTGACCGGGGGGGGGGGGGGGGGGCAAAAGCCAAAAATTTCCCGATCATATCATGGTATGAACAGGCGTAATGGTGTAATGAGGCGACTATTTTGAGAAGGCCAGATATTGCGTATCGGGCAGAATTTATCTTTAAAAACAAGTTGCGAGCGAGCAAAAATTTTGACCTTTTTAAACAGAAATCCTATTTTGTGATAGATTTTGACATGATATCTAGAGAATAATATATTTCACTTTTGTCTCTTTAGATTCCTTTTTTGTGCTCTGTACGTACGCCACTGTGAACAGGATTCTTTGCGGCAGTAGCGTGAAGAGTAAAAAAACGAGTGGCGCAGAATAGCACATGTGCTAAAAAGCTGCTTAATATAAGTCCCGAGCGAGCGAGAAAAAAATCACCTTTTCATGAGATTCTTACTCTGAGCTATTTTTGACGTTATATTAAGTAAATATAATCATATCCTACACTTTTCCTTTGCTTTTCTTTCCTCCTTTTTGTTTTGTTCTTGTTTGTAGAACTTTTTGGGGCCTTCCATACGCAGTGCTGTGCGGTTAGGGTCCGGGGCGGAGCCCCCGGAACTTTTTTATATCAAAGTCATTTAAACCTCGCAGATTGCCGCTATTTTAACCAAATCGCGGGCATATACAGAATATAGCTTTTACACAACACATTTATTCAACCCAGTTGCATAATGAACGAAATATTTTAAGGGGGCAAAACATAGCATTGTGGGAAAAATTTGTAAAAAGTCGCCAACGTGCAAAGCGAGCTGGAACAAAATTGCCTATTGAAATTAAATTCTAATTATGTGATAGATTTTTCCATTATATTCGGCAAATAACACATTTCATTCTTTCCATTCAATTCATTACATTGTCTCCTAAAATTTCTTTTATATCCTCTTGGGTGTGGAACAATTTGAAGGTTATAAATGAAGAGCCCCTACTGCGTGGTGTCTGGGGCAAAGCCCTGGTAGCTTATTTGCATAAAATTTAGCAAGCTTATAGCACAATGTTGTATGCAGTCCATCTTTCTTCCCGCTCTTTAATTTCAATCATCGGCAGCCGGGTTGTGTTATAATGTTTTTTTTTCTTGTCCCTTTTCTTTGTTTTCCAATTTAGCTTTTGATTAATTACATTCTACCTATTGTTTGCCATTTTTTCATCTTTTGATTTATTTCCCATCATGCTATTGCATTACATAGGCCTATTTCGGAATGATTTGTTCTTTCTCAAATTTTCTTCTTTTGTACATTTTTCCGCTTTCCTTCCTTTTCCATTTAGAAAAAAATCTTCGTTTTCTTTTCCCTTTTCTTTTCCCCCTTTCCTTTTCCCCTTTCCTTCCCCCTTTCCCTTTATTTCTCACTCTTTTTTTCCTTTTTAGGTGGTCTGTCTATGACAGATCACCTCTTAATTTCGTCAGAATTTTCTTTCTTTATTATTTATTTTTAGCACCTATGTTTGTCGCCAACTTTTCTCCGAATTGGCTGAATCAATTTGGCTGATTTTTCTGTCATATATAGAGTCTATCATAGAGACAGCATACTAAGCTTTTCAAGGTCATCTGGTCATGATGACGTCATCTACGCGCCATTTTGTAAAATTCTCAATTTGATCATATCAACATAACGGATCATCAATAATCAACCATATTTACATCACATAAACTTTTGGTCAAAGGTCATCTGTCAAGGTCATCAAAGGTCATGTAAAGGTCATGATGCGCGCGTACGCGCGCGTCAAAGCCAAAAAATTTCTCCAAATGGCCTATAAAATTTTTTGGGTACGTTTCAGGTCATTTTAAGCATTTCAAAAATTTGCGCGCGCACACGTATGCGCGCGCGTTTCCGCGCGTAACGCCTCCAACGCAACGCAGAAACACCGTTTTTTTTATATCATTGCATTGATAATATAATTATGAGCAATTTGATACCTTGATCAACCTTCTACGACCATTAATAACGAAATTAACACCCGTTGAAGTTTGCAGCACGTGTGCGCGCGAGCTCTCACTATAGGCCATATTTGGGCAAAAACATGCCTATTGAAAATTAGCTGTAGCTCTTTAAATAGTCCGTTGACCCCCAATTTTTTTTTCATATGTCAATAGAATATGAGTTGTAGATTTGATTTCATGTCACCATTGTCCCTCAATTTGATCATGACGTCATCAAAACTGCGTCGGAAGTCAAAATATCCATTTTGTTTGTTATGACGTCATAAGAATTATGCAAATTAGGCTATAACTTCGTGAATATTGGTCGATTTACGCTCAATTTTCGATATGTTGTAGCTTAGGTCTTACTCTTACATTATTCCATTCATTTTTCATTTTAATAAACGGATCATCTTGAAAAATTGCAAATGATAAAGGCATGTCATTTTTACTCATTTTGCGTGTAATCTCTATGGGACATGACTTTTTCTCAAAACTAGATTCTACATTCCTCTATTTCGTGAGCTATATCTCCATTTTCTTTTGTCAGTTATCTCTGAGCTTTGAATATGTTGTAGCTGAGATTCTCAGCTTTCGGAAGTGATCCCTTTATTTTTTAATCAGATGCCGGGATCATGCCCGTTTTTCGCTTGCAAAATTGGATTTGCAATTCTCAAATTTGCTTACGTGTAATCTCTATGGGAACGTGTAATCTCTATGGGGAATATCGTGGCTCAATGGATAACGCACTTGACTTGCTATCTCGGGGGCGCAGGTTCGAGTCCTGGGGGTGAACAAGATGATTTTTTTTTCATTTTTTTTTTCTTTTTACCACCTCGTACATGATCCTTTATGATATTTAAAAAGTATGAAAGTTAAAATTTAGCAAGATTAAACAGATTATAATTACTATTTTCATATCATATGTATTTTCATATATCAAAGAGACCCTTTTCACAGTGCTTTATCATCTCCCGACTTTCGCAAGTATTCCATCCATAATGAACATTCCGTTGTCATCATGAAGATCATATTGATCTGCTTGAACATGGTAATAGTGATCATGATGGCGAGAATAAGGACAGACCACCTAATTCGTCCGCATGACGAATTAAAATCTAGTTCTTTTATCTTTTTCTTTTATTTTCCTGGTGAAATCCGCCAGGGGGGCAGCTAGCCCCCCCCCCCCCCCCCCCCTCCCCCCGCCTGTTACGCCACTGCCTTGATTTTGATTGCCTGAGAAGTACGATGTAATTAGTGTCGAATAAAAAGGAACTTGTCAGACGTTTATCCGAAAAGCCATTTCATGAAACGCTCCCCTGATGGGATCGAGGTTAGCAGCTGACACACCCATCAACACACCCCTCTCTAGTTTTATGGAACGCTGCTTTTTAGTACGACGTTGATATAAATGAACATTATATTGTAATTTCATAGAATCGTATTAAAAATACTCGATAATGGTAGCAAAACCTTCAAACACAATCGCAATACTTCAAAGATAGAAATATCTATATGTTGCAGGGAACATCGTAGGTTTTTGTGTTGTAACAGAATTTTCCCTCACAAATCAAGTTAGATATGATGTAAGTAGCTATCCATAGGCGGGCATAGAGAATCTCAATCTCAGAGTCAAAGTAGACAAACTTTCGCTGGCAAAGAACGATTGATTCCACCACTAAAATGGCTTCTGCATCTAAACGATCAAAATTGGGAGAGGATCCAGCTGTCTCTAATTTCAGAGAATACCTGCGCTTCAAGACAGTCGAGCCGAATCCTGATTATAGTAAGATAATTTGACTATAAGCCAAACTGAGCTTGGCCCACTCACACAAGCCTCAGTTGCCTGGACATGGTACGGCCGGGTATCCCAGGCATACCGTATGTACGGGGGTACGGATACCGGCTGCCGGGGGCCTATCGGGGTCCACCCATGGGTGCATTACTGCCGCCGTGTACAGCAAAATTGAAGGCACGGCGCATGCAAAATTGCAACAAACTTCCGCAAATTTCAAGAGGATTTACAGAATCAAGTCCTTCCGAAACTTACTGAACGATGTGAAGTCAATTCCCCTTAAATATTTTGAATATACTACGGTACATGTATCCCTCAAATAGCGTCATTTTAACTTAAGCATTGATTTTTCTTCTCATTGACAAAGACGTTGACAAAACACGGAGCAAGCTTGCAATTTCCCAAATTTTTCATCTAATGAGCTAAAGAGGGCACACTATTTGCCTTCATATCACAAACAGTACAAGGGAAAGACTAGGACCAAAAAATATTTTACACGTAAATCGATGCAAAGCGTTACGCAAAGTCGGCAAAGTGTCCAATCTTTTTACTGTAATTGTAAAGACTTTGTTGGAACGTTAATTGACAATTGAACGGTAGCACTTGCGGGGCTTTGTTCAAGGTACGTAGAATTTTCTATATTTTTTGTTTAATTTGTCATTGCTTTGAATATTTTCCAAAAAGTATTATAGTCGGCTAAAATAATATGAAAAAGTATGTTTTTTAAGTTATTGCATTTGTTGGTGTCTCTTTTTTATCAAACAATTATTCATTGGAATTGCGCATACAATTAATGAATCAAGAATCTAGTTTTAAAAATACTGACAAGCTTAATAAAGGTTGTGAATTGTATAAGCGCCACCAACGACCTTTTATTTCCGTCGAAGAGACATGCGAAGCCACTTTCCAGGCCGAGATATAAATTTTGCTCTTTTTATGTGCTTTTTATATTTAAAATATTATAAAAATTGAAAATGGAATGCTTTTCACCAGGAAAAGCCCTGATGAATAGCGGAACAAGTTTTGGCTCACATTATTTGTGTTATGAAGCAATGTTAACGGACAACTAAAAAATCCACTGCGTAGACACGTTCATAGTGCGTGGTTAGTATAGTATAAACCTCTGAGTGATTGCGGTCCGTCCACGTCAAACTAATTAACTAGACAGCTGGCAGCCGTCTGTTTCGAGGAGTTTTTAACATTTTTATTTTTTATTACTCGTACACAGATGACTCGCAATCGTGCAGCCACAATTAGGAGATTAACAATGCTAAATCCCCCCGACAAAAAAAACCCAGCATTTCTAAAAACCATTAGATCTAGATCTACCTAATGTTAGGCTTAATATATTCTTTATTAGCAATAAAAAAAACATTTTATTATCACAGACAAAATGACATTGCTCAAAACTTACCTCAAAATTTTGTAAAATAGTGAAAAATAAATCTTAAATACTCCATAAAATGTGCCGGGAAATGCTTTATATAGCCTGTTGGTCCATCCCTGTGGGCTAGTGGCTAAAAAGTCTTTATGCTGATCTAGACTTTGACTTTAACAAAAATGAGGAATGATTATTGGGGGGGGGGGGGGGGTCATTATAAAAGATTTTTTTTTTGGGGGGGAGAGATGGGTTTGTTGCGTTCTCACTCTTTCTCTATATCCTTCTCAGTCTATTATTATATCTCTCAGTCTATTTTCTTTTGCTCCTTCGTTATGCCTCTTGGGAGAGAAGTTTTTAAATTGCATGTAATTTAATGCACATAAATGCAACAAATTAATTAGAAATGAAAGATGAAATGTTGACTTGATCCAGGGACCTTGAGCATGTGAGTCCTCCGGCTTGGACATTCATAAGACATTTATAGGGATGTATGGCATTATACTTGTGCGGAATGCCACACCTACAGAATAAAGCTATTGACAGTGATTTTTGGATAACTAATGACTGTCGCTTAAGTCTTATGAGTACTTTTGACTTATACTTCACCATATTGATTTTGTTTTGATTTTCTGACATCATCAGATCCAGGAATTTTTATGATTGTGTTTGTAGTTAAAATCTGAATTACAAGTTCTAATGGTTATTTAATCAGTTGAGAGACCAGGGTTTTGGGGGCTATTTACATGTATGTCAGTGGCAGTGGATTTCTACCGCTACCGTGATGTTTCACAAGTGGAGACCCTTGCCGTATTGATTAAATAAAGCCACTTGGTATGTAAGTTAGGCCTACCTAACCGTAACCCTAATCCTATAGATGAGATCTAGAGTAACTTGGACTCTGATTTTTAGGCAATGTGAGTTGGTAAAGCTTAGTTTTTATTTTGACAAGTCGCTGTCAACCTGTCAATGCAGGCTACATCATTGACCTTCAACCTCTGTATTAATTTATTTAGATCTATTCATTTTCCAAACAGGCTTCTAAAATTCAAGTAATTTAATGAATTTTTATTTCTGCAAATGTCATTTAATTGGACTGCACATGTCACGTGACTTTACTACATTGATATATGTGCTTACAGTTCTTTTGATGCCATTAATAGCGATAATCTTGAAATTTTCAAGTAATAGCAATTTCATTACAATGTGAACTTTTATGGGTATAATTGTCCATCATTTTAAAAGTATTAAAATACCTTTTTTGTTACAGCTGGTGCTAATGCTTTCCTGAAGCGCATGGGAGATGAGCTTGGCCTACCAGTACGGTTTATAGAGGTTTGCAACATATTAATTTTTTTATACTTTGCTACTTTTCTGTTGACTGTTCACTTTTGCCTATACGTTCCATTTTCTATTGACATCTTTATTTCCTCTTGTTTGTCAGTTGATTTGATCTTCAAATGATTTGCCTCAATACCAACATTGAAATCCCATTCTAGTGAGATTTCATATTTTGCTTTACAAAATGCATTTTCTTATTTGTACATCATTATCAAACAATATATCTATTCATCTGACTTAACAGTAAAAACTGAAAATCATTTGCGTATTGTCAAAAGGTCTGTGTTGATACTGGTGAAGACCTTTTAGCTTTAAACCATTGTATATGAATTGACATATATGTGGTTTCTTCATGTCCTTGTTCTGCAGGTTCATCCCGGCAAGATAGTGGTTGTCATTACATGGGAAGGTACACATCCTTATCTTAAAAGCATAATTCTAAACTCCCACATAGATGTTGTTCCAGTCTTCCCAGTAAGTAGACTCTACTATATGACAATGTTAGAGAGCAACAATTTTACTTGGTTTGAACTTTGGGTTATTGTGTTATTTCAATGGATATGATAAAGTAAAAATTTGACAAGTAAAAGTGACATATTGTTTAAGTTGCATTAAAAAATGAACAAAATTGAAGAAAAAAATTTGGTGCATATACAATTTTCAAGAAAGCTGAAATTATAAAAAGTTTGTTTCTGATATAAGTAAGGTAGGGCTGTTTTTGCACATTTCATGAGTAGGCAAACTTTTTGTTACTTGTAGGGGTAGAATATTGAAAAATGCTTGGTGAAACTGTTTACATTTTGATGAACTGCTGGACATTTACTTAAAGAGTTGATTGATTGGTATGAATCTTAAATGTTTTTAATGTAGAAATTGTAACTCTGCATGTGATAGAAAGACTGACTCTGTAATTGGCAGTCATCTTTCATCCATCTTTGGTATGTTAAAAAATGTGGAAAATCTTGTTCTGTTTACTGAGAAGATAATGTTGATCAACCAGAACCGGTTGTGACACGTGTGTCATTTATATTTCTCCTTTAATATAGGAACATTGGGATTGTGATCCATTTGAGGCAAAGAAAATGGAGAATGGAGACATCTATGCTAGGGGATCTCAGGTGAGTATCTAATTCTTAATATCTTGGTAGAAAGGTTGGAACTAACATACTAAGGGTATGATATTACCTTTCCTCCAGTGTAAATACTAATTCCAAAGGAAACCTTTCATAATCCAATTTATTTTGAATGATATAAATCAATCTTTTTTATGTTTCATGTAAGGGGGGGGGGGTGTTTTACATCATTTCTACTAGTGATTCATAATTTTTTTGGGGGGGATCTTATTCCCACATATTTTACCCTTCTTACTTATATAATGGATGAATGTGATACCTCTTCCTTGATTTTTGTTGCTTTGTTATACCCTTAACAACTGGTGCTGAAAAATATGATGTTGAGATTGCAGTTGTGCAGTTCAAACTCTACTGCTGATATTGAGGTATACTTGCAATAGATATTGATCAAATCAGGAGTCTTATATATTTATCTACCCCTAAGTTAACTCACTGAATGAAATCAAACAAATCATTAGAAAAAAATCTTGCATTTGATTTTTCATTTCCTTAAATACATGTATTCCAAAAGGTGTTTTTTGTTGATTTTCTTTTCTTTCACTTTATTTTTATATTCCCCTGTCTTGCAGGACATGAAATGTGTTGGCATTCAGTAAGTCATATGAAAAAAATTTGTTATTTTATTTTCATATTATTTCAAACAAAACACATTTTGCTATTCTATATTTTTTAGATTATCTGTCACTCAAAACACCTTTTCAGGAACAGTTTTTCAAAATGTTAGGAATTTGTGTATTACTTGATACGATAATTCCTCTTGCAGCTCCAAAAAGCTAAATTGGAATGTGATACTTGACACTTGATATTGTTCACATTTAATGGCACAAATTTGATTTTTCATTGTTCATAGATTGTTCATACCACCAAACAAACCTTCAAACATCATAAAATTTGAATTTGTTCAAGATTGTACCTACACTGGTGCATGTGTTGATTTGTTAGAGCCTTCGTAGTCTTTACTTTTCACTTCACTATTTGCCCATTTCTCAGATAAAGAGTCATATAATTCATAATTCACATTTTAATGATTATTCCTAAAATTTGTGCATAACGCTAATCAACATGCCTGTCAGAATCTATATTTAGCCACGGCATACCTTTTAAATGCTGCAAGACAAACTATGTTAATATTTGAATTACTTAATTTGGGAATGAAATGAAGTGAAATTATAAAATGAACTAATGATTATTATAGAAATAAAATTTTTACATTATTATAAGGCCTAATTTTATTATTATTATTATTCACTTGGATCAGACATTTGATCTCTATGATGAAACTTATGAAAACGTCTATATGCAGTTTAACTTTAACCTCACAAAATACAAGTCTGTGTAGCTTTCTTCAATGCAACCAACACATCTTTTTCAATAAACGCGGTTTGACACATCACACAGAGTAAAGACAAGCTCAGGTGGAACAATTATGAAATAGGATGCGCGTTTGAGAGGGAATAGCGCTGTACTTAGCTGTGGAGAGATGCGTCTACTGGTGCTGGCTAGCTATATTACGCACCGGTACGTACCCATGTGTACATAGTCTCATACCGTAGATATGAGTAGAATGCTCAAGTCTTGGCCTACAGCATACCTTAACAAAGATTAAGTAAATAATAATGTCTTCAGTTTTCTCAATAATGTAAACGTTTTATTTCAAGTTCTTCAAAATGTATGTTTTGCATAAGGCATGTAAAATTTTTACTTTAGTTCTTCTAAATCAAGTCACGCAACTCACCAATCTCAGTCCAAGTTTCTCAATGAGTTTCTTTGCTGGTTGAGTGAGCTTTCGATTTTGTGTAATATGCTGGTGTGGGGGGTCGGGGCAACATGTTTGGATTGGAAAATAATGGAAGCTTCTTTCAACAAGTCAAAATAATCTTCATACATCCAGTCTGTTCTGAACTTGCAGTTGATGCTTCATTGTCTTTCTTAATTTAGCACAAAGTTTTCAGACCAAAGAATGAGACAATGCTTTGATGAATAGTCCTCGCTCACACAATAATGGGGGGGGGGGGACTAGAAAAATATAAGTCTAAAATGACAGAACCTTTGATAGGTGAAAATAAAGCTGCAAATCTGTACTTCATTGAACTGCTTCACATTTTGACATTGATCAAAGCTATTATGAGCCTAAATACAAAAACGGGTGTAGCGTATTTGAACCAAATCAGAGTGTAGTTTGAAAGGTGCACTAAAGATTGCATCAGGTTTCCACATGTTTCCATTTTGTTTCATATTATCTCCATTTTATACAGATTACATTAAGACTTGTATTCAAGATGGGTCCAATTTATTTGAAGAATGAATTGTTTGAAAATGAAACTGTCTAAGATCATATTTCACTCTTACTACTCATTGCAATGTAGGTACATTGAAGCTATTCGTAGACTCATAAGCGATGGGAAGCGGATGATGCGAACCATACATATGACCTTTGTGCCAGGTAAGATTATTTTCAGCAACTTTAGGCAACATTTACACTGGAAGAAATACATGTATAGTACATCCCACAAAAAATCAAGGATCTTAGGCATGCCTTTCGAATTGCAGCTTTTGTTCATTATTTTGATACATTATGTAAAATTTTATCTTCAAAATAAAGTCGCGCAGGAAAATTGATCAATATTTATTTAAAATACAATAATCTTGCATGAGAAAGGGATGGCTTGTCATTTCTTTTGTGTTCTTTTTTAATGAGTTTTATTTGCAATTCACATTTTAACAAAATATCTCAGAAACAGATACATGATTATTTTACATTCATATAGATAGACACCATGCTTGGTTAATGTTATATGCAACAGATATAATAAAAAAAAGATCTATACACTATACTCTTTCATAGTAATTATATTCCACTTTTTTCTGTGAAACTCCGAACGATTGTGTTTGAAAGAAATGTAGCGTTCTGTTTTTCTAACTGTGTTAGAGTGCATACAAATGATTTAAAAAGAGGAATTGTTTTGCTATATTTACATGAAAAAATGAAATGTTTGCCGTATAGTATTATGGTATTTACCAAATAAAAATGTTCTCTTTCCAATGTTTCAAAACAAATTTCTAAATTAGATAACTTATAAGAACGGATATTTTTTAAAGTCTACCAAGTACACAAATCGTTCCAAAAGTTCGAAACAAATTGGCATTAAAAAAAAGATACATCAATGTTTGATTTTGTTCATTAAAAAAAATCACATATGTCTTGATCAAAAATTCAGATTTTATATAAGTAACGATTTGTCAACACTTTTCTGTGTATGAATTTAAATTGGAAATTCCTTAGTTTGTTATCTATTGACGATTTGTGTATCAGGGTGAAACGAGAATTCCAAATTTCATTATTTGATAATTGCAGTGAAAGGTCGTTTTCCCATTTGTAACGTTGATCTGTCTCTGACACGTCCAAAGTATAATTATTTATAAAATGAGAATAACATAGTTTAGAAACTTTTTTGTGTTTAAGGAAATTACGTAATCGAACGTCGTGTGGTTCAAAAGGTGTTTTCTGTTTTATGTATTTGTTTCTAATAACTCTTTTCCATTCATTTGGTATGGCAGATAATAATGAATTATACATCATGATGGATGTGTAACCATAGTTTTCAACTATAACTTCAAAAGATTTAAAAAGTACATCTTCTGTTAGAAAATCATAAATAGTGTTTAAAGAAGATTCGGACTATCTTTGAATACAAAGAGGTTTTCCATCGACTAAAATATGTGAATTGAACCACAGAGGTTGCGACAGTATTTCCTTAAACTTAACAGGATTATAGTATCTGTAATATGACCATGAACTCAATACATCATTCGAAAAAGTTTCAGTACATGGATTGAATAAAATAGCCTATGACTTTTGCTAATATCCCAAATTGCAAATTTGCTCTCACCAATGAAACGAACAGATTCTTTAAAAAACTCTTCCATTTCCCATTGTTATCATCATCTAAAATCTTTTGACCCATGATACTTTAGTGCTTGATTATAACATGACAAATGTAACACTTTTAGACCGCCATCTTTGTAGTCATTGAATAAAAGAGAACGCTTAATTTAATACCTTTTTTACTCCATAAAAAAATGTAATAGCTGTTGCATTTCGATAAAGAAGGTCAATGGTGGGTCTGAAATAATGCTGAAAAGATATATTAGTTTTGGAATGACCAATGTTTTTATTACTACTATCTTTCCATACAATGTAAGAGATCTACCATTCCAAATAGTCTGATAGGGAGATAGGGTTTCCCATGCACCCTATTGATTTTTTTTTTAAGCTACATTTTTGTAATCCTTAAGATGTCTAGTGAATGAATTTTGATGTTCCCAAAACAAAATATTGTCCCATGGGGTTCAAATCCATGATGGCGTCCAAAATGGCCGCCATATTCATGGAATTTGGATTTTTGTACATAGATTCCGACACAAACATTCATTTGCCACAAAATTAGTGTCATATGAAAAAAAAAAAAAAATTCGGCTGAGATTTTCATAAGAAAAGTGAAATTTTGAGATTTTTTTCCAAAAAATTGAAAATATGCGAAATACATGATTTACCATAAATCTGAAGAAAATAATGGGATTGCCTTGAAAATTTCTAGAAAACTTTCCTAATATGCAGTTATTAAGTGGACGAAATTCCAAATCGATATCATTTTTCTTTACAAACTTATAATGTCTCAAACTTGAAAATGAAATTTTCAGAAATTTAGCTTTTTACTGCAAATCACAGACTTAGATATACTAATGTATATTGTCAAATTTTTAACCCAGAAAATGGAGATAGGCCTTAATAAAAAGCAAAATTATCTATTATTTTGTTGGTAGAATTTACTACAATCCCTTTATTCTTCAATTTAAAGTCGGTTGATATAGTTTTTGAAAGAATTAAGACTTTTGGCCAAAATTTGTATGTTTTTGGTAAAAAAATTGCACATGCACTGTTATTGATCAGATTTATTATGAATAGCAGTAATAAATGCACAATCTCAACATTCGATATGAAAGAGGAGGTATCAACAAGAATATTGGCAGGCTTCATGCCACCATAAGTATCTTCATTTGCTTCAGATATAAGGAAAATATGCTGAATGTATTAACCGATTTTGCGCTAAAGTGAGGCCAAAAAGCAACCTCAGTGTGGCAGTCACACCCATGAAAACGATTGCAAAGTGATTATGGTATGTCATTCAAATAATAAAATAGCTTTGATCAGCCTCTTGCATCCATTGTGTTGGTATGACTAACACACCGTAATGTACAGTATGCAATGTGCATGGTAATAGAAATGTATATGATTCAGTAGGATGTAAATACAAAAAGGCGTTCCTGTTACATCATAAAGAAATTTATTTAATAAAGTTTCTTGTAAGCAGTTATAAGATACACTAGCATTGCAGGTAATAGAGATGAAGTTCTGACACATCAATACACAACTGAAAGGAACATGTCAAAGCTACCCCCACCTTATCTGTATTTTGAATCCATGGCCTGTATTCCAAAATCAGGTTTATTTTCGAACACGGTCTAACTCTTTTCAAAATTTATGAAGAGCCAAAATGTAAAAATTCTGTTTATATTTTATATCTGTTATGTTTACTACTCTGTTCCTTTTTCTTTCATAATGAAGGAAAAAACTCAATTATCATTCTCAGACAATTATGAACAATTTGGGGGGTCAATATTAATGGAATTGGCTCTCCACAGTGAAAAGTCATTGGGCGAAATTCTGTCGTCAATCAAAAAGTGATCTTAGTCGAAAACCATATCATAGTTCAGATGACCGAAGATCTGACATGGTATCTGATGATCGTTAACCAAAACAAAAGGAATCACGATCAAAATCAAAAGGTCGAAAGAACTAACCGATCAACGAAATGGACACAGCACACGATATACTATCACAGTGGAGCGTTGTGGCCCAGTGGATTAGTCTTCGGACTTTGAAACAGAGGGTCGTGGGTTCGAATCCCAGCCATGGCGTAATTTCCTTCAGCAAGAAACTGATCCACAGTGTGCTGCACTCAACCCAGGTGAGGTAAATGGGTACTGGTAGGAAGTAATTCCTTAAAAAGCTGTGTGCGCTATGAACGCCTAGCTTAGCCGGGTAATATAGGAGCGCCTTGAGCACCTAACAAGGTGGATATGTGCGCAATATAAATACCCTATATTATTATTATTATTATTATTATTATGATAATTATCAGTCTAGAGGCAGTCCATCCAACTTCGCATAATTTGACACAATACACACAAATGGGCCAACCACAGTTGTAAATTCAGAAGGTACAGTAGCATTTGCTAACATTGACATAATATGCCCACTGAGTCGGTCAACATAAGCTCTACCTAAGAGTTGACTCAAGTGCAAGTGCTAACACGGTATGTGCCGCCAAGGCAATATAAAGTTAAAAGTGGGAATCATTAGTGAAATAAACACCAGTAAAACTTGTAGGTTATGATGAGATTCCAATTAAATGTAAAGGTACACTAGACATAAAATGTTACAGTCTAAACATGGTCAAAACAGAATTCTATGTAGCAGATGTCAAGGTTACAGCTATCCTAGGGTTGTAAGGTTGCACTGACCTTGGAATTATCACAATTCACTCAATGCACAATTATGACACACCTACACCAAACCCTAAACAAACACCTATCACAAGTGAAAAGGATCTCAAACAAGCATTTCCAGAGCAATTCGATGCTATTGGTAGTTTCAAGGGGAAAGCGATGCTTCATGTCAAGGACATCGCTAAACCTACCGTAGACGCACCACGCAAGTGCAGCACACTTGAAGGACAAGATCAAGGCTGAACTGGACAAGATGGAGCAGCAAGAAGTCACCAGGAAAATCGAGTACCACATCGATTGGTGCATGACCACTGTTGTGAAGAAAGACGGTTCTATTAGAATTTGTCTTGACCCAAGGAGGTTAAACAACGCATTGAAGAGATGCCCACACAAGGTATCAACCTTAGAGGAGGTCCAACTTACCTTTGAAGGACCCCAGTACCTCTCCAAGTTAGACACAAAGGCTGGTTACTGGTCAGTTCACCTGACTGAGGAATGCCAAGACCTCACCACATTCCGAACACCATCTGGAAGGTCCTGCTTCCAAAGATTACCATTTGGTTTATGCAATAGCCAAGACAACTTCCAGCAGCACATGGATAGGATTGTCCAGAATGTGCCAGGCTGCATATGCATTGCAGATGACATAGCTATTGTAGGGAGAACGGAGGAGGAACACGACAAGAATCTGTACTTATTCAAGGAGACAGCAAAGCAAGAAGGCTTATTGTTCAAAAGCTCCAAGTGCACAATCAAGAAAGAAGCTTTCAAATTCTTTGGCTCCAAGTGCACTAGATCAGATATCTACCCAGATCCTAGCAAGGTAGAAGCCAACACATTACCCAAGTACTATTACCCAAGGACAAAGAGGATGTTCAGAAATGCCTAATATTGTTCAAATACCCAGCAGCATACATTCCTAATTTCTCGGAGAAGTCAGCACCACTTCGATAACTTCTTCACAAGGAAGTACTGTTCATCTGGGACGATGATCATGAACATTCCTTGAACAGCCTGAAACGTGCAGTATCGTCAGGTGCATGTCTACAATTCTATGACCCACAGAAAGAGACAACTGTCGAGGTAGATGCATCAATGAAAGATCTAGGAGCATGCCTGCTTCAGGAAGGTAACCTGTTGCGTTTGCATCCAAAGTATTTCCACTGCACAGTCCAACTACTCAAACATAGAGAGGGAAATCTTAGTCCTAGTGTTTGGTATCAAACGCTTCCATACATATCTGTTTGGGAAGGAATTCACAGTCATAACCAATCACAGACCATTGGATATTATATGGAAAAAACCTCTTAGAAGTGGACCACCACATCTACAGCGATCGCTTATCAAAGTCCAAGGAAATAGGTGTCAAGTCAATTACCGACCTGGAAAAGACATGATTCTTTCCGATACGTTGAGTCGACTTCCTAATCCCATGGAAGCATGCGATGTACCGCTAGATGTCAGAGTTAAATCCATCTGCTCTGAGGTTAAAGATTTGCATACTATGCGATCGACTTATTACTCTTCGGACAACACAAGAGGACAGAACTTCAGAGAGAAACGGCTAATGATCCAATTCTCAGATCATTATGGCAGATAGTTACTCAGGGTTGGCCTGAAACAATCCAAGAGTTACCGAAATCCATTAGACAGTATTGGTCGTACAAAGATAACATCAGATTATCACATGGAGTTCTCTTCAAGGGAAGTCAAGTCATCGTACCGAAGTGACTGAGGAATGATATCCTTAAACAGCTTCACCTAGGACACATGGGAATCGAAAGTACCAGACAACTTGCTCGTGAGAGAGTGTTCTTGCCAAACATCAATAAGGACATCGCCCAGTTGATAAAGCAGTGTGAAACATGGGAGAAACATCAAGCAAGGCAGGAGAAGAAAAGAAGTGGAATATCAAGCACATTACTTATTCTCCACACTATCCAAGATCAAACGGATTAGCTCAGAGGATGGTTCGTACAGTCAAGAATCTGTTGACAAAATGTTCTCAGACTGACCAAGACAGTCGACTAGCAATGATGAACCTGAGAGCAACACCAGTCGAAAGTAACTTGAGATCACCAGCAGAAATGTTATTTGGTAGACCCATCAGAACCACATTGCCAAGTTACTATTTCTCGAGAGATTCTACTACCATTGATTTTCTCTTGAATAGGCAAGACAAGATGAAGGAAGTGCATTATCGACATGCAAGTTCTGATCTACCACCTCTGCATGTAGGACAGCCAGTGAGAGTTCTACATCCAAGAGACCACACTTTGATACCAGCTAAAGTATCTAAAGTCTGTAAGGAACCCAGGTCTTACGAAGTATCAAAGCCAAACGGAGAAATATTGAGAAGGAACAGATCACACGTTAGGGAAATTCCATCCACCATCCCCACTCCAAAGCGGGGCTCGAAATTAGCGGTTGCCCGGGTGACATTGGCAACCAAAACTGCCATCATGGTTGCCCGGATGGCAACCAAGAAAATTCCGGATATTTTTTTTTTCTCAAAGAGAATAAAACTCTGAATTTTGCAGCAAGCAAAAATGCTTTTCAGTTCAAAGTTTACAACTTCTGGATCAGGAATATATCTTTCAAGATCACATTGGCACAAAGTTTGAGCTAAAAAAGATCGCCCAAATCTAGCACATGAGCCTGCCAATGAGTTCCAAGATTGACTGCTTGTCTGTCAAAGTTTGGCTAAGTCCTCCCTAAGAACCATAAAGCTTACATTTTGACATGATATAAGTGGATTGTTGCAAGTTGTAAAATGCAATTTACAGGAGGCCTTTCCCTGGTATTGATTCGTCACCACTTTTTCTACTTTTGCGTTTTGGCATGGTTAATATGCTATTGTTAGTTCACCAATACAAGTCTAAATCTACAATCTTGCACCTAAAAGTGAAAATAGTAAATAGATTAATAACACAACCATACACATCTCATTGTACCAAAAAGACCTTCCCTTTATAATTTTTGGCACTTTAACATAACAGAATTGTTTGATTTAAATCGTAAAGAATAAAGATAACCCACTCAATTAATTTCTCATACTCAGAATACCCTACAAACATTTGTAATTTGTTTTCCTATGATGTCGAATTAAGATGTTCTGTTAAGAGTTTTTCGTCAGAATCCAAGATGGCCGTCAAGATGGCGGCCAAGGGACACTATTTAAGTTTTCAGAACATCAAAATAAATTCATTCAGTATACAACTCCAGGATTAAAAAGGTGTAGGTTAGAAAAACTTATCAATAGGGTGAAAAAGGGTGGTAAAGATAATGACAATATAGTACACTTAAGTCTGTAAAATGCAGTAAAAAAGCTAAATGTCTTAATTGTATATTAGGAAAGTTTTCTAGAAAGTTTCAAGGCAATTGCTCTATTTTCCTTAGATATATGGTAAATCAGGTATTTTGAAAATTTTCATTTTTGGGGGGAAATAATTTCAAAAATGCACTTTTCTTATTAAAATCTCACCCCTATTACCTTTTCATCACATATGAATAATATCAACTTGTAGAAAATTTATTTTTCTTTCATATGACACTAATTTTGTGTTCGAAGATAAACCTGATTTCGGAATACAGGCCATAGGTTCAAAATACAGATAAAGTGGGGGTAGCTTCGACATGTTGTTTTGAGTTGTGTATTGATGGGTCAGAACTTCATCTTTATTACCTGCAGTGCTAGTGTATCTTATAACTGTTTCCAAGAGACTTCATTAAATAAATTTCTTTATGATGTAACAGAAACACCTTTTTTGTCTTTACATTCTTCTGAATCAGATACATTTCTATTACCAATACCATGCACATTACATACTGTACATTACGGTGTGTTAGTCATACCAACACAATCGATGCAAGAGGCTGATCAAAGCTATTTTATTATTTGAATGACATACCATAATCACTTTGCAATTGTTTTCATGGGTGTGACTGCCACACTGAGGTTGCTTTTTGGCCTCACTTTAGCGCAAAATGGTTAATACATTCAGCATATTTTCCTTCTTTCTTAGCAAATGAAGATACCTATGGTGGCATGAAGACTGCCAATATTCTCGTTGATACATCCTCTTTCATATCGAATGTTGAGATTGTGCATTTATTATTGCTATTCATAATAAATCTGATCAATAACAGTGCATGTGCATTTTTTTTACCAAAACATACAAATTTTGGCCAAAAGTCTAAATTCTTTCAAAAACTATATCAACCAACTTTAAATTGAAGAATTTAGGGATTGTAGTAATTTCTACCTACAAAATAATAGATAATTTTGCATTAATTAAGGCCTATTTCCATTTTCTGGGTTAAAAATGTGACAATATACATTAGCATATCCTAGTCTGCGATATGCAGTAAAAAAAACCTAAATTTCTGAATATTTAATTTTCAAGTTTGAGACATTATAAGTTTGTAAAGAAAAATGATATCGATTTGGAATTTCTGCCACTTAATAACTGTATATTAGAAAAATTTTCTAGAAATTTTCAAGGCAATCCCATTATTTTCATTATATTTATGGTAAATCATGTATTTCACAAATTTTCAATTTTTTGGACAAAAATCTCAAAATTGCACTTTTCTTATCAAAATCTCAGCTGTATTATCTTTTCATCACCGATGAATAGTATCAACTTGTAGAAAATTTATTTATCTTTCATATGACACTAATTTTATGGCAAATGAATGTTTGTGTCGGAATCTATGTACGAAATTCCAAATTCCATGAATATGGCGGCCATTTTGGACGCCATCTTGGATTTGAACCCCATGGGACAATATTTTGTTTTGGGAACATCAAAATTTATTCACTAGACATCTTAAGGATTACAAAAATGTAGGTTAAAAAAATATATCAATAGGGTGCATGTGAACCCTACCTCTCTCCCCTACTAAAATGTTTAACAGAGATTTGATCTCATCCAATTTTGGTACAAAGTTTAAATAAAAAAAGTACGTTTATCGCTCAATGGGATTTTTATACCTAAATAAGAAAAATAATCTACAGGCCATTGAAAAGGAATGTCTTGGCATAAATACATCGTACAACTCCCAAGTTGAATAGCATTACATTTTTCAACATTGACTTTCAATCCAGACATTTCTTTAAAAGTATTTAATACAGATATGCATTTTCTTAAGTTTTGTTCGTTGGGTTCAAGGTAAATAAATATCATTTCACTACGAGAGTGGCGTAATTTTTTTTTTCTTTAAACTTGTGTCCCAAAATATTTTCTTAAACACAAACTGCACCTAAACAAATTCTTTGCCTAGAAAAGGTAGATGTTAGTTGCATGCAAGTAAATTATTATTTTTTGAGTCGTTTTTACACTGTATCAAATTAAATTGAAATTAAGATTAAAACAGATCAGTAATTTTCTGATTATTATTAATTGTCATTACATATTCATTGATCAAAAGATGCACACAAGTTTAGAAGTTCAGATGACAATAATAAGTATACAAAGATGACAATGATGAGGTGATATAATTTTTGCTTAATGTATAAGATCTGTAGTTTTATTTGTAATTTCAAATGCTGACCTAATTAATTCAAAATCTTATATCTTTTGACTACCAGCAGAAACACAAGTTTCTATCTCTATTTTAAGGTTTCACTATGTTAAAAGTCTCTTTTTTATTATTATTATAGTTTTCAATTTTATATTACAGATGAAGAAATTGGTGGAGACCTAGGGATGGGAAAGTTCACAAAGACTGAAGATTTCAGGAACCTCAATGTTGGATTTGGGCTTGACGAAGGTAAAGCATAGAACATGTCACAGGATATGTTACATTTAGGGTCCTGAACAATGATAAACTTCTTCTGCTATCTATGACTATAATGATGTTATTCCATAGGATGAGAAAATAAAAAATTATAATAGAATTCCATCGTTTATTATTGATAACAAGATTTTTTAAATTAGACTCAGACCGGAGTATACAAAATGTAATAAAACATGAAATAAGTATACCGGTAATTCAAAGATGAATTTTTACCTGTTGAAGCTAAATTTCCACTAAATCTTCATAATGAGATAAAATATATGTTAGAGATAAAAATCTTTTACAATGAAGACAAAAAACCCCATCCACTTATTAATATATATAAGATATTATTCATAATGATTTTACAGTTAGATTAGGGCACCGTTTCATAGAGTTACAGTTGTTGTAACTTTGCCATTATGGCAACTACCATGGCAACAGTCCTCAGCAGCCAATCAAGGTTACCATGGTAGTTGCCATTATGGCAAAGTTACAACAGTTATAACTCTTTATGAAACGGTTCCAAGGTGGGTGTTTCATAAAGCTTTTCGTAAGTTAAGAGCTACGTTAAGAACGACTGGTGATCCTTTCTTACACCCTAAATCATCATTAATGAACATTTATTGGTGAATATCATTTACCACAAGAAAGGATCACCAGTCGTTCTTAAAGTCGCTCTTGACTTATGAACAGCTTTATGAAACAGCCCCCAGAGATTTCAAAGATGATCCTTTGGTCACTTCCACAACTTAATGCATTAGTTATTATGTTTTGTTTCATGTCTGATCTTTCTTCCTTTGATTATGTCCTATAGTACCCCTCCCTAAACAAACATACATCATCATAGCTTCATGTTTTTCAGGCCATATTAATTGTATCCCCGGAACAGAGTTCGGAGGATACTATGGATTTGGCCTCGTCGCGCTGCCGCGTCTGCCGCAGAGATTTCCTTGTGAGCGCTCTATCAGCTACATTTCTTCTCTGATCATCTTCATATTTGGCATGAAGGTTGAGTATGGTATAACAAAGAAGCCTTTCGATTTTTGTGTGGGCGGAGACATCGTTGCCATGGTAACAACAGTTTTTGTGGAAATAGCAGAGATGTCCTTGTGAGCGCTCTACCAGCTGCATTTCTTCTACGATCTTCAAATGTGGCATAAAGTTTGCGTGTGGTATAGCGAAGCCGCCTATCGATTTTGATGTTGGCGGAGACATCGTTGCCATGGTAACAAGTTTTTGTGGAAATAGCAGAGATGTCCTCGTTAGCGCTCTACCAGCTGCATTTTTTCTCCGATCATCTTCAAATTTGGCATGAAGGTTGAGTATGATATAACAAAGAAGCCTATTGATTTTGGTGTGGGCGGAGACATTGTTGCCACAGTAACAAGAGTTTTTGTGGAAACAGCAGAGATTTCCTTGTGAGTGCTCTACTGGCTTCATTTCTTCTCCAATTATCTTCTGATTTGTCTGAAGGTCCATTATGGTAAAGCAAAGCCGTCTAATGATTTTGGAGTGGGTGGATACATGGTTGTGATGGTAACCATATTTTTGTGGAAAATTTTGTAAAACCTGTAACTTCTGCTTTTTTTCCAGTTTGTCATAACAGTTGGCACACAGAAGCAATATTAGAAGGTGAAGCGAAGATGCCTATAATTTTTGTCGGGGGGTCTTAGGGTTAGGTTTATAAAATATATCCAGATTACTCTATAATTGTATTCCCCAACAGGTGATACTGGACAATATTTTAGGTTCTGCAGAGTCATGCTGCTACGTCATATTATTGTCATCAAATTTGGTACCCACAGGCAAAATGTGGGCAGGGTCATTGTCGCCATGACAATTGCATTTATTTGTCAAATATCTATGTGAGCTCTATATATCGCAATGACGGATGACGCGGTGGGTTCGGGGGATACATGTGCTCGGTCGCGCGACCTGCCAAGCATCTCTAGTGTTATGATATTATAACATCTTCATTTTTATTCATGATTTTAGGGCTTGCCAACCCAACAGAAAAATTCAGTCTCTATCATGGAGAACGGGCAGTTTGGTGTAAGTATCTGTCTCCTTTACATGTTTTTCTCTATGTTGTATGTTTGATGAAGCAGGCAAA